>NC_062215.1:39241751-41741751 GCF_902686445.1 Sciurus carolinensis | reverse complement strand
TATATTTGTATGTGTGTGTTTTATTTTATTTTTAAGTATTAGTCTAAGCACTTACTAAGACTATGGTCATTAAAACTTTCACATTGGCTATAGCCATTTACAAGTTTTATTTTGACTCCACTGATTTGCCCACTATGTGTTAGGCAAATATAATTTAACTGGGGAGATTTTTAAATATGATGCAGCTCTGTTTAAATTTCAGAAGCAGTTCTGAAATGTCTCAGAATTACAGAATAGCAATGACTGTGCTCGTGATCTGCCATCTTGTTTATAACTGTAACTCTAAATATTTGGTGTTCAGTACTGTCCAGGTGTGTTTTTACCTTATAGCACTGCTCATTTTAACAGATTTCATCCATTCTAGTTTTCCTTTAAATGGATAGTTGGAGAGTAATCTTTAAGACCATTTCTACACCATGTACAACACAGCTTTGGATACTGCTGCAGAGTTATGCATTGAGGTAAAAATATGACTTTCAAAAAATGTACTCTCACAAAATCTATGACCACATTCAGGAGCCTTAGAAAGTGGCAGATGCTTTCTGTCTCCAATGTCCCAAACTTCCTCCCTGTTTATTTTTTTTTTTTTTCCTTCCTCAGATTTGTGCAAAAGTCTAGGTAACAATCAATAGTCAAATTCTTTTGGTAAATTTGCCTGCCTGGGTTGGGGCTGGGGCTCAGTGGCAGAGTGCTTGCCTAGAACATGTGAGGCAATGAGTTTAATCCTTAGCACTGCATACAAAAATAAGCAAATAAAATAAAGGCATGCTGTCCATCTACAACTACAAAAAAATTTTAAGAAAAAAAAATTTGCCTTCTTCTCTAAGCTCAATTTTATTCTTGTCTTCTTTTCTTGACTGTAGTTATGAGTCTGTGACACTGACACCTTCACAAAAGACTAAGGGAAGGAGCTTTAAAAGGTGTTCTCCCTTGCTGTCCATATCTCCGTGTTCTATGAAATGTCTGAGTTTTGAACAAGAAAAACAGTCTTGCTTTTCATGGATCCTCAGGGAATTCTTTGAGTTGTTTTGTGCAATTGACCTTTTTATTTTCTCTTATTTTTGTCTCAAGGCTACATATGAAAAAAGAGCCCTTTTCTTCTCAACTAATGGACTGATAAGGAGAACCATCTGGAGATTTCCTTAGCAATTCTTTAGAAGTTACTTCTACTGCTTATGCTGATCGGCTGCAGGGCTTCCATGGGCAGAAGCCCGGAAGGGAGTTGTTGTTAGGCTTGGTCATGGGAAACTCATAAGCCATCAGTTTACACCTGTCTTCCTAATGAACACTTGATGTGTTCCAGCCTAGTATTCCATTTTCTTTTTCTTTCTCCTGTTGAGACTGCAGTTTTTACTGTTTTGACAAGTTTGTGTTTTAATGTTAACTTATAAATAGGAATTAACCAAATCTCAAATCTGTTTGTAAGTTGTAAAAACGAACTTTGGTATCAGTGCACTTTCAAAAGGGTCACTTAATAATGTAAATATTATAGTTTCCCCAAACTTGAGAACCCTGTCAAGAACAAGTGCATTGTCACTGTAATTTGAAGAGGGTTTCTAGCAATACTATTAAGTTATACCTCCCTTGGGTGAAGAGAATAAATAACGATGGATACACTCATGAAAAAATACTTGTTAAGCCTTAGGTCTGGAGAGTTGCCTTTGATGAACATGGCTTTTAAAACTTCAATGAAGAGTTTGGTGACAGAATTAGTAAGCAAGTAGATGCCTTATAATCAAGTAAGAGGTAGTCAGTTCATGTACATTAGTCATCTCTATTCATTTGTAGCAAAGGTTGGTTTACAGTTGGGGAATGTTTTATAAAGTAGGCCCCCAAAGGCCATTTTCAAAATTACAAAGGACCACAATCCTTTTTCAACAACAACAAGGATCCTGAGATTTAATTTTTTGAACATCAGAAGAATTATAGTTAGTTACTTGAATATATAAGAAACCTGAAACTTTTTTGGTGACAAGACTTTTTAATTATTTGCTTAAAAGTTTTGTCTTTAACATTAAATGGAAAGAAAAGCAGAAATAATAAAATCCATTAGCTTTTAAACAACTTATAAATATATTTTATTTCTTAAGAAAATCAGGCTGTCCAAGCAGAATTTTAAAGTGATTTGTTTGGCAAACATGCAAAAATAATGATAGATTTATTGAAAATCCCAATATAGAGGATTTTAAAACTTATTCAAAACTGTGAAAGCTGACTAGAGGTAGGGTCTCATTGCCGTTCATTTTAAAGATGAAGTTTAGTCAGTAATTGACTTATGTTAAATAAAAAGTCAATATCATGGAAAAGATTTAACAGTTTCTTTTTAAATATTTTTAAGTCGTATATGGACACAATATCTTTGTTTAGTTTTCTGTGGTGCTGAGAATCGAATCCAGTGCCTTGCATGTGGGGCAGCCCCAGCCCTTAACAATTTGTTGAAGTGAAAATATTTTTCCACATTTGAAAGATCTGATTAAAGACAGCACTGGTAGTTTTCTGGCTTCAGCTGTTGTAATTGTTGGTCTTCAGAAGGTCATAAGGCTCGGTTATTATCAGACTTAATCTGAGGTAAATGTTTTAACATTTGCCAGCTTCCAGATTTTAGTGAATGAAAACCACACAAGGATACTGCGCACATTCTTTGTTAGGAAAGTATTTCCTGGACAGGGAGTGGGTAATATTTAGAATAGTTGACCTCTTATTCTGGAAGCTTTGACCTTTACCAGGGAAGGAAGGCATTTGCTACATCTGGTACTGGTTTGTGCCACACCTCAAGATGTCAGTCAGTTACTTCTCATTCTTTAACAAGAAGAAAAAATGCCTCTCCAGAGCTGGCATTTTAAGTTATTACCAGGTAGTATTTTTATGTTTTTCACCATCTTAACAAAAAACATTGAAAGACTGATTTCTCCATTTGTATTTATTCTTAGATGATATAAAATGCTAAATTTATTTTATTGTATCCATTTTCTAATTTTTATTTTTTTGAATAAGACTACTTCCACCCTCATTCAGTCTTTATAATCCACTCTCCACAGCATCTTCTTCCATGATACTGATAGCCCCAGAAAAGACCCTCTGAAATTCTAGCACTAGGTTTTAAAATTTCTGAACCCATTACCTAAATTCTCTTTTAAGAAACCTAATGCCCTTTCTCTTGAACTACACTGAGAACAGTAGTTTGTGTTCAATTCAGTGAAAGAGAACAGAGCTCACTGTGGACACTACACTGTTATGATGAGAGTCTACTGACTTTTAGAACCATTCTGTTTAACCATCTGCAAGTCTAAGATAAACTGTGTTTGTGATTTGTAATAAGATTGAGTTGTACAACACTGCTTGTGTCTGCCAGGGCAAGACATTTGCTTCACTTTGAAAATGCACACCTCATCTATAGTCATACCATACTGAATGTGCCCGATCTCATCTAAAAATGCACATCTCTTTAGATAAATGAATTCTACACAGATACACCCTGATTCCCTCCAACCCTAAACAGCTGGTCACCTCCAACCCTAAACAGCTGCTGGTTTAGAACCTACATAGATCTATTACAACCTACATTAAAATCAATGTACTTGCACAACTTAATTTATTTTTTAAAAAGACTGTATGTCTTAAAATAGCTTGGTATTTGGATTGTACTCTTGATATATTTGAATGTGACTCTTGGATTTAAGTGCACTATTGTTCAGGTCTTAGAAAATAAAATTGCACTGTTTGGAAATTTTTCTTTGAAGTATGCTTTGCTAAAACCTCAGAGTGCTGTAAGGTACAGGTTTCCATACTGTGAACCTATCTCTATATGTAGTCTGAGGGTAAAATTCTGAACTTACATAAGTGTGTAACATTTTGATATTATTTATCATGTTCACTGAGTAGTAAGTTCATGTGTGTCCTTTAACTGGAATCAGTCACCTTGAGTTGGCTGGTTTGTCAAGCTTGGTTTACTGAATCAAGAAACAGTCTTGTCAATGTGGCACTGTTCTTAGTGTATAATATTTGTGTGTGGTGTTCTCCCTCTGCCCAGAGGAATGTTGCATAGATACTGGTGTTAAATTTCTATAGACAATGGTAATAAAATCTGAATATGTTCAAATGCTGAAAAAAATAATAAAAATAATAATGCGCTGAGTTATAGCTCAGTGGTACAGCACTTACCTCACAAGTATGGAGCCCTGGGTTCAATTCCAAGTTCTGGGAAGGGATGGGGGGAATGGAAGGGAAAGAATCTTTGCTATAGTTTAATAGAAGTTTTTCATGGTGTAGTAGGACAGAATGAGTCTCCTCTTTCAAATGATTGTTGAAATAAAGAAAACAGGGATGTGACTGTCAAACACTAGGACCTGGTTCCACATCCTCTCTCCTGTCCATTGCAGAAGGGATGTCCTAGAGATACCATTGCTTCGCTGAGCTTTCAGTTTCCTCACCTGAAAATGATCACTCATGTTGGTGATATTGTAAGTTTGGTCCCGGTGCTTGAAGTAAAGTCAATAATGAGGAGGTTTTGAGAAACTACAATGAGAACTACAGAACACTAAAGAAAGAAATTCAAGAAAACCTTAGAAGATGGAAAGATCTCCCATGTTCCTGGATAGGCAGAATTAATATCGTCAAAATGGCTATACTACCTAAAGTGCTATACAGATTCAATGCAATTCCAATTAAAATCCCAATGATGCACCTTGCAGAAATAGAGCAAGCAATTATGAAATTCATCTGGAAGAATAAAAAACCTAGAATAGCTAAAGCAATCCTCAGTAGCAAGAGCGAAGCAGGGGGTATTGCAATACCAGATCTTCAACTCTACTACAAAGCAATAGTAACAAAAACGGCATGGTATTGGTACCAAAATAGACAGGTAGATCAATGGTACAGAATAGAGGACATGGACACAAACCCAAATAAATACAATTTTCTCATACTAGAAAAGGAAAAAAATTCATTGCTTTGTTAGCAAAGGAGAATACAGTGGATTCCTGTTCTGAAGGCTGTGATTCTAACTGCCAGGGGGAAAAACTGGCTTTTAAAAAGGGGATACAAAGGTTAAACTTCAGCTGTGTCCTATCAGGATTCATAACTTATTTGTGTCCTCTACAGATAGCTGCTTCTTAGAACCACTGTACCAGCTCTGCAGTCTGGATTCCTTCATTCCTGTGGTCACTGAGCTGAAGAAAAAAATAACTCTGCCTAGGCCACAGGAAGAAGGTTAATCTTGCTCCCTTCCCTCATGATTAAGGAGGGTGAGAGGGAGAAAAAGAAGGAAAAAACATATTAATTTTAAAATAAGCTACCAGTGGCAAAGCAGCAAGGGTCATGTTCAAGGCATGGAGTGGACCCCATTATATCAGCAGCTGTTTAGGGTTGGAGGTGAGCAATGACATTTCCATGGAGTCCATGGAGTAAGAGGTCACCAGAGGAAGCTGTTTTGCAGCTGCCTTTTTGCCCTTGAGTCCCTGGCCATCCAGCCTCCAAGGTGGAGTGGGACTGCAGCTAGGCTTGCTGTGGGAGACAGCAGAGGCCAAGACCAGGGCCCCAGTCAAGGGATCCTTAGAAGTTTCTCTCATTGGATCCCTTCCTCTATTCTCTAACCTTTCTCCTTTTCCTGTTTGCCCCCAAATGAAAAGAACTTCATTTTCTTTTGTGATTAAAATAATATTTATATATCAGAGAAAATCAAATAAGCAAGGAGGAAAAAAAGTATACATCTATCTTTATCCAATGTAGGTAATCACCTCTGGTACTATTTTTATTTCATTTTTCATTTAATAATTTATCGCACACCTGGTTCCAGCTTGATGAATTTAGGCTGATGTCATCATTATGTGAATCATGGACAAAATAGCCCAGATTGGGAGCCAGCAGCCAGGGTCCAAATTCTTCCTACTGTCTCTACAGCTGTGTGATCTCAAGCAAGATCCTTTAGTTCTCTGCACCCATTTCCTCATCTATAAAATGGGAATGGTAGCAGCGTCTACTTCATGGGTGGTTGTGGTGACCAGGTGAGTTATGAACCAGCACACAATTGAGCTATTGTGGTATGAAAGGATCATGGTTTTGTTAAACCAACCCCTAATTCTGCTACTTTTTTCTTAAATATATTTTTATTGTAAACAAATGGGATACATATTGTTTCTGTTTGTACATGGAGTAACAGCATACCATTTGCGTAATCATACATTTACATAGGGTAATGATAGTTGATTCATTCAGTTACTTTTTCCTTCCCCCCACCCCTCCCACCCCTCCCACCCCTCTTTTCCCTCTATACAGTCCTTCCTTCCTCCATTCTTGCCCCCCGACCCTCCATTATGTGTCATCATCCGCTTATCAGCGAGATCATTCATCCTTTGGTTTTATGAGATTGGCTTATCTCACTTAGTATGATATTCTCCAATTTCATCCATTTGCCTGCAAATGCCATAATTTTATCATTCTTTATAGCTGAGTAATATCCCATTGTATATATATACCACAGTTTCTTTATCCATTCATCAATTGAAGGACATCTAGGTTGGTTCCACAGACTGGCTATAGTGAATTGAGCAGCTATGAACATTGATGTGGCTGTATCTCTGTAGTATGCTGATTTTAAGTCCTTTGGGTATAGACGGAGGAGTGAGATAGCTGGGTTAAATGGTGGGTTCATTCCAAGTTTTCTAAGGAATCTCCACACTGCTTTCCAGAGTGGCTGCACTAATTTGCAGCCCCACCAGCAATGTATGAGTATACCTTTTCCCCCACATCCTCTCCAACACCTATTGCTGCCTGTATTCTTGATAATTGCCATTCTAATTGGGGTGAGATGGAATCTTAGTGTAGTTTTGATTTGCATTTCTCTTATTACTAAAGATGGTGAACATTTTTTCATATGTTTGTTGATTGCTTGTAGATCTTCTTCTGTGAAGCATCTGTTCATAGCCTTAGCCCATTTGTTGATTGGGTTATTTGTATTCTTCATGTAGAGTTTTTTGAGTTCTTTATATATTCTGGAAATTAATGCTCTATCTGAAGTATGAGTGGCAAAGATATTCTCCCACTCTGTAGGCTCTCTCTTTGCATTGCTGATAGTTTCCTTTGCTGAGAGAAAGCTATTTAGTTTGAATCTATCCCAGTTATTGATTCTTGCTTTTATTTCTTGTGCTATGAGAGTCCTGCTAAGGAAGTCTGATCCTAAGCCAACAAGTTGAAGATCTGGACCTACTTTTTCTTCTAGAAGATGCAGGGTCTCTGGTCTGATTCCAAGGTCCTTCATCAATTGTGAGTTGATTTTTGTGCAGGGTGAGAGATAGGGGTTTAGTTTCATTCTGTTGCATATGGATTTCCAGTTTTCCCAGCACCATTTGTTGAAGAGGCTATCTTTCCTCCATTGCATAATTTTGGCCCCTTTGTCTAGTATGAGAAAATTGTATTTATTTGGGTTTGTGTCCGTGTCTTCTATTCTGTACCATTGATCTACCTGTCTATTTTGGTGCCAATACCATGCCATTTTTGTTACTATTGCTTTGTAGTAGGGTTGAAGTTCTGGTATTGCAATACCCACTGTTTCATTCTTCCTGCTAAGGATTGCTTTAGCTATTCTGGGTTTCTTATTCTTCCACATGAATTTCATGATTGCTTGCTCTATTTCTGTAAGGTACATCATTGGGATTTTAATTGGAATTAAATTAATTGAATCTGTATAGCACTTTTGGTAGTATGGCCATTTTGACTATATTAATTCTGCCTATCCAAGAACAATTGCAGATCAATTGGATCAGATGGAGATCTTTCCATCTTCTAAGGTCTTCCTCAATTTCTTTCTTCAATGTTTTGTAGTTAGATTGATTCCCAAGTATTTTTTTTTTGAGGCTATTGCAAATGGAGTTGTTTTCCTCATTTCCCTTTCATCTGTTTTGTCGCTTGCATATAAAAATGCTTTAGATTTATATGTGTTGATTTTATAGCCTGCTATTTTGCTGAATTCATTGATGAGGTCAAGAAGGTTTCTGGAGGAGTTTTTTTGATCCTCTCAATATAGAATCATGTCATCAGCAAATAGTGACAGCTTAAGTTCCTCTTTTCCTATTCATATCCCTTTAATTTCTTTAGTCTGTCTAATTGCTCTGGCTAGAGTATCAGGGACAATGTTAAATAGAAGTGGTGAAAGAGGTCATCCCTGCCTTGTTCCTGTTTTTAAAGGGAATGGTTTCAGTTTTTCTCCATTAAGAATGATGTTGGCCATGGGCTTAGCATAAATAGCCTTTACAATGTTCAGGTATGTTCCTACTATCCCTATTTTTCCTAGTGTTTTGAGCATGAAGGGGTGTTGTATTTTATCAAATGCTTTTTATGCATCAATGGAAATAACCATATGTTTTTTATCCTTAAGTCTATTGACATGATGGATTACGTTTATTGATTTATGGATGTTAAACCATCCTTGCATTCCAGGAATGAACCCCACTTGATTGTGGTGCACGATTTTCTTAATATGTTTTTGGATATGGTTTGCCAATATTTGTTAAGGATCTTTGCATCTATATTCATCAAGGATATTGGTCTAAAATTTTCTTTCCTTGATGTGTCTTTGCCTGGTTTGGGTATGAGGGTGATATCAGCTTCATAGAATGAGTTTGGTAGGGTACCCTCCTTTTCTATTTCCTGGAATACTTTGAGAGGTATTGGAATGAGTTCTTCTTTGAAGATCTTGTAGAACTTGGCTGAGAATCTGTCTGGTCCTGGGCTTTTCTTGGATGGTAGGTTTTTAATGGCTTCTTCTATTTAATTGCTTGATATTGATCTGTTTAAATTGTGTATGTCCTCCTGGTTCAGTTTGGGAGGAGCATATGTCTCTAGAAATTTGTCAATGTCTTCGGTAGTTTCTATTTTGTCGGAATACAGATTTTCAAAGTAGTTTCTCATTAGGTTATCTATCTCAGTGGTGTGTGTTGTGATATTTCCTTTTTCATCACAAATTTTAGTAATTTGAGTTTTCTCTCTCCTTCCCTTTGTTAGTGTGGCTAAGGATTTGTCTATTTTGTTTACTTTTTCAGAGAACCAACTTTTTGTTTTGTCACTTTTTTTAATTGTTTCTTTTGTTTCAATTTCATTGATTTCAGCTCTGATT
This sequence comes from Sciurus carolinensis, assembly GCF_902686445.1. Classification (NCBI taxonomy): domain Eukaryota; kingdom Metazoa; phylum Chordata; class Mammalia; order Rodentia; family Sciuridae; genus Sciurus; species Sciurus carolinensis. The sequence goes on along the minus strand of NC_062215.1, from coordinate 41,732,642 downwards.
TTAATTATTTCCTGTCTTCTACTACTTTTGCTGTTATTCTGTTCTTCTTTTTCTAGGGCTTTGAGCTGTAATGTTAGGTCTTGTTGTTGACTTTTCATTCTTTTCTGGAATGTGCTCCATGCAATGAATTTTCCTCTTAGTGTACCGCTTTCATAGTGTCCCAGAGATTTTGATATGTTGTATCGTCATTCTCATTGACCTCTAAGAATTTTTTTATCTCCTCCCTGATGTTTTATGTTATCCATGTTTCATTCAATAGCATATTATTTAGTCTCCAGGTGTTAGAGTAATTTCTCTTTTTTATTTTGTCATTGATTTCTACTCTCACTTCATTATGATCTGATAGAACACAAGGTAGTATCTCTATTTTTTTGCATTTCCTAAGTGCTGCTTTGTGGCATAACATATGGTCTATTTTCAAGAAGGTTCCATGTGCTGCTGAGAAGAAAGTGAATCCACTCATTGATGGATGGAATATTCTATATATGTCTATTAAGTCTAGGTTATTGATTGTGTTATTGAGTTCTATGGTTTCTTTGGTTGGTTTTTGTTTGGAAGATCTATCTAGTGGTGACGGTGGTGCATTAAAGTCACCCAGAATTATTATGTTGTGGTCTATGTGATTCCTGAAATTGAGAAGGATTTGTTTGATGTACAGGGATGCACCATTGTTTGGGGCATAAATATTTACTATCGTTATGTCTTCTGATTTATGGTTCCCTTAAGCAGTATGAAATGTCCTTCTGTATTCCTTCTGACTAACTTTGGCTTGTAGCCCACTTTATCTGATATAAGGATGGAAACCCCCGCCTTTTTACTGAGTCCATGTGTGTGGTAGGTTTTTTCCCATCCTTTCACTTTTAGTCTGTGGATGTCTTTTTCTATGAGCTAAGTCTCTTGAAGGCAGCATATTGTTGAGTCTTTCTTTTTAATCCATTCTGCCAGTCTTTGTCTTTTGATTGAGAAGTTTAGGCCATTAACGTTCACGGTTATTATTGAGATATGATTTGTATTCCCAGTCGGTACTTTTTACTATTATATACAATCTGTTTCTGTACCATTGTCCAATTATTGCATCATGTCAAATTGTTAGAAGGTTGTTTACTTGAAAGGGCATGCCCTTTTCACATTTTGTTTCCCAGAAAGTGTATACTGATTTACATTCTCACCAGGAATTAGAAAAGCATGTGTGTCCCTTACCCTCACCAGTGCCAGGCATTATTCATGTTTTAACTTGGCAGAGTGAATGGTGTTTCCTGGACTCTAAAAATTACTTGTCCAAATCATGCTACTTGAACTTCATCTTTATTCATTCACTCAGTACATGTTAATTGAGTACTTTCCACATGCCAGGTCCAATGCCAAGATCTGGGGCTATAGTAAGAAACAAACAAAACACCTACTTCATAAGGTGACCATGGTAGATGGGCCATTTCATGTAAAGTGCTTAGCAAAGTCCTGCCTTAATACCCAGTAACCTCTGACTAAAGTATTTTCAATTAACTTTGTAGTTATTCTCTAAATATATATTTTCAATTTACTTTGTAATTATTATCATCACATATGGCATTCATTATTATTACACAAATAATTATATATATTACATATTATCATTACCATTTTTAAGCTATACATCTTAGAAGTCCCTCTCTGACCCTCAGTTTCCTCATCTATGAATAGGCTAATGGCTAATGCCCTTAACTCCAGACACTATTGAGAGGATGGAGTGGAATCATGTACTCATGTTACCTGGCAACAAACCAAATCACAGTGAAGTTGAGATAGGCCACCTACAGGTCCTGTGGCAGCCTTCTGAGAGCACCCAGTGAAGATCTGGGGTTTTGAGTTTTTTGCGGGCATTGTTCTCACTGCAGCTGTTCTCCTTGGCACTATTGGCCCATACTGTGCAGAATACTGCAGCACTCCACTGAAACCAAAATTGAGGACAGGCAGTTAGTATAGAATAGGGAATTGGGTTGGAATAGAGAAAATGGAGGCCATCTGAGTCTGGGAAGTTGGAGACCACCCCTGGGAGACTGAAATGTCAGTGTCTCCAGAACCTTTTGATTACCAAATTTACCTGCCTATACTACCCTTCCCAAAAGGCTGCAGGCAGGGATTTGCTAATTAATGGCCCCTGGGCTGTTACTTGCCTGAATCACTCCATTTGGCCCTTCCCCCTGACCATCTGCTTCTTTTGCCATCTCACCAGCATCTCCTGGGCCTGGTCACCTAGGCAGGAAAGAAAGAGATAAGTGGGGAGAGAGCAGGAGAACAAAGGAAACTTCAATCTTTAAAAAGGGTAGGGCACTCTCACTTCTTGGGATACCAGAAGAACAGCCATGGTCCCTTTCTCCCTCCTGGGAGAAGTCTGTGTTACTACTTTTTTTTTTTTTTTTTTTTTTTTTAATTTTTTTTTTTTGGTGGTACTGGGGATTGAACCTATGGCCTTGTGCTTGCAAGGCAAACAACTCTACCAACTGAGCTATATCCCCAGCCCTAGTGTTACTACTTTTAAATAAAACCTGCTTCATATGCTTGACTCAGCATGCTTCTCGGGTGTTATACCTCAACATTTAAGGAAGCAGAACTCATCACTAATAACCAGCAGTATCAGCACCTGCTATGGCTTATTGCTGTTTCCACAATTGGAAAGTGACCAAATGTTGATGATTTCCCCATGCAGCATTCCCAATTCAACTCTACCAGTCCCTTCCTCCCAGAGTCCAGCATCACAGCAAATGCTCTCCTCTCCCAAACCATGTTTCTCTGGCTTGGTTGCTCTAAATCAGTCATCCTGAGCTGGAGTCTTTTGGACCTACTGATCCTCTCCTTCACCTGCTCTGCCACGGTCCTAGTTGGAGAGCCCCTTTATTACTACCCTTCAGGCATTTCTCCTTCCTCCTTCATTGGAAATTACTCCCAAAGAAGCCTAAGGATGGGGCCCTTGATTTTTCTCCCTATGGCCTCCAGGGAGTAAGGTTGGTGTGCCTCCTTTAGGGACTTTCACCACTCACTCATATTTTATATTTGCTTGAGATAATAGCAAAGAGAAAGATTTCCCCTGTTCACATTCTATCATAAGTGTTTGTATTAATCAGAAATTTTACAATGAAACAAATTTGCACTAGCTAAAAATGCAGAGTTGGCAGAGGGAGGTTGCTTCATTTTCATAATAAAGAAGGTCAGGGGACAGTTTTAGGTATGGTTAGATCCAGTGTTCAACTATCCCTAGGGTGTTGTATTTCTCTTCAAGTTCTCCTTGCTTTTCTCTTCTGTGGTTCTATTCTCAACTAAGCTCTACAGAGAATATATGAAAGACTTTAAGAATCAACAGTAAGGTTTACTATATGTATCCACCAGAAGACATGCACACTAAGTTGTACATAATAATAAAAATAAAACAGAAAATAACAAGTGTTTTTAGGATATGAAGAAACTGGAACACTTAACACTGGTGGTGGGAATGTAAAAATGACGCATTCACTGTGGAAGACTGTTTTAGTCATCTTTTTCATTGCTGCAACCCAAAGACCTGACAAGAACAATTTCAGAGAAGGAAAAGCTTTTTGGAGGGCTCATGGTTTTAGAGGTCTCAGTCCATAGACAGCCAGCTACATTCCTTGGGGCTTAAGGTGAGGCAGAATATCTTGTCAGAAGATTATGGTGGAGGAAAGCAGCTCAGGACATGATAATCAGGAAGCAGAGAAAGAGTTATGCTCAACTAGGACAAAATATATACCCCAAAGGCATGCCCCCAGGGAACAACCCCTTACAACCACACCCTACCTGTCTACAGTTACCACCCAGTTAATCCCTGTTAGAGAATTAATGTACTGATTAGGTTAATGTTCTTAATAACCCAGTTGTTTCACTGCTAAACTTTTTTGCATTGTCTCATATATGAGCTTTCAGGTGACACCTAATATTGAAACCATAAAAGGTGGGCAGTTCCTTAAAAAATTAGGCATAGAGTTAACACATAACTCATCAATTCTAAACCAAATTACATGTCTCAAGGCAGTGAAAACATAAACAAATACATATAGATGAATGTTGAAAGCAGAATTATTCACTAATGGCCCAAAGGTGGAAATGATGCAAATGTTCATTAACAAATGAATGAATACACAAAATATGGTCTGTCCATACAATGGAACATTATTCATCCATGAAAAGGAATAAAACACTGATTTATTCTACAACATAAAAGAAACTCAGAAACATGATGCTAAATGAAAGACATCATTCATGACAGGTCACATATGAAAGGTCCAGAATAGGAAAATACATTTAGACAGAGAACAGATCGGTGGTTGCCAGGACTGATGGAGGAAAGAAGAGGTAGTAAATGCTAATGAGTATCAGATTTTCTTTTGGGATAATAAAAATATGTTAAAGCTGAAGAAAGTACATATAGTAGTTGTACTAAATGTCACTGTATCATATGCTTTAAAGTGGTAATGACCCAGCAATTTGGAGGCTGAGATACAAGTTCAAGGTCAACCTAGGCAATTCAACAAGACCCTGTCTCAAAAAAAAAAAAAAAGAGTTGATACAGTTCAGTGGCAGATGGCCCCTGGATTCAATCCTGAGTACTACTGAATAAATAAATAAGTATAATAAAATGGGTAATGACTAAAGACAAGTTATTTCCTCCTAAAAATCCAAACTAAGAAAGCAAAGAGTTTAATTTTCAAACAAGGCAAAAGGTTTAAACAGAGATTTAACAGTAGAAGATATATGAGTGGCAATTGTAAAAAAGGACATGAAAAACAGTCAGTGTCAGTAGCCTTCAGAAAAATGTAAATTTAAAGCAAATGGACACACCATTAAGCAACAGAATGGCTAAAAATAAGACTGCTATTGTTTGGCTCTGAAATGTTCTCCAAAGACCCATGCGTCAAAGCCTTGGTGCCCAATCTGTGGTGCCATTAGGAAGTAGCGTAAGAACCCAGAAACCAACAAACATATGGAAAAATGTTCAACATCTCTAGTAATAAGAGAAATGCAAATCAAAACTACCCTAAGATTCCATCTCACCCCAATTAGAATGGCGATTATCAAGAATACAAGCATCAACAGGTGTTGGCGAGGATGTGGGGAGAAAGGTACACTCATACATTGCTGGTGGGGCTGCAAATTAGTGCAGCTACTTTGGAAAGCAGTGTGGAGACTCCTTAGAAAACTTGGAATGGAACCACCATTTGACCCAGCTATCCCACTCCTTGGCCTATACCCAAAGGACTTAAAATCAGCATATTACAGAGATACAGCCACATCAATGTTCATAGCTGCTCAGTTCACAATAGCCAGATTGTGGAACCAACCTAGATGTCCTTCAATTGATGAATGGATAAAGAAACTGTGGTATATATATACAATGGAATATTACTCAGCCATAAAGAATGATAAAATTATGGCATTTGCAGGCAAATGAATGAAATTGGAGAATATCATGCTAAGTGAGATAAGCCAATCTCAAAAAACCAAAGAACGAATGATATCGCTAATAAGTGGATGATGACACATAATGGGGGGGTGGGAGGGGTTAGTGTTAGGGTTAGAGTTAGGGTTAGGGAGGGGGGCAAGAATGGAGGAAGGTAGGACTGTACAAAGGGAAAAGAGGGGTGGGAGGGGTGGGGGGGAAGGGAAAAAATAACAGAATGAATCAAACAACATTACCCTATGTAAATTTATGATTACACAAATGGTATGCCTTTACGCCACGTACAAACAGAGAAACAACATGTATCCCATTTGTTTACAATAAAAAAAAACATAAAAAAATACATAGTTGTGAAAGAAAAAAAAAAAAAAAAAAGAACCCAGAAACCACTTCAGACACGGGAATTCACATAAGGGAGTTTATTAAGCACACAGACAGAGTGTCTCCCTGAAGGGTAAGAGAGAAAATGAGAGGAAAAGAGAAAGGCACATATGCAGGAGAGTGAAATGGAGGAGACAGCATGAAAGCAAGGAGAAGAGAGAGAGAGAGAAAGTGAGGAGAGGAGAGAGAAAGCATGAATGTGTGGAGAAGAAGAGAGAAAATGGCAGCGAGCTATCCTTAAGCAGTCAAATTCCACGGGTTAATGGGACCAATAACGGAGAAGGATACTTGCAAGCTGACTGATGAACCAGTAGCTATCTAGGATGTTCACAGACTGACAAGAAGTTGGGAGGTGGGGAAATGACTGCAGGGTAAAGGACAGAGGAGTAGTTTTCTATTATATTACAGGTAGCAGAACCTTTAGGGTATTAGGCCTCATGGGAAGAAGTTAAGTTATCAGGAGTGAGCCCTAAAAACCAATATTGGGAAAACAGCCCCTTCCTGTCTCTCACTTTGGTTCCTGGCTGCCATGAGGTGAACAGCTTCCTGACCATGGGCTCCCACTCTGCTGTGCTGTGCTGCCACAGGCCAAAGCAACCATGCACTGAAACCTCTGAAACCATGAACCACAATAGACCTTTCCTACTTTAAAGTTAGAGCTCAGTTATCTTTTTGTCTCAGGTGTTTTATGACAGTGACAGAAAGTTGACTGACACAAGGTGAGGATGTGGAGGGAATCCTCATACACTGCCAGTGGGGACCTACAATGGCTCAGTACTTTGGAAAACAGTGTCTTGCTTTCCTACAAAACATAATGCACTTTCTTTAAGACCCAGCACTCCCTCTTTTAAGTACTTATCCAAGAGAAATGAAAACAAATGTTCAGCATGAAGCTTGTGAATATTTACAGCAGCATTAAACATAGTCTTCAATATTGGAAACAGCCCAAATGTCCCTTGGGCTGTTTTTAACATTAAAATGTCCCTTGGTCCAGAAATGAATAAACAAATCGTGATATATTCATAAAATGGGATTCTACTTCTGAAAAACATTGTATGAGGTCTGGGTTGGGGTATAGTTCAGTGGTAGGGTGTTTGTCTAGCAAGCTTGAGACCCTGGGCTTGATCCCCAGCATTGAAAGAAAAGTGGAAAGACCAAAACACTGCATGAGACCCTTTCTATGACATTCTAGAAAAGGTAAAATGAAAATCAATCTATAGTGACAGAAAGCAGATCGGTGTGAAAATGTCTCATAATGCATGGCGGCAGTTTTCCATGTAAAATTATTAGATTTTATGATGTACAAATTATAACTCTACGACATGGTTTTGTGCATGTGTGTGTTGTTGGGGATTGAATCCAGGGGTGCTCTACCACTGAGCTACATCCCCAGTCCTTTTTTTCTCTTTTTGAGACAGGATCTTGCTAAGTTGCCCAGGCTGTTCTGGAAATTGTGATTCTACTGCCTCAACCTCTCAAGTTGCTAGAATTATGAGTGTGTGCCACCATGTCTGGCCTATGTGAGAGGTTTTTGTTATGTCATGTCACAACAAAAGGGCAAAGAAAGGGCAAAAGAAAGCAAGAGGGGGGAAATTCATCCCCTTATATGAAAGTTGACCTGAGATAATGAAACTTCTCCCACAATAACTGCAGTAATTCACCCATGAGTCAGCATGGGCAGAGACTCTGGGTAAAGGAGAGGGATCTGACTGTGGTTGGACTCTGGAGGGTGGGATTTGGGGCAGCTGAAACAGAGGACAACCAAAGGCAAGTGACTGGGTTGATAGCTTGGTCCTAATGTATTCAGGGGGACACTTGAGTCTTGAATAACTGTATATGTTTTTTTCCCTTTGTCTCTGGTTCCCTCATTCATTTGCCCCATCTACTGTTGATGGAACTTTGGGTAAATGGCAACTTGGGAAAATTATGAATTGTGCTGCTATGAAACCTTTATATGTCTTTTGGTGGATACATATATTAATTTGGGGGTGCTAAAGCTTAGATATGAGGTATCCCCCAAAGTTCCTGTGTTAAGACAAGAATGTTCACAGGTTAAATGATTGGATTATGAAAGCTGTAACCTAATTGAATAATTAACTGGGTTGTAGCTATAGGCAGGTGGGGAGTGACTAGAGGAAGCAAGTCACTGGAGGCACACCCTGGAGATGTTTCCCTTCTCCCCTCTCTGTTTCCACGCATCACGAGCTGAACAGCTTTCCTCTGCCATTCCCTTCCACCATGATGCTCTGCTTCATCTTGGGCCCATAGCAAGGGAGTCAACTGACATTGGATTGAACCTTTGACTCCATGAACCAAAATAAACTATTCCTTCTCTAATTTGTTCTTCTCAGATATTTTGGTCACAGTGACAAAGACCTAATTAACACATGAGGTACATAACTATGAGTGGAATTAAGGCTATATATATTTCTTTCCCATTAGCAGATATTGCAACTGAGTCCATTAACACTCCAATGGTGGTGCACCTGCATTCTGGCTGCTCTTTGCATTTTTCACCTTTTAGCTATTCAAGCAGGTTTGAATATTTCAGAAAACAATTTTTCATTTTTTTAAATATCACAAAATCCACTTGTTTTCGTGTATAGAATTCAGTGATTTTTAGTTAGTTTGCAGAATTGTGTACCACCACTATCCAATTTAAGAACATTCTGATAACCTCAAAAAGGTCTCTTGTACACATTTTAGATTTTGTTTTGTTGTGTTTGAGTCTCACTATGTTGCCCAGACTGACCTTGAACTTTAGATTCTCCTACTTCAGGTTCCTGAGAAGCTTGGATTACAAGTGCACACAACCATACCTGGCTCAGATTTGTTTTTGTTTTGTTTTTGTTTTGATCCAGTGTGTCACTGTGTTTCCCAGGCTAGCCTCCAATTCATGAACTCAAGGAATCCTCTTACCTCAGCCTACCAAGTAGCTGGCACTATAGTTGTGGGTCACCATGCACAGTTTAGATTTGTTTTTAACCTCATTTTCTTCAGTAGTCTTTAGGCACTTCTGCCAGGCACTTGGCTGAGCAATAGAGTGATTTTAAAAATCTATAGTGGTGAGGGGTTGGGAATATGACTTAGTGGTAGAGTACTTGCCTAGCATGTGTAAGGCCCTAGGTTTGATCACTAGCACTGAAAAAAAAATATTTTTTAAAACCCATAATATCTAGTTCTTGCAGCCTCGAAGGGAGATGGATGAGGAACTTTGCCAATGCTATGCAGGGAAGGCACTGAGCAGTGTGGCCTGTGCAGTGACCCAGAAATAGTTCGGTGTTTCTGAAACTGTACCTGCAAATGGGGAGAAGGGATATGAAAGCAGAGAGGCTGGCAGGGTGGTCAGTAGGGGCCTTCAATGCCAAGATAAGTGAAGCCTCAGCAGTCAGTGTCTGGGAAAAGGATTCTCTTCAGAGCAAGGAGAGGGAAGGGCAAGTCTCTCTCCCCCTCTAGACCAAGCTCTTAAGGACAAGGGTCTTAGACTTTCTCCACTGTTGTCACCAGGACCTAAGATATCGTGGGTACTTGTATGATTTTTTTAGGGCTGCCTAAATGAAGGGCCACATACTGGACAGCTTAAAACAAACAAGTTTATTCCCTTGAAGTTCTGGAAGCTCTAAGTCAGAAATCAAAGTTTCAGCAAGTTTTCTCCCTGGAGAGTCTCTAAGGGAAGCCTTCCTTACTTCTTCCAGCTTCCTGTGGTTGCGGCCATGCTTGGTGCCTCCTGCCTTGTAGCTGCTTCACTTCCTTCTCTGCCTCAGTTGCCACAGGGCATTTTACTCACAGGAACTTGGGTCTGTGCATTCCATCTACTCTTATAAGGACATGACTCATACTGGATTTAGACCCCAAGCTGGCACTCACAGAGATAGGCCATGCTGTCTCTGTGGAACATAACCAGTTTCACAGAGCAGCAATAGCCAATGAGATCAGTGTGAAAGCACAAGTGACCAGGAAAAAAATTAAAAACAAAACAAATATATATATTAAAAAAACCTATTCTGTAATAAGGTTTGACACAGCTAAAACCTGGACTTTTTTTTTTTTTAATCAAAGAAGTCACCAACATCCTCTAACCTGGCTAACTGTAAGTGACTGCTGTTTGTCTCCCAACCCACATTCACCTCATTCCATTCCCGCCTCTTCTACACAAGATGTAAGAAGGTCACCCTAAGAATTCTCTGCTTCCTGACAGCATGCACTCTAGAAGAAAACTCCTCTTCCTTGAACTCTTCCCAAAACTTGTTAACACAATCCCAAATCCTGTTAGAGAAATCTTTCCAAATCTCCTGCTGAGATGACCCCACTGTTGTCCATGTTGTTTTTCCTGACTGGACTGAGTAATAGGCCCAAGTTTTTCAAGATAAGCTGGAATCTTGCATTTTGAACAGTGAAGGGGATTATTAATTTGGCCTGGGAAATTCAAAAATGGCATTATTAATTTTGAAATGATTGAGCTGGATCCAAAAATGAGAAGCAAACCGAGCCAGGTTAAAAATAGGCTCATTCCTGGCAGAGGTAAAGGTCTAAGCCAGGAAGAAACATGAAAGAGCAGAAGCAGAGTGGCAGAGGGAGGAAGTTGAGGAAGAGTCCCCAGTCAGTGCACCAGGCCTCTCAGGTCCAGGGAACAAGAAAAAGGCACCAGAACCAGGAACTGCTCTCACAGGTGTTCTCTGTCTCCTCCAGGCCAGTGTCTCCAAAGGTGCAGTGGCTATTGCAGCTGGAATCATCTTTATTTGTATGAATTGACCCAGAGCTACCAGTAGCACATCCAGTCCACCACAACCAATGTGACCAGAAAACCCCTTTGACATGATTAACATTGGTTAGGAAACTGCACAGGTCATAAGGAGGATTAATTTAAGCAGAAGTGTGGCCTGTAACTCCTGGAAGATAAATTGGAAGCAGCAGGGCCCCAGAGTGCTGGGCTTCTCCTTGCCCTAAGGTTCCCTGGAGGGGTTTCTCCAGGATGATGGGAAAGGCGTAGGAATGAGGGGAGATGCTTGAGACTAGATCCCAAATCCTGCTTTCAACGGATCAGCTCCACTTAGAAACTTTTTTTTAATGCTCAAGGGATATCTATACAAATTGAAGATTAAAAACAAAAGATTGCTTCAAAATAGAGCCTGGAGGGCTGAAGGCAGAGGGAAATAGATCAATGAGGGTATTTCAGGAGAATCTACTAGACTCTGAGGACAGAGGAGAGGAGCCATATTTGAGGAGGGACATCAAGGCATACTTGACAAGTTGGAGTGACTGGAAGGTCTCAGGGCCCAGGATTCCTTCCCAGTCCCACTACCCCCACCTCTAGTGCTCACTGAGGCTCCAGGGCTAGACAACAGCATCTGAGCTGGGGAGAGCTCATCTTGCATACACCAGGCAGGCACCAACTCACTGAGTCCCTGCCTCTGGCTCTCTGTGCATGAGCAGGTCAGTGATCAGCCTCAGCCAATCAGTGTTCACTTTTTCACTTGCTAGAGTAATTTTTCTAAATTCAGTGCAAGGAAAAGCTTTCCCTTTGTCATAACAAAGGTTATATAACTCATCTATAGGTGATTTTTTTTTCAGTTGTTTTAAGGCAGAAGACATCTCCCAAATGAATGTAAAGTGTGTGGCTGAACTTGTATTATATTTTGATTACTAGGTCAACAACTGATATAACACTTCACTGCCTAGAAGTGATTTTTTTAAATTGAAAACTAACAGTGATGCAAGAATAATGAATGGTCAGATAAACTGTGGTACATCTATATCATGGAATACCACACAGCAATGAAAAGGAACTATAGGCATGTGCATCTACTTGGATGGCACAAGGGCATTATGTGGAGTGAAAAAACTCAATCTCTATAATAAACTTGTAAAATTCTTGGACTTTCCATATAATACATATGTCTTCATTTTTCATGATCCCCTTGGTGCACTGAGACTTGGGGTAGGATGCAAGAGAGCAGAGCATTGAACTACACTTATTCTTGTACTGGGACAAAGACCACCTTGGTGGAGCCTCAGGGTCTCTTGTGTATATAGGGCCAGAGACCTGGCCCTGGATGTGGTGAAGAAACCTTTTGATTGAAATGAATTCCACAGGCACTGTGGATACAAGAAGAAAAGGAAATTTCTGAAGTTCCTCTAATGCCCCTGAGTCTCTCAGGTCCTGCTCCTTTATCCCCTAGCACATTTCAAGCTGAGGCCTTTGAAGTCACTCAAGCAAAATCCTGTTTTCTGTGAAGTTTTTCCTCCATGGGTGCAGTGTGAGTACTGGCCACCAGGGGGAGCCTGAATCCACTCTGCTCTGCTGGAGCACCTGCAGCCAGGAAGAGCCACCAGAGGGCATAATGACCATTGTCCTGCTACCACACAGAACTGTACCACCTATTAGAAGCATCCATCTCCAGAGCTGATCAGTGACAGGGACCTGGTTCAAGTAATTTCCAGATTCTCTCATCTCTTGAACCACTATGTCTCAAATTCTTACCTTGGTCCATGTTCTGAGTCAGACCTGGGAGCTGCAATGAAAAGGACTGATATGACCTCCAGAAGCTCAAATCTGGGGGAGGATAAGAATAAACCACTAGAGAAATAATTGGAAGAAAAGATCCAGTGTTACATGCAAAGAGAGCATGGGGCCCCAAGGGAGTGCTGCAGTCATTACACGGGGGCATATGAAAAGGCCTCACTCAGGTGATGTTGATCCATGTTCTGCTGGGACTCGAGGAATAATGCTCCCAATGCAGGGAGCTTCCACCTCTTGCCAGCTAACACACCAGCCTGAAGCTGCTCAGGCTTCTAACTATTCCCTGGGCAATTCCTCCTTCAACTCTCCCAGCCATTGTTCTGCGGGGACCCTCCTGTCCCCTCTGGGACAAGCCCCTAACGGCTTTGGATACTTCCCTCAACTCCATCCCCAGACACTTCTGGTGGGTCACACTTTGGCACTGACTCTGTGTGTCCTCCATGTCCCAACCCAGAAGGCACAGGGGGCTACACACGTGGATGACATCAGCACTGCATGTGTCTTGCAGGAAAACTCTATGGACAGCTGCAGACCCCTGAGTCAGACTTCCTCCATGACTCAGCGTCCCCCATGTCAACCATGTCGAGTTCCACCACCGAACAGAAGCTTGAACTAGTGTTGAAAAGGTAAGCACTGCCCAGGGGGACAGGGTCACATACAGCTGTGATGCCTGGAACTGGCCCTGCACTTCTTTGAACCTCAGCCTGCTCCTCTGAAGAGTGGAGTGCCAAAAAAAACAAAAAACAAAAACAAAACCCTGATTTCATGGTAGAAAATGCCAGGCTTCTCATGCTGCCACCCCCGCTTCTCACCTGGGTGATCTCCTCACTCCTTGTTTATGTGTGTATGTGGTGCTGCTAGTGGAACCCAGGGCCTCCTGCATGCTAAACATACGCTCTGTCCCTGGGCTACATCCTAGGTCTCTGATGTGCGTTTTGAAATATTTATCAACTTTGCACCCTACTTTACTTATAAAACAGTTTCCTATATTATCGCCAACAAATAGCTACACAGTGTTTAAGAACTTACCAATCTTTTAATAAATGAACAATAACATTTTTTCAGTTTGTGGGCCAAAGTAAACGTTTAACAGAAGGCACTAACTCATGCGAGACTTACATGGACACACCATCATCCCCAGGCCTTTTATATTTCCATAGTTAATAAATACATCAAGAGAATTACAATGGTACATACCACAATTAATAATAATAGATGCCTCCACACCACAACAATCCAGTCCTTCCTCCAGTATCACCAATGACTGTGATTGGGGACTTTGCTTTAATCAGCACCAGTCACAATAAACCACACACCAAAGTTTTCTATATTACAAAGGAAAGCAAAGCCTTTAAGAAACTTATGTCTCATGATTAAGAACTCCCAACACACTAGGAAGAGAAGGGAATTTCCTCAATCTCATAAAGGGTGACTCTAGGAAAACCCATAGTTGAGCTAACAGGACCCTCAAAGATGGAAGACTGAAAACTGTCCCTCAAGGGTAAGAACAACAAAAAGACACCCCCTATGAACCACTGCCCCTCAGCACTGGACTGTCTGCTGGCCGGAGCAACTAGGCAAGGAGGAGAATGATAGGAGGAATCCAAATCAGAAAGGAGGAAGTAGGCCCTATTAGCAGATGATATGATTCTACATACAGATAATTCCAAGGAATCCACTGAAACACTACCAAAGCCAACACAGGAAGTCAGCAAAGTTACAGAGGACCTGATAAACACACAAAAATCAATTCTTCTATATACCAGCAATAAACAATCTGAATGGAAATTAAGAAAGGAATCCCATTTGCACCAGACTTAAAAGGAATAAAAACATCTAGGAATAAATCTAACCAAGCACATGAAAAACTTCTCAAAACTACAAAACATGGCTGAAATAAAGGATACTTTTTTCTAATACAAGTGTTGAGTCCCACAGATTCTCCCTAGATAGACTTTAATGGTTTATCAAAATTTATGATGTGTTTTCATTTTGATTCAGTTCTAAATATTCTGATTTCATTTTTTATTTCTCCTTTGATGCATGGGTTATCTAGAAGTGTGTGGTTTAGTTACCACAGACTTCAGACTTCCATTATTGGAATTATTCTTAATTCCTGTGTGGCCACAGAATTTATTTTGTATGGCTTGAATCATTATTAGTGTGAGCCTTATTTTATGCCCCAGAATATGGTCTTAGTAATGAGTGTGTACTCAAAAAGAGTAAATGGAGTGTTCTAAACTATGAAGTAGAGTCCCCTGGTTGACAGGGTCATTCACATCCTCTGCAGGCTCATAGATTTTCTACTTGTTCTATCCATTACTGACAGGTAACAATGAAATGAAACCAATGAAATCGCTGACTATCTTGGACTTATCGATTTCTCCTTGCAGTGATCAGGATATGCTTCACACATTCTGAAACTATGTTCCCAGTTCATAATGTTTAGGATTATCACAAATTCTTAAATAACTGAGCCCCTTACCATTATGAAAAGAACTTGTTTGTCCCCGCAATATTATTTGTTCTAGTTGGTTTGTTATCAATGTAGCTAACTCCAACTCTCCTTTAAAGAATTAGTCTTGGGTGTTTCAAGATGGTGGACTAGAGGGCGGCTGCATTTCATGTTGCTCCAGGACTCAGGATTCAAAAGAGGAGATAGTGAGAGACTTGGGACCAACTCAAAGCCGCCGGGTGAGTCTCTCCTGTTGGGGAGGTTTCCCGGATGGGGCGGTAGTCCCAGAACGCAGGGAACTTTGTGAAGTAGAGTTGCCCGGCGAGACACCCCTCCCCCCGCTGGAGCAGTGAACTCAGACAACTGGGATCATCGTAGAGGAGGTCGCTCAGCACAGTGCTTGGACTTGGAGCAACCACTGGGGCTCCGGGCGGCTGCCTAGAGGAGGAGCTGCGTGGCAAGCAGTTTGGACTAGAGAAACCACTCCTGAACACTGGAGCTTGCCAGGAGGAGGAGGAGGAGGAGTGCAACAGGTCGCTTGGTCTCGGAGTGACTGCACCAGAGCTACAGGCGGTTGCCAGAGGAGAAGCTGCGCAGTGAGCTGTTTGGACTCAGAGGGACCACTCCTGAACACTGGGGGCCTGCCCAGAGGAGGAGCACAGTGGGTCGCTCAGAGCAACCACTCCTGAACACCCGGGGGACTACCCGGAGGAGAAGGAAGAATAGGGCGGGTCACTTGGACTCGGAGTGACTGTCTAGGGCTACGGGCGGTTAGCGGGACAAGGAGATGTGAAGTGAGTTGCTTGGATTCCTAGTGACTGCGTCAGAACACCGGGCAGCTGTCCGGAGGAAGAGGCGTGTGGCAGGTCGCTGGGACTCGGAGCGACTATACAGGACTCCAGGTGGCTGCTCAGAGGAGGGGCCGCATAGCCAGGTGATTAGGTGCAGGGCAGGGTCCCAGGACCTAGGCGGCTTCTTGGTGGAAGAGCCCCACAGAGATACGCTTAGGGTGGAGCGAAGTTTCCAGGACTGCGGGCAGATTCTCTGAGAAGAGGCAGCCTAAGGAGACTCGTCTGCAAAGGGTGAGGCTCCCAGGCCCAGGAGGTAGGCCCGGGCCCCTGGGAAACATTGCAGAGGAAGGCAGCCCAGCCCAGGTGGTAGTTGTGGATTGAGGGGAACCGCCAGGAGGGGAACTGACCAGCGAGACCTCCCCACCAGGTGAGTCTTCCCTGCCGGGTGAGGTTTTCCCACAAGTACGGTAAAACCAGAGACACAGGCACAAACAGGCCTTGCCTCAGCCCGCAGCCTAGTTCCCCTGTCGTTGACCATTGGTCAACAAGTGGAGGCACCTCTGCCCACTATCAGGGAATATACCCCACCTGAAGGTCACCACCCCTAGAGAGGCAGCTTCCTTGTGGAGCACCGCATTATCAACTTCCTCCAAGACTTCAGGCTACTGAAGGATAAGAGGGGATATACTAGAAAACTTCAGGGACATTATAAGTCAATAGAGGAAATCTGCAATATCTTAGCAGTCCACTGATACCTGAACAATATGAGAAAACAAGGGAAGAAAATGCCCCAAACAAATCTAGATGTTACATCAATAAAATCCAATGACAGCATGGCAGAAGAAATGACAGAAAGGGAGTTCAGAATGTACATAATTAAAATGATCAGGGAAGCAAACGATGAGATGAAAGAGCAAATGCAGGCATTGAATGATCACACGAACCGACAGTTAAAAGAGCAAATACAGGAAGTAAAAGACCATTTCAATAAAGAGAGATATTGAAAAAAAAACAAACAGAAATCCTTGAAATGAAGGAAACAATAAACCAAATTAAGAACTCCATAGAAAGCATAACCAATAGGATAGAACACCTGGAAGACAGAACCTCAGATATTGAAGACAAAATATTTAACCTCGAAAACAAAGTTGAACAAACAGAGAAGATGGTAAGAAATCATGAACAGAATCTCCAAGAACTATGGGATATCATGAAAAGGCCAAATTTAAGAATTATTGGGATTGAGGAAGGCTTAGAGAAACAAACCAAAGGAATGAACAATCTATTCAATGAAATAATATCAGAAAATTTCCCAAATCTGTAGAATGAAATGGAAAATCAAGTTCAAGAGGCTTATAGGACTCCAAATACACAAAATTACAACAGACCCACAACAAGGCACATTATTATGAAAATACCTAACATACAAAATAAAGACAGAATTTTAAAGGCCGCAAGAGAAAAGAATCAAATTACATTCAGGGGGAAATCAATACGGATATTAGCAGATTTTTCAATCCAGACCCTAAAAGCTAAAAGGGCCTGGAACAACATTTTTCAAGCCCTGAAAGAAAATGGATGCCAGCCAAGAATCTTATACTCAGCAAAACTTACCTTCAGATTTGACGATGAAATAAAATCCTTCCATGATAAACAAAAGCTAAAAGAATTTACAAAAAGAAAGCCAGCATTACAGAACATTCTCAGCAAAATATTCCATGAGGAAGAGATGAAAAACAAAAGAAGCAAATCAGCAAAGGGAGGAATTATCCTAAAGGAACTGTCAAATAAAGGAAGAACCAAGTCGTGTCAAAAATAAATAAATAAATAAAATGAGTCAAATGACCAGGAATACAAATCATAACTCAATAATAACCCTGAATATTAATGGCCTGAATTCATCAATCAAAAGACATAGACTGGCAGATTGGATAAAAAGAAAGATCCAACAATATGTTGCCTACAAGAGACTCACCTCACAGAAAGAGATATCCATTGACTAAAGGTGATAGGATGGGGAAAAACATACCATGAACATGGACTCAGCAAAAAAGCTGGGGTATCCATCCTCATTTCAGATAATATGGACCTCAAGCCAAAGTTAGTCAGAAGGGATAAAGAAGGACATTTCATAATGCTTAAGGGAAGCATAAATCAGCAAGACATAACAATCATAAATATCTATGCCCCAAAGAGTGGCGCATCCATGTATGTCAAGAAATCCTTCTCAATCTCAGAAACCAAATAGACCATACTACAATAATACTAGGTGATTTTAACACGACTCCCTCACCACTGGACAGATCTTCCAAACAAAAATTGAACAAAGAAACTATAGAACTCAATAACACAATCAATAATTTAGACTTAACAGACATTTATAGAATATACCATCCAACCGAGAGCGAATACACTTTCGTCTCAGCAGCACATGGATCCTTCTCTAAAATAGACCATATATTATGCCACAAAGCTAATGTTAGCAAATACAAGAAGATAGAGACACTACCTTGTATTCTATCAGATCATAATGGATTGAAATTAGAAATAAATGAAAGAGTAAAAAACAGAAATTACTCCAACACCTGGAGATTAAACAATATGCTATTATATGATGAATGGATAACCAAAGATATTAGGAAAGAAATTAGAAAATTCTTAGAGGTAAATGAGAACAAAGAAACATCATATCAAAATCCCTGGGACAATATGAAAGCAGTACTTAGAGGACATATGAATTGCCTAAACTGAACGAGGAGGACATACACGATTTAAATAGACCAATTTCAAGTAATGAAATAGAAGAAGTCATCAAATGCCTACCAACAAAGAAAAGTCTGGGACCAGATGGGTTCTCAGCCGAGTTCTACAAAACCTTTAAAGAAGAGCTCATTCCAATATTCCTCAAAGTATTCCATAAAATAGAAGAGGAGGGAACCCTCCCAAACTCATTCTATGAAGCCAATATCACCCTGATACCTAAACCAGACAGAGACACATCGAGGAAAGAAAATTTCAGACCAATATCCTTAAGGAACATAGATGCAAAAATTCTCAACAAAATTTTAGCAAATCGCATACAAAAACATATTAAAAAGATAGTGCACCATGATCAAGTGGGTTTCATCCCAGGGATGCAAGGTTGGTTCAACATCAGGAAATCAATAAATGTCATTCACCATATCAATAGACTTAAAGTCAAGAATCACATGATTATTTCAATAGATGCAGAAAAAGCATTTGATAAAATACAGCACCCATTCATGCTCAAAACACTAGAAAAAATAGGGATAATGGGAACATTCCTTAACATTGTAAAGGCCATCTACACTAAGTCCATGGCTAATATCATTCTAAATGGTGAAAAACTGAAAGCAATTCCCCTAAAAACTGGAACAAGGCAGGGATGCCCTCTTTCACCACTTCTATTCAACATCTTCCTTGAGACTCTAGCCAGAGCAATTAGACAGAACAAAGAAATTAAAGGGATACGAAATGGAAAAGAAGAACCCAAACTATCCCTGTTTGCTGATGACATGATTATATATTTAGAGGAACCTGGAAATTCCACAAGAAAACTTTTAGAACTCGTAAGTGAATTCAGTAAAGTAGCGGGATATAAGATCAATGCACATAAATCTAATGCATTTTTATACATAAGTGATGAATCTTCAGAAAGAGAAATTAGGAAAACTACCCCATTCACAATAGCTTCAAAAAAAATAAAATACTTGGGAATCAATCTCACAAAAGAGGTGAAAGACCTCTACAATGAGAACTACAGAACACTAAAGAAAGAAATTAAAGGAAACCTTAGAAGATGGAAAGATCTCCCATGTTCTTGGATAGGAAGAATTAATAGTGTCAAAATGGCCATACTACCTAAAGTGCTATACAGATTCAATGCAATTCCAATTAAAATCCCAATGATGTACCTTACAGAAATAGAGCAAGAAATTATGAAATTCATCTGGAAGAATAAAAAACCCAGAATAGCTAAAGCGATCCTTGGCAGAAAGAGTGAAGCAGGGCGTATTTCAATACCAGATCTTCAACTCTACTACAAAGCAATAGTAACAAAAACGGCATGGTATTGGCACCAAAATAGAAAGGTAGATCAGTGGTACAGAATAGAGGACACGGACACAAACCCAAAAAAATACAATTTTCTCATACTAGACAAAGGGGCCAAAAATATGCAATGGAGAAAAGATAGCCTCTTCAACAAATGGTGCTGGGAGAATTGGAAATCCATATGCAACAGAATGAAACTAAACCCATATCTCTCACCATGCATGAAACTAAACTCAAAATGGAATAAGGGCCTCGGTATCAGACCAGAGACCTTGCATCTTATAGAAGAAAAAGTAGGTCCAGAGCTTCAACATGTCATCTGAGGACCAGACTTCCTCAAGAGGACTCCCATAGCACAAGAAATAAAAGCAAGAATCAACAACTGGGATAGATTCAAACTAAAAAGCTTTCTCTCAGCAAAGGAAACTATCAGTAATGTGAAGAAAGAGCCTACAGAGTGGGAGAAAATCTTTGCCAATCATACTTCAGATAGAGCACTAATCTCCAGAATCTATAAAGAACTCAAAAAACTCTACACCAAGAATGCAAATAATCCAATCGACAAATGGGCTAAGGAAATGAATAGACACTTCACAGAAGAAGATCTATAAGCAATCAACAAACATATGGAAAAATATTCAACATCTCTAGTAATAAGAGAAATGCAAATCAAAACTACCCTATGATTCCATCTAACGCCAATTAGAATGGCAATTATCAAGAACACAAGCATCAACAGGTGTTGGCGAGGATGTGGGGAGAAAGGTACACTCATACATTGCTGGTGGGTTTGCAAATTAGTGCAGCCACTCTGGAAAGCAGTGTGAAGATTCCTTAGAAAACGTGGAATGGACCCACCATTTGACCCAGCTATCCCACTCCTCTGTCTATACCCAAAGGACTTAAAATCAGCATATTACAGAGATACAGCCAAATCAATGTTCATAGCTGATCAGTTCACAATAGCCAGATTGTGGAACCAACCTAGATGTCCTTCAATTGATGAATGGATAAAGAAACTGTGGTATATATATATATATATATATATATATATATATATATAATGGAATATTACTCAGCTATAAAGAATGATAAAATTATGGCATTTGCAGGCAAATGGATGAAATTGGAGAATATCATGCTAAGTGAGATAAGCAAGTCTCAAAATACCAAAGGACGAATGATATCGCTAATAAGTGGATGATGACACATAATGGGGGGGGGTGGGAGGGGTTAGTGTTAGGGTTAGAGTTAGGGTCAGGGAGGGGGGCAGGAATGGAGGAAGGAAGGACTGTATAGAGGGAAAAGAGGGGTGGGAGGGGTGGGGGAGCAGGGGAAAAATAACAGAATGAATCAAAAAAATTACCCTATGTAAATTTATGATTACACAAATGGTATGCCTTACGCCATGTACAAACAGAGAAACAACATGTATCCCATTTTTTTACAATAAAAAAAAAGAATGAAGGAGCAACATTAGATTCTAAGTCCTACTTTAAAATACAACCTTTAAAAAATCACAATAAAAAACGTAACATAAAAAAAAGAATTAGTCTTATAGAGCATATCATTTTCTACCTTTTTCTTCTTCACCTACGCCCTCCTCCTCACTGCCTTGTGCCTTGCTTCATGAGGTCCCTGGCCACAGCATGTCCACCTCCCTCACTAGCCAGATTCCTCAGCAAAATACTGGGTTTCACTCTGTCTTTCAATCCTAAACAAATGTTCAGATCTTAAGGACCAAACAAGTTCTCCCAGTCTTGTTTTCTCAACACCAAAAATCAAAACCCCCTCCTATCTTACAGCTTACAATAACAGCTAAAAACACACAAGAAACAATGGGGGTTATACTGAATCTCAGCAGCACTATCTACGCTAGATACATCCAAAGCCTTTAAATGACATATGAAAGAGGAGTGAAGTGGTGGGGACATGGCGGTGGCAGTGCTAACAGTGAGTTTCCTTGGAGGCTTTTTGGGTCCCATTTGTGAAATTGATGTTGTCCTTAATGATGGGAAAACCAGGAAAATGGCAGAAAAGAAACTGAAGATGGCGAAGTAGAAAGGCCCGTCTCTTCTATAATGGAGAATCTGTTTCAGGAAAGAACTCTTCAAGGACAAGAATGACATGAATTTGTAAACCTAGTGAAAGAACTAGTCTTACCTGGAAAACTGACTCAGAGCAGAAGTTATGATTTCGAATTTATGCAAGTTGAAAAGCCATGTGAATCTTACTTTGATGCCAATGTCCGCTTAAGGTATCTTCTTAAGGTGACAATAGTGAGCAGACTTGACAGACTTGGTGAAAGAGTATGATCTTATTTTTTACCAGCTTGCCACCTGTCCTGATGTTTCAATGCCCACTTCCATCTTAATAGGGTATCTGCATATAGAGTTTGAACACAATAAGTCAAAATATCATTTAAAGGATGTGACTGTTGGAAAAATTTACTTCTTATTGGTAAGAATAAAAAGACAACACATGAGGCTGGGGAGATAGCTCAGTTGGTAGAGTGCTTGCCTCACAAGCACAAGACCCTGGGTTCAATCCCCAGCACCACACACACACACACACACACACACACACACACACACGGAGTACAGCTGATTAAAAAAGAGATCACAGGAATTGGTGAATCCATTCTTATAAGACTGTTTTTAGCAGGCTATGATCCAACACCAACCATGAGAGATGTGAACAAAAAATTTTCAGTAGGGTACCTCTTTTTTGTTGTTGTTTTGTTTTGTTTCAGTATTTTTAACCTTTTTTATTTTATATTTTTCAAGATAAAACATTGAAAGGTTTAAGTGGATGACATATCATTCATAAAAAGACAGAATGTAAACTAACCTATATGGCATGACAGGGGCTGGGGAGATAGCTCAGTCGGTAGAGTGCTTGCCTTATAAGCACAAGGCCCTGGGTTCGATCCCCAGCACCCAAAAAAAAAAAAAGTGTGGCATGACAAAGACCTGTTAGGGATTTTTGAGTTCTTGCTCAGGCATTACTATAAAATAATTTTAGAAATGAAAAACAACTTATAAAGAACTACCACTGAGTTTCAAGATGGTGGCCTAGAGGGCGGCTGCATTTCATGTTGCTCCAGGACGCAGGATTCAAAAGAGGAGATAGTGAGAGACTTGGGACCAGCTCAAGGCCACCAGGTGAGACTCTCCCGTTGGGGAGGCGTCCCGGATGGGGCGGTAGCCCCGGAACGCAGGGAACTTTGTGAAGTAGAGTTGCTCGGCGAGACGCCCCTCCCCCCACTGGAGCGGTAAACATGGACAACTGGGATCATCGTAGAGGAGGCAGCTCAGCACAGCGCTTGGTCTCGGAGCAACCACTGGGGCTCCGGGCGGCTGCCTGAGGAGGAGCTGCGTGGCGAGCTGTTTGGACGCAGAACGACCGCTTCTGAACACCGGGGGGTTGCCCGGAGGAAGAGGAGGAGCGCGGCGGGTCACTTGGTCTAGGAGTGACTGCATCAGAGTCACAGGCGGTTGCCAGAGGAGGAGGCGAGTGGTGAGTTGATTGCACTCAAAGCGACCGCTCCTGAACACCGGTGGCCTGCCTGGAGGAGGAGCGCGGTGGGTCGCTTGGTCTCGGAGCCACCGCTCCTGAACACCCGGGGGGCTACCCCGAGGAGGAGGAGGAGGAACAGGGCGGGTCACTTGGGCTTGGAGTGACTGCCTAGGGCTACGGGCGGTTGGCGGGAGGAGGAGACGCGAAGTGAGTTGCTTGGACTCCTAGTGACTGCGTCAGAAACCGGGCCGCTGTCCGGAGGAGGAGGTGTGTGGCGGGTCTCTGGGAATCGGAGCTATTGTACAGGGCTCCAGGTGGCAGCTCAGAGGAGGGGCCGCATAGCCAGGCGATTAGGTGCAGAGCAGGGTCCCAGGAGCTAGGTGGCTTCTTGCTGGAAGAGCTGCACAGAGACACGCCTAGGGGCGGAACGAAGTTTCCAGGACTGTGGGCAGATTCTCTGGGAGAGGCAGCCTAAGGAGACTCGCCTGCAGAGGGTGAGGCTCCCAGGCCCAGGAGGTAGGTCTGGGCCCCTGGGAACGTTGCAGAGGAAGACAGCCCAGCCCCGGCGGTAGTTGTAGATTGAGGGGAACCTCTAGGAGGGGAACTGACCAGCGAGATGTCCCCACCGAGTGAGTCTTCCCTGCCGGGGGAGGTTTTCCCACAAGTATGGTAAAACCAGAGACACAGGCACAAACAGGCCTTGCCTCAGCCCACAACCTAGTTCCCCGTTGGATGACCATTGGTCAACAAGTGGAGGCACCTCTGCCCACTAGCAGGGAATATACGCCACCTGAGGGTCACCACCCCTAGAGGGGAGCTTCTTCGTGGAGCTCTGCATTATCAACTTTCTCCAAGACTTCAGGTACTGAAGGATAAGAGGGGATATACTAGAAATCTTCAGGGACATTATAAGTCGATAGAGGAATTCTGCAATATCTTAATGACCCACTGATTAATGAGCAATATGAGAAAACAAGGGAAGAAAATGCCCCAAACAAATCTAGAAGTTACATCAATAAAATCCAACGACAGCATGGCAGAAGAAATGACAGAAAGGGAGTTCAGAATGTACATAATTAAAATGATCAGGGAAGCAAACGATGAGATGAAAGAGCAAATGCAGGCATTGAATGAGGAGATGAAAGAGCAAATGCAGGCATTGAATGATTGCACCAATCGACAGTTAACAGAGCAAATTCAGGAAGCAAAAGAGCATTTCAATAAAGAGTTAGAGATATTGAAAAAAAAAACAAACAGAAATCCTTGAAATGAAGGAAACAATAAACCAAATTAAGAATTCCATAGAAAGCATAACCAATAGGATAGAACACCTGGAAGACAGAACTTCAGATATTGAAGACAAAATATTTAACCTCGAAAACAAAGTTGAACAAACAGAGAAGATGGTAAGAAATCATGAACAGAATCTCCAAGAACTATGGGATATCATGAAAAGGCCAAATTTGAGAATTATTGGGATTGAGGAAGGCTTAGAGAAAAAAACCAAAGGAATGAACAATCTATTCAATGAAATAATATCAGAAAATTTCCCAAATCTGAAGAATGAAATGGAAAATCAAGTCCAAGAGGCTTATAGGACTCCAAATACACAAAATTACAACAGACCCACACCAAGGCACATTATAATGAAAATTATAAAGGCTGTGAGAGAAAAGAACCAAATTACATTCAGGGGGAAACCAATACGGATATCAGCAGATTTTTCAATCCAGACCCTAAAAGCTAAAAGGGCCTGGAACAACATTTTTCAAGCTCTGAAAGAAAATGGATGCCAACCAAGAATCTTATACCCAGCAAAACTTACCTTCAAATTTGATGATGAAATAAAATCTTTCCATGATAAACAAAAACTAAAAGAATTTACAAAAAGAAAGCCAGCATTACAGAACATTCTCAGCAAAATATTTCATGAGGAAGAAATAAAAAACAAAGAAGCAAATCAGCAAAGGGAGAAATTATCCTAAAGGAACTGTCAAATAAAAGAGGAACCAAGATGTGTCAAAAAATAAATAAATAAATAAATAAATAAAATTTTAAATATGAACCAAATGACTGGGAATACAAATCATATCTCAATAATAACCCTGAATGTTAATGGCCTGAATTCATCAATCAAAAGACATAGACTGGCAGATTGGATTAAAAAGAAAGATCCAACAATATGTTGCCTGCAAGAGACTCACCTCACAGAAAGAGATACCCATAGACTAAAGGTGAAAGGATGGGGAAAAACATACCATGCACATGGACTCAGCAAAAAAGCTGGAGTATCCATACTCATTTCAGATAATGTGGACTTCAAGCCAATGTTAGTCAGAAGGGATAAGGAAGAACATTTCATACTGCTTAAGGGAAGCATAAATCAGCAAGATATAACAATCATAAACATCTATGCCCCAAACAATGGCTCATCCATGTATGTTAAACAAATCCTTCTCAATTTTAGAAGCCAAATAGACCATAACACAATAATACTAGGTGATTTTAACACACCTCTCTCACCACTGGACAGATCTTCCAAACAAAAATTGAACAAAGAAACCATAGATCTCAATAACACAATCAATAATTTAGACTTAACAGACATTTATAGAATATACCATCCAACCAAGAGCGAATACACTTTCTTCTGAGCAGCACATGGATCCTTCTCTAAAATAGACCATATATTATGCCACAAAGCTAATGTCAGCAAATACAAGAAGATAGAGACACTACCTTGTATTCTATCAGATCATAATGGATTGAAGTTACAAATTAATGAAAGAGTAAAAAACAGAAACTACTCCAACACCTGGAGATTAAACAATATGCTATTATATGATGAATGGATAACAGGAGGTATCAGGAAGGAAATTAAAAAATTCTTAGAGGTAAACGAGAACAAAGAAACATCATATCAAAATCTCTGGGACACTATGAAAGCAGTACTTAGAGGAAGATTTATTTCATGGAGCGCATTTAATAAAAGAAGTAAAACTCAAAAAATAAACAACCTAACACTACAGCTCAAAGCCCTAGAAAAAGAAGAACAAACCAACACCAAAAGTAGTAGAAGACAGGAAATAGTTAAACTCAGAGCTGAAATCAAAGAAATTGAAACGAAAGAAACAATACAAAAAATTGACAAAATAAATAGTTGGTTCTTCGAAAAAATAAACAAAATTGATAAACCTTTAGCACACTAACAAAGAGAAGATGAGAGAAAACCCAAATCACTAAAATTCGGAATGAACAAGGAAATATCACAACAGACACGACTGAAATACAAAACATAATTAGAAGCTATTTTGAAAATCTATACTCCAACAAAATAGAAAATTTCGAAGACATCAACAGGTTTCTAGAGACATATGAATTACCTAAACTGAACGAGGAGGACATACACAATTTAAATAGACCAATTTCAAGTAATGAAATAGAAGAAGTCATCAAAAGCCTACCAACAAAGAAAAGTCCAGGACCAGATGGGTTCTCAGCCGAGTTCTACAAAACTTTTAAAGAAGAGCTCATTCCAATACTTCTCAAAATATTCCATAAAATAGAAGAGGAGGGAACCCTCCCAAACTCATTCTATGAAGCCAATATCACCCTGATGCCTAAACCAGACAGAGACACATCGAGGAAAGAAAATTTCAGACCAATATCCTTAATGAACATCGACGCAAAAATTCTCAACAAAATTTTAGCAAATCGCATACAAAAACATATTAAAAAGATAGTGCACCATGATCAAGTGGGTTTCATCCCAGGGATGCAAGGTTGATTCAACATCAGGAAATCAATAAATGTAATTCACCATATCAATAGACTTAAAGTCAAGAATCACATGATTATTTCAATAGATGCAGAAAAAGCATTTGATAAAATACAGCACCCCTTCATGCTCAAAACACTAGAAAAAATAGGGATAATGGGAACATTCCTTAACATTGTAAAGGCCATCTATGCTAAGCCCATGGCTAATATTATTCTAAATGGTGAAAAACTGAAAGCATTCCCTCTAAAAACTGGAACAAGGCAGGGATGCCCTCTTTCACCACTTCTATTCAACATCATCCTTGAAACTCTAGCCAGAGCAATAAGCAGACCAAAGAAATTAAAGGGATACAAATAGGAAAAGGAGAACTCAAACTATCCCTATTTGCTGATGATATGATTGTATACTTAGAGGAACCAGGAAATTCCACCAGAAAACTTTTAGATCTCATAAGTAAATTCAGTAAAGTAGCGGGATATAAGATCAATGCACATAAATCTAAGGCATTTCTATACATGAGCGATGAATCTTCAGAAAGAGAAATTAGGAAAACTACCCCATTCACAATAGCTTTGAAAAAAGTAAAATACTTGGGAATCAATCTCACAAAAGAGGTGAAAGACCTCTACAATGAGAACTATAGCACACTAAAGAAAGAAATTCAAGAAAACCTTAGAAGATGGAAAGATCTTCCATGTTCTTGGATAGGAAGAATTAATATTGTCAAAATGGCCATACTACCTAAAGTGCTATACAGATTCAATGCAATTCCAATTAAAATCCCAATGATGTACCTTACAGAAATAGAGCAAGAAATTATGAAATTCATCTGGAAGAATAAAAAACCCAGAATAGCTAAAGCGATCCTTGGCAGAAAGAGTGAAGCAGGGCGTATTTCAATACCAGATCTTCAACTCTACTACAAAGCAATAGTAACAAAAACGGCATGGTATTGGTACCAAAATAGAAAGGTGGATCAATGGTACAGAATAGAGGACACGGACACAAACCCAAAAAAATACAATTTTCTCATACTAGACAAAGGGACCAAAAATATGCAATGGAGAAAAGATAGCCTCTTCAACAAATGGTGCTGGGAGAATTGGAAATCCATATGCAACAGAATGAAACTAAACCCATATCTCTCACCATGCACAAAACTAAACTCAAAATGGATTAAGGATCTCGGAATCAGACCAGAGACCGTGCATCTTATAGAAGAAAAAGTAGGTCCAGAGCTTCAACATGTCATCTGAGGACCAGACTTCCTCAAGAGGACTCCCATAGCACAAGAAATAAAAGCAAGAATTAATAACTGGGATAGATTCAAACTAAAAAGCTTTCTCTCAGCAAAAGAAACTCTCAGCAATGCGAAGAAAGAGCCTACAGAGTGGGAGAAAATCTTTGCCAATCATACTTCAGATAGAGCACTAATCTCCAGAATCTATAAAGAACTCAAAAAACTCTACACCAAGAATGCAAATAATCCAATCGACAAATGGGCTAAGGAAATGAATAGACACTTCACAGAAGAAGATCTACAAGCAATCAACAAACATATGGAAAAATGTTCAACATCTCTAGTAATAAGAGAAATGCAAATCAAAACCACCCTAAGATTCCATCTCACCCCAATTAGAATGGCGATTATCAAGAATACAAGCAACAACAGGTGTTGGCGAGGATGTGGGGAGAAAGGTACACTCCTACATTGCTGGTGGGGTTGCAAATTAGTGCAGTCACTCTGGAAAGCAGTGTGGAGACTCCTTAGAAAACTTGGAATGGAACCACCATTTGACCCAGCTATCCCACTCCTTGGCCTATACCCAAAGGACTTAAAATCAGCATATTACAGAGATACAACCACATCAATGTTCATAGCTGCTCAGTCACAATAGCCAGATTGTGGAACCAACCTAGATGTCCTTCAATTGATGAATGGATAAAGAAACTGTGGTATATATATACAATGGAATATTACTCTGCCATAAAGAATGATAAAATTATGGCATTTGCAGGCAAATGGATGAAACTGGAGAATATCATGCTAAGTGAGATAAGCCAATCTCAAAAAACCAAAGGAAGAATGATATCGCTAATAAATGGATGAGGACACATAATGGGGGGTGGGAAGAGTTAGTGTTAGGGTTAGAGTTAGGTTTAGGGAGGGGGGCAAGAATGGAGGAAGGAAGGACTGTATAGAGGGAAAAGAGGGGTGGGAGGGGTGGGGGGAAGGGAAAAAAATAACAGAATGAATCAAACAACATTACCCTATGTAAATTTATGATTACACAAATGGTATGCCTTTACGCCATGTACAAACAGAGAAACAACATGTATCCCATTTGTATACAATAATAAAAATAAATAAAAAAGAGCAAAAAGAAAATAAAATAAATAAAAATAAAATAAAAATGCTATTACATATGAAAAAAAAAAAGAACTACCACTAGTGAAAGCGGGGGAAAAGAGTCAAACAGAAGTAGAAAAAGGTCATGCCAAAATGCCACTTTATAAAATAGTTGTATATTTATTCCACTTGACCAGGTCTCTTGGGTCCTTTCTCTAGATAAATATCTTCAAGTAGTTAAATGACTACAAATGAAAAAAAAAAAAAAAAAAAAAACCACTGAAGCAAAAACTCTTCTTAGGGCCTTGAACCAGTTTGGATAATGTTGCAAGAGAAAATTTTGAACCTGTAATGCTATTCCCAAACCTACTATTACTAAGACTATGGCTTCACTGAGTCTTTCGGAAATAAGGCAGGCAAGCCATGAAAACACAATAGGAGTCGTAGTATTAGCTAAATTAAGGTAGTCTGGTTTGGCTGGACTACCTTCTGGCAGAGCAAAACCCCATCTAACCCCTCCCAAGAAAGACAGGAAGCTGGCTCCATAAGTCATCTAAGTAAAAGCTAATACAGGGATATAAGTCTTTGTCATGGCCACAACCAATGGTGGAGCCATGTAAGGGATTAGTCCTGCCAGTTACGTATAATGCTGGCTTTGGACTGTTGGGCAGGTAAGTGATGGTGCCTGATGGCCTGGCTGGAAGTACTGCTTGCTTCTGCTGCTTCTTAAAGTTACCTGGGGATGTATGCTACCATCATGAGTTGCTCACACACCCTGGAAATTATGGGAAAAGATAAGGTGTTGGAAGCAAAGGGATAGGTTCTGTTGAAGAGATGTCTTCAGAGAAAGTGCACCTATCCTCCTTCTGGTTCCCACGCTCATTGTGACTGGGAACTTCAGCATCTTTGAAGATGCTTGAGAAAATCTCTAGATGAAGTAAAGTATATGGGCCCCTATTAAGTCTCATTCAGGAAGATACCAAGCAGTTCTGATTACTGTATTTTCACAGCTAAGTGGAAGGGTTACATCAGAAGCATGAGCCTTTTAAATAAAGGTCCCAGGAGTGTAGATCCATGGTAGAGTGACTGTCTAGGGCATGCGAAGCCCTGGGTTCAACCCCTGGCATTACTGGCCAGCATTGTGCCACTATATGGCAAGCTGAACTTCAAGGACAGGGATTCACGGAAAGGACTCAGTAGGGAACTTCTTGAATCCGGTGCTTACTGATGAGGAAGACAGATGGTACTTCAAGCAGCAGGAAATTACCTTGTGGAGAAAAGTTCCTGAAAAACTGAAGAAACAGAACAAACTTTCACCAGCAATTTGATTCTCCAGAATCACAGGCATCTGCTGAACAGCCTGAAACGTGAACTGAAGAGGAGAAAAAACAAAAACAAAAAACGGTAACTGTTGAGATTAAGTTCAGCAGTTTAAAGATGGTTGCAGTGCGTAGGGCCAGGTCGTGGGGGAGTCAGAACTCCAAACACAATGGTCTCCCTTTATCCTTCAGTGTGGCATCTATTTTACAGAACAACTAAATGTACCTACATTTTAAAAAGTACTTCCTTTGAAACACTGGAGATTTAAATTGCGCTGCCCTTTTCATTTTTTCCCTTAACTGCACACATTGATGATAAGCGCTCAGATGTGTGTCAGCATGAACATGAAAGATTTTCATTCAGATAGACTAGGATTTGTAATTTTGCTTTTTTTCAGCATAATGTTGATTATAAATCCTTTTCATTTTTCTTTTGGGTTAATGATTACCTCTTATTCTCTCCATGAAAAACATTAAATATTTTGCGATCAAATAAAACTAGAAAACCGAGTAACCCTTACACCCTGCAAAGACTTCAAATCTTAAAATAGAGCAACTCAATATTTTTGAAAATTCTATTTGTTTTAAATATGTATTTGAGAAATGTATATGGAGTGTTTCATGCTAGGTGTTTCTGGGTCTACCATTTCATGGCTTCCTGTGTTTTATCCTCTTTGAAGTCTTATATGGTATGAATGTAAAATTTTTTCCCAAGGGATGATGTGGTCTTCATTTTGGCCCTTTTGCCCCACCACCTCATTTTAAGTAACCATTCTGCTAATTTCCAGCAGTAGTACCATAAGTGTTCTGCAATGTGGAGTTGATATATGTTGCCATTTTAGAGTTTGCTAAAACTATGTGATTTTTTTCTTTATTTTTAATTTTAATTTATTTTTATTGTAAACAAATGGGATACATGTTGTTTCTGTTTGTACATGGAGTAACAGCACACCATTTGCGTAATCATAGATTTACATAGGGTAATGATGGTTGATTCATTCTGTTATTTTTTCCTTCCCCCCACCCTTCCAACCCCTCTTTTCCCTCTATACAGTCCCTCCTTCCTCCATTTTTGCTCCCCTCCCCCCTATTATGTGTCATCATCCACTTATCAGCGAGATCATTCTTCCTTTGGTTTTTTGAGATTGGTTTATCTCACTTAGCATAATATTCTCCAATTTCATCCATTTGCCTGCAAATGTCATAATTTTATCATTCTTTATAGCTGAGTAATATCCCATTGTATATATATACCACAGTTTCTTTATCCATTCATCAATTGAAGGACATCTAGGTTGGTTCCACAGTCTGGCTATTGTGAATTGAGCAGCTATGAACATTGATTTGGCTGTATCTCTGTAGTATGCTGATATTAAGTCCTTTGGGTATAGACAGAGGAGTGGGATAGCTGGGTCAAATGGTGGGTCCATTCCACGTTTTCTAAGGAATCTTCACACTGCTTTCCAGAGTGGCTGCACTAATTTTCAGCCCCACCAGCAATGTATGAGTGCACCTTTATCCCACATCCTCACCAACACCTATTGTTGCTTGTGTTCTTGATAATCGCCATTCTAATTGGCGTGAGATGGAATCTTAGTGTAGTTTTGATTTCCATTTCTCTTATTACTAAAGATGGTGAACATTTTTTCATATGTTTGTTGACTGCTTGTAGATCTTCTTCTGTGAAGCGTCTGTTCATAGCCTTAGCAGCCTTAGCCCATTTGTTGATTGGGTTATTTGTATTCTTCATGTAGTTTTTTGAGTTCTTTATAGATTCTGGAAATTAGTACTCTATCTGAAGGATGAGTGACAAAGATTTTCTCCCACTCTGTAGGCTCTCTCTTCGCATTGCTGATAGTTTCCTTTGCTGAGAGAAAGCTATTTAGTTTGAATCTATCCCAGTTATTGATTCTTGCTTTTATTTCTTGTGCTATGGAAGTCCTGTTAAGGAAGTCTGATCCTAAGTCAACAAGTTAAGATCTGGACCTACTTTTTTTTCTAGAAGATGCAGGGTCTCTGGTCTGATTTCAAGGTCCTTCATCAATTGTGAGTTGATTTTTGTGCAGGGTGAGAGATAGGGGTTTAGTTTCATTCTGTTGCATATGGATTTCCAGTTTTCCCAGCACCATTTGTTGAAGAGGTTATCTTTTCACCATTGCATATTTTTGGTCCCTTTGTCTAGTATGAGAAAATTGTATTTATTTGGGTTTGTGTTCGTGTCCTCTATTCTGTACCATTGATCTACCTGTCTATTTTGGTGCCAATTCCATGCCGTTTTTGTTACTATTGCTTTGTAGTATAGTTGAAGTTCTGGTATTGCAATACCCACTGTTTCATTCTTCCTGCTAAGGATTGCTTTAGCTATTCTGGGTTTCTTATTCTTCCACATGAATTTCATGATTGCTTCCTCCATTTCTGTAAGGTACATCATTGGGATTTTAATTGGAATTGCATTGAATCTGTATAGCACTTTAGGTAGTATGGCCATTTTGACAATATTATTTCTTCCTATCCAAGAACATGGGAGATCTTTCCATCTTCTAAGGTCTTCCTCAATTTCTTTCTTCAATGTTTTGTAGTTTTCATTGTAGACACCTTTTACCTCTGGTTAGATTGATTCCCAAGTATTTTATTTTTTTTGAGGCTATTGCAAATGGAGTTGTTTTCTTCATTTCCCTTTCAGCTGTTTCGTCGCTTGCGTGTAAAAATGCTTTAGATTTATGCATGTTGATTTTTTTTCTTTTTCTTTTTTTTATTGTAAACAAATGGGATACATGTTGTTTCTCTGTTTGTACATGGAGTAAAGGCATACCATTTGTGTAATCATAAATTTACATAGGGTAAATTTTTTGATTCATTCTGTTATTTTTCCCCTTCCCCCCACTCCTCCCACCCCTCTTTTCCCTCTATACAGTCCTTCATTCCTCCATTGTTCCCCCCCTCCCTAACCCTAACTCTACCACTAACACTAACCCCTTCCATCCCCCCCATTATGTGACATCATCCACTTATCAGCGAGATCATTCTTCCTTTGGTTTTTTGAGATTGGTTTATCTCACTTAGCATGATATTCTCCAATTTCATCCATTTGCCTACAAATGCCATAATTTTATCATTCTTTATGGCTGAGTAATATTACATATATATATGTTACTATTGCTTTGTAGTAGAGTTGAAGATCTGGTATTGCGATACCCCCAGCTTCATTTTTCCTGTGAAGGATTTCTTTAGCTATTCTGGGTTTCTTATTCTTCCAGTTGAATTTCATGATTGCTTGTTCTATTTCTGTAAGGTACGTCATTGGGATTTTAATTGGAATTGCATTGAATCTGTATAGCACTTTTGGTAGTATGGCCATTTTGACAATATTAATTCTGCCTATCCAAGAACATGGGAGATCTTTCCATCTTCTAAGGTTTTCTTTAATTTCTTTCTTTAGTGTTCTGTAGTTCTCATTGGAGAGGTCGTTCACCTCTTTTGTTAGATTGATTCCCAAGTATTTTATTTTTTTCGAAGCTATTGTGAATGGGGTAGTTTTCCTAATTTCTCTTTCTGAAGATTCATCACTTATGTATAAAAATGCCTTAGATTTATGTGCATTGATCTTATATCCTGCTACTTTACTGAATTCACTTATGAGTTTAAAAGTTTTCTGGTGGAATTTCCTGGTTCCTCTAAGTATATAATCATATCATCAGCAAATAGGGATAGTTTGAGTTCTCCTTTTCCATTTCGTATCCCTTTAATTTCTTTTTTCTGTCTACTTGCTCTGGCTAGAGTCTCAAGGATGATATTGAATAGAAGTGGTGAAAGAGGGCATCTCTGCCTTGTTCCAGTTTTTAGGGGGAATGCTTTCAGTTTTTCACCATTTAGAATGATATTAGCCATGGACTTAGTGTAGATGGCCTTTACAATGTTAAGGAATGTTCCCATTATCCCTATTTTTTCTAGTGTTTTGAGCATGAATGGGTGCTGTATTTTATCAAATGCTTTTTCTGCATCTATTGAAATAATCATGTGATTCTTGACTTTAAGTCTATTGATATGGTGAATGACATTTATTGATTTCCTGATGTTGAACCAAACTTGCATCCCTGGGATGAAACCCACTTGATCATGGTGCACTATCTTTTTAATATGTTTTTGTATGCGATTTGCTAAAATTTTGTTTAGAATTTTTGCGTCGATGTTCATTAAGGATATTGGTCTGAAATTTTCTTTCCTCGATGTGTCTCTGTCTGGTTTAGGCATCAGGGTGATATTGGCTTCATAGAATGAGTTTGGGAGGGTTCCCTCCTCTTCTATTTTATGGAATACTTTGAGGAATATTGGAATGAGCTCTTCTTTAAAGGTTTTGTAGAACTCGGCTGAGAACCCATCTGGTCCCGGACTTTTCTTTGTTGGTAGGCATTTGATGACTTCTTCTATTTCATTACTTGAAATTGGTCTATTTAAATCGTGTATGTCCTCCTCGTTCAGTTTAGGCAATTCATATGTCTCTAGAAACTTGTTGATGTCTTTGAAATTTTCTATTTTGTTGGAGTGTGGATTTTCAAAATAGCTTTTGATTACGTTTTGTATTTCAATCGTGTCTGTTGTGATATTTCCTTGTTCATTCCGAATTTTAGTGATTTGGGTTTTCTCTCATCTTCTCTTTGTTAGTGTGGCCAAGGGTTTATCAATTTTGTTTATTTTTTTGAAGAACCAACTATTTATTTTGTCAATTTTTTGTATTTTTTCTTTTGTTTCAATTTTGTTGTTTTCAGCTCTGAGTTTAACTATTTTCTGTCTTCTACTACTTTTGGTGTTGGTCTGTTCTTCTTTTTCTAGGGCTTTGAGCTGTAGTGTTAGGTCGTTTATTTGTTGAGTTTTACTTCTTTTATTAAATGTACTCCATGAAATAAATTTTCCTCTAAGTACTGCTTTCATATTGTCCCAGGGATTTTGATATGATGTTTCTTTGTTCTCATTTACCTCTAAGAATTTTCTAATTTCTTTCCTAATATCTTTGGTTATCCATTCATCATATAATAGCATATTGTTTAATCTCCAGGTGTTGGAGTAATTTCTGTTTTTTACTCTTTCATTTATTTCTAATTTCAATCCATTATGATCTGATAGAATACAAGGTAGTGTCTCTATCTTCTTGTATTTGCTAACATTAGCTTTGTGGCATAATATATGGTCTATTTTAGAGAAGGATCCATGTGCTGCTGAGATGAAAGTGTATTCGCTCTCGGTTGGATGGTATATTCTATAAATGTCTGTTAAGTCTAAATTATTGATTGTGTTATTGAGTTCTATAGTTTCTTTGTTCAATTTTTGTTTGGAAGATCTGTCCAGTGGTGAGGGAGTCGTGTTAAAATCACCTAGTATTATTGTAGTATGGTCTATTTGGTTTCTGAGATTGAGAAGGATTTCTTGACATACATGGATGCGCCACTCTTTGGGGCATAGATATTTATGATTGTTATGTCTTGCTGATTTATGCTTCCCTTAAGCATTATGAAATGTCCTTCTTTATCCCTTCTGACTAACTTTGGCTTGAGGTCCATATTATCTGAAATGAGGATGGATACCCCAGCTTTTTTGCTGAGTCCATGTTCATGGTATGTTTTTCCCCATCCTATCACCTTTAGTCAATGGATATCTCTTTCTGTGAGGTGAGTCTCTTGTAGGCAACATATTGTTGGATCTTTCTTTTTAATCCAATCTGCCAGTCTATGTCTTTTGATTGATGAATTCAGGCCATTAATATTCAGGGTTATTATTGAGTTATGATTTGTATTCCTGGTCATTTGACTCATTTTATTTATTTATTTATTTTTGACACGACTTGGTTCTTCCTTTATTTGACAGTTCCTTTAGGATAATTCCTCCCTTTGCTGATTTGCTTCTTTTGTTTTTCATCTCTTCCTCATGGAATATTTTGCTGAGAATGTTCTGTAATGCTGGCTTTCTTTTTGTAAATTCTTTTAGCTTTTGTTTATCATGGAAGGATTTTATTTCATCGTCAAATCTGAAGGTAAGTTTTGCTGAGTATAAGATTCTTGGCTGGCATCCATTTTCTTTCAGGGCTTGAAAAATGTTGTTCCAGGCCCTTTTAGCTTTTAGGGTCTGGATTGAAAAATCTGCTAATATCCGTATTGGTTTCCCCCTGAATGTAATTTGATTCTTTTCTCTTGCGGCCTTTAAAATTCTGTCTTTATTTTGTATGTTAGGTATTTTCATAATAATGTGCCTTGTTGTGGGTCTGTTGTAATTTTGTGTATTTGGAGTCCTATAAGCCTCTTGAACTTGATTTTCCATTTCATTCTACAGATTTGGGAAATTTTCTGATATTATTTCATTGAATAGATTGTTCATTCCTTTGGTTTGTTTCTCTAAGCCTTCCTCAATCCCAATAATTCTTAAATTTGGCCTTTTCATGATATCCCATAGTTCTTGGAGATTCTGTTCATGATTTCTTACCATCTTCTCTGTTTGTTCAACTTTGTTTTCGAGGTTAAATATTTTGTCTTCAATATCTGAGGTTCTGTCTTCCAGGTGTTCTATCCTATTGGTTATGCTTTCTATGGAGTTCTTAATTTGGTTTATTGTTTCCTTCATTTCAAGGATTTCTGTTTGTTTTTTTTTTCAATATCTCTCTTTATTGAAATGGTCTTTTACTTCCTGTATTTGCTCTTTTAACTGTCGGTTCGTGTGATCATTCAATGCCTGCATTTGCTCTTTCATCTCATCGTTTGCTTCCCTGATCATTTTAATTATGTACATTGTGAACTCCCTTTCTGTCATTTCTTCTGCCATGCTGTCATTGGATTTTATTGATGTAACATCTAGATTTGTTTGGGGCATTTTCTTCCCTTGTTTTCTCATATTGTTCAGGTATCTGTGGACTGCTGAGATGTTGTAGATGTCCCTGAAGATTTCTAGTATATCCCCTCTTATCCTTCAGTAGCCTGAAGTCTTGGAGGAAGTTGATAATGCGGTGCTCCACAAGGAAGCTGCCTCTCTAGGGGTGGTGACCTTCAGTTGGGGTATATTCCCTGATAGTGGGCAGAGGTGCCTCCGCTTGTTGACCAATGGTCAACGACAGGGGAACTAGGCTGCGGGCTGAGGCAAGGCCTGTTTGGGCCTGTGTCTCTGGTTTTACCGTCCTTGTGGGAAAACCTCACCTGGCGGGGAAGACTCATCTGGTGGGGAGGTCTCGTTGGTCAGTTCCCCTCCTGGCAGTTCCCCTCAATCCACAACTACCGCCTGGGCAGGGCAACCTTCCTAGGCAATGTTCCCAGGGGCCCAGGCCTACCTCCTGGGCCTGGGAGCCTCGCCCTTCGCAGACGAGTCTCCTTAGGCTGCCTCTCCTCAGAGAAGCTGCCCACAGTCCTGGAACCTTTGCTCCACCCCAAGCGTGTCTCTGTGCAGCTCTTCCACTGAGAAGTCGCCTAGGTCCCAGGACCGTGCTTTGCACCTAATCACCTGGCTATGCGTCCCCTCCTCTGAGCAACCACCTGGAGCCCCGTACAGTAGCTCCGAGCCCCAGCGCCCACCTCTTCCTCCAGGCAGTCACCCAGTGTTCTGTGTGGTTGCTTTGAGACCAAGCAACTCACTGCACACCTCCTCCTTCTCCAGGCAGCTTCAGGAGCGGTTGCTCTGAGTCCAAACAGCTCGCCGCCCAGTTCCTCTTCTGGGTTTCTGGAGCCCTGGCGGGTTGCTCCAAAACCAAGCGTTTTGCTGAGTGGCCTCCTCTACAAAGCTCCCAGTTGTCTGTGTTCACTGCTCCAGGGGGGGAGGGGTATCTTGCCGCCTGGGCTGGGCAGTCTTCCTCTGCAATATTCCCAGGGGCCTGGACCTACCTCCTGGGTCTGGGAGCCTTGCACTTTGCAGACGAGTCTCCTTAGGCTGCCTCTCCTCAGAGAAGCTGTCCGCAGTCCTGGAACCTTCGCTCCACCCTTCAACTTGTCTCTGCAGCTCTTCCACCGAGAAGCCATCTAGGTCCTGGAACCCTGCTCTCCACCTAATCGCCTGGCTATGTGGCCCTTCCTCTAGGCAGCCGCCAGAGCCCCGGCGGGTTGCTTTGAAACCAAGCGTTGTGCTGAGCGGCCTCCTCTACAAAGCTCCCAGTTGTCCGTGTTCACTGCTCCAGTGGGGGGAGGGGTGTCTCGTTGGGCGCTCTACTTCACAAAGTTCCCTGCGTTCCGGGACTACCCCCCCTTCTGGGATGCCTCCCCTATGGGAGAGACTCACCCGGCTGCTTTCAGTTGGTCCCAAGTCTCTCAATATCTCCTCTTTTGAATCCTGAGTCCTGGAGCAACATGAAATGCAGCCACCCTCTAGTCCACCATCTTGAAAAACCCCCACATGTTGATTTTATAGCCTGCTATTTTGCTGAATTCATTGATGAGGTCAAGAAGTTTTCTGGAGGAGTTTTCTTGATCCTCTAAATATAGAATCATGTCATCAGCAAATAGTGACAGCTTAAGTTCCTCTTTTCCTATTCTATCCTTTTAATTTCTTTGGTCTGCCTAATTGCTCTGGCTATGGTTTCAAGGACAATGTTGAATAGAAGTGGTGAAAGAGGATATCCCTATCTTGTTCCCATTTTTAAAGGGAATGGTTTCTGTTT
Source organism: Sciurus carolinensis (assembly GCF_902686445.1). NCBI lineage: Eukaryota > Metazoa > Chordata > Mammalia > Rodentia > Sciuridae > Sciurus > Sciurus carolinensis. Next base: position 41,693,380 of record NC_062215.1, on the reverse strand, counting down.
TTCTCCATTAAGAATGATGTTGGCCATGGGCTTAGCATAAATAGCCTTTCAATGTTCAGGTATGTTCCTACTATCCCTATTTTTTCTAGTGTTTTGAGCATGAAGGGGTGTTGTATTTTTTCAAATGCTTTTTATGCATCAATGGAAATAACCATATGTTTTTTATCCTTAAGTCTATTGACATGATGGATTACGTTTATTGATTTACGGATGTTAAACCATCCTTGCATTCCAGGGATGAACCCCACTTGATCGTGGTGCACGATTTCCTTAATATGTTTTTGGATACGGTTTGCCAATATTTTGTTAAGGATCTTTGCATCTATATTCATCAAGGATATTGGTCTATAATTTTCTTTCCTTGATGTGTCTTTTCCTGGTTTTGATATGAGGGTGATATCAGCTTCATAGAATGAGTTTGGTAGGGTACCCTCCTTTTCTATTTCCTGGAATACTTTGAGAAGTATTGGAATGAGTTCTTCTTTGAAGGTCTTATAGAACTCAGCTGAGAATCTGTCTGGTCCTGGACTTTTCTTGGATGGTAGGTTTTTAATGGCTTCTTCTATTTAATTGCTTGATATTGATCTGTTTAAATTGTGTATGTCCTCCTGGTTCAGTTTGGGAGGAGCATATGTCTCCAGAAATTTGTCAATGTCTTTGGTAGTTTCTATTTTGTTCAATACAGATTTTTGAAGTAGCTTCCCATTATGTTATATATCTCAGTGGTGTCTGTTGTGATATTTCCTTTTTCATCATGAATATTAATAATTTGAGTTTTCTCTCTCCTTCCCTTTGTTAGTGTGGCTAAGGGTTTGCCTATTTTGTTTACTTTTTCAAAGAACCAACTTTTTTTTCTTTTTTTTATTGTAAACAAATGGGATACATGTTGTTTCTCTGTTTGTACATGGCATAAAGGCATACCATTTGTGTAATCATAAATTTACATAGGGTAATGTTGTTTGATTCATTCTGCCATTTTTTCCCTTCCCCCCCACCCCTCCCACCCCTCCCCTCCCTCTATACAGTCCTTCCTTCCTCCATTCCTGCCCACCTCCCTAAACCCAACTCCAAACCCAACACTAACCCTTCCCACCCCCCATTATGTGTCATCATCCACTTATTAGCGATATCATTCTTCCTTTAAGAACCAACTTTTTGTTTTGTCACTTTTTTGAATTGTTTCTTTTGTTTCAATTTCATTGATTTCAACTCTGATTTTAATTATTTCCTGTCTTCTACTACTTTTGCTGGTATTCTGTTCTTCTTTTTCTAGGGCTTTGAGCTATAATGTTAGGTTATTTAGTTGTTGACTTTTCATTCTTTTCTGGAATGTGCTCCATGCAATGAATTTTCCTCTTAGTACCGCTTTCATAGTGTCCCAGAGATTTTGATATGTTGTATCATCATTCTCATTGACCTCTAAGAATTTTTTTATCTCCTCCCTGATGTTTTATGTTATCCATGTTTCATTCAATAGCATATTATTTAGTCTCCAGGTGTTGGAGTAATTTCTCTTTTTTATTTTGTCATTGATTTCTACTCTCACTCCATTATGATCTGATAGAACACAAGGCAGTATCTCTATTTTTTTGCATTTCCTAAGTGCTGCTTTGTGGCATAACATATGGTCTATTTTTGAGAAGGTTCCATGTGCTGCTGAGAAGAAAGTGAATCCCCTTGTTGATGGATGGAATATTCTATATATGTCTATTAAGTCTAGGTTATTGATTGTGTTATTGAGTTCTATGGTTTCTTTGGTTGGTTTTTGTTTGGAAGATCTATCTAGTGGTGACGGTGGTGAATTAAAGACACCCAGAATTATTATGTTGTGGTCTATGTGATTCCTGAAATTGAGAAGGATTTGTTTGATGTACAGGGATGCACCATTGTTTGGGGCATAAATATTTACTATCATTATGTCTTCCTGATTTATGGTTCCCCTGAGCAGTATGAAATGTCCTTGTTTATTCCTTCTGACTAACTTTGACTTGAAGTCCACTTTATCTGATATAAGGATGGAAACCCCCGCCTTTTTACTGAGTCCATGTGTGTGGTAGGTTTTTTCCCATCCTTTCACCTTTAGTCTGTGGATGTCTTTTTCTATGAGATAAGTCTCTTACAGGCAGCATATTGTTGGATCTTTCTTTTTAATCCATTCTGCCAGTCTATGTCTTTTGATTGATGAGTTTAGGCCATTAACGTTCAGAGTTATTATTGAAATATGATTTGTATTCCCAGTCATTTGGCTTATGTTTGGTTTTTAAGTTGGCTTGGTTTCTACTTTGAGTGGTTTTTCTCTAAGGTAGTTTCTCCCTTTGCTGACCTTGTTATTTTTCATTTCCTCTTCATGGAATAATTTGTTGAGAACATTCTGTAGCGCAGGTTTTCTATTTGTAAATTCCTTTAACTTTCGTTTATCATGGAAGGATTTTATTTCATCTTCAAATCTGAAGGTTAGTTTTTCTGGATATAGGATTCTTGGTTGGCAACCATGTTCTTTCAGAGCTTGAAATATGTTGTTCCAGGCACTTCTAGCTTTTAGAATCTGGGTTGAGAAGTCGGCTGCTATCCGTATTGGTCTCCCCTTATATGTAATCTTATGCTTTTCTCTCCTGGCTTTCAAAATCCTATTTTTATAAATGCTTCCCAATTATGAAGTGCTTTGTGATGTAAAATGTACGATAAAAAATGATTTGAGGATAAAAAAAATCCTATCTTTATTTTGAATGTTAGGCATTTTCATTATAATGTGCCTTGGTGTGGATCTGTTGTGATTTTGTGCATTTGGTGTTCTGTAAGCCTCTTGTATTTGATTTTCCATTTCATTCTTCAGGTTTGGGAAATTTTCTGATATTATTTCATTGAATAGGTTGTTCATTCCTTTGGTTTGTATCTCTGTGCCTTCCTCAATTCCAATAATTCTTAAATTTGGTCTTTTCATGATGTCCCATAGTTCTTGGAGATTCTGTTCATGATTTCTTACCATCTTCTCTGTTTGGGAAACTATTTTCAAGATTAAATATTCTGTCTTCATTGTCTGAGGTTCTGTCTTCCAAGTGGTCTAATCTTTTGGTGATGCTTTCCATTGAGTTTTTTATTTGGTTTATTGTTTCCTTCATTTTAAGGATTTCTGTTTGGTTTGTTTTTTTTTTTTTTTTTGAGAATCTCTATCTCTTTGTTGGAATGATCTTTTACTTCCTGCAGTTGCTCTGTCACCTTATTGGTATTATCATTCATTGTCTGCATTTGCTCTCTTATCTCATCCTTTGCTTTGCAAATCATCTTAATCATGTATAATCTGAAGTCCTTTTCTGACATTTCTCTAACATACTGTCATTGGATTCTATTAATATAGAATCTAGATTTGTTTGGATCATTTTCTTCCCTTGTTTTTTCATGTTGTTCATGTATCTTCCCCTCTAGCAGTGCAGATCTGGGGTGTTGCAGATTTCCCCCTATAAGCTTATAGTGGCCCTATAGGTTTCCAAAACCCTTTCTTTAAGGCGAGATCAATATTAGCAGTGCCCAAGTCAGGCACTATGCAATCCTAGACCAAATAGCCCCTATGAGGACAATAAGAAAATTGTCATAATAAACAGAATGAGTTCTAATATTATCTTCAGTAAAACAAACCAATTTGCAATAAGGTCTGCAGTTTCAAATGGAGGACAAAGAGGATGCAGAGGGATGTAGAATGTGGCTGTTAATGGGATAAGAAAAGAATATACAGAAGTTCTAGAAAATAGGGTGAGAGTGTAATCAAAACAAATTGGATGTTAGCATGCAAAAAAGGGAGAAAGAGACTCTGAGGGAACAGGTAAACACAAGGAAAACAGAGCAAGAAAAGTAAAGAAATAAAAACTTAAAATTTTTCAATAAGGAGAAAAAAGAAAATCTACAGTATAACAGTCATATAGTAATGAAACCTCCCAGAGTTCAGTAGCCTGATGCATGAGAGGTACCTGACAATGAGCTTCAAGCCTCCAGCAGGCATCTCAGGATGGGATTTGCCCCACCTAAAGATCGGAGCTAAGGCTTCCAGGATTATCCAAGATGGCGGCTCTGGCTTCGAAATGTGTTGGCAAATAGAGAGCTGCAGCTCAGGGTGTGGCTGTGGTTAGCAGGAGGTCCTGGAGGCGGGATGCAGTTGGTCAGGCAGGGGTCCTGGAGGTCGGTGTGTTTGGTGTGGTTGTGGGATCCTGGAGGCCGGGGGCAATCAGTCGGTCTGGGGTCCTGGTTGTAGGGCGCAGTCAGTTGGTCAGAGGGTCCTGGCGGCAGGGAGCAGTCAGTCGATGTGAGGGCCCCAGAGGCAGGGAGTGACCGGTCAGGCTGAGGGATCCTGGAGACGGGGCTTAGTCAGTCTGGCCAGGGGTCCTATGGGGCATGATTTTTCCATAAATACTTTGAAACATATATGTATATATTTTTTTAATTTAAGGAGTCTTTTTGCCACATTTATGCAAATATCATTTTCTTGACTTTACACTTTTCAGTGGAAAATTTGAGGAACTCAGAAGCATGTAGCTAACCCAGATATGCACTTGAATCATTATTAGTGTGAGCCTTGTTTTATGCCCCAGAATATGGTCTTGTAATGTGTGTACTCAGAATGAATGAACCCTAATTGACAGGGTCATTCAAGTCCTCTGCAGTCTCACTTGATTTTCTACTTGGTCTATACACTACTGCCAGAGGAATAATGGAATCACTGACTATCATCTTGGACATATCTGCTTCATACATTTTAAAACTCTGTTCTTAGTTCATAATGTTTAGGATTATCACAAATTCTTAACTAATTGAGTGCTTTATCATTATGAAAAGAATTTCTTCATCCCCACAATATTCTTTGCTCCAGTGTGGGGGTCCTCTCTGCCACATCCCAAAAGGATGAGAAAAGGGTTAATTGCCAGAGGATGATTTTGGTGGTCTTTTTACCCCCAAAAACGTATCTACTCCATAAACACACAAGAGCCAATATTATTTTTAAATGAGAGGGGCATGATGGTTCTGGTCATACCAGCTCTGGTCTCCTACAACAACAACAACTCTATTTTATTTATAATTTACAAGTAAATGGGGCCAGGACAAGGAGGAGCTTCTTCTGTGATGAACAGGATAGGGTGGAGTTAGGGGAGCCATTCTCTTAAGGGGGAATATTCCAGAAGGAGACAGGGAACCATTCCCATGTAGTGCCACATGCTTTCCAGCAGTTCCTAGAAGCCAGGCCTCCATGTCCTATGGCTCAACCTAGTCTGATTCTGCTAAATAAGGATGGCTTCCCACACTCCAGTTGGTTTATATCAATGTTGCCAACTCCAGCTCTCCTTTAAAGAATTAGTCTTACAGCAGTATATCATTTTCTACCTTTTTTCTCTTGACATACGCCCTCCTCCTCACTGCCTTATGCCTTGCTTCATTAGGTCTCTCACTACAGAATGTCCATCTCCCCAACTGTCCAGATTGTGGAGCAGAGCATTGGGTTTCATTCTGTCTTCCAACCCCCACAAATGTTCAAATCTTAGGACCCAAAAAGTACAATAGCTTACAAGAATAGCTAAAACACACAAGAAAATATGGAGATTATACTGAATCTCATCAGCACTATCTACACTAGACACATCCAAGGCATTTATATGACATAGGAAGAACAAAGTCCTGGAAAACAAAAATGCTATATGCTAGAGGGATAGAAATCTCACCTCTGCCAGGTTTCTTAAGTGCACTGTACAACTAAGGAAATCTTGGTGATAGCATTAGTAACTACTTCAAGAAATTTAAGTTCAGGCTAAAATCATTCTATTTCAAGATACATTTTGATAAAGTTACATTCTGCCTCTTTTAGTATAAAGCACAACATTTTTACTACAACATATGTAGTTCAACTCTTCTGTGGTGTTAAAAAAAATCTCAAATGCATGTAAGTAAATACCTATTGGTATGGTCCTATAAGGAATCTGATTCATATTCCAAGAAAAAGATGATAAAGCTTCACAAGAGTAGGACTGTACCACTATCAATATAAAATGTGTATGTGTGTGTGTGTGTTTGTGTATGTGTGTGTGTGTGTGTGTGTTAAAGAGAGAGAGAGAGAGAGATTTTTACCAAAAATTGCAAATATCCAGTCCAACTTCCATTACCACCTCCATACACTGAAGGAAGACCAGGGTCAGAAACACCTTCCAAAGCAGCTTCAGGTCTGTGGTTCCTAGTGACCCCACAGCCAGCACTCCCCACTGAGCGACCCTTTGCACCTGCTCCCACCAAGAGCTGCCCTTTTCTTCTCCTCCCATTTATTTTTTTCTCCTTTTTATTTCATGTCTAAATTTTTATTAAAAATGGTTTATTTTAAAATTTACATTCTTATTATTTTTTAAATGTTCAGCTTGTTGGCTTTACATGCCTCCCATTGTCCTGTATCTGGTTCCCATAGCTACCCCCACCCCCTCTCCCTCCTGCTAGTCTCCAGGGAATACTCATCATTCTCTCCCTGTGACTTGTCTCTTCTAGGTCTTTTACATTAGTGCAGTCTGATTTCTCTTTGCCCACATAATATTGGAAGGGACTGTTTGAGTTTTCTTTCAGAGGTAAATTCCATATATGTCTAAGGTTTTTTTTCCTATTTTTTTCTATTCATTTGGGGGGGAGACCAGGGATTGAACCCAGGGGTTCTTTACCACTGTACTACATCCCCAGTCCTTTCAAATTTTGAGACGGAGTCTCACTGTGTTGCTGAGGGTCTCCCCAAGTTGGGGAGTCTGGCTTCCAACTGGGAATTCTCCTGTCTCAGCCTCCTGAGTAACTGGGATATGGGCATGCACCACTCACCCCAGGATGCCTCATTTTATTTGTAAAATGTAAAGTTTCTTAGAAAATACTTTCATAACATTGGAGTTTAAAATGTTTTTCTGTGACCCAAGGGTCAGAAGCCACAAAGGAAATGAATGATTTCTGACAGCAAAACAAAAAGAACATAGTTTCTCAGAAAAGCAAACCAGAAAGGTGTTCCTTACAACCTCAGGCACATAAAAGTTTAATACCGAGTGACACATAGAACCTATGAACCTTTTTTCCCATGGGACACAAGACAAAAGGGAATCACTGCATATAGCCAGTAACCATCAGAGATACTCAACCTCTGAATGTCAGCACAAAACGCACACATTACTGAGATGTCATTTGTCTCCATTGAGTAGGCACATTTTAAGACTGAATAGCCCTGGTGAGAATGTGGGAGGCACAGGCCCTGGCACATGCCCTGGGAGATGTCCTGGCCATGAATACTCCTCTGTCAGAGATTCCTTTGGCAGCACCCATTCAGATATTCAGCCTGTGTGTGTCCCTTTACCTAGCAGGGCCAACACTAGGGATTAACCCCCACCCTGCCGCACTCACTCATTTTTCAAGATTTCTTTGCAAGGCTCTTCTTCACAGTGAAGCCAGAATTAAAGACAGGCAGTTAGTGTAGATAGATGATCTGGTCAGATGGAGAAAATGGAGGCTGTATTGGGTCCTGGAGATTGGAGACTGATCCTGGGAGATTGAAATGTTAATGTCTCCAGAGTCCTTCGACTACCAAGATTACCTGCCTATACTACCCTTCCCAAACACTGCAGCCAGGGAGTTGTTAATTGATGCCCCGTGGGCTGCTTCCTGCCTGGATCACTCCATTTGTCCCTTCCCCCTGCCCATTTGCTTCTCATCTTTAGGCCACCCCAATGGCATCTCCTGGGCCTAGTCATGTATGAAGGAAGGGGAGAGAGAAGGGGCAAGAGGGCTGGAAAACAAAAAGTCTAAAATGTATAAAAGGGGCAAGATGCTCTCACTGCTTGGGGTACCAGGACACCAGCTATGGCTCTCTTCTTAAAACCTGCTTTATGTGCTTGCCTCGGCGTGCTTCTCTAATGTGCAAACTTCAACATTTGAGGAAGCAGTATTCATCACCAATAACAGAGGTATCAAAAACACTGGTTGAATTAGTGAGGAACGAGAGCTCTTGCTCACATCCATGTAGATAAATGGACAAATCTGCTCCTGGTGCCCCAGGGAACACTGGAGCTGCTGAGGTGGGTCTGCCTGTGCCCACCATGTTCAGGGTGACCTCATATCTAGGATGCTCTAACAAAATTCCAGTTTCAAATACTATCCTCCATTCTGTTAGAACTTTGGTCCCAAGTGCTCTTTCATCAGTTCCTGTCATTTGCCTGGAGCTAAGTTTGGGTCCTGAGTTACAGTTAAGCCAAGGTGTAGATTCTGCTCCCAAGTCACTGGTGAGGAACACAAAGAATTTATACTGGTCTTGGAAATCAGAATTGGGCCCACGTTCCATCAGTGTTGACGATTAAACATCTGAGAAATACTGAGGCAAGAGTAGAAAGCAAGTTTCATTTAAGAAAGAGAACAGGGATAGTAGATTTCTACAGAGGAAAGTTGGGGCCCAGAGCTGGATGCCCATGGGAGGGGGTAGTCTTCTCTCCTTTATAGATCTCATATTTCTTCTCCTGCCCACCTCCTCTTTCTATCCTGTGTATGTGCCCAAAGGCAGGAAAGGAGCATCCCAGGGGGCAATCATCAGCGCTCCTTGTGTGGAAAGAAGTGATTCCCCAGAGGTGTTAGCAACCAGTTGAGAATCAGAAGTGCTCTGGAGGTGTTACATCCCATTTCCTTTTCTTTGGTAATCGGTCCTCATCTTTTTAACCTGATCATTGACTATGCCGACTATCTGTTCTTTGCCCCTGTCTCAGAATCATGATAAAATGCAGAGTGATGGGCCTTGTGGGCTGAGTTCCAACTAATTAAAATCACATCCTTATCTCATCAAATGCTTATTGCCAATTTCATTATTCTGGCCTGACATTCTTTCAGGATATAAAGACTCTTTGCAAAGTTTCCCAGAGGAAGGAAAACTGAGTGCTTTGGCTGGCAATGTGGGCCAGACATTGGTGATGCTAACAATGAGATCTGCCATTTGACAAACATACTGTGGATAACCTGAGGTAGAACCTCAATATTTCAGTTACATCCTAACTCTGAGAAGCAGACCTCTTGCCACCACAGATTCCCATCACAAAAGGAACAACATGACTGAAGAGATCTGTGGTACATCACATCTCTCTGTGACAAGATTTTTTAAAAATTTATAACTTAAATATGTATTTATTTTTATGTGGTGCTGAGTGTCATACCCAGTGCCTCACACATACTAGGCAAGCGCTCTACCACTGAGCCACAACCCCAGCCCATGACAAGATGTTTTACGTGGATGTTTGTACATAATAGAAGAAGGAGAGAGGGAGACCCAAATAAAAATGTGGGATGGATCCATTATTTTTCACGTTTTCATATGTCACAGGTACATCTTCCAGCTAGTGGATGACCTTGTGTTTGTTTCTTGTAGAGAATTTTCATCAGCTTCAAAATTATAATGAAGAATAAAAGCAAATGAATGTTTACTAAGATTATTATCTACCATTATTAACCACGTTCTACAGAGGGCAAAACTTGCAAACCTTCTGCAATAGGCAGTGTCATGCAGGCAAAAAGTCAGTCACTGCCCTCTGGCGGCCACATGAGACCTGTAGAGCTCCTTGATTGTCAGCAAAAGCACACATACGCTGAGACTGCTTCAGAGGCCTGCTGTTACATCATATTCCAATTCTGTAAGATCAAGGCTTTAGTGGCGTCATCTTGAGGAAACCACTGTTTTGTCATTTCAAATTATGAAAAATAGGGGCCTTTATCCAAGTGCAGTCTTTCAAGGAATATATTTGGGGCACCAGAATCAGGGCCTGAATTCCAGGGCAGAAAGTAGAGAAGGGGTCTCAGTCTCACATGAACAGCAGGTCATGTATGGGTGACAGAGTGTGGAGAATACCTGGTCTACACAACAGGTATTTATGCTGGTTTACAGACAACAGTACAAAACCAAGCATATTGATGGAATTCTTGTGATTGAATAAGTAATAAAACATTTTAGAGAATTTGAAAATTATCACCCTTTTTTGGAGAATCCTTGAGATGTTCTATGTTGACAGTTATACCACCAATAAATAGGAAAAATTATATTTCATCGTTTTAAAAATGTTTTTCAAAAAGTTATATGTTTTAAGTTATTTGCTTTAATGAACTGCCTACTACTCACAGTAACATATTGAAGAGAGGTGTTCAGATCATTTTTATTTTGTCCCCCACCTAAAGTGGGAATCATTCAATTCTGTATAACATTAGCCTTCTGTTTTTTTATTTATCTTCATATGAATGAATGTAAAATTTTGTCAAATTATTTTTGCCTCAATTAATAAAATCACCTATATATTAAAAAAAAAAGAAAATTATCACCCCATAAATCTCGAGATGTTCAACTAAATTTAGACAGAGTTTTATAAAACTGGAATCATCTGATATTCCCAGTTACCCTGATAATTCATTATGAGCATTGCTATATACCCTTCAGTGTTTTGAAAATAGAGTTTAAGGTGGGGGCATGGTTCACACCTGTACATACAGCAAATTGGGAGGCTGAAGCAATGAACTTGGATTCCAAGTTCAAAGGCCAGCCTCAGCCATCTAGTAAGGCCCTATGCAACTCAACAAGACCCTTTCTCAAAATTAAAAAATTAAAAGGGCTGGGGATGAGGATCAATGTCCTGAGTTCAATCCCCAGTACCAAAAGAAAAAGAAAAAAAAAAAAAAAACAGAATTCAAAAGCTGCTTATGATTTCTTAATATGTCTTGTACATAAATTACATGCTTCTATGCTTCCTGCTGCCATCTCCCCCCAACATTAAAATCTGGAGCTTAATTGCTGTCATCTATAGGCAGCTTTCCAGTCTAGACTCCCAGAGCACATTCTCTTTATTCTTTCCTCTATTAGGATGCAGGATCCTCACACCATACTGATCTCTGAATTTAGACTGGGACCTGATACCAGGTCAGGACACCGCAGGATTAGCCCTCCACTCTGCTCTTAACACAAATGAATCCTTCCCTGTTCCCTAATTGTCCACAGATGTCCAGTCTCCTTTTTTGTAGTCACACACCTGCACCACACTGCACAGCCTCGTTGTGTTAGGTGTGGGCACATGACCAGTTATGGCCAATGGAAGAGAAGTGGGACTGAGAGTTTCTCCATGCTCCTTCCCTCCTGCTGGGGGATGCAGATTGACTGAGACCCAGGATGGGTATTAGTGAAAGCATGAGATGGAAGAACTGTGGATCCTGAATGTCCATGGGGACAGAGCTGCCTCCCCAACCTGAGCACCAACTAGCAATGATAAGTGGGCACAAAATATGCACGATGCCACTGAAATGATGTGACTTATGGGATGATTCGGCATGACTTAATGAAGATATCTGCTTTAAAACCTGATCACAGGACTAACTTAAGTAGGCATCTCCCTAGCACACAAGAAATACAGGAGGAATTTGGCCCTGATGGTTTTACCTATTTGAACCCTGCTCTTCTGGTTCAGAAAATTCTGCTCTGTACTCAGTACATTTTGAAATCAGAGTTATAACAGTATTTTAAAAGTTATTGAGGAAGTATTTTTGAGAGCAGACTTCTATAAGGTATTTTTAGTGCTATAGTTTAAAAATACATTAGCCAGGAACTATGGAACACATTTATACTCCCAACAACTCAAGAGGCCAAAGCAGGAAAACTGCAAGTTTGATGCCAGCACTGACAACTTAGTGATAACTGTCTCATAAATTAAAAATAAGCAAAGGGCTTGGGATATAGTTTAGTTTAAAAGCACCCCTGAGTTGAATACCAGCAACCAAAAATTTAAAAATAAAATAAAATAAAAATACATCACATTGGGCACCAATTTCATTTATGCACATTTAGATTTATTTTAACAAAAGTATTTTATCAGTCAATTATATTTGATGTAAATAACAATATCTTGTCCACATTACAATATACTTATTATAGATTCTGTCCCTTAAAGATTTACTTAGAAATAAGTATTTATGCATTTTCTAGTATCCTGGACCAAATAATGCATAGTAAAATATTTTTAAAGCATTTTTCCATAAATTCTTTTTAAGTGATCAATGTTGGCACATGAAGTTTGAACCATGATTGGTTTTACTGCATTTGTTTCTGAAAGGTGATGTTCTGTAGGGACTCATGAGACAACGCTCCTAATGCAGGAACTTTATATTGGCTAACAAAATGGCCTGAAGCTGCTAATATCTCTTAACTGTTCCCCCTGCAATTCCACCAGCCATTGTGCTGGGGCTCTCCTGTTCCCCTCAGCATCAAGCCCTGAAGTGTTTTGGACTGTGCATTGAACACCAGCCCTAGACACTCCTGGTGGGTTAGAGTTCAGCCACTGACTCTGTCTCCTCAATGTCCCCACCCCAGAAGGAAGAGATGGCTACAGAGATGGAAGATACCAGCATTTGTGAGTTCCAGGCAAACTAACTGGAGAGCCTCAAAGAGCCCCTAGAGTCAGCTTTTTAGATGGCTACCCCTCTTCCATCTTCACCATCTCCAGTTTCTCCACCCAACAGGAGCTGGATACAATGTTGGGAAGGTAAGCCCTGCCCAGGATGACAAGGTCACATAGAGCTGTGAGTTTTGGAACTGACCCTACACCTCTGAACCTCAGCTTGCTCCTCTGAACAGTGAGGTGCCAAGAAGACTGATGTCATGGTAGAAAATGCCAGGTGTCTCATGCTGCTGCCCCCCTTTCCTCTTGGGTGGTCTCTTCACTTTTTCACTTGCACTCACTTCACTATCCATCTGGTAATATTTGCAGTAATGTCACTGTGACAGGCCCTGACATGGAGGACTACCAGGTCTGGTCCTTGATAGAAAACCCAGAGCCCATGGAGAAAGAGGTCAAAGGTGAAGTCTGGGGTGTGGGATGTGAGAATGGGGATGGGAAGGGACTGGACATGCAGAGCAGATCTTCCAGAAACTGGAGTAGGGGTAGTAAGAAGGAGAAGCAGAGCCATCATTGTCTGCATGCATTCTGAGAACACTTCCAAGGGGTGGGTTTGTGTGTGAAGTACTGTGAAGGCAATGGGAAGTATTTTATCCCTGGAAGGAACATGGATAGTTGGTAATATTTACCACTCTTGCAGTTGCAGGGTCACCTCCAGTGCTTGTGGAGACTCCAGTTCAAGTTCCCCCACCTCCACCACCTGAGAGAGAGCTGAAGTTGGAACACACCTGCAATGGCAGCTCCAGGCCAGAAGTTCCTGGTGGTCCCTCAGCCAGCAGCACCCACTTATATACCTATACCCACCTATACCTATACCCACCCAAGTGTTGCCCTTACCCTCCCCTACCATTTCTTTTTTCCTTTTAATTTTATATATTTTATTTTCATTAAAATTATCTTCCTTTACTATTCTGGCTGATTAGTATTTAATCTAATGGGGCAGACAGCCAAGGGTCCTGAGTTTCTCCCTCTGCAGCTGCCTGCCTGAGACATTTGGATAGAGACTGGGAAGAGGAGGGGGAAGAGATGGCTGAGGAAAACAACTTCAGTTGTAGAGACTACCAGAGAAGTTGGCAGTGCTGTCAAGGCTATTTTTGAGATAGGATCTTGACACAAAGAACCAAGCATGCTCCTCATGCAATTTTTACCTTTATCGTCCCTATCTTTGGGTCTTAAGGACCCACTCTCCAGATACCATGCACAACAAGAATCTATTTCAGACAGCAAATCAAGATCAGCATTACTTCAGTATGTTTAGCCTTATGAAGCAAATAAGAAAATTTAGCCCAATGATGACGTTAAGCATCAGACAAGGAACTCCCCATTGCTTACCAGTGGATCAGTACCAATGGGAGATGCATGTCAAAGCCTGTTCCAAGGCAGTAAGCTATCCCCTTCTCCCATCAACATATCCAGAAGGGTTCAGCTATAAAGATTAAGGGGAGAGCAAATAAAGAGGCAAGCACACAGGATGGCATACATCAAGAAGTGGCTGCTGTGAGAAAGCCAGTTCACTTTTATTATGTATTTCAGGGTCATATCAAGTTACATTAGTTTACATAGTGCAACTAGATTGCTCATGTGTAGATCATATAACTTGCTTGCTTCTCAGAGTCTACAAGTACCAACTGTTTTTATAATAAGATAATGTCTCTAGGCCTCAAGGACAGAGGAGTTGCAGAGTGTTTCTAAGCCATTCAATCAGAAGGCCTTATTGTCCTGAGGAGTTGCTTACTCAAAGGACTTCTGCTCCTCTGTACATTGACTGGCCTGAAACCTCTACATTCTATAATATATATGTCAAAAATCAAATAGTATCTTGTAAAATACCTGAATTATTATCAATGTAAAATAAGTAAATAATTTAGAGGAGAAAAAAATGATCTACTTTCCCAAAAGTAAAATACTTGAATACTAAATGAATACATTTAACAGAATATTGGCAGTTGTCTCATTTTGTAACCTAAATAAAAAATTGGAAACAATCCAAATATGTCACAATACAGTAACTGCTGAATTATAGTAAATCCTATGTTGGGCATGTGGATTTAACTTATCTGGAGAAAAACTGCACAAGTTTTGGTGTTGTATGATTAGAGGTATTTTTATTTTTTTTTCTTTTAAATTTACTCGAAGGCAAAAAATACTGAGTTTTATATAACAGAAATAGCTTTTCCTTGGGTTTATTGCACAATCCATATCAGAAAAAGTTGAAAATACAATAACAGGGATTAAGAATTCTCTCAGGAAAAATCAGGAACCCTGAAACTCTACTTTCAACAACCACTTCGGAAAACCACTAAACAATTTCTGAGTTAAACACAAACACAACTACATGATCCAGCATTTTCATGCCTAGATAGCTTCCCCAGGGAAATGAAAACCTATTTGCATACAAGGACTTGTACAAAAATGATCGCAACAACTTTGTTTTTAAGGACAAAAACTGGAGGACAACACAAATGTCCATCAGCGATGAATGGAGAACCAATTTGTGGTACATACAAGGAATGACACATAGGAAACTGAAATAATTACATTGAATAAATAAGCCCTACAAGAAAACACATACTAAATGGGTACATGGACAGAATTATGGACCAGGGACATAAACCAGATGAATGGTTGCAAGGGATGGGAGGACAGGAAGTGA
This sequence comes from Sciurus carolinensis, assembly GCF_902686445.1. Taxonomy (NCBI): domain Eukaryota; kingdom Metazoa; phylum Chordata; class Mammalia; order Rodentia; family Sciuridae; genus Sciurus; species Sciurus carolinensis. The sequence continues at coordinate 41,678,272 of NC_062215.1, read as the reverse complement.
TTACAAGTGGCCACAGGATCATTAAGGGAATACAAGCATGAGTTCATTTTTATCATCCAAGTGATGGTTTCCAAGGTGTTTATATATATATATAATTTATTTTTTTATTTTTTAAAATTTAAAAAAAAATTTTTTAATTTTTTAAACATGTGCAGTGCATTGTATATCAATATGCCTCAACTGCCTAAAAAGAAATTACCTCACATAACCCTTACCTACATAACATCCACAGCTCAACCCATTTATTACATTTTTATATGAAGTATAACATGGATAACTCAAATGAGCACATATAAATCAATAACAAACTAAAAATGAACCAAAAAGCAAAATAAAAACCCCAAATGAGACAAGGGAGGGTCCTTATCTCCTAGATCAGGCTCATTCATCTCCTACAAGGTTTTGCTTCAGAAAGAGAATCCCTAAGATCCTGTATAACCTATCCCCCTTCATATGTGGGACCAATTCCACTCAGAACAAACACACACATAAATATACCATGGGGGACACAGCACTATGTAAAAGTGAAACTGGACCCAAAGAAGTGACAAGGGAAAAGAAGGAAGATGCTGGAGGCAGCACCTCATCGGACATGAGCAGCTCATATCAAGGCACCATATTCCAGATCCATAGCAGGGAAGGAAGAGAGATACCAGGATTTTAGGACCAGGGCATCGCTAAGGAAATCTAGGGTATGCTTAGTCTGGGATTCTGTGCCCACCAGCATGGGCACCTTCCTATAGGAAAAGTTGCCTAGTATGGAGGGGATTTAGGACAGAAGCCACAGTTTCCCTCCTAATATGGAGGCTGCAGTTGGTCATTGCAAGAATCACAAGACTCACCAACCTCTAGACCCTGGTGCACACAGGTCCTTGGATAATGCTTTCTGCCTCCTAAATGTTCTTCTAAGCCAGACAAAGGCTTGGTTGCTTGTAGACAAAGAACTGGGGAAGGATACAATGTGGCAGAGCACTGACCCTCTCATCCTTGAAAAAGTCAAAGACCACCTTGTTGGAGCCTCAGGATCTGATGTGGAAGAGGGACCATATCCTGGCAGTGACTGTGGTGAAGAAGCCTGTGAGAGGGGAAAGGGAGCTTCTGAGGTCCCTCCTAATGCCCCTGGATCCTGTTGTCCTGCTCTTCTATGCCCCTGGTACCTGGTAAGTGAGGTCTTGAAGTCACTCAAGCAAAGACTTGAGTAGGACCCAGGCCTGCATAACCCTGGGCAGTGTGTGCCAGAGGGGAGGATCAATTTTTTCAGGAATTCAAAGTCAAAACTAGTTGAGGGAGAGAGGAAGTTACAAGGGCAACCAGTGGTGCTGGAGAGAGCCAGAAGGAGAGGGATGAAGGGACAGATTCTCAATTATATTACTGACCCATGACTAAGTAAAATGCTACCCCAAACTTAGAGGCTGCAACAACAAACATTCATGGTCTCAGAGTTTCTGTGGGCCAGGAGTCTAGAAGGGCTCAGGTGGAGGCTCTTGCCACGTCTCTCAGGAGGCCAGGCTGTGGTCTCAGCTGAGGTCTAGTTAGGCAAGATCAGCTTCCAAGCTGAGTCACAAGGTTACCGGCAGGACTCAGGTAGGACAGAGGCTGAAATTTCTCCTCATCTGTTATCCTCTCTGTCCTGAGACTCATGACCTTCTTTCTTGGGTGCCAACAAGATAACAGTCAGAGGCAGTGGGGGGACCAGAAAGGAATAAACTGAAGATAAAAAGCACAAAATGGTAGCTACATTTTATAAACAAGTCATGGAAGTGCACACCAAGAGTGAGGGCAACTGAGAACTGCTTAGCAGGAAGTCCAGCATAAAGACATAGTTCAAGCACTTAGCTATGAATTTAAATGTAATGGAAGCATCCGAAGGCTACGGAGCATGAAGATATCTGTATTAATTGATTTCAACCTCTAATGTTGCAGACAATGAAAAAAGAACAAGAAAGGAAGCGACTTTCCAAAGGTCATAAGATAGGAAACCAAATCTACTTTTAGATATATCCTATGCCACATCCCACACCTTCCTGAATTTTATCTCTAATTTTGTGTATTACACACACATAACAGCAGCCCATAGTGTTATCTCACATATGCTTGATGACATCCCTAGGAAGCAGATGCTAGGATGACCCCCACTGTGTAGAGGGAGATTGGGAAGGTCTGAAGACAAGATGCCTTGTCCAGGGTCATATGAAAGGTCAGGAGGAGGATCTGGGTCTAAACCCAGGAATGTCTCCTCACAACTGGGACACTGACCACACCCAGGCATGTCACAGGAATGTGGGGGACAGTGTTGGGGTTGCTGTGTACACATAGGGAAATGTCATGGGACTGGAGGAGAGTCAACCATTGCCCAGCAGCACTAATGTGATTTTATCTGGAGGAGGGGGTCAGGTCAGGGATCCCTCAGACATGACCTCCCTTCCTTGATGATAGATTCAAGCCGAACTTGGAATCCCACAACCAGGCACCCCATTGTAGCAACAGCCTCCTCCTCAGCTCAGGAGGTGAAACACCTTGGACAAAGAACATGTTCTGCTTCTTACCCTAGAGGTAAAGTCTCTAGGAGGCCCTACAGTCAGAGCTCCCTCTCTGGCTGCACTGCCTTTTCCACAGGGCCCAGCTCCAGGACATCCTGTAGGCAGAACCTATGGCAAAGAATGGGTACTGGTTTCACACCCACTCACAGCAACTCTGTCCATGTGGCAAGAGAAGACCAAGACCCACTCCAGTCAGCCCAGGTCAACTGAACTTAGCACAGTCCACCACCATGAATACCCCTGCAACACCTTCGTCCTGAGTTTGCAGGAACAGAGAGCTGAGGCAGAAGCAGGTGGGAGATTGTGAACCAGGTGTTCTGCCAATGGTCATCCCCAGGACAGGGCTGGATGTGGGGATGTGGAGTACCCAGGGTTCATTCTGGGCCCCCAGTGTCATCTCCTGTCCTCCTTGGGTAGAACTCTGGGACACAGGATCTGTATGAGGTTTGGGGAGGAGGACACACGGAGCCAAACACCCTAAGCAGAACTCAGGCAGGACCTGGGGCTCCTTGCCAGCTACCAGGCACTCTGTTTACCTGCTCTCTGTAGGTTCTCATGGAAGAGAACTGGAGCAGAAGCTTCATATACAAATTAATGGTTGAACAGCCAGGGCTGAGCACCACTGGGAATGAGCAGGAGGAGAGCAGACAGTAACCCAGAGGGACAGATTGTAGCCTTATCTGGAGGAGGTGCCAGTTCAGGAACCCTCAGGACATGCCGTACCTTCCTTGGTGATAGATCCAAACAACTTGGAACCCACAACCAGGTACCCCACATTCTAGTAACAGCCATCTCCCAGCTCATTTGGTCAAACACATTCCACAAAGATGTTTGTTGCTTCCCAATTTGTAAAGGCTGAAGCTTATTAGTCCCCACAGCCAGAGCTCCCTCTGTGTCTACATAGCCCCTTCTCCAAACCACAACCTTAAGATGCCCTGTAGTCACAATCTGTGGAAAAGGGTAGGAAATTGCTTTTGCTCCCAATCCAATGCCTCTGTCCATGTGGAAGAGAAACCAAGGCAACACAGCCCAGGTCAAGTATATCCAAGACAGATCACCACTATGAGTACCCCCTGTACCACCTTCCTCTTGAATTTGGGGAACAAGGACCTAGGCAGAAGCAATGGTAGGAGATTTTAAGCCTGGTGTCCCGTTATGGTCACCCCTTGGACAGGGCTGGATAAGGGGAATGGGAGTGTCCAGGGTTCTTTCTGGTTGCCCAGCATCATCTTCTGTCCTCCCAGGGTAGAAATCTGCAGGCTCAGGTCTGTCATAGAAAATTGGGAGCAGTATTGGGTTCACACATTTCACAAAGAGAAATATAGTGAGGCATGAGGAGAGCAGGCAGTAGCCCAGAGGGACATATATGGTCTCATCAGAAGGGAGTATCAGGTTAGGGAGCCCAAGACATGACTTAACTTCAATGTTGATAGATGCAAGCAGAACTGGGCACCCAGTACTAAGGCACCCACATTCTAGCAAAAGTCGCCTCCTCAGCTCACTTGGTGAGACATCTTTGACAAATAAGGATGTTAGTTACCTCTGAGTTTCTAGAACCAAGGTTGCAAGGCATCCACAGCAGTCTCTGTGGCTGCATCCCTCTACCCCAGACCCCAGCCTCAGAACCACCCTGCAGGTAAACATATGGTAAAGAATGCTACACTGGTTCAGTCTCTATGCAAGAAACATCAGGGTTTCATAAGAAAAATCCAACAGATAATTAAGAGACCAACATGTTCTGCTGTATCCTGACTTCCCATGGTCATGGCTTCAGGAGGTCTGAGAATAAGAGCTGCCTTTTGGGCTGTATCCTAACTTTGAAGGACCACAGACCCAGGATGACCCTAGAGAAAGATTCCTACAAAGGGTGCTACACTGGTTCTGACTCTACTCCAGAAACACCAGGGTATTTATGAGGAGTCAACAATGGGTGATACCAATCAGCCAAGGGCAGGTGCATCCAGGCCAGTCCAAACTGTGAGTCCCCATGTGCAGACCCATGTCCTTCCTTGAGTGTGGGTAACAGGGAGCTGAGACAAGAGCAGGTAGTGGGAGATTGTGACACTGGTGTCCTGTCATGGTCACCCAGGGATAGGGTTGGCATGTGGGGAAGGGGAGTGCATAGGATGAATCCCGGGCCCCCAGTGTCATTTCCTGTCTTCCCAGGAGAGAACCGTGTGTGACGCAGGGTCTGTATGAGGTGTGGGGAGCACAAGTTCTCCAGGGACAAAACCAACCTGAACAACATCCAGGCAGGGCTGGGGCTCCCTGCCAGCTGCCAGGCACTGTCTTTACATACTCTATGCAGGTTACCACTGAGGAGCTGTAGAGTTGGAGTTTGAGTTCACTACGCAGGAGAAGGAGGAGCCAGAGTCTGGCATCATCCACAGGCTCCAGCTCAGCCTTGGTGTGAGTGAGGGTGTAGAGGGGACTCCACAGGCAGGGCCTAGAGAAGAAAAGAGGGGGGACATGCAGCCCAATGGCCACCCTGACCATCTCCCTGCAAGTCTTGAGGGATGGTAAGGCCACAATCCTGCATCCCACAGAATGTGGGCCCTCAACTCCTCATCCATCCCCACTCTCTCTGCCCAACCTTGGCCTTGACCAGGTGCAAGGTCACTATCCACATGGTGGTGGAAATATCAGGAAAGCGACATTGTCATCCTTTCACTTCAGGTCTGTGCATTCTGTCTCACCTCATTTTCACTCCTGGGTCCAGGTGTTCATGTGGCAATGGCCTAACTGTCCTTCCACACTCTCTCCAACTTCCATACATCCAGGCTTTCAGGGCTCTGTGATGACAACCTGGGGGTCTTCATACAAGGACCCTCTTGCTGAAGATAAACTTCCATTTATTCATCTAGAATGGAGGTTTTTCAGTTACTCATGGGGTAATTCTCCTAATGAAGGGAGTTGCCACCTCTTTCAGGCTTCTCACACTGTGATCCAACTATATTCCTCTAGGTGGGTCTCCGTTCTTGGCTCCTGTCTGGATCACTACCCATCAACACAATTCAGCAGCCCGGTCAACATGCCAGGCCCACATGTAGAGCACCTAATGCTGCTGGAGTATGAGAGCCGACTGAGGCAGACCCTGAAGGTGAGGAAGATGGGACCTGTGGGTCTGGGTTGGGCTTGGCATGTAGTACAGAACTTCCAGAAGCTGGTGTGGGGAAGAAAAAATGAAAAACAGCCATCACTGGCTGGGTGCAGTCTGTGAACACTTCCCAGAGGTGACTGTGTGTGGACCTTTTGTGGAAAGGCAGTGGGAAGTATTTATCCTTGGAAGGAACATTGACCATTGGGTGATTTCTCCTCTTGCAGCTTCAGGGCCACCACTTTTAGCATTTGCAGCATATCCACCTCCAGCTCCATTACCACCTAGAGCACCAGAGGGAGTCAGGACCAGAAACGCCTTCAACAGGAGCACCAGGGCTGGAGCTTCCAGTGGCTCCACAGCTAGTTCCAGTCTCTGATCTAAATCTTGCACCTGCTCATATTCCAGAGTGACCCTTCCCATCTCTTACCATTTCATTTGTTCTTTTTATTTAGAAGATTATTTCATTTTGTTTATGATTAATTTTAAATCACATTCAGTTCAGTGCAGTGAAGTGCCCTTTCACTGTTGCGCAGCCATCACCACTGCCGAGGTCCAGAGCATTTTCCTCATTTTCTACCCACAAGCAGTCCCTCCTCAATCCCTTCCCCTGGTCCCAGGTGACCACTCATCTTTCTGTCCCTGTGAGATGCCTATTCTGGATTTTCAGATCAGTACAGTCTGGTTTCTGTTTGGTCACATCCTATGGAAGGAACTGATTACATTTGGTTTTCATTAGAAGAGGAAATCCCAGACATGTCAAAGCTTATATGTAAAAAGCAAAACCCCAGAGTAAGTACTTTCATAACATTAGGGTTGGAACTGCTTTTCTGTGACACAAGTTTCAGAAGTCACAAAGGAAATGACTATTCCTCCTAGGGATACCCAAGGGATACTAGGGATACTCAAACTTCATGACTCATTTTTTTTTACTAGGTCAAAGGACAAACTCCTGCAATTCAAAATGGAATCACCAAATGGGTCAAAAAATGTCAAAGACATTCCACCTCCCAATGAACCCCCACATATACAGTTACTGAGGTGGGATTGTCTCCATCAGACTGACTGGTGATGACCAGCACTAACAAAAATGTGGGAGGCAGAGGCTCTGGCAGATCCCCTGGGAAATGTGGCTAGGGACTCTTTGTCAACAACCATCGAAGTTCTAAAAGAGGGTACCTTTACCTAGCATGGTTAATACCAGGAATTAATTCCACCTGTGGAGTTGCACCATTTTTTCAGTATTTGCAAGACTCTTCTTCACAGCACAAGTTGGGATTAGCAAGGAATTGGAGCCCACACTAACATTCAGAGAGAACTTGGCAGGATAAATCTGTTCCAGGAAATACTGTACAACTGGTGAGGCGGGTCTGTCTGTGACCACAGGGAAGATGTCAAGGAAATTCTTCCCTGCAAAAAAGAAAACAATGTATTCTTAATGTCTGTACTGAGGTTACCACTTTTTTAAAATGACATTTATTTGATATGAACATGCATACATACATGTGTAAATGAATCTGTGTAGGAATGTGAGACAGACTGAAAAGGAAAAAGAGACTTATGAGACAGGCCTGAGTGATATACCCAGTCGTCAATGATGCTTTCACAGGCAAGAAGTGGAAAACCTTTTTCTTCATTAATAGATAAATATTTATAAAATTTTAATTATATAAAAATTCATTTCTGAATTCTATCCATTTCCACTCATATACACAGTACATTCTCCAGTTTTCATTAAGAGCATTTACTCAAATTAGGTAATATTTTTCAAGAATGAAATGCAGAATTCACCATGAATGAAGAATATTATGAAATGACACAGTCTATCAAGAAATATTGCCCTCCCCCATAAGGTACACATCTTTCCTGTCCTATACTTTCTGTGTGTTCTTTATTACTATTATTATTATTATCATCACCATGATGATCATCATCATTATTATAGTTATACAGAGGAGTTGGATCATTTTGACGAAATCATACATGCAAGGAATTTGACCTCAGTCCCCATTTTCAACTCCATTTCCCCAATCTCTTCCCTACCCTATTCTTCTTCCTGTGCTGTACTGATCTTCCTCATGTTCCTTTATTCATTTTAGTTGTTGATGGACTTTCATTTATTTATTTGTTTGTGGTGCTGAGGATCGAACCCAGTGCCTCACACATGCTAGGCAAGTGTTCTAACCACTGAGCCACAACCCCAGTCCCTCATTTATCTTTTGATTGGTACTTTTTTTTTTTTTTTTGGCTTAACAAGTGTCTGCAGAACAGCTCAAGACCACTCAGTGGTTATTCCTACCCACTCAGCAGCTCTGAGCAGTGGGAGCTGTAAACCAGTCTCAGGGGCTGCTGGGCACTCCAGTCTTCAGTAGGGAACTGCTGGATAGGCACAGAGGCACCTGCACACCTGCAGAACAGTCTGCAAAGTCAGGTTGAGTAGCAGTGAACTCAGGAGTTGGAGCAGTTCATTCACCCTGAAATTCCTCTTTGGTCACAGCTTTTTCAGCAGCAGCCTGCTCTTCCTTTTCAATCTCTTCAGGATCTCTGTGGAAGCAGAGATGAGGCATGACCTCCCATGAGTGTACATGGGAAATGGTGCCACACATGTGCAGAACTTCTCGGGCCAGCATCCACCACATTGGACCCAGAGAATGAGCTCCCTTATTGTTGCACAGAATGGCAATGTCCACATAGCACAGAGGAGAGTCTGTGTAACACAGAGCAATGGTGGGCAGACTGACATAAGATGCTTCTGTAAGAGGCTGGGGGTCAGCCCTGGGATCAGTAACCACCAGGAGACGTGGTTCCCAGAAGGCTGCCTGGATCTGGTTAGTGAAGGTTCCAGGAGTGAAGCAACCAGCAATAGGAGTGGCTCATGTGACAGCAGCAAACTTCAGCACAGCCCGCTGGCCAGTATTCCAAGAGGATATGACACTGACATTGGCAGGGTTTTCAATGGCAATGATGGCACAAGCTGCCACCAGAAGCTTCTCCCAGGTTCTCTTCAGTTTTATGATGTATATGCCATCACTTTTCCTTTTGTAAATATATTGTTCCATCTGGAAATCAAGGTTGGTGCCACTTAAGTGGGTTCCTGCTACAAGGAATTTGAGGACATCCTCTTCCTTCATTTGCAGAACATCAAGGGCTCTGGACATTGTGACAGTTCCCTTTAAGTTATGACAGGAATCAAGAACGACGTATGGACCCCTCCCTGGGTAGTGTGGAAGGCTTGATTGGTACTTTCTACACATACACAAAGGTTAAATTCCCTTGGTATCTTTACATATATATATGTGCATATATATGCATATAACATGATTTGGATATAACATGATTTTGTTAGTTAAATGCAATCCACATTTACCATTCCCCCCATTCTCGACTCCTCTAATCTTCTCTATATAATTGTGATATTCAATTACCCCACTACCACCTTCTTCTTTCCTTTATTTTGCTCTAGCTTCCATATATGAGAGAAAAAAATTTGAGTCTTGATTTTCTGAGTCTGGCTTATTTCACTTAGCTTTATGTTCTCCATTTCAATCCATTTACTCCCAATGCCAGAATATTTCTGTATGAATAAATAAAGTTTCCATGGTGTATATATATTGCAGGTTATTAGTACATTCATATATTGATGGGTATCTGGTGATTACATAATTTGGTTATTGTGAATTCACCAAAGTGGTTATATCACTATACACTATGCTGATTTTAGTTATTTTGGATAAATACCAAGGAGTGGACTAGCTGGGCAATATGGTGGTTTCATTCCTAGCTTTTTGAGGAATTTCCAACCTGAGCTTCAGAGTGATTGTACTAATTTGCAATCCCAGCAACAATGTATCAGTATGCCATTCCAATTGGAATGAGATGAAATCTCTGCAGTTTTGATTTGTATTTCCCTAATTGTTAGAGATGAACATTGTTTCATGTACTTTTTGGCCATTTATGTTTCTTCTTTTGCCCATTTATTTATTTGGCATTTGAGTTTTCTGAGTTCTTCTATATATTGGACATCAATTCCCTGTGAGAGAAACAGCTGATAAAGTTTTTTTCCAATTCTGTAGGCCCTATATTTGTGTTTTTAATCTTTTCCTTTGCTGTGCAGAACCTTTTTAATATAATGGTATCCCACAATTGATTTTCATTCTTGAATTTCAGTGGTCTTGCACCTACATGATCGACCTATGCTTTCTTCTAGCACTTGCAAGATGTCTGATGCATTGTGATTTGACTTTTGTACAGGACAAGAGATAGAGATCTGTGCATTCTTAGTGGCTAAGTAGGCATCAGGTCACGAGCTGGGCTCTTCTGTTCTCTCCTTTTGCCACTGGACACATGGTCTGGTCCAACTGTCATCCCTTGTGCATTTGCAGAGGTTGAAATGACACAATGGACACAGCAGCCTCTGCTGCTGAACACTGGACTGTTTCCCTCCCATTACAGTGCTGAGGGGAATGCATCTATAAACCTAGCTTTTTATGGAGGATTCCTAGAAATGGGGTTTCTAGGTCAAAATATATATATTTCAATATGTTGGCCACTGTTTACATACCTGAAGTATCTTCATGGAGCTAAAGCCTTGATGGAGAATGCAGTGACTATAGCAACACAGGGTGGGTAAATGGGAGTTTGAATAAGCCAGTACTGGAGACCACCATGGTCCCTGGGAAGGAACCAAGGGACAGAGAATGCCTGTTACCAGCCCCTCCAGCTCTATAATTCAGTTTCACAGAAAAGTGACCTGGCTCTGCATAAGGGACAAACGGAAAGACAGGACTGGCTTCCCACCTTGGATGCTCTTAACTCCAACCATGGAGCCCCTTCTTACTCAGGGAAGCTCCTCCATGGGAAGGTCAGCAGGTAATAAAGACCACTTCGAATGGAAAGGAGCCAGGTGCAGTTCTCAGGCCAACAACAGGAGACCCACTTGAACTTTGTGAGCATGAGAGGCCTTTACAAAGCACATAAGCTGTTCATAGACACTGCTACAAGTTCAGAGCATTAAGAGTGAAATAAAAGGCACAATCCCAAGCCACCTCCATGCTACTCCAGCAGGGACACACACCCCACCCCTGTGCCTTAAACATTGTGCGACATGAAAAAGTTACTCCAAAAAATAGTATAACTCTATACAAATCTCCAGAATACATCAATTCAAAGATTAAAGAAAGTAGACTAGAGTTTTCCTAAGGCTGGAAATTTGAGGATGGGTATCAATTGGCAGGGGATTCCTAGTTGGTAAAGAGTCTCCTTTTCAGACACTTATCAAGCCTGAATCATGAAAAAACAGACAAGTGTACAGACCAGTAATGAATAAAGACACTGACTCAATAGTCAAAAACCTCTCCAAAAAGAAAAATTCAGGATCAGTTGGCTTCACTGGTAAATTCTATCACGCACTAAAGGAAGAATTAACACCAAACCTTCTTAACAACTTACAGAAAATTGACCTGGAAGAAAACACTTCCAAATTCATTTTATGAGCAAGGAATTACTGAGATGCCAAAAGCAAATATAGTTATTACAAAATCAACAGGAACAACTATAGGCCAATATTCCTGCATCCATAGACACAAACATTCTTAACAAACACTTGTAAACAAATTCAACAGCACATTCACTAAATCATACACTAGGACCAAGTGAGATTTATCCCAAGGATGCAAGAATGCTTCAAAACACATGATAACTCAGTGTGACAAACCATGCAGACAGGATGAAAGATAAATTCATAGTATTCTCAATAGATATAGAAAAATCATTCTTAAAAAAATCAACATTCTTCCAATGATGGACATCCTCTAAAATTAGGTAAAAATGGAAATGCACCACAAAACAAAAAAGGTCATATACGACCTGCCACTTCAAACATTGTATGCATAGGTGCCACTTCAAAAATTGTATACATAGGGTGAAAAATGGAAAGTTTTTACCTTTAACATCAGAACCAAAGTTCAAGCACTTTTATTCCATGTAGTGCTGGAGGTCCCAGTCAGAGGAATTAGTCAAGAAAAAGAAACACAAGAAGGGAAAAGGAGGCATTGTCTCTGTTGCAGAGGATAAGTTCACAGAAAATTCTACAACCTCCTCCACTAAAAACTGTTAGAACTAATTGACAAGTTCAGTCAAGGTTCAGGAGATAAAATCCACCTGCAAAAATCAGACACATTTTTATACCCTCAATAATCATATATCCAAAATAAATGAAGATAGTATTACACTTATGATGACATCAAAAGGAACAAAATAAATAAAAATAAATTTTAAAAATTTTTAAAAAGGAACAAATACTTAGGAATAAAGTGAGCCAAATGTATTCAAAGATAGCAAGTTTATCTGTACACTGAAATGATAAAAGTGATAAAATGAAACTGAAAACATACACGGATAGAATTATGTAGTGTACTTATGGATTGGAAGAATAAATATTTTTAAATGCCTATGTTAACAGATTCAGTAACATCCCTGTCAAACTATCAAAGGAAATTTTACTTGATATAGAAAGTAAATCCTTTATTTCATATAGGACCATAAAATATCATGAATAGTCATCTCCACCTAAGAAAAAAGGACAATCAAGGACATTACAGTACCTGGTTTCAAGTATAAGACTCTCAGAATCCAAACAGTCATATACATACATGAAAACTGACACACAGATAAGAGAATACCATATGAATATGGAACACAGGAGAGAACTCAGATACATACCCATGCATACAGTCAATTACTAAAAAGGCACCAAAATTTACAATAGGGAAGGGACAGTCTCTTCCATGTATGGTGCTGGGAAACACGGATATTACATGCAAAGCAATGAAGCTGGACACTATCTTAAACAATACGTAAATGTCAACTAAAAATGCATTAAAAACACAGAGACAATCCATATAAATCTGATGCTTGACAAGGTGCAACAAGCATACATTGGAGACATGACAGCCTCTGGAACAAATGCTGCAGGGAAACTGGATAGCCATGTGTAGAAGAATGAAACTAGACCCCTGTCTTTCACTCTGCACAGAAATAAACTCAAAGTGGATCAAAGTCCTAGGAATTAGTCCAGAAACAGTAAAACTGCTAGAAGAATATATAGTGGCAACACTCCAACACACTGCAGGAGCACTGACTTCCTTAATAAGACTCTGAAATAAAAGTGAAGATTAATAAGTGGGATGGCACCAAATTTGAAATCTTCTGCACCTCAAAGAAAACGATTAAGAGTGTGAAGAAAGGACTGGGAAAATTAAAAATCTGCACATAAAAACAACAATTAAGAGTACAAAGAGAGGGGCTAGGGGTGTGGCTTAGTGGTAGCGTGCTTGCCTGGCTTGCATGAGGCACTGGGTTCAATTCTCAGCACCACATATAAATAAATGAATTAAATAAAGGTCCATCAACAACTAAAAAAAAATTTTTAAAGAGTGTGAAGATAGCCTACAGAATGAGAAAAACAATGTTGCTAGATACTCTTCCAACAGGGAATTAATAAACATAATATATAAAGAACTCAAAAACATAACACTACACAAACTGATAACCTGCTCAACAAATTGACAAAACATCTAAAGTGGTATTTCTCAAAAGAAGAAATTCAAATGGCCAAGAAACATTTGAAAACATGTTCAACATCCTTAATCATTAGGGAGATGCCAACCCAAACTACACTGATATTTCATCCTACTACAGCTAGAAAGACAATCATCAAATAAGGATAACTGTTATTGAGGATTTTGGTGGGGGGAATACACTTATACATTACTGAATCCAGCCAGAAAGAATTTCTAAAGGACTATTACTAGCCTCAAATCACTGAGACTCCCCGTCTCTCTCCCGTGACCACAAACAAGAGGAGTGGGGCTGAGCAGACTGTGCTGGGAAGTGCACCTAGCCCACCACTCTGCATCTCAATCAATGGTGGAGGAAAAAACAAACAACAATAAAAACTCTGCACAGCATCCACTGACCCAGAGAGTGACACAACAGCAAAGCAGATTTGGACTAGAGCAGAGGAAATGGGTCCATTAGGACCAAACCAGCACCAACCACTGACATTGGGGGGAGGCACTGTGAGAAGCCTAGGGACTGTTCTCTCAATTTTGGGGTCATTCCAGAAGGAAGTTACATGAATATCCAGTGACCTAGAGATCTGGTTGCCAGATGGTAGCAGCAATGAGCAAAAGGTTGCTAGGAGAAGTTCCCTGAAACTTAAGTGGTTCCCAGGAAACTTAAGTACTAGGCAACTGCAAACACAGCCAGAGGGAGATTAGTTAAGGCAGAAAATTGCCTGATCCAAGGCAGCAAGGAGTGTCTGCTCCTAGCCTGACCTGGCTCCCAGTCTGACCAGTGGTCACAACTGGTGAAGAAGGGCATTGTTTGGACACTGGCTGAACCTTGCATCAGTCAGAGTCAACAGAGGAAACCAACACATGCCATTCACAACCTGGGGCACTGGAATCTAAGAGAAAAAATGGAGGGAAGCATCTTGCTATCACTGTTAGCAATGACTTTATGAATACAACTATAAAAGTACATGCAAGAAAAGTAAGAATAACCAAGTGATACCACATCACACTAACAAGCTTCTGCATAGCAAGAAAAACAATGAACAAAATAAGAAGGGCATAGTCACAGTGGGAGAAACATTTGAAAAGCGTATATCTGAAGGAGGTTAATACCAAAAATATATAAGGAACTCATACAATTCAATAACAAGCAAGGCAAGTATCCCAGTAACAACTTGTCAAAGGAATAGAAAGATGTTTTATTTCAAAAGAAGACATGCAAATGACCAAAAGGAATGAATGAATCCATTTTGGTTACTATAAGAAATAACTGAGGCTGAGCACATTACAAGAAAGACACTGATTTATCTCACAGTTCAGGAGGTTCAAGGGCATGGTGCCAGTATTAGCTCTCTGGGAACTAATGGCAGAGGGAAGATGGCAGATCACATCACAATGGAAGGAGCACGTGTGAAAGGAAGAGATCACACTGCAAGAAAGGAGGACAGACAACAAGACAAGAACCAAGACTCTAACACATGAACCCTTCAGGGACATTCGAACTATATTCAAGTGTTCAGCATCACTACTTACTGAGGAAGCACAAATCAATTTATAATGAGATATTACCTCATAACTATTGGAAAGGCTATTCTCAAAATGTAAAAATAATAAGGGTTGGTAAGGGAACACTTACACTGTGTTAGTGAGAATGTTATTTGAACCCACCATTATGAAAAACATTATAAAGTTTTCTAAAAACTAAAGAAAACAAAATGGACATGATACAGAGCTGCTTCTGCATACATAGCCAAAGGGACTGAAGCAAGCTCAATAAGGATGCACTGCATGTTCACTGCACCATTATTATAATAACCAAGATATGGAATCATTTCAAGTGTTCATCAACACATAATAATGATGAAAATGTGAGAGATACATGGAATATTATTCAACCTTAAATAAGAAGGAAATTGCCATGCTTGCCTGTAATCCCAGAAGCTTGGAGGATGAGACAGGAGGATCCCAAGTTCAAGGTCAGGTTTAGCAATCTAGCAAGGCCCTAAGCAATATAAGGAGATCCTGTCTTAAAATAAAATACAAAAAGACCTGGGAATATATCTCAGTAAAGTGCTTTTGCAGTTAATCAACAGAACACCGACCTCCACCCGAAAAAAACAAGAAGGAAATCCAGCCATTTCTGGCAACATGGTGGATCAAGAGGACATTATGTCAAGAGACGTAATTCAGACATAGTAAGACAAATACTGCATGTTCTCACTTATACATGAAATCTAACAATATCAACTTGTAGAAACACAGACTAGAAAGGCAGTTTTCAGGTGGTAGTTGGGTCCAGACTAATGTGGGGAGGTGGGTCAAATGGTGTGAACTTTCAATGACAAGATAAATAAACCTGGAGATGAAATGCACAGCATGTTAATTATAGTTAAAAAGAATCTATTGTGCAACTAAAATTGCTAAGAGTGTAGATCTACAATTTTCCCAACAAACACAAAAAAATGGTAGAAATATGTGGTGATGAGTATGTAAATTAAATTGATTATACATGTAATTATTTCAAAATGTACATGGATAAAAAATTATCAAGTTGTACATATTGAATACACATTTTTCAAAAAAAAGGAATTTTGTTTTTTAAATTTTTTTTTATTTTTAGACTGCATTTTGATTCATTGTATGCAAATGGGGCACATCATTTCATTTCTATGGTTGTGTACAATGTAGATTCATGCCATTCATGTAATCATACCTGTACGTAGGGTAATGATGTCTGTCTCATTCCACCATTTTTCATAACCCCTCCCCCTCTCATTTCCCTCTACATAAGCTAAAGTTCCTCCATTCTTCTCTCACCCTCCACCCCTTCACCCCTATTATGTATCATCATCCACTTATCATGGAAAAAAAAAGAAATTTTGAAAGGCCAATAGTTGTACCATTTTTATTTAAGTGTAGCAATATAGAATAATCACAGTTTTCAGAATCATCAGGTAATCTATGTTTACTTCTGTTATTTAATATATTAGTATATTATTTCTGTTCTAGAACACCAGGATTTAGAAAATAAAAGCATGATTATTTCCCTGAAAGACATATTTGCTTCAGGCCATTTACTTTAAAACAAATAGTTCAGTGAAACATGGCACCACAAAGATATAGTCATAGATTTGGGTATGGTGGTGCATGTCTGTAATCTCACTGGCTCATGAGGATGAGTCAGAAAGATCCCAAGTTCTAGGTCAACCTAAGAAACTTTGCAAGACCCTGAGCAATTTAGTGAGACCTTGTTTCAGAAAGAGAGAGGGAGAAAGATATAGGGAGGGAGGGAGGGAGGGAGAGGAAGAGGAAGAAAGAGAGAGAGAAAGAGGGAAATCCACATGCCATTGCATTTGTCCAAGTAATTATTGTTTTATAAGTTATCTTGAAATTTCTACCTCCCAACAGGAACATTAACTCTTATATTTAGAAATGGTCAAGAGGAAACATGAACCTCTGAGACTCTCTGGGCCCAGTTACACTGGTGACAGAGGAAAGGCATTCTGAAGTTTCTGCTGGTGTATATGTTGGACAACAGGTCTAGATTCCCACCTTCAATTAATTCAAAATATTAAAGCCTAGGCTGTTCAAAGGCCACTCAAGATGGTTTTAGAATGCTGCTTCTCAGACAAGAAACAGAAACTTTATCAGAAAGCTCAGCATAATTCCTTTCTGTAGGCCTGGCTGCACTCTACCTGCTGGTCCCTAGAACAGTCCCACCAATTAAGAAATCCACCATGGAAGGCCAGGTCCCTGCACTCGGCCTCCTCCCTGGTTCTTGGCCCTGCATCAAAACTTGTGAGTCACAGAAAAGCACTTCAAAGAGAGAAGTTTATAGCAGTAAACCCCCATATCAAAGCAGAACAAAGATCCCAAAAAGCTAGTGCTGCACCTCAAGAAACTAGAAAAACAAGGATAAATGAAGCTCAAGGTTGATTAAAGGACAGAAATAATAAAAATCAGAGGAGAAATCAATGAAATAGGAACTATAGAAACAATAGAAAAAAATCAACAAAACTAAGAGTAGATGTTTAGAAACATAAAATCAGCAAACATTTAGCCAGATGAAGAAAAAAAGGGAAGACCCAAATAAATGAAATCAGAAACAAAAAAGGAGACACAGAAAACTAACACAGCAAAAATACAGAGGATCATAAGGGAGTATTATGAAGAGACCACTACTATATGCCAGCAAGCTGGATAATCTAGAAGATAGGAATACATACCTTGATACACATCATCTATCAAGATGGAATTATGAAGAAATGAAAAACCTTGCTAAAACCCAAAAAAATCACCACAAAGTACAGAGTTCAGATGTGTGGATCTTTCAATATAATGATAATATCAGCAAAGATTAGGTAGCACTGTTGCCAAGGTACCAAGTTTTTATTCATGTGAACAATGTGCTTATACAAAAACCAAACACTTGGGATCAACTTTAAAACTACAAAGCTTTCAGGATCAAATCTGTTTCAAGTCTTATTTAATAAGAGTTTTTTTTTACTTTGTAAATTCACTTTTTAACTGTGGGGGAAACATAAAATTTAACCATTTTTACCATTTTTTTTTTTTTTTTTTGGTGGTGCTGGGGATTGAACCCAGGGCCTTGTGCTTGCGAGGCAAGCACTCTACCAACTAAGCTATCTCCCCTATTTTTACCATTTCTAAGTGTGCAGTTCAGTAACATTAAATACACTGAATTATTTGCAATCATCACCTCTGCCCACCTCCAGAACCCTTAACACTAGTAAAGCTGAAATTCTGAACCAACAGTGTACAAGATCCCCCTTGACCCATGCCCTCACCAACACTTGTTCTCTTCACTTCGTGATAAGAGCCAGTCTAACAGGTGCTCAGGGGCACCTCACTTTGGTTTTGAATTTGCATTCCCACAGTCATTAGTTATGCTGAGCACCTTTTCATACCTGTTGGTCATCTGTATACCTCCTTTGGGAAAATGCCAAGTCAGGCTTTTCCCATTTATTTGAGTAATTTTAACCCCGATCAGTCATGCTTTCTAAATATTTTCACCCACTGTGGATGCTGCCCTTTCATTTTAGGGATTATTTCTTTTTCTGCTTGTTTAGTTTTGCTTCTGTTGCCCATGCTGTTGGTTTCATATCCAAAAAATCATTGCTAAGATCAATATCAAGGAACTTTTCCTCTAGGTTTTCTTCTGGGAGTTTTACAGTTTCAAATTTTTACATTTAAGTCTTTCTTCCATGTTAAGTTCAATTCTGTGTAAGGAATATAAAATAAGGATCCAATTTCATTCTTCTCAGTGTGGGTATTCAGTCTTTCCAACACTGTGTACTGAGATTCCTTTCGCTCTCATGTCCTTTTGGTACTCTTGTCAAACATGACTTGACCATGGGTATGGGTTGATGATGTCTGGGCTCTCAGCTCCACTCGACTGGTCTATGTGCCTATTTTTATGCCAGTACCATGCTGTCTTGATATAACTTTTTATACTAGAAATCAGGAAGTGTGATGCCTTGGAATCTTGTTCTTCATTTCCTTTAGTGTGTTAATTTCATATCCTGCAATTTTACTGAAATTATTAGTTCTAACATCTTTCTGTGTGAAATATTCAAGGTTTTCTACATATATGTGTTAGATCCTCTGTGAAAGGACACACTTTAATTTCTTCCTTCCCAATTGGGATGCATTAATTTCATTTTCTTTATGATTCTGGACAGAACTGTCAATATTGTATTGAATGGAAGGAGCAAAAACAGGCATCCTGAACTTGTTGCCAATTTTATCAAACAGCTTTCGAGCTTTCAGCATGAAGTATGATGTTAACTGTGGATTTTCATATATGGTCTTTGTTGAGGTAGTTTCCTTCTATTCCAACTTTGTTAATTGTTTGTTTTTGTTTTGTTTTGCTTTGTTCTGTTTGCTTCGGGAGAAGGTGTTGAATTTTGTCAAATGTTTCTTCTGCTTCAGCAGAGATGATCAGATTCCCCCTCTGTTTCAGTCTGCTAATGTAGTATTATTGATGTTCACATGTTGAGCCATCCCCAGTTTATTCCTAGAATAAACTATACTTTGTCATGTTATACAGTCATTTTAAAATGCAGCTGAATTGCACTTGCTAGTCTTGTGAGCATTTCTGCGCCGGTATTCATAAGGGATGGTGATCTAGAGTTTTCTTCTGGTGAGTCTATGGCTTCACTAACAGGTTCTTGCTGGCCTTTTAGAATTCATAAGGGGTAGTCTCTTTTCTTTGAATTATGGAAGAGTTTGAAAAAGAAAAAGGGTAATGCTTATTTAAATGTTTGGTAGAATTCCCTAGCAAAGTCATCTGGTTCAAAACACCTATCTTATCCAGTTTTGGTGTTCTGGTTCAGAACATTTCTTTGGAAGGTTGCTTTGGATTACTGATTTAATCTCCTTGTGAGTTTTATGTGTATTCTCATTTTTATGATTTCTCAAGACTTAGTCTTGGAAAGTGGTGTATTACTTGAAATTTTCACATTCCATACCAGTTATTCAATTTGGTAGTATATAATTTTTCATAGTTTTCTGTAATAGCATGTTTTTAAAGTCAGGTTCCAACTATTTTGACCAGGTTGATATGAACTCCTGGGTTCATGTGATCTTCCTGCATAGATCCCTGAGTGGCTATGACTGAAGCATCACCACTGTGCTCAGCTAAATTTTTTATTAGTGTAAAACTGATAGTAATATTCTCACTTCATCTCTGATTTCAGTAGTTTGAGTCTTTCTTTTCATCCAGATAAAGGATTTTCAATTTTGTCAATCTTTTTGAAAAACCAATTTTGGTGTACTGGATTTTGAAGTAGCTTCATTTGTAAGTACACTCACCATGCACTAAGAGACGTGGGAGTTTAGAAATGCTAGGCTCTCATAAAACACAACTATGAAATTTGGCAGAATATTAACAGATTACTTTGTCCCTTATATGTCATCATAAAAATTGGAATAGCACACCATAGCATAGAAACTTCAAAACATGAACCAAAGTCCTTTGTAAATATTCATGTACTATAGATTATGGTAATATATCCATATATCAAAATGGAATAAATTATCAAACTCCTTTACATCTGCTGTCCATATATGCTTTGAAATGAATCCACAAATATAAATTAGAGGTCTTCTTTCACACCATTCCTTGACATTTAATGGTTCCTGATGTGAAGGTTAAAAGCAAAATGTAGTGAGGAGTGCTTCCACAGAAAATGGAAAGGTTCTTTCCTCTCTGTAATGAAGAGGTGAGATTTTGTCCACTATAAAGTTTGTAGTGTCTATGTGGTTCTGATAATATTTAATTCCTCAGGCCACAATCTGGCCCAACTTTTCACTGCCTTACTATTTAATCCACAAAAAACATCTTGAAAAGGAGAAAAAGGGCTTTGATGTAAATAAGAGTTTTGTTGTATGTTAGAATTCATGGTTTCTTTTTTGTGTTTTTCCTAGAGAGGTTTCAATTTTCATGAATTCAAAGGATATTGTATGCCCCTGCAAATGAGTTTTGTCTCTATTCAAATAATATAGCTTTAAAAAGCTGTTGTGTTTGCCGTTTATCGTGCTGGATGAACAGTCCAGAAACTTCATACTTATTTACTTGTTAACTGCCATGACTGATACTGATTGCCACCATAGTGCCTTGGAAATGTTGGGTCAAATTTCAGTTAAAAATGAAGATTAGTAGTGTCAATGGTTATTTAGAATTTGGCTTCTAACAAATTTTGATTCCCATTATTTTAATAATATGCATTATGCTATATATTCATGTCCACTAACTATTAAGTATTCTCTAATTTCTATCTATTATAAAAAATTTTAATTTATATCACTCTCATCTATTTGGGGGGCTATAATTTGTTGTTGTTTTAAATAGACTTTATTTGTAGGGAAGTTTTAGGGACACAACAAAATTGGGTAGAAGTTTTCTATACATCCCTTGACTATAACAGGTAAGGTTATCAACTTCCCCCACCAGAGTGAAATGTTTGTTTCAACAGACAAACATACATTTACTCATTCTTATCATCCAATACCTTATTTTATATTACATTTACTCTTGCTGTCCTACATCCAGTGGATTTGGAAAAATGTATGATGACATGCATCCATTATCATATCATAGTTTAAATTCCCTAAAAATCCTCTGTGCCCCATGGAGTCATCCCTCCCCCTCTCCCTAATCCCTGGCAACCACCGATCCTTTTCTTGTCTACATACTTTTGCCACTGACAGTAAGTTCTATGTAGGAACACACAGTATATAGCTTTTTTACATTCTCATCCATGTTTAAATACAAGTTGGATATATTTATAGATGTTTTTATCAAATTTAATCCAAGTAGCTTTTGAATTTACTAATAAAAAATTAGACTTCATGACTAATATAAATTCTGCATTTCTCTTGTTGTTTCTAATTATAAATTAGCTTATGAATTCATGAGGTAATTTATACCTGTTTTAGAAAGGCAATGAAATTTTATTGTCAAGAAGATGAAAACCTGGATTTCCCAAGCAGCCCGGCTCCCTCCGGCGGGAGGCGCCTTTCAAGGGTAGCTTCTCGGAGCAGGCCACCCAGTGAGAGCCTTTCTACACAGAGCCAGCCACAAGTCCTCGAGCCAGCGGAGAGCTCCAACTCACAGGCAGCCTCTGGGACCAGGGCAGGGCAGCCAGAGACTTCTCCAGGTGGCCCTGACCCCTCCCGCCGCAGGCTCTTTCCACGGGGCGATCCAAGATGGTGGACTAGAGGGTGACTATATCTCCTGTCACTCCAGAACCCAGGATTCAAGAAGGGAAGGCATTGAGAGACTCAGACTAAAATAGAGCAACGGGGTGAGTCTCCCGCACTGGGTGAAGCTCGGCCTGGGTGGCAGGCCCGGATAGGGGCAGCTTATCAGAGCAGGGCAGAGCAGCTAGAGTCTTCCCAAGGGAGCCCTTCTCACTCCGGCGGTGGGCTCCTCCCACACGGCCAGCTTCTCGGAGCAGGTCCCCCAGTGAGAGCCTTTCCGCACAGAGCCAGCTCCAAGCCCTGGAACCAGTAGCAGGCTAGGGGCAGCTTTTTTCGGAAGCACTACATTATCAAGTTCCTCCAAGACTTCAGGCTACTGAAGGCTGGAAGGTGATACACTGGAAATCTACAGGGACACTATAAGTCAATAGAGGAAATCTGCAATATCTCAGAGTCC
Source organism: Sciurus carolinensis (assembly GCF_902686445.1). Lineage (NCBI taxonomy): Eukaryota > Metazoa > Chordata > Mammalia > Rodentia > Sciuridae > Sciurus > Sciurus carolinensis. The sequence continues at coordinate 41,655,880 of NC_062215.1, read as the reverse complement.
CACTGATATCTGACCAATATGAGAAAACAAGAAAAGAAAATGTCCCAAACAAACCTAGATACTATATCAATAAAACCCAATGACAGCACAGCAGAAGAAATGTCAGAAAGGGAGTTCAGAATGTACATAATTAAAACAATCAGGGAAGCAAACGAGAAGATGAAAGAGCAAATGCAGGCATTAAACGATCGCTCCAATCAACAGTTAAAAGAGCAAATAAGGGAAGCAAGAGATCATTTCAATAAAGAGTTATAGATACTGAAAAAAATAAACAAACAAATCCTTGAAGTGAAGGAAGCAATAAACCAAGTTAAAAACTCCATAGAAAGCATAACCAATAGGATAGAACACCTGGAAGACAGAACCTCAGACATTGAAGAAAAAATATTTAATCTTGAAAACAAAGTTGATCAAACAGAAAAGATGGTAAGAAATCATGAACAGAATCTACAAGAATTATGGGATATAATGAAAAGGCCAAATTTAAGAATTATTGGGATTGAGGAAGGCTTAGAGAAACAAACCAAAGGAATGAACAATCTATTCAATGAAATAATATCAGAAAATTTCCCAAATCTGAAGAATGAAATGGAAAACCAAGTACAAGAGGCTTATAGGACTCCAAATATACAAAATTACAACAGACCCACACCAAGGCACATTATTATGAAAATACCTAACATACAAAATAAAGACAGAATTTTAAAGGCTATGAGAGAAAAGAACCAAATTACATTCAGGGGGAAACCAATAAGAATATCAGCAGATTTTTAATCCAGACCCTAAAAGCTAGAAGAGCCTGGAACAACATTTACCAAGCCCTGAAGGAAAACGGATGCCAACCAAGAATCTTATACCCAGCAAAACTTACTTTCAGATTTGACAACAAAATAAGATCCTTCCATGATAAACAAAAGCTAAAGGAATTTACAAAAAGAAAGCCAGCATTACAGAACATTCTCAGCAAAATATTCCATGAGGAAGAGATGAAAAACAACAATGCAAATCAGCAACGGGAGGAACTAGCCTAAAGGAATAGCCAAATAAAGGAGAAACCAAATCATGTCAAAAAACAAAAATGAGTCAAATGACTGGGAATACAAATCATATCACAATAATAACCCTGAATGTTAATGGCCTGAACTCATCAATCAAAAGACGTAGACTGGCAGATTGGATTAAAAAGAAAAATCCAACAATATGCTGCCTGCAAGAGACTCATCTCATAGAAAGAGATACCCATAGACTAAAGGTGAAAGGATGGGAAAAAACATACCATGCACACGGACACAGCAAAAAAGCTGGGGTATCAATCCTCATTTCAGATAATGTGGACTTCAAGCCAAAACTAGTCAGAAGGGATAAAAAAGGACATTACATACTGCTTAAGGGAAGCAAAAACCAGCAAGACATAACAATCATAAATATCTATGCCCCGAACATTGGCTCATCCACGTACGTCAAACAAATCCTTCTCAATTCCAGAAATCAAATAGACCACAACACAATAATACTAGGCGATTTTAACACACCTCTCTCACCACTGGATAGATCGTCCAAACAAAAATTGAATAAAGAAACCATAGATCTTAGTAACACAATCAACAATTTAGATTTAACCGACATATATAGAATATACCATCCAACAAAGAACGAATACACTTTCTTCTCAGCAGCACATGGATCCTTCTCTAAAACAGACCATATTTTATGTCACAAAGCTACTGTTAGCAAATACAAGAAGATAGAGATACTACCTTATACTCTATCAGATCATAATGGATTGAAATTAGAAATAAATGACAGAATAAAAAACAGAAACTTCTCCAATACCTGGAGATTAATACACTATTATATGATGAATGGATAACAGAAGACATCAGGAGGGAAATAAAAAAATTCTTAGAAGTAAACGAGAACAAAGACATATCATATCAAAATCTCTGGGACACTATGAAAGCAGTACTTAGAGGAAGATTTATTTCATGGGGCGCATTCAACAAAAGAAGTAGAAATCAACAAATAAACGACTTAATGCTACAGCTCAAATCCCTAGAAAAAGAAGAGCAGACCAACTCCAAAAGTAGTAGAAGACAGGAAATAGTTAAAATCAGAGCCGAAATCAACGAGATTGAAACAAAAGAAACAATCAGAAAAATTAACAAAATAAATAGTTGGTTCTTTGAAACAAATAAACAAAATTGATAAACCCTTAGCCACACTAACAAAGAGAAAGAGGGAGAAAACTCAGATTACTAAAATTCGGAATGAACAAGGAATATCACAAGAGACACGAGTGGAATACAAAACATAATTAGAAACTATTTTGAAAATCTATACTCCAACAAAACAGAAAACCTCGAAGACATCAACAAGTTTCTAGAGACATATGAATTATCTAAACTGAACGAGGAGGATATACACAACTTAAATAAATCAATTTCAAGCAATGAAATAGAAGAGGTCATCAAAAGCCTACCAACAAAGAAAAGTCCGGGACCAGATGGGTTCTCAGCTGAGTTCTACAAAACCTTGAAAGAAGAGCTCATTCCAATATTCCTCAAAGTATTCCATAAAATAGAAGAGGAGGGAACCCTCCCAAACTCATTCTATGAAGCCAATATCACCCTGATACCTAAACCAGACAGAGACACATCGAGGAAAGAAAATTTCAGACCAATATCCTTAATGAATATTGACGCAAAAATTCTCAACAAAATTTTAGCAAATCGCATACAAAAATATATTAAAAAGATCAAGTGGGTTTTATCCCAGGGATGCAAGGTTGGTTCAACATCAGGAAATCAATAAATGTAATTCACCATATCAACAGACTTAAAGTTAAGAATCACATGATTATTTCAATAGATGCAGAAAAAGCATTTGATAAAATACAGCATCCCTTCATGCTCAAAACACTAGAAAAAATAGGGATAGTGGGAACATTCCTTAACATTGTAAAGGCCATCTACACTAAGCCCATGGCCAATATTATTCTAAATGGTGAAAAACTGAAAGTATTCCCCCTAAAAACTGGAACAAGGCAGGGATGCCCTCTTTCACCACTTCTATTCAACATCGTCCTTGAGACTCTAGCCAGAGCAAGTAGACAGAAAAAAGAAATTAAAGGGATACAAATTGGAAAAGAAGAACTCAAACTATCCCTGTTCACTGATGATATGATTATATATTTAGAGGAACCTGGAAATTCCACCAGAAAACTTTTAGAACTCATAAGTGAATTCAGTAAAGTAGCAGGTTACAAGATCAATGCTCATAAATCCAATGCATTTTTATACATAAGTGATGAATCTTCAGAAAGAGAAGTTAGGAAAACTACCCCATTCACAATAGCCTCGAAAAAATAAAATACGTGGGAATCAATCTCACAAAAGAGGTGAAAGACCTCTACAATGAGAACTACAGAACACTAAAGAAAGAAATTAAAGAAAACCTTAGAAGATGGAAAGATCTCCCATGTTCTTGGATAGGCAGAATTAATATTGTCAAAATGGCCATACTACCTAAAGTGCTATACAGATTCAATGCAATTCCAATTAAAATCCCAATGATGTACCTTACAGAAATAGAGCAAGCAATTATGAAATTCATCTGGAAGAATAAAAAACCCAGAATAGCTAAAGCAATCGTCAGTAGAGAGAAGCAGGGGGTATCGCAATACCACATCTTCAACTCTACTACAAAGCAATAGTAACAAAAACGGCATGGTATTGGTACCAAAATAGACAGGTAGATCAATGGTACAGAATAGAGGACATGGACACAAACCCAAATAAATACAATTTTCTCATACTAGACAAAGGGGCCAAAAATATGCAATGGAGAAAAGATAGCCTCTTCAACAAATGGTGCTGGGAAAACTGGAAAACCATATGCAACAGAATGAAATTAAACCCCTATCTCTCACCCTGCACAAAAATCAACTCACAATGGATCAAGGACCTCAGAATAAGACCAGAGACCCTGCATCTTATAGAAGAAAAAGTAGGTACAAATCTTCAACTTGTTGGCTTCGGATCAGACCTCCTTAACAGGACTCCCATAGCACAAGAAATAAAAGCAAGAATCAACAACTGCGATAGATTCAAACTAAAAAGCTTTCTCTCAGCAAAGGAAACTATCATTAATGTGAAGAGAGAGCCTACAGAGTGGGAGAATATCTTTGCCACTCATACTTCAGATAGAGCACGAATTTCCAGAATCTATAAAGAACTAAAAAAACTCTACACCAAGAATACAAATAACCCAATTGACAAATGGGCTAAGGAAATGAACAGACACTTCACAGAAGATGTACAAGCAATCAACAGATATATGAAAAAATGTTCAACATCTTTAGTAAAAAGAGAAATGCAAATCAAAACTACCCTAAGATTCCATCTCACCCCAATTAGAATGGGGATTATCAAGAACACAAGCAACAATAGGTGTTGGCGAGGATGTGGGAGAAAAGGTACACTCATACATTGCTGGTGGGGCTGCAAATTAGTGCAGCCACTCTGGAAAGCAGTATGGAGATTCCTCAGAAAGTTTGGAATGGAACCACCATTCGACCCAGCTATCCCACTCCTTGGCCTATACCCAAAGGACTTAAAATCAGCATACTACAGAGATACAGTCACATCAATGTTCATTGCTGCTCAATTCACCATAGCCAGATTGTGGAACCAACCCAGATGCCCTTCAGTTGATGAATGGATAAAGAAACTGGCATATATATACAATGGAATATTACTCCGCAATGAAGAATGATAAAATTATGGCATTTGCAGGCAAATGGATGAAATTGGAAAATATCATGCTAAGTGAGATAAGCCAATCTCAAAAAACTAAAGGACGAATGATCTCGCTGATAAGCAGATGAGAATATATAATGGGGGGTGGGAGGGGTTAGCGTTAGGGTTAGGGTTAGGTTTAGGCTTAGGGATAAGGAGGGTGGTAAGAATGGAGGAAGGAAGGACTGTATAGAGGGAAAAGAGCGGTGGGAGTGGTGGAGGGGAGGGAAAAAAATAACAGAATGAATCAAACAACATTACCCTATGTAAATTTATGATTACACAAATGGTATGCCTTTACTCCACGTACAAACAGAGAAACAACATGTATCCCATTTGTTTACAATAAAAGTATAAAAAATAATAAAAATTAAAAAAAAAGAAGATGAAAAACTTTAACAGTTCATATATTAACAGACTGTTTTTTATTACTGACTGAACCATAAGTGATTGGGTTTACTTCAAGGGTTAACATCAGTAGGCCACAGTAGTCTCTCATATTTAGTCATCCTTATTTGGGGTGTGTTTATGAGGTTGTTTTGAATGAGATGAACATGTGAGTCAGTAGTCTAAGTAAATCAGATTGCCCTCCTGATTGTGAGGGGACCTCATCCAATCATTTGAAGGCCTGGATAGAGCAAAATACTGACCAAGAGTGAACTCCTGTCCAACTGCCTTTAAACTAGGTTTCACCTGCCTTCACATGTCAGGGAACATCAGTTCCTGAGTCTCAAACAATGCCTTCTCACCTCATCTACACTATTGGCTTATGTGGTGTTCAGGCCTTCAGGATTAGTCTGGAATTCTACCACTGGCCCCCCTGAGGCTCCAGCTTGCTGACTACAGATCTTTGGACTCATCAGTTTTCATAATCACATAAGCCAATTCCTTATATCTCTTTTTATGTATACATCTGATTGATTTTATTTCTCCAATAAAACACAAATACAGTGACAGTAAACTACATATATGTAGTTTATAGTTTGTCAAATGTTATATAAAGAGAGATGCATGAAAGCCTTTTTGGTAATATACCATCACTGCCAAATGTTTCTTTAAGCCCTTTGTAACCCATCTTGCCATCTTCCCTGCTCTCCTGACCAAATGGATACAGATTCAAGGTTCCTGCTCTCCCCAACTCAGCCTCAATAGTTCAGTACAATGACTCACAGAACTCGAGAAAATACTATACCTATGATCATATTTTATTATAAAAGGTACACATCAGAACCGACTCAAAAAAAGAGACTAGGGAGAGACCTGGAGAGTCTTGGAAGACACCTTGCATGTCCTTGGGATATGTCATCCTCTTGGCAAACTGAGGTGCATATCCAGCCAGGGAAGCTCAACAGACCTTGGTATTCAGAGTTTTTACTGGGAGCTATATCACTTGTTCTGGTTACTTCCAGTAATTTGAGCATTTGCACCTACCACTAGGAACACAAAGACCAATTCACTCTGTGTATCTATTCCTGCTACAACACACCTTAGTGTCCCAGGGATACAGCCTTGCCAGCTGTGGGCAAAGCCTTCTCTTCTGGGAATCTGCCCCATATCCAGTGGCACTCCCTTCCTTCCTCACGGAACAGTTCTTACTGGCACCTTGCACCTCACAGGGTACATCTCTGCAATGCTACAGCCCCCTACCATGGACCCAAGTGACCAACTTAAGCAAGCACACTGGAAAACCTACTTGTCACTTTAAATAATGTCCCAATCCTGGAAGGAAGTTCTTCCAGTAGACAATGACATGTCCTACTTCAATGTACCTCTCACATTCCCATAGTGACTTCTACACTATGGGATTGTACCCCAAAGAGGCATTCCTTAAATAGGTCAGTTTTCCTTTGCCATTCTGCCTTACCTTTAGAACAGGCCACTGGGTTTCACTCTCAAGAGTCAGGAAAAAACCAAATCTGGGGTAAATGGCATATATTTCAGCCCACAAAGTTGATTTGCTTTTACCTTTTCTTAATTAGACTGCTAGTTTGGAGCAGGTATGCATAAGCCAACCAGCTATTTGCTTGTCAATCAAAAGTAGATGATAGGGCAGAGTCTATGTGGGGAGAGAACCCAGCAGCTACACAGATAGCTCTAAAGTCAGTTTTAATGAAAAGAACAAACTGCTCATCAATATGTCAAGTGACTGCATCCCCTGGTGACATGTTTCTGCACAAGTCTTTTCAGTTTTTATCAACCTCTGGGCACTCCTCTCCCCATTGGAAAACTTCTCTAACATCACCTAAGATATCATTCATATTTTGTGTTTCAGGGGTATTTTATGTCCTTCAGTTACAGGGTATTATCAACTAATAACAAGGGACTAATTACCCTTCAATGAAAACTCTCTTGGTCAGAGTCTCAGCAGTCATCTCTGCTTTTTAATACCTTTGTTTATTTAGTTTTTTTTTGTTTGTTTGTTTGTTTGTTTTTTTAATGTGGTGCTGGGGATCAAACCCAGGGCCTCACACATGCTAGGCAAGCGCTCTACCCCTGAACCACAACCCCATCCCAACTGATAGGTTTTTGCACAGGTCTAGTTCACACTTTAACAGCATTATTTTACAGAGGATTGGTCCTTCCCAGCACTCCAGCTTCTATCCTATGCTGTATGAATCCTATTTCCTGTATGGACTCAAGTAATCTTTTTCTCATTTAGAATGTCTAATATTGCAGACTTACCTGCTTCTGTTGTATAATTCTAGATAGGGGAAACATTCCCCAAACAGTATCCATCTCCATAGAACACTCAGCTGAATGAGACACAATCTTCTCATGAAGGCTTTTTAAACATTTGCTTTCATCCATGTGTTCCCCTTAATTCTATCAAGTCTTGCAGATATATACCCTAGCTCCTGCCCCAGTTAGGCCTTCCCCATGGTACATGTGAATCCTTGTGAAGGAGTCCCACAAATATCTCTTCTTAACCCTCTGATCATTTTCACCCCATCATGTACATAAGAGCCTGGACTCTTCCATCAGATCTTGTACTGATCAGATTCTGGGGCTACTGTCTGACTTAGGGTCAGGTTTCCTGCATTCATACAAACTAAGGTGGAAAAGTAAATTCTTTCCTGGGTCAATGTGTTGGATATAGTAGGAGCCACACAACTTCTGAGAGACCTGTACTAAGCTTTGATTTTCACTCCATCAACATCTGGTTTGTTCATCCCAATTCTTGAGAACCAAACAAAGATATTTATTTAGTCTAGGGGCTGAGATGAGCCCCTAGACTCTCTCCTGTGTCCTTGCTCATTCTCTTGGTAATTTGCCTATTCACCTTCTCTACATGTAGTTTTAGCACAGATTTCCCCCTTGCGAAGGACTCTGGTGATAAGGGTTGTACCTAAGTTTTGCTAGTAACAAAAAGCCTACTGTGAACCTTTCCCAACACTCTTCCTTGGTAGAGTCCCTCAGGTGAAAGGCTGGAGTTTACACAGGCCACCATCAAAGCTAGGTCCATCCCTTACTTCCATTTAAGACGTGACAATCAAAGCCTTGTATATTTAACTCTTTCTTGCTTCTTTGCTTAGAAGAATTTATAGAGGCCTACTGTGAACATTTAAGGAAATTATAACTCACCAACTCAGAACCTTCCAGCACAAAATAATAAATAACAAACTAAGTAGCTACAGCTTTGGTCCTACTCACACTCACATGAAATGTGTTTGTATAAGTGGCAATAATGTCTAAAATGATAATAGTTTTTATGGGAACAGAAACATGAAAATTATCAAAATTGAGTTTAACAGTATGATTTAACTCAACGAAAACACAGCATAGGTGAAGAGTGGAAGAAGAGGGACAAAAACAAGATCCAGGAGAATGCTCATTGAAACACCAGGTGACACACATTGCTTCTGACCAGGCAGAACCCCTCAGCACCTAAGGTAGGTAATTCTAATGGCCCTACAAATCCCTGAACATATCATTTTTCATACATCACTGCATTTAGATCACTGCTCTTGAGTAGCCTCATTCACTCTGGGTTAATGACATATTTTCCTTTCTTTCTTACTGTGCATTCCAGCATAGAAAGTGGATATGTTCTTCTAAAGTGTCTCAGAAATCCTGCTTTAAATATCCATGGAATCTTCCCCCTTTAAACACATACAGGATTTGAAAGGGGTTTTATTTATCACATTTGCATCTAGTAGAGAACTTAGTTTCCTATAACTCCTTCATATCCTTCCCTTCTATAGAATAAAGACTGGAAATAACCCCATAACCCCAAGTAAGATAAAGTTACAAAACTCATGTGTATTTAATAAAACAATGCTAGGAACATCTGACACATAGACCTTCCATGCTGAGGACAGGAGCCTCGTGAAGAGCAATGATGTAATTTCTGCTGCAAAATCCATATGAGTGCTTTTTGATCTGGAGAGTGGTGATGTTACCTGGAAACAATCCCAAAGGCTTATTGAAGGGACAAGTTGTTTCTCAGCAGTGAGAAGTCACTTTCCTCTCACTGAATGGCTCCTTGGGTACATCCCTTGAGAATGGTGTGCTTGTTCCCTCCTCCAGCATTGGCACCCACACCTTGCAGACTCTAATTACTGTTTTTGTTAACACTGTTGTTGCGGTATAACTGTCAAGTTAAATTTGTATATATTTAAGGTACAGAGCTTGATGTTTTGATATACATCTACACTGTGAAGTGATACCACAAACTAATGAACTTATCTATCAATTCACAGGCACTATTTTCTTCTGAGTGTGTGTGTGTGTGTGTGTGTGTGTGTGTGTGTAGAATACCCAAGATTTACTCCCTTAGCAAATTTTAAACATCTCATATTAACTATATTCACCATGCTATACATTAGTTCTTTAGAAATTATCCATCTTGTAGAACCACATTTTATAAAAATAACCTTTTAACCAACATCAACTACCTCCCCCTGCCCCTGACATCTACCATTGACTCTTGGCTTCTATGAGTTCCATTATTCCTCACAAGCTGATGTCCTCAGGGATTCATGCTGTTAGAAGTGAGAGGAATTTTCTTCTTTAATACTGAATAATATTATAAACATATGGAATATACATTGTACTATCATGTACAGCTAATGAGAATAAAAATGTAACTATCAAAAAAAAGACTGAATAATAACTGGGTGCAGTGGCACGCAACTATAATCCCAGTGGCTCAGGAGGCTGAGGCATGAGGATTGTGAGTTACCTTTGAACTCAGCAAGGCCCCTTTCCAGTGGGAAGCACATGAACATGAATAAGTTGAGTAGTAAGAAAGGAAAGGGAATTTAATTGTGTGACATTAAACCTGGGGAATTCACTCTCTACAGAGAGAGAAATAAAAATAAATTTATTTGGCTATATTCAATACTTAGCCTGAGTGAAAATTCAGTGGAAAGAATGCAACTCCTATAGTCCTTGAAATGTAAATGGAGACCTGGTTGCTTTAAATACTGCAGACTCCATCAGACAGGTCTGCCTGTGAAGCCATAATTGGGGACAGGCAGTTAGTGTAGAAACAGGGGATGGGGTCAAATTGAGGAAATGGAAGTCATGACAGCCATCTGCCTCTGGAAGCTGGAGACTGCCCCTGGGAGAATGGAATGTCAAGGACCTCTGGAGCCCATTGATTACCAAATTTACCTGCCCTTATCAAGGACTGCAAGCAAGGAGCTGCTAATTAATGTCCCCTGGGCCCTTGCCTGGCTGAATCACTTTGGGCCTCCCCTTGCCCCATCTGCTTCTCACTTTTTACATCTCACCTGCAAAATCAGGCCTAGTCACTAGGCAGAAAGGAGAGATAAAGGGGAAGAGAACTGGAGAACAAAAGAGACCTTAACCTATAAAAGATGTAGGGTGTGCTCACTTCTTGGGATTCTAGAACATCAGCCATGGCCCCCTTCTTCCTGGGAGAAGTCTGTATTATTACCTTTAAATAAAACCTGCTTAATATGCTTGCCTTGGCATGCTTCTCTAGTGTTCAATCTTCAACATTAGAGGGAGCAGGACTCGGCACCTGTAAACAGCAGTATCACCTGCATCTCTGTGACTGTATGAAACTGAGAACTAACTTGGCAAAAGTTTTGAATCCCAAGAAAACATCCTATCCAGGAATTCAAAGAAAATCTTTAACTTAAGAAGTGGAAATTAATCCGTGAGTTTCCTAGTTTCAATATGTGTGTTCCTGCCATGGCTTCCAACCCTCCAGAAACAGCATGGTTTCTGCTCCCTGGGGGGAAGGATGGAAGCCTATAGAACATGGTTGTTCCCTGCTCAGACAGAGCCCCTCAGGGCCAAGTTTGTTGATGAGAGGAGAAACAGCTTGGGGATTGGAAGCACAATGGCAGGCTATGGGAATTTAGTTTGGACTGTAATAGAAACTTGCTTTTATTTGAACCAAGATGTTGATTTGTGGTTTTTGGAAGATTTTAATAAGAGTCTTTGAAATGATGTTAAGAGCTTTAGAGCTAAGAGTCAGAAATGCTCATCCTCCAGGATCTCTTTGTCTTCTGGGGAATTGTTGGTTGATTAAGAAACTAGCTCTAAGCATGTTTCTGTGGACAGAGGGACACCTGATAGTGGGGGCAAAGTTTCTATTCAGAGGACTGGAAGGCATTCAGATGTAGAGGAGGATGAGTTAGCATGGGACTTTTATAATTTATATTGGAAAGTTCCTGCTGCAGTGCTTAATCTTGCTTTGAGGGAAGATAAATTGAATGGAGTTCAGATTACCTTAGATATGCTCACCAGCTCGGGGAAATTTGCTTAATTGGGCCAGTAATTGACTTATGATTTGCAAACTTATGCTCAAATAAGTGCATGTGCACAAAGAGCATGGAGAGAATTACCTGCCCAGGGAGAGAAAACTCAGCCCATCAGCAGGAGTCACAGGAAAATTTTTCAGACTTTGTAACAAATAACCTGGACAGTGTTGCCTCAAGGATTTTGGAGATAGCCCTCACCTGTTCCGACAAACCCTAGCTAAGGACTTAACACAATTCAGAGATAAAACATTTGTAATTGATGTAGATGACATCCTTTATGTTCTACCTACTACACAGGAGAAATATCAAAGCCATTTCAGAGGCTTCCTAGGGATAACTGGATACTACAGGCCTTGGATTCCTGGGTATAGGGAATTAACTAAGCTTCTTTACAGCCTCCTTAAAAAACTCTACACCAAGGAACAACTGCCCTGATGTGACAACCAAAACATACTAAAGATTTTTAAAATATCAAAAAGGGCCTTACTTCAAGTCCCTGTTCTCAGTTTACCAAAGGTACAAGATTTAACCTGTTTGTCACTGAGAGAAAGATAACCCTAAAAATATTCACCCAAAACTGCTGGATAGACAGCCATGGACAACTCAGGTCAATAGCCAATGGCATATTTCAGTAAAAAGCTTAGCATAGTAGCTTCTTTCTCAAAAGTAACAGAAAATAAGGTCTCATATTTTTCTTTGACATCCAAACCTGTCCTTAAAAAAAGAAATAGTTAAAATGCCCTCAGCATCAAGTTTTTGCTGGAACCAATAATCTTTCTTTTACTTCCTTACAGGTCTCAGTGAAGGTTCATACTGAAATGTAAATGGAGAAGCCTGAAGGCTCACTCAGACCCAAGGTGAAAAAATTTTTCGAAAGGGAAAGAAAACATTTTCTGAAGTTGATAAAAGATGTTCTGATTGTGATTTTTTTTGGTGGATTAATCTTTTGCTTTTTAGGGATGATTTTAAAGGTGAATAACAATCATCAGTGTTAGGTGGGAAATTTAGGCGACTGTAGGGGGCAGAGTTGAGCAGCTGGAACAAAGCCCAGCCCGCCAAAGGTGACCATCAAGTGGGCTAGAAAGTTCCACTGGCTCCTCACCTCCACCTGTCACTCAACAGGACCCCCTCCCATCCCCAGCCTATAAAAATCCTGGGCAGCCAGGGCCACGTGCGATTTTCTCCGGGTCCCTATACCCCAGGGATCTGGGAATTTCAGCCGAGAACCAAATTCCAATAAAGCTTGCTCTGGCCACTTTCTGTCTGATTTTATTTGGCTGCTAACTGTGCCCACCGAGCCCACTGAGCCCGCCAAGCTTACATTTGGTCCCATTGCCGAGCCCATCCGAGCTTACAATCACGACAAAAGTTGGCAACCTGAATTATTCTGAAGTTTTTCTTTTTATATCTTAAAGTCTTAGACAATTTAAATCAATGTTTAGTGTATGTATGTTCATTGCTGTGTAGCTTCACTTACAATAAATTATAAAAAATTCCTTTTTCAAAATTTATTTACAGTTCAATGAGCATGCTCACATTTTAAAATTAAAATAAAAATAGATCCATATAATTTTAATTCTTGTGAATTAATGAGATTAATTTATATTGGGTAAACAACTAAAAACAAAAAGGGCTTCTTTATACTTATTAACTCACATTTTTCCTGGTAAAAAGACTTCTTAATTAATTCACATTTTTCAGGTGGTTAAATAAATAATAAAATTGCTAAATTCTATAGGATTTGAGATCTATATCCCTTGTTTCTAATTTTTTTAAACAGGAAATAAATTATTAATATCATCTACATTTGTTTCATGTCTTAACCTTTACAATTAAGAATAAATACATTTAATTTGAGATGAATAAAATTAATTATCTAATCCTTTATTATGGGAGATACTTAATTGATCTACAAGGATGGAATGCTAAAAGATCATTGATTGGAACATTGTCTATTAAATATGAAAATGTCAGATACTCAACTAAAATAAATTTAAACATTAGACATATTTGTAATTTGGTTAATATAAGGAAGGTCTAAAATTCCTTTATTCTCTATGTTCTCATTGAGAACCAGGATACTAGTACTTAAACTATCAGGTGTGATATATGAGTATCTAAAAAATTTTTTTTTTCATCTGATAAAATGGAAGACCATTACATGCTGAATAAATTAAAACAAATTTGTATGAAGTAATTTTCAAAAGATTTACATGTAATTAAATTGGCTATATATAATTAGCTATATATAAAATTAAATTGGCTATATATAATTAACAGTTATTAAATTTTTTTATTTTTTAAATTCTACTAATTTTCTATCATAAAGGCTATTTACAAATATAGATAATATTTTTTCACAAACCCCTATTAACTGGACCTTCTAACTAAAGGATAGAAGAAAAAATACTTAAAACATTAATTTCTCATTCTAATAAAATAATTTTTATACCTGTTAAGTTTCTATTATTAAAAAGGGCTAATTTCAAAGACATTATGGTTTTTACAATTTGGTTAAACAATAACTCTTACCTTAAAATATCACCTTGTATTCAAATTTTAAATCTCTTTAAAAGCCAAATTTGATTAATATAAAAACATTATTGGCTATATTTTAATTAACCATTGTAGTTAGCACTGACTTACTATGTTAATTATATTTTTCCAGATAAAGAAGTCTTTAAATATAAGGTTTAAAGAAACATTTTATTAAACGATCTCCCTAAAGCTTTTTCAATAGTGGTCTCTTATAAACATATATAATAATAACAAATTAATAAATTAATTATATCATTTAATATTTTAAAATTAAATAAATATAAGTTGTACACTTTTATGTTACTCTCTATACTAAGAAGTAAACTTAGCTATATTTTTAGAGGACATTCAGGAGATAATATGGGATTTGGAAGTTTTTTAACACCTTCCCCCAAGAGGGGATGGAAGCTCTTGGCTTGTCTGTTTCATGTTTCAGATGTGATATTAGATTATGCTACTTAATTTATATTAATCCAAATAATTATATATGAAGGTTTTACAAAATAGTATTCAGATAAACAGGCTAAACATGGTTTCAAGTTTAGGGTACTTTCCCTAGATTTTGTCAAGACACCCACTTAGGAAAAATTAAGTACACATAAAAAAATTTTTTTTGAGCTTCTAACAACTATCATTAACATTTACTAAATCTTCTAAACTGATTTCCATACATAAGCTCAGAGACATACATATTTTTACATACACAATTATAATGTTCATTTTAAAGCTTATACCATTGCTTTAGATTGCACATAATTAGTATTCTTTTACAACATTACTTTTCATTCCAGATTTTTGTCATATAGTTCATTTATCCAAAACCCTGTGTTGGACATTTGGATTATTTTTACTACTTTAAAAACAAGGTTATTAAAGATATTCATACAACTATATCTTTATACTAAAGATTGTCTTTCTGGAGATCCTTTAAAATACAATTGCTAGATCAATGACATAAATTCTAAGATTTTTAAATAATGTATTGAATCCTAGCCTGACAGATACTACCAATTCTAATATAATAGCTTGTTAATTTAGAATAATAAGGCCATTACCTGTAGAAAAACATGTCATAAGACTAATCTTCAATGTCTGTACTGGCCGCATTTTATAGCTTTGTAACTCAGCTCACTACTAGAGACAAAATCAAATCCTATATTTGATGGAAACTGGTCCTTCTTTTATTGTAGTGCCCTTTTCAACTTAACATTAACTTTAATAATAGGTAAGTTTTGTTAATCTTCCTGGTCAAATAGAAATATTTATTAAGTCACCTCTTACAGTTTAAATATTTGTACAATACTAGGTCATTGTTTACAATTTAAGGTTAATAATGCTCCAGTTTATAGCAATCTTTTTTCTACAATTTAAAAAAATAAAAATAAAAAGGGGAAAACATATCCCTATGTAAACCTAATTTCAAAATTAATTTCAAAACAATTTCAAAAATTATTTTCTATAAATTATGATATTAGGAGTTTCACTGCTGCTGAGTGACACATGGAGCAATAGGATGCACCAGATTTTACAATAAGGAGATCTTAAATCTCCAACCACAATATTTACATGCTAGCTCTCTATTGAGCTCTCAGGTACGTGAAATATATGGGAAATCTGTTGGGCCCATTTCCCAGATCCACCTTTAATACATCCAACAATGTGGACTGGAGAATCAATTTCAATATTTATTGATAATACTCATATGATGGGATGTTTTGCAGATACATTACACCCATTCATGTGACTGGATTTGACTATACTGGGTACAGTGGAAACTTATCTATATGCTGGTCCCATGATAGACTCTCTGGTTGTCTAGATGTAACCTTTAAGAAAAAGACAGCATAAGGAATACCTAGGCCAACCAATTATACTGGCCCTTGGAACTTAGGATTGCATGTTCAGTTATTAGAATGGGATGTTTTCATATAAAGCAAATCATTTCTATGAAATATCCACCAATATCTTACTGCCTTAATTGTTCTGCAACAGAATCTGACACTTTTCCTAAATGGATAAAATATACCAATGTCTTGCCAATGTTACATATTATCTCTAAAGATGGTGGGTATGTTTTTGGATTGGCCTTTAAAAACTGATGAAAGGTAGTTATATCAAAATATTTTCCTCTAGAAGATTCAAAGTAAGAAAGGCCTAATGTGGCAACAAAGCCACTAAATGTTTCACTTTTAATTTTTCTTAAAAAGAATTTATAAGCAACCATGTTTAATCTAAATCTTTAATGCTATGAAAGATCTAGGGAACTAGGCAAATAATTGAGTTGTTTAGAACTATTTTCAGAATATAAAAATAAGATTAGATATACAATCATTCTGATTTTTGAAATTCCATGTAACTTGAACTAGTCCCTATTATTTGGATATTACTTTGCACTACTGGTAACCATGTAATAAAGACCAAATTAGAATCCAACAAACAGATTGATATTACACAAGAAAGATAAATAATTCACATTTATATTCTAATAGTTATTTCTTTGATAATATTATACTAGAAAGATAAATAATTCACATTTATATTCTAACAGTTATTTCTTTGATGATAATATGGTTCATATACATTTTAATGTATTCTAAGTTTCTGTCTGTTCCCACATTCATTATATTCAGGGGCATCTGTTAAGATGCTATGACCCCTAAAAGTTAAATATTAATAGAATGATTGAGATCAAATTAAATGCTTTAACAGCTACTATTACACATATCAGTAATGAACCTTTTGCTCTCTAAACAAAGGTTTAAAGAACTTTGCAAGCATGTGTGTTGTTGAAACTAAATATACTTCCCAATGGGAATGAGATAATTAAGAATCATCTAATGGACATTTGACATAACAGTAATAATAGGCTGGATTTTGTAAAATCGTATCACTACATCCAGGATATTCAAAAGATAGAATTGATCTCATGGACTCTGCATTTCTGGTTGATCAGGTATTTCTTAAATTGAATGATATTGGAATATGTTTGCTACTAATTCTTTTTGTATTGTGATAAGAGGTTACCATACTCTCTGAACCAACAGCTGGGACCTCAGAGCAGCTCTCAGAACCAAGATCTGGAGCCTCATCATAACTGCCCATCAATTACATTTTAAAATACTAAAAAGGAGGAGATGTGGGAAGCTGTCCTTATTTAGCAGAATCAGACTAGGTTGAGCCATGGATGCAGAGGCCTAACTTGTAGGAACTGGTATGGCCAGACCCGTCATGCCCCTCTCATTTAAAAAGAGTACTGGCTCTTGTGTGTTTATTGAGTAGGTAAGTTTTCTGGGTAATTGAGTGATATACTGCCAACATCATTCTTGGGCAGTTAACCCTATTCTCATCCATGTGGGTCATGGCAGAGAGGATGCCTACAAGGCTTTAAGAACAGAAGCACTGAGCTGGTAATGTTGCTATGTGGTGGAGTGCTTAGCTGTCAAGTTTGTGGCCCTGGGTTTCATCCCCAGCACCATCAAAAACAAAAACAAAAAAATATATTTAGTGCTGCTAAATGTCTAGGGTTTATTAATATTCCTCGTGTTCAAAACAGTTTTTAATCTTAATTTTTAACCTCTGCTTACATTTTGATCCAGTTCCCAAATTTCATTTTGGGAGATGGAATTTTTGATGAGTTAGAGAGAAAGTTGAATCCTGACTTGTCTACAGTTGGTAAATTCATCACAAATATACCAGATCCTGAAGTCAGAATGTTGCAGTGTCTTTGAGGGTCAGAGGACACGTATCTCCTTATCCTTGGAGGCACCTGAGGCACCTGGGGACAACATGCCTCAGGCAGGGGACCTGAGCATATGAACAAACCTAAGTCAGTGAGGAAGGGAAAGAGGGTTTGTGATTCTTCCTCACAGGATATTCCAGTTGGAATAACCCTACATCAGCTCTCTTCCTTCACAGATTTAGAACCTGGCAAAGCTCCCATGATAAACCTCAGCTCAGAAAGCTCATTCCCTGCTGAGGTGAGGAGGAGGCCAAAGGGAATGCTGAGTCCTTCTTAACTGCATCTTAGTATTTCAAGATTACCTTTTTCTGAAAGTAACTATTCTTGTCTTATCTGCCACTTGGATTCTGCGATATTTCTAAAGACTCATGAGTTTTCTCATGCTAACTTACCCCAGGAGCTGAATGACTTCTCCATCTCTGGGCTGGCATCTTTGTTGCACTATCAAGAAGCCAGAAGTCTTGAGAGACTGAGGACTGAAGGTATCTCACTGTTGCAGTTCCTAAAAAGAATGAGAGGAAACTGACATTGGACTTGAAATGCCATGCACAGTTGCTTCCTTACTGATCCACTTGACTTGAGAACATTGCTGGCTTACTGACACATGGTTATAACTGTTGTTCATTTATCCTTCTCCTGTTTGGAAGTACACATGATCCTTATAACTGAAAAAAATGTATTGGTATGGTGAAATTCATGTAGTTTAGAACTGGGTAAGTTAAATTCATTGTAAATCTCATAATTCATCCTTCATCAATCCCTGTTGCAAAAACGTACTGTGGCAGAACCCCTCTAGTAGCATACCAGGTAAAAAGGTTCTGAATGATCAGAAATTGCAGATTGTTAACAAAAATTGTACACTGGAAGTGAGATACTAAGGAATAAATGTCCATAGTCACTTGGTAGGCCCAATCCCAGCAGTTCACACTTCTGCTCTTATGCTCACCAAATAACTGCTAGAGCTTGGAAGTCTCATAGGACATCTCCATTTACCAAAAGTTGTTATTTGAATTTTGTTATTCCACATTCCCAACTTATTTTTCCATAAAGCAAAGTTAATTTGCATCTCATGGTATCCATAAATGTTACAGTAT
Source organism: Sciurus carolinensis (assembly GCF_902686445.1). Lineage (NCBI taxonomy): Eukaryota > Metazoa > Chordata > Mammalia > Rodentia > Sciuridae > Sciurus > Sciurus carolinensis. The sequence continues at coordinate 41,636,976 of NC_062215.1, read as the reverse complement.
GATATGGTTTAGATATTAGGTATCCCCCAAAAGCTCATGTGTGAGATAATGCAAGAAAGTTTTTAGGTGAAATGATTGAGTTCTGAGAGCCTTAATCACTCCAAGAAATGAAGCCAGCTGTCTACGGACTGAGAACTCGGAAACTGTGATCCCCCAAATAAACTTTTCTTTCTCTAATTGTTCTTGTCATGTCTTCTGGTCTCAGCAATTAAAAAGATGACTAAAACACAGTAGTTCCCTCTTATCAAAGATTTCACTTTCTATGGTTTCACTTAACCATATCATTCAAAATTACAGAAGTAATGTATAAGTTTTGAATTGCTCACCATTCTGAATAGATGAAATCAGGCAACATCACTCTGTCCTGACCTTCAAAGGAATCATTCATTTGTACGTGGATTCATGCTGTATAGGCTACTCACCCATCAGTCCCTTGACAACCATCTAGCTATGAGATAAAGTGGGGGGGACTTGCACTTCTTGTATACAAGGGTCAATACTATCTGTAGTTTCAGGCATCCACTGGGGATCTTGGAATACATCCTGCAGGATAAGGGGGTCTACTGTGTTACTAAAATTACTAATGATCTCCTCATACTTTCATGTAATTAGTATTTGAAGTCTTTCCCTTGGAATCAAAACAGAATTGGAACATGACTTTCTTTGAGGAAATTTCTTTTTCATAGACTGCTCTGATATCTCTCAGCTGTGGAGACATGGGGTTGTTTCATTTCTACTTTTCCACATAAATAATTTCCTCCACTGGGTACCCTAAAACTGCCTTTTGCCCCATTCCAAACTCTGTGAGAAAGGGCATTTATTCAGATAGCTCCCTCCTCCACATACGTCGCATGCCACACTGGAATGTCTCCTTCAGTTCACTCTCCATGACCCCAGAAGATGGCTCCAGTATAGTTCTGATTTACTATGCCTTGACTAATTTGATTGAGTTTGATCACGACTGTGTTCATCAGAGGACAGCAGAAAGAGAGGTGGATAGAGTTTATATGTTTTTCTCTGAATTCTGCTCTCTGAAAGTAACTATTCTACTGGGATATTTTAGCGTCTGAAGGTACAAGGGATGTATAGGGTAGATAGTGTTTAGGGATAATGAGGCTGGGATTTCTTCATCTGTGTGAGAGTACTTAGGGATAATGAGGCTGGGAGACAGTCATTCTAATTAAAACATCCCCCCCCCAAATTAACAACACTATATCTCATATACATGAAATAGAAAGTAAGCATCTGAGTTTTTGTATATAACATACATTACATATATCATATCAATTGAAGAAATTCCCTACACAAAAGTCAAATCCTTCTTTGTGCAATTTAATTAGAAATCTTCTACAACTCATCAACATGGGCTGATATTTTGAAAAAATAAAAAGTAGAAAAAAGTCAAATAGACTCTCCAATAACAATAAAATAGTTTGGCTGGAGTTGTGACTCAGTGGTAGGGCACTTTCCTGGCATGTGTGAGGCCCTGGATTTGATCCTCAGCACTACATGTAAATAAATAAATAAATAAGACAAAATAGTTGATAAAAATAAATCTGCATTCTATAGGTCTTTACTTATAAGAAAGTAACTGCAAGTATGTTTGAAGACAAACTGTTACAAGACAAACATACTTCCCAAATTTGAAAATGAGCAAAGAAAAATGTAAATAAAAATTAATTATGTAGGTTCCCAGAATCAAAGTTTCAATTACTTTTGGAATAAGTATGCAACAATATTTTTGCATACAACAAATTTTTTAAAGAACATTACAGACATCCTAATTTCCCCCATTGCATTGGAGATATATAAAATTAAAGTATCTTCAGATTTTGACTATTAAAAAGGGAAAATTTAATTCAACAATTAAACTTCCATCAAGTTTTGTCTTAAATTCTGTAGAAATTTCATATAAATGATCTTTTAGAACCTTAAGATGGTCATAGTTGTTATTTGGGGGATCTTCTAAAAATTATTGACAAATTTTGCATAGTACAATACCAAGCATGCTTGGAAGTCACTTTGATGTATATTTTTAAGAATCACCAGTCATAGCGAGGCCTGTGAAAGACAATTTAGCCATTGCAAATTAAGTTGAAATTATTCAAGGTCATCACTGGATCATGAGCAATGGTCAAACATGACAGTTCTCTGAATTCAAAAGGAGCAATAAGTATCTTTTTAAAACAGTATTAATTTGCTTCCACAAATGTCAGGAAAGCAAACTTGTACTGAATTCTCGTTTTGGTATGAATGCAATATTGAAACCTAAAACAATGTCTTGAGTATTAGTTAATCTGTCAATTCATCATTGTTTTTCAACAGTTTTCACGTGGGGGAGAAAATTAAACACTAATTATAAAAACACCTGGGCCACCACCCTCTGACCCTTCCTCACGCTTTGCCCAGGACGGCTGGTGTCCCCAGTTCAGTGGACAGGAAGGCCCCATGGTTGGTCCATTCTGTCCCCAATTGGGGTGTCCCTTTCTCTGCATGTATCCCAGGGATTTCTCCCCAGAAACCGCCCGTGTCACCTCCTTCGTGCTCTAATGACAAACCTCCACAAGTACCCTTCACAGTCGTCCGGGCCTCCAACAGGCCTTTTCCTCACCGTGGACGAGGCGCCGGTTCCACCTAAATGGAAGTTAAGCTTCCCGGACTCGGTTCTGAGCGAACTGGGTACAGGCAGACTTCACACGCATGCGCACCGCCTGGGGAAGAAAGCGGGATTCGGCGCCCTCTCGCGGCCGTCGGGCAGTCGGGTCGCAGCGCACGATCCCAGGATCCTTGTTCTCACTGTGCAAAGTGACCTTTTGCTCTCTGGTGTTCTCCTGCTGATTCGCTGGTTTGAATTTGACCTTTTCGTCTAGGTTATTCATTAACTTATATTATTCAGAATATTTTCTTGGGATCCCTTTTCTTTCTGTAAGGCTAAATGACTCACTTTCAAATCTAATTTTTATTTTGAGTCGTCCCAATTTGATTGGATTTTATGGATTCTACCACTGTTCTTCTATTCTCTACTTCATTATCTCCATTTTTACTATTTATTATTTCCTTCCTTCATCTACCTTTGGGTTTAGTTTATAATTGTCCTAGGTCATTATCATGTAGTTGGATCACCACCTCATGAAGAAAATGCAGAGTCCAACAAGCAAAGGAAAAGATTGTCAACATCTTTAGCCATTAGGGAAATGCAACTTAAAATCACAATGAGAGCTTCTGGGAGTAGGAGGTGACTTTAGTCCCAGATACTCAGAATGCTGAGGTGGGAGGATCACTGGGGCCTAAGAGAAAGAGACCAGATTGGGCAACATAGCAAGACCCCATTTAAAAATACACACACATATGCACACACACACCAGTATACATCTCTCAGTGTAGCTCAAATGAAAATTGTCACCACACCAAAAGCTAGTGAACAGGCAGGATTACTTACACATTGCCCATAGAAATGTAATTATTACAGCTGCTAGGAAGTGGTTAGTTTCTTAAAAACAAAACATGCATGCTATACTTTGGATCCTGACTGTCCTCCAATGGCCCATGTGTTGAAGTGTTGGTCCCCAGCATGTGGTGTTAACAGTCCTGGTGGAAGATTTAAGAACTGGGGCCTAGTGAAAGGAATATGGCTTTGACTGGCATATTTGAACCCCACCCCCTTCCGGTCTCCCTGATTTTTTCCAGCTGTCATTATTGCTACAGGCTTCCACTATGAAGTCACAGGACCCACCAACCATAGACTGATTCCATGAACTAAATTAAATCATCCTTCCCTTTAAGCTGATCATTTCAGGTATTTGGGAACAGTAATGGAAAGCTAACTACCACAATATATTTGATAACTGCACCTCAGAGAATTTACACTGGGAAATAAAGACTTAGTGATCACTAAATATTCAAATATTCTTCAATTTTTATATAGCAGCCTTACTTGTAACACCAAGAACTGGAATCTACCCAAATATCCTTTTGCAGATGATCAGACAAAAAAAAAAAAAAAAAAACCTGTGCTACATCTATAGTATTGGCAACTACTCAGCAATGAAAAACTGATTTATGCAACAATCTGCATGTAGCACCAGAAGATTATCCTGAGTGAATGATGAGAACCACAAAATGGTAAATACTATATGATTGATTTGTGTAAAATTCATGAAATTTTAGTAATGGGTAAACAGAATAGTGGTTACCAGGAGGAAAAGACAGAGACAGGAGAAGAGAATTGGGTATGGCTAAGAGAAAACACTTGTGGATTCCTTCTAGTGATGGAAACATTCTATACTCTCACTGTATTGATGTAGTCTTCTTTGTTGTGATATTGTAGTTTTGTGAGATATTATCATTGGTGGAAACTGGGTACAAGGGATATTGCATACATTCTCTTTTTACAAAAGCATACAATATAAGATGTATACTTAGGTATAGAAACAACAGAAATATCTACCAATAAAGTGATTATTTATGATGTCTCCTAAATAAGATATGCATGAAATAAGGAAAATACAAAATAATTAGGGAAATATGATTATATGGGATTTCTATTTTTCATTGTATTCTTTAAATGATTACCAAAGTAAACTAATTTTATACGATGCAAACAACTGGATTCTGCAAGAACAAAAATTCTGAAAATACAATAACAGCAATTTATAATATTCATTGGGGGAACTGGATAACTCAATATACTGTTTGTGGTAATATAAAATGATAAAAACCACTTTGGGAAACACTTTGAAAGTATCCTTTAAAGTTGAACACACAGCCAGGAATGGTGGTGAGCACCTGTAATTCCAGCTACATAGGTGGACCACAGGAGGATCACAAGTTCCAAGCCAGCCTGGCCAACTTGGCAAGTCCTTGTCTCAAAATAAAATGAAATAGCACTGGAGATGTGGCTCAGTTGTAGAGCACTCCCCTAGTATGCCTGGGGCCCTGACTTCAATCCCCAGTAACACACACACACACAAAGTTGAACATGTATACCCATATAATCTGGTATTAAATAAAGGGAAATAAAAGTATAAGTGCTTATTTTGTTTTTTTAGGAATGTCTGTGGTGAGCAATAACAGAGGATGGGAAATCAGTGACTGAGATTGGGGACCTCTGATGACCTCATGGCTGTGGCACACCTGGTGCCTGGAAATGTTCCTGTGCAAGGGCACAGGATACTCAGCTGCTGTGTTAATGCCCTGTAAGGGGAGGCTCTGTGTGAGAGTCCTTTCAGCTCTGACCTTGATCTCAGGCACATAGCTCCTGGGAATAGAGGAATTCTTATGCTAGACAACCACAATGGTTCACCAGCTCTACTACTCCTGAGCCTGCCTACTTAACAATAACTTTAAACAATGAACCTTACTGAGAGTTACACAAAGCTCCTAACATTGCACTTTGCAATTGTGGATTGCAACTGCAGGAAAACTACATAGATGTTTCTAGTAACTTTCTTGAATACAAAGAATAATGCTTTAATAAGTCTTAACCTGATAATGAGACATACATAAATAAAGATTGATGGGGTAACTCTTTAGATCTGTATCTCCATCAGAGAGCAGCACTCCACCTGATCCCAGCTGTTTATCTTCAAATCTGCCTGTGTGAATCTTTATTTTTGTAATCCCCCATCGCCCCTCACTGGAACTTGCAAGTTTGGCTGCACTGGTCATGACAAATGTCCATAGCAATTTCTTTCAAATATGCACACAAACAGGAATCACTGCAGGTATCCATTAGTAGAGGAATGTATGAACAAATGGTAAACTATCTATGCACTGTCATGTGAGGCTGAAGTGCACACAGGAAAAGCATGGGTAAACCTGAAACTACTAGAGGTGACACAAAAAGAGTAGATACATACTCTATGCTTATATCTTTTTGTAATACAAAATGCAAATTAATAAAAAATGACAGAAAGAAGATGCATACAGGCTTACCTAGCTCCTTTAACATTCTTCAGAGAAACTCTGTTCTTATTTCCTCAGAATGGAATTTAACCATGGATGAGTCAGGAACTGCTGAGTCAGGAGACAAACAATATGGTTAACTCCTGGAACAGAAAGGAAGCCTTAGTCACCATGCTTTATAAAGTATGTGGACAGGTGCAAAATGTGTGTACATTAGTGATAGAAATCATTCAAAAATAATGTATATCTACTCAGGAATATAGAGAACAACCTAAAAAATCCTTTCATAAAAAAAATGGACACACCCGGGCTCGCCATGCCGCTAGACGACCACCATGAAGTTCAACCCCTTCGTGACCTCGGACCAAAGCAAAAACCACAAACACCACTTCAATGCCCCCTCGCACGTTCCCAGGAAGATCATGTCTTCCCCGCTTTCCAAGGAGCTGTGGCAGAAGTACAATGTCCGCTCCATGCCCATCCGCAAGGATGACGAGGTCCAGGTGGTTCGAGGACATTACAAAGGTCAGCAAATTGGCAAGGTAGTCCAGGTGTATACAAAGAAATACGTCATCTACATTGAGCGGGTGCAGCGTGAGAAGGCTAATGGCACAACCGTCCATGTGGGCATCCACCCAAGCAAGGTAGTTATCGCCAGGCTAAAATTGGATAAAGATAGGAAAAAAATCCTTGAACGCAAAGCCAAGTCTCAGCAAGTTGGAAAAGAGAAAGGCAAATACAAGGAAGAGCTCATTGAGAAGAGGCAGGAGTGAGGGCAGCCTTCGTGCAACCACGGTTCAACTGGAAATGTCTGGTGTGTGCTTCTCTGGGACTTTTCAAGGTCTCTGGAATGTTCCATTGCCCTCCGGTTTTGTTATCCATCTGTGGCTCTGTAAATCTGCTTTTGTAATTTTGATTAATAATTTTTTGAATAAAAACGAACTGTTTCCTAAAAAAAAAAGAAAATGAAAGACAGCACAATGGGGCAATTTGGTTTACCCAGGCATCCCAGAGTCAGAACAGTTACATTTCCCTGGGATCTTTGCTCAGGAGCCAAATTTTTACCAATCTTTTCACCCCACCCAAGACTTCACCAAATTCTGTAGCCCTTGTCTCTAAACTCCTAACAAAATGAATCCTCTTTTCTTTAGGTGAGGTCCCAAGGGCCCGCACAGGCTCAAAGGGCAATAAAGGACCAACTCTGTGTGCATGTCAGCCACCTGTTTGGAGGCCCAGGCAGAGGCAGCTTTCAGACTCTGACAAGGCACTTGCTACTCAGCATGTAGTAAATACAGGTTGCTGCAGGGATGGACACACAATTCATGAAAACTCTTTAGGGCTTCAGCAGCAGCCATGTGCACAACACCCAGGGGAGAAGTTCCCACATGAACCATGATGAGCAGGTCAACAAAAAACCCCAGCCAGAGCAACAAAGAATGGCGGCCCAGGACAGGAACAGCATGCCCCCGAAGAAGCCTGGTCACAAACCATTATTTTGGACTCCCTTTTAACACTTGTCCCAATTTCTTCTACCTTGATAAATTTCTATCTCCTTCATTTTTCTTTCTTTCTCAATCTATTTGAAACCCTTTCCTAGGAGGCATTTTTCAGTATCTGGCCCTTAGTGTGAGAAAAAAGGAAGCAGCCTGACATTTCAGCAGCTGGCCTATCTATCATTTGGGCCTGCTGTAGCCAGGACCAAGTTTGACACTCAGAGCCAGGCCCTAAAGTCCAAGCAAAGCATAAACAATTTCATGGAGCATCAACTTGCACCAAATTCAATGTGAAATGAGTAATCAGGACCAAAAATAAAGTCTGATCTGTAACCATGCCTGAACACAGGTGAAAGTTGGATATAGATTAATTCACAGAAGTTACCAAACATCTCCTACCCGATGAACTTAATTGACTGCTGTGTCTCTCCCAGTTAACATTTACCTTACTCGTCTTCCCTTTTCTGGATAAGATATATCACCACCAACATAGAATTCCCTGCTTCCTGACAGAATCCACTCTAGAAGAGAGCCCCTCTCCTCTATCCTTAAAATGTCCCTCAAGCTCCAAATCTTTTTAACACAGTTTACAAAAAGGGATCCCAGTGTTCCCCTGCTGTTTTGTCTGACTCCTATTCACTACTACACCAAAGTTGTGTTAAATACAGTTGTATGCTTCATTTTGATTTTGGTTTTGTCTGAAGGGCCCTGACAGGATGCATGAAAACAGAAATTTATGCAGGATGAAATTTTGCCAGGGAAATTCAGGAATGAGTTACTAAATGTAGTAAGAACTGAACTGGACCTGAAAAATGAGAAGTGGCCTTGGCCACATAAAAGCATAAGTTCATTTCAGAGGTAAAGTTATAGTCAGGGCCAGGCATCAAGGGCTAGAGCAGGTCCAGGGGTTATTCTGACTGAAAAGATTGTTCTTTGTATGGACTGACCCCTGCACTACCCAGCACATATCCAATGGGGTCCAGCCAATGTTATCATGAGAACCAAACTTGATATTGTTACCACCTGCACAAAGTGAAGGGACAATGCTTTCACAGCGGCTGACATGTTCAGATCTGCAATGTCACAACATAGATGGATGCAGCAGGGCCCCGCAGCAATTGCCCCTTTTGTCTCGAAGGGTCCCTGGAGAGGCATCTCAAGGATATGGGGGAAAGGAAGGATGTCACAGGAGGTGCTAAGGATTTTAGATCGCCAATCCTGCCTTCAATGAAGTATATTCACTTGTAAATGTTTTCTTTGGAAATATTTGAGGGCTACGGAAAAAAAAAAAAAAACTCTCTATATAAAATGATTACTTCAAAAACAACACAGAGGGCTGATATCAGAGTGAAACAGAACAATGAGAGAGTTTCAGGAGAATTCACGAAACCCTGGACTTAGGAGCCGGACTCTGAGGATAAAGAGAGGAGCTAGACCTGATGGGAACACCAGGTGAATTTGAAGAGCTTGAGTGACCAGGCACTAAGTGGGAGACTCCCTTCTCCAGGCCCTAAGAGGGAGGGTCCCTTCCCCAGCCCTCCTGCAAGACCTCTGGCACTCACTGGGGCTCCAGCGCTGGACAAGGAGCACCTGGCTCCAGGGAGCTCGTTCGGTGCTCACCAGGCAGCTGACAAGGCGCTGAGTGAGTCCAGGGCTCAGGGAACTGCCACGCAGCGAGTCCACAACCGCTCTCTGCGCACGTGCGTGTCCGTTGCCAGCCTCAGCCAATCAGCGCTCAGCCCCACCAGCAGGACCAACGGGCGGGTCCACTTGCTCCCCATTCAAAATCGTGGAAGTGGAGCATGGATGCGCTTGACTTTTTAGGTCAGAGCAGAGCCAGAGAGAAAGAGAAGAGTACAGGAAAGGACTCCGTGACCATTGCTTTCATCAGTAGTTCTACTCTTTGGGACTGAGGTGGGATCTTCAGAGACCCCCTCATGGTTGAGGATTGCTCACCTTCAACTCTCTCCTTGATTTATTAAAGTAAAGTTCATGTGTCATAGTCACCATCTGTCCATTTTGAAGTGTACAATCAAGTGTGATTTAGTAAACTTGTAATTTTGGAAAACCATCACCACCACCTAGTCAAGAATATTCTCACCGCCTCAAATGGAAACCTCATGCATACCCGGTAAACGTCATTCCCACTCCCCACACCAAGTCACAGCTAATCACTAATCTGCTTGCTGTCTCTACAGATTTTCCTGTTCTGGATACTTCATATAAATGATATCATGCAACGTATGCCCCTGTGCCTGGCTTCTTTCTCTTTACATAATGTTTTCAAGGTTCATCCATGTTGTAGTTTCTGTCAGATCCTCTTCCTTTTAGGACTGAATAATATTCCATTATATGAAAAAGCTACAGTAATTCAACCATCCATGAGGTCATATTATCTGCCATGTCTACGTGAGTGTGTTGCCATGAAAATTCTTGAAAGAGTTTGTATGAACAGCCATTTTAATTTTTGATGTATGCACGTAGAAGTTGAATTGCTGGGCCTAAGGTAAGTATAGATTTGTCTTGTTGAGGATTGCCAAATTGGTTTCCACAGTGGCTGCAGCATTTTATAATTCTATCAGGCATGTATAAGGGTTCTGATTTTTCCACATCCATGTCAACACTAGTTAATTTATGGGTTCCTTTTTTAAACTATTATTCCATCCATCTTAGTGGGTGAAAGGTAGTATTTCAATGTGGTTGTGATGTGCATTTCCCTAGTGACATGAGCATCTTTTCACATGTTGTTGGCCATTTTATATCTTCTTTGGAGAAATGTAAGGTTTACTACATCATGTACAACCAGAAGAATGAGAAGTTATGATCAATCTATGTATGATGTGTCAAAATGCATTCTACTGTCATGTATAATTAGAATAAATTTTTTTTAAAAAGTCTAGCTCATTCATTTGTCCATTTTTATTTGTTGTCTATTCTTTGTTATGACTTCTCTCTAAGTGAACATATCCTCAATAATCATTGTCTTCATATTACAACACAAGGTGAAGCTAAGAACTGCATCACTTGCTCATTTCTTATCCCGTCCTGTTCAAAATGCTTGCATCTCTTAGGAGCCAGCATTCTCTGAGATCTGCAGCTGGGCTTGGCCCTCACAAGCCTCAGCACAATCTTCTTTGAAGTTTTAGCCTTCTCCCAGAAAAGCAGTGTGGTCTGTCCACCATAGCCACTCTATTTCCCATCACAACATGGCTTTCCTGTGCGCACAGAGAATCCTTGCCCTTCTTACATGTCACTCATGGGTTGGTGATTGCCACACTTATAGGAAGTCTAGAGAGACTTGGGAACGTTCATGTCTGGGAGCACAAATGACATGGAAAGCAAGGTTCTTCATACATTCTGAATACTACACCCTCAGCTAGATGACTGGTCATCAATTTCTCCCATTCCGTAGATTTCTTCTCACCCTCTTTGATAGTCTGTTTTGATGCACAAAATTTTCATTTTCATGAGGTCCAATTTGCTTTCTCTTCTACTGCTTGTGCCTTTTGTGTCAGATCTGAGAAACCATTGCCAAAGCCTCAGTCAAGAAGATGTGTTCCTATGTTTTCTTCTAAGAGATTTACCACTTAAGACCTTACATTTAGGTCTTTGATCCACTTGGCCTTGATTTGTTCTATCAGGTGAAGCAAGGGTCCCAAAACCTTATCTCACACATGGATACTTATTTCCCTGGAAACATTTATTAAAAACACTATTCTTTCTCTTGTGAACACTCTTGGAACAACCTTGGAAATATCAATTCAACATAGATATTTCTGTTTGTTTCTGTACTCTAAATTCTATTCCATCAATCTGTAGGCCATGCTTTTACCCATACCACACTATTTTAATACAAAGCTACTTTGTTTCTTGTTAGTAATAGCTGAAACTGAGAAATTTCTTCATTTTCAAGACTGTTTTTGTTACTTAAATTCCTATGCAATTCTATAGAAATTGATGGATTAGATTTTCTATTTTGGCGTAAAGTGACCATTGGAATACTGATTGCGATTATATTAAGTATGTAGACTTTCTTGCAAATACCACTGTTTTAGTTAGGTTTTTTGCTGCAGTGACTAAAGGACCTGACCAGAATAACTATAGAAGCAGAAAAATTTATATGAGGGCTCACAGTTTCACAGGTCTTAGTCCACAGAAGGCCGGCTCCATTCCTCTGGGTTCAAGATGAGGCAGAACATCATGGAGGAAGAGTGATCAGGAAGCAGAGAGAGACTCCACTCTCCAGATACAAATATATACCTCATAGTCATGGCCCCAGTGAATCATTTCCTCCAGCCACAGCCCACCTGCCTCCAATTACCACTCAGATTATCCCATCAGGGATCAATTCACTGAGTTGAGGCTATAACCCAATCATTTCTCCTCCGATCCTTCTTGCATTGTCTCACATGTGAGCTTTTGGGGAACACTGCATCTAAACCGTAACAGTCTCCTTCTTAACATTGTCTTCTCACACAGGAACACAGCATGCCTCCATTAAAGATGGGAGGTCATCTTTAATGTCTTTCAGTAATGATTTGTTTTCAGTGTAGAAATCTTAAACCCCCTTTGTTAAATTCATTTTTAAGCATTTGATTCTTCAGTGATGCTGTATTTTAAGTTCTCTGAATTTATTAGCTCTTTGTTCTTTTCTGGATTTCCTAGGATTTTCTTTATATTAGATTGTATCACTTGTGAGCAGAGGTAATTTGATTCCTTCTTTTCCAATTTGGATAACTCTGACCTCTTTTTCTTGCTCAACTCTTCTAGAATAAATCTCCTGTACAACATAAGTGGCCAAACTGTCATCCTGGTTTTCTTGGCACCAATATGGAGAGCTTGCTGTTGTCACCCCTGTGAGTAACATGAGCTGTGCAATTTTCATCAACAGCTTTGATCAGACTGGGGAAATTCTTTTCTATTCCTGTCTGTAGAGTGTCTTTATTCTGAAAGGATATTGGATTTTGTGAAACACTTTTATCAGCAATGAGATGATGTTTGAATTCATTGTTATGGTGGTGTGTGCCACAGAATGACTTTTGCACATGGAACGACACTTGCTTTCTTTTGGTGAATTCCACTTTTTCCATCTGTAATCTTTTAAATGTTATTTAATTCATATTGTGGGGGGTTGTTAAGGATTTTCACATCCAGATTCACTGGGAATGTCCATCTGTGCTTTTATTTTCCTGTTATGTCTTCACCTTTTTTTGGTTTCAGAGTAATACTGGCATCAGAAAATGACTCAAGAAAGTTCTCCCATCCTTCCTGTATTTAAAATAAAAGTGGAGAAGAATCAGTGTTAATTCTCCTTTAACTTTTTTTTTAAATGCAACACTGAAGGTAAATGGCACTGAGTTTTTCATTACTTTGATTACTTATTTATTCTTTTTTTCTACTTCTGTTCAGTTTTCCTCTGTCTTCTTAAGTTGGTCTTTGGTAGTGTGTTTCTAGAAATGTGTCTGTTACCTAGGTTATCTAATTTCTTGGTGCACACTTGTTCATAGTTTGTTCTTATGATAGCGATGGGCCTCCCATCACTGTCCCAAAAATAACAGCTGTGAACTCTTTCCTGATGTCACATCTCATCCAAAAAGATAGAAGGCCCCAATAATGTTAAAGGTGTAAGCAGGTAATGTTAGCACAAAATGACTGAGCTGGGAGCAAATTTCACAGATCAGCAGAGCCTTTATTCAGCAGTGGAGTCATGCATCTGGTGGACCCACTTACCTGATGGAAAATGAGCCACTAGCCAAAGGAAGAATCTGTGCTTATTATGCTACACTGAGAGGTGACTTAATTATTGACAGAGTTGTCAGATGGGCACTCAGGAAACAGGTTTGTGAGAATTCGAAATTTGTTTTTACTGGGCAATGTTTTTACTTGGGAAAGAATGGAATCTGGGGTCAGTGTTCAGTGTTTATCTCTTTCCCTTCAGGGTCCCATTGTATTGTCACTGGGAAATGATCTATTTGGGAAAGGATCAATACTTTGGCTTCCTCCCAGAGGCAGCCATTTTAGGCTTGATGAAGATCTCATTCCCAGGGATTTTCCTGTCCCTGGGAAAGGATGTATTGGGAAAGGATCAATGTTATCAATGTGTTGCCTTCTTCCTCACTGCCTATTCCTAGGCCACACTATTTTGAGGTTTGTCATTTCCCATAACTTACAGGTAAAAGCAGCAGTTACTCATGTCTATTGAGGGTAGAGGTGAGACTGGTCACTTCTGTGGTGTGAAAAACGTCCATTTTCTGTTTGTCTTCAGACTCAGATACACAGTGGTACTTCTTTGATCTGATCAAAAACAAGTGAATTATCTTCTGAGCATGTCCTGTTAGCTTGTTACATCCCACAAAAGAACAACAGGTTTAGCCATGAATACTAGCCCTAGACCTAGCAAAGCCAGGCCAGCTACTGTTCCCAGGCCAGTGGCCAAAGGTCTGAGGACTGTTCTCTTCTCAGTACTGTCTCAGGGATGAGACCACTCATATTCCCCTTGGAAAAGGACTTCAAATTGATTAGTTCAGAGAAAATCAAGCATCTCCAGCATAGGCAGGCAAGCAAGACACAGGATTTATTAGAAGTCAGAAACTTCCTTACCTCTGGAAACAAGAATTATCTGCAAGGCTCTAAATATAGAGTTTTATATAGTGTAAACAGCCTTTCCTAGGCTACATGTACGAAATCAAATCAGAGAAAACTGAAAATACAATAACACAGCTTAAGTATCCTCACAAGAAAAATTGAAAATCTCAAAAGTCTGCTTTGAATAACCACTTTGAAAGAAAGCTCAATAAATTCTAAGTTAAACATGCACTAACCATGTTACTATCAATTTTACAACTAGATATTTTCCTCAGAGCAATAAGAACACATGGCCATACACAGTCTTATCCAAGAATGACCTGAGCAGCTTGATGTTTAAGGGACAATACTAGAGACAATGCAAAGGTGAAGGAGCAGATAAATGGAGAAACACCTATAATGGCACACAGTGGCTGAAGTATTGACTGCTGTATCCCGACTTCCAGAGATCATGATCTCAGGACACCCTGTGCTGAGAGAAGCAAGTTCTTCTATATCCCAAATTCCAAAGGCCACAACCTCAAACTGCCCCACTGGGAGATCATCTTCCAAAACTATAGATGCTGCTTTAACTCCTGCTTGACACCTTGGGCCACTTGCCAGGAGGTGCCAATAGTGACACCAGATAGGCCAAAGCAGGATCATCTAGGTTGCACCCTTCCTCCTGAATGTGGGGAAAACAGGTCCCTGAGGAGTCTGGTTACCTGTTATGTTCATATCCAGAACAGGGCTGGTGGGAGGGGAAGGAGTGTGCCCAGGGTTAATCCTGAGACCCCAGAATCATCTTCTGAAGGAGCATAATAGAAGCCTGGATGGCAGAAAGTCACAAGTGTAGAAACAGCATGAGCAATGGTCAGGCAGGGTCAGGCTTCCTATGGGCTGCCAGGAACTCTATTTACCTGCACTATGCAGGAAAATGAGATGTCAAACAGAAGCGTCAGCTTCATGGGCCTCAGGAGAATCCAGGATCCAACTACAACAATAGGTACCAGCCCAGGCTCAGGGTGAATGTGGGCAGGGCAGGGCATAGAGGAGGACCTGGAACCAAGACAGACACCACTCTAACTACTTCTCCTTGGGTTTGAGGGATGGAGGATGTAAGCTCATGGCCCACAAATGACAGAGGAAGGATATGGGAAGCAAACCTCAGATCAACAACCTTTTCTTTATTCTGCAGTGATCAGGCATGAGGGGTGCTCATTTTCTGAGGTGAAAATTCACTGTCTACATTTTGGTGGCATCTGAACAGTAACATTGACATTAATTCACTTCACTGCCTGTGATGATTTGGAGATTCACCATTCAGCTGATTATAATCCCTGAACCCACATGTCCACTGTGTGTCCCTCAAGCCTTACACATCATCAGGATTAGAAGGGCTGTGTTTAACCAAAATGTCAGTGGCCTTTGCCATTCTTCCCATTTCTCTGCCACATGCTATCTCAAGGAACATGGCCTGAGCTCTGATGGCAGGAGCTGGGGCCCCTGGGCTGCACCACTTTCCAGATGGAGGCAGTTATTACAGCCATCCAGTCTTTCCTGGCTGTGGAATGTGGAACCTAGACCTCATTCCCTTCTTCATTCCCATCTCAACAGGACCATAGGAACAATGACCCTGGTAGTCTCACACAGAGCCTTCTCTCTGGGATAAGCCTTTATTTTCTCATTTGTAGAATGTGAGGTTTGGTTGGCACTCATGTTCCTAATTCAGGGAGTTACCACCTTCAGGAGAGAGTTGGCTGTGGAGGTGGATGAAACCCCGACTCTATGGGTGGTTCCAGCAGGCATGGAACAGAACCTGGAGGAGGCCCTGGAGCCTGATGTCCTCAGTGGCACCCCTCTTCCATCCCCTCCTTCATCAGTAACTAATGAATCTTCATCTCCACACAACAGGTCCTCATGTTCAGAAGATAATCCCTGCTCTCCAGGCACAGTGCAACTTCAACACCAAACCTCTGAACGGTGGGGTGCCAAGCAGATCAACCTCAAAGGATTGTTGAGGTCTGAGTAAGATTTCCCTGGAAATTGCTTACTCAGTTTTAGTCTTTAGAAAGATCCACTGGAGGGGCTGTGTTTATTCTCCTTGATTATTTTCCTCTCACACTGAATGAAGATTTGCCTCACTTTTACTAACCCCCTGGACTTGGGTTCAGTTTTTTCTTCATTTTAAAGGAGAATTGAGGTTCCCTGTATGGGCTTCTGTGTATACCTGAATGGATTCCCATCATAGCTGGCAGGCCCAGGCCCACCTAGACATCTTGGAAGCAGGCGATGGCATTCCAAACTTGAATGGATAGACATGAAGCTGCACTATGGGAAGAAGACACTTTTCTGGGCACTGACCATGATCCAATGAACAAAGCAGGCAGCAACCCTAACATTTTAATTTCCAGGTCACACAGTCACACTAGACATCAGAGGAAGTAGTGAAGGGTTACGGAAAATAATATTCCTACAAGACAGCTCCCTAAGAAAAATGGAGGAACAGTGTGGCTTGGGAGGAGGAAAGGGAAAACTGACCAAGCATTAACCTCCCAGTAAATCTTTTCTAATAACAATGAGCCCTGAAGGAAAGGGGCAGATACTGAATGCTGGGCTCTGGACTTTAATCTTCCCCCATTGCAAATTAGTCCTAAATGGAGTCACAACAAATATCCAAACTGGGAAACAAAGGATCCCAGAGAAAGAAAATCAATGGGCAAGATTTGAGTACTCATCCCTCAGGATCTGGACTCCTATCGCCCCAGATAACAATAAGTTTCAACCTTTTTACAACTACCTTCCTAAGTTAAAAGTTTTAACCTGCACAACTAGACCCTGATAGTCCAAACTACATGTCCACAGTCCCCAATGAAACTATAAAACCCAGACTCCTTCTGTAATCCAGGGGCCACCTCCATACCCAGAAAATGGGCCACCACATTCCTGATTGATTGGCTTTGATGCAGAATAAAGGAAAGCTTGATGATTCAAGGTTTGCTTCCCAACTCCTTCCTCTGTCACTTGTGGGACATGAGCTTACAAGTAGTTTCCACATTATGTCAGCTATGACATTCTCCTGGCTTCCTCTAACTATGCATGCAAATCAGAGGGACAAGGTTACCCAGAAAAGGTAGAGAGAGTCCTGGGCAGCATGTCATTATTTGAGCTAAAAGACCTAGGGATGATTGGCAATAAAGACTCCCATTGTTTCTTCCTCCATCAGATATTTGTGGAGCAACAGCTCTGAGACAGTAAGTGTAATGCACACAGAAGGTACTCCTTCCCTTTCCTAATGGGAATGTTATGGTTTGGATATGAGGTGTCCCCCAAAAGTTCATGTGTGAGACAATGTGAGAATGTTCAGAAGAGAAATGACAGGGTTCTGAGAGTCTTAACCTAATCCATGAATTAATCCCTGATGGTATTAACTGAGTGGCAACTGGAAGCAGGTGGGATGTGACTAGAGGAAGTGGTTAATTGGGGGCATGGCTATGTGGGATATATTTTCTATCTGAAGAGTGGATTCTCTCTGCTTCCTGATCAACATGTGAGCTATTTCCATCTGCCACACTCTTCCATCACAATGTCCTGCCTCACCTGGAGCCCTGAGAAATGGAGTTGGTCTTCTATGAACTAAGACCTCTCAAACCAAGAGCCCACAAATAAATCTTTCCTTCTTTACAGTTGTTCTGGTCAGGTCCTTTAGTCACAGCAACAAAAAAGCTGACTAAAACAGAAATTAAGGAGTGGGATCATTGCTGTGAATAACCTGACCATGTGGATCACAATTTCTTGGAATTGTGGAAGGAATTTTGAGATGTATACTTGTGCAAGCTGGAAATGCTTTAGAGTGGAAGCAGAATGACAATAGGAACTTGGTCAGTGGAGACAGGGTTAATGGGGTTCACCATCTTCCAGGTGGACCCAGTTCCCAGTCATTCAGCCTTTCGGGGCCGTGGGACCTGGACCTCATTCCCTCCTGGACCCATGTCAACTGTGCCACAGAAAAACATGTCCTGGGTGTCCTCACACACAGAGCCTCCTGTCTGGGATCAGCCTGCTTTCTCCTCTCCAGAGGCCATGTTCTGCTGGGACTCGAGGGATAATGCTCCCAATGCAGGGAGCTGCCACCTCTTGCCAGCTAACACACCAGCCTGAAGCTGCTCAGGCTTCTAACTATTCCCTGGGCAATTCCTCCTTCAACTCTCCCAGCCATTGTTCTGCGGGGACCCTCCTGGCCCCTCTGGGACAAGCCCCTAACGGCTTGGGATACTTCCCTCAACTCCGTCCCCAGACACTTCTGGTGGGTCACACATTGGCACTGACTCTATGCCTCTTCCATGTCCCAACCCACAATGCACATGTGGCTACAGAGTGGAAGACACCAGTACCAGCACAGCAGGTGTCTTGCAGGAAAACTCTATGGACAGCCTGGTGGAGAGCCAGCCTTCCTCTAAAACTCACCCCCTTCCATGTCTACCATATTGAGTTCCACCACCCAACAGGAGTTTGAACTGATGTTGGAAAGGTAAGCACTGCCCAGGGGGACAGGGTCACATATAGCTGTGATGCCTGGAACTAGCCCTGCACCTCTCTGAGCCTCAGCCTGCTCCTCTGAGCAATGTGGTGCCACCAAGACTGACCTCATGGGAGGAGCGGCCAGGCCTCTCCTGCTGCCGCCCCCCCCCCCTTCCCTCCTGGGTGGTCTCCTCACTCCTGGGCTTGCACTTGCTTCACTATCCACTTGGTAATATCCACAGCCAGGTCAGCGAGACTGGCCCCAACATGGAGGACCAAGGCCCCGAGGTCCCAGCCCTGAGAAACAACCTGGAGCCCATGGTGGAAGAGGCTGAGGGTGAGCAGGACTGAGGTGGGGGGTATGAGCATGTTGGAAAGGGACGGGGTTGTGAAGCAGATCTTCCAGAAGCTGGGGTGGGGCAGTAACAATGACAGCCAGAGCTGTCACTATCTGCATGCATTCTGGGAACACTGCCCAGGGCTGGGGCTCTGTGTGGAACTGTGTGCAAGGCAGTGGGAAATACTTTGTTCCTGCAAGGAATATGAAGACTTTTTGACCTTTGTTCCTCTTGCAGCTGCAGGCGCCCCTCCCATACTTGTGGAAATCCCACCTCAACTTCCCCCACCTCCACCACCTGAGAGCTGGGACTGGAAACACGTGCCATGGCAGATCCAGGCCAACACCTCCTGCTGGCACCTCAGTCAACAACACACACTGAGCACCCCCTTACATCTGCTGTCACCCCAGAGTTGCTTCTACCCTCCTCTACCATTTCTTTTTTTTTCTTTTTAAAAAAATTTTATGTACTTATGTTTTGCTTAAAATTAGCTTTTAAAATGAAAGATTTTATTCATTTTTTAAAAATTCAGATCACTTGCATTAGTTACATTCTCAAAACTCAGCACTAAGCAACACTATGTGGTTCCAAAACATTTTCCTGAATTGGGTATCCACAACCACTCCCTCCCTTCCCCCCAGTGTTAGTCCCCTGCAACTCCTCACCATTCTATCACTGTGGTATGCTTAGTCTGCAATTTTCAAATCAGTGCAGTGTGATTTCTCTTGGCCACATAATGTCATAATGAATACGTTTTCTTAGAAGGATAAATGCCATATAGGTCCAAGATATTTTTTAATTTTTAATTTTTTCTTCTGGTACTGGAGGTTGAACCCAGGGGCACTTTGCCACTGAGCTACATCCCTGGTCCTTTTTCTTTTGAATTTTGAGATAGGGTCTTGCTCAGCTGCTGGGAGTCTCTCTGTGTTGCTAGGGATGCCCTCAAACTTATCTTGCTTAAAGCAGTATTATTTGGAAATTTTTTTAAAAAAACCCTCTATGTTCAATGCCTTGAGAACAGACAAATCAGCTGTGTACAGTCACACCAGGGAAGACATGCAGTAGTGAAAAACAATAACATGCAGCTGCATGTCATTGAGCAGTTAAATCTCAACCATAGTGCTGAACAAGAGTATGCAGAGAAATCATTTATAGTAATATCAACAATGAATGAAGTAAAATTAATAAAGCACTAAGAAACACATTCTCACCATAGACTGTAAAGAACAGTGAGGACAAGAATGGACAATTCTCCTCTTTTGTTAGATTAATTCCCAAGTATTTTATTTTTTATTTTTCTGATGCTACTGTGAATTGAGTGGTTTTCCTAATTTCTCTTTCAGAGGATTCATCCTGTACAATGAAAACTACAGAACATTAAAGAAAGAAATTGAAGAAAACCTTAGAAGATGGAAAGATCTCCCATGTTCTTGGATAGGCAGAATTAACATTGTCAAAATGGCCATTCTACCAAAGGCACTTATACAGATTCAATGCAATTCCAATTAAAATCCCAATGACATTCCTCATAGAAATAGAGAAAGCAATCATGAACTTCATCTGGAAGAACAAGATACCTCAAATACCCAAAACAATCCTGAAAAGAAAAAGTAAAACAGGAGGTATCACAATACCAGACATTAAACTATACTACAGAGCAATTGTAACAAAAACAGCATGGTATCGGCACCAAAACAGGCAGGCAGACCGATGGTACAGAATAGAAGACACAGAGACAAAACCACATAAATACAGTCACCTCATACTAGACAAAGGAGCCAAAAACATACAATGGAGAAAAGATAGCCTGTTCAATGAATGGTGCTGGCAAAACTGGAAATCCATATGCAGTAAAATGAAATTAAACCTCTACCTCTCACCCTGCACAAAACTCAACTCAAAATGGATCAAAGACAAAGGAATTAGACCAGAGACCCTGCACCTAATAGAAGACAAAGTAGGCCCAAATCTTCATCATGTTGGCTTAGGATCAGACTTCCTCAATAAAACTCCCAAAGCACAAGAAATTAAAGCAATAATCAATAAATGGGATGGACTCAAACTAAAAAGCTTTTTCTCAGCAAAGGATACAATCGAGAATGTGAACAGAGAGCCTACAGAGTGGGAGAAAATCTTTTCCACACACACTTCAGAAAGAGCACTTATCTCCAAAATTTATAAAGAACTTACAAAACTTTACAACACAAAGAACCCAATCAATAAATGGCCAAGGACCTGGACAGACACTTTACAGAAGAAGACACACAGGCAATTAATAAATATATGAAAAGGTGTTCAACATCTCTAGTAATTAGAGAAATGCAAATTAAAACAACTCTAAGATTTCATCTTACTCCAAATAAAATGGCTTTTATCAAGAACACAAACAATAATAGATGTTGGCGCGGATGTGGGGAAAAAGGCACACTTTTACATTGCTGGTGGAGTTGCAAATTGGTGCAGTCACTCTGGAAAGCAGTATGAAGAATCCTAAGAAAACTTGGAATGGACCCACATTTTGAACCAGTTATCCCACTCCTTGGTTTATACCCAAAGGACCTAAAATCAACAAAATACAGTAAGACAGCCACATCAATGTTTATAGCAGCTCAGTTCATAACAGCTAGATTGTGGAACCAATCTAGATGCCCTTCAACAGATGAATGGATTAAGAAACTCTGGTATATATATACACAATGGGATACTATTCAGCCATAAAGAATAATAATATTGCATTTGCAAATAAATGGATGGAATTGGAGAATATCATGCTAAGTGAAATAAGCCAAGCCCAAAAAACCAAAGGCTGAATGTTTTCCCTGATAAGTGGAGGATGATCTATAATGGAGGTGGGGGTGGGGAATGAGAGAATAATGGGGGAACTTTAGAATATGTAAAGAAAATGAGAGGGAGGGGGGTATGAAAAATGGTGGAATGAGACAGACATCATTGCCTTATGTACATGTATGATTACATGAATGGTATGAATCTGCATTGTGTGCAACTATAGAAACGAAATTATGTACCTCATTTGTGTACAATGAATCAAAATGCAGTCTGTAAAAAATTAAAAGCTAAATAGAAATTAAAAAAAAAAAGAATGGACAATTCTCAGGCTAAGAACAACCTCTATGTTGAAGAAGAGGCTAGAAAAAGATCAGGGAAGGCTTCCAGGGCACCTGGCAACATGGCTCTCTCAAGTGGAGCAGTGAGTTCACAGGTGCTCATTCTACTTCTTTAAAATAACAAGGAGCAAGTGTGCCCTTTCTGTGCATTGATTTTATAAAGTGTGAGACAATCTGTGATTTCTGGGAGGAGAGAGAGAGAGAGAGAGAGAGAGAGAGAGAGAGAGAGAGAGAGAGAGAGAGAGAGAGAGTGTGTGTGTGTGTATGTGTGTGTATAATGCTGGGAGTGGAACAGAGGGCTTGCTGTATACTCAGAACACACTCTCCCTCTGACCTACATCCTGGCCTCTGATGGATGTTTTGAAATAGTCATAACCAACTTTATAACCTACTTTAATTGTAAAACAATTTTTCACATTATCACCAAAAGACAGCAGCACAATATTTAAGCAGTTATCCATCTATTAATAAACAAATAGTAGCATTTTTCAGTTTGTGGGCCAAAGTAAACTTTTAATACAAGGCACAAACTCATGTGAGACTTAACTCACCACACCATCGCCTGCAGGCTTTTTACATGCTCACAGTTAATAGATAAATCAACAGCACAACAATGTGATATACCACAATTAATAATAATAAAAGAGGTATCCACATCACAATGATGGCAGTTCTTCCTCCAGCATTGCCAATGACTGTGACTGGGGCCTTTGCTTTAGGAATCAGCATCAGTCACAATAAAATACACACACCAAATTTATATATTAAAAAGGAAAACCGAGATTTAAGAAGTTAATGTTGAGCTGGATTTGTAGCTCAGTGGTAGAGAACTTGCCTAACGTGTGAGTCACTGGGTTCAATTCTCAGCACCACATAAAAATATATAAATAAAATAAAGGTGTTGTGCCACCTCCCAGCAGGTCCAAGTGTATATTTAAAAATTAAAGCTCCTTAGAAAATGCTTTCATAAAATTAGAGTTGAAAATGCTATTCTGTGACTCAAAGGTCATAAGTCACACAGAAAATGACTTGATTCCTGACAGCAAAACAAAAGAATATAGATGTTTAGAAAGACAAAACACAACCACAAAAGTGTTCCTTATAAATATCAGGTAGATATGAAGTTAATATCTAGAGGTGCATAGAACCTCCTGAGTCAATGTTTTTAGAGGGACAAAAGAAAAATACCTGAAAAATCAAAATGGAATCTGCATATAGCCACTCACTTTCAGAGATGTCAAGAGATGCTCAAATTCTGAATGTTGACACATAAGTGTACACATTATGATGATGTCATTTGCCCCCACTAAGTAGGTAGGTTTTAAGGCTTTTGCTGAATAGCCCCAGTGAGAATGTGGAAGGCACAGACCTGTGCACAGATCCTGGTAGATGCAGCCATGGATACGTCTATGTCAGATAATCCATTGGCAACACCCATCCAAGTTCTCAGCCTGTGTCCCTTTACCTAGCATGGCCAATGCTAGGAATTAATTCCACTTCTGCACTCACTCATTTTTTTAAGGTTTCTTTGCAAGGCTCTTCTTCACAGCATTGGTTGAATTCATAAGGAACTAGAGCCCTCACTGACATCCATGTAGTTCAATGGACAAATCTGCTCCTGGTGCCCAAGGGAAAACTACTCCAGAGAAGGGTCTGTGCCCATAGGGAGAAGTCAAGGAAGCTGTTACATGGAAAAACACAAATGTTTCCAGGATGTCTATAATGAGAAGCTCGTTTGGTTTTAAAGTACATAGCAGGATGGTAAATGTGCACACCCGCATATTTGAAATTGATTCTAGGTGTGAGGACATGGTACAAACACACTGTGAGAGTCAAAGATATACACATGAAAGAGACAGAGTCTGCAAGATTTGCCCAGTTATACATGGTGGCTGGAACCTAGAAAATCCTTTATTTCTACATTGTCAGAGGGAAATACTTTAATAATGCAACTATTTTTAATTATATAAAGATTATCATCATATTAAATCTTATTCAGTAAACCACCTACTCTTTATTTATTATGGTATTTATTGAAAGAGAAGGCAAATATCAAATGCAGTAAGAACAAAATGAAGGACACAGTCCCCCTACCCAGAGACAGTGCCCTGCCCAGGAGGGGCTCATCCTTCCAGTCCTTCCCTTCCTGTGCAGGCCTTATGGGCTCTTAGTGCCTGGGTGGAGTGCAAATTGGAATTTGAGCTTCACTGTCATTTCATGTCCACACTGGAGACAGGGTCCCAACAACCACCATCCCTATTGATGTTGGACACTATTTTCAGTTTTCCATGCCCCACAGAGCTGAAGGGGACATTTGCATCTGTAAACTCATGATCTCTAAGTGTGGAATTTTCTGTTCCCAGTGGACACACATTATCAAGGTACTGGCCACAGTTTCTACATCTGACATCAGCTGGACACTTGATAGAAAAGGCAGGGGTTGCAGTGATGCTGGAGCTGAGATCCTGGAGCTGAGGGCAAAGGGTGCAGTGGATCGCCCAGTACAGGAAGATACCACAGCACCTGTCAGGGAACTGGGAAGGTCTCACCCCAGCCCCTTTTGCCCCATGTGATAGCTTCTCATCCAAGCAGCAGGGCCCTGTATCCTGGATATAAGAGGAGGCAGATCTGGTCACCCTGCATGGTAGCTCTCCCTCCAGCCATGGAGCCCCTTCTTCTCACTCAGAGAAACTCTTCTAAAGGCAGGTCAGGTTATAGAGGCCCATTGAATGAGAAGGAGTCAAGAGCAGTTTTCAGCTGCAACAGCTTTGGCTTGTGTTACACCACAGAGTAACAGAGTAAAAAAGTATTTGATAAAGTTCAATATCTCTTGATAATAAAACATAAATACATACATAAATACATAATACATAATACTTAATACATAATACATAATACATAATATAATGTATTATATTATGTACATACATTAATACATAATACATAATACATAATATAATGTATTTATATAAAAAAAAGGAATACACAGGGGATTAACTTTTTGAAATGGCAAAATTTTTAGGACCAAGTCTTTCATATTTATATTGGTAAATCATAATTATACATAATAGTAAGCCTCCTTGTGACATATTTGTATTAACACATGATTTGGTCTAATTCATTCTATTGTAACTCCCCTTTCCCTCCCATCCTTTCTTCTTCTAATACCAGACTCTACTGGTGTACATTTTATTTCCATGAAATTCATACACAACACCCTTTAAAAATTTTTCTTCACTTTAGCTTTCCAAATCTGGTTTATTTCACTTCGATTGATGCACTCCATTCCCAATCACTTTCCAGCAAATAACACAATGCTATTCTTTATGAATGAGTAAAATTCTACTCATTCTATAGTGTACATATACAGAGGAAAGAAGGGGAAATGGAACTCTTAGACACTGTTGGTGGGAATGCAAATTAGTATGGAGCTATGCAAATCAGTATGGAGACACTATGGAAATCAGTATGGAGCTTCCCCCAAAGCTAAAAATAAATCAACCAAATAATCTTACTATCTCACTCCTTGGCTTTAAATTTTTTCATAATTTACTGAATTCATAAACAAATACAAAAGACAAAAAAGTTGTTAAAGATCCTACAAGTAATTAAAGACAAAAAAAGTTATTAAAGACCCTACAATGATTAATGGAGGATATAACTTTGGCAAGGATTATAACAGGCTTTGTAGGTTTAATGTTACCAACTTCAAAATCTGTGTTTCTCACCCTTGGTTGCACATTGGAATCAAACAGGGGGATCAAGTAGGGGAGTTTTAAAGGGTGATGTTTTCATCCCATTCCCTAAAAATTCTGATGTAATTGAACTGGGGTGCATCCTGAGTTTTGAATTTTAATAGTTCTTCAAGAGATTATGACGTACAGGCAAGAACAAGAACCAGTGTCTTCCAGCAGTTATTCTGAGACTTCACAGTTCATCCAAATCACTTAATAATTCTGCTGTACTGCAGATTCTGATTCAGTGCTCTGGGGAAGACCAAATTTTTTCCATAGCTTTATTGAGGTAAAATTGAAGTATAATAAAATGCACATATTTGAAGTGTGCAATTTGATCAGTTTTGACATGTATGTCACAATTAATATAAATAGGATTTCCATTACTTTTTAAAATTTATAATCATGCAGACTGTGTTTCTGCATGATTTACTACATTAGTAATCAATCACTTTAAGATATATAGAACCCCACCTCAACATGTCAACTATTTCAAAATTAAAGAGCACATGTATCTCAGAGGTCAAGGAGGAAAGCACAACAAAAATAAAAAGTGCTTTTACCTAAGTGATAATAAAAGCTTAAAATACTAGGATCTCTGGGATGAAAGAGTACTCAGATGAACATTTATAACTTAAAGTACTTATATCAGAAATAAGCTAGAATAACAATCAAATTATTTGCAAATTATGTAGTAGGAAGGAAAAAATAAGAATAGGAGCAGAAATATATGAAATAGAGAAGAAATAATACAGCTAAAATTTGATAAAATATCAAACCAGTCTAATCAAGAAAAAAGCAAGGACACAAAAAATAATATCAATGTAAAGGGAGCTGTCAAAATTACCCTATAATGCTAAAAATATATTAAGGTAATATTATAATTGTATGCCAACATATGTGATAGCTTACGTAACATGGTCTATATTAGAGAAGGATCCATGTGCTACTGAGAAGAAAGTGTATTTAGTCATTAGTGGAAGAAACATTCTATATGTCTGTTAAGTCTAAATTATCAATTGAATTTTTTACTTCTGGAACTCCTTTATTTAGTTTTTGTTTGGAGAATATATCCAGTGATGACAGAGGCATGTTAAAGTTACCCAGTTATTATTGTGTTGTGATCTACTTGATTCATGAAATTGAGAATGGTTTATTTGATATATCTCGATGCTCCATTGTTGGGTGCATATTTATAATTGTCTTTTTGATTCCCTTAAGCAGTATCAAATGGCCTTTTTTGTCCCCTTTGTTTAACTTTGGCTTAAAGGCCACTTTATCTGATATGAGGATAGAAATCCCTGCTTTTTTTACATGATCTATGTGAGTGATATATTTTTTCCCATCTTTTCACCTCCAG
The DNA here is from genome assembly GCF_902686445.1 of Sciurus carolinensis. NCBI lineage: Eukaryota > Metazoa > Chordata > Mammalia > Rodentia > Sciuridae > Sciurus > Sciurus carolinensis. The sequence continues at coordinate 41,609,937 of NC_062215.1, read as the reverse complement.
TCTGTTGATGTATTTGCCTGTGAGGTGAGCCTCTTGGAGAAAGCATATTGTTGGGTTGTTTTTCAATCCAATCTGCCAGTCTGTTTCTTTTTATTGATGAGTTTAAGTCATTAATGTTTAAGGTTATTATTGAAATATGATTTGTATTCCCAGTCATCTAGTTTTTCAATTGCATTATTTTCTCCATTGATTGACTATTCATTTAGTGTAGTTCATCCCTTTGCTGGTTTTCATTTTTTTAAATTTCATCTTCATGGGGTATTTTGTTGAGAATGTTCTGCAGTATAGGCTTTCTAGTTGCAAATTCTTTTAACTTTTGTTTATCATGGAAGGTTTTTATATCATCTTCAAATATGAAACTTAGTTTTGCTGAATATAGGATTCTTGGTTGGCATCCGTTTTCTTTCATATGTTATTCCAGGATCTCCTAGCTTTGAGGGTCTAGGTTGAGAAATCAGCTGAGATCTGAATTGGTTTTCCCCTATACATAATCTGATATTTTTCTCTTACAGCCTTTAAAATTCTATCCTTATTCTGTATGTCAGGCAATTTCATTATGGGCCTTGTTGTGGGTGTGTTACAATCTTGTACATTTGGGGTCCTGTAAGCCTCTGGCATTTGATTTTCTATTTCATTCTTTAGGATTGAGAAATTTTCTGATGTCATTGAAAAGATTGGGCATTCCTTTGATTTGTATCTCCATGTCTTCATCTATCCCAATAAATCTTAAATTTGGTCTCTTCATGTTATCTCTCAGTTATTGGAAGTTCTGTTCATGGTTTCTTAAATCTTCTCTCCATGGTCAACTCTATTTTCAAGATTATATATATTGTCTTCATTGCCTGAGGTTCTGTCTTCTGAGTGGTCTGCTCTGTTGGTAATGCTTTCTATCAATCCTTTAATTTGGTTATTGTTTCCCTCATTTTGAGAATTTCTGCTTTTTTTTTTTTTTCAGAATCTCTGCCTCTTCATCGAAGTGATCTTTCACTTCCTGCATTTTCTTTAATTTCTTATACAGTTCTTTACTTCACAAATCAGTTTAACTACACGTTCTAAACTCCTTCCCTGACATTTCTTCCACTGTAGTGTCAATAGATTGTTATTAAAGTTCCTAGGTTTGTTTGGGACAATTTTTCCCTGGCTTTTTTATCTTGTTTGTGTGTCTACCCATCCAACAGTATGGATCTAAGGCAGTAGTTTCTACCCTGTGGACTTATACTGTCCCTGAAGGTTTCCAGTACCTCACTTGCTGAGAAACTGCCTGTCTGCTTTCTTGGTTTCACTTCACAGAGCACCCAGAAAAGCAACCTCCTCTAGTCTGGCATCTTGAAAATCCTCTCCTTGGTTTTTATTCCAGAGAATTAAAGTCAGCATATTCACCATGCATAGTCATGTTTATTGTAGCACAATTACAATAGCCAAGTGACAGAATCAGCCTCGTGTCTATCAACACAGCCATAAAAAAGAATATATCATTTGCAGGAAAATGGATGGAACTAGAGTCCTTGGTTCTAAAACTTTGGACTTGGGTGAACTCTATTACTAGCATCCCCTGTTGTGGAACTTTCAGCCTCCATACTGCATGATCCAATCCCAATAAATCTCCTCTCCTATACCTCTATCTCTATCTATCCCATTGGTTCTGTCTCTGACTTATACAAGAATAGCCTGAGGCAGGCTTAGAAGACTCTGGATGTTCCACATGATGAACAAATGGAGTTACTAATAGGGAACTGGGGGGCCAAGGGTCCTGCATGCCATGAAAAGATCATTAATGACTTGAAGACCCTATTTATTGTACAGAACTAGTACTGACTGATATACTAACAAAAATATATAGCACAAATTTTTCCTCAGGGAAATTCTATCCTTCTCAGAATGGAGATCAAATATGAATGAGTCAGAATTAGAAGGGAAAAAACAATATGTTTAACTACTGGGACAGAAAGGAAGGTCTAACTACACTGTTTTATAAATTACCTTGATAGGTACAAAGCTTTGTGCACAATTATAGTGACAGAAACAATGAAAAAAAAAAACATTTGTTCTAAGGAAAAGGGGTTTGCCTTAACAAGGCACCTGAAGTCTTGAGAGTTAACAAACTGTTCTGGCATCTTTGGACAGGAGCACCATTTTGACAAATATTTCACCCCAACCTTCAGCCCAACAGAGAAGTCGTTGTCTCTCTTAGCTTTTGTGAGGTCACAAGGTGCTGGCATAGTCTCTGGAATTCTCTCAAAGGGCAATAAAGAGCCAACCATCTTGTCAGACACATGTTGGGAGGCCTATGATGGGGTGACCTTCAGAATCTGGCAGGGTCCTTGTTACTCAGGGTGTAGTAAACACAGGTTGTTGCATGGATGCACCCACACATTCCAAGAAAGCTGTGCATGTTTCCAGCAGCAGCAAGGTGTACAGCACCCAAAGGAAAAGCTCCCACCTGGTCCCTGTCAGGTCAACAGACAGCATGAGCCATGGTGAAAGAGGAGACTGGACCCAGGAGGAGCAGTCTCCTCCAGCAGCAGCCTCACAAACCTGGTCTTGAACCACTGTTGTGACTTCTTTCCTTTCTGGGAAAACTGGATTCTTTCAGGTTATTTGACCAATGACGTATGACCCCCTAATGGTAAGAAAGCCTCTGACTTGACCATTTTTCAGAGCCAGAAACCCTTCCTTCTTTTTCTTTTCTCTTAAGCTATTTGAAACCCTTTCCTAGGAGGCATCTTTCAGGACCTGGACAAGAGTTAATATGAGAAAGAGGAAAGCAGTGTGGTCCTACAGCATATGAACCAGGACTATGGGTTGGGGCTGCTCTGCTGAACCTGGACTGACACAGAGCCAGGCTCTAAAGTCCCAGTGATTCCCCTTTCATGGAACATCAAAGTACACAAAGATCAGTGTGAACCACAAGTAGTCAGGAACAAAACAGAAACAAAAACAAGAAAAAGGCCACTCTCTAACCATTTCAGAACACTGATAAAAGTTGAAGACAGCTTAATTTAAAGGAGTCAACAACCATCCTAGTAACTGTAAGTGACTCTGGTTCTCTCCTAATCAGAGTTCACCTCACTCCAGACTTCCCTCTTCTGGATAAGATGAAAGAAGACACCACCAGAAGAATTTACTACTTCCTGACAGCATGTTTGTGATTTTCATTTCAGTTTTGGCTTCAGGATCTGGATCTAGATAGGACCCATAAAAACAGAAAAGAAACTGCGTGGGATGAATTTTGCCTGGAAAATTCAAGAATGCCATTCTTAAATATAAGAACTGAGATGAACCTAAAGAATGAGAAGGAGTTTTGGCCAGATAAAAACAGGTTCATGTAAAAAAAGAGGTTTATTTCAGAAGTAAATGTCTAGTCAGGACCAAGCATGAAAGAGCAGACATAGGGCCGCAAAAGAAGGAAGATGAGGAACAGACCCCAGGCTGGTACATCAGGCCTGTCAGTGCTGGGGCTCGACTCAGATGAACCAGAGCCAGGAATGGTCCTCACAGGTCTACTCTGTCTCCTCCAGATGAGTGTATCACCTCAGAGGTGCAGTGGCTTCTCTCAGAGGTGCAAGGTCTTCTTTGTGTGGACTGATCCCTGCACTACCAGGTGCACATCCAATGGATTCCAGCTAATGTTATGACAACCATGCTTGACATTAACACCTGTATTAGGAAGTTCCACACAAGGTGTAGGGAGATTTAATTTAAACTGAGGGCTTAAAATAGAATCAACTTGGATGCCTGTCTGAAACTGAGAGCAAATTCCTCAAGTAGTGAATCATGGTGAAGGGCTACCTCTTCTCCTGGTCTGACAGATGTCAAGGAAGCTGAGAATAGAGATCATCCATTGCCCTGACCTATATAGCCCAGACTCACTAAATCTGCACATGTATATTTCTTCCTTTTGTCTCACTTTGCTACCTGTTCTCTTTTAAAAGATTTCCTCGCTGCAAGAACATCTGAAGATATTTCTGAAACAAAAATTTCTCCCTTACTTCAAAACTTAGGAAAAAAAACTCTTTTCCTACCAATCTGATTCTGAAATCAATTTGTGGAGGAGCAAGCTGTATGGATTAGCCTCATCTCTTGCACTTAATAATACCACCCACTGAGAGGCTGACATGTTCATGTCTGCAATTCCAAGGACAAGATTAAGCCTCAGGCCCCACATTGCTGGGTTCATTGTCCTAATGGAATGAACCTGGGGAGGACATCCCAGGACTGCTGGTATAGGGACAAGAGTGAAGTAAGATGTTCAGGACCCTATATCCCCAATCCTCCTGTCAAAACAGTAACTCTACTTAAAAACATTTCTTTGAAAATGCTCAAGGGATATCAAGAAGAACTGAAGATATAAAATTGAAACTTCAAAACAGAGCCTGGAGGGCTGACAGGAGATGGAAACTAACCAATGGGGGTGTTTTGGGAGAAACTATAGAGCCAGGGGCTTAGGGATCCTCTGAGGACACAGGAGAGGAGCCCAATTCTGAGGGGGGCATCCAAGTGGACTGAATATGAACTGAAGTCCTAGGCCTTCCCAGGCACTTTGTGCCCCACCTGCATCTATCACTGGGGCTCCAGGGCTGGATATCACTATCTGGCTCCTCTGAGCTTATTGTGTGCACCCAGGGCTGAGTTCCTAATCATGAATGACTGGATCCATACCTGGTCTCTGTGCATTTGCAGGTCCATTTCCAGTCTCAGCCAACCAGTTTTCAGGCATGCTGGCAGATGCAAGAGTCAATCCACCTAGCTCTTCTTTCAAAACTGATGAAATGGCGCTCTGATTTACTCCACCTGTAAGTTCAAATATGTGGAGCACCTGGGCTGAGTTTGGGACTGAATTGTGTGGCTGCCTAGTGAGTTCTAAAAGACCAGTTTCCCTAGGTAGATCTTCCCTGAACAGTGCTACTAAGAGTGTGTCTTGGGGAAAGTTGCATTCTGACCTGCTGCCCCACAAGCCACAACAATAGGTCAGTAATGGAGTGGGGGCATAAGGCTCTGTACAATGTGGCCATCAATTCCATGATCACTGAGACAGGCTGGGTTAGGTTCAGCGTCCACACCTGATCCAGGTTGGTCACAGTGGAGAAACTGGAACCTGTATACGCAAGTGGTAGAATTGTAAACTGGTGCAAACACTGTAGGAAGCACTGACTTCAAAAATTTTGAACTGTTTATCCATGCCATTAAGCAATTCCAAATCTGGGAACACATCCTAAGGAATTAAAAGCAGGTGCTCAAACAGACATTTGTTGGAACTCATGTTCTTTTCTAAAATTCTTTTTGTTTAGATACACATGAATGTAGAGCGTATTTGACATATTATACATGCTGACATATTATACATACTGTGGTTCAACCACAGTAACTCAAAAAGTAAAAAAAAAAAAAAAAAAAAAAAAAAAAAAAAAAACACCCTTATGGCATTTCCCCATTTAAGGAAACTTAATTAGTATTTCCATGATTTTGTGACCAAGGATAAATGAAACTGCCCTGGTTTGAAAAATGCAGACTAGGCATATGACAGGACTAGAAAGGTAAGGGGTTGCTGGGGTCTAGCAGGAGGGAGGGGAGAGAAGGAAGGGGATGGTTATGGAAAGCGAATTCAGGAAAATGTTCTGGAATTACATAGTGGTGATCAGTGCACAGTTTAGAGACTGTATTTAATGCCAATAAACTTAAGTCTTTTAAAAATGAAGAAAATATTTTAATTTTACAAGAAGCTAGATATACACAAATAAATAAACACAGAATAAAGAAAGGACAGGGGAGAGGAACGGAGGCTCTGGGCTGGTCTCAGTACCCAGTGCCAGCTGACAGGCCAGCAGGAGGTGTTGGCCTGGATGGGCCATAGTGGGTGTTTCCAGGCCCAGCTCTCTCTCAGGTGGTGGAGGTGGTTGAAATTGAAGTGGAGTTTCCACAAGCACAGGAGGTGGGCCTGTAGCTGCCAGAGGAGCAAAGGTCAATAAACTCTCCATGTTCCTTGCAGGGACAAAGTATTTCCCACTGCCTTGCACCAGTTCCACAAAGAAACCCAGCCCTGGGCAGTGTTCCCAGAATGCATGCAGTGACAACTCTGCTTGTCACTGTTCCTGCCCCACCCCAGTTTCTGGAAGATCTACTCCACATGTCCAGCCCTGTTCCTTTCCAACATGCTTATACCCCCCACCCTCAGTCCTGCTCACCTTTGGCCTATTCCTCCATGAGCTCTGGGTTTTCTCTCAAGTCTGGGACCCTGGGGCCTTGGTCCTCCATGTCAGGGCCTGTCATTGTGACCTGGCTGTAGATATTACCAAGTAGATAGTGAAGGAAGTGCAAGCCAAGGAGTGAGGAAACCACCCAGGAGGGATGGCGGGCGGCAGCAGGAGAGGCTTGGCATTTCTTCCCATGAGGTCAGTCTTGGTGGCCTCAGAGGAGCAGGCTGAGGTTCAGAGAAGTGCAGGGCCAGTTCCAGGCATCACAGCTGTATGTGACCCTGTCCCGCTGAGCTGGGCTTACCTTTCCAACATCAGTTCAAGCTCCTGTTGGGTGGTAGAACTCAACATGGTAGACATGGAGGAGGGCAAGTCACAGAGGAAGTCTGACTCAAGGGTGTGCAGCAGGCTGTCCATAGAGTTTTCCTGCAAGACACATGCAGTGCTGGTGTCATCCACCTGTGTGGCCACCTGTGCCTTCTGGGTTGGGGCATGGAGGACACACAGATCAGTGCCAAAGTGTGACCCACCAGAAATGTCTGGGGATGGAGTTGAGGGAAGTATCCAAAGCCGTTAGGGGCTTGTCCCAGAGGGGCCAGGAGGGCCCCAGCAGAACAATGGCTGGGAGAGTTGAAGGAGGAATTGCCCAGGGAATAGTTAGAAGCCTGAGAGCTTCAGGCTGGTGTGTTAGCTGGCAAGAGGTGGCAGCTCCCTGCATTGGGAGCATTATCCCTCGAGTCCCAGCAGAACATGGCCTCTGGAGATGAGAAAGCAGGCTGATCCCAGACAGGAGGCTCTGTGTGTGGGGACACCCAGGACATGGTTCTCTGTGGCACAGTTGACAAGTGTCCTGGAGGGAATGTCCAGGCGTCCCAGCCCTGAAAGGCTGAATGGCTATGGAAGTGTGCCCAAGTGGAAGGTGGTGACACCCAGGGGCCCCAGCTCCTGCCCTCAGAGTCTGGGGTGTGTTCCTCGAGACAGCAAGTGACAGAGCAATGGAATGATTGGCAAGAGTCCCCTTGATGTTTTGGCTCAATGCAGCCCTCCTAATCCTGACAATGTGTTAGACTTGGAGAGTGTGTGTAGGGACAGTCAGGCCACTGCCAGCTGGACACGTGGGTGCAGGAGTTGGAATCAGTTGGATGGCAGAATGCAAAATCATCATCAGAATAGAGGTGAGATAGGGTCAGTTTCAGTGTTGTGAGGTTGTGACAAATATGGGAACGGTGACCTTGCATGAGGACAAGGCCCAGGCTGGCAGAGAGAGTGGGGATGGGCGAGGAGTTGGTGCTGAGATTCCTCCTGGTGTGGGAATATGCCCCTCCTCCTCCCAGCCCTACAGGGAAGGTGGTCCTGGTGGTGTGAGGTCCCTGAGTGCTTTTGTCCTTCTCTGAGGCTCTGCCAGTGGAGTCCCACCTGTCCCACACTTACCCTGAGGCCCAACTCCTTGCCAGCTGTGCCTGGCCCTGGCTCTTCTTGAGTTTCAATGGAGTTCATACTCCAAATCCACTGGTGGTGGATGAGAACCTGTGCAGGGCATGAGAAGACGGTGCCTGGTAGCTGGCAGGGAGCACCAGACCCTGCTGACCTGTGTTCAGGGTGTTTCTGCCCCTTGTGACCTTGTGCTCCCAGACCTTATCCAGACTCTGTGTCCCAGGCATGTATCCTGAGAGGACAGGAGATGACACTGGGGGCCCAGGAGGTACCCTGGACACTCCCATTCCCCACCTCCAGTCCTGTCCTGGGGGGGCTGACCATGACAGGACACCAGGCTCCCAATCTCCCACCAGCTGCTCCTGCCTTAGGTGCCTGTTCCCCCATAGTGAGGAGGAAGGCGTGGTGGGGCTCTGCAGGGGTACTCACGGTGACAGTGTGTCCTGGGTAAACTTCGCCAGGGCTGTCACGTGTGGGCCATATGCTACTTCCCCCACTTGAAGCAGTAACTCCAGAGAGGCTCTGGGAACGGGGAAGGGGAAGGGGAAGGGGAAGGAAAATGGGAGTGGGATGCAAAGCAAGACTGGAAATTTTTCTGAAACTTTCTTCTGTGGGGTGTGGTGAGGCTAGGTCCTGGGAAAGGGGTCATGCAGTCACAAGTAGAAGTCTGGATGCGAGGCCTCCTACCTCCTCGACTTCCACACAGGAAACAGGAAAGCATGTCTTCTGGGGCAAATGAATTTCACCAAATGAGATGGGGAGGAGGTCATTGCTAAGTGGGGGTGCCTGGTTACTGGGTTCCAAGTTCTGTTTGGATCTGTCACAAAGGAAGGGAGGCCATGTCTTGGGGTCCCTGACCTGACCCTTCCTAGGTCCCTCTGGGCTCCTGTCTGCTCTCCTGCAGCTCCATGACATTTCTAGATGTGTACACAGCATCCCCAACAATGTCCCCATATCCGTGTTACAGAGCTGGGTACAGCCAGGCTCCCAGCTCTGTGGAGACCCAGTTAGACTTAATCCCAGCTCCTCCTCCTTCCTCTCCTGTGACATTGGACAAGTCAGTGTGTGTCTAAGGTTTGCTCGTCTCCCCCTGCACAGTGGGGTCTTCCTAGCATCTGCTTCTTAGCAGTGTCACCAGGCATAGTTGAGGTAACACTTAGAAACCATGTTGTCACATGTCTGTAATGCACAAAAGTAGAGAAGATGCGGAAGCAGGAGGGATGTCACGTAGAATAGAGCTAAAGAGAAGGCTCGCCTCCTGCCTGGTGATTTTGAAACTGCCGTTTTCCTCCTCGGCCTTCTTTCCCCGTCTGCATCCTGAGAGGATTGAATTGCAGTTAGTGGGGACAGCCTCATCTCCCAGAGCCACCCATCTTGTTCTGTTAGGGATGAGTGAGAGTAAGCAGGTCCCTGGGCAGCTCAGGGACACCGTGTCACTGAAATTCTGGCCTCTTCCCCCTTTCTATTCTCTGGGTCCCAGTCAGGTACATGGAGATGGCTGCTTCTGTTCCATGGAAGTGCCGTCTCCATCCTCTTTCTTCCTGCCCCCCACCTCAGGGTTGAACCAAGGGTGCTCAACCACCAAGCCACACCACCACCCTTTTCTGTGATATTTTGAGAGAGGGTCTCGCAACATTGCTGAGGTTGGCTTTGAACTTAGGATCCTGTTTCCTCAGCCTCCTGAGCTTCTGGTATTCCAGATGTGCACCACCAAGCCTGGCCTCTATGTCTTTTTCTCTTTTATCCCTTTGGGTCCCCTTTTTCTCTGACCTACATTCTGTTCCCCACATGTGGTGTCAGTGTATGTATGGATCTGTGTGTATGTACCTGTTGGGAGGCAGAGAAGTAATGTTGTCACAATGCAAAGGCAGATAGGGGTGACCAGGATCATGGGAGTTCTTTTCCCCACAGAAACCCCATGGGTGATGACTGAGTCCTGACTTCTTAGGTCTGTCTTTTCCTGGAGTATGCCTAAAGCCCTAATCCTCTATTCAAACTACTACTGTTTTTGGTCAGTAATCTCTCCTATCTTACACCAGATTCACCTGTTAGCATAAACAGTTATGATACAAATAATGACATTGTGTTATTTGAGAAATTCCAAAGATTTATCCCCCTTTTCAGATTTCACCAGCAAAAGACAGTCAATTTTGATCAAAGGGCTGTTAAACCTGAGATTGCTTTTACTCAGCATAATTTTCTTTCCATCATCCCAGAGCATGCATGTGGCAATAGTGCATTCCTTTTTATTGCTCTTTTTTATTCTTTGTTGTGGAGGTACCACAGTTTGTTCCACCATTCAACATTCTTTCTAGAGCATTAGTTTTTCCTAATGATCACTTTGTACAGCAGATAAAATGCATGTTGATGACTGAAATAGTAGTTGAAATATAATACAAGCTCACCTGCATTCTTTACATTCAGGATATTCTGTCCTCTGCCTCAGCACAGCTGAGAAAATAATGATCTGAGGGAGAAAACAACAAAATAAACTGCTTATGTCCAGAAGAAAACCTTTTTCAGGCATTACATTTAGAGAATCCCTCTAGTATGCAGAAACGTGTTTATACACAATCTTGTTGAGAGAATCTAAATGTAAACAATCTGTTCTGCACGAGAATTGGATTCTGACTTTATGGTTTTATGGAAGGCAAGATAAAACAGTTGAATGAGGGAGTCAATAAGGTATCAGGGTCTGAATCAATTGCTTTCATTGATTCCATGGGAATTTCGTGCTGTATATCTGATAAATATGTATATTTCATTTTACTTCCCCCATTCTGAGTGCCCTTCTTTGTATACTCATGGCAACCTCCCATGCCTTGGGCGTGAGAACAATTTTAAGTTGTTTGGGTGATGAATTTTAAGAAGTCATTGAAATGTTGGGATATAGAGGCAGGAAAGGCTGGCTTATACACCTTCATTTGCATAAGATCTCATTCAACATGAGTGGATCAAGCAATTTTGTCCACTGGGGAGATTTCATATGAGAGAATTGATAGAGTGTTTAGGAAAAAAGTTTATGTGCCTATGGGATGTTTCTCATATTTGGATTCTGGTTCAACTAATTATTTTTTCCAAGTGGAGAGCATGATGATTTGATTATAGTGTTTTGATTTCTTATACCTTGACATTACAATTTTTAAGGGTTTAATAATTGGGGTTTTATTTTCACGCCATCTGGAAAAAATGGGGTTTGCAGTCAGTGTGGCTGAACTTGTGGTTGAGCTAGCCTACTTGCTTTGTACCCAAGTAGCCCCACCCTGAGTGGAAGGGAATGGACTAGAATTCTGATGCCAGCAATTGAGACCAGCAAAGTCATTTCCCTTTATGTCCCTCACAAGGGTAGAAAATTTTGGATGTAAATGTGAAGTAGGCTGGTTTCAGAGTTTGGCTATTGTGAATTGTGCTGCAATAAACCTGGGTATGCATGTATCACTCTAGTTAGATGATGTTGCTTCTTCAGGATAAATACTGAGGGGTGGTATAGCTGGTTCCATGCCTAGTCTTTTGAGGAGCCTCCATACTGATCTCCATAGTGGTGGTACTGGGATTCCCTCATGGAATCCAGTTCTGAGTATTTCCAGAAGCCCATAGAGTCTCAAATTTTTTTATGGCTTAGCCCAAGTTCAGAGGATAAATGAGGCATGTGGCAAAGATATCCTTGAAGTAGAGAGGAGAATAATCCATGAGAACAAGCACAGCCCCTTCCAGCCAATCTTTCCACAGGATCAAGTCTTGGTAAGCACTTTCCATGGAAATCACTCCTTGATACCCCTCAAGGCTGACCCTCTAGTTTCCCCCACTGTTCAGAAGAGCAGGCTGAGGATCAGACAGGTACAAGGACATTCTCAGAAACCAGAGCACAGGTGGTCAAGCCCACTGTGCCTGGAGGGTGGGGCTCACCTTTCAAACATGATGACCTGTTGTGAGGAGGTAAATGTCTAGTTGATGCTGGTGGAGGAGGGATCATAGGGGTGGCCTTCCAGGACATTAGGCTCCAGGGCTGCCTCCAGATTGCCCATCATGCCTGCCTGTACCACCCATAGAGTTGGGGTATCATTCATCTCCTTGGCCATCTCTCCTCTTTAAGGGAGTTATTAGCCATAGTGTGACTAACCAGAAGACTACGAAACTTCAAAGCCCTAAGTGGTTAGTGCCAAAGGAGGGATCAGAGAACCCCAGCACAATGCTGGTTCTCAGTTAAAAAAGTGCAGTTACAGAGGGAATAGTCTGAAATGTTGACAGCTTCATTCAGGTCTATTTGTTAGCTGAAAAGGGGTGGTAACTCCCTTCACTGGGAGCATTGTCCCATGAGTCCTGACAGAAGGTCACATTCTAGCAATGAGAAAACAGGTTTATCCTGGGTAGGAAGGTGGCCGAATGAGGATACCCAGGCCATTGATCCCTATGGCTGCTGAAATGGCTCCAGGAGGGACTGAGGTCCAGGTCCCACAGTCCTGAGAAGGGCTGAATACTGTGACCATAGAAGCTTGAAGTTTAAGGGGCAACAATGCCTCTCTTTTGGAATGGTGCCCTGTGCAGGGGGCCCAGATCCTGCCTTTGGATCCCTGTGTGTGCTCCTTGAGACAGCAAGTGGCAGAGAAATGCACAGGATAGCAAGAGGCCCCTGATGTTTTGGCAAAAGACAGTCCTATTAAACCTAATGATGTGTGAGACTTAGAGAAGCCATGGGAAGGACAGTAGGGTAGCTGCCATATGGCACTTGGGTCAAGGAGTTTATTAACTGAATGTTAAGAGTCCAGAATCTTCACAGGAAGTGAAGTGAAATATGTCAGTGTCATTTTTCTGAAATTTTCCCCAACATGTGGACAGTGACCTTGCACCTGGCCTAGATCAAGGCTGGGCACAGAGGGTGGGATGGATGAGGAATTGGGGACAGATTCCTTTGGAAAGAGGATTATGACCACTCCATCCCCCAAGCCCTGCAGTGAGGTATTTACTGTCATCTGGGCTCCAGGCCCCTCTCTGTCCTTCTCTAGGCCCTGTCTGTGGAGTCCCTTCTGTGCCCACTCACCCTGTAGGTGAGCTGGTGCCCCCTGGTGGTTTCTGGCCCTGGCTCCTCAGTCAGAATATGGAGCTGATGCTCCCGTTGAGCAGCTCTTCAGAACATGTGAAGACAGTGCCTGGCAGCCAGCAGCAAGTCCCAGGCCTGCCTGACAGATGTGCAGGCTATTTGCACTCCTTATGTCTGTCTGTTCCACAGACCTTATTCAGACCCTCTGTCACAGCTTCTACCCCACAAGGATGGAAATGACACTGGGGCCCAGGTTGAACCCAACCTCCCATCCCAGTCCTGGGTTTGACCATGACAGGACACCAGGTTCTCAATCTCCCACCACTTGTTGCTGCCCAGGAGGACCCTCTCTAAAACACTCAGGAGGAAGGGGGTGCAGCTGCACAGGGGTGCTCACAGTGCTGGTCTTTTCTGTCTGGGCGTCTGGTATGCCTTGGTGCCTCAACTGAACAGACTATGCTTCTGAGGCAGGGGCTGAACCACCTCGGACTTGAGGAAGAATTTGTCACTGAGGCTGGGACCAGGGAAGTAGGGATGCAGGAGAACATGCTGTTCTCACTGCAGGGCATCCTGAGGCTATGGCAGCTGCTAGTGGGATACTGTTGTCTGTATTCACACATCATATGCCATTGCTCGCCTGAACCACACAGTTTCTTTGTTCATCTGCTCTTTCACTATGCCTTGTGTCCACTGTTGCCCCTTAAACTTCAAGCTGCTATGGTCATTCTTGGACAAGACTGACTTCATAAGGCTATATGCTCTTGTTTCCGTAAAGAAATATTTAGGTGTAAAATTGGGGATCCTATAGTTGGTGCACATTTAACTTAGATTTACTTAACCATCTTTGAAAGTGGTTATTCAAAGCAGATTTTGAGGTTTTTCATTTTAATTGTGAGTTTATTTAGAACCTATCATTGTAATCTCAGTTTTCTCTGATTTGATTTTGTACGAGCAGCCCAGGAAATGTTGTTTATATTACATAATACTCTATCTCTTTCCTTGGGGATAATTCTTGTACCCAGAGGTAAGGAAGCTTCTGACTCCTAATAAAGCCCATGTCTTACCTGCCTGCCTGGGGGTAGATGCTTGATTTTCTGTTCACTAAATCAACTTGAAATCATTTTCTAAAGAAGACTGCTGCACATCCAAGTCTAAACAGACTTAACCTAGGCTTTTTTTACAACACTGAAGTGACAAGTCACCCCTCTACCCTCACTAGTCATGAGTGACAGCTGCTTTTTCTTCAATATCATTGTTAACCTCACCCAAGTCTTCTATTTTTCTGAATAATATGTGAGGTCATGAGAGAATACATAGGACTTATTTTGGGGAGAGTGATGGGAGACACACCAAATGCCATCTGCATTAGACATGCTGTAGACTCAAGATACAAATAGGCTGAAAATGAAGGATGGAAAAGATACTTAATGCAAACTATAACCCAAAGGGAACTGGGTGGCTGTCCTAACATCAGACAAATCAGACTTTATAATAAACATTATTAGAAAATATAAAGGAGAATATTATTCATTAATAACAGTCAGGAAGAGGTAACAATTATAAACATAATTGTACTTAGAAACAAACATTGTTGAATTTGAAGGAAGACATTTTTACAATAAGAGAGATGTGAATTCCTCACTTCATATAATTAATGGAAGGATTAAACAATATCAGCACAGAAACAGAGGTCTAGAACAGTGCTATATACCATGTAGACCTAAGAAACATCCCTAGGTCACTCTACCCAACCATGCAAAACACATGAGCCATGAAACTCTCTTGGATTGACCACACAGTGAGCCACACAACAATTCTTAATACATTTTTAGAAGCTGAAATCATTCAATGGATCAATTATAAATGCAATGATAAGAAAATAGAGTCAGAAAGAATACTGGAAAATTCACTATAGTTAGGAAAAAACTCTGACTGATACAAAAATGGTTATAAAAACAAACTGGACAAGTGTGCACCATGAAATTAGATAACCTAGTTAAAACACACAAAGTAAGGAGTCAACATACAGAATGGGTGAAAATTATGTCGATATATCATATTGCTGAGATATATATATATACGTATATATATATATGTATATATTCAGAATATACTAAAAGTTCTTATAACTCAACAAACAATAGACAAATGGAACTAAAAGTGAACAAATGACCTAAGTAAACACTGCTGCAAAGAAAATATAAAATCTCCAAAAACACATGAAAAGATGCTCAATATAAGTCACTCTAGAAATGCAAACAAAATCACAAAGAAATATCAACTTACACCCACTAGGACAGCTGTAATTTAATAACGAACATAAAATACCTAGTGTTAGCATGGATGTGGAGAAATGAGAACCCTCATACATAGCTAGGAGAGTTGTAAAATGCTGCAGCCACTATGATTGCCCACTGCCCGCGGGGACAATCACAACACGTACGCTCTTGATCACAGGAACCAAAAAAGCCGCTTTATTCCACAAGTCTCCGACTTATATTGAGAACATCAGCCTATCAGAGAGTAGACTACCAGGAAAGTCAGCCTATCAAGGAACAGTCTCCAGGCAGATACCAGGATCGCCTCATATACAGCAGCCAATCAGAGTTACTTCCTGAAACTTGTTTATGAGTACGGCTTATTCTGGCAAGCTGCCAGGCGCCATCTTAGAGATCAGGCCAGGGTGCGGCTCTGGGGCCCTCAGAGCCCACCCCTGACATCTCCCCCTTATTCTTTAAATAAAGAAAAGATGACTTGGGACCATGCCTGTCTTAGGTTGTCCATGGCAAATTACATCCTTACCCGTCATTGGAATTCTGACCTCCAGGCGTCAGAACCCTGTCTTAGGTTGGTATGCATTTCCACGGATCTTACCCGTCTTTGACTACTGGTCCAGCATGCTTAGCCATACTTGGGGGGATGTGCCTGTCTCAATGGCTGTCAAAGTCTGTACTATAGCCCGTTGATGACATCGGGCATCTTGGCGAGCTCTGACTTGGCTGCGTATAACATAGGCCATCCCTAAGCAGATAATAATCAGAACAGCTACTGTTCCAGCCCACTGTTTTGTCAATCCCAGGGCTTTAGATAACAAAGAGAACATTTTGGATACCGATGCAACTTGAACCCTGGTGGCATTGATTGAGTATTTCAGCTCGTAGCTGACTGGTTAAATTATCAAACGTAGATGACCAATTGCCAGTAAGGTAGACAGAGAAATTTTTAGATAACATAGCCGCAGAGCTAAGGTTATTATAAGCAATAGGGGTGACACACACTGCTCTTAAAGGATAAACACATTCCAGTCCCAAAAGTTCTTGCAAGATATCCACTTGTTCTTGTAGTAAGTCCACTCTTTGATTTATAAGGAGTATGCCTGCTGTTAGATGTTGGTTTAGGGTCTCTTTAGTCTGTAAGGCTGCAGCTGTATTTTCGGCCAAGTGATTGTTGTTGCTGTCTGTATGGTTGTGTCAATGCTGCTGCTGCAGAGGCTGCAATGGCAGTGACCACACCTGCTGTGATGCCAAAATCTCTTCTGTTTCTTGATAATAGCACTGGCAGTTCTGTATCTGTAACAAAGACCGGGACTGGTAGGAAGGTAGGAATACGCATTAAGACTGCCCGTGAGAACCTAGAAGCATTCCAACATTGAGAGAGAGAGCATAAATCTGAAGTACAATTGAGAGAAGCGGTTGTTTCGTTAGTTCAGAAACATAAAAGGGGGAAACACACAAACTGGGGTAGGTGGAAAGGTACATAACTGAACTGTTCCTCCTAATAGACTGAAAAGAGGTTGTAAGTTAGTTCAAGGGGGGGAAAGGCTATGAGCATCATGGTCATCAGGAGTATGTTCAGCATCTTCATTTTGTTGGTCTGAGTTACTTGTTGGTAGCATTGGCACTGGTCGAGTTAGTCGCTCAGGAACCCAGATAGGCGATGTTTTATCCTGTGGAAACACACAAACCGAGCCGCGGCTCCAGTAAAGCACCGGGTCCGGGCCGTTCCATTGTCCTGTAAGAACATCCTTCCATTTTACCGTTGCTCTATCATGTTGTTTATGATTGCCATGTCTCTCAGCGGCACAGCAACCCTCATTATCCAGAGTTAAAAATTTTTAAAATAAAGAGGCAAAGAGAAAGTTTATCTTTAGGGGATCTGAAGGTCTCCCCTATTCCCCCTGTTTGTTTATAAAGAGTATTTTTGAGGGTGAGATGTGCACGTTCAACAATATCTTGTCCTTGTGGGTTATAAGGTATACCTGTGGTTAGAGTTATTTCAAATTTAGTGAGAAATTGGTTCAGGAATGTGAGTAACTGTCGCCGCCCATGGCAATTTGTCACCGCCTGCAGCAACACTTTGTGCCGGTATAGAGGATAGAGGAACTGAGGTTTGCTTGCTTTAAGAGAAGAGAGAGAGAGAGAGAGAGACTTTGCATGAGAGAGAAAGACTTTGCTTAAGAGAGTGAGAGACTACACTTTCAGAAATCTTATCTTATGATCACATTATAAGCCTGTTGACTGGCTTTGAGGCGTTTGTAGATGCAGAATAGAATTAATACAAGCACACCCAAGCCTATTAGTGTAAAACCTAAAAATCCCCAAAATTTGGTGCCAAATTATGCTGAAAATTCTATTTCACCCTCTCTACATTTTTCAATATTAACTCCATTAACTTTCTAATCAGTGCACTTCCCTTTACTTATAAACCCTCCTTAAAGGTGAGGTACCAACATGAAGAATTAAAAAGTTACACAGGATGAAAATAAGCAGCTTGCTTTACTGAGAAAAGATGGAAATCATCTATGTGGCTAAATCAGCTTATGAGGGGCTATGGGTCCAACCAATTCCAATTTGGGAATTGCCCGAGTGATGCAATCAATATCAGCAAAAAGATCTGTTACTCCTTAAACTCTACAAGGGATATGACAGCTGCTTCCATTTTGTGAGCCTTGAGCTGAAGAGCCCTGTGCCTTGTTTCTTAAATGATTTGGTAACATCTTGCCCTCAACATCAGTAATTTGCACTCGTTAACCCAATGTTTTTCTTTTTTGCACTTTGGATAAAGACCTGGGGCATAAGGTGTAACAGATTTTACTATAGTTATCACTTATCTTTTGTTAGGGCATTGTCTCTTTGCTGCTGTGCATCTGTACATACACTCCAGGATCATATTGATTTTGAGTATCATATTAGCCTTCTATTAGCATATCAACATTTCTACCAGGAAACCTTGCTACTACATTTTTGCAAGCAGTTTCAACAGCTATTTCTTGCCACTGAGCTCTCCAATTAGACATTGTCCTCCAGATAACACTGCTCTGCATACCTGTTTCCAATCAGTCTTAACTGCCTCTTTAAAGTTTTTCTAATGGTTGATGGTATCTCTATTTTGGTCCTCAAATACGGGCAGGTTCTACAAATTTTGAAGCTCTTTAGATTGGGTTTAGCTTTCTACTACCTTTTCCCCTAGTTCTTAAGTTTTCACTACCACTTGGTTATTTCTTTGTATTAGATTTAGCTCTCCTTTTCCCCTTGTTCTTAAATTTTCTGAGTAATTGTTTTCTAGGTTACTACCACTCAATCCTTCCTCACTTTGTTCTCTTTAAGAGTTCTTTTCTGTTGCTATTAGATCCTGTTTATGAAAATCCTCTCCAAGATGTTCCCGCTGTGGAATATTTAATAATCCTTCATCTAAAAACCAAGGAGCTACCTTCTCTATTGTATCTAAGAATGTTCTAGCAGTTTTGGTTTTTAAAGGTGTACCATTGGCCTTAAGCAGTTCCTGTAAGGGTTGTTGCATACGAACTTTTGATATTTCAGACCCCATCTTGTACAATGTAAGCCACGTTCCGCGTGCTTATCTAGTCCTTGAACCGCCTTTCGCTTAGTTCACTGTTTTTGGACCGCTTTCCGCTTAGTCCACTGTTTTACTTTCCTTTTTGGACCGCTTTCCGCTTAGTCCGGATAGTCGCGTACCGCGAACGTTAAGGCTGCCCCTTGCACTTGTTTATTTTTGACCTTTTTATAACCAGTTTAACTTGTTAAAATTTTAGAATATCTTACCTTGTTTTCTTACTTATCCTTGTAAAGTTTTCAGTCCCGGGTTTCGGCACCACTTATGATCGCCCACCGCCCGCGGGGACAATCACAACACGTACGCTCTTGATCACAGGAACCAAAAAGCCGCTTTATTCCATAAGTCTCCGACTTATATTGAGAACATCAGCCTATCAGAGAGTAGACTACCAGGAAAGTCAGCCTATCAAGGAACAGTCTCCAGGCAGATACCAGGATCGCCTCATATTCAGCAGCCAATCAGAGTTACTTCCTGAAACTTGTTTATGAGTACGGCTTATTCTGGCAAGCTGCCAGGCGCCATCTTAGAGATCAGGCCAGGGTGCGGCTCTGGGGCCCTCAGAGCCCGCCCCTGACAAGCCACTGTGGAATCCTATTTGGTGAGCCTCAAATAGTTAAATCTATAATTACCTAATGACCCATCAATTTTACTTCTACATATATACATATATAAACTAGATATATTTAAAAAGGCTGCTCAAACAATCTTTCATGAAAGGTCCTGGCAACACTCTTCACAATAGCCAAAACACTGAAGATCACCATCAATTGATGAATTGTTGAACTAAATACTCATTCCTCATACAAAAGTGACCAAGAAATCATGGAACTGTCCTTAAATCTATTCATCCTATCTGTCTCCCTCATTGCCTCTCACCTACTCAAATACTCTTCTCAGGTTTTCATTGTGTTAAAATATACATAACCTGAAATTTAATTCTCTTTAAGTGCTCAGTTCAGTGTCTTTAAGTGCACTGTTGTGCAGCCATCATTCAATGTCTCTCCACACTGAAACTGGGAACCTATAAAACAGTAACTCCCCATTGCTCTAATCCTGGAAACTCCATTCTACTTTGTGTCTTTATGAATTAACTCTTCCAAGTACCTCACATGAGTGGAATCAGGCAATATTTTCCCTCTTACATCTGTCTTATTTCACTTAGGATTATCCATGGTGTAACCTGTGTCAGAATTTTAAAAGTCCAAAAACATTCCCTTATATTACATACAACATTTTGTTTATGTATTCATTCTTTTTAGGACATTTGGGTTTCCATGTTTTGTTATTATGATAAATAATACTAAGAACATGGGTGCCTATCAAATAAAGTGAACTTTAAGCCAAAGGCATTCAGAAAGAACAAAGAAGGTTATTTCATGTTTCTTAAGGGAATTATACATCAAGAACACATAACAATCATAAATATTTATCCCCCCCAATGGAGCATCTGTGTACATCAGGCAGGTCCTTCTCAATATCAAAAAACAAATAGACCACAACACAATAATACTGGGTGACTTTAACCTGACTCTTTCATCACTGGATAGATCCCCCAACAACTAAATAAAGAAGCTATAGAAACAAAATTTCAATTAATACTTTAGATTTAACAGACATGTATAGAATATTTCATCCATTAATGACTGATACACTTTTTTCTTAGCAACACATGAAACCTCCTCTAAAATAGATCTTATCTTAGGCCACAAAGCAACTCTTAACAAATACAAAAACAAAGAGGTAATACCTTGCATTCTATCATATCACAATGGAATAAAATTAGAAATAAATGATAAAATAAAAAATAGAAACTAACACCTGCAGATTATGAATACACTATTAAATGATCAATGAATAGCTGAAGAATCAGGGAAGAAATTAAAAAACACTTAAATGTAAATGAGAATAGCAATACAAAATAGAATCTCTGGAACACTGTAAAGGCAGTTCTAAGAGGAAAGTTCACTGCACTGAGTTCATTTGTTAAAATAATAGAGTGTTTCCGAATAAATAAACTAACACTACATCACAAAGCTCTAGAGAAAGATGATCAAATCTACGTCAAAATCAGTGAGAGGAAATAATTAAAATCAAAGCCAAATCAATGAAACTGTGAAAAAAATATAAAATTTGGAAAATACAAAGTTGATTCAAATAAATAAAATTGATAAACCATTAGCCAAGCTAATGAAAAGAGAGGAAAAAAAATGCAAATTACAAAAATTTCTGATGAAAAAGGAAATATCATGATGGACACTACTGAAATACAGATGGATAATCAGAAAATGCTGGAAATTTATACTCCAATAAAATAGAAAACCTTGAAGACACTGACAAATTTCTAGAGAAATATGACCTACCCAAATTGAATCAGGATGACATAGAAAACAAACAGATCAATTTCAAGCAATAAAAGTGAAGATACCATCAAATCCTATCAACAAAGTAAAGCCTAGGACCAGATGGATACTCAGTCAAGTTCCACCAAACCTTCAAAGAACTCACACAAATCATTCTCAAATTATTTCATGAAACAGAAAAGGAGGACCCCTTCCAAACTCATTTTATGAAGCTAGTATTGCCCTGATACCAAAACCAGGAAAAGACACATTAAGGAAAGAAAACTTGAAGCCAATATACCTTTATGAACATGGATACAAAAATTCTTAATAAAATACTAGCAAATTGCCTGCAAAAACATATTTAAATGACAATGCACCATGATCAAGTGGGGTTCACCAAAGGAATGCAAGGTTGGTTCAACATATGGAAATCATTAAATGTAATTTATCACATCAACAAACTTAAAGACAAAAACCATGTGATATCTCAATAGATGCAGAAAAAGCATTTGACAAAATACATCACCCATTCATGTTCAAAGCATTAGAAAAATGGGAGATAATAGGAACATACATCAACATTGTAGAAGATATATGTGTAAAATCCAAGGTCAATATTATTCTAAATGGAGAAAAATTGAAAAGCATTCCCTCGAGAAACTGGATTAAGACAAGGATGCCCTCTTTCACCACATCTATTCGACATGGTCTTTGAAACCCAGCCAAAGGAATTAGGCAAAAGAAAGAAATTAAAGGAATAAAAACAGAAAAAGAAGAGCTAAAACTATCCCTAAGCTGACACGATTATATATGTAGAAGACCCAGAAAATTCCTCCAGAAAACTTCTAGAATTCAATTTCAACAAAGTAGCAGGATGTAAAATCAATACCCACAAATCACTTGTATTCCTATAAACCAATGATGAATCACATGAAAGAGAAATCAAGAAAACTATCCAATTCACAATAGCCTCAAAAAACCAAACCAACCAAACAAACAAACAAACAAAAAAATCACACAAAAAAAACAAGCAAAAAACACCTACACAAACAACAACAACAAAACCCTTGGGAATTGATCTTATTAAAAAAAAAAAAAAAAGTGTGTGGGGGGGAATGACCTCTACAATGAAAACAAAATTACTCTAAAAAAATTGAAGAAGACCTTAGAAGATGGAAAGCTCTCCATGCTCCTGGATAGGCAGAATTAATATTGTCAAAATGGCCATACTACCAAAAGTGCTATACAGATTTTATTCCATTCCTATTAAAATTCAAATGACATTCTTCTTAGAAAAAGAAGTCATGAAATTCCTTTGGGAAAATAAGAGGCCCAGCATAACCAAAGCAACCCTTAGGGAGAAAAGTGAAGCAGAAGACATCACAATGAGAGACCTCAAATTATGCTGCAAAGTTGTGGTAACAAAAACGGCATGGAGTTGGCACCGAAACAGATATGAAGACCAATGGAACAGAATAGAAGACACAGAGACACATCCACATAAACAATTATGTGTCATACTAGACTAAGGTGCCACTAGTATACGTTGCAGAAAAGATAGCCTCTTTAACAAATGGTGATGAGAAAACTGGAAATCCATGTGTAGTTGGATGAAACTGAATCCCTAACTCTCACTCTGCACAAAACTCAACTCAAAGTGGATTAAGGACCAAGGCATCACACCAGAAACACTGCACCTACCAGACGAAAAAGTACACCCAACTCTCCATCATGTAGGCTTAGGAATTGACTTCCTCAATAAGACTCCTGAAGTGCAAGACAAAAAAATCAACAATCAGTAAATGGGGTGGTATCAAATGGAAAAGCTTCTTCACAGCAAAGGAAATGATCAAGATGGGAGAAAATCTTTGTCACCTGCACCTCAGATAAAGCATTAATCTCCAGGATATACAAAGGGCTCAAAAAAACACTAAAAAACACCAAATAAACCAATTAATAAATGGGCAAAGGAACTGAACAGGCACTTCACAAAAGAAAAACTACCAATGGTGAACAAACATATGAAAAAAATATTCAACATCTCTAGCAATGAGAAAAACACAAATTCAGGCTACACTGAGATTCCATCTCCCTCCACCTCAGAATGGCAATTATCAAGAATACAAGAACAATAAATGTTGGCAAGGTTGTGGGGGTTCACTCATGCATTGCTGATGGAACTGCAAACTGGTGCAACCATGCTGAAAAGCAACATCACAGGTTGGAACTGTGGAGTACTTCTTGCCTTTCTGATGTTAATACAGCCCATCCTGCCTTGTTTGAATTTCTTACGGTCTGCAAACTTAATTACCACCAGCTCTCCTCCACCAGGCTGGTTCACAGTGCATATCTGGTAAACAAAATGTGGCTAGCATTCTATTTAGCATCCTGACACTTGCTGTGCAAAGGGAGGGTCTTTCCATTTCCCTTTTGCTTAACTATGCACTTCACCTTGCCATTCTCTCACCACTTACTATTTAATCCCTTTCCGTGACAATCTGTACATACCTCTCCACTGTCTATTGCACTGGGAGGCGACTCCCCTTCTCTGCTCTTATAAAGAATGTGAAGAGCAACCTGAGTAAGCACTCTGATTTCACATGCCTTTAGTTATCTATTTTCATCCCCAATTCTATACCTCCCATAGCTAGAAAAGATAAGACTCCCACTAGCTTAACTCCAGATAACAACTCAACCCTGCAGGTCACAAGCTTAATGTTTGCCTCAGTTGCTTATGAAAAACTGGTAGGTGGGGGCTGGAGTAGTGGCTCAGTCCTATAGTGCTTTCCTGGCCTGAGTAAGGCCCTGGGTTCCATACTCAGCACGACATATAAAAAAATAAAATAATACATCCACGAACAACAGAAAAGTATTGTAAAAACAACAAAAACTGGCAAGTTTTTCTTCAGCTCAAAAAAACTGTAAACTCCAAATCATTCACGTTGGTCTGCACAAGAGTTGCATGGGTGAACTTCTGATGTCAAAAGGCCAAAAACTCCACCCTCAGATCAAGCTGCCAGGGCCATTTTCCCCTGTCCCATCAAGTGTGCACACAGACAACTGAATCCCTCACCTCAAATCATCCTTCACTGGCTTTCTTGTCACATAAACAACCTTGAGATCCTATCCTCAGAAAGGCAGATTTGAGTCTGGGGTCTCTCCCTACCAGCCTTAGCCATCTTGTGAATCAACTCTCTTTCGAGCAACTTGCAGATTCAGGGAGGATCACACTGTGAGGAAGGCATGACAGGCCCGGTTTGGTAACAGATAAACCCACTGCTAGAACCCCTGGGCTTTAGGGAAGGAAAGAGTCTGCTCTTGAACACATGGTTTTCACTTTGTCCATTTCTTCAGAACAAAGACTGAGTTCATAGGGCAAGCTACTCTCCAGACTAACAGGCTGTCACTCCTCACCTCTCTGGCAGCTAAGAGTGACCACAGCTCCAGCTGATCAGATGTGAGCAGAGGAATGTGGAGATGTGGAGATCAGCTGGCAGGGAGCCAACAAAGCTGTGTGGCACTCTGTCCTTCCCTTTACCTTCAAAACCTCTACAATGCAGCATCTGGGGCAAGGGACAGAGTACAGGATGGAAACCAGCTCCAGAGAGGCTGGGGCAGGGAGACAGTGAGGTGACTGCATGGGTGCAGTCCAGGTCAGCATACAGCACCACATCTACTTCTTCTATAGGAAAAAGAAATCAATCAGTCAATTCTCTCTCTCTCTCTCTCTCTCTCTCTCTCTCTCTCTCTCTCTCTCTCTCCTCTTTAGTCTGTGCTGGAATTTCTGCAATGTGGGGGCAAATCTAATCCCAAATGAGGTTCCAGTTTCTCCTTAAATCACTATGTGAACTCAGAAAACACCCTCCCCTCTGGACACAGGGCCAGAAATAACATGCACATTTCTCAGGATCTCATGTCTTCAGCAGGCGCCCATCCAGCCCACTTCTGATAATCACAGCAACTCACATTCGCTTTGAGGATCCACCTCTCCCCACACATCCATGCGGAAAACAAGGGCAGATTACACTTTCTGGTTTTGGGGAGATGGGACAAATGGACCTCACATTTCAGATTTCAGAAATGATGGGAAACAGGCATGTGTTCTGTGTGACTCTTTCCATGCCCATGACAACGACAGCACACACGCAATGAACACAAGGCCAGGCTGCACCAAGCAGGGTGCACCTGCATCCATCCTGGGAAGACAGTACACATGGGAACCTGCAGCACCACCCTGCCCAGCCCTGGCCACCCAAGCACCCACCTGAAGGGCCAATGTGTCACTACCACTCTAACCCTTCTTTGGACATATGGAAAACTGAGACCCACTTTTCAGGCAGGGACTGGTCCAGGGAATAGGACAAGGACAGACTCCAGAGGAAAAGGCAGGCTCCTCACTTCCTAGGTCAGGACTCAGTCATCACCCATGGGGTTTCTGTAGGGAAAGGAACTCCCATGATCCTGGTCACCCCTACTGGTCTTTGTCATGTGACAACATTGTTTCTCTGCCTCCCAATAGGTACATACACACAGGTGTACACATACACTGACACTGCATGTGGGGAGCAGAGTGTAGGTCACAGAAAAAGGAGGCCCAAGGGGATAATACAAAAAAGGACAAAGAGGTCAGCCATGGTGGTGCAGTCTTGAACACCAGAAGCTCAGGAGGCTGAGGAAACAGGATCCCAAGTTCAATGCCAACCTCAGCAACATTGCGAGACCATCTCTCAAAATATCACAGAAAATGGTGGTGGTGTGGCTTGGTGGTTGAGCACCCTTGGTTCAACCCTGAGGTGGGGGGCAGAGAGGAAGAAAAAAAAGCAGAAAAGAAAGAGGATGGAGACGGCGCTTCCATGGAACAGAAACAGCCATCTCCATGTACCTAAGTGAGACCCAGAGAAAAGAAATGGGGAAGAGGCCAGAATTTCAATGATGGGGTGTCCTGAGGAGACCAGGGACCTGCTTACTCTCACTCATTCCCTAACAGAAAAAGATGGGTGGCTCTGGGAGATGAGGCTGTCCCTACTAACTGCAATTCAATCCTCTCAGGATGCAGACGGGGAAAGAAGGCCGAGAAGGAAACCGGGAGTTTCAAAATCACGAGACAGGAGGTGAGCCCTCTCTTTAGCTGTACTCCACGTGAAATCCCTCCTGCTTCCACATCTTCTCTACTTGTGTGCATTACAGACATGTGACAACATGGTTTCTTAGTGTTACCTCACCTGTGCCTGGTGACACTGCTAGGAAGCAGATGCTAGGAAGACCCCACTGTGCAGGGGGAGACTGGGCAAGCCTTAGATACACAATGACTTGTCCAATGTCACAGAGAGGAAGGAGGAGGAGCTGGGTTTAAGTCTACCTGGGTCTTCAAAGAGCAGG
This sequence comes from Sciurus carolinensis, assembly GCF_902686445.1. Lineage (NCBI taxonomy): Eukaryota > Metazoa > Chordata > Mammalia > Rodentia > Sciuridae > Sciurus > Sciurus carolinensis. The sequence goes on along the minus strand of NC_062215.1, from coordinate 41,583,697 downwards.
GAGCCTGGCTGCACCCAGGGCTGTATCATGCATATGGGGTCATTGTTGGGGATGCTATGTACACATCTAGAAATGTCATGGGGCTACAGGAGACCAGACAGGAGCCAAAGGGGACCAAGAAAGGGTCAAGTCAGGGACCCCAAGACATGGCCACCCTTCCTTTGAGACAGGTCCAAACAGAACTTAGAACCCAGTAACCAAGCACCCCAACTCTAGCAACAGCCACCTCCCCAGCTCATTTGGTGAAATTCACTTGAACCAGAAACCATGTTTTCCTGTTTCCCATGTAAAAGGCGAGGTGGTAGGAGGCCTCGCAGCCAAGGTTCCACCTGTGGTTGCACGGCCGCTTCCCCAGGACCCAGCCTCAGCACACCCACAAAAAAAAGTTTTGGAAATGCTTCCAATCCTGCTTTGGATCCCACAACCCTTCCCCTTCCCCTTCCTCTTCCCCTTGCCCTTCCCATTCCCAGAGCCTCTCTGGGGCGACTGCTTCAAGTGTGGGGAGCAGCATCTGGCCCACTCCTGAAAGCCCTGGCGAGGTCCACCCAGGACACACTATCACCATGAGTACCCCTGCAAAACCCCACCACGCCTTCCTCCTCACTACGGGGGAAAAGGCACCTAAGGAGGAGCAGCTATTGGTAGATCGGGAGCCTGGGGTCCTGTCATGGTCAGCCCCCCAGGACAGGACTGGAGGTGGGGAACGGAGTATCCAGGGTACCTCCTGGGCCTCCAGTGTCATCTCCTGTCCTCTCAGGGTAGATGCCTGGGACACAGAGTCTGGGTGAGGTCTGGCAGCACAAGGTCACAAGGGGCAGAAACACCCTGAACACAGGCCAGCAGGACCTGGGGCTCCCTGCCAGCTACCAGGCACCACCTTCCCATGCCCTGCACAGGTTCTCATCCACCACCAGTGGAGTTGGAGTATGAGCTCCATTAAAACTCAAGAAGAGCCAGGGCCAGGCACAGCTGGCAAGGAGCTGGGCCTCAGGGTAAGTGTGGGACAAGTGGGACTCCACTGGCAGGGCCTCAGAGAAGGACAGAAGTGACTCAGGGACCTCACACCACCAGGACCACCTTCCCTGTAGGGCTGGGAGGAGGAGGGGCATATTCCCACACCAGGAGGAATCTCAGCACCAACTCCTCGCCCATCCCCACCCTCTCTGCCAGCCTGGGCCTTGTCCTCATGCAAGGTCACTGTTCCCATATTTGTCACAACCTCACAGCACTGAAACTGACCCTATCTCACCTCTATTCTTCTGATGATTTTGCATTCTGCCATCCAACTGATTACAACTCCTGCACCCACGTGTCCAGCTGGCAGTGACCTGACTGTCCCTCCACACACTCTCCAAGTCTAACACATTGTCAGGATTAGTAGGGCTGCATTGAGCCAAAATGTCAGGGGACTCTTGCCAATCAGTCCATTGCTCTGTCACTTGCTGTCTGAAGGAACACACCCCAGACTCTGAGGGCAGGAGCTGGGGCCCCTGGGTGTCACCACCTTCCACTTGGGCACACTTCCCACAGCCATTCAGCCTTTCAGGGCTGTGATACCTGGACCACATTCCCTCCAGGACCCATGTCAACTGCGCCACAGAGAACCATGTCCTGGGTGTCCCCACATACAGAGCCTCCTGTCTGGGATCAGCCTGCTTTCTCCTCTCCAGAGGCCATGTTCTGCTGGGACTCGAGGGATAATGCTCCCAATGCAGGGAGCTGCCACCTCTTGCCAGCTAACACACCAGCCTGAAGCTGCTCAGGCTTCTAACTATTCCCTGGGCAATTCCTCCTTCAACTCTCCCAGCCATTGTACTGCTGGGACCCTCCTGGCCCCTCTGGGATAAGCCCCTAACGGCTTTGGATACTTCCCTCAACTCCATCCCCAGACACTTCTGGTGGGTCACACTTTGGCACTGATCTGTCTCCTCCATGCCCCAACCCAGAAGGCACAGAGGGCTACACAGGTGGATGACACCAGCACTGCATGGAAAACTCTATGGACAGCCTGCTGCAGACCGCTGAATCAGAATTCCTCCATGACTCAGCGTCCACCATGTCAACCATGTTGTGTTCCACCATCGAACACAAGTTCAACATGATGCTGCAAAGGTAAGCACTGCCCAGGGTCACATACAGCTCTAACACCTGGAACTGGCCCTGCACCTCTCTGAGCCTCAGCCTGCTCCTCTGAGCAATGTGGTGCCACCAAGACTGACCTCATGGGAGGAAAGGCCAAGCCTCTCCTGCTGCTGCCCCCCATCCCTCCTGGGTGGTCTCCTCACTCCTGGGCTTGCACTTGCTTCACTATCCACTTGGTAATATCCACAGCCAGGTCAGCCAGACTGGCCCCAACATGGAGGACCAAGACCCCGGGGTTTCAGCCCTGAGAAACAACCTGGAGTCCATGGAGGAAGAGGCTGAGGGTGAGCAGAACTGAGGTGGGGGTGTGAGCATGTGAGAAAGGGATGGGGTTACATCTGCAGAGCAGAGCTTCCAGAAGCTGGGGTGGGGCAGGAACAATGACGAGCAGAGTTCTCACTGTCTGCATGCCCAGGGCTGGGGCTCTGTGTGGAACTGAGTGCAAGGCAGTGGGAAATACTTTGTCCCTGCAAGGAACATGGAGACTTTGTTGACCTTTGCTCCTCTTGCAGCTGCAGGCCCCACTCCCATACTCGTGGAAACTCTCCCTCAACTTCCACCACCTCCACCACCTCAGGGAAACATGGGGCTAGAAACACCCACAATGGCCGATGCAGTCCAAAACCTCCTGCAGGCCCTTCAGGAGTTACTGCTTACTGAGAACGACCCAGATCCTCCATTCCTCCCCCCTGCCCTTTCTTTATTCCTTCTTATTATTTTCTGTGTTTATTTCTTTGTGTATTATTAGGTTCTTAGAAAATTAAAATATTTTCTTGTTTTTAAAAGACTCCCCTTATTGGCATTAAGTACAGTCTCTAATATGTGCATTGATCACATATACAATTCCAGAACGCATTCTGGAATTCGGTATCGATGACCACTCTCTCTCCTCCCCTCCCCTCCAGCCACTCTCCAGCAACCCCTTAGCTTTCTCCTCCTCTCATGGCCTAGTCTGCAGTTTTCAAACCACTGTAGTCTCATTTCTCCTTGGCAACATCATCGTGGAAGGGAATAATTAAGTTCCATACAAGGGGAAATGCCATAAGGGTCTGTTTTTTAGTTATTCTGATTGAACCCCCCATGGTATTTTTCCTTTTTCATTTTGAGACAGGCTGTTGCTCAGTTGTTGAGCCTACCTCAAACTTAAATCCTTTTGCCAAACAAGTTAGACTTTCATAACACTGAAGTTGAAAATATATTTTTGTGACTAAGGGTCAGAAGTCATGAAGTAAATGCCTGAGTCCTTTTGGAAAATCAAAAAGAACATACATAATTAGACAAATCACAACTACAAAGTTTTCCTTAACAACCATGACTGATATATTCCAGGCACACACAGAATCTCCTCAGTCAATCGTTTTTTAGTGGGAATGAGGACAAATTTCTGCAATGCAAAAGGGAATCACTACACATAGTAACTGTCAAAGATGCTCCAACTCTGAATGGCAACACACAATCCACTGAGATGTCATTTGTCCTCATTGAGTGGGCAAGTATTAAGGATGCTGTTCAACAGCCCTGGTAAGAATACAAGAGGCAGAGGCCGGGACAGATCCCCTGGGAGATCTGGCCATGAATACTCTCTCAGAATCCTTTGGCAACACCCATGCAACTCTTACCATGTGTCCCTTTTTCATGTAGCTTGTCTAAAGCTACGTACATATCCTGCCAGTGCTGCTTTATATGCAAAAACTCAGGCCCTCAGTAACACCCACGTAGAAAGGATGGACAATCAACTCTGCTCCCTGTGCACCAGGGAACACGGTGGCTGCTGAGGTGGGTGTGCCTGTGCCAGAAGGGAGGGAAGTCAGGAATTGTTACATGAAGAAACACACTGACCTGTTCAGAGTGGGTCTATAGAGAATATCGTTGGATAAAGGCGACAACGATGGTGTAAATCTGCAAGAACACACAGATGCAATGAGTGCTGGGGAGAACTGCGTCTCGTTGCTTTTTCCTACAGGATTTGGTGCAGGACTAAAGGTACCAGGTGACAGGCTGAGTGCTATGACATGGCCTCCCACAGTGATTGCTCAAGGTATGGGGTCCATCCCTGGAGGAGGGTGAGTTCAGGTTCACAGAACTAAATTATGCTGGCAGTGCTGCATGGCTTTCTCGCTCCTGTGTGAGCAGTAGCACTGTAAGCATAACTTGCATGAGCTTCAAATACTCCACACTCTAAAGTTGTTGCAGTATTACAAACACTACATCAAAACCTATACGTACAGGTTTCATGTCCACAGACACAAAGATCTTTAACAAAATACTGGTAGAACAGATTCATCAAAACATTCATTAAACCATGAACTAGGACCAAGTGAGATTTCATCCAAGGGTTCAAGAAGACTTCAAACACACAAATAATTCAATGTGATAAATTATGCTGACACATAGAAAAGATCATATTATCTCAATAGGTGTAGAAAAATAATTCTGAAAGAATTCAACACGTTTTCATGATGGACGTCCTCCGAAAATTAGGTGAAAAAGGAATGCACCACAAGACAATAAGGTCATACAGGATCTGCCAAATCAAATGTTGTATGCAGTGGGTGACAAGCCTTTTCCTTGAAGATCAGAAGCAAGGTGAGATAGCCCACACGTTAGCAACTTCTATTCCATTCCATGGAGTCCTGGAGGTCCCAGCCAGAGGAATCAGCGAGGAAAAAGAAATCGCAGGCATCCTAACCAGGAAGGAAGAAAAGAAGCTCTGTCACTGTTGGCAGGTGACAATACTCTTCACAGAACATGCTACAACCTTCTCCGATTAAAACTGTGAGTACTAATGAACAAGTTCAGTCAAAGTTCAGCAAACAAAATCCATCTGTGAAAATCAGAAGCATTTCCATACCCTCAATAATCAATTATCAAAAAAAAAATGAAGATTCCACTGACGATAACATCAAAGGGAACAAAGTACTCAGAAACAAATTGAGCCCAAAGTCTTCTAAAATAAGCAAATTTACCTGTATCATAACAATTATAAGACGCTGATGAGAAAAACTGAAGACATATATGGATAAAAAGATAGTGTGCTTATGGATTAGAAGAAGAAAATACTGTTAAAATGTCCAGGCTACCCAAAGCCAGAAATTCAGTGACATTCCTGTCTTCATAGAGAAAGAAAATCCTTTAATTCCGATGGGACCACAAAAAGGTATGAGTAGTCATCTCCTATTAAGAGGTATTACAATTAAGAGGTGTTATAGTACCAATTTTCAAATATATTATAAGACTCCAGTAATCCTGTCAGATGCTGACACAAAAACGGACAAAAAGGGAAGAGAGAATACCATATAAATATGGAACACAGGAGAGAAGTGTATGCAGACTCAATTACTGAAAACCCATCAAGAACTTCTCAGAGAAGTTCACACAGCATCCACGTGTGTTGCTGGGAAACATGGATATTTACAAGCAAAGCAATGAAGCTGGACACGTATCTTAAACAATACATAAATGTGAACTGAAAATGGATTAAAGACACAGGCAAATCCACATAAATCTGATTCTTGACAAAGGTGCCAAAAGCATACATTGGAGAAATGATGACCTCTTTACCAAATGCTGCAGGGAAAACTGAAGAGTCATATGAAGAAGAATCAAACTACAGTCTCATCTTTTACTCTGCACAAAAATAAACTCAAGGTGGATCAAAGTCTTAGGAATTAGTCCAGAAATGGCAAGACTGCTACAAGAAAACATAGAGGCACCAGTCAACACACTGGCAGGAGCATCACTTCCTTAATGAGACACCTGAAGCTCAAGGAAGAAAAGTGAGCATCAGTGTGACAGCATTAGTAAGAAGCTTCTGCACAGCAAAGACAATAAGTGTGAAGAGAGCCTACGGAATGGGAGAAAATGTTTCCAGATACTCCTCAACAGGGCACTCATCACCACAATATGTAACAACTCAAAAACACAACACTAAAAAAAAAAACGGTAAGTAACTCAGTAAATGGGCAAAAGATCTAAAGGGACATTTCTCAAAAAGGCAGAAATTCTAATGGCCACCAGATATGAAAACAGGTTCAACATCATTCGTCATTACGGAGATAAAAGTCAAATACCCCAGTCAGAATGGCAATCATCAAGAATACAAATAAGTATACTTGTTGAGGATTCAAGAGGAAAGGTATGTTTATACATTTTTCATGGGACTGCAAAAAGAGTACTACCCCTTTGGAAAGCAGTGTGATGTTTCCTCAAAATGGAACCATCATACAGCCCAACTCTCTCGCTTATTGTTAGTCACGTAAAAATCGAAAGTCAGCATATTATAGTGATACATACATACCAATAGTTTTTTTTAAATGTTTTTAAGTTGATGATGGACCTTTATTTTCTTTATTTGTAGAAGATGCTGAGATGCGAACCCAGTGCCTCACACATGCTAGGCAAGCACTCTACCACTGAACTACACCTGCAGCCCCATAACAAAGTTTTTCACAACTCAAGAGCCAAGTTGTGGAACCAGCCTAGGTACCCAGGAATGAAGAAAGAATATGATGTTTATGTATGTATGTATGTATGTATGTATGAAAGTACATACACACATGCATACACACAATGGAGTTCTACTCAGTCATAACAAAAAATGAAATTATGTCATTTGCTGGTAAATGGATGCAAATGGAAAACATCACACCAATGAGTCTGAATCAGTCAGACTCAGAAAGTAAGGGTCAAATTCTTTCTCTCACAAGCAGAACTTAGGTAACAACAAAGAAATACAGAGGGGGAGCTTCCAAAAACAGAAGGAAGAGGAGTAGGAAGAGGAAATCAAGGGTGAAGGAGGAAGGCTGGAGATGTAGCTCAGTAATAGAGCACTTCCCTAGCATGTGTGAGTCAATGGGTTCAAGGTTTAGCACCACAAACAAATAAATAAGAAAAATAAAGGACAACTTACAAAAAGGGTGAGGAAGGACAAGAGACAAAGGGGAAGAACTGGGGAATGAAGTTGACCAAATTGTACTATGTGCATGCGTGAATACATCACACTGCATGCGTGAATACATCACAATGCATTCCAGTTGTCTACAGGACTATAATGCATCAATTAAAAGAAAATAAATAAGACACTGCGAGGATGGTGGAAGGGAGCAAGTCAACGATTCCCAATCTCTGCATGCACACAAAGGAGGCAGTGACGGAAAAGCAGAATTGAGAGATGGTGACAAATGAAATGTTCTGAGACTCAATATTACTAAGTTGGAGACATGGAGAGATTTGAAGTCTAGTTACCACAGAAGAAAATGAGCACATGGTTCCCAGAACCCAAACCCAAACCGGGGTGGGGATGGAGGAAGAGGCAACAGAAAGAAAGACAGAGAGCCCGAGCAGAAAATCTCTTCAACTCACCCACTAAAAACATTTTGAAAGGCTGTCAAAATGTTAAGTGTAATGGGAACAGTGGGTCCCTTAAAACACATCAAACTTGTGAAAACCAAATTATGAAAGGAAACCTGAGCCCAGGCTTCACAGCCATCTCATAAAACATCTTCCCATGTCCGCACAGCTGCAAATTAAACCAGAGGGAAGTCCCCTGCAGTGGGACCTCTTAGGTATCCAGCCACAAAGAATTTCTAGAGGAACCATTAGTAGACCCAAATCACTGAAAATCCCTCCCCCTTGCTGTCACCCCAAACAGCGGACTGGGGCTGAGTGGACTGTGTAAGGAAGTGTGCCTAAACCCGTACTCTGCAACCAGGCTAAAGCAGGGAGGAAAAAAAAAAACAGCAACAAGAACAAAAACAACTAAAACTGTGCAAAATCCACAAACCACTGACATTGTGGGGAATCACTGTGAAAAGACTAGGTTCTGTCCTCTTGATTGTGGGGCCACACCAGACAGAAGCTGCCTCAATGTCCAATGACATAAGAGATCTGCTTGCCAGCTGGGAGCAGCTGTGATAGAATGCTGCTAGAAGTTCCCCGAATATCCCAGGAAACTTAAGTGGTAGGCACCTGCAAACACAGCCAGACAGAGGTGATTTAAGGTGGAAAATTGGCTGTTCCAAGGCAGCAGGAACTGTCTGCTCCCAGCCTGACCTGGCTCCAAGCTCGACCAGTGGTCATTGTTGGGGCATTATAATGAAAATGCCTAACCTACAGAAGAAAGATATCATTTTAATAAATTAAAATGATATATATGGTATATATATATATATATATATATATATATATCAAAATTAAAATGATATATATGGTGTATATATATGGTATGTATACATATATGGTATATATGTTCTCATATATACCATATATCTCATGGTATATATGAGAACATTACCAATAATGTTCTCATATATACCAAGTCCTGAAAGGAAATGCATGCCAGGCAAGAATACTATCCCAGCAAAATTGAGCTTCAAAATTGATGATCAAGTAAAAACATCCCATGATAAACAAAAGTTGAAAGAATTCACAACTACAAACCCTGAATCAAAAAATACACTCAATGAAAATTTCTAGATGAAGAAATTAAAGATAAAATTGAAAACCAGCAAAGGGAGGAAGCACACTAAAAGAATAGTCCATCAAAGAGAAACTAATTCAAATTAAAAACAAGAAATAAATCAAAATCACAGGGAATGAAAATTACTTCTCAATAGTAACACTGAATGTGAATGCCCTAAATGCATCACTCAACAGATGCTGTATTAAAAAACACAACCCAACAATATGCTGTCTCCAAATGGGGGAAAATGTATCATTCACATGGATCTCATAAAGAAAGAGGGGTTTCTGTCATACCAGATGAAGTGGACTTTGAACCAAAGTGAAGCAGAAGGGACAAACAAGGTCATTTCATACTGCTTAAAGATTATATACATCAATAAGAAATAACAACAGTAAATATACACACACGCAACACACACACACACACACACACATATTCCTCAAACAATGGGGCATCTTCATACATCAAAAAAAAATAAATCTAAATTTCATGAATCAAAGAGACCACAACACAAGATTACTGGGTGACCTTAATATGACTCCCACCACTGGATAGATCTTCTAAGCAAAAATTAAGTACAAAGCTACAGAAATTTGTAAAATGCAATTAATAACTCAGACTGAACAGACATAGAGAGAATATTTCATCCATGAATGACTGAATATACTTTCTTTCAACAGCATGGATCATTAGTAAAATAGACCATATTTTAGGCCACAAAGCAATGCCTAGCAAATACAAAAAAATAGAGATAATGCTTGCATTCTATCAGATCATAGGAATAAAATTAGAAATCAATGATAAAGGTAAAAAAACAGAAACTAGTCTAACACCTGGAGAGTCAATAATATGCTATCAAATGTCCAATGGATAGCAGAAGAAATCAGGGATGAAATAAAGACATACTTAAAGGTAAATGAAAATAGTGACAAAACATATGAAAATCTCTGGGACACAATGAAGATGATTCTAAGAAAAGAGTTCAATGCAATCATCTCATTCATTAAAAGAATATTCACTCACCATATCGATGACCTAACATTACATCTAAAAAGTCTTAACAAAATAGCAAATCAACACCAAAAGCAGAAGATAGGAAATAATTAAAATCAGAATCAAAATAAATGAAAGTAAAACAAAGCAGATGAAAAAATTCATACAAATTGAAAATGCAAAAAATTGGTTCTTTGAAAAAATTAATGAGTCTTAAGACGGATAAGCCTCTCCTTACACAGCAACATAAGACAGCAACAGCTTCCCCAGAGCCAGAGATCCCAAGAGGACAGGGAAGAGGACACAACAGGAAAAAGAAGAGAGAAGCAAGAAAGGAGAGAGCGAGATGTTAGCCACAGACATTTCATAAGTAAATCTTGGAGGTGACAATACACGAACATTTGTCATGTTCTAGAGGTCACAAGGGAGACACCAAACCCGAGTGACACTGAAGGGCAGGAGATGCTCACATGTGCGCACAAGAGTGTGGAGAACTGGGAGCTGCTAAGCAGGAGGCCCAGCACACAGGCCTGGCAGACTTCTAGTACTGGAATTATTCTTAATTCCAGTACTAGAATTAAGAACTGGAATTAAGAATACTGGAATTATTCAATTCCAGTGTGGCCACAGAACTCATTTTGTCTGACTTGAATCTTATTAGTGTGAGCCTTCTTTTACATCCCAGAAGATTGTCTTACTACTCTGTGTGTACTCAAAACAAATGGATCTTCTGATGTCCCAGAAGGAAGTCTTGGGAACCATGAATGAGTCCCCTGGTCGACAGGGTCATTCAAGTCCTCTGCAGGCTCACTGATTTTCTACTTGTTCTATCCATTACTGACAGAGAAATAATAGAATCACTTCCATCATCTTAGACATATCAATTTCTCCTTATACTGATCAGGATCTGCTTCAAATGTTCCGAATGTTCCCAGTTCATAATGTTTAGGATTATCACACATTCTTGAACAACTGAGCCCTTTATCATTTGGAAGAGACCTTCCCTTTTTTTAATTCTTTTTTGTTGTTGTTCTCATTAGTTGTACATGACAGTAAACTGCATGTATACATTTTCATACATCATACCTAAATGAAGAAAACCTTCCCCTTTATCATTATGAAAATACCTTCTTTATCCCCACAACATACTTTGCTCTAGTTGCTTTCTTATCAACATAGCTAACTCCAACTCTCCTTTAAACAATTAGTCTTACAGCAGCATATCATTTTTTACCTTTTTCTTCTTAATCTACACCCTCCTCCTCACTGCCTTGTGCCTTGCTTCATTAGGTCCCCGGCCACAGAATGTCCACCTTGCTCACTAGCCAGATTCCTCAGCAGAACACTGGGTTTCACTCTGCATAACACCCAGTGCACAGCAAACGTTCAAATCTTAAGAACGCAACAAGTTCTCCAATTTTGGGTTTTCCAACACCAAAATTAAAATATCCTCTCGTCTAACAGCTCACAAGAATGGCGAAAAACAAGGAAGAAAAAAATGGGGATTATACTGAATGTCATCAGTACTATCATCATAAACCTTTATAAAGTTAAATTTTGCTGCTTTCTGTAGAAAGCATAAAGTTCAATTCTTCTGTGGTATCAAAAAATCCCAGATGTAAGTAAATATCTATTGGGATAGTTCTATTAATCAGGAATCTGATTTATATTTCTAAGGAAAAGATGATAACGCCTTCATGGAAGCAGGTCTGTATCACATAATCAACATAAAAGTGCATGCGTGTATATGTGAGTGTGCGTGTGTGTGTGCGTGCGTGTGTGTGTGTGTGTAAAGAAAAACTCTGTGTTTAGGACAAGGGAGAACAGTTTACTAAACTTTGTAAATATTCCAACATTTACGATTTGGTATACAGGGGTGGAAATGTAGCTAACTGGTAGAGCACCTGCTTAGTAGGTGGAAGGCTCTGGGTTAAATCCCCCACATTGTTTAAAAAAAAAAAATGAGAAAGATACAGAGAGAGAGAGAGAGAGACAATAAATAAATTTAGTATTCATATAACTTTAAATCCTTTCCTACAAAAAAAAAGTTTTAAAATAATTTTTTATGTTGAAAACGTAATTTTAATAGACAATTCTTCATCTTACATAGGAGCACAATAAAATACACCACATTCTGAAGAAACTCCAGAAATTATGAGAATAAGAGTGAGGCAAATTCAAAATGGGCTACAATATCCATTACCATAAACTGCAAGAGACAAAAGATTCCAACCTGAAGGTTAACATTTACATATTTATGACTTGGCTACATTTATGACTTAAAAATAAGAATCAGGAATTAGATGTGGAGAGAGGTGGAAAAGAACAGTTTTGTTAGGGGAGGAAACTGTCAGTAAATAAAAATCTACTAATATCAAATTAAAGAATTAAAGGAGCTCCCACAGCAAATACTAGGAGATGAAAGCAACACATTAACTTAAGATTTGATGCTCTCAAAGGAAGAAACCTTTCTGGTGACACTTCTGCAAGCTGGTTGCTTGAGATATACTCTTAGGTCTATAAGGAAGACTCAAATGCATTAGCAAACCCCAAATGAATATCAGATTGGTGTTTGCTAATAATACACACCAGTGGCCACATAGGAAGTTTAAAGATAGGAACCAAGAAAAAGGTCATAATCCACATTTGAGGTAAAAATGTGGCACAACATGTGAAACTCCTACATGTCAGTCACTAATGCTTTCTTTGCTGTGACTGTCCCTGTACAGTAATTTTTCAAACATTGTGGCAAGACACCAACAACAGCCTAACAGACTATTGTTAACAATAGCCTAATCAGACAACATACATTTATTTTGTATTTCTAGTAGGTTAAAAAAAAAATGTCAAGATACTGATGCTTTATGCATGCTCAGGGCCAATTTATAGATACTACATTCAGTAATATCTTCACATGAGTTTGCATCAGTGAAAAGAAACTGGCAAACTCACTTGCTATTCTATTTGTCAGATGGTGAAGACCAAAACAGAATATTTCATCAGTTTTAATTTTTAAATACGATTGTCACATTGGGAAAATGAAATAAACACAGTAAAATAAACTGTACAAAGGCAAAGTAGAATAAAAAAATATTTTACAAAAAACTTAAGATTTACAGAAGTTTTCAGACAAGCCATACAAAAATGGTCACAAGTTTTTTCTTTTTTTTTTTTAAGGGGGGAATCTACACCTGACAGCAAAGTCAAAATGTTATTAGTGAGGGCTGTGATGTTTGTTTAATGTTCCCATTTTGATTCAAAGAATCAAGCTTATCCATCTACAGAGTCTAAATAAAGTTAGACACGGCTAGAGAGCATATTCTTAAGAACTGGTTAGCTGCTTTTAACCAATACAATTAGATCACCATAAAGGGGGCAGAAAGGAGCCCATAAAATTAAAATAAAACTACCTTTCCCCTCAAAAAAAAAAAAAAAAAAAATCAAGAACAAAAAAAAAACCCACAAAATAAAAACACCCATACCCCTGGCAGCTAACCCTGACAACTGCCTTCATTCACAGTGCTTTATACCTAAACCATGATGGGTGAAATGAATAAAAGCAGAGAGCCACTGCTTTTAAACGTTCCGCAACAATCCAGATGATACTTCTAGCCTCGGCTCATGCTTTACAACAGTAAATCAGGACAAGACATAGATTTGCTAATGTGCATTTAATCACCAAAGGACTGAAGATGTCTGGGCTTTTATTCTGTAATGTTTCTATTAAGACTGTGTCCATTAAATGCAAACAAAAAAGGAAGAAGTCTTGGCAGAACAGGAGAAGTGATGCACACTTGATGATTGGATAGATTTAAGTATTATTCATGGCATATAGCCTAGTCCATGCCCTAGCTGTTTCTATGGCTTGGGCTTCGTTGGTCTTCCACTGCTCCTCTACATCATTTGCTAATGGATCATCTGGATTAGGAGCACTTAACAAAGCCTGGATCCATAGCAGAACTGTGCGGATCTGCAGTGCTGGGGACCACTTATCTTTCAATATATCTAAACATATTCTTCCCAACTTGTGTACATTAGGATGATAAATTTTGGTCATGAATTGTACTTTAGGTGCTGCCACTGGGTATTCTTCTGGAAGGAATAGTTTAAAAGTCCCTCCCTCAAAGGGGGAATCCTGGGGGCCAGCAATGACCACATGAAAATAACGGGCATTGCTCTCATCTGGTTCTGCTTTCCTGCCAGAACTGGTTCTGCCAGCAAACGCTGGGTTTCCTTGATGATCCTGCGAGGCAGCCCAGCCATCTTGTCAGATCCCGAGTTCGGCCTCTGGTTTCCTCTCCGGCTCCGCTCTCCTCACACACGAGTGGAAGTCCCGGGCTCCACTTCCGGGGTACGTTGCTGCCCCCGTCGTCGCCGCCGCCGCCGCCTAGGCCACTCCGGACTCGGGAAATGTAGTCCAGGCACTGGTGCGGGTTCGGGCGGGTTCCCCCCCCCCCCCCCCCCCGCGACCTGGCCCCCTCCCCCGCGCTCCCCGCCCCTACCCTAGCTGGGGGTGGCGGAAGTGACGCGCCACGGTGGGGCAGGGACTTGGTGGAGGGGGGGCGGCGCGGAGCTCCGGCCCCCGCAGCCAAGCCTGCAGCGCGACTGTAAGACTCTAAAATAAATTCTTAGAGAAAAAACAGTTCATCCAAATACAATGGCAGCCTCCACAACAGTGTTTGGCACCACACACATTGGCTTCTCCTTCACTTTTATGACTGGACCTGCAAACAAAAGACCACTCTCCAAACCCCAACCACAGTCCACTCTCCAGCCAGAGGACTAGGAAAAATGCAGTCTGGTGAGTCAGACCTCCTGTGGAGAAGAAGGGCCTCACTGTAGCCAAACACCACAGAATAACCTGCAGCCTGTGGCTCAATGGTCTGGTTTAGGAGAAGGTCAAGGAGGGAACCACATCCCCCTCAGGGTAATGAGGGCCCAGCCTGCCAGTGTCTTTGGAGAGCAAAACATGAACTTCCACCCCAGTTCAGAAGCAGAGAGGTGGCTCTGCTCCTGCCACAAGCAGTAACCCCCAGCACCTCCCAACCTGGCTGGATAATACAGGTCAGCTGGGAAACCTCAACTTTTATCCTCAACCCAGTAACAAGCCCCATACCCTCCCCCACCATTTTCTCTGCCAGAGTCAAAACAAAGAACAAAACCAGGTTTCTCAAAAGATCCAAAGTCAAAGATGAGACACCCAAATATCCAGGTTCTATTTGAAAAATCACCCACACCAGGAGCTGGGGAAATCTCAGCATGAAAGAAAACAGTCAATTATCTCGTGCTAACACCAAGAGTACAGGCCTGATAGAATTATATGACAGACAACTTACAGCCTCCCTCAAAAGAATATGACAAATAATTATGACATGCTTGAAAACAATGCAAAAACCAGAAAGTGTATTCATAAAAATAGGTCTCAGCAAAGAACAAGAAAATATCTTTTTTACAAAAAGTAATAATTTTCAGAGTTAAAAAAAAAAAATACAATAACCAGGGCCTAGGTATGTAGCTCAGTGGTAGGGTGTGTGCTTAGCATGCTAGAGGACCTGGGTTCCCTCAAGAAACAAACAGATAAAAAATATATATATACTATTGAATTAAAAAGCTCTTTTGACCTCAAATGAGCTGGTAGCTGCTGTCCCCAGGACCAATCAGAAGAGCATTAGCAGGAACTCACCACGATTACTGAAAACCATGAAGGAAATCAGGCCTGCAGCACTGACACAGGCAACAAGGACAAAACGTGAGGACAGAAGGCTGGGTACACAGAGACTCCATGTATATGAAATATGCAGAACAAGGAAATCCACACAGGCACAGAGCATTGGAGTGGTCACCACAGGATGGGGGGAAGTATGAGCAAGGAACAATGTATAACGGGCACAAGGTGTTTTCTGGGATGATGAAAAAGTTTTGAAACTCGGGACAGGCAGTGGATGCACAACACTCTAAATGCACCAAATGCCAGCAAATTGGAACCTTCAGAATGATTTCTGTCACCCTCTGTACCCTCAGGGTCCACATCCATACATTCAACCAAGGACTGAAAATATATGTGGAAAAAAAAAAATGAAGATGCATCTGTAGACTTTTTTCTCGTCAGCAATTGTCATCACTTGTTGCATACCAACAATTTACATAGCACTTACACTGTATTAAGTATTACACACACTTAATTTTAACAGAAGTTAAACAATACAGGAGGATGAATGTAGGTCATATGCAAATACTATGCCATTTTATATGAGGGCCTTGAGCATCTGTGGATTTGGGTATCTCAGAGGGGTACTGGAACTAATCCCCTGCAGACAATAATATATTTTGTGTTTCATCTTAATTTGTAAAAAGCAGAAGAAAAATAAAATAAATAAGCAGAGAAAAATAAATAAAAATTAAAGCAGCCTTTAAATAAATGTATAGAAAAGCTCTTTGAAATTTTTATATTCTGAAATGCATCACGGTTTCCTAAAACTTGAGAAAATGGACAAAAAGAGTTCCAACAATAAAGTTTACAGAAGGCACATGGGGCAGGGACACAGGCCTGGTTGTGGTTGGTAAGCCAAAAGAATGGGGTCGCATAACGGTTTTGTCCCAAGACACACTTATTTTACTTAATTGACTAAGCATACACACTGTCATGCTTAATTGATAATGTCAAACAATAAGATTTATGAAATCATGGCTTCCTATGGGTCACTCTCCTCATTCTTCCATATTAACAGCACCTGGGCCCAGTGTGGAGGGACTTTATGATGGTTTCTTTTAATGCCACAGGACTCAACAATGATCCACAGAGTTAAGTTATTCATTGGCAAAATAATTTAGAAGACCTTTTTTAAGAAAAAAAGCCTTTACTCCTACCTGTGCCTTTGTTCTTTCCCTCTCCAATGGACTGGCTTCTCTAGAAAACAATGCCATATGAAATTCTGGCATCCAAAATCCAATTTGAAATCCTATATCCCTAACTCACCAGGTACTTCAGGCTAAACAGCTCACTGCACACAGAGGGCTGCCCACTCTGCACACCTCAGGGTGCTTTAGTTTCTTAAAATGTTACTTTTAACATGTAGAAACAGGTGGCATCTCGAATGGATACGTTTCTCTTAAAAGTTAATTCTTTAAATAAGAGGCAGTAAAAGATCATCAGGTATATTCACAAGTGCTTAAAATAGCAGATATAAAGACCCACAAGTGCTTGCCCATCTGGAAGGGAAGGAGGTGCTAATTAGTATTCCCCATATCTGATACCTTCGGTCAAGAAATATGACTGGGCCTCACAGGCTGGGATGAAGGTGTGGGGTAGGGGGACACACTAAAAATAAATTAAGTTGGCAGGACAATCTTAAAATCGGTTCGTGGAAGAGAAAGAAGAGATTCTAGGGGTACTACTGACAACTGGTTGGGAATGCCTGGGACTTGATCACAACCATTCTCAGAAGCAGAACCAAGGACAGGTTTGAGGTCCCACCTACCTCTTGGTTAAGGTTGGAGACTTGGCCAATCTGGGATCTGTGACAGACAGGAAGTTGGGGACTGCCATGATGTCTCTAAGAGGTTATGCTGACAGTCAATGAAAAGCAATGCTCCGATACACTCAAAACTGCCCCGATTCCTCAGAACTTTTGAAAAAAGAGAAGTTCAAAACAAAAGCCTCCTTTGGAAATTGAAATAATAATCAGGCAGAATTTTCAGATTATGTTCTTAAAATTTAGCCATTACCTAGGAAGAAAGTATTATTAAGCTGTGAGTCATTCAGATTCTTTTTAAAAGAAAAAAACATAGGATAATTGGAGATTAGCTCTCATCTCTATGTCAACAAAAATTGATATAAATATGCTTCTATAAAGTCAACAGAAAATTCTCTCATGATTCCCAATTACATGCAGTTTCACAGTACAAGGATAGTCAGCCAATTCAAATCCGGTCAACTGGCAAATGCCACATTAGTGTGGTCCAGAGATGACTGCTCAACACTGTGGTTACTGCATACCAAAAAAAAAAACAATTTCTCAAAGTACAATCAGTCCTGTACTAGTTTTAAAAGAACGCTAAAACAAAACCAATTAAAGTATCAGCTGCTAGGGTTTCTGAGTGCTTTACCATTGACCTATGTCCCCAGTCCTTTACTCTATTTTGTATTTTGAAACAGGCCTCACTAAGGTGCTGCAGTTTACCTGGAACTTGCAATCCTCCTGCCTCAGTCTCAGAAATTGCTGGGTTTATACGCATGTGTCATGGTACCCAACCCAGAATCTTTTTAATGTTGAAAATTGAAATAATATGTGCTAGTGATGATTAGAGTCAAAGATGTATCCATTTTCAAGTTCTGAGTGCACAAAGCATACCTTGTTTGGAATCTCATCTGCAGTTCGTTTCTGACTTCAACTTGGCATAATTTTCAGATTATGTTCTTAAAATTTAGCCATTACGTTAAATGATGTTATTTCATTGAGTACACTTCCATTTTATTCCTTTCCCTTCTTTTATTTTTTTTTCCCTACTACTACAGCTTGAACTCAGAGGAGCTTTACCACTGAGTTACTCCCACACCTTTTCAAGACAGAACTTGATCTTGGGCTAATTAGTAAGACTTGGTAGTATACAACACCAGCTGCACATCTTTTCTCCACCCACACAGAAAATAACTTTACCACCCTGAATTCCACATACAGTGAGCAGAACCCGACACACATCCAGATTTTGAAAAGGTCTATTGCAAACATGCCTTGTTTAGGAAAAAATTCGTATGCAGTGCCAAAGAATACAAACCTTTGATTCAGTATTTCCAACTCCTGGAATTTACCCCAAGGAAACAAGGACAAAACTCTATGCTTAATGATGATAACTGCAAGAATTTTTTTAAAGAGCAGAAATTCTGGACATATGCAACGTTCCAAAGTGGGGTAATCAAGTACAACTGAGACTATACATTCAATATAATAAATATTCAACACTATAAAAGCAAAGTTGCTTATGAATGGGGCATAAAAGCTTAATAAACGTACAGACCAGAGCAAGAACAGATTAGGACAATAAAGGTATTCTTTAGTCTGGGATTCGATAATGTGGGTAAATTATTTTTATTTGTGCATTTACAATTGTTTTAAAAAATTAAGAGATCATATTTCCTATTGCTCCAAAGCCCCATTTCAAATTTTCATATTCCTTAAACAACCTAAACACCCAAATGGAGTCAACATTAAAATAAGAAAAATAAATCCTTCTCATCAATACACTTTATATTGGGGGTAAAACATTTTAAAGTAGAACAGTATCTTTAAAAGCACATCTCGGTGCTCCCTCAACCTCTGCGGGGTTGAGTTCCGAGTGGAATAAAATCACTCTTTTGTAGGTAGACATCCGCGACTAACAAGGTCAAGCAAATTAAAATTAACCGCTGAGCCTACATTAGGGCTGGGAGATTAGATAGGATGGTGACTTGAGACCTGCTTCAGCTCTGTTCAGCCTCAGGTCCCATAATATGGAATTGCGTCCCCGAAGCTGTCTGGAGGAGCTGGGGGAACCCCCGGTTCGAGCCCTAGGTCCAGGTCCCCGCCAACCCAGCGGGAAGGAAGAAGGGAGAGAGAGAGGGGTTGTCTGACTGCACAAGGCTGGAGTCTCCCTCGGTACCGCACCCTCAGTAGCCACTGCCTTCGAGCGGCTCCCCGCCCGGTGCACCTGCGCTCCTTACGGCCAGAGGCCGCCAGTCCGCACCGCTAAGCGCCCCTGGCTCCTGAGCACCTAAC
The DNA here is from genome assembly GCF_902686445.1 of Sciurus carolinensis. Classification (NCBI taxonomy): domain Eukaryota; kingdom Metazoa; phylum Chordata; class Mammalia; order Rodentia; family Sciuridae; genus Sciurus; species Sciurus carolinensis. The sequence continues at coordinate 41,564,347 of NC_062215.1, read as the reverse complement.
TGCCCCGACCCCATCCCGTCCTCACCCTCTGCTGTCCAAGGAAGAAATCGCAGGCTCTCCAGGAGGTGTCTCTAGGAGCCAAACGGCCGCTCCACGCGCAAAATGCTCAACCGCCAAAACGCACCGGCAGTGGATGGCAAGGGCCAGGGCGAGAAGAGGCACGTGCCCCGGGCTTGGGGCGTGGCCTACCCGAGGGGGAGGAGCAGCAGCAAAGAATGATGAAGCTGAGTTGGCTGCAGCATATCACCACTTCTCACAGGGTTCCACAGTGACATGACTGGTTTCTCATCAGTTCCCCTCCCTGCAGGCACTAAACTTGGGTTCCTTTGTTCTATTATAGCAGATACCACATCTCTATTTGCTTTCCATTCTCCTCTTTTGTAAGCTGATGTCAAATCTCCCCACCTCTTTATTCTTGGGATATAAACCATAGGAGTGACCCATGATGGATGTCCAGCCCAGATGACCCACAGGATGACTGTAACAGTGTGGGCCCTAAGCAAGAACCACCCAGCTATGTGCAGTCAACCAGAGAAAACTGAGAGATAATTATAAAATTTTGTAGTAAGGCACTGAGTTTAGGGTTTCTTTGTTATATAATGGGTTTAATAAGCAGGAAAGGAACAACAGCCCAATTTAAAAGCCTATAGGAAGTTTTGTGCTAAAGTTAACTTTGGTTACTCCATTGTTAAACTTGTTAATCCCTTGCTCATTTGGATGTTTGCAATGGGCTTTTGCATATAATGGAAATGCTGAGCTCACCAGTGCACATCTTTGTCCATATTCAAGAGCCAAATTCCTGCCTATAAAATAGAAATCAAGATGCCCAATCAAAGACATTTCCCTTCAACTTTTTCTGTAAAGAAGAAAGTTGGGCTGGGTTTGTGGTCAGTGACAGGGCACTTGCCTAAATGTGCAAGGCACTGGGTTCGATTCTCAAAACCAACTATAAATAAATAAATAAATAAATAAATAAATAAATAAATAAATAAAATAAAGTTCCATTGCCAACTAAAAAATATTTTAAAATAAAGAAGAAGAAAGCAGGGCATTTTGTGCACACCTATAATCCTACCTACTTAGGAAATATTGTTATGTTTGAGCACAGCCTGGGCTACATAAGGAGAACCTCTCTCAAAAATTAAGCATAATAGGGGCTGGGGTTGTGGCTCAGTGGTGGAGCACTTGCCTAGCATGTGTAAGGCACTGGGTTCAATCCTCAGCACCATGTATAAATAAGTGAATAAAATAAAGGTCAACCAACATCTAAAAATAAAAACTAAGCATAATAAAAATATTAAGTTATATACCTCAGTAGTATACCCTTGCCTAGCAAGGATAAAGCCCTGGGTTCAATGCCAAATATTGGGGGTGAGGGGAATGGAAGGAAAAGAATCCTTGCTCTAAGTTTTTTTAATCTGTTCTAATTATTTATACATGACAGTAGAATGCATTTTTACACATCTTACGAATATGGAGTATAACTTCTCATTCTTCTGATTGTAAATGGTGTAGAATCACATCAGTCATGTGATCATACATATACATAGGATAATAATGTCCACTTCATTCTACTATCCTTCCTACACCCAGACTCCCTCCCATCACTTCACTGCCCTCTGCCTAATCCAAAGTGCTTCTACTTTCCCTAGCCACACCTCCTTATTGTGAATTACCATCTGCTTATCAGGGAAAACAGTCAGCCTTTTGTTTGGGGGGATTGGTTTATTTCCCTTAGCATGATAATCTCCATCTCCATCCATTTACATGCAAATTATATGATTTTATTCTTTAAGGCCAAGTAATATTCCACTGTGTGCATATGCCACGTTTTCTTTATCAACTCTTTCATTCTGTAATTTAGCTATTGTGAATTTGGCTGATATGAACATTGATATGGCTACCTCACTGTAGTATGCTGATTTTATGTCCTTTGGGTAAACACCAAGGAGGGGATGACTGGGTCAAATGGTACTTCCATTCCAAGTTTCCTGAAGAATCTCCATACTGCTTTCCATAATGGTTGCACCAATTTGCAGTCCCACCAGCAGAGTATGAGCATACTTTTATCTCCACATCCTCACCAGCATTTATTGTTACTTATATTCTTGATAACTGTTATTCTGAGTGGAGTGAGATGAAATATGAGAATAGTTTTGATTGTATTTCTTCTTCTCTGAAGTGTCTATTTAGTTCCATAGCCCATTTATTGATTGGGTTTTAAATTTGGTTTTATTTATTTATTTATTTATTTTTGGTGTTAAGTTGTTTGAGTTCCTTATGTATCTTGGAAATCCGTGCTCTAACTGAGGTGCATGTGGTAAACATTTTCTCTCATTATGTAGGCTCTCTCTTCACATAATTGACTGTTTCCTTTGCTGAGAAGAAGCTTTCTAATTCAAATCCATCCCATTTACTGATTCTTGAGTTTACTTCTTGCCCTTTAGGAGTCCTGTTAAGAAAGTTGGGTCCTAAGCTGACACGGTGAAGATTTGGACCTACCTTTTTTTTCTATTAGGCACAGGGTCTCTGTTCTACTGTCTAAGTCTTTAATCCACTTTGAGTTGAGGTTTGTGCAGGGTGAGAGATATGGGGGTTTAATTTCACTTTGCTGCATATGGATTTCCAGGTCTAGCAATAGGCTATCTTTTATCCAATGTATGTTTTTGGTGTCTTTGTCTGATATGAGATAACGGGATGTATGTGGGTTTGTCTCTGTGTCTTCTATTCTGTACCACTGGTATACATGTCTGTTTTGGTGCAAATACCATGTCACTTCTGTTTCTAAGGCTCTGTAGTATAATCTAAGTGCTGGTACTGTGATGTCTCTGGCTTTACTCTTCTGCTAAGGCTTGCTTTGACTATGCTAGGTCTCTTTTTTTCCAAGTTAACTTCATGACTGTTTTTTCTACTTCTATGGAGAATGTCATTGGGATTTTAATAGGAATTGCATTAAATTGGTATACCACTTTTGGTACTACGGCCATTTTGACACTATTAATTCTACCTATCTAAGAGCATGGGAGATGTTTCCATCTTCTACGGTCCTCTTCAGTTTCTTTCTTTAGTGTTCTGTAGTTTTCATTGTAGAGGACTTTCACCTCTTTTTGTAGATTGATTCCAAAGTATTTTACATTTTTTGAGACTACTGTGAAAGGGGTAGTTTTCCTCATTTCTCTTTCAGTGGATTTCTCAATGATCTATAGGATACAGGAATGCATTTGGGTTATGGGTGTTGATTTTATATTCTGCTATTTTCATGAATTCATTTATTAGTTTTCTAGTGGAATTGTTTGGATCTTCTGAATATCAAATCATGTCATCAGCAAATAGTGATACTGTGAGTTTTTTTCTTCCCATTCATATCCCTTTAATTTCTTTCATCTATCTCATTGTTCTGGCTAGAGTTTCCAGGACTACGATGAGAGTTTCCTTCACTATGCTGAATAGAGGTGATGAAAAAGGGTATCCCTATCCTGTTCCAGGTTTTAGAGGGAATGTTTTCAATTTTTCTCCATTTGGAAAGTTGTTGGCCTTGGGGTTAGCATAAATATTTTTTTCTTAGCAAAGGAGAATACAGGGGAATCCTGCCCCAGAGGCTGAGATTCTAACTGCCAGGGGGAACAACTGGCTTTTAAAAATATGACATAAAGGCTAAATTTAAGCTATGCCATGTGAGGAATCAAAATATATTTGCACCCTCAAAAGATACCGGTTTCTCACCCATTTGTGCCATCCCTGAAGTCCTGTGGTCATTGTGCTGAAGAACAAATAACTCTACCTAGGACACAAAGAAGGGTAATCTTGCTCCCTTCCTTCATGGTTTAGGAGGAAGCGAGGAATAAGAGGAAGGAAAATTATATCACTTTAAAATGAGCTATCAGTGGAAAAGCAGCAAGGGTCATGTTCAAGGCATGGAGTGGACCCCATTACATCAGCAGCTGTTTAGGGTTGGAGGTGAGCAATGACATTTCCATGGAGTCCATGGAGTAAGAGGTCATCAGAGGAAGCTTATTTGCAACTGCTTCTTTACCCTTGAGTCCCTGGCCATCCAACCTCCAAGGTGGAGTGGGACTGCAGCCAATGTGGCTGTGGGAGACAGCAGAGGCCAAGACCAGGGCCCCAGTCAAGGGAGCCTTAGAAGCTTCTCTCATTGGAACCCTTCCTCTATCCTCTAACTTTTCTTCTTTTCCTCTTTGCCCCGCAAATGAAAAGAACCTCATTTCTTTTCTGATTAAAATACTATTTACATATCATGAAAATCAAACAAGCAAAAAGAAAAATATACATCTGCTTTATTCTATGTAGGTAATCACACTTGATAATTTTTTAGACTCCATTTTCCATTTAATGATTTATTGTGCACCCAATTCCAGGTTGATGAATTTAGGTTGATGTCATCATTATGTAAACCATGGACAAAATAGCCCAGACTGGGAGCCAGCAGCCAGGGTCCAAATTCTTTTCCTCTCTCAGCTGTGTGATCTCAAGCAAGTTCCTTTATTTCTCTGCACCCGTTTCCTCATCTATATGATGGGAATGCTAACAGCATCTACCTCATGGGTGGTTGGATGACCTGGTGATTTATTAACCAGCACACACTTGACAACCACTCTCTACTAGCTATACATAGAAGCTATTGTGGTATGAAGAGATCATCCTTTTGTTAAACTAATCCCTAATTCTGCTACTTTTTACTATTATATACAATCTGTTTCTGTACCATTGTCCAATTATTGCATCATGTCAAATTGACAGAGGTTTGTTTACTTGAATTCCCTTTCAACATTTGGTTTCCCACAAAGTGTATACTGATTTACATTCTCACCAGGAAAGTAGAAAAGTGTTTGTGACCCTCACCCTCACCAATGCCAGGCACTATCCATGTTTTTGTTTTTTTTTTTTTTTTTTGAGGGGGGGTGGTTTGCGGTGATCGGATTGAACTCAGGACCTTGTACTTGCAAAGCAAACACTCTACCAACTGAGCTATCTCCCCAGTCCTCGCTATCCATGCTTTAACTTGACAGAATGGATGGTCAATGTTTTCTGGACTTGAAAAATTACTTGTCCAAATCAAGATACCAAATCAAGTTACACTGCTCATCTTGCCATTTGAATTTCATCTTATTCATTCATGCAACACTTGGTGATTGAGTACTTCCCACATGACAGGCCCAAGACCAAGACCGGGGACTTTAGCAGCAAACAAACAAACAAACTAAACCAACTTCATAAGTTACCCAAATTAGATGGGACAATTCATATGTAGTGTTTAGCAAAGTCCTGCTTTAATGCCCAGTAATTTCCAAGTAAGTTTGTAGTTGCTTCCTAAATATATGCATAGTATTATTATCATTGTATATGACATTCATTATCATTACACATATAATGACATATATTACATATTACCATTATCATTTTAAGCTACAGACTTTAGAAGTCACTTCTCTCTGACCCTCAGTTTCTTCATCTATGAATAGGCTAAAGCACTTACCTTTGGGCACAATTGAGGGTGGAGTGGAATCATGTATTCATGGTACCTGGACACAAAACAAATCATAGCAATGTTGAGACAGGACACACCCAGGCTCCTGTGTAGTCTTCTTCTGAGTACCCAGTGAAGATCTGGGGCTTTGAACTTTGTGCAGGCATTCTTCTCGCTGAAACTGTTCTCCTTGGCACTACAGGCCCACACTGTGCAGGATACAGCGGCACCCCACCTGCTAGGACGTTTTGTTCATTCTTTCCATCATTGGAATATGACTAGTCAAAGGTTGATGATTTCCCCATGCAGCATCCCCCGATTCCACTCTACCAGGTCCCTCCCTGCCAGAGTCCAGCATCACAGCAAATGCTCCCCTCTCCCAAACCATATTCCTCTGGCTTGGTTACTCCAAAGCCTTCACCCTGAGCTGGACACTTTTGGAAATACTGATCCCCTCCTCCACCTGCTCTGTCACTGTCCTGGCTGGAGAGCCCCTTTATTACCACACTTCAGGCCATTTCTCCTTCCTCCTTCATTGGAAGTTACTCCAGGGAAGCCCAAAGTAGGGCTCTTGACTTTTCTTCCTAGGGCCTCCAGGGACTAAATGTGGTGTACCTCCTTCAGGGCGTTCACCCCCACTCATGTTTTGGATTTGCTTGAGATACTCACAAACAGAGAGAAGATATGCAGCCTGTTCACATTCTGTCATAAGTGTTTGTATTAATCAGGAATCTTGCAATGAAACATAATTTAAACTAGCTAAAAATACAGAGGTGACAGGGGGAGTTTGCTTCCTTCACATAGTAAAGAAGGCCAGGGAAACAGTTTCAGGCATGGCTAAATTTAGTGCTCAAATCCCCAGGGTTTTGTGTTGCTCCTCAAGTTCATCTGCTTTTTTCTTCCTCAGTGGTTTTATTCTCAGTCAAGCTCTACCCAGAATAGATGAAAGACTCTTGAGGAATCAACAGGAAGGATTACTGCATACACAATAAGTTGTTCACATTAATAAAAATAAAACAGAAAATAACAAGTGTTTTCAGGATGTGCAGAAATTGGAACACTTAACATTGCTGATGGGAAAGTAAACAGGGTGCATTCACTGTGGAAGACAGTCAGTGTTGTAGTCATTTGTTTTATTGCTGCAACCAAAAGACCAAGAACAAGTTTAGAGATGGAGATGGAGAATATCAGGCTAAGAAAAATAAGCCAAACCCAAAAAATCAAAGACTGAAAGTTTTCTCTGATAAGTGGATGCCAAACTATAGTGGGGGTGGGGGTAGGGAAGAATGAAGAAACTTTGAATTGGACGAAAGGGAGTGAGGGATGGGGAGAGGATGTGGGGATGGACAGCAGCTTTGTACATGATGTAGGTAGGAAGCACGGAGAAAGCGCTGGTCAACAAGGACAAACTATATACCCCAAAGGCAAGCCCCCAGGGACCTACCCCTTCTAGTCACAGGGTACCTGTCTACAGTTACCACTCCCTTAATCTCTATCAGAGAATTAAATTACTGATTAGGTTAAGGCTCTCATAACCCAATTGTTTCACTGCTAACATTTCTTGCATGAGTTTTCAGGTGACAACTCACTAATATTAAAACCATAACAGAAGATGGCGGACTAGAGGGCAGCTGCATTTCACGCTGCTCCAGGACGCAAGATTCAAAAGAGGAGATAGTGAGAGACTTGGGACCAACTCAAAGCTGCCGGGTGAGTCTCTCCTGTTGGGGAGGCATCCCGGATGGGGCGGTAGCCCCGGAACGCAGGTAATCTGTGAAGTGGAGTATGCTCGGCGAGACACCCCTCCCCCCGCTGGAGCGGTAAACACGGACAACTGGGATCATCGTAGAGGAGGCGGCTCAGCACAGCGCTTGGACTCGAGCAGCCGCTGGGGCTCCGGGCGGCTGCCTGGGGAGGAGCTGCGTGGTGAGCTGTTTGGTCCCAGAACAACCGCTTCTGAACACCGGGAGGTTGCCAGGAGGAGGAGGAGGAGCGCGGCGTGTTGCTTGACCTGGGAGTGACTGCATCAGAGCCGCGGGCGGTTGCCGGAGGAGGAGCTGCGTGACGAGCTGTTTGAACTCGGAGAAGCTGCTCCAGAACACTGGTGGCCTGCCTGGAGGAGGAGAGCGGTGGGACGCTTAGCCTGGGAGTGACTGCATCAGAACCACAGGCGGTTGCCAGAGGAGGAGGCGAGTGGTGAGTTGATTGGACTAAAAGCGACCGCTCCTGAACACCGGTTGCCTGCCTGGAGGAGAAGCGTGGTGAGTCACCTGGTCTCAGAGCCACCGCTCCTGAACACCCGGGGGGCTACCCCAAGGAGGAGGAGGAGGAACAGGGCGGGTCACTTGGACTTGGAGTGACTGCCTAGGGCTACGGGTGGTTGGCGGGAGGAGGAGACCCAAAGTGAGTTGCGTAGACTCCTAGTGACTGCGTCGGAAACCAGGCGGCTGTCCGGAGGAGGAGGTGTGTGGCGGGTCTCTGGGTCTCGGAGCTATTGTATGGGGCTCCAGGTGGTGGCTCAGGGGAGGGGCTGCATAGCCAGGCGATTGGTGCAGAGCAGGGTCCCAGGAGCTAGGTGGCTTCTTGCTGGAAGAGCCACACAGAGACAAGCCTAGGGGCGGAGCGAAGTTTCCAGGGCGGCGGGCAGATTCTCTGGGAGAGGCAGCCTAAGGAGACTCGCCTGCGAAGGGCGAGGCTCCCAGGCCCAGGACGTAGGTCCGGGCCCCTGGGATCATTGCAGAGGAAGACAGCCCAGCCCAGGTGGTAGTTGTAGATTGAGGGGAACCTCTAGGAGGGCAACTGACCAGCGAGACGTCCCCACCGAGTGAGTCTTCCCGGCCGGGGGAGGTTTTCCCACAGGGACGGTAAAGCCAGAGACATAGGCACAAACAGGCCTTGCCTCAGCCCGCAGTCTAGTTCCCCATTGGATGACCATTGGTCAACAAGTGGAGGCACCTCAGCCCACTAGCAGGGAATATACGCCACCTGAGGGTTACCACACCTAGAGAGGCAGCTTCTTCGTGGAGCTCTGCATTATCAACCTCCTCCAAGACTTCAGGCTACTGAAGGATAAGAGGGGATATACTAGCAATCTTCAGGGACATTATAAGTTGATAGAGGAAATCTGCAATATCTTAATGACCCACTGATTCCTGAACAATATGAGAAAACAAGGGAAGAAAATGCCCCAAACAAATCTAGAGGTTACATCAATAAAATCCAATGACAGCATGGCAGAAGAAATGACAGAAAGGGAGTTCAGAATGTACATAATTAAAATGATTAGGGAAGCAAACGATGAGATGAAAGAGCAAATGCAGGCATTGAATGATCGCACCAATCGACAGTTAACAGAGCAAATTCAGGAAGCAAAAGATCATTTCAATAAAGAGTTAGAGATATTGAAAAAAAACCAAACAGAAATCCTTGAAATGAAGGAAACAATAAACCAAATTAAGAATTCCATAGAAAGCATAACCAATAGGATAGAACACCTGGAAGACAGAACCTCAGATATTGAAGACAAAATATTTAACCTCGAAAACAAAGTTGAACAAACAGAGAAGATGGTGAGAAATCATGAACAGAATCTCCAAGAACTATGGGATATCATGAAAAGGCCAAATTTGAGAATTATTGGGATTGAGGAAGGCTTAGAGAAACAAACCAAAGGAATGAACAATCTATTTGAAGAAATAATATCAGAAAATTTCCCAAATCTGAAGAATGAAATGGAAAATCAAGTCCAAGAGGCTTATAGGATTCCAAATACACAAAATTACAACAGACCCACACCAAGGCACATTATAATGAAAATACCTAACATACAAAATAAAGACAGAATTTTAAAGGCTGTGAGAGAAAAGAACCAAATTACATTCAGGGGGAAGCCAATAAGAATATCAGCAGATTTTTCAATCCAGACCCTAAAAGCTAGAAGGGCCTGGAACAACATTTTTCAAGCTCTGAAAGAAAATGGATGCCAACCAAGAATCTTATACCCAGCAAAACTTACCTTCAAATTTGACGATGAAATAAAATCCTTCCATGATAAACAAAAGCTAAAAGAATTTACAAAAAGAAAGCCAGCATTACAGAATATTCTCAGCAAAATATTTCATGAGGAAGAGATAAAAAACAAAGAAGCAAATCAGCAAAGGGAGGAATTATCCTAAAGGAACTGTCAAATAAAGGAGGAACCAAGATGTGTCAAAATTTTAAATATGAATCAAATGACTGGGAATACAAATCATATCTCAATAATAACCCTGAATGTTAATGGCCTGAATTCATCAATCAAAAGACATAGACTGGCAGATTGGATTAAAAAGAAAGATCCAACAATATGTTGCCTGCAAGAGACTCACCTCATAGAAAGAGATACCCATAGACTAAAGGTGAAAGGATGGGGAAAAACATACCATGCACATGGGCTCAGCAAAAAAGCTGGAGTATCCATCCTCATTTCAGATAATGTGGACTTCAAGCCAATGTTAGTCAGAAGGCATAAAGAAGGACATTTCATACTGCTTAAGGGAAGCATAAATCAGCAAGATATAACAATCATAAACATCTATGCCCCAAACAGTGGCTCATCCATGTATGTTAAACAAATCCTTCTCAATTTTAGAAGCCAAATAGACCATAACACAACAATACTAGGTGATTTTAACACGCCTCTTTCACCACTGGACAGATCTTCCAAACAAAAATTGAACAAAGAAACCATAGATCTCAATAACACAATCAATAATTTAGACTTAACAGACATTTATAGAATATACCATCCAACCAAGAGCGAATACACTTTCTTCTCAGCAGCACATGGATCCTTCTCTAAAATAGACCATATATTATGCCACAAAGCTAATGTCAGCAAATACAAGAAGATACAGACACTACCTTGTATTCTATCAGATCATAATGGATTGAAGTTACAAATTAATGAAAGAGTAAAAAACAGAAACTACTCCAACACCTGGAGATTAAACAATATGCTACTATATGATGAATGGATAACAGAAGATATTAGGAAGGAAATTAAAAAATTCTTAGAGGTAAACGAGAACAAAGAAACATCATATCAAAATCTCTGGGACACTATGAAAGCGGTACTTAGAGGAAGATTTATTTCATGGAGCGCATTTAATAAAAGAAGTAAAACTCAAAAAATAAATGACCTAACACTACAGCTCAAAGCCCTAGAAAAAGAAGAACAGACCAACACCAAAAGTAGTAGAAGACAGGAAATAGTTAAACTCAGAGCTGAAATCAACGAAATTGAAACGAAAGAAACAATACAAAAAATTGACAAAATAAATAGTTGGTTCTTCAAAAAAATAAACAAAATTGATAAACCTTTAGCCACACTAACAAAGAGAAGACGAGAGAAAACCCAAATCACTAAAATTCGGAATGAACAAGGAAATATCACAACAGACACGACTGAAACACAAAACATAATTAGAAGCTATTTTGAAAATCTATACTCCAACAAAATAGAAAATTTCGAAGACATCAACAGGTTTCTAGAGACATATGAATTGCCTAAACTGAACGAGGAGGACATACACAATTTAAATAGACCAATTTCAAGTAATGAAATAGAAGAAGTCATCAAAAGCCTTCCAACAAAGAAAAGTCCAGGACCAGATGGGTTCTCAGCCGAGTTCTACAAAACTTTTAAAGAAGAACTCATTCCAATACTTCTCAAAGTATTCCAGAAAATAGAAGAGGAGGGAACTCTCCCAAACTCATTCTATGAAGCCAATATTACCCTGATTCCTAAACCAGACAGAGACACATCGAGGAAAGAAAATTTCAGAACAATATCCTTAAGGAACATCGACGCAAAAATTCTCAACAAAATTTTAGCAAATCGCATACAAAAACATATTAAAAAGATAGTGCACCATGATCAAGTGGGTTTCATCCCAGGGATGCAAGGTTGGTTCAACATCAGGAAATCAATAAATGTCATTCACCATATCAATAGACTTAAAGTCAAGAATCACATGATTATTTCGATAGATGCAGAAAAAGCATTTGATAAAATACAGCACCCCTTCATGCTCAAAACACTAGAAAAAATAGGGATAGTGGGAACATTCCTTAACATTGTAAAGGACATCTACGCTAAACCCATGGCTAATATCATTCTAAATGGTGAAAAACTGAAAGCATTCCCTCTAAAAACTGGAACAAGGCAGGGATGCCCTCTTTCACCACTTCTATTCAATATCATCCTTGAAACTCTAGCCAGAGCAATTAGACAGACCAAAGAAATTAAAGGGATACGAATAGGAAAAGAAGAACTCAAACTATCCCTATTTGCTGATGATATGATGGTATACTTAGAGGAACCAGGAAATTCCACCAGAAAACTTTTAGATCTCATAAGTGAATTCAGTAAAGTAGCGGGATATAAGATCAATGCACATAAATCTAAGGCATTTTTATATATAAGCGATGAATCTTCAGAACGAGAAATTAGGAAAACTACCCCATTCACAATAGCTTCGAAAAAAATAAAGTATTTGGGAATCAATCTCACAAAAGAGGTGAAAGACCTCTACAATGAGAACTACAGAACACTAAAGAAAGAAATTCAAGAAAACCTTAGAAGAGGGAAAGATCTCCCATGTTCTTGGATAGGAAGAATTAATATTGTCAAAATGTCCATACTACCAAAAGTGCTATACAGATTCAATGCAATTCCAATTAAAATCCCAATGATGTACCTTACAGAAATAGAGCAAGCAATTATGAAATTCATCTGGAAGAATAAGAAACCCAGAATAGCTAAAGCAATCCTTGGCAGAAAGAGTGAAGCAGGGGGTATCACAATACCAGATCTTCAACTCTACTACAAAGCAATAGTAACAAAAACGGCATGGTATTGGTACCAAAATAGAAAGGTGGATCAATGGTACAGAATAGAGGACACGGACACAAACCCAAATAAATACAATTTTCTCATACTAGACAAAGGGGCCAAAAATATGCAATGGAGAAAAGATAGCCTCTTCAACAAATGGTGCTGGGAGAATTGGAAATCCATATGCAACAGAATGAAACTAAACCCATATCTCTCACCGTGCACGAAACTAAACTCAAAATGGATTTAAGGATCTCGGAATCAGACCAGAGACCTTGCATCTTATAGAAGAAAAAGTAGGTCCAGAGCTTCAACATGTCGGCTTAGGACCAGACTTCCTCAACAGGACTCCCATAGCACAAGAAATAAAAGCAAGAATTAATAACTGGGATAGATTCAAACTAAAAAGCTTTCTCTCAGCAAAGGAAACTATCAGCAATGCAAAGAAAGAGCCTACAGAGTGGGAAAAAATCTTTGCCAATCATACTTCAGATAGAGCGCTAATCTCCAGAATCTATAAAGAACTCAAAAAACTCTACACCAAGAATGTAAATAATCCAACTTACAAATGGGCTAAGGAAATGAATAGACCCTTCACAGAAGAAGATCTACAAGCAATCAACAAACATATGGAAAAATGTTCAACATCTCTAGTAATAAGAGAAATGCAAATCAAAACCACCCTAAGATTCCATCTCACCCCAATTAGAATGGCAATTATCCAGAATATAAGCAACAACAGGTGTTGGCGAGGATGTGGGGAGAAAGGTACACTCATACATTGCTGGTGGGGCTGCAAATTAGTGCAGCCACTCTGGAAAGCAGTGTGGAGATTCCTTAGAAAACTTGGAATGGAAACACTATTTGACCCAGCTATCCCACTCCTTGGCCTATACCCAAAGGACTTAAAATCAGCATATTACAGAGATACAGCCACATCAATGTTCATAGCTGCTCAGTTCACAATAGCCAGATTGTGGAACCAACCTAGATGTCCTTCAATTGATGAATGGATAAAGAAACTGTGGTATATATATACAATGGAATATTACTCAGCCATAAAGAACGATAAAATTATGGCATTTGCAGGCAAATGGATGAAACTGGAGAATATCATGCTAAGTGAGATAAGCCAATCTCAAAAAACCAAAGGAAGAATGATATCACTAATAAGTGGATGATGACACATAATGGGGGGTGGGAAGGGTTAGTGTTGGGGTTGAAGTTGGGTTTAGGGAGGGGGGCAGGAATGGAGGAAGGAAGGACTGTATAGATGGAGCAGAAGGGTGGGAGGGGAGGGGGGGAAGGGAAAAAATGGCAGAATGAATCAAACAACATTACCCTATGTAAATTTATGATTACACAAATGGTATGCCTTTACGCCATGTACAGACAGAGAAACAACATATATCCCATTTGTTTACAATAAAAAAAAAAAAAAGAAAATCTATCTAGGTCAACAAATATATTTATACATATAATTTAATGTATCTTTATTTGGGGATTATGTAGTATGCACAGTATGCTTTATTATTATCTAATCCTTTATAATTATTGAAAAATTCCTTTGGGAGGATTATCGAAGCCTTTCTGTATGCTTTCTATACAGTTGAGTGTATATGTATAACTTGCATTAAATACTAAGCAATTCTAAAAAAAAAAAAAAAAAAAAAACCATAACAGATGGGCAGTTCCGTGAAAACTCAGGAATAGAGTGGGCACAAAACTCATCAATTCCACTCCTAGTTACATGCCTCACAACAGTGAAAACACAAACAAATACACGTAGATGAATATTGATAGACTTATTCACCAATGGTCCAAAGGTTGAATGATGCAAATGTGCATCAACAAATGAATGAATACACAAAATATGGTCTATCAATAAAATGGAAAATTATTCACCCATGAAAAGGAATAAAACATTGATTTATTTTACAACATAAAAGAATGTCAGAAACATGATGCTCAAGGAAAGAAACCCTTCAGGACAGGTCACATATGAAATGGCCAGAATACGAAAACACATTTAGACAAAGAGAAGATTGGTGATTGCCAGGAGCTGGTGGAGGACACAAGAGATAATAAATGATACTAGGTATCAGGTTTTCTTTTGGAAAAACGAAAATATGTTGAAGTTCTGGAAAGCAGTATGGAGATTCCCCAGAAAACTTGGAAAGGACCCACCATTTGACCCAGCTATCCCACTCCTTGGTTTATACCCAAAGGACTTAAAATCAGCATATTACAGAGATACAGTCACATCTATGTTTATAGCAGCTCAATTCAACCTAGATGCCCTTCAATAGATGAATGGATAAATACCCTGTGGTATACATACTCAGTCATAAAGAAAAATAAAATTATGGCATTAGCAGGTAAGTGGATGCACTTGGAGAATATCATGCTAAGTCAAATAAGCCACTCCCAAAAAACCAAACGCTGAATGTTTTCTCTGATAAGTGGATGCTGATACATAATAGCGGGGAGGAGGTAAGCAAAGAATGGAAGAAGGTTGGATTTTGCGGAGGGAAATGAGGGGTGGGGAGGGGGCCTGGGCATAGAAAGATGATAAAATGAGACAAACATCATTACCCTATATACATGTATGATTACACAAATGATGTGACTCTACATCGTGCACAAACACGATTTGTGTATAATGAATCAAAATGCATTCTGCTGTCATATGTAACTAATAGAACAAGCAATAAAAAAAGGAAAATATGTTGAAACTAAAGATAGTACATATAATAGCTGTACTAAATGCCACCGCTTTAAATGCTTTTAAGTGGTAATGACCAGAGTTTGGAGGTTGAGGCAAGAGAAGCACAAGTTCAATGCCAGTCTGTACTATTAGCAAGACCCTGTCTGAAAATAAGAAATAAAAAGGGTTCTAATAGTTCAGTGGCTGATGGTCCCTGGATTCAATGATGAGTACTACTTTAATAAATATAACAAAACAGGGTAACGACAAAAGACAACTTTATTAAATTTCCCCTTAGAAACCTATAGTAAGTGGCTGGGTTTTTGCCTTAGTGGTAGAGTGCTTGCCTAGCCTGCATGAGGCACTGGGTTCGATTCTCACCACCACATATAAATAAATGAATAAAATAAAGGTCTATCAACATCTAAAATAATATTTTTTAAAAAATTATTTAAAAACCTATAGTAAGAAAGCAAAGAATCCAATTTGTAAAAACAGGAAAAGATTTATCAGAGGCTGAATGAAAGAAGATATATGAGTGGTCATTTTTCAAAAGAACATGAAAAGATGCTCACTATGAGTAGCCTTCGGAAAAATGTAAATTTCAAGCACAGTGACACACCATTAAGCAACAGAATGGCTAAAAATAACACTACAACACTTTGGATCAGAAACCTTCCCCGAGGGTCCACGTATCAAAGCCTTGATCTCCAATCTGTGGTGCCATTAGGAGGTAGTAGAACTTTTAGTGCATGACGTCTAATGGGAGGAAGCTGTGTTATCAGGAGTGAGCCCTAAAAATGGATATTGGGAAACCAGCCCCTTCCCGTCTCTCACTTTGGTTCCTGGCTGCCATGAGGTGAACAGCTTCCTGACCACGGGCTCCCGCTCTGCTGTGTGGTGCTGCCACAGGCCAAAGCAACGGGGCCAAGCAACCATGCACTGAAACCTCTGAAACCATGAGCCACAACAGACCTTTCCTCCTTTAAAGTTAGAGCTCAGCTATCTTTATGTCTCAGGTGTTTTATGACAGTGACAGAAAGCTGACTGACACAAAGATGACAACACTGTTGGTGGGGATGTGGAGGGAATCCTCATACACTGCCATGGGAACCTAAAATGGCTCAGTACTTTGAAAAGCAGTGTCTTGCTTTCCTTTAAAATCATAATACACTTACCTTAAGGCCCAGCAGTCCCTCTTTTAAGTTCTTATCCAAGAGAAATGAAAACTACTGTTCAGCATGAAGCTTCTATGTGAATACTCACAGCAGCATTAAACATAGTCTCCAAAATTGGAAATAGCCCAAATGTTCCTTGGACTGTCTCTCAACATTTAAAAATCCCTTGGTCCACAAATCAATAAACAAATCGTGATATATTCATAAAATGGAATTCTACTTCTGTAAACCATTGTGTGAGGGCTCGGTGTGGGGTAGAGTTCAGTGATTGGGAGCTTGCCTAGCAAGCTCCAGGTCCTGTGTTTGATCCCCAGCATTCAAAGAAAGTTGTGTGAGTGAAAGAAAATAGGAAAGACCAAAACACTGTATGAGACCCTTTCTATGAGATTCTAGGAAAGGGAAGATGAAAATCAATCTATAGTGCCAGAAAGCAGATCAGTGCTTGCCTGAGAACTGTGAAAATGAGGGAGAGAACTCTTCATGAGAATGGAAGAGTCCTAAAGCCTCATAAACTATGGGGTGCGCCTTGTAAAATGATCACATCTTATGATGCACAACTCATAACTCTACAATACGATTTTGTGCATGTGTGTTTATTGGGGATTGAATCCAGGGGTGCTCTACCACTGAGCTACATTCTCAGGTTTTGTTTTTGTTGTTGTTGTTGTTTTTGGTTTGTCTGTTTGTTTGTTTTTGAGACAGAACCTTGATAAGCTGCCCGGGCTGTCCCGGAACTTATGATTCTCCTGCCACAACCTCCCAAGTTGCTGGAATTATGAGTGTGTGCCACCATGTCTGGCATTTGTGAGGGCTTTCTTCTGATGTCATACCAAAAAAAAGGTCAAAGAAAGGATGAAAGAAAGGAAGAGGAGGAAGAACTCATCCTCTTATATGAAAGTTGACCTTCTTGACAAAAAACGTTCTCCCACAATAATGACAGTAATTCACTCATGAGTCAGCATGGGCAGAGTCTCTAGAGGAGAGGAGAGGATCTCAGTATGGTTGGACTCTGGAGGGTGGGATTTGGGGCAGCTGAGACAGATGACACCCAGAGGCAAGTGACTGCATTTATAACTTGGTCCTAATGCATTCAGTGGGGACACTTCCGTCTTCAATAACTGTGTATGTTTTTTTCCCTATGTCTCTGTGTTTCCCTCATTCATTCTTCCCTTCTACTCTTGAAGGAACTTTGGGAAAATGGCAGTTTGGAAAAATTATGAATTGTACTGCAATGAAACTTTTATATGTCTCATGGTGAATACATATATGAATTTGGGGGGTGCTACACCTTAGATGTGAGGTATCCCCCAAAGCTCCTGTGTTAAAGCAGAAATGTTCAAGGTGAAATGATTAGATTATGAAAGCTCTAGCCTAATTGTTTAATTGAATTTACTAACTGGGTGGTAACTATAGGAAAGTAGGGAGTAATAGGGGAGGTAAGGCACTACAGGCACACCCTGGAATGGCCCTTCTCCCCGCTCATGAGCTGAACAGCTTTCCTCTGCCATGCCCTTCCACCATGATACTCTGCTTCACCTTGGGCCTAAAGCAAGGGACTTGACTGACAGGGGACTGAACCTTTAATTCCACGCACCAAAATAAACTATTCCTTCTCTAATTTGTTGTTCTCAGGTATATTGGTTACAGCAACAAAAACCTAATTAACACATGGGGTACATAACTATGAATGGAATTAAAGCTATATATATATATATATATACTTCTTTCCCATTAGCAGATATTGCAACTGAGCCCATTAACACTCCCAACGATGGTGCACCTGCATTCTGCCTACACGTTGTATTTTTCACCTTTTACTCATTCAAGTAGGTTTGAATATTTCAGAAAACGATATTGCATACCATAATTTACATATCACAAAATTTGCCTGTTTTCATGTACAGAATTCAGTGATTTTTAGTAAGTTTGCAGAATTGTGTGATGCCACCACGATCCAAATTAGGAACATTTTGATAGCCTCAAAAAGATCTCTTGTGCTCGTTTTAGATTTTGTTTTGTTGTGTTTGAGTCTCACTATGTTGTCCACACTGGCCTTGAACTTTAGATTCTCCTGCTTCAGTTTCCTGAGAATCTTGGATTATAGGTGCACACAACCACACCTGGCTCAGATTGTTTTTGTTTTGCTTTGGTTTTGATCCAGTGTTACACTGTGTTTCCCAGGCTACTCTCCAACTCATGAACTCAAGGGATCCTTTCACCTCAGCCTTCTAAGTACCTGGGACAATAGTGGGTCACTGTGCCAAACTTAGATCTGTGTTTGACCTCATTTTCTTCAGTAGTCTTTAGGCACTTATGCCAGGCACTCCTTATGTTGCTGAGGCTGGCCTTCAACATGTGATCCTCTTGCCTCAGTCTCCTAAATGGCTAGCTTGCACCATCAGGCCTTGCTCTATAAATGTTTTCTTCATGTGCACACAATGATGAAATCGCCTAAATATTCATCTCGGAACACCTCCCCATTAGTAAGTGACACATGACTGCATTCATTTTGTTGCTGGTTTTTCCCTTGCTGGGCCCCATCAATTAGAATGTGATTTGTTCAATGGTGGCACTCCCAGCACCAGGAATAAGGTCTGGCACATAGTAGGACATCAATAAATGTACTAACTGGTGCAATAACCAAAAAATTTCAAAATAAAAAGAAAACTGTAGTCATGGGAATATGCACGGGACAGGAGAGAGGGTGCCAGTTGGTCCAGGGGAAGCACATCTGAAGTGAGTGAGAGGGATTCAGGCAAGGGACAGCAAGGGGCATTGGAACAGCAAACCTCAGAGGCAGGAAACAAAAACAGGATGTCCCCTGTGGTTTGTCATTGTTTGTCACTTGGGGATTACCATTCTGTTTTGAGAGGAACACAGGAGAGACTCAGAGACATGGAGAAGGCAGGACTACTTGGTAGGCAGACTCAGAGGAGGCAGCCATGTCAGAATTCAGGAGCTGCAAGAATCTGATGTGGGGCTCAGGTCACTGGCAAGAGAATCAGGGCTCAGAAGGGGATTCAGGCACCAAACTACACTGAGACTGAACAATACTACCTGACATATGACAGTTCAACACGTGATTCTTTTCTTTATGAAGTTATGAAAGAAATAAACACTTTCTGAATAAACCATGCTTCAAATTTTCAGTTTGGATTTTCTCTGGGGCTGGGGAAACGTGGTAGATAGTTGCTCTGTTCATCGTGGGCAGTGGCACTGAGCTGCAGCCTGCAGTCATCTCAGGATCCTGAGGGAGACAAACTTTACTTCCCAGTGTCCTGTGTGGATGAGTTGTGAAGTGTGAGAGGTTAAGTGAGTTCAATGGATTTTTGACAAACGTTTCCCTTTTCACAAGTTAGGCAATGGCTCAACCACTGAGCTACACACCCAGACCAATTATTTTAATATCCCATGCTATTTTAGGTTATGTAGAAGTTCTATCCTCAAACATAACCCCCAACACCTTCTGTGTGGGCAACAATAAGGACTTCCTTCCAGAGAGGACAGTTAGAAGGGGGAGGGGAGAGCAAACAACAACAAAGAAATGTGACAAACATGACCTCATGCAGGGATCAAGGTCAACACCACAGGGATAAGTCGCTCATCCTATATGTCCTCCTTGTGCTAGGATGACAAGGGAACATCCCCTCTGTGGGCTTCCCCCCAAGACCTCCTACCCCAGCCCATTCATGACAGAAACATCAGACATATTCAACTGTGAGTTACTCGATAGAACACCTGACCAGCTCTCCTCAAAACCCTCAAGCCATCTGAGGCAACGGAGGTCAGAGCCAAGACCAGCCTAAGGAGACATGGCAGCTGAATGCAAGGAGGGCTCCTGGATGGTTACTGGGATCTACAGGAACTCTACTGTCTTTCCAACTCTCCTGTAAACTAGATTCTAAAACAATTTACATGAAGTGAGCTGGGTAGTGAATCCAGGGCTCATACATGCTAAGCACATTCTCTACCAGAGAGTTACACCCACAACCCTAAAAGAGTTTAGTTAAAAAGCTCATTTTCAGTCAGGAGCTGGAGTGAAATAAATTAAGCTCCACTGTTCTCAAGCCTGTGACCTGGGAAAACTGTCCTCTCTAGGCCTCATTTCCCCATTGGTTAAAACCCTTCAACAGTGGAGCTTTACAAAATAAAATTTCTTACAAAAGAGTTGATCTTAAAAGGTAAGGGGTGGGTGTTGTGGCTTGCCTACCATGTGTGAGGCACTGGGTTCAACTCTCAGCACCAAATGTAAATAATTGAAGAAAGAATAAAGGGGTATGGGTGTAGGAATGACAGTAGAGTCAAACAGACATTATTACCTCAGGTATATTTATGACCACATGACCGAGGTGATCTAATAATATGTATCATCAAAAATTGAGAAATTACACTCTATGTATGGATGATCTATCAAAATGTATAAATGCATTCTACTATTGTGTACAACAAATTAGAACGAATAAAAAGTTAATTAAAATTTTACAAATAAATAAAGGTCCATTCACAACTAAAACTATATATTTGAAAAGCAGGTAAGCCTCAGTTAGCTGAGAAATGTACTCACGGCGCATGTCTTTCTCCACACACACTTGTATTCCTAATCTCATGTAGTCAGGCATGGCCTAACAATGTGGACCCTATCACAAAGACATCACTAGGTGGTTTCATCCTCTGAGACCACCACAGAACGTACTTACACAGGGTAAGATGCTTATGAAGTCACCAGGGAATACACTCTTAGGGGACCACTGTCTTATATGCAGCCCACCACTGATGGAAATATTGATATGTGATGCACACCTGTACATCCAGGGGTCTCTCCCTCTGGACTGAGTCCTCAGATTTGGGCAGGTTGGATATCTCTTTCTTCCTACCGAGCCTTCCCCTTCACTCTGCTCCCTATCACCGTTCTATACGTCTCACTACCTGGAGGACCATCCCAGGTCCCCCCATCAAAAGGTCTCCTCCACAACCAGATCCTTAAAGACTCCAATGCCTCCCCTTCATCTTGGAGTTTGGGAAGGAAAGGGTATGCTCTTGAATATTGGGTTTTCACTTGTACCTTTCTTCAGAAAAAAGGCTTGCTTTATGCGGCAAGCTACTCTCCAAACTAAAAGGTTGTCATTCCCCACGTCCCTTGCAGCTAAGAGTGACCACGGTCAAGCTGATGAGAAGTGAGCAGAAGGAATGCGGAAACTTGGGAATCCACTTACATGGAGTCAACGTACAAGTGGATGGCACAATGTCCTTCCTTTTTCCCCTCAAACCCTGGGGTCTGGGGTCTCTCCCTACCAGCCTCAGCCACCCTGTGAATAAACGCTCCTTGGAGCAACTTGCCAATTCAGGGAGGATCACACTGTGAGGAAGGCATGACAGGCCCGGTTTGGTAACAGATAAACCGCTGAGAGCACCCCCGGGAGACCCTTTCCTCCCCTTCCTCTCCTTCCTCTTGGGCTTTAGGGAAGGAAAGAGTCTGCTCTTGAGCACACGGTTTTCACTTTGTCCATTTCTCAGAACAAAGACTTGGTTTATAGGGCAAGCTACTCTCCAGACTAACAGGCTGTCACTCCTCACCTCTCTGCAGCTAAGAGTGACCACAGCTCCAGCGGATCAGATGTGAGCAGAAGGAATGTGGAGATGTGGAGATCAGTTGGCAGGGAGCCAACAAAGCTGTGAGGCACTCTGTCCTTCCCTTTGCCCTTCAAACCCTCTACAATGCAGCATCTGGGTCAGGGACAGACTCCAGGATGGAAACCAGCTCCAGAGATGCTGGGGCAGGGAGACAGTGAGGTGACTGCATGGGGGCAGTCCAGGTCAGCATACGGCACCACATATAGTTCTTGTATAGGAGAAATCGATCAATCAATCAATCAATTCTCTCTCTCTCTCTCTCCCCCTCCGTCCCTCCCTCCCTCTCTCCCTCCCTCTCCTCTCTTTAGACTGTGCTCCTCAGATGCTGGAATTTCTGCAGTGTGGGGGCAAATCTAATCCCAAATGAGGCCCAAGCTTCTCCTTCAATCACTGTGTGAACTCAGAAAACACCCTCCCCTCTGGACACAGGGCCAGAAATAACATGCACATTTCTCAGGATCTCATGTCTTCCGCAGGCACCCATCCAGCCCACTTCTGATAATCACAGCAACTCACATTCGCTTTGGGGATCCATCTCTCCCCACACATCCATGTGGATAAGAAGGGTAGATTACACTTTCAGTTTTGGGGAGATGGGACAAATGGACGTCACGTTTCAGATTTCAGGAATGATGGGAGACAGGCATGTGTTCTATGGGGCTCTTTCCATGCCCATGACAACGACAGCACACACACAATGAACACAAGGCCAGGCTGCACCAAGCAGGGTGCACCTGCATCCATCCTGGGAAGACAGTACACATGGGAACCTGCAGCACCACCCCACTCACCCCTAGCCACCCTGGGAACTATGCAGCACCCACCCAAAGGGCCAATGTGTCACTACCACTCTAAACCTTTGGACATACGGAAAACTGAGACCCACTTGTCAGGCAGGGACTGGTCCAGGGAATAGGACAAGGACAGACTCCAGAGGAAAAGGCAGGCTCCTCACTTCCTAGGTCAAGACTCAGTCATCACCCATGGCGTTTCTGTGGGGAAAAGAACTCCCATGATCCTGGTCACCCCTACCTGCCTTTGCCATGTGATAACATTGTTTCTCTGCTTCCCAATAGGTACATACACACAGATGTACACATAAACTGACACTGCATGTGGGGAGCAGAGTGTAGGTCAGAGAAAAAGGAGGCCCAAGGGGATAATACACAAAAGGACAAAGAGGCCAGCCATCGTGGTGCACGTCTTGAATACCAGAAGCTCAGGCCAAAGAAACAAGATCCCAAGTTCAATGCCAACCTCAGTAATGTTGGGAGACCCTCTCTCAAAATAAAACACAGAAAAAGGGGAGGTGGTGTGGCTTGGTGGTTGAGCACTGTTGGTTCAACCCCGAGGTGGGGGGCGGGGGAGGAAGAAAGAAGAACGAAAAAAGAAAGAGGATGGAGATGGCGCTTCCATGGAACAGAAGCAGCCATCTCCATGTACCTGACTGAGACCCAGAGAATGGAAAGGGGGAAGAGGCCAGAATTTCAGGGTCGGGGTGTCCCTGAGGAGCCCAGGGACCTGCTTACTCTCACACATCCCTAATAGAACAAGAGTGGCTCTGGGAGATGACGCTGTCCCCACTAACTGCAATTCAATCCTCTCAGGACGCAGACAGGGAAAGAAGGCCCAGGAGGAAAATGGCAATTTCAAAATCACCAGGCAAAAGATGAGGCCTCTCATTAGCTCTATTCGACCTGACATCCCTCCTGCTTCCACATCTTCTCTACTTTTATGCATTACAGACATGTGACAACGTGGTTTCTTAGTGTTCCCTCACCTATGCCTGGTGACACTGCTAGGAAGCAGATGCTAGGAAGACCCCACTGTGCAGGGGGAGACTGGGCAAGCCTTAGACACACACTGACTTGTCCAGTGTCACAGGAGAGGAAGGAGGAGGAGCTGGGTTTAAGCCTAGCTGGGTCTTCAAAGAGCAGGGAGCCTGGCTGCACCCAGGGCTGTAACACGGATGTGGGCTCATTGCTGGGGATGCTGTGTACACATCTAATAATGTCATGGGGCTGCAGGAGAGCAGACAGGAGCCCAGAGGGACCTAGGAAGGGTCAGGTCAGGGACCCCAAGATATGGCCTCCCTTCCTTTGTGACACATCCAAACGGAACTTGGAACCCAGTAACCAGGCACCCCCACTCTAGCAACAGCCCCCTCCCCAGCTCATTTGGTGAAATTCACTTGAGCCAGAAACTATGCTTTCTTGTTTCCCATGTGGAAGGCGAGGTGGTAGGAGGCCTCGCAGCCAAGGTTCCACCTGTGGCTGCACGGCCCCTTCCCCAGGACCCAGCCTCACCACACCCCGGAAAAAAAAGTTTTGGAAATGCTTCCAATCCTGTTTTGGATCCCACAACCCTTCCCCTTCCCCTTCCCAGAGCCTCTCTGGGGCGACTACTTCAAGTCGGGGCAGCAGCATCTGGCCCATACCTGAAAGCCCTGGCGAGGTCCACCCAGGACAAACTATCACCGTGAGTACCCCTGCAAAACCCCACCACGCCTTCCTCCTCACTATGGGGGAAAAGGCACCTAAGGAGGAGCAGCTATTGGTAGATCGGGAGCCTGGTGTCCTGTCATGGTCAGCCCCTCAGGGCAGGACTAGAGGTGGGGAATGGGAGTGTCCAGGGTACATCCTGGGCCCTCAGTGTCATCTCCTGTCCTCTCAGGGTAGATGCCTGGGACACAGGGTCTGGGTGAGGTCTGGCAGCACAAGGTCACAAGGGGCAGAAACACCCTGAACACAGGCCAGCAGGACCTGGGGCTCCCTGCCAGCTACCAGGCACTGTCTTCTCATGCCCTGCACAGGTTCTCTACCACCACCAGTGGAGTTGGAGTATGAACTCCATTGAAACTCAAGAAGAGCCAGGGCCAGGCACAGCTGGCATGGAGCTGGGCCTCAGGGTAAGTGTGGGACAGGTGGGACTCCACTGGCAGGGCCTCAGAGAAGGATAGAAGCGACTCAGGGACCTCACACCACCAGGACCACCTTCCCTGTAGGGCTGGGAGGAGGAGGGGCATATTCCCACACCAGGAGGAATCTCAGCACCAACTCAGCGCCCATCCCCACTCTCTCTGCCAGCCTGGGCCTTGTCCTCATGCAAGGTCACCGTTCCCATATTTGTCACAACCTCACAAAACTGAAACTGACCCTATCTTACCTCTATTCTTCTGATGATTTTGCATTCTGCCATCCAACTGATTCCAACTCCTGCACCCACGTGTCCAGCTGGCAGTGGCCTGACTGTCCCTCCACACACTCTCCAAGTCTAACACATTGTCAGGATTAGTAGGGCTGCACTGAGCCAAATTATCAGGGGATGCTTTCCAATCAGTCCATTGCTCTGTCACTTGCTGTCTCAAGGAACACACCCCAGACACTGAGGGCAGGAGCTGGGGCCTGTGGGTGTCACCACCTTCCACTTGGGCACACTTCCATAGCTACTCAGGCTTTCAAGGCTGGGACCCCTGGACTTTCCCTCCAGGACACTTGTCAACTGCACCACAGAGAACCATGTCCTGGGTGTCCCCACACACAGAGCCTCCTGTCTGGGATCAACCTGCTTTCTCCTCTCCAGAGGCCATGTTCTGCTGGGACTCGAGGGGATAATGCTCCCAATGCAGGGAGCTGCCACCTCTTGCCAGCTAACACACCAGCCTGAAGCTGCTCAGGCTTCTAACTATTCCCTGGGCAATTCCTCCTTGAACTCTCCCAGCCATTGTACTGCTGGGGCCCTCCTGTCCCCTCTGGGATAAGCCCCTAAAGACTTCAGATACTTCCCTCAACTCCATCCCCAGACACTTCTGGTGGGTCACACTTTGGCACTGATCTGTGTCTCCTCCATGCCCCAACCCAGAAGGCACAGGTGGCCACACAGGTGGATGACACCAGCACTGCATGTGTCTTGCAGGAAAACTCTATCGACAGCCTGCTGCAGACCGCTGAATCAGAATTCCTCCATGACTCAGCGTCCTCCATGTCTACCATGTTGTGTTCCACCATCGAACACAAGTTCGACATGATGCTGCAAAGGTAAGCACTGCCCAGGGTCACATACAGCTCTAACACCTGGAACTGGCCCTGCACCTCTCTGAGCCTCAGCCTGCTCCTCTGAGCAATGTGGTGCCACCAAGACTGACCTCATGGGAGGAAAGGCCAAGCCTCTCCTGCTGCTGCCCCCATCCTCCTGGGTGGTCTCCTCACTCCTGGGCTTGCACTTGCTTCACTATCCACTTGGTAATATCCACAGCCAGGTCAGCCAGACTGGCCCCAACATGGAGGACCAAGGCCCCGGGGTTTCAGCCCTGAGAAACAACCTGAAGCCCATGGAGGAAGAGGCTGAGGGTGAGCAGAAGTGAGGTGGGGGGTGTGAGCATGTCTTAAAGTGACAGGGCTGGACATGCGGAGCAGACCTTCCAGAAGCTGGGGTGGGGCAGGAACAATGACAAGCAGCGTTGTCACTGTCTGCATGCCCAGGGCTGGGGCTCTGTGTGGAACTGAGTGCAAGGCAGTGGGAAATACTTTGTCCCTGCAAGGAACATGGAGACTTTGTTGACCTTTGCTCCTCTTGCAGCTGCAGGCGCCCCTCCCATACTCGTGGAAACTCTCCCTCAACTTCCACCACCTCCACCACCTCAGGGAAACCTGGGGCTGGAAACACCCATGATGGCCGATGCAGTCCAAAACCTCCTGCTGGCCCTTCAGGAGTTACTGCTTACTGAGAACGACCCAGATCCTCCATTCCTCCCCCCTGCCCTTTCTTTATTCCTTCTTTTTATTTTCTGTGTTTATTTCTTTGTGTATTATTAGGTTCTTAGAAAATTAAAATATTTGCTTGTTTTTAAAAGACTCACTTTATTGGCATTAAGTACAGTCTCTAAAATGTGCACCAATCGCCACTATGTAATTCCAGAACGCTTTCTGGAATTCGGTATCGATGACCACTCACTCTCCTCCCCTCCCCTCCAGCCACTCTCCAGCAACCCCTTAGCTTTCTCCTCCTCTCATGGCCTAGTCTGCAGTTTTCAAACCAGTGCAGTCTCATTTCTCCTTGGCCACATCATCCTGCAAGGGAATAATTAACTTTCCCTACAAGGGGAAATGCCATAAGGGTCTGTTTTTTAGTTATTCTGATTGAACCCCCCATGGTATTTTTCCTTTTTCATTTTGAGACAGGCTGTTGCTCAGTTGTTGAGCCTACCTCAAACTTAAACCCTTTTGCCAAACAAGTTAGACTTTTATAACACTGAAGTTGAAAATATATTTTTGTGACTAAGGGTCAGAGTCATGAAGTAAATGCCTGAGTCCTTTTGGAAAATCAAAAAGAACATACATAATTAGACAAATCACAACTACAAAGTTTTCCTTAACAACCATGACTGATATATTCCAGGCACACACAGAATCTCCTCAGTCAATCGATTTTAGTGGGAATGAGGACAAATTTCTGCAATGCAAAAGGGAATCACTACACGTAGTAACTGTCAAAGATGCTCCAACTCTGAATGGCGACACACAATCCACTGAGATGTCATTTGTCCCCATTGAGTGGGCAAGTATTAAGGATGCTGTTCAACAGTCCTGCTAAGAATACAAGAGGCAGAGGCCTGGACAGATCCCCTGGGAGATCTGGCCATGAATACCCCTCTCAGAATCCTTTGGCAACACTCGTGCAAGTCTTAGCATGTGTCCCTTTTTCATGTAGCTTGTCTAAAGCTACGTACATATCCTGCAAGTGCTGCTTTATATGAAAAAACTCAGGACCTCAGTAATTCCCACGTAGAAAGGATGGACAGTCAACTCTGCTCCCTGTGCACCAGGGAACACGGTGGCTGCTGAGGTGGGTGTGCCTGTGCCAGAAGGGAGAGAAGTCAGGAATTGTTACATGAAGAAACACACTGACCTGTTCAGAGCGGGTCTATAGAGAATAACATTGGATAAAGGAGACATCGATGATATAAATCTGCAGGAACACACAGATGCAATGAGTGCTGGGGAGAACTGCTTCTCGTTGCCCTCTCCCCACAGGATTTGGTGCAGGACTAAAGGTACCAGGTGACAGGCTGAGTGCTCTGACCTGGCCTCCCACAGTGATTGCTCAAGGTATGGGGTCCATCCCCGGAGGAGGGTGAGTTCAGGTTCACAGAACTGAATTATGCTGGCTTGCTGCTTGGCTATCTCTCTCCTATATGAGCAGTAGCATTCTAAGCACAACTTGCATGAGCTTCAAATACTCCACACTCTAAAGTTGCTGCAATATTATAAAAACTACATCAAAACCTATATGTACAGGTTTCATGTCCATAGATAACAAAGATCTTTAACAAAATACTGGTACAACACACTCATCACAACATTAAATCAAGCACTAGGACCAAGTGAGATTCAGCCCAGGGTTCAAGAAGACTTCAAACACACAAATAATTCAATTTGATAAATTATGCTGACACATAGAAAAGATCATATTATCTCAACAGGTGTAGAAAAATAATTCTGAAAAAATTCAACACGTTTTCATGATGGACGTCCTCCGAAAATTAGGTGAAAAAGGAATGCACCACAAGACAATAACGTCATACAGGGTCTGCCAAATCAAATGTTGTATGCAGTGGGTGACAAACGGAAGCCTTTTCCTAGAAGATCAAAAGCAAGTTGAGGTTGCCCACACTTTAGCAACTTCTATTCCATTCCATGGAGTGCTGGAGGTCCCATCCCGAGGAATCAGCAAGGAAAAAGAAATCGTAGGCATCCAAACCACAAAGGAAGAAAAGAAGCTCTGCCACTGTTGGCAGGTGACAATTCTCTTCACAGAACATGCTACATCTTCTCCAATTAAAATTGTGAGAACTATCTCCAGAATCTATAAAAAACTCAAAAAACTCTACACCAAGAATGCAAATAATCCAACCGACAAATGGGCTAAGGAAATGAACAGACACTTCACAGAAGAAGATCTACAAGCAATCAACAAACATATGGAAAAATGTTCATCATCTCTAGTAATAAGAGAAATGCAAATCAAAACCACCCAAAGATTCCATCTCACCCCAATTAGAATGGCGATTATCAAGAATACAAGCAACAACAGGGGTTGGTGAGGATGTGGGGAGAAAGGTACACTCATACATTGCTGGTGGGGCTGCAAATTAGTGCAGCCACTCAGGAAAGCAGTGTGGAGATTCCTTAGAAAACTTGGAATGGAAACACCATTTGACCCAGCTATCCCACTCCTTGGCCTATACCCAAAGGACTTAAAATCAGCATATTATAGAGATACAACCACATCAATGTTCATAGCTGCTCAGTTCACAATAGCCAGATTGTGGAACCAACCTAGATGTCCTTCAATTGATAAATGGATAAAGAAACTGTGGTATATATATATACAATGGAATATTACTCAGTCATAAAGAATGATAAAATTATGGCATTTGCAGGCAAATGGATGAAATTGGAGAATACCATGCTAAGTGAGATAATCCAATCTCAAAAACCCAAAGGACGAATGATATCGCTAATAAGTGGTTGATGACACAAAATGGGAAGGGGTTAGTGTTAGGGTTAGAGTTAGGGTTAGGGAGTGGGGCAAGAATGGAGGAAGGAAGGACTGTATAGAGGGAAAAGAGGGGTGGGAGGGGTGGGGGGAAGGGAAAAAATAACAGAATGAATAAACCAACATTACCCTATGTAAATTTATGATTACACAAATGGTATGCCTTTACACCATGTACAAACAGAGAAACAACACGTATCCCATTTGTTTACAATAAAAAAAAATCGTGAGAACTAATGAACAAGTTCAGTCAAAGTCACCGAACAAAATCCATCTGTGAAAATCAGAAGCATTTCCATACCCGCAATAATCAATTATCAAAATAAAATGAAGATTCCACTGATGATAACATCAAAAGGAACAAAGTAGTCAGAATGAAATTGACCCAAAAGTCTTCTAAAAAAAGCAAATCTACCTGTATCATAATAATTATAAGACACTGATGAGAAAAACTGAAGACATATATGGATAAAAAGATAGTGTGCTTATAGATTAGAAGAAAAAAATACTGTTATAATGTCCAGAATACCCAAAGCCAGAAATTCAGTGACATTCCTGTCCATCTATCAATTTTACTTCATATGGAAAGAAAATCCTTTAATTCTGATGGGACCACAAAAAGGTATGAGTAGTCATCTCCTATTAAGAGGTATTACAATTAAGAGGTATTACACTACCTATTTTCAAATATATTATAAGACTCCAGTAATCCTGTCAGATACTGACACAAAAACGCACAAAAGAAGGGAAGAGAGAGTACCATATAAATATGGAACACAGGAGAGAAGTGTACTTAGACTCAATTACTGAAAAGCCACTAAGAACCTCTCAGAGAAGTTCACACAGCATCCACGTGTGCTGCTGGGAAACATGGATATTTACAAGCAAAGCAATGAAGCTGGACACGTATCTTAAACAATACATAAAAGTGAACTGAAAATGGATTAAAGACACAGGAAAATCCACATAAATCTGATTCTTGACAAGGGTGCCAAAAGCATACATTGGAGAAATGATGACCTCTTTACCAAATGCTGCAGGGAAAACTGAAGAGCCATATGAAGAAGAATCAAACTACAGTCTCATCTTTTACTCTGCACAAAAATAAACTCAAGGTGGATCAAAGTCTTAGGAATTAGTCCAGAAATGGCAAGACTGCTACAAGAAAACATAGAGGCACCAGTCAACACACTGGCAGGAGCATGACTTCCTTAATGAGACACCTGAAGCTCAAGGAAGAAAAGTGAGCATCAGTGTGACAGCATTAGTAAGAAGCTTCTGCACAGCAAAGACAACAAGTGTGAAGAGAGCCTGCGGAATGGGAGAAAATGTTTCCAGATACTCCTCAACAGGGCACTCTTCACCACAATATGTAACAACTCAAAAACACAACACTAAAAAAAACCGGTAAGTAACTCAGTAAATGGGCAAAAGATCTAAAGGGACATTTCTCAAAAAGGCAGAAATTCTAATGGCCACCAGATATGAAAACAGGTTCAACATCATTCGTCATTACGGAGATAGAAGTCAAATACCCCAGTCAGAATGGCAATCATCAAGAATACAAATAAGTATACTTGTTGAGGATGCGAGAGGAAAGGTATGTTTATACATTTTTCATGGGACTGCAAAAAGGGTACTACCCCTTTAGAAAGCAGTGTGATGTTTCCTCAAAATGGAACCATCATACAGCCCAACTCTCTCGCTTATTGTCAGTCACGTAAAAATCGAAAGTCAGCATGTTATAGTGATACATACATACCAAAGCTTTTTTTTAAATGTTGTTAAGATGTTGATGGACCTTTATTTGAGATGCTGAGATTCGAACCCAGTGCCTCACACATGGTTGGCAAGCACTCTACCATTGAACTACACCCACGGCCCCATACCAACGTTGTAACAGCACAAGAGCCAAGTTGCGGAACCAGCCTAGGTACCCAGGAATGAAGAATATGATACGTATGTATGTACGTACGTATGTATGTATGAAATTACATACACACATGCATACACACAATGAAGTTATACTCAGTCATAACAAAAAATGAAATTATGTCATTTGCTGGTAAATGGATGCAAATGGAAAACATCACACCAATGAGTCTGAATCAGTCAGACTCAGAAAGTAAGGGTCAAATTCTTTCTCTCATAAGCAGAACTTAGGTAACAACAAAGAAATACAAATGGGGAGCTTCTAAAAAGGAAGGAAGAAGAGTAGAAAGAGGAAATCAAGGGTGAAGGAGGAAGGCTGGAGATGTAGCTCAGTAATAGAGCACTTCCCTAGCATGTGTGAGACAATGGGTTTGAGGTTTAGCACCACATACAAATAAATAAGAAAAATAAAGGACAACTTACAAAAAGGGTGAGGAAGGACAAGAGACAAAGGGGAAGAACTGGGGAATGAAGTTGACCAAATTGTACTATGTGCATGCGTGAATACATCACACTGCATGCGTGAATACATCACACTGCATGCGTGAATACATCACAATGCATTCCAATTGTCTACAGGACTATAATGCATCCATTAAAAGAAAATGAATAAGACACTGTGAGGATGGTGGAAGGGAGCAAGACGATTCCCCATCTCCTCATACACACAAAGGAGGCAGTGAGGGAAAAGCAGAATTGAGAGATGGTGACAAATGAAATGTTCTGAGATTCAGTGTTACTAAGTTGGAGACATGGAGAGAGTTGAAGACTGGTTTCTACAGAAGAAAACAAGCACATGGTTCCCAGAAGCCAAACCCAAACCGGGGTGGGGGATGGGGGAAGAGGTAACAGAAAGAAAGACAGAGAGCCCGAGC
This sequence comes from Sciurus carolinensis, assembly GCF_902686445.1. NCBI lineage: Eukaryota > Metazoa > Chordata > Mammalia > Rodentia > Sciuridae > Sciurus > Sciurus carolinensis. Next base: position 41,532,105 of record NC_062215.1, on the reverse strand, counting down.
AGAAAATCTCTTCAACTCACCCACTAAAAACATTTTGAAAGGCAGTCAAAATGTTAAGTTTAATGGGAACAGCGGGTCCCTTAAAACACATCAAACTTGTGAAAACCAAATTGTGAAAGAAAACCTGAGCCAGGGGTTCACAGCCATCTCATAAAACATCTTCCCATGTCCGCACAGCTGCAAATTAAACCAGAGGGAAGTCCCCTGCAGTGGGACCTCTTAGGTATCCAGCCACAAAGAATTTCTAGAGGAACCATTAGTAGACCCAAATCACTGAAAATTCCTCCCCCTTGCTGTCACCCCAAACAGGGGAGCGGGGCTGAGTGGACTGTGCTGGGAAGTGTGCCTAAACCCATACTCTGCAACCCAGACTAAAGCAGGGAAGAAAAAAACAACAAGAACAAAAACAACTAAAACTCTGTGCACAATCCACAAACCACTGACATTGTGCGGAATCACTGTGAAAAGACTAGGTTCTGTCCTCTTGATTGTGGGGCCACACCAGACAGAAGCTGCCTCAATGTCCAATGACATAAGAGATCTGCTTGCCAGCTGGGAGCAGCTCTGATAGAACGCTGCTAGACGTTCCCTGACTATCCCAGGAAACTTAAGTGGTAGGCACCTGCAAACACAGCCAGACAGAGATGATTTAAGGTGGAAAATGGGCTGTTCCAAGGCAGCAGGGACTGTCTGCTCCCAGCCTGACCTGGCTCCAAGCCTGACCAGTGGTCACAACTGGTAAGAAAACGGCATTGTTGGGGTATTATTATGAAAATGCCTAACCTACAGAAGAAAGATATCATTTTAATGACTGCTTCAGAACAACAACAGATCACATTTAGAAGAAAACCAATCCAGATCTCAACTGATTTCTCAATAATATACTATAACCAAGAATAAACTCTATTACCACTATAGTTCATTACCAATAATGTTCTCATATATACCAAGTCCTGAAAGGAAATGCATGCCAGGCAAGAATACTATCCCAGCAAAATTGAGCTTCAAAACTGTTGATCAAATAAAAACTTCCCATGATAAACAAAAGTTGAAAGAATTCACAACTACAAAGCCTGAACCAGAAAATATACTCAATGAAAATTTCTTGAAGAAGAAATTAAAGATAAAATTGACAACCAACAAAGGGAGGAAGCACACAAAAAGAATACTCCATCAAAGAGAAACTAATTCAAATTAAAAACAAGAAATAAAGCAAAATCACAGGGAATAAAAATTACTTCTCAATAATAACACTGAATGTGAATGCCCTAAATTCATCACTCAAAAGACACTGGATTAAAAAACACAACCCAACAATATGCTGTCTCCAACAGACAGACATCATAGGTATACACATCCAGACAATGAAGGTAGAAGGGGGGAAAATGTATCCTTCACATGGATCTCATAAAGAAACAGGGGTTTCAGTCATATCAAATGAAGTGAACTTTGAGCCAAAGTTAAGCAGAAGGGACAAACAAAGTCATTTCATACTGCTTAAAGATTATATAAATCAACAAGAAATAACAACAGTAAATACACACACATACACACACACACACACACATATCTCACACATACACACACATACCTCAAACAATGGGCATCTTCATACATCAAAAAAGACCCTTCTAAATTTCATGAATCAAAGAGACCACAACACAAGATTACTGGGTGACCTTAACATGACTCCCACCACTGGATAGATCTTCCAAGCAAAAACTAAGTACAAAGCTACAGAAATTTGTAAAATGCAATTAATAACTCAAACTAACAGACATAGAGAGAATATTTCATCCATGAATGACTGAATATACTTTCTTTCGGTAGCATGGATCGTTAGTAAAATAGACCATATCTTAGGCCACAAAGCAATGCCTAGCAAATACAAAAAAATAGAGATAATGCTTGCATTCTATCAGATCATAGGAATAAAATTAGAAATCAATGACAAAGGTAAAAAACAGAAACTAGTCTAACACCTGGAGAGTCAATAATATGCTATCAAATGACCAAAGGATAGCAGAAGAAATCAGGGATGAAATAAAGATATACTTAAAGGTAAATGAAAATAGTGACAAAGCGTATGAGAATCTCTGGGACACAATGAAGATGATTCTAAGAAAAGAGTTCAATGCAATCATCTCATTCATTAAAAGAATATTCACTCACCATATCGATGACCTATCATTACATCTAAAAAGCCTTAACAAAATAGCAAATCAACACCAAAAGCAGAAGATAGGAAATAATTAAAATCAGAATCAAAATAAATGAAAGTGAAACAAAGCAGATGAAAAAATTCATACAAATTGAAAATGCAAAAAATTGGTTCTTTGAAAAAATTAATGAGTCTTAAGACGGATAAGCCTCTCCTTACACAGCAACATAAGACAGCAACAGCTTCCCCAGAGCCAGAGATCGCAAGAGGACAGGGAAGAGGACACAACAGGAAAAAGAAGAGAGAAGCAAGAAAGGAGAGAGCGAGATGTTAGCCACAGACATTTCATAAGTAAATCTTGGAGGTGACAATACACGAACATTTGTCATGTTCTAGAGGTCACAAGGGAGACACCAAACCCGAGTGACACTGAAGGGCAGGAGATGCTCACATGTGCGCACAAGAGTGTGGAGAACTGGGAGCTGCTAAGCAGGAGGCCCAGCACACAGGCCTGGCAGACTTCTAGTACTGGAATTATTCTTAATTCCAGTGTGGCCACAGAACTCATTTTGTCTGACTTGAATCTTATTAGTGTGAGCCTTCTTTTACATCCCAGAAGACTGTCTTACTACTCTGTGTGTACTCAAAACAAATGGATCTTCTGATGTCCCAGAAGGAAGTCTTGGGAACCATGAATGAGTCCCCTGGTCGACAGGGTCATTCAAGTCCTCTGCAGGCTCACTGATTTTCTACTTGTTCTATCCATTACTGACAGAGAAATAATAGAATCACTTCCATCATCTTAGACATATCAATTTCTCCTTATACTGATCAGGATCTGCTTCAAATGTTCCGAATGTTCCCAGTTCATAATGTTTAGGATTATCACACATTCTTGAACAACTGAGCCCTTTATCATTTGGAAGAGACCTTCCCTTTTTTTAATTCTTTTTTGTTGTTGTTCTCATTAGTTGTACATGACAGTAAACTGCATGTATACATTTTCATACATCATACCTAAATGAAGAAAACCTTCCCCTTTATCATTATGAAAATACCTTCTTTATCCCCACAACATACTTTGCTCTAGTTGCTTTCTTATCAACATAGCTAACTCCAACTCTCCTTTAAACAATTAGTCTTACAGCAGCATATCATTTTTTACCTTTTTCTTCTTAATCTACACCCTCCTCCTCACTGCCTTGTGCCTTGCTTCATTAGGTCCCTGGCCACAGAATGTCCACCTTGCTCACTAGCCAGATTCCTCAGCAGAACACTGGGTTTCACTCTGCATAACACCCAGTGCACAGCAAACGTTCAAATCTTAAGAACGCAACAAGTTCTCCCACTTTTGGTTTTCCAACACCAAAATTAAAATACCCACTCGTCTAACAGCTCACAAGAATGGCGAAAAACAAGGAAGAAAAAAATGGGGATTATACTGAATGTCATCAGTACGATCTACGCTAGACACATCCAAGGCATTTAAATGACATGAAGAGCAAAGCCCTTCAAAACACAAAATCCTGTTCCCTAGAGAGAGAGAAATCTCACCTCTGTCAGGTTTCCTATGTACACTGTACAACTAAGGAAAGCTTGGTTATACCATTAGTAATTACTTCAAGGAATTTAACTTCAGGAGTAAATCATTCTACCTCAACATAAACCTTTATAAAGTTAAACTTTGCTGCTTTTTGTAGAAAGCAAACAGATCAATTCTCGTGTAGTATTAAAAAATCCCAAAAGTATGTAAGTAATTATCTATTTGGGTTGGTTCTACTAATCAGGAATCTAATTTATATTTCTAAGGAAAAGATGATAAAGACTTCATGGAAGCAGGTCTCTACCACATAATCAACATAAAAGTGCATGTGTGTGTATATGTGTGTGTGTGTGTGTGTATGTGTGTGTGTGTGTAGAAAACTGTATTTAGGACAAGTTAGAGTCAAATGAAGAACAGTTTACTAAAATTTGTAAATATTCCACCATTTAAGATTTGGTATTCAGGGACTGCGGATGTGGCTAACTGGTACAGCACCTGCTTAGTATGTGCAAGGCTCTGGGCTAAATCACCCACATTGTTGAGAGAGAGACACTCACACAGAGAGAAACAGAGAGAGAGAGAAGAAATAAATTTAGTATTCATAAAATTTTAAATCCTTTCCTACAAAAAAAAAAAAAAGTTTTAAAATAAATTCTTAGAGAAAAAGCAGTTCATCCAAATACAATGGCAGCCTCCACAGGAGAGTTTGTCACCACACACATTAGCTCCTCCTTCACTTTTATGACTGGCACTGCAAACAAAGGACCACTCTCCAAACCCCAACCACAGTCCACTCTCCAGCCAGAGGACTAGGAAAAAAGCACTCTGGTGAGTCAGACCTCCTGTGGAGAAGAAGGGCCTCACTGTAGCCAAACACCACAGAATAACCTGCAGCCTGTAGCTCAGTGGTCTGGTTTAGGAGAAGGTCAAGGAGGGAACCACATCCCCCTCAGGGTAATGAGGGCCCAGCCTGCCAGTGTCTTTGGAGAGCAAAACATGAACTTCCACCCCAGTTCAGAAGCAGAGAGGTGGCTCTGCTCCTGCCACAAGCAGTAACCCCCAGCACCTCCCAACCTGGCTGGATAATACAGGTCAGCTGGGAAACCTCAACTTCTATCCTCAACCCAGTAACAAGCCCCATACCCTCCCCCACCATTTTCTCTGCCAGAGTCAAAACAAAGAGCAAAACCAGGTTTTACAAAAGATCCAGAGTCAAAGATGAGACACCCAAATATCCAGGTTCTATTTGAAAATCAACCACACCAGGAGCCCGGGAAATCTCAACATGAATGAAAACAGTCAATTATCACGTGCTAACACCAAGAGTACAGGCTTGTTAGAATTATATGACAGACAACTTACAGCCTCCCTCAAAAGAATATGAAAATAATTATGACATGCTTGAAAACAATGCAAAAACCAGAAAGCGTATTCATAAAAATAGGTCTCAGCAAAGAACAAGAAAATATCTTTTTTACAAAAAGTAATAATTTTCAGAGTTAAAAAAAAAAAATACAATAACCAGGGCCTAGGTATGTAGCTCAGTGGTAGGGTGTGTGCTTAGCATGCTAGAGGACCTGGGTTCCCTCAAGAAACAAACAGATAAAAAATATATATATACTATTGAATTAAAAAGCTCTTTTGACCTCAAATGAGCTGGTAGCTGCTGTCCCCAGGACCAATCAGAAGAGCATTAGCAGGAACTCACCACGATTACTGAAAACCATGAAGGAAATCAGGCCTGCAGCACTGACACAGGCAACAAGGACAAAACGTGAGGACAGAAGGCTGGGTACACAGAGACTCCATGTATATGAAATATGCAGAACAAGGAAATCCACACAGGCACAGAGCATTGGAGTGGTCACCACAGGATGGGGGGAAGTATGAGCAAGGAACAATGTATAACGGGCACAAGGTGTTTTCTGGGATGATGAAAAAGTTTTGAAACTCGGGACAGGCAGTGGATGCACAACACTCTAAATGCACCAAATGCCAGCAAATTGGAACCTTCAGAATGATTTCTGTCACCCTCTGTACCCTCAGGGTCCACATCCATACATTCAACCAAGGACTGAAAATATATGCGGAAAAAAAACTGCATCTGTAGACTTTTTTCTTGTCATCAATCACTATACCAACAATTTACACAGCACTTACACTGTACTGAGTATTACATGCACATAATTTTACCATAATTTAAACAATAGAGGAGGATGAACATAGGTCATATGCAAATATTATGCCCTTTTATATGAGGGCCTTGAGCATCTGTGGATTTGGGTATCTGAGAGGGGTACTGGAATTAATCCCCTGCAGACAATAATATATTTTGTGTTTCATCCTAATTTGTAAAAAGCAGAAGAAAAATAAATAAAAATAAGCAGAGAAAAATAAATAAAAATTACAGCAGCCATTAAACAAATGTTTAGAAAAACTCTTTGAAATTTTTATATTCTGAAATGCATCAAGGTTTCCTGCAACTTGAGAAAATGGACAAGAAGAGTCCCAACAATAAAGTTTACAGAAGGCACATGGGGCAGGGACACAGCCCTGGTGGTCGTTGGTAGCCAAAAGAATGGGGTCACATAACGGTTTTGTCCCAAGACACACTTATTTTACTTAATTGACTAAGCATACACACTGTCATGCTTAATTGATAATGTCAAACAACTTCTCCATAAGATTTATTCTTCCATATTAACAGCACCTGGGCCCAGTGTGGAGGGACTTTATGATGGTTTCTTTAATGCCACAGAACTCAACAATGATCTACAGAGTTAAGTTATTCACTGGAAAAATAATTTAGAAGACGTTTTTTAAAGAAAAAAGCCTTTATTCCTACCTGTGCCTTGGTTCTCTCCCTCTCCAATGGACTGGCTTCTCTAGAAAATAATGCCATATGAAATTCTGGCATCCAAAATCCAATTTGAAGTACTATATCCCTAACTCCCCAGGTACTTCAGGCTAAACAGCTCACTGCACACAGAGGGCTGCCCACTCTGTATAGCTCAGGGTGCTTTAGTTTTGTTGAGAGCAGGGTAGTATCTGTGCTGCTAACTCTCTCAAGGACAAACAGGACTGCTGGGCCCTTGTGCTCACCAAGGTTGTTAAGAGATATTTGCCTGAGGAATGTGCGGTTGCCTGGAGACCTTATCCATCAAGGACGGGAGAGGGGCTTAGCCCCGACTCATCTCCTGCATAGTTCACCCCTTCCCTCCTCCCTTCTTCCACTAGGACCATTCAGTTCTGGCAGGACCCAATGAAAATCAAATAGATTGGCCGGACCCAACCAGAGGAGGACTAATGTTTAGCTGTTCAAATGTTAACCAATTAAAAGAACACTGTAAAACTGCTTGCCTTTCATTATAAAAACCCTGCTAACGAGGACTCGGGGCCTCTCTTAGCGTCACTGGTTAAGGATGCAGAGGACCAGGTTCGAACTTGCTAAGAAATGACTCTTTGCTGCTTGCATTGATCGTGGTCTCTGGTGGTCCTTGTGGGGTCTCAAGCCTTTGGGCACAACATATGGGGGCTCGCCCGGGATGCCCTAATCCCACCCAGACACCTGATCATAGAGTCATAAGTGACACCTTCGGCCGGTGAGTAAGGCATTGCCGCGTGTTTTCTGGTCTGGATTGCCTGCAGGTTCTGGTTCTGGGCTGGCATAGTCCTGGCGGACGCGCTATAGGACCACAGCAGGATCTCGGGAGACGTCCCCTCGACCCGTCGGGCAACCTGGTCGCATCTGGTGACTCTGTCACATCTGAGCAGATTTTGCGCTGCATCTGGGCAGCTTTTGTGCTGCATTCTGGCGACTTGTCGCATCTGGTGACTCTGTCACATCTGAGCAGATTTTACGCTGCATCTGGGCAGCTTTTGTGCTGCATTCTGGCGACTTGTCGCATCTGGTGACTCTGTCACATCTGAGCAGCTTTTGCGCTGCATCTGGGCGATTCTGTCGCATTTGAGTGACTCTCACATCTGGGCAGATTTTGCGCTGCATCTGGGCAGCTTCTGTGCTGCATTCGGGTGACTTGTCGCATCTGGTTAACTCTTTGTCCCATTTGGGCATTGTGTTGCGCCTGGGCAACTCTCTGATATAATTGGAAATTGTTTGTTTTTATTGACAAAGTACCAGCTAGCCAATTTTTGATTTAGCGTGCTACATGTCTGTCTGTTTGTGTATTGTACTATATGGTCTTTACTCTTGCCTTCCATTAAATTCTTCATTGTGTTAATTTGATCTTAGGCTTAGGGATACTCATTGCAGGGTACTTTACAGTCCTTCTCCTTGTTCCTGAGAGATTTGTTTACTCCAATCCCCCTAGGCAGAGAGCTCAGCAGCTCCATTCCTCAAAAGTAGTAAGAAATAATGTTTTGTGATTTTCTGCATTCAAACCTAACCTGATTTCTCAACCAGGAAAAAAAAGGGTTAAAAAGCCCTGGGTGATCCTCCCTCCCCCCTGCCTGGCCTTGCTGAAGCCTGCATTGGAATGTAGGCTGCAGCAGTCTCAGCGGGAAAGGGGCGTAACCAGAAGATAAGAAAAAAAGAAAAAAAAAGGTGTCCGTTTTAAACTCCTGGGCTGCTACACAGAACTAACTCATTCTCTAGGATTCTTGTTTTGTTTTGTTTTTCTCTAATGCTGTATTTTTGAGCTCATAATTTTGATCCTGCATACCTAGGTTAATGATTTTTTTCTTTTTGATCAGTTCTATTTTTATTCAACTAGAGTTTTTGAATATCTGTTACATTGCAATGGAGATCCACCTATAAAGTTACAAGGCCTTTGATTTTGTATTATTTGTATGTCATGCTAATGTCATGTTTTGTCTGTATCAAAACTGGGCGCTCCTAAAATTAAAATTTAAAAATGGATCCAAATACTTTTATTCACGTGATTTAAAAGGGTTCAATTTAAATTGGGTAACCTAATAAAAGTAAAATGTCTTTAGAAATAACTCGCAAGTCTCTAGGTGGTCAAACTAATGGAATGTTGATGTTAAACAATGTCTAACATCAATTGTTTCTAGGACTTTTCTTCAACAGGAAAGAGACAGCAAATACTGTTCAGGACACTTGTCTGATATCTTGGTTTTTACAGAATAAGTGAATTAGAGTTAACATGTATGGGATTACTCAAATGTGTTTGTTGGTGACATCTGATTAATTTGCAAAGTTAAAATGCTCATTGTTAAATAACATCAAGTCCTTTTAACTCCTTAAATTACATGGGGTAACATACTTAAACATTATTGGTGTTTTCATAGGTTGGTAAATTAAATAGGGTTCAAAATTGCTTTGTGTCATTACTAAAAACAAGGTTATTAAGAGTTATGTTCTAACAGATAAAACCTCAACTCAGAGGGTGAGCGTTCCATCTGCTCCCTTACCACTTCCCCCTGCTCCCCCTCCAGTTCTGCAAAGCTCCAAGGAGCTCTTAGATTTGGATTTAGAGTTACCATCTCCCCTTTCACTGTGTTTCAGTTAGGGTTGTTTCAGAATGTGGACAAAAAGGGGTCCACAGATAGGAAAGAGAGAATAAAAGGTTCTGGGTTTGGAAATATATTTAATAAAAAAAAAATGTTTCTGGGTAAGAAAGTGCCTGTGTGATGGAATACATGAGGGTCTAAGTAAGTGCTAAGAAAGTCTGTGTGTAAGTAAAGGGCAAATTTCAACAAGTCTGTGTGTAACTAAGTTGGTTGTGTGTATGTGAGACAGCTAAAGCTATTTAAGGTTTTTCCTAAGGTGAAATACTAATGTTCTGATATAAGCCAAAGTTTAATCTATATGGTAAAATGACATGGTAAAATAACAAGGATTTCTTAGAAACACTAATTTACTCTTAACTTTGTGTCTATTAAGTTTCATTCTTTAAAAAAATTAGTCTTAAAAATTGGGGTTTATACCATTATGGTTAAACAACTGTTAAGAGTATTGTACTATGTTACAGAGTCTAAATTTTTCTTTAAAAACTGAATTTAGTAAGATTAAAGTGTCAAGGTAATTGTGAAATGGTCACTCCTTGTATATTAAATGTATTCATATTTTCCAGGTATACAAGTTTTTAAAGCAGGAAATTTGTCAAGCTGCTATTCTCCAGAATAAACTTGTCTGTACTAGTAATATTAAACTTAAAGAGTACATCTTATTGGGGATTTATTTCTATCATTTAATTTTCTATTATGGGACATATTATCAGTAAGGTATATGTAAAATTGGTTACTTATTTCACTGAGATAAAAATTTAAATGTAAATGTATATCTCAGAGTTAGTGACAGCCTGATTTGTTTAAAGGTTCATATTGTAGAAGGTGAAAGCATTTTGCTACACAAAAGAAAAGTTAAAAGCTCTCTCAGCTTTTCTTTGATTGATTCCTGTTTTGGATATAATGTTAGACTGTGTTAACTAATGTTCATATGGACTCAGGAATCAATATATGTAAACTTCTTAAAATGACATTTAAGAAAGAGTATAATGCACTATAGCAACAATGGGACAACAATGACTGAGATTGGGGTCCCTGACTTCATGACTGTAGCATGCCTAGTGCCTGGGAATGTTCCTGTGTAGGAGCACAAGATGCCTAACTGCTGTGGCAGTAGCCTCCCTGGGGAGGCTCTGTACAGGAGTCCTATCAGCTCTTACATTGATATCAGGCACAGAGCTCTTGGGCAGAAAGAAATTGTTTTGCTAGATAACCAGTGTTTCATCATTTCCCTTCTCTAGTTCCTGCCCACCTTACAGTAACTTTGGAGAGTGGACTTCTTTAAGAGCTACACGGAGTTCCTAACATTGTACTTTGCAGTTGAGGGAAAAAGTTATGTAGATGGTCTAGTCTCTGTAACTCTCCTGAAAACAAAGAATAATGCTTACATAGTCTTTAACCTAATAATAAGACATGTATAAATGTTGCTAACATAACTCTTTAGATCTGCATTTCCATTAGAGAACAGAGCTCCATCTGATCTCAGCTTAATCTTCAAAATCTGTGTTTCCAATACTCCTTTGACCCTCACTGAACTTGAAAATTTGGTCATGCTGGTCATGGCAAAAGGGGCAAAAATTAGTTTTAGGATTAGAACATTTTACTTAAGACTTGTGAAGAGCCCTGCCTTACCTGAGATAAGGCTCTGCCTCACCCTGCTACATGTTAGAATGACTCCAAAGTAAGCCAGACTTCAACTCATTTAAAGTTGTGCTCAAAAATTTGATGTTTGTTGTAAAGATTACTGTGATCTCAAACAGGGTATATAATGTAGAACTCAGCCAAAATTCAAGATAACTATTATACAAGCTAAATATGTTTTTACTCTTGCTAATTTCATTTTGTAAAACGGTGACCTGTTATGTTTTGCAGAAGGAGCTGCTTCCAGAACATACAACCTAGGTAACTTGTGATAATAGGCCATCACCTTCAAAACAGATAGTATGTGGTAGTATTTTAATAAAAGGGTAAATGACTGTAAAGTTATGGACATTAAAGTTAAAGCCCAGTACTCTTACTGTATGACTGGCTTGCTGGATGATTAAGATCAAACTTAGAAATTGGAATTAAATACAGAGGCCAAGAAAAAAACAGTATCTTGCCCTCAAAGTCAGCCTGAACCCAGGGAATAAGAGGACCTCTCTAAGGAGCGCTGCAACTCTGGGTCACACAACCTCCTGATCAAGGAGATTGTTGAGAATAGAGGATGAGAATCGCTCAGTGCATCTGCTGCAGAGGAGGGTCATGGAAAAAGGGAGACACCCCTAATGCTTTCAAGGAAAGCCACCTCATCGAGAAGACCCTGCCTAACCTATGGCACTAATGGAGCTAACAAGCTGCTCTTAAGTTCTCTATGAGTGACCCCTGTGGAAACTCAGCTGACTCTTTAACAAGACAGGAACCAGGTCAATTTGACCAGCTTGGTCTTGGACACCCAGCAAAACAGTTAAAACCAAAATATAGCCATTCTTGGGCATTTAAAAGAAATAATAGTTAAAAGTAACTTAAGATGTACACTTGTGTTAACCCACTAAAATTAAGAGTGGAAGCTACAAAAGAAAGATTCTTAGGCAAATGTGCCTGATAACTATCAAGGAAAACTGCCAGAGTCAGAAGATTTTAGTCAGTTTAAGGCCTACAGTCACAGGTAAGCTTTATCTATGTTTGCTCGTATGATTATCTATCCCTAAGTAACAGAAGTATAGAGATCTCTACTAAACACAGGTTATACCAATAAAGGGATATTTTACAAAAATCAGATGACATTAAGTAGCTTAACTCTATTTTCTGGGGACCTCAATGACATTAAGAGTTAAATATTGTGTTTACATTCCTGATAAGCTGGACAATGTTAAAGTCCCCAACTAAAGGCCTTGTCCTCTCCAGCCTTTGCTAGGCCTAGTTATGGGAACAATTTCTCAGTTCTTCCACCTCCTGGTGAGAGATTGACTTCTGTCATTTTCATGATACTCAGTGGCATGTTTCAGATGCTGCAACATTTACTTTGTACTAATCTCATTTCAGTACTCATGTCTTTTTGTTCTTCTATCATAGAAGCACCCACCCCCAGATGAGTTTACAACCTCCTCTTCCCCAACCAGACTTCTACCTTGGACCCCTCGATTGACCCGATTTTTAAAAAAAAGGAACTCCAAACTGCTTGCCCCTCGCTGCCCCCTTTCAGCTTCGAAGCAGCCAGAAAGATCGACGCCCCCTTTCTTTTCCTTACAGCAGTTGGGAGTTCCTAAAGCTAAAGGGGGGAATGAAGCCAGAATTAAGGACAGGTAGTTAGTATAGAAATAGAGAATCGGGTCAATTTGAGGAAATGAAGCCATGAAGCCATCTGCCTTTGGAAGTTGGAGGCTGCCCCTGGAAGAATGAAATGTCAAGGATCTCCGGAGCTCATTAATTACCAAATTTACCTGCCTTTAAAGACTGTAAACAAGGAGGTCTATGTGCAGCTCTGGGAGAAAATGTTGGTTTTATGCTAATCATTCTGGAGTAGTGAGGGAATCCATGGCAAAAGTCAGAGAAGGACTAACAAACAGAAAGAAAGAACGGGAAGCTAGTCAGAACTGGTTTGAATCCTGGTTCAATTTTTCTCCTTGGTTAACTACTCTGGTGTCCGCTATGGTAGGACCCCTATTGTTGTTGTTACTAGCTTTAACTATAGGACCTTGTATAATCAGTAAGTTAATTGCTTTTGTTCAAGATAGAATAAATACAGTGCAGCTAATGGTGCTAAAGGCCCAATATCAGCCCATTAAGCAGCAAGAATTAGAACAATAGAGACCCAAGATTGGCTCTCTAAATGTTCTTGGAAAGGGAGGATGTTGAGAGCAGGGTGGTATCTGTGCTGCTGTCTCAAGGACAAACAGGACTGCTGGGCCCTTGTGCTCACCAAGGTTGTTAAGAGATATTTGCCTGAGGAATGTGCGGTTGCCTGGAGACCTTATCCATCAAGGACGGGAGAGGGGCTTAGCCCCGACTCATCTCCTGCATAGTTCACCCCTTCCCTCCTCCCTTCTTCCACTAGGACCGTTCAGTTCTGGCAGGACCCAATGAGAATCAAATAGATTGGCCGGACCCAACCAGAGGAGGACTAATGTTTAGCTGTTCAAATGTTAACCAATTAAAAGAACACTGTAAAACTGTTTGCCTTTCATTATAAAAACCCTGCTAACGAGGGCTCGGGGCCTCTCTTAGCGTCACTGGTTAAGGATGCAGAGGACCAGGTTCGAACTTGCTAAGAAATGACTCTGCTGCTTGCATTGATCGTGGTCTCTGGTGGTCCTTCTGGGGTCTCGAGCCTTTGGGCACAACACTTTCTTAAAATATTACCTTTTAACAGGTACAAATAGGTGGCATCTCGAATGGATACGTTACTCTTAATACTTAGTTCTTTGAATAAGAGGCAGTAAAAGATCATCAGGTATATTCACAAGTGCTTAAAATAGCAGATATAAAGACCCACAAGTGCTTGCCCATCTGGAAGGGAAGGAGGTGCTAATTATAGTATTCCCCAGATCTGGATGGCTTCGGTCAAGAAATATGACTGGCCCTCACAGGCTGGGATGAAGGTGTGGGGTAGGGGGACACACTAAAAATAAATTAAGTTGGCAGGACAATCTTAAAATCGGTTCGTGGAAGAGAAAGAAGAGATTCTAGGGGTACTACTGACAACTGGTTGGGAATGCCTGGGACTTGATCACAACCATTCTCAGAAGCAGAACCAAGGACAGGTTTGAGGTCCCACCTACCTCTTGGTTAAGGTTGGAGACTTGGCCAATCTGGGATCTGTGACAGACAGGAAGTTGGGGACTGCCATGATGTCTCTAAGAGGTTATGCTGACAGTCAATGAAAAGCAATGCTCCGATACACTCAAAACTGTCCTCTGCTCCCTCAGAACTTTTGCAAAAAGAGAAGTTCAAAACAAGTCTCCTTTGGAAATTGAAATAATAATCGTGCAGAATTTTCAGATTATGTTCTTAAATTTAGCCATTACCTAGGAAGAAAGTATTACTAAGCTGTGAGACACTCAGATTCCTTTTAAGAAAAAACATAGGATAATCGGAGATTAGCTCTCATCTCTATGCCAACAAAACACTGATAAAAATATGCTTCTATAAAGTCAACAGAAAAATTCTCTCATGATTCCCAATTACATGCAGTTTCACAGTATAAGGATAGTCACCCAATTCAAATCCGGTCAACTGGTAAATGCCACATTAGTGTGATCCAGAGATGACTGCTCAACACTGTGGTTACTGCATACCAAAAAAAAAAAAAAAAAACCAATGTCTGAAAGCACAATCAGTCCTGTACTAGTTTTAAAAGAACCCTAAAACAAAAAGGAAACAAACAAAACCAATTAAAGTATCAGCTGATGCTTTGGAATCTTTTATTCGCAGGGGAAGGGGTTACTGAGTGCTTTACCACTGACCTATGTCCCCAGTCCTTTTCTCTATTTTGTGTTTTGAAACAGGCCTCACTAAGGTGCTGCAGTTTACCTGGAACCTACAATCCTCCTGCCTCAGTCTCACAAATTGCTGGGTTTATATGCATGTGTCATGGTACCCAACCCAGAATCTTTTTAATGTTGAAAATTGAAATAATATGTGCTAGTGATGACTAGAGTCAAAGATGTACCCATTTTCAAGGTCTGAGTGCACAGACCATACCTTGTTTGGAATCTCATCTGCAGTTCCTTTCTGACTTCAACTTGGCAGAATTTTCAGATTATGTTCTTAAAATTTGGCCATTACATTAAATGATGTTATTTCATCAAGTACACTCACATTTTACTCCTTTCCCTTTTTTTACAGCTTGAACCCAGAGGAGCTTTACCACTGAGTTACTCCCAAACCTTTTCATTTTTAATTTTGAGACGGGTCTCACTAAGTGACCCAAGCTAGTCATGATTTGCGATCCTCCTATCTCTGTCTTCCAAATTGCTGACATTACAGTATGTACCACACTGTGTCTAGCTTCTGTTGCTAATTACCCTATTCCTGGCTGTGACTTTTTCTTCTTCTCACAATTACCCTGGTCAGCTTCAATATCAGCAGTACTAACATCCACCACATTGTATGATGCCTACCACATGAGAAACTTTGTAAATACATAAAAACTTGATTTAAAGAAGGATACACAGATGCTTCTATCATGATCACATGGATCACTGCATCTACCGGAAAGCCTAACTCATCCCAGAAAAACATATTTTCACTTAGGCACTTCTTTTTCTGGATTCCTTTCTGAAATCATCTTCTACATTTCCTCCTCTCATCAAACATCATCACAGCCCAGGAACAGTGGTGTATGTTTGTAATCCCAGCCACCCAGAAGTCTGAGGCAAAAGGATTTCAAGTTCAAAGTCGGTCCAGGCAACAGCAAGGTGCCAGAGAGATCCCTGAGATCCTGTCTGTAAACAAAATATAAAATACGGCTGGGAATGTGCTCCAGTTGTCCAGTGCCCCTCAGTTGAGTTACCAGTACCCCAAAAAAATACAAATAATGGGGGTGAGGGGAATGGAAGGAAAAGAAGCCTTCTCTAAGTTTTTTTAATATGTTCTAATTATTTATACATGACAGTAGAATGCATTTTTACACATCTTACGAATATGGAGTATAACTTCTCATTCTTCTGATTGTACATGGTGTAGAATCACATCAGTCATGTAATCATACATATACATAGGATAATAACGTCCACTTCATTCTACTATCCTTCCTACACCCAGACTCCCTCCCATCACTTCACTGCCCTCTGCCTAATCCAAAGTGCTTCTACTTTCCCTAGCCACACCTCCTTATTGTGAATTACCATCTGCTTATCAGAGAAAACAGTCAGCCTTTTCTTTGGAGGGATTGGTTTATTTCACTTAGCATGATAATCTCCATCTCCATCCATTTACATGCAAATTACATGATTTTATTCTTTAAGGTCAAGTAATATTCCACTGTGTGCATATGCCACGTTTTCTTTATCAACTCTTTCATTCTGTAATTTAGCTATTGTGAATTTGGCTGATAAAAACATTGATATGGCTGCCTCACTGTAGTATGCTGATTTTAAGTCCTTTGGGTAAACACCAAGGAGTGGGAATACTGGGTCAAATGGTACTTCCATTCCAAGTTTCCTGAGGAGTCTCCATACTGCTTTCCATAATGGTTGCACCAATTTGCAGTCCCACCAGCAGAGTATGAGCATACTTTTATCTCCACATCCTCACCAGCATTTATTGTTACTCGTATTCTTGATAACTGTCATTCTGAGTGGAGTGAGATGAAATATTAGAGTAGTTTTGATCGTATTTCTTCTTCTCTGAAGTGTCTATTTAGTTCCATAGCCCATTTATTGATTGGGTTTTTAATTTGGTTTATATATATATATATATTTTTTTTTTGAGTTGTTTGAGTTCCTTATGTATCTTGGAAATTCGTGCTCTAACTGGGGTGCATGTGGTAAACATTTTCTCTCATTATGTAGGCTCTCTCTTCACATAATTGACTGTTTCCTTTGCTGAGAAGAAGCTTTCTAATTTGAATCCATCCCATTTACTGATTCTTGTGCTTACTTCTTGCCCTTTAGGAGTCTTGTTAAGAAAGTTGGGTCCTTAGTTGACACGGTGAAGATTTGGACCTACCTTTTTTTTTTCTATTGGGCACAGGGTCTCTGTTCTAGTGTCTAAGTCTTTAATCCACTTTGAGTTGAGTTTTTTGCAGGGTGAGAGATATGGAGGTTTAATTTCACTTTGCTGCATATGGATTTTCAGGTTTTCCTAGCACCATTTGTTCAATAAGCTATCTTTCCTCGAATGCTGGGTCTCTTCTTTTTCCAAGTTAACTTCATGACTGTTTTTTCTACTTCTATGGAGAATGTCATTGGGATTTTAATAGGAATTGCATTAAATTGGTATACCACTTTTGGTAGTACGGCCATTTTGACGCTATTAATTCTACCTATCTAAGAGCATGGGAGATGTTTCCATCTTCTACGGTCCTCTTCAGTTTCTTTCTTTAGTGTTCTGTAGTTTTCATTGTACAGGACTTTCACCTCTTTTTGTAGATTGATTCCAAAGTATTTTACATTTTTTGAGACTATTGTGAAAGGGGTAGTTTTCCTCATTTCTCTTTCAGTGGATTTCTCAATGATCTATAGGATACAGGAATGCAATTGATTTAAGGGTGTCGATTTTATATCCTGCTATTTTCATGAATTCATTTATTAGTTCTAGAAGTTTTCTGGTGGAATTGTTTGGATCTTCTGAATATCAAATCATGTCATCGGCAAAGAGTGATACTGTGAGTTCTTTTTTTCCCACTCATATCCCTTTAATTTCTTTCATCTATCTCATTGCTCTGGCTAGAGTTTCCAGACTACGATGAGAGTTTCCTTCACTATGCTGAATAGAGGTGATGAAAAAGGGCATCCCTATCCTGTTCCAGGTTTTAGAGGGAATGTTTTCAATTTTTCTCCATTTGGAAAGTTGTTGGCCTTGGGGTTAGCATAAATACGTTTTCTTAGCAAAGGAGAATACAGGGGAATCCTGCCCCAGAAGTGGTGATTCTAACTGTCAGGGTGAACAACTGGCTTTTAAAAATATGACATAAAGGCTAAATTTAAGCTATGCCCTATGAGGACTCAAAATATATTTGTACCCTCAAAAGATACCGGTTTCTCACACCCATTTGTACCATCCCTGAAGTCCTGTGATCATTGTGCTGAAGAACAAATAACTCTACCTAGGACACAAAGAAGGGTAATCTTGCTCCCTTCCTTCATGGTTTGGAAGAAGAGGGGAATAAGAGGAAGGAAAATTATATCACTTTAAAATGAGCTATCAGTGGAAAAGCAGCAAGGGTCATGTTCAAGGCATGGAGTGGACCCCATTACATCAGCAGCTGTTTAGGGTTGGAGGTGAGCAATGACATTTCCATGGAGTTCATGGAGTAAGAGGTCATCAGAGGAAGCTTATTTGCAACTGCTTCTTTACCCTTGAGTCCCTGGCCATCCAACCTCCAAGGTGGAGTGGGACTGCAGCTAGTGTGGCTGTGGGAGACAGCAGAGGCCAAGACCAGGGCCCCAGTCAAGGGAGCCTCAGAAGCTTCTCTCATTGGATCCCTTCCTCTATCCTCTAACTTTTCTTCTTTTCCTCTTTGCCCCGAGAATGAAAAGAACTTCATTTCTTTTGTGATTAAAATACTATTTACATATCATGAAAATCAAACAAGCAAAAAGAAAAATATGTACATCTGCTTTATTCTATGTAGGTAATCACATTTGATAATTTTTTAGACTCCATTTTCCATTTAACGATTTATTGTGCACCCAGTTCCAGGTTGATGAATTTAGGTTGATGTCATCATTATGTAAACCATGGACAAAGTAGTCCAGACTGGGAGCCAGCAGCCAGGGTTCAAATTCTTTTCCTCTCTCAGCTGTGTGATCTCAAGCAAGTTCCTTTATTTCTCTGCATCCATTTCTTCACCTATATGATGGGAATGCTAACAGCATCTACCTCATGGGTGGTTGGATGACCTGGTGATTTATTAACCAGCACACACTTGACAACCACTGTCTTGTAGTTATACATAGAAGCTATTGTGGTATGAAGAGATCATCCTTTTGTCAAACTAATCCCTAATTCTGCTACTTTTTACTATTATATACAATCTGTTTCTGTACCATTGTCCAATTATTGCATCATGTTTGTTTACTTGAATTCCCTTTCAACATTTGGTTTCCCACAAAGTGTATACTGATTTACATTCTCACCAGGAAAGTAGAAAAGTGTTTGTGACCCTCACCCTCACCAATGCCAGGCACTATCCATGTTTTTTTTTTTTTTTTTTTTGGGGGGGGGTGGTTTGCGGTGATCGGATTGAACTCAGGACCTTGTACTTGCAAAGCAAACACTCTACCAACTGAGCTATCTCCCCAGTCCTCGCTATCCATGCTTTAACTTGACAGAATGGATGGTCAATGTTTTCTGGACTTGAAAAATTACTTGTCCAAATCAAGATACCAAATCAAGTTACACTGCTCATCTTGCCATTTGAATTTCATCTTATTCATTCATGCAACACTTGGTGATTGAGTACTTTCCACATGACAGGCCCAAGACCAAGACCGGGGACTTTAGCAGCAAACAAACAAACAAACTAAACCAACTTCATAAGTTACCCAAATTAGATGGGACAATTCATATATAGTGTTTAGCAAAGTCCTGCTTTAATGCCCAGTAATTTCCAAGTAAGTTTGTAGTTGCTTCCTAAATATATGCATAGTATTATTATCATTGTATATGACATTCATTATCATTACACATATAATGACATATATTACATATTATCATTATCATTTTAAGCTACAGACTTTAGAAGTCACTTCTCTCTGACCCTCAGTTTCTTCATCTATGAATAGGCTAAAGCACTTACCTTCGGGCACAATTGAGGGTGGAGTGGAATCATGTATTCATGGTACCTGGACACAAAACAAATCATAGCAATGTTGAGACAGGACACACCCAGGCTCCTGTGTAGTCTTCTTCTGAGTATCCAGTGAAGATCTGGGGCTTTGAACTTTGTGCAGGCATTCTTCTCGCTGCAACTGTTCTCCTTGGCACTACAGGCCCACACTGTGCAGGATACAGCGGCACCCCACCTGCTAGGACGTTTTGTTCATTCTTTCCATCATTGGAATATGACTAGTCAAAGGTTGATGATTTCCCCATGTAGCATCTCCGATTCCACTCTACCAGGTCCCTCCCTGCCAGAGTCCAGCATCACAGCAAATGCTCCCCTCTCCCAAACCATATTCCTCTGGCTTGGTTACTCCAAAGCCTTCACCCTGGACTCTTTTGGAAATACTGATCCCCTCCTCTACCTGCTCTGTCACTGTCCCGGCTGGAGAGCCCCTTTATTACCACCCTTCAGGCCATTTCTCCTTCCTCCTTCATTGGAAGTTACTCCAGGGAAGCCCAAAGTAGGGCTCTTGACTTTTCTTCCTAGGGCCCCCAGGGAGTAAAGGTGGTGTACCTCCTTCAGGGTGTTCACCCCCACTCATGTTTTGGATTTGCTTGAGATACTCACAGAGAGAAGATATGCAGCCTGTTCACATTCTGTCATAAGTGTTTGTATTAATCAGGAATCTTGCAATGAAACATAATTTAAACTAGCTAAAACTACAGAGGTGACAGGGGGAGTTTGCTTCCTTCACATAGTAAAGAAGGCCAGGGAAACAGTTTCAGGCATGGCTAAATTTAGTGCTCAAATCCCCAGGGTTTTGTGTTGCTCTTCAAGTTCACCTGGTTTTTCTTCCTCAGTGGTTTTATTCTCAGCCAAGCTCTACCCAGAATAGATGAAAGACTCTTGAGGAATCAACAGGAAGGATTACTGCATGCACAATAAGTTGTTCTCATTAATAAAAATAAAACAGAAAATAACAAGTGTTTTCAGGATGTGCAGAAATTGGAACACTTAACATTGCTGATGGGAAAGTAAACAGGGTGCATTCACTGTGGAAGACAGTCAGTGTTGTAGTCATTTGTTTTATTGCTGCAACCAAAAGACCAAGAACAAGTTTAGAGATGGAGATGGAGAATATCAGGCTAAGAAAAATAAGCCAAACCCAAAAAATCAAAGACTGAAAGTTTTCTCTGATAAGTGGATGCCAAACTATAGTGGGGGTGGGGGTAGGGAAGAATGAAGAAACTTTGAATTGGACGAAAGGGAGTGAGGGATGGGGAGGGGATGTGGGGATGGACAGCAGCTTTGTACATGATGTAGGTAGGAAGCACGGAGAAAGCGCTGGTCAACAAGGACAAACTATATACCCCAAAGGCAAGCCCCCAGGGACCTACCCCTTCTAGTCACAGGGTACCTGTCTACAGTTACCACTCCCTTAATCTCTATCAGAGAATTAAATTACTGATTAGGTTAAGGCTCTCATAACCCAATTGTTTCACTGCTAACATTTCTTGCATGAGTTTTCAGGTGACAACTCACTAATATTAAAACCATAACAGATGGGCAGTTCCGTGAAAACTCAGGAATAGAATGGGCACAAAACTCATCAATTCCACTCTTAGTTACATGCCTCACAACAGTGAAAACATAAACAAATACACGTAGATGAATATTGATAGACTTATTCACCAATAGCCCAAAGGTTGAATGATGCAAATGTACATCAACAAATGAATGAATACACAAAATATGGTCTATCAATAAAATGGAAAATTATTCACCCATGAAAAGGAAGAAAGCATTGATTTATTTTACAACATAAAAGAATGTCAGAAACATGATGTTCAAGGAAAGAAACCCTTCAGGACAGGTCACATATGAAATGGCCAGAATACGAAAACACATTTAGACAAAGAGCAGATTGGTGACTGCCAGGAGCTGGTGGAGGACACAAGAGATAATAAATGTTACTAGGTATCAGGTTTTCTTTTGGAAAAACAAAAATATGTTGAAGTTCTTGACAGCAGTATGGAGATTCCTCAGAAAACTTGGAAAGGACCCACCATTTGACCCAGCTATCCCACTCCTTGGTTTATACCCAAAGGGCTTAAAATCAGCATACTACAGTGACACGGCCACATCTATGTTTATAGCAGCTCAATTCACAATGACTAGATTGTGGAACCAACCTAGATGCCCTTCAATAGATGAATGGATAAATACCCTGTGGTATAAATACTCAGTCATAAAGAAAAATAAAACTATGGCATTAGCAGGTAAGTGGATGCACTTGGAGAATATCATGCTAAGTCAAATAAGCCACTCCCAAAAAACCAAACGCTGAATGTTTTCTCTGATAAGTGGATGCTGATACATAATAGCGGGAAGGGGGTAAGTGAAGAATGGAAGAAGGTTGGATTTTGCGGAGGGAAATGAGGGGTGGGGAGGGGGCCTGGGCATAGAAAGATGATAAAATGAGACAAACATCATTACCCTATATACATGTATGATTACACAAATGATGTGACTCTACATGGTGCACAAACACGATTTGTGTATAATGAATCAAAATGCATTCTGCTGTCATATGTAACTAATAGAACAAGCAATAAAAAAAGGAAAATATGTTGAAACTAAAGATAGTACATATAATAGCTGTACTCAATGCCACCGCTTTAAATGCTTTTAAGTGGTAATGACCAGAGTTTGGAGGCTGAGGCAAGAGAAGCACAAGTTCAATGCCAGTCTGTACTATTAGCAAGACCCTGTCTGAAAATAAGAAATAAAAAGGCTTCTAAAGTTCAGTGGCTGATGGTCCATGGATTCAATGCTGAGTACTGCTTAGTAAATAAATAAATATAACAAAACAGAGTAACGACGAAAGACAACTTTTTTAAATTTCCCCTTAGAAACCTATAGTAAGTGGCTGGGTTTTTGCCTTAGTGGTAGAGTGCTTGCCTAGCCTGCATGAGGCACTGGGTTCGATTCTCACCACCACATATAAATAAATGAATAAAATAAAGGTCTATCAACATCTAAAATAATATTTTTTTAAAAATTATTTAAAGACCTATAGTAAGAAAGCAAAGGATCCAATTTGTAAAAACAGGAAAAGATTTATCAGAGGCTGAATGAAAGAAGATATATGAGTGGTCATTTTTCAAAAGAACATGAAAAGATGCTCACTATGAGTAGCCTTCGGAAAAATGTAAATTTCAAGAACAGTGACACACCATTAAGCAACAGAATGGCTAAAAATAACACTACAACACTTTGGATCAGAAATCTTCCCCGAGGGCCCATGTATCAAAGCCTTGATCTCCAATCTGTGGTGCCATTAAGAGGTAGTAGAACTTTTAGTGCATGAGGTCTATTGGGAGGAAGTTGTGTTATCAGGAGTGAGCCCTAAAAATGGAAATTGGGAAACCACCCCTTCCCGTCTCTCACTTTGGTTCCTGGCTGCCATGAGGTGAACAGCTTCCTGACCACGGGCTCCCGCTCTGCTGTGTGGTGCTGCCACAGGCCAAAGCAATGGGGCCAAGCAACTATGCACTGAAACCTTTGAAACCATGAGCCACAACAGAACTTTCATCCTTTAAAGTTAGAGCTCAGCTATCTTTATGTCTCAGGTGTTTTATGACAGTGACAGAAAGCTGACTGACACAAAGATGACAACACTCTTGGTGAGGATGTGGAGGGAATCCTCATACACTGCCAATGGGGACCTACAGTGGCTCAGTGCTTTGGAAAGCAGTGTCTTCTTTCCTATAAAATCATAATGCACTTTCCTTAACACCCAGCACTCCCTCTTTCAAGTATTTATCCAAGAGAAATGAAAACTAATGTGCATCATGAATCTTGTATGTGAATACGCACAACAGTCTTAAACATAGTCTCCAAAATTGGTAATAGCCCAAATGTTCCTTGGACTGTCTCTCAACATTTAAAAATCCCTTGGTCCACAAATCAATAAACAAATCGTGATATATTCATAAAATGGAATTCTACTTCTGTAAACCATTGTGTGAGGGCTCGGTATGGGGTAGAGTTCAGTGATAGGGAGCTTGCCTAGCAAGCTCCAGGTCCTGCGTTTGATCCCCAGCATTCAAAGAAAGTTGTGTGAGTGAAAGAAAATAGGAAAGACCAAAACACTGTATGAGACCCTTTCTATGAGATTCTAGGAAAGGGAAGATGAAAATCAATCTATAGTGCCAGAAAGCAGATCAGTGCTTGCCTGAGAACTGTGAAAATGAGGGAGAGAACTCTTCATGAGGATGGAAGAGTCCTAAAGCCTCATAAACTACGGGGTGTGCCATGTAAAATGATCACATCTTATGATGCACAACTCATAACTCTACAATACGATTTTGTGCATGTGTGTTTATTGGGGATTGAATCCAGGGGTGCTCTACCACTGAGCTACATTCTCAGGTTTTGTTTTTGTTGTTGTTGTTGTTTTTGGTTTGTCTGTTTGTTTGTTTTTGAGACAGAATCTTGATAAGCTGCCCGGGCTGTCCCGGAACTTATGATTCTCCTGCCACAACCTCCCAAGTTGCTGGAATTATGAGTGTGTGCCACCATGTCTGGCATTTGTGAGGGCTTTCTTCTGATGTCATACCAAAAAAAAGGTCAAAGAAAGGATGAAAGAAAGGAAGAGGAGGAAGAACTCATCCTCTTATATGAAAGTTGACCTTCTTGACAAAAAACGTTCTCCCACAATAATGACAGTAATTCACTCATGAGTCAGCATGGGCAGAGTCTCTAGAGGAGAGGAGAGGATCTCAGTATGGTTGGATTCTGGAGGGTGGGATTTGGGGCAGCTGAGACAGATGACACCCAGAGGAAAGTGACTGCATTTATAACTTGGTCCTAATGCATTCAGTGGGGACACTTCCGTCTTCAATAACTGTGTATGTTTTTTTCCCTATGTCTCTGTGCTTCCCTCATACATTTTTCCCTTCTACTCTTGAAGGAACTTTGGGAAAATGGCAGTTTGTAAAAATTATGCATTGTACTGCAATGAAACTTTTATATGTCTCATGGTGAATACATATATGAATTTGGGGGGTGCTACACCTTAGATGTGAGGTATCCCCCAAAGCTCCTGTGTTAAAGCAGAAATGTTCAAGGTGAAATGATTAGATTATGAAAGCTCTAGCCTAATTATTTAATTGAATTTACTAACTGTGTGGTAACTATAGGAAAGTAGGGAGTAATAGGGGAGGTAAGGCACTACAGGCACACCCTGGAATGGCCCTTCTCCCCGCTCACTCTCTGTTTGCAAGCATCATGAGCTGAACAGCTTTCCTCTGCCATGCCCTTCCACCATGATACTCTGCTTCACCTTGGGCCTAAAGCAAGGGACTTGACTGACAGGGGACTGAACCTTTAATTCCACACACCAAAATACACTATTCCTTCTCTAATTTGTTGTTCTCAGGTATATTGGTTACAGCAACAAAAACCTAATTAACACATGGGGTACATAACTATGAATGGAATTAAAGCTATATATATATATATATATACTTCTTTCCCATTAGCAGATATTGCAACTGAGTCCATTAACACTCCCAACGATGGTGCACCTGCATTCTGCCTGCACGTTGTATTTTTCACCTTTTACTCATTCAAGTAGGTTTGAATATTTCAGAAAACGATATTGCATACCATAATTTACATATCACAAAATTTGCCTGTTTTCATGTACAGAATTCAGTGATTTTTAGTAAGTTTGCAGAATTGTGTGATGCAACCACGATCCAAATTAGGAACATTTTGATAGCCTCAAAAAGATCTCTTGTGCTCGTTTTAGATTTTGTTTTGTTGTGTTTGAGTCTCACTATGTTGTCCACACTGGCCTTGAACTTTAGATTCTCTTGCTTCAGTTTCCTGAGAATCTTGGATTATAGGTGCACACAACCACACCTGGCTCAGATTGTTTTTGTTTTGCTTTGGTTTTGATCCAGTGTTACACTGTGTTTCCCAGGCTACTCTCCAACTCATGAACTCAAGGGATCCTTTCACCTCAGCCTTCTAAGTACCTGGGACAATAGTGGGTCACTGTGCCAAGCTTAGATCTGTGTTTGACCTCATTTTCTTCAGTAGTCTTTAGGCACTTATGCCAGGCACTCCTTATGTTGCTGAGGCTGGCCTTCAACATGTGATCCTCTTGCCTCAGTCTCCTAAATGGCTAGCTTGCACCATCAGGCCTTGCTCTATAAATGTTTTCTTCATGTGCACACAATGATGAAATCGCCTAAATATTCATCTCGGAACACCTCCCCATTAGTAAGTGACACATGACTGCATTCATTTTGTTGCTGGTTTTTCCCTTGCTGGGCCCCATCAATTAGAATGTGATTTGTTCAATGGTGGCACTCCCAGCACCAGGAATAAGGTCTGGCACATAGTAGGACATCAATAAATGTACTAACTGGTGCGATAAACAAAAAAAATTCAAAATAAAAAGAAAACTGTAGTCATGGGAATATGCACGGGACAGGAGAGAGGGTGCCAGTTGGTCCAGGGGAAGCACATCTGAAGTGAGTGAGAGGGATTCAGGCAAGGGACAGCAAGGGGCATTGGAACAGCAAACCTCAGAGGCAGGAAACAAAAACAGGATGTCCCCTGTGGTTTGTCATTGTTTGTCACTTGGGGATTACCATTCTGTTTTGAGAGGAACACAGGAGAGACTCAGAGACATGGAGAAGGCAGGACTACTTGGTAGGCAGACTCAGAGGAGGCAGCCATGTCAGAATTCAGGAGCTGCAAGAATCTGATGTGGGGCTCAGGTCACTGGCAAGAGAATCAGGACTCAGAAGGGGATTCAGGCACCAAACTACACTGAGACTGAACAATACTACCTGACATATGACAGTTCAACACGTGATTCTTTTCTTTATGAAGTTATGAAAGAAATAAACACTTTCCGAATAAACCATGCTTCAAATTTTGAGTTTGGATTTTCTCTGGGGCTGGGGAAACGTGGTAGATAGTTGCTCTGTTCATCGTGGGCAGTGGCACTGAGCTGCAGCCTGCAGTCATCTCAGGATCCTGAGGGAGACAAACTTTACTTCCCAGTGTCCTGTGTGGATGAGTTGTGAAGTGTGAGAGGTTACGTGAGTTCAATGGATTTTTGACAAACATTTCCCTTTTCACAAGTTAGGCAATGGCTCAACCACTGAGCTACACACCCAGACCAATTATTTTAATATCCCATGCTATTTTAGGTTATGTAGAAGTTCTGTCCTCAAACATAACCCCCAACACCTTCTGTGTGGGCAACAATAAGGACTTCCTTCCAGAGAGGACAGTTAGAAGGGGGAGGGGAGAGCAAACAACAACAAAGAAATGTGACAAACATGACCTCATGCAGGGATCAAGGTCAACACCACAGAGATAAGTCACTCATCCTATATGTCCTCCTTGTGCTAGGATGACAAGGGAACATCCCCTCTGTGGGCTTCCCCCCAAGACCTCCTACCCCAGCCCATTCATGACAGAAACATCAGACCTATTCAACTGTGAGTCACTCGATAGAACACCTGACCAGCTCTCCTCAAAACCCTCAAGCCATCTGAGGCAACGGAGGTCAGAGCCAAGACCAGCCTAAGGAGACATGGCAGCTGAATGCAAGGAGGGCTCCTGGATGGTTACTGGGATCTACAGGAACTCTACTGTCTTTCCAACTCTCCTGTAAACTAGATTCTAAAACAATTTACATGAAGTGAGCTGGGTAGTGAATCCAGGGCTCATACATGCTAAGCACATTCTCTACCAGAGAGTTACACCCACAACCCTAAAAGAGTTTAGTTAAAAAGCTCATTTTCAGTCAGGAGCTGGAGTGAAATAAATTAAGCTCCACTGTTCTCAAGCCTGTGACCTGGGAAAACTGTCCTCTCTAGGCCTCATTTCCCCATTGGTTAAAACCCTTCAACAGTGGAGCTTTACAAAATAAAATTTCTTACAAAAGAGTTGATCTTAAAAGGTAAGGGGTAGGTGTTGTGGCTTGCCTACCATGTGTGAGGCACTGGGTTCAACTCTCAGCACCAAATGTAAATAATTGAAGAAAGAATAAAGGGGTATGGGTGTAGGAATGACAGTAGAGTCAGACATTATTACCTCAGGTATATTTATGACCACATGACCGAGGTGATCTAATAATATGTATCATCAAAAATTGAGAAATTACACTCTATGTATGGATGATCTATCAAAATGTATAAATGCATTCTACTATTGTATACAACAAATTAGAATGAATAAAAAGTTAATTAAAATTTTACAAATAAATAAAGGTCCATTCACAACTAAAACTATATATTTGAAAAGCAGGTAAGCCTCAGTTAGCTGAGAAAGGTACTCACGGCGCATGTCTTTCTCCACACACACTTGTATTCCTAATCTCATGTAGTCAGGCATGGCCTAACAATGTGGACCCTATCACAAAGACATCACTAGGTGGTTTCATCCTCTGAGACCACCACAGAACGTACTTACACAGGGTAAGATGCTTATGAAGTCACCAGGGAATACACTCTTAGGGGACCACTGTCTTATATGCAGCCCACCACTGATGGAAATATTGATATGTGATGCACACCTGTACATCCAGGGGTCTCTCCCTCTGGACTGAGTCCTCAGATTTGGGCAGGTTGGATATCTCTTTCTTCCTACCGAGCCTTCCCCTTCACTCTGCTCCCTATCACCGTTCTATACGTCTCACTACCTGGAGGACCATCCCAGGTCCCCCCATCAAAAAGTCTCCTCCACAACCAGATCCTTAAAGACTCCAATGCCTCCCCTTCATCTTGGAGTTTGGGAAGGAAAGGGTATGCTCTTGAATATTGGGTTTTCACTTGTACCTTTCTTCAGAAAAAAGGCTTGCTTTATGCGGCAAGCTACTCTCCAAACTAAAAGGTTGTCATTCCCCATGTCCCTTGCAGCTAAGAGTGACCACGGTCAAGCTGATGAGAAGTGAGCAGAAGGAATGCGGAAACTTGGGAATCCACTTACATGGAGTCAACGTACAAGTGGATGGCACAATGTCCTTCCTTTTTCCCCTCAAACCCTGGGGTCTGGGGTCTCTCCCTACCAGCCTCAGCCACCCTGTGAATAAACGCTCCTTGGAGCAACTTGCCAATTCAGGGAGGATCACACTGTGAGGAAGGCATGACAGGCCCGGTTTGGTAACAGATAAACCGCTGAGAGCACCCCCGGGAGACCCTTTCCTCCCCTTCCTCTCCTTCCTCTTGGGCTTTAGGGAAGGAAAGAGTCTGCTCTTGAGCACACGGTTTTCACTTTGTCCATTTCTCAGAACAAAGACTTGGTTTATAGGGCAAGCTACTCTCCAGACTAACAGGCTGTCACTCCTCACCTCTCTGCAGCTAAGAGTGACCACAGCTCCAGCGGATCAGATGTGAGCAGAAGGAATGTGGAGATGTGGAGATCAGCTGGCAGGGAGCCAACAAAGCTGTGAGGCACTCTGTCCTTCCCTTTGCCCTTCAAACCCTCTACAATGTAGCATCTGGGTCAGGGACAGAGTACAGGATGGAAACCAGCTCCAGGGAGGTTGCGGCAAGGAGACAGTGAGGTGACTGCATGGGGGCAGTCCAGGTCAGCATACGGCACCACATATAGTTCTTGTATAGGAGAAATCAATCAATCAATCAATCAATTCTCTCTCTCTCTCTCTCCCCCTCCGTCCCTCCCTCCCTCTCTCCCTCCCTCTCCTCTCTTTAGACTGTGCTCCTCAGATGCTGGAATTTCTGCAGTGTGGGGGCAAATCTAATCCCAAATGAGGCCCAAGCTTCTCCTTCAATCACTGTGTGAACTCAGAAAACACCCTCCCCTCTGGACACAGGGCCAGAAATAACATGCACATTTCTCAGGATCTCATGTCTTCCGCAGGCGCCCATCCAGCCCACTTCTGATAATCACAGCAACTCACATTCGCTTTGGGGATCCACCTCTCCCCACACATCCATGTGGATAAGAAGGGCTGATTACACTTTCAGTTTTGGGGAGATGGGCCAAATGGACGTCACGTTTCAGATTTCAGGAATGATGGGAGACAGGCATGTGTTCTATGGGGCTCTTTCCATGCCCATGACAACGGCAGCACACACACAATGAACACAAGGCCAGGCTGCACCAAGCAGGGTGCACCTGCATCCATCCTGGGAAGACAGTACACATGGGAACCTGCAGCACCACCCCACTCACCCCTAGCCACCCTGGGAACTATGCAGCACCCACCCAAAGGGCCAATGTGTCACTACCACTCTAAACCTTTGGACATACGGAAAACTGAGACCCACTTGTCAGGCAGGGACTGGTCCAGGGAATAGGACAAGGACAGACTCCAGAGGAAAAGGCAGGCTCCTCACTTCCTAGGTCAAGACTCAGTCATCACCCATGGCGTTTCTGTGGGGAAAAGAACTCCCATGATCCTGGTCACCCCTACCTGCCTTTGCCATGTGATAACATTGTTTCTCTGCTTCCCAATAGGTACATACACACAGATGTACACATAAACTGACACTGCATGTGGGGAGCAGAGTGTAGGTCAGAGAAAAAGGAGGCCCAAGGGGATAATACACAAAAGGACAAAGAGGCCAGCCATCGTGGTGCACGTCTTGAATACCAGAAGCTCAGGCCAAAGAAACAAGATCCCAAGTTCAATGCCAACCTCAGTAATGTTGGGAGACCCTCTCTCAAAATAAAACACAGAAAAAGGGGAGGTGGTGTGGCTTGGTGGTTGAGCACTGTTGGTTCAACCCCGAGGTGGGGGGGCGGGGGAGGAAGAAAGAAGAACAAAAAAAGAAAGAGGATGGAGACGGCGCTTCCATGGAACAGAAGCAGCCATCTCCATGTACCTGACTGAGACCCAGAGAATGGAAAGGGGGAAGAGGCCAGAATTTCAGTGACACGGTGTCCCTGAGCTGCCCAGGGACCTGCTTACTTTCACAGATTCCTAACAGAACAAGAGTGGCTCTGGGATATGACGCTGTCCCCACTAACTGCAATTCAATCCTCTCAGGACGCAGACAGGGAAAGAAGGCCCAGGAGGAAAATGGCAATTTCAAAATCACCAGGCAAAAGGCGAGGCCTCTCATTAGCTCTATTCGACCTGACATCCCTCCTGCTTCCACATCTTCTCTACTTGTGTGCATTACAGACATGTGACAACGCGGTTTCTTAGTGTTCCCTCACCTATGCCTGTTGACACTGCTAGGAAGCAGATGCTAGGAAGACCCCACTGTGCAGGGGGAGACTGGGCAAGCCTTAGACACACACTGACTTGTCCAGTGTCACAGGAGAGGAAGGAGGAGGAGCTGGGTTTAAGCCTAGCTGGGTCTTCAAAGAGCAGGGAGCCTGGCTGCACCCAGGGCTGTAACACGGATGTGGGCTCATTGCTGGGGATGCTGTGTACACATCTAATAATGTCATGGGGCTGCAGGAGAGCAGACAGGAGCCCAGAGGGACCTAGGAAGGGTCAGGTCAGGGACCCCAAGACATGGCCTCCCTTCCTTTGTGACACATCCAAACGGAACTTGGAACCCAGTAACCAGGCACCCCCACTCTAGCAACGGCCCCCTCCCCAGCTCATTTGGTGAAATTCACTTGAGCCAGAAACTATGCTTTCCTGTTTCCCATGTGGAAGGCGAGGTGGTAGGAGGCCTCGCAGCCAAGGTTCCACCTGTGGCTGCACGGCCCCTTCCCCAGGACATAGCCTAACCACACCCCGGAAAAAAAAGTTTTGGAAATGCTTCCAATCCTGTTTTGGATCCCACAAACCTTCCCCTTCCCCTTCCCAGAGCCTCTCTGGGGCGACTACTTCAAGTCGGGGCAGCAGCATCTGGCCCATACCTGAAAGCCCTGGCGAGGACCACCCAGGACAAACTATCACCGTGAGTACCCCTGCAAAACCCCACCACGCCTTCCTCCTCACTATGGGGGAAAAGGCACCTAAGGAGGAGCAGCTATTGGTAGATCGGGAGCCTGGTGTCCTGTCATGGTCAGCCCCTCAGGGCAGGACTGGAGGTGGGGAATGGGAGTGTCCAGGGTACATCCTGGGCCCTCAGTGTCATCTCCTGTCCTCTCAGGGTAGATGCCTGGGACACAGGGTCTGGATGAGATCTGGGAGCACAAGGTCACAAGGGGCAGAAACACCCTGAACACAGGCCAGCAGGACCTGGGGCTCCCTGCCAGCTACCAGGCACCGTCTTCTCATGCCCTGCACAGGTTCTCTACCACCACCAGTGGAGTTGGAGTATGAACTCCATTGAAACTCAAGAACAGCCAGGGCCAGGCACAGCTAGCAAGGAGCTGGGCCTCAGGGTAAGTGTGGGACAGGTGGGACTTCACTGGCAGGGCCTCAGAGAAGGAAAGAAGTACTCAGGGACCTCACACCACCAGGACCACCTTCCCTGTAGGGCTGGGAGGAGGAGGGGCATAGTCCCACACCAGGAGGAATCTCAGCACCAACTCAGCGCCCATCCCCACCCTCTCTGCCAGCCTGGGGCTTGTCCTCATGCAAGGTCACCATTCCCATATTTGTCACAACCTCACAACACTGAAACTGACACTATCTCACCTCTATTCTTCTGATGACTTTGCATTCTGCCATCCAACTGATTCCAACTCCTGCACCCACGTGTCCAGCTGGCAGTGGCCTGACTGTCCCTACATACTCTCTCCAAGTCTAACACATTGTCAGGATTAGTAGGGCTGCACTGAGCCAAAAATCAGGGGATGCTTTCCAATCAGTCCATTGCTCTGTCACTTGCTGTCTCAAGGAACACACCCCAGACACTGAGGGCAGGAGCTAGGTCCCGTGGGCATCACCACCTTCCACTTGGGCACACTTCCATAGCTACTCAGGCTTTCAGGGCTGGGACCCCTGGACTTTCCCTCCAGGACACTTGTCAACTGCACCACAGAGAACCATGTCCTGGGTGTCCCCACACACAGAGCCTCCTGTCTGGGATCAGCCTGCTTTCTCCTCTCCAGAGGCCATGTTCTGCTGGGACTCGAGGGATAATGCTCCCAATGCAGGGAGCTGCCACCTCTTGCCAGCTAACACACCAGCCTGAAGCTCTCAGGCTTCTAACTATTCCCTGGGCAATTCCTCCTTCAACTCTCCCAGCCATTGTACTGCTGGGGCCCTCCTGTCCCCTCTGGGATAAGCCCCTAAAGACTTCGGATACTTCCCTCAACTCCATCCCCAGACACTTCTGGTGGGTCACACTTTGGCACTGATCTGTGTGTCCTCCATGCCCCAACCCAAAAGGCACAGGGGGTTACGCAGGTGGATGACACCAGCACTGCATGTGTCTTGCAGGAAAACTCTATCGACAGCCTGCTGCAGACCGCTGAATCAGAATTCCTCCATGACTCAGCGTCCCCCATGTCAACCATGTTGTGTTCCACCATCGAACACAAGTTTGACATGATGCTGCAAAGGTAACCACTGCCCAGGGTCACATACAGCTCTAATACCTGGAACTGGCCCTGCACCTCTCTGAGCCTCAGCCTGCTCCTCTGAGCAATGTGGTGCCACCAAGACTGACCTCATGGGAGGAAAGGCCAAGCCTCTCCTGCTGCTGCCCCATCCCTCCTGGGTGGTCTCCTCACTCCTGGGCTTGCACTTGCTTCACTATCCACTTGGTAATATCCACAGCCAGGTCAGCCAAACTGGCCTCAACATGGAGGACCAAGGCCCCGAGGTTTCAGCCCTGAGAAACAACCTGAAGCCCATGGAGGAAGAGGCTGAGGGTGAGCAGAAGTGAGGTGGGGGGTGTGAGCATGTCGGAAAGGGACGGGGTTGGACATGCTGAGCAGAGCTTCCAGAAACTGGGGTAGGGCAGGAACAATGACAAGCAGCGTTGTCACTGTCTGCATGCCCAGGGCTGGGGCTCTGTGTGGAACTGAGTGCAAGGCAGTGGGAAATACTTTGTCCCTGCAAGGAACATGGAGACTTTGTTGACCTTTGCTCCTCTTGCAGCTGCAGGCGCCCCTCCCATACTCGTGGAAACTCTCCCTCAACTTCCACCACCTCCACCACCTCAGGGAAACCTGGGGCTGAAAACACCCACGATGGCCGATGCAGTCCAAAACCTCCTGCTGGCCCTTCAGGAGTTACTGCTTACTGAGAACGACCCAGATCCTCCATTCCTCCCCCCTGCCCTTTCTTTATTCCTTCTTATTATTTTCTGTGTTTATTTCTTTGTGTATTATTAGGTTCTTAGAAAATTAAAATATTTGCTTATTTTTAAAAGACTCACTTTATTGGCATTAAGTAGTCTCTAAAATGTGCACCAATCGCCACTATGTAATTCCAGAACGCTTTCTGGAATTCGGTATCGATGACCACTCACTCTCCTCCCCTCCCCTCCAGCTAGTCCCAGCAACCCCTTAGCTTTCTAGTCCTCTCATGGCCTAGTCTGCAGTTTTCAAACCAGTGCAGTCTCATTTCTCCTTGGCCACATCATCATGCAAGGGAATTATTAACTTTCCATACAAGGGGAAATGCCATAAGGGTCTGTTTTTTAGTTATTCTGATTGAACCCCCCATGGTATTTTTCCTTTTTCATTTTGAGACAGGCTGTTGCTCAGTTGTTGAGCCTACCTCAAACTTAAATCCTTTTGCCAAACAAGTTAGACTTTCATAACACTGAAGTTGAAAATATA
This sequence comes from Sciurus carolinensis, assembly GCF_902686445.1. Classification (NCBI taxonomy): domain Eukaryota; kingdom Metazoa; phylum Chordata; class Mammalia; order Rodentia; family Sciuridae; genus Sciurus; species Sciurus carolinensis. The sequence continues at coordinate 41,497,740 of NC_062215.1, read as the reverse complement.
TTTTTGTGACTAAGGGTCAGAGTCATGAAGTAAATGCCTGAGTCCTTTTGGAAAATCAAAAAGAACATACATAATTAGACAAATCACAACTACAAAGTTTTCCTTAACAACCATGACTGATATATTCCAGGCACACACAGAATCTCCTGAGTCAATCGTTTTTTAGTGGGGATGAGGACAAATTTCTGCAATGCAAAAGGGAATCACTACACATAGTAACTGTCAAAGATGCTCCAACTCTGAATGGCGACACACAATCCACTGAGATGTCATTTGTCCCCATTGAGTGGGCAAGTATTAAGGATGCTGTTCAACAGTCCTGCTAAGAATACAAGAGGCAGAGGCCTGGACAGATCCCCTGGGAGATCTGGCCATGAATACCCCTCTCAGAATCCTTTGGCAACACTCCTGCAAGTCTTAGCATGTGTCCCTTTTTCATGTAGCTTGTCTAAAGCTATGTACATATCCTGCCAGTGCTGCTTTATATGCAAAAACTCAGGCCCTCAGTAACACCCACGTAGAAAGGATGGACAATCAACTCTGCTCCCTGTGCACCAGGGAACACGGTGGCTGCTGAGGTGGGTGTGCCTGTGCCAGAAGGGAGAGAAGTCAGGAATTGTTACATGAAGAAACACACTGACCTGTTCAGAGTGGGTCTATAGAGAATATCATTGCATAAAGGAGACATTGATGATATAAATCTGCAGGAACACACAGATGCAATGAGTGCTGGGGAGAACTGCATTGGCTTTTCCCACAGGATTTGGTGCAGGACTAAAGGTACCAGGTGACAGGCTGAGTGCTCTGACCTGGCCTCCCACAGTGATTGCTCAAGGTATGGGGTCCATCCCCGGAGGAGGGTGAGTTCAGGTTCACAGAAATGAACTCTGCTGGCAGTGCTGCTTGGCTTTCTCACTCCTGTATGAGCAGTAGCACTGTAAGCACAACTTGCATGAGCTTCAAATACTCCACACCCTAAAGTGGCTGCAATATTACAAACACTACATCAAAAACTATACGTACAGGTTTCATGTCCACAGACACAAAAATCTTTAACAAAATACTGGTAGAACAGATTCATCAAAACATTCATTAAATCATGCACTAGGAACAAGTGAGATTTCATCCCAGGGTTCAAGAAGACTTCAAACACACAAATAATTCAATGTGATAAATTATGCTGACACATAGAAAAAATATTATCTCAATAGGTGTAGAAAAATGATTCTGAAAAAATTCAACACGTTTTCATGATGGAGGTCCTCCGAAAATTAGGTGAAAAAGGAATGCACCACAAGACAATAAGGTCATACAGGATCTGCCAAATCAAATGTTGTATGCAGTGGGTGACAAACGGAAACCTTTTCCTTGAAGATCAGAAGCAAGGTGAGATAGCCCACACGTTAGCAACTTCTATTCCATTCCATGGAGTGCTGGAGGTCCCAGCCAGAGGAATCAGCGAGGAAAAAGAAATCGTAGGCATCCAAACTAGGAAGGAAGAAAAGAAGCTCTGCTACTGTTGGCAGGTGACAATTCTCTTCACAGAACATGCTACAACCTTCTCCAATTAAAACTGTGAGAACTAATGAACAATTTCAGTCAAAGTTCAGCAAACAAAATCCATCTGTGAAAATCAGAAGTATTTCCATACCCTCAATATTCTATTATCAAAAAAAATGAAGATTCCACTGATGATAACATCAAAAGGAACAAAGTAGTCAGAAAGAAATTGAGCCAAAAGTCTTCTAAAAAAAGCAAATCTACCTGTATCATAACAATTATAAGACACTGATGAGAAAAACTGAAGACATATATGGATAAAAAGATAGTGTGCTTATAGATTAGAAGAAGAAAATACTGTTAAAATGTCCAGAATACCCAAAGCCAGAAATTCAGTGACATTCCTGTCCATCTATCAATTTTACTTCATACGGAAAGAAAATCCTTTAATTCCGATGGGACCACAAAAAGGTATGAGTAGTCATCTCCTATTAAGAGGTATTACAATTAAGAGGTGTTACAGTACCTATTATCAAATATAAGACTCCAGTATTTCTGTCAGATACTGACACAAAAACGCACAAAAAAAAGGGAATACAGAATATAAATATGGAACACAGGAGAGAAGTGTATGCAGACTCAATTACTGAAAACCCACCAAGAACTTCTAAGAGAAGTTCACACAGCATCCACGTGTGGTGCAGGCAAACATGCATATTTACAAGCAAAGCAATGAAGCTGGACATGTATCTTAAACAATACATAAAAGTGGACTGAAAATGGATTAAAGACACAGGCAAATCCACATAAATCTAATTCTTGACAAGGGTGCCAAAAGCATACATTGGAGAAATGATGACCTCTTTACCAAATGCTGCAGGGAAAACTGAAGAGCCATATGAAGAAGAATCAAACTACAGTCCGATCTTTTACTCTGCACAAAAATAAACTCAAGGTGGATCAAAGTCTTAGGAATTAGTCCAGAAATGGCAAGACTGCTACAAGAAAACATAGAGGCACCAGTCAACACACTGGCAGGAGCATCACTTCCTTAATGAGACACCTGAAGCTCAAGGAAGAAAAGTGAGCATCAGTGTGACAGCATTAGTAAGAAGCTTCTGCACAGCAAAGACAACAACAAGTGTGAAGAGAGCCTGCGGAATGGGAGAAAATGTTTCCAGATACTCCTCAACAGGGCACTCATCACCACAATATGTAACAACTCAAAAACACAACACTAAAAAAAACCGGTAAGTAACTCAGTAAATGGGCAAAAGATCTAAAGGGACATTTCTCAAAAAGGCAGAAATTCTAATGGCCACCAGATATGAAAACAGGTTCAACATCATTCGTCATTACGGAGATAAAAGTCAAATACCCAGTCAGAATGGCATTCATCAAGAATACAAATAAGTATACTTGTTGAGGATGCGAGAGGAAAGGTATGTTTATACATTTTTCATGGGACTGCAAAAAGGGTACTACCCCTTTAGAAAGCAGTGTGATGTTTCCTCAAAATGGAACCATCATACAGCCCAACTCTCTCGCTTATTGTTAGTCATGTAAAAATCGAAAGTCAGCATGTTATACTGATACATACATACGAATGGTTTTTTTTAAATGTTGTTAAGTTGTTGATGGACCTTTATTTTCTGTATTTGTTTGAGATGCTGAGATTCGAACCCAGTGCCTCACACAGGCTAGGCAAGCACTCTACCACTGAACCACACCTGCGGCCCCATACCAACGTTGTAACAGCACAAGAGCCAAGTTGCGGAACCACCTTAGGTACCCAGGAATGAAGAAAGAATATGATATGTATGTATGTATATATGTATGTATGAAATTACATACACACATGCATACACACAATGGAGTTCTACTCAGTCATAACAAAAAATGAAATTATGTCATTTGCTGGTAAATGGATGCAAATGGAAAACATCACACCAATGAGTCTGAATCAGTCAGACTCAGAAAGTAAGGGTCAAATTCTTTCTCTCATAAGCAGAACTTAGGGAATAACAAAGAAATACAAAGGGGGAGCTTCTAAAAAAGAAGGAAGAGGAGTAGAAAAAGGAAATCAAGGGTGAAGGAGGAAGGCTGGAGATGTAGCTCAGTAATAGAGCACTTCCCTAGCATGTGTGAGTCAATGGGTTTGAGGTTTAGCACCACATACAAATAAATAAGAAAAATAAAGGACAACTTACAAAAAGGGTGAGGAAGGACAAGAGACAAAGGGGAAGAACTGGGGAATGAAATTGACCAAATTGTACTATGTGCATGCGTGAATACATCACACTGCATGCGTGAATACATCACACTGCATGCGTGAATACATCACAATGCATTCCAATTGTCTACAGGACTATAATGCATCCATTAAAAGAAAATGAATAAGACACTGTGAGGATGGTGGAAGGGAGCAACATGATTCCCCATCTCCTCATACACACAAAGGAGGCAGTGACGGAAAAGCAGAATTGAGAGATGGTGACAAATGAAATGTTCTGAGACTCACTGTTACTAAGTCGGAGACATGGAGAGAGTTGAAGACTGGTTTCTACAGAAGAAAACAAGCACATGGTTCCCAGAAGCCAAACCCAAACCAGGGTGGGGGATGGGGGAAGAGGTAACAGAAAGAAAGACAGAGAGCCCAAGCAGAAAATCTCTTCAACTCACCCACTAAAAACATTTCGAAAAGCAGTCAAAATGTTAAGTTTAATGGGAACAGCGGGTCCCTTAAAACACATCAAACTTGTGAAAACCAAATTGTGAAAGGAAACTTGAGCCAGGGGTTCACAACCATCTCATAAAACATCTTCCCATGTCCGCACAGCTGCAAATTAAACCAGAGGGAAGTACCCTTCAGTAGGACCTCTTAGGTATCCAGCCACAAAGAATTTCTAGAGGAACCATTAGTAGACCCAAATCACTGAAAATCCCTCCCCCTTGCTGTCACCCCAAACAGGGGAGCGGGGCTGAGTGGACTGTGCTGGGAAGTGTGCCTAAACCCATACTCTGCAACCCAGGCTAAAGCAGGGAAGAAAAAAACAACAAGAACAAAAACAACTAAAACTCTGTGCACAATCCACAAACCACTGACATTGTGCGGAATCACTGTGAAAAGACTAGGTTCTGTCCTCTTGATTGTGGGGCCACACCAGACAGAAGCTGCCTCAATGTCCAATGACATAAGAGATCTGCTTGCCAGCTGGGAGCAGCTCTGATAGAACGCTGCTAGACGTTCCCTGACTATCCCAGGAAACTTAAGTGGTAGGCACCTGCAAACACAGCCAGACAGAGATGATTTAAGGTGGAAAATGGGCTGTTCCAAGGCAGCAGGGACTGTCTGCTCCCAGCCTGACCTGGCTCCAAGCCTGACCAGTGGTCACAACTGGTAAGAAAACGGCATTGTTGGGGTATTATTATGAAAATGCCTAACCTACAGAAGAAAGATATCATTTTAATGACTGCTTCAGAACAACAACAGATCACATTTAGAAGAAAACCAATCCAGATCTCAACTGATTTCTCAATAATATACTATAACCAAGAATAAACTCTATTACCACTATAGTTCATTACCAATAATGTTCTCATATATACCAAGTCCTGAAAGGAAATGCATGCCAGGCAAGAATACTATCCCAGCAAAATTCAGCTTCAAAACTGTTGATCAAATAAAAACTTCCCATGATAAACAAAAGTTGAAAGAATTCACAACTACAAAGCCTGAACCAGAAAATATACTCAATGAAAATTTCTTGAAGAAGAAATTAAAGATAAAATTGACAACCAACAAAGGGAGGAAGCACACAAAAAGAATACTCCATCAAAGAGAAACTAATTCAAATTAAAAACAAGAAATAAAGCAAAATCACAGGGAATAAAAATTACTTCTCAATAATAACACTGAATGTGAATGCCCTAAATTCATCACTCAAAAGACACTGGATTAAAAAACACAACCCAACAATATGCTGTCTCCAACAGACAGACATCATAGGTATACACATCCAGACAATGAAGGTAGAAGGGGGGAAAATGTATCATTCACAGGGTTCTCATAAAGAAACAGGGGTTTCTGTCATATCAAATGAAGTGAACTTTGAGCCAAAGTTAAGCAGAAGGGACAAACAAAGTCATTTCATACTGCTTAAAGATTATATAAATCAACAAGAAATAACAACAGTAAATACACACACACACACCTCAAACAATGGGGCATCTTCATACATCAAAAAAAAAACCGTTCTAAATTTCATGAATCAAAGAGACCACAACACAAGATTACTGGGTGACCTTAACATGACTCCCACCACTGGATAGATCTTCCAAGCAAAAACTAAGTACAAAGCTACAGAAATTTGTAAAATGCAATTAATAACTCAAACTAACAGACATAGAGAGAATATTTCATCCATGAATGACTGAATATACTTTCTTTCGGTAGCATGGATCGTTAGTAAAATAGACCATATCTTAGGCCACAAAGCAATGCCTAGCAAATACAAAAAAATAGAGATAATGCTTGCATTCTATCAGATCATAGGAATAAAATTAGAAATCAATGACAAAGGTAAAAAACAGAAACTAGTCTAACACCTGGAGAGTCAATAATATGCTATCAAATGACCAAAGGATAGCAGAAGAAATCAGGGATGAAATAAAGATATACTTAAAGGTAAATGAAAATAGTGACAAAGCGTATGAGAATCTCTGGGACACAATGAAGATGATTCTAAGAAAAGAGTTCAATGCAATCATCTCATTCATTAAAAGAATATTCACTCACCATATCGATGACCTATCATTACATCTAAAAAGCCTTAACAAAATAGCAAATCAACACCAAAAGCAGAAGATAGGAAATAATTAAAATCAGAATCAAAATAAATGAAAGTGAAACAAAGCAGATGAAAAAATTCATACAAATTGAAAATGCAAAAAATTGGTTCTTTGAAAAAATTAATGAGTCTTAAGACGGATAAGCCTCTCCTTACACAGCAACATAAGACAGCAACAGCTTCCCCAGAGCCAGAGATCGCAAGAGGACAGGGAAGAGGACACAACAGGAAAAAGAAGAGAGAAGCAAGAAAGGAGAGAGCGAGATGTTAGCCACAGACATTTCATAAGTAAATCTTGGAGGTGACAATACACGAACATTTGTCATGTTCTAGAGGTCACAAGGGAGACACCAAACCCGAGTGACACTGAAGGGCAGGAGATGCTCACATGTGCGCACAAGAGTGTGGAGAACTGGGAGCTGCTAAGCAGGAGGCCCAGCACACAGGCCTGGCAGACTTCTAGTACTGGAATTATTCTTAATTCCAGTGTGGCCACAGAACTCATTTTGTCTGACTTGAATCTTATTAGTGTGAGCCTTCTTTTACATCCCAGAAGACTGTCTTACTACTCTGTGTGTACTCAAAACAAATGGATCTTCTGATGTCCCAGAAGGAAGTCTTGGGAACCATGAATGAGTCCCCTGGTCGACAGGGTCATTCAAGTCCTCTGCAGGCTCACTGATTTTCTACTTGCTCTATCCATTACTGACAGAGAAATAATAGAATCACTTCCATCATCTTAGACATATCAATTTCTCCTTATACTGATCAGGATCTGCTTCAAATGTTCCGAATGTTCCCAGTTCATAATGTTTAGGATTATCACACATTCTTGAACAACTGAGCCCTTTATCATTTGGAAGAGACCTTCCCTTTTTTTAATTCTTTTTTGTTGTTGTTCTCATTAGTTGTACATGACAGTAAACTGCATGTATACATTTTCATACATCATACCTAAATGAAGAAAACCTTCCCCTTTATCATTATGAAAATACCTTCTTTATCCCCACAACATACTTTGCTCTAGTTGCTTTCTTATCAACATAGCTAACTCCAACTCTCCTTTAAACAATTAGTCTTACAGCAGCATATCATTTTTTACCTTTTTCTTCTTAATCTACACCCTCCTCCTCACTGCCTTGTGCCTTGCTTCATTAGGTCCCTGGCCACAGAATGTCCACCTTGCTCACTAGCCAGATTCCTCAGCAGAACACTGGGTTTCACTCTGCATAACACCCAGTGCACAGCAAACGTTCAAATCTTAAGAACGCAACAAGTTCTCCCACTTTTGGTTTTCCAACACCAAAATTAAAATACCCACTCGTCTAACAGCTCACAAGAATGGCGAAAAACAAGGAAGAAAAAAATGGGGATTATACTGAATGTCATCAGTACGATCTACGCTAGACACATCCAAGGCATTTAAATGACATGAAGAGCAAAGCCCTTCAAAACACAAAATCCTGTTCCCTAGAGAGAGAGAAATCTCACCTCTGTCAGGTTTCCTATGTACACTGTACAACTAAGGAAAGCTTGGTTATACCATTAGTAATTACTTCAAGGAATTTAACTTCAGGAGTAAATCATTCTACCTCAACATAAACCTTTATAAAGTTAAACTTTGCTGCTTTTTGTAGAAAGCAAACAGATCAATTCTCGTGTAGTATTAAAAAATCCCAAAAGTATGTAAGTAATTATCTATTTGGGTTGGTTCTACTAATCAGGAATCTAATTTATATTTCTAAGGAAAAGATGATAAAGACTTCATGGAAGCAGGTCTCTACCACATAATCAACATAAAAGTGCATGTGTGTGTATATGTGTGTGTGTGTGTGTGTATGTGTGTGTGTGTGTAGAAAACTGTATTTAGGACAAGTTAGAGTCAAATGAAGAACAGTTTACTAAAATTTGTAAATATTCCACCATTTAAGATTTGGTATTCAGGGACTGCGGATGTGGCTAACTGGTACAGCACCTGCTTAGTATGTGCAAGGCTCTGGGCTAAATCACCCACATTGTTGAGAGAGAGACACTCACACAGAGAGAAACAGAGAGAGAGAGAAGAAATAAATTTAGTATTCATAAAATTTTAAATCCTTTCCTACAAAAAAAAAAAAAAGTTTTAAAATAAATTCTTAGAGAAAAAGCAGTTCATCCAAATACAATGGCAGCCTCCACAGGAGAGTTTGTCACCACACACATTAGCTCCTCCTTCACTTTTATGACTGGCACTGCAAACAAAGGACCACTCTCCAAACCCCAACCACAGTCCACTCTCCAGCCAGAGGACTAGGAAAAAAGCACTCTGGTGAGTCAGACCTCCTGTGGAGAAGAAGGGCCTCACTGTAGCCAAACACCACAGAATAACCTGCAGCCTGTAGCTCAGTGGTCTGGTTTAGGAGAAGGTCAAGGAGGGAACCACATCCCCCTCAGGGTAATGAGGGCCCAGCCTGCCAGTGTCTTTGGAGAGCAAAACATGAACTTCCACCCCAGTTCAGAAGCAGAGAGGTGGCTCTGCTCCTGCCACAAGCAGTAACCCCCAGCACCTCCCAACCTGGCTGGATAATACAGGTCAGCTGGGAAACCTCAACTTCTATCCTCAACCCAGTAACAAGCCCCATACCCTCCCCCACCATTTTCTCTGCCAGAGTCAAAACAAAGAGCAAAACCAGGTTTTACAAAAGATCCAGAGTCAAAGATGAGACACCCAAATATCCAGGTTCTATTTGAAAATCACCCACACCAGGAGCCCGGGAAATCTCAACATGAATGAAAACAGTCAATTATCACGTGCTAACACCAAGAGTACAGGCTTCTTAGAATTATATGACAGACAACTTACAGCCTCCCTCAAAAGAATATGAAAATAATTATGACATGCTTGAAAACAATGCAAAAACCAGAAAGCGTATTCATAAAAATAGGTCTCAGCAAAGAACAAGAAAATATCTTTTTTACAAAAAGTAATAATTTTCAGAGTTAAAAAAAAAAATACAATAACCAGGGCCTAGGTATGTAGCTCAGTGGTAGGGTGTGTGCTTAGCATGCTAGAGGACCTGGGTTCCCTCAAGAAACAAACAGATAAAAAATATATATATACTATTGAATTAAAAAGCTCTTTTGACCTCAAATGAGCTGGTAGCTGCTGTCCCCAGGACCAATCAGAAGAGCATTAGCAGGAACTCACCACGATTACTGAAAACCATGAAGGAAATCAGGCCTGCAGCACTGACACAGGCAACAAGGACAAAACGTGAGGACAGAAGGCTGGGTACACAGAGACTCCATGTATATGAAATATGCAGAACAAGGAAATCCACACAGGCACAGAGCATTGGAGTGGTCACCACAGGATGGGGGGAAGTATGAGCAAGGAACAATGTATAACGGGCACAAGGTGTTTTCTGGGATGATGAAAAAGTTTTGAAACTCGGGACAGGCAGTGGATGCACAACACTCTAAATGCACCAAATGCCAGCAAATTGGAACCTTCAGAATGATTTCTGTCACCCTCTGTACCCTCAGGGTCCACATCCATACATTCAACCAAGGACTGAAAATATATGCGGAAAAAAAACTGCATCTGTAGACTTTTTTCTTGTCATCAATCACTATACCAACAATTTACACAGCACTTACACTGTACTGAGTATTACATGCACATAATTTTACCATAATTTAAACAATAGAGGAGGATGAACATAGGTCATATGCAAATATTATGCCCTTTTATATGAGGGCCTTGAGCATCTGTGGATTTGGGTATCTGAGAGGGGTACTGGAATTAATCCCCTGCAGACAATAATATATTTTGTGTTTCATCCTAATTTGTAAAAAGCAGAAGAAAAATAAATAAAAATAAGCAGAGAAAAATAAATAAAAATTACAGCAGCCATTAAACAAATGTTTAGAAAAACTCTTTGAAATTTTTATATTCTGAAATGCATCAAGGTTTCCTGCAACTTGAGAAAATGGACAAGAAGAGTCCCAACAATAAAGTTTACAGAAGGCACATGGGGCAGGGACACAGCCCTGGTGGTCGTTGGTAGCCAAAAGAATGGGGTCACATAACGGTTTTGTCCCAAGACACACTTATTTTACTTAATTGACTAAGCATACACACTGTCATGCTTAATTGATAATGTCAAACAACTTCTCCATAAGATTTATTCTTCCATATTAACAGCACCTGGGCCCAGTGTGGAGGGACTTTATGATGGTTTCTTTAATGCCACAGAACTCAACAATGATCTACAGAGTTAAGTTATTCACTGGAAAAATAATTTAGAAGACGTTTTTTAAAGAAAAAAGCCTTTATTCCTACCTGTGCCTTGGTTCTCTCCCTCTCCAATGGACTGGCTTCTCTAGAAAATAATGCCATATGAAATTCTGGCATCCAAAATCCAATTTGAAGTACTATATCCCTAACCCCCCAGGTACTTCAGGCTAAACAGCTCACTGCACACAGAGGGCTGCCCACTCTGTATAGCTCAGGGTGCTTTAGTTTTGTTGAGAGCAGGGTAGTATCTGTGCTGCTAACTCTCTCAAGGACAAACAGGACTGCTGGGCCCTTGTGCTCACCAAGGTTGTTAAGAGATATTTGCCTGAGGAATGTGCGGTTGCCTGGAGACCTTATCCATCAAGGACGGGAGAGGGGCTTAGCCCCGACTCATCTCCTGCATAGTTCACCCCTTCCCTCCTCCCTTCTTCCACTAGGACCATTCAGTTCTGGCAGGACCCAATGAAAATCAAATAGATTGGCCGGACCCAACCAGAGGAGGACTAATGTTTAGCTGTTCAAATGTTAACCAATTAAAAGAACACTGTAAAACTGCTTGCCTTTCATTATAAAAACCCTGCTAACGAGGACTCGGGGCCTCTCTTAGCGTCACTGGTTAAGGATGCAGAGGACCAGGTTCGAACTTGCTAAGAAATGACTCTTTGCTGCTTGCATTGATCGTGGTCTCTGGTGGTCCTTGTGGGGTCTCAAGCCTTTGGGCACAACATATGGGGGCTCGCCCGGGATGCCCTAATCCCACCCAGACACCTGATCATAGAGTCATAAGTGACACCTTCGGCCGGTGAGTAAGGCATTGCCGCGTGTTTTCTGGTCTGGATTGCCTGCAGGTTCTGGTTCTGGGCTGGCATAGTCCTGGCGGACGCGCTATAGGACCACAGCAGGATCTCGGGAGACGTCCCCTCGACCCGTCGGGCAACCTGGTCGCATCTGGTGACTCTGTCACATCTGAGCAGATTTTGCGCTGCATCTGGGCAGCTTTTGTGCTGCATTCTGGCGACTTGTCGCATCTGGTGACTCTGTCACATCTGAGCAGATTTTACGCTGCATCTGGGCAGCTTTTGTGCTGCATTCTGGCGACTTGTCGCATCTGGTGACTCTGTCACATCTGAGCAGCTTTTGCGCTGCATCTGGGCGATTCTGTCGCATTTGAGTGACTCTCACATCTGGGCAGATTTTGCGCTGCATCTGGGCAGCTTCTGTGCTGCATTCGGGTGACTTGTCGCATCTGGTTAACTCTTTGTCCCATTTGGGCATTGTGTTGCACCTGGGCAACTCTCTGATATAATTGGAAATTGTTTGTTTTTATTGACAAAGTACCAGCTAGCCAATTTTTGATTTAGCGTGCTACATGTCTGTCTGTTTGTGTATTGTACTATATGGTCTTTACTCTTGCCTTCTATTAAATTCTTCATTGTGTTAATTTGATCTTAGGCTTAGGGATACTCATTGCAGGGTACTTTACAGTCCTTCTCCTTGTTCCTGAGAGATTTGTTTACTCCAATCCCCCTAGGCAGAGAGCTCAGCAGCTCCATTCCTCAAAAGTAGTAAGAAATAATGTTTTGTGATTTTCTGCATTCAAACCTAACCTGATTTCTCAACCAGGAAAAAAAAGGGTTAAAAAGCCCTGGGTGATCCTCCCTCCCCCCTGCCTGGCCTTGCTGAAGCCTGCATTGGAATGTAGGCTGCAGCAGTCTCAGCGGGAAAGGGGCGTAACCAGAAGATAAGAAAAAAAGAAAAAAAAGGTGTCCGTTTTAAACTCCTGGGCTGCTACACAGAACTAACTCATTCTCTAGGATTCTTGTTTTGTTTTGTTTTTCTCTAATGCTGTATTTTTGAGCTCATAATTTTGATCCTGCATACCTAGGTTAATGATTTTTTTCTTTTTGATCAGTTCTATTTTTATTCAACTAGAGTTTTTGAATATCTGTTACATTGCAATGGAGATCCACCTATAAAGTTACAAGGCCTTTGATTTTGTATTATTTGTATGTCGTGCTAATGTCATGTTTTGTCTGTATCAAAACTGGGCGCTCCTAAAATTAAAATTTAAAAATGGATCCAAATACTTTTATTCACGTGATTTAAAAGGGTTCAATTTAAATTGGGTAACCTAATAAAAGTAAAATGTCTTTAGAAATAACTCGCAAGTCTCTAGGTGGTCAAACTAATGGAATGTTGATGTTAAACAATGTCTAACATCAATTGTTTCTAGGACTTTTCTTCAACAGGAAAGAGACAGCAAATACTGTTCAGGACACTTGTCTGATATCTTGGTTTTTACAGAATAAGTGAATTAGAGTTAACATGTATGGGATTACTCAAATGTGTTTGTTGGTGACATCTGATTAATTTGCAAAGTTAAAATGCTCATTGTTAAATAACATCAAGTCCTTTTAACTCCTTAAATTACATGGGGTAACATACTTAAACATTATTGGTGTTTTCATAGGTTGGTAAATTAAATAGGGTTCAAAATTGCTTTGTGTCATTACTAAAAACAAGGTTATTAAGAGTTATGTTCTAACAGATAAAACCTCAACTCAGAGGGTGAGCGTTCCATCTGCTCCCTTACCACTTCCCCCTGCTCCCCCTCCAGTTCTGCAAAGCTCCAAGGAGCTCTTAGATTTGGATTTAGAGTTACCATCTCCCCTTTCACTGTGTTTCAGTTAGGGTTGTTTCAGAATGTGGACAAAAAGGGGTCCACAGATAGGAAAGAGAGAATAAAAGGTTCTGGGTTTGGAAATATATTTAATAAAAAAAAAATGTTTCTGGGTAAGAAAGTGCCTGTGTGATGGAATACATGAGGGTCTAAGTAAGTGCTAAGAAAGTCTGTGTGTAAGTAAAGGGCAAATTTCAACAAGTCTGTGTGTAACTAAGTTGGTTGTGTGTATGTGAGACAGCTAAAGCTATTTAAGGTTTTTCCTAAGGTGAAATACTAATGTTCTGATATAAGCCAAAGTTTAATCTATATGGTAAAATGACATGGTAAAATAACAAGGATTTCTTAGAAACACTAATTTACTCTTAACTTTGTGTCTATTAAGTTTCATTCTTTAAAAAAATTAGTCTTAAAAATTGGGGTTTATACCATTATGGTTAAACAACTGTTAAGAGTATTGTACTATGTTACAGAGTCTAAATTTTTCTTTAAAAACTGAATTTAGTAAGATTAAAGTGTCAAGGTAATTGTGAAATGGTCACTCCTTGTATATTAAATGTATTCATATTTTCCAGGTATACAAGTTTTTAAAGCAGGAAATTTGTCAAGCTGCTATTCTCCAGAATAAACTTGTCTGTACTAGTAATATTAAACATAAAGAGTACATCTTATTGGGGATTATTTCTATCATTTAATTTTCTATTATGGGACATATTATCAGTAAGGTATATGTAAAATTGGTTACTTATTTCACTGAGATAAAAATTTAAATGTAAATGTATATCTCAGAGTTAGTGACAGCCTGATTTGTTTAAAGGTTCATATTGTAGAAGGTGAAAGCATTTTGCTACACAAAAGAAAAGTTAAAAGCTCTCTCAGCCTTTCTTTGATTGATTCCTGTTTTGGATATAATGTTAGACTGTGTTAACTAATGTTCATATGGACTCAGAAATCAATATATGTAAACTTCTTAAAATGACATTTAAGAAAGAGTATAATGCACTATAGCAACAATGGGACAACAATGACTGAGATTGGGGTCCCTGACTTCATGACTGTAGCATGCCTGGTGCCTGGGAATGTTCCTGTGTAGGAGCACAAGATGCCTAACTGCTGTGGCAGTAGCCTCCCTGGGGAGGCTCTGTACAGGAGTCCTATCAGCTCTTACATTGATATCAGGCACAGAGCTCTTGGGCAGAAAGAAATTGTTTTGCTAGATAACCAGTGTTTCATCAGTTCCCTTCTCTAGTTCCTGCCCACCTTACAGTAACTTTGGAGAGTGGACTTCTTTAAGAACTACACGGAGTTCCTAACATTGTACTTTGCAGTTGAGGGAAAAAGTTATGTAGATGGTCTAGTCTCTGTAACTCTCCTGAAAACAAAGAATAATGCTTACATAGTCTTTAACCTAATAATAAGACATGTATAAATGTTGCTAACATAACTCTTTAGATCTGCATTTCCATCAGAGAACAGAGCTCCATCTGATCTCAGCTTACTCTTCAAAATCTGTGTTTCTAATACTCCTTTGACCCTCACTGAACTTGAACATTTGGTCATGCTGGTCATGGCAAAAGGGGCAAAAATTAGTTTTAGGATTAGAACATTTTACTTAAGACTTGTGAAGAGCCCTGCCTTACCTGAGATAAGGCTCTGCCTCACCCTGCTACATGTTAGAATGACTCCAAAGTAAGCCAGACTTCAACTCATTTAAAGTTGTGCTCAAAAATTTGATGTTTGTTGTAAAGATTACTGTGATCTCAAACAGGGTATATAATGTAGAACTCAGCCAAAATTCAAGATAACTATTATACAAGCTAAATATGTTTTTACTCTTGCTAATTTCATTTTGTAAAACGGTGACCTGTTATGTTTTGCAGAAGGAGCTGCTTCCAGAACATACAACCTAGGTAACTTGTGATAATAGGCCATCACCTTCAAAACAGATAGTATGTGGTAGTATTTTAATAAAAGGGTAAATGACTGTAAAGTTATGGACATTAAAGTTAAAGCCCAGTACTCTTACTGTATGACTGGCTTGCTGGATGATTAAGATCAAACTTAGAAATTGGAATTAAATACAGAGGCCAAGAAAAAAACAGTATCTTGCCCTCAAAGTCAGCCTGAACCCAGGGAATAAGAGGACCTCTCTAAGGAGCGCTGCAACTCTGGGTCACACAACCTCCTGATCAAGGAGATTGTTGAGAATAGAGGATGAGAATCGCTCAGTGCATCTGCTGCAGAGGAGGGTCATGGAAAAAGGGAGACACCCCTAATGCTTTCAAGGAAAGCCACCTCATCGAGAAGACCCTGCCTAACCTATGGCACTAATGGAGCTAACAAGCTGCTCTTAAGTTCTCTATGAGTGACCCCTGTGGAAACTCAGCTGACTCTTTAACAAGACAGGAACCAGGTCAATTTGACCAGCTTGGTCTTGGACACCCAGCAAAACAGTTAAAACCAAAATATAGCCATTCTTGGGCATTTAAAAGAAATAATAGTTAAAAGTAACTTAAGATGTACACTTGTGTTAACCCACTAAAATTAAGAGTGGAAGCTACAAAAGAAAGATTCTTAGGCAAATGTGCCTGATAACTATCAAGGAAAACTGCCAGAGTCAGAAGATTTTAGTCAGTTTAAGGCCTACAGTCACAGGTAAGCTTTATCTATGTTTGCTCGTATGATTATCTATCCCTAAGTAACAGAAGTATAGAGATCTCTACTAAACACAGGTTATACCAATAAAGGGATATTTTACAAAAATCAGATGACATTAAGTAGCTTAACTCTATTTTCTGGGGACCTCAATGACATTAAGAGTTAAATATTGTGTTTACATTCCTGATAAGCTGGACAATGTTAAAGTCCCCAACTAAAGGCCTTGTCCTCTCCAGCCTTTGCTAGGCCTAGTTATGGGAACAATTTCTCAGTTCTTCCACCTCCTGGTGAGAGATTGACTTCTGTCATTTTCATGATACTCAGTGGCATGTTTCAGATGCTGCAACATTTACTTTGTACTAATCTCATTTCAGTACTCATGTCTTTTTGTTCTTCTATCATAGAAGCACCCACCCCCAGATGAGTTTACAACCTCCTCTTCCCCAACCAGACTTCTACCTTGGACCCCTCGATTGACCCGATTTTTAAAAAAAAGGAACTCCAAACTGCTTGCCCCTCGCTGCCCCCTTTCAGCTTCGAAGCAGCCAGAAAGATCGACGCCCCCTTTCTTTTCCTTACAGCAGTTGGGAGTTCCTAAAGCTAAAGGGGGGAATGAAGCCAGAATTAAGGACAGGTAGTTAGTATAGAAATAGAGAATCGGGTCAATTTGAGGAAATGAAGCCATGAAGCCATCTGCCTTTGGAAGTTGGAGGCTGCCCCTGGAAGAATGAAATGTCAAGGATCTCCGGAGCTCATTAATTACCAAATTTACCTGCCTTTAAAGACTGTAAACAAGGAGGTCTATGTGCAGCTCTGGGAGAAAATGTTGGTTTTATGCTAATCATTCTGGAGTAGTGAGGGAATCCATGGCAAAAGTCAGAGAAGGACTAACAAACAGAAAGAAAGAACGGGAAGCTAGTCAGAACTGGTTTGAATCCTGGTTCAATTTTTCCTCCTTGGTTAACTACTCTGGTGTCCGCTATGGTAGGACCCCTATTGTTGTTGTTACTAGCTTTAACTATAGGACCTTGTATAATCAGTAAGTTAATTGCTTTTGTTCAAGATAGAATAAATACAGTGCAGCTAATGGTGCTAAAGGCCCAATATCAGCCCATTAAGCAGCAAGAATTAGAACAATAGAGACCCAAGATTGGCTCTCTAAATGTTCTTGGAAAGGGAGGATGTTGAGAGCAGGGTGGTATCTGTGCTGCTGTCTCAAGGACAAACAGGACTGCTGGGCCCTTGTGCTCACCAAGGTTGTTAAGAGATATTTGCCTGAGGAATGTGCGGTTGCCTGGAGACCTTATCCATCAAGGACGGGAGAGGGGCTTAGCCCCGACTCATCTCCTGCATAGTTCACCCTTCCCTCCTCCCTTCTTCCACTAGGACCGTTCAGTTCTGGCAGGACCCAATGAGAATCAAATAGATTGGCCGGACCCAACCAGAGGAGGACTAATGTTTAGCTGTTCAAATGTTAACCAATTAAAAGAACACTGTAAAACTGTTTGCCTTTCATTATAAAAACCCTGCTAACGAGGGCTCGGGGCCTCTCTTAGCGTCACTGGTTAAGGATGCAGAGGACCAGGTTCGAACTTGCTAAGAAATGACTCTTTGCTGCTTGCATTGATCGTGGTCTCTGGTGGTCCTTCTGGGGTCTCGAGCCTTTGGGCACAACACTTTCTTAAAATATTACCTTTTAACAGGTACAAATAGGTGGCATCTCGAATGGATACGTTACTCTTAATACTTAGTTCTTTGAATAAGAGGCAGTAAAAGATCATCAGGTATATTCACAAGTGCTTAAAATAGCAGATATAAAGACCCACAAGTGCTTGCCCATCTGGAAGGGAAGGAGGTGCTAATTATAGTATTCCCCAGATCTGGATGGCTTCGGTCAAGAAATATGACTGGCCCTCACAGGCTGGGATGAAGGTGTGGGGTAGGGGGACACACTAAAAATAAATTAAGTTGGCAGGACAATCTTAAAATCGGTTCGTGGAAGAGAAAGAAGAGATTCTAGGGGTACTACTGACAACTGGTTGGGAATGCCTGGGACTTGATCACAACCATTCTCAGAAGCAGAACCAAGGACAGGTTTGAGGTCCCACCTACCTCTTGGTTAAGGTTGGAGACTTGGCCAATCTGGGATCTGTGACAGACAGGAAGTTGGGGACTGCCATGATGTCTCTAAGAGGTTATGCTGACAGTCAATGAAAAGCAATGCTCCGATACACTCAAAACTGTCCTCTGATCCCTCAGAACTTTTGCAAAAAGAGAAGTTCAAAACAAGTCTCCTTTGGAAATTGAAATAATAATCGGACAGAATTTTCAGATTATGTTCTTAAAATTTAGCCATTACCTAGGAAGAAAGTATTACTAAGCTGTGAGACACTCAGATTCCTTTTAAGAAAAAACATAGGATAATCGGAGATTAGCTCTCATCTCTATGCCATCAAAACACTGATAAAAATATGCTTCTATAAAGTCAACAGAAAAATTCTCTCATGATTTCCAATTACATGCAGTTTCACAGTATAAGGATAGTCACCCAATTCAAATCCGGTCAACTGGTAAATGCCACATTAGTGTGATCCAGAGATGACTGCTCAACACTGTGGTTACTGCATACCAAAAAAAAAAAAAAAAACCAATGTCTGAAAGCACAATCAGTCCTGTACTAGTTTTAAAAGAACCCTAAAACAAAAGGAAACAAACAAAACAATTAAAGTATCAGCTGATGCTTTGGAATCTTTTATTCGCAGGGGAAGGGTTACTGAGTGCTTTACCACTGACCTATGTCCCCAGTCCTTTTCTCTATTTTGTGTTTTGAACAGGCCTCACTAAGGTGCTGCAGTTTACCTGGAACCTACAATCCTCCTGCCTCAGTCTCACAAATTGCTGGGTTTATATGCATGTGTCATGGTACCCAACCCAGAATCTTTTTAATGTTGAAAATTGAAATAATATGTGCTAGTGATGACTAGAGTCAAAGATGTACCCATTTTCAAGGTCTGAGTGCACAGACCATACCTTGTTTGGAATCTCATCTGCAGTTCCTTTCTGACTTCAACTTGGCAGAATTTTCAGATTATGTTCTTAAAATTTGGCCATTACATTAAATGATGTTATTTCATCAAGTACACTCACATTTTACTCCTTTCCCTTTTTTTACAGCTTGAACCCAGGGGAGCTTTACCACTGAGTTACTCCCAGACCTTTTCATTTTTAATTTTGAGACGGGTCTCACTAAGTGACCCAAGCTAGTCATGATTTGCGATCCTCCTATCTCTGTCTTCCAAATTGCTGACATTACAGTATGTACCACACTGTGTCTAGCTTCTGTTGCTAATTACCCTATTCCTGGCTGTGACTTTTTCTTCTTCTCACAATTACCCTGGTCAGCTTCAATATCAGCAGTACTAACATCTACCACATTGTATGATGCCTACCACATGAGAAACTTTGTAAATACATAAAAACTTGATTTAAAGAAGGATACAAAGATGCTTCTATCATGATCACAGGGATCACTGCATCTACCGGAAAGCCTAACTCATCCCAGAAAAACATATTTTCACTTAGGCACTTCTTTTTCTGGAATCCTTTCTGAAATCGTCTTCTATATTTCCTCCTCTCATCAAACATCATCACAGCCCAGGAACAGTGGTGTATGTTTGTAATCCCAGCCACCCAGAAGTCTGAGGCAAAAGGATTTCAAGTTCAAAGTCGGTCCAGGCAACAGCAAGGTGCCAGAGAGATCCCTGAGATCCTGTCTGTAAACAAAATATAAAATACGGCTGGGAATGTGCTCCAGTGGTCCAGTGCCCCTCAGTTGAGTTACCAGTACCCAAAAAAAATACAAATAATGGGGGTGAGGGGAATGGAAGGAAAAGAAGCCTTCTCTAAGTTTTTTTAATGTGTTCTAATTATTTATACATGACAGTAGAATGCATTTTTACACATCTTACGAATATGGAGTATAACTTCTCATTCTTCTGATTGTACATGGTGTAGAATCACATCAGTCATGTAATCATACATATACATAGGATAATAACGTCCACTTCATTCTACTATCCTTCCTACACCCAGACTCCCTCCCATCACTTCACTGCCCTCTGCCTAATCCAAAGTGCTTCTACTTTCCCTAGCCACACCTCCTTATTGTGAATTACCATCTGCTTATCAGGGAAAACAGTCAGCCATTTCTTTGGAGGGATTGGTTTATTTCACTTAGCATGATAATCTCCATCTCCATCCATTTACATGCAAATTACATGATTTTATTCTTTAAGGTCAAGTAATATTCCACTGTGTGCATATGCCACGTTTTCTTTATCAACTCTTTCATTCTGTAATTTAGCTATTGTGAATTTGGCTGATAAAAACATTGATATGGCTGCCTCACTGTAGTATGCTGATTTTAAGTCCTTTGGGTAAACACCAAGGAGTGGGAATACTGGGTCAAATGGTACTTCCATTCCAAGTTTCCTGAGGAATCTCCATACTGCTTTCCATAATGGTTGCACCAATTTGCAGTCCCACCAGTAGAGTATGAGCATACTTTTATCTCCACATCCTCACCAGCATTTATTGTTACTTGTATTCTTGATAACTGTCATTCTGCGTGGAGTGAGATGAAATATTAGAGTAGTTTTGATCGTATTTCTTCTTCTCTGAAGTGTCTATTTAGTTCCATAGTCCATTTATTGATTGGGTTTTTAATTTGGTTTTTTTATATATATGTTTTTTGTGTTGTTTGAGTTCCTTATGTATCTTGGAAATTCGTGCTCTAACTGGGGTGCATGTGGTAAACATTTTCTCTCATTATGTAGGCTCTCTCTTCACATAATTGACTGTTTCCTTTGCTGAGAAGAAGCTTTCTAATTTGAATCCATCCCATTTACTGATTCTTGTGCTTACTTCTTGCCCTTTAGGAGTCTTGTTAAGAAAGTCGGGTCCTTAGTTGACACGGTGAAGATTTGGATCTACCTTTTTTTTTTTTTCTATTGGGCACAGGGTCTCTGTTCTAGTGTCTAAGTCTTTAATCCACTTTGAGTTGAGTTTTGTGCAGGGTGAGAGATGGAGGTTTAAGTTTCACTTTGCTGCATATGGATTTTCAGGTTTTCTAGCACCATTTGTTCAATAAGCTATCTTTCCTGAATGCTGGGTTCTCTTCTTTTCCAAGTTAACTTCATCACGTTTTTTTCTACTTCTATGGAGAATGTCATTGGGATTTTAATAGGAATTGCATTAAATGGTATACCACTTTGGTAGTACGGCCATTTTGACGCTATTAATTTCTACCTATCTAAGAGCATGGGAGATGGTTTCCATCTTCTACGGTCCTCTTCAGTTCTTTCTTTAGTGTTCTGTAGTTTCATTGTAGAGGACTTTCACCTCTTTTTGTAGATTGATTCAAAGTATTTTACATTTTTTGAGACTATTCTGAAAGGGGTAGTTTTCCTCATTTCTCTTCAGTGGATTTCTCAATGATCTATAGGATACAGGAATGCAATTGATTTAAGGGTGTCGATTTTATATCCTGCTATTTTCATGAATTCATTTATTAGTTCTAGAAGTTTTCTGGTGGAATTGTTTGGATCTTCTGAATATCAAATCATGTCATCGGCAAATAGTGATACTGTGAGTTCTTTTTTTCCCATTCATATCCCTTTAACTTCTTTCATCTATCTCATTGTTCTGGCTAGAGTTTCCAGACTATGATGAGAGTTTCCTTCACTATGCTGAATAGAGGTGATGAAAAAGGGCATCCCTATCTATCCTGTTCCAGGTTTTAAAGGGAATGTTTTCAATTTTTCTCCATTTGGAAAGTTGTTGGCCTTGGGGTTAGCATAAATCCTTTTTCTTAGCAAAGGAGAATACAGGGGAATCCTGCCCCAGAAGTGGTGATTCTAACTGCCAGGGGGAACAACTGGCTTTTAAAAATATGACATAAAGGCTAAATTTAAGCTATGCCCTATGAGGACTCAAAATATATTTGCACCCTCAAAAGATACCGGTTTCTCACACCCATTTGTACCATCCCTGAAGTCCTGTGGTCATTGTGCTGAAGAACAAATAACTCTACCTAGGACACAAAGAAGGGTAATCTTGCTCCCTTCCTTCATGGTTGGAAGAAGAGGGAATAAGAGGAAGGAAAATTATATCACTTTAAAAGAGCTATCAGTGGAAAAGCAGCAAGGGTCATGTTCAAGGCATGGAGTGGACCCCATTACATCAGCAGCTGTTTAGGGTTGAGGTGAGCAATGACATTTCCATGGAGTCCATGGAGTAAGAGGTCATCAGAGGAAGCTTATTTGCAACTGCTTCTTTACCCTTGAGTCCTGGCCATCCAACCTCCAAGGTGGAGTGGGACTGCAGCCTAGTGTGGCTGTGGGAGACAGCAGAGGCCAAGACCAGGGCCCAGTCAAGGGAGCCTTCAGAAGCTTCTCTCATTGGAATCCCTTCCTCTAATCCTCTAACTTTTCTTCTTTTCCTCTTTGCCCCGCAGAATGAAAAGAACCTCATTTCTTTTGTGATTAAAATACTATTTACATATCATGAAAATCAAACAAGCAAAAAGAAAAATATGTACATCTGCTTTATTCTATGTAGGTAATCACATTTGATACTTTTTAGACTCCATTTTCCATTTAACGATTTATTGTGCACCCAGTTCCGGTTGATGAATTTAGGTTGATGTCATCATTATGTAAACCATGGACAAAATAGTCCAGACTGGGAGCAGCAGCCAGGGTCAAATTCTTTTCCTCTCTCAGCTGTGTGATCTCAAGCAAGTTCCTTTCTTTCTCTGCACCCATTTCTTCACCTATATGATGGGAATGCTAACAGCATCTACCTCATGGGTGGTTGGATGACCTGGTGATTTATTAACCAGCACACACTTGACAACCACTGTCTTGCTAGTATACATAGAAGCTATTGTGTATGAAGAGATCATCCTTTTGTCAAACTAATCCCTAATTCTGCTACTTTTTACTATTATATACAATCTGTTTCTGTACCATTGTCCAATTATTGCATCATGTCAAATTGACAGAAGTTTGTTTACTTGAATTCCCTTTCAACATTTGGTTTCCCACAAAGTGTATACTGATTTACATTCTCACCAGGAAAGTAGAAAAGTGTTTGTGACCCTCACCCTCACCAATGCCAGGCACTATCCATGTTGGTTTTTTTTTTTTTTTTTTTGGGGGGGTGCGGTTTGCGGTGATCAGATTGAACTCAGGACCTTGTACTTGCAAAGCAAACACTCTACCAACTGAGCTATCTCCCCAGTCCTCGCTATCCATGCTTTAACTTGACAGAATGGATGGTCAATATTTTCTGGACTTGAAAAATTACTTGTCCAAATCAAGATACCAAATCAAGTTACACTGCTCATCTTGCCATTTGCATTTCATCTTATTCATTCATGCAACACTCGGTGCTTGAGTACTTCCCACATGACAGGCCCAAGACCAAGACGGGGACTTTAGCAGCAAACAAACAAACAAACTAACACAACTTCATAAGTTACCCAAATTAGATGCGACAATTCATATATAGTGTTTAGCAACGTCCTGCTTTAATGCCCAGTAATTTCCACGTAGTTTGTAGTTGCTTCCTAATATATGCATAGTATTATTATCATTGTATATGACATTCATTATCATTACACATATAATGACATATATTACATATTACCATTATCATTTTAAGCTACAGACTTTAGAAGTCACTTCTCTCTGACCCTCAGTTCTTCATCTATGAATAGGCTAAAGCACTTACCTTCGGGCAAATTGAGGGTGGAGTGAATCATGTACTTCATGGTACCTGGACACAAAACAAATCATAGCAATGTTGAGACAGGGACACACCCAGGCTCCTGTGTAGTCTTCTTCTGAGTATCCAGTGAAGATTGGGGCTTTGAAACTTTGTGCAGGCATTCTTCTCGCTGCAACTGTTCTCCTTGGCATTACAGGCCCACACTGTGCAGGATACGCGGCACCCCACCTGCTAGGACGTTTTGTTCATTCTTTCCATCATTGGGAATATGACTAGTCAAAGGTTGATGATTTCCCCATGCAGCATCCCCGATTCCAACTCTACCAGGTCCCTCCCTGCCAGAGTTCCAGCATCACAGAAATGCTCCCCTCTCCCAAACCATATTCCTCTGGCTTGGTTATCCAAAGCCTTCACCCTGAGCTGGACTCTTTGGAATACTGATACCCTCCTCCACTGCTCTGTCACTGTCCGGCTGGAGAGCCCCTGTATTACCACCCTTCAGGCCATTTCTCCTCCTCCTTCATTGGAAGTTACTCCAGAGAAGCCCAAAGTAGGGCTCTGACTTTTCTTCCTAGGGCCCCCAGGGAGTAAAGGTGGTGTACCTCCTTCAGGGCGTTCACCCCCACTCATGTTTTTGGATTTGCTTGAGATACTCACAAACAGAGAGAAGATATGCAGCCTGTTCACATTCTGTCATAAGTGTTTGTATTAATCAGGAACTTGCAATGAAACATAATTTAAACTAGCTAAACAAGAGGTGACAGGGGAGTTTGCTTCCTTCACATAGTAAGACAGGCCAGGGAAACAGTTTCAGGCATGGCTAAATTAGTGCTCAAATCCCAGGGTTTTGTGTTGCTCCTCAAGTTCACCTGGTTTTTTCTCCTCATGGTTTTATTCTCAGCCAAGCTCTACCAGAATAGATGAAAGACTCTTGAGGAATCAACAGGAAGGATTACTGCATGCACAATAAGTTGTCACATTAATAAAATAAAACAGAAACTAACAAGTGTTTTCAGGATGTGGAGAAATTGGAACGCTTAACATTTGCTGATGGGAAATTAAACAGGGGTGCATCACTGTGGAAGACAGTCAGTGTTGTAGTCATTGTTTTATTGCTGCAACCAAAAGCCAAGAACAAGTTTTGGCTCAGGCCAAAGAAACAAGATCCCAAGTTCAATGCCAACCTCAGTAATGTTGGGAGACCCTCTCTCAAAATAAAACACAGAAAAAGGGGAGGTGATGTGGCTTGGTGGTTGAGCACTGTTGGTTCAACCCTGAGGTGGGGGGCGGGGGAGGAAGAAAGAAGAACAAAAAAAGAAAGAGGATGGAGACGGCGCTTCCATGGAACAGAAGCAGCCATCTCCATGTACCTGACTGAGACCCAGAGAATGGAAAGGGGGAAGAGGCCAGAATTTCAGGGTCAGGGTGTCCCTGAGGAGCCCAGGGACCTGCTTACTTTCACACATCTCTAACAGAACAAGAGTGGCTCTGGGAGATGACGCTGTCCCCACTAACTGCAATTCAATCCTCTCAGGACGCAGACAGGGAAAGAAGGCCCAGGAGGAAAAGGCAGTTTCAAAATCACCAGGCAAAAGGCGAGGCCTCTCATTAGCTCTATTCGACCTGACATCCCTCCTGCTTCCACATCTTCTCTACTTTTGTGCATTAGAGACATGTGACAACATGGTTTCTTAGAGTTTCCTCACCTATGCCTGGTGACACTGCTAGGAAGCAGATGCTAGGAAGACCCCACTGTGCAGGGGGAGACTGGGCAAGCTTTAGACACACACTGACTTGTCCAGTGTCACAGGAGAGGAAGGAGGAGGAGCTGGGTTTAAGCCTAGCTGGGTCTTCAAAGAGCAGGGAGTCTGGCTGCACCCGGGGCTGTAACACGGATGTGGGCTCATTGCTGGGGATGCTGTGTACACATCTAATAATGTCATGGGGCTGCAGGAGAGCAGACAGGAGCCCAGAGGGACCTAGGAAGAGTCAGGTCAGGGACCCCAAGACATGGCCACCCTTCTTTTGTGACACATCCAAACAGAACTTGGAACCCAGTAACCAGGCATCCCCACTCTAGCAACGGCCTCCTCCCCAGCTCATTTGGTGAAATTCACTTGAGCCAGAAACTATGCTTTCCTGTTTCCCATGTGGAAGGCGAGGTGGTAGGAGGCCTCGCAGCCAAGGTTCCACCTGTGGCTGCACGGCCCCTTCCCCAGGACCGAGCCTAACCACACCCCGGAAAAAAAAGTTTTGGAAATGCTTCCAATCCTGTTTTGGATCCCACAACCCTTCCCCTTCCCCTTCCCAGAGCCTCTCTGGGGCGACTACTTCAAGTCGGGGCAGCAGCATCTGGCCCATACCTGAAAGCCCTGGCGAGGTCCACCCAGGACAAACTATCACCGTGAGTACCCCTGCAAAACCCCACCACGCCTTCCTCCTCACTATGGGGGAAAAGGCACCTAAGGAGGAGCAGCTATTTGTAGATCGGGAGCCTGGTGTCCTGTCATGGTCAGCCCCTCAGGGCAGGACTAGAGGTGGGGAATGGGAGTGTCCAGGGTACATCCTGGGCCCTCAGTGTCATCTCCTGTCCTCTCAGGGTAGATGCCTGGGACACAGGGTCTGGGTGAGGTCTGGCAGCACAAGGTCACAAGGGGCAGAAACACCCTGAACACAGGCCAGCAGGACCTGGGGCTCCCTGCCAGCTACCAGGCACCGTCTTCTCATGCCCTGCACAGGTTCTCTACTACCACCAGTGGAGTTGGAGTATGAACTCCATTGAAACTCAAGAGGAGCCAGGGCCAGGCACAGCTGGCAAGGAGCTGGGCCTCAGGGTAAGTGTGGGACAGGTGGGACTCCACTGGCAGGGCCTCAGAAAAGGACAGAAGCACTCAGGGACCTCACACCACCAGGACCACCTTCCCTGTAGGGCTGGGAGGAGGAGGGGCATAGTCCCACACCAGGAGGAATCTCAGCACCAACTCCTCACCCATCCCCACCCTCTCTGCCAGCCTGGGCCTTGTCCTCATGCAAGGTCACTGATCCCATATTTGTCACAACCTCACAACACTGAAACTGACCCTATCTCACCTCTATTCTTCTGATGATTTTGCACTCTGCCATCCAACTGATTCCAACTCCTGCACCCACGTGTCCAGCTGGCAGTGGCCTGACTGTCCCTCCACACACTCTCCAAGTCTAACACATTGTCAGGATTAGTAGGGCTGCACTGAGCCAAATTATCAGGGGATGCTTTCCAATCAGTCCATTGCTCTGTCACTTGCTGTCTCAAGGAACACACCCCAGACACTGAGGGCAGGAGCTGGGGCCCCTGGGTGTCACCACCTTCCACTTGGGCACACTTCCATAGCTACTCAGGCTTTCAGGGCTGGGACCCCTGGACATTCCCTCCAGGACACTTGTCAACTGCACCACAGAGAACCATGTCCTGGGTGTCCCCACACACAGAGCCTCCTGTCTGGGATCAGCCTGCTTTCTCCTCTCCAGAGGCCATGTTCTGCTGGGACTCGAGGGATAATGCTCCCAATGCAGGGAGCTGCCACCTCTTGCCAGCTAACACACCAGCCTGAAGCTCTCAGGCTTCTAACTATTCCCTGGGCAATTCCTCCTTCAACTCTCCCAGCCATTGTACTGCTGGGGCCCTCCTGTCCCCTCTGGGATAAGCCCCTAAAGACTTCAGATACTTCCCTCAACTCCATCCCCAGACACTTCTGGTGGGTCACACTTTGGCACTGATCTGTGTGTCCTCCATGCCCCATCCCAGAAGGCACAGGTGGCCACACAGGTGGATGACACCAGCACTGCATGTGTCTTGCAGGAAAACTCTATCGGCAGCCTGCTGCAGACCGCTGAATCAGAATTCCTCCATGACTCAGCGTCCTCCATGTCTACCATGTTGTGTTCCACCATCGAACACAAGTTCGACATGATGCTGCAAAGGTAAGCACTGCCCAGGGTCACATAGAGCTCCAACACCTGGAACTGGCCCTGCACCTCTCTGAGCCTCAGCCTGCTCCTCTGAGCAATGTGGTGCCACCAAGACTGACCTCATGGGAGGAAAGGCCAAGCCTCTCCTGCTGCTGCCCCCATCCCTCCTGGGTGGTCTCCTCACTCCTGGGCTTGCACTTGCTTCACTATCCACTTGGTAATATCCACAGCCAGGTCAGCCAGACTGGCCCCAACATGGAGGACCAAGGCCCCGGGGTTTCAGCCCTGAGAAACAACCTGAAGCCCATGGAGGAAGAGGCTGAGGGTGAGCAGAAGTGAGGTGGGGGGTGTGAGCATGTCTGAAAGTGACGGGGCTGGACATGCGGAGCAGAGCTTCCAGAAGCTGGGTGGGGCAGGAACAATGACAAGCAGAGTTCTCACTGTCTGCATGCCCAGGGGTGGGGCTCTATGTGGAACTGAGTGCAAGGCAGTGGGAAATACTTTGTCCCTGCAAGGAACATGGAGACTTTGTTGACCTTTGCTCCTCTTGCAGCTGCAGGCGCCCCTCCCATACTCGTGGAAACTCTCCCTCAACTCCCACCACCTCCACCACCTCAGGGAAACCTGGGGCTGGAAACACCCACGATGGCCGATGCAGTCCAAAACCTCCTGCTGGCCCTTCAGGAGTTACTGCTTACTGAGAACGACCCAGATCCTCCATTCCTCCCCCCTGCCCTTTCTTTATTCCTTCTTTTTATTTTCTGTGTTTATTTCTTTGTGTATTATTAGGTTCTTAGAAAATTAAAATATTTTCTTGTTTTTAAAAGACTCACTTTATTGGCATTAAGTACAGTCTCTAAAATGTGCACCAATCGCCACTATGTAATTCCAGAACGCTTTCTGGAATTCGGTATCGATGACCACTCACTCTCCTCCCCTCCCCTCCAGCCACTCTCCAGCAACCCCTTAGCTTTCTCCTCCTCTCATGGCCTAGTCTGCAGTTTTCAAACCAGTGCAGTCTCATTTCTCCTTGGCCACATCATCGTGGAAGGGAATAATTAACTTTCCATACAAGGGGAAATGCCATAAGGGTCTGTTTTTTAGTTATTCTGATTGAACCCCCCATGGTATTTTTCCTTTTTCATTTTGAGACAGGCTGCTGCTCAGTTGTTGAGCCTACCTCAAACTTAAACCCTTTTGCCAAACAAGTTAGACTTTCATAACACTGAAGTTGAAAACATATTTTTGTGACTAAGGGTCAGAGTCATGAAGTAAATGCCTGAGTCCTTTTGGAAAATCAAAAAGAACATACATAATTAGACAATCACAACTACAAAGTTTTCCTTAACAACCATGACTGATATATTCCAGGCACACACAGAATCTCCTGAGTCAATCGTTTTTTAGTGGGAATGAGGACAAATTTCTGCAATGCAAAAGGGAATCACTACACATAGTAACTGTCAAAGATGCTCCAACTCTGAATGGCGACACACAATCCACTGAGATGTAATTTGTCCCCATTGAGTGGGCAAGTATTAAGGATGCTGTTCAACAGTCCTGCTAAGAATACAAGAGGCAGAGGCCGGGACAGATCCCCTGGGAGATCTGGCCATGAATACCCGTCTCAGAATCCTTTGGCAACACTCGTGCAAGTCTTAGCATGTGTCCCTTTTTCATGTAGCTGTCTAAAGCTACATACATATCCTGCAAGTGCTACTTTATATGCAAAAACTCAGGCCCTCAGTAACTCCCACGTAGAAAGGATGGACAATCAACTCTGCTCCCTGTGCACCAGGGAAAACGGTGGCTGCTGAGGTGGGTGTGCCTGTGCCAGAAGGGAGAGAAGTCAGGAATTGTTACATGAAGAAACACACTGACCTGTTCAGAGTGGGTCTTTAGAGAATATCATTGGATAAAGGAGACATCGATGATATAAATCTGCAGGAACACACAGATGCAATGAGTGCTGGGGAGAACTGCATTGGCTTTTCCCCACAGGATTTGGTGCAGGACTAAAGGTACCAGGTGACAGGCTGAGTGCTCTGACCTGGCCTCCCACAGTGATGCTCAAGGTATGGGGTCCATCCCCGGAGGAGGTTTAGTTCAGGTTCACAGAAATGAACTCTGCTGGCAGTGCTGCTTGGCTTTCTCACTCCTGTATGAGCAGTAGCACTGTAAGCACAACTTGCATGAGCTTCAATACTCCACACTCTAAAGTGGCTGCAATATTACAAACACTACATCAAAAACTATACGTACAGGTTTCATGTCCACAGACACAAAAATCTTTAACAAATACTGGTAGAACAGATTCATCAAAACATTCATTAATCATGAACTAGGACCAAGTGAGATTTCATCCCAGGGTTCAAGAAGACTTCAAACACACAAATAATACAATGTGATAAATTATGCTGACACATAGAAAAGATCATATTATCTCAATAGGTGTAGAAAAATAATTCTGAAAAAATTCAACACGTTTTCATGATGGACGTCCCCCAAAAATTAGGTGAAAAAGGAATGCACCACAAGACAATAAGGTCATACAGGATCTGCCAAATCAAATGTTATATGCAGTGGGTGACAAACGGAAACCTTCTCCTTGAAGATCAGAAGCAAGGTGAGGTTGCCCACACGTTAGCAATTTCTATTCCATTCCATGCAGTGCTGGAGGTCCAGCCAGAGGAATCAGCGAGGAAAAAGAAATTGTAGGCATCCAAACCAGGAAGGAAGAAAAGAAGCTCTGCCACTGTTGGCAGGTGACAATTCTCTTCACAGAACATGCTACAACCTTCTCCGATTAAAACTGTGAGAACTAATGAACAAGTTCAGTCATAGTTCAGCAAACAAAATCCATCTGTGAAAATCAGAAGCATTTCCATACCCTCAATAATCAATTATCAAAAAAAATGAAGATTCCACTGATGATAACATCAAAAGGAACAAAGTACTCAGAAAGAAATTGAGCCAAAAGTCTTCTAAAAAAGCAATTTACCTGTATCATAACAATTATAAGACACTGATGAGAAAAACTGAAGACATATATGGATAAAAGATAGTGTGCTTATAGATTAGAAGAATGAATACCATTAAACAGTCCAGTCTACCCAAAGCCAGAAGTTCAGTGACATTCCTGTCAATCTATCATTTTACTTCATACAGAAGGAAAATCCTTTAATTCCGATGGGACCACAAAAAAGGTATGAATAGTCATCTCGTATTAAGAGGTATTACAATTAAGAGGTATTACAGTACCTATTTTCAAATATATTATAAGACTCCAGTAATCCTGTCAGATACTGACACAAAACTGACAAAAAGAAGGGAAGAGAGAATACCATATAAATATGGAACACAGGAGAGAAGTGTATGCAGACTCAATTACTGAAAACCCATCAAGAACTTCTAAGAGAAGTTCACACAGCATCCACGTGTGGTGCTGGCAAACATGCATATTTACATGAAAAGCAATGAAGCTGGACAAGTACCTACACAATACATAAAAGTGAACTGAAAATGGATTAAAGACACAGGCAAATCCACATAAATCTGATTCTTGACAAGGGTGCCAAAAGCATACATTGGAGAAATGATGACCTCTTTACCAAAAGCTGCAGGGGAAAACTGAAGAGCCATATGAAGAAGAATCAAACTACAGTCCGATCTTTTACTCTGCACAAAAATAAACTCAAGGTGGATCAAAGTCTTAGGAATTAGTCCAGAAATGGCAAGACTGCTATAAGAAAACATAGAGGCACCATTCCAACACACTGGCAGGAGATCACTTCCTTAATGAGACACCTGAAGCTCAAGGAAGAAAAGTGAGCATCAGTGTGACAGCATTAGTAGAAGCTTCTGCACAGCAAAGACAACAAGTGTGAAGAGAGCCTGCGGAATGGGAGAAAATGTTTCCAGATACTCCTCAACAGGGCACTCATCACCACAATATGTAACAACTCAAAAACACAACACTAAAAAAACCCGTAAGTAACTCAGTAAATGGGCAAAAGATCTAAAGGGACATTTCTCAAAAGGCAGAAATTCTAATGGCCACCAGATATGAAAACAGGTTCAACATCATTAGTAATTAGTGAGATAGAAGTCAAATACCCCAGTCAGAATGGGGCTGGATCTGCAGAGCAGATCTTCCAGAAGCTGGGTGGCGCAGGAACAATGACAACCAGAGTTGTCACTGTCCTGCATGCCCAGGGCTGGGGCTCTGTGTGGAACTGTGTGCAAGGCAGTGGGAAATACTTTGTCCCTGCAAGGAACATGGAGACTTTGTTGAC
Source organism: Sciurus carolinensis (assembly GCF_902686445.1). Classification (NCBI taxonomy): domain Eukaryota; kingdom Metazoa; phylum Chordata; class Mammalia; order Rodentia; family Sciuridae; genus Sciurus; species Sciurus carolinensis. Next base: position 41,465,739 of record NC_062215.1, on the reverse strand, counting down.
CTTTGCTCCTCTTGCAGCTGCAGGCGCCCCTCCCATACTCGTGGAAACTCTCCCTCAACTTCCACCACCTCCACCACCTCAGGGAAACCTGGGGCTGGAAACACCCACGATGGCCGATGCAGTCCAAAAACCTCCTGCTGGCCCTTCAGGAGTTACTGCTTACTGAGAACGACCCAGATCCTCCATTCCTCCCCCCGCCCTTTCTTTATTCCTTCTTTTATTTTCTGTGTTTATTTCTTTGTGTATTATTAGGTTCTTAGAAAATTAAAATATTTTCTTGTTTTTAAAAGACTCACTTTATTGGCATTAAGTACAGTCTCTAAAATGTGCACCAATCGCCACTATGTAATTCCAGAACACTTTCCTGAATTCAGCATCCATAACCACTCCCTGCCCTCCCCTGCAGCTAGACCCCAGCAACCCCTTAGCTTTCTAGTCTTGTCATAAACCTAGTCTGCAGTTTTCAAACCAGTGCAGTCTCATTTCTCCTTGGCCACGTAATCGTGGAAGGGACTAATTAAGCTTCCTTATGAGGGGAAATGCCATAAGGGTCTAAGTTTTATAGTTTTTTACTTACTGTGGGTGATCCTCCCATGGTCCTTTATCTTCTTCCTTTTGAGACAGGTTCTTGCTTAGTAGCTGAACCTGACCTCAAACCTAAACCCTTTTGCTCAAAGCATATATTTGGAAACGGGGGAAAAAAATAACAACAGCAACAACTCTTACCTGCAATGCGTGGAGAAAAGGTAAATCAACTCTGGAACAGTTACACCAGGGAACACATCCAGCAGTGGAAAACAACAGTGTTCAGCTCCATGTCATAAGGCAGGTGGATCTCAACACCAGGGCTGAACAAAAGAGTACACAGAGACGTCACTGATGGTAACATCCACAACAAGCCAAGCAAAATAATAAAGCACTTAGAAACATACACACTCACAGTAGACTGTGAAGATAAGTAGGTCAGGATGAAGGAAAAGACAGGAAACTCCAGCTCAACATCCATTACCACCTCCACCACCTGAGAGCGCCAGCCTCAGAAACACCCTCAACAACAGCTTCAGGCCTGTGGCTCCTAGTGGCCCCACAGCCAGCACCACCCGCTGAGCGCCCCCTTGCACCTGCTCCCACCCACAGCTGCCCTTTCCCTCTCCTCCCTTTGATTTTTTCCTCATTTTTGTTTTTTCTATTTTTATTAAAACTAGCTTCCTTTAAAATTTAAGATTGTATTTTTAAAACAAGTGCAGCTCCTTGGCTTTAAATGCCTCCCATTGTCCTATACCTGGTACCCATACCCACCCCCTCCCCCTCTCCCTCCTGCTAGTCTCCAGGAAACACTCATCATTCTCTCCCTGTCATTTGCCTCTTCTGGGTCTTTTGTACCAGTGCAGTCTGACTTCTATTTGACTACATATATTGGAAGGGATTGTTTTAGTTTGAATTTTCTTTTAATGATAAATGTCATATTGGTCTAAAATTTATTTTTGTATTACTTATTTTTTGGTTTATTTATTTATTTATTTATTTATTTATTTATTTATTTGGTACTAGGGATTGAACCCAGGGCTCCTTACCACTGAGCCACATCCCCAGTTCTTTTTCTTTTGAATTTTGAGATGAAGTCTCTAAGTTTCTGAGCTCCTCCCTAAATTGGGGAAACTGGCCTCCAACTGGCAATCATCCTGCCTCAGCTTTCTGAGTCTGGGATACAAGTATGCACCACCCCCAGCAGGTCTAAGTTTATATGTAAAAAGTAAAGTTCCTTAGAAAATACTTTCATAAAATGGAAGTTGAAAATGCTTTTCTGTGACTGAAGGATCAAAAATTCACAAAGGAAAGCCTGATTTCTGATGGGAAAACAAAAAGAACATGGATACTTAGAAAGATCAACCACAACTAGCACAGTGTTCCCTAAAAACCTAGTCTGATAAAATGTTAATATCCCAGGGACACACAGAACCTCATGAATCTGGTTTTTTAGTGGGACAAAGGATAAATTCCTGCAGTTCAAAAGGGAATCACTGCACATAGCCAGTAACTATGCTCAACCCCTGAATGTCAACACCACCTATTACTGAGACGTCGTTTGTCCCCACTGAGTGGGCAGGTTTTAAGGCTGCTGCTGAACAGTCTGGTGAGAATACAAGAGACGGAGGCCTGGGCACATCCCCTGGGAGATGTGGTCATGGATAGTCCTCTCAGAATCCTTTGGCAGCACCCTGCCTTGTTCTCAGCTCATGTCCCTTCCTTTACCTAGCTTGTCTAAAGCTAGACACTTGTCCTGCCAGCACTGGTTGAAGTGACAGAAATGGAGCCCTTGGTAACTTCCATGTAGAGGGAATGGATGGCCAAATCAGTTCCCCATGCACCTGGGAACATGGTGGCTGCTGAGGTGGGTCTGTCTGTGCCCACAAGGCCTTTGGCCATGGTTCTTTTTCTTGTCTAACACTGGAGAGAGGGAACTGAAGATAGTACCAAGAGACTTTTAACTCTACTTCCCATAAACTTGATTACATTATCAGCATATTAAGACATTACCAACAAGGCCAGGGTTATACTACATCACAGTATTACAGATGTGGCCGGATAAAAAGAGTTAAAAGTAATGGGCACATTCCTAGAGTTCCACTTGGTCATTACCCATCGGTTCAGTTCATTATCACATCGGATGTACAAAATGTCTCCCAGGGCAAGACCACTCAGATTTGTAGTTTTCCATTGAATTTTAAATTTTAAAAGTAGAAGTGTCTCAGTCATACATGGCTTCATCACTTAGGGCAACTAGTGGTACTCAATTAAGAGACAAAAGCTTATCTTCCTTTGAGACTCATTTAAAGTGTTAACATAATAGTGGATTTCTCTCCTTGTACAACCCATCCATGCATTTCTTTTCTCTCAGCTATTAGCTATTTCTCCTCCACATTTACATCAAAGTATTCTACCCTTGTGAGAGATGTAAAGGGAAACCACTTTGCTGGTCTCAGTTGGTGGCATTAGAATTTTAGTTCAGCAAGTGCCTCCCCCGACCCAGTCCATTCCCATCATTCAAGGTGGGATTACTTTTGTACAAGCAAGTGGGCTAGCTCAACCACTAGGTAACAGCCATATTGACTGCAGATCCCAATTTTTACAGATAGAATGAGAGCAAAACACACCTTATCAGACACTTAGAAATTCTAACATGAAGGTTTAAAAATCAAAATAATATCAGTACAGTCAGATCATCATGATCTCCATATAGAAAGAATGATTAGTACCAGAATCTTCTCATGGGAAAAATCCCATAGACATATGAGCACCAAAACATACCAAAACGTCTTCCCCAAATCTCCCATATGGAAGCTCCCAGTGGAAACCATTCCATGGTCCCTTTATCTTGAATGAGACCATATGCTAGTGAAAGTGTATAAGCCAGCCCTTCAAGCCTCTACTTCTCTATTTAAAGATCCAACATTTTAATGGCCTCTTATAAATCTCCACCAAAACATATCTTTTTAAAAATTTTTTGTAGTTGTAGATAGACAGCAATAAAGATTTTATTTGCTTATTTTTATATGTGGTGCTAAGACTCAAACCCAGTGCCTCACACATGCCAGGCAAGTGCTCTGCCACTGAGCCACAGCCCCAGTCCCAAAACATATCTTAGGATGAAAACTGTGTTGTTTGATCTGAAGATATATAAACAGGCAGTCCATATCTGTGCAGTATCACTTGTTCCAATAACTTCCTCTTCAGTAGGTATTTGTATCTACAACCAGGAACACAGAGACCAGTGAAGAATTCTTTTCTATTCCTGCTAGGATGCATCTGTAGTCTCCAAGGGCAACTGTCAGCAGGGACTTCTCTGGAAATTTGCTCCATAGGCATCTGTACTCCTGCTTCCCTTGTTCACAAAAAGAACACTTCTTATTGACACCTTGTGCCAAAGAGTGTGCATGTGGAATGTGTCTGGATTCAGCCCTTCTCTTCATTGCTGCAGCCTTCACCATAGATGCTCATTTCCTGGACCCAGGTGGCCAACTCATATGAGTACACTGGGAATTCTACTTGTCAATTCAAATCACATGCTAATCTGAGAAGGAGGTTCTTCCAATGTCCTACTTCAATGAAGCTCACACATTCACATAATAATTTGCCCTGGGCTGTGTCTTATAGAGGCATCACTTAAATAGGCCAGTTTTCCTTTGTCCTTCTTCCTTATCATAGGACAAACCAGTGGGTCATACTCATGAATTGATAAAAACTCAAACACATGAGCAAACAACATGAAATTGAGTCTACCAAGTTAATTTGTATTTACATTCTTGAATAGAGTGGTGGCCTTCCAAACAGGATGCTGTCCATTTACCTTGGTGTAGTCATTCATAAACCAACCAGCTGTTTGGTTGTACCAAAGGTTTGCTAGAAGAGGAAACAACCCACCGTGAGCATCTTCTCCAACACTCTTCCTTAAAAGAGGTCTTGAGATGATAGTCTGTAGAAAGAACTTAGAGGACTCCATGGAGAGGGTTTGGACACTTATTACTCACATATTCCTTGGTGGCCGCAGGCCAGCACAATATGGAAGGTCACCTAGCACTTACAAGTAGGGGAATATTTAGGATAGGTTGTGTGCCTATTGCACAGATGAATTTTTTCAGTACATTTCTTTACATTATGGTCACGATCACTCTGGTTTGATCCCCAACTAAAGACTGAAGATAAGGAAAGTGGCCCACTATCCTTCCCCTTGTTATCACATTCTTTAAAGTCCTTCTTACCTCACTGCTGGGAGCAACAGCTTTACTAGTCACTGATCAGCATTTACCCCAACACCACCTAATACAGATCATTATAATAGCCCTTGAATCCCTCAACATATAATTTTTCTACATCATGTTCTCAGATCACTACTCTTTTTTTTTTTTTTTTTTTTACTTAATTTATTCAGCACACTTCTCTTTCTCCTGTAGTAAATATTTGTAGACATCTCTTATCACTGGGCATCATTATTTTTCATTTTTATGTAATCATTATTCCGATAAAATAGCAGATCATACTAATATTTGTTGATTTCACTGACTGTTATTCTCTAAAAATACGTTTCCAACTAGTTCAACTTGAATTTCATCTGAGTTACTTCTAATGAAAGTATCATATTCTTTCCACATTTATGTTTATCTTAAATGTCAACATGAGGGACAAGTATTCAATTTTATGCTACCAACATTTTTTTGCACCCATCAAAACCCAAGGGGAGACAACCACATAACTAATATTCTGTTTTCTTTTCTTTCTTTTTTTTTTTTTCATAATGTGATACAACATTAGCTTTATTTATTTTTATTTTATTTTTTATGTTTACATAGGGTAATGATGTTTATTTTATTTTCCCCTCCCCCCCTCTTTTCCCTCTACACAGACCTTCTTTCCTTCATTCTTACCGCTCTCCTTAGCCTAACTCTAAACCTAACCCTAAACCTAATGCTAGCCCCTCCCACCCCCCCATTATATGTCCTCATCTGCTTATCAGCGAGATCATTCGTCCTTTAGTTTTTTGAGATTGGCTTATCTCACTTAGCATGATATTCTCCAATTTCGACCATTTGCCTACAAATGCCATAATGTTATCATTCTTTATTGCGGAGTAATATTCCATTGTATAAATATGCCACAGTTTCTTTATCCATTCATCAACTGAAGGGCATCTAGGTTGGTTCCACAATCTGGCTATGGTGAATTGAGCAGCAATGAACATTGATGTGGCTGTATCTCTGTAGTATGCTGATTTTAAGTCCTTTGGGTATAGGCCAAGGAGTGGGATAGCTGGGTCAAATGGTGTTTCCATTCCAAGCTTTCTGAGGAATCTCCACACTGCTTTCCAGAGTGGCTGCACTAATTTGCAACCCCACCAGCAATGTATGAGTGTTCCTTTTTCACCACATCCTCGCCAACACCTATTGTTGCTTGTATTCTTGATAATCGCCATTCTAATTGGGGTGAGATGAAATCTTAGGGTAGTTTTGATTTGCATTTCCCTTATTACTAGGGATGTTGAACATTTTTTCATATATCTGTTGATTACTTGTACATCTTCTTCTGTGAAGTGTCTGTTCATTTCCTTAGCCCATTTGTTGATTGGATTATTTGTATTCTTCATGTAGAGTTTTTTGAGTTCTTTATAGATTCTGGAAATTAGCGCTCTATCTGAGGTATGGTTGGCAAAGATATTCTCCCACTCTGTAGGCTCTCTCTTCACATTTCTGATAGTTTCCTTTGCTGAGAGAAAGCTTTTAAGTTTGAATCTATCCCAGTTGTTGATTCTTGCTTTTATTTCTTGTGCTATGGGAGTCCTGTTAAGGAAGTCTGATCCTAAGCCAACAAGTTGAAGATTTGGACCTACTTTTCTTCTATAAGATGCAGGGTCTCTGGTCTGATTCCGAGGTCCTTGATCCATTTTGAGTTGAGTTTTGTGTAGGGTGAGAGATAGGGGTTTAATTTCATTCTATTGCATATGGTTTTCCAGTTTTCCCAGCACCATTTGTTGAAGAGGCTATCTTTTCTCCATTGCATATTGTTGGAACCTTTGTCTAGTATGAGAAAATTGTATTTATTTGGGTTTGTGTCCATGTCCTCTATTCTGTACCATTGATCTACCTGTCTATTTTGGTACCAATACCATGCCGTTTTTGTTACTATTGCTTTGTAGTAGAGTTGAAGATCTGGTATTGCAATACCCCCTGCTTTGCTCTTGCTACTGAGGATTGCTTTAGCTATTCTAGGTTTTTTATTCTTCCAGATGAATTTCATAATTGCTTGCTCTATTTCTGCAAGGTACATCATTGGGATTTTAATTGGAATTGCATCGAATCTGTATAGCACTTTAGGTAGTATAGCCATTTTGACGATATTAATTCTGCCTATCCAGGAACATGGGAGATCTTTCCATCTTCTAAGGTTTTCTTTAATTTCTTTCTTTAGTGTTCTGTAGTTCTCATTGTAGAGGTCTTTCACCTCTTTTGTGAGATTGATTCCCAAGTATTTTATTTTTTTTGATGCTATTGTGAATGGGGTAGTTTTCCTAATTTCTCTTTCTGAAGATTCATCACTTATGTATAAAAATGCATTGGATTTATGAGCATTGATCTTGTAACCTGCTACTTTACTGAATTCACTTATGAGTTCTAAAAGTTTTCTGGTGGAATTTCCAGGTTCCTCTAAATATATAATCATGTCATCAGCGAACAGGGATAGTTTGAGTTCTTCTTTTCCTATTCGTATCCCTTTAATTTCTTTGGTTTGTCTGATTGCTCTGGCTAGAGTCTCAAGGACGATGTTGAATAGAAGTGGTGAAAGAGGGCATCCCTGCCTTGTTCCCGTTTTTAGGGGGAACGCTTTCAGTTTTTCACCATTTAGAATGATATTAGCCATGGGCTTAGCGTAGATTGCCTTTATAATGTTTAGGAATGTTCCCACTACCCCAATTTTTTCTAGTGTTTTGAGCATGAAGGGGTGCTGTATTTTATCAAATGCTTTTTCTGCATCTATTGAAATAATCATGTGATTCTTAACTTTAAGTCTGTTGATATGGTGAATGACATTTATTGATTTCCGAATGTTGAACCAATCTTGCATCCCTGGGATAAAACCCACTTGATCGTGGTGCACTATCTTTTTAATATATATTTGTATGCGATTTGCTAAAATTTTGTTGAGAATTTTTGCATCGATGTTCATTAAGGATATTGGTCTGAAATTTTCTTTCCTCCATGTGTCTCTGTCTGGTTTAGGTATCAGGGTGATATTGGCTTCATAGAACGAGTTTGGTAGGGTTCCCTCCTCTTCTATTTCATGGAATAGTTTGAAGAGTATTGGAATGAGCTCTTCTTTAAAGGTTTTGTAGAACTCGACTGAGAACCCATCTGGTCCTGGACTTTTCTTTGTTGGTAGGCTTTTGATGACCTCTTCTATTTCATTGCTTGAAATTGGTTTATTTAAGTTGTGTATGTCCTCCTCGTTCAGTTTAGGTAGTTCATATGTCTCTAGAAATTTGTTGATGTCTTCGAGGTTTTCTGTTTTGTTGGAGTATAGATTTTCGAAATAGCTTCTAATTATGTTTTGTATTTCACTCGTGTCTGTTGTGATGTTTCCCTGTTCATTCCGAATTTTAGTAATTTGAGTTTTCTCCCTCTTTCTCTTTGTTAGTGTGGCTAAGGGTTTATCAATTTTATTTATTTTTTCAAAGAACCAACTATTTATTTTGTTAATTTTCCCGATTGTTTCTTTTGTTTCAATTCCGTTGATTTCGGCTCTGATTTTAACTATTTCCTGTCTTCTACTACTTTTGGTATTGGTCTGCTCTTCTTTTTCTAGTGCTTTGAGCTGTAGTGTTAAGTCGTTTATTTGTTGATTTCTACTTCTTTTTTTGAATGCACCCCATGAAATAAATCTTCCTCTAAGTACTGCTTTCATAGTGTCCCAGAGATTTTGATATGATGTGTCTTTGTTCTCGTTTACTTCTAAGAATTTTTTTATTTCCCTCCTGATGTCTTCTGTTATCCATTCATCATATAATAGTGTATTATTTAGTCTCCAGGTATTGGAGAAGTTTCTGTTTTTTATTCTGTCATTTATTTCTAATTTCAATCCATTATGATCTGATAGAGTACAAGGTACTATCTCTATCTTCTTGTATTTGCTAACAGTAGCTTTGTGGCATAAAATATGGTCTATTTTAGAGAAGGATCCATGTGCTGCTGAGAAGAAAGTGTATTCGTTCTTTGTTGGATGGTATATTCTATATATGTCCGTTAAGTCTAAATTGCTGATTGTGTTGTTGAGATCTATAGTTTCTTTATTCAATTTTTGTTTGGACGATCTATCCAGTGGTGAGAGAGGTGTGTTAAAATCACCTAGTATTATTGTGTTGTGGTCTATTTGATTTCTGTAATTGAGAAGGATTTGTTTGACGTACGTGGATGAGCCACTGTTTGGGGCATAGATATTTATGATTGTTATGTCTTGCTGATTTATGCTTCCCTTAAGCAGCGTGTAATGTCCTTCTTTATCCCTTCTGACTAGTTTTGGTTTGAAGTCCACATTATCTGAGATGAGGATGGATACTCCAGCTTTTTTGCTGAGCCCATGTGCATGGTATGTTTTTCCCCATCCTTTCACCTTTAGTCTATGGGTGTCTCTTTCTATGAGGTGAGTCTCTTGCAGGCAGCATATTGTTGGATTTTTCTTTTTAATCCAATCTGCCAGTCTGTGTCTTTTGATTGATGAATTCAGGCCATTAACATTCAGGGTTATTATTGTGATTTGATTTGTATTCCCAGTCAATTGACTCATAATTGTTTTTGACATGATTTGGTTTCTCCTTTATTTGGCTATTCCTTTAGGCTAGCGCCTCCTGTTGCTGATTTGCATCGTTGTTTTTCATCTCTTCCTCATGGAATATTTTGCTGAGAATGTTCTGTAATGCTGGCTTTCTTTTTGTAAATTCCTTTAGCTTTTGTTTATCATGGAAGGATCTTATTTCATCGTCAAATTTGAAGGTAAGTTTTGCTGGGTATAAGATTCTTGGTTGGCATCCATTTTCTTTCAGAGCTTGAAAAATGTTGTTCCAGGCCCTTCTAGCTTTTAGGGTCTGGATTGAAAAATCTGCTGATATCCGTATTGGTTTCCCCCTGAATGTAATTTGGTTCTTTTCTCTCACAGCCTTTAAAATTCTGTCTTTATTTTGTATGTTAGGTATATTTTCATTATAATGTGCCTTGGTGTGGGTCTGTTGTAATTTTGTGTATTTGGAGTCCTATAAGCCTCTTGGACTTGATTTTCCATTTCATTCTTCAGATTTGGGAAATTTTCTGATATTATTTCTTCAAATAGATTGTTCATTCCTTTGGTTTGTTTCTCTAAGCCTTCCTCAATCCCAATAATTCTCAAATTTGGCCTTTTCATGATATCCCATAGTTCTTGGAGATTCTGTTCATGACTTCTCACCATCTTCTCTGTTTGTTCAACTTTGTTTTCGAGGTTAAATATTTTGTCTTCAATATCTGAAGTTCTGTCTTCCAGCTGTTCTATCCTATTGGTTATGCTTTCTATGGAGTTCTTAATTTGGTTTATTGTTTCCTTCATTTCAAGGATTTCTGTTTGGTTTTTTTTCAATATCTCTAACTCTTTATTGAAATGATCTTTTGCTTCCTGAATTTGCTCTGTTAACTGTCGATTGGTGCGATCGTTCAATGCCTGCATTTGCTCTTTCATCTCATCATTCAATGCCTGCATTTGCTCTTTCATCTCATCGTTTGCTTCCCTAATCATTTTAATTATGTACATTCTGAACTCCCTTTCTGACATTTCTTCTGCTGTGCTGTCATTGGGTTTTATTGATGTAGTATCTAGGTTTGTTTGGGACATTTTCTTCCCTTGTTTTCTCATATTGGTCAGTTGTCAGTGGGACCCTGAGATATTGCAGTTTTCCGCTATTGGCTTATAGTGTCCCAGTAGATTTCCAGTGTATCACCTCCCAGCCTTCAGTAGCCTGATGTCTTGGAGGAATCTGATTAAGCAGCGCATCCGAAGAAAACTGCCCCTAGCCCCCTACTGGTTCCACGGTTTGGAGCTGGTTCTGTGTGGAAATGCTCTCACTGTAGGCCTGCACCGTGCAGCTGGCCGTGTGGGAGGAGCCCACTGCCGGAGTGTGGAAGGCTACCTTGGGAAGACTCTAGCTGCCCTGCCCGGCTCTGATAAGCCACCTCTATCTGGGCCTGCCACCCGGGCCCAGCTTTACCCAGTGGGCAGACTCACCCGTGGCTCTATTTCAGTCCGAGTCTCTCAATGCCTCCCCTTCTTAAGTCCTGGGTTGTCGAGCAACTGGGGGTGCAGTCTCCCTCTAGGCCGCCATCTGGGATCACCCCGTGAAGAGAGCCTGCAGCCGGAGTGGGCAGAGCCGCCTGAAGAGGTCTCTGGCTGCCCTGCCCTGATCCCAGAGGCTGCTTACGGATCGAGGCTCTCCGCTGGTTCGTTGCTGGAGTACGCTGCACTGCAGTGGCTCTGGGACTCGGAGCTTGTTCTGGTCAGAAAGGCTCTCACTAGCGGGCCAGTTCCGTTCCGAGAACCTGGAGAAGCTGGCTGTGTGGGCGGGGCCCACCGCCGGAGTGCGCAGGGCTGCCTGTGGATGACTCTAGCTGCCCTGCCCGGCTCCGATAAGCCACCTCTATCTGGGCCTGCCACCCGGGCCGAGCTTTACCCAGTGGGCAGACTCACCCGTGGCTCTATTTCAGTCCGAGTCTCTCAATGCCTCCCCTTCTTAACTCCTGGGTTCTGGAGTGACTGGGGGTGCAGTCTCCCTCTAGGCCGCCATCTTGGATCCAGATCACTACTCTTAAGAAGACTCATGAGCCAGTCATGGTGGCTCACACCTGTAATTCCAGCAGCTCAGGAGGCTGAGGCAGGAGGATCATGAGTTCAAAGCCAGCCTCAGCAACAGAATGGCGCTAAGTAACTCAGTGAGACCCTGTCTCTAAATAAAATACAAAAATGGGCTAGGGATTGTTGCTCAGTGGTTAAGTGCCCCTGAGTTCAATCCCCAGTACCAAAAAAAAAAAAAAAAAAAAAAGACTCAAGAACTCTGGGATAGTTATTTTTCTTCCTTTCCTTCCTGCTGTACTGTCTACCAGTATAGAATATATTTTTCTCACTATCTCAGAACTCTTGCTTTTGGCAGAGAGATCGTGGAGCATGCCATGAACCACTTGAGACAGGATAGGTACAGAATTTGAAGAAGTTTGGGAGGTTTTTTTTATTTGCATCTAGTAAAGGATTTTGTTTCTTAAACCTCATCAAATCAATCCCTTCTCCGCAGTCAAGATTGGAAATAACACAAAATGAGATAATACTACAAGATTAGCATATTTCTCAAAATTGTGCTTGGAAGATCTGACACACAGAGCCTCCACAGGCTGGAAACTTAAGATGAACAGCAATTTATTTTTAGTTGCAAAATTCACATAAATATTTTTTGTTCCAGAGAGTCTTGGTGTTACCTAGAAACAATCCAAAACACTTTCTAAAGAGACAACTGTCTCTTATCTGAGAGAATACCATTCCAGGCAGAATGGTTCTTCATGAGATGGGAATTCAGGAACACAGAAAAAAGATATACTGATATACTGAGTCTCAAAAGAAAAGAGATCATAAACCACTTGCTATGGTTTAGATATTAGGTGTCCCCCAAAAGTTCATGTGTGAGACAATGCAAGAAGGTTTAAAACTAAAATGATTAATCAGTGAATTAATCCCCTGTCAGGGATTAACTGAGGTAACTGCAGGCTGGTAAGGTGTGAATGGAGGAGGTGAATCTTGGAGTATGTATTTGGTGAGTGAAGCTTAGTCTTTTTCTGCTTCCTGGTGTGATGTCTTAAGCTGCTTCCCCCTACTACACTCATCTGCCTTGATGTTCTGCCTCACCTCTACCCTTGAGGAAAGGAGCCAGCTCTCTGTGGACTGAGATCTCTGAAACCATGAGCCCTCAAATAAACTTTTCTTTCTCTAAAATTGTTCTTGTCAGGTCTTTTAGTCTTAGCAGACAAAGGAAAAAAATGCTAATTAAAACACGACTGGGATACAAAACAAGCAACTCTGAACAACACAGTCTGAGCACCCAGCCCCCACACTTGCCCACAAAAAGTGACATATTAAGAGGATAATGCACAAGCACTAGAAAAACTGCAGGAAATTGTATAGCTCCTCCATGACTCCACCTCTAGTCAGCCCCTAGTTACTGTGTCTCTATAAATATCGACATCCTAAGCCAAGGGATTGCTTTCTCTCCCTCTTGGGATAGTCACAAGCTCCCTTGAATGTATATTCCTTGCTCTATGTCAAAAGTCTTCTTGATGTCTTGAAGATAGCCCACATTCTCCCTCATTTGTTTCTCTGATTTCCCAAATAAATCTCTGTGTCTCTGATACAAACTGAAATAGTTCTCCATCACATACATCAAGGATGCCATCATTCTGAGTCAAGGTCACCTCTCCCAGAACTCTAGGGACCTCTTCCAGTGGCATTGCATTCGTTCCCTGTGAATGGTTGGGCTTTCCTCTCACACATGTCCATACTCTACAGGCTCTTGGTTATTATTTTGTTCTTCAAGTACCTTTATGGAAGTGCAAATATCAAATGAAAATTGTGTATATGGAAGGCATATCCCTCGATGTTTTGAAACAGGCAAACACTGAGAAATGATCACAAGCAAGCTAAAGAGCTTATCTATCACCTCTCATAGTCACCATTTTCTTCTTTTGTGTATTTTGTGGTAAGAATACTCAAAGCCTACCTTTTGGCAAATTTAAAATATCTGATATTGTTAACTATAACTGCCAGTCTATACATTATATGTCCAGAAATGATTTATCTTGCATAACTAAACTTTTATACCCTAGGAACAACATCCATCACTTCATTTCTCTCTCCCAAAGTCCCAGACACCCACCATTGACTTTCTCCTTCTATGATTTTGACAATTTAAGTTCCAAATACAAATGAGATCATGCAATTATCTACATTTCTGTGTGGGCACATGTGTGTATTCATTCATAGTTTGAAATGGAAGTCACATTATGAATAGATAAAAGCTTTTGAAAAGTCCACTTGAGGCTTAAACAACAGGACCAGGGGTACTAAAGGTTCAGGGTTATTTTAATTTTTAATCTGGGCCTAGGGGTATAGCTCAGTTGGTAAAGTGCTTGTTCCACATGCACAAGACGCTGGATTCAATCCCCAGCACCACACAAACAATTTTTTTTAATCTGTGTTTAAATTTTGAATTATTTCCCATGATTTATCTCACCAAGTGTTTTGTGGTAAAATCCAGAGAGAGTTGAGCCTTGACCTGTCCATGGATAGTAGATTCATTATGAAAACACCAGAACCTGTAGCCAGAGTGCTGTGGTGTCTTCCTGAGTGTTAGAGGACAGGTGTCTCTCTTGTCCTTTCTTGTCTCTCTTGTCTGGGAAAGGACCTGAGTGTATGAAGGGGGTGAGATGGTGAGGAAGGGGAGGGGGGCTTGTGATTCTTCCACACAGAATATTCATGTCAGAATAAGCCTCGATCAGCTCTCTTTACTTTCACAAATCCAGGACCTGTCAAAGCAAATGTGATGAATCTCAGCTCAGGAAGTTCATTCTCCTGAGGATAGGAGGAGGCCAAGGGGAATGCTGGGTCCTTTTTAATCACAATTCAGTATTTCAGGAATCTTATCTTTTCTGAAACAGCTTATCTTTTATTTGTGCTCTGTGACACATCTATTGTCTCATCTATTTTATAAAGCAAACTTACCCTAGGAGCTTGAAGACTTCTCCATTCCCAAGTTGGTATCTTTGGTGCACTACCAAAATGTCAGAAGTACTTAACAATTGAGGACTGAAGGTATCTCACTGTTGCAGCTCTGAAAACAACGGGAGGAAAATGGCATTGAACTCCACCACTGTAAACATTATACGTGGTTGCTTCCTGACTGATCACCTTTACTTGGGAACATTGCTGGCTTACTAAAACAGTTATTATGGTTGTTCTTTTATGCTTTTCCTGTTTGGAAGTATGTATGATCCCTATTACTGAAAACTGAAAAGTCATCCCTCTGATTTAATATGGTGAAATTCATTAAGTTTGGATTGGACAAGGTAAATCATTGTGTATTTCATAATCCATCCCTGGTTTCATCTGTTGAAGCAATGTGCTGTTGCAGAATCCCTCCAGCTGCAGTAAGTGGCAACTTCGCCCCCTCTAGTGGCCATAGGGTTGGGACACAAAGGCTTTGCACCTGGGCAAGATGGTCATGTGCCTCCTACTGGCTGCCTGATGATTCACTGGCATTGAATTTGACCCTTACCTACGTGATCTCATTCATTGAGGAACTTTGCTCATAGTCTTCTCTTAAGATCCCTTTTCTTTCTATAAGGCCTATAACAATGACCTCACATTCAAATCTAATTTCATTATCTTATAGTTTCCCTTGTTTCTTGGTCACTGTGGGTGAAATTTTGTCAGCTTTGTTGATCTTTTCAAGAAACAACTTAAGATTTTATGGATCCTATCTACAGTTTTTTTGTTCTCACTTATTCCAATCTTTAATCCATATTATTTTTTTCTTCATCTAACTTGGGTTTAGATCAAAATTATTTTTCTACATTGTTAACATGTAAATTAAGGTACAGACTTGACAATTCTCTTGAAGACAATACACAGAGTTCATCTTAAACCCACAATGAAACATCACTGCACAACTACTAAAAGAGCTAACATTAAAAAAAAACTAGTCGCCACACCAAAAGTTGATAAAGAGGCAGAAAAACTGATTCACTTGCATGTTGCTGGTAAAAATTTAAAATAGTCAAAATGACCATACTACCAAAAGTGTTATACAAATTCAATGCAATTCCTATTAAAATCCTATGACATTCTTCACAGAAATAGAAAAGGCAATCATGAAATTCATTTGGAAAATAAGAGACCCAGAATAGTGAAGCAGGAGGCATCACAATACCAGACCTTAAACTATACTACAGAGCAATAGTAACAAAAACAGCATGGTATTGGCTCCAACATAGACATGTAGGCCAATGGTACAAAATAGAAGACACAGAGACAAACCCACATAAACATGGTTATCTCATACTAGACATAGGGGCCAAAAACATTCATTGGAGAAAAGATAGCCTATTCAACAAATGGTGCTGGGAAAATTGGAAATTCATATGTAGTAAAACGAAATTAAGCCTCTATCTCTCACCCTGCACAAAACTCAACTAAAAGTGGATCAAAGACTTAGGCACTAAAACAGAGACCCTGCACCTAATAGAAGAAAAAGTAGACCTAAATCTTTATCATATCAACTTAGGACATAACTTCCTTAACACGACTCCTAAAGTACAAGAAGTAAAACTAAGAATCAATAAATGGAATGAATTCGAACTGAAAAGCTTCTTCTCAGCAAAGGAAACAATCAATAATTTGAAAAGAGAGCCTACAGAATGAGAAAAAAATCTTTACCACACATACCTCAGATACAGCACTAATCTCCAGGATATATAAAGAACTCAAAAAACTTAACACCAAAAAAACAAATAACCCGGAGGGGCCAAGATGGCGGACTAGAGGGCGGCTGCATGTCACGTTGCTCCAGGACGCAAGATTCAAAAGAGGAGATAGTGAGAGACTTGGGACCAACTCAAAGCTGCCGGGTGAGTCTCTCCTGTTGGGGAGGTGTCCCGGATGGGGCGGTAGCTCCGGAACGCAGGGAATTTGTGAAGTAGAGTTGCCCGGCGAGACGCCCCTCCCCCCGCTGGAGCGGTAAACACGGACAACTGGGATCATCGTAGAGGAGGCGGCTCAGCACAGCGCTTGGACTCGGAGCAACCACTGGGGCTCCGGGCGGCTGCCTGAGGAGGAGCTGCGCAGCAAGCTGTTTAGACCCAGAACGACCGCTTCTGAACACCGGGGGGTTGCCCAGAGGAAGAGGAGAAGCCCGGCGGGTCGCTTGGTCTAGGAGTGACTGCATCAGAGCCACAGGCGGTTGCCAGAGGAGGAGCTGCGTGGTGAGCTGTTTGAACTCAGAGCGAGCGCTCCTGAACACCGGGGGACTGCCCGGAGGAAGAGGAGGAGCACGGCGGGACGCTTGACTTAGGAGTGACTGCATCAGAGCCACAGGCAGTTGCCAGAGGAGGAGCTGCGTGGGGAGCTGTTTGAACTCAGAACAACTGCTCCAGAACACTGGTGGCCTGCCTGGAGGAGGAGCGCAGTGGGACACTTGGTCTAGGAATGACTGCATCAGAGCCACAGGTGGTTGCCAGAGGAGGAGGCGAGTGGTGAGTTGATTGGACTAAAAGCGACCGCTCCTGAACACCGGTGGCCTGTCTGGAGGAGGAGCGTGGTGAGTCACTTGGTCTCGGAGCCACCGCTCCTGAACACCCGGGGGGCTACCCCGAGGAGGAGGAGGAGGAACAGGGCAGGTCACTTGGACTCGGAGTGACTGCCTAGGGCTACGGGTGGTTGGTGGGAGGAGGAGACCCGAAGTGAGTTGTTTGGACTCCTAGTGACTGCGTCGGAAACCGGGCAGCTGTCCGGAGGAGGAGGTGTGTGGCGGGTCTCTGGGTCTCGGAGCTATTGTACGGGGCTCCAGGTGGTGGCTCAGAGGAGGGGCTGCATAGCCAGGCAATTGGTGCAGAGCAGGGTCCCAGGAGCTAGGCGGCTTCTTGCTGGAAGAGCCACACAGAGACAAGCCTGGGGGCGGAGCGAAGTTTCCAGGGCGGCGGGCAGATTCTCTGGGAGAGGCAGCCTAAGGAGACTCGCCTGCGAAGGGTGAGGCTCCCAGGCCGAGGACGTAGGTCCGGGCCCCTGGGATCATTGCAGAGGAAGACAGCCCAGCCCAGGTGGTAGTTGTAGATTGAGGGGAACCTCTAGGAGGACAACTGACCAGCGAGATGTCCCCACCGAGTGAGTCTTCCCGGCCGGGGGAGGTTTTCCCACAGGGACGGTAAAACCAGAGACACAGGCACAAACAGGCCTTGCCTCAGCCCACAGTCTAGTTCCCCATTGGATGACCATTGGTCAACAAGTGGAGGCACCTCTGCCCACTAGCAGGGAATATACGCCACCTGAGGGTCACCACCCCCAGAGAGGCAGCTTCTTCATGGAGCTCTGCATTATCAACCTCCTCCAAGACTTCAGACTACTGAAGGATAAGAGGGGATATACTAACAATCTTCAGGGACATTATAAGTTGATAGAGGAAATCTGCAATATCTTAATGACCCACTGATTCCTGAACAATATGAGAAAACAAGGGAAGAAAATGCCCCAAACAAATCTAGAGGTTACATCAATAAAATCCAACGACAGCATGGCAGAAGAAATGACAGAAAGGGAGTTCAGAATGTACATAATTAAAATGATTAGGGAAGCAAACGATGAGATGAAAGAGCAAATGCAGGCATTGAATGATGAGATGAAAGAGCAAATGCAGGCATTGAACGATCGCACCAATCGACAGTTAACAGAGCAAATTCAGGAAGCAAAAGATCATTTCAATAAAGAGTTAGAGACATTGAAAAAAAACCAAACAGAAATCCTTGAAATGAAGGAAACAATAAACCAAATTAAGAACTCCATAGAAAGCATAACCAATAGGATAGAACAGCTGGAAGACAGAACTTCAGATATTGAAGACAAAATATTTAACCTCGAAAACAAAGTTGAACAAACAGAGAAGATGGTGAGAAGTCATGAACAGAATCTCCAAGAACTATGGGATATCATGAAAAGACCAAATTTGAGAATTATTGGGATTGAGGAAGGCTTAGAGAAACAAACCAAA
Organism: Sciurus carolinensis; assembly: GCF_902686445.1. Taxonomy (NCBI): domain Eukaryota; kingdom Metazoa; phylum Chordata; class Mammalia; order Rodentia; family Sciuridae; genus Sciurus; species Sciurus carolinensis. Next base: position 41,447,378 of record NC_062215.1, on the reverse strand, counting down.
GGAATGAACAATCTATTTGAAGAAATAATATCAGAAAATTTCCCAAATCTGAAGAATGAAATGGAAAATCAAGTCCAAGAGGCTTATAGGACTCCAAATACACAAAATTACAACAGACCCACACCAAGGCACATTATAATGAAAATACCTAACATACAAAATAAAGACAGAATTTTAAAGGCTGTGAGAGAAAAGAACCAAATTACATTCAGGGGGAAACCAATACGGATATCAGCAGATTTTTCAATCCAGACCCTAAAAGCTAGAAGGGCCTGGAACAACATTTTTCAAGCTCTGAAAGAAAATGGATGCCAACCAAGAATCTTATACCCAGCAAAACTTACCTTCAAATTTGACGATGAAATAAGACCATTCCATGATAAACAAAAGCTAAAAGAATTTACAAAAAGAAAGCCAGCATTACAGAATATTCTCAGCAAAATATTTCATGAGGAAGAAATAAAAAACAAAGAAGCAAATCAGCAAAGGGAGGAATTATCCTAAAGGAACTGTCAAATAAAGGAGGAACCAAGATGTGTCAAAATTTTAAATATGAACCAAATGACTGGGAATACAAATCATATCTCAATAATAACCCTGAATGTTAATGGCCTGAATTCATCAATCAAAAGACATAGACTGGCAGATTGGATTAAAAAGAAAGATCCAACAATATGTTGCCTGCAAGAGACTCACCTCATAGAAAGAGATACCCATAGACTAAAGGTGAAAGGATGGGGAAAAACATACCATGCACATGGACTCAGCAAAAAAGCTGGAGTATCCATTCTCATTTCAGATAATGTGGACTTCAAGCCAATGTTAGTCAGAAGGGATAAAGAAGCACATTTCATACTGCTTAAGGGAAGCATAAATCAGCAAGATATAACAATCATAAACATCTATGCCCCAAACAGTGGCTCATCCATGTATGTTAAACAAATCCTTCTCAATTTTAAAAACCAAATAGACCATAACACAATAATACTAGGTGATTTTAACATGCCTCTTTCACCACTGGACAGATCTTCCAAACAAAAATTGAACAAAGAAACCATAGATCTCAATAACACAATCAATAATTTAGACTTAACAGACATTTATAGAATATACCATCCAACCAAGAGCGAATACACTTTCTTCTCAGCAGCACATGGATCCTTCTCTAAAATAGACCATATATTATGCCACAAAGCTAATGTCAGCAAATACAAGAAGATACAGACACAACCTTGTATTCTATCAGATCATAATGGATTGAAGTTACAAATTAATGAAAGAGTAAAAAACAGAAACTACTCCAACACCTGGAGATTAAACAATATGCTACTACATGATGAATGGATAACAGAAGATATTAGGAAGGAAATTAAAAAATTCTTAGAGGTAAACGAGAACAAAGAAACATCATATCAAAATCTCTGGGACACTATGAAAGCAGTACTTAGAGGAAGATTTATTTCATGGAGCGTATTTAATAAAAGAAGTAAAACTCAAAAAATAAATGACCTAACACTACAGCTCAAAGCCCTAGAAAAAGAAGAACAGACCAACACCAAAAGTAGTAGAAGACAGGAAATAGTTAAACTCAGAGCTGAAATCAACGAAATTGAAACGAAAGAAACAATACAAAATATTGACAAAATAAATAGTTGGTTCTTCAAAAAAATAAACAAAATTGATAAACCTTTAGCCACACTAACAAAGAGAAGACGAGAGAAAATCCAAATCACTAAAATTCGGAATGAACAAGGAAATATCACAACAGACATGACTGAAATACAAAACATAATTAGAAGCTATTTTGAAAATCTATACTCCAACAAAATAGAAAATTTCGAAGACATCAACAGGTTTCTAGAGACATATGAATTGCCTAAACTGAACGAGGAGGACATACACAATTTAAATAGACCAATTTCAAGTAATGAAATAGAAGAAGTCATCAAAAGCCTTCCAACAAAGAAAAGTCCAGGACCAGATGGGTTCTCAGCCGAGTTCTACAAAACTTTTAAAGAAGAGCTCATTCCAATACTTCTCAAAGTATTCCAGAAAATAGAAGAGGAGGGAACTCTCCCAAACTCATTCTATGAAGCCAATATTACCCTGATTCCTAAACCAGACAGAGACACATCATGGAAAGAAAATTTCAGACCAATATCCTTAATGAACATCGACGCAAAAATTCTCAACAAAATTTTAGCAAATCGCATACAAAAACATATTAAAATGATAGTGCACCATGATCAAGTGGGTTTCATCCCAGGGATGCAAGGTTGGTTCAACATCAGGAAATCAATAAATGCCATTCACCATATCAATAGACTTAAAGTCAAGAATCACATGATTATTTCGATAGATGCAGAAAAAGCATTTGATAAAATACAGCACCCCTTCATGCTCAAAACACTAGAAAAAATTGGGGTAGTGGGAACATTCCTTAACATTGTAAAGGCCATCTACGCTAAACCCATGGCTAATATCATTCTAAATGGTGAAAAACTGAAAGCATTCCCTCTAAAAACTGGAACAAGGCAGGGATGCCCTCTTTCACCACTTCTATTCAATATCGTCCTTGAAACTCTAGCCAGAGCAATTAGACAGACCAAAGAAATTAAAGGGATACGAATAGGAAAAGAAGAACTCAAACTATCCCTATTTGCTGATGATATGATGGTATACTTAGAGGAACCAGGAAATTCCACCAGAAAACTTTTAGATCTCATAAGTGAATTCAGTAAAGTAGCGGGATATAAGATCAATGCATATAAATCTAAGGCATTTTTATACATAAGCGATGAATCTTCAGAAAGAGAAATTAGGAAAACTACCCCATTCACAATAGCTTCGAAAAAAATAAAATACTTGGGAATCAATCTCACAAAAGAGGTGAAAGACCTCTACAATGAGAACTACAGAACACTAAAGAAAGAAATTCAAGAAAACCTTAGAAGATGGAAAGATCTCCCATATTCTTGGATAGGAAGAATTAATATTGTCAAAATGTCCATACTACCAAAAGTGCTATACAGATTCAATGCAATTCCAATTAAAATCCCAATGATGTACCTTACAGAAATAGAGCAAGCAATTATGAAATTCATCTGGAAGAATAAAAAACCCAGAATAGCTAAAGCAATCCTTGGCAGAAAGAGTGAAGCAGGGGGTATCGCAATACCAGATCTTCAACTCTACTACAAAGCAATAGTAACAAAAACGGTATGGTATTGGTACCAAAATAGAAAGGTGGATCAATGGTACAGAATAGAGGACACGGACACAAACCCAAATAAATACAATTTTCTCATACTAGACAAAGGGGCCAAAAATATGCAATGGAGAAAAGATAGCCTCTTCAACAAATGGTGCTGGGAGAATTGGAAATCCATATGCAACAGAATGAAACTAAACCCATATCTCTCACCATGCACGAAACTAAACTCAAAATGGATTAAGGATCTCGGTATCAGACCAGAGACCTTGCATCTTATAGAAGAAAAAGTAGGTCCAGAGCTTCAACATGTCGGCTTAGGACCAGACTTCCTCAACAGGACTCCCATAGCACAAGAAATAAAAGCAAGAATCAATAACTGGGATAGATTCAAACTAAAAAGCTTTCTCTCAGCAAAGGAAACTATCAGCAATGCGAAGAAAGAGCCTACAGAGTGGGAGAAAATCTTTGCCAATCATACTTCAGATACAGCGCTAATCTCCAGAATCTATAAAGAACTCAAAAAACTCTACACCAAGAATGTAAATAATCCAATTGACAAATGGGCTAAAGAAATGAATAGACACTTCACAGAAGAAGATATACAAGCAATCAACAAACATATGGAAAAATGTTCAACATCTCTAGTAATAAGAGAAATGCAAATCAAAACCACCCTAAGATTCCATCTCACCCCAATTAGAATGGTGATTATCAAGAATACAAGCAACAACAGGTGTTGGCGAGGATGTGGGGAGAAAGGTACACTCATACATTGCTGGTGGGGCTGCAAATTAGTGCAGCCACTCTGGAAAGCAGTGTGGAGATTCCTTAGAAAACTTGGAATGGAACCACCATTTGATTCAGCTATCCCACTCCTTGGCCTATACCCAAAGGACTTAAAATCAGCATATTACAGAGATACAGCCACATCAATGTTCATAGCTGCTCAGTTCACAATAGCCAGATTGTGGAACCAACCTAGATGTCCTTCAATTGATGAATGGATAAAGAAACTGTGGTATATATATACAATGGAATATTACTCAGCCATAAAGAATGATAAAATTATGGCATTTGCAGGCAAATGGATGAAACTGGAGAATATCATGCTAAGTGAGATAAGCCAATCTCAAAAAACCAAAGGAAGAATGATATCGCTAATAAGTGGATGATGACACATAATGGGGGGTGGGAAGGGTTAGTGTTGGGGTTGGAGTTGGGTTTAGGGAGGGGGGCAGGAATGGAGGAAGGAAGGACTGTATAGATGGAGGGGAGGGGTGGGAGGGGAGGGGGGGAAGGGAAAAAATGGCAGAATGAATCAAACAACATTACCCTATGTAAATTTATGATTACACAAATGGTATGCCTTTACGCCATGTACAGAGAAACAACATGTGTCCCATTTGTTTACAATAAAAAAAATAAAAACCAAAAAGAACAAATAACCCAATCAATAAATGGGCTATGGAACTGAACAGACACTTCACAGAAGAAGAAATACAATCCAACAGCAAACATATGAAAAAATGTTCATCATCTCTTGCAATTAGAGAAATGCAAATCAAAACTAAGATTTCATCTCACTCCAGTCAGAATGGTAATTATCAAGAACACAAACAATAATAAGTTTTGGCGAGGATGTGGGGATAAAGGTACGCTCATATATTGTTGGTGGGACTGCAGATTGGTGCAATCACTTTGGAAAGCAGTATAGAGATTCCTCAGAAAACTTCGAATGGAACCACCATTTGACCCAGCTATCCCACTCCTCAGTTTATACCTGAAGGACGTAAAATCAGTATACTACAGTAAAGCAGCCACATCAATGTTTATAGCAGCTCAATTCACAATAGGTAAGCTATGGAACCAACCTAGCTGCCCTTCAACAGATGAATGAATAAAGAAAAAGTGGCATATATACACAATGGAATATTACTCAGCCTTAAGGAAGAATGAAATTATGGCATTTGCAGGTAAATGAATGGAACTGGAGAATATCACGCTAAGTGAAATAAGTCAATACCAAAAACCTAAAGGTCAAATGCTTTCTCTGATAAGTAGATGCTGACCCATAGCAGGGGGTGGATAGGGAAAAATGAAGGAGCTTTAGATTATGCAGAGGGATGTGAGGGGAGGGGTGGGGAACTGGGAATGGGAAGATGGTAGAATGAGATAGACATTATTACGCTATATACATGTATTAAAAATATTTTTTAATAAAAAATAAATATAAAAAAGAATTTAAAATAGTATAGCCACTGTGGAAAACAGTTTGGTAGTTTTTTAAAAACAAAAATTTTATTTGATGTATCAAATATATCTCTGAGAATTTATGCAGAGCAATGAAAAAATCAATAATCAAACCTCTCAAAAATACCCTTATATTCAATCTTTTCTAGCTGTTTTATTTGTAAGAGCCAAAAACTGGAATCAACTCAAATGTACACCCAAACTACATTCATAACATGGAAAACTACTCAGCAATAAGGAGGAATGAAAACAGATACATGCAATGACCTGCATGAATATAAAGAAAATTATCCTGAATGAATAAAAGCAACAATCACAAAATAATATATACTGGAGGGCCTATTTGATCTATGTAAAATTCATAAAATGATAAAATTATAGAAATAGGAGAAGCTGAGGATAGGGGCAGGATAAAAGTACTGTAGGGCTGGGGATATAGCTCAGGTGGTAGAGTGCTTGCCTCACATGCACAAGGCCCTGGGTTCAATCCCCAGCACCACACACACACACACACACACACACACACACACACACAATGGTGTGGCTTTAAAGGGCAAGATGTTGGCTGTCTGCAGAGACGGAAATACTCTGCATCCTGACTGCATCAATGTCATCCTTGGTAAGATCAAACTATAATTTTTTAAGATATTACTGCTGGGCAAAAGTAAAAGGTACACAGGACCTGTTATTTTTACAGATGCTTGTAAATTAAAATGTTTATTTAAAAACAGAAACAACCCAAGGACTGGGAGTGTGGCTGTGGTAGAGTGCTTGATTAGCACCATAAGGCCATGGGTTCCATCCCCAGCACCCAAATACCTAGCAGTAGAGTATGTTTTATGGTGTCTCCTAAAATAAGGTGTTTGCATTTTTGTGCATATATGTGATGTTTTCTGAAAAAAACAATAATTAGGGTGATATGATTATAGGTGATTTTAAGTTTTTATTTCACATTTTAAAAGATCAGTGCAAGCCTAATTAATTTTATGTAATGCAGCAGTCTTTATTCATTGTGATTCTGCAAAATCAAATAAAATGCTGAAAACCTAATAGCAGAAACTAGGAATCCTAACAGGAGGAACTGGAAATCTCATACACTATAAAATGAAAATTCTACAGGTGGGAATGTAAAGTGGTTTGACCACTTTGGGAAACATTGAAAATGTCTTTACAAGTTGGATATACAGGGGAATATACTGGGGTGGAGATGTAGCTCGGTGGTGTTCCAAGTTCAATGCCAAGCACTGTTTTTAAAAAAGTTGGATATTCAGCTATCACATAATTTGGTATTAAACCAAGAGAAATAAAACTGGGGCCTGTTTTATTTAACCTGTTTTAATAAGAACCTGTTTCAAATAAGCCCTAAATACTTGGAAACAATGCAGATGTTCATTAGCAAATGAATGTCTGAACAAAAAATAAAATATCTACACACTGCCATGCTAGGATGAACTGTAGACAGAAGAAAAGCAGACAAATCTGAAAATTATTAAGTTGAAAGAGGCTAGACACAACAGAGTATATACTTTATAGTAATATCTATTTTTTTAAACTCTAGAGAATGTAAACTAATCAAGTGTGACAGAAAGCAGATGGGTGACTGCTTGGGTTAGAGGGAGTAGGAACAGCAGACAGTAAGTGACTGCAGAAGACCAGTAGGAAACATGTCAAGATGATGAAAGTATGTGTTCACTTTGTTGGTCAACTTTCCATTACTGTAGCAAAATAGCTGAGATAATCGATATATAAAGAGGAAAGGTTTATTGTGGCTTACAGTTTTGGAGGTTTCAATCCATGGCTGAGTGGACCCTTTGCTTTTAGGTCTGTGGTGAGGCAGCATATCATGGCAGGGAGAGTTAGTAGAGCAAATCATTTGCCCCATGGCAGGATGCAAAAAGAGAAAGGGTAAAAGACAGGGTCCCACAATCCCCTCTGAGGGCACCCCCCCAAGTCCTAAAATCTTCCCACTAGGCCCCAATTCCTAAAGGTTCTACCACCCAATTGCGCCACAGGTGAGAACCAAGCCTTTAACAATGGCACTTTGGGGGACATTTCACATTCAAACTATAGAGTTCACTATCATGATTGTGGTGATGATTTTACAGGTGTGCATGCACATGGATATTTACCAAGTTGTAGGCTTTAATTATGTGCAGATTTTTGTGTATGGCAATTATACTTCAACAACATCTACTTATTAAGATGTATTTATACAAGGAATAAACCAAATAAAAATTCTCAAAGAAAAATATTTAAAGGAGGAAGAGGGGGTTCTGAGCCTGAGAAGAGATACAGACCCTGCTGGGCCCTCAGCAGTTCAGCTCCCTCTTCATGTATGTTATCCTTAATGAAAAGGAGCGCAGTAAACAGGTGCACCTGTCCAGCCAGTCACCACTAGACCTCCTGGCAAAGCATCTGTCTGGCTCAGCACCACTGGATCTCCTTCATAAGCATTTCTCAATAAATCTTATATAAAGATAAAAACTTTATATCTCATATCCCATCTCCAGGTGTCTTCTTTGGTCTCTCAGCAACCTATTCTGTGTCCTAACACAACTGGGCCTTCTAAAAGTTCAGATCCTTTTTCACAAGGGTGTGTGCTTTCAGGCATTCTCTAAAGTAAATGTGACTGGGAAACTGAGCTTTTATAAAGAATAACATGACATCATAGAAAATGAAAATATACTGCAGCCACTGAGGCAAGCTGATGTGCTTCAGGTTGCATTAGTACTAATATTTCGATTATTCTCCCTTATCTGTAAAGGTTGAATATGTTAGCCCGGGATCCTGGCTATCCAGAAAACAGCAGAGGCTGCACATGGCCACCCCATCTTCAAGTTCTTACAGCAAAAGTGGAGCATGAATATTTGCCTGAATTAGTCCATTTTCTGTTGCTATACATAATATGTGAGCATTGTCAATTTATAAGGAAAGAGGGTTATTCAACTTACAGTTTGGGAGACTGAGAGGCCAAGATTGGACAGCCTCCAACTGTTTGGCCTCTCGTGAAGTCCTCGTGGCAGGTGGTATTGCAGTGGTGGGAGCCCGTTGCAGAACAAATCACAGGACAAGACAGGAAGCCGCAGGAGCTAGTCTTGCTCTTTTTATAAGAACATGTTCTCCAGAAACTAACCAACGTACCACAATAACTACATTAATCTGTGCCCCCAATAACCTAACCTAACCACCTAACTTTTTTTTTTGGTATAAAGGATTGAATTCAGGGGCACTAAACCACTGAGCCACATCCCCAGCCCTTTTATATATCCCCAGCCCTAGATATAGATAGATATAGATATAGATATAGATATAGATATAGATATAGATAAAGATGATATAGATGATAAAGATGATATAGATGATATAGATATAGATATAGATAGATATAGTTTTTTTTTTTTTTTTGAGAAAGGGTCTCACTGAGTTACTTAGGGCCTTGCTAAGTACTGAGGATGGCTTTGAATTCATGATCTCCTGTCTCAGCCTCCCAAGTTGCTGGGATTACAGGTGTGTACCACTGCACTCAGCTACAAGGTCCTAACTCTTAAAGGTCCCACCACCCTTCAATGATCATCATGCTGTGGACCAAGATTCCAGCACATAAACCTCTGGGAGATTCAAACCCTGTAGAAGAGGCAGTCAGAAAAATGGAGGGAGATGCTGTTCCAGACATCAGGACTGGATACCAACCCTGCTGTCAATGCTGTGGAGCTACAGGCAATTCTCAACTTCTCTGTGCCCTGTGTATAAAATAGGGTTTACTCACTTGCATTTCAGGGTGGTTGAAAGAGCAGAAAATGACACTGGTGAGGACTTATCAGAGGAATAATACTGCCACACCAGTCTACTGAAAGACTTCTGGTGCTGATAAACCAATTTACTCAAACACAGTATTGTTTCCACGTTTTCATTGAAAAATACAGAGAAAACTAAACTACAAAAATGTTTTCTTGAGCTGGAGTTGTAGCTCAGTGGTAGAACACTTGCATAGCACAGGTGAGACACCAGGTCCAATCCTCAGCACCCCATAAAAAATAAATAAATAAAATAAAGGTATAAAAATGTTTTATTTTTCAAACCAAAGCAGAACAGTGTGGAGAAACACTCTTGGAAGTTCCATGTTTCCTGAGATCCACCCCCTGTCCCCAGTGCTGACCAGGTTCCTGGGGGCAATAATGGCTCATAGAACTGTAGTGAGGCCCAGAACCGGGCATACTAGGGAAGAAAGAGCTCTGAGGGGTACCTGGTGCTCCCAGCCTGCTTCCAGTTTCCCTCGCGCAACCCCAGCTCGTTCACAATAAAAAAAGGATGAGGACATACCTGTCCCAGCCCTCCCCCAGGTAGGCAAAGGAGGGGCTTCTGCCCAAGTCAACTGCAACCCCTCACACCCTGCAACCCAGGGAGGAGAAAAGGCAAGACTCCCCCAGGGGAGGATCAGGACAGGAGCCTGCTGGGCAAAGAAGCCTGCTCTCCTACAAGCACTGCAGATGCAGATCACTGTCATGAGGACAGTTGGGAGATTGCACAGGCACCTTGACTCCTTCAAGGTCACTAGCTAGGGATTCTTGCATCTCCAATAAACCTGTCCTTTGTTAGGCCACATGCAAAGACCTGGGATTACTAGAGATGAACATGTATTCTCTAAACTGGCACATTATTTGGATACAGGACTTCTTATAATATACTGTCTTTACTACCCATTTTCAAATGACCCGTTTTCCTCTGGTGAGTAAAATCGCCACCCTCTCCCCGCCTCCCCAAAAAAACAAAACAAAACAGAAATTTTACACAAACATAGTACCAGGAGGGGCCAATGAACTAATAAAATCTATGACATGATAGAACAATGTTGGGGATCACTCAAGCCTGTTTTCCTCTCAAAACTCAGTGTTGGGAGTTCAAGTGTGAAAGCAGCAGGGGAAGAGTCAGGGAGCAACTGGACCAGGGCCCTGTTCTGCAGGCTGGAGGAGCAGATGCAAACATCTCTGCACACAGGGAGGTGAGGATAGTAGAAATAAACACATGGCATCACAGGACAGGAGAAAGGGAACTCATTTGGACGGAGAGGGAAAAGTACAAGGAAAATTTCACTGAGGAAATAAGACAAACTGAACCTGGAAGGAGGACTGGAAACATGTCCACCCTCTAAGGAGAAGAAGAGGACAACAGAGGTGTGATAGTTAACTTTAGTGTCAGGGTGACTGGATTAAGGAATACTGGGAAAGCATATTTGTGGGTGTGTGTCCCTGAGGGTGTTTCCAGAGAAGATGGCCTGTGAGTCAAAGTGGGTGAGCACCATGCAATTGACTGAGGGCCCTGGTAGAACTGAAACAGAGGAAAGGATTTTTCTCTCTCTGCTGGAGCTGGACACTCTCCTCCTCCAGAATTGGACATCAGAACTCTGGGCTCTCTGGCTTTGGGATTCCTGATTTATACCAGCAGACTATAAGCTCTCAGGCCTTCAGCCTTAGACTGAGAATGACATCACTGGCTTCCCTGGTTTTAAGACCTTTGGGCTTGGACTGAGCCACACGACCAGCACCCCGGGGTCTCCAGCCTGAAGACAGTCTGTCACAGGACTCTCAGCCTCCAAAACTCACATGAGCCAATTCCACCAAAAAATTCCCTTTCTCTATTCTCTCTCTCTCTCTCTCTCTCTCTCTCTCTCTCTCTCTCTCTCTCTCTCTCTCTCTCTCTCTCCCCACCCCACCTCCCCTCCTCCTTCCCTCCCTTTCTCTCTCTATCTATCCATCCCATTAGTTCTGTCTCTGATTTATACAAAAAGAAATAGTCTTGGGTAGGATGTGGCTCAGTGGTTAAGCATCCTGGGTTCAATCCCTGGTACCAAAAAAAAACAAAAACAAAAAAGAAAGAAAGAAAGAAAAAAGAAATAAAATAGCCTGAGACAAGTTTAGAAGACTCTAGATGCTCCACATGATGAACAAATGAAGTTACTAATAGGAAACCAGCGGGCCAAGAGCCCTGTATGCCATAAAAAGGTCTTTTTTTTTTTAACATTTTTAGTTGTAGATGGACACAATATCTTTATTTTATTTATTATTTTTATGCAGTACTGAGGATCAAACCCAGTGCCTCACATGTATTAGGCAAGCACTCTACCACTGAGCTACAACCCCAGACAGAAAAGGTCATTATTAAACTTAAACTTATTATTAAACTTAAAGACCATATTTCAGTCAATAGACAGAGGCACCTCAATGGCAGAGCAGACTTACCTAGCTGCTTTACATTCCCAGGAAAATGGTGTCCTCCTCCTCAGAATAAAGAACTCAGCCATAGGTAAGTCAGGACCTAAGGGGAAAAAACAATAAGGTCAACTGCTGAAAAAGAAAGGAAGGACTACAGTCATCCTGTTTTATAAATTACCTGAATAGGCTGGACATGGTGACTCATGCCTGTAATCCCAGAGGCTCAGGAGGCTGAGGCAGGAGGATCACAAGTTCAAAGTCAGCCTCAGGAACTTAGTGAGATCTGTCTGAAAATAAAATACAAAAAGGGCTGGGGATGTGGTTCAGTGGTTAAACACCCCTGTTCAAACCCCAGTACCAAAGTAAATAAATAAATAGAAGATAGATAGATAAATAAATAAATGACTTCAACTGGTACAAAAACATGTGTACATGTGTGATAATAGAAGCAATTTAAAATACACCATTTATTTTCAACAGTACAGAAACCAACCGAAAATCCTTTCACAAAAAAAGAAAAAATGAAAACGCATTGGGGCAGTTTGATTTACTCAAGCCTCCCAGAGTCAGAACAGTTACAATATGTTTCCCTGGGATCCTTGCATAAGAACCCTATTTTTACAAAACTTTCACCCCACCTAACCCTCATCAAAATCTGTAGCCCTTGACTCAACTCCTGCCAAAATTAATCCCTTTTCTTTAGGGGAGGTCACAAGGTGCTATCACAGGCTCTGTGTGGAGGCCCAGGAAGAGGCAGCTTTCAGGCTCTGACAAGGCACTTGATACTCAGCATGTAGTAAACATGGTTTGCTGCAGGGATGGACCAACAAGCATTCCATGAAAGCTATACGGGGCTCCAGCAGCTGCAATGTGTACAGCATTCAGGAGAGAAGCTCCCACCTGGACCATGTGCAGGTCAACAGACAGCTCCAGCCAGAGTAAAAGAGTAGGTTGAACAAGAACAGGAACAGGCCCCCCAACCCAGCAACAGACACCCAAAACTCAGTCCTGAACCACTGTAGTAGCCTCTTCCCTTTAACAGTTTCCCTAATTTTCTTTCCTAGGAAAATGGATTCCTTCAGGATGCTCTACAGATGACACATAACTCTTAATGCTAATAAAGCCTCTGTCTTGACCACTTTCCTGGACCAGAGACTCTGCCTCCCTTTCCTTTCCACTTAATGTGTTTGAACTCCTTTCTTAGGAGTCATCATTTAAGTCCTGACCATGAGATATTACCAGGAAGAGGAAAACAGCCTCTGACCTCCAGCGCTGGCCTGGGTGGACTCCAAACAGGCTTCATTTTAACTAATTACATCTGCCAAGACATCATTTCCAAATAAGGTCGTATTTTGGAATTCCAGGTAGACATGAGTTTTTGGAGGACACGTGCCAAACCTGTACAAGTGCTCAATAGGAGATTGCTGGAAAATACCTGTCATTCCCCATGCTCACCCTGGGGCCTGCTGTCACCTTTGATACAACAGTCACTTTCATAACATGGGAGTACAGAGGGAGGGAAGGATGGAGTGGGAGGTTCTAGGAGGTCTGTTAATCATGTCTGCTGCTCACAATGGTCTCCTGGGTATTTGGGTTAAGATTTCTCCTAGAATCCCTTTGAGCACTTCTAGACCAACTCTCCAGAAAGGGCCAGGCCTTGGACACTATAAACTGCTATATTCCAGTTTTCTTCTCCTTTCCATTTCAAACATTTTAATTTATTTTTTCAGTGCTGGAGATTGAACCCAGGACCTGTGCACAGTAGGCAAGTGATCTACCATCAAGCTACACCCCCAGACTTTAAATTGATTTGTTCATTTATGTTTTATTTGTTGCATATATTTATTTATTTATTCATTTATTTATTGATGTTGAGAGTTGAACCCAGCGCCCGCACATGCAAATCATATGTCTACCTCAGAGCTACAACCTCAGACCCACAAACATTTTTTCTATAAATACACGAATAATGCATGGTGAGTTTTATAAAATTTTAGAAGGTTTTTTTTTTTCCTTTTCATTTCAAATATTTAAAAATATACCAGTAATGCATGGTGATTTGTGTGGGAATCAAATCCAGTGCCTTGTGCATACTAGGAAAATGCTCTACCACTGAACTAAATCCCCAGTCACTACATGGTGGTTTTTTTAGGCATTTTTTAAATGTATGAAATGAAGTCAAGATCTGGGTTTGTGACTCAGTGGTAGAGTGCTTGCCTAGCACATGTGAATCACTGGGTTCAATCCTCAGTACCACATAAAAATAAATAAATAAAATAAAGGCATTGTATCCATCTATACCTAAAAATATATTTTTAAAAAAATGAATCCAAGCCCAAGGAGGGTTAGGGATGTGGCTCAGTGGTAGAGTGCTTTCCTAGCATGTGCCAGGCCCTGGATTCAACCTCCACCACTGCAAAAATTAAAAACTTAAAAAATTAAAGCCCCCCAAAATAGCACAACTATGATAATCCATTCTCTCCATCTTAGATTCTCTGATTTTTAGTAAGTCATGTGGGCACCTGGGTAGAGATTATATTGTCCAGGCTGGGCACAGCTGCGCATGTCTGTAATCCCATCAGCTCTGGAGCCTGAGACAGGAGGATCATGAATTCAAAGCCAACGTCAGCAACTTAGTGAAATGCTAAGCAACTCAGTGAGACCCTGTCTCTAAACAAAATACAAAATAGGGCTGGGGATGTGGTTCAGTGGTCAACGCCCCTGAGTTCAATCCCTGAACAAGAAAAAGAGAGAGAGAGAGAGAGATACTATATTGTCTATTTCCCAGTTTCCTTTATGGTGGGGTGACCACATGACTAAGTTTTCCCCAGCGGGATTAAAGTATCACAAGGCAATTTCTAGGAAATGTCTCAACAATTCATAGATGTCCTTTGTCCTTTCTTCCTTTTCATTCATTCTGTTACTTACAAATTGGATGTTGTGTTGGAGCATGAGAGCAGGGTCACACCCTAAGAATAGGAGGAAAAAAGTGAAATTACTCTGAATCCTAGTTGTCTACAGAAATATCATAAAAGAGCTGGACTACCCATATTCAGATTTTTATGAGCAAAAGATAAATTTCTGTCTTGCTTAAGTCACTTGTATTAGTTTCTTTTGGCTGCTATAACACATCAAGTTCATCCCTCTGTATCCACAGTTTCCACATCCACAGTTTCAACCGTGTATCAAAAATATTTGGAAAAAAATTTTATATATATGCAGAAAACTAGGAATGGAAGGAAATTTCCTCAATATGATAAAGAGTACTTAAGAAAAACCCAGGGGCTGAGGCTGCAGCTCAGTGGCAGAGCTCTTGCTTAGCATGTGTGAGGCACTGGGTTGGATCCTTAGCACCACATTATAAATAAACAAACAAAATAAAAGAATTCTGTCCATCTTCAACTACAAAAAAAAAAAAAAGGAAAGAAAGAAAGAAAGAAAGAAAGAAAGAAAAAGAAAAACCCACAGCTACTCAAAGGTAAAAGACCAAAAGTTTCCCCCCTAAGATTAGGACAAGACACAAATGTACACTTTTACCACTGTTATTATCATACTAGGAAGAGCATTTAAGTAACTAAAATAAATAAGAAGCACCAGATAGGAAAAGATGTAACTCTATCTGTTTACAGATGGTATGTCACATATAGAAAATCTCAAAGAATCCACAAATAATTAATACAGCTAATAAACAAAATAGCCAAAGTTTCAGGACACAAGTTCAACTCACAAAAATCAGTTGTATTTCTATTACAGATAACAATTCTATTTACAACTATAACCAGAAGAGTAAATTTCTTCTCCTAAAATTCCTAGGAATATAATTACTCATAAAGTGAATCTTTTACACTGAAAATCCTAAAATGTTGCTGAAATAAATTAAAGAAGACCTAAATAAATAAAAAGATATCCAATGTCATGTATTGAACACTTTCTGAACTCAAAGTCCTCCTGCACACTAAGCAGGTGCTCTACCACTGAGCTACACCCCTGGTCCAGAGATAATTTTGAGGGGGTTCTGTGGGAATTTAGCAGAATTAGAATAGGTTGAGCCATGTGACACAGAGGAACTGCCAGGAAGCATGTGACACTGTGTGGTAGTGGTTCCCTGTCTCCTTCTGGAATTTTCCCCCTAAGAGAATGGCTTCCCAAACTCCACCCTATCCTGTCCATCACAGAAAAAGTTCCTCCCAGTCCTTGCACCCTTACCTGTATATTATAAATAAAGGAGAGTTAGGCAACTCCATGTTGTTATAAGAGGCCAGAGCTGGTATGGCCAGACCCATCACGTCCCTTCTCATAAAAAGAGTATTGGCTCTTGTGTGTTCATTGAATAAATAATTTTTGGGGTAATAGATAGAAAAACCACCAATATCCTCCTCTGGCAGTTAACCTTTTTCTCCTCTATGCAGGAAGTGGCAGAGAGGACTCCCACAGGGGTATGCTGAGGATCAAACCCAGGGTGCTTTACCCCTCTGAGCTACATTCTTTGTCCTTTTTCATTTTTTTATTTTGAGACAGTGTCTCACAATTGTTGCTAAGGCTGACCTCGAACTTGCAATGTTCCTGCAGATCTCCCAGGTAACTGGGATTACAGGTGTGTAGAAGTGAGGAAGGAGGAAGAATTTTTTGTGTCATTTGGCAACATTGGAATATGAATAGTTGATTAAATTTTTAATTGTGTCAATTTAAATTTTACTACAGTTAAGAACTGTACTCTGTAAGAAATTTTCTCTCTTTTTTTCTTTTTGTTTTTGTTTTTGTTCTGAATATTCAGTTCAGGGACTTACACCTGCAAGGCACCCACTGTATCACTGAGCTACACCCCCAGCTCTGAGAATTTTTTTATTCTTAAAGAAATGTACTGAGCATTTAGAGGTAAAGGGTTTGATATATGCAACCTACACTCCAATGATTTAGTAAAGAAATTATATATATATAACATGTACACATATAACATGCATATAACACATACATATATGACATAGACACATAACAAACACATATAACATATGTATAGTAAACCTAATGGGGTGAAATGTTAGCAATAGCAGTGTATAGGTAAAGAAAAAGGATATACAAATATTCCTTGTGCTATTCTTATTCTTGTAACTCTTCTGTAAGTTTGAAATTATTTACAAATAAAATATCTTAAAGGCTTTGTGTATACTGATAAAGTTTTAGTCATGCATCATCATTGAACTAAAAAGGATGTAGGAGGCCTGGGGAAATAGCTCAGTTGGTAGAGTGCTTGTCTCACATGCACAAGGCCCTGGGTTCAATCCCCAGCACCAGAAAAAAAAAAAAAAAGGATGTAGGATACTCTGTGCCAGGCACCACATCAGATGCTGGGAATTCTACTGGACAGGTCTAGGCTGTGCCTTCAAAGAATGGCATATTGCTAGCAGAAGTTATATGACACATTACACACCTCAGTATTTCATGGAAGTTATAGTATGCATGTGACTCTTGAGTTTGGTTTCTTCTCACTATATTTCTCCCACACAGACTCTCCAAGCAAGAAGCTAGTCATTTATCCTCTACAACTCACAGACTTTGGGCTGCTGCTGAAAGAAACCCTTGAAATTCTTCTTGATCTTTAAAAAAAAAAATTTAACATAAACCATTTAAGGTAATGACAATAATGAGGAGAGTAAGGAGGAGAAACCAAAGCTTTCTTGAGATGGTAACAAGAGAGAAAAGATCCGGTTTATATTCTATACGGTCAGAAAAGAGAAAACTCTGAATACTAGTAACATGATAGACGAATTTATTTCTCTCTCCCATAACAGTCTGGAGGTGAGGTAGGTATTCCCAGGACAAGTCCTGAATTTTGACCCTCCTCCCATCAAAAAGGTAAAATTGAATTCTACCCTTAGTAGGTCAGCCTTAGTGACATTCTATTGTAACAGAAGTCATGCTACATGAATTTCAAGGCTATCATAAAAGGTGCCCAGTCCTTTCTCCAGAAATCTTACTCTTAGAACCCTGCCACTGTGCTGTGAGGAAGGCAGGGACCACGTTGAAGAGGCCACCGATTCACATTTTAGCTGAAAGCCCTTGCTGGACTCAGCTGATGAACAGCATCAAACATCAGACATGTGAGTGATGCAGGCTTCTAGTCTCCAGCCCCAGCCTCCATCTGACTGTAACCACACAAAAGCCCCCAAGCAAGAACCAATTACAGGAGTGAAGTTAACCACCAGACATGATAAACAATTAATTATACTTTTTTTTTTTTTTTTTTTTTTTTTTTTTTGCGGTGCTGGGGATCGAACCCAGGGTCTTGTGCTTGCAAGGCTCTACCAACGGAGCTATCTCCCCAGCCCCAATCATACTTATTTTACACCAAATGTTTGGGCTGATTTGTTAAGCAGCAACAGATAAACAGAACATAGGTGTTCTGTCTCCTGGAACTCCCAGCAGATTAGACCCTGTACCAGTTACCTGTAGCAGTATTAGTTACCTGTAGCAGTATACTTGGCAGCATATCCTTCTTGGCTACTTTCCCTATTTTACTCTTTTATTGCTGTTTTGAAGATCATCTCCCAAATAAACAACTTTTACCAAGTCCCTAATTCAGGAGTACCTTTGGAGAACCCATACGAAGCAGAGTAATGGTTAAGAACAGGAACTCAGCAGCCAAAATGATGATGTTCAGGATGCAGCTCTAACATACACTGGCTATTGACCGTGGATAAGTTGCTTAATAGCTCTTTAGTTTCTTCATATGAACAATATGGATGAAAACTGGACCTACCTCACAGGGCTATAATAAGTTTAAATGAGTTGGTATATGTAAAATTTTAAAAAGTTTCAGACACATAGCAATAGAAATATGTTCTTTAAAGAAACAATGAAAAAACTTTTTAATAAAGAGTATTGCAGCAGGTAATGAAAAATTCCATTGTAGAACAGGATATAAGATTGTCTTCATTGGGTTTCCATTCATTTTGAAGTTTTCTTTCAACTCTGCGAATCTCCACCGGCTGGCTCCATTCTTGGGCTGGGTTCTTTTCTGATAAGAAGAAGTTCTAGGACTCCCATTCACAGACCACATCACGAAAAGGAAGACAAAGATTCCATTCCCCCTAAAATTTCTCAAAATTTTGGAATTCATTCTGATAGGACCAACTCAGCCCTTGTGTCCCATCCATCAGGTGGACAGAGGTTGGTTCAGACTAAACAGAGTTCATCCCAGGTGACCAGGGTGCCACCAATCCTCTTCAAATCATTCCCTGTAAGAGGTGATGCAATGAGGGTTGGACTTATCAGAGCAAACGGGTTTTGCAGAACTTTAAGCAGAAAAGTGGTTTTTCTGGTTGGTATTTGCAGCAGGAGTGTGGGGGCCGGGGGCACTCTGGCAAGGAGATCAGATGGGAGAAGGGCCAGAGTAACAAGAAAAGTCAATCCAGAGTTTTTGGTAGTTAGTAAGAAAAAAATAACCAAAGTATGAAAGATGACTCAATTTTCAATGTCATGCAAAGTTTATTCTAACCAGCCTGAATAAGAAATATGACTTTCTGATGGAAAAGGTAACTTAGTTTTTTAGAATTGCAAAATAAATTCTACAACACTAACAAGATTGAGGTATTTTTTATTTTATATCCAGCAGAAAAGACTCATGGGTCCTTTTTGTCCTAAAAAATATTTCTGGTACTTCATTGAACACAGTATTTCTTTGCATTCCTCTTTTCCCCCAATAATAATAAAAATATTCTAGTTTTTTTATATTCTCTGTGCCTTAAAAAATAAGAAAGGAAGGAAGAAAGGAAAAGAAAAATGAGCCAAGTGTTTATAGGATGCCCAATAAGTGGAACTTTCATAAATTGTCTATGAGAATGTGAGATTGTTACAAACACTGTGGAAACAAGTTTGGCAGTTTCTTTTCTTTTTTAGGAATATATTTTTTTTAAATACATTTATCTTTAATATTTTATAGACTGCATTTTGATTCATTGTACACAAATGGGTACATCATTTTGTTTAACGCAGCCACATCAATGTTTATAGCAGTTTGGCAGTTTAGCCCATTGTGATTTCAGTTTTCATTTCTCTGATTGCAACAGGGAACTCAGCAGCCAAAATGATTAGGTTCATGCTTTGAGTTTGTAACAGTGGTTCACTTTATGCTTTGAATGTAGGCCTTACTGTTCTGCCACAGCAACTTTTTTTTTTTTTTTTTTTTGGGAAGGGGGTACAACTTTTCATTTCTATGGTTGTACACAATATAGATTCACACCATTCATGTAATCATACATATACATAAGGTAATACTGTCTGTCTCATTCTACTATCTTTTCTTCCCCCTCCCCCTCCCACGCCATTTTCTTCTATGCCATCCAAAGTTCCTTCATTCTTCTCTTGCCCATCCCGCCACGCCCCCTCATTATATATCGTCATCCACTTATCAGAGAAAACATTTGACCTTTGGTTTTTTGGGCTTGGCCTATTTCACTTAGCATGATATTCTCCAACTCCATCCACTTACCAGCAAATGCCATAATTTTATTCTTCTTTATGGTTGAGTAATATTCCACTGTATATATATACCACAGTTTCTTTATCCATTCATCAATTGAAGGGCATCTCAGTTGATTCCACAATCTAGCTATTGTGAATTGAGTAGCTATGAATATTGATGTGGCTGTATCACTACAGTATGCTGATTTTAAGTCCTTTGGGTATAAACCGAGGAGTGGGATAGCTGGGTCAAAAGGTGGTTTCATTCCAAGTGTTCTGAGGAATCTCCATTCTGCTTTCCAGAGTGGCTGCACCAATTTGCAACTCCACCAGCAATGTATGAGTGTGCCTTATTCCCCACATCCACATCAACACCTATTATTGCTTGTGTTCTTGATAATAGCCATTCTAATTGGAGTTAGATAAAATCTTAAGGTGGTTTTAATTTGCTTTTCTCTAATTACTAGAGATGATGAGCACTTTTTCATATATTTGTTGATCATCACCTGTATATCTTCTGTGAAGTGTCTGCCCAGTTCCTTAGCCCATTTATTGACTGGGTTACCAATTTATTGATTGGTATTTTTGGTGTAAAGTTTTTTAAGTTCTTTATAAATTTTGGAGATTAGTGCTCTGTCTGAAGTGTGTGTGGAAAAGATTTTCTCCCACTCTGTAGGCGCTCTTTTCACATTATTGATTGTTTCCTTAGTTTGAACCTATCCCATTTATTGATTCTTGCTTTTATTTCTTGTGCTATGGGGGTCTTGTTAAGGAAGTCTGGTCCTAAGTCAACATGATGGAGATTCAGGCCTACTTCTTCTATTTGGTGAAGGGTCTCAGATCTAATTCCTAGATCCTTGATTCATTTTGAGTTGAGTTTTGTACAGGGTGAGAGATAGGGGATTAATTTCATTTTATTGCATATGGATTTCCGGTTTTGCCAGCACCATTTGTTGAAGAGGCTATCTTTTCTCCATTGTAAGTTTTTGGCACCTTTGTCTAGTGTGAGGTAACTGTGCTTAAGTGGGTATGTCTCTGTGTCTTCTATCCTGTACCATTGGTCTACCTGTCTACTTTGTTGCCAATACCATGTCGTTTTTGTTACTATTGCTTTATAACAGAGTTTAAGGTCTGCATCAGTCTTCCTACCCAGGATTGCTTTGGCTATTCTGGGTCTTTTGTTCTTCCAGATGAATTTCATGATTGCTTTCTCTATTTCTATGAGAAATGTCATTGGGTGTAACTTGTTTTTAAAATGGACATGTTTGTTTCTCTTCCTCTCTTTACTCTGCCCTAATCTCTCCCCCTCCCTAATCTCAGGGGAAATAGGATTACCTTTCTTCCCCATTTTAGATTTATCTGTCCTTATACACGCCCACCATAGGAACAAAGTAATCCAGACTTTGGGGATGGTACCAGAAGATCTCAGAAATGACTACCTCTCACATTAACAAGTGAATTACAACTCCAACAAAGAACACAGGCAATATAACCTTTGAATCACCTTTTTAGAAGCCCGCTGTTCCTGCTAATGGGCATAATCACAGCATCTGGGACAGGAGTTTCTAGCTTCTCCGTTGCTAGCAAAGGAATAAACCTTCTTTTTCCTTTTTCTCAAAACCATGCCCTCGTTATTGGATTGGAATTGGGGACAAGGACTGAGCTTTCTGCAACAAGTATAAACCACCTTCTATGTGTTTTTTTCATCCTCCTGCCCTTCTCCCTCTTCCTAATAGTGTCAATTAACAATGTGGAGATTAACAAAGATTAACATTTTTCCCGTTCCATGCTAAGCTACCTTGTCCTTCACTGCCCACAAGAATAAAGAGACTCCAGGGGCTGGGGAGATAGCTCAGTCAGTAGAGTGCTTGCCTTGTAAGCACAAGGCCCTGGGTTTGATCCCCAGCACCCAAAAAGAAAATAAAAAAGAATAAAGAGACTCCAGATCTAGAAACTGGTACCAGCTCTCTCAAGGACACCAGTTTTACATTAATTATATCTACTGATAATAAATATACTTGGAGCCCAATCTTCATATCCCCCTTTTAAAAGTCCTTATTTTGCTTTATGAGTGAGACAGTAGTCTTTGAGGATATTGGTCCACTGCCCTCTCCTTTGTTAGTAAATCAATTAGACTTGTTTTTCATTTTCCTCAAAAACCTTCTCATTATCTGGATTGGCACCTGGAATAAGGAACAGACTTTCAGTATCATGATGACCTAGGATGCTGAGCATCTTTCCATGTGTTTATTGGTTATTTCTATATCTTTTTTTAGGGGAAATGACTATTTAAATCCTTTGTCTATTTTCTTTTTTTTTTTTTTTTAAGATTTGTTTTAAATTTTTTTAGTTGTCAATAGAACTTTATTTTATCTATTTACTTATATATGGCACTGAGAAGCAAACCCAGTGGCTCTAACATGCTAGGTAAGCACTCTACTTCTGAGCCACAACCCCAGCCCCATGCCTATTTTCTAATTGAATTGTTTTTCTTTTTTCATTGTTGACTTATAGAAGATCTTTAAGTCTTCTAAGATACAAGTCATTTATAAGATTATGTACTGAATATATTTTCTCTCATTCTATGGATTGTCTTTTCATTTTCTTAAAGAGAGACCCCAGAGAGAGAGCGAGAGAAGAAGAGGCCACAGGGAAAATAAACGCATGCCAGGACACATCCCCAGTGACACATTTCCTCCAGCCACATTCCACCTGGCTACAGTTCCCACCTGGTCAGTCCATTCAAACTAGGATGGACTGATCAGGTTACAGCTCCCACAATCCAATCACTTCAACTCTGAACATTCCTGCATTAACTCAGAAGATTCTGGGGGAACACCTCATATCCCAAACATAACAGTGGTATTTCTATTTTCTTTACTCCTACTATATTTATTAATTGGAATTCTTCTGTAAGGGAGAGTTATAACTTCATTCTTAAATTGTTTTGTTATATCATCATAGACTTAAGGGCATTTATTTTATTCTTTGGGTTATATACCAATTCTATCATTGTTTCCTCGCTTTAATTATTCCAACTTTGATCCCTGACACTTTCAGTTTAAGTTCTAGCCTTTAAACATACCCTTTTTAATATATTTTCTTTAGCACTTCCTTACTTTTGCCACCACAAGATGCTCTAAGATCCGTTTGTATTTTACCTGACTCAGCCTTAGAATCAACCACTTCTCCAAGATCCAAGTGTAAGGGATCCCACGAAAACCACGCCAGACACGGGAAATCATATAAGGGAGTTTATTAAGCAAACAGAGTCTCCCTGCAGGGTAAGAGAGAAAATGAGAGGAAAAGAAAGGGAAAGAGAAAGAGCACACACAAGAAAGAGTGTGAAAAGCGAGGAGGATAGAGAAAGTGAGTAGGAGAGAGAGAAGCATGGGAAAAGATGGCGGGGAGCTACCGTGAAGCAATTGAATTCCACCAGGCTAACAGGGGACCAATAACGGAGAAGGATACTTGCAAGCTGACTGATGAACCAATAGCTAGCTAGGATGTTCACAGACTGACAGTAGTTGGGAGGCAGGGAAATGGCTGTATCGAAAAGGGTGGGGAGAGCAGCTTTGTACATTACACCAAGAATGCAAGGTCTGATACTTGCTGTTTTCATTGCTGCTGGAGCATCATTCTTATCAGTTGTCTGCAATAAGGAATATATATATCTATGTTTACTCCCTGTGTACAAACACACACACACACACACACGCATTTTTATTTCTGGATCTCTATATCTACATGTATGTATAATTAATTGTTTTAAGCACCATAGGGTTCATTCTAGTCTACCCTCTTTCCTTCCTTGTAACTTCCCTCTCTAACATTGACAAGTCTGGCTGTTATTCTCTACAAAAAAACTTGTTGGATCGTGGGACACATCTAAAAGAGTTTCAAAATTCCTGACCTATGACCCTGTGAGAAACAAATTTACCAATAGAATACTATGTTTTTATACAGTTCTTTTTGCAAATATTTTCAATTCTTTGTTTTCCAATTTAATTAGTCAGTTTCTTATTCATTCCTTTCACCTTGGTTATGTGATTCATTTGCAATATAGATACATTTGTTTGTCATTGTCTAAGTTGTATTTTGCATTGCCCCACAGCCTGGCCAATATTTTAAAATTTTCATTCATAAAGTTTGCTCTTTGTCATGCATAATTCTGTGGGTTTTGATAAATGTATATTGGTCTGCTCAAGGTGTTATAGTGGAATACTACACACTAGGTAGGTTAAATAATAGAAATTTATTTTCTCACAACTCCAGGGTCCAGAAATCCAAGATGAATGTACCATTAGGGTTGCTTTCCTATGAGGACCCTCATTCTGGTTTAAGGATAGCCAGGTGCCTTTTTTCAGTTCCCATGTGTTCTATACATACAGAGAGAGCACTTTGGTGATTCTTCCTCTTCTTATAAGAACACCAGTCCTATAGGATTAGGGTCCACCCTCATAACCTGATTTAATGTCAATTACCTTATAGACCCTATCTCCAAATATAGTCATGCTAGAAGTTAGTGCTTCGACATATGAATTATAAGGAACATATTTCAGTCCATAGCACAATGTATAGAATCATATGCTCACACTGCAGGGCCATGCAGAAAAGTTCCAGCAACCCCAGAATTCCCTCCTGCTGCTCCTTCATAGTCAAGGACTTCATAGTCCTTTTCCGATTCCCAATTCCAAGTACCTCCTTAATGTTGTTTTTTATTTTTTATCTCTGTGGTTTTGCTTTTTTCAGTATGCCACCTAAATTTAGTATCTTGAATACAATATTTTGTGTCCAACTTCTTTTCACACAAAAGAATGCATCTAAGATTCTTCTTTGTTGTCTTCTACTTGTGGCATGGCTATCTGAATAACCCTGGGAATCTGCTTCCATGAGAAACTGGTGAAAATTATTATTTTTTGTGAAGAAATTAGTCTCTGAAAATGATACTAAAAGCATGCAGCAAATGAAGAAATGTTTATTCAAGAAAATCCACTAAATAAATACAGTAAGAAAAATGAGAGTTTGTAATATTTGATCCAAGACATGTGCTCTCCTGAAGAGGGCCCTGCCACTGACCTAATCAACTCCATCTTGTCCCTCTCTGACTCTATTTGCCCCTTCAGTGTTTTTTCTTCTGAACTACTTTCTTCTGCAGTTGCTTTGGATTCTAGAAACCACAAGTCCTATTGATAAGCATCTTCATAACAAGGAACCAAAACTACCCTCAAGCAACAATGAGAGAGGGACCATCACAGAGACAAAGGACAAAGGCACTCCTGGACCTTAACTCTTGGCTTAACAGCTATCAAACGATAGTGTAAGTTTTCTCTTTGCTTTCCTACATTAACTTGTAGCTTGTTAGTTATAGAATGCTTGGTATGTGGGCTGGGGCTATAGCACAGTGGTAGACCGCTTGCCTAGCATGTGTGAGACACTGGGTTCAAACCTCAGTACCACATAAAAATAAATGAATAAAATAAAGGTATTGTGTCCATCTGTAAATAAAAAAAATTTTTTTAAAAAGAAAGCTTGGTATGTGCCTACCCATTCCCCTCAAACAACCTTAACAGATCAGAGCCCGGTGCATCACTGGAGCCAAGATGTTCTTGCCATGAGTCCCCAAGTACAAACAACAAAAAGGATGAAAACTGTTAAGGAGTCATCAAAAGGACAGAGTTAAGGGCCCTTAACTTGCTACTTGCCATGATTTTCGTTCTCTTCCATGTATTATCTTAACAGCTACAGCAATTCATCCTAATCATAAGGCAGAGATAAATATTTATACAGAATATGGCATCAATATGAAAAATTAACATTTGGCTCCAGGTTGACCAGCTTGCTCTTGCCTTCCTCAGAGTTAAAGTGCCCTCATGCAGAAGAAAAACACCTTTGAAAGGTACCTAAAGCCAATTAGCATTCCTTAATTTTAGCCCCCTTGCAAACAGCCCTTTCACATGAACAAAAGTAACTCTCTCCCTTTATTCTGGGAACCAGAATGGTTGATGCTATGTATTCCTTCACAAACACAGGCCTTAATAAAAGCCTTGCCTTGTGCTCATTTGCCTGACTTGTTTTCATTTCTACCATCACCAAGGTCATATACCCATGTTTAGTGTCAACAGTGAGTCTTGCAGAACATCCCATGATGAGATTGCTCCCTCTAAGCATGTGCAATTACCTTCTGATGGGATCAAGGTCGCCCCTCTAAGCAGGAGCAACCATCTAACAGTGGGAACCAAATTGCCTCCTTATGAAATGATGACCTTCCGAGAGCTCCACAGAATCAGTCTTGAGATAATGACCAACAAGACCATGGCTTGACCAGATATCCTACTCTGCCAGCTTGCAACTCCACAGCCAAGCAAACTTGTCTTTTTCTATAAAACTTCAAGGTTCTGTCAGACCCCTGAAGATGAATCTTTTGTCACTGTACCCCTATATCTGTTCTTCCCAGTAAGGCCACACTAATTAAAACTCCTTTCTTGCCCTCTGGCACTGCTCATTTCTTTGATTGGCATATTGAAATAGGTGATTGGGGCTGGTCTATTGGGAGCCCCCAGAGCCAGGGCCTTTGCCCCAGGACTCCAGTAACCCTCCCTCTTTGCAGCTCAGAAAGACAAAAATTTTACCCCTGTAACATAAAGATGTTACATATGTGTGCAGCTACTCAATTTGGCAGGTCAAATCTGATGGACAATGAAGATACTCTCTTTAGATAAGGTAGTGTTTGTTTTAATAGTAATATGAAAGCAAAAGTAAAAGTGAAAGGTGAGTGAAAAAGAGAAGAAAATACATCACCCTGTCAGAGAAAACACCAACACCTGAAGTCATGTAGCTGGGTTTGATTCCCAGCACTGTAAAAATAAGTTCATGTAACTTCTTCCACTTTAGAGCACCTTATTCAAAGTAACTTGAATCTGTGTTCCCAGACCTCAGCAACTCATATTTGGCTCAGAGTAAACTATTTCTAATTTTCTTCAAATCATAGTTGTTGTTTTATATCAAATAGATAAGTTATTGGAAAGAACCAAGTGAAATTCTGGAGTTAAAAACTATAATGGCTGAGATGAAAAATTCATTAATGGGGCTCAATAATACAGTTGAACTGGAGGAAGAAAGAATGAGTGCACTTACCTATAGCTTGACAGCTTGAAGTTATGCAGTCAAAAAAAAAATGAGGAAAAAGGAACAGAACCTCAGAGAAATGTGATATGCCATTAAGCACACCAAGATGTGTCTAGTGGGAGTATAAGAAAAGAAGAGAAAAAGAGAAGAAAATTTTTTAAAGAAATAATGGCTGAAACAAATGGATGTCAATAGATTAGATAACACATGAAATGGACAAATTCCTAGGAACACACACTAAAATTGATTCAAGGGACTGGAGTTGTGGCTCACTGATAGAGTGCTTGCCTAGCATGTGTGAGGCCCTGGGTTCAATACTCAGCATCATATATAAATAAATAAATATATATAAAAATAAATATATAAAAAGATAAATATATAAAAATAAATATATAAAAAGATCCATTGACAACTAAATATATGTATAAGATATAAACACATATATATGTTTTATATATAAAATATAAATATATTATATATGAATATGTGTATATTGATTCAAGAAGAAACAGATACTGTGAGAACTATAAAAGCAAGGGTGAAAAAAATCAACTGAAGGTGAAATACTAGATACTTTCCCTCCATCATCTACTCTTAGGTGTCTACCAAAGAGAAATTAAAGCCTAAGTTCACACAGACATCTATACATGAATGTTCATGTCTACATTATTTACAGTAGCCAAAAGTTGGAAACAACCTAAATGTCTATCAAGTGATAAATGGATCAACGAAATGTGATGTATTTATACAGTGAAACATTATTCTAGCAAAAGTAGGAAAGAAATTCTGATACATGCTGTTACACAGATGAATCCTGAAAATATTATGCTAAGTGACAAAAGCAAATCAGAAAAGATCACATATTATACGATTTAATTTGTATAAAATGTCCAGAACAGGGCTGGGGTTGTGACTCAGCAGTAGAGCACCCACCTAGCACATGTGAGGCACTGGGTTCCATCCTCAGCATCACATATAAATAAATTAAATAAAGGTATTGTGTCCACCTGCAACCAAAAAATAATTTAAATAGATAGATAAATAAATAAATAAATAAATAAATAAATAAATAAATAAATAAATAAAATGTCCAGAACAGACATGTCTGTAGAGATAAAAGTAGATAAGTGTTTACCTAAGGATGAATGAGGGTGGGGAGACAGGATGACTATAGACAGAAGACAGGGCCTCCTTTTGAGAAGAGAAACAGTTTCTAAAATTGACAGTAGTGACAGTTGTACAGAGACAATATACTAAAGAGCATTTAATTGTAAAAATACAAAAGATCTATGTTTTTGGACAAATCAGAAGTGCATTCTTTTTTTAGGTCAAGTTGAGCTCATTATTTAATTTAATGAAACACACACATCATCATCATCAATGTGTCCAATTTTATGGCTGAGTAGTATTGCATTGTATGTATAGACCATGACTTATTTATCCATTCACCTACTAAAGGACATCTAGGTTATTTCCCATTTTTACCAGACAAGTAAGTAATTGATATTTGGCAAGGATGCAAAGGAAATTCAATGAAACAAAGGACAGTCTGTCAACAAATGATACATATGGGCATTCATGTGCAAAAATTTTTAACACTCCTTGACACATAGAACACCTTATTCAAAATGTAATTCCATGTAGATCTTTCTAGGTGAAAATTGGAGAAAAACTACATTACTTTATTTTAGACAGAGAATTTAAACACAACACCAAAACACACAATCCATTAAAAAAATGAAAAATTTGACAGTATACAAATTGAAAGCTTCTTTTTGTTAAAATAAACATTATTAAAGGGCTATCAGTAAACTCAGTGGTAGAGTGCCTGCCTAGCATGCACAAGGCCTTGGGTTCTATTCCCATGACCACAAAAATGGCAACAAGAACAAAAACAAAATCATTCATTGGGAAAATGAAAAGGCAAGGTACCAACTGGGAGAAAATATTTGTAAAGGATGATAAAGGACTTGTATTCAGAATACTTAAAGAATTCTCAAAAGTTCAGTAATGAGATAACAAAAAGTTCAACTTTTAAAAAATAGGTGTTGTAGTTGAATACTGGCCTCCCAAAGATGTCCATATCCTAATTTCAATAACCTAGGAATATGTTTCTTTATTTGGAAAAAAGGAATTTAAAGATGTGGTTAAAAATTATATGTAATCTGGCAAGAGAAGGAAATTAAAGAGATACAAGTAGGAAAAAAATTTGTCAAAGTGGGGCATGGTGTCACACACCTGTAATCCCAGTGGCTCGGGGGCTGAGGCAGGAGGATTGTGAGTTCAAAGCCAGCCTCAGTAACTTAGCGAGGCCCTAAGAACTCAATGAGATCCTGTCTCTAAAAAAATACGAAAAGGGGCTGGATATGTGGCTCAGGGTCAAAGTGCCCCTGGGTTCTCTTCCCGGTACCAAAAGAAAAAGTTATCAAATTATCTCTGTTTGCTGATGATATGATCCTATACCTGAAAGACTCAAAAAACTGATAAATGAATTCAACAAAGTAGCAGGATACAAGATCAACACTCATAAAACGATGACTTTGCTATACCGCAATAGCGATTCTGCTGAGAAAGAAATCAGGAAAACCATCACTTTGGCAATAACCTCAAAAAAATTAAATGCTTGGGAATCAATCCAACCAAGGAGGGGCAAGAGCTCTACAATGAAAATTACAGAACACTGAAGAAATATATTGAAGACAGCCTCAGAAGATGTAAAGATCTCCCATGTTCCTGAATAGGCAGACTTAATATTGTCAAAATGGCCATACTATCAAAAACAATAGAGAGATTCAATAAATCCCCATCAAAATACTAATGACATTCTTCACAGCACTAAAAAAAAAAAAAAAAAAAAAAGTTCTTAAAAGAATTTGGAAGAATAAAAGACCCAGATCCTAGGGGCTCGGGAGCCTGAGACAGGAGAATCATGAGTTCAAAACCAGCCTCAGCCATGGCAAGGCACCTAGTAATTCAGTGAGCCCCCATTTAATATATTTCACTTGTATCTAAATAAAATACAAAATAGGGCTGGGGATATGGCTCAGTGGTTGAGTGCCCCTGAGTTCAATTCCCAGTACCTCACCCCCCAAAAAAGAGACATAGAATAGCTAAAGCAATCCTGAACAAGAAGACTGAAGCAGGATGCATCACAACACCTGATCTCAAATTATACTACGGAGTTATAATAAAAAAACAGCATGGTGTTGGCATCAATATAGACATGAAGAATAGAATAGAAGTACATAAACTAACCCGCATACTTACAACCATCTGATACTTGACAAAAGTGCCAAAAATATATGTTGCAGAAAAGATAGCCTTTTCAACAAATGGTGCTGGGATAACTGGATATCCATATGTAGAAGAATGAAAGTAGATTCCTATCTCTCACTCTGCACAAAAGTCAAATCGAAATGAATCAAAGACTTAGATATTAGAACAAAAACCCTGCAACTACGAGAAGAAAACATAGGATCCACATTCCACATTCCATAGGTACAGACATCAACTTCCTCAACAAGACCCACGCTCAAGAAATAAAATAAAAAATCAATAAGTAGGATGTCATCAACTTTAAAAACTTCTGTACATCAAAAGAAATTGTTAGGGACTCGGGTTGAGGCTCAGTGGTAGAGCGCTTGCCTAGCATGCATGAAGCCCTGGGTTCGATACCACATAAAAATAAAAAATAAAGGTATTGTGTCCACCTACAACTAGAAAATATATTTTAAAAAAAAGAAATTATTAACCGGGCACAGTGGCGCATGCCTGTAATCCCAGCAGCTCAGGAGGCTGAGGCAGGAGGATCATGAGTTCAAAGCCAGCCTCATCAAAAGTGAGGCACTAAGCAACTCAATGAAACTCTGTCTCTAAATAAAATACAAAATAGGGCTGGGGATGTAGCTCAGTTGTCGAGTGCCCCTGAGCTCAATCCCCAGTACGCCCCCTCCAAAAAAGAAACTGTTAAGAACGTGAAGAGAGAGCTAACAGAATGGGAGAAAATCTTTGCCAGTTGCTCCTCCAACAGAGGATTAGTATCCAGAATATATAAGAATTCAAAAACTTTAACACCAAAAATGAAATAACTCAATCAACAAATGGGCAAGATGACTAAACAGACATTTCTCAAAAGAAGAAACACAAATGCCAATAAATCAAAAATAGTCAATATCTCTAATGACCAGGGAAATGCTTATCGAAACTACACTAAGGGACTGGGGCTGGGGCTCAGGGGTAGAGTGCTCACCTAGGATGCATGAGGCCATGGGTTCGATCCTCAGCATCACACAAAAATAGAATAAAGATATCGTGCCCACCTACAACTAAAACAAAAATTTAAAAAAATACACTAAGATTTTATCTCACCCCAATCAGAATGGAAATTATCAAGAACATGAATAATAATAAATGCTGTCAAGAATGTGGGGAAAGATACACTCATACATTGTTGGTGAGACTGTAAATTAGTACAACCACTCTGGAAGAAATAAGGAGATTACTCAAAAAATTAGGAATGAGGGCAGGGGTTGCGGCTCAGTGGTAGAGTACTTGCCTAGCATGTGTGAGGCACTGAGTTCAATTCTCAGCACCACATATAAATAAATGAATAAAATAAAGGTCTATCAACATCTAAGAAATATTTTTTTAAAAAACTAGGAATGGAACCACCATATTACCCAGCTATCCCACTCCTTGCTATTTACCCAAAAGAACTAAAATCAGCATACTATAGTGATACAGCCACTTCAGTGTTTCCCAGATGCCCATTGACAGATGAATGGATTAAATGGTATATATACACAGTGGAGTTTTACTCAGTTACAAAGAATGAAAATATTGCGGGCTGGGGAGATAGCTCAGCTGGTAGAGTGCTTGCCTCACAAGCACAAGGCCCTGAGTTCAATCCCCAGTACTGAAAAAAAAAAAGAAAAGAAAAGAAAATATTGCATTTGCTGATAAATGGATGGAAATGGAGAACATCATGGTAAGTGAAATAAACCAGTCTCAGAAATCAAGGATCAAAAGTTTTCTCTCATATGTGGAAGCTAGAGCAAAATAAAGGAAAGAAGGCAGTGGGGAGGGATCAGATATCAAAAATATAGGGAAGTCAGCGGAATAGAAGATCAAGAGAGAGTGTGCAAGAACAGGAAAGGGGAGGAAATATGGAATGAATTTAACAAAATCATGTTATATGCATATATAAATATTCCACAGGGATTTCACCTTTATGTATGTGTAGAAAGTACCAATCAAAAATAAATAAATAAATGAGTGAAAGGAAGACTGGTAGAGTAAAAGAAGGAGAAAAGTGTGAAGGAGGAAGGGAGGGAAAGCAGGCAAATGGGGATTGAAATCAAATTCCATGTGTGTATGATTTTGTCAATATAAAACCAACTACTATGTGTAACTGTAATAAAAATAATAAAATTAAAAGTTTATATCTTGATTTTTTTTTTTTTTTTGCGGTGCTGGGGATTTGAACCCAGGGTCTTGTGCTTGCAAGGCAAGCACTCTACCAACTGAGCTATATCCCCAGCCCCTATATCTTGATTTTTAAAAAATAAAAAGTGGTGTGTTGCTGTGGCTTGAACCCAGGGGTGCTCTACCATTAAACTACATTCATTGTTCTTTTTATTCTTTTATTTTGAGACAGGGTCTCACTAAGTTACCAAGGCTGGTCTCTAACTTTTTTTTTCTTTTTTACTATTTCAAATTTTATTTATCTACTCTTCTCAGTTTAGTCTATAAATTTGCCAATGATGCTGCAATATTCTTTTTTAATTTTTTATTTTACTTGTTCTAATTAGTTGTACATGACTTAGAATGCATTTATCATGTTGATAGATCATACATAAATATTTGATCCTCTTGCCTTTGCCTCCTGAGTCACTTGGATTATAAGCATGTGCCACCATACCTGGCAAGAATCTCTCTCTTTTTTTTTTTTTTTTTTTTTGTACCAGGAATTGAACCCAGGGACGCTTAACCTCTGAGTCACATCTGCAGCCCTTTTTATATTTTATTTTGAGACAAGGTCTCATTAAGTTACTTAGGGACTTGCTAAGTTGCTGAGGCTAGCTTTGAACTTGAAATCTTCTGCCTCAGCCTCCTGAGTCACTGGAAATGAATCTTAAAATAAGAAGAGTAGCCTGATTTTCAAGGTTGTTCCAAAGTAAGAATAAGTGTCCTGAAAAGAGGGAAGAGGGAAGAAGAGTCAGAGAAGGAGATATGATATAGAAGTGGTGGCCAAGTGGCAGAATAGATAAATTCAAAGATTAAGGCAGTGGCCACAAGTCCATGAGTGCAGATACTCTCATAAATATGGAAAAGAGGTCTGGGGTTGTGGCTTACTACTAGAGCACTTGCCTACTGTGCATAAGGCCCTAAGTTTGAATTCTCCAAAAGGAAAGAATGCAATCCCACTAACACCTTGGTTTTAGCCCAGTGAAACCAATTTTGAACTTCTGACTGCCAGGACTATAAAATAATAAATTTGTTTTGTTTGTTTGTTAACAGTTACAAAGAACATTTTAATTTTTATACTTATTAAACTAATGCTTTCAATGTATAAAATATATTGTAGTATTTTATAAAATGTGGTATTAATCACTTTTAACACTATAATGAAATACCTGAGGCTGGATAACTTTCTTAAAAAAGAAGTTTAACTAGCTCACAGTTCATGGAGTTTAAGAGGATGGCACTGGCAAATGCTCAGCTCTGGTGAGGGCCCCTCAGCTGCATCACATCATCAGATGGCTTCACAGAGGGGATGTGTATGAGAGGAGAAATCATATGATGAGATAGGAAGTCTTAGAGAGAGGAAGGGCCAAGCTTGCTCTTTTATAACAAACAATGTTCTGACTCTTTTCAACAACCTTCTAGCCAGTGTCCCACAAGAATTACATCAATTCCTTCTGAATGCTGCACCCTCAGTTACCTAATTAATTTACACTAATCTCCACCTTTTAAAGGTTCTACACCACTTCCCAACACTGCCACACTGAGGACCAAGCTGACAACACATGAACTCTTGGGGGCATGCTCAAATCACATCCAAACCAGTGGATCCCAGTGACATCCCAGTTCACAATGCCCTATGGGTGGGATGATCTAGCAGCAGAACACCAGTTCAATTAGAATAATTACTACAACATCTTTCATAAATGTTACTCCTATCAAAGTGCCCCACTTCCCTCTCCTCCCCTACATACTCCAGCTCCAGGACCCATGGTATGAATTTCCTAATGCTGCTGTAACAAATTTCCATGGACTTAGTGGCTTAAAGCAATGTAAACTTTTTCTATTTCTTGAGGTCAGAAATCCCAAATGGTACTGGGCCCAGTAGCACACGCCTGTAATCCCAGCAGCTCAGGAGTTTCAGGCAGGAGGATCGTGAGTTTGAAGTCAGTCTCGGCATAAGCGAGGTGCTAAGCAACTTAGTGAGACCCTGTCTCTAAATAAAATACAAAATAGGGCTGGGGATGTGCCTCAGTGACTGAGTGCCCCAGAGTTCAATCCCTGGCACCCTCCCCCCCAAAATGGAAAGAAATCCCACATGGTCACACTAGACTAAAATAGAAGTGAAGACAAGGCAGCGTTCATTCCGAAGATTCTAGGGAAGGACCCATTTTCTTGCCTTTAACAGTTTCTAGTGGATGTCTGCATTCCTTAGCTTTTCATCCCTTCTTCCTCTTCAAAGCCAGTAAAGGGGAATAGAGGCTTAGCACTGCCTTCCCCTTCCACTTTTAAGACCTGTATGAGTCCATTAAGCCCACCCAGTTAAGTTCCCTATTTAAAGGTCAGTTGATTAGCAAAATTATTTCAATGACAACTTAATTCCCCTTTGTATATAAAGTAACATATTCACAGAGTCCAGGGATTAGGATCTGGGCATAATTAGGAGGCTTTTTTTTTTTCTTTCCTACAATACCTACAGACACTGATTTTACTATAGTCATTTGACTTGGATGAAAGAATGAAAATTAGTGTATAGTAGACATTGAAAACATTTGTGCTTATGGACTCTGCTAGCTTTTCTTTTTTAACAAAATACACATAGCACAAACAAAATAAGATTACATGCCTGTAATCCCAGGAACTCAGGAGGCTGAGACAGGAGGACACAGCCACTATGCCGAGCCTTACTTGCTTATTTTTTTTTTAAGTTTATAAAGCTTTATTGAACATTTCAAACAGCTGCACAGTAAACACACCAGAAATGAAAGCCCTAGAACAGCAGTCCAAATGTTTCACAAGTGTGGCCTCAGAGTTCCATTGCTTAGATGGACTGCCTTCAGTTCTGTCCTCTGCCTGACCCGTTCCATCCCTCCTCAGATGAGAGAGAGAGAGGGATGTTCTGACTGCACGGACAACCGTACTGATCACCACTGGGCAGGGGCCAGGAGTGAATGGTGTAGAGGAAAATGGGGTGGGAGGGAGTGGGGAACAGAAAGAGTAGAATGAGACAGACAGTATTACCCCATATATATGTATGATTACACGAATGGTGTGAATCTACATTGTGTACAAACATAGAAATGAAAAGTTGTACCCCATTTGTGTACAATGAATCAAAATGCAGTCTGTAAAATTTTTTTTTAAAAATCAATAAAAAGAAAAAAAAAAAAGAAAGAAAGTGCCAGTCACAGTCTTCCTGTGTGTTCCTCATAATGTACAGTGTACACCCTCAGAAATGAAGAAGCTCCTGGCGGGAGGATGATAGCGGCTGCTTCCCTATGTCTTGTTTGAACCACCTGGGAGTCCAGTGTTCCCATCACTCTGCAATTCCCATGCTCAATAAAAATGTAGTGGCACCTATTAAAGGTAGCCACTGTTGAACCTCAAAATTAGAACGCATTCGTTAAAGTTTCTTCTTCTTCTTCTTTTTTTTTTTTTAGTTGTTGATGGACCTTTATTTTATTTATAGACCTTCATAGACATTTATTTATATGTGGTGCTGAGAGTCAAACCCAGTGCCTCACACATGTGAGGCAAGCACCCTCCTGCTGAGCTACAATTCCGGTCCCTCAGTAAAGCTTCTTTAAAAGGAATATACAAATGTATTCACACACACACGCACACACACACACATACACACAATGAAAAACATCTAAACACCTATCAAGATTGCCTTGAAACACACAAGAATGTTTCCATTCACTCAACAGGGTACTGCTAGATCTACCGGAACACACCATATCTCCACCCTGCAGAGCTTGCACAGTAGACACAGGGAGGATCCCTCTCTAATGCTGAGAAGGACAGGACAAAAGGCAAAGGAAGTGAGGATGGACCGAAAG
This sequence comes from Sciurus carolinensis, assembly GCF_902686445.1. Classification (NCBI taxonomy): domain Eukaryota; kingdom Metazoa; phylum Chordata; class Mammalia; order Rodentia; family Sciuridae; genus Sciurus; species Sciurus carolinensis. The sequence goes on along the minus strand of NC_062215.1, from coordinate 41,410,812 downwards.
TGGGAGCCCAGACACTCAGGTGAAAGAGCAACATCTATCTGTTGCTTCTCTCTTAAAAATTAATCAGAGAAAAAACTGGAGGTTTGTGGACAATAAATAGTCTGACCTGCTGAAGTGAAAGAAGGATGAAAAAACAAGGTTCTCGAGTGTCAGCAATCTCTTCAAATTTGGTAAGTGTAAAAATGAACCCTGTCTTGCTTGGACAGGTGCTTCCCACAAAAAGGAATAGGGAAACCAGAAGAAGGACTGAGCAGTCAGTAACATTCTGGGAAGCGCAGAGACCCTGACTGGGAGGATTCACAGACGTAATAATGAGACTGGCATTTTATCTGCCCAGACTGGTTGATCAGGATGGGTATAGACTACTGGCAGTAATGAGACATGGGGGTTGGCCCTCCTGCCAGCCAGTACCCAGATGGGGACCGAATTCACACACCCACAGCCACAAGACCACCCACAACTATAGGACTTTACAATTAAAGCACAGGTCAGTGCCCTTATTTGCACTATAAGAATAAAATATCACAGGGCAAAAAGACACTGTCAAGAATATTGCACCCACTGGGCTGTGAGATTTGAAACTCCAGTGCTTTATGATCTGTCAGTGCCTCCCCTCCTGTCCTCTGCTTTCTTGGAAAGCTAACAGGACGTCTGTTAGGTGTGCACCACCCCAGGGTCATATGCCAATTCTGGAAACTGGGGAATCAGAGCCATGGTACAGGAAAGTTTACCCTGCAGCTATAGCAGATGAGAAACAGCTGCCAGGAAAACCAAGGCACAAATTGCGCAACGCTTCAGCTCCAGGAGGAAACTGAGCGAACCCCAAGAACAGGGAGTGGCTGAACCACAGGGCGGGATTGAAGGGTCTGGGGTTGAGGAGGAACCGGCAGCAGCCACTGGAGGCAAGGCTTGATCTCTGCCCAGCAGGGCCTTCTCCAAGGCTGCGGGGCACCGTTGCGGGTATCGACCAGATGGGAGCCAGCGGGCGCAGGCGGCTGCCCTTCGCTTTCCTCAACACTCTGCAGGAGCTGAGCCGCTGTGCTCTCTGGCTGTCAGCCCGGGATCACCAGGCAGCAGAGACTCTAGAAGCCCAGGGCGCCACCGCCACCGCCGCCGTCGCCGTTGCCGTCGCCGCCTCATCCTGCCTCCACCTCCGCTCTCCACCAACGCAGCAGAACTTTGCTATCTTGTTTTACAGTGTTTGAACTTTGTTCTGAAAAGCGGTTAAGTTACTTGTGAATCTGATCCTTTTGAGGCTTAAATCTTTATTTCAAATTAATATGGATTCGGGGTTGGGGTTGTAGCTCCGCGGTAGAGGGCTCACCTAGCACGTGTGAGGCCCTGGGATTGATCCTCAGCGCCACATAAAAGTAAAGGTATTGTGTCCACCTACAACTATATATATATACATATATATATGTATGTGTGTATATATATATATATAAAACACCTGGATTCACAGGTAATTGCAGAGAGTAGAGTATAATCCTGTGTACCCTTCATCCAGTTCCCCACATGGCTACAGCTTCCTTAACTGGAGTACCATAGCAAAAGAAAAAAATTCACATGATAAAACATGTGTATAGCTACATGCCCATATCACATGTGTAGATTCATGTAACCACCACAGCAATCAAGATCGAAAGCTTTTCCATGAAGAACTCTCCCCTGTAGTTATCCCTTTGCTCTCAACAATTTAACCCCTACTCCACACTATCCATAACTTCTGGCAATTAATAATTTGTTCTAAATGTCTATAATTATTTCAAAAATGTCATGTAAGTGAAATCATATGATACATAACCTTTTGATTTTTTTTTCATGCAGTATAATGCCCTTGCAATGCACCCATGGTGTTTTATTTATCAATAACTCATTTCTTTATATTGCTGATTAATATTCCATATATGGATGTACCACAGTTTAACCATTCATCTGTTGAAGGAAATTTGGATTCTTTCCAGTTGTTGACTTTACCAATAAAGCTGCTATGACCATCCATGTAAAGACTATGTGCACAATTTTCTTTTCCCTGGGATAAGTGCCCAGGAATGTGGCTATGGAAAGTATGTTTACTTTGTTAAATTGTTGATAAACTATTTTTCAGAGTGGATATACCATTTTATATTACTATCAACAAAGTATGACACACCAAGTTCTACCAGATCCTTGCTAGCACTTGATATGGACAGGATTTTTTTTTCCTTTTTGACCATTCTAATAAGTGTATTATGACTTTTATTTTCATTCTGCTAAAGGCTAGTGATGTCGAACATCTTTTCATGTGCTTATATGATGTAGCCTTGTCAGTAAAATGTGTTTTGCCATTTCTAATTGGATTGTCTGGTTTTTTTACCTGTCAAACTTTTTCCCCCAGTATTGGGAATTGAACCAGGGCTCTCTACCATTAAGCTGCATTCCTAACCCTTTTTATTTTATTTTATTTTTTATAATTTCTTTTTTAGTTGTTGATGAACCATTATTTTATTTTATTTATTTATTTATTTATTTATTTATTTATTTATTTATTTATATGCTAGGCAAGTGCTCAACCACTGAGCCTCAACCACAGCCCTCCTTTTTAATTTTTTAATTTGAGACAAGGTCTTGCTAAATTGCCCAGGTTGGTCTCAAACTTGTAATCCTCCTGCCTCAACCTGCTGAGTAGCTGAAGTTACAGGTGTGAATCACCACACCTGAATTTACTGTTGAATTTTGAGAGTACTTTAGGTATTCTGTATCTGAGTCCTTTGTTAGATATGTGGTTTGCAGGTAATTTTCCTGATCTGATACTTAATGTATTTATTTTTAGTTGTACTGGTGATTATACTGAGTCATGCCTTGAGCCCCTGTAACTAATCTTTTCATACTCTTAACAATGTCTCTCATAGAGCAAAACCTTTAATTTTGAAAAAGTACAATGTATTGTTGTTTTGATTCATTTTGTTTTGCTTTTTCTTTTAAGGATTATACTTCTCCTGTCATGTTTAAAAACACCAAACACTAGGTCCTGGTATTTTCTCCAATCTTTTCTTCAAAAAGTTTTATAATTTTATACTTATACCTGTCTGTGCTTCATTTTGAGTTAATTTTCAGGTTGTTGTGACATTTAAGTAAAGATTCACTTTTTGCTTATGAATACCCAATTGCTCCACTATTATTTGTTGAAAAGGCCATCTTTCCTCCATCAATTTGCATCTTTGTCAAAAATCACTACATTGCATTTGTTATGTTTATTTCTGTATTCTCTATTCATTTCCTATGACATGTATATCTATTCCTTCCTAATACTATATGGTCTTTATTACTATTGCTATTTAAGAAGTCATAAAATTGAATAGAATGGTTCTTCCCACTTTATTCTTCTTTTTTAATATTCTCTTAGCTCTTCTAATTCCTCTGCCTTTATATATAAATTTTAGAATAATTTTTCTATATCTATAAAATATTATTAGGAATTTTAATAAGAATTTTGTTAAATCTGTGTATATATTTGGGATGAATTATCATCTTTACTATGTTGAGTCTTCCAATCCATTAATATGGTTTGACTCTTTGTTTATTTAAATGTTTGGTTTCTCTCTCTCTTTCTCTCAATGTCACACATTCTAGGTAAGCACTCTACCATTGAGCTATATCCTCAGCCCTTTTTTATTTTTTATTTTGAAACAAGAGTCTCAAAAAGTTGCCCAGCTTGGCCTTGAAATTGGGATCTTCCTATTTCAGCCTCCTTTGTAGCTGAAATTATAGGTATGTGCCACCATGCCCATAGATATTTGATTTTTGTCATCAATGTTTTAGTTTTTAGCTCATCAATTGGCATAAAATGTAAATCTTCTTAGTCTATTAGTATGTTGTATTGCATCAACTGGTTCTCAAATATTGAATCAAACTTACATCTCTAGAATTAACTCTATTTTGTCATGGCATACAATTCTGTTTATATATCAAGGTACTATTTATTATTTTGGTGTGGGAAGTCAATCCAGGGCCTCACATATGCTGAGCACATCCCAGCCCCTTTGATATATTCAATATGCTAATATTTTGCTAAGAATATTTGTCTATAGGTTTCTTTGGTAATTTGGGTACTATCTTTTTCTACCTTTTTTATCAAGGTAATATGGGCCCCACAAAATGAGTTTGAAAAATTTCCAATTTTTCTTGAAGAGATTATGTAGAATTGATATAGAATACATGTTGATTCTTCTTTAAATGTTTATTTAAAATGTCTTTTAAAACCATCTGGACCTGGATATTTCTCTTCCTGGAGATTTCCAATTCTGGATTTAGTTTCTTTAATAATTATGGGGTTAGTCAAGAGCTACCTATTTAATATTGAATGAAGTGTGATAATTTGTGTGCTTTGGGGGGAATTGATTCATTTCATGTCTGCTGTCAAATTTAGGCGTGTAGAGTTGCCCTTTGTTATTCTTTTCATGTTTGCAGGATCTATAGGGATATTTCCTATTTCATTCCTGATGTTTGTAACCTGTCTTTTATCTCCCCAACCCTCGTCCCCACCTCGTCTCCTTTGTCAATGTTACCAAAAGTTTTCCAATAACTACCTTTTGTATTCCTCTATTGTTCTTCTATTTTCAAGCTCAATGATTTCTGTTCTTACTTGTTTTATTATTTCCTTCTTTCTCCTTGCTTTGGGTTCACTTTTCTGTTTTTTTTTTTTTTCCCCCTAGTTTCTTAAAGTGGGAGCTTAAATTATCCATTTGACTTTTCCTCTTTTTTGGGGGCGGGGTTGCTACTGGGAATTGAACTCAGGGGCACTTGACCATTGAGCCACATCCCCAGCCCTATTTCATATTTTATTTAGAGACAGGGTTTCACAGAGTTGCTTAGCGCCTCACTTTTGCTGAGGCTGGCTTTGAAATTGTGACCCTCCTGCCTCAGTCTCCCAAGTGGCTGGGATTGCAGGCATGTGCTACCTCACCCAGCAGATTTTCCTCTTTTCTAATACATTCAGGACTACAAATTTTTCTCAGTGCAACTTTAGTTGTGTTCCATAAATTTTTTAAATGTTCTATTTTCATTTTCATTCATTTCAACATATATATATTTTTTATTTCTCTTGAGATGTCATCTTTCAAAATGTGTTATTTGGAAGTGTCTTATTTAGGGGCTGAGATCATGGCTTAGTGGTACAGTGCTTGCCTGGCATGTACGAGGCACCACATAAAATAAATAAATAAATATGTAAATATATAAATAAAAGATATTGTGTCCAACTACAACTAAAAATATTTTTAAAAATAATAAAGTGTCTTATTTAGTTTTGGGAATTTTCTTATTCTCTTCCTGATACTGATTTCTAGACTGATTTCAATGTAGTCAGAGAACACACTCTGAAATTCGTTGGTTTTAATTAGAATATGGTCGGTCCATCTTGGTACATACTCCTTTGTCAATTGATAAGTATGCGTGTTCTGCTGTTGTTGGATGAAATGATCCATAAATGCTGATTAAATTCTATTGGTTGATGGTGGTGTTAAGTTCTTCTAGATCTTTGCTGTTTTCTGAGGTTTGCTTTATATTCTTGCTGAGACAGACACAGGGTAGCCTGCATTCCAAGGGTACTTAAGACTTATTATTAAGGCATGTTCCCTCTAGGGTCAGTACTGTATGTCCAGATTCACACCTTCGCTAATCAGAGGTTGAACATCTTCCTGCCCTGTGCAAATCCTGGGAATTTCAGCTTTCAATTTCCCTACACATATATTTAGCAAAAACTCCAAGGAACTCAGTGCAGATTTCCAGAGCTCATTATCTGCCTACCTCCCTCCTTTCTGAAACAATGCACCACAGCTTCCAGTTGCCACAAACTTATTAGCCTTGATTTCCATCCCCATCTCCCCAAGACCACCAGCTTCTTTGTGAATTCCCCTCCCTGAACCTACATCTCTCAGTGGGCTCCAAGCATCAAGTCAAGAGGCAGTTGTATGGGCTGGGGAGATAGCTCAGTCGGTAGAGTGCTTGCTTTGCACAAGGCCCTGGGTTCGATCCCCAGCACCACAAAAAAAAAAAAAAAAGAGGCAGTTGTAGGACTCAGGTGGTTGTTGTTTGCTTTCTTCATGAGTCCTTGTCCTATTCTGCTTCTTGTCAAATGTCTGCAAACAGTGATTTTATATGTTATGTACAGTTTTCTAGTTGGTTTTGTGTGTGTGTGTGTGTGTGTGTGCGTTTGGTTTGGTACTAGGGACTGAACCCAGGGATGCTTTACCACTGAACCACAACCCCTTGTAATTTTTTTTTAATTTTGAGACAGAGTCTCATTGAGTTGCTGAGGTTGACCTTGAATTTCTGATCCTCCTGCCTCAGCCTCCTAAATACCTGAGATTGTAATTATGGACCACCTTGCCTGGTTGAGTTTTCTAGTTTATCATGGAAGGTTAAGTCCAGTCCTTTCCACTTTGTCCTAGCTGGAAGTGGAGGTTGCTTTGTATTTTTAACATTCTGAAAATAACACTTTCTTTCACATGGTAACATGGAGAAATGATGACAATGGAGTTTTTAGTTCCTTTTATTTATTTAATTTTACTTTTTTTTTTTTTTTAAGTTTTGCTGACTAGTGGAAAGAGAAGACATTTAAAGAAGTGGTCTAGAGATTGGCCATGGTGGCACACCCCTGTAATCCCAGTAGTTCAGGAGGCTGAGGCAAGAAGATCACAAGTTCAAAGCCAGCCTCAGCAACTGAGCAAGGATTTAAGCAAATTAGTGAGGCCCCGTTTCAAAATGAAAAATAAAAAGGGCTAGGAATGTGACTTAGTGTTTAAGTGCCCTGGCACCAGGGAAAAAAAAAAAAGTGGTCTGGTGTCAAGGATGAAATCATGGTGCATAGGTCAATGTAATTGCCATCTGCCAGCTCCCTGCCTTGTCCAATCCCTACCCCCACTTCAGGAGGATTTGTCTGTACTTCTCATCCAACACTGTGACACTTCACATGGTGTCATCAACACTTGTGACACTATCACTTCAGGGGTGATAGAGTTAGCTTTGAGAGTGGATGAGCTGGTCTGGGAAGGATGTATAGAAAGAAAAATAAGAACATATATGGAGTCTGGAGAATCCCAAACCCAAGGGAAAACAGAAAGAATGAATAGATCAAAGTGAACTTGGAAAAGACACAGATTGAATGATTTACTCCAGGCCACAATGGCACATTCATTTTTCTTTCCTATACATACTTTGTGATAAAATCAAATGTGATGTTAAGCTGGTTTGCACTGATTTGGCCATTGCTGTGGTTTAGACGTGGTTCAAGTGTGTCCTCTCAGGGTTCACGGGTTAGAAGCTTGATCCCCAGTCTGATGATGTCAAGAGGTGGGGCTTAGTGGGAAGCCCTTAGGTCATTGGAGGTGCTACCTTTGGAAGAGATCAGTTAGTTCTGATGGGACCATGGGTTAGTTCTGGACAGAGTGAGCTATTATGAGAACAAGCCTAACCCCTGAATCATTCTCTGACTTCCTGTTTTGCAATGTGATCTCTTGTTCCTACTGTTGTAGCACCATCCACATGGGGTCTTTGCCAGAGCTGCACAGAGGCCAGTGCCATGTCCTTGAACCTCCATAACTGTGACATAATAAACTTCTTTCCTTTATAAAGCTACCTGGATTCAGGTATTTCATTACATTAATGAAAAATGAACGAATCCGTACATCCTTATTGTTTCTGGTGGTGTCTACTCTGACTGGCCTCTTCTCATCAGTTAGAATCCACTCCATAAAGGTTGGTTAAATATTCAGAACATCACCTCCTAAGCAGAATAATATTTTGGTCTATTTGCTGATGCATATTCCCTTCCATTCAATATTTGCTGCCACTTCTCCCCACCCCACCCTGACCTACTACAGCCTCAAGGAAGAGACATCAGAGCAGAAGGAAGAGAGAGAAAGGTGTTGATTCTTGATGCTTTAGTTCTTTAGTAACCTCCTCACAGAGCAAACCCTTTGAGGAAAGAGGGTTTTAAGTTGAAAACGTAGAGGTCTTTATGGTTACAGAAGACTTTGCCTTAAGGACACTTGGGGTAGAGAGAATATCTGGTGAGTCTCTAGACAAGAAGAAGAAGTATTGGGGGAAATAGTCATTGTGTTAGTCAGCTTTCCATCATTAGAACAAACATCTGAGAGAATATATTTATAAAGAAAGAAAGTCAGATCTGGGGTTGTGACTCAGCAGTAGAGTACTTGCTTAGCATGTGAGAGGCACTGGGTTCAATCCTCAGCACCGCACAATAAATAAATTAATTAATTAATTAATTGTGTTTAAAAAATAAAATAAAAATTGTTTATTTCCCTCAGAGTTTTGGAGCTTCCAGTCCATGATCGATTGACTCTGTTGCCTTGGGACTATGACAAGATAGCACATCATGGCAGCACACAGTGTATGGCAGAACAGAGCTGCTCACCTTATGGTCAGGATGCAAAAGAAGGAAAGAGGAAGGGGCCAGGTCCCACAATCCTTGAGGGCATGTTCCCAATGACCTAAAGACCTCTCACTAGTCCCTTCACAAATTTCCACTTCCCAAAGTGCCACCTTCAGGACCAATCCCTTAACACACAGACCTTCAGGGAATATTTACAATACAAATTATAGCAGTCATGTGTTTGCATTCCTGGGAAGGGATCTTCTTCCTGCCAGTATGAGTGACCGAGAGGTCTATAGAAATCAAAAATAGGTTTGAATGATCGGGTAGTGGAGTGCTTGAGGAAAGGGCAGGACCCAAGATTCTATGTGCCTATCCTAAGGGATAGAAACTCTCCTATGGTCCAACCCAGTGCAGTAGAAATCTTCTCATCCCCAACCTGGTTCCAAGGGAGTAGACACAGAAGAATCCCCAACACCATGGTAGAGTGCAAGGAAAAGAGGGGATGTCACAAAGCAGAAGTTAGCTGTGGCCCACAGCAGTGGACCAGTGAATGATGGCCACAGGGACCACAAGCAAGAATGCACCATGAATACTAATGTGTATCCATTTCACAGAGTCCTCTCACCCCAGGCTGTGCGTTGGCATCCCTTGATCCTTGGAACAAGAATAGGGGGTGAAGACCATGACTTGACTGAGACCAAGTTCAAGATGCTTGGAAAAATGAAGGCTAAATATCAAGTAGGTGTATTGAAAAATAAAGCTGTATTTCAAAACATCCAAATTTGATTTTGGAGATTCACATCCATCTCTAACATTCAGACAGTCTTTGGCATCTACTATATGCTATTGTAGATGGAAAGTTGCAGGCATCAGCTATCATACAGCATTGTGGACATGACTCTAGCCTAAATTGAATCTGGGCTCTATCACACTACCTATGTGATTGTGGTTTGTCTGAGTCACAAGTGCCTCATCTGAGAATGGAGATAACATATCTTCTTGGGAAAATATGATTAGAAACAAAAATCTCCCAATTTAGAAGTCCCTTCCACAAAGGCAGTAGAAAAAGAACAGATTTGTTATTGAATAAGCATTAAACCAGAAAGCAATGCTTACCATAGGCAATCCGCTAAAAGATTACAAAGACAGAAAACTCACCTCCTTATATAGTCAAGGGGCTACAACTCAATGCATGCACACTTTCCAAGATAAACAAGAAATTGTCCTTAGATAAGAGGACTTTACAGCACCATTTATCACATGTAGTCCATCCTAACTTTACCTGGTAATTGTGGTAACCATCTATATTAATAAGAAGAAAAACAAACTTCTTATACCTTTGTGAGAGGAGGTAGTTTTTTAGTGTTTTTGTTTCTTTGGTTGGTTGGTTTTTGTTTTGTTCTTGTTTTGCAGTGCTGTGGTTCAAACCCAAGTCCTTCGGCATGTGAGGCAAGTGTTCCACCACTGAGATAAAGTCCAACCCCAAGAAAATGGTCTTGAAACTGGGAACAAGATGCCCACTTGAAGAAACTGAGAGATATGGGTGTGATCACCCCTGATGTTTATTTTTATTTGCTTTTGTCTTTGCTTTTGCAGTGCTGCGACTCAAACCCAGGTGTTGCACATGCTAGGCAAGTGCTCTACCACTGAGCTACACCCTAAGCTCCTTTGATGTTTATACTTCAAGTCCTTAAGAAAATTTTTTCTGGGTCATAAAACTGTCAAAAGCCCTATCTATATTCACAAACATTTCAAAGAGAGGAGAAGTACTTAACAATGACAAGTTTTCTCTAAAGTAAGTGCTAAAAAAAAGAGAGAGAGAGAGGGGGAAATCCCTAATTTTGAACTGGTCGAATCAAACCCATTATTTTTTATTTCTATTTCTCATAAGCCTACTGCTTGGCATCCTAAATTCCAAAAATCCAATGTGGGGCAGGGTGGGGGAGGATGGGCTATTACTAGGAAAAAAAAGATATCCCATTGTAAGTACTATAGTGTGTGTGACTGGAAATAACTGTTGCTTCTCTCTCTCTCTCTCTCTCTCTCTCTCTCTCTCTCTCTCTCTCTCTCATGTTGCTGAAATCTCAGTCCTTATCCCTGATGCCAATCTAATAACACGGACACAGTTTCGAGAAAAAGGAAAAAGAAGGTTTATTGTTTTGCTAGCAAAGGAGAAACACAGGGACTCCTGTCCCAGAGACTGTGATGACTGTGATTATGCCTATCAGCAGGAAAAGGGATTTTTTAAAGAGGAGATTCAAAAGCTGTATACATTCCATGTGTTCTCTGTTGGAGTTATAATTCACTTCTTTTTTTAAAATATTTTTTAGATGTTAGTAGACCTTTATTTTATTCATTTATTTATATGTGGTGCTGAGAATGGAACCCAGTGCCTCACACATGCTAGGCAATCGCCCTACGGCTGAACCAATAGCCCAGCCCCTGTAATTCACTTCTTAATTTGGGAGCTAGTCATTTCTGAGATTTTCTGGAAAGATTCCCAAAGTCTGGATTACTTGTTTCTATGGTAGGTGTGTACTCAGGTAATTCTGTTTGCCCCCATGATAACTGAGGGGGAGAGATCAGGGAGGGAAAAAAAGAAAGAAACATGCCCATTTTTGGAAAATGAATTGCAGTGGCAGAGCAGTAAGGGTTATATTCAAAGCATAAAGTGGAATACTGTTAAGTCCTCCCTCTTTTTTTTTTTTAGTAGTCATTGAACCCAATGTACATCCCCAGTCCTTTTTGTTTTTTTTATTTTGAAACAGGGTCTCTAAATTGCTGAGGCTAGCTTCATATCTGCTATCCTCCTGCCTTAGCCTCCAGAGTCACTAGGATTACAGCGCTACTGCAACAGGCATCTCTGGCTTCTTATAGATCCTTACTACTCTATCTTTTCAAGGACTTCTCCGAATCAATTTTGAATTCATGTATTAAGGGTCACACCATCCACATTTGACACATTTTGGAAATTACTGGATATCATGAAAAGGGTATAAATTTCTGAGGACAGAAAAAGGAGCCCATCTTCTAGATGGTGAAAAATAAGACTCAGATTTACCTAAGATTACACTCCTGGTAAGAGAATAGAACTGAACCTGGGCTCCTTTCCCTATATTGTGCAGCAACTTGCTTTTCATTTTTATTTTTGTGTGCGGTGCTGAAGACTGAATTCAGGGCCTGGCATATGCTATCCCCTGTCACATCCCCAGCAATTATTCTCAACAAGAGCGAATATTTATTGAGTCCTTGTTACATAGTCAGTATTTTAGATATGTGTGTTAATCCTTCTTGCCCTGCCAAAAGCAAAGTGACTGGTCTAGGTTTCCACTCTTAATAATGTGTCGGTTGGAACCAGGTTTGACCTATTTAAATGACCACTATACTAACTGGAAGTAGGACCATGAAAAAGTTAAATATAAGTAACAAAATTCAGCACAAGCGATCCAACCAGATCGACCACGGCAGGATCTTCACTGTCTTCCAGTGAAGTCCCACTGCCTCCCCAGCAGCCTGCAACCAAAGCCAGGTCCTTAGAGTCCCCGCCCCAAGGTGAACAACTGCACCAAGAGACTGCTCGAGGGACCCGCGGAGCTAGCCCCGCCCACCGCTTCACCGCAGCCAATAGCGTTGGGGAGGAAGGGGGGTGGCTCTGCTGGATAAGCGCTCTGATTTGGCGCCCTCTGGGGCGAGGGCGTGACGGAGGCGGTGCACTCAGCCTTCGCGCGCCAAGTTCGGGTTCTAAGCTAACGCTGAGGGTCACGTGTCTAGCGCGGCTGAGCGCAGATAAGCGGGTGTCTGCGTGAGACCCAGGCGTCGCCAGACACGTGCGGGGCTGCATTTCGGTAGGTGGGCAGTCTCTGTTCCTAAGACCTCAGCCTTCCGGCGCTCACGGCGCTGTGCTGTCTCAGCTTTCCCGTCGCACTCCCCCAGCCTCTGGAAAACCGGAATAACCCGGAGAGCTGTTGGTTAGCGCTTAGGCTGAGTGGGCGGCGGTTAGGCGCAGCGCCTAGGTCCTGGGCACTTCGGTGTAACGCGGGTAGTGGCCGGTAGCGTTACGAAGGCTTATTGTGGGAGTAAGTAGCCGCCCAGTGCTAAGCACTTTTCTCATGAGCATTCTTGTTTTGAAGACAACTCACCTTGTCCTCTCAACTGAGCTGCAAGTAGAGTGGTAGCATTTCCCCCATTTTGCGGATGAGGAAGGTGAGTCTGGGGTAGAGGAGCTGGCTAAAATGGCAGAACCCAGAATGGAACCCGGGTTGTTTTTCAAAAACTGCACTCCTAACTGCTGGTCTGCTTTTGGCTTCCTGCCGGATCCCTGTTGCCTGCAGTCTGCCACCCCCTGTTCTAGGAGGCAGACGTTGCACTGTAGGATCCTTGGCCACGTGCCTGTACTACAGGGTTCTGAAAGTGAAGTGACCCTTGGTCGGCTGGGGCTAGCACACTTGTAGCCTTCTGGCAGGCAGTTACCGGACTGGAAACATTAGTTCAGGACTTATGGAATCAAATTTTGAATTTCTTACTTGAGAGGATATACAAGGACTTGTGGGTGATTATCTAGTACATTGTTCTGGCGAAAGACTTCGGAACTAAAGGTAAGCCAGAGTTAAGATTCTGAGTCTTCTGATGATATGACCTTAGACGAGTTAGCTCTCTGACAAAATCCGTGTGTGAAGCAGACAGAAGTTGTTCTTTGTTTCTGGGTTTGGTTTGGTTTTGGTTTTTTGTTTGTGTGTTTTCCCTAGAAGCAGTGAACTTAGGGCTTTATTCTGCAATATAGAGAAAACACCTTTGTGTGCCTGCCCTAGAACCCTAGGCATAAACTGTTCTGAATCAGGAACTGGCCAGCAATACCCCTTGTGGCCCCCGTGTCGGGTTCTGTTTTTGCCGTGCTGGGGATCGAACCCAGAGCCCTGTGCTTAGCACTTTACCAGCTGAGCCATCTCCCCAGCCCATCCGTGTGGGGTTCTGAAGATGGATCAGAACCTGAAAATTCTAAGCTTTCTTCCCTTAAAAACACTCATGTATAATTATTTACAGAATTCACTTTTATATTGGTGTCAAAAATTCTAAAAATTTATCACTTAACTTCAATTTTTGCCCCTCTTAAATTTTTTTGCTAGTATTTTCACTGTCCTGATGACTTATTTTCTTGATGCACACAGTATCTTTATCCTGCCTTAAACTTTCTGCACATCTCCTATCACCTTGAGTTACTCTCTGCTCAGATTCACTCTCCAGTCTAGTTGTTCAACAAGGTAGTTAGTTCCCTCAGCTGATCCCTGGCTGAATGCTCTTGTGTGGCAAAGTTCCAGGTAAGATTCAGAGGCATAGAGAGACTGGTGACTTTGTAAGTGACTTCACTTAGTCAGTTTCTTTCCCTAAGGTTGTGAGGATCATGGTACACATGAATGGCAGTGCAGCTGCAGTGAGCCATGTTAGACTGGGGTGCTCAGCAACTGTCACACTGATAGTGGTAATTAAGAAGATCTTAAGATCCTCAGGATTTTTTAATGACAGTAATCACTGATGCTTTTTGAGTATTTACTCTGTGCCTGGCGCTATTCTGAGTGTCTTTTGCCTAATGTTTCATTTAACTCACAACCAGCTTCTAAACATCATGGTGTCCAGCTTGTGACACTTGATCTCACATTGAGTTTCACTAGTTGTTACTTTCAGATTTCACAGATGGATTGGGCAATAGCTTAATACCAAAGTTTTTAGGAAATGGTTTGAGATCATTTAAACTGAGAATAGATAACATCAAGGCAAAAATCTGTTTTCCTGTTCTTGCTCTGGTCCTTGGCCTTTGAATCTCATGTTCTATGGACACTACTTTGTTCCCTAGGCTTCAGTCACATGAGCCTGATTACTGACCTTTACCAAGTCAGACTTCTTAGGGCTTTAAACTTTAGCGTTTGCTCTGCCTATATTGCTCTTACCCCACTGTTCAGTCTTTAGCTCAGAGATTTCTATGGAACAATCTTAAAGTTGCTCCCACCCATTTGTTGTCATCATAAGTATCATCACCATCCGTAATTGTTTTGTGTATTGTTTTCTTGTTTATAATCTGTTTCTCATCAGAGCAGGGACTCTGTTTTATTAACCTCTGTATTCTTAGCGCATAACTCTGTACATGGGACATAGGAGCAGCTCAGTAAATATTTCTTAAATGAATTCATGAATGAATTCATTGTAGGCTGATAGCTGTGAAATAATGTTCAGATATGAAAAGTTTATTTTGAATCAAACATATGATCCAGCAATTCCACTTCTGGTTATATAACCTAAAGAACTACAAAGCAGGGACTTGAACAGGTATTTGTACTCACAGTTGCCAAAATGTGGAAGCAACCCAAATGCCTCACAACAAGTGAATGGATAAACAAAACGTGGCAAGTGCATACAGTGGAATATTATTTCAACCTTGAAAAGAAAAGAAATTCTGATACATACATGGGCAACTCTTGAAGACATTATGCCAAGTGAAGTAAGCAAGACACAAAAGGCCAAATCCCAAATGATTCCACTCCTATGAGATGCCTAGGATAAATTTCATAAAGACAGAAAGAATGATGGTTGCCAGGAGAGAGGAGGGAAAAGGAAGTTAATGTTTAATGGGTGTAGAGTTTCAGCTTGGGAAGATAGTTCTGGAGATGGGTGGTGGTAAACACTATATAACGTGAATGTACTTAATGCCACCAACTCAACACTTAAAAATTTTATGTTTATTTTATTACCCAAAAAAGTATGTTTTTCAGCCAACCTTCAGACCTTAAGAAAAGATACTGTTTCTATCTTTCTGAAATATAGTATTAACTAAAAATGAGTGTTCCCCTCTGAATCTTAAAAAGTATATAGTTTCAAGATCTGTCTTTCTTATTATAATTAAGAATGTCCCAGTATAGTCCCCAAGAAATGATAACAGATTGAGATGGTGTAGTGTATTCTTGGTTACCAAAAATACTCCTATAGCTTTGGGATTTTGAATTGGTGAATATTTATGATGTGTGGAAAAGCATGATACACACTATGATCTCAGTTACACAGAATGAGATGTTGAGTATATATACACACGACCTGGAGGGACACATCCAACTAAGCTGCTTGTGACTGAATGACTTTGGTCTTCCCTTGTGTTTTTATTTTTTAATGCACATATTAACTTTTAAAAAATAAAAGCTATTTTAAAAACAAAACAAAAAAGAATGCCCCTGGATATAAAGATTTAACTGAACATTTAACTGATATGAGAACAAGTATCTTGAACTGTTTGAATAAAAAATTCAGACCTGTTTCATAGTTCAGGAAAAAAAAGTTCATTTAGGACTCAAGGAGATGGTATAGGTCAAAAAGGGATATGTATTAATATACTAATACTGCTTGGAATGGTGGGAATGGGTATTTGATCCTCTATGGTAATAAGAACAATCTAGAAAACTGCAGGTGGGAGGGAAATGAGAGCAAGAGCAGAATGCTGGAGTGCAGAGGCGTACTACAGCTCTTACCCAGGTTACGCGGTAACTGTGTCTCACAATTACTATCTTAGATCAGAAAATGGTTTGTGTGTGGGTAAAATGGCAACAAGTTGTACTGAAGCAGAATCTAGGAGTCCATGGATGAAGGTCGATGGAGCCTGGTGTTTGGCCCAGGAGAACTGAATTGAATGCCTTTCGCCAAATGATTACAGATCTGATCCTCTGGGAGAGGAGGTTTCCAAATGCACTTTAGTTCTTTGGAGGTTAAGAAATACCCCATGTTGCCAGCCACCACTGAATCCCTTTTAACTTTGAATAGTTAATATTTAAGAGAAGTTTTGTTCTTTGGGATTTTAAGACCAAAAGGCGTAGTTTGGCTCGCGTGCCAGTTTGTGGTTTCTCACCTACTGAGGGTGTGCGTTAGTCACATGGAAGTGCTTGGGTGGCATTGGCCATGCTTAAGAGCAGAGCACAGTGGGGAGAAACTCTGGAGCCTGGTACCCAAAGCACTTAGATTGCTTTCACAGTGCCTTCACAAGGTACTGCTGCTGGGACCATAGAAGCATTCCATTGCCTTTGAATCCAAGCACTTTGACTGCCCCTCTGTGTTTGGAGGTGTGACTGTCTAATTTAGATGTCATGCTGTGTTAAAATAATGACTGCTTTGAAAGCCCCAATTACAAATTTCTAGTTAAAGATGATTGACAGTTCCATATAATTGCTTTGTCAGAGAGGGGACAATCCCTATGATTTTGGACTTTTTAAGCTATTTGTCTAGCAAATTATACTGTTGTGTACACTTGGCACTTGTCAAATTAATGAAATTTACATGAAAGCTTAATGAAATTGCTGGGAAAGTACAGAAAAATTGACAACTATTGATTAAGGGAGGACAGTTTCTGTAAATGTTTAAACTTTCTAGGAGAAACGCCACTGATCACAAAATTTTAGCTCTTTGTAGAAAAATGTCTTAAGATATAAGTATTTTCTAGTCAGCTGTATTTTTATGGGCTGTAATTTTCTAATAGAAATCAAACACAAATCTAATCTATAATTCTTATAGAAGATTTCTTTTCCAGCAAGTATGTATTTTAACTTGCTACATGGAGCACATACTTTGGGGTTCTGAATTCTGTCCCCATGACCAGCTGACTGTGCAGCCCTGGACTAAGAGATTTTACTTTTACTTTCTTTTTTTTTTTTTTTTTTCTTGGTATCAAAAATTGAACAATTGAACCCAGGGGTGCTTAACCACTGAGCCACATCCTCAGCCCTTTTATTTTTTATTTTTGAAATAGCATCTTGCCAAGTTGCTTAGGGCCTCGCTAAGTTGATGAAGGTAGCTTTGAACTTGAAATCCTCCTGCCTCAGCCTCCAGAGCCTCTGGGGTTACAGGAGTGTGCCACCACACCCAGCGATAATTTATTGTTCTGAGCCTCATTTTCATTACTGGAATCTTGAGGGGAAATAAACACAATAAATTGGTGCTGAGATTACAATGAGACAACTGATACCCACGGATTGGTAGAGGCTTTTCTTCCATTAGAGTTCCTATTTACACTTTTTTAGAGTCTAGGAGAAAGGTGTTCAGTTGAATGAAGAGTTTCTGTCTTCTGTACCTAAATTGTAAAATGCTGCCATTGTGTATCCTGGAAAGAGTATCCCAGTTGCCTGCATTCTGATTTTTGTTAATTTGTGTATCCACCCAGAAAAATCTCCTTAAAAGCTGCTAAATACATAATTTTTACCATTTTAGGTTAACCTACCAATCCCTTGCCAGTAGAATTATTTTAGTCAACAATTCAATTGATTAGTCATTTGGCAAATAGTTTCCCTTTCTCTCCCCCCCCCGCCCAGTGCTGGGGATTGAACCCAGGGCCTTGTATATGCTAAGCAAGCACTCTACCACTGGAGCTACATCCCCACCCCAAATATTACTTCTTCATGCATAGCTCTCCTGGGCTGTGGGAGATTTAAAAAAAGAAAAAAGAAACACAGAGCACTCAGTCTTTGACTTGAAGGAATTTGGTTTAGTCAGGGGTAAATTATACCAAAAGATGAGTAGTAAGGGGGCCATGCTGGTTTCACTGTAGGTGGCTACCTGGGAAGGCCTCCCAGGAAGAGGGTTTAGGGTGGGCAGAGTTGGAGAGAGGAGGGTCTGGTCCACAGTTAAAAGGAACCAGAAGTTCCACACAATGGTTTTGCAATAGATTGTGCTTAGGTTTACCAAACAATTCTGAGGGAAAGGCTAAAAAAGTATGTCAGCACTTTAGCAACTTGAGGGAACTTACAGATTGTGATGAGCTTTGCCATACACTTTTCCTGTTTTTTAGGCAACTTTGAACCAGGATAATGGCAACTCCAGTTAACGGGACCCACTGGGATGCTGCCCTGTGGTCTTCCCATGATAAGATGCTGGTGCGACCTCTCAAGGACAGTGACGTTGAGGTGAGATTTGTGAGATCTTCACCATATTTTTACATCAGATTCCTTTGTTTAAATCTCTAATTCTGTTACTCTCCCTACCCTTTTAACCCCCATGATGTGAACTGATCTTATACATTTAGGCCTAGCCCCTAAATCTCTAGTTCTAATTATTAATTTATTTTATTATGGACAGCCTTGCATTTATTGTAAGAGTGTCAAATTGTGGGGCTGGGAGTATAGTTCAGTGGTAGAGTGTTTGCTAGTAGTAGTGGTAAGGGAGTAGTTTGCTAGTGGTAGAGAATTTATGCTAGGCCTTACATTTGGTCCCTAGTACCACACACATGATAAAGACTGCGAAATTGAAATTGAGTGGCTTAAGAAAGGCTAAAAGTCCTTTGAGGCTAAATTTAGCTGTTTTGGAGTTTCTGCAAAGCGTAGAGTACCATGCTGGATGTTCTGGAGGAAGGCAGGGAGAGATTACAGAGATTGACCCTTTCTTTACAGTGCAAAGAGAGCATATGTGTACTTAGCTGTCTGGAAGCATCTTTTTTAATTTTTATAACAATGTTCGTTTGTTTGTTTTTATTGTGGTACTGGGGATTGGACCTAGGGCTTACCTCGTGCTAGGGAGTACTCTACCACTGAGCTATATCCCCAACATTTTTATTTTGTTTTGTTTTGTTTTTTAATTTTGAGACAGGGTTACCAAAGCTGGCCTCAAACTTAGAATCCTCCTGCCTTAGCCTCTCATATGGCTAGGATTACAGGTGTGTACCACAGTGCCCACCTCCCAATTGAAATTTTGAAGTAAGGTTTCTACTGAATGCATATCACTTTCCCACCATCATAAAGTCAAAAAAAATCTTAAATCAGGGAACATCTTTATTTGCAATTTATTTCCCCCCAAAAGAACCCATAACCATCACTGTAGTCCTCCCCAAACTCCCCAGTCCTGGACAACCATTAATCTACTTTCTGTCTCTCTGGATTTGCTGAAGTATCTTTTACTTTAAGGAAGAGGTGCAAGGAATGAAGTTCAGGGAGGGAGAAACTTGGTGAAATGTAGGGATAAAAATAATAGGATGGCATAGAATTAAAAGGTGGGATATGTAATTTTTTCCTAAATTGTTTTGCTTTTCTTAATTCATTTTATTATTCTTTCCCAAATGCTAAAGCCTTTAAGGAAGATTTGTTCTATCCCTTAGCATTATAGGAATCTTCATAATTTGGTTATTTGAGTTACAATCAACTTCTGAGAGCAAATACAAATCTGTAATTGTGTCTTTTCACTTTTAGGAGATTAGGGCTTTGATAGGAGCAAAATTTTAAACCAAAATACCCAAGTGTCCAGCATCTGTTTTCTTTTTATAAGGTTTACAACATCATTAAGAAAGAAAGTAATCGTCAGAGGGTTGGATTAGAACTGATTGCCTCAGAGAATTTTGCCAGCCGAGCAGTTTTGGAGGCCCTAGGCTCTTGCTTAAATAACAAATACTCGGAGGGGTACCCAGGCCAGAGGTAAGTGAGTGTCTGATTCAAAGTCCTGTTTCAGACACAGTTATGTGGAGTACTGAATCAGTGTAGAATCTAAACAACACAGAAAGTTCAGAAAACAGGCTTCCCAACTGTAGAGTCTGTTCTCTTCCACTCCTGCCCTCCATAGCTCTTGTATGATTTGCAGCCCTTGATACCATTGATGTTCCTGGAGCAGATTGCATTTAACAGTCTCTGGGGGCTTTCTAGAATAGCAGACCAGTCTAATTAGGAGTATTATCCAGCCCTGACCTAGAAAAAAATCAAAGTCCTTTGATGCCATAGAAGATGACTGTTGCTATGATCTGTATCAGATGTGGCTGGGAAGTGAAAGGGAACTGTTGGTGTAGGCAGAGTGTCTCTTATCTCAAATGCTTTGGACCAGAAGTGTTTCAGATTTCAGAATTTTTCAGATTTTTGAATATTTGCATAAACTTTACTGGTTTAACTCCAAAATGCTCCAAAATTTGAAGATTTTTTTTGTTGGTGATATTGGGTTGTAACGGAGGTCCTAATGCATTCTAGGCTCTACCAAGTGAACTACACCCCAGTTTCTTTGAAACTTTTTTTTTAATGTCCCTTGTGATTTCTCTTAACCATGTTCAAAGTTTTCTGAATACATAGTTGTACATATTTTGTTAGATTTGTACTTAAGTACTTCAGTTTTAGAGGTGCTATTGTGTATGTTATATATTTTTATTTTAAATTCTGATTTTCTGTTTGCTCCTGTGTTGCTGATTTATAGGACATCAGTTGACTTTTGTCTATTGGCCATCTTCTTTACTTCTTGTATCTCCAGCTTTGTCTGTTTTCTGTTTGTATAACTGAATTCCTAAGACTGAGTAATTTGTAAATAAAGTAATTTGTTTTTATAGTTTTGAGTCTAAGAAGTCCGAGGTCTAGGAACTGTCTCTGTTGAGTATCTTCTTTGCAGAGTCCCAAAGCAGTTCTGGGCATCACACGGAGAGACAATGGGAACTTTTTGGATGTCATGTTGGTGCACAAAAAGCTTCAGATTTGGGAACATTTGGGTTTCATATTTTCAAGTAGGGATGCTCAACCTGTATGGGAAGCTTATTCTTTGTTATAAATGTTGGATGTATGTTGTCAAGTCTTTTGAACCAGATTAAGCCATAAACCGTATATGTGTGTACATATATACATACTTATATACATATGTGTGTGTGTGTGTGTGTGTATACTTTTTTTTTTTTTTTTTTTTTTTTTGAGATAGGGTCTTGCTGGTGTTGCTGGACTTGAGTGACCTTCCTCAACCTCCCAAGTGCTGGGACTGAAGAAAGTGTCACTATGCCTAGCTTCATTTTTGTTTTGGGGGTGTGGTTTCTGGTACTAGAAATTGAAACCAGGGATGCTTACCACTGAGTTATATTCTGAACCCTTTTTATGCTTTTATTTTGAGACAGTGTCTCACAAGTTGCCCAAACTAGACTGGAACTTGAGACTCTCCTGTTTCAGCCTCCTAAGTTGTTGGGATTACAGGCATGCATCACCACACCTGGCCATCTGTTGGTTGGTTGTTTTTTACAGTCATTATCAAAGTACAGAATATGACACGATCTTTGTAAATTTTAGCATTTGTATTCTAATGGACACAGAAAAAGAAGGGTCACCCTTGGAGAATGTATTGTCTTTCTATTCTGAGATGCCACTTAAGTTCTCTGTAGAAGTCTGAGAGTCAAATTGAAGGTTTTGTCTTTCTCCTACTGTGAATAACTATCTTTTGCCTTGTGCCTTGGTAGATTTACTTGGTAACAGTTAATATTTCATCAGATCCTTCCAGCAACCTTATAGGACAAGATGGGGGAGCTGAGACCTGCTCACTTCCCTCCTCTGTATTCTTCCCACCCCTAAGCTTTGGACTCTGCTAAGTGCAAAGATTCGGGACCACAGTGGATGTGAGGCTCCTGCTTCTCTCCCACAGGTATTATGGTGGGACTGAGTTTATCGATGAATTGGAAACACTCTGTCAGAAGCGGGCTCTGCAGGCCTATCATCTGGACCCACAGTGCTGGGGAGTCAACGTCCAGCCCTACTCAGGTGATTGCCACATCCAGATAGGCCCATGCAGCCCCTTCATGCCAGGCCCCCAGGCTGATGTTTACCTTAGGAGTCCTAAGAAATAAGCTCCCAGCTCTGCACTCCCATGAACTTACTCTTCTCTTACTCTCAAGAATACTGGTATAGGGTTACCTCCTGGGGCTCAGAGAGGTCATAGTGATGGCCTGGTATATTCTCAGCCTCTCCTGGATAATCATCTAGTAGCCAAACTCCTGGATGCCACTCAAGAAGAAATAGTCATGACTCTTCCGGCCTCCCTGTTTCAGGCTCCCCTGCAAACTTTGCAGTGTACACAGCCCTGGTAGAGCCCCATGGACGCATCATGGGTCTGGACCTGCCTGATGGGGGCCACCTGACGCATGGGTTCATGACAGACAAGAAGAAAATCTCTGCTACATCCATCTTCTTTGAATCTATGCCCTATAAGGTAAGAGCTTATGTGTCTCCATTTCCTTCCATTGGAAAAATCTCTGGCATCTGACAGACTGCTCCTGTCAATTCAAGTAGTTTTGTTCCTGTGATACTTCCGGAAACCCTGCCTTGCACCATTTCTCATTTCCCTGTCCCAACTCCTCAGATTCCCGTGGCCCACTGGGGACAGCTGGGATAGATGACTTTATTTTTTGCTTTGTTTGCCACCTTAATCAGGCAAAGAAAATACAGATTTGAAATGGTGTTCTGGTACCATGAAGGGAGGGAGTGGAGTGAGCAACAACTAAGGAGGGTTCAGATACAGCCAGGTGGTGGCCACCCCAGAACTATGGGAACAGCAACTAGAGTAATAACTCCTAGCAACCAGGTCAACCACAGCTCTATCCTCATTAGGAAACAGCCCCGCCTGGATTCCCTGTGGACCAGCAGCTGTAACAAGGACTGCAGTGACCCTGCTCTAGCACCAATACCACTGTCAATGACCACAGACCTCTACAGCCTAGCTAAAACCAGCCCCTGCCTATTCATGGTTCCAGCCCAGTCCTCCAATCACTGCCCACTTTGCACAGACCTATCCTCAGCCAGCCACAAGCAGCCATATGTCCAGAAATGGAACCAAAACCATCAGAACCAGTGCCCAGGGTTGCCTCTAGGATTTGTGGGGCCCTGGGCAAATATTCTTTAACGGGAGCTCCATCTGTATAAATACTTAGTTAGGTTCAAAAAATGCATATAGGAGGTAAGGGCTCGTTTGAGATGTAGTGATTTGTCTATAATAAACCCTGAAGGTGATGGGTAGAGAAGAAGTAATGTTCAAAGTTTTTGTTGTCTAGTGTGATTCTTGTGCCTAGGAACCATTTTGTGTGTGTGTGCCTTATTGTCAAATGGTGTCATTCCTGGTTGTTTTCTGCTTGTTACCAGGAGAAAAAAAAGCCTTTAAACTTGCTAAATATTGGAGGTATAATTTTCTTCTTTCAAGAACATCAAACCAGTATTCCACATTGGCATCCCTCCCATGTTCTTTTTGGTGACCTGTTGATCGTTCTGTGTTTACTCAACCTGTGTCTCAGTTCTGATAGTGACACATCGATTGTTTTGTGTGTGTGTGCAAGTAACTGTTTGTTTTATGGAAAGCCTAGATGTTTCCAGTCACAGATCTTCTCAGTGGCCGAGGCCAGCCTTAAGGCTAGATTTTTAAACATGACAATAGTAAAAAAATACTTTGTGTTTGGATTTAGAACATAAAAGCCAGTTTCTACTGTTTCATTAACTGTCGAAAGAAGTGTGGCAGAAACTCCAGGATAGTGGCACTTACCCATAGTCCTAGCCACATGGGAGACTGAGGCAAGAGGATCAATTGAACCCAGAAGTTTCAGTCTAGCCTGCTCAAAATTGTAAGACCCCATCTAAAAAAAAAAAAAAAAAAAAAAAAAAAAAGAGAGAGAGAGAGAGAGAAAGAAAAGAAAAATTTATGGCAGAGAGTAATTATTGACTTATTTTCTGGAGCCTTCCATCACGAGACCTTGAGGCCTTGGGCAACTTCTTGCTTTTCTCTATTTCTGAAGAATTTATTCTGGGCATTAGGAAGCAAAGCCCTACGCTCCAGTTTCCTCCAGCCATCCCCAACTTGATATGCTCTCTGCAGGCTGCAGCTCCCTGGGCCTAATGAGGGACCTATCTGTGGCAGGCCTGCAGGAGTATAGAAAAGCAGGGCCCAGGACCCTGACTGATGAGGGCCATTGGAGGCACAGCCTATCTGCAGGGTGCTGTGAGTGCCACCCTCAAATTCTCAGTGAACAGGGAGAAGACGGGCCTGATTGGCCTCCACCAGCAGCCACAGATGCCCTGCCTCTTTTCTAACCATTTGGGGGACAGGAGGTGTTGTGGAGTGGCTTTCCTACCCAGCCTTTCCCCAGACCACCTGCCTCTGCCTTCAACCCTTACCCTGTTCCGTGGGACTCTGCAATTGCCTAATGCAGGGCCAGGCATTCATTTCCCTATGGAACAACAGCAGCAACACTGAGCTTCTATTATCTGGGTTCTAACCCACCCTTGCATGGTCTGCTCCTGTCTTCCTCTATGACTGAAGAATCCCTCCCATTCCCGGGTCCTGTGGGACTGAGGTGGGGTCTCTCTTCCTAGCCACCAGCCTCTGCACTGCCCTTGCCCCACTGCAGGTTGTTATAAGTGCTTAGGAATGTTCTAGGAGCATTTGAAAGAGACAGTAAGAGTCAAAAAAATTAGGGCTGGGGATATAGCTCAGTCGGTAGAGTGCTTGCCTTGTAAGCACAAGGCCCTGGGTTCGATCCCCAGCACCAAAAAAAAAAAAAAAAAAAATTAGTAAAATCTTTTAAAACCTCCAAAGTTTAAAGAAAAACATGGAGGGATAGACCAGCAACAGTTTTTTTTTTTTTTTTTTTTTTTTTTTTTTTAATTATGGCTTTAAAAAAATTGCAGGGACTGGGTGTGTATCTCAGAGGCAGGGCACTTTCTTACCACGCATGAGACCCTGGATTCAATCCACTGAAGAAAAAAATTTTTAAAACTTTTTAAATTGTTGAGATGAGACTGCATTATGTTCCCAGCCTGGGCTCAAGTGGTCCTTTTGTCTCAGCATCCTGAGTAACTGGGACTAAAGGTGTGTACCACCACACTGGCTGTGTCCACTTTCTTACTGGGGATCAGCTAGGATAAGTTTCATTTGTCCAGTTCAGAAAAACTACATGCTTAAAACCAGAATGGTCTTTCAACCTGACTCTTAGATTATGTCTCAGTGACTAGAACCTTGCATGTAAGCCTCTGTAATTGTGCTAGATTGTAAGTGCTTTGTTTGGGGATGACTAGCAAACCTGGAACCTTTCACTCCAAGTGTGCCGGTAGTTTTAGTAAGGCGAGTAGATGAGGGGAAAGAGTCTCAGGGTGTAATCCCCTTCCAGTAATCCCCTTCCAGTGTGTTTATCTCCCCTTTACCCATATGTTTTAATATAACTCTAATAAACTGAACTAAGAAACATGTTTTAAAAAATATAGCTCAGTGGTAGAGCACTTACCCAGCTTGCATGAGGCCCTGAATTCAATCCTCAACACAAAAAAGATTATTTTGTATTTCACATTTAGTTCTACAATTAACAAATCCATTTCCTTAAGTACTTTGCATTTATTCCTCGCTCAACTTTGTTCTCTTTGACCAACATCTCCCCATTCCTCCCTCCCCACAACTTTTGGAAGCCACCATTCTCTCTCTTCTGTGACATCCATTGTCTTAGATTCCACATATAAGTGAGATCATGCAGGTTTTGTCTTTCTGTACCTGGCTTATTTTGCCTAGCTTGATGTCCTATAGGTTCATCCATGGTATCACAAATGGTAGAATTTCCTTCTTTTTTAAGGTGAACAGACTTCCACTATGTGTCTACTCCACATTTTCTTTACCCATTCATCTGTTGGTGGGTGGTTGGCTTGCTTCCACATCTTGGCTATTGTGCATAGTGTTGTGGTGAAAATGGAAGTACCTTCATCAAACTGATTTCCAAGTTCTTAGGATGTCTACACAGAAGTAGGATTGCTAGATCTGAAATTGATTTCTGTGTGTAGTATGAGGCACCAGCCAGGTAACCTTTTTTTCCATGTGGATACCCAGTTGATCTAGAGCCATTTACTGAAAAAGCAATTCTTTCTCCACTGCACGGTACTGTCACTCCTAACATTGACCAGGTAACTTATATCACGTGGGGTTCTGTTTGGGGGCTCTCTTTGTTCCATCAGTCAGATTGTCTGCCATTCCATAAATATTGCCTCAGTGACTTGTATTTTAAAATTGCTTTCAGTAATGTTCTGTATAAAGGTCTTATTATGAAACTTCCACCGTTCCTCTCATGTTAGGAACACAGGTTGATGAAGGAAAACAGGTTTATTCAAAACCATCCCTGAGGAAGACAAAAACATTTTTCTAAAATCTTCATCTTCTGCGGCTCAGGGGCATGAACAGTTTATTGTTGTTTATTTTTGGTTTTGTTTTTTAGGGGAGGGTTGGCAGTAATGGGGATCGAACCCAGGGACACTCTATTCCCAAGTTACAAGCCCAGCCCTTTTTATTTTAAGACGGGGTCTTACTAAGTTGCCCAAACTTGCCTTTAACTTTTAGTCCTCCTGCCCTAGCCTCCCATCCAGTCTTCTTGTTTTCTTGTGATACTGGGTATTGAGCCCAATGGCTTTCTATCACTGAGCTACATCCCTGGCCCTTATTTTTAATTTTGAGACAGGTTCTATTTAAGTTGCCTAGACGGGCCTTGAACTTGGAATCCTCCTGAGGTGGCTTCCTGAATTGTTGGAATTATAAGAATAGCCAATATACCTGTCACACAAACAGCTTTTTTGAGAAGGAAAAGAGGGTGAAACTAGGTAGGAAAGACTTGACCATTCATCTCATTCTACTACAATGCAGGAGACAGGTTTGTGAAGGAAAACAGCTGTCATTCAAAGCTGGCTTTATGGACAATAGATGGGACTTTTTTCTTTCTCAAAGCTTCATCTTCCAGGACTCCAGGAAAACAGAAAACTTTTATAAGAGAGAGCACAGTGGGACCAAAGGCAGAAAATATGTACGTGTAGATTTAGCTAGACTGCTCATCAGAAGTTTGTCACAGTCTCAATCCACCCTCCCTCATGGGGGAGGGAGAGCAGAGGGAAACCCTTCCTTCTGAATCAAAAACAATTCAGATTCATATCTTTAATTTCATAGAGAAATGAACAAAATGGGATAAAATGGGACAAAAGGTAGGAAATCCATCCTCTGCCTCAGTCTCAGTCTTTGTTGCTGCCTTATCACATCAGAGGGAACATCAGCCTCCTGGAGGGTAGGTAGAGGAAATAAATTCAAGAAATACATCTTCCGAAGGGAAGATGGAAATAGTCTTGAAATTGTTCTGCCACCATCTCAGATACCTCATGTTATATGTTTTATGGTTTTTGAGACATAATAGCATTATTAAATTTCATTTTTATTGATTTTATGTACATATATAATTGAGTTTTGATTTTGGTTGGTGGTGTTGGTACTGGGAATACACAAAGTCCTTTGTGCATGCTAAGCATGAGCTCTACTACTGAGCTGTACTCAGCCCAATTTTTGCTTTTTGATGCTATATTCAGTAACTTCGCTAAGTTAATTTGTTCATTCTAATAGTTTACCTCTAGACTTTTCTGGATTTTTTAGGTGCCCAGTCATGCTATATGTGAAAAATATCAGTTTTTCTTTTTTTTTTTTTTTTTTAAGTAATACACTTTTTTTTAAAGTTGTCAATGGACCTTTATTTTATTTATTTATATGCGATGCTGAGAATTGAACCCAGTGCCTCACACATGATAGGCAGGCACTCTACCACTGAGCTACAACCCCAGCCCCAGTTTTTTTATTTCTTATTTCCTAATATTCATGGCTTTTATTTTGTTTTCTTATCTCATGGTGATACTGAAAACTTGGTCCTTGTCCCTGGTGCTGATCCAATAATGAGGCAAGGTTTTGAGAAAAAGGAAAGAGAAGTTTTATTGATTTGCTAGCAAATGAGAAAGGCAACGAACTCATATTTCAGGGAAACTGCAATTCTAACTGCCAGGGGAAACAGGGCTTCATAAAAGGGGCATACAAGGGCTAGGCTTCAGGTATGCCTATCAGAAAACATAATTCATATCTAGATGGTAGCCTTGAGAGCCATTTCTTAGACCTGCTGTTACCAAACTCCTAAGTCTGGATTTTTTTATTCCTGTGGTCAGTGACTTGAAGGACACAATAAACACAGGCTAGGACAGGAAGAATGTTAATGTTGCTTCCCCAGCATCTAGGGAAGAGAAGAGGAAAAGGAGAAAAGAGAAACATGTCAGTTTTAAAATAAGCCACTGGTGGTCAAGCAGCAAGGTTTATGTCAAAAATAAAAACTGGACCCCTATTACATGAAAGGTACTAGAGTAGAAGTGGTATTAGCTGGCAGGGTTTTTGTTTTATTTTGCTTTGTTTTGTCTCATTTCTGAAGGTCATAGTGTTTCAGACTGTGTATTATGTGTGAAGCCTATTTGTTGCATCTTTTTCCTTCTACTGGGGCTTTGGGTTCCTCCTCAAGGCGTAGCACCCCAAGGCCAGGACTCTCTTGGCTTCCTGAGGCCCCTCAGGGCATCCTGGTTATGTGAGCCATACTTGGTTGTCTAAACTCCTTGTGCAGGCTGAATATACCTGTGCCCTTCCCCACCTTCAAGTCCTACTTTGGTACGTGGTTTCTGTTGTCATGGTGGTTGGAAAGGCAGGAGGCATTATTGGTTGACCAGAGGAAGCAGGTAAGCCTGTGTCTCCCTGACACCCCCACAGGTGTACCCAGACACTGGCTACATCAACTACGACCAGTTGGAGGAAAATGCCCGCCTCTTCCATCCAAAGCTGATCATTGCAGGTGAGGAGTGGGGTGAACAGTGGTCTTATTCATAGGCAGTGCACATGCCTATTACAGAGGATATGAACAACAGTTCCATCATGCCCGAGTTCACTGCTGGTTTCTGCCTTGGATAGCTAAGCTTCTTGGCTCCAAGTACATTTTTTTCTTCAAGGACATATTTGTATTTGCCACCATTAGTGCTTGGTGGAATAAGATCTGAGGCTGTTCTGAGAGAAATATTTAGAAATGTTAATCCCTTCTGACTCACTGGGGTTGACTTTTACAGGCCATCTCGACCACCATGACCTTGAAGAGGCAGGTCACAGTGGTTACCTTCAGCATGAAGATGTTTTTTGAGGGCATTCTCCATTTCTGTCTTACAGAGTTTAGAGCAGAAATCTTCAGACTTTCTTATCTTCACAGCCAGAGGCCATTTTGTAGATTTGCACTGAAGCTAACTTGGCTGCCCTCAGGCATCTTTAACTCTACTGTCATTCTCGTCTCAGGAACTAGCTGCTATTCTCGAAACCTGGACTATGAACGTTTGCGTAAGATTGCAGATGAGAGTGGGGCATATCTCATGGCAGACATGGCACACATCAGTGGGCTGGTGGCAGCTGGTGTGGTGCCCTCCCCTTTTGAACACTGCCACGTGGTGACCACCACCACCCACAAGACCCTGAGAGGCTGCCGTGCCGGCATGATCTTTTACAGGAAAGGTGAGCTTTTGAGTGTTGGGTAGATGGGTATTGGGACTGACATGTTTCCTGTGGGAGTTCAGGTTTGGTTGAGGAAGCTGAAAAAAACTCTGACCTGGAAATTCTTGAAAATAATAGGATGCAGTCCCTTAAAAAGCTACTTAGGAAGGAGTAGTGACAGGCTTTACAGAAAGAATCTACAAAGACGTCCTGAGCAAGAATTTGGCCTCATTCCTGTGTATCCAGGTGCTAGGAAAACAGAAAGGAAATCAATAACCACTGTGTGTTGGAATGACACAGACACTGGTGCATGAACCTTAATACAAATTCAATCATTTTAGTGGGGAATTTCCAGTACTTTATAGCCTGTCTGTAAGCATTTGTGCTCCTTATTTTTGGATTCCTATGCCTGGGAAAACCACTTGAATGGTCAGGTCATTAGTTAGTCAGCCTGTGCCCCAGCCTCACATCAGCAGAGAAGCCAGCCCTCTGATAGCTGCATTACTCTTTCCTCCCATGCAGGGTCTCCTTGCCCTGCGCCAGCCAGGACTTGACCCAACTAGGTGCCCACTCAGTATCCCTGAGCCCTCTTGCCCCTGTGCTCCACTGAGAACCTTCTTCAGTGGGGTTGATGTTTCTGAGTCAGGTAACCTTTCCCACCTGCCTAGGAGACATTTCATTTCTGCCATTATGTGTTAATGTGATTCATTAGACCCACTGCTGACTGACTGGAGCCAGTGGACCAAAGCAAATCCTGGCTCTACCACACACTATGTGGTCCCAGGCTGCCTGTGCAGCTTCTCAGTGCTTCATTTCTTCACCTCTATAGTGGGACTGTAGTAACAGCACCTGTCTCTATGGAATGCCATTTGGGAGATGAAATGAATTTACACAAAGTGCTTAAAGCAATTCTTGGCTCCCAAGACACTCCATTTGGGTTGTGGATGTGGCTTAGTGGTAGAGTGCTTGCCTGGCATGCATAAGATCCTGGGTTCCCCATCAGTGCCCAAAAAAAAAAAGAAAAGAAAAGAAAAGAAAAAGCAACAACTCCATAGAGATTAAGTTATTACTGACTAAATATTTTCTCAGAAAGAAACCTTCCCTATGAGTAGCCATCTGAGCATTATCTTGATTAGGTCATCATCTTGTACATCTTTAAAAAATGCCAAAGGCATGTGCTTTGTTATAGTCTCGTGGAGAGAAATTTCTGTCTTTTCAGCTTTAAAGCTTCATTATAGCTTTATGGAGAAATAGATGCCATCATAGGCAGCAGGTGCTGAAGCTAGTGTTCCAGTCAGTCATCTATCCACCACGTCCTATTTACAAAGAATCCCAGCAATTCAGGAGGCTGAGGTGGGAGGATCTCAAGTGTGAAACCAGCCTCAGCAACTTAGTGAGGCTTTTCTCAAAATAAAAGGTGCTGAGGATGTAGCTTAGTGGTAAAGCACCCCTGGACTCAATCCCTAGTACAAAAAAAAAAAAAAGCAGCAACAGCAAGGGCCCACTCTGCTCCACAGCCTTACAAACCAGCTGTCCTCACTGCCAGAAGTTAAGGCCATACTGGTGCTTACTATCCCATGGACAGTGTAGATTTGAGTCCAGATAGGGAGAAGACAGAGGGTCAGCTTATAGGACTGCATTTTGATGGTATTCTTTACCCAGGAGTGCGCAGTGTGGATCCCAAGACCGGCAAAGAGATTCAGTACAACCTGGAGTCGCTCATCAATTCCGCTGTGTTCCCAGGCCTGCAGGGAGGTCCCCACAATCATGCCATTGCTGGTAAAGCATCACCAAATGTACCCCAGAGCCCTTGGGTGTATCATCAGTCATGGTGGCCTCCCATGGTTCCTTATTTCCAACCTGTCCTCCAAAAGTGTGTGCCAAGACGTCTACACTGGGGAGGGAACTTGGGGGATCATCACTGTCCAGGAGATGCTAACACAAAAGAAAAGGTTTACTCTTGGGATTGGTACAAGATGAGGATAGGAGGGAAGTAGTGTCTGCTCCGCTCATGGCCATCCTCAAGTGAAACTGTGGGTCAGGCCAGAGCCCTCTTTGAGAAATAACAAGGAAGAAATCAGAAGAGGGCACAGCAAAGGTTGAGGAAGATAAGATCCAAACCCTGCCAGACAAGTTGCCTTTCACTGACGGATCCTGCCTGTGGAGGTGAAGGCCCCTGTGTCTGACCCTCATACCCCAGGGCCAGATTGATAACTCCTGGGTTGATTCTGTGACTACCCAGCAGGCTCTCATTGATATATTTTTTCTGTTTGGACAAGTGACCTAAGACATCTGTGATGGTCTGAGTCATCCCACTGTTCTAACAAGGTGATTAGTGAAACTTGGACTGAGGAGCTCAGGATGAGATGTGGCTTCTTGGTAAAGAAGGAGGTGATCTGAGAAAGCAGTCAGTGGTGGAATTGTAGACATAAGCATATGGGAGGCATTGGGAGCCTAAGGTCAGTTTTCAGGTTCTCTGTTTGCACCTGCACACTCAGTATCCACAGTTCCTTCTACTCTGGAATGCTGGGGTCATCCAGTGCCCAGCCACTGTTCTCACAAAGCCTGAGTGGAGGCTCAATGATAGGACTCAGGTGCATCGATTTTGCATGATCCTCCATTTTTTGTATGTGTCCATCTAGTAAAGGAGCCCTCAGCACTAAACACAGGTGCCAGATGAGTCTGGATGGTGCAGGACAGGGCTGTCCCTTCCATCCAGGCACAGACCTGAGCGATCAGCCTAACTTGACATCTACGTACCAACTTTTGGGGCAGCTGAATGTTGATTTTCACACATTAAGCTTATAAAGGACTATGAAATCCATCTTACTTAAAAAAGCTATCACACAGTAATCTCATTAGCATTGAGTTTCCATTCCTAGAGAAAGCTTACCTCGAAAGCAGTTGTTCAGAGAAATGTTTCCTTAGTAAAGTCTACAGTAATCATAGGGTTAAAGAAATGGAGCTGGGAGTGTAGCTAAGTGGTAGAGCACTTACCTAGCATTTGCAAGGCCTTGGGTTTGATGCCCAGCACCACAGAAAAGAAATATATTACTGGTCACTGTGGTGCATGCCTGTAATCTCAGCTATTTGGGAGACTGAGGTAGCAGGATTGCAAGTTTGAGACCAAATTCAGCAACTTAGCAAGATCCTATCTCAAAACAAAAAAATAAGAAAGCTCAATGATAGAGCAACCCTGGATTCAATCCCCAGTATCAGAAAAAGAAGAAATACATTATTTTGGAGTAAATTGTAATCCTCACACCCTTAGATGACATTGCAAAGCAAGGAAGCATCAGGGAAAATGAGGGCTGCTTTTGATTCATCATCTTTCAATTCTTTCCTGCCTTCCTGACCCATCGTCTCCCTATTCAGGGGTTGCGGTGGCCCTGAAGCAAGCCATGACTACAGAATTCAAGATCTATCAGCTCCAGGTGGTGGCCAATTGCAGGGCTCTGGCTGAGGCCCTCATGGAACTGGGCTACAACATAGTCACAGGTACAAACGCCACATGATGTTGGGTAGGCCTGCTTTCTTCATGGGTGATCAGAATGTGACCTATAGAGTGTCGGCTCTGGGCACTGCCACTGTAACAACTCTCACCTCCTTGGGAGGAAGCTGTTAGGCCCTCAGGTGGAGGGCCTCCTTTGTGGCCTCCCTGTTCCTTATGCCTTTTCAACTGTTGGATGGGCCACACATGATAATAGTAGCTGCTATTCGTTACCAGCATGAGGACTAGATATCCTCAGAACAGCTTTATAGGGGAGTACCTGAAGTTCACCTAAGAGGTTGGGCTGCAGCCAGCACACTCCTGTAGGTGTCAGAGCCAGCACTTGAAATTGGGGGGACCCAATACCCTTCTCTATACTGTCTCACTCTGAAGTCAGGTCATGGCAGGCTTTCCCTGCTAGGAGGGAGACCCTGTTTGGCTGTATTTTCCTCGAGAGTTGGCTTGCCAGAGACTTGTTTACTTTAATACAAACCCTCTGGATCTAATTGACCATGAATGAGGTGGACTTCCAGGTGAGGACCCCACTCTGGCGTTGCTACCCATGTCACAGACACTGCAGGTTCTTCCAAGGAAGACGGCGTTTTCCTCAAATGTCAGTTGCCATGAGGAATGGTGGCTTTATTATGCTCACAAGGCTGTCCTGTTTGTAGCCATGGTGGTCCAGAAAGGTGGGTCGTGGCATCTGTAGACTTAGGGGCTTTCTCCCTCTACCCTGTCCTTCACTATCTACAGATATTCCAGAACCCACTGTTTAAGGAGTGGGACTCCTACCAAATTGCATCCATTAGTGGCAGAGGTGGCAGGGGCTGGGCAAACTCCACTTTAGTGGCCCGGGGCAACACCCATCCAGCATGTTCTACTTCGTGTCTTCAAGATGTTGAAAATCCAATACCCAATGGGAATAGAAATCCCAATGTGGACTGTGGCCTTCCACACCCCTTAGATCCATTTCTCAAGCCTGTTGTGCAAGTGAATCCCCTAGGAATCCTAGTAAAACACAACTTCTGACACAGCAGGTCTGGGATGAGGGCTGCATTTGTAACCAGCTCCCTAGTAGCACTGGTCTGGGAACTGCCCTTGGAGTTGCAAGGAGTTAGGTCCTGTTCAAAGCCCTGGTATCAGCAGTGTCTTCCACCTTTCTACATCCCAGGTCTGCCCTGTCCCTGGTGACATCTTTTCTCACTGCTGTTTGAGATGTGGTACAGACATCGAAGCAGATAATAGCTGTGAATGTCTACTTTGTGCCTGGCACCATGTCAAGCACTGTGTACAGTATCATGTTTAAATCTTGTGACAGCTTTTTGAATTATTGGTCTTTTTATACAAATGGGCATCTAAGGTTCCAAAATGTTGAACTGTCTGACAGAATCCACATTGCCAGTCAGTGGACTCAGCCATGGCGCTCCAAAGCTAAGCTGTCAACTTAGTTTCCCCTGGCTTAATGAAAGTTAAAAGTGGAAAGACCCAGGGGCTCTGAGGAGTTTCAGGACCTTTGGACAGGTTCAGACAGCTCTGTTGGCATTGCTATCCTCCTATGTTAGTCAGTTTTCCACCACTATAGCAGATACCTCAGATGATCAGCCTGTAAAGAGAAAACATGTCTTTTGGCTCACAGTACTGGAGGTTTCTCACCTACAGTCCTATTGCTTTTGGGTCTGTGGTAAGGTAGCACACCATGGCAGGACTGGTGTGGTAAAGTATATCCTCACTTCATGACCAAGTGTCAAAATAGAGAAGAGGAAGGAGCTGGGTTCCACTGTTCCCTTCCAGGTCACATCCTCAATGACCGAAGACCTCCACTAGACCCCACCTCTTAAAGGTTCTACCATCTCCCAAAAACATCACATTGCAGACTAAGCCTGTAACACATGAACTTTTGTGGGGCACTTAAGATCCAAACCATAACATCTGTACTACTTTGATAATAGAGGCTGAGTATTCCTAATCCAAAATCAAATTTTCTGATCATAATGTAGTACCTAAAATATTTTAGATTTTGAGTTTGTGGGTTTAGGGATACTCAAACAGGAAAGTCTACCAAATCGTCTGAATGTGAAAAACTCCAAATCTGAAACCTCACGCATTCTCAACTATCAACACCACAGGGTTTGGAATAAAATGAACAAAAGTCTAGCTAGTAGTGTCTAACACCAAATGTGTACTCAGTGAGTATGGTGGTTTCCCCTCCTGGTAGTAAGTTGAATCTCCTACCCAACACTCTAGTGTTTTCTTAGAGGAGCCTTTAAGATTGGTGTCAGAGAGGCTCTGGTGTGGCTCAGTGATAAGAGTCCCTGCCAAGTATGATCAGGGCCTTGGGTTCCATCCCCAGCATGGCATAAAAAATCAGTGCCACTTAGGAAATTTACAAGTTATTTGTCAGAAACCAGAAGCTGCAAACACATGGACCCAGAGGAACTCTAACCCTGCTGTGTTATGTCATGTCATGGGTGGCAGTAGTCTGAGCCACAAAAGCCACTAGATGTTTTACCTGGCAGCCATTATCCCCAGCCCCGCAGGGCATCTTTTCTTGTGGGTAAGTGATATTCAAGGCCACATGATAGGTGCTTACTCTCCCACCTCCTTAGCCTTTGCCTCCTCCACCAGCTGCCCAGTTTCCTTCACTTGGTTCACAATGAGCCTCTTGTATTCCATCATGTCCAACTCTGTTTCCAGGTGGTTCTGACAACCATTTGATCCTCGTGGATCTCCGTTCTAAGGGTACAGATGGTGGAAGGGCTGAGAAGGTGCTAGAAGCCTGTTCCATTGCCTGCAACAAGAATACCTGCCCAGGTGAGACTCCTCTTTGGTCTTCTTTTCCACACACACCGTCTGCATTTCTTCCAGTCAAATTTTATCTGATGAAAGTATTTCAGACCTCAGATCATTGGGAGACAAATACACCATGCTAGGGGGCAGTTAACCCTGGGCATTCTCCCCATCCATTCCTTTGGATTTGGTTCTTACCCTGTAGTGAGCAGAAAGGAAAAGGCTGATAATGGAACCCTGTGTGGTACAGGCTTTGTTGAGAGGCAAGGTCTCTTGGAAACAGGCAGCATTTCTCAATGTATAATAAAATGGTAACATATTTCAATCCTAGGCAGATGTTGACCTTTTTAGGAGGACGGGATACAACACAGGAGACTATTTTGCATACTGTTAAAACAGAATAGCCAAAACATGATCCTGCCTCTTTGTGCCTGTTACCGCTAGTTTTTTATTTATTTTATTGGTTTGTTATTGTTGATGTTTTAAGACTGGGGATTGAACCCAGGACACTCTACCACTGAACTATCCCACCAACCCATTTTCATTTTGAGACAGGGTCTCCCTCAGTTGCTGAGTCTGTCCTCAAAATTGTGGTCCTCCTGCCTGAGCCTCCAAAGTTGCTGGGATTACAGTTGTATGCCACCACACCCAGCTTCTGCTACTTTTAAAATCAGCTATATTCTTCACAACTCTTGTTATTCTTGCTAGATCAAGCCAGGATCCTCAGGCCAATTCTTTTTGCCCAAGTGTCCTTTTTAAATGTAAGTCAGGTGCAGTAGTGTACACCTTTAATCCCAGCTACCCAGGAGGCTGAAGCAGGAGGCTTACAAGTTCAGAACTAACCTTGGCAACTCAGCAAGACCTAAAATTTTTAAAAGGTCTGGGAATGTAGCCCCACAGTGGCAGAGAACTTGCCTAACACATGAGACTCTGGGTCAGTCCACAGCACTGCAAAAAATGAATAAATGCCCAAGAGCTCTGAGTTCAGCTTAGGGACAGAACCCTATCTGTCTTGAAGGTGACAGAAGTGCACTGCGGCCCAGTGGTCTGCGCTTGGGAACCCCAGCACTGACATCCCGAGGACTCTTAGAAAAAGACTTTCAAAAAGTAGCCCTCTTTATCCACAGAGGTAAGATCAAGATTTGGCATGTCTGCCACATTCTACTGTATATGAAGTTTCTAACTGTGCCTGAATACCTGAGACCCTGCCCCTAATGATATCTATGTAAAGGCTAAGTGATGGAAACAAGGGACACAAAATCACCCTACTAAATCTTATGTGAGAGATATGAAGTTTGTCCCTCCCAGCTGGGGACATCGTGGCAGTTGTGCTTTGGCTTTCAACTGTCCTCCCCTTTGGGGTGGCAAGCGTGGGGTGGGCCCACTGGTGAGTGACTATGTCTTATGGCACAGGGATAGAGCTGACTCTGCAAATTCAGAGCGACGTGGGCTCGAAGGCCACACTGAAGGAGTTCAAGGAGAAACTGGTAGGGGATGAGAAGCACCAGAAGGCTGTGCAGGCTCTCCGGGAGGAAGTGGAGAGCTTTGCTTCACTCTTCCCTCTGCCTGGCCTACCTGACTTTTGAAGCTGTCATCCTACTTCCTGTACTTGCCTTGGTGCCACCATTGCACACTGGAAGGGCAGTCAGGGGCACTGCCCAGGGAGTCGCCTGCTTGAGGAAAGATGACAGAGCTTGCCTCACAAGGGACCTACTAAGTGCCTCTCTGCCCTTTTGAGGTTATTTCTTTTAGACTTCTCATTTTCACAAATTGAAATTTATTTAAATCTGATTGTTAGTAATCTGGGACAGGTTATTAAGGAATTTAAATTTGAACCTTCCTCAACAGTTGAATATAATTCTAGAAAAAGAAAATACTGTATAGCCCTTTAGGGTTAATCATTTAGACATCTGTACAGGACAAAGCTATTAGAAAGATTGCAATATTTTCCTCTGCATTCTCTGAGTTGCTGGGCTTTCCCCTGACTTGCTGTGACAGGTAAGAAATGCCCCAATTCATAGCTTATAAATGCTGCCCACTCTTCTGTTTTGTTGCCCAATGGTATAGATGCCAAAGGAACACTGAACTGTGTCCATTACAACTAGAGAGGGTAATTCTGAAACTTCTGTGCTTTAAATTATGTTAGACAAGTATATACAAGGGGTACCCAGTACAGTGGGAGCATATGCTGTCAGCACCTCAAAGTGTGTCATAAAAGGGCTGGGAGAATATATCTCACTTGTTAGCATGCACAAAACCTCATGTTTGATCCCCAGGATCAAAAATAAGTATGTACAAATGGTCTCTTCCACCTTCTACCCAGTGAAGGACCCAATCCCTTCTTGGTTTGAGAATCAGCCAGGGGAAAGAGGCTTTCCTGCTCCACCCCAAGATAACCAACTCCCTCCTATAATCAGGAACCCAATGTCACCTTCCCAAACAATCTTTTATTTTTCACATAGCTGAAGTGCAAACCATAGTGACCATTAAGCACAATCAAAATTTTAACCACAGAATGTCTACAAGAATTATAGCTTTAAAAAATACAACCAATTTTTATATTTCAAAAATAATCTGAACTCAAATAAATTAATTTCTTAAAAAGTCTACTCCTTATACTGTTTGTTTGGCATTTACTCTGGTTAAACTCTTGTGCAGTAAAACACCTGTGAGATGCTGTCAATGTATCAGTCCTACTCCTGTTCCAGCCACTGTGACAATTGCAGCTTGTGGGGTTGGGATGCACATTCACAGACACCACAGGAACATGCAGTAGTAAAATAGCTTTTTAGAAAATAACAAACAAGAGTTCATCACAGATTGTGGTTCTAGCTGCAACCTTAAAAACGGCATTTCTCTCCATTCAACATGCAACTCCAGCTATCCAGTGTTTGCCAGCCTGGATATGGCTCCCTGGGGTCCTGTCTTGCAGGTGATGCTCCTTGTGACCTAGCATATAGTCTGTTGGTGTTTCTTCCACCGTGTGTAGGGACAGCTGCAGTGTTCTTCATGGTTATGGGTGACACGCCAGTCCCCATCCCTCTGCCTCTGATTTAGGAGCTCTTGTACTACCTAGGTAGTTTTAAATTCAAGGGCTTAACTCTTTCTCAGCTGAAGATAGCTGGACAACCCCAAGACCCTGTGTGAAGCCTCCTTTTTGGAGCTGAGAAGTCCCTCCTGGAAGCTAAGCCCATCCCAGCAGGTTAACAAGCTGCTGAGTGCTCTTTTCCCATCCCAACATCCCTATCCACTCTTGCAACCTCCTTCTGAAGCTTTATCCAAACCTTAAAAGGCTCAGAGGTCAAGGGAGGGAGTCAGTACTTATCGTGCCCTGCCTTATCAGCTGAGTTTGACTTCACTTTTCCAACCAGAAGTAGAAATTTGAACCTTTTTAATTTTTTGCAGTCTGTTAATAGTAAACCTAAAGATTCCAATTGTCACTTCCAGTCATGGTCCTGGCTGACCTGGCACTACCTGCTGTGCAGGGAAGGTTCAACATGACAGCACAAGACACTGGCTCACATGCATAGTTCAGGTTGTGGTGTAAGACATGCATGCGTTCAGCAGTGGCAGATGAGCAGTCAGTATGCAAGCAAGATGTCCAGGGAGTGGAGGACTGCTCTCTGCCTCCACACCACATGGCTCAACTGCAACAGCCCTGGGAACTAGGGTGGAATCTACTGGCTTTCCTAGGATTTTGAAATGGGGCTTACTGTGTGGGGTTGCAATCTATAGTTTTGCTCCAGCACCTGATCTGAAATAAGTTAAAAAGTTAGATGGGGAATCACAGTCCATTTCCAAATTTGGGAGCAATGTAACTTCAGCCATTGTAAATTATGGAAGAGTCACCCATTCCATTAAAGTAGCAAGATTCCTAGGGAAAGTGTGAGGCGGGAGACAGCAGCTCAGGCCAATGTGCCTCTCCTGCCCCACCTGCTAGAAGGTTGTGAGCTCATCTCTAAAATGGAACTTCTGAAAGTTACTAGTATATTAACTGGCAGCCTGATCCGGTGGTTCTTAACCTGTGGACTGCTTTAAAAATTGTGGGGGAGGGAAATAATGGGTTGGAGGTCCAGTTGAAACAAACCTCAGACAACTAGTTTTAGTACCAGGACCCTCAAAGCAATAGTTAGGATTAAGTAGTAAGGGGCACTAATGTTACCTCCTTTTTTGGGAAGTATTGTTTTTAAATGTCGTATGAATACTTCAGATAAAAACTCTTGAAGACATCCCATTACAAAGGTCTCCATACCCTCATGGTGCATAGATGGGAAACTTCTGGAAGGTTGATCCCTCCAAAGTGGAGGGGCTAGGGAGTGGCAGAGCATTGGTATTAATTAATTGCCTCTGCCCAAGCTATGACTCAGTGTCAGCACCACTTTCAAGATCCTTTAAAAGGAAGCACACTTTGTATCAAATAAGCCTTTGAAACCACTATGTGGAAAAGGTTAATTTTTAACCAAAATATAAATTGGGAGTTCAACCACTAGTCAGTGAAACCATCTCTGCATAATGAAGAACCACTCTGAAGAAGTGTTCCTTTTGCCATTTCTGTGACTGTGGCTGCCCCATGGGCCACCTATTCTATTTATGGCCCCCCAAGTCTCTTGCCTTTTAATCTCTGAGCTGCCCTTGAGGCTGAGTGCCAAGCAAGTACCCACAAAGGGACTTCCACATATGACCTCTCAGTGCATGGCTTTAGCTTCCAGAAAGCCAAATGTGACTATTCATCTGAAAGCTCATCTTCCACCTTTATCAGTTCTCCTAGTGAGCACAGTGTTAGCCACGAATTTCTGTGCTGGTGTGACACATAGGAACACAACTGCAAAGGTGCCAGTGACAGTTTCCCAGCCAGTCATTTGGACTCCATAGACCTTCTCTCCCTTCAAGATAAAATATCACAAAGTTATGTCCTTGGAGGCATGAGAAGATAGCACTTAGCCACTCAGTCAGAAAGCAAGGTAGCATCTGGAATATGATAGGAGGAAACAAACAGGTTGAGGGATCACATGAGAAGATAGTCAACAGATGTTCCAGTCAGAAGTTGCCTAGTGACCTGTGAACATGTGTACTGAGCACAAGGACAAAGAAAACTGACAGTATACAGGCAGTGCCATCTGCCACAAAAGGTTTTCAGTCATAGCCTCAGAAGCAAAATCATACACACTGTCACAGAAATGCAGACCTAGACTGGAAGCCAATGGCCACAGTCAACAGGCCACATGTTTATGTCAATGACTTAGATAAGAAAAGTGACGGTCAATATGAGTGATGTGACACAAACTTTGGTCACTCAGCTTCCACCAGCAGTCTCTGCCCCTCAGTGAGAAGTAGACCTGTCGCCCTCCATCAGAGACCATGATGGTGGCATAGCATGACAGAGCAACCAGGGCTCAGCAGATGTACACACAAAGCTGACTCAGGTCCAGTTTACTGCAGTTTTCATGGAAAAAAATTTAAAAGTAGTAATACCCAGAGTTTTCTCCACTAAGGGGAAAAGAATGCTTAAAAAAAAAGATATATTTTCAAGGCTGTGAGACCCCCCCCCCCCATCTGCACACCAGTGGCAACAGTGGAAGGAGCCCTAGGGAGGCCATGCTGGCTGCCATCAGTGGGACAGCTGAGGGGACAGGGACCACAGGGTGTCTCCTTCCCAGTCTCAAATGCCTTCCTTGAAGGGGGACTCACATGGGGATGATCATGAACTGTGGAGACAGGTGAGCACAGCCTTCCAAAAGGTAGGTCCTCAAAGGGAGAGCTGTATGGGAGTTGGTCCAGGAAGACCTGCCATTTCAGTTCTTGCTGGCCAGGATGACACCCACACCAGCCAGCTGAACAGAACCCTACTGTGCCCCACCCAGTCCAGGAGATCCCATGAGAGGTAGTGAAGTGGTTGCAAAGGTTTGCCATGGGTGGCTACTGGAGTATACCTCTACCAAGTCCCAGCCTGTCTGTAGAGCTTCCTAAGGGAGTCAGTATTCCTGCACTTGGGCTGGGAAGAGCCAGTGGGTGGCCCCAGGAAAGCTGCTGGCAACTCATCTCTTGCACAGTGTGATGGCTTCATGGCCCCATGGCCTGCTCCATCTGCAGCTCCCAGAGCAGTCGTCATGCTGGCTGTGGTCTTCTGCACCTGCTTCACATCTGGGCCTAGTGATGACCATGAAGAGTGATCTCTAGGGGCCATTCACAGGCATTTTCTTCCCTGGTGGAGGTGAGGGCAGAAGAAGAGGCTGCTCATGACCTTTGGGGCCCCAAAAGTAAGCATTTCCAATCCCCAGCTGGCCAGAGCTCTCTCCCTCCAATTTCCTTCATTCATGGGTCTTCCCTGGGATGATGGGCTCCAGAAGGCCAAATAGAGGGCCACAGCAAAGGTCTCAATGAGGCAATGGATGTTCTCTCATTCAGTTTTCCACCAAATCACCAGTTAGCAGGCTGCTTCTTTAGCCAATTTTGCCATCTTGAGAGTCCAGCGATGTTGAATGGCCAGTGTTTAAACCTCTTCCCACCAAGGACTAGGGCCTTCTCTCCCCATCCAGGCCACCAGCCCCCTCTGTAAGCTAAGGACACCCCCTGTTTGGGCACCACTGCACCAGGGAGCTATGGAAACCTGTTACTGATATTCCAAGTGCCTTCAGAGCCAGGCTCCCACCTCTACCCAGTTCACCTAGCAGGCTGCCCAGAGCCACATGGGAACTACAGCTGCCACCACTGTTTTCCTTCACCGACACCACCAGAGGGCTCAACAGTCCAGCTCAAGCAACCATCTGGTCATGCCAACCCCTTCCCTTCCCATACCCTAAGTCATAGGTCTTGGTCACAGCAGCTGGGACCAACTTCAGATTTTATACAAAAAGCTGGGGACATAGTCAAACCTGAGCATAGGGTGGCTGGACCCAGGAGACTCCTGCATGTAGTGTAGCTTTAGCAGCTCAGCCAGGTACTGAACCACCCTGACATCTTCATTTACCAGGCC
The DNA here is from genome assembly GCF_902686445.1 of Sciurus carolinensis. NCBI lineage: Eukaryota > Metazoa > Chordata > Mammalia > Rodentia > Sciuridae > Sciurus > Sciurus carolinensis. Next base: position 41,368,116 of record NC_062215.1, on the reverse strand, counting down.
CAGGTTCAGCCTCAGGAAGCTCACCTGGCGGCTGGCAACCAGCTCCTCCGTCTCCTTGTCATGGGCAGGCAGGTGCAAATGGTGGCAGAAGGTGTAGAGAAAGGCCTTGGAGCACAGCTGGGTGAGCATGCTCTGGACATGCAGGTAGTAGGTGCTGCCCCGCTTGATCTGAGTGCGATGATCTGCCAAGCGGGGCACCAGAGTGCCCCTGTACAGGGGGCAGCGCAGGGTTTTGTTGTCCAGGTCCAGGATGCTCGTGTAGCGGCTATAGCGGCTCAGGGCATGGAGGGTACCCGCACTGCCAGGGGAGGCCACTCTGAAACAAACAAGTCAAGGTAAGGAGGAAGGGCAGGGATCAGGAAGATGGAGGGGCAGACACTATGATCATGAGGCTTGCTGTCTCTAGGGTAATTCCCACCCAGCCAGCACGCACTGGCTCCTGTAAGAAAAATCTGATCATTAGGCTCTTCAAAGGTCTCCTCACTACCCTCATGACCAAGTTCAAACACCTTGGCTTGCTCATAAGGCCCTGTTAAGTCTGAATCCTCATCTAGTACTTACTTGAAGAGACTTTCCCTAGAGCAGGCCAAGCATTTGTGGGGCCTCAAAATCCCCTTCCTATTTGCTCTGCCTACAGTGCCCTCTGAGCTTGACTCATGCCTCTTGGGCTTGACTCATGCCTATTTAAATCATGTTCATCCCTCCCTGAGCTGCTGTGTTCCTCTGCTTCTGTGACCCTGGTCAAGCGCCTTACCCCAAGCACTTCTCTATGATAGAGATAACAGTTCCTGCTGTTATACTCTTCACTGGGTCACTGCAATGATAAAATGAGCCACCTTAGTATTGTGACTGGCCCGTAGTCAGTGCTGCTTACCATCATATTTACAACTTTAAACTCAGCCCTGATCGTGGTGACTGCTGTTTACTCATCTCCCCACTTCACAAGGAGCATCACCATCCTAGAAATTCCAAGACTAGCACTGATTTGGTCTCATCCCTCACACTGCAGGAAAGCAGTGTGTATTCCAGGAGGGAAGGGGTGGCTTACCTTGTAATTTTGGCACTAGGCAGTGCCTGGTACTTAGCTGTCCTCATAAATATTTGGCAAATGACCATTTTTCTTAGAATGGCGTAGTGACCCGCCCAGAAACGGGCCAGGGTAGGGTGGTCCCAGAATTCAGATCTGAGAACCCCTTCTCCTCCAGGGGGCAAAGACAGGGCTCACAGACCAGCAGCCTTGCCTGGCACCCTCACCTCATCATTCATGGATCATTGCCAACCTTTTAAATTCAGCCAACTTGGCTCTCGGAACCCCTCTACAAGGCACTCCAGGAAACTACCCGAGCCATTCGTCATTCTGAGTCACCCTGGTCCCAGATAAGCCATCATGTGTTGACAGATTGATGAGCTGCCCCTACTTGTGTCTTTTAGAGTCTCTACCTCTGACAAATTAAAAGTTGGGAGGAGAGGAATAAATTGGAGAACAGAGGGAGGTGTGTGTGAGGGATACTGACCCATCATTCCACAAGTAACAGCAGCCAAAAGCAATCCAGGAAAGCCTTTCCTTTCAGGCAGACCCAGTAGCAAGGACTGGATGGTTTCCTGGGAGGCCCTAGAATGGCTCATCCAGAGGCCTACCAGGTACTCAGCCATGCCTGGCCCCTTGGTCTTCCTGACCCAGTGACTAGCCAACCCACCCTCCTGTTCATGCAAGCCAAAGACCCAGATCATTCTCCAGGCACCATCCCCTCACTTCCTGTGTGTCACTAAGTTGCTTCTTTCATCTTCTCAGAACACAGAAAGCATCCCCACTTATCTCCCTGAATGCCAATGCTCTGGTAACCTGTCTCCTCTCCTGAATATGAACTCTTCCAGAGCAGAGGTCTTGCTCAGGTACCTCCAGCTTGTCCCCAGAACCTGCTGGCACAGCCTGGAGTGGATTCTCCAAAAGAGATTCAAGTCAAGAAATGGCACTTGCTGCAACACCACCCACCACCCCAAAAGTCTAATGCAACAAGGGTCGAAGTGAGGTCTAAAACTTCCACTCCAGGGCAAATAAATAGGGGACTCAAGATGGTGGCCTTATTGGTATTGGGGACCCATTGAAAGTCCACATTCTTATGCCAGACCAAATAAATAAGAATCTTCAGGGTGAAAGCCAGGAATCTATGATTTTTAAAATCCTCCCAAATAATTCTGACACAGCAGGACAGACTGGGGTTGGCAACCACTTAGGAACTATGCCCCCTCCCCACCCAGACAGTAAAGGAAACGGAAGTCAGAGATAATGACTTGCCAAAAGCAACACTATGAGTTGGTGTTGGGCCCTGTTTAGAAACCAGGTTTCCTGATCCTGTCCATGACACAAATCTGCCTCATCTCAAACTAACCAGGGCCTTTCCCCACCACCTGGAGCCAGTTACCTCTGCAGGCCAATAAGCTTCCACTTCTGAAAATCCATAATGTGCAAAGGGGAGGAGACCCAGTGCTTGACAGGTTTGGCATAGCGGCCATAGTTGGGAACAAAGATAGACAGTGCCGTCACAAGCTTCCTGACTATAGTCTCGTCTTCCCCCAGGACCACTAGCGTCCTCCCACTGAGTAGGGAGTAGATAGCTGGGTGGGCAAAGGGGTACTGGCGGATGAATTTTAAGGCGTTCTGGCCAGCCCGCTTTTTATGCCTCTCAGAAGATGGGCCAACAGGATGAGCAGAGGAGGGAGTCCTGTCAGAGCTGGTAGAGGCCACACTGCTTACATAGCTGGTGGTATCCGAATAGTTGTCCAAGCTGGTCTTACTGACATCCCGGCTAGCCAGCAGATAGCTTGGGTCCAGCTCATAAGCTGGGAATGCTTCGCAGTTGTCTTGAGAAGAAGGGTTGGTGTTTTCCACTGCAAAGTCCACATGGAACCCTTCATCCTTTTGCCTATAGCGCTGTGGGGGGATACTCACCACACCATCCTCATCAGAGAGAGTGTGGGCCGGAGTGGGGAATGGCACCAGCTTACCATCACTCTCTTTCCCAATACAGCAAGAGGAGTCTATTTGGGGTGGGGTATTTTCCAAGTTGCCCTCTCCAGCCTCACCCAACTCTGGTGGACTGATGCTTGCCTGGAAATGGATGGCCCCCTCATTATCTGCATAGGATTCTTCTTCATTAATGGCACTTGGGTAGCTGGCCTTAAAGTCATCAGGGATGAGGGCTTCAGAAGGACAGGTGCTCAGTACTTCAATACTGTCCTCACTGATGGTCCTGTGGCTAACTGCTTTGCTTCGGACCACCAGGGGGCTCAATGGTACTGTGAGGCTGCCCTGGCTGTCAGACTTAGACAGCACAGAGGTGGACTTCTCCGTGCCCAGAACCTCAATGCTTTCACCACTGCTGATACTCCCTTTCATATCCATATCCAGGTAGTCTAGGTTTTCCTGGGGGTCAAAACTGCTTGACTCTGTCACCTCTACTTCCTTGTATTCCTCATCTCCAAGTTCCTGCTCCATCTTGATCAACACAGACTCCACACTGGACTTGTAAGAGCCAACACTAATTAACACTTTAGGAATTGGGCATTCTTCCAGAGGTCTGGAAAGCAGCTTGTCTTGTCTGGGCTGAGAGGATACACACTCTTGTTTCTCCACCATCTTGTCATCAACCTCTACAAAGTCTTCAAAGAGGAAGTTTGTTATGTGCTGTTGTTTTAGAAGTGCTCTATCAATCTGACTGGTCAAAAGGTAGCACAGGTCTCCTCTGAACATGTGCTCGATGTGGCTGAGCTGGGCCAAAGTCTGGGTGAAATACTCAGTGTCACAGAGTTCCTCCAAGGTCTTCAACTTCTTGTCAAAACACTTGGTGGACTTTGCTTTAATGAGTTTTGGGATGTAAGCTGGTCGGCAGGTGTAAAGGTCTGTGTCATCAGTCTCATCAGGGTTAGAGGTTACAGGTGCCTGGTTGGCCTGATCCTGGGTGTGCTCTATCTCACCAGAAGACAAGTCAGACCCCTTCACCTTCCGATGAGGGTATGAGCGGATCTGCTTCAGCAGGTCTTGATGTTCAATGATGGACTTCTCCACGCTGGCCAGTTCATTGGCTTTCTCAATGGCCTGAGATGAATAAAAGCCTTTGTCATTGGCTTTCTTCTGGATCTCTGTTTCTGTGTGCAGCACTGTCCTAGTGTAATCCAAGTCTTTCAGTTTTTTTTCAAGTTCTCCAGCAAATGCCTTCCTATTGCCTGTCTTCAAGCATTCAGATGCTTTGGAAAATTCAGCTGAAAGCTCCTGGAATTGCTGCATGATTTTATGCTGGTCTGCTGAGATATAAGCCATGCAAAAAGGCCTCACAAAGCCACGGGCCTCCAGGTCATACAGAGTGAGGTGGTGCACATATGCAAAGGCTCCTTCCTTGGAGTCTCCCAGCACCACCTTGGAGTCCTCCACAAAGTTCAGCTTGGGGTAGGCAGAACCCGGAGGATGGCCCACAAAGGAAGCCTGGTAATCCACAGACATGATCCGCAAAGAGAAGTAATTGAGATCAAAGGTACCAAAAACTTTGGTGTCATTAGGGATGGTCAACAAAGGTTGGGGTCCCACCTGCTCAGAGAACTCAGAAATAAGGATGAAATCCCTGGAGAACTTGGCCCCAGACAGTTTTGACCATGGGTTGGCTCCCTGGCTGGCAAAGGGGAAAAGCGGCACTGAATACTCCTCCGGCAGGGCTGGCTCATTATAAGGCTCTTCCTCGTATTCGTCTTCTTTGGTGAAGGCCACCACGTCAGGGGCGCTGATCATATTTCCTGATAAATGGAGAGAACATTGAGAGGAAGTGAGCAGCAACGCTGGGTTAATCAAGGCGGCGAGACGAGGCCTCGGAGGGAGGAAGGGAAGTCCTGGCTGCCTTCTTCAGGCCTACAGGGGTCCTAGGCTGCTTCTCAGGCACGCCTCGGCTGGAACTCCCCCAGCCCCCTCAGAGATGTAGCTCCTCTGGAGCCCTCGGAGGCCTCATGAACATCAAAGGCCCAAGTGATCAAAGAGATTGATTGCTCGCCTCTTTCTCCGGCAAGCAGGGCCAGCGCAAGGAACCTGCAGCGAGCGAGGTCACCGGCACTCCCCCCGAACACGCTGCAACAGCAACAGCCCCAGCCCTGGGTCGGGTGCCCAATGCAGGCTGCGAGTGGCGGCAGGAGTCAGCCAAGGGTTGCCGCCCCCACAGCCAGAGGGCAGAAACCGTCGCGGCTCCTTGGACGCCACAACTTCGAGCCAGCTACCGCGGTGCCGCCATCTTGGTATCACATGACTCTCGGTCATCGGTGTCGCGTGACCCGGAAGCGCCAGGTCTGAGTTGGAGAGAAAAAGATTAGACAGAGCGCTTTGAAAGGGACTATCCGGCAGCCGGCCCCTTCCAAGGATGAGCCCTATTAATCAACCACTGTCCTGAATAAAGGGAAAGTAGGGCAGAGCGGGGATGAGGGGAGAGGAAAAAAAAGCTTGAAGGAGAGTTCCGGGAGTGTAGGGGAGACTGGGAGTTGTAGTTCGTGGTCGCTGTGGGACGCGCGCCTGGCGGAAGCAGCCCGGGAAGGCGGACGGAAGCGGGACACTGAAGTGCGGGGTTGGGTGTAGAGGCGGTAGCGTTCCGGAGACTGCACAGTGACGGCACCCCGAAGGCCTGCGGTTGACAGCAGGAAAGCGCGGCCGATTCCCAGAGGATCTAGTTCCCTTGCGGTGCGCGGTACCAACTTGCCTGATATGCTTAGGCATCCGTGGAGCGGGATCCACTGCGGGCGCGGGGCCTAGGGATGATCTTCCTCGTCACGCGATACGCGCTCCGGTGGCTGGGACAGCCCGCAGGCCGTGCCTTGTCCAGCGCCGCCATGGAAGTGGCCTTCCGAGGCGTGCGGAAAGTCCTCTGTGTGGCCGAGAAAAATGACGCGGCCAAGGGTATCGCCGACCTGCTGTCCAACGGTCGCATGAGGCGGGTAAGAAAGTGTTCTGGCTAGGCTTAGCGCCTTGAGCTGGACAGCGTAGTGGGCGTTCATAAGCAAGATGAAGGTGTCTTCTCCCACCTCTGAGGCCTCACTGTCTTTCGCCCAGACCGTTACAGAAACCTCGTGTCTACCCTTCCTAAGCCCCAGGTTCTCCTTGGACTGATGTGCATTTTTAAATGTAGTTAGGATATGCCACGCATTTGCTTGAAAACCTTTGATCTTTGCCCACAAGTTTTCCCAAACTTGACCAATCCTCTTAAACTCCTGGAACGTAGGCTATTCTGTTGGTCTGGAGTGATTCTAGGGAAATCTGTACTTTAATATTTTTTCCTTCTGATTCTAAAGTTCAGTGCAATTGGAAACCCCTTAGCATACTCCCTAACTTGAAATTCAAGTCTTGGCTGATGGCTCCTCAGCAACCGAGTCCCTTTCCTTTCTCTGCCACATCCTCTGCATTCTGCAGTCCTTTTGATTTTCTTGTCTAATTGCACCCTGATGGGGCAACACTATAAGATTTGGGGATTAGAAGGAAGTCAACCTTGATTTTACTCCTACAGATGAAGGACCGTTGTTCCTTCCTCCCTCAACATCTTTGCTATTTCAAAGCCATACAACTGCACCAAAAAACTGGTAACCATGGCTAAATCATTAACTCCTCTTAAAATTTAAGTCCCTTAAAGGCAGGGATTGTGTCATTCAATACACACTGACCCTATGATTTCCATGGAGCAGACTGTTTTAGGGATAAATGAATAGGACCTTCCCACGGTGTGTGTGTGTGTGTGTGTGTGTGTGTGTGTGTGTGTGTGTTTTAGATATTTTTATTGGTTGTTGATGGACCTTTATTTATTTATTTATATGCAGTGCTGAGAATTGAACCCAGTGCTTCATATATGCTAGGCAAGTGCTGTACCACTGAGCCACAACCCCAGCCCTGCCCACTGTTCTTAAGGAGGTGATATATTATAGGACTGATGGAAAACAGTCTACTAGACTAGTAGATCTAGAAATGAAGCATAGAAAGGAATTGTGGAGAGGATGTCTGGGAAAGATTTCACAAAAGAGATTACATTTCCTAGTCCTCAGGTGGCCTTTCTCCTCTATTCTGTTCAGCACTGGTATCAGAACTCCCAGGAATAACAGCTTTGAATGCCAGTTGGGAAGGTGGGACCTACACAGAGAGGGTCTCGCTCATCCACAATTGGAGCATCAGATGTGCTTCATAGACTCAATTTTGGTTCTGACTGTGCTCATGGTGTCATTGAATTTCAGAGCCAGAAGGAAATACAGAAATAACTTTATTCAAGAATAAATTGAGACTCAGAAAAGTGAATGACTAGACTGTGGTCACCAGGTCATTGATGCACTTGTGTGATCTTGAAATCATAAGAATGTTGGGGGAAGGAAGAATGAATGGTAAACAGACTTTTCATCTGAATGAGAGCACTTAGTGCCATTAATTTGTCATGTGACCTTGGACAAGTCCTTTCTCATCTATGAAAAGATGTTATCTTAGCTTCTCAAGCTTACCTTCCAGAATAAAAATTCCATGGATTCTAGCCCAGCACAATGGCACACATCTGTAATCCGAGCAACTGAGGCTAGCATGACCTTGTCTCAAAAAAAAAAGTCTTAGTAATTTAGCCTAGTTTTTAATCAACAAGAAATAGTGTTGCTTTTTACTATTCCTCCTTATTTGAGTTTTGCTTGATCTTTTTGCTTAGGATCTTTTGTATTTTCACATGGTTTATAGCTTTTACTTACTTTTTGTTTTATAGAGAGAAGGACTTTCTAAATTCAACAAGATCTATGAATTTGACTATCATCTGTATGGCCAGGTAGGTGCTAAATATTTCTGTCCTGAAGCTGAGGTGGGGTTTCAGGTCCATGTGCCATTTTGGTGTATATTCTTTTGGTTTTCAGCTATGGCTAGAAAGAGCAACTATTTACTGTAAATCCTCCCTAATTGCTTGTGTTTTAATCAGTCGAGAATTAGGCAGCCTGACCATATGTAAAATATGTCACTGTCTTAAGAATAACTTTTTTAGCTGAGTGCAATGGCACATGCGTATAATCCTAGCTACTTGGGAAGCTGAGACTGGAGGATTACAAGTTCCAGGCTAGCCTCAGCAACTTAGCAAGACCCCATTTCAAAATAAAAAATGAAAAGGGATAGGGATGTAGCTCAGTGGTAGAGTGCCCCTTTCAATTCTTGTTGCCACATCATATCCCCCCCAGGGTGTGGTGGTGCACACTTGTAATCCCAGCTACTCAGGAGGCTGAGGTGGAAGGATTGCAAATTGGAGGCCAGCCTGAGCAGTTCAGTGAGACCCTGTATCAAAGTGGAATGAAAAACAGAGGGCTGGGGATGTAGCTCAGTGCTCAAAACCTTGGTTCAATCCCAAGTACCACCAAAAATAGAATAAGTTTTGTTTCCTAAGGGTTCCTGGTTAAAGATGATAATTTTATAAGTTAGAAGGAGGTTTCTTTAATATCATGTGGTCCCATATCAGCTGTTTTACAAGAAGTTAATGTGTAGTAGTTTGAGGAGTTTTGGTTTTTGGTTTGTGTATGAGTGGTACTGAGGTTTGAAACCAGGACCTCATGCATGTTAGGCAAACACCCTGCCACTGAGTGACAGACAACCCCAGCTCTGAGAAAACTTTAAGTGATATAAAAGGCGTTGTGATACTAGAATTACAGTGGTGGTTATCTTACTATGGTTTTTGATTTGAAGATTTATTATACATGTTTGTTTCTTCCCAGTCAACTATTTTTAGTTTAGGTTTTTTGGCTTTGTAGGACTGGGGATTAAACCCAGGGCCTTGTACATGCTAGGCAAATCCTCTCTGCTGAGCTACACCCCCAGTCTGACAATTAGCTGTTTTTTTTTTTTTTAATTTTTGCTTTTTTTTTTTTTTTAAAAAATAGAAATTCCTACCTTTTATTTGAACAGTTTGGCAAAATGTAAGTGCAAAAAGATTAACTTGAATTTTGTTATCATTCAGAGTGTTACCATGGTGATGACTTCAGTTTCTGGACATTTACTGGCTCATGATTTCCAGATGCAGTTTCGAAAATGGTCAGTACAATTCCTAGGGGAAGCACTTTCTGATTATTACAGTAAGTTGTAAAAACTATTACAGGAATCTTGAGGCATGTTGATGTTACTATGTAATTTATAATACTAAAATGACCTAGGCTTATCTGATTCATGGTAAATGTTTATCTTTAAAATAAATAGCCACTCTTAGGTGTTCCCCCAAAACAGACCCTCTCACATAGTCATTGGAGTGCATTTATCCTGTTGCACATGTGCATCCAAAATATCATAGCAGCTCATCTTCATGGGAGAGTGAACAGTGGTCTGTGCAGAGTAATAGCTTTGCTTTTAATTCTCTAGGCCTTTTTTTTTTGGCAATGGAGTCTTGCTATTTTGTCCAAGCTGGTTTCAAGTTCTTGGGCTCAAGTTATCCTCTTACCTTAGCCTCCCAAGTAACTAGAATTATAGCACTTACCACCATGCCAGGCTTTTCTGAACCATTTTGGGGGTTCACACATGAGTCCATTGGAATGGTGTGTTCTTATGAGAGTAGAGGACTCTCCATCAGTGCTGAGGTAAGACTCCTTGTGCTTTTGTTTCTTTTCTAGGCAGAGCTGCAACCCCCTTGTTCTCTTTGAAGCAGAAATTGAAAAGTACTGCCCAGAGAATTTTATAGACATCAAGGTAAAATGTTTTAGAAGACATGTGGCACTAAAGTTGAAACTACCACAGATGGTTACACCGAATAATTTCTGTAGTCTTAATGCCTTGGCATTTGGATGTAAGGTTTTGCAACAAACCCCAGATCATGATAAAAATGTTATTTCCACCCATTGTATAAATGAGGCTTTTAAAATTCCGTATCCAAGGGACTAAAGTAAGCTTTTTATGAATGGTAGGTGTTTGAAGTAAGTATTGTTAAATTATTAATTCCAGTGTCAATCCCACCTCTAGAATAGACTGAAGAGGTTACAAAGTATAAGTCATTTAACAATGAATTGTCAGTTTAGGGCACCTGTAGGTAGTTCACTGCTAACTGGGAAACTTTGGGATGAAACTCAGTGAAGTTTTTTTTTAATCAGCACATAATTAGAACCACTAGAGGTCGAAGTGTGTGTTAGAGCTGAATTGTAAGTTTCATTGTATTGGTGAAGTTCAACTAAACCCTTGGTTTTCTAGGGACTCATTTATGAGTCTGGAGGATTGTACCGGTGACTACACCATCAGTAGCATTGTTATGAGCAGTTTTCTCTGACTGCTCTAAAGTTGGCACACTCCAAGAACAGCACTGATCCTCAGTCAGTTCTCATTAGTGCAGAAGTATCAAGTAATTGCTCTGGATTCTGCTTTCACTGCTCTTTATCTTCAGAAAACTCTAGAACGAGAAACGCGGCAGTGCCAAGCCCTGGTGATCTGGACTGATTGTGACAGAGAAGGTGAAAACATTGGGTTTGAGATTATCCATGTGTGCAAGGCTGGTAAGTCTGATGCTATTGACATTCTCTGCATTTCCATACAAGTGAGCTATATTCTTCTGCATATATTTTTTTCCTCCCAAAGCAGTGGGAGTCACACCAGCTGTGTTCCTTGAGCAAGTCACTGAACCCTCAGCTTCCTCATATGCAGTGTCAGGGCAGTCTGACATGCTTCCTAGAACTACTGTGAGGATTAAATGAGTCAGCAAATAGTGTATTTTATTTCTTAAAATTATATATTGAATTTGTGCAAAAGAATGTTTTTACCATAAGGAAAGTACAAAGAAAATCTATAAAATTCTGTTTTTTAAATCTCTCCATATTTTTTGTATAATGCTTGAGTATTCATTGTTAGGTTAGAATGTGGCTCAATGGTAGAGCACTTGCCTACCATATGCAAACCCCCTGGATTCCCTCCCTAGCACTTGAATGAATGAGTGAATAGATGTTGGCATGAATTTGAATGGCTCTAACAGAGTTAACCATTCCAGGTAACTTAGAGGAAGTGATGAGCAACTCATTCTACGGCTCAGAGGGTGAGGTTGACACTTTGCCTAAGTGATATTGTGTCAAAAGTTCTGATAGCTTCTGAGAATTTAAACACATTAACTTTCAAGAACAGATGTTCTTTTCAAGAACAGGTGTCCTATGTTCTTTCTTGAAGGGAAATGAAATTCCCCCACAGGACCTTTAATTGATAGGTAAAAGTAAAGTCTGAAAAGCCCTACCTAAAGAATTTTAGTTAATAGGTAAAATTGACCCTGCTCTTTTTTTCTAGCAATACTGTAAAGGTTGTAGTGATGTCAGGAAGACAGGGATTAAACCCAGGTGCATTTAACCACTGAACCACATCCCCAACTCTTTATACTTTTTGAGACACGGTCTCACTAAGTTGCTAAGGCTGACTTTGAACTCCCAATCCTCCTGCCTCTGCCTCCCAAGTCACTGGGATTATAGACCTGTGCAACCACACCCAGCATATTTCCCTTTTTGATATTGTATCCTGGTAATTTAAACTAGTAGGTGAAGTGAACTCCTTACAACTTCTTGAACAGGTTTGCCTTTCAAGAAGGTGATTTAGGAGAGTGAGCCCTTTGCAATGAGTGCACTGTGATTTGATTTTGACCTTGGTGACCCTTTGTGTTGTATAGTGAAGCCTGGTCTACAAGTGTTGAGAGCCCGTTTCTCTGAGATCACGCCACGTGCTGTCAGGACAGCCTGTGAAAACCTGACTGAACCTGATCAGAGAGTGAGTGATGCTGTGGACGTGAGGCAGGAGCTGGACCTGAGAATTGGTGAGGAGCCAGGGACTCTTCTGTGTTGAGGCATATTAGTATTGGGTTGTAAATCCAGTAACCTCATCATCCATCACTTCCTCATTCCTTCCATCTGCTGTCACTGTCCAGGAGCTGCCTTCACTAGGTTCCAGACCCTGCGACTTCAGAAGATTTTTCCCCAGGTGCTAGCAGAGCAGCTCATTAGCTATGGCAGCTGCCAGTTCCCAACACTGGGTTTCGTCGTAGAAAGGTTCAAAGCCATTCAGGCTTTTGTGCCAGAAATCTTCCACAGGATTAAAGGTAAGGTTGGGGGATGTTGTTCATGGTATGAAAACTACAGGCCCAGGGATAACAAGAAAGTGCTAATAACATTAATTAAGTATGTTTGTGGGGGGGATTGGTTTGTTTTGTTTTTAAGCTTGCTGCCCTTCACCTTGCCCCATTACAATATTTAGAATCCACTGGTTTCCTTAGTAATTCAGAACTCCTCCTCCTTATATCATTTGATTTGTACTATAATACACCTTTTCCTGTCTGTCATATCACATGGCTTCTCTGAGACAGCGTTTCTGTTTATCTTACTAATAGTAACTCATGACCACAAAGATGGTACCGTAGAATTCAACTGGAAAAGGCATCGTCTGTTTAACCACACAGCTTGTCTCGTCCTCTATCAGCTGTGTATGGAGGTAAGAAGTCCCTTGAGAGTTCAATGATCTAAGAAACGTTCTGCATACCTGCCCAGCCATACCCTCCCTGTTGGCAGCAGTGAGCCTGTCCCATTCTTCCACTTAATTACACTGCCTTTAAGTTTGCATCTCAGGGCAAGACCAGAACCCAGGGAATAGCACTAAAAATGTACAGGGGGAATATCTGCAGAACTTTTAGATAAAATCAGAAATTTTGAGATGTATACAACTAAAATTCCTCCTGGTACACATATGGTCACCAGAGTTTAGGGTCAACTTAGACCCACTAGATCATGGATTCTTAGAGCTGGCAGGGAGTTAAGACAGCACCTGGTTCATCCTTTACTTGAGAGAGTATAGAGAGTTGAAAGTCATATGAACAAATTATTTTACATAGTGATAAATTTCAGGACAAAAATAAAGCAAAAGGCTGGGGGCATGGCAGGAACTGTTCTAGATGCAGTGGTCTCGAAAGGCCTAAGAAGCAACATTTGAGTGGGAAAAATGTGTCCCATAGAAAAAGGAGCACTTGCAAAGTGTCACAACCAACTCAGGCCCCATGCCGATCATGACAGAACTGGGACCCCACCTTCACATTCCTGCCCCTCAGAGGTATTGTGCACTGTGTGATGTCACTTCCCATAGGTCAGCACCTCTTTGCATGGTTTAACCCTGGGCCTGTACACAGGGATGCCCAAGTAAAATTCAGACATAACTAGGTTTGATAATTTATGGTATGCTCCTGGCAGGTTTATTAATACTTTGATAAATGGAATGATAACTATTAAGCACCTGTATGTACCACCCCATTAAATGCCATTTTGTTTAATCCTAATAATCCTGTGAGAGCAGTTATGTCATCCCAAATTTATAGAGAAGGAAACTAGAGAAATTGAAGTAACTTGCTCATGGACACAGTAGACATATTGAGTGGCAATCCACTAGAATGGATCCCAGTATGTTGCACCTTCACTAGGATATTATGCAGGAATACTTGACAGGTAGTATACTTTGAGCCCCTCAAAAAGAGCATCTTGTCCCCAGTCTGTTGAGAGGAAGAAATTTGGGTTGTGATATACAAATATCTTCATTAGCAAATCACTTAAACGGAGTTCCTTGTTTATTTACATTCTGTTAGAAATATAAATTTGGTTTTACATTTTCTGGCTTGTATTATCTGTTTTTTCCTATTTCTAACTCTGTATTATCCTGAAATTTAAAAAAAAAGTAATACTGTTATGGGGCACAACTTAAGAACAGACCAATCACCACTGAGAAGTCCAAATTTGAGAGTCTTTATTAAGCTGGCCAGCTAACTGTCTCACACAATGCCCCAAAAAATGGCTGTTGGGAGAACAGCCCCGACCACAGGGTTGTAGGGGTTCTTATACCAAAAATCACATTAATCATAAGTGTCTGTTGCTGTGATTTGAAATTACACATTAACATCATGAGATCATTGACAGCGGGGGAAGTGGATCAAAATGACCCTTAGCTACAAACTAAAGAATGTTTACTAACATCTACACAATCACTGTTCACATGGTACATTGTTTAGGAGCAATAGGAATCAAAAGAGAGCAATTCTTTACTACATAGGAGTTGCCATTGTATATTATTAAACATGTCACACCAAGTAACTGATGATGGGCACAGAGGTGGGGTGTTCCCATGTGAGAAGCTTATTTCCTACATAACATGGAGTCTCAGAGCAAAATGGAGTCTGTTTAGTCATTTCTCTTAGAGTCTGGCCTATAACATTCTCATGGAGTCAGATCTGTCAGCCCATCACAATACTATGCAGGTATAGATACAAAACTAAACTTGGGAGATAAATAGATTGGTATGTTGTCATCTTTGAAGTAGGCACCTTAAGGCTTGTAAAACTGCCCTTCAGAATCTTGGTTTAAGTGGGAAGGGGATGATGGTGTCCACCACACTGTCAAATATGAGTGTCATTAAATGGGGGCCCCTCCTGGGCTGTGACTGAACCCTCTGCTGGTGATCACCATGATTTGGAATGGTAGGCAGCAGCTGTTACAGGCAGGCTGCAGATGACACATCCCTAGGTTAATGCAGTCTTTGTTCTCCTGGCTTTCTAGGATCCCCTGGCGACTGTGGTGGAGATCAGATCTAAGCCAAAGAGCAAGTGGAGGCCTCAAGCGTTGGACACTGTGGTATGTTGCAGACAGACTATTCCAAGCATTGGAGAACAATTACTTCCTATTGTTGGGACTGGGGTTCTGCATGGGCTGTGGCCCAGTGGAAGGAAGATCATTTGGGGAAGACATGGGTTTTCTTTGTCTCTTACAGCTTTTTTGTTTTTAAAGTTAATAAATGCAGCATAAGTCCATTATATGAGGTTGGAGAAACAAGAAGAAATGACAGATGAACCATGATATTCCCATCCTAATGAAATCAATGATGTAATTTTGATGTCTTCTCTTGTTTTGGGTACCAGGGATTGAACCCAGGGGTGCTTAACCACTGAGCCACATACCCAGCCTTTTTTTTTTTTTTGAGACAGGGCCTCACTGAATTGCTGAGGCTGGCTTTGAACTTGTGATCCTCCCATCTCAGCCTCTAGAGCCACTGAGATTATAGGTGTGTGCCACCACACCCAGCTTCTTATTTTTATGTGTATATTTTTATAGCATTATAATTGGCGTAGCTTGTTTTGGGGTTTTGTTTGTTTGTTTTCACACAAGGTAAACATTTGCTAGGCAAGTACTCTACCACTGAGCTATACTCTCAGCCCAAAGTATTTGTTTTATTCCTGGCTGGTTAGATGTGCTTTGACTTATCGTCAGGAGCATTGTCATAGTATCACATAAGGAAAAGAATAGCTGGTTATTCCCTAGGAGGTATTAAAGAATACTTTTCATCCTCCAGGGCAATTTCCTGGGACTTGAATGGTAGTTTCCAGAGTGTGATTCTCAGACTACCATGCATTAGCATCAGTCTGTTAGACTGTTGGTTAAAAATGCATATTTCAACCTCTATCCCAGCCTACTCTTATCACATTTTCTGGTGGTTGGACCTTTGAATCTTCTGCCTCCCCAGGAAAGTCTCATGATTGCACGTCAGAGAACTGCTAGCTGGCATCTGCTGGAAGTTCCAGAAATCTTCCCTGGACACAGTCTTTCCCTCTCAGCATGATGACAACAGCTGGAGTTGCAGGAACCAGACCTGCCTAAAAACACATCATGTAGTCATGGCAGGTCCTGACTCATACATTATACCTTAACATGCCTATTGCCCCTCTTATTAGGAGCTGGAGAAGCTGGCTTCTCGCAAGTTGAAAATAAACGCTAAAGAAACCATGAGGATTGCTGAAAAGCTGTACACCCAAGGGTAAATATTCTGTATTTGGCAGTAGAATTTGCTACATCTTTATCTGTATATGGAATAATTTAGAAATAGATCTTATAGGGAAACACAAACTGTTTAGATATCTCCCAGCTCTGACAGAAAAGGCATTTCAATATAAGAACCCATAAATAAATTGAACTTCCTTTTTTTTTTGCTTTTTGTTTTGTTTTCCCCCCAGTGCTGGTATCAAATCTAGGACCTCATGCACACTAGGCAAGGGCTATATCACTGAGCTATATCTTACACCCAGCCCAAAGTCCTATACTTTTTTGGTGTGATGGGATGGAGGGTACTGGGGATTGAAGTCAGGGGCACTCAACCACTGAACCACATCCCCAGCCTATTTTATATTTTATTTAGAGACAGGGTCTCACTGAGTTCTTTAGCAACTCAACATTGCTGAAGCTGACTTTGAACTCATGATCCTCCTGCCAAGCTGACAAAGTCTTATTCTTAACCCCTCAGCACCCTTCCTGAGGGATGATGAGCACCCTAGCATTGAGGTTCCTTAATTGTGCTGTCAAAACATGTGATTGTTAAGCACTTGAAATTCGAGTGCTTAACATATCCAAATTGTGATATGTTGTAAACATGAATATAAACTGAATTTTGAAGATTTGTGTGAAATAAGATATAAACTATCTCAATATTTTTTCTTATTTTTTGTAATGCTAGGTATTAAATCCAGGACCCCACATGCTAGGCACAAACTCTACCACTGAACTACATTGCCAGCCCCTATCTAAATAATTTTTTGCTGGCTAGTATGAAATTTTTAATTACATAGAGTCCATGTTACAGTTTTATTAGACAGCACTGTTCTTGGTATGCTTTAAGAAAGTTACAGAAGTGCACTATTGACTGACTGGATCAGGAAGGCTTGTACATCGCGTAGGGTCTTTCTGTCAGACAGACCAACCCTAAGAGGCCCATGATGTGCCCTAGGCCACAAGGCTGTTGCAGAGTCCTGGGCCTTTATCCTGTCTTATGTTGTCCCTTTGTAGTCTCCTTTGGCTTCTCAAAGTGACCCAGCAGAAAACTTACTGCTTTCCACTCTCCATTGGCAGGAGTTCCCATCTCTGACCTTTGTTCAGCATAGATCACTTAAGTGCTTTTCAGTTGAGCTGGCTACATCTGATGGTTGACTGCAGGTGTGTCCTGGGACTTGAAGTTGTTACAGACTAATGGAAGAGTTTAGTGATTTCTTTCTCATTTGTTTACCTTCCTTTTAGGTATATCAGCTATCCCCGAACAGAAACAAACATTTTCCCCAGAGACCTAAACTTGATGGCATTGGTGGAACAGCAGACTCCAGATCCACACTGGGGGGCCTTTGCCCAGAGCATTCTCGAGCGGGGTGGCCCCACCCCACGCAATGGAAGCAAGTCTGATCAAGCTCACCCTCCCATCCATCCCACCAAATACACCAGTAACTTGCAGGTTTGTTTCTCTGAGTGTCCAACCTGCTGGAACCCAGTGGCAGGTGCTGAGGATCAAAATATGATTTGAATTTGTCCTACAGGCCCTGATTTTGGAAAATAAGTGATGTTGAAATATCTCTTCCAGGGGCTAGGGTTGTGGCTCAGTGTAGAGTGCTTGCCTGGAATGTGTAAAGACCTTTTGTTCCATCCTTAGCACCGCATATAAGTAAATAAATAAAACAAAGGTCCATTGTCAACTAAAAAATATATATATACAAAAAAAAAAGAAATATCTCTTCCATTTCAAAAAAGAGAAGTTAGTGTTAGACACAGTCACGTTCCTGGTTTTCCAAACAACTACCCCCTACCCCACCCGTGTCCCCATGGTAGACTCCACTCGGTCAGCTCTGCTGTTTCTTCACCAGTCCCTCATATAGACGCAGATAAGGCGACCTACCTTCCCCCATGCCCTTGCAGAGCCTCCATACCCTTACTAGCTTCCTAGCCTTGCTGGTTCCTTGTTACCTAGAAAAAGCCTTAACCATCTTCCAAGACTGGATCAGTTTCCATAACCTTTCAGAACCTTTCCTACCACCCACTGTCTTACTGCAGTCTCTCCAGCATTTCACAATCACCTCTGCTCAGCCATTCAGTGGTTCAGTCATTTCCTCAGCTGGGGCGTAAGCACTGTGGGAAGCAGCTATTATGTAACCTTGTTTGCATCTACCACTAAGTAAACTTTGGTTTTTTTCATTCTTTGTTTTGGCACTACTGGGGGTTGAAACCAGGACCTCATGACTCTTAACCAAATTCTCTACTGCTGAGTTCCCTGCCCACTCCTTTTTATTTTATGTTTTGAGACAGGGTCTCACTAAGCTACCCAATCTAGTCTTGAACTTGTAATCCCCCTTGCTTCAGCCTCCTGAGTTGCTGGTATTACAGGTGTGCACCACCATGCCTGACTGCTCTTCTTTTAATAACACATATTCTTTCCAATTTAAAAAAATACCTTTGCAGCCAGGCGCAGTGGTACACCTGTAAACCCAGCAACTCAAGAGGCCAAGTTAAAGTATAATCTCTTATAGTTATAAAAACTTTCTAATACTGTATTATGAGCATTTCCCATATGCTGCAGCATTTAAAAGTATAATGTATAAGCTGGGCATGGTGGCACACACCTTAATCCATCTACTCAGGAGACTGAGGCAGGAGGATTAAAAATTTGAAGTCAACCTGGGCAATTTAGGGAGACCCCGTCTCAAAATAAAATGAAAAAGGCTGGGGCCTAGCACAATGGCACATGCCTGTAATCCCAGCTACTCAGAAGGCTGAGGCTGGAGGAACACGTTAGAGGCCAGTCTCAGGAACTTGGCAAGGTCCTAAGCAACTTAGACCCTGTCTCAAAATAAAAAATTTAAAAAGGGCTGGGGATGTGATTGAGTGGTTAAGCATCCTTAGGCTCAATCTCCAGTACAAAAAAAAAAAAAAAAAAAAGCTGGAGATAATAGTAAGCGGTGGAGTACTTGCCTAGCATTTGCAAGACTCTGTGTTTAATACCATAAATAAGTAAGTAAGTAAATGATTACACCAGTGATCCACAATTTATTTTGCCATATGTGTTTTTCTAAGATTTAATTTTCAACTTTTTGACACATGATGACACTTACACATAAATATTTGTGTGGATCTCAATTATTTCCTACAAATGAATGAATGAATTTTGGGGGGTGGATACAAAAGATTGAACCCAGGGGTGCTTTACCCACTGATTTATATCCCACAGTCCCCTTTTTAAATTTTATTTTGAGACAGGGTCTCACTGAGTTACCGAGGCTGGCTTTGAATTTGAGATCTTCCTTCCTCAGCCTCCCAAGTCACCATGTGTACCACTATGCCTGACTCCTCTGAATGACCTCTTAGAAGGTGAATTATTAGATATAAGTATGAACATCTCATGGGAAGATTTAGCCTCACTGAATCCTTTCTTACCTGATTGATGCAAATTCACCCCAATAAATCTTTGCTTGAGTGCAAGCATGACATTGGCTCAGGCAGCCAGTTGTAGCATTACTCTGATTCTTATCTTTCAGAGAAATTCTGTTTCTGTTGAATTTACATCAGAAAAACCCATCCTGGGCCAGAGGAAATAATGACTACCCTTGCTTGCCTTTGACTGATAGGATTGTGAGGTTTATCAACCAAAAACCATCAACTCCCCAAGGACCTGCCTAGCCTCACATTGGTGTAGGCCCTAAGGAGTACATGGCCTATTGTATAGAGCTTTAGATTGACAGTGGCATAAACCAGGTTGAAACTACTGATGATGATGCTATCCTTGAAAGATGCTGGTTCTGGAGAGATTCTTCCTTTTCTTCAGGGAGACGAACGGCGACTGTATGAGTTCATCGTTCGTCATTTTCTAGCTTGCTGTTCCCAAGATGCTCAGGGGCAGGAGACTACTGTGGAGATTGACATTGCTCAGGAACGCTTTGTGGCCCATGGTCTCATGATTCTGGCCCGAAACTACCTGGACGTGTATCCATATGATCACTGGAGTGACAAGGTGATAAGGAGGTGGGCCCCAGGGAGAGGGAGGACAGTGGAACTCCAGACCTATGCTGGTTGATGGAGCAGACAGAGTATTTGTGATCTGATCTCTGCACCTGCTACTCTCTCTAGCTCCTCCCTGTCTATGAGCAAGGCTCCCGCTTCCAGCCCAGCACCGTGGAAATGGTGGATGGGGAGACCAGCCCACCACAACTGCTCACCGAGGCTGACCTTATCGCCCTCATGGAGAAGCATGGCATTGGTCAGTAGCTCATGTGGGGAGCTTGTAACTCTCAGGCACTTAACTGTGTACCAGGCTCCCAGTCACCTCTCAGCACAGGTGCTACCTTCTTATCCCCATTTAATAGTTAAAGCCAGGCCTAGAGAGGTTAAGAATGTACCTGGGGTCACCAAATGTGTGCATTATTAATTTGGGTCCAAATAACTCCACAGCCAATGTAATTTTGGGGTTACTGAATTTTAGTTTGGATTGTTTTGCAGTGCTGGAGATGGAACCCATGCCTCTTACATAATAGGCAAGGGCTCTGCTACTGAGTCACATCCTTACCCTTCAGCCATTGCTTCTAAGCCCCACACTATACCATATGTGTGATGTATGGCTCAAGACTGATCAGGGAGTGCCCATTAGCCCACATGGGGATTTGGGTTTTTTTTTTTTTTTTTATCATTGCTTTGTTTTGTTTTGTTTTTTAATTAAGAGCAACAAATAAGTTATCAGCAATTAAAATGATAGGTTTGTCCTCAAATCTGTATCTTCATTCTTTGAAATATCACATTTGGCAGCCCTCAACCTGAAACTGTAGTGTGAGTGGCAGGCACTAGAGACACAAAGAGAATTAAGACCTAATCTTTCCCTTTAAGGATTCAGTCTACCAGAAAACAAACCAAACCCAGCAAAATGTGATGGGTTCTGCAGGAGCAGGCAGGAAAGGGGACTAGCATTTGAGCTGAATCAGAAACCATATAGTGACCCTTCCTGATCAATGAAGGCAAATCCAGCCTAGGCAGAGCCTGAGGAAGGACATGGAAATAGGAAAACACACATCTGCTATGGATGGAGTGTGTAAAATGAAAAGTCAAATAAGATGAGGGTAAAGAATAATTTGAGCCAATTTTGCAGGGCCTTGTGTGTCCAGCGAAGATTTCTAAATGAGGGAACCACATAGACTTAAGTTCTTAGCAAATAATTTTTTGTGGGGAGGGGTTTACTGGGGATTGAACCCAGGGGCACTGGACCACTGAGTCACATCCCCACCCCTAATTTGTATTTTATTTAGAGACAGGGTCTCACTGAACTGCTTAGTGCCTTGCCATTGCTGAAGCTGACTTTGAACTTATGATCCTCTTGTCTCAGTCTCCCAAGCCACTGGGATTATAGGTGTGTGCCACCACACTCAGCCTTAGCAAATAATTTTAAGAGTTTTATTAAGACGTAATTCATATACTACATAATTTGCCCATTTAAAATGTACAGTTCAATGCAAGGGATGTAGCTCAGTAATAGAATACTTGCCTAGCATGTGTGAGGCCCTGGGGTTGATCCACAGCACTGCAAAATAAAAGATAAAGTTCAGTGTTTTAGTATATTCACAATGTAGTACAACTATCACTACAGTTTTAGAACATTTTCATCTCAAAAAGAAACCCATTCCCTTTAGCAGTCATTTCCCATTCCTCCTTCCTTTAGGTTCCCCCCAGCCCTAGGCAATCCCTAATCTTTCTGACTTAGTAAGATTGCCTTTTTTGAACCTTTCATGTAAAAGGAGTCATATAATATGTGGCCTTTTGTAATTGACGTCTTTTTGGATTTTTTTTTTTTTTTTTTTTTTTTTTTTTTTTTTTGCGGTGCTGGGAATTGATCCCAGGGCAAGCACTCTATGAACTGAGCTATATCCCCAGCCCTGTAACTGACTTCTTTTATTTAGCATGATACCCTCTAGAGTCATCTGTGTTGTAGCATGTCAGATCTTTTATCTTTTTTATTACTAATATTCCATTGAATAGATAGACCATATTTATCCATTTGTCAATTGATAAGACACTTTGGTTGTTAAAACTGTTCTGCTGTTATGAACAATGTTACAGATAGTCATGTTACAAGATTTTGTGTAGACATGTTTTCCAATCTCTTGGGTACCACTAAGAATGGGGTTGCTGCACCCCTTTTTTTGAGGAACTACCAAACTGTTTTCTGACATGGTTGCAACATTTTACTTTCCCACCAGCAGTGTGTGAGGGTTCTAGTTTCTCCATACCCATGCAAACACTTTTTATCTGTCTTTCTGATTATGCTGTAGTTAAGGAGTATGAAGTGATATTTCACTGAGGTTTTATTATTTCCCTAATAGCAGAGCTACTTTTTTCTTGGTTGATTGTTTGGTACTGGGGATTGAACTTAGAGGCTTTACCACTGAGCCTACATCACCAGCCCTTTTTGTTTTGGTTTGAGACATGGTATCACTAAGCTGGCCTTGAACTTAGGATCCTCTTATTTCAGCCTCCCAAATCGCTACGATTACAGGTGTGCTTGACCAGAGCTACATTTTAAAAGAGCCCTTTGGCCACAGCTTAGAATGGGTTGGGTAGAGGTGGGGGAAGAGACTAGAAATAGGGAGATGAGGATGTTGCAGTGCTGTAGCCATGGTCCTGATCCAGGAAGGGTAGAATTTAAAAGAGGAGTTATAACAAGATACAATAGCGCACACCTGTAATCCCAGCAGGAGACTCACAGGTTCAAAACCAACCTCAGCAATTTAGCAAGACTGTCTCAAAATAAAATTTCAAAAGGGCTTGAGGTGTAGCTCAGTGATAGAGCACTTGCCTAACATATGGGAGGCCCTGGATCCAGTCCTTAGTACCTAAATTAAAAAGTTGTGAAGCTGGAGTTGACAGCTTTGATGAATGATGGGATGGAAGGGACAGAAGAGCAAGGTCCCACTGTGATTTCTAGTATGAGCCAGATATTAATGGAGCTATCTTACCTGCATAGGCCATCCAGGTACATGAGGGATCCTAGTGTGATTGAGGTTCCCCCAGACACTGCAGTTGTCTCTGATGTTTCAAAGTAACTGGGAAATGGCTTCCAGGTACTGATGCAACTCATGCAGAGCACATCGAGACCATCAAAGCTCGGATGTATGTTGGACTCACCTCAGACAAGCGGTTCCTCCCAGGGCACCTGGGCATGGGACTTGTGGAAGGTAAGAGAGAAGGGAGCTTGCAGTGACTAGCAGGGAGAGCACATTGCCCAAATCCCCAGGATTATTACACAGGATCTCACAGAACACTGCTCTTTCCCTGCAGGTTACGATTCCATGGGCTATGAAATGTCCAAGCCTGACCTCCGGGCTGAGCTGGAAGCTGATCTGAAGCTGATCTGTGAGGGAAAGAAGGACAAATTTGTGGTACTAAGGCAGCAAGTGCAGAAATACAAGCAGGTTTTCATTGAAGCAGTGGCTAAGGCAAAGAAGTGAGTACAGGCCATGGCCGTAGCATCTACCCATGAGAAGTGGGAGTTCTCAGAGATAGTTCAATAGGAACAAGGTGATATAGTTACTCCTGACACTTGCTTTTTGGCATGCTAACCACGGTTCATCTTCACCAGTAGTCTCTTTACCTGTGAAAGAGGGGAACTGACCATGTAGGCTCTACCCCTTTTGTTTTCCTCCTCTGGGTTTGTCAGTATAGAAACAATAATTAGGATGATTTACTCCAATTATTCTGGATTTTTGGTTTAGAAATACCATTCTCTTGATATTAAATCTTTTTCGGGGGGGAGGGGGAGTACTGGGGATTGAACCCAGGAGTACTGTACCATTGAGCTGCCCCCCCCCCGCCTTTTTTTTTTTTTTTTTTTTTTTTTTTTGAGACAGAGTCTAAGTCACTTAGGGTCTTACTAAGTTGCTGCATCTGGCCTCAAATGTGCAATCCTCTTGATTCAGCCTCCTGAGTTACTAGGATTATAGGCATGCAACACTGTACCTATCTTGATGTTAAATCTTGAATTAGCACCATCTTTTACATCAGAAAATCCAAATACTAGTGTATGATCCATTATTTTCTGTGGAACATTTGAAGGTGACTACTTAGCATGCAGCATGTGTGTGTGTCGTTAGAAATAATGTGTTTTCCAAAAAAAAAGAAAGAAAAAGAAAGTGTTTTCTGCCTGATACTGTGATTTACATCAGCTATATTATATAATTTTATATAATATATAATTATATACAACATAATTGTGTGTGTGTGTGTTTACACACACATATGTAAAATTCTATCTTTTAGACTCTCCAAAATGATGTGTCTTTGTTGCTAATCAGATGAGTGATGGGAGGGTGCATATTGATGAGCCACAAGATGGAGGCTAGTTGCCAGGGAAAACAAATGTTAGAGAATTGGAACTTTCAGCTCCACCCCACCATACACACACACTTACAGGGAGGATAAAAGTGGCTGAGGGTTGTGTTGCTCACCAGTGATCACCAATGATTTATCAATCTTGCCTAAGTAGTAAAACCACCATAAAAACCCAGAAGCAGAGCTGGGGGCATAGTTCATTGGTTCAGTGCTTGCCTAGTATGCTCAAGGCCATGAGTGGATTGAACCCCAGTACCACAAAACACACATGCACACACATAGGCCTCTAAGAACTTTCAAATAGCTAAATGTGGGAAAGGATGGCATACCTACAGAGAGCATAGAGGCCCTTCCCATGTGTCTTGCCTTATGCATGTGACTGTTCACCTGAGTTTTGTGAGCTGCCCTAAAAAATTAAACCTGAGGAGTGGGTCATGGGAAGCCCAGTGCCAGTTGGTCCCAAGCACAGGTCACAACCTGGAATTTGTAGCTGGCATCTGAAGTTGAGACAGTCCTGGGGACTGAACCATCAACATTTAGAGTCTGACACTTACTCCAAGTAGAGAGTGCCAGAATTGAATTCAGTTAGAGGATGCCCAGTGGTGTCTGCTGGACAATTGCATGTTGTGGGGGGAAATTCTACCACCACATGTCTTTTGCATGTATGGTAGGAAATGACAGTTTGGGAATTTTTTTTTTTTAATCCTTCAGATCACACCATGCCACTTTTAAAAAGAATTGCACAAATTAGCATTAATTGTAGACACATATTTCTGATGTTTGTGTTTGGACCCAGTCTGGTGTTTTTGTTTGTCTACCGATAGCTGATTTCCTTCCAGGAGTCATGAGCCAGGGCCAGTGGAGAGCTCAGTCCCCTTTCTGCCTGCTGCTCAGGCTTGTGGCTCCCAGACCAGCTGGTTCCAGGCTCACATATGTTCTTGGCATATGAGAGTGTTGTAGATTTCTCTGCATTGATTGATGCCCACTGTATGTCTGTGTTTGCTTCAGATTGGATGAGGCCTTGGCCCAGTACTTTGGGGAAGGGGCAGAAGGGGCCCAGCAAGAAGAGATCTACCCAGCCATGCCAGAGCCCATCCGAAAGTGCCCACAGTGCAACAGAGACATGGTCCTCAAGACCAAGAAGAATGGAGGGTTAGTGCCCAGCTTTTGCCTTTACCTTTGCTTGCCTAGCACCTGCTGTGTTCGCCCCCCAGTACTGAAAGGCCCTGTCAATTCATGTCCATGTCATTATTTAAAAATAAGCCTGTCGGCAGTCTCTGGGCAAAGTGTTAGAGCTAGCAGGATAGCAGGGTGGGGTCTGGGGTGTGAAGTGCTGTAGGAAGTCAGAGTAGTTAGGGAATTGAATGATGGTGGGCATTTTGGTCCCTATAAAATAGACATTATTTACCCAAAGTCTGGCAAATGGGGAACATGAGCTTCAGATCCAGATGGGTTTCAATTCAAGTCCCACTTCTACCACATATAAGCTGTATAATCCAAAACAAGTTATTTGACTCCCCTGATTCCTAATTTGTTTTTCTGTAAAATAAGAACAATAGTACCTGTTTCACAAGGCTGAGTTATTGTGGGGATTTGAAGAATTAAGACATGTTATCCAGTACATGGTAGATGCTGAACAAGTACAGTTTTTCTTCTTGCCTAGTTTTAGTTCTAAATTGGGCCTGAAAATCTCAGCTCCCTTTTCATTTCAATAGATCAGGGTGGGATCAGTTGTCCAATCTGGCCCATTTTCCCAAGTCAGCAGCTGACCACTGCAAAAGTTCATGATGAAAGAAGTGAAAAACAGAGACAGCCACGCTTTGCCCTGCACCATCTCTCTGCCTGATGTGATAACAGGGTGCTCTGCAGACATCATCTCATTGGTTCTTCATAACTGCCCACAAAACAGGTGTTTTAAAGAGTGACAAACTCTGGAACTTTAGCGGGCTGAGGGGCTGGTTCTGAGTAGGGCAGCTATGGTGAGTAGATTCTGATCCCAAGTCCCCACTTCCTTTTCCACTCTACCCTGCTTACCTGGGGCCGTAGCACTGTGTGAATGAGGAAGGTGGTTCCCCCTGACTCCTCCCAGCCCAGTAGCCAAAGACCTGGCTAGCCTGGTGACAAGAAGAGCACTCTGGCTCTCAGCAGAGGGTGTGGCCAGAGCCAGAAGTGGGTGTCAGGGCTTGTGGGCCCACAAACACAGAGACCAGTGCCATTCAAGGCTTAATCAGCACCTGAGCATAGAGTTTAGTGCTTAATAAATCGTATGGTAGTTTTTTCTTTGCTACCAGTAGGTAATTGGATTGATAATCATTAAAATATAAAGGAAAAGAATTTTTACCAGGATTCTTGATGAAATACTTCTCAGAATCACTGAGGGCGGGCTGCAGATTATGCCAGTATTTTATCCGGTAATTCCAATTTCTGAGTTTGTGAATTTTTCATTTAAATAATTGGACTTCAGTTGGTTTTCTGCCTGGTCACACCCAGACCCACTCTAAGGAATTGAGTAAATCACATGCATGTTGCCGAGTTAAACCCTCAGTTTCATGACCTGAAGTTATCAAGAAATGTGCAAGAAAAACAAGCAGTATAGTTTTGGAGAGAAAAGTCACTTTCCTAAGACAGGTGGGTTTCCAGGCCTAACTCCCACTTGCTCCATGTGTGTTCCTGGCACGTTTCCAGATCATCCCAAGCCTCTCTTTACTCACAGGCAAACTGAGGTGCTCAGAACACCATCCTGGGTTATTATGAGAAAGAAGCAAGAATGTGGGAGTGCCCAGCACAGGGCATTTGGTGCACAGTGTGACCCTGGTTGGTGGTAGTTTTTTTAAATAGAAAGCAGGGTCAGCAATAGCTGCTTCATTTTTTAAGGATGAGAGAAACAAAGGCAGGCTTGATTTTCTAAACCATTTGATGCCAGTCACTCTGCATCCAGTTAAGTGTCCTCCAAAAAATAAAGGTCTTCTAAGTCAACTGAAGAAGGGTTTCCTTGGTAGATGCTGACAGCCACTACACACCTTCTGTATTCCTGTGGTTTGACCCTAGCCATCCCTGCTTCACAGATTCTACCTCAGCTGCACAGGTTTTCCAGAGTGTCGATCAGCTATTTGGCTTCCTGACTCTGTGCTAGAGGCCAGCAGGGATGGAAGTGTGTGTTCTGTTTGTCAGCCACCCCCTGTGTACAGGTAAGTCAAGTTCCTTTTGAGGAGTGCACCACAGGACCACCTTTCCCTTCCTCATACGGGAACCCAGGTGGGAGCATCCAGGGAATGCCCTGCCCAGGCACTGTTGAGCTTTAGCTATGCTCAGCAACAGCCCAGGCAGTCAGACTATTCTAGGTCTGCTGTGTTTGGTGGAAGCCTGGTCTACGGTTGAGCCCTCCCTCATCCTTCAGCAACCACGGAGGCACCTTTCCAGACATACCATTGCAGCACTGGGCACAGGAAATTATTCACGTGTTAAACGAGCTATCTAGGCTCCTCCATAAAGCCCAGAGCCCTAGTGCAAACAGTATTTCTCAAACCTGTTGGCCAGTGGACCCCTCACACTCTAGGAACTCATTGAGGAGCCCAGAAAGCTTTTGTTGTGGGTAATGTTTTCATCATATATCATGTTGAAATTAAAGTGGAGACATCTTTTGAAGTATAGCAAATGGCCAGGCATGGTGACACATGCCTATAATCCCAGGGGATTGGGAGCCTGAGGCAGGAGGATTGCAAGTTCAAAGCCAGCCTCAGCAAAATAGGGCTGGGGGTATGGCTCAGTAGTTGAGTGCCCTTGAGTTCAATCCCCCACCAAAAAAAAAAAAAAAAAATACAGCAAATGTGTTGCTTACTAACAAAAATTGTAAAGGTGATTTTAGGACAAAATAACTACTTTCCAAAGCAGAAATAGAATAATACTAATGAAGAGAATGCTCTGCATTTTTGCAAGACTAGATTCCCATCTCTGCTACTATAGCCACAGCTGAACTACTGCATGTATTGTCACTTCTGAAAAACCCTGGTGGGCACACATGGAAGAATGGGAGCAAATTAGATACAGTTTCTTAGCATTATTATTGTTTCAGCCTCACCTTGAAAGAGTGAACCCTAAGGGACCCTGGAACCACACTTTGAGAACCATTGTTGTAGAGAAATGGAACCTTTCAGAGGTGTCTGTATATTGGATGATTAACTAAGGGTCTTTGGTTTCATCTGCACTATTTCCCACTCTGCATTTTGGTGAAGACTGGAGGTGACTTGTGCCTTCCATGAGCTTCCAGGGGCATGAGAGGTGGTGAGGGAAGGCCTGTGGCCAGAGTAACCTCTATGGATCAAGGAAAAGATGCTGGCACCTGGGTATCAAAAATGTTTTTTCTCATCTTCTGGCCTCACTAGGTTGAAGTTGAAGTTCAAGCGTGGCAGCCTTCCCCCAACCATGCCCCTTGAGTTTGTTGGCTGTATTGGTGGATGTGATGAACCCCTGAAGGAGATCTTGGGCCTGAGATTTTCATGGGGACCCCCCAGAGCTAGCCAGCCTGCCAGCCAGCCCGCCAGCCAGCCCTCTGGCTACCTGCAGGCTAGCCAGTCCCTGAACAGGATGGATAGCAGCCAGCACAGCCAGTCCCAGCCTCCTGCCAACAGACAGACTGGACCCTCAAAGACTCTGACCCGGACCCTCCTGCCACCTGCAGCCACAGGTGAAGACAATTCCATTACCTGCAACTGTGGCCAAGAAGCTGTGCTGCTCACTGTCCGCAAGGAGGGTCCCAATCAGGGCCGGCAATTCTATAAATGCAATAACAGCAGCTGCAACTTCTTTCTGTGGGCTGACAGCAGCCATCTTGGAGAAGGAGAGGCCCCTGTCTCTACCTCAAGGTTCCCAGGCAGCTCATTGGGAAACCCACCAGGCTCACTGGGTGGGTTCAGCAGACCTGGCAGTGGCAGTGATGGTAGCACATCCTGCCTATGCAGTCAGCCTGCTGTCACACGGACTGTGCAAAAGGATGGACCCAACAAAGGGCGCCAGTTCCACACTTGTGCCAAGCCACGAGAGCAGCAATGCGGCTTCTTTCAGTGGGTCGATGAGAATGTGGCCCCAGGCAAAGCAGGTAAGGCATACAGGTCCCTGGTTGGGTTTCCACAGTGGTCTCTACTTCAGAGACATGGAGAAGAAAGCAGGGCAGTGTAGTGGTGGGATCCATAGGGGGTGCCCCGCTGCCTTGCCCCACCTTTTTATTGACCACTTCCAGCAAGGTAATGAATCGCAGTCTTCATTTCAAATTAAAGGGTAGCTGCTATAAATTGGGTAGCTCACTGTGCCTGGTACTGCAGTGAATATACTTTCTGCAGCAGGCCTCTTTCACTTTCAGCAGGCAAACATCTCAAATGATCTCAGTTTGACCAGTGAGGAAGCTGAGGCCCAGACCAATGAAGTAGCTTTGTTCACAGTCACACTGCAGCAGCCCAAGTTAGGCAAGTAGGTCTTTCCTCTCCCACAGCCCTACTCTCCTCATAGCAAGGTCATTAGCATCAGCCTCATTTCTTCAGATGAGCATATTAACCCTGGTAGTGTCTGGGAACCTTCCCAGGGTCATGCAGTTTATACCAGCATCCCAGAAAATGGGTATCATGAGATCTGATGCCCAGCTGTTGGCTCACAGTAGATGGTATATGTGAGGGCATTTCAAATAGTCCCTGCCACTCCAGAACACAGAAGCTCCAGATGGGAACTTTGGAGTTATGCAGATCTGGTTCTCAGTTCCAGCTACTTAACCTCAAATGACTTAGCCACTCTACCACAGGTTTCTTTATAAGATGACAGCAGTCTACTTTCATAGAGTTTCTGGTTCATAAAGGAGTGGAATTAGTCTAAAACTGTGAGTCTTAAACTCATATCACCAGATCAGAAAGAACCCAGAAGGCATGGTAAAAAACAGGGCTTGGAGTCACCACTGGTGCTCAAGGGACTTGGAGACAGCCATCCTATACTACACACTCATTTGAAGTGACCGCAGAGCAGATGCACACACTTCAGACTTTGCCAGGGCCACACAGAGTAACATCTGACCTGCGGGTAAGGTAGGGAGCAGGCTGCTGGATAGGCTCCTTGTCTTTGCCACTGTTTACCTGAGTTTCTGCCTCTGTAAAAAGAACCTACATAAAGGTGAATTTGTGCCCACTTATTAGGACATTGAGCATAGAACAGTGTCTCCAAGAGTTTTAGATTCTTCCCCCGCCTCCACCACAGTGCTAGGATGAAACCCAGTGCCTTAGATATGCTAGGCAAGCATTTTACCATGGAGCTAACACCCCAGCTTCTGAACTTAGGGTCCTTTAGAGAGAGGTGTAGGAAACATAAGGTGGTAGACAATGTCATATCTTGACATTGTGAAACTGTCCTTCATAGAGCATGGGGAGTCTGACTCATGGAGTGTACCTATGTGAAAGTTCACATAACCCCAACCCAATGCTGGCTATCTATTTCTTTCCACTTCAGTGTATCTGTTCTAAACTTAGCCTTCCACTGACTCTTCCCACAGGGACGTTTGCAGCCTTACCCTCGCCAGGAGGCAGAGGAAAAACACAGGGATCAGAGGCTAGGAGCAAAAGACCCCGGGCCAGCTCCTCGGATACAGGGTCCACGGCAAAGAAACCCCGGAAATGCAGTCTTTGCCATCAACCTGGACACACCCGACCTTTCTGTCCTCAGAACAGATGAGGGCAGGCAGGGTAGAGAGAGCGACTTTCTCAGACCAGGAACCAAGTTAACTAGAACAATTAACTGTTCACAGTCCTTGAAATAGGAATGTCAGGTTTTAGAGTTGGACCTTCCTATGTGAAGGAGTGCAAGGTGTAGACCACTCTCAAGAAGGCTGGCTCTGCTAGACTATAGGCCTGTACTACCCAGCACTCAGGAATGGACACAGCCATTGTGCAGAAGTCAGGCAGCTCCCCCAGGACCCCCAAGAACTGTCACTGCTATCTAGGGGTGGCAAAACTGGCAGTGGAGACATAACCAATGGCATCTGTGTGTTCCCCACTGTGGCCTACTGTGCAGTAAAGCAAGAAGCACCCAGGGCTGCCTTTGCCTGAGTGAGGAGCTGCACTCCTGACAAAATCCCTGGCCACTTGGACAAGGCTTGTCTGTGGCCATCCCAGGAAGGAGGTTATAATGCCAGGAAGTTACCCTCCTCCTACCATTGTTTCTGCAGAATTTTCATTTCTGCTTCATCTAGAAGCCAGGATACCCATGGCTCATGTGCCTTAATAAAGAATTCAACGCCTCTTGTTCTGACTGCTGACTGTACAGCAGAGTATCTGGTGACAGTCCTAAGAGTGACACCACAAGCACTACCCAGTGCCAGAAGCAGCTCTCAACCTGCCACTGTCCCTGGTGGCCATCCCCCAGCCCTTCCTCCCTGCCACCATGTGGCGAGCACTGACTCCCAACTTCTGCCTTCCCATTTTTGTCCCTTGGAGCAGAGGTGCCAACCCAAGGTCCAGAGCACTAACTTTCCATTTGCCACATTTGCCAGGAGCAGCTTTATTCCTTGTTCGCCTCCACAAAACCTCATGAACGATACACAGCTATCTTGGCTCTGGTTTGTGCACGTGTTTTTTGTTTTTGTTTTTTGTTGTTGTTTTTTTTGCTTTTTTGGTTTTTTTTTTTTTTTTTTTGGTACTGGGGATTGACCCCAGGGGTGCTTAACCACTGAGCATATCCCCAGCCCTTTTTGTATTTTATTTAGAGACAGGGTCTTGCTGAGTTGCTTAGAGCCTTTCCTGAGCCACTGGGATTATAGGCATTTGCCACCAGTTTGGCTCTGTGTATAGCTTAGAAGCAGAAATGGGGTGTGAGTTACCCAGTCAGTGAAGATACTGAAATTCTCAGAACTTGGGACTACTAACCCCTACTAGTTAGACCACGACTTGGTGCCCTGGCTGGGCATGAAGGTCAAGGGTTTCTACAAATGTAGGTTCCTGGCCTTGTTTCTGGAGCATCAGCCTACAGGTATGGGTTGTGGCCTACCCCAAACTCTGGCAACCACCTACCTTACTGACTGTCTCTATGGGTTTACCAATTCCAGAAGTTTCACATTAACAGAGGGATATGTATGATCTATGTCTGGGTTCTTTCACTTGGCATGATGTTTTGTGGTTTATCCACATTGTAGCATGGATCAGTACCTTCTTTTTATGACTGAATAATTTTCCATTTTATATTTGTATACATTAGTCCCCATGGATAAGGGGACTGAAAGCTTGAATAATACCAAATCTTACATACATATAATATGCAGGTTTTGTTTTTGTGTATTGGGGATGGAACCCATGGTCTTGGGCATGTTAGGCAAGCGCTTTATAGCTCTGAGCTACAACCCCAGCCTTATAATATGTTTTTTTCATATGAATACCTAAATAAAGTTTATAAATTAGGCACAATAAGGTTAAAAAGAATAGTATTGAGTGGGGCATAGTGGCACACACCTCTAGTCCCAGTGGCTCAGGAGGCTGAGGCAAGAGGATCACAGGTTAAAAGCTAGCCTCACCAACTTAGCAAGACCCTGTCTTGGGGATGTGGCTAAGTGGTTAAGCAGCTCTGAATTCAATCCTTGGTACCAAAAAAAAAAAAAGGGAATAACAGTGAGATAGTGGGTATGAAGTGGTATCTCATTGCACTTTTGATTTCCATTTCACTAGTGCCATCAACCATCTTTTCATGTATGTACTGGCCATTGGGTACATACTAGGCCTTTGTCCATGGCGACCTTAGATTCCTCAACAAATTAATTTTTGTCTGTATTTTTCAGATTACAAAGGAAAAGTATAGTCATAAAGTATAGTCATGTTAGAGACATGTACCAGTTTGAAAGCTCCTGTGGGTTTTATGTTGTTTGTTGTGGGGGAGGGTACTGGGAATCAAGCACAGGAATTCATGCGTTCTAGGAAAGCACTCTACCACTAAGCCATACCGCTCCCCCTGAAGGGTCCTGTTTTACAGATAAACAGGTAAATGGGGTGGGACAGCTCCCTCCTTACTCCCAGTACTGCAAAAAATAAAGTTATAGTTTAGCCTTTGGAATGTTACCCCAAAGGTTCATGTGTTGAGGACCTGGCCCCCAGTGCAGTGATATTCAGAGGTGGGGCATTTTGGAAGTGATGGGATCATGAGAGCTCTGTGGTCCTCAGTGCTTGAGGCAGGAAGATCATGAGTGTGAAGTCAACCTGGGCCACTTAGTAAGATCCCCCTGAAAATGAAAAGGGCTGAGGTTATAGCTCAGTGGTAGAATACCTGGGTTCAATCCCCAGTATGTATAAATAAACGAATTAAGTAAATAAATTAACTGAACTGGCTTCGCAGACAGCTCCCTCTGACCTTCTTAGGTTAACCCTTCTCCAGAGCCCAGCGCGATCTTGTGACCCAATGGCAGCTGGGAGGGCTTCTCTGTGCTGCAGCTTGGTGACACTAGTGGAAAGAGGGAAACCACAAGCCCAACAAATTCTCTATCTGGGACAGTTTACCTTACCAGGCAGAAGGTTAACACTGCCCAGGAAGTAGGTCTTTTGTAATTCCCCATTTTATAGATGAGGCTCTGCCCCCAGGCTGCTTCCTTGCCAGTCCTCCATCACCAGTGAAACTGCTCTGGCTCTCCAGGCATCAAGACCTGAGTGCAGCTCCCAAACCAAGCAAATTGAACAAACCTCAGCTGAGGCAGTCCCCCACCACCCAGAGACAGACCTATCATCTGATGTCCTGCGTCATCCCATGTCACAGCTGGAATGGGAGGCTCTCCACAGAAAGAACTTCACAGGAAGGACAATAGGATGTGACTAGCATATATGGAGGAAAGGGCCCAGGTCTCATTTGTCATCTGGTAACAGAGGAACTAAGCCTCAGCTTAGCTCCTGAGGGAGGCTGAGATGTCTGACTGGACGGCTGCTCAGCCCCACATTTTGGAACTACAGGAAAGGCAAGGGAGGTGGAGCAAACAGTTCTGTCGGGCATGGAACAGCCCCACTGATCCAGGAAAGTGGAGGGACACCAGAGGGCTCAGCAGCTCAGCCTTAGGAGAAGAAACAAGCCCTGACTAGTTGGTTCCCATTGCTAAAGCAAGACGGGACACCAAAGCACACTTAATATTCTCCCTTCACAGGACCTTTATGGGATGAATGTGTTGTGGCAATTTGTATGCTGAAGCCTACCTGGGATGTGATGGTACTAGTAGGGTCCTTAGGAGGTGAATAGGTCATCAGGGTGCAGCCACGTGATTGAACTTAATGTCCTTATAAAGAGACCTCGAGCATATCTCGTCTTTCTCCCATCTGAAGACACAGCTAGAAGGTGATGTCTATGAACCAGGATATGAGCCCTCACTACACACAAAATCTGTTGGTGTCCTGATCTCAGTCTTCCTAGACTCCAAAATGAGAAATAAATGTGTTATTCATAAGCCATCTGTATAGTCTACGAGATTTTGTTACTGCAGCCCAAATGCACTGAAACACTTACCTTTTTCTTTTGGTACTGGGGATTGACCCCAGGGGTACATCATCAGTCCCTTTTTATTTTTTATGAGTCAGGGTCTCACTAGGTTGCTGAGGTTAGCCTCAAACTTGTGATCCTCCTGCCTTAGCCCCCCAATCACTATCCAATAATCCAAAGGTGTATACCACCATGCCCAGCAAGACACTACTTCTTAAAACGAATTCTTCCATCTCCAAGTTGATTTCAAGCCTTCTTGCCAAGCTGCCAGGCCAAGCCACAGGATTTGAGAGCTCTGAACAACCAACCACCTATGACAGTACCAAACCCCTTTCCCAACAAAGATCACACACACATGAGAATCTTTCCTTTTATTCTTGCTCACATTCTTCAACACAAAGCTTTGCTTCGACACAAGGGATACCAGAGGTAGGAGGGGAGGCAGTCTCCTTCCTCCAGCCCCTGTTACCTTGGCCAGGCTACAAGGTCAGAATACAGACATCCGCTGAGAGTTCATTTTGGCACACTAAAGAGGCCAGGTCAACACACAGGCCTCTGGGGAGGGCGTGTCCTCTGCTTTCCAGTGGCGCCCAGGAGCAGCTATTGTGGTACAGCTTTGGCTGTGGGCCTCTGCTACCTGAGGAGAAAACTCACCTAGCTGGAGGGAAAAGAACCTTCACTGAGGTATCCGGTGGGCAGCAGTTCTTTCCAGAGTAGAATTCAACAAGAAAAACAAATACAGAAGACATAAGGAAAACACTAACCTTCAATAGCCAAAAGCTGACCTCTACCCAGGTGTAGTAGTGCACACCTGTGGGAGGGGAGACTGAAGCAGGAGGATCCCAAGTTCAAATCCAGCCTCAGCAACTTAGTAAGACTATGTCTCAAAAAATAAAAAGGGCTGGGGATGTGGCTCAGTGGTTAAGTGCCCCTGGATTCAATCCCTGGTATCAAAAAATAAAACAAAAAGCTGGCCTCCAGGATACCAGGTAACTCCAGCACCCAGGGAGGGAACAAACACATGATGCTTAGATTCCCCCAGGATGCCTGGCACTGTTGCCTGAAAAAAACAATAAATTTCTGTTGTGGCAGAAAAATGGAGCTGGTTGGGATGGAGAAGCCACATTCTCAGTGGATTCGCTGCTGGTGATATGGACTGACCACAGGTCCTGGGTCATCCCAAAGGCCTGAGGGACACCTGAGTAAGTGGCTGCGCTCCAAGCTGCCCAGGGCAGCCCAGTTACACTCAGGTGACAGTTACCCAAGCTCTCCAGGCTCAGTGATCCCAGGGACCATAGCCCAGGCATATGCCCATCCTGTGGGCCTAGGTAATGTACTCTCCTGTGTTCTGACTAAAAGCAAACAAAAAACCCACTGCAATTCCCTGGGAAGGAGATGAGTACAGATCACCAATATCAGAAAACATCCTGGCTACCTGGTCCCCACCCACCTAAAGCAGCCCCTCAGGTGCCTGTAGACCACTGTATAGTGCATAACCAATGCTATCAATCTCTTCCTCCCGTAAACCATCCAAGAGGTTCACACTGGGGTTGAAGTGACAGGGCAGACTGGCCTGCTCCAGGCTGCTGATGAGCAACTCCAGGGCCTGCAGAAAGCGCTCCCCGAGGGCCTCCTCGGCCCAGTCCACTTCCTCTTCCCCCAGACGAAGAACCACCTGGGTCAGGTGGCTCCGGCCCAATTGCCCCAGGGCTGGGTGGCCACGACACACACCACACAGTAGCAGCAACAGCCTCTGGCGAGTGCCAATATCATGGTCATCCAGGGCCTGCAACCTGGCAGCCTCTGCCGGATATAGGTCCTGAAGCCAGAGATTCCCAGCCAGCCCCTCCAGGGGCCAGGCCAGGAGGAGGTGGTTGTCAGAGTGGGCTCCAGTGACTGCCAAAAGCACAGCCACAGTGAGCTCCAGGCGCTCGTGCTGCACCTCCAGCAGCAGCTCCTCTGAGGCCACACTGGGCCGGATCAGACATCCGAGCAGGCTACCAATGGCTGGCCAGTTGACAGAGGCAACCAGGGCCTTGCGGAGCAACTCTAGTAAGACACGGGAGGAGAGGTAGCCACCTACCAGGAAGCGGTCCCAGGGGCTGCTCCCTCGGGGGTGAAACTCAAGCTGAGTCCTGCGCACCGCCCAGCAGCGAGGGTCCCTGGCCACAGTGTCCATGCCAGGCACCAGACTCCACAGGTCTGGCTCTAGCAGCAGCGGTGTCAGGAGGCGCACATGCTCAGCAGCCCCTGCCTGTAGCCCATCATAGAGTGGCCCACCAGGCACAAGTGGCCCAAAGGGCAGTTCTGGGAACTTGTTCTGCAGGTAGGCCTGTAGCTCCAGGGCAATGTCACCGGCCAGCTGTTTGGCCAAAGCCACATGAGCTGCTGGAATAACCACATGTTCCTGCTCAAATGCCAGTAACTTCTCCTGGAATGTCAGACACAGTGGTACTGGGGAGCTGAGTTGAGGTGACTTCTGAGGATTGGTATCTGTGGGACTCTCTGCAGAATGAAGGGACCAGGGGAACATGTTAGAACTCCCCAAAATGAGTTAAGAGAATTCTCCCTGATTACTGACTGTATGACTGCCCTGGGCCTTGTTTCTCACCTGTAATGGCCACCTGAGAAAGTAACAGGTCTAGGTCCTCAGAACTGTAAACACTTGATGGCAAAGTTGCACTGGCCCAGAGTCCCAACACCCTGGCCATACAGCTAAAAAGACACCACGCAGAGTGAGGAAGGCAGGTGCTGCCTCTCTTGAGCCTCAGTTTCCCCATGTGAGGCTCCCCACCATCAGAGTACTAGCCTGCTCAGGAAGGAAGTAGGACAAAAAAAAAAATGATGCCCAGGTCAGGGTATCATTCAGTGGTATAGCATTTGCCTACCATGTGCAAGGCCCTAGGTTTGCTCTCCAGCAAAACACAACACAAAAAACACAAAACTATGATCCCCATTAAACATCAGAAGCCCACAGCCCAGAAAGGATCAGGAACTTGCACAGGACTGCAAAGTCACAGGGGAAGAGCCTGGGTTTCATCTTCCAAATGTGACCACTGAAGGGAAACACCCACAACAGAAGGGAAGGGGTGTGTGCAGCTCACCTGGGGCAGAGGGCAAGGGGGCTGGGAGCGACACCGGCTGGCTGAGCGAAACAGGTGGGGGCTGGGGCTGTTGGTGTGGTGTGGCCTTCAGCAGGTTTAGTTCCTTCCAGCTGTCTCCCTTAGCATCATCTTCATCCCGAGGGCTAGTGGCCCTGTCAATGAGCTGTAGGCAGAGTGACACAGAAGTCTAGGGAGCCATGGCAAAGCTTAGGGGCAAAGCAAACCAGGTTTTCCTGGATTCCAATGTCAGCATTAGGAAGTGCCACTGCCCCTCCTGGGGCTCCTCTACAGGGCCCAGCCCTGTCATTCTCCTCTGGAAACCTCAGGCAGGCCCCACCCAGCCAGGCCTTACCCGCTTCACTGCCAAGGTAGCAATGCCCAGCACAGCAGCCCCGCCCACACCTAAGACCAGGCGGGCGTTGGCCAGGAGGAAGTCCACAGCGCTGCCCAGGGCCTCATCACCACGATGCCTTCCCCGCTTCTGGGAGAACTCTGCCATGATCCGTCTGCAAGAGACGCAGGAGCACAGGGCAGCTGAGGGTGGAACCGCCTGTGGATAGGTATGTGCAAGTCAAGTCTGAAGACTCCACTGTTAGGTGGTTAGAAAGAGATGCAGATCCCAAATACAGAGGCAGGTGCTCTGGAGTAACAGGGTCAAGTCCATAAGGAGGCCAGAGTGCACCTAGAGAGAGGATTCTCTGGGACCTTTGACAATGTTGCAGGTGGAGGAAATGGTCCTTAGTTGCTGGGAGATTAAGCAGTAGAGAAGGTGAGCCAGGGCCTGTTTGCTTACCTGTAAGCTGGCACAGTCAGTGGGATGAAGGATTGAGCAGCCCTGAAGTGTGTGACTGGGTAGGGCCAGGCACTTGAGAAGTAGAAACAGAAATTTCTCAAGGACCAGTCCACCAGTCATGAGGTCACATTCTACTGGGGCACCAAGGACTTCTGCCCTCCCTGATGGGCTCTAGATGCCTGTGGCCCAGCTGCCAGGTGACAGGATGCCTGGAGTGGCGGAAGCCTGAAGCACTGTGTGACTCAGCCCTGGACACCTGCCCATTCACCCCACACTATAAATAAGACCCAGCTCTGGGGCCTGGCGAGGTCATAGGCTACCCAGGTGACCCACCAGGACCCCACAGCAGGTTTCAACTTTGTCATTCATGCCATGGGAAACAATACTGCTACAGGCAACAGGACCAGTAATTCACTCTGCAAACTGGAAAAGCATTTTAATTCCAATACTTATCTAAACTGGTACTCGGCCTTGCCCCTGCAGGGGCGCACAGGCCCAGACCGGAAGCCTTCCAACTCGGGGAAGTGGGGGAGGGCGCGGGTGGTTAAAAATAACCCACCCTGAGCAGCTAGGTCCTGGATGCCGCCTGTCCTCTGGGTTAGCCAAACCCTCCTGCCCTGGGCCAGGGCTAAGCCGGTCACGCAGCTGCCCACAGATGGGCCTGTTACGGGTCCATTCACAAGTAAGGACGCTGAGGCCCTGGGAACCAAGTGCAGCACCTTAAACGTGAAGGGCAGGGCTGGGACTCCAACTCAGACCTTGGTGCCCAAAGTCCTCCCCTCCCTCCCTTCCTTGACCGCGGGCCACGCCCCCGATCTGTGTTTGGGACGCTCGCCACGCCCGAAGCTGAATGACCCCAGGGACCGCCCCATTACGCTCTGGTGGTACCTGCGTCTCGGTCTCAGCTCATCCACCAGAGGACACAGCGGGTTCGCGGGGCCCTGATGGCCAGACCTGCTTGAGAATGGAAGGTGGAGGACCTGGGAACCGAACGCCGAGGCCCCGGGGCGGCCACTGACCCCGGAGGCACGCAGACAAGCAGGTCTTCACTCCAATCCGAGCGCTAGACTCCAGCGCACACGTTCCAAAATACTGCGCGGCTCAGCCAATGACAGATCGACCACGCTCCCACGGGGACGGGACTCTCCAACGAAGTCCGGATTTAAAGGTGTAGGCAGCATTCCGAGCCAACAACTGGGCCGTTGTGTGACAGACAGACCGCACCTGTCCCAAAGTCCTATATTTTCCCCCTCGCTATTACCTATTGGGCCGCGCGGCACACAATGTGGCTAAAAAGCCAACCCCTGCCTACTGCTCCGGGAGACCTTTTGTGGGACTTTCTTCCCCCAGGCCTGTTTTCTCTCCTGTATAACTGGGATGTTAGATGTCACCACCCCCCTCACCCCTGTGAAGTAGATTTGTGCGTAGAACAGCTGTGGCTCATTTACTGGGCACTTACTGTGTGCAGATTCCAACAAGACAGCCACAAACAGATGGCCCAGGAGGGACGCTTCTTCTTACGAAACAAACCAATAAGTAAGAGAGGAGAAAGTGTTGACACAAGCGAAAATAATAATAACCTGCCACGAATATTGAGTACCTGCTGTATGCTGCAAGCTACACATGCATTTGCTTCTAGCAACAACCTTAGGAAACTGTCTATCGATGAGGAAATTGAAGGCAGAAGCATAAGCGTAAGAAACCGAGAACTCAAATGTCTTACTACCACCTGTCTGATGCAGAGCCTAACGGGTCCGGAATCTCTCCCGGAATAAGGTCAACGTCAGCGGCCCCGGACGCTGAGACTGAAACTTGGAGGTTGTGGAAGCCTCCAACCTGAGCACAAGGAGCGCCCAGACTCCTGGAGGTCTCTCCAGTACCCGAAAAAGACTGGGAAACTGAGGCCTCGAGGGTCCTACAGCCACCGCCACACCCTCGCGGACCAGCCGGGCCTACACTTCCCGTGGAGTGTGCGGTCCAGGTGCGCAGACTCCGGGTGCGGGCGGGTTAAAGGGGCGGGGCCGGCGCTAGCCCAGCCCGCGGCTCTCGGGGCGGCCCCTAGCTCCCTCCCGGCCCGGCAGCAGAGCGGCGCCGCCATGGAGGCCACCGGGGTGTTGCCGTTCGTCCGCGGCGTGGATCTCAGCGGCAACGACTTCAAGGTGAGCCGAGCCCAGCCTCGCTGGGTTGCCGCCGAGCCACCCCACGGGCTTTTCCTCGCGCGCGGGCCCCGCGGCTCTCTGCTTCCTGTGTCGCCGCCCAGGCCTGCGGCGGGGCGGGGAGAGGGGGGGGCTCCCTGCGGCGCCCCGGTAGCGACTTACCCGGAGGACCCGCCCAGCGCCCACACCGGCAGACAGAGGCGTGAACTAGGCGTCACTCTGGAAGGCCCGCCGGAGCCCCGACCCTGCGCCCCGGTTCGCCTGGCGGGAGCGTGGCCTGGCGGTCGGCAAGCCCGGCTCCCGCCCTTCTGAGAGCACACGCCCAAGCCAGGCCCTGACTCAGGCCGCTGAGCTGCCAGGGCTGCCCAGGGGCGGGTGTGGAGCCAACTCATCACCACCCTCCCCGCCACCGCCATCCTGTGTGGTCTTGGGCAAGTCACTTCCCCCTCTCGGTGCCTGGGTTTTCTCGTCTTCTGATGGGGCTTAAAAGTAGCTGTTTTTGGACGTCTGGGATGTAGCGCAATGTATTGATATGGAAAGTGTGTCAGGCAGCTGTGAGAGGTCCTGGGTCCTGTTGTCTGAACTGAGAGGCCTCAGGCACCAGGAGCCAGAGCCCTCCCACCGCCGAGCCAGTTGGTGGGGAAGGGAGGCGGTTCTAAGCAGTCAAGAATCAGGTGAAAGATGTTAGGGCCAGAGGGGAGGAGAGAAGAAGGTAAGGGCGGAGCTGCCCCCGATGGTCCTTTGGAGCTCAGGGAGGTGATGGGCAGCTAGCTACTGGCTGGGACTGGGGAGGAGGCAGGCAGGCTCTTCCTGCCGTTACCTGCATGTGTACACACTTTTGACCCCATGCACATGTGTTCACAACACTTTTCTCTGACGCATCCCTACTGCCCTTACCTGGGGTATCCATGTGTCTTCTGTGGACTGGGAGGGACTGAGTCACCAACCAAGAATGTGACTGTAGGGAGAAGGGACAGCAGCCAAAGGCACTAGAGGCACAAGTCACCCAGATTCTGTGCACAAAGGGCCAGAGCTGATGAGGTGGGCATTGGAATATGGGGAATGAATGAATGGATGAATGATGTGATGCCTGTGTAGAGTGAGGAAATGGACCTTCAGCACAGTGTTGGTTTGGACCTTGCCAGGAATGGGTTGTGTGCTGATGGCAGGGTGAGAGCATTGTGGGGCCTTCACAGAATCTCAGGGGAACTGCCACTCCAGACAGTCCAGTGAGAGCCTGGACTGCCAGGCAAAGGAATTTGAGCAGAGCTAACCAAAAAGTGGGATGTTGAGTGTCACCCCAAATAAGACAGTTTTGTCTAGCCTTCCTGAGTCTCAGAGTCCAGCAGGAGAGGCAGACCAACACTTTTGTCTTTTATTAGTCCCATTTTATGGGTGAAGAAATTGAGGCACAGAATGATACATGACTTGTCCAGGGTTTCACAGCTTTGCTCCCCAAAGGCTTCAGTGGGCAGTGCGAGCCACAGAATGTGGTGGACCATAGCCACCACTTTCCCAGACCATCCTTACTCTGAAACCAACCATCCTCCCAGGGTGGCTACTTCCCTGAGAATGTCAAGGCCATGAGCAGCCTGCGATGGCTGAAGCTGAACCGCACAGGCCTCTGCTA
The DNA here is from genome assembly GCF_902686445.1 of Sciurus carolinensis. Lineage (NCBI taxonomy): Eukaryota > Metazoa > Chordata > Mammalia > Rodentia > Sciuridae > Sciurus > Sciurus carolinensis. The sequence continues at coordinate 41,325,792 of NC_062215.1, read as the reverse complement.
CCTGCCAGAAGAGCTGGCTGCCCTACAGAAGCTGGTAAGGGGCTTTGGTCAAGCAGGGAGGGTTCCTGTGGAGGGGGCTGGGCCAGGTGGGCCAAGCTTATGGAGAAGGCAGAAGACATAGAGGAAGAACATATAGAGCTGTGAGCAAAGCTGGCAGAGAGCAGTACGTGGTAGTGCACACCTATAATCCCAGCAGCTTGGGACGCTGAGGCAGGAGGATCACAAGTTCAAAGCCAGCCTCAGCAAAAGCAAGGTAGTAAGCAACTCAGTGAGACCCTGTCTCTAAATAAAATACAAAATAGGACTGGGGATGGCTCTGTGGTCGAGTGCCCCTGAGTTCAATCCCTAGTACCCTCCCCCCAAAAAAAGCAGGCAGAGAGGGAGTGAGCCCTCTGTCCCAGAAAGAGTAAAAGAGGAGGCCTGGTCTGTAAGGGAGAAGTGGACTGGGCTGGTAGCTTCTCCTGAATGGTACAAAGTCGTGGAGACAGACAGGAACTCTGGACACCCTACCCACCCTGCTGAGCCTCTGCTCCTCTGTCCTGGCCCAGGAGCACTTGTCTGTGAGCCACAACAACCTGACCACACTTCATGGGGAACTGTCCAGTCTGCCTTCGCTGCGGGTGAGTACTGGGGTTAGGGACCCAGAATCTGACCAAGGACCTGGTAGAGTGCCCCTGGGGTCAATCACTAGGCCCTAAGCTGAGAACCTGCTTTAAAAAAATAAAAAGGGCTAGGGATGAAATTCAGTGGTATAGCACCCCTGGGTTAGATCCCCAGAACAAAAAAAATAAAATAAAATAAGAAAGAAAGGTTTCCTGAAGGCCCCAGAGTATTGGACTTTTAGGTTTGAATGGGAGTTCACCAGGAGGATAGGAAAAGCCCATCAGTTGGAGGAACTTTGTGAACAAAGACCAGAGGTAGGAGAGCCCTCAGGCCTACCCTCTGGTGGGCTTCCTGAGGAGACATCCTATCCTGACCTTTCTGGGTGTGGAAACCAGGAATCAGACCCTTATATTTATCCCTAGGCCATTGTAGCTCGAGCCAACAGCCTGAAGAATTCCGGAGTCCCTGATGACATCTTCAAGTTGGATGACCTCTCAGTCCTGGTCAGTGGTTACCTACCTTGTGGCCCCTATGCCAGCCCAACCATTCAGTCCCCACTCATAGCCACAGTCCTTGTGGGACTGTCATTATCCCATTTTACAGATAAGGAACTGAGGCTTAGAATGGGCAGTGCCTTGCCTGCGGTCACTCATGGAATCAGATCCCTAACCCTCACGCCTTTCTTCCCAAACTCCTACTGTTTCTCTTTGGTCCTGAGCCACCACATACCCTCCCACCCATCTATTACCTGATTCCTGAGGTCTAGTGGGTAGGAACACCCCTGACCTGGGCCTGTCCCTTCTGTCCAGGACTTGAGCTACAATCAGTTGACCGAGTGCCCACGGGAGCTGGAAAATGCCAAGAACATGCTGGTGCTCAACCTCAGCCATAACAGGTGCCAAATAGGTGTAGTCAGAGTGTCTGGGGGGGTAGGGCTGGTCTCTGGAGCTAACTCAAGTGTCCCTGCCTCTTTCCCATCTACCCACAGTATTGACACCATCCCCAACCAGCTCTTCATCAACCTCACGGACCTGCTATACCTAGACCTTAGTGAGAATCATCTGGAGAGCCTGCCACCCCAGATGCGCCGTCTGGTGCACCTGCAGACCCTGGTGCTCAATGGGAACCCATTGCTGCATGCACAGCTCCGGTGTGCACCTTCTCCAGTCACACCCTACCTCCCAGAAGCCCTGACCCTATGCCCTGTGTGGGCTGGCACCCTCAGGCTGGGCCTGCCCTTCTCAAGTGTCCTGACCTGCCTCTTGATCTTATCATCTGTCTGCCTGGCCACACAGTTGCCATTGGCCTTGTGCCCTCTGGGCCCTATGCTCTTGGGCCTGCCCCTCCATTCCCCATCACTACCAAAACCCACTAGGTGGGCCCTTCCTCTCACCCTGACAGTTCATGTTTCCCTGCAGGCAGCTCCCAGCCATGACAGCCCTGCAGACCTTGCACCTACGGAACACGCAGCGCACCCAGAGTAACCTCCCCACCAGCCTGGAGGGCCTGAGCCACCTTGCAGGTTGTGACCTCCCTGGGACTCCTCCTTTGGACTCCCTTCCTTCCTAGTGAACTAAGTGGATTCAGTCCTGCTCCTCCAGCCACATCCCACACTTTGTGTGTGTGTGTTGCTGGGATAGAACCCAGGATCTCTTATATGCTAGGCCAGCACCTTACCTCTGAGCTATCCACCCCCCAGCCCCTGTTACATTATTTCTGTCTTTATCATGAGACTATTAATGACCTCAAATCATGAGCACTGAATTTATGCCTAGACCCACCCTATGTGAGGTGGGTCTAAATGGAGAAACTGCAGCTCAGAGAGGTTGTCACTTACCTAAGGCCACACAGCCTTAGGTAGAAAGCTGGCATTTATAATAGGGCTGGCTGTGCCCCGTGTCTGCTGTGTGGACCCTGATTAATGTGTTCCACCTCACACTCCAGATGTGGACCTGTCGTGCAATGACTTGACACGGGTGCCCGAGTGCCTATACACTCTCCCCAGCCTGCGCCGCCTCAACCTCAGCAGCAACCAGATCACAGAGCTGTCCCTGTGCATTGACCAGTGGGTACATGTGGAAACCTTGAACCTATCCCGCAACCAGCTCACCTCACTTCCCGTGCGTCCTGGACCTTGGGGGGTGGGGTGGAGGGAGGCTGTTGGGTTCAGTCCTGACCACCCACTCCTGCTCTGCTCCCCACAGTCGGCCATCTGCAAGCTGACCAAGTTGAAGAAGTTGTATCTGAACTCCAACAAGCTGGACTTTGATGGGCTACCCTCGGGCATTGGCAAGCTGACTGGCCTTGAGGAGTTCATGGCTGCCAACAACAACCTGGAGCTGATTCCTGAAAGCCTCTGCAGGTGCTAGGGCAGGGATGGGCAGGAAGGGGCCCTCACAGCACAGAAAGCCCTGGAATCATAGCTGAACCAACCCTGTCCTCGTTGGTTCACATGACATAAAGATGGTTCAGTTTGCCTCTGTGGATGAAGACCCTATAGTCCCATGCTAGCCATTCCCAATTTGAGTTCCCCAGAGGACCCCTTAGGAAGATGCTGTTAGGGTTGAGGCCAGAAGGGATCCAGTGCCAGGTGAATTTGGAACTCCGTGCTGCTTCCGTCCCCTCCTGAAGGTCATAGTGCCCACTAGTGTGGTCGCCTGGCTCTGAAAAGTTCTTCAGGCAGAGGATGGAGGACATCCACCCCAGTTCCTCTGACCCTAACTGCTGCCTCTTCCCCAGGACTGGAAGTTTCCCCACCCTGCCCTCCTTGTCACTTCCTGATGCCCCCACTGGCCCTGTTCTTACAGGTGCCCAAAGCTGAAGAAACTCATCCTGAACAAGAACCGCCTGGTGACTCTCCCAGAGGCCATCCACTTCCTGACAGAGATTGAGGTCAGGGCAGGGTGGGCTGGGAGAGCGCTCAGAAGAGACTAAGCTAACGGGTTTGTCCTGGAGGGAGAGGCCTCCTGGTGGGCGGCAGTGCCTGAGTTCTGGTGGGGAGAAGGTGAGCCATGTCCCTGTGTCCCTAGCACACTCAGTAGCATCATTAAGCCCCACAGCCAGCCATAGAGGTAGCCCAGATGAGAAACCTTGGCCCTGGCCCCCCTGCAGACAAGAACTAGAAGCCAAGTTCTATGTGGCTAGAAGAGGGCACTTGTGTTCAGTGCCAGCTCTGCTCACCCCTGGTGCAGGTCCTGGATGTGCGGGAGAACCCCAGTCTGGTCATGCCACCTAAGCCTGCTGACCCCGCCGCTGAGTGGTACAACATCGACTTCTCGCTGCAGAATCAGCTGAGGCTGGCAGGTGCCTCCCCTGCCACAGTGGCTGCCGCAGCAGCTGGTAAGTTAAGGAACATCTCGCTTGGGAGTCTGGATGCCTTTGGGGACGTGAAGGATGGGGTTGGCCTCTTAACAGGCTGATGCCCCAAGGGGGAAGGTCCAGTAGGGCTCAGCTGCACACCCTTTCCCCAAGCTGGGAGTGGGCCCAAGGACCCTCTGGCTCGCAAGATGCGACTGCGAAGGCGAAAGGACTCAGCCCAGGATGACCAGGCCAAGCAGGTGCTGAAGGGCATGTCAGATGTGGCCCAGGAGAAGAACAAAAAGCAGGAGGTGAGCTGAGACAGGAATGGCACACTGGGCCTTGCTCAAAGCAGATTGACCCAGGCCAAGAGGGAAAGGGAGCTGTAACATCCACAGTCCAGTCATGTTAGGATGGGGATAGTTACTGAGAGACAAAAGGAGACACTAAGGGATACAAGGTTTATTTTAAAATGCTTATGAGAAACTACCAGTGGTGATGGACTAGACAGGTGCTTCTCCAGAAAGTGTAGGAGCAACTGGCTGGACAGGTACTCTTCCATTCCCCACAGTGCCTCAACTGCTTCACCAGAAAACAGCACCATCATCCCCTGCTGCACCTTGTGCAGTGGTGGCTGGACGGGCACATCCCTCTTCACAGTACCCTGATCCATACCAATTAACTGCAGAGGAGGGGGTTTCAGAGCAGCACCTGCTTACCTTGCTTTGTTCCTGTGTGTTCCAGCACACCAGGGAACTTGGCATGTGTAAGAAAGCACCTCTCTACAAATAACACTAACTTGTCCTAGGTAGTTCCCAGCATACATGAGAGTCATTGTCCTTCAAGATGATATTTATCTGGACCTTCCAGCCCAGACTCACTCTCATTGATACCTTAACTTGGCTAGCTTTTCAAGAACAGAAAGGGGCACTTTAGGGAAATGGTGTTTAACTGTCCTCCTCTTCTCCAAGAATGACAAAACCCTGGACAGAGGGAACGTCCCATACAAAGCCCCTGTGGTGGGTAGCAAGTAGTTGCCAGCCTGCGTGGCTTTGCAGAGTCAAGACACGTACTATGACTGTACCCCCCAGGAGACAGTGGACTCTAGGGCCCCTGGGGGAAAGGTGCGGCGCTGGGACCAGGGCCTGGAGAAGCCACGCCTTGACTACTCAGAGTTCTTCACGGAGGATGTGGGCCAGCTGCCGGGCTTGACCATCTGGCAGATTGAGAACTTTGTGCCTGTGCTGGTGGAGGAAGCCTTCCATGGCAAGTTCTATGAGGCTGACTGCTATATTGTACTCAAGGTAAGGCTGATCCCCTAGGGTCCTTGTGGCCTCCAGTCCCCTAATCATAGATGGTTCAGAATCCCCACCTCTACTTTGGTTCTGTAAGAAGTTGGGAAGTGGGCAGGCCCGGTGGTCCAGGCGTTGTGGTGGTGGGAAGCCAGGATGGGCCCCCAGGGAAAGCTCTCATGGTTAGTGCCTTGGCTCCCAGACCTTTCTGGATGATAGCGGCTCCCTGAACTGGGAGATCTACTACTGGATTGGCGGGGAGGCTACGCTGGACAAGAAGGCCTGCTCTGCCATCCATGCTGTCAACCTGCGCAACTACTTGGGTGCTGAGTGCCGCACTGTGCGGGAGGAGATGGGTGATGAGAGCGAGGAGTTCCTGCAGGTACCAGCCCACAGCAGGGATGGGAAGTGGGGAGCTGGCCCAGAGGCAGGCAGGTGGGGCTAATGGAGTGGGGGTTGAGGATAATCAGTGAGAAAAAAGGCAGAGGCAAGATGAAGGTCTGGGGGGACCAAAGGTTGCCAAAACCTGGGTTAGTGGAAATGGGGCTGGAGTCAGTGGTTGAGGGAGGAGGCAGGCTAGACCTGATACAGGGAGCTGGCAACCCAGGTTGAAGGATTTGGGGGGGGGGGGGGGGAGGAAGGGAGGGGGGGGAGGGAAGGGGGAGAGAGAGAGAGAGAGAGAGAGAGAGAGAGAGAGAGAGAGAGAGAGAGAGGGGGAGGGAGGGAGGGAGGGAGGGAGGGAGAGAGAGGCACTGGATCCAATAGCTGTTAGAGGACAGGGCCACACGCTGGGTGCCAGGGAGGCAGGGCCAAGCCCGGCCTGGAATAAAGGTACAGAGCCAGGTCAGCAAGGCGCCCTTCCTCAGTCTCCTGCTGGTTGCCTGTAGATATACCCATACCTTGAGATTTTACCCAAATTCACTCAGGTTTGCTCTCTTCCATAAAGCTGCCTGCTCTTGTACCCCAGTGTGCACACCTCAACATGTTGTCCACACCTTTATGCACACAGATGAACACATTCATATCTCCATATATCCCTACACCCCAGTATATGTTTGTTTATATGCAAAGACTCTATTTTTTGTTTTTTAACATCATCATGGATTTGTAGCACCTGAGTCACTTGTATACAACTCTGTACCCAGCTTGGCACGGTGTTTGGTTGGGGGAGTGGGACAACTTGATGAAGAACGCTAACCCTCACACACACACAGGTGTTTGACAATGACATCTCCTACATTGAGGGTGGAACAGCCAGTGGCTTCTACACTGTGGAGGACACGCACTACGTCACCAGGTGAATGGGTGTGTGGGAATATGCACTGACCTGAACTGGAAGAGTTGGAGGGGAGTGTGTTGGGAGTAAATTGGCCCCTTGGTGTTCACACTGAGCCACTCTTGTCCTGGTCCCCAGGATGTATCGAGTGTATGGGAAAAAGAACATCAAGTTGGAGCCCGTGCCCCTCAAGGGGGCCTCCCTGGATCCAAGGTGAGACCCCATGATGTGAGGTGAAGTGTTTGACCATCAGCCTCCTCTCTGCCTGTGGGGTGTAGGTTTGGACCTCCTTGAAAAAGGAGGCCCTCTAGCAGCCCGTTTAACACCTGTTTCACAGAGCTTCGCAGAAGGGCCCATGAGTCCCTCTGAAAAAGGGATTAAGCACCATAATGATGGATTGTTTTTGGTGGAATCGGGTATGGAGACAGTCATTGCCCCCATACTCCACCATAGCTCCCTCCTGCTCCTTCTCTCAAGGTTTGTGTTCCTGCTGGACCGAGGGCTGGACATCTATGTGTGGCGGGGGGCCCAGGCCACACTGAGTAGCACCACCAAGGCCAGGTATGAAGGTACTGTGGTTTTGTGCAAAAGAAAATTGTCATCTAAGAAGGGGTATGGTCTCACAGAGGGCTTTGCATCTTGCTCTCAGGCTCTTTGCAGAGAAAATTAACAAAAATGAGCGGAAAGGGAAGGCAGAAATCACATTGCTGGTACAAGGCCAGGAACCCCCAGAGTTCTGGGAGGCTCTGGGTGGGGAGCCCTCTGAGATCAAGAAGCATGTGCCCGATGACTTCTGGCCACCCCAGCCCAAGCTGTACAAGGTGAGCCATGGTGTTGGGGTACAGGGTTAACCTTATTTCACTAGCCAGCTGAGGGCCGGGGATAGGCCAGCACCACTGTGGTGGCTGTGGAATTTGGCCAGGGGAGGGTGCCACCCTCTGGAGTCTAGCTCTGAGAACAGTAGTATGCATGTTTCTAAAGGAACTTGGGACTGGAGGGAAACTGGGGATGTCTTGTCCCAGTTTGTCTTGTGAGTAGGAAAGAAACAAGAAAATTAGCAACAATAAGGATCTGGGGAGGGCAGACAAGGAAAGCACCATTTAAAAGCCTTGCCACAGTGGCATACACCTGTAATCCCACCCCATCAATTTGGGAAACTAAGGCAGGAGGATTCCAAGTTCAGAGCCAGCCTGGGGATTTAGTAAGACCCTGTCTCAAAATTAAAAATTAAAACTTAAAAAGGTCTGGGGAGGTAGTTCAAAAATAATAATAAAATAAAAAAATATAAAAATAAAAGCCCTTCCACTGGCAGAGGATGTAGCTGAGTAGTTGAGTGCCCAGCAAGACCTGTGTTCCATCCCCAGTACTATAAAAAAAATTAAAATTAAAAAGCCCTTCCACAGATAGGGTGTCCTTAAAAAGACTTTGGGTTAGAGAAGAAAAATAGGTCTCAAGAGAAACAAATGGGGGCTGGGGAGATAGCTCAGCTGGTAGAGTGCTTGCCTTGCAAGCACAAGGCCCTGAGTTCGATCCCCAGTACCGCAAAAAAAAAAAAAAAAAAGGAACAAATGGGGCTTGAGCAAGGCAGGCTCGACTCCAAATCCTCTAAGGGCTGTTATGGGTGGAGTTTATGTCCCCAGACCCAGCCTTTGCCATGCCCATTTCTTCCTCCTTCTGCAAGGTGGGCCTGGGCTTGGGCTACCTGGAGCTGCCGCAGATCAACTACAAGCTCTCAGTGGAACACAAAAAACGACCCAAGGTTGAGCTGATGCCCAGAATGCGCCTGGTGAGGTCACAGAATGGGGTGCGGAGCTGGGATCCCTTCTAGATGGCGGGTGTTGACCTCCAGCCTCTAATCTCCAGCTGCAGAGCCTACTGGACACACGCTGCGTGTACATCCTGGACTGTTGGTCTGATGTGTTCATTTGGCTTGGCCGCAAGTCCCCACGCCTAGTGCGTGCGGCTGCGCTCAAGCTGGGCCAGGAGCTGTGTGGGATGCTGCACCGCCCGCGCCACGCCACAGTTAGCCGCAGCCTCGAGGGTACCGAGGCGCAGGTGTGCTCCCAGCTCCAGAGACCAGCTTCCCTCTATCCTTGTATACCCCATGGTCCCCTGACCCCTCTACGGTAGCTCTACTGCCCTGCAGAACAGGCCCAAACCCACCTTCTTTTTGTGGAACCACCCCTTCTACAAACTGCCCCTCCTAGTTGTTTCTTAGGTTTCACCTCCCCAGGACCCACCCCACATTCTCACCTGACCCCAGCCCTTGGACCCCAACCTCCTCCCCACCCCTAACCTTAATTATGCTGGACCCTTCTCCAGTTCATGTCCTGCCGCTGCTCTGCTTTAGGTGTTCAAGGCCAAGTTCAAGAATTGGGACGACGTGTTGACGGTGGACTATACGCGCAACGCGGAGGCTGTTCTCCAGGGCCCAGGGCTTTCCGGGAAGGTGAAGCGCGACGCAGAGAAGAAAGACCAGATGAAGGCAGACCTCACTGCGCTCTTCCTGCCAAGGCAGCCGCCAATGGCATTGGCTGAGGTGGGTGGGGCCTGAGTGGCTGGGCGGGGCCCGAGGTAGGGCTGGGAAGGAGCAGAGTGAGTCTTAGACCCATCGGGGCATGTACTGCCACCTACAGGCGGAACAGCTAATGGAGGAGTGGAACGAGGACCTAGATGGCATGGAGGGCTTCGTGCTGGAGGGCAAGAAATTTGCGCGGCTGCCTGAGGAGGAGTTTGGTCACTTCTACACACAGGACTGCTACGTTTTCCTCTGCAGGTGCCACTGAAGCATGCCTCCCTCTCTTGTCTTCCTCTGGGATTGGGGTTCCAGCCCCTGTTTACTGACCTCTAACCCCACAGGTACTGGGTACCCGTGGAGTACGAGGAGGAGGAGAAGAAAGAAGGCAAGGAGGAGGGGAAGGCGGGGACAGAGGGCAAAGAAGGTGAAGAGGCAGCAGTGGAGGCAGAGGAGAAGCAGCCTGAGGAGGACTTCCAGTGCATCGTGTACTTCTGGCAGGGCCGTGAAGCCTCCAACATGGGCTGGCTCACCTTCACCTTCAGTCTGCAGAAAAAGTTTGAGAGCCTCTTCCCTGGCAAGCTGGAGGTATGCCCCAGCTGTGCTCAGAGCTGTGCTCCCATGGCCTGGGGAGGAAGGGGAGTGCGACCCAGACCAAGGGAGGCTTGGGACTCCAGGGGCAGGTGGGATCTAGGGAGCTGTCCTTGATACTTCCACACCCTCAGGTGGTACGAATGACGCAGCAGCAGGAGAACCCCAAGTTCCTGTCCCATTTCAAGAGAAAGTTTATCATCCACCGGGGCAAGAGAAAGGTGGCCCAGGGTACCCTGCAACCAAGCCTCTACCAGATCCGGACCAACGGCAGTGCCCTCTGCACCCGGTGCCTGGTGGGGTGGGCAGTGGTTGGCAGGAGTCAGGGAGCAGGCACTGCCTCTTTACTGACACCCCCTACTCACCCAGGTGCATCCAGATCAACACTGACTCCAGCCTCCTCAACTCTGAGTTCTGCTTCATCCTCAAGGTGGGGCATAGGTGTGAGCCAAGACCATAGAGCAAGATGGCAGATTGGGGGTTGGTCATAACCCAAACCCCCTGCACACTCCACAGGTTCCCTTTGAGAGTGAGGACAACCAAGGCATTGTATATGCTTGGGTGGGCAGAGCATCAGATCCTGATGAAGCCAAGCTGGCAGAAGACATTCTGAACACCATGTTTGACGCTTCCTACAGCAAACAGGTGAGGTGGGGGTAGGTGGGCAAGTGAGCCAGAGCAGGGGAGCTCCAGGCTGAACTGACCCTCCCACAGGTCATCAATGAAGGTGAGGAACCTGAAAACTTCTTCTGGGTGGGCATTGGGGCACAGAAACCCTATGACGACGACGCTGAGTACATGAAGCACACACGGCTCTTCCGGTAGGGCCCTGACCACTCCCCCAGCTTCCTTCTTAGTCCTGACCCTGCTGCATGTGACCCTTGGCCTTATTTTGACTTCTAGGTGCTCCAATGAGAAGGGCTACTTTGCAGTGACTGAAAAGTGCTCTGACTTTTGCCAAGATGATCTGGCAGATGATGACATCATGTTGCTAGACAATGGCCAAGAGGTGAGACACCACCCCATCTCACTGGCGCTGCCTATTCAAGGAGAAGCCCATCCATTTGCAAATAGGAATTACGGAATCACAAGAACATTCCCACTCACCTGTGCGACCACCTTCCCTGTTGTCCCTAACAGGTCTACATGTGGGTAGGGACCCAGACAAGTCAAGTGGAGATTAAACTGAGTCTGAAGGCCTGCCAGGTGAGTAGGAACAGATGGACATGGCATTGAGGCTGGTCTTGAGGGTACTGGAAGACCTTCTGTAGCCCACTATTCTTCCTTCCCAGGTGTACATCCAGCACATGGGCTCCAAAGAGCATGAGCGGCCCCGCCACCTGCGCCTTGTCCGCAAGGGCAATGAGCAACATGCCTTTACCCGCTGTTTCCATGCCTGGAGCACCTTCCGCCAGCCATTGGCCTGAGCAGTAGCTTTTAGGCCTTAGACCCTTGACAAGAAGGGCCTCTGCCCACCATCTGCTCATTGAAAATGTGCACAGGTGACAGCCCTATTACCCACCAATGTCCCAGCACACAGCCCCAGGCCACACCATTGGTGGAGTGGGGGATGTTCTGGGAACTCAGGCTGTCAGGTTACTCCAGGGTGAGTACATATGTGAAGCCCACCCTATCCCCACCCTGGGCCAGGGATAAGGCAGATACTGTTGCCCTTTAAGAGATATTAAATGCTTTTATTTTCAATATTAAAAAATCAGTATTTTTAATATTAAAACAGCGCTAACTTTAAAAAAAAATGACCAAAAAAAAAAAAAAAAAACCAAGGAACAATCTACAGGGAAGCCCATCCTGACAGCGACCAAGCACGCACACACACACAGACACACAGACACACCCTGACTGGGCCTTAGCTCTGGGTGCCAGTTTCTCTCTCACACACACACACACACACACACACACAGAGGCTGGGGCAGGGTAGTCCCGGAGCAAGTACCAAAATAGTTTTAGAAATGACTGTCCAGCCCAGCACAGGCATTAGAAAAATACTCTTTGCAAAGAGGGGGAAGGACGGTACATGGAGAGGGAGGTGGTCTGGCCGCCCCACCCCATCTGCTCTGTCCTTGTCACCAAGTCAGCAGCCCCAGGGCAGCCAACTGCTTGGAGGATGATTCAGACACCCTCGGCCCAGAGATTCCATGCTGTCCAATGCCTTCACCCTCAGCTGGGACAGCTCCAGGGCTCAGCATTGTCAGGGACAGGACAAGAAGTCCTATTGGCGGCAACAGGTTAGCAAGTAGAGTCTATATTAAGGGCCCAGGCAGGAGCCAGGGATCCAGGACCCCAGCTCAGAGCAGAGTAGGCAATGGCTGGGATAGTGCTGGCCTTTCTGGTAGGGGAAGAGAAAAAGATCAACAGATGGAGGCTCAAAGGAGGCAGATGGCCTGCCCAAGGTAACAGCAGTTGGACCAGATCACATAGGTACCCCTACTAGCCTCCTGTCCAGGACCCTTTAGTGACAGTCTGAGGTGGGCTTGCTGAGGCACTAGCTGGATATCCAAGTACTGGCCACATGCAACCTGCTCAAGCCAGGATGGAGCACTGGTGACCCCAGGCCCAAAGAGGGACTAGGCAGTGCCTGTGCCCAGTGCTGTAGGGTAGATAGGGGCACTAGGGAAGAAATAGGTCACACAGATCTAGGGGCTTAAGCTAGGCAGGGTCCACACTGAAACCTGGGCACAGGCAAGACCTTTAGCTGGGCCCAGTGTATTGGGTTCATCCAACAAGACCCACCCTTGGACCCTGGCAACCACTCCTGGGAGAAGGGCTAGCCAAACAGGTCCCAAATCCCTGCCACTGCACCTCCTAGTGGTTAGATCTGGTTCTGTTCCAAACATACCCATGATCTCCAAGGGCTGACAGTCTGGCCCCCTTTTCTTGCATTTAACTATGAAGATAATGTTGGTGTGAGGTTCCTAAACTGGTGGGACACTCTATGGAAGTGGCTAGGCTTCAGGGAGCCCCATCATGGCAGGCGCTTCCATGGACCCAGTTGCAAGCCCAGGACAGGTGGAGGTCCTGTGCAGCCCAGATGGGGAGGGGGGTTTCCCAAGGAGTTGACACTGCTGATTGGTGAGAACCAGGTGGGCCTGGGCCCTACCCTGCAGCACCTCATTTGATCAGGATGGTGCAGGTGTGGGCCTCATCTTCAGTCAGGTTCCTCAGATTCCTTTCCGATTCCTCAGAAGAGCTAGGGAAGGGGTGATAATCATAAGGGTCAGGGTTGGAGGAGCCTTTGTGGCCCTGGGGAGCAGGGCTGGGGAGACAGGGCAGCTGGCCTCACCCCAGAAAATCCTTCACATCCTCCACCGTGACATCCCCCGTTGTGTCCAGAGTGGTGTCAGCGCTGGTGGCTGAGTCGATGGACATGGGTGAGAGTGTGGACTCAGGTGGCTCTGGGGTATCTATGGGAAGAAGTGATCAGACCCTGCCAGGACCCCTCAGCATCCTTTGCACAGGGAAACTTGGGGATAGATTTCTAATGCAGCCTACAGTAGGATGTGGCATCAACAGTCACACACCACCCATCCCTGCCCAGCTTCCAGCCCTAGATCAGCTGCCACCTCCTGCAAGAGGCCTGCCCCATAGATAGCATCACTCCTCCCTAAGAGTGATGGGTCTTCTCCTTTCATGCTCCACTCACCAGCTCCCTTGTGGGCAAGATCAGGGCTTCTGTCACAACTCTGTGGAGCCAGGATGATGCTTGGGTTCCCATTAGCCTGACTCAACTTGGGTGACTCTTGGACCCTGTGGCAGAGGTGGAGACGTGATGGGGACCATGGCAGCTGCTGCATACCTGCCCGCCTGCCCCTAAGCCTGAGGCATTATACCAGGGAGGACAGTGCCCTGGGTCTGGTAAGACTGGGCCCTGGTCTAGAGGCCCCCCGCCAGGGGCTGCCTCACTACACACCTGGCCCGAGTGGCATCACGGGGCCAGCTGATGTCCAGAGAGCAAAGAGGCTCTGTGATGTTGCGGGCACTCAGGGAGAAACGTTCAAATTCTGAAGGTGAAATCAGGTAAAAGCCTGGGTGGTAAAAGAGAGGCAAGGAGTGCAGTTAGGAGCTGTGACATGAGTCCCTGCCTTCAATGGGTTCCCTGCTCCAGTGTGTGCTTTCTGCTGATCATTCCCAGGCAGCACCCCTGGCCCCATTCAGGTACCTTTTCTTCCTGGCCACTTTGTCTAGCTCACCTTGGCCATGGCGTGTGAAGACACATGAGGCAATGCCGCTGATGTCCTCCTTCCGGATGCAGGAGTAATGCACCTGGGGCCGCAGACCAGGCACCGAAAACACGTGCACATCACCCAGGTTGGTGAGGCAGGCCAGGCAGGTCTCTGCATAGTCCTCACAGGCCACACTGGCAAACGTGGCCAGGGCCACCTTGCGTACACGACAGCCCTCATGGGCTGTCAGCTTGAACTTGGTCTTGGCACTCACCTTAGGCAATGTGAACACCTGGTGGCAGATGGTCAGTGAGCAGGGCCTGGTCCAGTCCTCAAGACCCCTTACTCATGGTTGTGGACCACCAGCCCCCACCCCAAAGGCTTCAGCTGGCCACCCTGCCACCCTGCTTAGCTAGCTATTCCCTCCTCCTACACACTCAACCTGGGCTTCACTGTGTCCAGAAACCTCTGGCTTCCATCAGTGACCACATCACACACACAGAGGGTCCTAAAGCTCTGTGTCTGGTATCCCTACCAAATCATGAACTCCTGAGAACTAGACTCCAGGGGTCCCCACAGGGCCTACAGCCTTGTGGTGAGTAGAAGATCATGGGGGGAACTCAGCAAGTTTGGACATCAAGATTCCTCAGAGTGCTAGCTGGGGACATTTGATGGGGCAGGATTTGGAATGTCTTGGCAGGTAGGGAAGGGGTTCTAGAGGATCCAATGTTGGGAGCCTGGAGGGGGGTCTCCACAGCCCCAGCAGCTCACCTTGAACTGTTCCTCAGAGGCGATGAGCACAGCATGCCCACCCTGCATATCTGGTGCCTGCGCCAGGTCCCGAGAGGCCTCATAGGGCTCAGGCAGCGGGCGACCACGCCCATCCAACACAGCGATGGCCACCACAGGTGCCCGATGCATCAGCTGCACCTCCTTGCCCAGCACAGCCTCCACTGCCCGCTCAGGCCTCTTCTCACCACCTGCCACAGCTGCTGGCACCTCCAGTGCATAGGCAAACACGGAGCCGGAGTTCGTGCCTGCCCACATGGTGGGCCCATGGTGGGCTGCTGCAGGGCACAGACACAGTGAGGACACACTCCCTGCAGGTCCTTCCCCACCTCTCCTGCACCTCCACCTGTGGTAGAAACTGTGGTGCCCAGAACTCATGGGTTTCTCCTGTCCCTCACCTTCCCAGTAACCTCAACTTCAACCTACCTCATGGCCTGAGATGCCAGCTCTGCAGCTGACTCAAGTCTCAGCCCCAGATGTGGCCCTTATGCAGAGGCACAAGCTACTTAAAGGGCACCTGCATGAGGACTTCAGTGGCCCCCAAACTACACCCTAATCCTGCCAACCCTTCTTGCTGCACCTTCCTTCCTGTCACTCATGCTCTAAGCCCCAAGGCCATCTTCTCCCACAACCCATCACTGATTCTATCCACACCCCAGTAATCAGGCTCACCCTGCAGGTGCACTACTGGCTCATCTCACCCCTCTGTAGCTTGTTCCCCACATGGTGCCCCAGAGGGACTCTTACCAAAGAAGCATGGGCTTGGGAAGAAATTAACCAAGGCTCACCCAGGAACTCAACCACCCTGCTACGTGTGACTGAGACTCTGGGGAAAATGATCTTTGGTGGAGAATCAGAGTCAAATAAGGTAGGAGTTGGGGCAGGCATGGACATTCACCACTCTGCATCCTTGAAAACGGATGTGCCAGACCAACAGCCTTTGGGAGCCCAGACCCCAGTTGAAAAGTTACAGCAACTGAAGCATGACAGCTGCAAGGCAGAAGCCCTGTGCAGGAATATGGAACAAGTTAAAACCCCCAAGGCTGCATCAGCCACATCCAACTAGACAAAAATCCTCAACAAATGAATGCCATCAGAAAGTAGAGACCCAGCATGAACTGAGACTTGGGAATTACCCTTGGTTCTATGGGGCAACAGGGTTGTTGGGGGCAGGGACATCTATCAGACACATGTGAGGTACTTATACCTAAGTTTCTATTTAAAAACCAGCAAGATACAAACAGCAGTGTGGGGTGGGCACAAAACAGAAGTAGACACCTGCTGGTGGTGGATGAGGTGCCTGGGATGACTGTACTTCCTTTTTTGTGTTTGAAATTTACCATTATACAAAGTAAAAATCAATCAAAGAACACATCAACATACCCAGACCTTACCGGGGCTCCAAGCCACCCAGACAAAGTCATGGCATGGTGGCCAGCACAGACCAATCTTAGCCTCTCCTTCTCTGCCCTCACTCACCCTAGCCATGTGGCTCTGCGGCTCCTACCCACAGTCGCAGGGCCTTGGCACCAGCCTGTCCCTCACCAGATCTCAAACCTTGGGTTCCCTTGCTTTTCTTCTTTTTGTTTTTCTTCCCAATACTGGGAATTGAACCCAGGGGCACTCTACCACTGAGCTACATCCCCGGTCCTCTTTGAATTTTGAGAGAAGATCTCACAAAGTTGCCCAGGCTAGCCTCAAACTTGCAATCTTGCTCAGCCTCCTGAGTTGCTAGGATTAAAGGCACTGGCTGCCCCCCATTTTCTTTGGTAATGGGGATTGAACCCAGGGTACTTAACCACTAAGCTTGCATCCCCAGCCCTTTTTTGTATTTTATTAGACACAGAGTCTTGCTGAATTGCTTAGGTCCTCACTAAGTTGCTGAGGCTGGCTTTGAACTCACAATCCTCTTGCCTCAGCCTCCTGATTTTCTGGGATTACAGGAGTGCAGCTGCCCTTCTTGCTCAGGTCTGCAGGGTCTGCTCAGCTCACTAGCAACCCCTCACCATCATCCCCAGTTGGCAGGTGGGGCTGTATGGGTAGCCAGGGTGTTCCCATCACCAATGCAGCCCAGTACAGATGCTCAGTAATACTTTAGGATGTCCTGGAAGGAATGGTCCCACCACATCTCCCACCCATTTCCTAGATAAATAACTGAGGCCAGCCTCTCCAATCCCTGTCCCTGCACTGGCCTCACCATCTCGAAGGAATGTGTCAGCAAAGTAGAGACAGCGCACAACACCCGAGAGGGAATCATCAGCAGAGCGGGGCTCGATGCGGCGCTGCACAGGCGTCATCTCAATGTCATGGGGACAGGCCTGTTCTGCCAGCTGTGCATTGGCCTCCTGCAACTGGAAGGAGCAGAGGCTCCTGAATATGGTCTCCCTGAGCCCCAGCTACTCTCATTCTGCTTGCCTGATCATCCACCCACCACACTCCCTAGCCCACTCCACTCATCCAGGGGGCTACAGAAGGAGCACAGTAGGTGGATGAACCCCAGTTACAGGCCAGAGCACAGTTCCCTGGCAGCACCCCCAACTCACCTTACTGTTGGCATTAGCAATACGCTTCTTGCCTGAGACACGGCTCTTGCGGATACGCCGGAAAGACTGGCGCAGTGACTTCTTGAGGGACTTCACCCGGGACAGTGGCCCCTCCATGGCCAGGGAGTCATTGGGGTGAAGAGTGCACCTGGGGACAGGTAGGGGCCAGTCATGCAAGAAGCAGCCATTCCTGCTGGCCCCAAGACCCCAGCTCAGGGAGTCAAAGCCACTCAGGTCCCAGCAGCTGGTGATGCTTAGAGTATCCCTCAGAGCTGCCAGGTTATTTCTTATAGGCTCACAGGGGTTCCAGAGACTTCTAAAATCAGCCTGCTTTTGCCATACCAAACTTCAGAAAGGGGAACTTAGACCTAGATCCCGTCTCACTGAGACTCCAGTTGCCCACCCACCTGGCCTCCCCCACACACCTGGCCAGTACTGGACTCTTGCGCTGGTAGTCGAAGAGGCCAAAGCCATGACTGGTGCCAAAGGCCACAAGGCTCCATTCAGCATGGAGTGTGACCGCGGTGACAGCAGCAGGTGGCAAGCACTGTACTAGCACACGGGGCTGGAAGCCGGCAGGCCAAGGCAGTGGCCCTGCACGTGGGCTCAGCCGCTCATGGCCCTTCCATGTGAAGCCTTCTCGGTCCTGGAGGAGGTCTACGCTGGCCACACTGACCGCCTGCTCTGTCGGCACATCATTGAGCTCCAGCACCAGCACCTAAGCCCCAGCCAGGGCAGGGAGGGATCAGTATAGAGAAGAGTGCCCCTGGGCCCCACCCCAGCCTGCAGCCTCAGAGAAACCCCAGCCACTGGGGATAAGTACTCTTTTTTTGACACTGGGGATTGAACCCAGGGGTGCTAACCACTGAGCCAACATCCCCAACCCTTTTTTAAAATTTTTTAATTTTTAGACAGAGTCTCACTAGGTTGCTGAGGTTGACTTTGAACTTCCAATCCTCCTGATCCAGCCTCCAGAGTCGCCAGGATTACAGGCATGCGCCACCAAACCCGGCAGTTTAAGTACTCTTTGAATGCTTCCTGTATACCAAAGCCCTCGCTGAGCACCAAGGAACACAGTAGATACCAAAACCGGCTGATCCCTAACCTCCTAGACAGATTACTCAATCTTACCTGAGCCTATCTTTCATTCAGCAATAAGTACACATCAAGCATCATCTGTATAATGTGCAAATACTAAGGACATGGCACTGACCAAGTCCCACTGATCCATCTCTACTAGAATGAAGTACCCTCTCCTCTTCCTGAGTCTCTGTCTCAAGGCAATTAGCTCACACTGAGCACCTTCTGTATACTGTCTAAGTGCCACAGGCATGGTACTGTCTAAGACCCACTGGTCCTTGCTATCCCATAGCTCATATGACTCACACATTCCTGCCCCTGGACTCAAACCTCCATGGTTTCCCTAACAGAGCCTCACTCAAGGACCCCAGTGACAGACCCCACTTCCCACCTGTCCTCACTCCAGCCAGTCCCAGCCAGGCCCCATTCCCACCCTCTACCAGACTCTTCATTTCAGGCCCACCTCTCAAGGAAGCTTCCCCTGTCATCCCCAACTTGGGGACATGCAGCCTTACCTGGCCTGCAGTGCCAGCCACCACCATCTGAGCTGTGTACTTGCAGAGCGCCACCTTCTGCACACCAAGCCGGGGATCATCACTGTAGGGATCAAAGCAGCCCACCTGAAGGGAAAGGATGGAATGATGACACTGGGCCCAAAGCCAGGACAGGCTCCATGAGGGGAGGTGTCCCACCTTGCGGAAGGGTGGCCAGTCGTCCTCAGCAGCCTGGGCCAGGCTGTCGGCATGTTCACAATCTGTCTGGAAGAGGCCAGCTGTGCTCAGCTTGTAGAGTGGCCGCAGCGCCACACCAGATGCATCCCAGAACCGCACGGTGCCATCCTCATGGCTAAAGGGAAGGCAGATGTCAGGACATCCCTGGGAGGACTGCACACCACTTCTTAGATTAGTCCAGCTACTCACTGAGCATGTACTGCATATACCAAATACAG
The DNA here is from genome assembly GCF_902686445.1 of Sciurus carolinensis. Classification (NCBI taxonomy): domain Eukaryota; kingdom Metazoa; phylum Chordata; class Mammalia; order Rodentia; family Sciuridae; genus Sciurus; species Sciurus carolinensis. The sequence goes on along the minus strand of NC_062215.1, from coordinate 41,306,676 downwards.
GTTGAAAGCATAAAACATGCTAAGCTTCTATCATATAAGGCAAACAGATACTTGGCACACGTATGCCAGGCTACTTCTATCACAAGTACCTGGGTCCTTTGAACAGGGTGGAAAGGTGTGGTAATGACCACCATGAAGATCAGGAAATGGCAGAGGGCAAAATGCAAGAATAGAAGACTAGGGGGCTGGGGTTGGGGCTCAGTGGTAGAGCGCTTGCCTCACATGCATGGGGCACTGGGTTTGACCCTTAGTACCACATAAATAAAATAAAGACATTCTGTCCATCTACAACTAAAAAAAAAAAAAAAAAAAAAAAAAAAGGAATAGAAGACTAGGGCAATTCCTTCCCAGTGAGGTCACCCAGCAATCAGAAAGGGTGCGGTGACCAGGAGCCAGGCAGTCACAGAGCAGTTCAGGGAAGCCCAGGAGGGCCCAGCTGAGGCCCAAGGTGGCCACATAAGCAGAACAGCAGGAAGACTAGGGAGGCAAGGAGGAAACAGGCAGCGGGTGGGGGAGGAGCAGACAAATCTAGGGCACAGCTTCAGGACATGGCTGCGGAGCCTAAGTGGGGCTCCTGGGTGGTAGTGGAGCCCCGAGTCAGGGCATGACATGCATGTAAGCAGGGCTGACTGGGGCTCCCTCCTGGAGCCTTGAAAAATCTAGCAAATTCTTAAGCTATGGAAGGCGTGCTGCTGTCAGAGGTCAGAGGGTCCCACCACAGGCAGGAGGGAGGGGCAGGACAGGAAGTAAAGCCTGAGTCACCAGGCACGTCAGTGCCCGCCAGGCTCAGGTCAGGCTCTGCAGCACCTGCCTTGGGCAACTTGGCGTGGGCCAGCCCAGATTTTCCGGTCCCAAGGCAGGCAGGCCGGGTGGGTGGAGCCCTGGGGTTTGCTGGAGTTTAGTTCCAGGCCAAAGGCAGAGCAGGGTGGAGCCCTGAGCCAGGATCTAGGGAGGCTTCATCCAATCCACCCTGGACAAGAGGGACAACTTGGGCCCCCTTCAGCCAGCACTGAGTGCCTGCAGGATCTAGAATGGGCAAGGGGCATGTCAAGCCGAGTGGGTACAGGGTTTTGCTCAATGCACACCCCAACACCTACCCAGTCAGCAGCAGCCCTCGCTGCGATGGCTCCTGGGCCAGGTTCCGACCCCCAGTAATGGGCCAGTTCTAGGAAAAGACAGTAAAGATGTGAACACAAGGTCAGGACGAAAGACTCCTCCCTCTCAACCTGGGCAAAGAAATCAAATCAGTATCTCCCCACATTCCCACCTCCAGGCCTGGGCCTGGCATTCCAACACACTCCCTCCCTAACACCCCACCCCACAGGACACCTGGGCACCCACCGAGGCACTAGAGATAGGCTGGGGACTCTGCTGCTCGCCAGCACTCACGATGCGGGCCCACAGCTTGGCAGGGACATTGGCAACATGGGCAGAGCAGGTAATGGCAGATGAGTGCAGCGGGGCCAGGTAGGGGGCAGGCACAGATGGCCATCCAGGTGTCTGCAGGTCAAGCACCACCAGTTCCTCTTCTAGCAGCACAGCCAGAGCCTGTGGGTCGTCGAATTCTGTGGGATGGAGTGGGGTGAGCTCAACCACAGGCTATGTTTGTGGGGGTGGGGAAAGGCAGGGCACACACCATCCTCAGGCCGTGTGCTGTGCACTGTGAAGAAGTCGATGATGCGGGAGGTGAAGTCCAACGTCACCAGCGTCTCAGCTCGAAGCACACTCACACAGTGGCGGTCACCATAGCTGGCGCGGGGCATACCACCACTGAAGATGATAAAGTGGCCCCTGCAAAGAGGGGTCATGTGAATTAGGGGCCATACAGCACACACTGCATGACCCAACAAGAGTCCACCCTTCCAGCCCCCAAGCCAGGTGCAGCCCCCAACCCACAACACTCCTTCAACATACCCCGATTCACAGTTCCGCCACAGAATCTTGTTGATGGCCTTGCATGGAAAGGGTCCTGGGGGGTTGGGAAAGCATCAGACCTCCTATTTCTGGTCTAACTTGAAGCTGCCTCCTCCTCTCTCCAGGGGAAAGCAATACCACACCAACAACCATCCCCCCAATGGGGTCTCCCTTTGCAGATTTGGCTGGTCACTGACCCCCACTAAGTCCAAGTGGCCCTCTAGCCACCACCCTCTGCTTCAGGCCTCCCCAGCACTCACCATAGGGTACGGTAGCTACAGAGGGCTGTAGCGTTGGGGAGCTGCCAGTGTTCATGGGCCAGATGGCATAGCTGCCATCACTGTGCGAACTGATGATGGTACCACTGTTGCGCCCCCAACAAAGACTTTCCAACTGCTGTAGATGGAGGCAGAAGGCATGAGCCTGTGGATGTGTGCACGGGCCCCAAGTAATGGGATGCAGGTCTTAACCACCTACCTGGTTTCCCAGGAAGACATGGTCAACACACTGTGCAGCCTGGTTCCAGATGACCAACAGGCCCCGGCTGTAGCCAATAAGAATCTTGGTGGGGTCCCGGAGGTGTCCCTGGAGTGACTCCACAGGACCCAGAGCCTTTCCGCAGCGGTAGTCATCTGGTACACTGCAGAGGGAACCCCGATGAATTGGGAGAACTTTCTAGTCAGAAAGAGTGCTGGGCATCTTGCTTGTGGCTCACCTGCGCAAAATCTCATCTGGACTGAGGGTCTGTCTCTCAAGCAGCGCCAAGGTGGTAACATCCAGGAAGTAGATGCTACCGCCCTCAGTGCCTAGAGCTGCTATGTCGCCAGCAGCCAGCAGCAGAACCACTGTGACACGGGTGAGGCTGGACGAGGTGCTGCAGAGGATAAGGGTTAGGGAGTGAGGTGCGAGCCCAACATTTAGCTGAAGAGGATGTGGAGAGGGCTGGGACTTACTGCCAGCTCCTACCTGGTCCCTATGCGCTAACCAGGGCCTACTTAAAGAGCAGGATGGCACCTTGGGAAGGCGACACTGTGGTGTAATTAGCCTGCTCAATTATTCATCAGGCAAGAAGAGAGATAAAAATAGGTTCTCCAAGTCTTTGAGAACTCCTGGCTCCTCCCACCACCAAAAAGCAAACTCAGGCACCAGGGCACAATGATCAAGAGCTCCAGGACTGACACAGTTTTCCTAATCCCCCTCCAGGAATCCTCCTACCAGACCTCTGGATGCCTCCTGACTTTGCAAGAGGACCCAAATGGCCCCTATCTACAGAAACCAGTCCCTGGGTCAGGACTCCTCCACTCTAGTCAGTACTGGCAGGGCTGGGGAGGGAAAAGCCTAGGCCTACTGCATTATATCTGGGCCATCCTGCCGACACCTATTATACCTGTGGTACCCTCCCACCCCAAACCTGTCTGTTCATCCATGCACAGAATGGCCCACCCCCCATCCCCAAGTCAAGGGGCCAGGGGACCTCTGCTTGTCTGAAACTCTGTTCCAAGGCCCCAGAAACCCCCATCATCACAGGGAGTGCAGTGCTACACCACAAGCCCATGAAGTTTGGTATATAACACATGTTATCTCCTAGGGCTTGAGGCTACCAAAGGTTCCCAGTCAGTAGCATGAACCATGCCTGCTAACCTCAAACTCAGTCAGAACTTCCCATCTAATTCAAGAAATCCAAAGCACACCTCAGCCAAGCAGGGTCCTATCAGGGCCAGGGTCAAACATGCCTCCCACCCCAAAGAACAGCCCTACTAGTAGCTGCCCATCTCTCTACAACTTGGCACAGTCAGGTCCGGGCCTCCCCAGGATTTTCCCCTGCACAGTGGTTGGCCCCGGTTAAGTCCTCCAGTACCTGGCACCATCAAAGCCAGGCCGGCTAGGCAGCTGGAAACTGAGTGCTTCCTCTAGGTGGGCACAGCCATTATGGTGGACGATTTCCCAGAGATGCAGACTGCTGTCATCTAGCAGAGTTAGAAGACGGCCCTGGCGGGTACAAGCAGAGACCAAAATTGGGCTGGCCTGGAAAGATGGGAGGGCATGAGGACCACAAGAAGCTGGCTGATAGGGAGCAGAAGCTCACCTGACCAGGCAGGAAGTGCATCTGAGTGACAGTGGCTGCATCCCGGTGCAGGCCCGTAAATTCCACACCAGGTGCACCATAGCTGAGGGTGACTGGTCAAGGACAGAATCATGAAGGCACAGGTCAGGAACCCTTGTGCACAAGCCTCCTTCCCCAGGACAATTTTCATGGGTTTTGCCCCAGATCCACCCACCCAGGGTTCTAAGACCCAGTGGGGCCCCCCTTTCCTGAAGGAGCTCGTCCTGCATTCCCGAGGCTCTCCCAGGTTCAGAGTACAGGCTCCATACAGCTGCTGCAAGTCAGTGCTGCTTTAGGGTCTTCACTTCCTCAACTGTAAAAATGGGCTAGTGACTCCCACCTTGCAGGGCAGCTGCGGATCAAGTAAGAATAAAAACTCGCCCAGCATGCCTGACCCAGACCTGGCACACAGCTGGGGTTCTGCTCCCTTTCAACCTCAAGTATTTGTATGTCTGTGTAGGCTGAGAGCCTTGTGGGTTGGGATCATGCAAGCCAGAGACACAAGGCCAGACCCAAACAGGGAAGCCCAGAGCAGAGTCCAGGCTGTCTATAACCACAACTTCAGGTCCACCTCCAGCTCTGGGCAAAGAAACCAACTTCCCTCCAGGGCAGGTGGCCAACAGCCCCCATTGCACAGGAGCAGAGACCCAAGCCTGCCCATTTTACAGATGAGCATACGGAGACAAGTGGATTGCTTGAAGTGTCCAGGGTCAGTGCCTAGAGTCCCAACAACTCCAGGGTTGATGGTGGGTGGATGGCAAGGCCTGAGAGGGTTCAGGAAGAGAGGGTTTAGGGAGGGGTCAGCAGCGTTGCCCCAGTGACAAGGCAGGAGCCCGTTGCCTGGAGCTTGAGCTGGGATTCCCTGCAGGAGCCTGGCTGGGACAGAGAAGAAGACAAAAGAGGGGCAAGAGCAGCTGGGCGGGAAGCAGGGTCGCCAAGGAGATGGAGACTGCCTTGCAGGAGGAGGGGCAGCTTCTAAGACCAGAGTTGACCCTCTCCAGCCTCAGTTTCCTGACCCCAGAAGATTCCAGCTATGGAGATTTAGAAGGAGGAAAGCAAAGGAGAACCCTGGGCTCTGGCCTCCTCTCTGAAGCTCATGTCCTCAGCTGCATTTTAGGCTCACTGTGACCACAAGGAGCCAGTGCAGAAGAGATTCACCACAGGAGAGACAGCTCTAGAGCTAACAGCAAAGCCCATACAGGCACTATGAGATATGGTGAAAGCCCTTGTGACATGGAGAGCACACATATGGGAGCAACACAGCACCCATAAGAGGTGAGGGCAGTAGGTCAAGGTCCTTGAGAAAGGAGGGGACATCTCAGCCTAGCTGCACTCCATAGCACCAGCAAATAGCTCATAAAGGCCCAGACACCTTCCTACTTGGTCAGTGTTCCCAGTCCAGGGGTGAGGAGACCCCACCCCTACCCCTCCCCCTTCTAGGCACTGACTTATTTTTTTGCCAACCAATGTCTACAATCAGGGTACTGAGACCCAGAGCACCACAAAGAGAGGGACAGGTGTTGGCACCCTCACTAAGCAGCCACTGACCAGACTTTACACCTCAGTTTCCCAAAGAGCAGTTGGGGTGGGATTCTGTAGGGCGAGCAAGGAGGCAGTCAGCTGCCTGCCACTAGCCAACCCCCCTCCTGCCTGCAGGGAAAATGCCCGCTTTGTACAGCTCACATGGCCCATTGTGCACCCTCCAGGATCCAGGTGGGGGCCGTGCTATGCTCACCATGCCCAGCCTGGCACTGCCCCTGCCCTCTTGGCTGAACACACATCTTCAAATTCAAACATGCGTGTGCACCCACTCAACAGGCCCCCTCCCAGCCCATCCACCACCCTCAACGGGTATCATGGCCCAGCCCCCTGGCCTAGTCTCCCCCGTCAGCAGTTGCTGGGATGATGGCAGGATCGCCTAGGAAACTGGCTGGCTGAAAAGCAGCAAGGGACAGCTGTGGCCACTGTAAACTGACCCCCTCCCTCCCCTACTCACTCAGTCTCCCATAGTCTCTAAGAAGAGTTGTCCCAGGCCTGTCAGGCATACAGACAGTGCCAACCTGCTCCAAGAACCCAGCACCCACTGGAGCCTCCAAAAGCACCTGCCAAGGCTAGAACCCCAGTCACAGGGAAATCCATGCTGGTAGTCCTACAGGCCCTGAACACCATAGTTGCAAAGGATACATTTTGACAGCTCCAGACCTGGTGCCAATTGCCATGATGCGAAGTTCAGGGTCGAAGGCCAGGGCACTGGGCTGATTGGGGAAGCCATGCTCCACAGTCTGTGGGGAAGAAGATGGCTGTTGAGGTGTACACACCCTGTGGCCCACCCCAAGGCAGCTTTCAGGCTCTGCTGCTGCTACATGGGGATCAAGAGCCAGTATCTCCTACTTTCAGTGCCTCCAGTACACAGGGAAGTGGCTGAGTCCCTGGGCTCCACAATGACGCTGCTGTGCACATGGCATACATAGGCCCTCCTTTTGCCAAGCCCATGTTCCCCTCAATGCCCATGTTGACACACTATGCACAAGATTCTGGCAACAGAGAACAAGGCTCAAAGAGGCAGGCATTAAAGAGGATTCCACCTGCACCTGCTTCTTAGAGGCACAAACTGAAGCTGGTGAGGAGCTGTACTGCCAGGGGTCCCTTATGAAGTTCATGGCACTCCCCAAACACAGATCCTACATAGAGGTCAGAGGTCAAGTTCGACACCCAGGACATCTAGGCAAAGGCTTCTCGCTCCCTCTGAACTCAGGGAGACTGAGGTCCCGTCAGCTTCCTGTCCAAACCCTGAAGGTGTCACCTCTCATTCTCACCTGGAACCAGCCCCATCAGTGCTGGGGATGACTTTAAGGCAATTTATATACTGTCTAGTGTTAATGGCACTGCTACCCACCCAGCGCTCAGCTCCTTGTAGGGCCAGTCCCAACACAGTGCAGCCCCTTCCCCACACACCAGGCTCCTTCCTTTGACCAAGGAACACATGTTCCTTCCTTTGACCAAGTTGTGCTTCCCTCCATTTGCCTTCCCCCACCACAAGAACTCCCAATAATCCAAGGTCCAGCTGGGAGGGCCTCCCTAGGAAACCAGCACACCTGGGCCCCAGCCCCATTCTGAATAGCATTCTGGGACGCCCAATGTGGGCCACCACCTCAGGAAGACACACATAAGAAACCCCATCTCCATTCTGCCTGTCACCCTGGCCTAAGCCCATTCAGGGGGGAACTGAGCCCTCTGAGCACATGGCTCAGCTATAGCCTGGCTATCAGCTGTCACAATACTCACCAAGCCCATTTCCCAATGGCACTGGAAACAGCAAGCCCACCTAGGGACTAAGTTGCCCATTTGACTGCAGAGTCCTCTGGCTTACCCTTGCAGGACCTGACCTTTGTCTAGTCAATCTCAGGTTATAGTCTAGCATTCAGCAGTCAGGCAAATACAATAACTGCACCAAAAATTCCCACAGTCTCAAGGGGGCCCCACCAGTTTCCTCCTTTAAGAAGAGAGAGGACTAGGTCATTTATCTATCATCTTCATCCTTCACACTCCATGTCCAATCCGTTCCTGAGCCTGATCAGCTCAGCTTCAACATGCACACAGAGGTCGCCCTTCCCACACTCTACAGCCCCAGGACCCACCACACCTGCCTGGACTGCTACAGTCCACAAAGAAGTTGCCCACAAAGAAGTCAGAAGAAGCCTGTGAAAACCAGTCAGCTCCTTGTCCCGCCTCTGTATAGGACCTTCCAGGGGTTCCCAGCTCATCCACAATGTCAAGTCCTCATCACTTCATCCCCCTCTATCAGCTTCTCCCCGCCACCTGACTCCTAGTCCAATACCCTTTTGCTTTCCTCCAGTTCACTAGGTTTGTTACTGCCTGAGTCTTTACTGTCCCTATGCCCTGAACAGGCTTCATGTAGCACTCCCACGACAGGCTCTTTCCCATCACTCAGAAGGCAGCTGTTCCCAGAAGCCTCCCTAAATGTTCATGGCTGCAGAAGCAACCTGGTCCAAACTCCCCACAGCCTCACCCTGCTTTATTTTACCACAGTACTGGTCATGGTATAAACTACTGCCTACTTAACTTTTTTCATTTGGTTTTTCATCATCTTTCCAGTAGACGTTTCTCCCTTTTAGTCTCCACTGTGTTCACAGCAACAAGGAGTAGGGGCCCAGTATAAAACTGACATGAAGTGCACATTCCACAGGCAACTTGTTAGTTGAGATGGGATCTGAACCCAAGATCCAGAATCCAAAGTTCATGTTCATCCAAACTGACCCGCTCCCCCAAACTCACAAATCTGGGACCTGTTTCCTTAGGGATCACCTATCACCCCCTTTGACAATCATATCCCTTCCCTATTCCACTCCCTCCCCCAGCTGCTGCCCACTCAGAATAGGGCTTCATCTCACCTCCTGAAACCCTACTACACATCTCAATTTACCAACTCAGTGACATTTAGCCCAGTGCCTGTCCCTCCCTTCCTGGAAGGTCTATTTTCCTCTTATCTCAAGGGGGCTCACCCTCACAGTCACCCCAGCACAGGAAGGAAGGGGTGGGATCTGGGGGTCCCTCAGCACCAGTCTCCCTCCCCTCTTGGATCACTGATAGGTTCTCAGTCACCAAGTCTGAGGGTCCTGGGTGGCTCCACCACCACTAACTGGGACCTCAGGTGGTAAAACTGCCAGTCCTAAGACATCCCAGAGCTTCCTGGGTGGCAAATCTCCTGGTGGCAAGTCTCCTCCAGGCAGCCCAGGGCACCTGGCCTGGCTCAGGATCATAAGAGCCCCTCCAAAACCCCTGCCCCTAAGGCTAAAGCCCAATCCTACTATGGAGGAAATGAAGAGAGACAATAGAGGCCCAGTTTGCTCTGTGACTTCAGGCAAGTCCTCACCTCTTCAATGAACCTCAATTTTCTCCCTCAATATGTGATGGAGATAACAAAACTAATCTCAGCAGAGAGAAGGTTTTCGGGTAAAACTGAAGTGCAACCCCCCACCACCACCCCGGAAGAATTAGCAAGAGGCAGGTTGGGGCCTCACTCTACTTACCTCCCATCAGTATAAGGGTGTCAGGGGGTTGAGAACTTTCCCAGGGCGCCCTCTGCCCCACCCAGAGAAAGAAGGAAGGACCAGTCATCCACTTTCCTTCCCAAGTCCTACAAAGTGACAGGATGGCCCATGTGGCATAGGGAACTGAAGTCCACTGCCAGTGGACCCATTTCACAGCTGGTAAAACCAAGGCACCACAATTTTAAGTTCAGTTGGGTACACAGTCCAGCATGTCATCCAGATTCACTCAGCCCCCGGCAAGGCAGGGCAGAGCCTCAGGAGGTGGGGGAAGGGAGAGGAAGGATCCGAAGGGATTTCCCAACCTCACCCCCCACTTCTGCCTCCACCCTTCACCTCTCCTGCTGGCCCGGGTGCGAAAGCAAAACAAAACCCGGCTCTGGCTTGTACCAAGGACCAAGAAGGGGCCACAAAAAAAAAAAAAAAAGAGGATTAGAAGCAGAGTGAGATTGAGAGAACCCACAGAGAAAGCGGCATTCAGGGAGAGACAGGCAAAGACCCAGAGACGCAGAGACAGAAGGAAGGAAAAGAGACGCAGAGAGATAAAGGTAAAGAGAAGAGGAGATACAGAGGGACAGAGGCAGAGACGCCTCCTCCCCCAACACAGGCAGAGGCTGAGGGCGACGGTAAGATTCAGAGATAGAGGGTCAGGGACCCAAAGCGATGCAAAGAGTGGCACCAGGACAGAGAGACCCATACAGTCGGAGACGTGCAGGGCCAGGGCCAGTGAGGCCCACAGAGAACTGGAGAGGCAGACACGAAAGTCGGCGAGACCCATACCCACGCGAGTCCGAAAGCGAAGGAGAGTACTCGAGCAGCAGGGCCAGCCGAGGGGCGCCCAGCTGGGCCCCAGCCCCGCGCGCCAGCCTGCCGCCCCTTCCCCCCGGGCCCGACGTGGCTTCGGTCCCCGGCCCCCGGCCCCCGGCCCGGGCCCCCGACCCGCCCCCTCCCGCCCCGGCCCGACCGCCACAGCACCTTGTTGAAGGCGAAAAGCTCCTGCTTCAGTTTTTCGCGCTGCGGGTCGGCGCCTTGCCGCCGGAACCGAAACTTCATCATCTTGCGCCCGGCTGCCGGCGCCGCGCCCGCCGCCGCCGCCCGCAGGATGCGCCGCGCAGCCCCGCCGGTCCTGAGGCGCGGGCGGGGCGCCAGGCTGCCCGGGCGCGGGCGCGCGGGGCGGGACCTGCACGGGGGGCTGGGCACGGGACACGACGGACTTTCCGCCCGACCAATAAGCGCTCCCGTTGTGCTGCTCGCCCCGCCCCTGCCGGCCGGACAATGGGGGAGAACTGGGCCCCCGGGCTCGACCAGGCTCGCGAAGGGACGTTCATTGCGCATGCGCCTTCGCGCGGACCCTGCTGGGACTTGTAGTCCGGGAGCTGGGACTCCAGCGTGGGCGGCTCGGGATGCAGTGTGGAGGGGTCCGGCGCCTGTTAGTGGGCTTGGAAGAGTCTTTATCTTACCCTACGAACGAGCAACGTGCACCTTCACGTAATGGGACAACCCTGTCCCGAGAGCCAGGTGAGCTGTAACAACTCTTTAGTCCCGGCGAGCCTGTACACATCTCTGCCACTGGCCCTATGGTTGCCAAGTTTGTATTTTATCAGTTTCGCGGGACACCACTTTGTTCCCCCGCGTACCAGAGCACCTCACACCGCTATGCTTTTGCCTTGGCTGTGTGGTCAGTCTGGAATTTCTTCCTCAACCTCTGGGGAATTCCTACACATCCTTCAGGACCCATGCAAGGTTCCCTTGATACAAGCACAAGGGATTCTTATAAGTGGCTTCTGCCAAAGAAAGAGACAAGAACCCGGCAAGAGGTGGCATTCAGGAGTGTCCTGGGATTGGATTTGGGTTTTCCTGAGATGGGGAAAAGGCCTTCCTGCACAGGAAATTGAGTTTAAAAAAAACTGAGTCCCTCCCCATTCTCCGTCTATCCCCATCCACCCAGGCCTCCTTTTTAAGTCTGGACAGTAGCTTCCAGGCATAACTTTCCAGGCTGAGAATGGGGCTGCCCTGGGCTCAGTGCTGGACGAGGTCCCAGAATTTTAGGTGGGCAGGTGGGCCAGGCCCTAACCTCTGAGCTGGGAGGACTGAGGAGGGACTGACCTGTGACACTGAGGCTAATGCCAAGCTAAGGGGACCTGGCTACCCACCTCCACCCACTCGGCCTTGCTCAACTCATTTTGGAAGTTGGGACTGGAGAGACAGCTGGAGAGAAGCAAAGTTGATACCAACAAAGCTTTTGAGTGCCTACTGTATGGTAGGTACTGCTCAAAATCCTTTCCTGGGGCCTGGGGCTGTGGCTTAATGGTACAGTACTTGTCTAGCATCCTGGGAGCCCTGGGTTCCACCCTCAGCACCACAGGGGGCAGGGGGAAAACAGCTCTTTCCTGGTTTCAACTGATTTAATGGTCTTAACAGTCACATGAAGTAAGAAAATGATACCATCCCAGTTTCACAAATGAGGAAGCTGAGACAGATGAGCAAAAAGCAAGGGGTCTTCAGTTGTGGACAGAGCTGGCTGGACTGAAGAGGATCAGACTTCCTCTGGCCAAATGCCCTTCCCTTGCCCAACTCAGAGGCCTGGGTTCTGGTCCCTGCCTTGCTAATGGGCCTCACAGAGAGAAGTGTTATGAAGTTAATTCACATCATCACTGCCATCTAGAAGCTGTGCCTACCTGGAACAAGTTCAAATTATGCACGCTTTGCCTCAGTTTCCCCCAAAATGCTGCTAATTCTAGTATTTATCTCAAAGTGTTGCTGTGAAGATTAAGTGAATTAATATTGTCAAATCCTTAGAACATGCTAGGCAGGTAGGAAGAGCTATGTATGTGTTAGCTGTTATTATGGTTATTGTTAATTGTTTGATCCCTTTTACCCTAGGCAAGTCCTGACCCTTCCTTTGTCTCCATTTTGAAATGGGACTTGGACTGGATATGGTGATACATAACCTGTAATCCCAGCCACTCAGGAGGCTGAGCCTGGAGGATCATAAGTTTAAGGCCAGCCTGAACAACTTAGTGAGACCCTATCTTGAAATAAAAAGGACTGGGAATGTAGCTCAGTGGTAGAACACTCCTGGGTTCAATCCCCAATATTGGGATGGAAAGGGATGAATCCTCCTACTTGTCAACAGTGCAGATTCTAGGTTCCCCAAATGTGAGTACCAGTGGAGTAGGACCCTAGAATCTGGATTTTAAACTTGCCCCTTTCCCAGGTGACTGTGAAGCAAGCTTGGCCCCAATCTGATCAGGTTAAGGGGGAAGGGGTATATTCAGATACCATACAACTGGGCAGGGCTTAGGGATTCATGCAGTATGAATATCTGTGTCCTCACCCATAAGCCAGGGGAGCCCAGGCCTATTTCTACAGCAGCCTAAGGGGACAGGGACAGGTGTCCAGAACAAGTCAGCTCCTTGCTCAGGGGAGCCCAAGCAAGTATTTGAATACAGGGATCCCCATCATCTAAGGTGCTTCCACTCCTTTCTTGGTAATGTGGGCCTATGGGAAGGAACAGTTGACCCCTGCTCCAGCTTCCTCAGCCAGGCAAGGGGCTGTAGCCTTCTCAGCATTTCCTGAGGGGGTGACCGCCCTCCCAGGCCATCCCAGGACTACAGCCCAGCTCTGGGATGGAACCTATATCTGACTTTAACTCCCAAGACATCTTTTATAAGCTGTGTAACCTCAGCTGAGTCACTAATACACTCTGGGCCTCAGTTTTCTCATCTGCAAAATGTAGTAAGGACTAAATAAGGTGATTGAAAACAAGACTTGAACACAGACCCTGGCAGGTGAGCCAGCTGTAAAGTTTTAGAACTCTCAATCCAGAATATACTGACTTCACCCCCTCTTAAACATACCAGGTGGATTCTTGCCTCAGGGCCTTTGCACTGGCCTTGAACATCCTACCCCAGGCCTCCACTTAACCAAACTCCTCACCCCTTCTTGGTTTTGATAAATGACACCTCCACAACCTGACCTTGGTTTAAAAAGGCAGTCCTAGACAGGTCTAGTAGCACATACTTGTACCATCTATTTGGAAGGCTAAAGCAGGAAGATCCTTGGAGCCCAAGAATTGAAGGCCAGCCTGGGTAACAAAATGAGACTCCATCTCAAAAATATGGGGCCAGGCATGGCGACATATGCGTGTAATCCCAGCAACTCAGGAAGATGAGGTAAGAGTAACAAAGTTTGAGGCCAGCCTCAGTAACTTAGTGAGACCCTGTCTCAAAATAAAAAATAAAAAGGGCTGGATATGTAGTTCATACCACAGAGCACCCTTGGGTTCCATCCCCAGTACTGGAAAGAAAATAAATAAATAAATAACTGACTGAATGTAAAAACAGGGCTAGAAATGTAACTCAGTGGTAAGCACACCTGGGTTCAATCCCCAGCACCACTAAATAAATAAATAAAAAGTAAAAACAGGGCTGGGGCATGTGGCTTAGTGGTAAAGCACCCCTAGGTTCAATCCCAATACCACAGTACTACAAACAAACAAACAAAAAAGAAATGACAACCAGGCCCCACTCTTAATGTCTTCACCTACTGGCTTCCCATTTGCCATCTATTTGACTTTTTTGTATGTTTTTCTACCTTTGCCTGATAATGAGTTCCTTGAAGGCTGGGATTGGTTTGGTTTTATAGTGCTGGGGATTATACCCAGGGCCCTCCTGCGCATGCTAGTCAAGTCCTCAAACACAGCTACACCCCAGTCCTGAGGTGTAGGTGGGTTTTTCTGTTTTTGTTTTGTACTAGGGATTGAACTTCGGGGCACTTTATGCCTGAGCTACATCCCCAGCCCTTTTTTATTTTTATTTTGAGACAGGGTCTTCATAATTGCTGATGGTGCCCTTAAACTTGTGATCCTCCTGCCTCAGCCTCCCGAGTATCTGGTATCCCAAAAAACAGATATTTTTAAAACAAGATCTGAAATAGCTGCTATGGCATGTGCCTATGTCTCAGCTACTCAGGAGGCTGAAGCAGGAAGATTGTTTGAGCCCAGGTATTCCCAGCCAAACCTGGGCAACTTGGTGAGACTACTAAAAAAAAAAAAAAAAAAAAAAAAAAAAAAAAAACTACCTGAAGCAAATATAACAACAAATTAATGTGTATAGGTAATGGGTCCTCTTGTAACTTCTCTGTTTTAAGTCTTTTTCAATATATTTGAAATAAGTCACTACAAAATGCAGAACAGGCTGGGGTTGTAACTCAGTGGTGGAGCATGTGCCTAGCATGTGTGTTGGTTCCATCCCAGCAGCACATACACACATTGTAATACGCAAACAACAATCACAGTGTAGGAACTGAATCCATAGGAAGTGATGGTTGATAGGATGCGGGTGGGCAGTTAGGTGACTAGGGGTGTCCATGACCCAGGCTGGCATGCCCTGAGGGGCCCCAGAATATGCTGTGTGCCTTATCTACTTCAATTCTTGTAGACACAAGGACAACCCCACTTTATAGACAATAATTGGAAGCTGAGGATAGAAAAGTGGTTTAGACTAAGGTCATTTTGTTACATCCCTGCAGAGGGAAGGGGAAGAGAAGGGGTGATTCCAGGGAGTGTCAAGTGGGGAAATCCCAACCAGCAGCAGAGGCAGAGAAGGGGCTGGGAGTGGAATACTTTACTGGCTGAAGGAGGCAGGCCTGCCTTTTAAGAGCTGGCTCAGATCCCAGCCCAGGCCAGTGACCCTGCTGAGTTGCCCAAACCACACACACAGCTTCTTCCGGTGGCTGGGGGGTAGTGGGGCTGGTAGAACCAAGGATTCTTGGAGTGGAGTCTAGGCTGGAGAGTAGGGCAGGACCTAAGGTGGAAGGAGGGAGATGAGAGATAAAGGGAGTCAAGGAGCTGACCAGCTGGCCAGCCCAAACGAGGGTTGGAGTGAGTACCTTGTTTTGTGGGGTATGCAAAATGAAGCTGGCTTCAGGCCCAAATGAAGGGAGCAATGGATTCCAGTACTACTTAGTCCAGAGGGTGAACAGTGTTCTATGCCTCAGTGAGAGAAAGGCCAGACAGGTAGGGGGAGTGTGGAGGCAAACCCAGCCTGAAACAGGCTCTGAGATGGGTCCTGACCAAAGTTGCAGATAGGTAACACATGGCTACAGAGCCCCTTCTTAGGCAGGGCTTATGACCTGACACTGGCTCTGAGCCTGTATTCTGGGCTACAGGCCTTGGGGACTTGGGGGCACCTGCCTCGGTAGGGAGTGTTAGGTTTGAGGCCCCAGGGGCTTGGCATGTGAACTCAGCTACAGGCCTATTGGAAGGAAGAAAGACTCTGCTTTATTCATTTCTATGACCCTTTTTTTTTTTGGTACTCGGGATATAACCCAGGGCTTCCTGCATGTTAAGACATGGCTCTGCCACTGAACCACATCCATAGCCCTCTTTATTTAAAATTTTTCAATTTTGAAACAGGGTCTTACTAAGTTGTCTGGGCGGACCTTGAACTTGCCATTCTCCTGCCTCAGTCTCCCAAATAGCTGGGATTACACATATGCTCCACTGCAGCCAGCTGTGGCCCCAACTTCTAATTTTGTCTGCCTCTGCCACTTTACTTTTCTGGGCCTCAGTTATCTCATCTGTAAAATGGGGGATAATACTGATTGCTAGTATTTGTTAACCCCAAATACTTGGTCTGTGTTGGACTCTGTAGTTGTTTCTTCAGTCCTGTTCCCATTTTATTCAGGAAGAAACTGAAGGCGAGAAGTTAAGTAATTTGCCCAAGTCACACAGCTACTGGAATCAGAATTTGATTTGCCCTAAGTGAGGTCTTAGAGGTTGTTGTAAGTATTAAATGATGGGGCTGGGGTTGTGGCTCAGCGGTGGAGTGCTCACCTAGCATGCATGGTGCCCTGGGTTTGATCCTCAGCACCACATAAAAATAAAATAAAGGTATTGTGTCCACCTACAATTCATTGGGACCACAGTATACTTTTAGCTATTGAAGGAAGCCAGTGGTCTCGGGGAGCCCAGGAGCAGCTATGAGGATCCTGGGTAGGGGTCAGCAAAGGGGCATAAGGGTTCCCCAAGGAGCTGGAGCCAAAAGAGGTAGTGTGAGACCCAGGTTGGGAGCTCTAAACTCCACAGCTCTGCCAGTGATCTGGGGAGGGGGGTTACCTGATATTTGGGCCTTTGCTTGCCCCTCAGGTTTGTGCCCCTCCATACCTAGCCTTAGGACCCTGGATAAGCAGGGCAGAAACAGCAAGGAACCTGAGTTCTTGCCTCTGGATAACATCTAGCAAGTTCTAGGGACCTAGATTCCCCATCTAAACAAAGATAGTTGTCCCTTGGCCTTCACAGTGAAGCACCATGGTTTGGGCTTTGCTACCACTCTGTGGGCACAAGGGGAACTGCAGCAATGAGCACCTGATACCTAACAGGGGGACCCCAACTTGACATAGCCCAAAGGATTCACCATACCTTCACCACACACATCTGGGGACCCAGCTCCAATATTCCACACCTTAGTCCCTTGCCAATGCAGTGACTTTTGTATTGATTTTGACTGTCCTCAACATAGAAGCCTGAAGGATCCTAAGTCTGCATATCATCCCTTCTCTGTTCAGAAGCGTTTAATGGAACTCCAGTGATGTGCTGGAGTTATTTGCAAGATTCAGTTGGTAAATTTTTGTTGATCTGGATGTGGTGGCACACACCTGTACTCCCAGTTACTTGGGAGCCTGAGTCAGGAAGATCACAAGTTTGAAGCCAGCCTGGGCAACTCAGCAAGATTTTATCTCAAAATAAATAAAAAGGGCTAGAATGTGGTTTGATGGTACAGTAACCCTGGGTTCAATCCCCAATACATACATGAAAAAAATTGTGAGTCAGTTGTTTAAATGATCAGTATTGAAAATTAGGGGCTAGGGACATAGCTCAGCTGTAACGAGATTGCCTGACATGTACCAGGTTCCAAGTTCAATCCTCCGCACTGCAGGAACAGGGAAGAAAAAAATTAGATTATACAAAATTGAAATTATGTTACAAATTAAGGAGCAGACACAGTGGCACAGGTCTATAATCCCAGATCCTTGAGGGCAGGAGAGTCACAAGTTTGAGGCGATCTCAGAATGAAAAATTTTAAAGAATACTCCCAGGTCAATCCTTAGTTCTGTAAATAAAACAAAAATCTACAGAATATTTAAAAACAAGTATTTCCTAATTATTGTACATTTACTGTGATGTATGCTGTTTTTATTATTTTTTGCAGTGCTTGGGATTGAACCCAGAGCCTCATGCACACTAGAAAAGCACTCTCTCACTGACTACACCCCCAGCCCTATGCTCTATTTATATATTTATTTTTGGTACTGGGGATTAAACTCAGGGATGCTTTACCACAGAGCTACATCCCCAGTCCTTTTTTTTTTTTTTTTTTTTTTTTGTCATTTTGAGACAGTGTCTTGCTAAATTGCTGAGATGCCTCAAACTTGCAATTCTCCTGGTCCAAGAGTCACTGGGGTTACAGGCATGTGCCGCTGCATTCACCTTTATCAGCTTTTTATTTTTGTAGTACTGGTGATTGAATGTAGGGGCACTGTACCACTGAGCCACATCCCAGCTCTGGTGCCAGGGATTGAACCCAGGGGTGCTTAACCACTGAGCCACTTCCCCAGCCCTGTTTTTAATATTTTATAGAGACAGGCTCTCACCGAGTTGCTTAGCACCTTAATAAATTTGCTGAAGCTGGCTTTGAACTCGCAACCCTCCTGCCTCAGCCTTCCAAACTGCTGGGATTACAAGCATGTGCCACCATGCCTTGCCCAGTCCTTTATTCTTGATTTAGGGTCTAAGTTGCCAAGGATGATCTCCAACTTGTGATTCTTCTGCCTCAGCCTCCCAAGTTGCTAGGATTATAGGTTGTGCCACTCCCCCACAGCTCTAAAATATCTATGCTGCTAAGCCCAGTGGTGCACACCTATAATCCCAGCAGCCCTCGAAGCTAAAGCAGGAGGATTGAAAGTTCAAGGCCAGCCTCAGCACCTTTAGTAAGACCTTGTCTCAAAATGAAAAAGGGATTGAGGGTGCAGCTCAGTAGTTAAGTGCCCCTGGGTTCAATCCCCAGTACCCCCAAAAATATGTTTTTGAATTACATCTATTTTGTCTGTATAGTTCAAACACCATGTAATAGTGTGCTACTGCACAGCTCTTCACAATTCTATGATCAGGGACCTGTCTCAAAATGAAAAAGGGATTGAGGGTGCAGCTCAGTAGTTAAGTGCCCCTGGGTTCAATCCCCAGTACCCCCAAAAATATGTTTTTGAATTACATCTATTTTGTCTGTATAGTTCAAACACCATGTAATAGTGTGCTACTGCACAGCTCTTCACAATTCTATGATCAGGGACCTTATGTTGAAATCAGCCAAGATGAGAATATTTACACCATGGAAACGAAAACACCACAAATCCGGTTTGATTCACTGTTGATTTTCTAGACCAGTGCCATCAAATAGAAATATAATGCAAGCCATATTTAGTTTAAAATTCCAGGGGCTGGTGGTATAGTTCAGTAGTAGAGTGCCATGCTTAACATGCATGAGGCTCATGAGGCCCTGGGTTCCATTTGCAGCACCACCAAAAAAAAAAAAAAAATTCAGAACAGAAATAAAAACAGGTGAAATTAATTTAAATAGTATATTTTATTTAACCCAGTATGTTCAAAATAGTATCATTTTGACATGTAACCAATATAAAGTTATCAATGATATATTTTACATTGTTTTTCATCCTAACTTCAAATTCTGGTGTATATTTTACACTTAAAGCCCATCTCAATTCAAACTAGCCACATTTCAAGTGCTCAATAGAGTCCAGTGGCTACCATATTGGACAGCACAGATCTAGTAAAGCAATGGAAAAAATATTAATGATTTAGATTAAATTTAAAAGTAGGGCTGAGATTGAGACATTTCAATCCAACTAACATAATTTCTCTGAGGAACCATTAGGTCATATATCAGATTTCATGACAATTTATGGGGAAAAGAGCAATGTGGTAAGCATAGTGGCCCCCAAAGCTATCAGGTTCTCATCCCTGGAACCTGTAAATGTTACCTCATGAAGAAAAAGGGCAACTGGGGAGGCTGAGACAGGAGAATCACCAAGTTTGAGGCCAGCCTCAGCAACTTAGGGAGACCCTGTCCACAAAAAAACAAAAACAAAAGGGTCCTGGGTTCAATCCCCAGTACCGCCAAAAAGCACAGAAAAAGGGTCAGGGGCTGGAGGTGTAGCTCAGTGGTAAAACACTGTGCACAAGGACCTGGGTTCCATCCCCAACACCACATAAAGGAAGTCTTTGTGGATGCGATTAAAGAGATTATTTTGGTTATCTTTTTATCCAATCAGAACCATCCCTAGTGCAGGCCATGTAGCCCATCTCATAGAGTGCCTGCCTCTCATGCTGGAGGCCCGGGTTCGAGTTCCCAGCACTCTGCAATTGTGGAATTTACAAACAAATGAAACCATCCCTAGTGAAAGGGGCAGAGAGATGTGGCACAGAGTAGATGCCATGTGACCAAAGAGGCAGAGCCTCAAGTTGCAACTACAAATGAAGGAAATGCTAACAGCCACCAGCAGTTTAAGGGACAGGTTTTCCACTAGAGCCACCGAAGTGAAGGTGTGGCCTGATCCGCACCTTGACTTCAGTCCAAGGATAGTGATTTTAGATTTCTGACCTCCAGAACTAAAAATAAATTTCTGTTCTTTTAAGCCACCAAATTTGTGATAATCTATTTTGGCAGCCATAAAAAACTAATACAAGCAGATAAGATGCATCTCCCTCACATCATGGTTGAATTATAACCATAGGCATATGACAAACACCAGAATTCAGCAAGAGGCTAAAACCTTTTGTGAGAAACAACTGGCTACATGGAATTTACAATAGAGTACTGTGTGTTTACAATTTATGTGCTACACTTCCTACAAGTACAATTTGATACCCTTACTTATATATATGTACGTAACATTTTGTCCCATGTCTGTCTTGTATGTCCAACACTCTGCTCAGCACATAGTTGACTCAGGTACTTTTTGCATATATGAATATGACCTTGTATCAGTCCTTGACCTCCCTAGTCTGTTTCCCTCTCCATACAACAGGATTAGAGGAATGGACTTGGTCCTACGTGGACCAGGCTGATGTCTCTGCTGTTGGAACAACTATTATGTGGGAGTTCGAGCTGTGGGCAGGGACTAAAGGTGGACTTAGCACCTTGCCCAGTGACCCAGGAAGTGGAGAGACCTGATAGATTCAGGGAGTCAGCTATGGGGCTCAGGGTAACCTGCTCAGGATGATCACCTCTCACAGCAGATGGAGGCCACAGAGCTACCATACAGTGCAGTGACTGAAGCCAGAGAGATAGCAGGAACTCTGGTCAGAACCCCTTCTGTTCCCCAGTCTTGCAGGTTGAAGGGCTTCTTTTCCTTGGGGTAGGGGAAACTTTGAGGTCTGACCACCTTGCAGCTATAAAAGAAGGCCACCATCCCATACTGGAGGGGCTTAGGCATGGGTGGGGAAAACCATTCTTGTCATATGCAGTCTGGATGTCTGGTAAGTCACATCCCTCTGGGTTCCAATATGCCCTCTCCAGGGCACCCAGGATCCAGTGTCCAGCTCAGTGCTGCCCCTGCAGGCCCATCTGGCAAAGACCACAGAGGCCTTGGTCCATTTTCAGACTAAACCACTGGCCAGCCACTTGCACTCTCTAGGCTCTTCTAAATGGGCAGTTAAGTGGCTTGTCCAGGTTCCCACAGTAGGAATTGGTCAAGTCAAACTGGCTCTGAGCACTGAACAGAGTGATGCACACTCCAGACTGAAGCTGTTGGCCAGGAGCCAGGTCAGGGATTCAGATGGAGTGAATCTGAGCCTCAGCCTTACCCCACCAAAAAATACCTGCTTCATGCCTGTACTCTATGTACTCCCATACTTTGTGAGCAACTGGAAGCAAGGACCAGAAGAGTTTTGCTCACTGTTGGGGTTCGAGTGAGGACTTGCCTGGTGTAGTGGAAACTCAGGAATTTTTTACTGAGCAAGACCACTTTCACATCCTGTACAAAAGCCAGCTTCTCCCTGCCTTGGTTCAGGCTATTTCCCCCTCACTGGCATGCAGTCTTTCCACTACCACATGCAGGGAGAGGGTGTGGCCCCTGCACACCTGCACCCCATAATTTATGAAGGCCATCCTCCTCAATGTAGGCAAAGGGCAAGTCCACCTTCAGCTTTCAGCCTGGTGTCAAGAACTGGCTGTCTCCTCTGGGGCTCTGGTGGGCCATGAGCTCCACTTCCCCAACCTCTGTTTAAAGTTAAGAATATAAAGGGATTAAGGAGGCACCAAAGGCAACCTTTCTCTTACAACAGCATCAGACAATTGTTTCAAAATATATTAGATTTGGTTTTTATTGTAGAGCACACATATCAGGGCAAAGTGCTGCACACACAACTACAAATCATTTTTTGGGAAAAAAGCTGTAAAAAAAATAAAACTGCAACTGCTTTAGTTATGCAGTCCTGACTTGAGGAATCCACGCTGGCAAAGGAGTTCTGGCCCCTGAGAGGAGCTTCTCGATGGTGGCTGCCCCAGATTTCTGAGGCCTCAGGTCTGGGCCTCTGCACACACAAAAGCCCCCTAAAGTGGTGGTGGCCCAGTTGCTGGGAGGGCCTCTGCTTTTGGCAGGCCCAGGTCCTGGCCTGTCTGGCAAGAAGACATTCATAATGAATTTATATCAGCAAAACCTTGCAGCCTTTCCAGGATCTGAGTAGGTAGAAAGCGCCAAAGACTTCACTTTTTTTTCTTCCTTTTATTGTTTTTTTAGAAGCCCCTTCCCCAGCTCCCATGCCCCTGAAGCAGAAAAGGCACCAACCCAGTCTGCAGGCCTGAGCTCTGGCCTTGGATGCATGCTGCAGGAGGACAGAGGGAGCGGGCACCTTCCTAGAGGAATGACATGGGGAGGAGGCCCAGGCCGGCCAATGGAGGAGAAAGGAAAGCCAAGAGATCAAAGGAAAAAATAAAAACTCAAAAGAAAACAAAAACCCTACCACACACCACAATGATTTCCCATACCCCAAATGCTAGACTTAGAAGGACACCAGTCCCTCTAGCTAGAAACAATTCCTAAAACTGACCCAACATGGCAAGTCTAACTTTCTGTATAATCCCACACATATGCTTGAAAGGAGCAACCCAGCAGAGGCATACTCTTGTCAAGAGACCTCAGGACCACTGTGTTAGCAGCCTCCTGGCCAGCAACAAAGTGTGGAAGAAGCCCGGAGGGCTCAGCAATAGCTTTGGGGTGACAGGGGCTGGAATTGTTTAAGCCCCACTCCCACCCCACCCCCAGCCAACCTGAACAACTCTGCTGAGAGCGGAAGAAATGGCGTTTTACATGAGCTTCCAGAGCTGGATAGCAAATGAGAGGTGGAGCAGCAGGCCCCACGCAGAGCTGGCAAGGCTCGAAGAACCTCAACCAAGCGCGGACATCAGCAGAGGAAAGGGGTGGGCAGGAGACTGAACTTTGTTCAGAACACTGTGAAGATTTACATTTAAAGCAAAAATGAATTTCTTAACCATAACATTTTGTTGTTTTTAAATAAACCCAGCCTAACTCAGCCCCACTTGAAGAAAACTGCCCCCCACACCTCTATTGGCTACTCCAGCGTGAGTCTCTGTCCCCTACAGACACCAACAACCTTTTCATATAGGAGGACAGCCAAAAACATGAAAACCCAGGTCTTGGCCAATTCTGTTTTTCAGCCTTAATGGGCAACAAACCAAGGGGAAAAAATATATATATATATAAGATCAAAAACAAAATATGAAACCCTCAAAACAAAAGGAGGGGCAGCTACATGAGGATCAGCCAGAGTTCCCAGGAGGGCGGTGGGCAGGCCTCAGTGCCTCCGCATCTTCACCTTTCGGGCAGGGCTGCCTGCCGCCTCTGAGCAGTCCTCTGAAGACTCATAGGACTTGCGCCAGTAGTTCTCAGAGCTGAAGCTGCCCCTCCGCCGGTGGGTGGGCATCAGCACTGAGCGTCGGTTCTCTTCCTTGTCCATCTCAAGGATCCGCGGCCTACAAAAGAAAAGAGGGAGGGCTATTATCTGAAGGCCAGCAGTGGTCTGGCGGTGGGGGCCCTGGCCTAATCACCTCTGCCTGGTCTGTCTTTGTCCTCAAACTGGGTCCCTCCAATTCAGTGGTTCTCAAGAAAGGGTAGTTCTGGCAGAAGCACTGGCACTGGTGGTTCCTGTTCACTAAGTGTCAGTGGCCACACCTCATCTTTGGGCTATCTCCCAGTCACAGTACGGGGTCTGCCTAGCTCTAAGTCCAGTATCCAGGACCCTGCCAGGTCTGCTGGACAGGAGGAGGCCCTCCCTAACCTGACCTCTAGAGTCTGCATGGTCCTGCCATCCACCTCTACTTCCCAACTCTCCCCACTGCCTCTCCCAATACCACCTTCTCTGTTCACTAGCCCCACTAAACCACGAAGTTCTTTTTTGCCTCACAGCATTAGCCCACATAATTGTTTCTGCTGAGAATGGTCTTCCTACATAGCTTCCTCATTCTTCTGGTCTTATCTTAAACATTATCCCATCAGAAACCCTCCTAACTCTTCTCAAATAGGTCCTTGGTTCACTTCTACATGCCAAGATTCCCTACTAACACCTAAGTATAAACCCACAAAAGTGTGCATCCAGGTGGGACTGAACAATGAGGTCATGGAAAGAAAACAACAAACTTCCATTTGTCAGCGTCTCTGCCCAATCCCTTCCCTTTGAGGGTATAGGCAGCTGGTCAGGGGTTAGGCAGAAATGCCACCCATGCTACTCTCCCAGAGAAACCAGACATAAGGCTTTGAAACGGTGGGCAATCTTAGGCTCCTAACCAGCCTACCCTTAGGCTTCTCCACCATCCTAACCTGGAGCCAGGTCATGGGGCTGCTTGACTGGCCTTTGTTGAAGCTCCTAGGCTGAGTACCTGTGGGCAGCGTCAGGATCGGCCTTGCGGTGAGACCGCTTGGGTTTCAGAGGGGGGTCCCTGTTGTTTCCTGATAGGCGATCTGAAGCATAGCTGGGTGGCAATGCAGAGCTGCTCAGGGACTTTGTTTCCAATCGGGGTGCATCTAATCTCGTCCTGCAAAGGAAACACACATGTCATGACTGGGTCTCTGGCTAGGGTACAGGCCTGTTCAGACTAGTTCTTCCTCTTGCCAGGCCAAGACCAGCTGGGCCGGCCTATAAGCCAGCAGTCTCTGCTTTGTGATTCAGTATCCTCTTGGTTCAACTAAGGATTGGTGTAGCTGACCCCAAAGACTGACCGACCTCAAGTTCAGGTCTAGGAGAAGAGAATGGGAACACTTCTGTTTGCAGATTTCCAATGACAGGAAACTTATCTCAGAGGTCATACCCCAGGGCTCTCTCACAGCTGCATGAGGCAACTCTACCTCACTCCATTTGGATCCAGAAGCATGCCAGAGGCATCTATTCCACTTGCAAAAAGAATGAGATCCACTGGTGGGCATCACACACTCCAACAGATGCCTTCATCCCTGCCTGAAATACTACTACAGAAAGGGTCTCTGCTCCAGGACTGTGGAGGGGCTGGAGGGAAATGGAACCAGACCTAACCTACTTTCTCACTGTAGCGACTGGGCCACAGGCTGAGTGGCAAAGCCAGGGTTGGGGGAGCCCAGGCCCACTCCATGATCATGAGTTTGGTTTTAGTCCTACCACAGCCCCCTGGCAGCTTCTGTTCATCCCAAATTGAAAACAGAAGGCAAAGTCCCCACCCAGCACTGAGTGCAAGTCTCAAGGAACAGACTGCGTAGTAAAAGCAAAATATGCAAGCACAGAGGAAAAATAAGGAGGCATGGAGGAGCTAGGCAGAGAGATACTCAGGGCAGTGATCTGAGTCCTTTTATAAAGCCAGACCAAGAGGAAGCTGGCCTAGGAAACCTCCAGTAAGCCCTGAGGCTTCTTATGCAGCACAGAGAAGGCTGGGAAGTTAGGCAGGTGGGAACAAGGGGTAGGAGAGGGGCCTGAGCAACAGACTGGGTTGGGGAATAATGTGAACACAGCTGGCAGAAGGCCCTGAAGGCACCTTTTCCAGAGTCTGCTGAGCACAAAATAATATTTTAGGACGGGAAAAGGACACCCCTCACAGGGATGCCAAGAGGAAGAAACCCAGTAGGGAATCCAAAAGCTGCATCCAGTCCTCATAGCTCCTCCCATTTTCTAGAACCACCACTATCACTCTCCACTGGCTGGCCTACTACAAGAAGATGGAGCAAACTGGTTAGAAAAGTGGTAGGTCAACATCCTGGAAGCTGTGAGACAAAGGTTTAAGCCTAAGTGAGACTTAAATCTAACAGACAGGAGCCACTCTGATCCTGGGAAGGGATCTTTCTCCTGAGGTTGGCAGGGAACCTCCAAGCAGGGAACCAACATTCTGATGCTCTCAGGCCCAAACTGGTGGGGCAGGCAGAAAGGCAGCCAGAGCATCTATTGCTGTCCCTTGGCTCTCCCTTCACAGTGTGAGAGGTCAAAGGGGCCCAGCTCAATGGCTGGCATACCAGTCTCAGCCTCCACTCTGGAAGGTTTCAGGCTCAGGGAGGCAGGACCTACACCAAGAAAAAGAAGACCCATTCTGGTACTGCCCCTTAGAGTCCAGGTTAGTTATTATCCTTTAAGCTTCAGTTTCCCCACCTGAGCACAGGAAGGAGAAACAGGACTGGCTTTAAGTCTCTGTTCAGTTCTGAGGGTCTAGGAATTAGACAAGTGGCCTGGCTTCCTTCAAGGCTAGGTTCTTTGGGTAGGAGTGGTAGGATCATCTGAGCCCTGATGCCCGTGCAGACCCCATATCCTTAAGCTGAGTGGTCCAGACTGTAGAGATCAGATGTGACATGAGCCATTAAGTTCGAGTTGGAGGGCTCCAGGAATCTATAGCCTTAGAAGAAAGTAACTCTTCTGGTACCCACAGAGCTAAGACCATACAAGTGCTAGGGAGTTCAGGGTGAGAAGGCCCCAGGTGCCCCAAAAGCCCCCACAACACTCTAATGGAGCACTCTGGAATTGTTTCCTCAGTTAAGTGGTGTATGGCAAGAGTCACCAGGATGAGAGCCTGTGCTCGGCTTGACACAGTATATTCTGGGTAATATCCTGCCACAAACTGAGGCCTGGCATGGACCCCAAGTCTCTTGAGCTTCTTACTTGGGGAAGCCCGCGTGGGCAGGCAAAAGTAATAGTGATGAACTCTCAGCATGTGTCTAGGACTGCTAGAAAAGCTGGAGAGAAAGGTGAGAGCCTGGACAGATAGACCAGGGACACCAGCGACCCTCTGCTCTCCTGGTTGCCTAAAACGGGAAGGGCATTGTCTCCCCACCCCCCACAATGTAACAGCCTTACGGCCATTATGAGGCAGCTCCCAAAGAAGGGACGATCAGAGTCAGCCCTACTAGAAACTGAGACTTCTATATTCACTGTGTTCTATATTCACTTCTATATTCACTGTGGGCTCTTCCATTGCAGCATAGCTGCATGGGGGCAATGCCACCATTTCTGGGAGATGGGTAATCATCATGAACCCAGACCACAATGACCCTGGGAGAAGAGTGGCTCCCTGGCTCAATGCTGACTATTTTTCCCAATTTCTGGCTCCATTTTTACTAGGAAACTTGGCTTTCCAATAAAGAGAGGAAGCAGGGACCAGTGCAACAGGTCTATTTAGAAACCTAGACCCCTACACAGGACCAAGTTCCAGAACCTCTGAACATCAGATGCCCACAAAGCCCAGCATCTTCATCTCTCTCCTGCAGTAGTCCCCATCCATCTTCTACTAACTTCCCTCCAATATCATGCTTCTAATTACTCTCTACAGAGAGTAACTGCACAGAGTAATTTTAATTGCTCTCCACAAAGCAATACTGACAAGTGTAGCAGACTGCCATGGTCAGAAGAGCCTAAAAGCATGAGGGGTATCACCTATAAAGAAGGGACCCCAAGCATGTGTTCCTGGGCTCCCAGCAGACATCTCCCACATAAAGGCCTGCAAGGGCATACTCTCCAAATCATTCAGTCTGGTTACCACCATAGCATATCACACATACCCACACCCCCTTCTCAAGGTCCCAGGAGCCAGGACTCTGTGTGTGCCAGCCACACAGTAGGGCCAGCATCCCCAGAAATAACCCAGAAATCCCCCCAGCTCAGACCTGGTAAGGTATCTGTGTTTTCCTCCAAGACCCCAGGAGGCCAAAGGCCAAGTTTGCTTTCCCCACCTGTGCCACTCAACTCCATACCTCTGAATTTCCTTCCCTCCACTCCATGTGCCTCTGCTCATTGTATACCTTCACCGGGCACATCCTTTCTCATGCCCTACTATCATAATCAGAGGGGCGGTTCAGTGGGGAATGAGGTAGAAAAAAGTCCATCTAGCATTCATAAATTTAGCACTGAAAACACAGGGCTTAGGTAAGACCATATCTGGAGAGGCAGTAGCTGAGTGAGGCCAGGAGTCTAAGTTCATCACCTCCCTGGTGTTTAACTGCCTCTATATTCCTCATGCATGTTACAGACATGGGCAGGATGACAAATGGGCAGGGTGTAAATATTTGGGCTAAACTTTGCCACAGGGGACAATAATCATGGAGAGAAAAGCAATATCATGCCCTGAAGGTGGGAGGGGTCTCTATGGGGACAATGCTTTAGGCCTAACCAGGCTCAGGGAAACCAACAGCTGGTCGCTCCTCCACATCCTGCTGAGGGACAGAGCTTAGAGTACACCCTCCATGCCCACTCTCTGCTCACCCACACCCCAGCCTCACATGCTGGCGGGCAGTCTTCTCCTGACCCCTGGAATTCTTTGGCACCAGTGGTCAAATAAGTCATTGAGTTTAGCCTCCTACAAACAAATATCACATGTGAATTGCTCTCCCTGCTGCTCATTTGCCTTAATGACTCCCCAGTGCCCTTCATACTTGTCCACATACATGAAGTCTTTTCTGTCTTAGATGATAAAGTCCTCCACCCCCACTCTGTTCCAGTATAATAGAGTGCCTCAGAGTTCCTGGGACTACAAGTCTATTTTTGGTGGGGCTGGGGATGTAACCCCCAACCTCATGCAGGCTAGGCAAATGCTCTACCACTGAGCCACATTTCCTGGCCACAGAGCATCTTTTCTGACTGAACTACCTTGAACACCCATTCTTGGCCCCTCAACCACCTACAGGTATGCTCCTCTGGAAAGCCTTCACTAGTGTCTGGTGAAAAGTTCAATGTCTGTCTTCCCCCAAAGAAAACAGGTAAGAGCCTACACTAATCATATTCCTAGCACTAATACAGAGCCTAGAACACCAGCTGTGATTAACAATTGGCAGATGAATCTGCAGCTGCTTTTCCCAGCTTCAGATCACTTTGAGCTGTGTCCTACTTGACCAAAAACAAAAAAGTGAGCTATTTTCAATGCCTTGAGCCACGTTACCTGGTTAACTGGAGAGTGCCAACCTTGGAAATACGAGGTTTTTTGTTTGTTTGTGTTTGTGGCACTGGGAACCAAACCCAAGAACATTCTACCTCTAAGCTTCATCCCCAACAGAATGGTTTCTCTGTTACATAATGGGGGGGTGGGGAGGCCAAGAATGAAGGATGGATTTTATAGAGGAAAATGAGGGGTGTGGAGGGGGCAGCTGAAGGAAAGATAATAGAATGAGACAAATATCATTACCCTATGTACATGTATGATTACACATTTTGAACCTCACTTCTTTTCTACTGTGCATGTCTGAAGCACTAAAATTCCCTTTAAGGCATGACCTTTATGCATTTGTCTCAAAATTTTAATGTCATGCTTTTATTTTCGTTCAGTTCAAAATATATTCTTTTATTTTGATTTCTTCATTGATTCACTAATTATTTATAAGTATGTTGTTTAGTTTTCAAACGTGTGTGTTTTCCCACATATTTTCCTACTGGTGATTTGTAATTTAATTCTATTTCAGTCAGAAAACACTCTGAATTAATATACTTTTTAAGTGTGTTGAAACTCATTATTCAACATATCTTGATAAATTATCCATGTGCATTTTGTTATTTTTGAGTGCAGTGCTGTATTTATGTCAATTAAGTTAGTTAAAAGTGCTCAGATGCCACTTACATCTTTTTGCTTATAATATTTTGTCTAATTCTGTCAATGACACATTTTAAAATCTTGAACTGTAATTGTTCAAAAAAAAAAAAAAAAAAAAAAAAAAAAAAAACTTTTACTTTTTTTTTTTGCAGTACTGGGGATAGATCACAGGCGCACTCTTACCATAGACCTACATCCCCAGGCCTTATTATTTGAGGCAGGATCATGCTAAATTGCCTCAGCCTCCCATATAGCTGGGAGGTCAAGGCATATGCCCATGCACAGCAGGAATACAAGTCTTGCAGGCAAATACAACATAGTATTGGGGACTCCTAAAGATCAACTAGATGACCCTAAGAGCCCAAAAATCATCTCCTGAGGTTTAGACAGTGATCAAAGTCTTCCATCTTCACCACTGCATCTACACTATACTCCCTACTTCCCTTCCTGCCTTCTAGCCTCTGAGCTTGTTTCTGCCTAGCCAGCAGTTTCTAGCTCAGGAGCCAGATCTTACCAAGCCTGCTTTGACCCTACTGTCATGGTTTTAACTTTTTGCCCATTTTATGGTGGGCTCTCTAGGGAATACATTCTGTTTTCTACCAGTGTTCTCTGTTTTGTGTTATAATGGCAATGTAAACAAAGGAAGAACCAAGGGCGCATTAAGTCATTAGGGAACACTAATTTCCTGTGGTGCCTAATTCAGGTACCTTGTATATAGTAGATACCTGATATTTCCAAGTCCAAAATCCCTGTTCAAAGATCATTTCAAGCAGCTCATTTCCTGTCTGATCCCCTAAATACAGTTCTAAATACAGTTCACGCACTCCCTTACTCTCAGGATTAATGTATAGATCTTGGCAACTAGCAAAATCCTCCAGCAGGAACACCTGAGTAATGCCAGGGAAACACTGGGACACCCTCTGGTTCCTCACAGACTACTTCACCCCAAAAGTTGGTCAGCCTCTTGGCCATCTAGCTCGCACTTTAAAACTTTAAGCACACCCACAAAAAGGCCAGGTCTAGCTTACCTGCTGGCAGTACCAATTACCAAGAAAAGATATATGTTAAGCAGCTTTCCCTGGGTGAGCTGAGAGACAGAAACATTCAGGGATATTGGGGGATGCCGAGGACATCAAGGACCTGAGTAGCCTGCAGTTGCTGTTTCACCCTCCTCTCTGTAGAGTTCCCTAGATATTTACAACACTCTCACCAGTCAGCTATTTACTGAGAAGAGGCAAGAAAATGCTTCTACATTTGAGCTCATTTCTTAAATTCAAAGCATCTACTCTGGTGACACACTGGGAGACAAGGGCAGGACCTGGGTGCTCCAATGTGAAACCACCAAGGGACTCCAAGACTTACCACCAGAAGACCCGGGTTAAAGATCTCAACTCAGCCATATATTGATTGTGACCCCAAACATCATAACACTGAAATGCAGACTATAGATACTACTTCTGGGGAAGTTCCTAAAAGGTCACTTCCAGCCTCCCGAGGAGAAGAGCCAGCACCATCCACATCCAAAGGATCCAGCCTCCCGAGGAGAAGAGCCAGCACCATCCACATCCAAAGGAGAAACATTTTGTTTAACCAGAAAACACCCGGTAGCCAGCTATCTGGCTCCCTCCATGATGCCCTCCAAGAAAGACCTTGCTGGTGTCAAAGTACCAGACCCTCCCTCAGCAGTCTGAGCGATTTTTTTTTTTTTTTTTTTTTTTTTTTTTTTGGTGGGAGGTGTGGACATGTTGGGGACAGAGCTGCTGGAGATGGAACCCAGGGCCTCACACACGTTAAGCATGTACTCTACCACTAAGCTATATACCCAACACAGACTGTGCAATCTTTATCTGAACTTAGAAGGCAGGATTGGCTCTATGCCTTCTGCCTATGAGAAGCATGCCAGGTTCAATGCACACTTTATGACAAGAACACGAACTCCCCAGAAGATGTCAAAACAGCCAGGTGCCCTCCAGGCTCAGGCTACCTTCTGATGATTTCTGGGCAGTGCCTGGATGCCCAAGTGAGAATATTCCCCTTTTCAACTTGTCACAGCTTGACCTTTTCCAGGACAAGCCCCTGCAGCTACTCTGAAGCTGCTTCTCTCCACTTGAATCATTCCCCTCATAATGAAGGATTCCTCCTCTGGGGCTGGGCCACATGCTAGGAACCAGATGAACAGGGATCTCCCTGCTCCCACAGAAAATGAATTTAGAAATTCACAATGCCAAGTGTATGGGTTGACAGTCTTAACAGTTTATGCTGAGAGGGCTACAGTTGTGTTTGTGATGCTTCTTGCATGTCGAAATGGTCAATAACTGACCCTTGAAGAATGATTAGGTTAATCAACTTTCAGTGTGTGCATGTTGGTCATTTGGGGAGGTGGGTATGGATCAGAAGATGAATATACTAGAGATGGGCAGGCATTCCCAATAGAAGCCACAATGCCCAGGACCAAGTCTATGGACTATACTGGGAATTGCAGGTACTTTAAGGTAGGTAAGGACTGAAGATGAAGGGAAGAATCCCAAGAGACTAGGCTGCATGCTTGGATTTTATTCTGCAAGCAACAGAGATGGCTATACCTCTCCTCAGACCTCTTGATTGGCTCCCCACAGTTGGCACTTCCACAGCTCAGTTGCCTGGGAAAGCTGGGACATCCTCCCACTCATCTCCACCCTCTTCTCAAAGCCCAGACCCTGCATAGCTCTTGGGCCCCCTCAAGTCAGAAGGTCAAAGAGCCTCCGTCACTCGCAACAGCCATTCCCAATGTCAGACCACTGCTGGGTCCCAGTTGGCAGAGTTTCCACGGAAGCTGATTAATAGTCCAGACCCTTAGCTGTGCTGAGAAGCATTTGACTCAACTGGCTGGGACAGCCGGGTATGGAAGCCACCATTCAAGAAGGAATTATCTAGAAGACTGAGAAGATGCTCCAGCTATGGCCACCTCTAGCAAAGATTTCCCCAGGAGCCAGATGTGGTGGCGCGCACCTGTAATCCCAGCAGCTTGGGAGACTGAGAAGGGAGGATTGCAAGTTCAAAGCCAGTCTCAGCAACTCAGCAAGACCCTAAGAACTCAATGAGACCCTGTCTCTAAATAAAATATAAAGAAAAAAAGGGCTGGGGGTGTGGCGCAGTGATTAAGCACCCCTGGGTTCAATCCCTGGTACAAAAAAAAAAAAAAAAAAAAAATCTAAAAATTTCCCCAGGGAAAGCTATTCTGAGAGGCTGGGAGGGAACACCTGGGAGTTACTGATCTGATTCTACATAACCCAAAGAGTTCTCCTCCAGGTTCATGCCCTGGGCAGGCCACCCATCCCTGCTGCAGGTATAGCCTGACAATGACAGAGGAGAGTTCAAAAGGAAGGTGCTCTTTCCATTCTGGTTTGGTTCTGGGTTTTGGTTTGTGCTGTGAACCACACGAAATCAAGTAGAAAGGTAATTTTAAAAACTCCTTCTGCACTGCATATAAATAAAAATAAAGGTCCATCAACATCTAAACAAATATTAAAAAAAAAAAAAAAGTTTCAACTTGACAAAGTGACAAAGTCATGCCAATGACTTCATTCACCTAATTCTGGAGCTATACAACCAAAGGATCAGAATGTCAAAGTTACTGACTGAAGTTAAAAAGATGGCAAACTCCTATAATCCCAGCAACTAGGGAGGCTGAGGTGGAAGCTTAAGACCAGCCTCAGCAACTTAGTGAGACCCTAAGAAACTTGGCAAGACCCTGTCTCAAAATAAAAAATAAAGGCTGGGGGCTGGGCATCTGGCACACAACTGTAATCCTGGCAACCTGAAAGGTTAAGGTAAGAGGACTGTGAGTTCTAGGCCGGCCCCAGCAAATGAGCAAGGCCCTCAGCAACTCAGTGAGAGCCTGTCTCAAAATAAAAACTAAAAAGGGCTGGGGATGTAGCACCCCTGGGTTCAATCCCCAGTACCAGGGGAAAAAAAAAAAGCAACTTGAAAAAATAAGACAAACCAACAGTTTCCAGCAGCCAAAGCTAGAACAATGTGAACATAAAATAAATATCCTTGAGTCTATGCTAATGTAAACAAATGACTGAATAAAAAAATGGAGTATAGTCAGAACTCCGGTGCAGAAGAAATACAAATAATTCATGTGGATACTCCTCTCCCACCTCAAGAAGGTAAAGCTAAATCCTCACTTTTGGAGTTTGTTGTATTTTGTGGTTCTGAGAATGAACATACTAGGCAAATGTTGTACCCCTGAGCCACACCTCCAGTCCTTTTGTTTGTTGGTACTGGGAATTAACCCAGGAGCACTCTACAACTAAGTTACATCCCCAGCCCTTTTTGAGACAGGGTCTCGCTAAGTTGTTTACAGCCTTGCTAAATTCCTAAGGCTGGCCTCAAACTTGAGATCCTCCTGTTTCAGTCTACCAAGTTGCTATAATTACAGGCATGTACCATCACACCCAGCAATTTTGTTTTGTCTTGTTTCATTTTAAGAGACCAATCTGGCTATGTCGCCCAGGTTGACCCTGAATTCTTGACTTCAAGTGATCCTCCTGGGGCTGGGAATATAGGTGCACATCACAGCGCCTGGTCTCACTACTTAATGTAGAATGTATGTGGAAAGGACAGAAATAGTAATTTTTATAGTTGAAAACTGACAAATATGTAGATTGGCAGATGTTCAAGACCAACAGTGCCAAGTTATGTTAAGAGAATATACCCTTAATATAAGGTAAAACTAGCACTTTATTTCTGTGGTCTTCCTCCCAGAAAACATAACCCTAGGCCAACCATGAAAAGGGGGGGGGGGGGGGGGGGGGGGCAAATCCTAACTGAAGGATAGTCTACAAAACGTTTAACCACTCAATGTCAAATATAAGGCCTAAATCAGACACAGTGGAATCCCACCTACTAGGGAAGCTGAGGCAGGAGGATTCCAAGTTCAAGGCCAGCCTCAGCAATTTAGTAAGACCCTGTGTCAAAATTAAAAAATAAATAAATAAATAAAAAGGCTGGAGATGCAGTTCAGTGGTAGAGTGCCTCTGGGTTCAATCCCCAGTACCAAAAAAAAAAAAAAAAAAAAAAAAAAAGACCAAGTCTGAGAAATGATCACAGCCAAGAGGAGCCTAAGGTGATATGACAAATGTAATGTGGGAACTATCTTAGAACAAAAAAAAAAAAAAAAGGAAAAACTAAGAAAATCACTGGTTTATTTTCTTTTTTGCTGTGCTAAGGATAGAATCCAGGCCTTCACACACATGCTTAGGCAAATGATCTACTACCAAGCTACATCCCCAACCACTACTTACTTCTTGATAATAACATACCACACTAAGATATTAACAATAAGGGAAATGGAACACAGGGCACAAAGGAACTCTGTACTATCACAAGTTTCTATAAATCTAAAACTGTTCTAAAAAATAAAGTTGGCAAGCTTTCCACCTCCTGAACAAACCCATCCATACACTGGTCTTGCTCTGCTCACTGACTTCTTATGGGAGCCTGGGCAATCACTGATCCTCTCTAGAAATCCATTCAAAAGGTTTATTTTTCTTTGATACAATGCTTGTGTGGCTATGGTTGCTGACAAATCTGTCTACTCACCATAAGGACAGAAAAAGAAATGCTTGGGGCTGGGGATATAGTTCAGTTGGTAGAGTGCCTGCCTCACAAGCACAAGGCCCTGGGTTCAATCCTCAGCACCGCCAAAAAAAAAGAAAAAAAAAAAAAAGAAATAAAAGAAATGCTATAGCCAGACATGGTGGTGCACACCTGTAATCACACTGACTAGGGAGGCTAAGGCAGGAGGATTTCAAGTTTGAGGCCACTCAGCAACTCAGGAAGACCCTATCTCAAAATAAAAACTAGAAAAAGGGCTGGTGACATAGCTCAGTGGGACCCTGGGTTCAATACCCAGTACAAAAAAATAAATAAATAAATAAACCCTGGAGAGACCAGGTTTACTGATGTTAGTCAGTACATCCCTGAATCCTCTCACCAGAGTGGAAACAGCTACAGCTATGAGTCAGCTGAATACTGCATCTGTCTCCTCTTTACTCCCTGCTCCTCGCAGAGTGAAAACCTAGGCATTTTAAAAGCAGGCTTCTAAGGTTCTAAGGTACAGTCCAAAAATAATCACAGACAGCACATGTGACAAATCAGAACCAAAGAGGTGAGAGGAGGAGGTTGGGGGTGGGGTGGGGTTTGGAAAAATGTTCCCCAAATCTTGTCTAAAGACTGTGCCCATAAATATTGGGCAACATGTGATTTTGTTCAGTCCTAAAGTCCACAGTTAAATAATCAAAGAACTTCATTTTCTGATGAAAAGACAAAACAGCTTTACCTTACAGAATGCAAACAAAAGTAAGAGAACATAACAACCTTCTGCCCTCCCATATTTCACTGTTCTATGCCATTGGTACAAGAAGGATTTCTCAGGGAATCTAGACCTACAACTCCAGACAGGCCTGCAGGTAGAGCAGAAGGTACCAAACAGGGTACTTACTTCCTGAGGATGATGACTGCTCGGCGCTCCTTGA
The DNA here is from genome assembly GCF_902686445.1 of Sciurus carolinensis. Classification (NCBI taxonomy): domain Eukaryota; kingdom Metazoa; phylum Chordata; class Mammalia; order Rodentia; family Sciuridae; genus Sciurus; species Sciurus carolinensis. The sequence continues at coordinate 41,270,948 of NC_062215.1, read as the reverse complement.
TGTCCTGAGGCCGTATGCAGTGAGTGATTTCATCAGCAGCATATCCACTGGAAAGAGACATAGAATAAGGACCATGAAGAGTGAAAAATCAAAGTTCCTGGGAGATAAGAATACAGCTCAGGTCTTATGGCTATCCCCTGCCTATTATTTGCAAGGTTCAAGGATCTACATGGATAGGCTAAAGATACAGCTCAGTTGGTAGAGTGCTTGCCTCACATGCACAAGGCCCTGGGTTCAAAACAAAACAAAAAACACTACATGGAAGAAAAATACCATGCTCCAGGAAGCTTTTGCTGAGAAACTACTCAAGGAAAAACCTGACCTGAGGCATAGGACACCCACTGGTCTCTTAAGAGAGGCCAAAGCAGGACTCTCCCTGCATAGGCCAGGAACTTTAAAAAAAAAAAAAAAAAAAGAGCCCATAGGACTGGAAATGTAGCTTAGGGGTGGAATGTTTGCCTGGCTATGTATGAAGTCCTGAGTTTCATCCCCCAGCTCTGCAAAACTAAAATAAGTGAAGAATCTTCAAGGGGAAGCACCTTTAGAGGCTCTAAAGACAACTAGAGTAATTCAGGGAAGACCTTGATAAGGACACAAAGAGCTATCCCCTCCTCATTCTTCCTCCCTTTCCCCCACCCCATAATATATGAAGAAAGCCAACACAGCTGCTGACACACTGAGTCACCAGGGAGAACTAGGACTGCCACATTCCCAAAGAGAAATTGTCTATTTGGAAAAAAGCTTTCAAAAGCCTCCTTTGGGGGGATCCACAATTTTGAAGACAGCTGTGTTTGGGATATTTTAAGACTTTCCATCACATTCAAACTTCAATTTATTTTCAACAAGTTACAAGATTTTTAAAACTGCTTACAGGCCAATGAATGTGGGTAGATGACTGTCTACTTCTCAGTTAACATCTTTCCACTTTGAAATTCTAGAAGCAACTCCAATTCCTGAGCCCCTCATATGCTCTCAGTGGGGGCATGGCAGCCAAGAAACAACCCTACCCCGAAGTTTTCCAATGAGCTGTGGTAGATCTACTTAGTCAGAAACTCACCCAGCCACAGGCCTAGTGGGAAGCGTGTGCAGTCTCAGCTTCCCCACCTGCTCAGGGGATTTTTGGCTACCTCTGGCTGGACACAAACCTTTTTCTCATGGTTGATCAGCTCCTTCTCAAGGGCAGCAATACAAACACAAGCTTAACTGTCAGGAATGTCATGGGCCTGGGAAGGATTCCTTGAAATGGCCAGGCTGGCTCAACTGTGGATAAGAGTTGGATATAAGAGCCTGTAAAAATAAAGTCAGATTACTTCAGGCTCCTCCCCTACAAAGGAGTACCTCTTATGTGGACATCTGATTTGAGACAGTGCCTGGTGGTAAAAGAAAATTCATTTGGAAAATATATTTTTTAAAATTTTTATAGTTTTTTTAAAAAAATACCTTTATTTATTTTTTAATGTGGTGCTGAGGCTTGAACCCAGTACCTCACACATGCTAGGCAAGTGCTCTACCACTGAGCTATAACCACAGCCGCTAGAAAATATTAGTGTTTCAAAAAGCATTAATATGTTAAAGGATCCGAGAATTGCTACAGAAAAAGAACCTGCAGACTTTGTTTATCTGAGCACTGATCAAAGAACCCTCCCTCAAATAATAACTATTAACAAGTCAGTCCACTGTAAGAAGTGCCATACAGGTGTTACGGAATTGAAGGGATATAGGTTTGAAACACAGCTTTGTCATATTAGGTACATGACCTTAGTTAAGTCACATGCTGAGTCTAAATCTCAGTTTCTTAGTCTATAATAAGGAGAACAGTAGTTTCTTAGATGTTCATTGTTTTGCTGTCATTATAAAAGACTACAAAATTTTACTTATTTTCAGTACTGGGGATTGAACCCAGGGGCATTTTACCACTGAGCTACATTCCTACCCCTTTTAATATATTTTGAGATGGGGTCTCACTAAATTGTCTAGGCTGGCCTCAAACTTGCAATCCTCCTGCTTAAGCCCCTCAAGTAGCTGGGATTACTGGCATGTACCACCACGCCTGGTAAGACTACCTTCCAGGCAGAAGCACAGGTTACATGGCTGACACCTCTTAGAAGGGGTGGTGAGAGCCAACCTGCAAGGTTTTATGAGAATTATGGTCCTAGTACCCCACCATTTGATAATCATTGACCAAGGGCCCTAGGCCACCAGGGGCAAGCCAGAACCTTGGGGTCAGCCATCTGCCAAGATGATATGACCTGGGATCCCCTTGTGGGGATCTGTCTAAAGGAAGAGGTCTCCTAGGCCCTATTCCCAGGACTAGGAGTGAAAGGTCTCATTCTCCATTCTTATCACTCCACAGTGGTGACCAGCGATCTGGGTTGCAAGATAGTCCCATAAAATCTACACACAAAGGACTTCTCAGAGTCCACAGGCACATTTCTAATGCTTGAATCTGCAGTGCGAGTTACAAGCAATGTTCCCTGATATTAACAAGTTTTATGAATCTGTTTGACTTGGCTACAGGCATAATCAAGGGGGCTCTGGCTTCTCATCTCCAACAAGGAACCACTACTCTTAATGTAGTTCTGGAGCAAATCTAAATGTCTGTCAAAGCTTGATTGCTCCCCATGATTCCTGACCTATCCTCTAAAGGCCTCTAGGACAAACAATAAGCTATGCCAGGCTCTTGCCCTGAACCTAGGCCTCAGAACTAATGTGCTGATACAGGTGCACAGGTCCACAGAAAAAGCCTCAGCACCGAAGCCCCTGAAGGGCTCATTAGCACTGGTCTTCTAGAACTTCCTACCAGCTGTTGACAGTCCACTGACCATTCCTCAAAGTATTGGGCTCAAGTGGGAACTGACCAAGAGAAGCTCTCCTGTCCAAACTTCAGCAGTGAGTGCCCAGCAGAGACCACAAGAGTATTATTTACTGCTAGGAACCTACTTGCTACAAGAGAAACTGTTTTAAAGTCCCAGTCTGCCAGCTTGAAACTTAATATGCCTCAGATCCAGTCCTAACCTTGGCACAAAGTTCCAGTGCCTCCTGCTCCTTTGTTTTCACAGGGAAATGAAGGAGGAAATACCTTGTGCTATCCAGCCTGCTTGCTCTCTACCCTAGCTAGGCCCCAAACCCCAGCAGCAATTAGTATGCAAGAAGCATCAAGAGTAATAAGACCTAGCTAGGCATGGTGGCACACCCTCATAATCCCAGCAACTTGAGGTGGAGACAAGAGGTTCCAAGTTCAAGGTCATCCTCTACAACTTAATGACACTGGCAGCAACTCCGTAAGATCCTGTCTCAAACTAAGTTTTTTTAATTTAAAAAAAAAAAAAAAAAGGGGGGGGCTGTGGATATAGCTCAGGGGAAAGCATCCATAGATTCAATCCCCAGTACCCAAACACAAAAAGTAACAGGTCTATCTCTATCACCTACTAGACCTTAGAGTGACTCTTAAAGGTGATACATCTACCTTCTATGGGAAGCTTTCCCTGAGCTCCTGCAAGCAGGGTTTCCCCCACAACCTCAACCACACACCCCCTAGGACTTTCATTTGGTCTGTGGAAATTGTGTCTTCCCTACAAGACAAAGCACTTCAAAGGCCTTATTCAACTCTATACACAATGGACCACAAATGAAATGTGTACCAAGTCAAACTTTTCTACCACTTTGGAGTCTCAGTTTCTATATCTGTAAAACAGATCAGATGCAAGAATGAGGAGTCTAAAAATCTATAAGGGACTAAGCAGATGTGTACATGTCTCCTCTGGGGACAGCCTAGGAAATCAAGTTGCTAAGAAACATTTCCAAGATGGCCACCATGCCCTATCTTCTCCATGCCATCCCAGCCGACACCAGGACAGATTAGAGATGGAGAGACTGGCCAAGATCACAGACTCTGGTGACTGCCTCCTCTGGCTAGGGCTACCTACCCTAGGCAGCCCCACCACTGACAGGCCCACAAGACTGAGAAACTTAGGTTCCGGAGGAGAGCAGACAGACCATCTCAACACAGAAGCAGAACTCTGAGCTCAGACTCAAGTTATTTACCAGATATGAATCTCTAGGAAGAACATGGTTCAACTTTCAGAGAAGTCTGGGGGCTTTTTGAATCCAGAGGGAAAAAGGTCAACCTGCTGTTTCCCAATTTTGACAAAAGATGAACAAGAAGGAAGTTCATCTCCTGAGACACATTTGGTTAAACTTCAAGCATTCAGCAGTCTGTATAGAACAGTCAATCTTTTTTGATGACCCTGGCATCACTGGCCCCATTTTGCAAAAGAAAACTGAAGCCCATAAAGGTTAAGTAACTGAAGTCAAACAGCTAAAGTGGTAGGGTTGGAACTGCCACCACTTTGCCTAAAAACTTCTTGTTTTTGTTACAAGGGGTGGGGGGTGGTAGAGTTTAGTAGCAAGCATACAAAGAAAAAAGTCCATCTGTGCTTCCTGCTAAAAAAGTTTAATCTCTTCTGGGGTCCTTGCTGGCATCAAAGGACACATGGGTAACCACTAACCCATGATAAGATAGGATAAGCCTGTGCCCCCCAGAGAGCTAGCACAGTACCTCAGTGAAGGCTATATGCCAAATGCCCAGTCCAAAATTGCCAGCCAACCCTAAAATTTTTATGGCCTATTCATTCTCTGCTTGCTCTAGGCTTCACCATTAGCTTTCTCTCCTTTCCTGCCCTCTGCCTTTCTGTGTGTGTGTGTGTACACACACAACTGTGGATAAGACCCAGGATGGTGCACATGCTGGGCAAAAGAGTCTTACCACTGAGCTGTATCCCCAGACTTTTTTTTATTTTAAGACAGGGTCTCACAATATTGCCCAGGCTGGCCTCAAACTTGCAATTGTCCTACCTAAGCCTCCCAAGTAGCTGGGATGATAGGGGTAAGTCACCACACCCAGTCCCCTAGGTCTTTTCATCAGGTTCAGTAGCTGTAAGGATAGCCAATCCTAATGGCCAGGAGTCCCTCTTGAGAACATACAGCCCTGACCTCATCTCACAGTTTCTCCCACTCCCATGGCAACAGAATATTCCACAAGAGATGTGGCCCAGGACCTATCTGCCCTACTTTCCCAACTATTTTAAGCCAGAAAGCTAAATTTTGCTTTCAACCAGCAGAACAAGATTAGCTCTTAGCCCAAAATGGACAAAAGTGCCCACTCTACCCAATACCAACTGTAAGTGCAGGAGTCAAAGGCTGAGCTCATCAGTTCACACCCATGGCTGGGCAAAACAAGTCATTTCCAGACCAGTGGCCAAGGCCTGGGTCTATGGGCATGTGGCCAACACACCACAGACCATGATGCAGTGAATAAAGGTAGAAGCATGTAAGCAATTGGTCTTGAGGTTATTATTCTAATTAATCCAATTGGAGCCTGTTTTAATCTGCCCCATTTACCCTACAGGGGTAGGCAGCAGAATGTGGAGTGAATTGATAAAAGAGTTATTTCTCTAGGGAAGGGAATAAAAAGGACAGCCTCCCAAGAAGGGTCTGAGGTCTCCTATAAATGCCCAAGTTTAATCACTGCTGAGTCAATGTTTGCCACAATATCCACATTGAACACTATTAAATATAAAACTGTATTCCTGCCACATTGTCTTAGATGATTACAGACACCATTGCCAATAACAACTGAAGTCTCAAGTGACAACTGCTAGAATTCCTCTGCATATGCAGAGCACCAGTTTCATCAGACCCTCCCTTCTAATCTGCAGCTTTACTGCTTATCGCCCTTGGACTGAGATCCCCACCAGGAAGTGAGAGAAAGCACCACCTCTTACTAGTTTACATGCAGGATTTGATGAGGGACACTATAAACAGGCAGGTGTTCATCCACCTGCATACTAAGTAAGCTGAGGGTTTTAAATGAGTAGGTGCTAGATTATTTAAGTTAGTGGGAGCATCCAAAATCCTAGGATAGTGGTTTTCAATTAGAGATGAGCCTGCTCCCTAACTCTCACCTTCAGGGACATTTGGCCGTATCCGAAAACATTTCTGGTAGTCATAAAAAGTGTTACTGGCATCTACCACACAGAGGCCAGGTAAGCAGATATATTTTCTACAATGCATGGACAGCCCACACAACAACAAATCAGCAAAACTGGGCACGGTGGTGCTTGCCTATAATCCCAGCAACTGAGGCAGCTGAGGTATGAGAACTTCTTATTGGAGACAAGCCTGGGCAAGTACCCTGAGAGTTCGTCTCAGGAAAAAAAAAAAAAAAAAAAAATGGGGGGAATGTAGCCCAGTGGCACCTCTGGGTTCAATCCCCAGTGCCACCAACAAGAACAAAAATAGAATTAGCAAGACTCGAATAGCAACAGTATCACTATTAAGAGGCCCTGATCTACAGCTTCACCAAGGTATCACCATCCACCAGTCTGTAATGAATTACATCTGCCTCACAGCAGAACCCACCCCTCCTCTTTACCTATGGCCACACCCTGCTACTGCTGCCAAATCCTCTGCCCTGCTTTGCTTGGCTAATTTGTAGTCCCAAAACTTCCCTAGTCTCAAAAGTTTCCAAGCTACAGCTTACTTCCTCCCCAAAACTTCCAACACTATGGAATTGGTAAGATGACCCTTCAGCATACTCCTACAATTATCTGCCTGGGCTGTGAGTAACCTGGTCTAAAGCATCCATTGGGTTAGAACCACATGAAAGTTATGACTCATGTTTCAGGATCCACCAAATTCCTAGCCCCTTCCCCATCAAGAAAGCAGAGGCTCGTTAAGTTGTTGTATATAAAAGTAAACACCCATTTAAGTGTCTAACCTGTGCCAAAATCTGTACTTGACACAAAATAATCACATTTAATTCTAACAGGCTTCAGAAGTTGGCATCATCCCCATTTTGTGGATAAGAAAGCCAACTCCGAGACCGCCCACAAGATCCCAAAGCAAATGAGAGGACAGTTGGATTCAAAGCCTGGGGCAGTACTTTTCAGGATGTGGCTGGGCCTTCCACATTAACTCCACAGCTAAGTCTAAATCCAGGAAGGGCTGGAAAAGACTGGAAAAGCTTTAGAACTTAACTATTCTAAGGAAAAGACAGAATTTTCCTGATGATGCAATCCTGTTGCTGATCACTAACAGACCTGCATATTAAGAATTTAAGAGGCTGGGTTTGTGGCTCAGTGGTAGAGCACTCACCTAGCACTCGTGAGGCCCTGAGGTCGATCTTTGGCACCATATAAAAATAAAAAATAAAGGTCTTGTGTCCACCTACAGCTAAAAATATTTATATTTTTGGGCTGGGGTTGTGGCTCAGTGGTAGAATGCTTGCCTAGCACGTGTGAGGCACTGGGTTCGAGTCTCAGCACCACATAAAGGCATTGAGTCCATCTACAACTAAAAATAATTTTTAAAAAAATTTTTTTATATAAAAATAATTTAAAACTTCTAAAAAAATTTAAAAATTCCTGCTCTCCAATTCAGAAGTGTGCATTTGTTGGGGGGAAGAGTATCTCAAAGTCACAAAGTGCCTTGGATCTCCTCATTAAGCACTCAATTACTAATGGGCCTCCTAAAAACAACCCTAATGGTCTATGGCTATGTGGGAAATTAATATCTCATTAAAAGACCAAGTGGTCTTTGTGTGAGGTCTTTTTAGCACTGAGAGTCCTTCCAAGAAATCAGAGTCCCAATCTGCCTTCTATAGCAAGCCCCAGGGAGGATCTACCCTGGATATCCCATCTTAAAAGGCATCCATCTGGAAACACCACAGACCTGAGATGCTCAGAAGTCCAAATGACAAGGAAACATCTTACAGGAAAGAGGTCCTCCAGGAGCTGAAGCACTGCTTTTGCTATCAATGCCTTCCCAGATTTTCCCATCAGGAGGCCCTGGACATCTCAAGACTCTGCTGCCATCCTCAATATGAAAGGAGGCTCAGCTGTTCAACTGAAATGAGACAGATGACCTGCTCCTGTGATATTAAGAGGGCTCCTGGTACCCTGCTTCTTCTCGCAATTGTGGACTATGGCACCAACTGCACTTCAGAGACTAAGCTGCTCACAACAAAATCCTAGTGAGTCCTGATCCTGTACTTGGTGGTAGTCAAGCTGTAGACTAGACCTCCTAAGAGGTTTTGAAGATTACTGATGTACATTACTAGATTTACCTTCTCCAGGACTGGAAGGAGGTAGCTTCCAAATAAATTTTCACTTCACATAAACAGAGTGTTCTAGAAGACAATTTTTCCCGGGGGCCAGGTAACTGAGCTAATTTTCAGCAAACAGGCTAAAAGTCTAAGATCTGTCGCTCACAAAACTAAGGTCAAATACCAGGTCAAGAGCCCAGGTGTATTTTGTTTCATCTGGTCCCAGTAACAGGCAACACGTTCTTAACAAAGGACCAATGGGTTTATCCATAACTAAGGGGGGAAAATTTTAGAGCGTGGTGCATTATTTCTGGCCTAACCACTAAATTGTTCAACTCCAGGGAAGTCATTCCTCCTCCTGGGAATGGAGAAACTATCAATTAAAAACTCTCAGGGGCCTCTGCCTGTATTTTTCTCTGTTAAGGAATCCAATAATTTTTTTCTTTAAGAAAACCAAGAACAGCAGAGCAGGGAAGACTTCAATAGTAAATCCAACTTTTCTTTTTTAAGCATTTGATTTGAAACTGGAGACCCAGAACAGAAAGTGAAATGCTTAAAATCACAATAAAAACAGAATCCTAATATCTTAACCTTCTGGAAAGACGTTTTGGACTAATTCTCAGTTAAGCCCGTGATCACGTGAAAGCTGCCTTCAGGTACAGAATTCCACATTGGTTCCTGAGCCCTGTTTACTTGGTACACAAGCCCCTTCCCCTGCTCCCTACAAAATGAAGGATAGATCAGAACCGTTAAAAGGACGGGCTCCTATTGGCCGCTGCTTTCTGAACCCGGGTGGGTTGTTAAGGCAGCAGGGCGGCCCCCTCCTCCCAGGTGGGTTACCTGAGCACAGTCACGCTCCCCCTGCGCACTGGCAGGGAAAGCACAGGTTCCGACACCCGGATAGGCTTGAACTGGAACTTGCAGCCGAAGCACAGGGCGGAGTCGCTAAAGAAGGACACAGACACGATGGGGCGCTCAAAGATGTGGATGGGGTCCACGTGAGATACGATGCAGCCGCCGGGCTGGTAGTCGTTGATGACGGCGCTGTTGACGAAGCCCTCGGGGATGACGCGGTGCTCCACCAGCTTCTGGATCACCAGCTGGTGCACCCACTCGGGGATCTCGTCCACGTCGCCCGGCGGATAGAGGCGCTCCTGGCCGGGCCCACGTTTCTGCAGCTGGGCGCCGTACGTGTAGCCCTCGCCGAAGAAGTACTTGTTGCGCAGCGGGGCCCGGTCCACTGTGTGCTCGTTGTACAGGCCCTTCTCCGCGCGGGACACCACCTCATCGATGCGGGCCTCGATCTTGGCGCACTCGTCCTGGCTGAAGAGGCGCATCTGGCGGATGCCGCTCTTCACCTTGCGCGCCTCCTCCTCCTTCTGCAGCTGCTGCTCCTCATAGTCGCTGCGCTCCGGGTCCGAGTCCTCCTGGTACTTGCGCTTGGTCCCGGACATTGGGTAAGGCTCTGCGGCGGCGGCGGCGGCGGCGGCGGCGGCTACAGCAGCCGCGGCCGCAGCCGCGGCCTCCCGGCTGCCCGCCTTATAGTTGTCCCGGGACGTCATGGACTTCAGCTTCTCACGCAGGTCTGTGTAGCCGCTGGCGGCCGCCATGGCCCCCGCGACGCTACTCTAGGGTCCTCCGGGGCGGGCGGGGCGGCCGGGCATGGCTCTCGGGGGACGCGCCCCGGGGCCCCCGGAAGGAACGGGGTCCTCAGTGCCTGAGCCCCATGCGTTGCCCGAGAACCCGGCGGGGGGCGTCTAGAGACCCGGAGCGGAGTCGGAACTCAGTGGCGGCAGGTCATGCAGCGGTGGCGACAACAGGGCTTCCTCCTCCTCCACCTTCTCCACGTCCCGGGGGGCAGGGGCGCCTGGAGCGCCTCATGCCGCGGGAAGCTGCCGCGGAGGCTCGGTCCGACTCCCAGCCAGACCCTCAGATGCCCGGCCCGGCCCGCACTTTAAAGCTCTCCTCACGACGTCACGGGCCGCCAGCCCGACGTCCGCAAGCGCCGCTCCTTAGCGGGCTTCTCAGCGCGCACGCGTACTGTTGCCGGCCACCGCGGCTCCACACGCTGTGGGCATGCGCGTGCGTGCGGGCCCGTCGGCAGAGGTACTGACGCAAGCGCACACGGGGCCCGCTCGTCGTCCACCGCCCCTCCCCCACTCTCTGAAGGGCTTCAAGAGAGCACTCTCAAACAGCGACCTTCCTCCACGCCGCGCCTCCTCCCGGACCCACGGGCTCCCTCCGCTGGGGTGCGCTCACGCTGTCAACACTGTTGCTATGCCGCGTCATGGCATTGTCCGAATGCCCGTATACGCCTCAATCCCCAGCGCGTAATACCGGAGAACCGCCACAACCTACGCCGCCCCGTTACCGCCCACTTTGGCGCTTCCACTTTTTTAATTGGGCCTACGACCACGCGCCGGGCGGGCCCATACTGGAGTTTTCACTAGTCGGTTGGTAATTATGTCTGTCAATCAGGGTCTCCTTGGCTACTGCGTCCATCTCTTAATTAACTGTGGGGAGGGCGGTGAGGACCCCTAAAGGGCGAATGGATGCCTAAATACGTGCCTGAATGGAGACGCCACGGAGAAAAGCTCTCAGGACACCTAAGGAACTTCTGAAACCGGCGGAAGCTTCGCAAACTGCCAGACGGAAGTCCTGGGCTCCAGCTCTGAACCCAGACCGCCACGGCCGTAGAAGCTAGACGCGCATTGTCGGGGGCACCTCCCCCACCTCGCCGCTGCCCAGAGTGGACGTTTCCAGAGTCACGTCCCGGTGGTGGCGAGTGCGTGCGCGGCGGGGACGCGCCCGGGTGGCGTCGCTCCTCTTCCACTGAGGGGAAGAACGACCAAGTTACCAGTAGACGAACTAAGGCTGAACTGTGGATATATACTAGAGACAATTCGAAAGTTTGGAAACCGAGGGCATGGTGTGCCCCCGCGAAGGCGTGTCAATGCGAGATGTGCTGGGAGACTCCAACAAATTGGGATTTCAGCTCAAAAACCTCCTGTGGCTCCCCAGGATAAGCTTCAGCTGCTTTGCTTGGCGCTTCCGGCCTGGCCTCTTCTGCCCGCTTTCCACACACACTGGGCCTCAGCCTTGCCCTTACCCTGCCAGCTCTACAAACATACCCCGCCCCTCCTCCTGGCCTTTGCCCAGACTGTTTGTGCCACCTGGAATGTCAGTTCCCTCCACCCGTGTTTTTCGTTTTGATTTAGTGAGGCTCAGTTCACCTTCGTCTAGCAGCTTTCTCCGATTGTGATCTGAAAAATAAGAGTAGTATTAGTACCTGCCTCTTGGTGAAATGAATCCATATACACCAAGAAGCAGAGGGAATTGCTGATATTGAGGCAGCGCTTAAAGTTTTCCACCTGTAAACTGAGGGGCCCATCACCCTTGTTGGAAAGTGAGGGTGGTTGTGTAGCTACTTGGCAAGGTCAGTTCAGGCTAGCAGGGCCTGTAGGATGGGGAAGCTGGGACCCTAACCACTCTCTCTTCCAAATAGCTGCAGCAGCCCAGGTGAAGGGGGAAATGGGGCATACAGGAATCCTAGGGTAAATTTGGCTCCTGCCCCTTTCTCCTACAGCTTAGTGGGTGCAGGTAGTGATTGATGGTGGTGGTAGGAAAACAGCTGTAGACCTTGAGGAGATGGCCAAGGGCAAGGCCACGTGACCTGGACTCTATCCCCGCCCTCTCCTGCCTGAACCATACTATGTGAACACCTGGGCAAAGCCCTCACCTGCATGATGGGCAGTTGGGCCAGGAGGGCTGAGGTCCTTCAGAAGCCCAGTGCCCTTGAACCTCTAAACTGCCCTTCATATCTGGTTGATGGGGATCTTAACCACCACCATTCCCAGAAAAACTTCCTAGAGATTTCCCTTAGGGATCCCATCCCTATCCAAGTGAGAATCACCTCTAAGTTGAGACAGTTCCTCCCATCCCAGAAGCCACATCCCAAGTTGCCATGTGTTTCTTCTTGACTGTGCTCTTGATCCAGGGCCCTCCCCTCTCTGAGCCTCTGTGAGGAACAGCATGGATTCTGGAGCCAGGCTGGCTGAGTTTGAACCTTCTCTGACTAGTGACCTTTCACCTCTCTGGGCATGAGTTTTGTCATGTACACTGGTGGTAAGGATAGCATCTGTCACATTGGAGTATTTTCAGAGTGCAATATGTTAGTACACATACAGGACCTGGCACATAGTAAAAATTTAATAAAATTAGCTTTTAAAACTATGTCCACCCCTAGAGGGGCAATTGCAGAACTGCAGAGCTGAATTTACTATTGTTAATCTTGGGATGTTCATGAGAAAAGCGTGCTTACAAGGACATATGAGGACTTGGGAAAATAAACTTTATGTAAATAATGAACTAAAAAAAAAAAAAAAAAAAAAAAAAAAAAAAGGAAACTACGTCCACTCCAGACATCCATTTGCATCCTATGCTGGGCATAATGATGACCACTTAGAGCACATGCCTGTAATCCCAGCGGCTCAGTAGGCTGAGGCAGGAGGATCACTGTGTTCAAAGCTAGCCTTAGCAATTTAATGAGACCATAAGCAACTCAGTGAGACCCTGTCTCTAAATAAAATTTTAAAAAGGGATGGGGATGCAGCTCAGTGGGAGAGCTCCAATTCCCAGTATTAGAAAAACAAAAGTGTATAGTCTGACCAGGGTTCAGCCAGGAGGGTTCCTCTCAGATTCCACTCTCCCACTTCTGAGTAGCTTCTGTCACACAGTGGCCCACTTGTATTCTGAAACACAAAAGTTTGCTTCTGTTTTTGTTCTTTGACACATCATCCCTCCCTGAGCCTCATATTTTAGCTTGGCTGGGAAAAGGTTTGAAGGCAAAAGTTTTTAGTGATCCTACAACATTTTGAGAAGCGAAGGAGCAGAGGGGAAGTCTTGGGGCTGCCTCACACTGGATCCCAGTACATTCTGTTGTGGGGTCACCACACTGAGCAAACACCAGGGCTGAGCACAAAAACTCAGAGGTCAACCAGGTAAACCATTTGGAGGCCCAACCCCTGCAACAATGGTTAACATGATTGACAGCATGTTTTCTGGCCTCTTCTCTGCTTCCCTCATCTCCTCTGCTGCTGGGAGACTCCAACACCAGATAGTGGTGCAAAGTGGAACAGTCCTGGGCATTTGTGTCAAGGACTTTTCTTTGATCCTCTGCATGCTGGGATGGTCCAGTTGGTCCCACAGCCCTGCCAGCTGGACCTCCTCTATTGCTTCAAAGTTATCAACTTCTTCCCACCCCTGCCACCTCTACCAGGATCCGTGCCACAGAGCTTCCCAGATCCCCTTGAGCCTGCAGCAGCCTCCTTCTCTGGTCTCCCTGCCTCCTGCAGTCACTCCCTGCCTAGAACGTCTTTTCTTTTTTCTTGTATTGTACTGGGAATTGAACCCTGGGGTGTTCTGCAACTGAGCTACACCCCCGGTCCTTATTTTTTAAATTTGATATGGGGGTCTCCCTAAGTTGCCCAGGCTGACCTCAAACTTGCAATCCTCCTCTCTGAGCATCCAGAGTCGGAATTACATGTGTGCACCACCACACCTGGCTGGAAAAGCTTTTTCAAAATACAATCTGGACACCCTATCCTCCGCTAGAAACATTTCAGGGTTCCTCATGGATCTTGGATTGAAATCCTAAATCCATAATACAACCTGAAAGACTACCCAGTCTACCCCTGCCAGCCTCTTCAGTCTCAGGGTTTGGCACTAATAATGTCCACCACAGGGCCCCTGCATGAACTATTTCCTTCCCTAATCACCTAGCTAACACCCATTCACAGGTCTTGTCCTGGTTTGTAGTTATTTGACTATGAGACATTTCTAGTGCCTGGTATATTCCTGGAACACAGTAGGTACTTAATAGTTATTGAATGGCTGAATGAGTAAATTAGTCCTTTTTCTGATGCCATGACTCCTAGAGCTATGTCACTACCTACCTATCTTCCTCCCACTCCCAAGCCTAGTTCTCCCCTTTCTGAGGTTCCCAAAGCACCAGCCACCTCTACCAGGATCCATGCCACAGAGCTTCCGAGACCCTCTTGGTCCTTCAGCAGCCTCCCTCTCTGGTCTACCTGCCTAGAACTTCTTTTCTAGGAAAAGTAGAGGTGGCACTTTCCATTCACATTCATTCTTCCATTTTTTTAGTGGTGTGATTTGTTTCTGAGAGAGAGGGCTGACTGTGTTGCCTGGGTCTAGAGTTGGGGCTATCCAAGAGGTGTAAAATGGGGGGAGAGGGGTTTGCTGGTAGAGAGAAGGGCAGATATCTCTGCTAAAATTGTTGCTCACAGGCAATAAGCCAGGGGCAAAGCTATGCTTTCAACTCTGGCCTCCTCCCTCAAGCCTGTTTTCTAATCCCTTAGCAACTCCATGGAGGAAACAGCTACCAGGCATGCCTTTTATTTGCACAGAAATGACCAAGGACACAAATCCAGGCTAAGAGGCAGTGCAAGGTGAGTGCATCTGAGGAGGACGTGTTGGGGGTTGGGATGTAGAGCTGGAACAGATTCAGACATCCAACCAAAGGCAAAGTCCAGTGTACTTAGGCCACTGGAGTGGGCCCTCCTTGCCATAGGTGGGAACCAGAGTAGGGTCTGCAGCAGGCACGTGACAGAAGGCTGCATGGTTTTGCCTTCTACTTCGCTGCACTGTGGGCCAGGCTTTGAAAGTTCCTCCTGTTATCTGATCCAAGTCTGCATGTGTAATTCTAGCCCAACTCTGGATCAGTCTTCTTGGGTTCTTGGTGACTTGAGTTGCTCTTCCTGCCTCCCTTGGTCTCCCCTAAGGTTCTGGGGAAATCAGTGATCCAGAGAGGTCCAATGGCTCCTCTGAGGCCACATGGCAAATCTTCTGGCAGCAGGAGGGCTGGGGACCAAGTTACAGCAGGGTGATTTCACTGGGCGGCAGCGTGAGCCGCTTCTCCCGGGCACTCAGCAGGTTCTCCACATGCACGGCTACCACTCGACACAGCTCCAGACCCTGCAGGGGACACAGTGAGAGTCCACACCCACCTAACCCTTGCCTAACTTGGTATAGTACATGCATAACAGATGTGGTTTGGAAAGAGGTAGAAGCCAACCATCCACGTAGGGACCCTCATTCCCACCTCCCCCAGGGTGCTGGGAAGTGGCTGGAAGATGGAATGTGGGGCTGTGGGTCAGAAGAGGAAAGCAAGCAGGGGACCAGATACATCTGATGCTGCTGCTGTATGTGACCTGCATGACCCAGGGATACTTACTTCACCTCTCTCAGCCTCTCAGCAGCCTCACCTATAATAAGGTATCAATTCTTTTTTTTTTTGCGGGGGGAGGCCATTACTTAGAGTTAAACCCAGGGGCACTTTACCACTGAGCTACATCCCCAAATCCCTTTTCATTTCTTTCTTTTTTTTTTTTTTGGTACCAGGGATTGAACCAAGGGGTGCTTCACCACTGAGCCACATCTCCAGCCCTTTTTAAATATTTTATTTAGAGAAAGGGTCTCACTGAGTTGCTTAGGGCCTTGCTAAGTTGCTCAGGCTGACTTTGAATTCACACTCCTCCAGCCTCAGCCTCCCAAGTTGCTGGGATTACAGGCACCACACCTGGCTTATTTCTTATTTAGAGAAAGGGTCTCATTATGTTGCCCAGGCTAGCCTGAAACTAACATTTTTTTTTTTTTAAATGGTGCTGGGATTGAACCCAGGGCCTTGGGCTTGTGAGGCAAGCACTCTACCAACTGAGCTATATCCCCAGCCCAATCCTGAAACTTTCGATCCTCCTGCCTCAGCCTCCTGAGTTGTTGGGATTACAGGCATGCACCATCACACCTGGTGAAGGTCTCAAATACGAGGACCTTCCTCACAAGCAGTGGTAAGTAAATCAAATCAATGAAATTTGATTTCATATAAATCCTTCACTTAAAAAATATTGGTCCAAGGAGCTGAGGGCTAGCTTAGGATTACAGCACTTGCCTAGCATGTGCAAATTCCCAGGTTCCATTCCCAGCACCACACCCCTCCAGTCATTAAATAGAGTTTCTAATGATGTGTTGCCATGGTTACCCTTGGCACCCACAGCCTAGAACAAACAGTGACCTAGCCTCAAGGCTCCCAGTTGGAGCAGGATAGGAGAGGGCACCAGGGTATTGTGGAAAACTGATCTGTGAGTGTGGTGCACAGACCAAAGCCAGTATCAGAAACCAACCTCCAACCCTCCAGGGAATTCCTAGAGTGACAGAAACTGCTCTTGGAGTGATAAAATAATAGCAGCATCTACTGAGTGTAGACTGTGCCAGGCCTTGTCCTGAAAGCTTTATCCACCCTGCAGTATCCACCCCCTTTATTTTTTGTACTACAGGGTCTCCTGCATCCTAGATAGGCAAGCACTCTACCACGGAGCTATATCCCCAGCCCTTTCTATTTTTTATTTTGAGATAGGATCTTACTAAGTTGCTGAGGCTGGCCTCAATCTTACAATATTCCTGCCTTGGCCTCCTGAGTTTCTGCAATTACAGGAGTGCACCACCACACAGGGCTTCTGCAGTATCCCTAAGAGGCAGTACTATTTTGTACCATTACACAAGTACAGAAACTGAGACCTCAAGCTGTGGAATTGCTCATTCCCAGACCTCATAGCTGGTACGTGGTAGGATTTAAACCTGGGTGGTAAGAGGCCTGAAATCACCCTGAAGTGCTCCCTGCCAAGGTTATGTGATCACCCCACCCTGGACACCACCCTAGCTAATCAAATCAGTGTGTGCAAGATGGAGAGTCCTCCCTTGTGATCAATCTTTTGCCTACCCACATGCTGCTGTGTTCTAGGCCTTGCTGGAATTGTAGCACAATTGAAGGAGTATGGAAACTGGGGTTCAAAGATAAAAAGGGCTGTCCTGAGATGCCCTCATACAGCTAATCAGAAGTAGGTGAGATGAGGACCAGGTCTGTTGGCTATACTCAGAAATCACCTACTCCTGGGAGCCTTGGAGAAATTTTCTTGCATATCTGAGACTCCAGGCTCTGTGAGGGCCAGGGCTACAGAGGTCTCAGTCACATCAATATTCTCATGGCTCATGCAGAACCTGCTCTACAAAGATGCTCAATGATTGTGTGTTGAAGGAAATGAATGAACAGGGCTCAGTGGTAGAGCACTAGCCTTGCATGCATGAGGCACTGGGTTCGATTCTCAGCACCACATATAAATAAATTTTTAAAACGTCTACCAACAACTAAAAATTTTTTTTCAACAAAAGAAAAATGAATGAATGAATGTATCCCCCACATGTACAGGAGGGAGGCAGAGGTAGCAGCTTCTTTGCAGGGAGTGCTACAAGGAAATGGAGAAGCCAAAAAAAGTCTTCAGCCAGCCAGCGAGCCAGCCAACAAATACGCATTGAGCATCTAGTATGTGTTAGATGCTGTGCCATGGACACAGTGTGAAGGAGATGGACATAGCTCTGTTCTCCTGGAGCTTATATTTATCAAATGATCTGTAAGCCATCATGAAGGTCAATGAAGTAGAAGTGGTGAGTCAATATAGAGGAGGGTCAGGGAAGACTTCTAAGAAGAGGGACTCTTTGTTCTGAAACCTGAATAAAGGGAAGGAAGGAGCCCTGGGACAAATAAGGGAAGAGCATTCTTGGTAGAGGAAACAGTGAGTGCAAAGGGCCTGGGGCAGAGATGGGGAGGGCAAACTCCGAATAGGGAGCTGGAAGAGGCCAGGACGGTGGAGTGAGCTAGCATACAGGTGGAAGAGAAGATCACAGTGATGATTACAGGAAGAGACAGGGATGGAAACTGCTCCTGAGAGGATGGGGAGGTAAGTTAGAGAGGCTTGTTGTTCTCCAAAGGTGATGGCTCAGGGAACCTGGAGTCAGAGGTCAGGTAAGCAGATAGAAATATGGGAGATATCATGGTAGTGATGGTTTTGAAAGCCTCAGGGCCAGATAGGGTGAGAGCTTCAGAGAGCAACATATACAGGTGGTCTGGGGAGGATGCCAAAAAAGGAGCCAAAGAAGAGGTTCTGGGCAGGTACAAGGAGATAGAAGAAAACAAAAGCTTAGAGGGAGGGTTCTGGGAAGCAATGCAGGCCCAGAGGCCAGGGCTCTCAGAGGGAGGAACAGGGTGACCCCGGAAGCGGATAGAGCGTGGGAGGGGGACTGGGAGCCTGGTCCTGAGTCACAGATTTCCAAGGGGGTTTTGTTCTGGTCCTGTCCCTCAGAGGCAGGACTGGTGCAGTGAAGCCCCTCTCTTTCCTGGGAAATCAGCCCCTTCAAGATAGGTCCTGTCATAGAGGTTGGCATTGGACTCAGATCTCACTAGGGAATGTGGCAGACTTGACAGAGCAGGCATGTGGGTCCCATTCCAACTTGGTCCCTTCTCTTAGCCTCCATCCTGTCTCTGATAGGGTGAAAACTCTGATCCTTCCCTGAGGGCTGTGAAACTTGGACAGGAGCCTAGGAGTTACCCATGCCTTTTTAAGAAGCAGCCACAGGGGGCTGGGGAGATAGCTCAGTTGGTAGCGTGCTTGCCTCACAAGCACAAGGCCCTGGGTTCAATCCCCAGCACCGCAAAAAAAAAAAGAAGCAGCCACAGTTGAGAAGGCACAGAGCACACAGGCCTCAGTTTCCCTGTTACAGGGAGAGTCCACTTTCTCCAACTGCAATCCGAGGTCCTACGCCTCAGCCTAGGTCAACTTCCTATGTCCCTGCCCATTTGCCAACCTCCTATGACTCCCTGGTGCCCTCAGAAACAAGCCCCAATTTTTCAGTTTAATATTTGAAGAGCTCCAAGACTTCCCTTCCCCTGTCTCTATCTCCCCAGTGCCCCACCAAACTCTTCACCATTCTGCAAAACACCTGGCCCTATTCCATGGTTAAACTACTGAGGTGCTTCCCTGGAAGTTCACCAAAGTGACCTGAAGTTTCCCTGATCTGGGTTGGATGCTACTTTGGGCATGGCCAGGACCTAACCTATCCTGGAGAGAAGAGCCTAGTGAGTGGAACATGAGAGTGAGTGCCTATGTGACAGGGCCTGGCCAGTGGGAGATGGACCCACCTGCTCCAGCTGCAGCTGCATGGTGCGCTGGGCTGCCACATCCCCCAGTGCAATCTCCACATACGGGTAGCTGGAGTTGGCTGTGGGTCGCTGGGTCCGTGTAGACTGGATATCCTTCAGGGGGAACTTCACAATCAGCTCCTGGAAATGCAGGAGGAAAACAGGACTGTGGGTGGGAATAGTCTCAATCACCCCTGTCCCCTCCCCTGAAAATTAGATCTGTGGAACATAGGAGGCTCCAGTTCAAGTACCAGATCCCTAGTGACTTGCTGTGTGACCTCAAGCATGTCACTATACCTCTCTGGACCTTGGTTTCCTCACCTGTGAAACTAATTCAACAAATACAAATGATGAATCTGCTGGCACTGTTCAAAATGCTTGGGATATGGGATGTAGTGGATGCTGTTGGTGCCCTGACCTTCACATCAAAGCTGCTTTCATGAACATCCATACCCCTTTGTCTGGGGCTTGATTTCTGGTCCAAGAAACAAAGGGACCATATTCAGGTAAAGTTAAGAGTGATGGAGCCTTAATGCAGCAGGAAGAAGCACTGGACTAATGACTGACAAGGAATGGTAAGTAATGAGGACTCCCTTTCTCCCAGAAGCGAATGTATACCCTAAAGAACATGTCTCCAAGGGTCCCCAGCTGGGCCAACCTCCAGTTACCCACATTGCCAACTCGAGTGGTAACAGGGCCTTTATTGCCTTCACCCCTTCCCTGCCCTAACTCCTTCCTCCAGTGTTCCTAGAATCTAATATAAGCCACCTGCCTTGGAATCCTGATCTCATGCTGTATTTCTAGGAGCAAACCTAAGAGAGGGGCTCACAGGGTCTATATGTGATGGACTGCATTGTGTCCTCTGCAAATACCTATGTAAAGTCCTAAGTTACAATACCTTGAATATGAATATATTTGGAGACAGGGACTTTAAAATGGTGATTAAGGGTCTGGGGGTGGGTTCTACCATTATTCCCATTTTCCAGATGGGGAAAGCAAGGCTCTGAGAAGAGAAGAGAATTGCTGGAGGTTATACAGATGGTAAATGGTGGAGCTGGGCTTCTACAGCTGGCAATCTTGGCTCCTGGGAGTGGGTCAGGGACCTGAGAACAGGGAACAGCGGGAAGATGGGCAGGGCCAGGCAGAGGCCACTTACATGGGTCTCGATGCTGAGGAAGTTCAGGCCATTATGGTTGATGGCAAGGATGCAGGGGGCTGGCACAGCAACGTTGCTGCAGCTCTGGATGAAGAAGAAGGAGGAGCCAAACATAGGAAAGGCACTGAGCAGACCTGCAGTGGGGAGAGGGGGTGTTACCATGACAGGCTGGACTCATCCATGATGGTCCTGGCCCTGACTGCATGGCTGGCCTGCAGAATACATTCATCCTTAGCTTTCTTCTCCCATCTCTCTGACCTCTTCCTCTATCCCTTCTTCCTCACTTCCCACTTTCTGTTTGCCCAAGGTCATCCCCAGTCCCACCCCTAAAGATATCTTTGAAAAAATGTTTAAAAAGTCTCCTTCCACTGGTCGTGGCGGTGCATGTCTGTAATAGCAACTTGGGAAGCTAAAGCATGAGGATCACAACTTGAGGTAAACCTCAACAATTTAGCAAGGTCCTGAGCAAGTGAGACCCTGTTTTCAAATAAAAAATAAAAAGTGCTAGGGATGTGTCTCAGTGGTTCAGGGCCCCTAGGTTCAATCCCTAGTACCAAAATAAATAATAAATAAATAAATAAATAAATACTCCTCTCCCAACAGGTAGGTGGCTCACCTGCCACTGAAAATGCCTTTGTGCAAAAGGAAAAAGTACCTCTCTCCCCTCCTTCTGGACCCCTCCCTTAGCAAAGTCCCTCAAGATAATCTCGCCCAGTCCTGCATCCCCAGCTCTTACCCAAGAACTGGGCGCGGGCCTGGTGGGGGCTGAGTGCCTGTGTCTGCTGCCGGTGCTGGCTGACCAGGCTGAGCCAGGCTGAGCTGGCTGCTGTGTGGTAAAGCTGGGCTGGAATGTATTCTTGGACCTCCCGCCTGCATATGGAGGGGACAGGGGTCCTGAGCACCTGCCACTTAATCCCCACTGTGTGGCAGGTGTGATACAAAGTGGACATGACTGTTAGGCATCCCTGGGAGACTAAATGCTAGGAAGCATAAAAGGGAAGACAGAAGTGCAAGGACTCCTATGGTGCCTTGGTACATGGCAGGTGGTTGGTCACCCCCAGAGTTGATACCACTAAGATCCCTGCTTTCAGAAGAGGAAACTGCGGCTCTTATAAGTCCATTGAGGAGTCCAGGGTCACACAGAAACTATGAACTAGTATGTGTGTGGTGGGGAGACTTGGACCCAAGGCAGGTTCATCCTTTGTAGCTCCTTTCCCCAAAGAGGAGCCCACGCCAGAGGTTTGGAGAGACACAGGAGAGGGGGAAACATAAGAGAGGGCAAAGCAAGCACCATGGGGCTGGTCAGAGCAGGGGGCAGAGAAGTGCTGGACCTCTAGGCTGAGCCTCCAAGGGCTATCAGTCCTTCCCACCCTATTCCTTCTTTAGTCCTCTTCTCTGTCACACATGATGACTCCCTCAAGGCAGTCTCTTTGCCTCTTGGCACATGTGGAAAATATCAACATCAGTCCTAGTCCATCCCAGCTGCCCTGGGCTGTGGACAGTATAAGAACTGGGAGAAAGTCAGGGGAGCCCCCTTCCCCTGAGAGCTCCCACTCCCAAGAGCTCTCCTTGGTAACATCTGGCCTTCTTTGCACTACTGCAGTAAGAACCTGACATCTGGACCTAGCTTACCCAGGTTTAACCATACTAGCTGGCTAAACCGCTCTGGGCCTCAGCTTCCTCATCTGTGAAAGGGGAAAACAGCCAGGCATAGTGCCACATGCCTGTAATCACAGCAACTTGGGAGATTAAGGCAGGAGGATCACAAGTTTGAGGCCAGCCTTGGCAACTTAGCAAGACCCTCAGACTGTCTCAAAATAAAAAATAAAAAGGGTTAAGAATGTAGTTCAGTGGTAGAACACCCCTGGCTTCAATCCCAGAAAAAGAAAAAAAAAAAAAAAAAAGAAAAAGGGAAAAAGAGGAGTTGGAAAAGAAGCTGGGACATTACATAGGCAGAAAATACTTCTTATCATTAAATTGACTCTGAGTTATAATACCAGCCAGAAGCAACTTGTAGAAGGGAGACAGAGTCCCAGCATCTATGGTGAGCCAGAGGACTTCAGTCCCAGGACCAGGACAACCCCTTCCAAGACAGCCTCACTGTGCAAGAGGGGATCTTGAGGGCCTGGGATGGGCAGCTCTGAGGAAGGTGGGGTGTGCTGAGGGTGCTAGGATGCCTGTTTTCTCTGGTAGACAGGTGGGCAGGTGCTTACACACTGGGCAGGTAGAAGTGGTCCTTGGCACGGTGCTGCAGTGAAGCGAGTTTAGACACCTGCTGCAGCTGTTGCTCACTGGGCCGGCTGGCTGGCACGCTGCTGAAGAGGCCCTTCAGGTAGTCAGGCAGGACCTGTGGGGAGCAGATGCATGAGGGGCTGCCAGGCAGGTGCACGCCCAGGCATTCACCTGCAGGGAGTCTGGAGACAGGCAATTATGATATCAGCCTTATCCACCACTGGTGTTCAGGAAATGATGACAGGCATTTGAGGGAGAGCTGTGAGAATGGTGGTCTTGGAGCTTATGAAGGAGTCTCCACAGTGAAGTAGGAAGAGTGTGGGCTAGTAAATGCTATCAAAAATGTGATGCACAAAAGTGTCCATCGTATCCATGCTTCTCAAAACTGAGCATGCTCCAGAGTCTCTGGGAGGCTTGCAGAAACACAAGGCAGGGCTGAACTCCTGAAATTCTGATCTGATAGATCTAGGGTGGGACTTGAGGGTCTGCATCAGGTTTTTCCAGTCTATTACTCCCATCTCGAGTAGCATGGGACTAGACTGTGCAGGGTCAGGCTTCAACAGCAACACCATGTGGCCACAAAAGCTAAGTGTTTGTCTTCTGTACACAGAATTGCATAAGCATTGGCATCAGTTCTGTAAAAACAGGCTGTGGCATCTAACCTCACAACCAGCCTCTCTGGAGCCCATGAGGTCCCAGAGCTACAGAGAGACCCATGTGTGCTGACCTGGTTGTAGTGCATGGTCACGTACAGCTCATTCTCAAACTTGAGTGGCTGATCCCAGAGCACACGCCGAAACCACAGCATGTAGCCGCCATCTACCTGTTCCATCTCTGAGGCCACATCCAGGATATAGTCACGGCGGCTGAGTGGGCACACATGCTGACCTGCAGAGAGTAGGGAGGCAGGGCTGGGTGGGGACACACTTGCACACATGTGTAATTGTATGGAGCAAGTGCGCAGACTCCAACCTGCCATTCAGGTGAGATGTCACCTCCGTTAAGCCACCTCATTGCTTTGGGACACACTTTCCTCATTAAAGGGGACCATATTATACAATAGGGTGCCCTGTGTTTCACTGAAATATTGATAACCAAAGAGAAGAATAACTCCAATTTACAGATACAAATTATGTTCCATTTCTCCCAAAGGGTCTGAAGAACCTTTAAAGGGTGGCCTGCCTGGGTCTGGGAAAACATCCTGGGTTATGCTTAAAGAAATTCCAGGCCCTTGACAGGCAGAGCTAGGGCACATGGTTCAGGGCTAGGGCACATGGAAGGCAATTTGGGTTGTATGAAAGTCCCCTAAGGGTCCTAGGGTCTACTGAAACCTTGGGAGGAGCTTCCTATGGCCATTTGTTTTTGTTTTTTGTTTTTTTGGGTACCAGGGATTGAACTCAGGGGCATTTGACCACTGAGCCACATCTCTACCCCTTTTGTGTATTTTAGTCAGAGACAGGGTCTCACTGAGTTACTTAGTGCCTTGCTTTTGCTGAGGCTGGCTTTGAATTTGCGATCCTCCTGCCTCAGCTTCCTGAGTCAATGGGATTACAGGCACAAGCCACCGTACCCAGCCTATGGTCACTCATAAGGCATGAGGCAAGAATAAATTCTTGCACCTTTGGGTTCCAGGAGACTGGGCCTCTGAGTGAATGGAAACCTTCCCAGAGTATAAGCTCCCTGAGGGTTGGAACTTCCTATTGAGAAGATCCTAAGGGGCAAAGGGAGGAATCAGAGAGGGCTCTGTGCTCCATGAACCCCCAGTCTTATAGCAGGGGGAGACAAATTTATGCAAAATAAAGTACAGCAGGACAGATCAAAGGCTGGGGGTCCTCAGTACACACAGAGGTCCTTCCACACAGGAGTAAAGGGGCTTCTGGGAGAAAGTAGTCCCAGACCTGGGCTTTCAAGGCTGGGTGGAGGGTCCCACGTGGCAAAGGCCTAGTGATGGGAAGGAGTCCAGCTTGCTCAGTTCTCTTGGCCACTCACCTCGATTGGTGACAATGAAGATCACATACTCATTGAAGGCTTCAGGGCGTGTCAGAGCCATCTCAGAACAGATCTCCTCCACCACATCCAGGGCCACCTGGGGGGTGGGGCAGGAACAGTGAGACTGTGCTAGCTGGGCCTGACCTCTGTCCTCCCAGCTCCACCCAGGTCCCAGAAGCTAAGCAGAGTTCCTCGTCTCCCTGCACAGAGGTGCAGGATCCTTGAGGTCTCTGAGGAACATCATCATGCAGGGAATGAATTCAGTTTTTGGAGTCTGAGACTTAAACGTTTAATTTCTGCCTTTGTCTCTTATTTACAATATGACCCTGAGCTGGAGGGTCATCCCTTAAAGTCCACAGGGATGGGTTCCAGGATCCCAACAGACACTACAATCCAAGGATGCTCAAGTTTCTTCTATAATAGGACACAGTATTTGCATATATCCTATTCATATCCTCTTGTATATATATATATATATATATATATATATATATGTTTGTTTTTTTTTTTTTTTTTTTTTTTTGCGGTGCTAGGGATTGAACCCAGGGCCTTGTGCTTGCAAGGCAAGGCAGGCACTCTACCAACTGAGCTATATCCCCAGCCCTCTTGTATATTTTAAATCAATTCTAGATTACTTATAATACCCAAAAGGATGCAGGTGATTATAAATAGTTGTTACACTGTCTAAGGAATAATGACAAGAAAAAAGTCTGTAAATGTTCATTACAGATATAACTTTTTTTCCCAAATATTTTCAATCCTCGGTTGAATTTGGAGATGCAGCTATGAAGGCTTTAAGTCCTGTCTTGTGGGGCTGTGGAAGAGCCCGTGAGGGACTGAGAACCCTTGGGGGCTCATTCCGCTACCCCCAGAGACTGGGTTATCCCTGACCTTCTAGCACCCATTTAACAGAGACATTCCCTCACTTACAGTGCACGTTTTAATTTTGAGATGCCGTTCAAGCCCTCCAGGAAGAAGAAAGAGCTGTCTCTTGGAACTGCGGCCTGCCTGGTGGGGGTGGTAAGCAGGAGAAGGATAAGAGGGTAGGCTCTGGGCTCTGGAATGATGCTTGTTTCCTGCCATGGGAGTCCATAAGCCAGGAGGTCTGGGGCATGAACATATAGGAAGTCTTATGCACCTGGACCTAACAGGGCCCATCTGTGCATCCCGAAACAGTGCACTTGCACCCAAAAGAAGAGACTCTGGACTGGACTGGGCTCCTGTATCCTGTTCATCATGACTGCCTCCCCCATCCTCTGTCCCTACCCCAGGCTCACCAACATGGCCCGAAGCTCCATGTTGCTGGGGAGCTCCAGACGGCCCCCAAAACGCAAGGTTTTCTTCAGATTCTGCTCACAGGCTTTGGCAATGCCTGCAGAGGCAGGAAGTCAAGGTTTGCCCAAGGTTAGCAGTAGGAGAAAGGGGCTCCTCTAGTCATCAGCTTTGAACTGGTTCTATTTTATTTTTTGTTTTTTTCTGTACTGGAGGTTGAAGCCAAGAGCACATTACCACTGAGCTCTATCCCCAACCCTCTTTTTTGAGACAGAATCTTGTTAAGTTGCCCAGGCTGACCTCAAACTTGTCATCCTCCCATCTCAGCGTCCACCGTTACTGGGATTATAGGTATGCACCACTGTGTTGGGCCCACTGTATTCTTTCTATAACCTGTGTGGCAGGCATTTATACCTCCATTTGACAGCTGAGGAAACTGAGCCTAGCAAGATACAGTGACTTGCCCAAGGTCAAGAGCTAGCATTTAGGAACTGTATTTGAATTCACATTCCATGTGATTATGGCCTTTTGTCTTGCCCCTGACTATGAGTCTAGAAATAGCTATGACCCTGAGTTGTTTCCTGGGGAGCTCACCCCCAATAGGCTCTGTGGCTAGGACAATGGTGCTCTGATCCTGCCAGCAGGAATCCCCATGCCAATCACCCTGTCTTATCCAGGCACCTGTGCAGAAGCCCCCAGCATCATCACTCCATGTCTCTAGGTTAAGCAGGTCCTCACCTTGCTCTGGGAAGGGCATCAAGAGTTCTAAGGCACATTCTGCTGTCTTCTCCTATCTGGGAGCCCTTCCCTGAGGAGCTGGGTCTATTTATCTCTGGGTCAAGGAATATTTGTTAATTGAATCAAACACAAAGATTCAGAGTCAGGGAGAGTGAGGAGCCCTATCTCCACCATGGCTGCCATCAGTAGAACATGGCTTCTTTCTTAGGGCCCCTGGGGTTGCTATGGAAGCGAGGTGAAGAAGAGGCTACTTCTCCATACTGCAAGGGGCTAAGGCCAAAACCCTGCCATCAACTTTGGGCCCAGGAGCTGGAGAAGCAGGGCATTACCTGAGTATTCTGGCTTCTTGCCCACCTCCTCCTCTGTATCTCCTATGTGCCACACATTCCCATCTTTGCTCCTGCCACTCAGTCCACCTGGAAGTTCCTTCCACCTGCTCATTACTCAAGGTAATACCTCCTGGAAACTTTCCCTGACCATTCTCACTATGAAGTCATATGACCCATGGGGCCAATTTTGGGATCTCCTCAAATGTTTGGGGAGTAAATTAATATTAGTTAACATTTCCTGGGTACATGGAAAGGGTCAGACCCTCTGCATTTCCCCTTCCACAGGCTGCTTGCCCTGTCCCCATGTGAGAGGTGTGCAACCCTGGGTCCCCATTCACTGGCTCCTTACCCTGGAAAGGCAGGCCCGGGGTCCTGCTCACATGTTGGAGGAAGTGATGGAGGTGTGGGTAGAGGACATCAGAACAGCTGTGGTAGGCAGCCACGATGTACAGCAGCCTCCAGCCTCGCTGGCAGCTGTCCCTGCAAAGACACACATGTGGGGTCACATCACAGGTGGCCATGGTACTAATGTATGTGCCAGGAGTTTCCTGGATTGAGCCAAAGACTGCTGGCTCTCAGGAAGGGCCTGTACTCTGAGGATACACCCCCCACCCTGCCCAGTGAGAGCAGGGCAGGGGGGACCCCAAGGCTGTACAGAAAGCATAGTCTTCCTGGGAAGTCAGGAGGGAGTGGGGGAGGAAGGGGATGGGGTCCTGGATGGCTTCTCCTGGAAGGGGAGGATTCTGGGCACAGGGAACCTGCTGGGGCTGTGCAGAACCCCAGCAGGGTTCACAGTAGGTAAGGCCTAGGAACAGGCAGGTAAATCTAAGGGTCTTAAAAGCAGCACACATACTGGGCACTTAATATGTACTGTCCCTGCATGAGTGAAATGTAGTAATTCATTTTCACACTGTCCTGGTGTGGTGGTTTCAATTGTGGGGACAGCACTTGGACTTCCTTTGGGAAACTACCCACTCCTCTCTAGAAACCTGTGGTTTGGAGATGGGTGTGAGAGTCAGGTCTGGCAGTTGGAATACTACAACCTCCCCTCCCACCCTCACCACAATGATTAGCTTTGGATGGGACCAGCCAATGAGAGTTTAGTCTCCCTCTGGCTTTGGTGATTGGTTTTGGGGTAGGCATGTGACCCAGGCATAGGTAATCGGCACTCTGTATTCTCCAGTCATTGTGGTTGGTTGAGGGATAAACTTGTAATGTACTTGGGCCAATAAATCTGTGTTTGGGAATTTTCGCAGCAAATATTGAGTTAGTCTTGCTTTCCCTAGGATTGATGAGTTGGGGAAATGTGTCCCTAGAGCTACAATGTTGCTGATCTGAGAGGCTGCTTGGGAATGCAGTCAACACAGAGACACAGAGGAAAGCAGGATCAGGAGATGGAGAAAGCCTTCTTTCTAATGACATCTGGATCTATTCCTCAAGCCATATACTCACTGACTTTTCAATTGTCTTAACCAGTAAGTTCCCTCTTTTGATCGAACCAGTTTTAGTTCTGTCTCTGTCACTTGCATCCAAGAATCTGGAGTTTTACATTACATGTGAAGAAACTGAATTTTAGAGAGCAGAAATGGGAATCCCAGACAGTAATTCCAAAAACATATGAGTGAGGAAAAAGGTGAGGAAAGATAATCTAGGACCAGGGTAGGGGACAGGCCCATGGAGGCAAGAGGCTGAGCTGGTACTTCCAGGAACATGGACACAGTATGGGGATGAAGGGGTAAAGATCCAAGTGACTCACTGCTTAGAGCTGGTGTTGTCTGTGATCTGCTTCACAATTTGGCAGTAACATTCATCCCGCATGACCTCATGGTCCTCACAAAGCTGAAAGAGATGGGGCTGGAGTGGTAGCTCAGCCACAGAGCACTTGCCTAGCATATGTGAGGCACTGGGTTCGATTCTCAGCACTGCATATAAATAAATGAATAAAATAAGGGTCTATCAACATCTAAAAAATATGTAGGGGAAAAAAAGTTGAAAGAGAACAGACTAGGTCACAGGTCAAAGATATTATATACCAGATACGTAAAAACAAGGTGGGCACTTGAAAAGAGTCCTGGTGTCCTGTTCCCAGCTCCCTCCCCACCAGCAGGTTGCACTCCTCTTTGGGCTAAGGGAGAAGCTTCCATGCCAACGTCCTACAACTCAGGGTGATAGATGCAGAAACCATCCCAAAGCAGAAAGGGAACATGGGGCAAAGTTGTCTATACTGACCTTGAGGAGGGTGCAGAGCACGTCCAGTTCACTCTGGCCCTTCAGTGGGGCATCCCCCATGAACCTCATCACAGCTGTTGGGAAGACCTATACTGCTCAGGCCCAGTAAGATCCCCAGCTGCTTATCCCCCAGGGGGCCCCAGAGTTGAGTCCCTCCCTGGGTGGCTGTGGCCACAGACCTCTGGGGGCTTCCATTTTCTTCAAGGTGTCCCATGTCTGAGTAGGGGAGGGGGAGAATCTGAGGACCAGAGAGGAGTAGTGATAGGCAGGGATCACACAGTGCTACATCCCACCAAGTGGTGGCTGCAGTCCCACCCTCACACCTAGGAACATGTCGGTGGCCATCTTGTTGAGGCTGGTGTCACTGAGTTCGATGAGGGATTCCTGGAGCGGGGTCTGTGAGGGGAGGGAAGGACCAGGTCACCATGGAGGGGTACCTCAGAAGAGAGTCATATTATACTTCCATATGATGACTGAAGGGTCCACATTACAAAATGGGAGCCAGGCCTGATACTGGGGACAGATGCTGCCCCTGTGGGGAGTCCTGGAGGGTTTTAGAGCTGGAGGGTCTCACTTTGGACAAACTGTTTGTCCTGGGGCTGGGGAGGGGGCCTCTCACACCACCATTTTACAGATAGAGAAAATGGATACCTTGGTGAAACAGAGCATGTCTTCCAAAGTTCTGGACTCCCGGCCCTCCTTGGATTTCAGCCTGAGGCCATCCCTGTAACAGGAGTGGGCACTACTGACCAGCTCTGCCTCCCAATCTTTGGCTATATTCTTTTCCCACATGGGAATGTTCTTGACCCAGAGGCTGAGACATAAGGTGGGCCTCGAACCTTGGTGGCAGCCTTTCAACCAGAAGTAGGGCTGCCTTACAGCCTGACAGCCAGTAGCCACTGCAAGAAGCCCTCCTTTGTGTAAGGAATAGGGGTGGGACCACCACTCACTGAGGTTGTCTCCGAGGGTCTCGGAAATACTTCTGGGCAAATTCGAGCATTGTATAGGGTGGGAGCACCAGTGTGTCTTCTCTACGGTCAGCAGAGCTGGCCCTGACTGAGGGACCCTGCATGAGAGGAGAGAAAGAAAAGGAGGGGAGAGAGAGAGAGAGAGAGAGACAGACAGACAGAAAGCAGGCTTGAGCTAGAATTAGCAAGGCCTGTCCGGCCACTCCCCACTTGTCCTCCTGTCAAAGTCCATTCAAGGCAACGCCTGGATGATAGAGCCCAGACTGTCTCATCTACCAACTCACATGAACCCACGCGCGAGCAGTCGACTTGTCTCTATAGTTTGCCACACCCACCTCGTGCCGAGCTGACCCCGCCTTCGGCCCCACTAGGCCACGCCCCCATGAACCAGCCTAATCCAAGCATAGCATTGACTGACCCTGCCCCTCGCTCCTTAATTAGACCTGACTCCACCCTTTCCTAATTCCACTCCATAACTGATCCAGTCCCACTCCCATGGACCCACCCCATGCCAGGTAGACTTCACTTACTGGCCAGCCCAGACTGGTCCCCGTCCTTTTGCTCTGATTGCATTCAACTGACCCCCACCCTTGCCTACTTCATTTGGTCACAATTCCAACCATCTCTGGTCACATTCCTGGTTCCCCCACGGGTCATAACATCTTGCTCGCCCTACTCCAGGATTGGCCACGCCTCAAAGGACTGACCATGCCCTTAGCGAACCTTACTAGAATTCACCACCGCAGGAAGTCTGACTCATCCTTACTCTGTCTCCGCCCCACGCCGGTCTCACCTCTCTCCTGCGGCCCACCTCCTGAGCAGCGGCTGTAGAGGCTACAGCTGCCGCCACAGCGGCGGCCCGGCTCCTGCCAGGCTCTGCTGGTAGCTGCAGGAAATCAGGGGCTGCGGCAGGCTGCACCAGCTCCGAAGGGAAGCGACCCACGCGCCCGTGGATCGTCCCAAACCGCCAGCCTAGGGGTCATGTCAAGGGTCAGAGCCAAACTGAAAGGTCTTGTCTTGGGATGAATGGACCCCTTTAGGGATACTTGGGTACTTCCTTGACCCCTCCCTAAACTCTGTGGGGGAGACCAAGCTATCAAGCCCCCACCACCGTTTTGTCTTTTTCTTGTTTTTGTTGCTGGGGATGGAACCCAGGGCAAATTAGGCAAGTGCTCTATCACTGAGCCACACCCCGAGCCCTTACAGGACCCATTTTACATGGGAGGAAACAAGAAGGAATTCCCTCAGGGCCACATGAGTATAGTGAGAGGTGAAGCAAAAGGGCAAAGCGGAGAGTATGGATTCTCAGGGCATGTGAGGACACAAAGAGTCTGGTCACAAATATGGAAACACTACACCCACAGCCACCCCATGTTCATCTGTTTAGGCAAAGGGCTGGGCTATATGTCTGCCAGTGGGTCCTACCAGGCCATGGCAGGGACCTTTGAAGACCTGGCCAGGCCAGACTCTTGGGGGCACCAATAAACCCTCATCCATCTGAGTGTTGTGCTGATCTCTTGTCATCCCAGTGACTCAGGAGGCTGAGGCAGGAGGATCACAAGTTCAAGGCCAGCCTCAGCAACTTAGTGAGACCCTGTCTCAACATAAAACATAAAAAGTGCTGAGGATATCTCTTAGTGTTAGAGCACCCCTGGGTTGGGTTCAATCCCCAGTACTAAGAAGGGAAGGAAGGAAGGAGAAAGAGAGAAAAGCCCTCATTGTACACCTATAGTATGAATATATGGAACTAACATGAGTCCTGTTTAGAGCTTCCAGGTTTGGGGGCACCCCTGGGGTACCCACCAAAGTCAGGGCCTCTATGCCGCAGTTCCTCCAGGTATACCACTTTCTTGCGGACCACACAGCCAGCACTGTAGCCTGCAGACCAAGTTTGTGTCAGCACCCTCCAGGGAGGCCCAGCCTCCCCTTCTACCTACCTCATCCCCCTGACACTGACCTGCTCTAGGTGGCTCCAGGGGCTGCAGGTGGATAATGTCACCCTTGTGGAAGGCCAGCAGCGCTGGATCCTCAGGCAGGAAATTCCTCACAGCAACAACATAGTCAGAGTCCTGGGATGGCCAGGGGCAGGGTAAGGGGCTGTAGTCCCCCGCCTCCCAGAGGCCTAAGGGTTTCTCCCATCTCCCCAGCATAACAGGGAAGGGAGCCTTCTCTAGATGAGAAGGTGGAAGGAAGAGCCTCAGAGGGCCTGGAAGCCTTAGTCTGATGAATACCCATCCACCTACCCACTTGATCCCTCAAACAGACCTTCCCACTGAAGGTTTACCCAGTCAGGTGCTGGGCCTGGGGGCTGCCCAGTCACGGATGGGGAGATAGACAGGGTCTGGGCCTCGGGGAGAGCCTTATTCTTGGGCCCTCAGCCCTGGGCAGTATCTGTGGGAGGATCCTGACCTTCTTTAGCTCCAGAATGAAGTCATCCACCAGGGTCTTGACCTGGTGAGCTCGGGCTGAAAAGAGGATGACCTTCTCACTAGCCAAGTTAAATTCCAGCATGTTCTGTGAGGGCATGGTCACAAAGAGGATATCTGCAAAACTGGAGGATGGGAAGATGGAATGAGGGCAGGATCCCAAGGCCAGAGGGATGCTCTCCCCAGACCTCTTACAGTCCTGTGTTCCTGCCCCACCATATTCCAGTAGCCTCACTCCACACTAGCCTCCTGGGACCCAAGGGACTTCTTACCTCCTATCTCTGACTCCCATCAGTGGATTCTGCTCATCTCCTACCACCCTTTGAACCAATGCTCTGGCACCCTCCTTTGTTCCTTAGTCCAACTTCCCAGGTTTTTCCCACACAAATCTTTTTCACCCACCAACCAAATTATTCCTATCTTTCAAAGCAGGGAGCTTTAACCCAATCAGTGATCAAGACTCTTTCCTGATCTCATGTTAGGACAAGCGAGACTCTAGCAGGAGTCTGAGCCCTCAGTTAGGTCTCAGGACTGGTGTACCATTTCCCTTTTTGGTTGCCTTATGAGTCGGTGACTTGCAGCACCATTTGCCCCACTGGAGTGAGCCCTGGAGGGAGGCAGGGCTGCCGTGTGGCCCCAGAGGCAGGATAGGGAATGGGCTCCTAGCTTAAACATTTCCCGCCCACCTGAACTGAGGCAGGTAACTTGTATCTCTGAGCCTCATTTTCCCCGTCTCTTAAATGGGCATGACACAGGCCTCGCACATCATAGGTACTTGGAAAGCAGCTGGACCAAGTGAAGAAATGATAATCCCAGTCTGGGCCCCAGTCTCCAGATGGCTCCACACCTACTTGTCAGTCACCTGTATGTATGCAGGACCCGCAGCTGCCCACTGGTCTCCCGGCTGCCCTTGACCATCCGCAGGAGTTTGATGCCTGTGTGGGACACAGCTAGGATCTGCACACCAGTGCCCACACTGCCCTGGGTTGAGGATGAGGGGCATGTGAGGGTCTTTTAGTCTCTGTCCTGAATGTTCTGGGCAGGTAAGGAGGGGGCAGACAGGGGCTCGCACCGTGGCGGGGAAGAGACGGGAGAAGTAGACCTCCCAGCTGTCTCGGGCAGTGCTGATCACCGCCCGCTTCACACTCTCCGTTACCAGAGGCCGCTGTGTGTCCAGTTGGTTCTGGGCTAAGGGAGACCAGGTCTGATCAGGACCCCCTTTCCCCTTCCCTTGCCAGCCCACATCTGAGAGGTCAGGGAGAGAGACTGATACCCGGCAAGAAGATAACTGGCCAATATCTAGAATGAGAATCTGAAATCCAGAAGTGGACACAATGTGTCAGATATTGCCAACCCTGAACATACAGCCTGGCGACTTAAGAGGCCAAAGCAGAGCAAGGAGGGGAGTGTCTGGAGGCAAATGGGGCTGGACTTGTTAGTCTTGGCTTCCCTCTGAGAAAGGGCTGGCGTGTTTCTGGCTGGCAACCCATCACAATTTCCCCCACCCCCTGCAATACCAAACAGGGCCTTCATTCTGAGCCGCTCGTCCTCAGTGATGCGCAGGCAGGCCTCAGAGAATGTGTCATGCAGGATCTATGGGAAGAAGCCATGATGCAGGTGATACATGGGACTTCCCCAGCAGGCTGGACTGTTCTAGGTGCACAGCAATGGAAGAGTCCCATTTTGTAGTAGTGGGGTCATCTATAAGCTGGACCATCTTCATAAATCAGACCCCACTTATAGGGACCCTCTCCTCTCTCCTCATCTTTGCAATCTATTCAGGTCTTCCCAGGCTGCAGTTTCCTTATCTATCTCGGGGGAGGGGTTTGGATTTGACCTCTGAGTCCTGCCTCAGCCACACTGACCTTGTCCATGGGAGTGGGAGATTGTATAGAATAGTTTCCCAACCTCAAGGACTCCAAATCCCAAAGTGCAGGCTGCTAGTCTATGTGCCCATTACCCTGCTGAGTACACTGAGACAGAGGGGAAGAGAGAACGTCACCTGGCGGAACAGGAGGTCTAGCTGCACAGGATGGTTGTAGCTGTCCTTGGGGTAAAAGACCTGAGGGAACAGGGCTTCAGTGGATAACTTCAGACTGTTCCCTCCCTTGCTTTGCACATGGCCCCACTCGATAGCCACTGCCGGACTCTACACCAGTCCCACCCTTGGCTCCAACTCTACCTCTCCAGTTCTCCCGGGCCGACTTCCTGACTCCCTCACTCCCATTCAGCCCTACCCCTGACTTAAGCCTGGGCCTTGCCAGGTACCTCTTTGCGCAGGAAGATCCGCCAGGGGGCATCCTGGTAACCGTAGAAGTTGGGGTTGATTAGGCAGTGCAGCCGCGTTTGCACCGGTTCCTCTGGGGGCTCCAGTGATCTTGAAGGCTGCGCTGGAGAGCACGGGGGAGCAGGGGAGGCATAAGGAGGCACCTCTCAGGACCAAGTGGGAGAGTCAGGGTTGGGTAGAGGACATAGCGGCAACTTCATGTAGAGAAAGGGACCAGGGCAGGTGTGCACACTTTATAACCAGTTCTTTATTCCACACATATAGAAAACATTCAGCAGCCAATGCTAGGGGCTGAGGATGGCCCGTGAACAAGATAGACAGGGCCTTGCCCTTGACTTTAGTCTCATGGCAGGTTTGGGTAGAACAGAAAGAACAAAGCTCTTACTGCTAGGAGCTGGGGTGGAAGTAGAACAGAGTGATTTAGGAAAGTCCAGGGAGTTAATTTTTGAGGGCCTTTCAGTCCAGGTGGTCTAGGCTGGGATGAGGACATTTGAGCTGAGACCTTAATGACAAGAGGGGGCCAGACATACAAAGATCACAGGGAAGAGCATTCTAGGTGGATGGAATAGCGAGTGTAAAGGCCTGAGATAAGAAGGGGCTTGGTGTTTTCAGGAACAGAATGTGCAGAAGCGGGGGTGGGAGGAGATGAGGCTGGGGAGGTGGGCAGACAGGCAGGGTCTCAAAGGGCACAGTCAAGAGTCTGGAGTTCATTATAGGAGCCATTTAGAAGGTTTTTTGTTGTTTGTTTGTGGTGTTTTTGTTTTGTTTTGCAGTACTAGGGATTGAACCCACTCTTGTGCATGCTAGGCAAGTGCTCTATCACTGAGACAAATCCCCAAACCTACTAGAGGATTTTTATAAAATCAGGGACACAATGTGAGTTGATTTGTAGTTTTTTAAGATCACAGTGGCTGCTGTGAGACATAGCTGGTAAATATTAGGGTTCCAGTTGTGGTGCCAGGAGGCCTGCATTGATAGCCCTGGTCTGATACCTTGGCAAACCATTTAAATTCTTTTTGCCTCCAGTTCCCTACCTGTAACATGTAGGAACAAATGGTACTGCCTTGATGGGTTTTAGTAGGATTAAATGAGACCAGGATGGGCCTGGCCTGAAGTCAGAGTGATTTAAGTGTGAGTAGTAGTATTACATCCATGTCCACACAATATGTACACATGGGCTTAGGGATATAGACACACATGCCACCAACATACAGACTGAGACTCACCTGTGTTCACAGAACTACTCACACACTTGGATACCATGTCTGCTTGCCCCGCCCTCCCTCCTGGCCCTCTCACCTGGAGTGGGCCCCATGGATGGCCTCGGTGCACTGGTCACTGGCTTCACCAGGGCCACCGTCTCTCTGGACACCTGTTCCACCCCAAAGAGAGTGCTCAGGGGGCAACAAGCAGGCCACATGGAGGGGGCAGAGGTAGGACCATGGCTTATAGGAGTAGCTGGTTTCTGATGTTCCCCTGGAGGACCCTCTTTGTCTCTTATCCCTGCTGGGTTCTAACCTGCGTGCCAGGTGCTGTCCCTAGGTGAGTCATCTGGCCCTTCAGGAGCATCAGGGCCTCCTCATGGGGGTCTGGCCGCTTCACAAACACCCTTCCATCCTTCCTGTTAGGAAGAGGTTAACCAAGGAGGAGTGGACACTGAATCTCCCCTCTCCCCCACCAAATTCTTACAGTTTGGTGGAGGGGACTTCCTCATCCACCAACCTCATCATTATGAATGAGAACCCAGAGAGAAGCAGAGATTGGCCTGAAGTGGTTGCATTGAGAACAGCAGTCTGGGCTTCCCTTTGCCCCAGGAGCTCATCTGGACGCATTGGCATGAACAAACTCCCTCCCTAGAGGGAGCTGGGTGGGGCACTGTTTAGGCCAACAGGCAGGTGTATGGGAGGGTAGACACTCAGGCACAGTGACCAGGTCCTCTGGGTTAGAAGGCAGTGCTGACCTTAGGGCCTCAGGATGGCCTCCCCGGGGCGGCTGCTGATACTGCCTGACAATGTTCCTGATCTGCTGCGTGGGCTGAGGGAAGTGTTCTGAGTTGAGAGTGGAGTACCGGACCAGGTCCCGGGAGGGCGAAGCTGTGGATTCAGGGGGAGGGTGGAGAAAAGGATGAGCCTCCAGTGGACAGAATCATAACCCCAGTCCTTTCCTGGAAAGGCCCCCAAACTGGGATGGGATACTCACTGATTTCTGAAGAAGCCAGGTCCTGAGCTAGAATGGGGGCAGCCACAGGCTTGGTGGCAGGCCTTGGGGTCTTGGCTAGAGGGGCTGGGGTAGAGGACTTTGGAGTAGAGCGCAGAAGCACAGGTTTGGCTGGGGGACCAGTGCCTATGGACTTCGGCTGTGCCTCTGGTGCTAAGGGTTTCTGCAGAGAACAGGGCATGGACTGCTTAGGACACACCAGCCTGCTCTCAGGAACCCTGTCTCTCTGCCGAAGATGGGTCTTGGGGCTCCTGGACTCAGAGAGGCACAATGATGTCCTGGAGCAGCACAGCATTCCTCTTCACAGCTGGCGTCTCTTAGTAGCCCCCTTTCCCTGGGTGGGGGCTCACCTCTAGGGGTAAAGGTCTTAAGGCAGGATTAAGGGACTGCTGCTGGAGTGCCATGGCCTGCAGGGTCATCTCCCGGGCCTGGGGGAAAGCAGCAGTGGTAACCAGGTGGGTCCATGGTCTGCCACCCACCTCCAGTGGTCTCTCGCTCACTCACTCACCAGTAACACGGCCTGCTTGTGGATGAAGGCTTGCTGCAGAGCCAGTGTGGAGGCATCCAGGCCTGGTACTGGAGGAGCCGGGAGAGGGCACAGGTAGACATGGGTAATGCAGGGAAGAAGAGATTCCTTACCAAACACTCCACCCTGTCCTCCCACTCCCACCTGTGGCTGCCTAGCACATGAAGGTGTTTGTGGGCCAGTGAGTGACCCCAGCCCTGCCCAACCCTGGAACCACCCTAGGTAGAGACACTGACTTGGCTTTGGCTTTGGCTCTGGGGGTCTCCTAAGGGTATCTTCAGTACTGCTACTGCTGCCTCCACCAGGCTGGCCTCCCCCTTTCATGCGGTAAGCAATGGCTGTTGGCTTCTCCAGGTCCTAGGGACAGCAGGTGGCTGGCTCAAGTGACTGCCTCAGTGCTGTACTCCTGAGGCTCCATGGCAACAGGCACCTGACACCAGCCATTTCCCTGGCCAAGTGTCTGCATTATGCCTGGGTCTCTGCCAGTGCAGTCCCCAACCAGTCCTCCCCACAACCTTGTGAGCTCCCAACCATCTCGCCTTTGATAGAGGAGTAAACTGAGACTGAAAGAGGGGCTGTGCCCTGCTCAAGGCTGCATATCATCCAGGGACTGCCACGGTGTCCTGGAAGTTCCCAGGCTGAGGGAACCTAGGGACCAAGGTCATTCACTCCCACTGGGGGTTGGCTTCCACCAGAGGTGGTGGCAGGTGTCTTGCACCAGGGATCTGTTTTCCAAGGTCAACCTGCAGCATCTCCAGCTGTGAGGAAACCCTCATATTTTCCCCCCATCACCAACAAAGACCCAGAGAGGACACAGCACCCCATGACCCTGGCTGTGAGAAGCTCCCATGTCACTCTGGGCACAGGTGTGACTCAGGTGTACACACTGAGCTTGCTCTCTACCTGCAAATGCCCCACCCTGTCCCTACCGCATCCCCGTAGGACAGCACGGGGTTGAAGAGGCTGTCCAGGTAGCAGTCAAGCCCCTTATGGGGCACAGCGGGCTCTCCAAGGCTGTCGGAGTCTAGGTTGGGGGATATACAAAAAGGGCAAGTTCATTCCTCCTGCTGGTCTCCACCTCCCCACAGCCTCCCAGGCTCCCTTCCCACCAGTGACAGTGGCCAGTGCTGATTGACCTTGGTGGGTTGCTGTCTCTCTCTGGGCCTCAGTTTCCCCACTTGTACCATCCTCATTGTGGCTGCTGTACCCATCAGAGTCAGGTACCTCAGGCATGTGATGCTTGGGCTCAGGTCTGATGGGTGTATCCTCATCTGAGTCCCAGCTATTCCCAAAAACTCTGTGGGGGAAGGGGAACATGGAGCAGCTAAGAGAACCACGGCCCTAAAAGAAACCCCTAAATTTTCTGTTCCCAGAATTGAGTGACTTTCTTCATTTAAAAAGCAGGACAGCATCCAGATACATGCCTGTAAACCCAGCGACTCAGGAGGCTAAGGCAGGAGAATCACAGGTTCAAGACCAACTTAGGAAACTCAGTGAGACCATCTCAAAATAAAATAAAAACTGCTGAGCTCAGTGGTAGTGTTTGCCTAGAATATGCAAGACCCTGGGTTCCATCCCCAGCACTAACTCAAAAAAAAAAAAAAAAAAAAAAAAAAAGACAGAACCACTGGGCACTGTGGCATGCACCAGTAGTCCCAGTTACTCTGAGGCTGAGGCAGGAGGGTCACTTGAGCCCAGAAGTCCCAGAAGTTTGAGGTCAACCAGGGAGGAGAACATAGTGAGACTCCATCTCAAAATCAAATACAAACAACAACAAACCCCTCTAAACTCAGCCTCTCCCAGGAGTTAGGCAAACAGAACCTTCTGCCTAAGATAGGCCATGTGTGTGAGGGTGGTCCACATATCTACCTACACTCTGGGGCCTCCCCTGCCAGCTGCAGGCCCTTCTGTGCCCACAATGAAGTAAGACTTCTGTCGAGGGAAGTCCCTGAGCAGCTCCAGGTCTGACACCAGGTCCAGCACATAGTCATGGCCAGCCAGCTCTGCCCACTGCACCCCATTCTTCATGGCCACTGTCCATCCTCTCCAGCCTTCAGTCAGGCCCCTGTAAACAGCATGTGGAAGGATGGAAATGGGACACTTGCCTGGGGAGACCCTGGGATATGAGTCAAACCCCAGCATGACCATAGTGATTCTTGGGACACCTTGGAGGTCTGGCCTCCTATCCCTCCCTCCTTCCCTTCTTCCCAGGTGCACAGGGATAATTGCTGGGTGGGGCATTCTAGGATCCCACCTGTGCCTAAGAATGTCTCCAGCCACCTCTTCCCCCGTACTCCAGGAGTGTACCGGACAGGAGAACTGGTCACCTGGGGGTGGTAGCAAGTGCTAAACTCAGCCTGGGACATCTGCAATCGAGTCTTGCAAGGTTGCCCTGCCTGCTTCCTCCTCCCAGGACTCTCAATTCTTGTCTAAAATCCTGTATTCAGGCTCTCCCTCCCCATCCATGGTGGTTCAGTCCCTACACACTGACTTTT
This sequence comes from Sciurus carolinensis, assembly GCF_902686445.1. NCBI lineage: Eukaryota > Metazoa > Chordata > Mammalia > Rodentia > Sciuridae > Sciurus > Sciurus carolinensis. The sequence continues at coordinate 41,230,933 of NC_062215.1, read as the reverse complement.
CTGCAGAGATATATCTAAGCAGGCCCCTTCCCTGCTCCAGAACCTCTCATGGCTACTGCTGACCCCAGAATATACTGGGCCCAGCTGTCCCTCCATGAGGGATGGAGGGAGGGAGGGAGGGCAGAATGAGGCGTACAGACAAGGCAGCTTACCATTGAAGCAGCTCACATCCAATGCCATGTTGGCCTTCTCATGGGTGGTTATCCACTCAAGCTGGGTCGGGGGGAAGGTGCGGGCGGCCCCTGAGCCCTGCTGTTGGGCCCGGCCCATGGCCTGCATGAGGCGGTGCTGACACACTGCCTGGAAGCCATTCTGCCCATAATCAGACACAAACCTGATGGGTGGGAGTTGGAGCCTAAGGGAGGTCCAGGCTGGCCCAGAGCCCTAAGGTGAGGTCAAAAGTTCTCAGGCTAGTTCAGAAGGGTCCTAGGTTATAGTTCAAGGCCTGTCTGAGTCCTTTCCCTTGCAAATCATGCTTTGCACTCAGCATGACAACACCCAGAACTGTTGTCATGGTTCTGTCCACACAGCACTAACCACCTGCCTGTCTCTGTTCTAGGAATCTCACATATATTTATAATTTCATCTTCACAACAGCCTATGAAGTATATACTACTGTTATCCCTCTTTTATAGGCGAGTAAATGGAGGCCCAGAGAGGTTAAAAAAACTTGCCCTAAGTCACAAAGCTCATCCATGACTAAGCTGGAATTTGAACCCAGGCTTCCCAAGTCTACTATTCATGCTTCTAACCACCTCCCTGCATTATCTCCCATGACCTGAGAGGTCAATGCTCTTTTACAAATTTGCCATACCCTGGTCTTGCCTACTTCTGGGTCCTGCAAGTCCTTTATCCAGTTTGACCTGATTTTTACACTCTGCCGTGAAAAACTGCCCTTCCTCTTGCACTGGGCCCAGTGGAAACTGATCACAGCCCCTGGACCATATTGGTGCCTGTGCCTCCCAGCACAGAGATGGTGCTCCTGGTCTGGCCTTTAAGACCCAGCCTTGGGCCTCTCTGCCAGCACCACAGTCTCTTACACCCTGCCCCACCTGGTCCCACTCACTTGAGGAGGAATTTGTCGAGGCGTGAGGAAGGTGCGAAACCACTGAGGCAGGCAGCCAGTAGAAGCCAGCCCCGCTCAGCGTTGTGGGCATTGTGATTGTGCCACACCTGGTTGGCCAGCTGGGCCAGGATCTCGTCCCGTAGTTCAGGCACCATCAGCCCCTTCTGCACAATGTAGTTCCCAAGGATGTCCTCCTGGGCACCATGCAGGTGGGGGTCACCCATGAAACGCAGGATCTGGGGCACAAAAAGACTCTCCTAGGCCTCTTGGAAAATTTTTCCTGTCGCATCCCCACCCTTCAACATGCATCCCCCCTCCTTTGGGTCCTCCATCCATATGAAACTACCTCATATTACAATGTGACTGCCATATTCTGTGCCAAATGATGAGGCAGTTCACCCTCTATGGGAAAGATTCAAAGTACAGGTGGGTATGGTGAGGCAAGAGGATGGCAAGTTCAAAGCCAGCCTCAGCAATTTAGCAAGGCCCTAAGGAATTCAGCGAGACCCTGTCTTTAAATAAAATACAAAAAAAGACTGGGGATGTGACTCAGTGGTTAAGCACCTCTGGGTTCAATCCCTGGTACCAAAAAAAAAAAAAAAAGATTCAAAATACATGTTGACTTCCTGTCCTGCTCATGAACCTTCTAGGCACCCTACACAGCCCCAGTAACCCACCTGCTCCCCTGGCTTCCAGCTGGCTCCATACCTCCTACTCCATATAGGTCTCAAAGGATTCTTTATTTTTTTATTTTAATTAATTTGTTTATTTATTTTTTTGGTGCCAGGGATTGAACCCAGGGATGCTTAACCACTGAGCCACATCCCCAGTACTTTTTAATATTTTATTTAGAGACAGGATCTCGCTGAGTTGCTTAGGGCCTTGCAAAGTTGCTGAGGTTGGCTTTGAACTTTTGATCCTCCTGTCTCAACCTCCCAATTACAGGTGTGCACCACTGTGCCCATCCTTCAAAGGGTTCTTTATAACACTCAGATCTGACCATATTGGGTTCTCTACCACTCAGACTGACCACATCACTCCCAGGAAGCATAGTCCTGGACTCCTGGGGTCCTTGGGATGAAATGTGAGTTCTGGGTCTACAATCAGATCCTCATGAAACCCTCCCCTTGGTCACCCTCTTAACTCTGTTCTGACCACACTAATTTCCTCTTCTCTTTGTGCCTGCTACCTTCTCCCTATAAATTCCCCTCCAGTTCCAATGTCCTCTCTTCCAGGAAGCCTTCTCTGACCTTGCCTGGGGCTAAATTAGGGTCCCCTTGGAACTTTCCAGCCTCTGTGCTTTCCTCTATACATGATGTTGGTCACTGGCAAGGCTCAGGGTCTGCCTCCCCACTCAGACTCAGAAGTCCTTGAGGAAAGGAGTCATTGGTAACCCTGGGAGGCTCCAGAGAGAGTCTAAGGCAGTCTTTCTGCTAAGAAGATGACTGGGAAAGAAAGGAGGCCAGATCCCCTCCACTGACATAGAAGTTTCTCCTCCAAGGAAGAGGCCTGGGGCTCATGAGTTAGGCTTGTGGAGGGCCTGGAAGGACAGCACTGGGGGCCTCACAGCCTGGCTTTATGGGCAGAGGCTATGATTTTTTTTTTTTTTTTGGTGGTACTGGGGACTGAACCCAGGAACATTCTATACCCCCATGCCCTTTTTTATTTTGAGACAGAGTCTCACTAAGTTGCCAAGGTTGACCTTGAACTAGAAATCTTCCTGCCTCAACTTCCCAGGGCTATGAATTTGAAAGTGGCCTGGGACAGGCCCCATACCAGCTTGAAGATGCTCACGGCTTCTGCATGGTACTCAGCTGGCAGCTGTGTGAGGGGCATCCTCAAGGGCACTGTCAGCATCCCAAAGGCAGGTTCCTGGGGGCATGGGGCAGGAAAATGAAGAGGCAGAGCTGGGACTGACAGATACATCTGAATCCACTGCCCCATGCCAGGTGGAGGGTACAGGAACCTGTCTCCAACATATGGATTGGGAAATGGGGGGCTGGCAAGGTGCAGACAGTGGCGCATGGTGAGTTAGATAAGATCCTACCTGGTTACTCCCCAGGAAATCAGAGCAGCACTGATATGTACTAATTACTCAGTTTCTAGAATATTCCCAGACTGGTTGGTAAATAGCCCTGCCTGATCTCCGGAGGACCCTCACCGTCAGGGTTCCTCAGAAGCCTCCAACTCTCAATTATGCAGCCACTGAAATGTTCACACCTGACACCAAGGAAACCTGCCCCAGGGTGAGGACAATGTCAGTTTATGATTAGTTAATGCCCACTGGCCAGGGCCCCTTGGGCCTATGCCAGTCCTTACCTTGAAGTGGCACCGGACAAACTTGGCCATGGGGTAGTTGTTGATATCTAGGGGCAACGTGACTCGGGGCTCAGCCTGGAGCCGGGGAGTCCTCACAGGGGCCACGTGGGGCACTCTGGCCAGCCTGAGACCTATGGAAAGTGGAGAGTATGAAGTGGTTGTTCCCTTGTCCCCATACCTTCTCCCATTGCCCAGTGTAGTCACACCTGCCACAGCTTGCATGAGCCCAGCCAGCTCTGCTGGTACCTCCAGGTGCCCCACAGCCACCACCTCCCGCTTGCTCAGCTCCTGGAGAGACAGACAGCGAGTGGTGAGGGGATAGCCTGCCACACCCCCGCCTGCCAGCCTCCCTCCCTGTCCCCTGCTGCCACCCAGACCTCACACCCACCTCCTGCTCCCGCAGCTGTGCCTCCTCCACCCGGCGCCTCCGCTCTGCCCTCAGCTGGAGGACAGCAGATGGTCAAGGCAGAGAATGGCAGGCAGAGGCGACTGCAGGCCCCAGGCCCAGGCCAGGCAAGGCCAGCTCACAAAAGGTGTGGCTGGCCTGAGAAGCAGGGGGCAGCTTCCCATGGTCTGGAGACTACTGCCCCACTTCACAGATGGCCAAGAGAAGACAGAGGTGTGGCCAGAGAAAGAGAGGAAACAGGAGAAAGAGCAAGAGACCGACAACAGTGAAGAGCAAAAGGAGGAAAACTTTGGGAAGACACATAAAGGAGCATTTCTGGAAAGTAGTCAAGCAATGTACAGTGGCAGTTCCTCCTCTGTTGTCAGTAAAAGCTACATAGTTTTTCCATGCTTTGGGAATGACATTTATCTTTCTGGTTGGTTTATATGAACTGAGACTAGAATCAAAGTTAAGAGCCAGATCGTATCCAGAATGTTCAAGTCACCAGTTGGTTGCACCAATTGCAACCAATTACTGAAGACCCCACTGTGCACCCAGCACCAAGCCAAATCCTTCACATGCAATATCTCAGTTAAACTTTTGCACAACCCCAAGAGGTAGATGGGGAAGTTGAGGCTACAGAGGGGCTGAGGTCACACAGCTCATGAGTGGCAGAGCAGGGATTTGAGTCCTAGACTGAGGTTAATGGTCTCCTCTTGAGTGCTAAGTGCTTCTCCCCTTCCTGCCCAGAGAGGGCTGGCACCTGTACCTTGAGGTAGCGGCGGCGGTTCATGTATGTGTGAACCAAGGACCGAAACTTCACCAGACTCCTCCTCATCTGTTGATAGCGTTGCCTGGCAGGGAGGGACATGGATTGGGATGACGGGGTAACCAAGAAGTAGAAATGCCCAATCAGTCTGGCCTAGCAGCCAGTGCCTACACTTCACCTTGGGGTCCTTTGGCACAAAGAGAAACTGGAGCTTACAGAGGGGCAGTGATTTGACCAAGGTCACACAGAAAAAAATTAAAATGGCTTTTTTTTTTTTTTTTTGGTACATGGAATTGAACCCAGGAATATTTTACCACTGAATTACATCCCCATCCATTTTTATTTCTTATTTTGAGACAGGGTTTCACTAAGTTGCCCAGGCTAGCATCAAACTTTTGATCCTCTTGCCTCAGCCTCCCAAGTCACTGGGATTACAGGTATGGGCCACCAAGCCTCGCTGTCACACAGCAAATATAGTGGCAGGACCTGGATTTAACCTGCATGGACCATCTGTTTCCCATTATGTTATAATCCCAGGGTCCCTAAGATGCAGGGTGGGGCCCCTCTCAGCTGGATGGATTCCCAGTGGCCAATCAAGAGGTCCTGGGCACAGGTGGCCAGGGAATCTGATCATCCTTCCTGTAGAGGCCTTCACCTAGCTTGCATGACTCCAAAGCTTACTACTATCTAAGTTCAGGCACAGCCTCTACCAAGTCTGAGCTCAGGACTGCAGGGAGTCCTCCCTTCCCTGACCCACACCTGGCAAGGTAGCCTCGTGCCCGGCTCTGCAGTAGGATGATCTTACGGCGCAAGGAGCGGAAACGCCTCTGGACAAGGAAGCCCCGGAAGCAGCGCTGCAGCGTGAGGGCTGCCAGGTGCAGAACGTGTTCCCGCATGCTCTCCAGCAGCTGGTGCAGATGCTCCTTAAGGAACAGCTGAGGATAAGAAGCAGGCACAAAGGCAGGTGAGAGCCAGGAGGCTGGAAACCCCCACCCATTGCCCTGGAAGTTCACAGAGACAGAGGGACAGGCCAGCCTCCTGGAGCAGGGCCCAGTTTAGGGAGGTGAAAGAAAAAAGTGGTGAATCAGGCAGTAAGAGCAAAGGTTTAGCATGGGACTAGCATTCTGTGCATCAAACCCATCTGGACTGCCTTTGGGATAGGACTCTTTAGCTTGGACATTTCTGACTCCATAGTTCTGGAGCCCTGGAACTTGGGGTCACCAAGGACTGAGCATGGGGCAGGACTCACCTTGCTGACCCCAACGCGATACATGTTTGGCATGACTGTGCACAAGCGACTCAGCACTGACACACACATGTCCCCATTAGCAGGCAGGTTGTGCTTGAGGGCCACCAAGCAGCGGTACCTGCAAGGCCCACACTCAGTCTGAAGTTGAGATCTACCCCAAGGTGCCTGATAGACCAGGGGTTACCACCCTCAGTCCCCCAGTCCAAGAGGCCCAGTCCCAGTGGAAGCTCTACTTTTGTCATCTAATCAGAGAATGGCACTCTGACCTCAAGATTATTTCCAGATAGCAGAAAAAAAAAAAAATCATAATTTCAGTAGAACAAGACATTTTACTGCCATCTGCTGGAAGACTGTCAAAATAACTTAAAATCACACCTCTACAGAATCAACATAGAAACAATACAAGTATGAAATCAGGCAAAACTAAAAATACATTTACCATATAACAGCTAGCAAAAGCCTTGTGTAGAGTTCAACCTGAGCAACTGTGAATGAGTCTTATGCTCTCTGGGCTGTGTATTCCCATGGCGATAGGGGTTTGGGTAAGGATCTATGGATTTTAGGAATTATCCTGATGGAGGTACCTGTCAACAAACACCTGGAAGGGTAGCCGCACAGGAAAGCCCTCTTTGCGGATCCGCACAGTCTCCAGCACCCCTGAATAACGTAACTGTGCCATTACCACGTCTGGCTCAAAGAGACCTGGCTCCTGTAGAGATGCCCAGAAGAGGGACTCTGCACATTGGCTCACTCATGTGCAAAGACACTATTCATGATGAATATTTCCTATAGTAGACTGAGCAGATGGCAGAAGAGGCCAAGCCATTTGTTCAGGGTCCCCCAGCACAGGTAGTTCTCCCAGGGGCTCAGTGCTCACTTACCTTTTTGTGGTTGGGCTTCAGGCAACGCACAAACAAGGGGTTGCACCTGGGCACAAGTGGGAGAAGGGCAGTGTGAGACCGCAGAGAAGGAAGGTACTCAGCTACTGAGAGTCATAGGGTGGGTTTAAGATGAGGCTGGGTCCTCTGCCCACCTGTCCCTACCCACCTCTCCATCTTTTCCACCAGATCCAAGAGAGACTGTTGGAACTTGGCAGCCACAGTGTGTGCCTTGTAGAGTCGGGTGACAGAGCTGCTCTTGCCTAGCCGTTGAGGGGCAGCCTGTGGAGCATGGCTGGAGAAGAGGTGTGCCACCACCTGGATGGGGGGGTGGCCAGTCAAGGCAGGGGTCAGGGCATTGAAAGATGAGGTAACAGGCAGGGAAAACAGAGACAGAGAAGTAGGGGCCAAAAGAGAAATGAAGAAAAAGAGAGAAAAAAAGAATTAATTCCCCAAACTGAAGGAATCTGGAAAACAAGTAGACTCCTACTCTCTCCACCATCCTGGCTTGCAAACACCTCAAAACAGGAGGTTCATCAGTTTCATGGGGACTCTTCCCATAATTAGGCTGGCTTTTCCCCTTTCACTCTGGGGAACACATAGTCCTTGACTGTGTGCTTGGCCCCTGCCTGCGATACACAGGATCATGAACTGTGGCTGATGACCTCAAGAAGAGGATACCAATTTGACAAGGAAGTGGAGGGCCATAGGGGAGGTGATGCAATCAGGCCTGTGCTCTGTCACACGGCCATCTGCTAGCCATAGTGGGGCTGGGTTTGGGGACCTCCCCAAGCTTTCAAGGAACCCAAACCGGGTCCCCAAGCTCTGATAGGGCCTCATGGGACTGGGGCCCAGGGAACTATCCGGTGCAAGGCAAAAATGGGCAAGATAAGGAAGGGGCGGGGCCGGATGGGTGGGCGGGGCCAAAGGCAGAGCAATGGGCCTGGGCCAGTCTACGGAGGGAACCATTCAGGATGCGGGGACAGAATGGTGGAAAATGCAGGGCAAGACTCAGGCGGGATGAGGGCTGGGAGCGGGTTGAGGGCCTGGCTGGGGCTGGGCTGGGCTGGGCTGGGCCGGCTTGTGGGTGGGGCCATGACAGGGGCTGGAGCCCAGGCTAGCTCACCCGCGTGCGGCTTCGCAGGAACAGATCCAGCACGTCCTGACGCACCTGGTCATGATTCTTGTCCAGGAACTTGTGCACCTAAAAAAGGGAGCCAGGAGGGCAGCGGGGACTGGACCCAGTTCATCCCCATCCCTATCCTGGGAAACCCTGGGCTGGGTAGAGGAATAGCCCACCCCAGTAGGCGTTCAGAGGCTTGTTTCTGACGCCTCCTCCTCGGTTCCTCCCTCTGGGTCAGAGGCTCATGTCCCCTGGATGGCCTTGGCCTTGCCCTCCCAGACCTTTGTCTCCCTGTCCATCCTAGGGAGGGATTGGCTCTTCCCCTCTGCTATGGCCTTCCTCCTATCCAGCCCCCATCACCCGTCTCACTTCTCGGGTAGGAGAGATTTATAGGCCTGGCCTCATGACCAGTCTGCGGTTCACCCCACTCTAGTTGCCATTCTATAGATGAGGAAAATAAGACGCAGATGAAGACGGAGGTTTGGAAACCTAGCCTGTGACACCTCCTGGACAGAAATGTGTCACAGAAAATAGGAGGCTGACTACAGTGAAATCTCTACTGATAGTTACTATTCATTTATTTGGTCCTGGGGATTGAATCCAGGGGCACTTTACCAATGAGCTAAATCCCCAGTCCGTTTTAGTTTTCATTTTGAAACAGGGTTTCTCTAAGTTGCCAAAGCTGGTCTTGAACTTAGAACCTTTCTGCCTCAGCTTCCCCAGTCACTGAGATTACAGGCATGTGCCACCATGCCCAGCTAAAAAGAGCTATTCCTTATCAAACCCACCCTAGGTTTCTCACATCATCATCATATGGGCACTGTTATCCCATTTTACAGATGAGGAAAGTAAGACTCAGAAGGATTAAGCAATTTGCCCAAGGTCACAGATCTAGGGAGTTGAAGGACCAGGATTAGAACCAGGGGAGTGTGGCTGGTCCCACATCGTGCTTCTGTCTCTAATTGGCAGGGAAGCCACAGCACCATGCTGGCTGTCGCAGGTCTCACCTGGTAGGTGACCTTGCCTGCATAATGCTTGATGGTGAACTCAGGCAGCGGCATCTTGGGTTTGGAATAGAGTGGGTTGGCGCCATGATGGTAGTGGCACTTCTGCAGAAATGTGTGGTCTGTGGCCTGGTGACAGGTGGGATTAGTGAATGGGTAGAGGTTCTGGGACCCTGTTGGCAAACTCTCCAGCCCTGACTGCCCACCAACGGGCACTGCAGAAGAACAACTCACAACTTTTCATGACTGCCCATAACTCTGGGGTTGGGGGACAGTGCCTCAGCCATGTACTGGGGGCCCAAGTGGACCCCTGCAAATAGGTATGGCCAAATCAGTTCTCAGCTTGCCTCCCTTCCAGCCCAGTTGCCTGTGCACTCTGCCATCCCACCCTCGTGTTTCACAATCAGGATTTGAGGATCAACTCCAAGATTATCTCCTCCGGGGAAGCCCTCTGGGACTTCCTAGTCTGGTGCAGCCCCTCCTCCAGACACTCACATCCCCCATCCATCCTAAATAACCCTAGGTTGTGAATGGTAGGTCAGGTGTTTTGATGCTCCACTCCCACCCCCAGTCAGAGCAGACAGCACTGAAAGACTCAGGGTAGGATGAGGATGTGGGACTCAGAGAGCTCAGTGGCTAGGCTTGCACAACACCCAGGGCTCACCTGGGGAAAGCAGCACTGGTCATCAAGGATGCGCAGGATGCCATAGGGCTTCAGTGAGATGAGATTGATGCAGGGCTGATTGTCAGCAAAGGTGATCTCCCGCCAGTCGATCTGCTCACGGATATACTCCTCCTAAAGGCAGCAGGCAACAAGGGTACCTACCCAGGGTACACTCACTCTACTTCCTGGCTACATCTGTCTGAAGGAGCATGGTTGGGGCACCTCTGCTTGCAATCCTCCTGGAACAGGGAGCTCATCCCCTAAGGGCCCTGCTGTTCCTCTGCTTGTAATAGCCCAGCAAGGGATAGGAAGCCCCCCTGCCAAAAGGACTCCTTTCTGGGCTCAGCACCCCAGTACTTTCCCCTCCAGAACACAGATCATCACATGTGCTGGTCCCTGCTTAAATGTCTTTCCCTCCACTGTCTCCTGACAACCTTGGAATTGCCCTCAAGAAAAAGAACCAGTCTCCAAGAAAGCCCACTGGACAGTGAGGATGGAAACTAGAGTGTTAATGCACCCCACACACATACCTGCTCTTCCTGAAAGACAATCTTATTGAAGAGGTACTGAAGGTTCTCATTAGCATAATTAATACACAGTTGCTCAAAGCTGTTGAAACTCAGGTCCTGCCAGAGGAATGGGGAGGCTGGGTTGGTCCCTCCTTGGTCAGCAACCCATTCATCCCCACCTCCACAGCCCAGGTCCAGAGCTTTCCGCGCCTTCCATGGCCTCAGTTTCAAAAAGCTCACTGCTCAGAACCCTTTATGGTTCCTGCCACACTCAGGATAGTGCCTGGAAGTCTAGGTCCTGACAGCCTTGTAAAGACTAAAGCCCAGGCCACAGAGCCTTCTGCCTGGGTTTGATTCCTGGTTCTGCCACTTTCTAGCTGTGTGACTTAGAGCATTCATCTCATGACTCAGTTTCCCCATCGATAAAATGGGAAATACCTGCCTCACAGGAGTATTGTAGTGATGAAGTGAATTAGTGAAGTGCCTGGCACCTTATGACTCTGATCACGTGGGCCTGTCAAAGTCTGTCCCCCACTGAGTACCACAGGGAAGCTTCCCCAGGGCAAAGCTCTGGTCTGGGCCTTTCTGGGGTCCCTGGTGCTGCCCAGCACAGGACCTGATCCCCAGAGTGCTTGAGGATGAGCGAAGAAAACCAAAGGAGCCCAGGGAGATAATGTGAAGGAGGGGGATTCTGGATAGAGAATAGTGTACATGGTGAGCAGGGCTCTGTGAACAGGGAGGGCAGCCAGGAATGTCAGAGGGAGATGAGGCCTTGCCTTATGTCCCCTGCTCCTCACCCATTCATACAGTCCTACCTCGAAGCCATAGATATCCAGGATGGCGATGGACAGTGCATCCTGCTGTGGGGACACCAGCGCGTTGACCCTGGCAATGAGCCAACCAAAAAGCAGAGCATACAGGACCTTGGCAATGGCATCCCTGGAGCAGAGGAGGCACTGAGTTGGTGGGCCCAAGGTCAGGGTGTTGGGGGTCTAAGGGCTCAGGCAGGGAGAGACGCAGCCTCACCTGGCATCCACGGCGCTCTCCACAGTCAGGGGTGTGAAGATCTTCTCTCGCATTGTCTCCTGGGGAGGGACATGATCTTTGAGTAACAGTAGGCTGGTCCCCACCTCCAAGAAACCCCCGTTCCCACCTGGGGATTAAAGGTCTGGGGAAGGGAGGCAAGAGAGATGGTATGACTGGTCTCAGGCATAAAGTTGACCAGAGGACAGGATGTTCTCCTCCCTCTGCCTGGCAATGCTGGAGGGAGTGGGGGAGGAGAAGGCATAAGCAGCTGCACACAATGGGATCAGCCCTGGAAAGCAGGGAGGGCCTATGGTTGTAAAAATCCAAAGGAGGCAATGACCCAGCCAGGGCACAGGGAAGGCTTCCTGGATGAGGGGTTACCCAAGTTGGGTCTCAAAGGATGAGCAGTTGTGAAAAGAGGAAGAGCATTCATTCCAGGAGGGAACAGCCTATGCAAAGACCCATAGGTTGGGAGTTTAATGCCTCTGGGGGCTGAAACCAGCCCTCTTGGAGCCTGGCCCACATAATGGACAAAGAGGAGAGGAGAGATGGGCTACAAAGGATGAAATGTAGGGCAGCTCTGTCCAGGCACTGGCAGCAGTCTTTGTCAAAGTCTCCAAGTGCCCACAGACTCACAGTCACTTTGAAGGTGATGGCCTTCTGTAGGCCCTCAGGGGAGATCTGCAGCAGCTCAGCCACGGCCTGGATCTCCCGGGCGCTTACCACGGAAGCTACCTCCTGTGCATCCGTCTATGCAAAACACCAAGGGCAGCATGTCGTGAACTAGATAAACTGAGTTTAAAGTTCATACGAAAAACAGAAACTGTAGGCATGAGGGTGCACGCCTATATCCTAGCAACTTGGGAGGCTGAGGCAGGAGGATTGCAAATTCAAAGTCAGCCTCAGAAACTTAGCAAGGCCTTCAGCAATTTAGCAAGGCCCTGACTCAAAATAAAAAATAAAAAGGGCTGGGGATGTGGTCAGTGGTTAAGCACCCCTGGGTTCAATCCCTGGTACCAAAATAAATAAATAAAAGATTAAAACAATTTTTAAAAAAAGGACTGGGGGCATGTTCAAATGTAGTGCACCCCTGGGTTCAATCCCCAGTACTGCAAACAAACAAAACAAAAAACAGAAACAAGCTAGAATTGCCAAGAAAATTCTGAAAAAAGAAGAGTGAAGAAAGCTATACAATATAGTAAAAACTTTATAGTTGCAGTAATTTAAATGGTGTGGTAGAGCTGGGGGTGTAGCTCAGTGGCAGAGCACTAACCTAAGCATGCTGGGTTCATCCCCAGCACCACAGGGGGAGAACACTGAGTGTGGTCATAGGCAAATGGTGCATAACTAGATTAATGAAGCACATTAGAAATTCTGGGATGAGATATAAATGTGCATGGTAATTCAGTATATGATAAATATCTGTTTTTCAAATGAGGGGATAATTGCGTAACTATCTGGAAGACAAGTTAATTGGATTCCTCAAAATTTACTAGGATAAATTTTTTAATCAAAAATCTAAATTTTTTTTTAAAAAATCCTTGAAATCATGAAAATTCTTGGAAAAAAATTATGGGAGATGGGCGTGGTGGGGTGCACACCTGTAATCCCAGTGACTTGGGAGGTTAAGGAAGGAGGATGGCAAGTTTGAGACCAGCCTCAGTAACCTAGTGAAGCCCTAAGCAATTTAAGGCCCTTTCTCAAAATAAAAAATAAAAAGGGCTGGGGATGTAGCTCAATGCTAAAACACCCCCTGTTCTCAATCCCCGGTGCCAAAAAGAAAAAAAAAAAAAAAAAAGGAGACGGTTGTTATAGTTTTAAAGAGATAGGTTTCTACAAATTGATAAAAAGTCCAAAATTTAAATAAGAAAATATTGATAAATGAACTGCCTAAAATAATTTTTAAATAATCTGGTTTGCAGATTCCTACAAAACAAAAAATTGACACACAAGAAATAAGAAACAACAACACAAAAATACCCAAAAGCTGGTAAACAAAATCAAAATATGATTTTAAACTTGAAAATATAGTTGTAATTCATAACAGAAACAAAGGGCTGACTTTCTTAATATATGTAAAGAACCCTTACAGATAAATAAAAAAAGAACAACCCAAAAACAGAGAAAAAAAAATAAAAAAGAACACAAATGTGTATAGTAAACCTTGAAGGGAAATATAAAAGCTCTTAAGTCTCTGAAAAGATAGCCTGTGTCCCCAGGGTGCTGGGTCCCATGGTAGACCATGGTGGCCCATTACCTCATACTTCTCAAAGTAGACATTGCCCAGGTGCAGAATGGAGGCCAGGATGCGGAAGATGCTGTCCTGGTCTTCACCACTGAAGCCCAGCACCTCCATAGCGGTCAGGAGCCGGCGGAAGTCATCTGCATCACTCTTGCCAGTGATCTCACAGTTCCCACCCTGGGCCAGGACAGGAGCTGGAGGTCAGGGACCCTGGGTGGGGCCTGGATGTCCTCAAAGTCCCCACCCTGCCCTGATGGAAAGTGTAGCCTGAGCTGGTCCCTCAAGGTATCATTCTACTCTCAAGGGCTAGGAGGTTCTAAGATGGCTCAGGGTGGGTTTCACAGACTTTAAGTGTGATGAGCAGTGGGGACTGGTCACCTATTAATCATTGCTGCAACCTCTGATAATGATGATTCAAATAGTAGCCAATGTCTATGGAGCATGCCACAGGTCAATGCTAAATTCATGACATGCCTTTCCTTATCTAAAATCTCACTATATCCCCAAACTGTGATATTATGTTGTCCCCATTTCACAGATGAGGAAACGGAGGCATAGAGAGGGCCATGTAGTAGCCCCAGGTTGGCTAGTTGTTCTAGGCTCCAGAGAAATGAATAGTAAGGTGTTTTGGCCCTGAAGATTCCTGCCCTCCTCACTGTGATGAGCTCCCTTGAATCCAAACACATGCTCCCCAAACTTCCATTGCCTTCTCTGGCCATTAGGATAAGGCAGGCTCTGTTGGCCTATCCTGGAGCGACAGGGTGGGACGACCAGGACTGGGGCCTCTGGGGATCCTGCTGGTGCTCACCTGGTTCAGGTAGTAGTAGGTCTCAGCCTCCTGTAGGCTAAAGGCCTGCCGAAGTTGGGCAGGCAGTCCAGCCAGCAGTTCATAGAAAATGTGGTAATTCCTCTCGTTTTTGGCCTGCAGAGAAGGGAGTCTCCCACCCAGTGACCCCACACAGACAGGCCCAGGTATGCCCACAAACAAACACACATGAGGTCCTGCTGATGAGACTGGGGCACCTCTGATGAAGGAGACCCCAGCCTGGCACCAGCTGGGGGTGGGGGGTAGAAGCAGGGAAGCCTTAGTATGAGTGGCCATGGGATTTTATTTTGTTTGGAGAAATAAAAAGATAGCCCATCTTCCCCGTGTGCATTGGCCACACATGCCTATAAATACATGTGTGTCCATAACCCAGGCGTACAGTCATGGGGCATTCTGATGGTTCACTCAGTCAATCTGGTTGGGTGCGTCCTGTGCCCCAGGCCCTGTCCTAAGCCCTTGGGACACAGCAGAGAACAAAGCAACAGAAGCCCCTGACTTCATGGAGCCCACCTACTAGCTGAGGAGACAGACAATCAGCAAATCACTGGTTAAAATATAAAACATGTTAGATGGTGAAAATCACTCTGGAGAGAAATAAAGAATTACAGGGAAGAGAGTTTTGGTGGGGTAGAGAAAGACTAGTTTTATTCCTTTTTATTTTTGCAGACTGGAGGTTGAACCAGGGCCTCATGAATGCTAGGCAAGCTCTACCTCTGAATCACATCCCCGGCCTAGGGCTGCAGTTTTAAATGGGTAACTTCACTGAGAGGGAAAAACTGCAGGAAGACTTGGAATTGGTGTGGGGTTTGGCCATGCAGGCATCTTGGGGTTAGGTACTCCTGGGAGAGGAACAGTAGGTGCAAAGACCCTGAGGCAGGAGTGTGCTTTGTGCTCTGGGGCAGTGTGGAGCCAGTATGGCTATAGGGGTGGGTCAGTCTTGCAGTATACTATATGCCATTTGTGTTCATTAATTCCATATCTACTCAGCACCCATATGCCATTTGTGTTCATTAATTCCATATCTACTCAGCACCTCCAAGCATCAGGCTCTGAGTACCTGTACCCCTCTCCCCACTGGCATGGGAAGGGCTGGCTCACCTGAAACACAATCCTGGATTTCTCAAGCAGGTACTGAGAGGTTATGGCACCAGAGATCACGCCCCTGGGGTGGGGAGCACAGTCAGCTCATAGGGCAGGAGCATGGAGGGAGGGAAACAGTGGCTGGTGTGCTGAGGGGAGACGCTGCTGCAGGACATGAAGGGTACTGCAAGGACTTAGGGAGCCCCACTGTGGTCCCACTCACCCTTCCAGAAAGATCTCCACGAACTTCCCAAAGCGGCTAGAGTTGTCGTTCCTGACGGTTTTGGCATTACCGAAGGACTCCAAGAGGGGTGTTGCCTCTAGGATCTGAACCCAGGAAGAAAAGATGGGAACTGGAGGTAGGTCACTGTTTTGGGGCCTGGGTGAGGGTCATAACTGGGGACCAGACACAGGCCTCCCCAAGCACCCTACTTTGTGAGGGGCAACCAGAAATGGAGTCCTTACAGAATCCCAGGGTCTCCCCAGTGCCACCAGCTCCATGCAATTAACTCTCAAACTGTGAGCCTTATGCTACCCTCCCCCAGTTCCTGGGGCCCTTGCATGGCAGCCCCTAACCACAGTCCCCTAACCCAGCCCAGGATAGAACTTTGGATGCTTCTTCCTTCCCCTGCTGCCTACTGTTCACACAAAGGAGTACACACCCACAAACACACACACTCCAAGTACCTTTATCTTCAGGAGGGCCAGTGAAGGAGGAGAGGGAACAAGGGACAAAAACAGAAGCTGATTACTAACAGGATTGTCTACCTCTGCCCCTAGGCCAGGAGTTTTGGACCACAGAGGGACTGATAGACCTGTCTGAGTACCCTGTGATGCAAACCTGTGAGCCTTAGAAGCCCCAGGTGTCCAGGTTTGGGGACTGCATCTGGCCACCAGGCTGTGGGAGTCACTGGGTCTGCCTGCTACAAAGTTCTGTGGATGTCCAAGATCTTCTCCCTGTGCCATGGTTACCACTAGGCCTCCATCCCCCAGGGTCCCTGAGTCACCTCCTTGACCCTGTCCTTGCTTTCTCCAGCTGTTGTCAGTGCAGCCACGAGTTTTTCTTTGAAAACCTGAATTAGGGCACACTCCCCACATGGCTCCCACTATACTCAGGTTCAAAGTCAATCCTCAATATGACCTTGAAGGTCCAGTCCCACCTGATCTCATTGGCTTTTCCTCTCTTCTCCCTTTCACTGTCCAGTTCTCCTCACCATTCCCTCGACACCAGACATACTCCTGCATCAGGACATGTGCACCTACCTTTCTCTCTGCTGAAAGCCACTCACTGTTCTCAGCACCTGCATGGCCCCCCTCATCTCCCTTGGGGAGCCTCCCTTGTTAGTCAGAATTATTTCCCTCTGAATTCCTCAGGACTCTTGGCAAGTCCTCATGTCATTGTCTGTTTTCCTGAGTATCATCTATCTTCAGACAGGAATCTATTTGTGCACTTGAGTCTCAGGGTATGCATAGGACTGGTGCACGCCCTGTGCAGACACTGGGACTTCAAAAAAATCTGCTGAGCTGGAGGTGGTGGCACATGCCTATAATCCTAGCAGTTCAGGAGGCTGAAGCCAGAGGATTGCAAATTCAAACCAGCCTCAGCACTTAGTGAGTCCCTAAGCAACTTAGCAAGACACAAGACCCTGTCTCAAAATTTAAAAAAAATATATAAAAAATAAGCGGCTCAGTGGTTAAGTACCCTGGATGCAATCCCAAGTACCCCCCCAAAAATGTTGGTACTAATGTCACTGCTGTGTTGCAGATTAGGGAACTGAGGATTACGTGATGTGTCCAGGAACTCCAAAATCCCTGAGAGCGGCATCCCCAACAGCACAGTGACAAGCCCATATTCAGGGCATTTAGACGACATTTTCTTTGGCTAAGTTATTGCTCAGGATGAATTCTTAGAGAAGAAGCAGGGGAGGCTGAGTCACCACAAAAATAACACCTGTAATCTTGGGGGTGATGCTAGATCCCCAATCTGTTCACATACCCCAATGATGTTTAGTTCAGGACCTGCTGTGCTCATTGTTTGGAAGAGCAGACTGAGGTCCAGAGAGGGTCAGGGACTCCCTCAGTGAGTCAAAGTCCAGTTGAGCATTGCTTTATATGATCTCTTAGTCTGGGAGTCCCTTGGAAATATCAGAAGGTTATCCAATTCTTTATGTGCCCAGCACAGCCTAGGGAAAGGGCTCAGGCTGGAGGGAGTGAACAGTGGAGGAATGAAGCCTGTGGTCCAAATTCTAACCAATCTGGGCACAGCATCCCCCATGCTACATTACTGGATCCAGTGATGACACATGACCAAAACCTGTCCAATGCCAGGTGTGGTGGCGCATGCCTATAATCTCAGGTTCTGAAGACTGAAGCAGGAGGATCACAAGTTCAAAGCCAACCTCAGCAAAAGCGAGGGACTAAGCAACTCAGTGAGACCCTGTCTCTAAATAAAATACAAAATAGGGCTGGAGATGTGGCTCAGTGGTTGAGTGCCCCTGAGTTCAATCCCCAGTACCCTGCCCCCCCCAAAAAAGAAAAACCTGTCCAATGAGATATTCTATTTTTTCTTTCCCTCTACTAGAATGAAATTCCCATGAGAGTGTGAACATTTGTCTGAGTTGCTGCTGCCTCCTTCCCAGCACCTAGCACATAGTACGTCCTATGTAAATCTTTATGGAGGGAATGGATGAGCTTCTAAGATTCTCAGGTTCAGAAAACTTAGCATTTTTCCCGCAGGTAAGACTCTAATATTACACAGACCAGGGTTCAGAGTCTGACACCCCCTCCCTGGTATCTACTGCCTTCCTTACCCCGTGCCATCCCCACACTTGAACCTGTCTTGTCTCTTCACCACTGGGGTCTAAACAGTTTGTGGATGTGAGAAACATGGTAGCTCTGGAACCATAACCAGGAAGGTGAGGCTGAACTGTTTTCATCCATACAACCTCTACTCTGACCCAGTCAGCTGCCACCCCCAGCTGCCATGGAAACACAGAAGTGTGTGGCAGGAGGGAACTCTCCCTTCCCAGGTGCTTCCCTGGGAGGCATGGCCTGAAGAACAGCACAAATGCCTCTGGAATTCAGTCTCCCCATCGCCCAAGCAGGGAAAGGAGTCTTGCCTCTTGGGGAGCACTCTGGCATGCTCAGCAAGGAGTGCTCAGCTGAGGATCCCAAGAAGTCAGACTGCCAAACAATGGACAGACAGACTCACCTGCTGCATGACATCCCGTTTCTGGTTCATGGCAGCCAGGAAGCGCAGAATCAGCTTGGTTGCCTCAGTTTTGCCAGAGCCGCTCTCTCCACTAACCGGGCAAAGGAGCAGAGCAATTGCAATCTTTTGCTGCCTCCTCTGGGTCCTTCCCCATTCCACCATGAAGAAGGGGATATGTGTGGAATCCAGCTCAGAGATGCCTAGTGATCTTCCCAAGTCCTACAGCCGGTCTGGCTGGATGCTTGGGGTTCCCCCATCTGTCCCCTTTGTGATCACAGCCCAACTCACCTGATGATTATGCATTGGTTCTGTTTGGCATCAAGCATTTTGGCGAAGGCGAGATTTGCAATTGCAAAGAGGTGCCTGGAGAGACAGGTCACTAGGTGTCCCTGGGCCCAGCTCATGTCTCCACGCTCCCAAATCTCCCAGGGGTGAATCAGTGGGGAGTCTCTGTCCAGTGAAGCAGCCAATCCTGTCCACCCCTCACCCACTGGGGAAATGCAACCCCCCATCCTGAGCCACAGTGGCTTCCGGAGAGGGCCATGGCCAGGTCTGGAAGAAACTATAAGCTAAGCATGTGGGCTCTCCACTCCTGTGAGCCACAACCCAGGGCTGAGGGGAGGCCAGGGACTTGCCAAGTTCAGAAAGGGACCCAAGAAACCCCAGGACAGCCCCTCTGCCCCAATCCTGCAGAAACTCACGGGGGATTCTCTCCCAGGGCCTGCCCATTGTACTGCTGCACCTGCTCCGGACCATAGATCCCAAACATTCGGTATGGGTTCACTGAAACCAGGATGCTGCCGATGTACGTCTGCTGGCAGATGGTGGCCTCAGTGCCATGGCTCCTTGTGGTCCTCTGTGGCCCTCCCTCCCCTGCTCTGGGAGCCTGAGACCCCTTTCCAGTTGAACAGATATCTGGTTGCCTGGCTTCTGTATTACCATCTAGAACCCTCTAAAAGTTTGAGGTCCTTTGTTTTAATACTGGAAGCTCAGACACCACACAGGCTGAGGCTTGGAGAAGCATGGAGTGAGCCAAGCCCTGCAGCCACCATCCCACTAGTCGGGTTGACCACTGCCCACTTCATGGTCCCACCCAGGTTTCAAGAACTTCTGCCTCATGTTGAAGAATGGGGAAGGATCCGAGGTGGCCAGAGTCCTCTGTTAGAAGGTCTCTGGTCAGCCCCTTTCTGGGTTCCAGGTCTACAGATTCTAGAACTTTGGAGGTTTTATCCTTTGGGTCCCTGGATTCATTGGGGTGGGGTCACATGTTTCTGGATTCCCTGTCTCCAGGTCTCTGCTTCTGGGGATTCACTATTCTAATATCACTTTAGGACTTTCAATTTTAGAATTCCAGGTTCTATCATTCTATGCTGAAATGGTGGAAACCCAGAGCTGAAACCATAGGTTACAAGTCCAAAGGGAGACATCTGTCCTTCCCACTTGGCCCCAGGAGGCATCTGCCCTCCTAACTGGGGCTTGGGGCAGCACCAGCCCCAGGACTTACATAGATGAGGTTTCGTTCAAATCTGGTCTTGAGATTGGACAGCACAGTGGTTTCCTGGAGGTCTCTAGAAGGGCATGGAGAGAGGCTGTCAGTGCTCCTGGGACCAGAATTGGCAAGAGACCCTCCCCACTCAGTGCCATGCCTTGGTCAGGCAGGCCTGAGTTCAAGCCCTGTCTCTGACATTAACCAGTTATGAGACCCAGGAAAAGTCACTTCATCTTGTTGTGCCTTAGTTCAATGGGTATGCTAATCATCTACATCACAGCAGGGTGTGGGAGACACTCTAAGACAGCAGACAGGAGGGCTGAATTACTGTGATTGAATAATAACATTAACCAGCACATCCCGAGTGATAGGCATCCCCATCACGCCAGCACTCTCGCAACTGCCATCCCACCCCCATCCTGTGGATGAGAAACTGAGTGATTTGCCCAAGGTCCCCCAGCTGTTAAGTGGTGGGACTGGGATTTGTACTGAAGCCTGTCTAACTTCACAGAACTTTGACTTGCACACATTGGCCTTTTGGGACACTTCATGACTCTCATTTTTCAGATGGAGAAACTGAGGCTTTGAAAATGTTCTGGGACTTAGACAGCAGGCATTTTGGCTGGGAGTATGGGGACCCCGCAGTGACACCTCATTAGCCCCGCCCACTCACTCTAGCTGTGTCATGTCCTCCACACCGTCCTCCCTGCGCTGCTCACGGGACCGAACAGAAGGCAGGTTGCGAATGGAGTGCATCTGTGAGAGGAGATGGGTTTACAGGTCAGAAGGCATCCCATGGGGTGCCCTGTCTTGTACATACCTTGCATCTACTCTCACTGTCATAGAGGGAAACTCAAAGCCAGGCCAGTGGCTCCTGAAGGCCTCCTTGCCACCAAATGCAGTGGCTCAGGCAACCTGTATACAACCTTTAGACACAGGGATATATGCTTGACCTTGGTGCCCAAGTATTCCTCAGGCTAGTGCTCCTGTAAGCTCCAATTGTCCTGCCCCACAGAGTGAGCACATGCATGTCCATGCACACACACACACACACACACACACACGCACACACATGCCTATCCCCTCCCAACCTCAGCCCTCAGTGCCAACACCCTTCTCCTGAGCGGACCCTGTGTGTTGGCGTGTGTGATGACTTCATGGACACGTACCCTGATGCAGTGTCCTGATGCAGTGAGCCTCTGGGACAGCCAAGATGGAGACTGTCTCAGGATCATACCCCTGTGCCCATCCTGGCATATAACTCACATGTAGTGGCCTTTGCATCTATCATGTCTCCCATGAGCACCTGTGGTCTTACATGGAGCTCATCTGGGGCACACACATGCAGGTGCCAGTTCTCAACATCTACTTGATACAAACATGTGGGTGGATCACTGGGACAGTCCCCAACCATGATTTTTTTTTCTTTTTTCTTTCTTTCTTTTTTTTTTTTTTTCGGTACTGGGGATTGAACTCAGGGGTGATTAACCACTGAGCCACATCCCCAAGGTTGCACTGAGTTGCTTAGGGCCTTGCTAAGTTGCTGAGGCTAGCTTTGAACTCACGATCCTCTTGCCTCAGCCACCCACCAACCTTGGGGTCTTGAGAATGAAAGTTCCAATACCACCTTTTGGTTGCAGGACCGCTGTTTATGTGCCTATGTGTAGGTGCACACGTGCAGACAGTAAGCAAATAACCCAGAGCCCCACGGATACCACATCTGCTAAGGTCTTAGCACACACTTGCTTTCCTCCATTTGCCATACAGACACTTACACATGTCCAGGCATACAGGATTGCAAGGTTCTGCATAACTGCAAGTAAACATGTGCACACACTCTGCCTTTCTGATCCCAGTCCGACCCCTCCCTGGGCAGGTGAGGAAAGAGGACACCAGGAGGGGCTCTGTGTGCTGAGTGACCATGGCTGGGCTACTAAGTAGGGCACAGAAAGTATCACCCTTTCAGCCCTGGCCTCCAGCCCACCCATCTGCCCATGTGCTCGCCAGCAGTTGCAGACCCTGAATAATTTAGTCACTCACGTATTCCAGGGTGAGGAGGGCCCAGGCATCCTTGCCCCTCACCCCTGGGCGCCCTGTGCCTCGCTCTCGTAATGCTGCAGCCCACACGGTGCGGGGCACCCGTCGCCGGGGCCAGGGCCCCCCCAGCAGCCAGGCTGCCCCTGTTGCCATTGCCTGACCCAGCTGGTTGCCCGCTCCACTGGGCACCGTCTGCAAAGGCTGAGAAGCACCTGCTGTCCCTGCTTGCCCCGCCCATCCTGTCCCCGGGGGAGGCTCCAGTGACCACCTGCCACCCTGAGGGCCACCCAGCATCAGGCTCGTGTTCGGCCATGAATGTGGCAGCCAAGCACAGACTGGGTACTCTACAGAGGGGCTGTCTGCTCTGCACCCCACACCAGGCCCAGACAGTCTCCTGGCTCAGCTCCCCATCCACTATGTGGCCTCTTGGCCTCAGTTCCCAGAATTCTGCAATAAGAAGGCTAGAAGGGTGTTCTGAGTCCCCACCTTCACTTAGTCCAGAATCCTACAGCCCAGGGGACCATAAAGGACAGCAGGAGACCCAAGGAGAAAGAGGACTCCAATCTGGGGAGGTTCGGTGGGAGGCCGGAAAACAAGTGCATGGGCATGGGGGTGGAACAGGGTCGATAACTGAGTCCTGCAATTTTGCACTCAGCTTGGCCAAAACCTCTGAGGAATGGCTGGGAGCCAGATGTGCCATTCAGATTGAGCCAAGACACCCAGGGCCCAGGTGGAAATTGACAGAAAAGCTCCCTTCCCAAAAGCCACCCAAGAACAGTTTCTTGCATCTCTGTGCTATGCTTGCCTGTGCTAGGCATCCCCTTGTTTCACTCAGAAGAGGCTCTGAGAGGCACAGGCTGTTCTCCTCAACCTGCAGATGGAGAGACTGAGGCCCAAGCTGGCAGCAGCTTGCCAAGTTTGCACTGGACTCTGGCTGACTCTCCAGGTTGCCTCCTGTCCCGCTTCCCAGGCCAGAACTACCATGCCCTCCCTTTGACTTGTGCTCCATACCTTGTTCTGACAGTTTTGAGGGCCATCCTCTTTCCAGGGGCCCCTGAAGGACAGGCAGGCAGCTCCAGGGCCCAGGCGGTGGGACTGGGGTTGGGCCTGGACTCTTGGCCAGGGCTGGTGGGCATCTGCTGGCAACCAGAGGCGGGACCAGCACAGGCCACAGTCTTGGGGCTCTGGACCATGCTGGGGGTCCTGGGCCAATTGTTCAGGGGGCTGCAAGGCAGCAGGCCCACCTTGCTGGAAGGAGTTCAGTTTCCGCACCTGGGGCAAGACCACGGCAAAACGCCCAGAGCGAGCCTGGGGTTGCTCACCCTCCTTGGGCAGGGGTCCTGAGGCCCGAGTGGGGACCAAAGGGGCCAGGGGTCTGGGCATCGTCTTCCAGCGGCGCCATGGTGGCCCAGTAGCCCTTGTCCGGTTATACGTAGCCAGTGGGTATGAGAGGCTGAGCTGTAATGACTTCTGCTCTGAGGGGGTGTCCTCCAGAGGTGTTAGGGTTAGGGTCTTGGGCTCTGCTGATGTTTGGGATTCTCCTGGGGTGGCCTCTTCTTCAGGATTCTCAGGGCAAGGGCTGGCTGATTTCGTGAGTTGTCCAGGTCCTGGATCATGGTGTCTTCCCAGGAAGATGCTGGTCAAGTTAGAGGCTGGGTCCTCAGGCTGGGGAGCAGGGGATGACACAGTGCCCACATGCTGTAGGAAGGGATTTTCAGGCACAGGAGGTGGTCTGGAAAAGCCTCGAAGGCTGCCCACACTTCCTGGCCAGGGTGAAGGTGGGCGCCGGGTGGGAGGCATGTCTACGTCCCAGCTGGGGGCAAGTGGGGGCACTGTCCAGGGTGTCTCGGAGTCTTCAGGTTCCTGCTGACTCTCCTGGTGCTCCTGGGACCCTGTGGAAGCCCTCCAGGACCTGGTCCTCGGTGGCAGGTGGAATGGCCGTTGCATCTGTGGCTTCACAGCCCGAATGGGTGGCTCACTAAGGCGCCGCCATGTGTGAGGGAGGTGTGAAGGCAGGTTAAGGGATCGGTGCCGGGGGCCTCGGCCCAGCAGAGGGGGCAGGGAGGGCAGTGGGGGTGAACCCAGGAACGGTGAATGGGATGGGCCCAGGCGCTTGGAGGCTCGTCGTGGCTGTGGAAGCTCCCGCAGAGATGCAGGCCGGTGAGGTGGAGGTGGGAAGGGGGGCTGGAAAGGGCCCCTGCGGAGGGACAGCTGAGGGGATAAGGGCCCCAAGGGTGAGCAGTAGCCTGGACCTGGCAAGCTCCTCAGGGAGGGCTGAGGTGAGGGCAGGGAGGTCCAAGCCCGCCTCCTTGGTGCCAGTGGGGAGGCCCCAGGGAAGCCAAAGGCTGCCCCTCTACGATGGGAACCCCTGAATGAGGGTTGGGGCACTGGGAAGGCCAACAGATCAGGGGGTACCTCTGGGCTTATGGGAGGGGGCTCCACAAAGTTCCACCAGTTTGCCTGGGGTGCTAGAGGCACATGAGCTGGGGCAGCCCAGGGTGGTGGGTGCTGCCGGAGGGAGCCATAGGGTGAGGCTGGCCGGGGCAGGCCCGAGAGTGTTGGGGAGAAGGATGGGGCAGGTGGCGGGCCAGGGCTGGGGGGCCTCCGGGGAGATGGAGGGGAGACGAGCTTGCTCCAATGGGAAACTATTGGGGGTGTGGGTGCAGGTGAGGGTGGACGGTGGGAATTGTTGTTGTTTTGAGCCCGCGGCTGGGTCCTCCTCAGCACAATGGGTGTGTTGGGCCGGTCAGGGTCCATGCCGGCCAGCTTGTAGCCGAAGCGTTTGTAGGCTGCCTCCCGGACTGTAGGACTTCCCCCTCGTGCCTTCTGGCTACCCCTGAGCCGCGGAATGGGCTTCTTCTCTGCCAGAGTCTTTTTGAGGAAACGTGCCAGTGAGGTGGCGGGGCGGGGCGTGGGGCGACCAAAGTCAGGGTTGAAGCCCAGGCCGCGGTGGGCACCAAAGGCTGACAAGGCCCGTTGGAGGTTGCGCTGGCGAGGTGTGAGAAAACCCCAGTGAGGGTGGGCATAGGGCACTGTGGGCACTGGTTGCATCTCTTCCTCCTCCTCCTCTTCATCTGCATCCCCCAGTGGAATGTCCAGAGATGGGGGCAGGGGCACTTCCAACTTCTCCTTCCCAAATAGCTTCACCTGTGGCCGTGGGAAGAGGCGGAACTTGCGGATGAGGGACAGCTTGGACCTGGCGGGCTTGTCCATGCCTTGCTGCTCAAAGAAGGCTGCACTGGGCAGGCGGAAGGAGGTGCTCTGCCGCTCTCCACCTGCCTCCTCTGGCTCCTCCAGCTCCATGATGTCATCCATTGGGTGGGCATATGGATTGTGGGGTGACAGTATGGGTGGCGGTACCCAGGGGTAGGCAAAGGATGACTCCTCTGAATAAAGATAGGGCACTTCAGGGGCATAGATGGCCTCATCCCCACCTCCATAGATGTCTTCAGTATAGGGGATGGTGTAGGGGACCCCGTACGGATCAAAGTAAGGTGCAGCATATGGGGTATCATCTGGAAGGTCATAGGGTGGGTATGGCATGCCGTAAGGTGCATAGGGATCTAAGTAGTGGCTGTATGGGTAGGCCTCTCCCTCCAACCCATCATGGTAGCTATAAGGAGACGAATACCCTGATGGGGGTGCATAGGGGGGTTCATAGTCATCATAGCCATAGCCATACCCTGGGTAGAAGGAGCCACCATAGTAGTCAGAGTGGTAGTAGTCATAGGGGTCCTCAGGCGGGTACCCGTAGAAGTGGTCGCCATAGGGCTGCCAGGTTGGGCTGTAGGGCCTGTAGCCGGCCAGGTAGGGCTCCTGTTCCTCATAGTGGTAGAGCGATTGCTGGTCATAGTAGTCGTCGCCCTCACGGTGGTAGTCATAATACTCGCCCAGGTCTTGGAAGCCCTCGAGCCCATACAGCGACTTGCGGGAGCCTGAGCCCCTGAACGGAGCCTCGTCCTCGAAGGGCAGGAAGCCCACTGGCTCCCCAGACGAGTAGATGCTGTGGCTGCGGGGGAATCTGCGGAGCCCTCCTCCAGGCCGTAGGATCTCGGCGCCTGACGGGAAGGGCAGCTTGCGGGAGCCCACGCGGGAGCCTGAGCGCCGCAGCCAGGCGTCCAGCGTGGCCTGCTCACTACCCGACTCCTCAGCCTTCTTGAGGAGGAACTTCTTGGTGAGCCAGTTGATGGCCGTGGATGCCTTGCTGAGTGACCGGGCCCGGGGCCGGAGGCGGCCGTAACCACGCCGGCCGGGGAAGCGGATCACCATGAAAGAGGGCTTCTTCCCCTTCATCGCCCGCTTCTTTTTGCCCATGCGCATTTGCGTCATGAGCTTGGACGTGGACTTGAGCACCGTGCGGGCCTTCTTCTTGCGTTTGGTCTTCTGGGGGCCGGTGTGGAGGCCCCAGAAGAAAGCTGATGCACTCCGGAACTGGCCCTTCTTGGAGATCTTGGGCGTTCGATCTCGGAAGCCCATGAATAGACGGGAGGTCCCCTTAAGACTCCGTTTGGGCTTCTCTGGTTCCGGGGCCTTCTTCCCCTTCTTCCCTTTCTTGGCTTTCTTCTCCTCATCTTCCTCCTTCGCCATGATTGCTTCCTGCTCCTACCACGCCTAGTGCTGGGTGTCACAGGTTCAGGGACTTGAAGACACAAGGACCTGCTAGGTTTCCTGTGTGCGGCTGGACACACAGCTTCATCTCTCTCCAGGCAGCAGGGACTGGCGGATGGTTTGGGGAGGGATGGGCCAGCATTCGGGGAGGGTGGATCCATAATTCATCTCCTCTAGAGACGCCTTGGGTTTCACCCTCCAGCGGAGGTGGAAAGTGCGTGGGTGTTGTTTACTGGACAGGGGAAACCTGGGGAGGCCTGTGCTGGGGCGGGTATCCTGGCTTTGGAATCGCTATGGCAACAACCATACTGACCCAGGTCAGTCCCTCCCTGTGCTTCAACTTACTAAACCCCCAAAGCAGAGTGCTTGGGTCTCTGAGCCCCAGAGAGGGGATGCCACCTCCCTAGACCACCCAGCCCACCTGCATTGAGCAAGAGCCAGATCTCCTGAGCCCAAGAAGGGGTAGTCAAAGCCCACCAAGCCACCCTGGAAAGGAACCTTGGAACCTTCAGTTCTTATGCAAGAAAGGAGGGGAGTGGGCAAGGCAGGTGCTCAGGGCAGCGGTCAAAGTAATGGGAGCTAGCTGGCTGTCAGTAGTTGAATAATGCATTGAGGAGAGCTGGGCTGCTGCCTCACAGAGCAGGGCAAGGTGGGGTGTCTCAACAGTCCATGGAGAAGGGAATGGGGCAGAGAAGTTGAATCAAATGATGGGTTAGGTCTGACTGTTCCCCAGCCCTGCCACTGATGGGCTGTGTGATCTCAGGAGAGGACTTTGCCCTCTCTGGGCCATAGTTTCCTTATCTGTACAATGGGAATGATAAACTATCATCATCTACTTTGCCAACAAGAAGCAAGATTCAGTGGAACTGCTGGGTAGCTCACGAGGTGGAAGAGGCCTTGCGGTGGCTCCTTGCTGATGTCCCTGACTAGTTCTGTTCTTGCCCTGTTCTTGTAGCTGTAGCCATGTGACCCCTGCCATCTCTGACTGTTTGGACATCTGATCCAAGGCCATGTTTCCACTGTCTTGGGTGGTGATCAGTTAGGCTTGATTTTGAGAATCTGCCCTAAAAGAGGGAGAAGCTGGGCAAGGGTGTGGTTTACTGGTAGAACACATGCTTAGCATGTGCAAGGCTCCAGACTCCATCCCCAGCACCAGAAAAGGGAGGTAGGAGCTGTGGATTGTTAGAAGAGGGTGGGGAAGAACTTAGGATGTGGTGGGTAGCAGCTCTGAGTCCAAAGCCTAAGAACTGTTTCTTCTCAGTTGGGTGCGGTGGCACACATTTGTAATCCCACCCACTCAGGGGTCTGAGGCAAGAGGATCACAAATTCAGACAACCTCAGCAACTTAGTGAGGCCCAAAACAACTTAGCGAGACCTGACTCAATATAAAAAGTAAAAAAAAGCCGAGGATGTGGCTCAGTGGTTTAGCACCCCTGGGGGTTCAATCCCTGGTACCAAAAAAAAAAAAAAGTCTTCTTTTTTCCTCCCCATTGTCATCTTCCTTCTCGTCTTCTTTCTCTTCCTCCTCCCACTCCTCCCTCTGCCCAAGGATCAGGACAACGGGATCCAGAATGGCTGATGACAGAGTCTAGTCAATGCCAGGCTGCCTATTTACTAAACTTGGGTTTAACTTTTAGGCCCCAATGCTAATGCTTTGGTTGCTTAAGAGGCAGCATTAGGAGACTGCTAAGCAGTGAGGTCATGGCCCTCGTTTTGCCCATTGACACCTCCGTCCCTCCGGGGAGTGGTTTCAGAGCCTCAACCTGTTCCACTGTGACTTCAGGGTTGACAAGAGGTTTTCCTGGACAGTGGTGAGGAGCAGTGAGACCTCCCTCTCTGTTTTTGCCTCTCCTCCTCCGTCCATTGTCTCTGTCTCTTCACTCTCTTCCTCCGGTTCCTGCTTCTCTTCCCTGAAACTCTCAAGAGCCCATTAGGGCACCAACCATTTAGAGGCTGGTGATTCCTGCTTCAGGTAACCACCCAGAGGGGACGGGACACTGAATGGAAACCATAGCGATTGGACCCCTTCCTGGGCAAGGGCATGCAGGGTGTCAGCTTCCTGCAGTATTGGTTTTGAGGGGACAAAGAGACAGTTATTCTCTCTATCACCTCCTGCCATGCTGCTTGCTTTCCCACCACTCTGGGCTGTGGCCACTGCTCACTTGAAGGAGAACAAGGACAGAGTAGTTGTTTTTTCTGAGCCCAGATATGCTGACCCCCACCCCTGTCCTCCTGGTCCCGAAGCCCTGGCCAAGTATACTGCATAGTGATCTCGAGGGAATCACTGAACAGGCCTTGAGGCAGGAACTATTATCATCTCCTTGTAAAGATTAGGAAACCCAAGCCCGGAATGGTGGCACATGCCTGTAATCCCAGTGACTAGGGAAGCTAAAGCAGGAGGATCATAAGCTCAAAGCTAGCTTCAGTAACTTAATGAGATCCTGTCTCAAAACAAAAAATAAATAAATAAAAAGGGCTGGGGATGTAGCTTGATGAGTAAATACCCCTGGGTTCAACCCCTGGTACCAATAAAATAAAACAAAAAATGAATTTAAAAAAGAATGAAAAGAAAATTAAAAAAAAAAAAAGATTGGGAAACACAGACTCGAAGAGGTAAAGTGGTTTATTCAAGGTCACCTGATTAGGGAGGGGGGATACCAGACTTGAAGGATCCAAGTTGCCTTCCTGGCTGGGTTGGGCTGCCCGCTGAGCTCCTGGGTATTTGGGCCCTCACACAGGAAGGGAGAACCTCTGGATGCTGGCTGCAGGCAGGGGCTTGGCAAGAGCTGACCCCAGAGCCTGCTCCAGTTGGTAGTTCTGGAGGCAGAGGGCCCTTAATGAGCCACTGGACAAGCCTGAGATGCAGCTGGCCTCCTACAGGTGCCAAGACCTCTGATGTGCAAGGGAAGGTTGCCTGGGCCACGTCCCTAAGCTCTCTCCCCCGAGAGTGGATGATGAGGGGTATATAGAATATAAAGTAGTCAGGGTGGCAGGCAGGGGCTGACCCTAAGAGGCTGTGGAGGTTGGGACAGGGTTTTAGTTCCTAATCCCTGAAGTAGTGGGAAGCCATGGTAGCATTTGCATTTTGGAAGTAATAAAAAATAACCAACACTACGAAGTATTTGTGTCAGGCCCAGTGATTTCCTGGAATATCTCACTAGATTTTCACATATGTGAGAATGGAATTCTTCCTATTTTATCAATGAAGGGCTTTACATGAGAGATGTTAGAGACTCATCTAAGACAGCCAGAGAGGAAGCCATGGGGTCTGTGTCTCAGACTGCAGGGTCTAGGTTCAGAACTGCAGGTCACACAGAGCCCACCAAACACTCATTACAAATTCCAGAAGTGGAAATGATTATTCTCATTTCACAGTTGAGGAAGCAAGCACAGAGAGGTTTAGCAAGTTGCCTGAAGCCACATAGCTGGCAACCGGAACTTCCCTTTGTTTCTCATCAAATGGTCTTGAAAAATGTTCTAGGGTCCCTGTGGGAAGGTTGGGAGGGGATGCACAGTGGAGACAAGGAGTGGGACCAATGAGTGAGAAAGAGAGTGAGAAAGAGTGAGAAAGAGAGGTGATAAAATGTAGCAGACACATTTAGGAACTGGTAAAACAGATTGGCCTTGAGGGGCTGGAAGGGGTTGGGGTAAGGGTGCAGCCAGGCAGGCTTGGGATTGACTTGGTGCAACTGGAATAGTGGGCAGATCTGTTCTCTGAGGCAGACCGGACTGTGGGAGCACATGTCAGATCTGGGAGGCAGTGGGTTTGAGGCAAGGGCAGCACCATGCAGGGGAAAGTCAAGGAGATGGTTTGTTCTCAGGCCCGGAACTTGGAGGGACAGACATTCAGCAGATTAGGCTAGGTGGAGGCAGGGGTGAGGGCTGCCAAGGAGAGGGACAGTGAGGAAAGGGCCAAACCCAGCTCGAATGCCCCTGTGAGGAGGGGATCTTGGGGGAGGAGGAGGAGGTCAGGGAGGAGGCTGCAGCCTGCTGGGTTGAGCCTTCTGAGGGCAAGAAGAAATGGATTAAAAGTGTCTCTGTTCAGTATTGCCTGGCATCAGGAGCCATTTTGGTGGTGTCAGAGTGGTCCAGGGGTGATATGAAGAGACTGGGATTAGCTTGGGGAAGCTAAACCAAAACAGAGAGGTATAGAGGGGAAGGCACTCCTGGGGGCTCTGGTGGGAGATCCTCAGCTGTGACTCAGCAGCTCCTGGTGCCCTTAGGGCTGAGGAAGCCCCCTAAGAACCCTCCTGAGGATGCAGTGATAAGGAGCCATTGGAAGCCAAGGTGAGAGGCCTCAGGAGATACCAGCTCTGCTCACACTTTGAACTGAGCAAGGCAGTCCAGCCTCAGAACTGTGAGAAATAACTTTCTGTTGTTAAAGCCATCTGGCCTATGGTGTTCTATCATGGAAGCCCTGACTAGGACTAGGACAGACAAGCCGGCAAATCAAGTGAACAGAAGGTGAGAGGGAGAGAGACAAAAAGATGTCAAGAGACACAATACAGAGACAGAAAGAGACTTGAGGGTGAGGGAGAATGAATCCTCCATGGGATGCGAGATCCCAGGGAGGCAGCCTGGCTACAGCCTCCTCCTTCATGGCAAATGAGCATGGGGGTGTTTCAGGGAAGGCAGGAGTTTTCTAGCTGAGACTCCACAGCAAATGAGGCAGAAGTGGGAACAGAGATTTGGAGGAGCTACTGTGCAGATATCTGAGGCAGTTGGTATTTGGGGGCTGGGAGGGGATGCCCAGATGCCCAAATCTTGAGTAGGACAGATGAACTTGGGGTTTCTGGCCAAAGGAGGGTTCTGAAATGAGAAACTGTGGAATCTAAGCTGGGAAGGGTGGGCCATGGAGAATGAATGAATACAGAGACGTTGGCTCTTTTGCACTTGTCTTTGAAAGCTACAACCAGGCCAGGATGCCACCTGGGTACAGGCCTGAATGAGGTCCCCTCCTGTGTTTGCTAGAGGAGGTTAAGTGAAGAGAATAGGGCAAGTGACAAGAATAGAGTTCAACCCTTGTGTTTATCCTGGTGGCATGGTTTGGGGACCTTGGAGGGTTCCTGGGGGCTTCCTCAGCCCTAAGGGCACCATGAGCTGCTGAGTCACACCGACCCGGCCATCATGCACAGCACGATACCTATCTCCACTCAGGCTTAGATAGTACATCATGTTGACCATAGATCCAGAAAAAGCCCAGGACACAATACATGAGCCTGCACTGATCCACAGGAAGAGCCTAGGAAGCAGCCTGGCCACCAGGAGGAACTAACTGCCTGCAGACCCCAAACCTCTGACTACATCATCCCCCACCCTCTCCCAGACAGGCTGGGGAACAAAATGGGCCTGGATTCAATCCAAGGCCTGAACTGTGTTTTCTTAACCTCTCCCTGAGTCCAGAGGACCCATCTGTAGGGTGAGGAATAGGAGTGACTGTCACCCAGGCAGAATCCTTCCCTTAGGCCCTCATGACCAGACCACGGGGAAAGGGGCCAAGGTAAACCAAGCATTTACCTGTCTTGGCATTCCACCATCACCAAGAGAGGGGCTGGGTGGGCATTATGCTGATTTTATAGAGAAGACAGGGAGTTAGGTCCAAGGTCCAACTCTGCTGCTGCGCCCTTCCCAATTCTCCCCTGTGACCTTGGGGGCCAGTAGCAGACTTCAAGGACCCAGGGCCAGGATCCCCTTACCTGGGTCTGGTGGCCTGCTCCCCGCCTGCATGCCACCTAATGGGGGTCCTGTGTCTGGCCCCAGGAGCACAGCAGACCCATCTGAGCAGCTCTCTGTTATGAGAGGGGAGGCCCAGCCCACCCCGCCAGCCGCCTGGGGCCCCATGTATATTTAATGATGTCTATTATTCCTGTTTTGTCTCTGGAAAGGAACATGCAGCTGATAGGAGAGCCAGGAACAGCCAGAAGAGCTGGGCAGTAGCTCCCTCCACACTCCAGCCTGGCATGAGGCCCTGGGGGAACTCTCTGCCCCTCCTGATAGTATAGGACAGTTGGCTCACAAAAGGCACAACCCCTCTGGGAAGCCTTCCCTGCAGCTCTGTACTCAGCATTTTTGTTGCTTCCACAGAGGACAGGCACAACCCCTGGCAAACAGTAGGCCTCAGCCATCCCTTCATACCTGGCTTGAGGTCATAGGAAAGCAACCAGCTACTCTGCACTCCCAAAGGGGCCTCCTTGCTACTCCAGAACATTCGCAAGGGCCTCCTAGGGATGATACCCACTCTGACAGCTGGGCCTGGCCTTCAGAGGAGACATATTGGGCTCTGAAGCCTTTGGTCAACCCTCCTGGGCCTGTCCTGAGCCTGGGCCAGCCTCATTCCCACTCTGATTGCCAGGTTCATTGTTGGCCCCAGCCCCCTGCCCAAGCTAGAAATAGAGTCCAACAAGTTTACAAAATTTCCCTTAGTCTGAACGGAAATAATTTTCATTCCTTTATTTTAGAAAGGAGAGCAAGGGGATTAGAGAGAAAACAGAGTCCAAACTCATGAGTCCCAGGTGTGCAGGGCAGGGTCCTGGGGTTTGTGCTGGGCAGGGGCTGCCCTGGGAAGGGAGGCACTTTAGGACCACTCAGGCTGTGATCTGGTTTCCACCATGGGACAGCCCCATTTGGGGGATACTTACGGGGCTTTTGTCCTGGGAAAGCCCTTTCCTGGAGTACCAGAGAATCTGGCAAGAGCTGAGGGAACAAGGTACCGTGACAGTAGCCACAGCCTCAGGGATCCATCTCCCCAATTAGTATTGAGCCTGCTACTAGTTTTAGGCCCTGGTTGGGGAGTAGGTAGGTAACTTGCTCCCTCAGTGCCCAAAGGGGATCAGGGGCAGATATAGGCTATCGGATCCCAACTTGGAACCCCAACAGGGGGATCAGGCTCATGGGGAATGTCCCCAGCAGAGCCCAAGTCCCTCAACCTCATCCCTCTGTCCCAACACTCTTCATCATCTGCCTATTGAAGAAGCTTCTGGAAACAGCAGATTCGAGGGACCCTTCCCTGGGGCATACGTATTTGAATTCTTCCTGTTTGGGCTTTTGTGTATCCCGGTGGGACCACCTCCCCAGATGAGATTGGCAGGTGCTGCTACTTCTTCACAATCTGGATGACATCCTCATGTTCCATGGTGTGGGTGAGGCCCACTCGCTGTGGGCTGTACTTGGTGCTGGTGCCCTGGGTAGGGATGGGAGAGAGGGGCCATGTCAGCCTCTGGACTGGTCAAGGCTGGAGTTGTACTGGAGGTGAGTGCCAGAGTAAAGTGGAGGCCCTGGCACCAGTAGTCCCACAGGCCCCCAATAGCATGATGTCCCAGTGGTCTGACTATCCCTAAATCTCAGAGTGGGGATGCCCATGTCTAGGCTGAGTGGGTCCACACACTTCATAAAGCAGAACAGCCATAACAGCCCACGTGGAGGAGGGCAAATGTCTTGCTCTGAATCTAACCCAGGGGTCACACTGCACCTGAAGCCCCACCCGCCTCCACCTGAACTTACCCACACCAGGGCGTACTTGAATTGGCTGGCAAGCGACCGGTGGATGCGGTGGCACTAGAGGACAGGAGAGAGTCAGAGAAGCAAGTTCCTGCTCAACCCACCTGAGCTCAACTGTATACCCAAAGTCTAGGGCACATGCTGAGCAGCAGCTATTCCCATAGCAAATACCACAGCAACTGAGATCTTGAGTCAAGGGATACCACATGGCTTCCTAGTTATGGCTGCAAGTGGATCTGACATTCCCACTCCTGGGCTTGCCCAAGAGCTGCAATGCTTGGCAGGAACACTCCTGTGGTTTTACAGCCCTCTGCCTGCCCCTCCTGAAGGCAATCTGACAGATGTTATTTCAGAATGGGCCAGGATGGCTTTTCAGGACACTGGCCTCAGTCTGAAGCCACAACTGCTTGGTTGCTGTCTATTGTTGGCTCTAGTGGTGGCCTGCAGCCCACCCCACACATCACATCCCTGCTCCCTGATGCCCCACCACAGCCTACATTCCTCGACACTCCTGGTTAGAGATGAAGGTCACAGCAATCCCGGCAGTGAGGAAGTTGGAAAGAGACAATGGAGGGGCAGCCAGCAACTGCCCCAGAATGTGGACCACTGGGTGCCACTATGATGGCAGCACAGTGGCAGTGGCAGGGAGCAGACTGTGCAACATTGCTTCTCCTCCCAAGTGCCCACAAGTCTTACAGGCCCAGGTCTGTAAGAACTTTTCCTGAGCATATACAGGAAGCTAGCTGATTCTGATCTCCTTTGGGTGACCAAGTGTTAATACTTTAGATATGAGGTGTCCCCCTAAAGCTCATGGGAAAGACAATGTAAGAATTTTCAGAGGTGAAAAAAATTAATTAGGAGAGTGGATTAGATTATTAATCAGTGGGTTAATTCACCAACAGGGGTCTAGGACCAGGTGGATTACAAGGGCCCTGTGGGTCTGTAATCCCTGGATGAGAAAAATGAGGCAGAAGATGGGGAAGTTGGGACAAGATCATGGATCTGGCTGTGGTCAGCATACAAGCACAGTTCCTGGGCAGGGCAGAAGACTCACTTATATACTGTGGCAACTGGGACAGGTAAGTGTCACCTGTGAGGAGGGTGGGCTAAAAGGGAGGTGGCCAGTGAGGGGAAGGCCCCCCAAAGTCCATCCCCAGCCCTCTGGCTTCTTCTCGCTCCTGAGTCTGCTGCCTGCTGCCTTGGCCTCTGCTCTTTACCTCTGCTCCTGCCTCTGGGCCTTTGCACCTGCTTTTACTGTTGCCTGGCACACCCTCCTCTTCCTGTTGTCCCATTCTTTCCTTCAGATGCAGCTAAAGCCCACATCCCCTCTTGCAAGCAGCTGGGCCTGTTGGGGTAGGGAAAACTCCCCCAGCAATACAGGAAAAATCTAGAAAGGGCCAACATCTATTTTCTATAGCCTGCTGGGCTCCTGGGAGGGGACACAGCAGTTAAAGGCTCAGGAACAAGCCTGTGGGATGGAGCCTCCAACATGGAGCTCCTTTTGTGGGTTCTCTTAATCTTCATGGCTCCTGCTTGGCCTGCTGACCCTTACACTCAGGTCCATAGGAAGATGTGATTTTTGCCTTACCCTCATTTGTCTCGTCATCTGGAGGCCAGCACCCTGAGGCCTTGGGTTGAATTTAGATATGTGAGACCAGACTGCAGGACTACACACCACTGACTTTCTGAGAGAATACAGAGACAATGGGGTCTCATAGGGTCCCCTGCCTCCATAATACAGATCCAGAGAAGAAATGGGTGAAAGAAAAACAAAACCCAAGAGAACAGAAACCCAGAAACCCAGGAAGATGGTTATGTGCTCTGAAGCACTGTCTCAGTTTTGGGTGGGCTCCTGCAGGGTCACATTCAGGCAACAGAGTTACGGACAGGCAAAAGCACCCTCATGTTCCCTGAGCCTGGAGCTCCCTGCCTGGGATGCCTTACCCTGAGTCCACTGTGAGATCTGGCTTGTTCCACAGGCCTGATCAGGTTGCCTCCTCCAAACTGCCTTCCTGACCTCTGTGTGGATCTGGTGCCATCTCCACCACCCATAAGTACAACTGCTTAGTTCTAGGATTGGGTGCTTGCCAACTACTGACCCCAAAGGACCCTAATTCTGGCAAGACTGGGCTACTGTGTTCAGTGTTGATGCTCAATAAACACATGCTGAGGGCAGGAAGAAGTCAAAGCCGCCCGGGGCTGAGGAGTCAGATGGGATAACAGGGTGGGGCAGGCCAGGCTTGGGGCTAAGTGGCTAGTCTGCCACCAGGTGAGGTGACAGAAGTAGGTCTGAGGTCTCTCCCAGACTCACAGCTCCAGTCCCGATAGAGAAACCTTCTCATAATATACAAATACCAGGGGCAGTAGCTGCCTTGGACTGAACATGAGAGAGGACAACAGCCATGGCCCCAAGGAGTCTGTAGCACCAGAAGCAGGGTGACAGCACCACTGCTCACTGCCATCACCCTGTGCCAGGTGGGATTGTGAGAGCCTTACACATTTGCCCTCATTTCCTCATTTGCTGTGACCTTCCTAATTATCAGGGAGGCCAGCACCATTATCCCACCTTATAGAAGGGCAGAGCCCCAGCATGCAGGTGGGAAGGGGTAGCATGGACTCAACCCTGGCCCATTTAACTCCAGACCCTGCCTTAGCATCCAAGAGCCAGGTGAGCCAAGCACCCCAGGCAGAATGGAAATCCAGGGTCCACAGAGCTCCCACCCTTGTTTGAGGAGGTTTCAACTCACCACGTGCTCCACAGAGGCGCCTTTCCGGAGAATGATGGCATCTGTGAAGTCTGGCCTCTCTACGGGGAGAGATGGAGCAGGGGGAATAACACCAATGGGTCATGGCCCATGCTGCAGAAGCCCTTCTGGTCTCCCACACCTTGACCTAAGCTTGCCCCCCTCAGAACAGACCCTTGTGCTATCTTCTATAACTTTGATCATAATAGAAAATCATATGTCTGCCATCTCATTGGCCATGATGGCACTTATGGAGATGAGCTGCTTGGAGCATCTGGATTGAATGGGCAGGAAGTGAGTGGCTGTTGGAACCTAGGCAGGAAGCAGTAGCTCTCCCTTTGCCAGCAAGGTCAGGGTTGATGCAAAATGCCCAGAATACACACACTGGGTCCCCAGGGCCTATCAATGTGTGACACAAGGAAAACAACTAAAGCTCCTGATGTGAGGCCTGCCACTGCAGAGAGAGGTCAGGAGGACAAGGACTGCTGTGGTTAGGGGGGTACTCCAGGGCAGCCTCCACCAGCTGCCCCGGCACTCAGCATTCTCTGCCACACAGGCTGACATAGAGGTTTCCACCAGCCTGGGATGGAGAGCAGTAGCCTGCTGTGAGAGACAATCTGGGCCAGGGCTGGCACTGGGGTCTCTGGCCTAGCAGGTTAGCAGCCCCCCGGGAGGGGTGAAGCTCAGTCATTTCTTAAGCTGGGTCCCACCAGACTCACGTCCTCTCTTCTTGGTATAGATGCAGGTCAGGGCCAAGTATTCCCAAAGCATCTCCAGCAGGTAGTCCAAGTTCAGCTTCATGCCACAGCTACAGGGAAGGGAAGTGTTTAGTCAGGCAGCAGCCTAGGGGACTCTGAGGCTTCTCATTTGAAAGAATGACCTCTGCTGCCCAGCACCAAGGCCAGTATGGCCCTGCCAGCCCCCATGGGGAAACTAGTCTGTCATTCTGATGCACCCCTTGCTACCAATGACTATCATGCTCAGAGTTCAATGTCTCCCTTAAGGTCAGTAAAGCTATGCTCTATGAAGGGCCCACAGACTCTGCCTGACTCAGGTGTGTTGTGAGAGACTAACTGGGTTGAAATGGGATCATGGGCAGAGACTGAGAACTCTGATACCCAGAGTTCACAACACCCTGAGAAGAGAGAGGGGTTGCCAAGGACCCAGGACAGCCCACAGGGATTTCAGCATGAAGAAGAAAGAACCTAGGGTCGGGGGAGACAGGTGGGATTGAAGGCAACTAGACCTATGGGGAACCCTGACTTGACTGAGTGATTCCAAATGGCATCCTGACCTCTGGAGAACTGTTGTGAGCATGAGCAGGTAAAGGTGTCCATGCTCTCATGCCCTGAGGACAGGCATGTCCTTAGGCAGTCCGAGTGGCCTGGGATATATTAGGAGGGAGGACAGGAGCTAAGACTGCCCTATGAAAGGGACACTGCTCTTTGTAGGGGCTGCAATGTCCCAGGAAATTGTCCTCATCCATCATTTGCAGCAGCCACCCCCACGTGGTCCCTAAGCAACTTGCTCCCACAGGCTGGGCTTCACTGTGAAGTTGCAGAGTGCCTGGTCTGAGTCAGGAAACCAGTAAAGTCAAGTATTCAGTCCATCCCAAAGAGAAACCCTGCAGGGTAAGTGCTGGGGTGAGTAGCTGTCAGCACAGTGCAGCCAGTTTGAAGAGTACCCGGGGACCCATCCTGCAGAGAAGGGCAGGAAGTGGGTGGCCAGGGGTGGACCTTGCCCATCTGAGAGCTTAATTCCCTTTTCCCTCTGAGCTGAGCTGTGGTCCGACAGAAGCCACACTTTCCAGAGCACCAGAAGAGGAGGTTGTACTGGGGCTTTGCAGGGCGCTGTGGTTCATTACTAAGCCAAGAAGACTCTCAGCCATTCAACCTCAATGCTGAAATCCTTCTCTGCTTGTTTAACCAAAGCCCATCAGATATCAAGAACAGGCCAATGGCACCAGTGGCACTGAGGCAACTGCATAGTTTCCTGGACCTCATGAACAGAGGGTTCTCCTCTAGGAGGAGAAACTGGACTTCATGAGGTCACATGAAGCCAAAGATGACTGGTTTTTCCTACCCACAGCTGAGGTAGCTAGGCCTTTAGGTTGGGATGAGAACACAGAGAAAGGATAGTAAAGTATCAGGAAGTCAGTGCCTTACCTGATGACTACACTGTTGGGTTTCCGGGCCAGGCGGTCCACTTCTTCCATGGAGATCTGGTCAATTTTATTATACACCTGAGATTGAAAAGGTGGAGATGGGTAGCGGGGAAGGAAAGAAGCAGAACAGGGCAGGAAAGGATCTCATGTCTATACCTGCTTACCTCACTCACCTCAGTACACCCTCTCCCCCACTGCTGTCTCAAGGATGGGGAAGGGTATAGGGGCTTGGGGAGTTTCCCCCAAAAAAGGAATGACTGGGCTACAGCCCTGGTTTGAAGCTCTCCATGTCCATAAGAATGAAGCAGCGATTGAGGCAGAGGGCAGGGAGGAATGCGGACAGCTCCAACTCTCTCTGCTCCTCTCGAGGAGTCTGCCCAAGGCAGAAGCAGCAGCAGCTAGTCACTGAGGTCATAGAAGCTCAGGAAAGGCAACCAGGGGAAAGGCTACATGGCCTGGGGCCAGGGCACTCCACCCACATGGGCACCCCTGAGCACTGGTACCACTTACATACAGGCAGGGCATGTACACCCGGTTGCCCACGATCACATCGATGAACTCATCCGGGGAGCAGTCTTCTCGGAAAAGCACTTCTGCATTGAAGATCTCTGAGGGGCTCAGATTAAGGGCAACTTGTGCACCAGCCAGCCCCTCGTGCCCCAAGAGCTCTAAAGATACCCAAAGAGCTAAGCAAAAAACATGCTGGCTAGAAGAGGCCTTGACCATGATCTGCTTGCAAGGTTCTACAAATTCCTTTTTTTTTTTTTTTTTTTTTTTTTTTTATATTTTTAAAGTTGTTGATGGATCTTTATTTATTTGTATGTAGTACCAAGGATCGAACCCAGTGCTTCACATGTACTAGGCAAGTGCTCTACCACTGAGCTACAACCCCAGCCCTCTACAAGATTTTAAAGCTTGAGGAGTCCTCTCATTGTTCACCCCAAGCCCCAATACATAAAAATTTTCAACCAATAAACCATTTAAATCTTTGTGGTCCGGCAAGGGGAAAAATGTACTTCTAGGATCCCCAAAACACCTCCCTGGAACTCTAGGGAGGTGTTTCCATGCACGAACATCATGTGAAAGCTGGTCTAACACAGCCTATTCCACAGGCACTTTCCCTCTGGGGGTCATTCTGCCCCTACCTGCACATCTCTGGTGACCAGGGGATTATAACTTGCTTGGCCTGTCGCATCTGACTCTATGGGTTCTCCCTGTGCTGAGTTCAACTCTGCTTCTGAGGCCCTGGCCTGTCCTCCAGGCCTCAGATAAAAGGTATGCACAAAGCCTGATTCTTCCTGAGGCTTCTCCAGGCCGGGAACCCCCAGTCCTCAGGTTGTTTCCCATGACATCTTGTCTTTCTTCCAGATGTCACTGGTCACAAGGGTTCTAAACCCAATGAGGAGCCAGGAAGCCTTACTTTGGTGCTTGTGGCAGCCCTGGCAAGCTCATGCAGCCTGAGTGGAGCTTTTCCAGAGATTACTCAGATGGCTCAGGGGTTGTTGAGGGCAATCTGCTATCTCCATGGGCCAGGTAGCCTTCTGTCTAGGATGTCCCAACTGCCCTTTGGGAAGGATACTGTACTCATGCAGGATGAGCTGCACAAGCTTCTCCGAACACTGGGTCAACGTGACTGTTGAGTTAAAGGAGATGCCACCACCTTTCTTGGGCTGATGCAGGAGAGAGGAACAGGGAGAGGTATTGACTAAGAAGTAATAGCGATGATCCCTTGGCCTCCACCAAGGCCCAGGCAGTCCAGAGCTATCACTGCTCTGGCCAGAGGGAGCCTACCTTGAAGTAGATATTGGGCTTGTGCTTGTTGAGGCGGATGCCCACTGACTCCAGCTCCTTCTCCAGCAGACCCCTAGATAGAGCACTGCATGAGTCCCTCATTGGCTGCCCATAAGCAGGCTGTGCAGCTCCCACATTAACCAGGAAGCCTACCCAGATGGAAACCAACTCCCTCCTTGACCCCCAGCAACCCAATGCCCCAAAGCTGCAGTGAAACCACTAAACCCTTCTGTCATAGTCAGAGGAGAAGCCGGCCTAGTGTATAATCAGCATGCATGGGCAAGCAGCATGAGTCCCTGGGAAGTAACCAGGTGAGGAGTTACCTGGGCCCTAGGACTCTCCCCTGCCAACCCCCAGGTCTACTGCTGCAGAAGCAGGCTGGTGTGCCCTTGGACAATAGGCTGTGGGGAGGGTCAACACTTCTGCTGCTTGGGGCTGGGCTTGTGGCAGATTTTGGACCATGATTGGGGCACCTAGACCTCTGCGGAAAGGAACCAAAGCCAGGTCATGCTCCTCCTTCCCCAGCCCTAAGATGCCCCTGTGCCATCTAGACACAGCCTGGAGGAGAACACATCCCAGGCTGGGGGCTGCTGGTTTAGAGATGAAGTCACGGGGCTGGGGAGATAGCTCAGTCGGTAGAGTGCTTGCCTTGTAAGCACAAGGCCCTGAGTTTGATCCCCAGCACCCAAAAAAAAAAAAAAAAAAAAGGTAGAGATGAAGTCACTAGTAATTCCATGTGAGAGCCAGGGACCCACGGAGCACCCACCGTGAGCCCAGGAACGCAGGGGACCCTCCCTAGACAAGTAAGCCTGCCCCCCTGCCCCACCGCGCAGACCTCTGCACCTCTCCCTTGGTAGCGTCCAGCATCATGATGACAACATCAGCCGTACGTGCCACAGCAATCACTTGACGGCCACGACCTTTCCCTGGATAGGTGGAAGAGAAGTGGTTACACACTGGCAAGACATAGCCATATATGCAGGACCTCCACCCAGCCCATAGCATTGGAAGCTCCTGTTCTTTACAGAGCCACCATGGTCTTGACATGACATCCCTATCCTGTGATTTCCTCAGTGTTCTTCCTCATAGACACTTGTTTTAGAAGTCACCACCTTAAGTGGAGTGGCAGGATAATGACAGACCTGCTCTCCCCATCCCTACCTCGTAGCAAGCCCAGGTTAGAAGCTTTGTGAACATTTCTTCACTTAATCCTTAGAACAATGCTGTGAATGTGGTATTTCTCTGCCCATTTTACAGATAAGAAAACAGAGGCAATCACTTGCTTGAGATCATAGAGATAGTATACACCAGCATTTGAACCTGAGCCTGTCCTTTCTAGAAAATGGAGTAACAGAACAAGGGATCCAGGGTGATCTCCATGACAGTCCACCGGATTCCAATAATCAGTGTCAGAGCTCCACTGTCTCCCACCCACCCACCTGTCCCTCCACACACCTTGTGCTGCGCCTTCAATGATTCCAGGAAGGTCCAGGAGCTGGATGTTGGCACCTTTGTACTAGGGAGCAGAAGAGAACAATGTAAGGTGAGGTTGGCTCACAGCTGCAAAAGGCATGCTTGACCCCGGGACACCTATGACAGCTCTACACTTCAGGGCTTATGGGAAACACAGATGCCAACTATGTCCACATGTGAGCCTCATTCTCATCGCAGCTCGGCATTGCCAGGAGCCTAGGAGATGAAGAACTGCTCGGGGAGGGCTTTTTTTAAAATTTATTTTATTTTATTTTTATTTTTTGTAGTTGTAGATGGACAGAATGCCAGTACCTCACACATGCTAGACAAATGCTCTGCCACTGAGCTACAGGCCCAGCCTTGGGGAAGGCTCCTGAGATCTAGTTCCATAAAATTCATCACTAATGATAACAATCCTTCACAAAGAAACTGTTTCACCTTGGAGACTCAAGGTCACGACACTTGCTGCCCAAGGCAAGAACTTCCCAAGGCAAGAACTTCACAAGGCTTTGAAGTTTTACAGGAGACGAAGGATCAAGCCAACCAGCAGTTAATGACTAGAGCTGAGGTAGTGTGGGGAACTGAGCACTAAAAGGAACCAGGCAGAGTTGCCATATGGTGGCCTGGTCTCCTAGAATGAGTCAGGGTTCCAGGTCCATTTATGGGGTCCCCAGAAGTGCCAGGACTTCAGGGCAAAGCAGCTCAGCTCAGAGCCTGACCCCAAACAGGAACACCCACCCTCTTACTTATACACACATGAAAAGCATCTGCAAAAATACAAAAAAGCACACATCCTTGCCCCTCCTGGGTCCCAGCATATCCCACTTACTTCAATGACCCCAGGGATACAGGTCAGAGTGGTGAACTCATATGATGCAGCTTCACTGGCTGTGGAGGTCATCAGACTCAGGAAGGTGGACTAAGAGAAAAAGAAGATCAATGCACTGAGAAGTCCCACTCCTGTCTCCTAGGACAGTCCCCACAGGGAAAGATACCTACTGGGTGTGGGCAGTATGAAGAGCCTTCCTTGCCCCGGTCTATAGATTTTGGTAGGTGATTCAAGAATAACTGCTCAGCTGAGACTCTCCTCTGGCCCTGTAAGGATGGATTAGGCACCAGAGGGCCCCTATGTTTCTTGGCCTCAGGTCAGTCTAAGGTGAAAGTGGGTACCTGATTTCTAAGGTGTTCCCTTCCTGGTCCCACAGCATGTATGAATTCAGGATCCAGGGTTTGCTCTTGACCCAGGAAGGCTGAGAGTGGTCCTGCACATGAATAGATACAATGATTGGGGAGCAATGGCTGCCAAGACACTGAACAAGGGTACTGAAGGCAATCTTTGGGATACTGTATAATCCTGTCTGACCTTTGTGAGTGAGAAGCCTGGGTCTTTCCATGATAGGAGAGCTATGTTCCCAATAGTGCAGGTATTCCGTCATAGGGCCCAGATCCCAGGGGGCACAACCCTCTGTAACTACAGAGGCTTTTATCAATTTCTTTCTCTGATGCACATACCAATTATATAGGCAAGAAAACAAATGCAACAAAACACTACCCCCTGTATATTGCCCCACATGCAGCAAGCATTCAAGAAATGGCTGCTGTTGCCCATTTCCCCATTCCTGGCCCAGAAGAAGGAGCTCCACCCACTGTTTATAGTGAACTGACTCAGAAGTTGCCCTGGCACCAATGCAAGCC
The DNA here is from genome assembly GCF_902686445.1 of Sciurus carolinensis. Taxonomy (NCBI): domain Eukaryota; kingdom Metazoa; phylum Chordata; class Mammalia; order Rodentia; family Sciuridae; genus Sciurus; species Sciurus carolinensis. Next base: position 41,187,084 of record NC_062215.1, on the reverse strand, counting down.
CTGACCATTGGCTCATGTGGCCTGCATCTGAGCAGCCTCCTCACTGACCTTGTCTCTACCCTTTCTTTGCCTGCTCTTGCCTATCATCTGTACAGCATCCAATGATTCTGTTAAAAAGTTAAGCCAGCAGCTGGGCGTGGTGACACACACCTGTAATCCCAGCTACTTGGGAGGTTAAAGCAGAAGGATTGCCAATTCGAGGCCAGTCTCAGCAACTGAATGAGGTACTAAGCAATTTAGTGAGCCCCTGGGGATGTGGTTCAGTGGTAAAGTGCCTCTGGGTTCAATCCCCAGTACCAAAAAAATAAAATAAATAAAAAAGTTACATTAGCACCCAGATTCTGGTTTCTAATACCAACCATTCTCTAATAAAAGAAACCAGGGCTCTGTGGAGAAATGGCAGATCCCAGACTAGGGCAGAGAATAAGTAAGATGAGTCTTAAGCATTCTGTGGTGTCAGTGAGTAAGTGCTGGAAAAACACAATGATAGGAATATGTCAAAGAAGCCAGGCTCAATGACAGAGTGTTTGACCAGCATGTGCAGGGCCCTGGGTTTCATGTCAAGCACCACAAAAAACAAACAACAACAAAAAAAAAACACCAAATGAAATACCTCCAAAACTAGAACAATCTGAACAACAAAACAGCAAGGTAAGGATTAGACTCCAAAGAAGTAAATACCTACAAGGCCAAGCTGATATCAATGACTGAATAAAACAAATGTCTGGGGAATGAAACTGATGAAATCATGTTATGCGCACATACAAATATGCCATAATGAATCTCACTATTATGTATAATCATAATACACCAATAAAAAAAGATAAAACAAATAATTGTGGATCTGGGGGGTGGAGCTTAGTGGTAGAGCACATACTTGGCATGTGTCAGGCTCCGGGTTCCATCCCCAGCAACAAAACAAATTAAAAAAAAATTAAACTGGAGAAAAGAGACAAATCTCCTATACAAACTAATTTCAAAAATTTATGTAGATCACCCCCTCAAGGAGGTGGAGTTATGACCAATTAAGTGTGGATGTGCATAGTGACTTTCCTCTCAAGGGTACAGAACTGGAAGAGGGGGGAAAACAGCAATTCTGCAGTGGAAAAATCTGAACATACTACCTTGGCCAGTTGGTCAAAGTCAACATCAACACTGCTCAGGCATGCTGATAGTACCAACCCTTAATACAATGTGATGGAAAACAGCACTTGACCTCTGTGGGCTTCCTCCCTACACCAAAACTCCAACTTTTTGCAAAGGTTAAGGTCATCAAGTCAAATAAATCTAAGAAACTGCCTAGAAGAGTCTAGTGAGACATGGCAAATATTATTTGGGACCGGGTGTGGTAGTGCATGCCTATAATCCCAGTAGCTCAGAAGTCTGAGGTAGGAGTATATCGTGAGTTCAATGCTAACCTCAGCAACTTAGCAAGATCCTATCTCTAAATAAAATATTAAAAAAAGGGCTGGGGATGCAGTTCAATGGCTAAGCATCCCTGGGTTCAATCCCCAGTACCAAAAAAAAAAAAAAAAAAAAAAAAAAAGATGTGGGATCCACACAGTAGGGAAAGGTAAGGAAATCTGAATAAGGTAAGGACCTGAGTTGAACATGAACAGGTCAACAATGATTCATTACTTGTGACAAGTGTGCGATCCTTATACAAGATGTTAACAACAGGGAAACCGAGTGTGGGGTACAATGGGAACTCTCTGAACTATCTTTGCCACTTTTCTGTAAAGACTATTCTAAAGGGGTTGGGGTTGTGGCTCAGTGGTAGTGAGTGTACTTGCCTAGCATGTGTGAGGCACTGGGTTCAATATTCAGAACTGCACATAAATAAATAAATAAGTACAATAAAGGTTCATCAACAACTAAAAAAATATTTAAAAAAAAGACTATTCTAAAATAAAAAGTTTATTTTAAAAAAGTAAATTGGGGAGCTGGGGTTGTGGCTCAGTGGTATGTATGCCTGGCATGCATGAGATACTGGGTTCAATTCTTGGCACTGCTTATAAATAAAAAGAAGTCCACAACAACTTAAAAAAAAAAATATATATATATATATATAAGTAAATTGGATCATGTTTCTTTTCTGCTCAAAACTATGAAATGATACTTATCTTACTCTCCATATACAATGTAAAACAATATGGATTTTACCACTGAACAGCTTTTCAGAAGGAAAATTTTCTTTCTTAGAAAACTAAGAAGTAAGTGGTGCTTACATCATTCTTTACTCTAAGCCAAAGTCCTTCAACAGCTCCAAGGTCCCCATCCTCTCCAACTAATCTCTGCTCTCCCTGGTGAGCATTCAAATCCAGCCATCCTCCCACCTCTCTACCCCAGCATGCCAAACGGACTTGCCCTGTTCCCTTTGCCTGGAAGGTTCTCACCTAGGGCTCTCCAAACTGCCTCACTTCCTTCAGGACTCTGTTCAAATAACCACTCACCAGATGTCCTGATGTAACTCAGGACCTTGCCCCACTCAGTTCACCACTTGATACACTCAGCCTGTATTTGTTTTCTGTCTTATTCTCTGGGAGAAGGGAGTTCTGTGTGGGCAGGGACAGAATTCTCTTGTTCCCTGACCTGTCTCCAGGACCTGGTGCAGTACCAACATAAGGTACACACTCAATACACACTGCACTGATGGATAAGGAGGGAGACCGACACCTGCTAATGAGAGGGAAGAGTACAGGGAGAGATAGGGTCTTCCTGGCCCAGGTGCTAACCCAGAGAGGCAGTGATGGGGAGGCATGGACAGTCATCTGTTTGAAGATGGTCTCTTGCCTTCCTCCCTATTATGGTTGAGATCTCGAACATCCCTTAAAGGCATATATATTGAAAGTCTGATTCCCACTGCAGCAATGTTAATTGGTGGGGGTTTTTGGAAGCAATTGGATCATGAAGGCTCTGAACTCATCAGTGGATTAATCCACTGAGGGATTCTTAGCTGAATGGCCTATTGGGAAGTGGTGGAAACTATAGAAGTGGAACCTAGTTGGAGGGAATGGGTCCTTGGGGGTTATGCCCTTGGGGACTGTATCTTGTCCCGGCCCTTTCTGCTCATTCTCTCTGCTTCCCAAGTTGCCAGGAAGCGAACAGCTTTTCCCTACCTTGCCTTTCTACCATAATGTTTCTGCCTCATCACAGGTCTAAAATCAATGGAGTCAGGTGATCACAGAGTGAAACCTCTGAAACCATGAGCCAAAAATCTTTCCTCCTTTTAAATAGTTTTTCTCAGGTATTTTGTCACAAAGACAAAAAGCTGACTAATACATTCCCCAAGGCCCACACTGACCATCACTGACCTTACCCACAGAGGGAAATCCAATCAGTGCCACTCGGGCATCGCCTGACTTCATGACATCAAAGCCCTCTCCTTTGGATGAAGCTGATTTGGATGGTTCCAGGAGCTGGGCCCGATACTTGGCGAGTTTTGCTTTCAGCAGGCCCAGGTGATACTCGGTGGCTAAAGGAGGCAAAACAAGATAAAAGGTAAGCCAGGCACGGTGGTGCACGCCTGTAATCCCAGAGGCTCAGGAGGCTGAGATAGGAGGATCATGAGCCCCAGCAATACCGAGGTGCTAAGCAACTCAGTGAGACCCTGTCTCTAAATAAAATACAAAGTAGGGCTGGGGATGTGGCTCAGTGGCCGGGTATCCCTGAGTTCAATCCCAGTACCAAAAAAAAAAAAAAAAAGCTAAGTATCAAGGAATCAAGGATCTTCAAATCTGATGGGTAAAGTGCAGCCTCACACATGACCAAGTGAAATCAAGAAAGAAAAAAAAAAACCACCCTCTGCTTAAAATATCTCTTGGATTCTCACTTCATTTAGAATAAGATCTCATCTTCTTCTTCAGACCAACCCCCATTTCAGAGATTCTCAATGGAGGTAGCACTGCTCCCTGGGGGGCATCCTGGAAATCCTAAGGATATTTTTTGTTCACTCTGATAGTAAAGTCATTGTTGGCATCTTTTGGACAGAGCCAGGGAAGTCAGCAGCCCTACAGGGTATGGATCAGTCCAGCACAACCAAGAATTTCTCAGATTCCACATGACTTGTCACATTCCAAAGACATTCACAAAGAGAAACCTGGGTTAGGATCCCCAGGGCCTAGAACCTAACTCTGCTGCCATATAAACACAGGGCATTTTTCTTTGGCAGTGTTAATATACATTGAAATTCCCCAAAATACAACTGCTGTGCACAGTAAGGGAAGGCTGTATCATGCTTTATTTGGTTTTTGTTCTTGTTTTTTTGACACCAGGCACTTCACCACTGAGTCACATCCCCAGCCCTTTTTTTTTTATTTTGAGACAAGGTCTCACTAAGTTGTTTAGGTCCTCACTAAATTGTAGAGGCTGGCCTCACACTTACAATCCTCCTGCCTCAGCCTCCCAAGTTGCTGAGATTATAGGCATGCATCACCACATCTGGAAATCACACTTTATTTGGAAATTTACCATTCTGGAATGCCATGCTGTCATGGCAATGCCTCTTGTGGGACGAGTGGCCAGCACAATCCACCTGCATTGGTCTGCACTGTGGTGTCACATCCCCTGTGATTCTACCCAAAGGTGTGTGTGCCTCACTTATTTCATTATAACTTACTTACACCTTGGCAGCCCCCCAGCATTCACATAGCAAAATAAACACTATTTTCATTATGAATTACTCTCCTTTTTTCTCCTCTTTATATTACTATTAGGACATTACATTCATTTTTTTTTTTTCAAAAATCTTTTACAATTTTTCTTCAAATATATGTTATATTATTAATGGGGAATTTTATTTCACATGTCAAAAAAACCTTTCTAGTAGAGGGAACTATAGCTGAGACTGAGAAGCAGGACTTCATGTGACCTAGCCCCTGGCTCCTTCTCCAACCATGTTCTCTGAACAAGCTGACCTCATTCCTGCCTTACGACCTTTGAACACGTTGTTCCCTGTACTTCAACCAGAGCTTCCCAGAGCTGGCTCCTTTTCACCATTCCAGGAGCAACTCAAAGGGCCCTCCCCTGCCTGGTCTCAGGGAGCAATGTCAAATGGCAGTTGAGAGCCTGTGCTTGGAATTCCACCCAGCTAGTACTTGCTGCTTTACTTTGGAAAAGTTACTTAATCTTCTTGTACATCAGCCTCTTAACCTGCAAAAAAGGGATGTTAGCAATAACAACCATGTCAGATTTCTGTAAGGCTTAGAGAAAGTGCAGGAACACCACTTAGCACATAGCGAGTACTCAATTAAAATTGGTTATTATTCATAGTAAACCCCACCCTTCCCCAGGCTTGTCTTAGTCTCATGACCCTGTTTACTGTCTTTACTGCTCTTAGCACTATTTTAAACTATCTTATTTCTTTCCCTGACTCTGATATAGCTATAACTGTGGTAGTTGCATCCCAAGCTTCCTCAGGATAGTTTAACAAATGAATGTGTGAACTGATGGCAGTAAGAAGGGTCAAAACTGGCTTTAGCAACAGGTTTGTATGGTCCTTCTTGACATCCCAAATCACAAAATTCCCGGCACTTCTAAGGAGGAGTAGGTCTCAGTTATCTTTGCATACCCCTATCCACCACAGCCAGACCTGCAGCATCTCTAGCCTCCCCTAGGCCCTGCTGCTACTTTACACAGGTCTTATGGGTGATACTCCACATGGCAGCCAGAGAGAACTTTTAAAACAGAAGTCAGACTAGTCTCTCCCCTGCTTAACATCCTCTACCATCTCCCACTACCTGGAGTCTTTTCCATGACCCATGAGGCCCTAAATCACTGGATTCCTCCTTTCCCATCACTGTACTCCAGTCTCAGACCTTTTGATTTTTGAACATGCCAGGTTTACTCCTGCCTCAGGGCCTTTGAACCAGTTGTTCCTTTTATCAGGATCAGTCTTCCTCCAGATCTTTGCATGGCTGGTTCCTTCTTTTCTTTTGGGCCTCAGCTCAAATGCCCTAACCACATGTGGTCTTCACTATCATTCCACCTAAGCAGGCCCAATCCCCAGCCCCAACCCCACCCTTACCACTTCATTCTATCACTGGTTAAAATTCATATTTACTGTGACTGAAATTATCTTATTTATTTGATACCTAGTTTGTAGGTTGTTGACAGAAGGATAAGATCTACAAAGGCAGAGATGTGCTTGGTATGTTCATCACTTTCACCACTGTGTCTAGTACCATAAAGGCTCAGGAAACAGTTACAGAGTGAATGAATCATAGAAGCCCCACCATTCCTTAGCCTTCAGACCAAATGGAGCCAAGGGAGGGCAGCCAATGAGATTTGCCTCCTGCTCCTGCAAGCATGAACCCCATAGGACTGGCCAGCCAATTGCATCTCCCATCCTTCTTCTGATCTAGACTGTTCTTGCTGTCCCAGGGATATACCATGCTCATCTCAATTCCCATCCCTTTGTCTCAGCAGTGCCCTTCATCTGTAATACCCTTCCAGCTCAAATCTCACTTTCTCCCAGGGTCACATTCTTCTCTCCACATCTTCCTCCCATGAGTCCCTCCCTCCCATACAATCTCCAAATCTCATGCTTCCTCATGTGGTTTCTATGTTAGAAATTTATTTTAAATATTGAGTACTCACCCTGTGCTCAGTGCTTTGTAAATGCCATCTAATTTAACTTAATCTGTGAGCTAAGATGGAGCAGGGGGTTATTATTCCCGTTTGCATATGAGGACCTTGAGGCTCCAAGGGATGACTTGGAAATGACTTTCCAAGGGGTCTGAGCAAGTAGGAGGTCGAACTGGGGTTCAAACCGAGGTTTTCCAGATTCCAAGTCCTGACTCCCTGCACCACTTTATTTGCTCAGGGCTACAGGGTGAGGCTGCTCTTGTGAGAGGTCTTCCCTTGCACTTCCCAGCACAAGAGGGGAGAGTAGAACTCTCCAGGCCCGACCATCAGAAGACTGGGGTCAGATGCTTGCTCTGTGAGCTGGGATTTATCCACTCGGTCACCTGGGTCTAGCACTGATCAGATTCCTTGGGGGACTCTAATCAGGGGCAATGGGACCCGCTCCCACCTGGCTCTGCCTCGGGCGCGCTAGGGAGCCACAGTACTTCTCTGCGGTCTCCCCCATTTTACAGACAGGAAAACTGAGGTAGGCAGAAAGGAAGGCCACTCCGGGACGACCCTCACCCTTGTTCTTCTGCGTCCGAGCAATTTCTTTCTCGATCTCCGATATCTTCTCCAAGATCCCCATGGCTGCGGAAGAGATCTGCACACGGACCCCCACAGCCGCAACACCGGGAATTCCGGTCTGAGCGCGGCGACAGCGTGCGCCCGGAAGCCAACTGAGAACAGTGTCCTCGTGGGCGCCTTGTGCTCCAGGATTTAGAGTCCGGGTAGACGAAGTGGAGCGGAGTGCCGGACACTATCCGTTCCGCCCGCTTAGCGTAGACAGCTAGGATGAAACCCGAGCAAGACTAGACGGGGGCGGGGCTAAGACCCGCAGGAATGGGCGTGGAAGAGAGAGGGAACTTCCGGTGATGAGCCCTCTACTGGGGGTCGCAGTTGGTTTTGACAGAGTAAAGGGAAGGGTCTCAGATGAAAGTGTTGATAGCTTGGCCCTCATTTTGTAGAGCGGTTAAAAGCCGGTCGCATATACCACCTTAATAACCAAGTTCTCCAACTTAGCACTCCTGCTGTGACGCAGTATAGACAGCATCTCCTATATGGAATTCTTAACAAAAAAACTGTACCTGAGTTTCGACATGAGGAAACATCAAACATGTAAAAAGTGAGACGTTTTATAAAGCAAGTGACCTGGACTCTTCAGGTCACTTCAGAATTGTGGGTGACTGGGGGAGAGGGAGATAGTGGGGTGGAGCGGGGCGAGTGTTCTAGATAAAATGTGAGGACCTTGCCTGGATTCTGGTTTAAAAACAAACAAAAAAGCGGCTATGAGAATAGAATTCTGACACTTTTGGGAAATTTTAACTATGGGTTGGATATTGAATATGGTGCTATTGCCACTTTTCTGGGGTATAATTATGTAGGAGACTGTCTTTATTCTTAGCATATGTAGGGCAGTATTTAGAGGTTGTATTGGTCTGCTCTGGATGTGGTGGAGTACCATGGATGTGGTGGCTTAAACAAAATATTTTCTCAAAGTTCTGGATACTGTAAGTTCAAGATGAGGGTGCCAGCATGCACTGTCCTGTTGAGGGCTCTCTTCCTGGTTTTCCCGGGATGCCAGGGAGGCAGGCAGTTGAACTGCTTTCTTGTTTCATCATCACATGGATTTTCTTTGGTGCATGCTCTTAGTGCAGGCTCAGTAGTGGTGTCTTTTCTAATCATTGCACTAATTCATCATGGACTCATTCAACTCATTTATACTCCCTCCCTAGGCCCCTTCTCCATTAGGATTCCTGGAGAAGGAGAAGGCTTCAACATGGGGGGGGGAGGACATTCAGTACATAACAGGGGTGAAAAATTATCACTCCTGTACTTTATTATCAAATAGTTCAAAATATGTATATATTTAGAGAAAGAATGCTAAAATAAGTGTGACAATATGTAGCAATTGTTGAACCTGGGATAAGGGTCTATGGGTGTTTATTGAATTATGCTTTCAAATTTTCTGGGGTGTTTGTGTGTGTGGTACTGGGGATTGAACTACCTCCGGGCAACATCTCCAATCCTTTTGATTTTGAGACAGGGTCTTGTTAAGTTGCTGAATCTAGCCTCAAACTTGCAATCCTCCTTCCTTAGCCTCTGGAGCTTCTGGGATTATAGTTGTGTGCCACCATGCCTAGCCTCCATATATTTTTAATAAAAAGTTGGAGGGGGCATCACAGGCCTTTGGAAATCATACATGTGTTCAAATTGCAGGTTCTTAACTGTGAACTTTATTAAATTTATTAACCTCTCTTAAGACTGTTTCTACATTAAAATGAAATAAGATACTGGCTGTAGAGCACTCGGTGTAAAGTTTGCTTGCTAATAAGTTCACAGCCATTGGAAGTCAATTCTCTGTGGGACTCACATCTCTCCTTAGAGTCAACCTATATTTATTGAGCACCTACTGTGCACCAGGCTCTGAGCTAGGTAGGGACTTTTGCAAACTTTGAGCTTGCCACTCAATCTGCATTTTACAGATTGAAGTTGAGTGACATGCAAAGTTTCTGGCCTGGTGCTTAAGCTATTGAAGGGCAGTACTGGGTTCTAAACCCAAGGCTATTGATTCCAAGTCCAGTGACACCCCCACTGCCCCAGGTTACATGGTACATTGTAGGCAGACTATATAAATGATTTTTCTTCATGGTTTCAAGAGATGACAGAGGTGAGAGTAAGAAAGGAACTAGGGAGGTCCATGTAGATGTAGAGGCCTGAGGAGTCTGGCACCAGGGTTGGGTCTCCGAGTCCTCTGTGCCTCCAACTTCTTTGTGACGTGGCTCCTGGGGCCTCCTTTATCACCACCCTTGTGCCCACAGAGTCCCACTTCCAGTTTACAGTTGGGGAAATAGAAGATCTTTGGAAAATTATTCACCTTTTAAGATCCTGGCAAAGGCTTCCCTGTCTGCTTCTATGATAGTCTGTGGGGACTTCAGTTTCTTCACTGGTAGCCTGGGAATTGGGACTACCTCAAGGGCTCCAGGATGAAGACCATATATCAAGCCATCTTTGGGCAACCAGCATTTCCAGAAAGGTCAGGGTCTTACAAAACCCTAACCTGGAATGCCAGCTGTAAATCTTGATCTTGTGCTGCCCAAGGAACTGCCTTTGAGATGGAGTTTAGACATGTCTGGAGAGGCTGCTAGTGGGCTATATAAGCATTTATTTTGTACATCAAAAGACACTGTCTCTGGGCATTGTGGTAAACACCTGTAATCCCAGTGGCTCAGGAGACTGAGGAAGGAGAATCGCAAGTTCAATGCCAGGCTTAGCTTTTGAGCAAGGCCCTAAGCAACTCAGCAAGACCCTGTCTCTAAATAAAATATAAAAAAGGACTGGGGATGTGGTTCAGTGGTTGAGTGCCCCTGGGTTCAATCCCCAGTGCTAAAAAAAAAAAAAAAGACACTGTCAACAAAATGAAACTGCAACCTACAGAGTGGCAGAAAGTATTTGCAAATCATATATCTGACAAAGGATTAATATACAGAATATGTAAAGAAGACTTACAACTCAACAACAAAACTACCCCATTAAAAACCAGGCAAAGCCTAAGCCAGACACAGTGGCACATGCCTGTAATTGCAGTGACTTGGGAGACAAAGCCAGCCTCAGCAACTTAGTGTGGCTCTGAGCAATTTAGTGAGACCCTGTCTAAACATTTTTTGAAAAGGGCTGGGGATGTAGCTCAGTGGTAAAGTACCACTAAGTTCAATCCCCAATACTGTAAAACGATCAAAAAACCATATCCCGGGCTGGGGTTGCAGCTCAGTGGTAGAGCACTTGCCTAGCATGTGTGAGGCAATGGGTTCGATTCTTAGCACCACTTAAAATAAATGAATAAAATAAAGGTCTATCAACATCTAAAAAATATTTTAAAAAACATATCCACCCTTGCATACAGATTGAAAACAGAAAAACAAAACAAAACAAACTGGGCAAAGGATTTGAAGAAGAAATACACATGGCCAATAAGCACATCAAAATATTTCCAACATCACTTATCACTGAGGAAGTGCAAATCTGTGCTATAATTAGATAGCACTTCACACCATTGGGGTGGGTTGTTATTGGAGTGGTTATTATAAAAAAAACAAAATGGAAAACAACAAAAATGCTGTTGAGTATGTGGAGAAGTTGGAATTCTTTTGCATGTTTGTTGGGAGTATAAAATGGTATAATTGCTGTGGAAACCAGTACAGTGGTTCCTCAAAAAAAAAAAAAAAAAGAAAAAAAAAGCTATAGTTATAGATACCATATGATCAGACCTGGAGTTGTAGCTCAGTGGTAGAGCACTTGCCTAGCATGCATGAGACACTGGGCTCAATTCTCAGCATCATATATAAACAAATAAAGTAAAGGTCCATTGATAACTAAAAAATATTTTAAAAAAAGAATTACCATACGATCCAGCAATTCCACTTCTGGGCATATACCCAAAAGGCCTTGAAAGCAGGACCTTGAGAAGATATTTGTATTCCCAGGTTTATAGCAGCATTATTCACAATAGCCAAAAGGCAGAAGCAACACAAGTGTCTATTGATGGATGAATGGAGAAACAAAATGTGGCATATACATATAATGAAATATTAGTCATAAAATGGAAGGAAATTCTGACACATGCTACAACACAGATGAACCTTGAAGACATTATGCTAAGTGAACTAAATGAAATAAACCATTCACAAAAAGACAGATACTGTGATTCCATTTCTGGACAAATTCAAATGGGAGATGTTTGTTAAGGGATAGGGGAAACAGAATGGAATTTCTTCTGTGGAATGATGAAAAAATTCAGGAAATACATGATAGTGATGGTAACAGCACTGTGGATGTACTTAATGCCACTGAACTATATATACTTAAAAATGATTAATCAGTTTTGTATCATGTACATTTTACCACAATAAAAAGCCTCATTATATATAATTTGCAGAAAACAACTGTCCCAAGTTAAAAATAAAACAAAATCCAAAACCAAAAACTCCCCAACAACTTGGTCGAGCATGGCGGTGCCTGCCTATAATCCCAGAGGCTCAGGAGGCTGAGTCAGGAGGATTGTAAGTTCAAAGCCAGCCTCAGCAATTTAGCAAGGCCCTATGCAACTCAGTGAGATCCTGTCTCTTAAAAAAAAAAAAAGGGCTGGGGGACATGGCTCGGTGGTTAAGCACTCCCAAGTTCAATCCCGAGTACAAAAAAAAAAAAAAAAAAAAGCAAAAAACAAAATGCAACAACCCACTTCTAGACCAATCATTTTGGCTCTATCTTCAAAATACACACAGATTCATGTGTGTTGCTGCTCAACTCTGCTGTTCTCCCTGGGTTCTGCAGCAGCCTTCTCAGGGATCTCCCTGCATGTCTTCGGGCCAAATTATAGTCTGCTACCAGCAGCCTGCAGGATCCTTTAACCTAAATCAGATCTCGATGATCTTCTACTCAAATCCTCCAAAGGCTCTCATCTCTCTCAGTAAAAGTCAATCAGTCATCAGGTCAATAATCAACAAGGTCCCAGAGCTGGCCAGGCTCAGGGATGCATGCCTATAATCCCAGTGACTTGGAAGGCTGAGACAGGAGGATTGCGAGTTCAAACCCGGCCTCAGTAACTTAGTAGGGCCGTAAGCAATTCAGCCAGACCCTGTCTCTAATATATAAAAGGGCTGGGGATGTGACTTGGGAGTTAAGCATCCCTAGGTTCAATCCTTGGTAACAAACAAACGAAAAACAAGGTCCCATGGGATCTCTTTTGTCCCAAAATGCACACCTCATCCTGATGTAATTTCTAACCTCACCTCCTACGATTCACCTCCCCACTGTTCCTCTAATACCGCTGGCTTATTCCTGACTCAGGATCTCTGCACTAGCTGTTCCCTCTGCCTGAAATACTTGTCCCTGCACATATTCTTAGTTTACTGCCTCATCTCCAGATCTCTGCTTAAACATCACCTGCTCTAGGAGGTCCAGCTTGACCATCTTTTAGCAATGTGCAGCTCATACCCTGCCCCAGTCTGGAACTCTGAATTCTCTTTGCCCCACCTTCTGTTTTCCAGTAAAGCTTATAATTTAATATTGCATCTAATGTAATATATCTTCTTCACTATGTCTATCATTCTGTACCATCCACAGGAATAGAAACCATTTGGGTTTTTTTAAATATATTTTTAGTTGTAGATGACACAATACCTTTATTTGTATGTGGTGCTGAGGATCAAACCCAGTGCCTCACACTCATCAGGCAATGTTTGTACCACTGACCCACAACCCAACCCATAGAAGCCATTTGTATGTGTGTGAATATGTGTGCTGGGGAGTGAATCCAGGGGCAACCCATTGAGCTAAATATATCCCCAGTCCTTGTTTTGGGGGAGGAGGGGTGCTGGGGATTAAACCCAGGGCCTTGTGCTTGCAAGGCAAGCACTCTACCAACTGAGTTATATCCCCAGCCCATCCCCAGTCCTTTTTACTATTTGAGATTGAGTTTCACTAAGTTGCTGAGGCTGGCCTTGAACTTGTGATCCTCCCACCTCAGCCTCCTGAGTCACTGGGATTACAGGCATGTGTCACTGTGCCGTGCCTAGACATGAAAATTTTAAATCAACTCCAAGATGACATGTGCAACTAGGTTTGAGTAGCATTGCTCCAAGCCATGCCAGTTAGAGAAGGTATGGAGGGGCTGCTGGGCAATTATGAAGAATAACTAATGCATTGAAAAATGAAGCAAGCTGAAAAATCAAAAGGGAAAAATGGCAAAAAGACTCAAATTCAGCATATGGTTCTCTACAATAAAAAGTCTTACACATTTTTCCTGCTATGTACAAATAGGAAGCTTCAATCTTGAGATGTTTTAGAAGGAAAAATCTGGAAGAAAAAGCTGCTCAACAGCAATCCAATTTGCAGGCATTTTTTTTTTTAAATCAAAGCCAGCTGCCTTATGTTATTACTGAGAAATTTCAATGCTTTTCTTCTCAGGTGCAGTTCAGGTCAGCGGAGACAGGGCTCATGTATATAACCTTCCTTTCGTCCTTTCAATTGGTTCCCACTTAACAAAATCTACACATCTTCTATTGTTTCTACTCATCCCATTGGCGCATACCTGTAATCCCAGTGGCTTGGGAGGCTGGGACAGGAGGATCGTGAGTTCAAAGGTAGCCTCAGCAATGGTGAGGTGCTAATCAACTCGGTGAGACCCTCTCTCTAAAATACAAAATAGAGTTGGGGATGTGGCTCAGTGTTCAAGTGCCCCTGAGTTCAATCCCAAGTACCATAAAAATAAATAAAACCAAAGCAAAGTAAAGTTTAAAAATTGGGCATTAAGCTGGGTGCAGTGGTACATACTTGTGACCCCAGCTACTTGGAAGACTTAGGCAGGGGAATCACAGGTTCAAGGTGAGACTCAGCAATTTAGAGCCTGTCTCGAAATGAAAAAAATATAAAGGGCTGTGGGGGAGATGTAACTCAGTGGTAAAGCCCTGCCTGGGTTCAATTTCCAGCAAAACACATGCACACAAATTGACCATAAAAGAATTGAAATTCTTAGCTGGGTGTGTGGCTGACCCCTATAGTCCCAGCTACTTGGAATGTTTGGGCAGGAGCATTGCTCAAGTCTAGGAGTTTGAGGTCAACCTCAGCAACATAGGGAGGCTCCATTTCAAAAAAAAAAAAAAAAAATTGATATACCAAAGAGGATTTTGCTAATTTTTCTAATGGTCCATGTCTAGCACAGTAAATACTTTGTAGCATTCTTTTTCTTGGCAGTGGGGAGAGGTGCTAGGGATTGAACTCAGGGCACTTTACCACTGAGCTACATCCCCAGTCCTCATTTATTCTGAGATAGGGTCTAAGTTCAGGCTGGCCTTGAACTTGAGATCCTCCTGCCTCAGCCTCCTGAGTTGCTGGTATTACAGGTGTGTGCCACCACACCCAGCTATTTTCTTTTTTTGGGGGGAATGGGGTCTTGCCGTGTTACCCAGGCTGGTCAATCCTCCTGCCTCAGACTTTCAAGTAGCTGGAACTTCAGGCACACACCACCACACTGAGCTTTTTGTTCAGAACATTTTACATGTGTATTGCATTTTTACCATTTACAAAGTGCTTTCAGGAGTTTCTTGAACCCTCAACAATTTTGTGGCCCAGGCAGAGGCTGCTCCTTGCACCTCCCAGGGGAGAGAAGTTGAGCTCAGAGATGTTAGCTGATGCATGTGGGGGCACATTAGTGCTAGAGGTGTATGGGGAGAAGTCAAGCTGCCCATGCCTTTTCTACTTAACAAAACAATCAAAATCTGGTGTCTTAAATCATGAATCCAGCACTGTGTCCAGTCTGTTCCTTTTCTAAAACCATATTTCACAGGAGAAAAAACTGTTGTTTAAACAATTTGAGATCAGATGGTACTTTTACACACATAAGGGAAACTTGCTCTGTCATTGATGTAAATCCCTTAGCATTTCAACTTGCTTAAAATTTAAACCTTTTCAACACTTGAAACATTTTCTCAGAAACTAAAATGTAACTGCATGCAGTGGTGCATGCCTGTAATCCCAGAGGCTCAGGAGGCTGAGGCAGGAGGATCTCAAGTTCAAAGCCAGCCTCAGGGAAAAGGGGGAGGCACTCGCTAAGCAACTCAGAGAGACCCTGTGTCTAAATAAAGTACAAAATAGGGCTGGGGATATGGCTTAGGGCTGCATGCCCCTGAGTTCAGTCCCCCATAACAAAAACAAAACAAAAAAAACCTTCTGTTTCCAGTTGTTTCTTGGCAAAGCCATTGTGCCTAACTTTGTGTTAAAAGTATAAATCCTGCATGTGCAAAAAGCAAACAAAAAAGCTCCTAAAGAAATACAGAAATTAACGAAATGGAATTCTAATAGAAGTGTGCAGTGGCTGGCTGAGAACTTCCAGAATGGAAAGGTAGGCGCAACCAGACCACTGTAGCACTTCCCCTGAAAGGGCCTCAGCCTCTTCCTGGCTACACAGGTCTCTGGCCAGCCCTGGAGAGCCCCATAGACGTGGGGCCAGAAAAGGAGTGGCTTCTGCTAATGGGACTCTTGATTTAGAAAATAGGACACACACTGCTTAAATACCTTTATTATTTTTTAAAAATTATTTGGACATTGATAGCTCTGCAAAATACTTCTCCCATCCCAAACCCTTAAACCCTTTCCACATGTCCTCCATAAAGAAACAAAATATTCATACTTTGCGCCCATTCAAATCTAATTTTTAAAAACATTTAAGA
Organism: Sciurus carolinensis; assembly: GCF_902686445.1. Lineage (NCBI taxonomy): Eukaryota > Metazoa > Chordata > Mammalia > Rodentia > Sciuridae > Sciurus > Sciurus carolinensis. The sequence goes on along the minus strand of NC_062215.1, from coordinate 41,171,233 downwards.
TTCAAAATCAAATATTTTTCTTTCTCAGAACTTGTTAGTAATTTTAAACCACAATGCAACATACTTAATGGCATTTCTTTTTAAAAATTAGCTTATCAGACTATTTTATGAGGAAAAAAAATCAATTCAAGGCCTTAGAGAGAATATAAATTCCCTGTTTCTGAAAGCAAAAGACATTGAAAAACCCCTTTGCTCCCCTGGAGTTTGATTTCAACATTGCCAACAGAACCAGCACACAGATTGACTTTCTACTTAATATTAGGCATTGTCTAGTTACTTTTGGACTGCAGCTGAAACACTATATAAACCTTAAAAGGATGGTGGGTGAAAGGGTAAGTCCAGGACATAAGAGGGCTGAGGCTGGGGACAGCAGAGTAGAAGCTTTCTGAGCAGTGGGGTAAGAACGGCCAAATCCCTAGGATCCCACCTCATGGCAGGTTCATTTGGGGTAGGGGAAGATGGTAGGAAATCTGAAATCTGCACTCATCTTTTAATGATGGATTACAAGTGTCAACCAAAAATATTGCACATAGTATCAGAGGCATGTAAACCACTGAGAAGTTTCAGGAAAGAATAACTACAGGTGGAGAGGAGTCCCCACAGGTCCTCAAGGACAGAGAGAAAGTTGATGTTGATCATTTGGGAGTTACTAAGAGGAGGTGGAAAAATGCTTATTCCCATCCCTGTGATCAGTGGGCAGACTTTCAAGTGAACAAATCTTCCTCAAAGACATGTCTGAAGGGTCTGGTAAAGGTATCACATCTTTACTTCCCCAGTACAACTGGAGTACTTCATTACCTAGCTAAAACAGGAAAAAAGGAAGAATCCCTATGACAGAACCTGGTCTGACTGGTCTACAAAAGGACACCAGCAGTTCCTGTGAATGAGCCACAGCTCTGGGGGTTACCCCATCCAACTGGGTTGAGTGGGGTCTGTATCCCTCAAGGATGCTGAGAGAGGAGGGTTGAGGCAAAGAGGAATGGTGTGTCACATGAGGAAAGCTAGTGCAGCCCCTTGGCCTCCTTTACTCTTCTGTGATGTTCCTCAGCTTAACTGAAGTGACAGTGAACAATTCATGAGTGTGATCAGAGCCAGTCATTTGATGCCTTGAGTCTTGATGCGGTTCTTTCTTTTCTTTTTTTTTTTTTTTTGAGATGGGGTCTCACTATGTTACCCAGGCTGATCTCAAACTCCTGGGCTCAAGTGATCCTCCTGCCTCAGCCTCCTGAGCAGCTGGAACTACAGGTACACACCACTGCATCTAGCTTGAGTTTTAAGCTCCAGAAAATATTCTGGACTCCTCTCTGGAAATGGACACGAATGATTTTTTTCCAATAAAGTCACCAGAGTAGCTTTTTAGAATTCCCAGGCCCTGCTCTTACTGAATGGGTATGGTCTTGGGATCACAAATTTACATGTCACAAGTGCCCACTGGCTACTTTCCCAAAATCTGCTCCTTTAAGGCTTCCCCTAACATTCGGTCTCAGTTAACATACAGTACATATGTCATTAAAAAAAGAAAGTCACTTCTTAAGAATAAAAAATGTTCCCTACCACTCATCCTACTAAAGGGCTTTGTGCGTTCTTTTATACTACCCATGGACATGCAACCTGTAGGTTGCTCTGCTCCAGTGGGTTATGATGCTTTTTTTCTTCCGGGGTGCTGGGGATGAAACCCAGGGCCTTGAATGTGCTAGGCAAGTGCTCTACCATTGAGCCACATCCTCAGCTCCAATGTTATCTTGTTTTTAAAGCTTTTCCTCTTGTGTTCAGACTAAGTCTTATAAATCACCAGAAAAATGTCAATTCCTCAAAGCCCCGCCCATATTTGTGGGCTACAACTGATGCCAACATACTAAGCTTCTTAAACATTTAGAAAAATAAAAACAAAACAATGCGCACGCGCACGCACACACACGCACACACACACTTTGGCACATGAGCCTCGAGTTATTTGAGCGTGTTCATGTTTCCCACCCCTCCCCCATCCCACCATTTCAGTCACTGTTTCTGGAGAACGAAGACCCCTTCTGCCTCGTGGAAAAGGTTAACACGAAGCACTGTTGTTTTGAGTAGCAAAAGGAGGAGGTACAAAGGCTAAACTGGCCCCAAAAACAGTTCTTGTGTTTAGCACTATAATTTATGCGATACTGCAAAACTTTTGTACCAGGATGACTCATTTCAAAACTGCTGGTTGATTAAATATACATATACATATAGATATAGATATAAAAATTACTAAGTCAACATTTGCTGTTTTCAATGTGAAAACGATAAAATGTAATTCGGAATAATTGTGCATTTGCCATTGGGTCCTCATTAAAGGGACCATAAAAATAATTTTGTAATAAAAAAACTCTTATTTTTAAGTTTAGTATTGCCCTCAAGTTCAAAAGTTTGGAGCAAACGTACTGAGTAAGCAGGTTTAGGATCTGTTCCTGCCAGGGATCTGGAAGCCTTAAATTTAGTGATCCCCACAGCAGGCCCAGGGAACCTGACAGCCACATGCGAGCTTTGCATTGTTAACAGTACAGGGCTCAGGAGTGCCCGTTGACCCCACGAAGCACTGGGACCGAAGACTGATGAGGTCTCATTTCATTGGCAGCAGATGCTGCCACAGCTGGCCAACTCCTTGTACAGAGCTCTGAGGGCACAGAAGTGCTGGGGCTCTGCCTTTCCTTGGGCTACCGGACAAGCAACTGGGGGCGGGACAGGGGCCTGGGTGGGGTCCACTGAGCACCAAGGCTGAGGGTGACCCAGAAGCTGACCTTCTACACGGCTGGAGGTGGGGGCCGAGGAAGGGATGGGCATTTCAGTGATGTAGAAGTTAGCTGTGCAGGAAGGAAAAGTGCGTTTAAGGTAGCTTAGAGACAGATGACGACCAAATTGCCACAGAGAGGGAGGAGGAAGGGAGATGGCTTCCTCCACCTGCCCCGCCGGTCAGCCACGCTCCTTGGATTCTGTGAGTTAACATTCATGCTTTCTGATGTGAGTCTGCTTGTGAAGAAACAGGAACACACCTCTCCTGGTTCTGGCAGGTACACAATTTTCTTGGCAAAGCTCTTTGTTGCCAAGTTCAGTTTTATTTGGTTGCCACTCTGAACCGCTGTCACCGGAATTCATAGATGGGCGCGCTGTGTTCAGGGACATGGGTCAGGTTGAGGGACTGATACCTGTAATAGGGAAAGAAACAGGATAAGTAGTCACTTCATGTTTGCTGAGCAAAGGATGTTAGAAAACCCCCAAACCAGAGTGCCTGACAAATCACAGTCTGCTTGAAAAGCTAATTCATTTTGTTTTTGCTTTGAGATGGGCTCTTCATGTGTTGTCCTAGCTGGCCTTGAACTAGGTTTAAGTGATCCTCCTGCCTTAGCCTCTCATGTAGCTCGTACTATAGGTGGGCACTACCACACTGGCTTTGCTACTTTATTTTATACTTCACAAGCTGAACCTATTTGATTTTTCTCTCTCTCTCTCTGTATATGTGCTAATTCTCCTGAACCATGTGTAAGGTGAATAGTTTTTAGACATTCTGCTTCAATTATGAAGCAACTGTAGCATGTCTTATTAAAAAAAGACCCTAAGCTGGGTGTGGTGGTGCACACCTGTAATCTCGTGGCTCAGGAGGTTAAGGCAGGAGGATCCCAAGTTCAAAGCCAGTCTTGGCAAAAAAGTGAGGTGCTAAGCAACTCAGTGAGACCCTGTCTCTAAAAAATAAAATATAAAATATGGCTAGGAATGTGGCTCAGTGGTTGAGTGCACCTGAGTTCAATCCCTGGTACCCCCCACCAAAAAAAAATAAAATAAAATAAAAATAAATAAAAAGGCTGGGGACATAGCTCAGTGGTAAACCTATCTGGTTTCAATACCCATTATTAAAAAACAAAAAACAGAAAACCAAAAAACAACAAAAAACTCCCCCAATAATAATAAAATGAAATAATAATAATGAAATAATGCTTCTGCCTAGCATGTATAAGGTCCTGGGTTTGAGCCCTAGTACATGAAAAAAGGAATATGCAAATCAAAACAACAATGAGATATTGCTTCATACCCTCCTGGGTATGTCTTTATAATTATAAAGACATGATAACAAGTATTAGGGAGGGTGGGTGTCCTAATACTTCATGCATTGCTGGTGGGAATGTAAAGTGCTAGTGGGAATGTAAAGCACTATAGTCACTGTGGAAGAGTTTGGTGACTCCTCAGAAAGTTAAATATAAAATTACCCTATGACCCAACACTTTCACTGCTAGGTATATACCCAAAGGAACTGAAAGCAGGAACTCAAAAACTTGTAGACTCATGCTTCTAGCAGCATTATTCAAAATAGCCAAAAGATGGATATGACCCAATTGTCCACTAACTGAAGAATGGATAAATGTTATATATTCATGCAATGGGAAATTATTTGCTAATAAAAATGAGGTTCTGAAACATGCTACATTATGTATGAACACTTAAAACATTATTCTTAGCAAAAAATGCCAGAGACAAAAAGAATACATGTTGTGGGATTCCATTTATACAACATGTTCAGAATAGGCAAATCTATACACAGAGAAAGATTAGTGGCTGACAAAAGCTGGGAGGGGAAAAGGGTGGGGGGTGGCTAAGGGGGATGGGGGTTTCATCACCTCATGGTGATGAAAATGTTCTAGGCTGAAGGTGGGTAAGGCTCAGTAGCAGAGCAGTTGTCTACCACATGCAAGACCTTGGGTTTAATCCCCAGAAGGAAGAAAGGAAGCTAGATATTTCGTTTTTTTCTCAGTACTGGGGATTGAAACTAGGAGTGCTTAATCCCTAAGCCATATTCCCAGCCCTTTTTGAGACAAGGTCTCACTAAGTTGCTGAGGCTGAATTTGAACGTGTGATCTTCCCGTCTCAGCCTCCCAAGTTACTGGGAGTACAGGTGTGCACCACTGTGCCCTGCCAGAATGAACATGTTCTAAAGTCAATGGTTGCCAACTGTTCGTATTCCAAACCCATTGATTTGCATACTTTAAGTGAATGAATTGCATGGAATGCAAATAATATCTTAATAAAGCTGTTATTTAATAAAAAGGATTATGAAAAGTTTTAAAAACTCATATGAAAACAGTTATTGCTAAAAGCCTAATGATCACGACTGTAAGATTGGCCACTGTACTAAGAATTTAAGTCTATCTAGACTAGGGTCACTCCCAAGTCGCCAAAGAATGAAAAATTTCAAAGAAAATTAAGTGCTTCAATCCTCTGAGAGAAAATCAGGTGTTTTAGGACAGGGCTCACCAGCCAGGTATAGCAAGGTACTTAAATAAGCAGCAAGGAGGCAGGAAGGTCCCTCAAAAGGTGGCAAAAGCAAGCAATTGAGGTGGTCTTCCATTCTTCACCTTGGAGGAACACCAGGCAAGACTGTCAACTCGGATGGTCACTAGGTCATCAGACTAAAATCAGGTGCAGGTGGGATGAATATTGGCTGCCAAAAATTCACAAGGGATTAACTTACTTTTTAGTTACTGATTAAATTTGGGAGGAATAAATGTAAAGTCAGGAAGATTGAGATGAACATTGCCAAAATTAAAGTATTGCTTAAAAGTATTTAGGAATGTAACTCAGTGGTTGAGTGCTTGCCTAGCATGCATGAGGCACTGGGTTCCAATCCCAGCACTGCAAAACAAGGAAGGTATTTTAGAAATAAACTTTTTCATACGATATTTCATTTTCATCTCGTTCAGTCTGCTCTGTGGATGGGAATAAGGCCCTATTCTGAACAACTGAGGTCATTTAAATAGGGCCTCAGCACCCAAATAGAGCATGAAATCCATGCAGAGGCATGCTCAGAGATTTCCTTTTGGGCGCAATGAACCAGGGAAGAGCCAGGGTAGGCAGGCAGCATCTGCCATGGCCCCTGGCCACTGGGGGCCCTTACCATTCTGAACTCCGATGGTAGTAGTAACCCTCTATGGAGGCTGCTGACTTCTGAAAGCAGATGTAATAGAAGCCGGCAAAGGAAGCACCACTGATGTCTTTGATGGTGTGGTCTGGGACCAGGAACTGCTCCTGTGCACAGATGAGGGATCCATCAGTAACAGGCAGTGTTCTCAGATCAACCCTGAGGCCTCCCTGTTAAGCATCAGGGGGTTCTAAGGACCACATGAGGAAAGTATGACCTCATATTTTGAGGCAGACTTGTTGGGTGACAGCAAGCCTTTGGGGTATTGGCTTGACTCTTCTGGATAGTGCCCACATGTGGCTGGAGCATTCTATGTACTTAATATGCCAAAATGTGTCATGAGCTCACCAGAATCAGTGACTCGAATAAAGTAACACAGCCCCAAGCACCTAATATATAAATCAATGACTGCCTACCTGCTCATCTATAGTTCAGAGACCACAGACAGAAATGACCTGGGAGGAGTGTTTCTGCTCCAGTTCCCATGAACTGTCACTGATCAGCTCTGAACAATGAGTCACTTCTCTTGGTCTGTGATGGTTCTGAGGGCAGACTGATTGCCAGGAGCCCTTGTAACATCTCCAAAAGCTCTATACCTCATCTAAACAACCAGAATGACACTGATCTTGACCAGGTGCATTTCAAAGAGAGGCAAGTTTGCCACTGTATTGGCACCAAGAGTTGTAAGGCCATGTCCTTGCTACTATTCTCTGGAAAGACTGGGTCAGAAGCCCTAGGGCCTCAAGTTGATAAACCAAAGGCTCACTTTGGTCGATAAACCAAAGGCTCACTTGTGAGTTACCCTGAGAAACTCTTTGGAAAGAAAGAACACCATTGCTTTCAATTATTTGTGTGTGTGTGTGTGTGTGTGTGTGTGTGTGTGTGTGTTGCTGGGGATGGAACCCAGGATCTTGTGCATGCTAGGCAAATGCTACCACTAAGCTATGCTCCCAAAGGCCCCCCACCCCAATTTTAAAGACACTTTTATCCTTCTTATTCAATCTCTGAAATTACGGTTTTGTTTTGTTTTGTTTTAATTATAGTTTTAAAATGTAATTTAGGGCTAGGGATGTAGTTCAGTAGCAGACCATTTGCCTAGGATGTGCAAGACCCTGAATTTGATCCCCAGCAAAAAATTTTTTTAAATTTTAAATTAGGAAAAAAGATGCTTCCTTTAAGGATTTAGTTGGCATGCTTCCTGCTAGATGGCAAGCTGGGGAGGGTAGGGTTCAACATTTGTTCACCAAATGTGGTATCTGTCTAGTAAAGGAGTAATGATTGCCACCCCCCAAACGAGTGACTCTACAAAGTAAAAGTGGGGAATGACTGTTCTAGATTCTTCGTTTTTATGAAAGACAGCAAGATCTCATGGTAAAACAGCTTCCTTCCTACAGATCAGGCACTAGGGGTTGAGAGTGTGCATGTCCCCAAAGTAACCTAACAGATCCACTCCAGGATTTTGCTATCCTGTGCTATACTGTGCTGTCGGAGATAGGAGCAAAAGGACTCCTCAGGCAAGGGACAAACCATAGAATCAACCAGGGCAGTGAAGGGAAAACCTACATTCCATTCCTGGTCCCTCATTTCCTGAACTGCAGGAAGCAGAGAGCCCTGGGGAAGGGATGTGGTAGGGAGACCAGTCACTCTGATGGTATTTAAGCCTGTGGTGGAACAGGGTACAATGGATGACTAAGTTCAAAGAAAGTTGCCCTGAATCCACATAACATTTGAATGATTCAACCTGGAAGTTCAAAGGGATTCCTGGGTGGGAGAAAGGAAAGGGAGAAGATGCAAACAACATTGTCAGAGGGTGCCCACCTAGACACAGCCCACCTGCTATCTATTTAATCAGGGTAACTAGAAAAGCCAGCTGGGACATCAGCAGTGTGTGCTCCGGAGCTACAGCTGCTTTTTACAAGTGTATAAAGGCCCTACTATGAAGACAAACTGTCACAAGCACTGGGCACAGGGAGACCCTGGTTGGGAGACCTGCCCTCCATGGAGAGGTATGTGGAATGCATAAGGGAGTTTTGGAAGAGGCTGGACAGGACCTTACCTTCCACCTCATGAAGACATAATCTCCATTCTTCAGTTCCTCATAGTCAAAGTCATCTGAATTAAATGATTTTGCATACTGATAAAAAGCCAGAAACTTGCCCTGAAAGCAAAAAACAGTACAATATTGATCAACAGAGGGAGGGGCTGATGTCAGAACTACTGGCTTGAAGGATGGCTAATGCTAGGTGGTAGAAGGAGCCTGTGGTCATCCCCAGTGAACAGAGACCTGAACTAGAGGCAGATTCAGGTCTCCAGCTGAGGTACAGCAGAATTACACTTAACCAGTTAACACAACCTGAGGAAAAGGCCGAAGGATGGCAAATGACTATAATTTCAGGGGCATCTTAGAACACCCTACCACAAACACAGGAAAGCTAAGAACAACTAATAAGAAGATCTCTGTAAGTAAGTCCACAGGAGGCAAAAAGAACTGCAGAATCACTAGACAGTATAGCCACAGAGGAGAGAGGGTATATAGTAAAATTGGTCCACTGACATGATACCAATTCAGGTAGAAATTGGAAACAGGTATAATATGGTTGAGTTTAAAAAGGAGACTGGAGAGCTATGAGAGGTGGCATATGTCTTTAGTCTTAGCTACTCAGGAGGTTGAGGCAGGAGGACTGCTTGAACCTAGGAGTTCAAGGCCAGCCTGGACAACATAGTGAGACCCTTTCTCCTACCCTCAAGAAAAAACAGACTAAAAATATGTTATAAAATTGTATCTTATGATGCCATTTTTGTAAAAAGACAAAAGAAAATATGGTTGTCCCTTGGTATTTACAGAATATGGGTTCTAGGACCCTCTGAAGATACCAAAATTTGTGGAAGCTTTATCAGAGTTACATCCTCAGTGCTTTTATTTTTTATTTTGAGGCAGGGTCTCATTAAGTTGCCCAGGCTGGTCAAACTTGTGATCTTCCTGCCTTAGCCCCTCAAGTCACTGGGATAACAGGCATGCACCAGCTAGATTACTTCTAATACCAAATATAATGTTATACAAATAATTGTTTTACTGTATTGTTTAGGGAACAATGACCAGAAAAAAAGTCTGCATGTGTTCAATACAGATGCACTTTTTCCCCCAAACCTATCCGCAGTTGGATAAATCCATGAATTCAGAACCCACAGATAGACTGTCTGTATACATCCAACAGAGATTCAGGCAGAAGCTAACAGCTGTTTTAGCTTAGGTATTGTCATTATACAAATTTTTTTCCCTCTAGCTGTTTTGTCTAATTATTCTTAAATAAACATGTATTAATTTTTTTAGGAAAAACACCTTAAATTAAAAAAAAGTGATAAAAGTTTAAGGTGACAGATATGCTAATTACCCTGAGTTAATCATTACCTTATGTGTACATGAATCAAAACATCACATTGGTGCTGGGGATGTAGCGGTAGAGCTCTTGCCTAGTACGTATGAAGTTCTGGGTTCCATCCCGAGCACCTCCCCCAAAATCATATTGTACCTCATAAATCTGTACAAATATTATGGTTCAATCAAAAATGTAAATGAATTGATTTTAGAAGTTGAGATAGAAGGGTTGGGAGTGTAGCTCAGTGGTGAAGTACTTGCCTAGCAAGAACAAGGCTCTGGGTACCAGTCCCAGCATTGAAAAAAATTTTTTTTTAAAATCAAGACACAGAATTTAAGTTGCAAATTATATCACACAGATTTTTTTTTTTAATTCCAAGTAGACTAAATACATAAAATCTTGACTTTATAGTACCACCATTATTATCAGCCTCAGTTATGACTCAGGAAAATTTGAGAGTGTGATATCATGTCTGTGTCTCTACAATGGGAAATGACACCTTAGGTGAAGTGTATCACACATTGCAAACCTCAGACAAACAGGAGCAAGGTACAGAGCTCCAGGAGTTGCATGGGGATCTGAAAGTCCTGCGTGAGTTGGAAGGTCATGGGAAATGCTGAGGGCTGAAAGGGAGCTAGACCTACTGCAGGAGGAAACATTCAAGGCTAGCTCCTTCATCCTACTACACTGGCATGCCGGGGTGACTGGTGGCCTCCATTGTTCCTCTCTTACCCTGAATATTTCAATCCAGTCTAGCAAAGTCTGGTCTAATGTTCTATGTTTCCAACTTAGCCTAAAACTGAGTCATCATTGGATCTCAAAGACTATGCTTTTTGCAGGACCAATTTGAAATGGCATACAAAGTTCCATAAGAGACCAACTATAGTTTACTACAAGGATGAGCTTCGTATTCTGGGGTTTTCCAGGTGAGGAAGGAGTCATCTGGTGAGGTGGTAAGACAAGTAGGACAAGCCCAAAACTGGGCAAGGGTGGGTTCAAGAGCCCTCTAACTCTGATGGGCACCATCACACTACTCGGGCTCCCTCAACCTTTTGGATACCGGGATCTTGCTCTTTCTTTCATATTTTAAAGATATATAAATGACTGTCTAGCTTTTGATCTTTACTTGCTATAGTCAAAACATGTAACTTTCAGAAAAATGTTTTAAAAGGTTCAAGTTTAAAGTTAAATTGAACTGGAACTCAAAATTTTGGAAAGCATCAATAAGCAAAAGCGATAGTGCACAGTGAGGCTGACAAAGACAAGTGTCTGCAGCCAATCTCTCCATAGGCTGTGGTCCCAGAATCAGCGAGAGTTTAGATGCTGGGTGTGTGTGGCAGCAGGAAGAATGAGTTCTAGAATCTTCTCTACTGACCCAGTCATTTCTGGTGGGTTTACAAAGGATGAGAACATTGGACTTTATCCATTTTAAACAAAAATTCATCATCACCATGGTCAACTAAGTCAAAGGCTGCAATGATAGGTTGATAAACAGATTTTGAAAACATAAGACTTGGATGACAACCAGAGAAAAGATTCCAGGACAGTAGCCCTATGTTGTTTTTTAAGTGTTCACTATTGGGGAATAAGAACACAGTATGCTTGGCAGATAAAAAGTGTGGAGCCTGGATTTTTCAGTGGTGTCTGGATGGTCCTTAGGTTAAGCTTGCCCTGTGTCTTATCAGGACAGGATGAAAAGAAACAATGTTCTAGTTGGGTGCCATAGCACACACCTGTAATCTCAGCAACTCAGGAGGCTGAGGCAGGAGGACTGCAAGTTTGAGGACAGCCTTAGCAACTCAGCCAGACCCTGTCTCAAAAAATAAAAAGGACTTGAGATGTAGCTCTATGGTAAAGGGCCCCTGGATTCAATCCCCAGTACTGCAAAATACAGAATACAATGTTATGTTCCCACTGAATTTCCATGACTAGTATCTTTTTATGTGGGGTACCAGGGACTGAATTTAGGGGGTACTAGACCACTGAGTCACATCCCCAACCCTATTTTGTACTTTTAATTTAGAGATAGGATCTCGCTGAGTTGCTTAGTGCCTCGCCATTGCTGAGGCTGGCTTTGAACTCATGATCCTCCTGCCTCAGCCTCCGGAGCCATTGGGATTGCAGGCATATGCCATTGTGCCCAGCCGTGACTAGTATCTTTATCTCAGGCCAACCCAAATATAAGAGGCATCTGCTTTCTGTTTCACAGGAGTGTCCCAAGTAGAGTTGTTTAGAGGATGGACACAGGTAGTAAGGACAGGGATACTGCTGAGATTCTGAAAACGATACACAGTTGCACGTGGAACTCAGGGGTTGCTATCATTAGCCATGTGCTATTTAAGAGAAGATTGGACAGTATCTAAACTCTTCAGAAGGAAGATGGAGGGCTGGGGCTGTAGCTCAGTGGTAGGGTACTTGCCTAGCATGCACAGGCCCTGGGTTCAATCTGAAGCATCACCACCATTGGGGAAAAAAAAAAAAGGAAGATGAAACAACTAAAGTTTGTATGTGGCAATCAGTTGCCCTTTGGCTGCAAAGCCCCAAATGCCTCTTAGTAAGGGACAAGGTCTCTGGCTTCTGGTGTTCCCTCAGCTCTCCAGCAGTTTCTGGATGGCCCAGAGCCCAGGCCTACTTACCCAGTGTTTCCGATCAACATCTTCATCGGCGTCCCACTTTCGAGTTAAGAAAGGATGCTTTTTACTGATTATTTCTCCTTCAAAGAAGGTTGTAAGGGTTGGATACTCCTATGGCAAAAGGCACATATCAAAACAAGATATTTTATTTTTATTTAAAAAATTTTTTTGTGCTGAGGACTAAACCCAGGGCCTCGCACATTCAAGCAACTGCTCTACCACTGAGCTACATGCTCAGACCCTGAATGAGCATTTTGAACATTTTTGTGTGTGTGCTAGAGATGGAACCCAGGGCCTTGTACATGCTAAGGACATGCACTCCCACTGAGTTACACCCCTAACCCATTTTAACCTTTTGGACAGGAGGAATCAACCATGCTTTAACTTCTCTTTGATGTCTTGACAAAATGGATCACACTGCTAACAATATAAATCAGAGTCAGATCCAGCTGATCTGCCATCAGTCTGTAGAAATAAGTCTCAATTCAAATTGTCCAGATATCAGAAGGTCTCTTGGATTTGCTCTGGCAGGGTTCTTTCTCTGACTTTACTTGTTATGTGCTGGTCTCTTGAAAAATAATTTACATGATCTCCACAAATAAACTCTGAATATTTTAGTATACAAAGCAGATTATAACCTGGTAGATTTTTACTTTCCAATGTGTCACCCCTGAAAGCTTTTAAAGCTTTTAAAACCATGTTACTATCAAGGTCTCCCTCAAACCATAAGCCAGCCCACTGGTTCTCAAATGTCTCAGCGATTTGCCCATTTTACGACAATACTTACTCTTTCAGTAGAAATATCTTGAAATACTAGGAAAATATTTAATTCTATCATATGAGCTAAGAACAATTTATATGAGGGAAAATTATGTAAATCATGCCTGCAATGTAAAATCCAGAAAAAACATGCCACTGAAGGTTTGGATGTGACTCAGTGGTAGAGCACTTTGCCTAGCATGCATGAAGCCCTGGGTTTCTTCATCCCCAGCACTGCCAACAAACACACACATTGAAAGAAAAAAGAAAGAAGAAAGAAAAGAAACCCACACCATAAAAAATAAGCTAGCTCTTATACATTGCTTAAAAGACTGCTAATTTCATTTGCTATTTGTTCATGTGCTCATAAGTACAGAACCAAAGATTTAGGGAAAAAAAATTAATGGAAGAAAAGGTCAACACAGTAAAAAGTTTATCATTTCTATGCATCTGTTAACACCAACCAACCAATGGCCCCTCAGCCTAGCTGGTCAAGACCCCAGGGATTCCTCAGGGGCATGGTTTGTGAGTGACCTGCCTAGAAACCACAGATTACTGTCTTAGTGTCCCTGGGACTACAGAATTCCAACTTTTCTTCTCCAGGCCCCAAGTAAGCACCTCTAATTTCTACATACATTTAAAATAGAACCAGTCTTTTTTTTTTTTTGCAGTGCTGGGGATCGAACCTAGAGCCTTGTGCTTGCAAGACAAGCATTCTACCAACTGAGCTATCTCCCCAGCCAAAAATAGAACCATTCTGATGGTTTTGCCAACTTATTCCAGCTTGGATTGCATGCTGCTCAGGACCTTTCCAAGAGACACTACCACTGCATAACCCTCTGGCTCAGAGGCTCCCAGGTTTATACTTGAGGTTTTTGAAGGTGCTGGTTTTGTGATACTACTGCTGAGGTTATGTGTGTATGGTGCCAGGGATGGATTCTAGGGCCTCATGTATGCTAGGAAAATGTTCTACCACTGAGCCATAATCCCAGTTCTTCATTCTGTTTTCTTAACAGTGAACTTCAAAACCCACCCAAAACTTACCCACCTTACCCTAACAATTTTGTTGAGTTTCTCATATGGATACTTACATGTAAAAGGAAATAAATTAGAAAAGAGAAATTTTCCTAAATGGAAACCTAATTTTTAAAGCATAAACTTAATTATACTAATTTGTGTTTAGGAAGGACTACTAAAGTAAAAAGTTCTATTAATTAGAACCCAACTTGGGATTTTATATTAGAAGCTATATATATTGTTTGTCTGAGTTTTGAGCTTTAATGTTTTTTTCAGAACTTCTACCAAAGGGATAGAAAACAAAATGACAAAGTGGTCCTAATACAATTAAAATACTATGAATTAGGGCTAGGGGTACTGTAGCTCAGTGGTAGAATGCTTGCTTAGTATGCACGAGGGCCTGTGTTCCATTTCCAGCACCAAAAAGGGGAAAAACAACAACAACAACAAAAAACCTTATGCCTTTCCTAAAGAATGATTCGGCACTGACATCTCTCTAAAATACTTCAGGTAGTGTGTCAGGGTGACTATGAGTTGCCTCCAAACTGAGAAATTAAATAAATGCTTAATGAATGAGATTCAATATGCACAGAAACCACAAAAAAGATTGAATTATTTCTTAGGACCAGCATAGGAAACTCAAGCATTTGACTACATAGCCTAACAGGATGTAATTTACAGAACCAAAGAAAAATACATGCCCGCAGGAGGAATATTAGGGAAAAAAAAGTCAAAGAGAGAGAGAGAGATAGCCTGCAACAGCCCCCACCCGCAGGCAGGCATGGCCTTCAATTATGGAAGTCATCAACTAACTGCTCTTGCTGATTCCAAGTTCACCCAAAACTGTCAGATAATGGGTACATTGGCTTTCCATGCAGACTTATCTTTTGAGGAATTAACATTCATTTGGCCAGTATGTCAATGAGAACTTCTAGAATAGGCAAGCACCTCATTCTAAGAGTAAATGGGCACTTCTGTTCATATATCAGTGTCTTGTGAGTTTGGTTAGTGTGATCCATCTCCCTTCTTCCAAGCAAGTCTAGCACAACGTCAACTGGAGTTTCCAATCTCATCTAAGGAGTCAGGGAAGAGCTGACCACGGCCACCCTGCCAGTAGGTGGGCTCCCTGGGAAAGGTATAATGGTGGCCAGTGCAGAAATGCATAATGTTATTTACCACCCATTCTTTATAATACTGGAATTTCATTTCTAAAAGGCACACAAACTATAAAGCTGTGCTTTGTAAATATGAGGCATGTTATCTTCGATTTAATTTTTAATATTCTACATTGCAACTACTATGACTAAAACCCATACCATTTACATAATCTAATTCAAATAAATTACACATTTGACATTCTAACAATTATAAATGAGAAAACAAAAAAAGGTATAAAATTCATTCATATTCATTACAGTTTTCTGCATTTTACTAATTACCTACAGCAACCATATGTCAGATATATGATTTTTACAAGTTATCAAGTAGCTGTGCAACTCTGTGAATATACCAAAAGTCAATGAATTGTATACTTTAAATGGGTGAATTATACAGTATATGAACTATAGCTCAATAAAGGTAATAACAATTATTTCAAAAAGGAATTCTGAGTATATATAACTATAATGCACCAATACAAAGAATGTGGGGAAAAAAATCTCCCCCAACACCCAAAATTCTGCCAGGTATAGTAGTACACTCATAATCCCAGTGATTTAGGAGGCTAGGACAGGAGGATGGCAGTTTAAGAACAGACTTAGCAAATTAGTGAGACTTTCTGTCTCAAAATAAACATTATAAAAGGGCTGGGGATGTGGTTCAGTGGTAGAGTTCCTCTGGGTTCAAGTCCCAGTACCAAAAATAAAGAAAGATTAAGAAAAAAATCCTAAGCATCTGAGGCCTGAGCCGGACTTAGGGACCCTAGGGAAAAAAGATGGACCTTTCTTTAACTGGCAACATCAGTCCATCACTTGACCTTGACTTGGGGTAGATTGTGCCCTCCAGGTCATTCTACCTGCAGACCAATTTTGCCAAGAGGAATGAGTGTCTACAGTTCTGTTAAGAGCCTAAGTTATCAGGGGGAGTAAGGAGGAGAGGACAAGGGGAGATACTGGGGAATAATACTGATCAAATTAAATTGTTATATTGTATGCATGTATGAATATGTAACAATGAATCCCACTATTATGAATAACTATAATGCACCCACAAAAGTATGGGAAAAAAAAAAAAAAAGAGCCTAGGGTTCCCAGTGGGCTGGCCCTAGTGAAGGGCCATGCTAGTGCCGACTCCTTAAGGGAGTCTCACTGCTGTTCCTGACTCATAGGGCTAAGTTGCCCTTAGTAAGGGCAACTTGCTTCCAATGGAGAGGTCATAGCCATTAGCATTTCTGTCCACTGTGTGTAGATTTCTAATGTTACTTATCATTTCTGTGCAGCTTCCTATGACACGGGTGATTGGCTTTGGAGTTAACATTCCAATGTGCTACACATTTTGCTGGTTTCCTTCTGAAGTTAAATATGCTCTGTGCTCCACTAACAAATGTACCTGCTTCCTTATGAATTGAGCATATTCTGTTTTACTATACATTTTCTCCTACCACAAATCCAAAGGCTAAAATCCTTTACTATTACTTTCTACCCATACTTGATTAGATAATACCTTTTGTCGAAACAACAAATTTCATAGGAAATTCTGAGTACAACTTTTAATATAGAAAAGTAGGCAGAGTTTGGGGGTGTAGCTCAGTGGTAGTGCACTTATCCCCAGCACGGCCAAAAGGAAAAAAAAAAAAAGTAAAGCAAAACAAAGTAGGAGAACCAGAGGGAATTATCCCATATTCATATTATATTCTTGCCTGCCACTTACTCTAAAATGGTTTTCTCCCCTTAGAAAGCCCACTAAATAAGCAGAGCAGATTTTTAATTCTTACTTTTCAAATGAGGAAACTGAAATGAAGAGAAATGAAAGGTCACAAAACCAGTAAGGAACACAGCCCAATATTGCTGGGTCATCCAAACTATAAGAAGTGATAACAGGCCATAGGACACTGCAGAAAGGTCACACCCAGGCACTCATAGCAGAGCTCAGGGGCCAGTCATTCCTTCCTATTCCTGTTTACCCATTAATGGAAAAGAAGGGATGCTCTTTCTTACCTTCTAAATCCCAGGAGTTCTGAAGTTTGAAAAGTTAGAACAAATGAAGGAAAACACTCTACTTTTATCCAGCAGGTTGAAAACAGGACAGTCACTTTTCAATGTTCCAATGAAGCTCAGTTTTTGAATGACTGATGCTAATACAAGTAGTGGCTATATTCTCACCATGTATATATTCATGTACACACATATATATACACACACACATATTTTTGCTTAAAAAAAAGACACAACAGGGGTCGGGGTTATGGCTCAGTGGTAGAGCATTTGCCTAGCATGTGTGAGGCACTGGGTTTGATTCTCAGCACCACATAAAAATAAATGAATTTTTTAAAATGGTCTATCAACATCTAAAAAATATATTTTAAAAAACACAACAAAATCAATAGTTTTGATCTCATTGTGAGGGGCAGGATTATGGTAGAGCATGTGTGCTTAGCATGCGCCAGGTCCTCACCACCAAAGTTGGAAAAAAATTTGTGGATGTGTACACTTCTCAGCAGGACACATCAGAATTGCAGTGTATGTTCTCCATATGATAACAATGCTTAGAAATGGAGTTGGGATTGCCTGCCCTCAACCCTGAGCATGTCACCCACTTCCCAGTTCTAGCTCAAGTGAGCAAGTGCTTACCTCCGTAAGGCCTTTAATCTTCAGGTATCCACAAAGATAAGAGTTCCCTGTGTCCACGTGCTAAAAACAAAAGGACACACAGACCATTGTAAACAGGTGAATACACCTTGGACATGCTGGGGGAGTACTTTGGAAACCCTGTGAGGCCAGGCTAGAGCAGGGAGGCCTGGTGGTCAGGGCATGTCCAATGGAGCCAAAGGCTCTCAAAGCCTTTGGGACTTTTACCAGTCCTCCCTATACATGTGCCTGTTCTTTCAATGCAAACTGATCCCAGGGCCCTCTCAACTTCCTTCAGCTGGAATTTTGGGACTGAAGTGCCTTTTGAGAACAGTAAGTCTCTTGCTCATCTACAGACATTGTACATTATTAAGCACCAGGTCTCTCTACCTGTACACATGGGTATCATCCCTAATCCTGGGTCTGACTTTCTAATGACTCTCTAGTCTCCCTTTGTTTCCCTGTAACTCAATCACTAGTTTAGAAAATGTACTCCTGCCCTGGCATTTATCCAAAGTACCATGCTGCACTATTTCTTTATGAAATGAGCAGAATATTCAGGAATAGCACCTTAGGAAGAACTTACATGGTATAATTTTAGTTATGAACCAAAATTCCAACCAAACGTCTGATTATATTGTGAATGTCTGCCCTGTCTATTCATATACAGATGCTAGAGTTTCTTAATGAGAAAAGTCATGAGCTGAAAATAAATAGGAATAACAGGCACAGTAAATTTTTAGGTTTAGTAGCCACCAATTATTGGTTGCTGAGACTGCTGGATGCCTATGACCAATTTTCTCTTTTTTTCATGCAGATAGTGTGTCTATTATGTACTGGCAGCTACCCTATCCTGAAAGATGTGGTCAACCCTGATGGATCTAAGATAAGCTTCAAGCCACCATTCTCTTCACAAGTCACTAGGGGTGAGTAACCCAGGTTCTGGCCAATAGGACGTGTGTGAAAATCTCCTGGATGCACCCATAAAAAAAGCACTGGCTTTGGAAGAGACACATGAAGAAGAAATGGCCTTTTTCCTTCCCCTGGTGGTGGTAGTAACTG
Source organism: Sciurus carolinensis (assembly GCF_902686445.1). Classification (NCBI taxonomy): domain Eukaryota; kingdom Metazoa; phylum Chordata; class Mammalia; order Rodentia; family Sciuridae; genus Sciurus; species Sciurus carolinensis. Next base: position 41,152,665 of record NC_062215.1, on the reverse strand, counting down.
TATATAGAGTCCAGTCTTAGGACAGTCATTAAGAGATTAGGAGGAGAAACAGGCCACACAAAACTAGGGATGACAGCCCACCCAGTAAGATGGAAGAAATCTGGTCCATCAAAGGTCCCTTAACTATCCTAGGACCATGTTGCCAACAAATTCCTTATAATTTGAGATAATAAGTTCACGTGTTCTGTAAACTATTTTGAAAGGCAAAATATGGTTACTCATGGTTGAAAGCATACTAACTAGTACATTTTACCCAAAACTATACAGACTCACCCTGAACAGGCAAAGTATGAGAGTTTGTGACTTAAAATTGTCACAAACTCTGGAACTTTGCCTACTAACCTCTGAATCAAAGCAAATCGAGTCATGGTGGTACCTGTAGCACAATGAGAATTTCATTTTAAATGAAGTCTCATTTCAAGAAACAGCAAAGTTTTGTGGCATTTATCAGATTTGGGAATTCAACTACTTTCGGTTACACCATAAATGAAATACTAAGGCAGTCCTTCAAAACTGTAATGAACTTGGTCAGCCAGATGATGTCAGCACTGAAGCAATCAAGCTTCAATGAAACTAAAGTGCCTTCACAGTTTGGTGCTGGTGACAAAGGTATTCCATGTGAAAACTGCCAAAGCATTTTATATGCCCTCATCTGCTGACCGTGGCATAGGACATTATGGAAAACAGCTGATTCACACTAACATGGTTCAGCAAAGAACTTTTATTAAAAAGTTCTAACCTGAGGCCTTAAATTTCATATATGCAATTCTCATTGAATGCAGTGTAGTTTGGGGTTTCACAGCTGCTGGAAAGGGTATCAGGTGGCAGGGATACATGCTAATAAGATTAAAAATTGAACTGTAAATTGGCTCACATTTGCATGGATTATCACATGCTCAAGAATCAGAATTTCTGTTTGGCCTCTATTCAACCATGTGTCTCTCCTATTCTGCCCAAATTGATCTTGATGATAGTTAGTGAACTCAAATTACCCCACAACACATACAGTTTTCACCAAATGAGGGACCAGCATCTCAGTGAGAAAGATAACAAGGCAAATGTTCAGCAAGGAAGTCTCACAGCACAGCTGTGTCCAACAGCTGCTCTTTTTAATATTCCTTTTACAGGGACCCAGGCTTCACTCTACTGGTGGCTTCTAGGATAGTAGGAGAGAGCAAGAGTGTTCACAGTAAGAAGGGGAAAAAAAGACCCAGTCAGAACCCCATATAAAGATTTAAGAAACTCTATACTGGAATATCCCAGTAGAAAATGCTCCAAATAGCACACAAAAAGATGTCCATCATCACCAGTCACCAGGAAAATTCAAACACAGACCACACTGAGCTACTTCACACCCATTAGGATGATGACAATCAAAAAGATGAACAATAGCAAGTATTGAAGAGGATATGGTTGGTAGAAATGTAAAATGACACTTCCACTTTAGAAATGATTGGTAGTTCATCAAAATGTTACATATAGAGTTACTATATGACCCAGTAGTTTCACTTTTAGGTTGACCTACCCACCCAAAAGAAGTAAAAGCACATCCACATAAATACGTGTACATGAGCTGAGCACAGTGCTTAAGCCTACATTCCAGCACTCAGGAGGCTGAAGCAGGAGGATCACTTGAGCACACAAGTTTAAAGTCAACCTGGGCAGCACAGCAAAACCCCATCACAAGAACAAACCATAAATGAACACAGATGTTCATAGCAGCATTATTTGTTAGAGGCAAAAAGTATAAACAACCAAATGTTCACCAACTGATATACATCAATGTCCATCAAAGGATAAACAAAAGGTTGTTATATCCATACAATGAACAAAGGGACAATAAAAAGGAATGAAGTGTTGATACACACTAAAATATGGATGAATCTTGAAAATATTATACAAAGTTAAATAATCCAGTCACAAGAGGACAAATACTGTCATTCTAGTTATATGAAATAGCCAGAACCAGCAAAACTAAAAAGAGAAAAGAAAAGAAAAAAATGTTGGCAGTTGCCTAGGATTGGAAGGGGGTGACAGCTAAAGGTATGAAGGTTTCTTCTGGGGGTGACAAAAATGTTCTCAAATTTGGTTGTCGTGATGGTTGCACAACTTTGAATATACTAAAAATTACTAAAGTGTTTATTTTAATAGGTGAATTATATGTGAATTACATCTCAATAAAGGTACTTGAAAAGAAAAAGAAAGAAGCTGACTTATGAAAGACAGAAGAAATATTCTGAGAAGGCTGAGTCTAAGAAACTAGTCCTGGCTGAAAAACCAGATGATGGGGCAAGTTACATGCCACTGACAAGTCGCAATGATGTTATTCACGTAACAGCAGCTCACCAATCCAGATGTAGAATGGCATTCCTTGGCATGGCCACTGCCCCCACCATCAGACATCCTACTTAAGTGGCTTCCAGCCATCAGTCAGATTTCTGCTCTGGGTGGCCTGAGACATACCAGTCATGCCCCAACTCAATCACTGCTTCTATTGGATCACAAGGAGACTGGCACCTGGGAAGAATTCAGAAATAACACACTAATGACAGAAGGGAATAGTCACTGAAGTAACCAAAGCAAACTTCCCTTTGACACCTAGCTACCCTGTCAGTTGTCCCCTACCACACTGGAAAACATCAAATGGGCAAACTTGGGGCCTTCCTGGGGACCCAGGAATCTCAATTCCAGAATTTGATTAGCTGAATTAAAAACAAGACAAACAAACAAAACAACCTGACCTTTATAATCAATTCTTACATTTTACACAAAAAGAAGGGAATTACATTAGGCATAGAGTTATGGGGCTGAAATATCTCAGCTATAGTAGTTTTTCAATTTCAATAAATATCATGACTCATTTTAAATTTACAGATCAAAGGCACAATTAACATGAGGAAGCAGCTTTCTCAACCAAAGCCAGAAGAAAAACTATTTACTCCCACAAAGTGGTAAGAAAAAAAGGAACTGAGGAGTGCTCTACAGTTAGCAGAAAAAAGAGGCATCCCCACTGTCTTTTGAGTAGGAAACCTACTTGTTCAGAAGACAGACTAAGAGGGCAAAGGGTGAACATGATGAACAGGTACATTGTACATTCCACCCTCACAAAGAGGAGCAGTGAGGCAGCATATAGAGCCTCTAAGCTTCTGGAAGGGTTTTCAAAGGACAGGTATTTGGAGGGGCTTCTGGTGTTAGGAGGAAAGGAGAAGGGAGGGGGGAAAGTGGGTCCTCAGGAAGACAGGGGTAAAAACTGAGGAAGTACAGTTTTGTGGGGAAGAGAGATAAAAAGCAGTATCTACCACCACCAATGAATCTCTTTCATCTAGGAAAAACTGTCAAGTGTGCTAACAACTGGGTGAGAGAAGTAAGGTATAGGAAAGGCCCTGGGCAGGTGAAGCTGTAATTCCAAAGCTGATCAGGGACTGGCAGCAGGTACTCAGAAATTCAGGTCAAATAGGGGGAGGTGAGTGGATATGAAATAAAACTGGGTGAGTTAGATTTCCCAGTATATGGGTATCAGAGATTGGAAGGAAGCCCTATGCCTATGTAGATAAAAGTTAAGAACACTTTGAAAGAGGGTCCCCTGGAACCAATAATGAGCTGGATGAAGGTATGGGGTGGGGAGATCTGGAAGACTTCAAGCTGATGGGAAGTGGCCACAGCGATGGGTAGGAAGTTTTGAGAAGCCTGGGGCAGGCTGCCAGGGGAAGGAGGCAGCTGGGTGCCTGGACCATTAAGACTGAAGGAGGAGGTGGTATCAGGGACCCCAAGAGGCAAGATTGGTGAAGAGCTCCACTCAGCGGCACTCAGGGTGTGAGTACCTGGTCTACACGGGGAGACAGGGGACCGAGGGAGGGATTTGTGTGGATTCGGGGCTCACAGTCAAAGGAAAGAGGCTGCTGATTAAGCTCTACTGAGGAGGAAACCATCAAAAGGGGAAGGTCCCAGGGTCTGAGAATAGGGGATCATGTCTCAGGTATGGAGAAATCTGGTCTGGGCCCCGAGTCTGGGGAAACCAGTGGAGAGTTCTTCAGGATCTGAGAGGGACTGTGTGGGGCGACAGGTCTGGGGAAGAAGAACCCAGGTTAGAGGAAAGCCAGACACGGCGGGGCTTCCGGATCCCCAGGATTCAAGTCTAGACAGTGTTCAGGGTCTGCCAGGAACCGGTCACCACAGGCTCTGGGTCCGAGGGGCAGCTCAGGTCTGGGGCTCGTAGAGTGTGAGACACCGGCTGAGCAGGTCCCGGGTGGGAGGCGCCCGGTGTAGGAGGCCCCAGCGGCGAGGGCCTGGTCCGCGGCTGCGGGCTCGAGGAGCCGAGGGCAGGCACGGCCCGTGAGCGCCGCGAGGAGGCCCTCGGGCCCCGGTCGGCCCGGCGCTCACCTGCAGCACCACCTCTACGTCGTACGAGTTCCCCTTGCTCTTCTGGTGGCCGCGGAACTTGGAGCCGCTGTAGAGCAAGCTGGTGGCCACGCCGGGCTGCTGGGTGTTGATGGGCGGCGGCGGGATGAGCGAGGCCGCGGAGGCGGCCGAGGCACCGGCCGGCGGGGGACACTCGGTGCGGACCGGCATCGCGGGGTCCCCCGGAGCCAGGGCTGGGGGGAGGGGGAGAGGAACCGCCGCCGCCGCGCGGGAGCCGAGGAGGGTGGCGGGGAGGGAGGGGCTGGGGCACGCACGCGCGGGGTGGGGGCGGGAGGGGCACCACCCGCCCGCTGCCTGCGGACCAAGCTCTTGGGCCGGCACCGGGACCCCGGGACCTGCGAGCAGGGCCTCCCTGTCCTGAGCTGGGTCCCCCTCCCCACTTGCCCTCGCACACACACTACCCCTTCCGATTGGCTCAGGAGCGCCGAGGGGGCGGGAGTAGGCTCACGCGGCGCTTCCACTCATTGGCGAGCGGAGAAAACACGTGGCGAGGTGCGCGAGCTACTTTCTGGGACTTGTAGTCTTCTTCCCGAGGCACGGCGTGAGCGGGGCGGGGCAAAGGCGCGTTTGTGATGCTGATTGACTGGGGGTGTGCGCCAGGGGCGCGCGGCGGCGACGGCGCGCCGTAGGTGTCATGTGAAAGATGGCGGCGTCCAGGGGAGGCTGAGGGCTCTGGGAACGTGGTGAAAGGTTTCCGTACAGCCCCAGCGGCTAGCGTCCGAAGGATTCTTTCTCTGTTTTCTGCCCTCTGGCTTCGCTGCACGCGTCCTCCCAGGTCCTACGGCGCGATGTGGAGGAGCTGCCTTCGGCTGCGAGGCCGAGGGCATTGCCTCCTGAACCGGTCCCCGAGTGATCCCACCATCTCTGTGAGTCAGGGGCCAGGTCCCCAGCCCCAGGCCCGGGCCTACGCTCCCCCGACAGGTGAGACCAGGACTTTACTTTTTGGCCAGTGGCCAAGTCGGGATAAGCCGAACAGGTCTTCAGCCGAGGAGTGTGGGGTGATTGAGGCAGGGCTCAAGCCCACGAGGTTATTCAGGCCAATCAGATCCGGCTGTAGATGGGAAAAGGTAGAGACCACCCGAGTATATGCAGGGCAGTCAGGTCAGAGATGGTGATTGACATTTGGCCCGTGTGACTGTTCTCAGAGTTTATGGCTTTCCTCTCTTTAATAAGTTGTCTTCCTTGTTTTCCATCAGGGAAATTTGGGCTCTGGACCAGAACTTCCAAGATCACAGAGCAGACTCTGCGCTTTGTGTAGGGCAAAGGCTGGACTGTACTTTGTGTCCCTAGCGCAGATGGATCCATCCCATGCATTTTCCCTGCAGTTTCTAGGTCCTCTGTCCTAGCACCCTGCCACAACCCCTGCTTTTTCTCTGGAGCCTTCTCTCTTAAGTGGGAGTTGACACCGTGCCTCCTTTGTCCTACCTGTGACTGTGGCAAGGCCTAGAAGAAGGTAGTGGCTCTTTCATTGCTGCAGGAGAGAGGGACTAGGGTAAGAGGAGTGACTGAAAAGTAGTAATACACTACTCTTCCACCACTCCAAAGACATACAAAAATCTCACAAGTGGTAAAGCCTTTGTAGAACACAAAGTAGTAATACAATGAAAAGTAGTAATACACTCCTTCCATTTGATTAGTTTTTCTGGGTTGGGGGCGGAGGCACAATGGTCTTGAGACAGATGTGATATCCACCTGAATGATGTTCACTGTCAAATGCAAAGGTTACATTATCTTGACAACACAGTGACATATACTCTGATAAGGGAATTACAAAGAAGTGGTGAGAACACATAGAAGAACCTCCTCCCATTTGGGGATGTTCAGGGGCTAGAGAGGGCCTTGAGTGAAGAGCATTTAAGCTGGGCATTGATCTGTGAGTTCAGTGAAGAGGAGGAGGAAGAGTGTTGGGTGTCTACAGCATATCCAGAGGTGACAGCAGGGTGTAAGAGAATAATACTAATACTAATACTGCCTGCTTTAGGAAATTCAGAACTTCACAGGCAGTTTGGCATTGTGACAGGATTCATCAGGGGTTTAGAGCTGGTTTAGGCATGTAACTACTTCGTTTTTTTTTTTTTTTTTTTTTTTTCCAGTGAGTTGAAGCTGTAGTTGCCTGTGGGGATCCTTCTATCCATAACTTTATACAAATGGGGAAAGAGGTTGAATGCAGTAGGAAGCTGAGGTTTCATCTATCCTTAAGTGAAGGATCTGGAGGTGGGCCATACACAACCAGTAAAGAGGAAGAAGGGTGTGGTGGCATGCATCTCTAGTCCCAACTACCTCAAAGGCTGAAGTGGGAGGATCACCTGAGCCCAGGAGTTCAAGGCCAGCCTGGGCAACATAGTGAGGCCCCATGTCAAAAAAAAAAAAAGTAAAGGAAAAAAAGAGGAAAAAGGAAGGGCATCCCAGGAGGCACAACACAACAAAGAGTATAATCAGATGTTTACTAAGTTGGCAAAAGCAAAGAGTTAATTTAGGTGAGTGGATGCTTATTTTCCAATATGGTAGCACTTGATCTACCATCTTCTTTTCTTTTGTACTAGAAGCTTCCTAGTTTATAGTTTAGGATCTTGGAATCCTAAACCTACGTGTTGTAGGTTGTCAAATGTGAAAGCAAATAGGAATGTATGCATGAGGCACAGTAAGAGGGGTACATAAATCAGGCCTTGTGTTCTACAAAGGCTTTACCACTTGTGAGATTTTTGTATGTCTTTGGAGTGGTGGAAGAGTAAACCCAAGTGGGTCCTTTTTGATGAAGACTGCAGTTGGCAAGGTGATTGAATGTGGCACATTAGGAATGTTTATGCCACTGAAAGTTGTTGAAAAGAGAGGAAGGGTTTAAACAAGGGTCACTGAGGCATCGGAGGAGGAGATGGTGCAGCAAGGAGACCTCTGTGAGGATGTTGTGGCCGAGTTTGTACCAGTTTGTCAGAGGTCTGGTGACTACCTGGAGGGAGAGGTGTTCTGGAGAAGCAGCCTATCTAGCTCATGTAAACACCCAATGATGTCAAGTCTGGAAGACTTGCCTCTACCTTATAAGTTGTTTTATCATTGAACAAGACCAGTGTTTGAGTCTCTACCACTTCATAGGCATTCCTACCCTGTCATTTGCATAGGGTGGGTGATGTAGTTTAAGGGAGATTTGTAGTCTAGATCAGAGGTCCAGGCTGCCACCTATTTTGTCAATAAAGTTTTATTGGAATATAGCCACATTTTTTTTCCTTTACATCTTGTTTATGGCAGCTTTCACTACCGTGACAGAGCTAAGTTGCAAGAGAGACTGTATGGTCTGCATAGCCTAGAATTTTGTCTGGCTCTTTGTAAAAAATGTTTAACAACCTCTGCTGTATTGAAGAGCAATTTGGAAAATGGTACATATATACATTTGGTCAGAAGACTATTTTAACAGCTATATGGAAATATAATTCACCCACCATATAGTCATTCATTTAGTGTAAATTCAGTAGTTTTTAGTGTATTCATGGAGTGTCAACCATTTCCACAATTTTAGAACATTTTTATCACACTCAAAAGAAGTCTGCCTTTACTCCTTTCATTCCCCTAGCCCTAGGCAACCACTATTTTACTTCCTTCCTTTATAGATTTCCCTGTTTTGACATTTCACATAAATAGAATGTAGTCTTGTTTAACTGACTTTTTTCACTTGGCATGCTTAAAAAAAGGCTTATCTGTGTCATATCATGTATCACTATTCCATTCTTTTTTATTGCCAAATAACATTCAGGTATACCACGTTTGTATACAGGTATACCACATTTTATTCATCCGTTCATTCATTGATGGACATGTAGATTGCTTCCATCCTTTGATTGTTACGAATAATGCTACTGTAAACATTTATGTACAAGATTTTGTGTAAGTTTTTATTTCTCATAGGTATATACCTAAGAGTAGAATTGCTAGGTAAAATGGTAACCCTAACTTTTTTAGGACCTGCTAGATTATTTTACATCTCCAATAACAGGATTCCAATTTCTCCACATCCTTGCCAACACTTGTTATTGTATATATTTTTGATTATAGCCATCCTAAAAGTATGAAGTGATTTCAGTATATATTTCCCCGATGACTAATGAGATCAAATTTTTTCATGTACTTGTCCATTTATGTATTTTCTTCAAAGAATATCCATTCAAATCCTTTGGGCATTTTTATTTTTATTTTCTTTAATATATATTTTTAGTTGTAGATGGACACAATACCTTTATTTTATTTATTTTTATGTGGTGCTGAGACTTGAACCCAGTGCCTTGCACATGCTAGGCAAGTGCTCTACCACTGAACCACAATCTCAGCCCCTCCTTTGGTGATTTTTAATTCGGTTATTTATCTCTTGTTATTGTGTTGAAGGATTTCTTTATACATTTGGACTGAAGAATTTTGATACCTGAAAACAGCTGCTTGGAACTGCTTGGAGGGAGGGATGTCTGGATTTAGAATTTTAGTTTAAGGCTTAAGGCCCGCCAGGTGGCACTGCTTTAAAAGGTAAAGATGTTGCCTCAGCTCTGAGACCGGTACTTCCTCTTCTTGGTGCACTGTGGGAGTTGTAGTTCCAGAGGCTTTGAATATTTCTGAAGGAAAAGCCAGCCTGGAAATTGTGACTGGTAGATCACTTACTGATTCATAAAGACTAAGACAAGAGGATTGTAGGGGGGAAGCGATGCAGAAAACTGCTTGTTTCTTTATATGGATTGAAGCAACTTTACAGGAAAAAGGAACCCAAAAGGACATTAATTTCCCATTTAGCACTTTTCACATGGGCAGGTTTTAAAAGTTATTCTCTGCTTATCTAGCCTATTTTCCTGTGGCCATCTCTTTAAATTCAGCACTTTTTCATTTTCTTTGCATCTACATAGTGCACAAAGCTGTCTATGAAAAAGCACTATGTATGTTTTTACCACAGACATTCTATAAAGGGACCCTTTCATACTCAATGTAGATCCCAGTTCTGCAGGAGCCTACAAAACTTTGCTGTTTCTATTGTTTTTAAAGGTAGTATTCCTGTTGATGTCAGCTAAACTGTATTCACTGAAAATTTGGAAGCTTCCTAGGCTCCCAGTGATCTCATGATTTGTCTTATGTGAACCATAAGAGCCTTCATCTTTTTGACAGTAAGGACTCATGAATCCCACCAAATAAATTGTCCAGATCACATTCTTCTTTGCCTGTGTGATCTCCTTAGTTGGCTCTCTTTGTCCTCCTTACTGTGACCTACATGTCCCCCTGTTTCTGAAGGTTGACCCTCATCACCCTCTCTGGGCATCTCTGACCATTCTCTGCTGGACAGCTCCAGTCTTCTGCTGATCATCTTTTTAGTTCTCCAAAACTCTGCTATCCTGAAGCTCTGCACCTTCACACAAGTTTTTTCTAATTTTGGAAACTACTTCCACACATATCCTCCCCAAATGAATCAATCAATGAGATTTAGTAATTCCTGCTGCTTCTTTGGGTCACAGATGAAATCTGACTGCTTGGAGATGTTCCTGCAGCCCAGGATAAGATAAGGCTTCCTCGGTTTGTGTTTCTGTCATCCCATGTACTCTCATCACTCGATCATTTGCCTGGTTTAGTGTCTCCCACTAGACGGTAAGAGCCTTAAGGGTACATCCCATCCCAGGACTGTCACACATCCTGGACTGTGATCAGTATTCACTGAAGTGTACTCCAAGACTGAAATTTGCCCCTCTGAGTGTCAGTTCTTTATTCAGAAGCACCCCCATCTAAAACATAATCACACATGTGCCTGTCTTCAAATCTGAGGACCAGGAACCTTTGGGCTCCTTTTACCCTTCTTCCATCTCTTTTACTGCATGGTTTTCTCCCATTTTGAAAGGAAAGTTTGGTCTTTCCTTCCCTGCCCTTCTATTCATCCTGCTCCCTTCCAGTTTTTTCTTATTCAGATACAGCAAAGTTGGACAGCTGAGCAGAATAAAACACTTTCTTCATGTGAAACTCAGATGCCCCAGCAGTTTTTGGAGGTTCAACCCTGTTCTGTCAGCTTCTACCTCAGTTCACTTCTCTAGTGCTAGTCTCAGGCCCATTTCCCAGGCCTGCGCTGGGCAGTGTGTTTGTGTGCTCACTGGTATGTGGCACTGTCAGCTGGCACTTACTGCTTACTTGGGAAAAGTCCTTCCCAGTGTTGAGTCAGAGCATTGCCCAGCCAGGGCATCAGAAAACACAAGGGATATAGCCTAGATACCTTAATCCAGACCCAAGAAAGGAAAGGAGGCCTCAGACATGTCTGACCTACAAATTGGATAAGACCAGATGCCAGATAAAATAGGGAAATTTAAAAGCTCTAGGGTGATGAAAACCTTTTTTGGTGCCAAATGTGTGATAGAATCAGTGTTATGATTTCAGATGAGGGTGGTAAATTGTGCCAGATCACCTTGGCAGCCTGATCTGATCAACCATTTTTTGTTTAACTCCACAAAGACAAGGATTTTTATCTGTTAGTCATTATTATATCCCAAGTGCCTAGAATAGTATCTGACACATAGTGGGCATAGTTTTCTGGGAAAAACTTTGGACTTTAGTTTGCTAGTAAGTTAAACCATGGAAATGCAAATTTGATACTTCTGTATTTAAGGATTAATGATGGCAAATGAGATATATGGAAATAACTGATATGATGTGGAAAACCTAAAAAAATATGTTTAGAGTAAAACCAGATGCCCTCTTTCCATTACCCTTTCCCCCTACCATGCACACATACCAGGTTTTCCAGAATTTTCATAGTCTAAAGAAAACATAGGGCACAGATTTTCCCCATTCTTGGAGGAAATGTTTAAAGTTCCTGTTGAATACACAAGCAAGCTGGTTAATTAGGTTAATTAATTGGAGAGGGAGGATGGGAAATGCTCCTGGGAGCTTTACTTTCTGCCTGTGTGCCACACACACATGCACACGTGCACACATTCTGGCTTCTCACTTATTCTTAGAGGCATCAGAATCTTATCTAAAATGGGTCTCTGGCTTTAGACACCAACTTCAGATTTGGGTGTATTATGCTGTGGCCCCAGAAGAGTGGGTTGGGGTGGTGAGCATACTTGTTATTAAAGCAGAAGTGGTTAGAAATCTTGTCAGGTCACACAGTCTGCAGCTCCAAGAATCCCCTGATCAGACTTGCCCTTGGGTTTGGAGACTGGCAGAGGCATGACCAGCATGTCCTCTTTCTCCCTCATCCCTGGAGAGCAGATGCTCCCCTCCCCCCAGCTTTAATCAGAAGCCGTTGATTACACCAAAGAGTAGGGCAGACCTTGAATGGAGATATGAAAATCAAGGCAATCAATCAGCATTAACAGTAATGGTGCAAGCTGGTCTTACAGTCCTATGAGCCCGCTTGACGTTATTTTAAATGCCTTTCTGAAAAAAAATCTTTCTTACAGAAAGGAAGAGGTTTTATCAGAATGTCAGCATCACACAAGGTGAAGGTGAGTCTGAAATTTTGACTGCCTCCTTTTTTTTTTTTTTTTTTTTTTTTTTTGTGAATGGTTGGAAACATTTTTCATCTCCAGCTGGTTCAGTGGTGAGATTATCCTTGGCACTTTTGTCAGATATGTTTCTGTAAGGGACTCAGAGTTGTCTTTGTATCAATTCAAACGGCTAAATATAGGAATGGTCACCCGATTCCACTTCACAATCCCTGAGAGTGTTTCATTTGATCTTTCAAGGTGGCTTTGAGATAAATCTGGACCACAGGAAGCTGAAAACTCCCCAAGCCAAGCTCTTTACTGTCCCCAGTGAGGCCTTGGCCATTGCGGTGGCCACTGAATGGGACTCCCAGCAGGATACCATCAAGTTCTACACAATGCACCTGGTAACAAGTTCACAACACAAACTTACACCCTGACACCTGCTAGGGGCTTCCTAGGCTACTTGGCAAAATTTAGACCCCTTTTCAAGTTGTGACATGGCCCTGGGGATAGGTCTTTGTTGGCCTGGGCTGCAGCCACATTCACCTCTTCTCAGTCATTGCATAGGCCAACCTCTTTCCCTTTCCAGCTTGTGCAACTGCAGTTCCCTCTGCTTGGAACACCATGCTGGGTGGCCAGTTCCTCCTCTATTCAGGACAGATGTCACCTTTGCTGACTGTCCAGCTGGCCATTTATTACAGTAGCTGGCCATTTGTTTCATCAGCACTTAGTGTGCAATGACCTGCTTTATGTTTGCATGTTTATTGTCTACCTTTTCCACTGCATGTCTGCAGGAGCTATGTCTGTTTTATCAACAGCTCCAACAGGAAGTTTAGATGATACCCAATAATATTGGTTGGGTGCAGGAGTCAACCAGGTAGGTAGGTAAGGTGAGGAAGATTCCCTTGTAGAGATAACCCCGATCCATACACAGGTGGCTCACTGAGGTACTAGGATGGCAGAGGAGGGAAGGGGATCTGCCAGACTTATTAGTTTCAGCCTCTGTAGTCCCCACATTGTGACCTTGGGCACCATCTGTAAAAGATGAGTGATAGAAGAACCACCTTAGAGTTGTGGCCTGGATTAGGATGAGATGACACATAGAAAACCCTTAGCATGGTCCCTGAAACAGGGTGGACACTCAGTCAGTATGAGTTAGTTGCTCTCATCTTGGTCATTGGTATGCATCACCTTGACATACAAATCCAGGGAGCTTCCCTGCAACATCACAGCCCTCTGAGGTAGCACCTGCTCCATGTCTATCTGATGAAATTTGGGCTACAAATGAATAGTTTGAGTAACCTAAGAAAACTCTTGTTGGTAAGGCAAATCTGGCATAATAATTTTGATCCCAGTTTGGATTTTTTTTCTTTCTAAGGTGTTAAGGGGGCCAGCTGGTAAAGGCTTTGAGTTCCCTGACTACTTAAGATCTCTTATTTATTGAATCTGAGGATGTATTTCATCTCTCGGTCTCAGTTTTCACATCTCTGAAATAGGTCTAATAGTATCCATTCCAAATTGTGGTTGTGAGGATTAAGTTAAATATGGCAGAGCTTGAAAGTAAAGAGCAGAACACCTTGGGAGACATTCCCTAATCCAGGGCTATGAGAGTCCCATGAGTCCTATGAGCATACACAGAGCTTTATGCATGAATCCTGGCTCTTGGACACTCTCAGTGAATATGCTGCTGCCAGGGCTCTGAAAACACTTGGGGTTGAGAGCTGTGCTGTGGTGCTATTTTGTTCTTACCCTGCCAGATCAGATGCAATGTCCTCAGGAGAGCCGGGCTTTTGCCTGGGACTGGCAAGTGGTGATGGGGCACTTTTTGCTTTTGATTCAGACCACATTGTGCAACACATCCTTGGACAACCCAACCCAGCGCAACAAGGATCAGCTGATCCAGGCAGCTGTGAAGTTTCTGGACACTGACACCCTCTGGTAATTGACATTTAGATGAGCAGTCCTCTTGGCTCATGCAAGTCCCCTGGGCTGTTTTGCCTCATTTGCCCAGAGAGTTCTTGGTAGAAGAGGCAGGTCCTTTCCTGTATCCTCACAAGGTGGACAGGTTCCCTGACATTGGCCCCTAGCTGCTCTGCAGATCCTTAAGAGAAAGACTTCTCAGGCTACTGAAACACGGGATGCTCCTTGGGTTGGGGTGGTTGAGGAGGGGGGGTGTATTCAGCTCTTACAGGTACCAGCACCACAGGGCTCACTTGCCAGTCCCCAGCAGGGTCTCTGATCCTGATTTGTGCCCACTGGCTTTCCTGTCATTACAGATGGTGATAGTCAGGATATAACCTCCTCTTGTTCTCAGTGCTCCCCTTGTGTCTGTGTTCTTTGGCTAACTGGCCAGTGATATTTTCCTAGTTGTGCTTGGGATCACTTGTTTGCAGGGAGCAGAATGCATTCAACTTAGCTCAGGGGAAAATGTATTTCTTGCCAGGTGTGGTGGCACACACCTGTAATCCCAGTGTCTTGGGAGACTGAGGCAGGCAGTTTGAGACCAGCCTCAGCAACTTAGTGAGACCCTGCCTCAAAATTTTTAAAAATAAAAAGAGCTAGAGGGGCTGGGGATATAGCTCAGTTGGTAGAGTGCTTGCCTCACAAGCACAAGGCCCTGGGTTCAATCCCCAGCACCACAAATTAAAACAAAACAAAAAAAGAGCTAGAGATGTAACTTAGTGGTAAAGTGCCCCTGGGTTCAATCCTCAGTTCCTCCAAAAGTGGGGGAGGGTTCTTGAAAATTGTACAGGGGTCCTGACAAGAATGAAGGAAGGTCAGACCACCAGGGTTAACAGCTTGAGAATCCTAGATGCCAGAGCTCCTCCCACCTCCTCCCTGCTGGTTGTGGGTCTGGTAGAAGCAGGAAAGTCCATCTACTCATCTGCTCCTCCCAGCAAACAGCCCAACTCCTTCACACACTCATGACTCTTTGCTTCCCTCTGCTTACATGAGACTGTGACTTGCCATAGTGCCTCCTGGGGTTCCTGTCCCATGAGGCTTTGCAGCTCAGCTCCCCTCACTGACTCATCTCTGCATCTCTTGGTTTAAACAAGTGTCACAGCCTGACTTCTAGGTTGGTCTTCTCTGGTCAAGTGTCCAAGCCAAGAGGTGGGTGGGCTCCTGTGGTCCTGTGACCAATGGCATGATGTCTTGGAAGGGGGAAGGCAGGGATACTGTTATTGAGTTGTTGGCATGGTGTTCATATCCAGTGGCTGTGGATCCCAGATTGCAATTATTAGGTTGCATCTGTTTTCCAGTAGCACTAATGTGGCAAGCTTGGACTTGTCAAATATCTGGGAGTATTTAGGGCAGTGGTTCACAAACTCAAGCTTAAATTAGAATCCCCTAGAAGATTTGTTAAAATGTAGATGACTGGGCCCCACCCCCAAAGGTTCTGATTTCAATAGATTTGGGAAGCAGCCTGAGAATGTGCCTTGCTAACATGTACCTAGGTAAGGCCGATGCTGCTGGTCTTAAGGCCACACTGTGAAAGCCACTGCTTTGGGGGATAAGACTTGGAGCACCGGATTGGTGCTGGGAACGGTTTTGCTGTTGTCCTGTGTTCTTCCTTTTCTATCGCTGAATGAAGGAATTGTACTGTTTTATTAATGAAGGTGATTTTTACAATGAATTAGCTACAGGGTGGAAGAGCCAGAGACATTAGTGGAACTTCAAAAGAATGAATGGGATCCAATCATAGAATGGGCTGAAAAAAGGTAAGATGTACACCCCCACTGAAAACATTGAGTGGACCCAGTGTTGGGCAGTATGCTGGCAGGGGTTACTAGGTACCCAGTGCCCTTAGCTAGTCAGCTTTCTGAGTTCAGAGTGCCCTTGGAATTCAGCTCCCCTTATATGTCTGGGGATAGGGTTCCCTTGGAAAAATATGTTTCTCAAATTAATTTTAGCTACCATGCACTGAGCACCTACTACCAGGCACATTGTATCCCATAGGGGCAACTCTGGGTCCTCAGGAAGCACCAGAGACCCCCTTCCTCCAGCAAGTCAGACCAGCAGTGTTGTTTTGAGTCTCAGCGCTGCCACTATCAGCTTTGACTTTGGGCAAATAAGTTGATCTCTCTGAACTTCAATATTCTTGTCTGTAAATGGGGCCAATCATTCCTACTTTAGCATCCTTCATAGCAAACAGTAAATGCAATTACTATACTATTAAATAAAACCACAAACAGTTGTTATACATGGAGAAAACAGGGTAGTTTTCTACAAAATTATAGGTAACATCCTGTGGATGTATGGTTTCTAGGAATTGATGATACCCAATATTTTTCCTTGACAGGAAGACTTTTTTGAGTACAAAATTGAATAGAGTTTGATATGGGGGCAAAATAAATTCCATTTCATTCCAAGAGAAATGTGGAAGGGCTGGTATCCATGGCACTGCCTCATCTACATATTTTGTAAACTCACCTGGAGTATTTTTTTGGTGAGGTCCATCAGTCTGTCCTATTCATCTACTACATGTTTCCTGAGTGCTCACAGTAGGTTTTAAAGGGAAAGCCAGAACCAGGATTCTACAGGAGCAGATAAAATGTAACAGTTATAATACCTTATAAGAAATGTTGACAGTACAATGCCATTTTGGAATCTAAATGAACTACAACACTAATTTAGGTGCCTGGAGATCTTTGCAATGGTACAGAATCATCAAGTGTTTGTGGCAGTTAAGATATCCAGTCCTTAATAGTTCATAGAAAAATCTGGCCATTTCCTACATTCAGTTTGTATTATTAGAAATTTCAGCATGGATATTTTTTAAACAACAAAAAAATCCAATGATATATGAAAGAATTA
The DNA here is from genome assembly GCF_902686445.1 of Sciurus carolinensis. Taxonomy (NCBI): domain Eukaryota; kingdom Metazoa; phylum Chordata; class Mammalia; order Rodentia; family Sciuridae; genus Sciurus; species Sciurus carolinensis. The sequence goes on along the minus strand of NC_062215.1, from coordinate 41,135,995 downwards.
CAAAAATTATTTTTACCCCATTATGTATGTTTTTCCTATGTTCTAAATAGTTATGATTTATGTGTGTGAGTGTGTTGCTGGAACCCGGCCCTCATTCATGCTAGGTGCTGCCTCTACCATTGAGCCACACCTCAGCCTGTTGGTGATTATGCATCTGAGCATGCATCTTCCTGACCCAGAAATCACAGGTGAAGATCAGTGCCTTAAATACTCAATAGGAAAAAAATGTTGAGTGATTTATACAAATATTATTTTAAGGAAAACACTATTTAAAAGAAATCTTTTATGGCCTCAAACGTGAAAAAGTTTTTTAAAAGATTTAAAGAGCAGGTTACCTACACTTTTGATGAAGATTCTAGGCAAGTGAGTTAGCATTTCCTGTGAACTCCTTTTCACAGGAATCAGCAATGAACTTTCATTTAGGGTAATTTCTCGTTCCTCTGGATTTGCTTTTGAGGGTTAGAAAATTAGACCAGAAGGCCATGTAGGGGAAATTGTTTCCAGAATCCTCAAGACTAGCCCCTTGACCACGTGTCCTGAAAGGATATACACATACTCAGTAGTTTGCTTCCAGTTCAAAACTAGGCTGCTCTTGGGACACAGCATGCCAGGATATCCTGCAGCCTTTTCCTTTCAGATATGGCATGGAGATTGGCTCCTCCACCAGCATAATGGGACCCAACATCCCTGCGAAGACGAGGGAGGTGCTCATCAGCCACCTAGCATCTTACAACATGTGGGCCTTACAAGGTATGCACTGAGATCTGTGGACCTAGGGGGCAGGTGTGATGCAGGTAATGCCAGCCCTTTAACTCAGCTCTAGGCTCATACCTCCCAGCAGAAAGTAGGATTTCTTTTTTCCAACAGAATCCTCAAGTTCACATCTTATTGACCTAACCTGGGTCAGATGCCCATCTGTGAACCAGTCACTGGGCAAGGGTTTGGGGGAGATACACTGACTAGCAAGGATCAGGTCATGTTCTCACCCAGGGAAGAGCAAAGGTGGGTCACCCCAGGGAAAGCCAGAAGAGTGGGCTCAACCACAGGTGAGCCCTGGGTCAATCTCCCACTCCTGCCACCTTTTCTCCACTTACTCCTATTCTCTGTGAGGGGCATAGGGACCCACAGGAGTTAGGCTGTAGCAACTGCCCTGTTTTGCATCCTGATTGGCTTGTGTCCCTGCAGGGATTGAATTTGTAGTGGCCCAGCTCAAGTCCATGGTGCTGACGTTGGGTCTGATTGACCTACACCTGACTGTGGAGCAGGCTGTGCTGCTGTCACGCCTGGAGGAGGAATACCAGGTGAGGTGCCACACCTTGGGTCCCCACCTCACCCCTTCCTAATTCACACCAACCTTATGGGGGGTGTGGCCAACCTATCTGAATTTTTTTCTCCCTATAGTAGAGGGGATTGAATCCACAGGACGGGTACTTTGCCTACTGAGCTACATCCCCAACCTGCCTCCTCCTTTTCCTCCTCCTCCTCCCCCTCCTCCCCCTCCTCCCCTTCCTCCCCCCTCCTCCTCCCCTCCTCCTCCTCCTTTCCTCCTCCTCCTCCTCCTCCTTCTTCTTCTTCTTCTTCTTCTTCTTCCTCTTCTTTCTTCTTTCTTCCTCTTCCTCTTCTTCCTCTTCCTCTTCTTCTTTCTTCTTTCTTCTCTCTCCTTCTTCCTCTTCCTCTTCTTCTTCTTTTTCACTACTGAGCTACATGCCCAACCAGCCCCCTCTTCTTCTTCTTTTTTTTTTTTTGAGATAGGAGCTCGCTAAGTTGCCCAGACTGTCCTTAAACTTGCAATCCTCCTGCCTCAGCCTCCTGAGTAGCTGGGATTACAGGCATCTGAAATATTTTTATGTAAACTTTGGCTTTATTATTTTCATGTACATACAGAAATCAAAACTAAGGGCCAGTGAAAGTATTATCAGGGCTGGAGTTATGGCTCAGTGGTAGAGCACTTGCCTACCATGCTCAAGGCCCTGAGTTTCATCCCCTACACCACAATAAAGAAAAATTTTTTAAAAAGTTGAAAATGTTCAGCACTCCCTTCATCCCCTCACTTCCCCTTCTCATTAGTCAGATTAGGTGGAGCTGACTTAGCCTCATTCCACATATGGGGAAACTGAGGCACTAGGTCACACCTGGCAAATGTTTAAACTGGCATTTGAAGCCAAGACGGAGTGACTATAGGACCAAGACCTCAGCTCTCACTCTGTACTTGAAAGTTCATATGCCTTGATATGCCCTGCAGAGCAGGCCCTGTTGAAATGACTGAGGACCTGTTTGTGCTCTTAAGTCAGTGAACCAATTACACCTTGACATTTCATCTGGCCAACAAAGGAGTGTGGGGGTAGCCACTATTTGTACACAAGTTTTCATTTAATGGGCTTAGAATTAAGGTTTTGCTGTACTGTTGTATACATTTTTTAACTCTGAAAATTATGGTGGTCCTTGTATTCTTTTTGTTCTTGATGTTATTCCTCAAACCTCAGGTTAATTGCTATCATGAGTTGGGTTCCTAGTGTGATAAAAACCTTTTTGGAATGTTTAGTCTTCTGCTCGGATAAATGCCAGGGATAAAGCCTGTTTCTGTATAGCAGAGGAGCCTATCCATTCTCTACATGTCAGAATCAATTTCACGGGAAGGAGGTGACCTGTGGGAATTGTGGGACTGCTGGGGAGCCAGAAAACCTGGCTTCCTGTCTGGGCTCTGCTTTTGACCATGGGACCCAAGCCAGCCTATCGTCCTCTGAATTTTGCAATCCTGCATAACCAGGATTATGGATGTGATGGTATAAATTGAAGGTAAAATGCCCTTCAGCTACTGTGTTACAGTTGTGCAAACTGAGATTGGGCAGCCCGAAATGAGGATAGCTTGTGTTGAGTGGCAGATTCTGCCAGGAAGGAGCCAGCAGGCTCAGGTTGGAGTCACACTGATGTCTGGACAGCCACAGTGTGCCCAGAGGTCCCTCCCTCTTTTCAGAGACTTGGAGAGCATGTACAGAGCAGAGGCCTCAGCAGTACAGAGCTCACCCAGGAGTCAGACTGAAGCCATGTATGGCCTTGCTTGATTTATTTATCCCACCCACATTGAGGGTACTTGTAGCCCTGCATGGCAACACAGCTCATAGAGGATGACAGTTTGAGTGCTTGCCTAGCCTGGGTTTGATCTCCAGCACCACACACACCAAAAGAAGTATTGGGGGCAGGATGACAGTTTGCAGGCCACCTCACACAAACCTCCTAGTAAGAAGTGTGGAATAAGGGATAGCACACAGGTCAGGCTACTTCTGCGGGACATGTGTGGTTTGGTGCAGCCACTGGCCCTAGGACTGGATGTACTAATCCCAGACCACCCACACTCCAGAGAGAACAGGGCCTGCCCTGGCCACCTGGGTGTTCTTTTTTATCCATACTGGGGACTAAACTGAGGAGTACTCTGCTATATCCCCACCCCTTTTTCATTTCATTCTGCAATAGGGTCTCACTGAGTTGTCCAAACTACCCTTGATCTTATTATGATCTTCCTGCCTAAGCCTCCATAGTTATTGAAATTACAGGCATGTGCCACCACACCTGGCTTACCTAGGTGTTCTTACCCCATTCATCTCACTTGTTTTGGTAAGATCAGAGCCTGCTGCCTTCAGCCCAGAGATGGGATTGAAATGTGGCTTAGGTCAGAAGGCTACAATGTCTGTCCATTTGCCCAGCACTTGTCTTGTCCTCCCCTCAGATCCAGAAATGGGGCAACATTGAGTGGGCCCATGATTATGAGCTGCAGGAACTGAGGGCCCGCACTGCTGCTGGCACCCTCTTCGTCCACCTCTGCTCCGAGAGTACCACAGTCAAGCACAAGCTCCTGCAGGAGTGAGCCCTGGGCTACTGGATGGCGTCTGCCACATCCACATTTCCCCCAGCCTGGGACTTCCTGGACCACACCTGCAGGGCTCCCCTGGCCTTTGGGGATTAGTCTTGCTCAGCATCATCCTGAGATGTCTCCGAGATACAGTGGATGTCCAAAGGTCTGCCTGGTTGCAAACCAGGGGCCCGTGACCCGGCCAGCGGTGAGTGAGGAGGATGAATTGTACAAAAGACTTTCTCTTGACCCTGATTTTATTAAAAATTTCTCCACCCTGGAAATGTGTCAAGCCCCATTTTCATCTGTGCCTCTACATTTCTCCATTCTCGTTTTGTCTGGGTTTTGTCACCAAGGTTGAACAGCTTATCTCCCATGGCACATTTTGATATCTGCTGCCCATGGTCAGGAGCCTCATGCTGGGAAACAATCATGTCACCAACAGACAACTCTATTTGTGTGTTCAGTCCTCAGCCTGAAGACTTCCCCCACCTCATTCTCATCAAACAATCTTTTGAAAGCGAGTCCTTCTTGGTCTAAACTGGTTGTTTCCACTTGTTCCTACTGTTCTAGAAAAAAAAGATTTAGTCTTAAAAATGGAAAGTATAGGTGGTTTCTGGGTTAAAAGCCTGGCGGGTCTGGCAAAGTCACCTGACATGCACTGCTTAATTTCTATCTGGAATATCCCCCAAAGGCCCATGCATTAAAAACTTGTTCCCCAGAGTGGCACTATTGGGAGTCAGTAGAACCTTTAAGAGATGAGGCCGAGAGGGAGGTCTTTACGTTATTGGGGATGTGCCCTTGAGGGGGACAATGGTACCCCAGCACCTTTTGCTTTCTGGCCACAAGGTAGCAGTTTTGCTCTACTGTGTACTCCTGCAATGATGTGCTGCCTCACCACAGGCCCCAAATCAATAAGGCCAACTAATCATGGACTGGATCCTCTGAAACTGTGAACCAAAATAAACCCTTTCTATTTATAAGTTGTTTATCTCAGCTATTTGTTATAGTGACAGAAAGCTGACTAACATATGCACATTTCTGCTCATCTTCCATATGGGAGTCCTGAGAGTCTTCCCAACACATCCACCTCTATGGTCCTATCAGGCATCACTTCCTGGTATCAGGTCTGGTGGAAGGGCAATAGGAAGAGTGTGGTCCTCACAGCAGACTCTGAGCTCCATGTCCTCACATGTCTATATAGTAAAATGGCATCACCCCTAGTCACATGGCATTGACCCCATGCTCAGTACCTCTCTGTAGTTCCCCACCACACACTCTGAACCCCTCAACAGTACTCTGAGGAGGTAGTCACAGACGAAGCCCAGGTGGCAGAGGACATAGTAGGGCTAGGATGCCCAGCCTGCACTCTTAACTTTTGGAGGATTCTTGGGTCCCTGGGTCCCTATAGCCAAGCACTGAACAAAAGGGAGCCATGTCCTCCATCTTGGAGGACTGGCCCAGACCCAGCATTGTGGTGGGAACCTTGGCCTCCCTTGCTTCCCTGGTCCTCAGCACCCAAAAAGGGGAGGGCCTTGCATACATCTGCAGCCTGCTCTGGGCACCGCTAAGGGAACAGCATTCAACAAACATCTGCTATTCTGTCACAACCAGGCCTCTTGCTGACCACCATCCACTTTAGAAACCACTCTTGTAGACTGGTCCAGGGACCTGCTATTCCCCCCCATCTTTTCTCTTGTTCATATATAGATATGGAGTCTCTCTCTCTCTCTCTCTCTCTCTCTCTCTCTCTTTTTTTTTTAAGAATAGGACAAAGGTGACACAAATCCTTTATTTTTCTCTATATTTGGAACTTTTTCTGTGGGTGGGGGAAGAATGGTATCAGGGTTGACTTGGGTTAGGAATTCCCAGTAACTCTCCTCAGACACTCGGTGAAGCCCCTCCTCAGGTGGGGCTGGTGCTGTGTTTTGAAGAGGACCCCTGGCATCTAATCTATAGGATCGCCGCATTCCAGGTTGTCCAGCTCGCTCTGCATGTGGTCGATGTATTGATTGATTTCCTTCACTCGCTTGCGGTTCCTCATGACCTCATCCCTGTGAATCTGGGGATAGAAACCAAAGCCCAGTGCCTTCAATCAGATAATTGGTTAATATCTTTTACTGAAGCCAGTTTGAGGGAAAGGAAAATTGTTCTTTGAAATCTCCATAGTTTCCATGCCTCATTTACTTCAGAGCTTCCTCATGTTCAGCTGATCTCTCTATATTCGATGTAGGAGTTAGAGAAATGATGAAGCATGTGGGTTTGAAAGTCTCTGACTGAGCAACCCTAAATTTTCACTATGGAAATCTACAATCCTTAACTATTTATTTGTCCATTTTGTTCCTCAGAGAAAATAGAGCACTACCTAGGGAAGATCCCCTTCTCTCTGGTTGGTAGCTAGAAAAGTTGGCCCAGCTTGCTAGGATGGGTTGGCATTTACTCACTTTGTCTACTAAGTGTGTACACCAAGAGTTGGCCCTGGTCACCAGCTCATCTTCTCGATTGTCAATCTTCAGGAGGTGGATGTCATGCGATGCTCCAACAGCATTAACAATCGTGTCTTTGTCAACAAAAAGCTGGTGAGTGAGAAGGCCCAAATGAGACTGTGCATGTCATTATGTCCTAAACACAAAATGAGGGAGTTGAATAGAAAAGGGACCCCTGGGAGTTTCCTGGATGTGCAGGCCACAACCTCGTGGAGAGCCTACCTTTGTATCAGTGTGCTTTGTGCCTGCTTATTTCAGGTGGCAGCCACCTCTCCGATCAGGACAGTGGCAGCTGTTACTCTGCAGTCCTCATTGGGAGCATGTTTTCTCCAGGGAGAAGGCAGATGGCTGCCTGGGGCAACCCCACTCGGGACATCTGTTCTCACAACACATCTCTCTCAGGGGTTCTCAAGTCTGACTTGCCCCAAACCTCTGGGAAGTGTGAGGCTGGCCAAAGATCCTGAGGCTGCCCCGAGGACAGAAGGCTCTACAAACGTGGGGCATCCACCCCATACTTGTCATTTCACTGCCTCTCAGTCAATAAAATTGAATCTTGAATGCCATTTGGGGGTCTCCTTCTGCCTTCTCTTGTTCCTGATCCTGTTTGCTGCCTTGTTAAAAAACGGTTACAACCAATCACCCTCTAGAAGGCCTGGCTGGTCTTAGGTCTTGATAACTGTGGCTGTCTGTGCCTGGAGTGGTTGAAAATGGAGTACAGAGCAGGGGGAAGGCTGCTGAAGCACTTAGTAAACAGCTGCTACCATTTTGAATCATAGGTACTTTGTGATGCCAAGAATAGCAAAGGACCTCAATTTTCTGTTATAGGGAGGGCTTTGAATGGAATGCATACAGGCAGAGATCTCTTGCCTGAAATGTTTTGGATTATAAGTGTTTTATAATTTGTAGCATAATTATGGAGATTTAGGGAATATTTGCATAGAATTTTGTGTATCACTTGGAAAATCTGAAATGCTCCAAACTTATTCTGGATTTTTTTTTTTTTTTTTTTTTGTGGCGGTACTGGGGATCGAACTCAGGGCCTTGAGCTACCAGCTGAGCTGTCTCCCCAGCCCTTATTCTGGATTTTTGAATCAGGGATACTCAACCTGTACTGGGTTTATCTCTTTTTGTTTCCTCCCTCCCCACCCCCATAATAGCTCCAAACTATGTTTTGTGGGATTTTTTTTTCCTATAGTAGCAGTTAACTTAATGGTCTCCAAACTATGTTCTGTGGATTTTTTTTTTTTTTTTTTTGGTACCAGGGAATGAACCCAAGGACACCACTGAGCCACATCCCCAGTCCTTTTTATTTTGTGACAGGGTCTCCATAAGCTTCTTAGGGCCTTGCTAAGTTGCTAAGGCTGACTTTGAACATAGGGATTCTCCTGCCTCATACTCCCAAGCCACTGGGATTACAGGCATATGCCACCACACCTGGCTATTCTGTGGAATCTTGAGCTATTAATATTTCTGCTCTTTGCAGGTTTTTTTGTCAAACACAAATGGGAAAGTCAGTATCCCCTAAGCCCCATCTGAAGATTTTACAGGAGACAAAGTATCCTGAAAACTCTGCAAAGCCCTATGGAAAATAAAACATTTTAACTTTGTCTTTCTTGGTTTTCCTCTTTATTTGGCCACAAACTCCATTTCAGAGTAATGTCTATGGGATGCTGGTTTTCTACAGAATCACATGTGGGAAAAACCAGGTTAGCTGATGGAGAAAGGGGTGATTAGGGGACCAGTTAGCACAGTCCCATGGGAGAAATGACTAGAGGTTATTAAGTTCCTACTCTGTGTGTACAAGGTCCCCGGCCAGACTCTGAGAAGGACTCAGAGATGTATAAAACTTGTCTACAATGAGCCTCAGACAGTGTGCTCAGGCGTTAGAGGCCAGGTATTTTAGAAATAGCAACAGCCACCCCTCATTAAAAGGTTCTCATTCTACATTCAAAAGGTGAGTTATGGTGGTTTTCTCTTTTTTGTGTGTGTGGTGCTGGGATTGAACCCAGGGCCTCACATGTGCTAGGCATGTGCTCTACCACTGAGCTACATCCCCAGTCTGAATTGTGGTTATTCTCTTAAGCCAGGCAGGGACATCATCCTCCTGAGTTTGAATATATAGAAAATGGCTATGGAGATCTCTGGGAAGCAAGAGAAACAAGTTTGCTTAGAAACGTGAGTTAGAATTGGTGATCAAAAAATGGTGTGCCATTTGCAAAATACAAACAAAAAGAATCTGGTTTAAAGGAATTCTTATGTTTTTTTTTTTTTGTTGTTGTTGTTATTCTTGAAGAGGAGTCTATGTTGCCAAGGCTGACTTCAAACTCCTGGGCTCAAGCAATCCTTTTGCTTTGTCCTCCCAAGCCATTGAAACTATAGATATGTGCCAACGTGCTTAGCTGACAGATTGTATAGAAATTCAAATTGCAAGTTTGGGGTGGTCGAGGGTGATGGTCATTTTAGTTTCCCTCCTAAAATAATTCTTACAGGCATAATCTTCAAAATTCTGTTGGTTGGTGCACACCTATAATCCTGGCTTGGGAAGCTGAGACAGGCGAATCACAAGTTCACAGCTAGCCTCAGCAACTTGGCAAGACCCTCAGCAACTTAGCGAGACCCTATCTCAAAATAAAAAATAAAAAAGGCTGGAGATGTGGTTCAGTGGTTAAACACTCCTGGGTTCAATCCCTGGTACAAAAACAAACAAACAAACAAACAAAGAAATAAATAAAAGAAAAAGAAAAGTCTATTCTGTATTCCCCCCTAGTTTCTGCAGGAATAGAGGCAAGGGCTATGCAAACCCCATGAGGAGCAATGGCTACTCCTGGCTGTCTGAGCTGTCTTAGCTGTCCCACCCTGTTCTGTGGGCCTTGCTGGACTTCACAGCTATAAAAACACATTTCTTTCAAAGTGATTTCTTGACGGGGACTTTGGAGAAAGGCACAGCTGGTGCCCCCTCCCAGAATCACTGTGGTGCTGGTGGCTTGAGGATTCACTGCCCCAGCTATGGGATCAGATTGTCCTGTCACACTGGTGACACAGATAAAGAGCATCCCTTGGCTGGAATCTATTCACAGACACCCTATCTACAGACTGCAGGCCTAGGTCAGGCCCACTGTCCCTGGAGCAGATTCTGGGGACTTGTAAGTTTTCCCCACGGCCACAGTCTGAGCACTCACCCTGTCTTCACAGCTGGACACCTGCATGGATGTGCAGAACACACAGGTAGTACATCTAACATCCTGCTGCGCTCAAAATAGGCAACTGTGGCTGCCAGCACCACTCAGAGGCCATCCCTCACTGCCAGCCCTGGGCTCTCTCCTCAACACTTAAGTTCTGCTTTTCCTGTTCAAGCTGGAAAGGACTTGAACATACAGACGTGTGACACGTTGGGGCTGAAGTATGGCCTGAGCTGATAACAATCACTCAACTGAATGAGAAGAGTTTTACAGATAACCTCATCAGTGTGACTTTATCATGATCCATTCCTTGATCATTAAGTAACAGCAGTCAGATTTTTTTCACCCAAGACCCTATCCTTTCTTTGAACACTGCCCTCAGACTCAGTGACATTTTGTCAAAGACTTTGAGTCAAACTGCCTGTGTTTAATATCACAGTTCTATTGCTTGGGCAGTTTGCTTTAATCTCTGAGCCTCAGTTTCCTCATCTGTAAAACAGAACCATAATGGTACCTATTTCACCATGGTAATGAGATTAAAAGAGGAACTTGGTACCCAGTGCATCTCAAAGGGGAGGCCCACAGTAAATGTCAGCTATTGGTTATGGTTATCACTTTTTTAAAAACATAACTTTACTTTATTTAGTTTTTTGTATGTGGTGCTAAGGATCAAACCCAGTGCCTCATGCATGCTAGGCAAGTGCTCCACCACTGAGCCACAATCCCAGCCCTGGTTATCACTTCTTACAGTCAGGGCATACTGTTGCCCCCAAGAACAACAGGTCACATTGTGTTGCTTACCTGAAAGGAAGCTTAGGCAATAGTCCTGCTATAACTGCAGACATTCCCAAGAGGACAGTCTCCCACTGGTTGTCCCATATGGGGCCTTGAGGGGAGTTCTCCGCAAGAGCTCTGACAGTGAGCCCAAGCAGCCCCTTAGCTTCAAAGCAGAACCCTGTGACCAAGTGCCTGGGGCTGTGGGAGTCAGAGAATGTCTGCCATCTTGTAGTCTATAGTGAGGGGCACAGCACTGGCTCTATAGTAGTGGCCTGGGCTCTGTATCTGTCAGACCAGAATCTGAATCCAGACTCTAGTCCTTACTAGCTGTGCCAGTTTAGACCACTTACCAAACTTCTGTGAACCCCAGTCTTACCCAGTTTTGTCCTTTGTGTCCTGGAGTGATAATGGCACCTCCTTTGTAGAGTCTTTTGGTGAGATAAAGGAGATCACTTGTGACCATCAGGCCTAGATGGTGGCAAGCCCCCATTGAGGGGACCCTGCGTTGCTAGCCACTGTGGTTAGCTGCTGCTTGGTCAACAAGTTATCAGGGTTCTGATAGCAATAGAAATGGGTATCAGGTGGCACTAGGCAGGGATAGCTGGGTGGCAGGGAAGGTTGACCACTAGCACTAGCGCAGCCTGCTTCTCTGCCATTGACCTCCAGGGTCCATCTTTTACCATGTGTCCCAGGCATGGGGGAGTTAGTACACTTCAGTCCTGTACCCACTGAGCATCACAGACCTGAGACTGGGACTCCACCAATCCCATGATGGTCGATCTGGGGAGTTCTAGGGTGAGCTGCCTCAGGGGAGCCTACTTTCTAGCTTGGGGAAGGTGGCACTTTTCTGTGTCTGGTCAACGTTAGTGGCATAGAGAGGAAAGACTGATATTAAGTGATCCTGCTGTGGTAGGTGTTTGTCTTGGCCTCAAGACAGAGGCCACTGTCTGGTCCTCTGCCTGACTGCTTAATTCTCATCCAGCACCTGATAGAGCAGAAGCTTGGTGAACACAGGCTCTTACCCACTCATCCCAAAGGCAACTCCTGATATCTATACTGGACAATTTACACTGTTGCTGGCATTAGAATGTACATGGTGTGAAAAGGTCATCCCTGTCCCCACCACCGGAGCTTGTATATATGTGAACAGTCACATAAGAAAATCAACACAAACCAGAGAGTTTGGAACTGTGATAAGTCTCTGACTTGATAAGTGGGGTACCTGATAGACAATGGTTTTTTTAGGAAGGTGATAAGGGAAGGCCTCTCCAAGGAGCTGACATTTGAGCTGAGATCTGAATAACAAGGACTAGCCAGGTACATGGAAACTTAAGGAAAGAACACATTTGCCAGATGGAATATCAACTGAAAGGAGCAAGCCTGGGAGATGGGAACAGCTCAGAGGCTCGGGCACTGAGCATCAGGAGTTTCAGGGTGGTGCGCAGGGATGGCTGCTGTGTTAGGCAGGCCTACTCCTAAGGCTTGGGTGACTATGGGGAGGAACTAATCCTTCGAGTCATGGCAAGCCATGGGGGAGGGGGCTTGTGCAAAAGTGCAAAATGATGTGGTTAGGATTTTCAAAGGATCCCTCTGTGTGTGGAGAACAACCCATAAGAAAGCAACAAGGCCCTGTACACAGTGGTGCTGGGTGGTAATCCTAGCCACTTGGGAGACTGAGGCGAGCCTTAGTGAGACCCATTCTCAATTTTTTTTAAAAGGGCTGGGGATGTAAATCAGTTGTGGAGTGCTTGCCTAGCATGCACGAGGGCCTGGGTTCTATCCCTAGCAACACACACACACATACAGGAAGCAAGCAAGCCCAGCAAGGAAGCTACTGGGCTTGGTAAAGGATAGCAATGGTTTGGCTTATGTAACATGGTGAAGAGAAGAGGGAATGGCAGTGGAATGAAAGGCATGAGAGAAAGCAGACCCTTGACAAGAACGTGTCTGGGTCTGGCCCTTTCATCCATGCCTGCATCCACACGGCTTCCCAGAGGCACACCCATCATGAATACACTGGTGGGATCTGGGGCCATACCACACTTTGTGGGGTGGTTCCCACACCCCAGCAGTTTTCATACACAGACACTTTTCGGGGGAAATCTCAGTACTTCTATTTGTAACTGCCTCTTTCAGAAAGTTCCAGAAGCCCCTACAGAATTGAACTTTCAGAAACCAAACTGTTGGAAAGTTGAAACCACCTAATCATGAACCCCTCTTTAATTGGGCCCTTCTTGGTGCCTTATTTGGTAAACCTATTTTGTCCACCAACAACCGTGTAAGGCGGGTTACTGTCTCCCTTTATAGATAGGGAAACTGAGACTCCTGGAGATTGACAAGCTTACGTGGGCCACCAAGCAGTTTGAAAGCTATCTGGTTTCCATGCCCAGAGCGCTCCACCCTGCCCACCAACCGTTGGCCCTGCCCTTGTGCTCACCGCGCGCACATCCTCAGGCAGGTCCTCATCCAGTTCACCCTTAGCAGTCTTCTCCAGGGTGTTGATGGCGATTTCCAGGAGTTTCTCATGGTGGTGATTTTCAAGGTCCCGGCACTGAGCCATTGTGCAACCACATGTTAAGCAAAGCCAGGTTTAGGGCAGGCTGGGCACTTCCCTCACCTGTGACTGGAGCTTCTGTCAAGCAAAAGTCCATCTCATCTCAGCTAGAGGAGAACAGACTATAAGGCTCATGGTGAACTCTGAGATGCCAGAAGGCATCATCATCTTTACAGATGTCACCCACATGTTCCAAACCCTAGACCATCCCCAACGATTCTGCCACTCTTTTTTTCTTTTCCCTTCCTTCCTTCCTTCCTTCCTTCCTTCCTTCCTTCCTTCCTTCCTTCCTTCCTTCTTTCCTTCCTTCCTTCCTTTCTTACTTTCTTTGTACCAGGGATTGAATCCAGGAGTGTTTAACCACTGAACCACATCCCTAGTCTTTTTTTACTTTTTATTTTCAGACAAGAGTCTTGCTAAGTTGCTTAGGGCCTCCCTAAGTTGCTGAGACTGGCTTTGAACTCATGATCCTCCTGCCTTAGCCTCCCAAGCCACTGGGGTTACAGGCATGCACCATCATTCCTAGCGAGTCTTTCTTATTCTTGCCCCTTCTCCCCATAGCAGCCAGAGTGAGCTTAAGGACGAAGGTAGCCAGGACCCATCTGTCTCTTGCTTAAAGCTCCCAGGAGCTTCCAATTCTCTAATATGGCCTGAAGTCTTCACAGAACCAAGCTCCTCTGACCTATCCTCAGGGCCTTTGCACAGGTTGTCTTTTCTGCCTGTAATCTCTCCACTCCTCTTTCTCCTGGTCCCTTTGGCCACTTACGGGCTCTTACTTAGTGGATCCTCTCTCAGGGAGGCCCCTGGCCCTGGCCTCTGAGTTGGCTGCTACTCACCCTGTGCCTTGAGTGCCACTTGTTACCTCCGCAACTTCTGTCCACTTGCTGGATCTGAGCCCCAAGAAGACAGAACAAGGGCTTGCTTCCATGTATGATACAGTACATACAGTTTGCCTCCCGTGTGACAGGGCCTTGAGTTCAGATGACCATAGGGTTGACATGCTCCAAATGTAAACTCCTAACTCTAACATTTAACTTGAGGAACACATAATTTGTCAGTGCCTTCAATGTATATGTTATCTAACCCCAGAGTATGTTTGACTGCAACACAGGAGCAGGTGGTGATTTTGGGATGTCATCTGCCCATGAACATCACCCACCTTGAGAAAAAAACAGGCAAGGACTCTACTGAACAGCAGTCCCTCTGGGCATTTGAATGTCACCCTACCAAGTCTACTGTTGTTCTGAAGGTTGGGAACCACCTTGGACCCCAAAGAACAGTCTTGAACATTCCATGTGGTTTTAAGTCTACATCCTTTGAAGCTTTTGTTGGTAGAAAACTGGGTGTTTTACATTCTTCTAATTTCAAAGGTGGAGATCCCCATTAAATAGGATCCTATAGTAAATTTAAATATCCTCTTGGTGGAGGTATAGATCTTTCTCTAAATCAAGTGGCAAATAGATATTTCCAATAAAAAATGAAATATGACATGGAGTGCTAATTTCTTGCTATCTCTGTCAACCTGTTTAGGGCACTGGTGACTCTGCCGATGGCCATCTGGAAGAGAAACACACTTATTTGCATCTTTCTTAAGATTCTGTCCTTCCTTACCTTTTGTTAGAAGTGCAGACACCTCTTCCTATCTCCCCAAGAAGCCAGGACACCCCTAGAACTGTGTAGTACCTTCTTAGGAGGGGAAATGTCATCACAAAAAGGATATAAGCTTTGGACATTTTCGATAAAGAGTCCCACCAAGTCGATGATGTTCCTTTCAAACATGTTTATAGCCTCCTGGAAAGGATAAAGTTAACATGTTATTTAGATACTTTGCATCAGAACAAAAAGTGCTGCTTAGAACTTAGCAGGTGCTTCCTCTAATCACAGACCTTAAGGGGTAGACACCATCCACCTCCTTGGGAAAATGGTTGAGATCTGACTCTTCCTCTCTCCAGAGCTTTGTGACTTTCCAGTATCAACACACTCACCACCGTGAAGGTTAAATGCTCTCTTGGCCTTTGTCTATTGGTCCCTCTGCCAGGAACACCTGTCCTGGTCTTATTCCTCTTACCCCCACTACCCCCACAGACTAACACCCTTCCTTTAGGGCTTCTCAGTGGCATCTATCACTTCCAAAGAAACAGTGGAGGGAGTTGTCAAGAGTCAGCCTGCCTGGATTAGCATCCCAGCTCCATCACTGTGTATTACTCTGGGAAAGTCACTTAACCTCCCTGGGACTCTACTCCCTCATCTGTGAAATGGGTTTCCTGACCAGTACCTGTCTCCTGGAGTTGGGGTGGGGTTAAATGAGCTACTTCACACAAAATGCTTTGCAAGGTGCCTGACAGACAGAAGACCCTCAGGAAATGTTAGTGTTAGATCTTCCACTGTTAGTTGCTACTTCCTGGTGCTCAGCAAAGCACCTGTGGCCTAAATGGGACTTAGTGTTGATAGAGGAACGATGGAAGATACAATCGTGAGGCCTATTCCTCTGGGAACCCCTGCCCTGATCTGCCACATTCCAAAGCCTGCAAGGTAGGCCAAGGGTACAGGGCATCTACAGGAAGCTAAGAACTGCCTGCAGGCCAAGCAGAGGAGACATTTTTCAAATGTGTGTGAGCACTGCTGTAGTGAATAAAAATAGGGTCATTGAAAAGCATGACTGTCCTCCCAGCCTTTTGGCCACTGGTAATACAAGTAGGACAGCGCATGGTTCTGGGGAAAACGTTTGGAGGTTGAAAAGCGATCTCCCTGCTTGTAAAGGTTGGGGGCTGCTAGCAGGCCCTCCCCTGGTGCTGCGTGTTTCTTCTGCAGTGCTTGAGCATTTCCCAGCAGGGAGCGAGTGGCTGCCGAGGGATGTGATGGCAAAATCTATCTCATGTCTGAGGTGTCACTTGACGTGTGAGGAATTGATTAGGCACTATCTCTTGGCCCAGCCACGGCAGCATCTGATGAGGTTCAATTCATCACACCACTTCCGACTCCCGGCCTCCGCTGCCAGAGAACACACAAGTCACCCTGGCTGCTAATGAATTTTAGACAGCAGCGCTTTTCATTTCCACATCTTGCTATTGAGTTGCAGGCTCCTCGCATCGCCAGGGAGACAGCAACTACAGCCTGCGATGCGGAGGAGCCTTTGTTTGGTCCCTGAGTGGGGGTTTACTTTGTCTTGCAAGCACTGCTCTTTGGGTCTAATAAAAAACCTCTCTGCTGAGGCTCTGGGCTCTTTCAGAATGAGAGGAACATTCTAGAGGAATGAGCTCACCTCTCATTCTCCACAAGAGCCATTTCCCATCTAAATTATTAAAATGTATTAAAAGCAAGGGTTGGGGATGGGACTCAGTGGTAGAGTGCTTACCTAGCATACATGAGGCCCTAAGATTCCATCCCCACCAACTCTCTCTCTCTCTCTCTCTCTCTCTCTCTCTCTCACACACACACACACACACACACACACACACACTCACAGAGTTAAAAGCAAACACAGGGGCTAGGGCTGTGGTTCAGTGGTAGAGGGTCCTGGGTTCCATCCCCAGTACTGAGGTGGGTGGGTAGGGGGGAGCAAACACAGGAACAATGAGCAAGAAAGTTTCAGTGTGACATGCTTTCCAAAAGAGGAACACCCATGGAGGCTGTAACTCATAGACAGTTTTTCAGCTGGACCACCAGGTTCTTGCATCTGCACCCAGGCCCAGCCTTACCTCCAGCTGCTCTACCAGCTGCATCTCCAGTGTCATGAGCACATTGAATAGCTCAGTGATGTCCTCACTGCACTCCATTATCATCTTCTCAATGTTCAGCAGATCAGTCTCTTCTTGAATGGTATTTAAATTCTGGAAACAAAAGCCTGGACTTTAGGAATCAACAATTAAGCACAGTTAGTTAATGGCAAGTGGCAATTTGGTTTTGCCTAAAGTTCAAGTTTCAGTTCTATCATTTGCCATCTCTGGGAGCTTGTGACATTAGTATGTTATTTTGAGTTAAAGGTGCTTAAAAACCTGGCATAAGGACTGGGGATATAGCTCAGTTGGTAGAGTGCTTGCCTCGCAAGCACAAGGCCCTGGGTTCAATTCCCAGCACCACAAAAGGAACAAAAAAACAAAACAAAACAAAAAAACTGGCATGGTGGCATACACCTATAATCCCAGCTACTTGGAAGGTGGAGGCAGGAAAATTGCAAGTTCAAGGCCAGCCTGAGTAACTTAGTAAGTCCCTGTCCCAAATAAAAAATTTAAAAAGGGCAGGGGGTGTAGCTCAGTAGTAGAGTACCCCTGGATCCTGCATTGAAACCCAGTACTAGGAGGGGAAGGTGCTTGGAAAGCAGTAGATACATGAAGGGAATGCTGACCTTCCCTTCCCTCCCTGAAAGCAGGAGAACTTCCATGAGAAACCGTGCCCGTCCTGTACCAGAAGGAAAGAAGACATTCTTATCACTACGGATGGGGAATCAAGGCCAAGGGAATCTGAACCTTGTTCAACTAACCCTGATCTGCCTAGTTGCTTCTCCACCATTAACTGCCCCAGCCTGACCCTTTTATCTTGTCATATTGTCACAATTTACTATGTTTTATCCCATTTAGTACAGTCATATGCCATATAATGATCACGTATATGATGTATCACATATGTGACAGTGGTCCCATAGATTATGAGGGAGCTGAACAATTTCTATCACCTAGTGATGTCATAGCATTCATAGTTTCACAATAATGAAATCACCTAATGACATATTTCTCAGAATGTACCCCATCATTAAGTGATGTGTGACTATGTATTAAGCTTTCAGCCCTAAATGCTCCTTTGAGTCCTTCCTTTTCTTGGAGTGCTCCATGTACATGTGAAAATTACTAAATAAAATTTGTGGGCTGACAATTTAGCTCAGGAGTAGAGCACTTGCCTAGCATGTATGAGGTTCTGCATTTCATCGCCAGCACTGAAAAGAAAAAGTATGCTTTTCTTCATTGATCTGTTCAATGTCAGTTTCATTCTTGGTCTTAGCTGAAGACTCTAACAGACTATGTGTGAAATTGTACCTGCCTTTTAGGGTCAGGTGAGCCTGAATTTGAGTCCTGTCTAGATCATTTATTAGCAAGAAAGAGCTACTTTTGTTCTCTAAGCTTCAGTTTCCTCACTGTTAGTGGGGATAAGAATCTGAATTTTGCAAAGTCCCAGGAATAGGAGGCTTTATATATGAGGCACCTGACAACAGGTGGGGTTTTGATTGACAGAGGCTCTGAAAAAAGGACATGGATAAGGAGAGACACTGGGAAAAAAGTGTCATAGTCCATTTTGTGCATCTGTAACAAAATACCTGATGCTGGTTAAGGTACAAAGAAAAGAGGTTAGGGGGTTGGGAGATAGCTCAGTTGGTAGAGTGCTTGCCTTGAAAGCATGGGACCCTGGGTTCAATCCCCAGCACCGCAAAAAAAAAAAAAAAAAAAAAAAAGAAAAGAGGTTAGGGTTGGGAATGTAGCTCAGTGGTGAGTGCTTGCCTAACATGCATGAAGCCCTGGGTTTGATTCCCAACACTGGGGGAAAAAAGTTTTTAAGTGCACAGTTTTAGAGGCTGAAAGATTGGGTGACCCTATCTGTTTAACCTCTTGTGAGGCCTTTTGGCTGCATCACAACATGTGGACAGCATTACACAGTATGACTGCATGTAGGACTGGCAAGTAACGCATGTGCAGAAGAGGTCACATGGCAAAAGTAAGTGAAAGAGAGCGAGCTGCGAAAGCAGAGCTTGCTTTATAATGACCTGCACTCTCAAGGTAACTAATCCAGGCAGAGGAGAGTGAGAAAAGCATTAATCCCTCCCATTGAATTAATCACTTCTTAAAGTCACCACCTCCCAACACCATGCCTCAATATGACTTTTAGGAGGGACAAACTATATACAAACCAGAGCAGAAAGACAGTTCCAGTCTTTGAGGGAATCAAAGGGACCCACACAGAATTCTAGGGAGCGAGTGGAAGCCAGTGGAAGACAGCTGAACCATTGGGAATGAGACTATGCTTATAGCTGGAGGGCAGCCTATGGGCCGCCTGCACAGCCCCTGAATACCAGCTGTTCACCACTAAAGGGCGTGGGAACATGAATAACAATGTCAGCTTGTTTTTGTCAATACTTGGTATTAGCCATGAAGGATGAAGCAAATGGAGTAAATGGGTGTGATTCAGTGGGATGCAGGAAATTTATGATGGCTCCCAATCTGGAGATAAGCAGACTCAATCCCTATCTCAAGTTTGTGTTAAGACAAATTCCCAATGACTGAAGATGAAAACGTGAAAAGTAAAACTATGAAAGCACTAGAATAAAACATGGGAGACGTTTAATAAAAAAATTCTCAGAGTGGAGAAGTTCTTTCCAAGTACAACCTGAAAAAAAGGTTGATAAATTCTACTAAATTAAAAAAAAAATTGGGGCTAGGTGTGGGAAGCCATCCTTATCTAGCAGATTCAGATGGTTCCCTGTCTAGTTCCCCTAAGAGGATGGTTCCCCTAACTCCACCCTATCCTGTCCATCACAGAAGCTCCTCCCCGTCTTGGCCTCCTTTACCTGTATATCTATAAATAAAAGTGAGTTGGGCTACTCCATGTCGTTAGAGGCCAGAGCTGGTATGGCCAGACCCGTCACGCCCCCTCTCATTTAAAAAGAGTATTGGATCTTGTGTGTTTATTGAGTAGATAAGTTTATGGGCAATTGATTGATAAGCAGCCAACATCATCCTCTGGCAGTTAACCCTTTTCTCATCCATGTAGGACGTAGCTGAGAGACCCCCCACAACTGGGGTTGTGGCTCAGTTGTAGAGCACTTGCTTGGCATGTGTGAGGCACTGGGTTTGATTCTTGGCACCACATATAAATAAATAAAATAAAGGTCCATTGACAACTAAAAAATATTTTTTTTATTGTAAACAAATGGGATACATGTTGTTTCTCTGTTTGTACATGGCGTAAAGGCATACCATTTGTGTAATCATAAATTTACATTGGGTAATGTTGTTTGATTCATTCTGTTATTTTTTCCCTTCCCCCCATCTCTCCCACCCCTCTTTTCCCTCTATATAGTCCTTCCTTCCTCCATTCTTGCCCCACTCCCTAACCCTAACTCTAACCCTAACACTAACCCCTCCCACCCCCCATTATGTGTCATCATCCACTTATTAGCAATATCATTCGTCTTTTGGTTTTTTGAGATTGGCTTATCTCAC
This sequence comes from Sciurus carolinensis, assembly GCF_902686445.1. NCBI lineage: Eukaryota > Metazoa > Chordata > Mammalia > Rodentia > Sciuridae > Sciurus > Sciurus carolinensis. The sequence goes on along the minus strand of NC_062215.1, from coordinate 41,115,944 downwards.
TTAGCATGATATTCTCCAATTTCATCCATTTGCCTGCAAATGCCATAATTTTATCATTCTTTATGGCTGAGTAATATTCCATTGTATATATATACCACAGTTTCTTATCTAGGTTGGTTCCACAATCTGGCTATTGTGAACTGAGCAGCTATGAACATTGATGTGGCTGTATCTCTGTAATACGCTGATTTTAAGTATTTTGGGTAGAGGCCAAGGAGTGGGATAGCTGGGTCAAATGGTGGTTCCATTCCAAGTTTTCTAAGGATTCTCCACACTGCTTTCCAGAGTGGCTGCACTAATTTGCAACCCCACCAGCAATGTATGAGTGTACCTTTCTCCCCACATCCTCGCCAACACCTGTTGTTGCTTGTATTCTTGATAATCGCCATTCTAATTGGGGTGAGATGGAATCTTAGGGTGGTTTTGATTTGCATTTCTCTTATTACTAGAGATGTTGAACATTTTTCCATATGTTTGTTGATTGCTTGTAGACCTTCTGTGAAGTGTCTATTCATTTCCTTAGCCCATTTGTCAATTGGATTATTTGCATTCTTGGTGTAGAGTTTTTTGAGTTCTTTATAGATTCTGGAGATTAGCGCTCTATCTGAAGTATGATTGGCAAAGATTTTCTCCCACTCTGTAGGCTCTTTCTTCGCATTGCTGATAGTTTCCTTTGCTGAGAGAAAGCTTTTTAGTTTGAATCTATCCCAGTTATTGATTCTTGCTTTTATTTCTTGTGCTATGGGAGTCCTGTTAAGGAAGTCTGGTCCTAAGCCGACATGTTGAAGCTCTGGACCTACTTTTTCTTCTATAAGATGCAAGGTCTCTGGTCTGATTCCAAGATCCTTAATCCATTTTGAGTTTAGTTTCATGCATAGTGAGAGATATGGGTTTATTTTCATTCTGTTGCATATGAATTTCCAATTCTCCCAGCACCATTTGTTGAAGAGGCTATCTTTTCTCCATTGCATATTTTTGGCCCGTTTGTCTAATATGAGAAAATTGTATTTATTTGGGTTTGTGTCCGTGTCCTCTATTCTGTACCATTGATCCACCTTTCTATTTTGGTACCAATACCATGCCGTTTTTGTTACTATTGCTTTGTAGTAGAGTTGAAGATCTGGTATTGCGATACCCCCTGCTTCACTCTTTCGGCCAAGGATTGCTTTAGCTATTCTGGGTTTTTAATTCTTCCAGATGAATTTCATAATTGCTTGCTCTATTTCTTTAAGGTACATCATTGGGATTTTAATTGGAATTGCATTGAATCTGTATAGCACTTTTGGTAGTATGGCCATTTTGACAATATTAATTCTTCCTATCCAAGAACATGGGAGATCTTTCCATCTTCTAAGGTTTTCTTTAATTTCTTTCTTTAGTGTTCTGTAGTTCTCATTGTAGAGGTCTTTCACCTCTTTTGTGAGATTGATTCCCAAGTATTTTATTTTTTTTGATGCTATTGTGAATGGGGTAGTTTTCCTAATTTCTCTTTCTGAAGATTCATCACTTATATATAAAAATGCATTAGATTTATGTGCATTGATCTTATATCCCACTACTTTACTGAATTCACTTATGAGATCTAAAAGTTTTCTGGTGGAATTTCCTGGTTCCTCTAAGTATATAATCATATCATCAGCAAATAGGGATAGTTTGAGTTCTTCTTTTCCTATTCGTATCCCTTTAATTTCTTTGGTCTGTCTAATTGCTCTGGTAAAAAGAAGTAAAACTCAACAAGTAAATGACCTAACACTACAGCTCAAAGTCCTAGAAAAAGAAGAACAGACCAACACCAAAAGTAGTAGAAGACAGGAAATAGTTAAACTCAGAGCTGAAATCAACGAAATTGAAACGAAAGAAACAATACAAAAAATTGACAAAATAAATAGTTGGTTCTTCGAAAAAATAAACAAAATTGATAAAACTTTAGCCACACTAACAAAGAGAAGACGAGAGAAAACCCAAATCACTAAAATTTGGAATGAACAAGGAAATATCACAACAGACACGAGTGAAATACAAAACATAATTAGAAGCTATTTTGAAAATCTATACTCCAACAAAATAGAAAATTTTGAAGACATCAACAGGTTTCTAGAGACATATGAATTGCCTAAACTGAACGAGGAGGACATACACAATTTAAATAGACCAATTTCAAGTAATGAAATAGAAGAAGTCATCAAAAGCCTACCAACAAAGAAAAGTCCAGGACCAGATGGGTTCTCAGCCGAGTTCTACAAAACCTTTAAAGAAGAGCTCATTCCAATACTTCTCAAAGTATTCCATAAAATAGAAGAGGAGGGAACCCTCCCAAACTCATTCTATGAAGCCAATATTACCCTGATTCCTAAACCAGACAGAGACACATCGAGGAAAGAAAATTTCAGACTAATATCCTTAATGAACATCGACGCAAAAATTCTAAACAAAATTTTAGCAAATTGCATACAAAAACATATTAAAAAGATAGTACACCATGATCAAGTGGGTTTCATCCCAGGGATGCAAGGTTGGTTCAACATCAGGAAATCAATAAATGTAATTCACCATATCAATAGACTTAAAGTCAAGAATCACATGATTATTTCAATAGATGCAGAAAAAGCATTTGATAAAATACAGCACCCCTTCATGCTCAAAACACTAGAAAAAATAGGGATAGTGGGAACATTCCTTAACATTGTAAAGGCCATCTATGCTAAGCCCATGGCTAATATCATTCTAAATGGTGAAAAACTGAAAGCATTCCCCCTAAAAACTGGAACAAGGTAGGGATGCCCTCTTTCACCACTTCTTTTCAATAAAAAATATTTTTTAAAAATTTTATGGGCCGGGGTTTATAGCTCAGTAGGTGCTGCTCACCCCCACTTAAATTAAACAGGGCGCACCAGGTCGAGAAAGTGTGTGGTATCGTCCTATCAGGTATGGAAGGAACAGGCCCTAAGGGGTGCAACTGGGCAGAAACCATTAAAAGACCCAATGCTTAGTTCCATTTTTAGGACTTCATTCTAAGGGTCGGAGTTGGACCAACTTATTCATAGCAACACTCTTTCAAAGAGCAAAAGGTTGGGAAAAACTTCATTATCTATTATCAGGAACTGACTAACTCCAGCTCATTTAAGCATTGAACTCTCTTACACCTATTTAGAAAATGAGGCAATATTCAGTCTTTGTAGGCTCTTCAAAATGCGTACAACAGTGCATGCTTGTTTTCATGTCGTGCGTGCGCGCGCACACACACACACACACACACACACACACATGAGGGAGACTGACTGGATCCTCTGGTGAATAGTTTCCACTCTTGCCAAGTGCACCTTTTTAAAAGTGAATCTGATGACACAAGGACCTGCTTGGTCATTATTTCATGCTGACATTGCTTACAATGACAATGACAGGGCTTTCCCTGTCTTGATGGATTCTCACTGCAGTTCTTGTTATTCTATTTTATTTGTGGTACCGAGGATTGAACCTAGGAGGGCTCTACCACTGAGCTACATCCCCAGCCATTTTTATTTATTTTTTATTTTGAGACAAGGTCTTGCTAAATTGCTGAGGCTGGCCTTAAACTTGTAATCCTCCTGCCTCAGCCTCCTGAGTAACTGGAATTATAGGTGGGCACCCCTGCACCTGCCTCCTCACTACAATTCTGTGAGGGATTGTCTCCATTTCACAAATAAGGATATGGATGCTAGGAGCTGGTCAGTGATATTTCTCTGGGTCATCAGTGAGGGGTCTGTATGAGTCCCAAGCTTTAACTGATTGCACTGTGACTTCAAGACATACCCTGCTGGCTCCTGTGTATGATGAAGAAGCTAGAGAAGAGCAGGACAAAGCTATGAGAAGGAACCTATGAGGGGAGGGGTACTGGGGCCCTCAGGGACGATGAGGTCTTGGGAAATTCCAAGTCAGTGACCTCAATTTGGGTGGAGCATTTGAAGCACGTGGAGAATTCTGGAAAAGACTAGTGCTGGGCCAATCCTTAAGTGGGTGCACCTGGGCCCAGCTATCAACTTGTTTCCAGGTCCATTAGCTCTGGTGTGCAGACTGAACAAGAATCCCTGCTCTTGGTTCTAAGAGGAGCACTCAGGTTAGCAGGCCTTTGAGGAGTCATCCTGCTCTAAGGCAACCCCTGCAGCCCCAGGCAGTGAGGGGCACATTCTGAGTCAGGCTCAGCTTGGTCCTTGCTTTTCCAAAGGGACTAGTTGTTGACAGGATCAAGGCCCCCTGGCTTCAGGAGGAGCTACTACTTGATGTCCCAAACCCAGTGGCTACAGAGACCAGGTAGGAAATGCTGGGGAAGCCAGATGCAGTGTTGTACACCTATAATCTCAACCACTCTGGAGCCTGAGGCAGGAGGATCATAAATTCAAGGACTGGGTTGCAGCTCAGTGGTAGAGTGCCCCGGGTTCAATTCCCAGTACAACACATACACACACAAATAAGAAAGAAAGGAAGGGAGGAAGGGAGGAAGGGAGGAAGGGAGGAAGGGAGGAAGGGAGGAAGGGAGGAAGGGAGGAAGGGAGGAAGGGAGGAAGGAAGGAAGGAAGGAAGGAAGGAAGGAAGGAAGGAAAGAAGGAAGGAAGGAAGGAAGGAAGGGTGGGTCAGAAGCAGCTGAACAGGACTGGAGGACTTGAAGCATAACTTGGTCAGTCCACAGAGGACAACCCCTATGGTAACTGCCTCCAAAGAAGGTGGCAGCTATGATTTTCCTGACAAATCTTCACATTTCCAATGTCAGCAGGATGCTTAAAATGGTTTGCAAATGTGTCCCACTGCTGACAGTTTCTGGCTGAATACAGTAACACCCCTCCCTAGAACATACAAAGGAGAATCTTGAGAATACATTCAGAACACAAAACCCCATTTGAGAGACTTATGAGGTAAGAATGGGGTTGGTAAGCTGGAGGGCTGGGAAACATGGGAATTAGTTGCCAACTCCATTGTATCTGAACTGGCATTATTGGGGGACTTTGTTCTACTTTAAACTAAGTTTTCAACCAGGAGTGACTTTATGGGCTCCTTGAAACCTCTGAAGTTGTAGGTAAACCTGCAGTTTTCTGAGGAGAGAGAAGGTCCATATCATTCCTTAGAGTCTCATGGAGATCTGTGACTTAAAACAAGTTAAAATACTATCTTTAAAAAAGATCCTGACTGGGGCTGGGGAGATAGCTCAGTCGGTAGAGTGCTTGCCTTGCAAGCACAAGGCCCTGGGTTCGTATCCCCAGCACCCCAAAAAAAAAAAAAAAAAAAAAGATGCTGGACATAGGTGTGCTTATAGTGCCAGCTACTCGGGATGCTGAAGCAGGAAAAGGATGGCTTGAGCCCAGGAGTTCAAGGTCAGCCTGGGCAACATGGCAACACACCATCTCAAATAACAATAACAACAATAATAATTAAAAAAAAAAAACAATTGCCATCAGGTACAAATATTGATCTCTGCTTGGCTCTGCTTGAACAGGGTCCTGAACACCAGGGCTTCTCCTTTGCTGTTCCCCTGGGTGGGACAATTTTCCTCTACCATGCTTGGTCAACTCTCTTTGTCCCATAAGCCTCAGCCTTCTCTAAATTCTTCAGTCTGAGTTAAGGAGCATCCAGGGAATCCCCAAGGCTCCCTGCCTGCCCTCTGGGACATCACTGACCATTTGGCTCACTCAGGGGGGAGGGCCTAGACTCAGGTCTGAACATATCAGCAGGTGAGAGCTAGCCAAGGACAGGAACCACAGCATCATGGCTGAGCAACACAGGGCCAGGCACACGGTGGGGCTCACTGAAGTTCTGCTAAGTGAATGAACGACCCAAAGACTAGAAGGATTGTCATAGTCATTATAGTAGTGGTACAAATAATACCAGTATAAAACTAATGATGAGATGGTGGGAGTGAGGAGGCTCTTCAATCCCAGGGACAGCTTACATGATGGAGACCTGAGGCCCCATACTGCTCTGTCATCAAGCAGTGGGGAGCTGAGGCTGGTGGTGCTGGGGTGAGGCTGGGCCTTGGCCCTGCCATTTAGCTGCTATGTGATCCTGGCACATGGAACAGTGAACATGACCTTAGGGGTTGTTGTGGGGCACAGGAGTTGCAGACTGTCCACAGCAGGAGGGGCTTGTGGCACTCAGAGCATGAGGCTGGGGAGGACCTACCATCAAGTGCTCCTCCTCGAACTTAGCAATCTTGAGTCTGCCCTGCTCCTGGTTTTCTTGGATGGCCTCGTGGATGCACTCATTGAAGGTGTCCAGCTCTGCTTTCCGCTTCTCCTGCTGTTTCAGGCCGTACTCAAAAATGTTCAGGCAGATGATGACAAATTTGTCCTTATAGGTGAGTGACCATTAAGGAAGCTCGAGACTGTTTTGGGAGCAGGCAACTGGTGGGCATGACAAAGGGGTTGGCCCCTCCCAGCACAGAGCACAGACTGTGTTCTGAACACTGTGCTCAGGGCTCAAACCCAAAGCTACATGTGACCCCTTTGACAGATGGGAAAAACTGAGGGCTCAGGGAGCCAGGATTGGAGGTTGGGAGCATAAGATAGTAGTTGGGGCATCTCTACTGTCAACCAGAGGAATTCAGGAATGGGGATAAAATGGGGCCACGAGGGGCCAACCCTGGCTGGGAAATAGGCATCGTATGCTTTTGTCTCTGGTGTGTTATCCAGAAGAACACTTTTGGTGAAGACCTATCTAAGTGCTCCCGAGGGAAGATCATGTGGTCAAACCAGACCATCCAGGTTTAGGGACCACACTGGCAAGTCACTTCACCCCTCTGGGTCCCATAGCCCTCATCTACAGCTGAGGGCACAATAGGACCTGCCACATGGAGTCCTTGGGAGGAATCCTTGAGGTCAGGCAGTTGAATCCCACAGGGCCTTGTGTGATCTTGTGAGGATGGAAACTGATGCTTGGGGAGATGAAAATGATTTGCCCAAAGTCACACAGACACAGTGCTACAGCCAAGAGGCAAACCAAGGTCACTTGGGGTTGAGTGGGATAGGGGTAGCCAGGCCAGGCAGGAGCTCCCTCTGTCCGGCTCTTCCTTGCCCCCACCTCATTCTTTTCAGAAAGTCTGAATTTGAATGAATTTACATCCAATATGAAAATATGAAAACTGTCAAGTTTCAAAATAAAGCCATCTGTGTCAAACCCTACCCAAACAGAGCTGGGGAAGGCCATAAAGGGAGGGCTCTCACATACAATTTTCCTTACAACAGAAACTATCACAAGGACAAGTTCACTGCAGAAGGACACTAGTCACTTAACAAGAACACTTGCCTTTCAGGTGCAGGGTTGCTTGCCTGTAATCCCAGCAACTGGGGAGGATGAGGCAGGAGGATTGCAAGTTTGAGGTCAGTCTCAGCAACTTAGTAAAGCCCTAGGCAACTTAGTGAGACCCTGTCTCAAAATAAAAATAAAAAATAAAAAAGGAGGGGGGTGTGACTCAGTGGTTAAGTGCCACTGGGTTCAATCCCCAGTACCAAAACAACAACAACAACAACAACAAACCCACTTGCCTGCCATGCTGGTCCAATCCAGCAACACAGACTGCTATGACTTTAAGACAAATTTCACCCAGTAACTGCTGGTACCAGTGAATGTTCACAACTTAGTAATTTTTCTGTTTCTCAATAAAACTCTTGGGGCTGGGGAGATAGCTCAGTCAGTAGAGTGCTTGCCTTGTAAGCACAAGGCCCTGGGTTCGATCCCCAGCACCAAAAAATAAATAAATAAATAAATAAATAAATAAATAAATAAATAAATAAATAAAACTCTAGCCTTTCCTCTGTTTTCCAGATATACCCCAGGCCATTCTGGTCTGCACATGTTCCAGATTGCAGTTTGGAAATTGTTATTCCCAAATAACAGTTATTTTATTGGAGATTTGTCTCTATTTTCCTGGATGTTGATACTGGAGACAATGACTCCACAGATCTATCTGGGACTAGCTGCTTCGTCTCAACCTTTAGGGTCTAAGAATGCTTCATGTCTACCCTGAGTCCCTCAGTTTAGGGAATAAGCCCATGGTTTGATCATCATGGTCACTGCCATGATGACAAGTGACAACCACACCCTCTGGACTCCACTTGACTGGGGGAAGAATGCAGGTTCTCAGGCTCCACAGAAAATGGTTCAAGTCATGGCTTTTAATGGAGTAACCTCGGACAAGCCAGTTCACCTCTCCAAGCTTAGCTTCCCTGACTGTAAATTGGGGTTAATAACACACCTATGTAGTGGGATGCTTGAAGAAATTTAAAATATTATATCCAGGTGCACAGCAGGACAACTAGACTGAATTTCCCTCATGCAGCTCAGTTGACCTGGCTCCACTGCTTCTTGGGTACACTGTATTTAGGGGCAATTTTACCTCCCAAGGTCTCATGGGGAAACAGGCCCCAAACAGAAGAAACTCGCCCAAAACAGGCTGGTGGCACATGGACTGGGCTCATATCAGAGGAAGCAGCCGGGAACTGGGAAGGATATGCCTCTAGGAGCTCTCCCACGCCAGGCAGATAGGACAGTTTGCTGCCCTCCACATCCTCCACATACATGCTGTCGAAGAGGTAGGAGCCATCCAGATGCTCAACGAATGCCATCTGTGGGCAGAAAACACCTGGATGTGGTGACCTCAAGCGAGGCCCTCAGCCCCTCTCATGAGTCCCTGCAAGGGCCCACCAAGCAGGGGCCTATCCTAGGCCCTGGGACTGTCAGACACACACTTGGGCTGCATCTTCCTCCTCAGAATGCAGGTGGAAGGACCAAGTGGAAAGGGAGGAAATACCAGGGAATGGGCAGACCAAGTTGCAGAGGGGGCATCAGGCCCTGTAGATGAACTGTGATTTACATGGTTTTGGAGCCTCAGGATCCCTGGAAATCTCTGTTCAATGTGATTGGTGGGCTCTCACAGCATCTCTGAGCTGGGCCGAGGGCAAACCACCCTCTCCAGTGGTACCTTGTGTTCCTCCAGCTTCATCCGCCGGGCCTGCTCTTCCTCCTGGCGGATCTGCATCAGGTTTTCCCGGTGCTTCAGCTCATCAATACTGTACTGGTTCTTCATCTCCGCCAGCTCTTTCTGACAGGGAATGAGAAGTGGCATTGTTACCAGAGGATGTTTCGTCTGAGCCACAGTGACCTCTGCTATCCTGTGGCCTCCCAAGCATGGGATCCCATGGATGGGTCCCTTTCATGAAGGTGGATGAGAATGGTTTGTCATCTCCTTATGACCCTTTCCAGGTATCCTGAGTTTAAGGGGAATCAGGGAACTGGGAATTCATGGAGTTGGGAAGCACTCTAAGAGCCTTGTGTTCATCCCCTGGTCAGTCTGAACTGCTCCGACATGCTCCAGGGAGCACCAAAAGCTGTCCCCCTGCCTGAGTCCTATAGCACCAAGTGGGCCAGAGCTTGGGGTGGGCCGTGGCTGGCCCCAGATCTCACAAAATCATGAACAGGAGAGTTTCAGATGTCCCTGCTTTGTGGAACTCTGCTTTTATGGTCTTTTTCTTACTATTTATCTTGATGATTCTAGATAAGTCTCTAAACTGTGGAAGGAGCCTTGGTTTGCTCAAGGTACAATGGGAACAACCAGGCTATGTTGCCTGCCTGCCCTAGACAGAAACTTCTGAGGACCCAGGAGAAAACACCTGGGAAGGGACTTTGAACTGTACAGTGTTAGTCTGTCCTGTGTTTTTATAACAGGCAAAATATACCCAAATGGGTCTTGGGCCTATTCCAAGCTTTTGAGCCCATGTTACATTTCAAATTATTATCTAAATGAGAAGAATAAAACTTAAAATCTTGGAATTCAAAATCTTTTTTTGGGGGGCAGATATCAGGGATTGAACTTAGGGGCACTCAACCACTGAGCTACATCCCCAGTATGGGGGGTAGAGGCCAGGCTCTGCTACCTGATGACCTGGGGTCAACTCCCAGCTTGACCGCCACTGGTCATGAAACACCAGGCAGGTCACCTCACTTGTGTGTCAGCAGCTGATGAACACTAGGGATGAGAGCAGGCCCACCTCACAGTTTTTGGTGAAAACAGCAGGAAAAAATGCCAAGTACTTGGCATACAAATGCTAAACAGCAATCAGTCATTAGTACTGCTCTTGGGGTCTGCACAGACTTGAGGTGATCCTGGCAAATACAGTTGCCAACCCTCCTTTAGCCTCTTCAACATCTTCACATGGAAAAACAGACAAGAGCTGTCAGGTGGCCTTGGGACAATATATGGAGGAGGCCCAGTCACCAGGACACATTGGAAATAGCACCCAGGAGGGTGCTGCTGGAATTGCTCTGACAGAGACAGGTAAGGGAGCTTAGGAAGAGGGAATTGCCTCTTCTCTTTTCCTAGATGTGGATAGGGGAAGATACCTTTCACTGCCCTGTGAAACTTGGGCTCCTGAAGACTCTTATGGGCGAAGGGGGCGGTGGGGAGAGAAAAGGAGACACTTGCCGCGTGCTCATCAATGCGCCGAAAGTCCAGGTACACAAGATCAGGAAGGTAGGCATAGATGAACATTTTGTAATCCTCTGCCTCAGCGATGGGGTTCCCGGAGAGGCTGAGTGTCCGCAGGCACTTGAACTTTCGCAGGTAAATGAGCTAGGGAGAAGCGAGAAAAAAGACACCAGTCCCCCATTTTTGGATGTGATAGAACTGAGAGCATATCTAGTAGCATCTCTCCTTGGTACCCTTTCAGAGTCTGCAGTCTGGCACAGCACCTGCTGGATGGACAGACAAGGAGGGGTAGGGGCTTCCGGTTTAGACCGTCAGTGAGGCAGAGACTTTCCAAAGTATCAGTCAACTGGGGCTCCAATCCTAGCTCTGGACTTAGGACAAGTTACCTGACATCTGTGAGCCTTAATTTCCTCATCTATAAAATGGGCATAAAGATATTGTGTGTGTTATAGGTGTTGTAAAGAACAAACAATGAAAAGAATTTGTAAGTGTGTCTGACACCTACCCAATAAAGGGCAGTTATAGTTGGATGTGGTGGTGCGTGCCTGTAATTCTATCAGCTTGGGAGCTGAGGCAGGAGAATTGCAGTTCAAAGCCAGCCTCAGGAACTTAGCGAGAACCTGTTTCAAAATAAAATATTTTTAAAAAAGAGCTGGAGATGTTGCTCAGTGGGTTAAGCATCCCTGGGTTGAACCCCTGGTACCAAAAAAAAAAAAAAAAAAAGGCAGGTATAGTTATTATCAGTGGTCATTCAGAATAGGTGTGCCTTTTTAGATCGCTGTCTTGTGAAAGGTTCAAATCTCTTAAATGAAATGGAACCTGATTTAACGGTTAGCCTCGAAATCACTGGATAACAATGAGTGGAACATTCCCCTCCATTTCCTATACCCTAGTTTTAGTAAAATGGGGGAAAAGTCAACCACATAGCTAATACTTCATGTGATAGCATCATTTGAATACCTAGATGCTGTGTTATGCAAAAGATAGAAAAGAAACCTACTGTGTTTCTCTGAATGAATTTCTTTCAGCATTTATTTGTTCTTTTGTTCAATAAACGAGATAAAGCACTTAGCAGGCCTCTGGCAGATACCATAGTAGCCTTGAAGAACAGAGTTAGGAACAAGGTCCATGGGTCCTTGCCCTAATAGCAATTACAATTTATGTGGGGGTGAAAATATTTTTTTAAAAATACAATCATGCTATGGAATCAACCTAGATTCCCTGCAATAGATGAGTGGATAAAGAAAATGTGGTACATATACAAAACAGAATATTACTCAGCCTTAAAGAAGAATGAAATTATGGCATTTGCAGGTAAATGGCTGGAACTACAGAATATCATGCTAAAGTGAAATAAGTCAATTCCAAAAAAACAAAGGCCAAATATTTTCTCTGATAAGTGGATGCTGATCCATAGTTGGGGGTGGATAGGAAAGAATGAAGAAACTTTGGATTGTGCAGAGAGGGTGAAGGGAGGGGTGGGATGGTGGGGATGGGAAGAACAGTAGAATGAGACAGACATTATTACCCTATATACACCTATGATTACACTACTGGTGTGATTCTGTCAGAGGAATGAGCAGTTATGCTCCATTTGTGTACAATGTGTCAAAATGCATTCTTCTGTCATGTATAACCAATTAGAACAAATAAAAAATTAATTTAAAAAACAATCATTATGGTTTGGGGCAAATGCTATAAAGACTGTAAATATGGCACAGTAAGAGAAAATAACGGGGAGGCCTTTTTCAGTCAGGGAGCTCAGAGGTCTCTCCAGGGAGATGACATTTAAGCTGAGACCAGGGAAAGCACCTTCCCAGAAGCCAAACAGCACAAGCAAAGGCCCTTAGGCAGCACAGAAATTGGCACATACCAGAAACTAAGCGAAGGCTAGGGTGGTCACAGATGTTGGGAAGGGGCTAGAAGAAAGGATACAAGATAAGATTGGCAACAAGGTCAGAGGCTGGTTCACATAAGACCATATAGGCTGTGAGCAATGAGAGTTTTGTTGGGGACAATGGAAATCATTGATGTTTTAAGTATGTATACGGGAAGACAGGATCTGGTTTAATGTTTGTTTGTTTTTCAATACTGGGGATGGAACCCAGTGCACATGGTAGGTAAGTGCTCTACCTCTGAGCTACATCTCTAGCCTCCTTTTTATTTCATTTTGAGACAGGGTCTCACTAAGTCGCCCAGACTGGCCTCAAACTTGGAATCCTCCCACCTCAGTTTCCTGAATAGCTGGGATTATAGGTGTGCACACTTGGCTTTGGTTTAATTTTTAAGAGCGTTCCCAAATGAGGTTCCATTTTTTATATTTTAGATTAGTGAAGAGGAAGGTGTGATAACAAAATGTGTTGAGAAGGTGAGAAGGAACAGGCCACACCATCATTGCTGGTGAGTCTGTAAATGGTTCCACTCCAACAGAGGGCAATTTGGCAAAGATTCATCAAAATTTAAAATGTGTGGTCCCTCTGACCTAGCAATTCCCCTCTAGGAGTTTATCTTACAGATGAACTGATCCAGGTGTAAGCAACTGTGCTCAAGGACATTCCCTACCTAAGGACTTCCAGTACAGTACACATGTATTGGCAGTAGGCTGAAAACAACCTTAATGTTCATTTCTAAAGGACTGGAAAAATACATCACATTGTGTCTAGGCAGGGGAAATGATGACTCAGGAGGAGAGAGGGCAAGTGAAGCCAGGTATGTGAAGGGTAGCTGGGTAGGCATGACAATCACGCACAATGCTTAAACACAAAATGCCTGGAGAGACACACATGTAACTTAGCAGTAGCTGTGGCCCCAGGAAGGGGAAGCAAGGACCAAAACCAGGAGGGAGGGGCTCTTCCTTGTGTACCCTAAGTTCTGCTTATGTGTCTGTGTTTTTAATGCAATAAGCAGGTATTCAAATAAGCCTACTAAATAAATAAATGACAAGAGCATGTAATTAAGTGGCAGATAGAACAGATAAAGGTTAAAGGGAAAGATGATCAGGGTTAGAAGCTAATACCTGAGAGCTGTCAGTCAGGACTTTCTGGGTCAATTAAAAAACAGGGCTGGCACCTGATTAGGTAAAGAGGATCCAGGGTCCCTAAGGACCCAGGATATAGCCAGGTCTTGGGAACATCTGGTCCAGATACCTCAGCACTCCCTGGCAGCTTCTCCCCATGGACCTTCTGTCTTCTTCTTTCTCTCTGGGGACCAGCTATAACTGCCTCTTGAATACTCACAAAGGGATCTAGTACCTGGCACTCCACTGGGAGAGGGTGATGGAATTTCTTCCTGACCTTGCTGGGACAAGAAAACCCAAGGCCAAGGTAGGGAGTTGGGCATCCACAGAAGGGCTGGGACATGTCCACCTCCATTCTCTCTGCACCCTTTAGCACCTGTGCCTGTTTCTTTGGAGGGATAGGGTCTCAGGTTCTGTTACAGTTTAGATGTGAGGTATTCCCCAAAAACTCATGTATGAGACAATGCAAAAAAACTTAGAGGTGAAATGATTGGGTTATGAAAGTATTAACCCAATCAGTGTGTTCATGCACTGATAGGGATTAACTTAATGGTAACTAGGCAAGCAGGGTGTGGGTATAGGAGGTGGATCCCTGGGGGCTTGCCTTGGGGTATATATTTTGTCTGTTGAGCAGAGCTCTCTCTGCTTCCTGGGTGCCATGTTCCCAACTGTTTTCCTCTGCTACATGCTTCTGTCATGATGTTCTGCCTCACTTCCCACCATAAGGAATGGAGCTGGTGATCTATGGCTGAGACCTCTGAAACTATGAACTCCAAATAAACTTTTCCTCCTTAAAATTGTTCTTGACAGGTCTTTTGACCACAGCAACAAAAAAGCTGACTAAAATAGGCTCCGTTAAAGTCTACAGTGTCCAAGGGCTAACACATTGGAAAGGATTCATTCACATGAAGCCCTGGGCTGTAGGATGTACCAAGATAGAAATATCTGCTAAATGCTGAGTTTCAAGCAACAAGGTTTGGGGTTGGGGATGCAGTCCAGTAGTAGAGCACTTACACAGCACATGTGAACACTTGGTTTTGTTCCCAAGCACCGGAAAAAAAAATAAATAAATAAAAAAAGGTCTGGAACAGTTTGAGTTTAATCAGCAACCTGGAAATTCCTGAATAATAATCACTTTCCATGTATCTACATTTGACATATAATGTTCTCTAATTGATTCAATCCTCACACCAACTCTATGGGATAAGAACTATTAATTCCATTTTACAGATACACAAACCGGCACAAAGAACTCTTTCACCAGCTCAGGGTCAGACAGCTGATGAGTGACAGCACTGAGATTTGAACCCAGGCTAACTAATCTCAGCCTCCGCTCTATTAACTTGCACACTCCATGCCTCACCCTGCTATCCTATTGGCCAGAATTTGGGTTTCCTGAACCTACAGAGCAGAGGACAGGCTGGACAGTCAGAACCCAAACCTTGAGAAGGACACTGGTTGGATTTAGATCCTCCCGTCTCGCATGCAGGGCAAACTTTGAGACTCTACCACCTCTAGGGTTTGGCTTGGCTGGTCAGACTTAAACACAGGTGCTCAACCCATCTCAGTCCATTCACCTCGGCCACCCAATCTGGCCATGTCCTAGCTGTGATACTGGTATGAGGGTAGGTGTAGGGCCTAAGATGGCCCAATTAGACTAAAAGGACACCACTGGGGGTAGATTTCTCAACTCTCTGTCCTGTTGGATATAAACAAGGAAGCCTATGACCCTGACTGCAATCATGAGAAGCAGCCTTGGAGAGATGCTGAGGACAGTAGAGCCCAGAGGCTGAAGGAACCTGCATCCTTGAGACCTATTGATAAACTCCCCCTCTTTGCAGTGTCAATAATCATGCCACCAAATGCCACTGTTTGTGGCAGGTGCAGCTGTGACACTCTTGTTGACAGCTCTCCATTCCATCATTTGCTTTCTGTGTCATAGAGGTCTCTGAAGTCCCACTAGGCCCACTCCCCTGCTCAGAAGTCAGGAAGGGAGGAAATAAATCCCCCGGGGCAACCCTCGCTGTTGAGGGACAGTACTGCAGATTAGTGCCTAAGGCTTCAGCCCTTAGGTGGTCACTTCTGGGAAGCACTCTGCTATTGCTAGGGCCCTGCAGAATTGAGCCCCCATCACCTGCTGCAGCAACCTCAGTGACACCCCACATTCACTGCAGCCTCCTGCAATCACCTCATTCCCTCTAGCTTCCCAATGCCACCTCACAATCTGTACTGAATTTCTGCCTTGGTTCCATTTTAGCCTGTTTGTGACAAACTTTTATGTTACCTGCAGGCCAAATGTCCTTTTTGGTGGCACCATTTTGCATTAACCCATTCACATGATCTCCTTCAGGTTCATTTCATGATGGCAGTTTTTCTTCCTAAACATAGGCCTGACCTGAATATATCACACACAAAAAAGCCCTGCACCGCCCTGTCTGCAGTGAGTCCCCAGCTAAGCCCCAGCCTGCAGGTACCCTTGACTTCTAGGGACCCTGGGCTCCTCAGAGGTGCCATGCAGGCAGGCAGGCTTTCCTGGTGCACTTCCAGGCCTTTGTTCATGCCATCCCCTTCCTTGGAATGCTCTTCCCTTTGCTGGATGGAAAATTCTCATCTTTTAGTGAATCTGAATCCAGTTACCTCTTTTCCCTTGATGCTTTCACAGGAAGGATGTCAGCCATGACAGTCCATTCATTAAAAACCTGCTTTAGCCTAATCCTGGACCAAGTGCTTCATGTTTATTACAATTACTCTCACTACTTGACAGACAAGGAAACAGGCATAGAAAGCTTGAGCCTCACTAGGTTTAGATCTTCCTGTCTGGCACACACCATGAACTGCCAAGACCACATCATCTCCTGGGTCTGGTCTTGCTGAATACACTTAAATATGGGTAACAACTTGAGCACTTGACCTACCCCAGGCCATGCATTTAAGCCACCCAAGTGTGCAGCTGAGATGTAAACATCTTAGGCCATCAGACCTAAGAAGAAAAAGGAGTCTTGGAAGGGTTCTGGACAGTTGCTAGGATGGGCGGCCCGGTTGGAGAAGCAGATTAGGGACTGTCTTGTTAGGTCACTACTGGTCACCTCTAATATAGGACCCTTGTGGCTACTGCTGGGGTCTTATCCCTAGCTGACTGCTGTGAGCCCATTGTGGGGTGTGCTCGGGGCAGCCCACCTTCCTTCCCCTCAGATGACCAATGTCCACAGTTACACAGACACATCTCTGGCACCCTGGCTTACCTTCCTACTTCTCACAGGTCTTGTTTTATTTGCTTCTAGCTTTTCGTCACCTGTGTCTTGATTATGTGGGTGCATGAGCTAGTCATCCTAAAGGGACTATATCTTGTACATCTCTGTACCCACTGAACACAGGACAATTGGCCCATATCCAATAGGTCCTTGACCAATGTTTAAGTTAATATGAGACTCAGAAAGTGACTTCACTGAAACAGAGGTTGCAAACTGGTACCAGAGGAGGGATTTGTTGGGTTAAACATGGTATTTAAACATTATCACATCCCTTGTGAAATAATCTGGATGTCTGCCCTTTCCAGGCAAAGGGGGAAATCTGGAACACTCAGCCAGCACTTCCCCTTGCCATGACCCCTGACACCATTCCCAGATTGAGTCCTGCAGGTACAAGTGAGCATGAGTCCCTATTTCTGGCCACTCACATTCATCATGTTGCCAATTTGGTTGTTGCCCAGAGACAGCACCTGCAGCTTGACCAGAGCATCCAGGGAGTCAATCTTGGAGATCCGGTTGTTGAACAAGCTTAGGTCCTCCAGATTCACCAGTGTGTCCAGCCCCTCAATGGCCTCGATGTTGTTGAAGGACAGATCTGGGAAGGGAAGAGGGTTCTGAGAGTGTGTTGTCTGAGCTAGGAAGGAACTGTCCTGAAATAAAACCACGAGGGTTACTGAGTGCCAGGAATTGACTCACTGTCTAACAGCTTATGGTTCTAGAAGCTTGGTATGGATTCTTCCCTGCAGCTGCATGTTTACCATCCTCCCCAGTTCTGCTGATTGTCCTCTCGGGGACACATCTCTGCTCTGACATAGTTCTGGGATGAAAATGCTATCAGGTCTGAAGAGTGATACCTTGGGGTCAGGGGTTCACAGTTGTGGGGTGGCCCTTCTGTGACGCCTGTAGGCACTTAAGCAAATCTACCTCTTGTCTGCTTAGTGTTTACCTCTTTACCAAGTGTGCATCCTCTGACAACAGCCCTGAGGCAGCTTTGGATTTCTGGGGCAAGAGACCTGGACCCGAGAATCAGAAGACTTGGCTATGATCTGCTTCTACTGCCTGCAGCATGACTCAATCAAGTCAGCCTCTCTGAGCTTCAGTGACTGCATCTGTGAAATGGCAGCATAATCCTTGCCTGTGGAATTGCTGTGACTCCAATGGTCAGCACAGATAGAGCTGAGAGTGATTTACAAATTGGGAGATGCACTGATGCCCCAGGTTTTCCTTGTTACTGGGAAGTAGACTGACAGAATGGAGGGAATGTGAATTTGGGGGCCAGATAGGAGTGGGCCTAAGTCCCTGCTCTTCTACTTCTTGGTTGTGTAGCTCTGGGCAAGTGCCTTGACTTTCTGCACCTTAGCTCCTCTTCTGTAGATTATAATAGACACCCATCTCCTAGGATTGTTGTTGGGTGTCCACCAGCATCATACCAGATGTGAGGGGGCTCCTAAGAAGCCAGCAGGTGGACACAGTTCATCAAAAACCCCTGCGGGCTTGGCAATGAGGACCAGAGCTCTAGGATCAGACAGAGCTGGGCTGGTAGTCTGATGTCCCCACTTATTCACTGTGACCTCAGTTTGCTCATCTCTATGATGGGAACACTGTGTGGAGTGAAAGGTCTCATAGGGAAAATGCACAAGCCCACACTTAGCACGAAGTTGAGAGTTCACTGCATGCCACTTCTGCCACTATCACTTGATCATTTGGCCCCTCTAGGCAAGTTATCTGCCCACCTGTACTTAGATTTAGATTAAGTGGGAGTCCATAGCTGTCCTTTGTGCCCTATGCAGACTGAGGTTATGCAGTTGGGTGCAGAATGTTCTATCCTGATGGGTCCAAGCACATCTTTGTCATACTTTGCCCAGTATAAGCCCCAGGCTTTTAAAAAATAGTTGCTTTTTGCTATCCCCAAGCTGATGATGGGTCAGCAGCTGAGTGTCACCATGATTGTCTTCTGGGGAGGTGATAACCTTGGCAAGGTGTCACACTTGGTTAGGGCAGACACATACAGGCAAGGGTCTTACCCAGCCAGACAAGGTGTATGAGGTTCTCCAGACCCTCGATCCTCTCGATGATATTGTTGTCCAGCTGCAGCTTTCTCAAGTTCTCAAACTGCCAGAGATTGTCTATGCGAAGGATGTCTGAAATAATGGAGGACAGTGCAGCCTTGGGTTAGGGTTTGGTGCCAGCACATTGGGGGCTGAGACAAATCCCCTGCCCTGCTCTGGAGTATACAAGTATCCTGGAGATGTGGACTAAGCATCAAGGACCACTGTCTCCCTATCAGTGCTCAGTGTTGGTGAGGATCAGGACTGTCACTCAGGGTCACAGGAGGACCTAAGAGGTCCACTGGGCACAGGGCCAAGTGGGGGTCATTGTGGGGGTCAGTTTGACCTGTCCAGGGCAGGAAACTCACTCACACTGCCTCTTGGTCATGCTGGTCCACCTTGGGACTCAGGCCAACTCAGGAGCACAGGTGGGTTTTCCACAGTGTGAGAAACAGAATTAAAGCATGGGTCTCTGTTGGTGGGAGGATTAATCAATCAGTTCTGCCTTTTCGGGGGGTCATTTGGCTACAGTTACTGAAATGTTTAATGTCTATGCCCTTTGCCCTTCAATTTTCTTGTAATCTATCTCCAAAGACATACCAGAGAAATCCTAAGGGCACGCAAGGGGCAGAAAAACAGGGGAGAACCCCAAATTGTCCATATATAGGAGATGGGATAAATTTCCCTTACTTCAGAGTGACAGATTCCAGATATTACAGAAGTGCTGGGACCCCACAGTCCCTGAAGACCACCCACCCCAGCTCTGCAGCCCACCTATTCCCTTTGCTCTGTCAGCCAGAGTTTGGTTTCTGTCCCTGACAGCCAGAAGAATTCTGAGAAGTGTATAAGTATAAACAAATTGATACTGTATATGTAAAATTCTAGAGACTAATCTTGTTCCCCTTCTGCTTTCCCCAGAAGCTACATATAGCTCTGTTGTTTATACATCAATTTTTTTTCTATATTTGCTTTTGCAGTGATTTCCAATTATAAGATTACAATATGCTTATTTAAAGAAGTAAAATAATATAGACATGAAGGGTTTTTTAAATATATATATATTTTTCAGTTATTGACGAACCTTTATTTTACTTATATGTGGTACCGAGAACTGAACCCAGTGCCTCACACATGCTAGGCAAGTGCCCTACCACTGAGCCACAACCCCAGCCCATGAAGATTTTTTTTTTTTTTAAAAAGTAACTAGGGATACTTTAACAGGGCTGGGAATAATACATTCTGGGAATGCCCAGAATGGTAGAGGTCCTGGGTTCACTTCTTAGTATCACAACAATTAAAAATTATATAATTAAAAAATATCAATAATCATATATCTGAGTGGCAGTTTCAATGTTTGTTCACAGAGGCAGGGACTGCTGGTGAAGTTGTGAATTAAGTGGGAGGTATGCCTACTAACTTCCCTGTGCCAGGTCTTGGAGAGGTGGCCAAGATCCTCTGACCAAGGGCTGTGAGGGCCCTCAACCGCTCCCATGATTCCCAGGGCAACACTGGAACCTGTCCTTCAACTGCCTGTTCGTGGCCAGATTTCCCAGACTGACACTAGCCTCTATCCCCACCTGTGCTTCTGGGGTGGGGCCGTTTTGTTTCAGGCTCCCAGCTGCCTCCCATCTCATCAGGATTTTCTAGGCACCTGCTCTGGACCTGATTTTTGACTCACAGTTGCCCAACCCCACTTTGCCCTTGGCCATGGTGGCTTCCTGCAGAGCCCCTTTTTCAGGGCGGCTCCTGCACACCTGGATGCCCTGCCACATGCACCTGTGCACTGATATTTGCCTGGGTATCAGCAGTTCATGTGGAAAAGCCAAAACAGCACAGTGAATCAGTCTGTGTTTGGCAGTTGGCTCCAAATGAGTTATTGGCTTGGCAGGGTTGCTGAAAAAGTCAGTTTAATCTTTTTTTTTTTTTTTCAGTTTAATCTTCGACACGACATCGGATCTATCATCATCATTCCCTGAACCACAGCAGTGGCCATCTCACTAGATTCCTGCTTTTGACCCTGCAGTTAGTGGGGTCCTGTCCCGTCCGTGAGAACCCAAGTCCCATCCTGTCCTGCTTCAGATCAAGACCCTCCCAGGTTCCCAACTTACTCACTATAAAAGCTAAAACCTTCCATTGGCCCCAAGGTAGGATTAGCTGACCTCAAGACCTCTCTGACCTGTCTCCTCTCGGGTTTGCTCTGGTTGCTGAGCAATTGCTCTGGCTGCTCCCTCTGCCTCACACACTTTCCCCAGTGGATCTCCCTGAAGCTCTCTCCCTCACCTCCTTCAAGTCTTTGCTCAATTGTCACCTTTTTGACAAGGCCTCTCGTCACCCTAGAAAGTACTGCACTCCATCCTAATTTCCCTCATTTCCTTTCTTGTTTTCTTTTTTTTCCCATAGCACATATTGCCTTTAACATACATTTACTTTGTTTTATGTATTTGTTTTCCCCACTTGAATGTCAATGCCATGAAGATAAGTTTCTTCGTTCTTTAGACTCACAGGTGAAACCTAGTATCTAGAACAGTATTGAACGTATAAGAGGCACTTGCTCAATATTGGCTGAATGAAACTTAGATGGGGAAGCAGGAAGCAAAAGCAACACGGTCAAGCACCAAGGCCCAAACCTACTGTAGCTCTTCTGCCTCTTTCCCTCCTCTCAGAGCTGAGGGGCTATAGTTCAGGCCCTTCCCAGCTCTGGGGAGGTCATCCCTAGATGTCATGCCCTGGGATGTCCATGGGATTTGTGAGTCTGGCCCTGGCAGGGCCTGTCTTGCCCACTGCTGTGTCCCTAATAATTTCCAATAATTTCTTTTTGACTGGTTGCCTGGCCAGCCCCAAGTTAGAGAAAAATGTGACTCCTGCCAGGTCACTCTGCTGTGGCTCACCTGCACAAAATACAGTGGTTTCAGGATCCTAATCCACATCTCTCCTTCCTCTTGTATCTCCTCTGTCCTGACTCCCTGGGTCACTGGCTTTCCAGCATAGGCTGTGCAGTGTGCGTGTGTTGTCTCACTTTTTCTCCCAACCATCACTTGGGGAAGGGACTACTGGTACCCCATTTCGCAGATTAAGAAACTGAAGCAGTAAGTCTTTGTTCACCAGCTGTATCTTCCCATTGGGCTATCCTGTTGCTCCTGAGATGTCCCTCTGCTTAAGGGCCCTGTGTCCCTCCTGTTTCCAGTCCCTCTTTGGTTAACCCAGTGCTGGCTCCTCTTCCTCCCCATGCTTCCCATTCTGGCTCCTGGCTATGTGGGGCCTCCTAGGGGAGGCCTGCCAGGGGACCCCCTACTCCAAGGACACCAGTGCTGAGTTGTGTGATGGAAACAGCATGGTCTTTGGGGTTTGCTTAGATTTGAAATGGACAATTTTATTTTACTTTTCTGTTCTCATTCAGAATCAGGAGTGTCATGGATGCTCAAATGATGATAACACTTGATATGAAGCTTTAAACATGTCCATGCTGGGCTGGGGATGTGGTTCAATCACAGAGTGCTTTCCTAGCATGCTTAAGGCTATGGGTTATATCCCCAGCACTGCAAAAAAAATTTTTTTTAAATATCCATGCTGGGGGTGTAGCTCAGTGGTAGGTCACTTGCCTAGCATGCTTGAGGTCATGGGTTCAATCCCTTACACTGCAAATAAATAAATAAATAAAGTCTATGTTCTATGCTGCTCCTATGCCTTGGAATCCAGAGGGCCTTAATGCTGATGTGGGTCTTTTTTTTTTTTTATTGAACCAGGGATTGAACTCAGGGGCACTTAAGCATTGAGCTACCTCCCCAGTCCTTTTTTGTATTTTATTTAGAGACAGGGTCTCACTGAGTTTCTTAGTACCTCACTAAGTTGCTGAGGCTGGCTTCGAATCCCACCCCATCCCTGTATCACCCCTGGACACGCAGGATACATACTTTGGAAGTCCAATTGCAGGGACAGAACATCTTTGAAGAGGATGCCCTCCTGCTTGGCCAGCTGCCCAGCTTCATCCCGTGGGCCCTGCTCTCCCACAGCCACCTTGAGCATGTCGTCGTCCATCACTCTTGGCTCCATCGAGCCATACATCCGGTTCATCTTTCCTAAAACACAACATTGCTCTTTCCCAACCTGCCTCTTCTTTGGTTTGAGGACAGATTATGACTGGGGTCTCCTCTTTAGGGGTCACAGAACATCAGGGAAGCCATGGACACCCTGAGGGCTGCCAGTCACACCCCTCAGCCTACTTGTACCTCAGAGATAATACATTTGCACCGAGGCTATTCCAGGGTTTCCCAGTAGCCATCTGAGCCCTTCTGTAGGATTAATTTCTTGACCCACAACCATAGCTGGGGCCTTACCTGGACCCACGGGACTGATGTCTTCATTGGTCTCAGTCTGTGGTTCTCAGCTTCCCACAAGGCTCCGTATCAGGCCTCTGACTTTCTGTTCCCATTCTCATTCAGGTCTCTTAGTGTAAACTACTGACTATGTTCCCTTGGCAGCCCCACAGGTGAGCCAGTCTGCAATGACCCTTCTCTGAGGAACTCATCCCACATAGGCAGTTGCGTGAATGCTTCCCAGCCCCTATAAACTGTCTGCCAAGGGAGATACTGACCCAAGCTGGCCATTCAGGCTTTCCCCCTGAGAAGTGGGTGATTGGGGCCTCAGGATGGAAGTGCCTATTGAAGCTGGCTGTTTGACTAGGGAGGAACTAGGGAGCCATGGACTGGTCAGATACATGGTTAAGTCAAGAGAGCAAGAGGGAGATGTGGTTGATGTAGGTAGAGAAGCAGAGAAGCATAATCCAGACACAAAGACAAAGGAGAGATGGAGTCTGCCTTCTTCTTGCTGGCTTTTCGTCCGTAATGTCCCTAGCTCTCAACCCCATGCAACCCCATGTTTCTCTATCCTCTTCTGTGAGCATTTCCTGATTTCCCACATTAAATCCTCTTTAACTTAAGCCAACTCTGGTAGGTTTCTGTTGTTAATGGTCCAAAAGGGTTGTCTGAAACACTGCAGAGAGAGGTGGGGGGATCTGTGGATTTGGTTAGTCACATTGCAAGGCTGACCTGGATTGCTATTCCTGGCTGGACAGAGCTATAGTTCTGGGAATCTGGGGTGCCCTGACCTCATTATCATCATTACCAACCTCTTAGTGAGAACCTCCAGTAAGGCAGGGCCCTGCAAGAAGCTATAACCTTCTTTCAGTCTACTGGGATTCTGCCCCTGTGCCCTCTGGAGGTCCAGTTCTCCCCTCCCCTCTGCTTCCACCCGCTTCTCACCTCCCTGGTGGTCTCACCTTGCCCATATGCCTCCCCAATATCCAAGGTATCCCTGAAACTCTGGTTCTTTCACCCTGATGCTAGGCAGCCCATATTTTCTGCCCATATTAGGCTGACGATGTCCACCACAACCCCTGGTTAGCTGGACAATCTGCCACCTGGTTTAGATATTGCCCACAAAGACTCCCCTCCCTCTTTCTTCCCCTCCCAGCTACTTGGGTGCAGTTTGGGTAAATACGCATCCTCCATTCCTGTACTGTCTCTGGTCAAATATCCTAATACCTTCAACTCATGTGCCTCCTTTCCTTCTTCCCCAGGGAGGAGACACAGACTCTGGCACCTTCTCTGAGCTCCCAACTGTCAAGACATTGGGTTTTACTTCTAATTCTCTCCACACTGGTTTCACCTCCTCAGGGTCACTGATTCTATCCCCAGTGATGTTTCTAGTCCTTGTTTCTCCTCTCTTTTTCTAGCTCCTCACTCTTCTGAAATGGTTTTCCCATAACGTACCACCAACTTATCTCAGGAAATTTAAACGTATTGTGCTTCTAGATGTTATTTGAAGTATTTAGGCTTTTCTTTTTTTAAAAAAAGGGATGCTATACTTTGGGAAATAAATCATAATTCTGATGTCACAACTTTGTCTTCTGAGCTGGAGCTGGAGCTCAGTGGCAGAGCACTTGCCAAGCATGTGTGAGGTACTGGGTTTGATCCTTAGCACCACATAAAAATAAACAAATAGGGGCTGGGAAGTTGGTAGAGTACTTGCCTTGCATGCACAAAGCCCTGGGTTCAATCCCCAGCACCAAAAAAAAAAAAAACAAAAAAAAAAAAACCAAAAAACAAAAAAAATAAAGGCATTCTGTCCATGTACAACTACAAAAAATTAAAACAAACTTTGACGTCTCATCCCTTCTACTTCATCAAGAGCTGGTTCTTGGAACAAATCAAGCTTGCTTTCAGTCAAGCCCAGAATTTCCATGCAATAAGGGATTATTGTCACACACACTAATTAAACACCAAGGGCAGGATTTGGATTCTGACTATGCCTTGTTTGGCAACTCACTTCACTGGCAGAAGCCTTTGCTTTCCCATCTGTAAAAGGTATATAATTCCCTTCTCCTATGTTTTTGTAAGACCATGTTTTTAGTCCACACACACCTACTGAATAACTACTACATGGCATGAATAACAGACAAATCATCTTATCTCTGTTTCAGACATGAAACAAGTAATCATACAAATACTTAGTTACAATCCATGAAAAGTCTGTAGGTGGAGAGAACTACAAAAGCATACATTAAGGGAAACCTGGCCTAGCCAAGAAAAACAGGGCTGAGATCTGAAGGACCAATAGGGAAGAAGGGAGAGGGAACTGCATGGTGAGGGCCCTGAGATGGGAGAGAACAGGCATGCTCCACTTTGGCTGACAGGATGTAAGCTTGGAGAGGCCTGTGGGAGTTGTAATATTTTCCTAAGACCCTGGGAAACTCATAGGGCTTAATAAGGGCAGTGACATAATCAGATTATAATTTTAAGGAGTTCATCCTAGTGGCAGTACTGAGAAGTGCAAAAGTAGTGAGGCCAGAGATGACCAGGGATAGAGGTAAGATGTGGATCTGAGACCTCTCTAGGAACTTAATTTATATGTAGGACTGATCATCCCCAGTTTCCAGATAAGAAAACAAGCTAGTTAAGCTGGGTGTAGTGATGCATGCCTATAACCCCAGCAACTCAGGAGACTAAGGCGGGAGGATCACAAGCTTAAGGCCAGCCTGGGCAACTGAGTGAGAACTTGTCTTAAAAAGTGCTGGATATGTAGCTCAGTGATAGAGCACCTCTGGGTCAATCCCTAGTACCTCCCCACAAACACAAAGAAAGAAAAGAAAGTGGGGAAAAAGAAAAGCAGAAATTAGTTAGGAAAGCTGATTAGTTTGCCAAAGTTTATATATCTAGAATATGGCAGAATCTATTTTCCTAATCATGGCTCTGCTGTACCCAGGTTACTAGGGACTATCATTACCACAATTCATAATGTTTCTTCCAATTACTTTTGATCGGGGACAAGACCCAAATAGCCCTCCCCTATAGGGATTTTAAAAATAAGCTACCACCCAAACTGGGTCCCTTTTGAATTGCCTGATAACAGTGTCGTTGAAGAACAATGGTAGCAGGTGGGGAAGGAGTATTTTTCACACACCTGTCAATGAAGTAATCTCCTCACACAGAAACAAATCCGGATTTTCCTGGGAAACGATAAACTGAATGAATTAAATCAGAGAAATACAGACCCTATATGCCATGAATTAATAAGAAGAAATCCAACCTCCTACTGAGTACTTATTGTGAACTCTGTGCACACGAATTATTTAATTACATGTCAGTTCTAGAGTCATTAAAGAAGGAAATCCAATTGCCCTTATTTCCCAGGTAGGGAATCTGAAGCCCCAGCAGGAGGAAGTTTGTCCAAATCATAAAATGAATTACTGATAGACACTGAACTTGAGTATCCATATTCCTAGTTCAAGCACTTTATACAGCATTAAATGAACTAACTTAGTGAGAGTTACGAGGTAGGATACAATGACTAAATTCTGGAAGAACTAATCAGTGGATCAGGGTGAAACAGTGGATCTGTTTCTAATGACACATATTGGGCAGGAGGCTGGGGGATGGAACCCCTTAAGATCCCTTCTGATCCTTACTCCCTGAAGAAGCATTCCCTTAGCAATTTCTCCTCCAAAGACCTGAAAAGTCCAAGATTAAAGTGTCTTTGCTGTCTGGCAGAAAACAATGTGTTCCCTGAAAAGGCCAGAGCCGGAATCCTCAGAGAAAGGGTCATGGGAAAGAGCTAAGTCGACGCTCTCGCCCCTGAGAGTCCTTCTGGTGCCTCAACTCCAGGGTCTCACCTTCTCAGCTACCAGGCTGGTTTCCTGCAGCAGACGCTTCTCTTGGTTGCTGGGGAACCAAGCGCCGCCACTCGGTTGCTAAGAGGAAGTCAGGAGGTAGACATCCTGTGTGAAAGTTGACGGGTCATGTGATAACATGTCTGGGTGGGGAAATACTCCAAACACCAACCAGCCGTAGAGAAAACAAATGTTCCTCCAATCACTACTTCCATGGGCCGGCAACTTCCTAGATCTACTTCTTTTCCACCCCCTTAATTAAGTGATTGACTCATATTGTGTCCAATAATAGTAGGATTTCTCTAGATTGACCAATATACAGATGAATCAAAAAGAACAGCCCCTCTTTCGGAGGCGAGCCAGGGGAGGTGCCGCTACGCCTGACGGGGACTCCAATGACCTAGCTCAGTCCTCGACCCAATCAGACGCCTTGTGGTGGGTGGGACTTCGATGAGGGTAGTGTAAAGGCCAATCGGAGGAAGACTGTGCAGACGTTGTCCAATAGGGACGCTATAAGGGGGCGGGGCCAGAAGCCCGGCGCTGGGCGTTCTGGAGGGTGGGGCGGGGGCAAGTGTCAGTCAGGTCGGGAGCGCGGCGGGGGACAGCGGAGTCTGCGGCGGCAAACAGGGCGTCAGCTGCCGTGTTGTCTGCCCAAGATGGAGTTCCTCCTGGGGAACCCGTTCAGCACCCCTGTGGGGCAGTGTCTCGGTAAGGCTGCGCGTGCGGCGGACGGCTTGGGTGGTCGACTGACCGGGCTGGGCTGGCGAGGACCGCGGGCCTCTGCCGGCTCCTGTGGCACCTCACAGGTGTACCAAGCATTCTTGTTGTTGAACCTCTGCCGGGTGGCGGTGCTACCTCACGTGCGGGCTGGATCTCTTCCAGGCACCGGTCTCACCTCAGTTGTGAACCCGGCATCTCTGTTGTCAATCCTCTGCCTGGCGCCGGTGCCACCTCACGAATGGACTGGCCATCCTTGTCCGGCCTCTGGCTGTGCCAGTGCCACCTTGCTAGCGGGCTGGGCCTCTTCTGAGCGCTGGTGTCACCTCACGGGCAGAACAAGCGCCCGTACTTCTCTTGGGGCCTCCACCTGGCACTAGTGCCACCTCACAGAGCCACCCCTGAGGCCCAACTTGAACCCAGAGACTCTCCCTGCCTCCCTACCATCAGAGCCTAACCCTTCTTTCTTTCCTGAGGTGGTGCCAACTGCTGGTCTGCTTACCTCTCACTTATTAAGAGATGCCCCTGCCTGCACCCTTGCTGCCATTGCCCGCCCTTCCCCATCCCACCCCCCACGCCCATCACGGACCTAGTTGTCCCAGACCTCCTCTTTCCATATATTTCCCTCCTCTTTGGTACCAGCAGACTCAGACTGGACACCCTCCCAGAAATTGCCCTCTGCTCTAGGACTTACTAATTTGAGCTGCAACTCTGCTAGGCTGTAGGAAGGACTGGTTGGGGGAGGGGTTCTTGGAGGGTGATTATCTTGTAAGGGGGGTGGCTTGCCACGGTGCCTCCCAGGAAAAAAGGGAGGCTGTGTTGTTTAATGATAAGAGCACTCCACTGAGAATCAGGAAACCGGGACTCAACTAGTGGCATTGCCAGTGATTCTCCCTATGACCTTGTGCCCTTTGTGGTTTGAAGTTCCCCTGTCTGTCATGTGAAGTGTTTGGAGGTGAGAAGTGGTAGGTGCCTTCAGATTTCAAGGTTTTGATATTTCTTGTAGTAGTCTCTGCATATTGACTGTTGTTCCCCCTGGTATATTAAATTTTCCCAAGCTGAAATCTTTTACTGCCACTATACAAGACAGTGATACTTCATAGTCTCTGTCAATCCTATAAGGGGCCTTGGCGACCCAGTAAAGGGTACCAGAGTAGCATCTTAGATGGGCCACTAAAGTGGCCACTCTGGGATTTTCTTATCAAACAAACAAACAAACAAACAAAAAAAGCAACTTGAAGCCTGGGGATGTCTTCAGTGGTAGGTAGAATGTGTGCTTAGGATGCATGAAGCCCTGGGTTCCATCCCCAGCATGGTAAAAATAATAGTACTAACAATAAATAAAAAAACAACTTGTGCCTCTTCACCTAAGTCAGGAGCTTATGCCAAGTGATCAGTCAAGAATGTTGATTAGTTCTTTTAAAACTAGGTTCCTCCCAGTTGGTTGAAGGACTGGTAAAACATCTTTCATGAACTGGGACCTTTGGTGTCCTTATGAGCCTGACTGGTTTAGGCAGTAGTGATTTGTTTATTTCCTGATTTATGAATTTCCAGCTTACTTTCCAACCTTTATTGGGGCCAGTAAAGTTATCTCCTATTAGTTGTTTGGCATATAGGAACTTTTCTTTCCTTTCTGATAAAGTATATTTTATAAAGAATTGTGGACACTGGGCCTTGAAAGAGTTCTTTCCCACCAATACAACACTTTGTCCCAGCTGCCCGTTTGAGTATCTCTCTGGATTTTCATACTCCTTCCTTCTTCCTCTTTTACTTTCCCCAGGTGTTCTTCACAGCAGCCATATTCCCAAGACTCATTTGCCAGTTGGGTTTGAATTCCAGCTAGTTATAGAGGAAACCAGTAAATTTGGAGGAATTTTTTTCTTTTCTTTTCCCTTATAAAAGGAAGTACTACATCTTTAAAACGCCAACGTGGTTATGAAAAGTAGAATGTAGATGAGGGGTAGAAGTTAAAAGGAATTTTTAATTAAAATTTTTTGTGATGCTGGGGATCAAACTTGGGGTCTCCAGCATGCTAAGTAAGAGCTCTACTACTGAGCTATACCCGCAGTCCAAAGGGGATTTTTAAAATACAAGTATAAGGGAAATGGGGATATATAGTGAGTGAAAAGAGCATACTTCCATTAGGAAGATCTGGGTTGAATTTTGGTTCCGCCCATTTCTTGGCTATGTGACCCCAGAAATTGTGTAACCCTTTTGAACCTTAGTTTGTCTATCTGCTGTGAGAAAGAGGGAGAAGAAGAAGTGGGAGGAGGAGGGGAAAAGGGAAAGGGGTATTTGTACTCACAGAGTAGAGTAATTTTAAATTTTTTTAAACTTTTAATTTTTTTCCACATTTTTGTTGGTGCATTATAGTTGTACCTAATGATGGGATTTGTTGTTATGTATTCATATATGCACACAATATAATTTTGTCAATATCAATCCCTAGCACTTCCCCTAGGGTAGTACAATTTGAATAAGATGATGTTTGTAAAACTTTGGCATTGTATCTGGAACATAGTAAACTCTCAATAAATTGCAGCTTTCTCTGTTAACAATAGAATAAGTTAGGACTGAATTCTACCTGGATAGGGTATATGATACAACGGGCCCATTGGTGATACGTGAAGAAATATACCCTTCCAGTGTTCGCCATCATTTATAAGACACTTGACCATGAAGATGATGAAGGTGTCCTGTTGACAGGTTGCCAATTGGCAAGGTCTCAGTCATTTCAGTTCAGTCCCCATAAATGATTAGCCCACAAAATGAGGTTCTGATGTATGCTCTATACTGTTGTGACCAAGTGTAAGAATGATTTTCTTGACATTTTTAAAAAAAGTTTATGCCAGGAAATGGGTAGGAGAGAAGGGAAAATATAAATAAAATAACAACAAAGCTAATGATAAAAGTAATAGCACCTAGAGCTTGCACAAAGCAATTCTGCAGCTATCATTTGCTTTTTGTAGATGTGGTATGAATAAGTTTTATTGTCCTTCCCACTTTAGAGATAGGAAGCTGAGGCTCAGAGGAGTGAAATAACTGCTCAGCTGGTAAGAGAACTGGGATGTCATATATGTGTCTGTTATCAAGGGATTTGCAGTTCCAGACGAGAAACTCGATGTATGAAACAATGATGAATAGTACAGATTATAAGTGCTGTAGGAGTCCTGAAGAATTCAGATGAGAGCCAGGTATGGTGAATGCATGCCTGTAACCCCAGCTACCTGGGAGGCTGAGACAGGAGGATTACAAGTTTGAGGCCAGCCTAGGCAACTTAAGAAGACCTGTATCAAAATAAAAAATAAAAAGAGGACTGGGGATGTAGCTCAGTGGTAGAGTACCCTTGTGTTCAATCTCCAATACTGAAAAAAAAGTAGAATTCATATGAGTCTGGGGTGGCAGGGCAGTCCCTGCTACTCTTTTAGTTTGGGGACCATTTGTGAAGGATAGGAAGGAACTCCAAAGGCTTAGAAGAGAATCCCCTGGGCCTGAGGACAGTTAAATAGGGTGGGAAGGGAGGGGAAGGCACAGGCACATCTATGATCTGAGTGGAGCAGAGTTGACTGTGGGGAATAGTGGGAAGTAGGATTTGAGTGACAGGATGAAACCCTGCTTTGGGTGGGCCACATAACAATGACATTCTTTAACTGACTGCAACTTTGAGTCTCTGTGGACCTTGTTTTCCCCACTTATAAAATAATATCTCTCATCAGCTGCCTGGTTTTGTACCTAGATAATTCTGCTATATAGTTCAGTAGATATTCATGAGTATTTTTTGGATACCCAGGCCTGTGCTGGACTCTGGGAATGCAAATATTAAAAAGCAGCTCCTCAGGAGCCTTGAATAGAAGTACCATGCCCATTAAAGGGTCCTGGGTCAGAGTGGTTGGTGAAGTAATTATGACTCTGTTTCATACCTGAGCTTCATCTGGATGACTTGGTGCTGTTTAGTCAAACGCTTAGCCTGCATATCTGAAGCTAGGAGTCAAGACCACAAATACAAAAACTACTGACGTAGTTATTTGTGCATTTATTTTTATTTTTTTCCCAGTACTGGGTATCAAACCCAGTGCCTTGTGCATGCTAGGCATGTGTGTATTTTTTGTATCCATCCTGGACTTTGTTCTGGAAGGTGATTCCTAAGTAGAATTCATGGCTCAGAAAGCAAGAATGCAGTGGTATAAAAGACTAAGAAGTGTGGAGGAAGAGAAACTACTTAAAGCAGGTCTGGTGGTACATGCCTGTAATCCCAGCTACTCAGAATGGTAAGACAGGAGGATCACAATTTCTGGGCCATCCTGGGTAACTTAGCAAGATCCTGTCTCAAAATAAAAAATTTAAAATGAGGACTGGGGGTGTAGCTCATTGGTGGAGCTCTTGCCTGATATGCATGAGCCCCTGGGTTCAATCCCCAACACTACAAAAAACAAAACAAAAGAAAAAAACCAGAGCACTTACTTTCATTTCTTGAATTTTCACTTCTGGAAGAAGGTTTAAAATATTATTGTCTGATCTCAACCTTCCACCACACATGGAGTTGAACATCACAGATCAGGAGTTCCCCAAGTCAAGTCCAGGGTATTGGACAGAGGTCTGCTGTTTTCCTTGTGATGACTGGAAAAAAGTTTTCAGATATTCCTTTTCCAAGAGAAAAATTGAGATTCATCTGGATTCAGAAGTCAGTGAGTGGTTAATTTTGCCCGTATTAAGGGAGATGGGCCATCTCTTTTTGAAGTTCTGCTTTATCAACATGTAAGAAGCAGATAATTGTGTTGCAGAGTTTATGTTTGGAAATTGAGTGGTGTTGGACATAAACTATTTCATAATACCTTGAGAATGCTGGGTGTTAAACTCTAGCTTGGCTGTTTATACCTAGAATACGTAGTCATCTCTCAAATTGCTATGGCAGTTGGCAACTTGGAAAACCCTTTGGCTTCAGTCATTTTATTTAGCCTTCATAAGCTTGGGTTATACAGAGGAAGAGAACTGGAAGGAACCTGCAGTTATTAACTAGCTATTATCTACAAACTCTGTATGTGCAATCTCATTTAATCCTCATAACATATGATTTTTGAGTGTTATGGTCCTTTTGTCACTTAAAAATCCAGGCTCTCAGAGGCTAAGAGACTTGTGCAAGGTCAATGGGAGAGTTAAGCCTAGAATGCACTCCTGATGTAGTGCTTATTTTGCACTGCTTTGTGTTACTGCTTTCTCTCAGATCTTGAGATTCATTGTCATCGGAATCACTTGGAAGGCTTGTTAAAATGAAATACTGGGCCTCACCCTCAGAGTTTCGGATTAGGTAAATCTGGGGTGGGGCCTAGTGAACCACATTTCTTTCTTTATATCTTTGATGGTGTTGGGGATGGAACCCAGGGCAAGCACTCTACCAACTGAACTAACCCCTCAGCCCAACATTCCATTCTTCTAGCTAGTTTTCCAGTGATATTAATGTTGTTGGTCCACTTTGAGAACTGTTGGTGTAGATTAATAGTTCTTGTATCTCTTTTTTATCTTTCTCCTAGCATTAAATCTGGATTTTTTTTCTGGACAGCTTATAAGTATGATTACTTAGGATTCATTCATTTGTTCAGTGATTGATAGATAGATAGATAGATAGATAGATAGATATCAATATATCAAGCTAAGCATAAGTATTTACCAGGATGTTCTGTCTAGTAAGGGAGCTAAGACAGGTACTAAATCATATGAACTAGAAAGTGATTGGGCAAGATTGGACAGATTTATGCAGTAGGGAATAGAGAAAGGGAGGGTGAGCTTCTTTGTAATAATAGTAGCTAAAGCATTTTTTTTGTTGTTGTTTGTTTTTTTTTATTTTGTTTTTTGTTTTTGGCAATACAGGGATGGAAACCAGGGCCTCATGCATGTACTCTACCACTGAGCTACAACTTACTCTCCCCACTCCAGCCTCCCCACTCTTTTAAGTTCAGTATTAGATTACCAGAGACTGAAGTGGTCACTTTATGCATCTTGGGGCTATTTAATCCTCACTACAATGATGTGAGTAAGGAGGTATTGTTATTATCTCCGTTTTGCAGATGACGGCCTTGAAACAATGAGAAGGTATGTAACCTACCTAGGGTCAACAGTTTGAACTCAGCACACTAGCTCCAGAGTCTGGGTCTATGTTATGACCTCAGCAGGAGAGAGGTGAGGAGGAACACTGTAGGAGGGAAGTGGAGAACTCAGAAGACTCTGCAGGTGGGGAGTCTGCTGAGCAGGCTCTGATGATCAGGTAGGATTTGGTCCATGCAGAAATAGGAAAGGAGACTTGGAGGGCTTTCTTGGCAGAGACGACAAGTTGGGCAAATGCTGGATGTTGGCTGGGTACTGGGTGATGGGATGGGCTTTGTTTACCTTGCAAAGGGGAGTAGTGGGTGGTGATTCTGGAAAGGTCGAATACAGCCTGATTGTAGAGACCTGCTGTTGTCATGTTCACATGTTGGCCAAGACTTTTGGACTCTTTCCTTGGTGGTACTGGTGAGCTCTGCAAAATTTCTGGGGCAGAGAGTGGCATGGATACCATCACAGAGCAGGAAATTTCCCCTTGGCAGTCACTGAAAGATCCTTCTTCTCTCTTACAGTGAAAGCCCCTGTCTGTGCAGAATGGGAAGGGGGGTATTACCAGGAAGTCAGCAGTGGGCAGTGCTACTTCCTCCAAAGTTAGGGGTATAGACACTGCTTATGAGCTCTCAGCAGAGACAGTAAGGTGCAAGTCAGTGGAGCACTGAGAGGAAGGTGGGTCTGAGAGCATTTGTCCTTCACTGCCTGGATAGGTTATAAGATGCCAGACATGGAAAGTCACATGGTAGGGGTAAACCTGCTTCTTGTCCTGCTCTGTTTAACACATACAAGAACAAGAAATGAGACTCGCAGGCTTTTCTAAGGGGGTGCCACTGCTTAGGAGGAGGGCTATTTGGGATATTTAAAATTCTCATATAATAGTGCTTTTAAAAAATTAATGTATAATCACATAGAAAATAGGAAAAATATAGAAAAAATGCTAAGGAGAAAAAAAATCTCCATCATGTGTTTTCTCAAAAATTCATTGAGATTTTTCTTATTTCAGATAATGGAATTATTTACATATTTCATTCTCCATTTTCTCATGCCTTAGAGATGTAACATTGTATAACTACTCAGCATATTTCTGTATAATCTATGTGTTATTTATTTTATTTATTTACTTACTAGTGACTTGAGATATTAGGTGAGGAAGGAGGTATAAACAAAGTGCCCAGGGGAGTTTCAGATAAGGAATGCTTCTCTTATTAACAGATAAAACACCCAGAATTTTTTGGCTAACCTAGTAATCTATAAGTATGTGAATAACATTTGTTTGGGGAAACTGACCTAGCTCATGGTTAGAAAAGAGGCCTTATAAAAACCAGTCTTTGACTTGTTACCCATCTTGGTGTTTTTCTTTCCAACCCCACTGACCTAGAAGATTCTTTTTGATATTCTCCATCTTATCATCCAGCTTGCTATCCATCAGCCCTCACTCCTTCCTCTAGGCAGCCTTCCTAGACCACCCTGTTTATGGAAATGACTATTCTGTGGACCCACAGTACTTGTTATCCAGATCTTTTATTTGGCTCTTCCCTTACCTATAACATAGAGAAGACTATTTCTCACCCTTTAGGTTTTTATGAAGATTAAATGAGATAATGTGTGTGAAGTTCCTGACTGCTGCTGGGTGTGGCAGTGCATGCCTATAATTCTAGCTGCTCAGAAGGCTGAGGCAGGAGGATCTTGAGTTCAAAGCCAGCCTCAGAGACCTGGGTACTAAGCAGCTCAGTGAGACCCTCTCTAAATAAAATACAAAATAGGGCTAGGGATGTGACTCAGTGGTTGAGTGCCCCTGAGTTTAATCTCTGGTACCCAAAATAATAATAATACTGCTACGAATGTGGGTTTATAAATATCTGTCCATGTCCCTGTTTCCCATTCTTTTGGATATGTATCCAGAAGTGGAATTGCTGGATCATATGGTAATTATATTTTTCTTTTTTATGATGTTACTGGGAATTTAACCCAGGGGTACTTTACCACTGTGCTACACTCTCAGCCCTTTTTTATTTTCATTTTTAGATAGGGTCTTGCTAAGTTGCCCAGACTGGATTTGCTATCCTTCTGCCTCAGCCTCCTAAATTGCTGGTAGTATAGGCATGTGCCACCTACTCAGCAGGTAATTCTATTTTTAATGTTTTTTAAAAAACATTTCTAGTTGTAGTTGGACATAGTACCTTTATTTTATTTATTTATTTTTATGTGGTGCTGAGGATCAAACTCAGTGCCTCATACATGCTAGGTAAGAGCTCTACCACTGAGTCACAACCCCAGTCCCTCTATTTTTAATGTTCTGATGAACCTCCATTCTGTTGTTCATAACTGCTGCACCATTTTACCCTCCTTCCAGCAGTCCACAACGGTTCCAGTTTTCCAACTTCCTACTAACACTTGTTATTTCTTGTTTTCCTTAAATTTATAGTAGCTATCCTAATGGGTGTGGAATGGTATCTCATTGTGGTTTTGATTTGCATTTCCTTAATGATTAGCCATGTAAAGCTTCTTTTCATGTGCTTTTTGGCCATTTGTATGTCTTATTTGGAGAAA
Source organism: Sciurus carolinensis (assembly GCF_902686445.1). Taxonomy (NCBI): domain Eukaryota; kingdom Metazoa; phylum Chordata; class Mammalia; order Rodentia; family Sciuridae; genus Sciurus; species Sciurus carolinensis. The sequence goes on along the minus strand of NC_062215.1, from coordinate 41,079,664 downwards.
TATCTCTTTATGTCCTTTTCTCAGTTTTTTATTAGGTTGTTTATTTTGTTATTGTTTAATTTTATGAGTTTTTTAATATATTCTGGATATTAATCCCTTATCAACCATATGATTGGCAAATATTTTCTCCCATTCTGTGGGTTGTGTTTTTATTATGTAACGTGTCCTCTGCTACACAGAAGTTTTTCATTTTAAGTCCACTTTCTTTACTGTTTCTTTTGCTTCCTGTGTCTTTGGTGTCATTTTTCAGTAGAGTCTAACACAATTCCTTAAAGATAAAAATGTAAATGTTCTTAGTACTTGTCGGCTTGACTCCTTACCAGATACAGGGTTAAGTACATTACATACATCATCTTTAATTCCCACAAAAGCCCTGTCAGGCAAGTATTATCATTTATTATTCTTATTAATTTTTTAGAGACAGGGTCTTGCTATGTTGTTTCCTAGGGTGGCCTCCAATCCCCAAGCTCAAGCAGTCCTCCCACCTCAGTCTTCTGAGCAGGTGGGGCTCTAGGCACATGCTGCCATGCTTGGCACCATGCATATTTTATTGTCTTGGGAACTGAGACTTAGAAGTGAAGTACTTTCCTCAAGGTCTGTGGTTTCTAAGTGGCAGAGCAGGGACTTGAATTCATGTCTGTGGACTCAGTAATTATCTATAGAACTCAGTGAATGGATGCCTGAATGAACTCAGTGGCTGATAATCTGGTAATAGTTGTCTTAAATTCAGATCTGCCTTAATATTATAATTATGCATCCAGTCTCAGTGTTCCTAGTAGAATTCAGAGTACAAGTGTTCTCTTCATCCCAGCAAGTTTTTCTGTGAATTTGTTCAAAGAAAGTACTTCTTTCAACTTCATTGAGGCTCTTAGGCTCTTAGTAAGGGAAGGTCTGTGTATTTTCTTTTCTTTTCAAATTTGGTTGAGAACTACAGTGTAGGATGGAGGAAGAAAGGGAATTTAAACAGATGCTAAATTGTCTAACTGACCAACTTGCTTTTAAGACATTACCAGCTGCTGTTTTAATCATTAATGAAGCACAAGACTTGTAGACTGGGAGTTATGTCAAAAATTCTGTTTTGGGTATTGGTTTAAAATTAAGCATAATGGAGAGAGACTGATTCTTTCATCTCAGAGAATTGGGCCATAAGTCTTTGAGAGCTGGGGACAAGGATGGGGTGACACTATTGAGTTGTTGTTGTTGTTGTTGTTTTTTTTTCTGCTCCTCAAAGGAGAAATCACACAGTTCTGGCATGCCATTAGTCAAAATAGGAAATGAGGTCTGAGAAATGATGTTTCTTTAGGTTTGAAAGCTGAATTTGCTAGTGGCTTCCAGAGAGTGAGACTCTCATGTTAACTGTAGAAGTTCTTAAGCTAGCAAGCCAGTGAATCACAGGATTACAGATGGAAGGGCCTTAGCTGCCTTTGGTCCAACCCTCTCATTTTTACAGGTGGGGAAGCAGGCCCAGAGAGGGTTAAGGCCTATGCTGTTTTTATCTTCATAACACTCCTGACAATATGTAGGGTTTTTTTCCCTTGACATTTACTGGGGATCCTATAATTCCATTCCATTCTAGCACTAATTACCTGGAGTTCCTACAGACCCTACAAGTTAAGTGTTCATACCAATAAGATTGCTTCACTTCATATACCCATTGGAAATTCCTGGTTACCACCTGTATTTCTGAGGGACTGGCTATAAGGGATTCCCATGCCACTTTCCTCATGTTTTATAATATACTACAGTGACACAAAACTCAGGACAGCACTTACATTGGCATTATAAAAGATACAACTCAGGAACAGTCAACTGGAAACAATATACACACAAAAAAGCATGGAGCTTTCATGCCCTCACCCCTCCAGGGGTTTTGTGGAGGTTTCATGACGTGGACATGATTGAGTAAATCGTTGGCCACTGATGAGTGACTCAGCCTCAGCCCCTCTTTCCTCTGGAGGTGTGTGGGGAGGAGTGTGTGTGGGTAAAAGTTGTAACCCTCTTAAACTGCCTCCTCTTTCTGTCAATCAGCTCCCATCCTGAAGCTATCTAGGCCCTGGCCTCTAGTCATCTCATTAGCATAGAAAAGACACTCTTGTCAGGCACATGATGGCACAGGCCTATAATTCTAGCTACTGTGAAGACTGAAGCAGGTGGACAGCAAGTTCAAGGCCAGCCTGGACAACTTTTTTCTCAAAATAAAAATAAAGGTCTAGGGGGTGTTCAGTGGTAGAGTGCTTGCCTGGGCCTTGGGTTCTATTTATTTATTTATTTTTTATTATAAATAAATAATAAATTAATAAAACAAACAAATAAATAAAAAAAGGTCTGGGGGTTTATTTAGTTCAGTGGTAGAACTCCTCTGGGTTTAATCCCTGGTACTGTAAAACAACAACAACAACAACAACAACAAACACTCATCACTCTGGAGATTCCAAGGTTATTAGAGGCTTTGTACCAGGAACCAGAGACAAAGACCGAATATATATATTTATCCTATCACAGTAGGAGACTTGCCAAGGTCCCATGGTGACCTTAGTTTTATGATGCCATCATGTCTTTCTACTTTCTACTTAGCTCACAGCCTCTTGCCAGTAATTTGGATATTTGTATATGGACAGAGAGGCTAAATAAAGTAGCAGTAAGTCTGCCATTTAATAAAGGGACAGTGTTGAGTCTGCCTTGTGAAGGTAAATATTATTATATTATTTGAAAGTTAATATCTTGATTTAGACATTGCTTGGTAGTGGTGGGGACTTTTTAGCTCCAAGTTTGATGGTTTAAATGAGTTTAGTTCGTAAAATCGCCTTTGGTCTTCTGTTTATTTGCTTTTTCTGGCACTGGTACAGAACAGAGAACCTGAGAATCCCAGGTTAGTACTTGGGAAGTCTGGGATCGGACATGCTGCTGGTTTGCTGTGTGACTTTGGGTAGGTCATGTTCTACCTGTTTACTCATTTGAATAACAGGTTCTCCAAGTTCATTTCCAGGCCTGAAGCCTCAGGTGCAAACCAGAGTGGCTTTTAGTTTGGCTTAAAACCTTTAGACCTCCATAAGAGATTGTAGAGTCCATACACATAGACACACATATACACTTGTATTTATATGACGATATATGCATAATATGTTTGTCTTTTAATGTTTTTCTTTGAGGTATAGTTTATTTATAGTGAAATAGAATGCAGAAATCTTAAGTGTTATAGTTTTGACAGTGCATTCATGTAAACCGTACACCATCAAGTTACAGACCATCTCACCCCAGAAAGTTCTTTCTTGCCCCTTTCTGTGAGAAATTCATCTTTCCTCCAGTCAGTCCCCCACCTCCAGCACACCTGCAGAGGCAACCCCTGGTCTTTCCTCTGTCACCATAGTTTAGTTTTGCCTGTGTTAGTTAAGCCAGGCGCATGCCTGTTATCTCAGAGGCTTGCGAGCCTGAGGCAGGAAGATTGTGAGTTCAAAACCAGACTCAGCAACTTAGCGTGTCCCTAGCAACTCAGGGATACACTCTCTCTAAAATTATACAAAGGGCTGGGGATGTGGCTCCATGGTTAAACACCTCTGGGTTCAATCCCTAGTACCAAAAAAAAAGAGAAATTCAGTTAAGTGGACTTATTCAGTATGAGCTATTTTGTGTTGAATCCCAGTGATACTTTGAAGGGGCTTTCTATTTCCCTTCTCTAATCCTGAGAGATCATATACCTGTATGTTTTCTCCACCCGCTACCTCAAAAAGGTCGTGTAGTCTGGGGTACTTCAGGTCTCCCTGAACTTTTATAGTTGAGAAGTGAAGGCCCTTTGCCAGTGGGCCACCACATTGTCTGGTGAGTGTGATGGAAGAGATGGAAAGAACAGCTTGATTTACAGATTCTAGGTTGAATTTGTTTCTATAATTGTTAGTGTCACAGTCTTCTCACTTGTCAGCTGGGCAAGTTGGATCCACCAGCAAATGAGAGACTAACTCTGACACCCAAAAATGTCACTTGTAACGGCACATTTCTGACAAGGTGCCCATGAAATGCACTCATTTCAATTTCATAAATACTTTTTGAACATAAAGACAGATTGCTCCAAGGGTGAGCAATGGCAAAAGGAAGGAGGTCAGGAAGGTGCTGAGCAGATGGGTAGAGGGGCTGCACTGTACCTGCAGGTTCTCTAGGCCTTCTTGACTGTAGAGCTTATGGCCAGTGTTCCGGGCTTGTGTTTGTTTTTCATAATGTCTTTAGTATTTGTTTCCTTTTCTTAGTCTTCACCTGCCCTAACTTAGTCCAGCCCTAGTCATACCTGGGCCATTGCAGTTGCCACTTAGTTGGCCTCCTTCCTCCATCCTCCTTCCTTTTTTGCACAGTGTGGCCAACACAAAACTTTGGACAAGTCTTCCAGAAACTTCGTGGAATTCCTCATCTCCTGAGAATGACTTATAAATGGAGCCTGCCATTCAAGGCCCTCACTGAGGGCTTCTTCCTGTCTCTTCTCTTAGCTGACCTCTACATACATTCTACCATTCCTCTTCCCTCTGAGCCGCCTGTGCACAGAGTGTCTGGGGCCCTGCATGGCATCTCTTCTTTCTTGCTCATGGTCAATATCCATATATCCTTAGGGACCTTGCTTAGATCCTTCCCTTGCTACAGAGCCCAGGAGCCCCTAAACTACAGTGGCACATGTATTTTATATGTATTTAGTAATTATCTACTTATTTAAATGCATTGTGTAAAACTAAGTGGGATTTTGAATTCAAAGATGAATAATGGCAGTGTAAGGTGGTCTAAGGAAAGCTGGAGCTATGGGTGGGGAGTATTGTTGGAGACAAAGTTTGGCAAGAGTGGGACTGGTGCATGACAGGTGTGGTTGTGAAGATAGGTACTGGTTTTGCATTACAAATTGTTCTCTCACTACCTTCTTTAAAAGAAGAATGTGGCCAATTAGACTTTGGTTCTGGCATGGGATGGGGGATGGCCTATTCCAATTGCCAGCATGATTTCCAAGCTCTATATTTTTTCTATGGAAAATGTGTCAGAGAGAAGGACCAGGGACTCACCCTGGAGAACATCCCAGTGGGAGGAAGAGAGAAATCATAAATCATGTTTATTCCTCAGGAATACTGAAGTACCCTGGAGTAAGCTGACCTTCTGTAACGATGTTATCAGTAATGCTTTAAGCTGCAGCACACTGTTTATGTTTTGAAACCAAGTCCGTTTCTTGTATTTTCTCCCTGGAAATTGTAAGGAGGTAGTCTTAAGAGTGAGCTGGAGGGCTGGGGGTGAAGCTGAGTAGTAGAGCATGTGCTCTGCATACTTGAGACACTTGGGTTCCATCCAAAGTGTGGCACCCTTGAGTACACACACACACACACAAAGTGAACTGGGCCTTTTTACCTCTCTTATGACTTTCTTGGAAGCACAACCAATGGGACTGAAGCCCAGCAAAACCCATATCCCAGCTTACTCGCTTCCCCAACCCCACCTGGCTCCCTGTGCTCCTGGACTGAGGTCTGGCGTGGACTCCATCCAACACTGACCATGTGCATGCTGCTGGGTCAGGACCCAGGAGATGCTTAAGGTCCTGCCCCCGTGGTGGGCCCTGTTTGGGCTCTGTCCCACCAGTAGGTGGTGAGCCCCTTTAGGGGTACTGTGGTTCTCTGTCCTCCTAGGGCTGGGAAAGCAACCTGTGGCACTCCTGCTTGAATTTAACACCTATCTAGCAGACTGCCAAAATCATATTGCTGCTTCTTAATTAATTCACACTCCAGGGCACAGAACAGCTCTCTGCAGACTTTTATTTTTATTGTGGTAAAATATACATACACATAACATAAAATTTACCATTGTAACCATTTTTAAGTGTACAGTTCAGTGGCCTAAAGTGTATTCACATTTAATGTACCTGGGCAGCCATCATCACCATCCATCTCCACCATCCATCTCCAGGCCTTTTCATCTTCCCCAGTTGAAACTCTGTACCCATTAAACACTTAATTTTCCATTTCCTCTTCCCCCTAGAAAACCAGCATTCTACTTTTTGTCTCTATGACTCTTAACTACTCTAGATACCTCACGTAAGTGGAAACATACAGTATTTATCTTTTAATGACTGACTTATTACACTTGGCACATCCATGTTGGAGCATGTATCAGAATCTCCTTCCTTTCTCTCCCCACCCCATAGTGTTGGGGATAGAACCCAAGCTCTCTACTCTACCACTGAGCTACATCCCGAGTCCAAATAGCCTTCCTTTTAAAAACTGTATAATATTCTATTATATGCATACACTACATGTTTTCATCCACTGATGTACACTTGGGCCATTTTCATCTTTTGGGTATTTTGAATAATACTGCTATGAACATGTGTGTACAAACATCTCTTTGAGTTCCTACTTTTGTTTTGTTTTTGGGTACACAACTAGAAGTGGAATTGCTGGATCATATGATAATTCAATTTATAATTTTTGGAGGGACCACTATACTGGTTTCCATAGCAGCTTCACCATTTTACATTCCCATCAATATTGCACAAAAGTTCCAAATTCTCTCTATCTTTGCCAACACTTGTTATTTCCTATTTTTATAGGAGCCATCCTAATTAATGTGAGAGGTGGCTGCATTACCTTTCATAGGTGTATTATGAAGCATCCACATAGAACCTAAGTTAAGCATGTGTATCTGGAGGCAGGCAGTGTCGGGATCCTAGGTAGGCTATTTTGTTTTGTAGCAGTTCATGTTTGCTGGATGGTGCTGGATGGTTGTTATACAAAATTGCTCGGGAGGGATAGCCTTACAGGTTAGAGGTCAAAACAGAACAGAGGGACTATAGGGATCATTTGTGGCTAAGAGACAGTAAAGTTATAGCCCTCAGTTGGGTTGGTGGCATTATGTTGGCCCTTAGTGACTAGAAGTCCTCCAGAAGTCCTGGGTACCCAGTCAGGCAGAATACAGTATGATGGGGAGCAGGGTGAGGGATAGCCACCCAGGGCCCCTGAGTGCCTGCCCTGCTTGGGGCCGAGCATGTGTGAGTAAGAGGTGGACTCACTCAAAAACACATCATTTCAATATCTGGAGTGAGTTCTGTGATAGAAGTGGAGACAGGGCCCTACAGGAGGCTCAGAGGAGAGGTAGTCACCCAGGTAGTGGTGAGAGAAGGAAGTTTCCTGAGAGGTGCTGCCTGGACCTGGTTTTGAAGGGTGAGTAGGAGCAGGAGTTGACCAGAGACAGAAGGGAGTGGGAGGAGGGATGGGGATGCTCTTCGACTTGTCACTGATCTTTATAAACTGGTTTCTTGTGTGAGAGAATGTCCCAAGGGATCTTGAGTTTCAAAACTTGATATATTTAGGGAGATAAGAAATGGTCCCTGCCTCAGAGCTCCACCAAGGGACAGGATGGAGGCTGATTAGGGGAGGGACTAACCTGTTGGGCATAGCCTCCCAGATGACCTGCAGTGGTTGGAAGTCTGCTTTCCAGAAAGGGGTGCTCACAGTTCCAGCTTTTCTGTTGGGTTGGAAGAGGAAGAAGTGTACCTTCAATGTCTAAGGGACCCTCCTGCAACAGAGCCAGCATTCCAACACTCTTCGTAATCCAGTGTTCCTCTATCCAGAGGCTGCGTCTCTGGCCTTTTGTGCCAAAGTAATTTGTCCTTTTGCCCTTCAGTGATTGGTTATTGACACATGGACTCATTCTTATTCTTTTCTTTCTTTTTCTCTTTCTCTGTGTGTGTGTGTGTGTGTGTTGCTCTACCACTGAGCTACAGCTCCAGTCCTTCTTAATTTTATTTTGAAACAGGATCTTGCTAAGTTGCTGAGGCTTGTGATTCTCCTGCCTCTGCCTCCTAAATTGCAGGGATTACAGGCATATGTTGTCTCCAGTGTGCCTGGCCCATTCCTGTACTTGAAATAAGAAATATTATACAAAAAACAAGCCCCCACTTCCCCACCCTCACTAGACTCCCCAGAGGCAGCACCTGTAACTACTTAGTGTGTGATCCTTATTCTCTGAAGTTTTTTTCATATGAATGGGATGGACAGTGGCTTTTTGTCCTATAAACAATGCTGTAGCAAAGTATCTTTGTATCCTTATATGTTTCTATGACTTAGATTCCTAGATATAATATGCCTGTCAGACTATGGGAGCATTTGAAATTTTAATAGACACTGCCAAATTGCCCTCCAAAAAGGTGTCTTAAATTATCCTTTCCCCAACAGAGCCCCTGAGTGCCTGTTTGCCCTCCACCCCCATCAGTGCTGGGTATCTTCTACCTGCCCACACATCTGAGGAGGGGAGCATTTGGTTGTTGTTGGTTTGTACTATTTAACAAAACCATCTCTGAGACCTGTGGATTAAAGCTGATGCCTTTGACTGACTTCTACGTCCTAGTGGAAATGCAGAGGTAGAAAATACCCATTGGTGTTGTTGCTGAGACCTGTGGTTCCCCCTGCAGCTTGTCCCCCTGTCCTGTGAAAGGCCATACAGAACTTTTATTTTTCTTGAAAGATCTTTTTCCTAAGAATCTTTATGGTCATCATTTCCCACTTTTGTTTGTTTGTTTCTTTCTTTTTTTCTTTTTCAGTACTAGAGATTGGACCTAAGGATGTTCTGACGCACTGAGCTGCATCCCCAACCGTTTTTATTTTTTATTTTGAGACAGGATCTCATTAAGTTGCCCAGGCTGGTCTAGAACTTGTAATCCTCCTGCCTTAGCCTCCAGAGTCTCTGGGATTACAGGCGGGTATGGTGCCCAGCTCCACTTGATTTTCAGATGATATATATCAAGTGTGTATTACTTTCTTCCTATCTGTCTGCCAGTTGTAAGGAAACCAAATTTTCTGTTGTTCCATGGTAGCCACCTTTTATACCCCAACTCCAATTTCCTGTGTTTTACTGAGACATGTGAGCCTCAAGAATCTTAACAGGGCCTTCCCAAATAAATACTACCCCTCTTTTGTCACTAACCCACTATGATGAAGTGAGGTCTGCTGTCTTGTATCTCCTTTAATTAGGGTCAGAACAGAGGAGTAAAGTATTTCTCTAAAATCTGAGGTGCATTCTTAGAGTCTGGATCTAACATGTAGTTCCATGCCAGAGAATTAGAAAGGACTGGCTAGATGAGAGGACTGCCATTTCTTGAAGGTTGCTACTGGTCATTTTCCTTGTAGCACCCTAAGGCAGTGCTTATTATTTTTTTTAACCTTTTGGAGGAGGCTGAGTCACGTGCCAGAAGCCTTGTGCCAAGGAGTAGATGACAGAGCTTAGACTTGAGCCCAGTTCCACTCCATGCCAACTCACTGTGGGACTTTTGGGAGAGGATTAGGATTAGCTAAAGTGGAACCCCCATGATTAAATCATGCTGGCTTTATAAGAAACTGGAAAGAAACCAGAAAAGACACATTTATGCTTCCTTGCTCTTACCATGTGATACCACATACCACTGTAGGACTCTGCCAGAACAAAAGCCATTACCAGATGTGGCATCTCGACCTTGGATCTCTAGGACTGTGAACCAGAATAAACTTTTTTTATTTATAACTCATCCAGCCTGTGGAGTTCAATTATTAGTAATAGGAACAGGACTAGTATACCATTCCAGGGATCCTCCCATTAGAGGTGACAGTGGTCTAGTCCATCCTTCCTGTTGGGTCCTCATGGCCCACCACCACCCTGAAGAAGAAACTACAGTTTCTGCTCTTTCCTTTCCTTGAACACCAAGGCTTTGACTGAGGGCTTCCCAGATTGCACAGTTTCCATTCATCCTAGGGGCCATCTTTAGAATTGCCTTTATCCATGAACCTCTTATGCTGTCATTTAAATTATTACCTTTATATTGACTCACTGTTGTTTTTTAAAACTTGGAAAAATTTACTTGTAAAGAACTTTTAGTATTATGGTTAATTGAAAACCAGTTTCACTTGGCATTCACCCAAAATAATATTAAAATGATAAAATTTGAAGTAAATAAATACAGTGAAATCAAATCAAGGTGATTCTAGCTGGATCCTATTACCTATTGGAGATACTCAGTTGAGGCCCACTCTCATTAGAAAAGGGAGCATGCAGAGTGTTGGAATAGCAGTGACTATGAGATGTCACACCAAGCTGGGGCAGGAGAATCTCAAGAGAACAGGTTTAGTGTGATCCTAACTCTTACCACTATCCTGACTCACCCAACATTATCCACTGGTGGACCTCAACCCTTCTACCCCACTAAGTGTGGGAAAAGAGAATCTCCCACATAAGCAAGTGGCAGAGGGAACAACTGTCCTGGGGAGGGAGGGATAGAAGCAAAGAACTGTGTGGGCTGACGGTAAAGCTAGGGACTACTCAGGTTGTTCCCTGGCATGGCTTCCACTCTGAGGAAGTGGTACTTTTTCTGATTTATGCCTAAGTTCTCCTTGGGTGGCAGGGGCCCTGGAGAGCTGTCACTTTCCTGGCCTCAGCTCCACACTGCCTCCAAGGAAAGAATCAGAGCATATTCATCTTGGTCTGGGGAGCACCCAGCACCACAGGTCTCCATGAAATGTTGTTAAATAGCATGTAGTACAGTTGATATTTGGAAAGAAACCGTTAGACTGGGGAACTCAGTGAAAGACAAATATAGTGTCCTGATGCAGGCATTTGATGTCTCTGATCCTCAGTTTCCTCAATTATGTTTAATATGCATCTCAGGATTATTTAAAGCTCAAATTGAATAATGCATATAAACTACTTGACTTATGAAATGTTTTTTCTTCCCTCAAAAATGTTTCTGAAATGAATGAATTCTGAATTTGGACTGTACCCAGGTATATTCTAGGAAGAGAATATATTTGTCTTTTAAAAATAGAATTTTTGTTGTTTATTTTAATAGTATAATCTCTTGTGCTACAACAATGAAAAATAAATTACAGTGTGCTATATTTTCTAGAAAGAACTAAAAGCTTTTTTTTTTTAGTACTGGAGATTGAGCCCAGGGGTACTCTACCCACAAGGTACATCACCAGTCCTTTTTATTTTTTATTTTGAGACAAGTTGCCAAGGCTGACCTCAAACTTGTGATCCTCCTGCCTCAGTCTCCCACGTTGCTAGGATTATAGGCGTATGACACAATGCCTGGCATAGAACAAAAACTTGGACATCAGACTTTACTTTGAGTCCCTCCTTCCCTAACATTTGAGCCTGTGCTTCCTCATCTGTAAAGTGGGGTTTAAAAGTCCTACTTTAAAAAGTAGAATCACGTGAAATGTTTGCTGGGGCTGCCATACAAAATAGCACAAATTGGAGGGCTTAACAGAATCTATTTCCTCATAGTTCTGGAGGCTAGAAGTCCAAGGTCAGGTGCTGGCAGGGTTGACTTTCTTTTGAGGCATTTCTCTCTGACTTGCCACCTTCTTGCTGTCACATGGTCATTCCTTTTTACAGGTGAAGTTGGTTGAGGGCCTGCTCTAACAGCCCTTTTTAAATTTACTCGCCCTCAAAATCCTATCTTTAAATACAGTCAAATAGTGAGATATAGGGAATAGGACCTCAACATATGAATTTGGGCAGGGTACAGGTTAACTCAGAGGGCTGGGGTTGTGGCTCATTGGTAGAGCACTTGCCTAACATGTGTGAGGCACTGGGTTTGATCCCCAGCACCATATTAAAAAAACCTAAATAAACAAAATAAAGGTAAATAAAATAAATAAATATTTTTTAAAATGTTATGAGAGCTCTGTAGATGGTAGGTAGTGCATCATACTTAAATCTATGTTTTTGAGTTCTTTTGTGTTCCTTGTTGAAATTGTATTTAGTGTGTGGGGTTGTTCTGAAGGCCTATATTGTTATTAAGTACCCCCCTAACCCTCCAGGCACTTTCTATTAAAATTAGACCAATACAGGAAAATAGGTATTCTTCAGCCTCTGGTCAGTAAAAACCAGACTTGACTTTATATTAATAACAAAGGATTAAGTTTTTTTTTTTAATGTGGCACCTACTAAGCACACACTTTACAACTGAGCTACATGCCCAGTCCCTCGATTATTTTAAATATAAAAGAATCAAGATGGGAAGGACATTTAACAAAGTGCTAATAAAAGTTGAATTAGGGAAAACATACTCAGTGAAATAGGCTAGACACTAAAGGCTACATATTATGTCTACATTTAGAGGAAATGCCCAGAATAAGCAGATCTTTGTACAGAGAGAGCAGATTACTGGTTGTCAGAGGTCAAGAAGAGGGAGGAAATGGGAAGTGATTACAAATGGGTACAAGGTTTCTTTTTCTTTTCTTTTCTTTCTTTGTTTTTTTTTTTTTTTTTCCTCCTTTTTTTGGTATTGGGGATTGAACTCAGGGGAGTGAGCTCAGGGGCACTAAATCACTGAGCCACATTCCCCAGCCCTATTTTGTACTTTTTATTTTGAGACAAGGTCTCACTGAGTTGCTTAGTGCCTTGTTGAGATGATGAAAATATTCTGGAGTTTGGGACTGGGATTGAGGCTCAGTGGTAAAGCACTTGACTATTGTGCAGGAAGGCCTAGGTTCAATTTGCAGCACTGCAAAAACAAAACAAAATATCCTGGAGTTAGATAGTAGTGATGGTTGCACAACTCTGTTAGTATACTAAAAATCTACCAAATTGTACATATAAGGGTGAATTTAATAGTCTATGAGTTACATCTCAATAAAACAATGATAAAAAATTGAATTAGGTTGCAAATTTATGTGAGTGACTTCTTCCTGAAGTTTTCTGTAATTACTTTTTTTTTTTTTAATGGAAAAAACCTGGAGTACTACACTTAAAATTACTTAGGAGACATGGGAGTATAGCTCAGTGGTGGAGTGCTTGTCTGGCATGCATGAGGCTCTAGGTTCAACCCCCAGCGCTCAACGCTCAAAAAAAAAAGACTCCTTAGGGTCCAGTTTTGAGTGGTACTGAATTATAGCCATGTAAAGAAACTATTCATGAAATATTAAGGGATCACTTTGCTAAAATACCATGATTGACTAAGATTTACAGGCTATAAATAGAAATTAAGTATGTATGTGATAAAGCTTAATAATGAGTTTGAGTCCATGTAATATGAGTCTCCTCATCAATAGCAATCTGTGGTCTGTGGCAATATTAGCTCTTTGTTATTTGATGGAGTCCAACTGATGTGGAGCATTGAAAATCATGTTTATTTCAACGTATGATGCAGGTTCTCAGTTTGATGTTGTTTTCAATCCAATGCCAGGAGATTTCTGAGCCATATATATATTTAATGCATGCTAAATAATTCATCAAGGAATGCATGCGTTGCAACGTTGGTGGCTACCTCACTTCGAACTTGGCTGTTTCTACCTAATTTTTAACCTTGTCGGGCCTATCAGCATTCTGTTTCCTGGTTAATGACTGCATAAAATCATCTTTGAGAGGAAAGCTAAAGACTTTTGTGTTACCTTTTGCCAGTTTCTGCTTTCAATCCACCCTTTGGTATTTGTAAAGGTCAGATGAGCTATTTCGGTGTCCACGGCCCTGATTAATGGGAAATTCTGCGTTTCCATTGGCCCCTAAGGATGAAGGATTAGTGCTGCGGTGGCAGGCAGCATCTGCTGGAATGTCAGAGACGCGGTGCTGGGAATTGGAGGAGCAGCAGGCCTATGAAAAACGAGAAGGAGGGCGCTCCTCTAGCGCTAGCCCCCGACAAGTTTTTCTCCTTTGCAATCATGCAAACATCTCTGGGAGCATTTGTTCTCCTCTGTTAAGCCTTGTCGCTAAGAATTTAATATGGAGAGTACAAGTGCCCCTTCCCTGAGAGGGCTGTGGGCTGTGTTTGCAGGGCCTCCTGTTTCCCTGCCAGAAGGCTTCCTTAGCTCCCTGTTAGTTGGCATGTTTGTGTTCAGCTTTTCACCCTTCCTTGTAGGAGATGTTGGTTTTATTCTAAGTTAAATAAAAATTGTTGTGTTGGCACAGAAATTTTCACAGGAGAAGCAGGTGTGTGGTGCACTGGGGAGAATAACTCTGAATATAGGACTCTCTTTCCCCACCCAAAAGCAGATGGTCTGCGTTCTTTCATCTTGTGACCTTTCTTTGCTTCTAAGACACCAAATCTTTGATCCCATGGATCATAAATATTCTTTAGGTTTGCATTCACAGAGGTGAGGGGAGCATCAAGCTGTGGGTATCATTTTTCCATTTGTCTGGAACGTTTGAAGGAAACCATTATAGTGTTTTTCTGCACTAAATTGGCCTACTGCAGCCGCGGGCTTTATAGCCACGTGAAGTGCACTGCAGTAAGGCTACCTCGCCCAAGGTCAGGAAGGAGCCCTCTGTTCAGTGTCCTACTGGCCTCGCCTGTACACTCACTGGGCAGCCTCTCCCAGCTGTCATTTTGTGCCAGGCACTATGATGACAGACACAGCCCCTCTCTGCTTGCCCAGGGGCAAAATTATTTATGTCACTAATAGTGATAATAGCCACTTGGCATTGGTCACTGTGTCTATTGCCTCTCCTTGCTCTAGCACCCACCTTCTCATCAGGAGTCAGACCCACATATGCAGTGTGAGGGTTCTCAGATAACAGGAGTGTACACTGAGCTGAGCAGAGTGAGGACACCTTTACAAAGACAGTGACATCTGAGCTGGTCTTCTGTAGGAGTTTACCAGGAGTGGGAGGGGCATTCTAGGAAGAGAGGATATTTAACAAAAGGGACCTGTGTGTGGGAGGCAGCTACACCTCAGGCCCTGGGTGTTCATGTGTGGGAACAGTGGGGCACAAGGAGGAGAAATGTTTAGAGATAATCACCCTGAGGGGCAGAGGAGTAGGCTTTATTTGGAGTTAAGTGGAGATCCTTGGGAGGTTATTAATACAAAGGGAGAAGATGTGATCAGATTCATCTGATTTTTTAAAATTTTTTGCTGTGTTGGGAATCGAACCTGGGGCCTTGTGCATGCTAGGCAAGTGCTCAGCGAGGGAGTCCCAGCTTTAGCTCAGATTTCTGTTTGAGAATGACCATCCTGGAACAATATGGAAGATAGACTATGAGAAGAGAGGGGAAGGAGTGATGCCAATGGGGAAACTTTGGCAGCACTGCCCAAGGGAGACATGAAGGCAGTATGACCCTTGTGCCCCTCTGTCTGTACATTTGCACCCATTGCTCCTCACTACCTTTGCTTTCTTATTCCTAAGTTCTCCTTGGATACCTCAAATCCTCTCCACTGTGAAGTGCTGCTGCTTTTCCCAGGTCTTTCCTGGACTAGGTAGGCAGTGGGTCTCAGCCCGCCCCTGCACCCTTGCAGCAGGTTGGTGTGCTGCCATTTGGCTCTCAGTGGAGATTGCCTTACTTTCCTAACTGCAGCTCAGATTAATAGCTTTTTTGGGACTCATATAACAAAGAAGGAAAGAAGGAAGTGCACTTTAGAGTGATTATTACAATGTATTGGAGTGAACCTAGGATTTGGAGACAGAACATACCTGTTAGAGACCTACTTCTGCCTTACATACTCTCCAGGATATGAGATGATTTTTTCATTTTTGTTTCTTATGGTTTTACTATGGAAATTTTCAAACATAAACATGACAGGGAGAACAGGATAAGGAGCCTTTGTGTATCTAAGATTTAGCTTTAACAGTTCTCAACATCTGGCCAATCCAGTCTTGCTTCATCTGTTTGTCCTCTCACTGATTCTGCATTATTTTGAAACAGATTCCAGATGTCAGAATTTTCTCCATAAATGCTTTAGTAAAATTCTCTAAAGAGAAGGACTCTTCTTGTTTGGGAGACTTAATTCACCTGAGCCCCAGGTTCTTACCTGTAAAATGAGAATGATGATGCATCCACTCCAGAGCTGCAAGTAAAACTGGCAGAAGCATGTGTTGGAATTCAACCTGATTCTAATGCCATTTTGTTACTACCTGCTTGCAGAAGATACTGTAATGGCACAGAAAACATAACCATGGGGACTGGGGTGCTGCTCAGTAGTAGAATGCTTGCCTAGCATGTGCAAGGTCTTGGGTTCCATCCCCAGCACTCACAAAAAAAACAGAAAATCAAACCAGACAAAAACAAAAGCTCTACAATCTTTGAAGCAAATAAGACACAAGTTCCATTCTTAGCCCCAACACTTGCCAACACTCTGTCATTTGGGGCAAACTGCCTTAATCTGACCTCATCTTTAAAACCGGGGGGTCATAATAGCAGAGGGTTGTTGTTAGGTTTAAATGGGAGAGTGTATGTATCAATATATAATAAACTCTTCATACATGGTAGTTGATATTACAGACATTCTTTAAATATATTATTTCTGATTTTCATATTAATCCTGCAAAGTGTGTAATTATGATCCTCATTTTACATGTGAAATGACTGAGACTTAAAATCAAGACTGATGAACTTGCCTGAGGTCTTGGGGCTAATAAATTGCAGAACCAGGAGTTTGAACCCAGGTCTGACCCCAAGGTCCCCACCTTTATTACTGTGATTATTTATCAAACCTTGCTACACAGCCTCATGAAAAAGAACATGCTGATCTTAGGTCAGGGGGCCAGGGTTGTCTGGTTCTTACCTCTGTCTGCTGTGTTAACCTGGCACTGGTTTTTTAGAAGCTCATGATACAGCTGAGTGGTTTTCCTTGAACTTCTTCATCCTCATCTCTGCCCTCTTCCTGCTTCTCATTTTAGGAGCTTGCTCATCAGCACCTGAAATGGCAAGAAGCAAAGAAAAGGATGAGGAAGAGAATTAAAATA
This sequence comes from Sciurus carolinensis, assembly GCF_902686445.1. Taxonomy (NCBI): domain Eukaryota; kingdom Metazoa; phylum Chordata; class Mammalia; order Rodentia; family Sciuridae; genus Sciurus; species Sciurus carolinensis. The sequence continues at coordinate 41,063,002 of NC_062215.1, read as the reverse complement.
CAAAAAGTTTGGGCTGCGGTTGTGACCCAATGGCAGAGCACTTGCCTAGCGTGTGTGAGGCACTGAGTTTGATTCCCAGCACCACATGTAAATAAATAAAACAAAGTTGTCCATCAACAACTAAAACAATTTTTTAAAAAATACAAAAAGCTCACATTGGTCTTTTTGTGCTAAATTTTTAAGCACACAAAGAGGCTGAACCTCTTAAAGCAAAATGAGGTTCATTATCTTATTGGTGGATCTTTGTTTTTCATTCAGCCAAGATGGTAAGGAGGGTGCAGTGCTATTTATCCATTACAACTATAAACTTGCTAGGAAAGGAGAATTTGAAGATAATGTAGCAGGGCCTAAAATCAATCCCAGGCCTGACTGGCTGCACCAGCTCTGTTGGAACACTGCCTCTGGGTGGGGGGGGTGTGTGAAAGTTAGAAACCCACAGAGGAGGGTTCAAGAATTGCCCCTGGATAAAAGGTATTTGGAATCCCTATTCTGAAAGATCTGATTTAGTTCTGGTTTAAAAAACCAGTACAGCATACCAGCATGTAAGCATTTTGCCTGATTCTTTCATGTATTTTTCATTTTCATGGTGCAGTAAGGTTCTCTGTTGTCCAGTTTTGTAAACAGGTAGCTAAGGAAGTTGTCCATGGTTGTCCGAGGACTAAATGAAGACATGAATGGGATCCTTAGACTGTGACCAGCCCTCTTCTTGCATCCCCATAGAGACCTCCAGAACTTGCTCTTCAGTAGTAACCCATTATCATGTGAAGAGCAGAATAGACAGTTGGAACTGGTAGCCTCTGGGGGCAGGAGGCCATTTCCAAGGTGCTCAGGCAGTGAGTGAACGAGCATAAAAGACTTTACTTCTGAGAACCTTTGTGTAACAGTTTATTGGAGAAATGGCCCCTTCTGTGGATGTTTGCATGTTCTGGGTGCCATCCTAGACAGCCATCTTTAATGATGTAGTTTTCTCCAAATAAAACACGGGAACAGATTTTAGCAGAAGATTGATAATCATAGTAGTATAGATCTTCCAAGTATGATTTACAAGCTCCATGGAGAAGCCTCCCTTTTGGGTAGGAATGCAAAACCAATCACCTCCTTGCTAGGATAACAGCCTGCTTTTCTTGGGATCCATCCAAGAAAACAATTTATGAGACTGACCCCCACACTTAACTAGCTAAAGCTTTGGGCTGTAATCCAGAATCTTTATTACAGAAAGCAAAGTTTAAACTGTTCTCTCTGAAACCCTGTGGCTATTTATTTGAATTAGTGAGATCACTCCTTTGACAGCTATGGAGACCAGTCATTAATTAGGAGAAGACTTTGCCTCCAACTTCATGAGAATGAAATTTCTGAGGGTCTTGAGTGTTTTTGTTGCTTAATTCCTTTGGCCTTACCTTATTCCTGCTCCTTGTTCAGAGTAAGAGTTCATTTCTTCCCCACAATTCTTCCTTCCCTTCTCCTGGTAGTCATGAGGCCAACGGGGACCAGTTCTGAAATCCAACTTCTGCCTCCTACTGGCAGTGTGACATTTTGGACAAATTACCTACTTTTTTGAGCCTGTTTCCTCACCTGTGAAATGGGTCTGGTAATATTGATTGTGGAGGGTCGTGTAGGGCTATAATTATTGAGTATCGCTCTATGTGCTGGCCACTTTTTGGAGTGTATGACATGAACACATTCACCTTACCTGAAGTGGAATTCTTTTTTGTTCCTTGGTGCTTCACGTGTGCATAAGGAGTTACATCTAGAGTTTAGTCAGATTGTCTCAGTTTTTGACAGGATTACCTCAGAAGCAGTATATCTTTCTTTCAGGAGGCTCATAATTTCTGGCTATCTTTCTCTTTGTTAGCAGCCATTGATGGTCAGTGCCTGAATCCACCGATTCCTTAGAGGTTGTAAAATGGTTTCCCATCTGGATTTTAATTGCCGTGAAGACCTGTTTCTCCTGATGCCTATCCGAGGGTTAAATACCAAAAAAAGGCTTCAGTAAATATCAGTAGTAATTAATGAATACTCACCTCCCTACCATGCATACTCTCCCCCCTTTTTTTGTGCTAGGGATGGAACCCAGGACCTTGTGCATTCTAATGAGGTGCTCTACCACTGAACTACATCCCCAGTTCTTCTTGCCCCTCATAAACATACTCACTGATTGGTGGTTGAGTGATGGCTCTCGCTGGAAAGAGGAATGAAGTTGCCCTTTTGACTCAGAGGCCCTACCCTGGGTTCAGTGCCCTTTCTGTTATTCAGAAGTTCAAGCTTTTGTGGTGGATTATTTGGACCCTTGGTATGTGGCATGATGGGAAGAGCACTGAGGGGTGTCAGGCAGCCTGGATGCTAGACTAGTGTCTGCCACAAGAATAGTGAGGTGGCTTTGGACAGCGGCTGGTTGCAGCCCATCTGCGAGGTTTCCAGCCAGATGAGAGTTCTCTTCAGCTCTAAAAACAGGCTGCCAGCTTCTTTTTTTTTTTTTTTGGCCTGGTATCCATCTCAATACCAAAAGTTAGGTAATGTTAGGGAAGGGAGAGTCACAACCAGAGAGGGCTGGCCTCACTTTGTAGGTTCTGGAAGAGTTGGTCTAGATGGGAGATTCCTTTTTTTTTTTTAAGAGGAAGAAAAGTTTATTTTGGGGCTTACAGTTTCAGAGGTCTTGGTTCATAGCTGGCCAACTCCATTCTTTGTGGGCCAAGTTGTCACAGAACCTCATGGTGGAAGAAGGTGGAGGAAAGCAGCTCAGGACATGGCAACACAGAAGCAAAGAGAACTGATGGAATATTTTTCAGTATTGGTTGGAAACAAATAATCTTACAGACTGTCTGCATATTTCATTCTTAATTTTATTGATTTCAGCCCATTACTGAGTAGCTACCTTTTAACTTCTTGGTTATCATGAGTGCCTTAGGGTTAGGAGTCAGGCAGGACTGAATTCTAATCCAGGTCTCCTGACTTGATGTGTGTGTGTGTGTGTGTGCGCGCGTCTGGGCCTCATGTGACTTCTCTGAGCCTCACCTCCTCAATATGGAAAAAATGGCAATAAAAATTTTCTACCTTAGCCTTATGGTAAGGAATAAAGTAGTAAAGTGGTATTCTAAGAGATCCCTAAAGTCTAGATGATGTTGGGGTGTAGAGAAGTTTGCAACCTCGTGTCTATCTTGAGTCTCATGGGCTTCTTCTATAGCCCCCATCACTTCTTTCCCCAGTACTTCCCTGAAAGTCATTTCATTGTGTAGAACCTCCTAGTTAGGGTCAGGGCTACTGTCAGTCCAATGAGGAAGGTAGTCTTGAGCCACTCCAGTGAAATCAGAGGCACCCAGAGTCTCAGAGGTGGAAGAGCCCTATGGGTTGCCAAGGGCAATATTCCTTCTAAAGTGTCCTGCCTGGTGGCTGCTAGCCCAGACTTGTATACTTCCAGTGACAAGAAACTCCTCATCTCACAGGAGGCCTATCCCATTGTTGGCTTCTTCTCCAGTTAGAGAAAGGCCTTTCTTAATTTTATCTGAAATCTGCCTCTTTTTCATTTCCACTTGCCAGTCTTGGGTGCTCTTTCTATTGCACCATGCTGGATAAAGGGTAATGGGAGAGGTGCCTCTGCTCTTAGTGGCAGAGTGTCCTGGAGAGAGCCCTCCAAAGCAGATATGTGGTATGGCACACCCAAGCATGTGGCACTGCCTTTTGTGTGGACGTCGGCAGAGACCTTTATGTGAGTGGCAGGAATGGAGTGTAATTCTCTATTAAGCAGTGTCAGATGCAGGTGGACTGGTGCAACATGAAGGAGACCAATGCGGGAACTGCTTTTAAGCTTAAGAGCTATGATTTGGAGTCTGGTGTGGGGTGTTAACCTTTTCATGTGCCCTCTCCACTGAGCAGCTCTCTCAGATGTCCTTTGTTACGCTCCCACGTGAGTGGTGTTCACCCCTGCATTATTTAGTGCCATTTATCCTTGTACTTTCTCTTTCCTGCAGCCTGCAGGAAAAGAGGATGTAGCATGTGGGCTGTGTGTCAATGCTGGGCAGTTTGTCAGCCTTGAAAAGCTGCTAGTGAGCCAGGAGACCATGATACCAGCAGGTGGTGCAGAGCCTCGTGACACAGGGTCCTCAATCACTGGGAGAGGCCCTCCCCGACTGGTGACACAGAAAAGCCGGGAAGAATCTTTGCTTCATCTGGTTGGAGTGTAGCAGCCCCCATTTGCTATAGATCTTTGGCCCTCATCATCCAGACCTGTGAGAGTCCTGTAATGTGAATTCAGTGGGACCAGATGTGAGGCTTTGAGCTTGACTGGTTATTCATTAGGGTGAATGGTGACATACAGGCTGCATTTCCTTATCGGTTGACTCCTACCAAAGATGAAAGTGAAAATGTTGGTGTTCCTCAAATGGGATCACAGTGGAATGCCTGTTACAGAGCCAGGGGAATGGATTCGTTAGGCTTTTATGACACTTCCGTGGGAGAACAGGGTCACGTTAAATAGCCTATTTTGGGGTGGCCAGATAACTCTGAGAATATGTACCATCGTAGTTGGGACAATTTGCCAGGCCTCATCCTCCTTTATGCTTGAGGACTTCAGGGACTGATGGTCTCAGCCCTCCTGTCTACTCCCCTGGCATTTGTTACAATAGGCCGTGGGTCAGGAGACCTGAGTGGAGGATCATGGGAGATCAGTTCAACGATTGTCTCTTTGTGGTATGGAGCAACTTAGAGGAAATGAGGAAGAATTGAAGGGTTGGACTTAGGGGTTTTGATTTGGTTTAGTTCTGTCTTTTTTTGCAGTGCTAGAGATGGAACCCAGGGCCTAGCATGTGCCAGGCAAGTGCTCTACCACTGAGTTCCATTCCCAGTTCAATGAACTTAGATTCTTAGGAAGCCTTTTTCTCCCCTGAAAATTGAAGGCCTAAAGAAATGTAGGGCTGGGGAAATAGCTTAGCTGGTAGAGTGCTTGCCTCGCAAGCATAAGGCCCTGAGTGTTGATTCCCCAGTACCGCCAAAAAAAAAAAAAAAAAAAAAAGTAGATAAGTTGAGAAAAATGAATCATTATCCTACTACCCAAAGGTCACTGCTATAAACATTTTGGCATATATATTTCCTTTCTGTATTTCCTTTCTGTATTAGTAATATGTTTTCCTTTACAGTTATTTTAGTCAGCTTTTTGCTGCTGTGACTGAAAGACCCAACCAGAACAACTGTAGAAGAGAAAGTTTCAAGGTTTCAAAGAACTCAATCCATAGACAGCAGGCTCCATTCCTCGGGGCTTGAGGTGAGGCAGGACGTGATGGTGGAAGAGTATGGCAGAAGGAAACAGCTCACATGATTATCAAGAAGCAGAGAGAGAGAGAGGTCTCCACTTGCCAGATACAAATATATACCCTAAAGCCACCCCCACCAATTCCCACCTCCTCCAGCCACACGCTACCACTTCAGTTACCACTCAGTTAATCTCTATCAGGGAATTAATTCACTAATTGGGTTAGGACTCTCAAAACCCAGTCTTTTCTTCTCTGAACTTTCTTGTATTGTCTCACACATGAGCTTTTAGGGATACCTCACAGCCAAACCATGACAACAGTGATGATACTGTAGATACAGTTTTGTGCCCTGTTTTTCCCACCTAATATGTAATAAGCATTTAAAAATTAAAGAGCTTATAAATATAATTTTGAAATGATGCTATAATGTTTCAGTATGTGAATATATTATAATTTATCTTACCATTCCTTTAATATTAGACATTTGGATTGTTTCTTTTCTTTCCCCCATTGTTATAATTAATGCAGCAATAGACATTTCAGGGCTCAAATCTTTGTCTGCATCCTTAGGTTATTTGCTTATAATAAGTTTCTTTTTATTTTGTGGGTGCTAGGGATTGAACCCAAGACTTTGTGCATGCTAGGCAAGCACTCTACCACTGAGCTGCATCTCCAGACCTATTTATAGTACATTTCTTTAAATGGAATTACCATGTCAAAGGATATATTCACTTTTGTTGAAACTTTCCTTTTGTTTTATTTCTTGAGACAGATCTTACTAGTTTCTCATGCTGGCCTCCAACATATAATCCTCCTGCCTCAGCCTCCTAAACAGCTGGGATTATAGGTGTGCACCACAATGCCCAGCAGTATACCCATTTTAAAAGATCTTATTCTTCAAAAGAAAATTATACTGCTTTATATTTGCTCAGTCTTTATTGGGACCCAACCCAACTTGGCCCAGGCTGGGGAAGGAGTACTGGTGTATGGGACAGTGTTGGGAAAGGCTTCCTAGAAGGGTTTTTAGGCCACATTCCAAAGGTGTTAAATGTTAACTAGGCTGGAAGCAGGTGGGGTGGTGGGGAGAGACTGTCCTAGATACCCAGGCAGGGAGAACGGAAGGTCTGAACGCCCAGAGCTGCTCATGGGCACAGACCTGGGGCGGCCATGCCAAAGGATAGTGGGTGGGTAGAGAGCGTGATGGGCTGGAGAGGCCAGGAGAGCCCTGAACAGGATGTAGACTTTGTCCTAACAGCAGTGGGAAACCATAGAGGGGCTTTAAGCAGGACAGTGACAAGATGGGATGTGCATTTTAGAAAAGTTACTCCAGCTGCTAGGTAGAGGATGGATTAGGCAGGGCAGGAGGAGATGAGCTCCCTCTTGGGAGACCAGTTAAGACTTGTATAAGACAAGCCACACCAGTGGTGAATGAGTGTTCCAAATTTGCTAATTGATAAGTGAAAGTGAATTTTGCTTTAAAATTTTCATTTCTTTAATTCCTGCGGAGGTTGAATATTTTTGTAATGATTTGCCATACTTTACTATAACACCTGTGGCTTGACTTCTTAAGACCTAAGAGGGCTCTTGGAGCCTTAGAGCACCATCATCACAAACTTAAGAGATGGTGTGGTCACACACATTGCATAGCTTTGTGGGAAGCCCATGGCACCATAACCAGAGGCCTTGGAAAGCACAGCTCAGTGAGCTTGGGGTCTATTGGCTGGTAAGAGTGGACATGGAGAATGTCGCTTTTTGCAGACAACTTGTTTGTTTGTTTGTTTGGTACTAGAGATTAAACCCAGGGCACTTTGCCACTGTTACATCCCCAGTTCTTTTTTATTTTGAGGCAGGACTTGCTAGGTTGCTAAGAGTCTCAGTAAGTTGCTGAGGCTGGCCTGAACTTGCAATCCTCCCTGCCTCAGCCTTCTGAGTCCTGAAATTACAGGCATACACCACAGCCCAGCTCTGTATTCAGATTTTGAGGAAGGGGCTCAGAATCTGAAAAATTCAGTTTTAATCAGGGGTCCTTAGTGATTGGGGATGGCTTTGTTTTAGAGAAGCTCAGCCAAGGCTGTTAGTTGCCGGCAGATGATACGCATTTGCTAGAGGGAAGGATGTGTAGAGAATAGAACCTTAGGTATGGAGTTATCTCCCCAGACCCGAATCACAGATCAGCTGCCTTCCCAAAGTTAAGAGCATCCAACTAGTAGGTATTGCCTTTTAATATATTTATTAGTTTGCTTGTTTGATAGCCTCAGCAACTTCCTGAGGAAATTGCAGGCAGGGGTTTGCTAGACTGCATTCTGATTGTAAAAACTTTTCTTAATAGCTGGCTGCTTGCCATGCTGTGGGGTCTTGTGCATTTGGCTCCTCTCGGAGGGTGGCTGACTTTGTATGCAGTGTGCATGGTGCCCTAAGTTCCACCCTAATTGTTATGTGCAAGGTAGCTGAGTGCAGCCCGGTGGCTGAGTAATGAACCCACATTTCTCTTTGCAGCTTCTCCATTAGGAAATCACAGAGACCTTGAGCCTGTTTCATTCTGGAGTGTTTTCCCCAGTTCAGTCAGAATGGTTTCAGATTGTTTAAAACACTACCATCGTAGCTGGTGGCCTTGTCACAATGCCCTACATACATAGTCATGCCCTTGTTTTGGCTGCAGTTCTCCTTATTTGTCACTTAATTTTGCACAAAGATCCATAACATGAGGTATGGCATAGTTAGATGGGTTGATCCACTGAAGGCCTTCCAAAAATTGTTCTGTTATTGTTGATGGCTGTGTAGGTTGGCAAATCTTTCAAAAATTATAAATCTACTTAGAAAAGAAATGCATTTTTGTGGGAAATTTAGGAAATTACTGCCTTCCACCCCAAGCAGTGGCAGTGGTAGCACACACCTGTAATCTCAGTGACTGGGAAGGCTCAGGCAGGATGATCAAGAGTTTGAAGCCAGCCTAAATGATTTAGCAAGAACCTGTCTCAAAATTTTAAAAAAGGATTGGCAATGTAGCTCAGGTTTTTTTTTTTTTTTTTTGCAGTGCTGGGGATTGAACCCAGGGCCTTCCTTGTGCTTACGAGGCAAGCACTCTACCAACTGAGCTTATCCCCAGTCCTGTAGCTCAGTTTTGAAGTGCCCCTGGGTTTAGTTCCCAGTACTTTAAAATATAGATTCATATTCATTATAGTATTCATATATGTGTATATATACACACACATTAACACACCCCTGCCCAGAGCAAAACAAAATAAGTCTTTTTTTTTTTTTTTGCGGGTACTGGGGATCGAACTCAGGGCCTTGTGCTTGCGAGGCAAGCACTCTACCAGCTGAGCTATCTCCCTAGCCCCAAAATAAGTCTTAATTATACTAAGATGTTTACCATATTGGGGTTAACTTTCTAGGTATAGTATATACTTTGAATATAAAACTAAACTACTATTCTGTGTCTTGATTTTTGTTCTCACTTAATGCGCGATGCACACTTGCCTAATCTCAGATGTTTTTCCCTAACCTAGTAGCCGGATGTGTCCAAGGAGTGAAAGCAAGCCTTTCCAGGCAGTGAGTCACCTTGTGGATCATACTGTCATATCCGTCATGGTTCATGCTTCACCCATGTTTTGGACCCAAGTCACATTCTTTAAATATTCTCAGGGGTAGCAGATCATCATCCTTTGAAAGATGGGTTTGATTTCTAAGACAAGCCAATAATTTTCCATACCTCAGTGTTGTCTGCTGAGGCAAAACTGTTTGGAACCAAACTTGAGATGTGGCTGTAATAAACAAGATTAGGTTTTCTAGGTGATTTGTAGGGGAAGGATAGAATTTGAGAGTAAATATCCATCAGACACCTATTATATCTCCCCCAGGATGAACATTTTAAAGTGAGAGCTAAACCTCTGCATAAGTATGGCAGGTGGACCTCAGAATGATGCTTTGGGGGGCATCAGAATCTACTGGGGAGCTTATTAAAAATGCCCCTGTGGCCAGGATTGATGGGGGAGTTATCTGTAACCTCAGTGGTACTGCTCAACAGGTACCCAATGTTGTTCCTCATTATTTCTTTACTGATAGAATCTTGACTCTGTTTGGAGTGGCTATATGCCAGCTAAAAATAAATTCTGTTAGTTTCCCTTGCAACTGAGGGTGGCTATATGACTCTGGCCTATGAGCTGGAGGCAGAAGCTCCTACAGAGAACACCCTTGGTAATCAGCCAAGTGCCTTGCACATTCACACTGCTTATTTCACAGACTGCCAGGTAGAGCAGAGGCCACCTTGCATCTAAAGGAAAGGCAGCTTCAGGCCAGTGATGGCAGACTCAGAAAACAAAAGGATCCTGGGGCCTTCATGTAATCCTCATGTGGCTGCTCTAGCTCTGTGCTGCCTGCTTCTAGACTTCTTGTTCCATGAGAAAAATAACCCCCCCATCTGTTTAAGCAACTGTTAGTTTTTTAATTGCTTGCAGCTGAATGCAATCATAACTGATAAGGTAATGTTTTAATATTTTACAAGGGAGAAATGTATTTACATATTGTGTAATTAAAAATGAAAAATAATTTAGATCCCCACAGATTTCTGGGCCCCACATCAGATGCACTGAAACAGAATCTTTGGGGATGGGATGCATGTATCTGTATTTTTAACAAACTCTCCAGATGATTGTGATGCATGATAAAATGGAAACATCATTTCCATGTTCATTAATAGTGTGCTCCCCATTTTATAGATGAGAGAATTGAGGCCCAAAGGGATTAAGCCATTTATCCCAATCCCACCGCCACTTTTTTTTTTTTTTTTCCTCATACTGAGGATGGAACCTAGGGCCCTGGTGCGTGTTAGGCATGTGTGCTACCACTGAGCTACATCCCCAGTCCACTATCCCTTTTTTTTTTTTTTTTTTTTTTGGTACTGGGAATTGAACTCAGAGGCACTCAACCCCTGAGCTACATCCCCAGCTCTATTTTGTATTTTATTTAGAGACAGGATCTCACTCAGTTGCTTAGTGCTTGCTTTTGCTGAGACTGGCTTTGAACTTGCCGTCCTCCTACCTCAGCCTCCCGAGCTGCTGGGATTACAGGTATGCGCCACTGTGCCTGGCTTCACTATCCCAATATTTTAAAGTGAGCATTGCATCTGAATCTGTCTGGCTGTGAAGTTTACTCGCTGCCCCATGCCCAGAGAGGACTGCATTCCTCCATAGGGTAGTCACACTGCTTCTAAAGGGAACCTCCCTAGTTGAAAAGGCACTTTTTATCCATTAGTTTGATGCTGCTGTCTAGGGACCATATTGCTGCAATGCATATATCCCCAGGAAATGAAGTGATGCATTTTCTGGCATGTGTGTTAAAAGCATACTCATAAGTTCTTGTTCTACTTTTGAAACAAAAATTATTTGAAGTTAGCTTTTTCCATAGGTTTTCTAGGGTTGATTCACTTAAGAATTACTAGACTACCTCACCCATGAAAGGTAATTAAGGTTATTTTATGAGTGTGGAAGACATATAGCTGGTAAGTACTAGAGTAGTCTCCTGTGAGTTATTAGAATTCCAAGTATTCATGTTATACCAAATTAGCCATCGAGGGCTGATGGGTTTTATCTGTAGTTCATCAAGGCATTGGTCAGTGATATACATTCATAACAATTAAATACACACCAGCGCCTCTTGAATGGGATCTTTGGGTAAGGTGACCATCTCAGGTTGTAATAATGTGATTTGCATAGGTATTTGGAGACCTGTAGGATAAGAATGATTTTATGATGAGGAAGAACTTTTATTGTCTGAGACAGAAGATTAGTGTACTTGAGACCCTCAAGGATCTGGCAGCATTGTGTGGATAGTGTGTGGCCTGAGATTTAGGAACCTGGGACCTGGATCTGGCAAGAATCTGCCATATACCAGGATCTCTGATGTAATTCCAAATAGGCTTTCAGACAACTCTGAAACTCCATGACTGAAGTCCCCTTACCTATAAGGGCTACTGGAAGGTACTTCATTATATTACTTTTCAAAGGGGTCCTTCTTGGTAGAGATAAGAAGATACATACCCTAGTCTCTACAGCGGTAGTGGTCATCACTCCTGAGGCTCCCATACAGCAGGCCCTATGCAAAGTAGTATTATTATTACTACTACTATACTACTACTACTTCTACTGTGCTGGGGATAGAACCCAGGGGCTTGTACATGCTAGGCAAGTGCTCTACCATTGAGCTATACCCCAGACCTTTGTTTAATTCATTTAATTCTTAAAAGCTTTGCAAGGTGTAGGTATTATGTTTCCTATTCTTTTTTTGTTGTTGGGGGGAGGCAAGGGATTACCGGGAATTGATCTCAGGGGCACTCAATCACTGAGCCACATCTCCAGCCCTATTTTGTACTTTTATTTAGAGACAGGGTCTCACTTAATTGCTTAGTCTTTCACCTTTGCTCCAGGCTGGATTTGAACTCACGTTCCTCCTGCCGCTGGGATTACAGGCGTGAGTCACCGCTCCTGTTTATTGTTCCTATTCTATAGATGTGAAAACTGAGGCTCAGAGATTTAGTTACTTTCTCAGGGTCACATAGTAGAATCAGATTGGAACTCAGGTCTGCATGAATGGGAAGTATCTCTGCCCACTAGTCTCCAGGGAGGGTAGTTCTTTTTTTTTTTCCCCCTTCTGAAAGATTCTGTCCTCTGTGCAAGGTTGCTCATGCATATCAGTCCACTGGAGACCTTTTTTGACTGGTAGAATTAAGGAAATCTCTGTAGAAGAGACAGGATTTTAAAAGGATAGGGTACCAGGCATAGTGGTGCACACCTGTAATCTCAGTGACTCAGGAGGCTGAGTCAGAAGGATTGCAAGTTCAAGACCAGTCTCAACAACTTAGCAAGACCCTGTCTCAAAATAAAATTAGAAAGGGCTAGAGATGTAACTCAGTGGTAGAGTGCCCCTGGGTTCATATCTCTAATAAACAAACAAAAAAGATAGGGTGAGAAAAGAAAGTAAGGAGAAGGTTGGGGTTTGTTCTGGGAATAAGAAGTCTGGTTGTGGGGGATGGGGTAGGTTGGGAAGTAGGAAATAAGGCTACAAAAGTAACAGGGACAGATTGTAAGAGCAGTGATTGCTAGGCTAAGTTATAGGAAGAACATTTTGTATTTATGTGGAACTGTGGTTAAAGGCATTATATATCTTGCTGTTCATTCATTATTCCTTAATATAAGGAATTTCACTGTTAGGAAAAAGAATTTCCTGTCTCCTAATGGAGTGTTTTTCATTTTGCCTTTAACGAAAAAGTAAGTACTGTGGAACTCATTGTCTTTCCCTTTTTGCATAGGCTACCAGGAAGGTCAGGCATAATTTAGTGTATGGTTGCAATAACTGTCTTACTCTCTGGTTCTTGGTAAAAAGTTTCTTCTTTTATTTCATGTGATTTTAAGTCTTTTATTTGCCTTGAGGCTAAATTATTATTATTAAAAATGATCTTAAAATCTTTTTGGAAAATGGTAAGACATATCCTTCTTGTATCATCATGGGGAGAAGCAGTAAAGGGCCAGAATAGGGCAACGATTTGATCACAGCTTGCTTCAGAACATTTCCATGATGTGTAGGTGAGCAAGAGGCTACTGAGAAGGGTGTTTTATCTCTTGGACAAGGGATGGAGTTAATCAAACCTGGGAATCTCCCGAGTTTTGGAGTGTTGGAAGGGGCCTGCTGGGTGTGTCTCTGCAGGCACAACAGGGCTCTCTATATGGTCTCCTTGCCCTGCCAAGTTTGAAGTCATGTCCTACACGTGCCTGGACCTCCCTTTCTACAACTTTTATAAGCATCTCTGATTGATGTTTCCCTGGACCACCTGGACCAAGTTTTGGCTTTTGTTTGTATGCTAGCAGTTCTCCATACCCTACTTTCTGGAACATTTAAGGAAACCCTCAGTAAAATGACTCTACATGATGAGTAGAGTGTCAGCATCCCAGCTAACAGAAAGAGACTGTCTTGTGGTCAACAGCCTTGAGAATCTCAGGTGTGGCGGGGTTCTTTCTAAAGGTGCAGTGGTCCTGCCCTCCTGTGTGCCAGGCCTGGGCTCTGTGCAGTTGTCTCTGCTGGTGATCTTCATGAAGACACAGAGCAAGGCTCTCCCCAGACAGCTGCCCTGGAGCATCTCACTTGGTGCAGCTGCTTTGCTGTTGTAAAAACCCATGCTGTGTTCAGTCAGTGTTGTTTCAAAGGATTGAACCCAGGACCTTGCTAATACTAGGCACCTGCTCCACCCCTGAGCTACATCCCCAGCCTTTTTTTATTGTTATTTTGAGAAAGTTTCCTACATTGTTGGATTCTGACCTTGAACTTGCAATCCTTCTGCCTCAGCCTCCCAAGTCACTGGAATTATAGCCATGCACCTGACTGGATTCAGCTCTTTTAATGTTTATATTACAGTCACAGTTAAAGCTTGGGGGCAGCATAGTATTCAACTGGGGCCAGGGGTTGGGGCAGAACCGTTGGGAGCATGTGCAGAATTTTGTATGTATGTGCACTTGTCTGGAAAGGTCTTACAAGGTTCTCAAAAGCCTCCTTTAACATCTTGTTCAAGAAGAGTTAAGAACTACTGCTCTGAAAAATGACTGTCTACGGATTTCTTCCTGACATTCTGGAATGTTCATGTCCATGCTCCCCGCCTCAAACCTGCTGCTCAAAGCAGCTCAAAACAAGAGATAAATAGACAGGCAGAGGGTGTAGTTAAGAACCAGGGGACAGTTTGGCACAGTGGTGCATGCCTGTAATCCCAGCTGTTAGGGAGGATGAGGCAGAAAGATTACAAGTTCGAGGCCAGCTTCAGCAACTCAGCAAGACCCTGTATCAAATAATAAAGTGGATTGGGATGTAGCTCAGTGGTAGAGTGTCCTCAGTAGAATCCCCAGGATCAAGGAAAAAAAAAAAAAAAAGAAAGAAAGAAAGAACCAGGGGACATAGCGCTGAAGGACCATGGCACTGACTCTATGCTATAGCCCTGCAGAAGCCCTTTAAACTCAAGTGCACTCTCGAGACAAGATGGGCAGGCAGTTCTTGCCCTCAAAACCTAGAGCTGCCAGTGGCTACAGGACCCCAGTGTACTCATTCCCTTTCTGTTTCCCAGCTGTGTAGTAGGCCCTTTTCAAGTGGCAGAGGAAGGGGCAGCCATCTCCCAACTGTATTTGGGGAGTATCTTAGACTCCAGAGGAGCCACAGCAATGAGACTTGTTACAAGCTTGCAAAACAAATGAAATTTTTCCCTGCAGTCCCCCTAGGATCTGGACAGGAAGTCTGCTGGATTTTGTTTTGCCTTGCTGGCTTCATAAGCCCACAGTAGCAGCAGCACTTTGTGAATCAGAAATGGAAGCATTGTTCTCTGATAATCACTAAGGAATGCCTTTCCTGAATGGTTACCGTGGGCGGGAATAGCTCTAAAGGAAAAACAAAACAAAACCCTGAGACACAGCAGCTATTTATGTCCTATTCTGTTGAATACCTACTGTGTGCCAGTAGAATCACCCTCTATCAGGGAGGCAGGTCCATGAGGAACCATTACACAGCAATAGAGAGAGTGAGCAAAACCAAGGCTGTGGGATCCCAGAAGAACCCAATTAATTCAACTGGTGTGTGCGTGAGCACACAGGGGTGGTTCATGACCCTCCCTGGGAGGAGGCCACTGGGCTGCGTTAAAGGGAGAACGCAGTTGTCTGTTCTCTTTTGACCCTTTCCGTTATGTGAGCACGCATTTTTACCTTGTGGTGATTAGTATGCACATAATATTTTACACTGCCTATTCTCCACTTAGCATTCCTCTACCAGTTTCTACTTAGTGACTTGGCTAAAGTATTTATCATTTTTAAAAGCCACGTAGCATTTTGCCTTATTGATGTATCCTTGTTGCTTAGCCATCCTCTCATTTGTTGGGAACAGCAGAGTTTTTCTCAATTATGCATCTTTACAGTCTACTCTCTTTCTTCCCCTTATTTATTTCCTTAGGGACCTATGACTGGGTCAAAGTTATGAATGGTTTTAGGGCTTTCTTGCTGATTTTTTTTTCTTTTTATTGTGGAAAATTCTTAACATACAAAAGGAAAAATACTTTTTAATGAGCCCTTATGTATTTATCTTCAGGCTTCAACAATCATTAATTTGTGGCCTTTTTGTGTTTTGTTTTGTTTTCCCCAATTCTGGAATAAAACACAGGGCATAATGCATGCTAGGCAAGTACTTTGCCACTGAGCTATATCCCCAGCCCATCAAGACAGTTTTTATTCATGGCAGTTTTAGCCTCCCACAATTTTCCCATCCTGGGATTATTTTGCATAAATCCTAATATCATATAGTTCATCTATGAATAGTTGAGTGTATATTTCTAAAAGATAAAGAATCTTCTAAAAAACATTCACCAATAGCTTATTATCACACCTAAATAAATTAGCCATAGTTCTTGTCTTTTGTGTGTGAGGAAGTACAGGGGATTGAACCCTGGACCTTATGCATGCTAGGCAAGTGCTGTGCCACTGAACTACACCCCCAGCCCACCATCATTTTTAATATCATAAAATATATAGTCATCTTCCTACAGTAGAAGATTGCCCATTGTTTTCTTTGACCCATCTCATGTTTGCTCCAGCGTGCTAGTTAGGGAAGGTTCATTTGACAAATCAAGCTGAAGTGGGGAATTCTTTATTAAGAAGGGCTCTGCCTACACATCTGCCCTCAGAGACTGGTGGTGGGGATTGAGAGACAGAGAGGTGCTGCTGCAGGTGGTGGGTGCCAGGTAAACCTGGCCGTGCCACTTTATCCATGTACTACTCGACTGAGTGCTCTAGGCAGAAAAAGTGTCAGTCTCAGCCCTTCGGTCTCCACTCTATTGAAGAAGGCAGTATCATGCTGCTATTGTTTTAATTCAGTGCTGAAGAAGCTAGGTAGATATGTTTCTTTTTCCAGAAAGCTAGGAAAATGCCTGTTCCCCTGCTGGATTTGATCATCTTATTTGCATGTTTCCTTTGGCAAGCTTTGTTTGTATTATTCAAGGTGACCCAGTTAGAACTACTGTTTAAAGTCACATTGTCGATAATAAGTTACACAACCTATATGTGATAAGTCTGTTAGGTCTGAGTATTGTATAGGAATATATGCTGGTGATGGATTCTTCTTATTTAAACATGGTTACTTTAAATAAATCTCCCCTGTTTGGTCTTAGTGTTGATATTTCTGATTTTTCAATGTTGATGGATAGGAGCAATTTCCCAGATGATTCAGACCCTGTCGTACTTGGCTTTGGAATGTACATCACATGTGTATATTATGTGTGCATTTCCCTGGGTGCTGGCTTCCTTGACTAGCCAGATACCCGTCTGGGACAAGGGAGAGTTTAACAGGGAGGCCTGGTCAAGATGAAATGCTTTTGAGAGATACTGGGCCTGGAGGGCTTTTATCCTTAGAGAAAATAGCCAGTGTATTCAATTAAAGGTTTAATCATGTTTAGGCCAGGCTGTGCCTCTGCCTGGATATTTTTGGTGGAAGAATTAAATTGTGAGTTTTTCATTTTGGTTATGAGTTTGTCATTTTATTTTTTAGTCTTTTGCAGTATAGCATCCATGTTCCTTATTTTCATAACAACAAAAATATTTTTAAAAGATTTGCCTCTAAGCTAAATACTTCAGTACATGGAGTATTTTTGCTTTTGCACATTTCTCTTCTAGGCATTATCTATTATGCGTACTCAATAATTTTGCATCTTATTTCCTCCCCAATAATTTTGCATCATATTTTCTTCACACCATTACAAAATGTTTTTATCTGGTTTCCTAAATATCACCCATCATGGCTATATAAAATTTACTTGAGTCAATGTACCATAATTTACTTAACTATCATTTTTCTATTTCATATTTGAGAGTTTTAAGAATTTTAAATACTACTACATTAAATGTATTCCTGGCAACTTTTCCCCCTTTTTTTCAACAGTTTTATATGAGATATAATTCACATACCATGCAGTTTACCCATTTAAATATACAATTCAGTGGTTTTTTAGTACATTCACAGACTGTGCACTATTACCACAATCAATTAAAAACATTTCAATACTCCATGCTCACTGGCAATCACTCTACATTTCTCTCAACACTCCCAACCCTAGGTAATCACTAATCTACTTTCTGTCTCTGTAGATCTGCCTGGACATTTCATATAAATGTCATCATACAGTATGTGGTCTTTTTTCCATTTTAAAAATAGTAGTAAGATATACATAACATAAAACTTCCATTTTAGTCAGTGTGGTGGTGCACACCTGTAATCCCAGTGACTCAGCAGGCTGAGGCAAGAGATTGCAAGTTTGAGACCTGCCTGTGCAATTTAGCAAGACCCAGTCTCAAAAAATAAAAAGAACTGGAGTGTAGCTCAGTGGTAAGCACTTGACTAGGATATACAGGGTCCTGGGTTCAATTCCTGGTACTGAAAAAAATTAACATTTTAACCCTTTTTTGATGGGGAGTGGTTTATAGGGCATTGAACTGAGGGGTGCTTTACTATTGAGCTACATTCCCACCCCTTTTTAATTTCTTTTTGAGACAGGGTCTTGCTAAGTTGCCCAGGCTAGCCTTGAACTTGGGATCTTCCTGCCTTAGCCTCCCAAATCACTGGAATTAAAGACAGTGCACCACTGTTCCTAGCCATTTTAACCATTATTAAGTGACCGTTTTGTGTCATTGAGGACCACCATCCATCTCCCAGAACTCTTTCATCTTCCCAAACTGATAGCTCTATTCCTCTCCCCTGGCCCCTGGCAACCACCATTTTACTTTCTACCTCTATGAATTTGACTTCTCTAGCCACCTCTTATAAGTGAAATCATGCAGTATTTGTCCTTTTGCAACTGTCTGAGTATAATGTCCTCAAGGTTCAGCCATGTGGCAGAATTTATTTTATTTATTTTATTTTACTGCAGAATAATATTCTGTTGTATGGATAGACCACATTTTGTTTATCCATTCATCAGTTGATGGAAATTTGGGTTTATACTTTTGGGCTATTATGAATAAGGCTGCTGTGAACATTTGTAAGTTTTTGTGTGAACATATGTTTTCATTTTCTTGGGTGTATAGGTAGGAGTGGGATTGCAGAGTTGTATATGGCTTTTTTTATTCAACATATTTTTTTCACTAAGAGTCCTGAGGAGATTATTAGGTTAAAGAATGAGACCCTTTTATGGCCCCATAAGTATGTACAATTTGTATGTATCAGTTAAAAATAACCATATGTTGTGGCACATATTTGTAGTCCGAGCTACCCTGAAGGCCAAAATAGATGGATGCCTTAAGCCCAGGAGTTTGAGGCCAACCTGGGCAACACAGCCAGACTCTTGTCTCAAAAAGGAAGAAAGAGAGAGAAAGGAAAGAAGGAAGGGACGGAGAGAAGTTGGGAGGGAGGAAAGGGAGAGGGAAGGGAGGGGAGAAAAAAAGGAAAAAAAGAGAAAGAACTTTTTATGGCATGTCCCTTGATGTCTGTTGCCCAAGTTGTTTTTCCAGAGAGTTCCTAAATGTGTGCTATCTTCAAAAATGTGATGTTCTGGTTTCACCTTCCCAGCAGTGGGTACTATTCTTTTCAAGATGCATGTTAATTTAAGTGTAAAAGTTTAATTTCATCATTTTGACATGGGTGTTTTGATTATTGGCTGCTGTTCCTCCAAAGACTAGGCCTCTGGATGAAAACCATTTGAGCTAATATTTGAGTCTTACTCAGATGGGTTGCTTTTGACTGCTGCCCACAGATGTCTTTGAATACTGCAAATGCTGTGATGGTGGCAAGGAGAGTGTTTCTCTGTACCCAGTTCTGAAGAGCAGCTCTTTGCAGGAGTTAGTCAAAGCACTCTGGCTCTAATGAGCACAGCAGGTATGAGCCCTGGGGAACTTTTGGAAGTCTTTCTCCTGGCTTGGAATTTTGTAATCGCTCTTTGAGGCAGAAAGGAGACCTTCCTTTTCAGTTTTGCTCATGGTGATGTGCAGTCCCTGACGGGCCTCATAGGCCAGCTGTTCCCTGGCTAACAGAGTCAGCCAAGGTCTTCTCTGTTCCCAACCCAATAGTGAGTTAGGGTGGCCTCCTCACTCTTCCACCTAGAGGCTGCAGTAAGAACCTTAGAGATGGTCACCTTCCCCTTTTGACTTCTGTACCTGAATCTCATCTTTCCCAACGTCCAGTCCACAAAGTACATGTTAAGAATTGGTGGTTGATAGGGACTGGAGGTGCAGCTTAGTGGTGGAGCACTTACATAGCATGCACAAGGCCCTGGATCCCACCCCTGGCACCACAAAAACAAAAAATTTGTCCTCGAGTGTTCATAACAGTATTATTTGTAATCAAAAGTGGTTGTGTGTCCATGTGATGGAAATTTTGGGTTAGGGGTGTAGCTCAGTGAGAAAGCACTTGCTTAGTATGTGTGAGGTCCTGGGTTCAGTCCACAGCACCACAAAACAAATTTAAAAATTTTTTTTTCAGTTGTCAATGGATCTTTTAATTTTATTTATTTATATGTGGTGCTGAGTATCAAACCCAAGGCCTCACACATGCCAGGCAAGCACTAACCACTGAGCCACAACCCCAGCCCCCACAAAAATAAGTTTTAAAAAAGAACTGTGGTTCATATTTTGTGCACCCCTACTATGTTCCAGGTTTTCTCTTGTGGTTTATATCACTAATTCATTTAATCTTACTTCACCTTGTGAGGGTGTGACTGTTTTGCCTGCCTTATAGAGAGATGACTAAACTGAAGTTGAGAGTGTAAGAAACGCGCCTTGGGTCATAGAGCCAGGCTCCCCTGCCCCCTCCCCCCCCACAGTCCATCAGATTCAAAGCTATACCCTTGACCAACATGCTGTCCTGTCTCCTTTCTTCACTGAACTGTTATGATGACCTGCCCCCTGCTTCCTGCCTACAGTCTCTGTGCTCCAATATAGCCCCCACGCTGTTCCCAGAGTGATCTGTCACAAACACTCTTGTTGAAAAGCCCCAGACTCTACACAGAAAATGAAAGGACTCTCTAGAGTTGGCCTCTGACCTCTCACCATTCGCCTTCACCACAGCCCTGCGCCTGCAGGCTGTTCTCACTCTGGCTGGCTCTCCTCTCCTCCAGATTCCTGCTCTCCCTTGCCTTTTCTTTCACAGGCCCCTCTTTTTCCATCTTCAGTATATTAATGATTCCTTATCTGTTGATCTACCGGTCTTTATTTTTGAGCACACTTCTATGCTAACCCTGGTCACACTGTGTCCTAGCTGTCTGCCTGCAGATCTCCGGGCCAGCTGGAGCTCCTTGTGGAATGGCAACTAAGTCTTGCTTGTTTCCATCATGGTCTAGTGCAGTGTGGGTAGGGAAAGGGCTCTTAGTTCAAGGTTTTTGTTTTTTCGTTTGTTTTGTTCTTCTGGGATGGAACCCAGGACCTTGGGCATGTTAGGCAAATGCTCTACCACTGAGCTACATTCTCATTCCTGTCAGTTTAAGTTTTTTTACTTAAGTAAGTTTTTTACTTAAACTTGAAAGTCTTTGGATGAATTTGCATATTATCCCTTCCCAGGGAAGGCATTCCCAGAGAATCCCTGAGGGCATCTCTGTACTCAGGAACAATGAAATGCTCAGGCACAGTCATGTCTGTTCTTCCAGAGAGGTGAGGAACCACTGGGGAACATGTGTCTGAGGTCCACAGCCCCTGTGACAATGTCTGGGGAAGAAGAAATTGGCAGCAAAACAGTAATGCAGGAGAGAAGAGAAGTTCCTGGGTAGATGTGGCCATAGCCTGGAGCTTATCTGATCTGCTTGAGCAGGAGCACCAACCTCCCAGGGGACCTTTTATCTTCCCAGTCAACTGGCCCACCTGCCTGACATGAGAGAGCAGCCTGCTAGGCTGGGACAGACCACAAGCAACCTTCTTCTTGGCCTGACTGGCTCCTGCAGGGGCCCCTCCTCCAAGGTGGCACATCTCCATCCCAGCCCTCACCAGCCTCCTCCCCTGCTCTTCTCTCACACTCATTACTCCACACATAAGATATTCCATTAAGTACAAAGAAGGAAATACATCAAACCAGCGCCTGTGCTTCTAGAGAACACACCCCAGATGCATTTTAAATCTGTGGATTCCCCTTAAGGGAATTCCAGTTAAAAAAGAACTTAGGTCAGCAAGCCTCAGGCCTGTTGTGGCTAACAAGCTGCTGTTTTTCTCTGTTGTTCAGCTGGCCTGAAGGGCTCCTTTGTTTGGGGAGGGGGAGGATGCGGTGCCCTAATGAGGCTGGGTGTGGAGTCTGGGCTCACATAGAGCTGCCTTCAGAACCGAGATCTCCAGCAAGGCAATAGAGTAAGTAGTTGAGTTTGTGGGTTTGAATGTCCTTAAAGAAAACAGGACATTAAAAAGAGGAGAAGACTAACTGCACTGTGGTATTTAGATGGAATCCTTGACACAAAAAGGACATTAGGGAAAAACTGGAGAAATCTGAGCAATATCTGGAGTTTCGCTAATAATATTATATCAGTTTCATTTTTAGTTTTGACAGATGTACAGTGATTATATAAGATGCTGACATGAAAGAAAACTGGAAGAAGGTATGAGTCCTCTCTCTGTACTGTCTTTGCAACTTTCCAGTAAATCTTAAATTGTTCCAAATAAAAAAGGTTATTAGTTTTAAAAACCAAGGGAATGCCAAGCATTCCCATAATCCCAGCAACTCAGGAGACTGAGGCAGGAAGATGGCAAGTTTGAGGCCAGCCTATGCAACCTAGCGAGATTCTGTCTCAAAATCCAAAGGACTGGGGGCATAGTTCAGTAGTTGAGCACCCTAGGTCCAATCCCTAGTGGTAGTGGTATAGGGGAAGACAAACAAAATTTGTGATTTATTTTTATTTTTTAATTTATTCTGATTAGTTATACATGACAGTAGAATCATTTGACTCATTGTACACAAATGGAGCACAACTTCTTCTCTGGCTGAACATGGCTGAACATGGTACAGAGTCACACTCGTCGTGTAATCATACATGTATATAGGATAATAATGTCTGTCTCATTCCTCCATCCTTCCCATCCCAACCCCTTCCCCTCCCCTCACTCCCCTCTGCATAATCCAGAGTTTCTTCATTCTCCAATCCCATTATGGATTAGCATCTGCTTATCAGAGAAAACATTCAGCCTTTGGTTTTTTGGATTTGGCTTATTGTCACACAGCATGACATTCTCCAGCTCCATCCATTTACCAACAAACGCCATAATCTCATTGTGTATATGCCCCACAGTTTCTTTATCCATTCATCTGTTGAAGGGCATCTAGGTTGGTTCCAGAGTTTAGCTATTGTGAATTAAGCTGCTGTAAACATTGATGTGGCTGTGTCACTGTAGAATGCTAATTTTAAGTCCTTTGGGTATAAACTGAGGAGTGGGATAGCTGGGTCAAATGGTGGTTCCATTCCAAGTTTTCTGAGGAATCTCCATACTGTTTTCCATAGTGGTTGCACCACCAGCTTGTAATTTTATTTGATCCTTTCATCAGCATGTTCTTTTATACTTCTTAGCCCTTGGTATTTAGCTTTCATCTGCAAAATCAGAAGGACAGATGCTTGCAGGACCTTTGGACCAATCTGCTATAGGAACCAGTATCTTCTTTGCTCCCACTGCCCTCTATTTGGGAATGGGCTGGGATCCCGGTCCATCATGAAGACCTACTTCTGTGGTTGGCAGGAATCTTACCTCCTGGTTGTGCATTGTAGGATTGATCACTGCTAGGCTTCATTTTCTTCACCTGTTAGAGAGAACCTGCCTAGAGGGGGAAGGGAGAGTCAAATGAGCTTATGCATGTAAAGAACTGGCCCAGAGGCATGGGGTTGTAGCTCAGTGGTAGAGCACTTGGCCTAGTTTGCACCAGGCCCTGAGTTCCATTACTAACAAGCAAAGGAAAAAAAAAAAAATCTGACCCAGACCAAAGGTTGTGTGTTTTGCAACAGTTTCATTCTTCCTTCTTATTCTCTGGTTTTTGGTGAGAGGAATACTCATTCCTTTAAGACTTGAGATCAACCATTCAGCATTGGTTTGAGGCCGAGAGGCTGCCATGGGCCTAGCAACCGTACTGTACCCCTTTTTCCCCCCACATGAATTTCCCAGGGGCCAGGAAATGTGACTCTTTCAGTAGCTAGTTCTAAGTGCTCTGGAGTTTTAACATTTAGATTCTTGAGATTGTGCCATGACTGCTCCATCATCCTACAGGGGAGCCATGTCAAATTTGGGAACTTACTTTGGAAGGCAAGCCCCTTGTGGCTTCTGAGCTTGGAGCTCTCTTGGCTCAGAAACCCAGAAATCTGAAAGGAAAGAGACATTAGAGATTTTCAAGGGCACTGAAACTGGTGGGCTTAGCTGTGCATGGCTGCTTACCTGTAGGTGGCAGTGGTGACGCGGGAATGAACAAGGCAGGGTACACAGGGCAGGGTGCTGGCAGAGAGGCCCCTTTCAGAAGAACAGCAATAATACCAGAAATAACAGCCATGCTAACAGCGTGTGGAGAAGGGAACTCTGGTCTAGGGACTGTTGGATTTTTCTGTGTGTTTGTTTATTCTCCTGTAACCGTGGGAGAGAAGTCTGTTATTACAGCATATTACAGATGTGGGAAATGCCAGGAGAGGTCAGATGACTGCCCTGAGGTCACACAGTAATTGGCAGAACTAGGATTCACTGAAGTCTGAGTTCACAACCCCTGCCCATAGCCTCCACTATGGATGCACAAATGGCGCACATTTCGCCTGCATCAAACTGCCTAGGGCCTATGGCCAGGGACCTCTGAAGGGGCTCACAATAATCATTTAACTTCCCAGGGGCCCTGGCAGCATAAAATTAGACCTGTTGAGGACATGAAAATGTCCTCCTCCAAGCAGCTTTAAGTTTAGGTAGGGGACCAAAAATATACTCACAGCTCATAGCCAGAAAGATGGGCAATCTCAGAGAGCGAGGGCATAGATCAGAACACTCCAGAGAGACCATTGGATGGACAGGCTGAAGTGAAGGCCCCCAGGCCAGAGAAATCTGAAGTGACTTCCTCAGGCTTGCAGCATCCTCTAGATTCTCCTGTGGTTCCTGCTTATCCTCCTTTGCTGTGGATGAGGACTCAGATGGATCGTCTCTTCAGCTTTGTTTGCTCTGGTGGTATATGATTGGGTTATGTAGGCCCAAGGACACCTGCTTTTACCACTTCTATTCACAAAGTAATGAAAATTCTGGCCAAAGCAATTAGGGAAAGAAAAGAAATAAAGGCATCAGAATGGTCAAGGAGGAAAAAGTAAAATATCTCTGTTCACAGATGACATGACTTTATATGTAGAAAATCCTAAAGATACCACATACAAAAAAATCCTGTTAGAGCTAATAAGCAAAGTTGCAGGATACAAAATCAGCATTCAAAGATCAGTTGTAGGGGGCTGGGTTTGTGGCTCAGTGGTAGGGTGCTTGCCTAGCATGTGTGAAGCACTGGATTTGATTCTCAGTGCCTCATATAAATAAATAAATAATAAAGGTCCATCAACAACTAAAAAATATTTTTAAAAAGATCAATTGTATTGCTATGAACAACGCAAAAAAAAAAACAAAAAACTGAGAAAACGATTTCATTTACAGTAGCACCAGAAAGAATAAATAACCTAGGAATTAGCAAAAAGCTTTTGCATTAAACCCACAAAATATTGCTAAAAGAAGCTTTACATGGTGATATGTGCCTGTAGTCCCAGCTATCTGGAAGGCTGAGGCAGGAGGGTTGCTTGAGTCCAGGAGTACAGGGGCTTGGGCAACATGACAAGACCCCCATTTCAAAAGAGTGTGTGTGTGTGTGTGTGCATGTGTGTGCATGAGTACACATGCACATGTTTGTTTTATATATATGAAAAATGAACAAGTAAGATAATCAAAATTAAAAATTTTCTGCATACTACAGTGATAAGCCACATCAATGTTCATAGTAGCTCAATTCACAATAGCTAGATTGAGGAATCAACCTAGATGCCCTTCAGTTGACGAATGGATAAAGAAACTGTGGTATATATACATAATGAAATTTTACTCAGCCATAAAGAATAAAATTATGGCATTTGCTGGTAAATGTATGAAGTTGGAAAATATCATGCTAAGTGAAATAGGCCAAGTCAAAAAACCAAAGGCCGAATGTTTTCTCTGATAAGTGAATGACAATATATAACAAGGGGGGGGTAATGGGGGGAAGAGAAGAATGAAAGAACTTTGGATGGTGTAGAAGAAAAAGGGGGTGGGAGGGGGGTGGGGATGGAAAAACAGAATGAAACAGACAGTATTACACTATATATGTGTATGAGTACATGAATGGTATGAATCTACATTGTATACAACCATAGAAATGAAAAGTTGTACCCCATTTGTGTACAAGGAATCAAAATGTGTCTGTAAAAATAAAAATTTTAAAAAAATTGCGAAAGGCACTATTAAATCAGGCATGGTAGAGCATGCCTAATCCCAGCAGTTTGGGAGGCTGAGGCAGGAGGATCATGAGTTCAAAGATAGCTTCAGCAATTTAGGGAGGGAGGCACTAAGCAACTCTGTGAGACTCTGTCTCTAAATAAAATACAAAAAAGGGCCGTGGATGTGGCTTAGTGGTTAAGTGCCCCTGGGTTCAATCCCTAGTACCAAAAAAAAAAAAAAAAAAAAGGCACTATCAAAGAGATAACCCACAGAATGGGAGAAAATATTTTCAAAGCATGTATCTGATAAGGGATTAATATACAGAATCTAGAATACATAAAGAACTATAATTCAGTGACAAAAACAAGCAAACTAAAAACCACCCAATTAAAAAACAGAGTGGGGCATTGGTGGCATGCCTAAAACCCCAGCTTCTCAGTAGTCTGGGGCAGGAGGATCACAACTTTAAAGCCAGCCTGGGCAACTTAGTGTCTCAAAATAAAATTGATAAAGGGTTGGGGCAGTAACTCAGTGGTAAGCACCCCTAGATTCAAACTAAAAAAATAAAAATTAAATTAAAAATGGATGAAGGACTTTTAATAGACATTTCTCCAAAGGAGATGGATAAATGCCCCCATGAACATATGAAAAGATGTTCGGTATCACTAATCATTAGGGAATTGGAAGTCTAAACAACAGTGAGATGCCACTGTACATCTGATAGACCAGGATCACATAATTGAATTGTAGTACCAATATTTGATCGCAGGTCTCTCTCTTAATAAAGCCTGGGCATTTGCATGATATTGTCCTATCATCCATCTAAACCTAAGTTCGGATGTGAGGTTGATTGTCTTTGATGATTTCTGAAACTGCCCGATCCTCGCTCTCAATTCATGAGATGAATCCCATCACCACTATTTTAACAAAAGCTTAATACAGCTCACACTTCCATTGAGACTTATAAATGACCTCTGTATAAGCTGGAAGTGTCCTTGTTCTACTGGATAAAGCTATGGAGAAGTGACACTTGCTTTTTATATAACACACTAGAACTCACACATCCAAACAAAAGCTGTACTTACAAGCAGTGACAACACACTCCAAGAATATAGCAATTGCTCAAAACATGTGTGCAGCAGCCTTCAGACTGCAAAAAAAAGCCTCATTGTTTTAATTATCACTCATTTTTCTACCAAAAAGGATACATCCCCATCTCTTTCACCCTTCTTACTCATCACACTCAGCACCCATAGACAGTTCTGACCACCCTGACAAAGCAAACCCACCCACAAATGGTGAGACTGCCTCCTCATGAATGTGATGCTGGCATTGGACTGTGCAGGGGCCTGGGAGGCTCCTGAGATTGGGAACAATCCTAGCCAAAGTCCTCAGATGGCTCCAGTTTGGCAGGTACAGGGTAGTTTTTGATTCTTGTTTATAAGATGAGGAAGGGCTGAGAAGGCACTTCAATGTCAGCAATGGGTAAGAGCCAGATGGGCTCCAGAGACACCCTGCCCCTACCTCATATAGATGAGGAAGAATCCAATTCAGAAGACCAGGAAGCAGCAGGTCTGGTCCTTTCTGGGATATCAGACTCAGGCAGGGGAGGAGCTGGGCTGGTAGTCACAAGACTGGGAAGGGCAGAGGTGGTAGGCACCCAGGAGGAACAGTGTGAGGCACAAGTCATTTTGGGCTAGAGGATAAAAGATTGAGGACAGAAAGTTGAGGGAGCTGAGGGGTGGACCCACGTGTAGCCCCTGGGATAGCAAAGTACACTATGTCAGGCCCAGGCAGAAACAGGATGAGCCCCCTTGCTGTGGGAGTTCCTCCACATGAAATGATCCATGTCTCCAGCCTCCTGCTATACCCAGACTGTCTCTGAACACCCACCCTGCACACCCCCCCTTGGGTTCCCTCCCGAAGGAAGTGACTCACTAGTGGGGTCACACACAATAGGGGCATGTCTTTGGCCATCAACCCAGCAGCCTCCCCAGCAGGAGTCTCATCCTGAAGCTAGGACTCTGCTGAAGGCTTGCCCTTGTGACCCTTCCAAGCCAGCAAGGGGAGAGACCAGCCCATCAGGGGGCCATGCAGTGCTAGTCGTCATCCCCTTCATAGAACTCAGGCTATGACATACCGAGATTGCTCTTTGGTAGAGCCACAAGGGACACAGTCTTGGGAGGCTTAATAGAGGAAATATTAAATCAATGAAACCTCATTTCCAAGTTCGGTTTAGCAGCAGAATCCATTAACCTTATATTCACCCTCTCCCTTCCTCTAATAATACCAGCAAGGGGTTCAAAGGCATGATAAACTTATCCTCAGGGTCAGTGCGTTCTATTCAATTACTGGGATTCTGCGTTTTTCAAGCTAAAAGACATATACTCATTTTGATTATAAGGAACCAACCCAAAAAGAACATTCTTTTCTTTTCACTTTGCTGGAAATGCCACACAAACAGAACTGTGGGTATTTGGCTCTGCTGAGACAGATGAGGGAAGTAAGGCTGACAGAGCAGCTCAAATCAATTCTTATTTTTCTCTTCATAGAAGAATTCCCAGCAAATGGGAACAAAGTTATATCTGATTGCCTCTGGAACTGAGGCCACTCATTGTGGGCTCTCTCTCTTGGTCTGGTCCCCAGGCCAGAGGAAAGCAAAGTTCAATCTCATTTCTTTTGTCACATATGTTGTCAAATCCTAAAATAAAGCATAGTAAAGCAGCAAAAACAATACTCTAGGGAGCATGAGGCAAGCCATTCCTACCGACCTGCTCTGTGGGATGGATAAAGATTAACACACCAGTGACCCTGGTTGCAAAATGCTGAGCTCTCTGGCGATATGCTAATGGCCAGGGGCTATGCAGGACTGTACTGGGCAGGGCTGGGGCAATTGGATATAGCTTCCATTAAACCTTCAGTAGCATATTATCTTGATGCTGTTGCCATGGCATTTTCTCCATTCAGAAAGGCCATCTCCTGCATGGTATAGGACCCAGGCCATGATGCGCTGAAGCCTTGACCCTGACAACAGTGATTGTGCTCCTACCCACCCACCACTCCCATGTACCCCTCCCAAGACAGCCCTGCTGGGAGGAGCCCCCCAATCCAGTGGGCTTGGTTTCTTGGCTGGTGCTTTTTTAACACTTTGATGTTAAAAATAGTGACTTCAGAAACAGCCAGCACCAGAAGGCAAAAAGAGGGTGGTTTTAGCATTTTGCATTCAGCAGCATGCTTTTGGTGAGCGTGGGGAAGAAAACAGTCAAATTATCTACCTCCCTAACAATTGATTGTGGGTAGGAGCCCAGAGATGTCAGCACAAGGGAATGGCATTCAGGGATGCTTCATGCCAGGTGTGGAGAAAGAAGAAAAGGGGTTTCAGTGGGTAGGGAGCTCTTGGGATAGTATGCCCAATAATATGAAATGAACCTTCTGGATTATTATCTGCTAGTGAGGCAAATTGGCCTCTACAAACCAGGTGGAAAGAAAAATCAATCCCAGCATTCTACACAGATCCATTATTGCCTCTTGCTTCAGATTTCAAATATGCTTTGTGAATGTTAATTGCGGATGTTCCCCTTCCTCTGGAGAGACAAGAGAATGAATTTCAAGTTCTCATTCCTGCCTTGTGGGATATCCTTTTCTATAACAGCTGCCACCACCCTCCCTCACCTACCTTAAAAGGAAGATAGCAGGACCAGTGGAAGATACCCAGAGTACCATCTGACTAGCCCGCAAACTACTCCAAGGTAGCTCTTTCAGTAACTTTCAGGTAAAGTAAAGCCACATGGTCCCAATACCATTTACTAGAGATTGACAAGGGTCTGCAGTGTAGCACTTGGCATTGTTGGAACTGGGGAGAGGAAGATGGATAAGACCCTGCCTTCAGGGGTCAGTGTGATGGGGGAGGCAGATTGGCAGGCAGTCATGAGACAGTCCAGCTGGGGCTATAACAGGACAACCACAGCATTCTGGGTGCTCTCGTACCTGTACCAACAGGCAGTTGAGGAAATGAATGTCACCTACTATACTGTGACAGATACAAAACAGGCAGGATGATGAGACAAACCAGTGAGAACCAGTCAGAGACTGTGCTCTCCCAGAGAAAACTACTAAGGCTCTGTCTCACTGCCTAGCTAGAGAGAACACAAGGGAGGACATGATGTAGAACAGTGGTCTTTAATCTTGGCAGCATGTCACAGTCACTCAGAAAGCTTTCTAAAAATATTGATGCCTATTCCCTCCCATGCCAATTAAATCCAAACCTCTGGGTCATGTGTGCCCCAGAAGCTCCCCTGGTGGGTCTCTTGTGCAGCCAGGGCTGAAAACCACTGACTCTGGAGGAAGGAATGCTAACAGTCCTTCTTCAGACATCAGTAGATTGTGCAGTTACCAAGTACTGGGCACTGGGACATAGAAGAAGGAGGCAAGTCAGACCTAGTCCCTGCCCTAATGGATCTCACAGCCAGGAGGCAGAGAGTGACCCTCATTCTGGTTTTGAGTTCTTAGCCTGATTCCCATTTCTTCTCTGGGTCTTAGGTTTCCTGTCAGATGAGGCAACAGGCCTGAATTTTCTCTGACTCCCACTTCCTTGTTCCCTCCAACCCAAAAGTCTGTTAGCCTATGTATGTTCTTTCTTTTTTTGGTGATTTCTTAAAATTGTAAAATATACGTAACATACAATTTTTCATATTGACCATTTTTAAGCACACAGTGCTATGGTGTTAAGTACATTCACATCATTGTGCAGCCGTCACCACCATTCATTTTCAGAACACTCTCATCTTCCCAAACTGAAACTGTCCCCATTAAACACCAACTCCCCTCTTCCCCCTTCCCTCAGCCCCTGAAAAACTGATCTGTTTTCTGTCTCTATGAATATGACCACTCTGGATACCTCATAGGAGTGGAATCATAGAATATTTGACCTTTTGTGGTTGGATTATTTATTCTACTCAGCTCTCAGCATAATGTCCTCAAGGTTTTTGTTCTGTTTTATTTGTTTGGTACTGGAATGGAACCCAGGGTTTAGCTAAATTGCTGAGGGTCTCAATGAGTTGCCCAGGCTGGCCTCGAACTTGTGATCCTCCTGCCTCAGCCTCTCAAGTCAGAGATTACAGGCATGTACCACCACACCCAGCAGTTCAGCTATGTTTTAGCTTGTGTTAGAAGTTCACTCCTTTTTAAGGCTGAATAATATTCTACTGTATGTATAGACTATATATTTTTTAAAATCCATTTCCCTGTGGATGGACAGTTAGATGGTTCTACCTTTTGAACATTATAAATAATACTGCTGTGAACATGGGCATACAAATATCCCTGCTTTCAATTCTTATGGATCTTATGGTAATTTTATGTTTAATTTTTTGAGGACCCCACAATACTGTTTTCCATAGTTACTGCCCTATTTTACATTCCTGCCAACAGTGCAGAGGGGTTTCAGTTTCTTCACATCTTCACCAACACTTATTGCTTTTTTATAGTAACCATCTTAATGAATATGAGATGGTTTGCATTTTATTTGCATTTCCTGAATGCTTAGTGATGTTGAAATATCTTTTTATTATTTGTGGCCCATTCATTTATCTTATTTGGAGAAATGTCTGTTCTGGTTCTTTACCCCATTTTACTCTGTTGATTGTGTCCTTTAATTCACAGAAGTTTTTGTTGATTGGCTGGTTGGTTGGTTTCTGGGAATCGAACCCAGGGATGCTGAACTATATCCCAGCACTTTTTATTTTTATTTTGAGGCAGACTCTCACTAAGTTTCTAAGGCTGGCCTCAGCCTCTTGACTAACTGAAATTTTAGGTGTGCACCATAACACCGGGCAGAAAGTTTTAAATTTTGATGTAATTCAGTTTCTCTATTTTTTGTTTCCTTTGCCTTTAACATTATATCCATTAAATCATCGTCAAATCCAATGTCACAAAGCTTTCCCTTGCTAAGACTTTTATAGTTTCACTCTTATATTTACATCTTTAATTCACTTGTAGTTAAGTATAAAGGTCCAACCTCATTCTTCTGTGTATGGAGAGCCAATTTTTTCAGTATCATTTGTTGAAAGAATTGTCCTTTCCCATTAAATGGTCAGAAGATTGTTTTGTGGATGAAATAAAACAATATATGTTTCATGAAATGAAACATGTGATGTGTGTTAGCTTTCTGTCACTGTGACAAATACCTGAGAAAAACAACTTAGAAGGAATAAAGGTTTACTTTGACTCCCAGTTTCAGAGGTTTCAGTCTACGGTTGGTTGACTGTAGGTGAGAAGCGCATGGTAGAGCAAAGAAAGGACAGGCTGGGGTCCCAGTATCTCTTTTAAGCACACACCCGCAATGACCCAACTTCCATCCACTAGGCCTCACTTCCCAAATGTTCCAGCACCTCCCAGTAGTACTACAGGCCAACAGCCAAGCCTTTAGCATGTGGGCCTTTGGGGGACATTTAAGATCCAAACCATGATACCATGCCTACAAGCAGCCTACCAAGGGATGCTCCCTTCTTCCACCTTCTTTTCTGAAATGTAATTTTGAACTACTTCATTGTAAGAACAAGTACCTATAGAGGACTGACTGTGTCCTGCTGAATTCTAAGTTTACATATATTAACCCATTTGATATTCTTAACAATTCTATGGGGTAAGTACTATAGTTTTGGCATGTAGAGTTTAAGTAATTTGCCCAAGGTCACACAACTAGTGTGTGGTAGAGCCTATATTCAAACCCAGGTAGTTTGGCTCCAGAACCTGTGGGTGCATAAACTTGACATACTCGTGTGTTGGGTGATTTGTGATGGCTCAGACTGGAGCTTTCTGGTCTGGAATTTGGAGAATAAAGGGCCATGTTATGACTCTGTCCACTGGACCCAGAGATAGAGCTTTTCCTAAATGTTCTTTCATGAAAGCAGCACCCTCAGATTGGATCCATTGGCTCAGCCCATCTGCTTGGGCAGAGAATGTGGTGGTTCTGGTCTCTTCTTTCATTTCCTTCCTGGGTCCCCTTATTCCAGGAGAAATAAAAAACAATGTTCTCTCTGATTTCACAGAAAAGGCAACTGATGGTTCCCTGCAGAGCGAGGACTGGACATTGAACATGGAGATCTGTGACATCATCAATGAGACAGAGGAAGGGTATGTGCCCCTGCCAATCCTCCCCCAACTCTCAAAGCCTCCCTCAACTCTATGGGGGTCACTCAAAGCCTGTCAGGACTGAAGGATAGTGGGCTTGACTTCCAGTTTTGCTTTTAGTCTGTTCACTGATAAGCTGGCATTCTTAATGATTGGTCCTTTTCCCAGCTACTTCTACCCCCTCTTTCCCAACCTGTTAATCACCTGCTTTGAATCACAAGTGGAAATTAAGCTGCTTGGTTACCCAGTCCCCAGTGGCCATTTGTCTCTATTACCAAATCTTTGCCTTTCCTGCCCTCCTCTCAGCCTCTGTTTTCCCTTGGAATATGTGAGACTATCTCTGCCCTGGTTTTCTGGACAAGAGACCCAGCAGTCACAGAAGGAGGACCAGGGTGTGGCCAGATAAG
This sequence comes from Sciurus carolinensis, assembly GCF_902686445.1. Taxonomy (NCBI): domain Eukaryota; kingdom Metazoa; phylum Chordata; class Mammalia; order Rodentia; family Sciuridae; genus Sciurus; species Sciurus carolinensis. Next base: position 41,029,786 of record NC_062215.1, on the reverse strand, counting down.
GCAGAAAATGAGCAAGGAGCACACATGGCACAGAGCAGCTGAGTGTTTCTGGCATGACTTGCCCCTCTTGCGTCCCTGCACTCCTGGATCTGTTCTTACTGTTTCCTGTGTCATCTCCTACTTTAAGGTCCGCTCTATTTGTACTTCTTTCAAACTGGTCTGTATTTATCCCAGTGTCCATACCATAAACCTTTATTTACTGTCGCTATACCCTCTTCTGTTGCCAGGTAATTCTTGAGCATTTCCCATGCTTTCCTCTGCTATAAGATGGCTAAGTCCAAGTCCCTTCCCAAGTGGCAGAAAAACCCCACAAGTTGGACTGATGGTAGGGTGCCCATATGCTTCCTGACCCTTGCTAGAGGGCTTCTGACTGCTGGGTCCTGCCTATGGCAAGGAAAACAGTTGGAACCAAGGCAACCCTGTGACCTTGGATCTTGGTACTGTAACTCACTAGCCTTCTGTGTATGAAATGGCCAATTACTTAATCTCAGAAGGTTGGACCTGCTTTCATTCAGTAGATATTTATGAAATGACTGCCTTGTGCCAGGCCCTGTTCCAAGTAGGAACAGCACAGCAGTAAGCAAGTCAGACTCCCTCCCCTCCCCTCAGGAAGCTGCCAGTCTATAGTGGGAAGGTGGACTGTGAAGGAGATAATTAAAACACATAAGCTGATGAGATGGGGACAGGACTATGGGAGGGAGCAAGGAGAGAGAAGGCTGGGAATTAGCAATTTTAAACAAAGTAATCAAGGAAAGTCTCAGGAAGAAGGTAACATTGAACAAAGTCTTAAAGGAGATGAGGGAGTGAGATGTGAGGTTTATACAAAGGAAGAACTGTCTAGGCAGAGGGAACAGCAAGTACCAAAATCCTGGGACAAAGGGTATCTGGTGTGTTTGAAGAATAGTAAGGTGGCTCATAGGCCCAAGATGAGGTCAAGGATGTGGAGGGCATCCAGAAGTATAGGGCTGCGTAGGCACCAAGGCAACTGGCTTTAGCTTCTGGTGAGAGGAGGCCCACTAGAAGATTGAGCAGGAAGTGGCATGTTCTGACTTTCATGTTAAAGAGATCACACTGTCCACTGTGTTCAGAATGGCCTGACTGGAGGCAGGCCAAGGCCAGAAGCAGACAAACCAGGTAGATTCTTACAGTCATCCTGGTGTGAGTGATGGTGAGCTTGAGGAGGATGGTAGTAGGGGAGGAAGTGAGGACTGATTAGATTCTATATAGATTCAGGTAGAGCCACTGGAATTTGCTGATGTGGAATGTGAGCAGAAAGTCAAAGATAATTCCCTGGGTTGGAGCCTGAAGAGGCACAGGATGGAACTGCCATGTTCTGAAACGGAGCAGACTTGAGGGGTCAGCTACCAGCTCAGCTCCCAGGAGAGATGCTGCAGTGTGGCTGCACAGATGACTCTGGAGTTGAGGGCAGTGGCCTGTACTGGCCCATCTCTAATACCATAATCCCTGGAAGCAGCCTGGCTACCTTCCTTCAGACCTTAACAGCTCTTCTTTTCTGGTGAATTGTACAAATACCTATGTGACTTGAGGGCAGGGCAGGAACTCTGGGTTCCTTTATTCCTTGCATCCCTTTCATTTGCCACTCATTTATTCATTTATCCAGATGTCCAGCTGTGTTTAGCACCTCCAAGTGAAGGGTTAGTTCTCCAAGATGCCAAGGAGGATGTGCCAGCCTATTTATGAGGGCTTACCTAGGACCACTGTTGGGACTGTGGCTGAGGCCTATGCCCAATGCCATAGGCTCTGAGGGAAGGGCAGGTGCAGAGGTGTCCTGAAGGCTTTGGTCTGGGGCTTCAAGATTAACAGGATGACACGTGTTCTTTGTAGCTCAGGGTGGCATAAAAAATGGTCAGTGAGTTGAGAGATAGATTTGTGGTCTTGGATGCACAGGGCAAATTGGGACCATCTGGAATCAGGCTGAAAAGGAGGTCCAGGTCGGTGTGTCCTTTTCATATCTGCTCTGTTCTTCCAGGCATCTGCTTCAGCCCTTTTCCCTCCCATCTAGTCCCTGCCTCAGATCTCAGCAAACCAACCCTTGCTAATAAGCCTCAGGGCCTTCTCAGGCTCTTGGGGTGAAAACCCTTAACCACACCTCTCTGTAGCACCACTACAGGCCCTTCAGCCCCACTGACCTTTAAGCTCCTTGAAATCTCTGCATTCCTGTCCCCAGTTTGAAATTCTCCACGATATGAGCATCATGTAAATATGTTCACAGCTCTTCTTTTCTGGTGAATTGCACAAATACCTATGTGGCTTGAGGGCAGAATAGGAACCCTTCCAAATTGGCCGAACTGGTGAGTGTTTTCTTAATCTGCAGCTCACAGATCTGGACGCCCATTCCCTCTGGTGGCCCAGGCTCCTTTTGGTGCATGATTGAGTGAGAGAAGATTTTTCATCTTGCCTTGACTGTCTTAAGTCCCTTCCTAAGAGGAAGAAAAACCCCACAAGTTGGGCTGATGGGAGGTTCTCTTAGTCCTCTCTGGAGAACTTCTGACTGCTGTTCCTTATTTTCCCCAACTGATCACTTTCTCTAAATGGTTGCCAACACTCACAGGACCTGGGCTTAAATCTTGCTTCACTGGCCCCCTTCCCTCCAATTTGGACAAATTCTCCGTTAGATGATTCCATAGTACCTGGTATTATTCTTAAGTTCATCACAGTTTAAACTTGTGTCAGAGCAATGTCATTGTCTTGTGCACAACCCCTGCGGGTCTATGAGCTCCGTGAGGGCAGGAATTCCATCTCTCTCTCTTTTTTCAGTGGTGCTGGGAATTGAACCCAGGGCCTTGTGTATGTGAGGCAAGCACTCTACCAACTGAGCTTTATTTGCAGCCCAATTCCATCTCTTTTACCTCTAGTTTATCCCTAATCCTAAGCACAGCATCACATGATTTGCTCTTAATAAATATTTGTTGAGTAAGGGAATAAATGAATGAAGTCCCTAAGGCACTCACAGTATGATGAGGAATGCAGGCATGTAAACATAATCATAACACAGCATGACAAGGACAGAGAAAGAGAAAGAAGCTGTATATGGCTGTGGAGACAGACCAATGCAATAGTCACCAGCCAGCCTTGAGGCTACAGGCAGAAAAGCCTTCTTGGAGGAGGTGACACCCAAGTGGAGTCTTCTAGGATACCAGGGCACCTGCCAGGAGAGGCAGGTGGATGATGGGGGTCAGGGGGAGGTGGAATCCCTAGGCCACAGAGCAGTGTGTGCAGCACACTTAGGAAGCATAATGTAGTAGATTAAGGTTGCAGAGCCTAGAGCCATCCACCTGGACTAGAAGCCTGGGTCACTGTTCACTTGTTGTGTGACCTCAGGTGTGTTACATCTCCCTGTGTCTCAGTCTTGCCATTTATAATATGGGTTACCAACAGTACTTTATCTCATAGGGTTGTTTAAGGATTGCCTGTCTCTTTCTTAGCAATTGCACTGTGCCAGGCCCTGTGTCCAGCTTGCATCATTTTATACAGCACCTGCCCCAACAGCCCTATAAAATAGGGACAGCCTGTTTTAATGGTGAGGAGACTGAGACCCAGAGTGGTTTACTCTTTTGCCAAGAGCTTCATAGCATAGCAAGATGGAAACATGCAGGATGCAAACCTAGGCTCACCTGGGTCCAGTCATTGAAGTTGCGCCTGATCTTCCTATATAAATATATATATATATATATATATTTTTTTTTTTTTTGCTTTTTTGCTGGAGACCATGGTCCTGGCAAGTGCATATGCATATTGGTGAATGACCCCACAGGCCTCTCTCTGGGCTCTCCTCAACGTTCAGGGCTAAGGTCACCCCAAGCATGAAGAACGCTGACACCCGAAGCCTTTTACGGAAGTCCAGCACTCATTAACCATGAGTGCCTAACTAAATGTTTGAGACCCTATTTACCAGGCCTCACCCCAGATCTAACTAATTAGGACACACATGTGAATTTTGGAATTGCTCCCCATGCAACAGTGGTCTGCAACTCTGAAGAGGAACTGCTGACCTGGATCATTTTCATGACCATCTCTGACCTTCCCCAGTTCACTGAGTCTTTATCTGCATTGCAGCCTCTAAGCTGGAGGGGCACAGAAGGGGAACCAGTAAATGCAGCAGAGCGAAAGCATGGCTGAGGCATGTATGTGTGTGTGTGTGTGTGTGTGTGTGTGTGTGTGTGTGTGTGTGTTTTCAGAGTGATGGAGGAGGGGCAGCCTCCTAGGGATGGGAAATGAGAATGTTTCTCAGAAGAACAGGTCTGGAACTGAAGCCTGATGGTCTAAAGGCCCTGGGGACCAGTGATGAGCTTGCTGTATGACTGGAAAGAATGACTCTCAGGAGTCCATGGTGGGAGGGTGCTGCAGAGATGGGATCATGGGGCCCTGGAGAGCTACCCTGACAGGCCTGGCCTTTCCAGTGAGTGCTTCTGGGGTTTGGTGCCTCTTACACTTGCCTGATCTTTCCTCCTGCTCCACCACAGCCCTTGACTCAGCTTTTCTTGCCTTCTCTGGGTTTCCAATTCCAGCTGTCTAATCTGCAGCAGCTCCTTGAGACTTTGCAGTTCCTCTGACCTGACTGGGATGCTCCTCTCTGAAGCTTCTCCCCTGGGGACAGAGATAAATACTTGCTCTTGTGTTCACCCAATCACTCTCAGGCAGTACTTCCCACAGCCTGGGGATGAATTTTCAGTTTAAACCTAACTGGGAGCCTGCCGACTGTCTGATTGCCCCATTCCCTGAGAGCTGGTTCTGCCAGCACAAGTGCTTGCTGCTCTTGGAGGGAAAGCTGTGTCCATTTTTTTCTGCTCCATGTAAGTTCAGGAGGCGAAGAAAGAGACTGCACTGAGAGGGATGGCAGCTACCGGACTTGCGGGTCTGGAATGACCGTGGATTGGCAGAGCCCTTAAGAGAGGAAATCAGTGTATGCACCTGGCCAATAACTGCTGACTTACACCAGCTCAGCCCATCAGAGCACAGAACTGCTCATGTCCAATATTTGCAGAAATCAGCATCCCCATTTGGAAACTGCAGCCATATTGCAAACATACTTGGCCAGGGCCCATTCCCATCCCATCAGGTCTTTGATTCAGGAGCCAAGAATTCCCACAGGGCGGCTATGTTTCAAGTTCAGAATGGGAAATGGAGGTTCAGGGCATTTAAATTTTTTCCAGAAGCCTGGTTGCTTACTGTGTCTTTCCCTCTAAATTAGGCTGATTGGCAAAGCTTCCACTCTCCCCTCCCCTGACTTCCTTACACACACTTGAAAGGACATCTCCATTTAGTAAACAGAATACAAATATGTTAGAACTATAGAAGTCGGAAGTCCCAGACTCTCAAACACTCATCCTAGGAACGAGGGAGGTACAGTTACACATCCTTTAGTGGAAGACCGGAGCCCACCTGTGATAGCAAAGAGCTGGCTGGCAACTGGGTGGGGCTCCCCAGAGCATTGGGCGATGGGACACCAGGAGCAGGGGCTTTGTGCCAGGGGCAGCTCTTAGACCCACAGATTTGTGGAATCATGTATTAAAATAAATTATATAACATGTTAGACCCAATCTTTCCATGTATGCTTAGAGAACTTAGGATTTTAACTTTCTCAAGTATAATATTAATTTAAGGAAGAATTCAAAAGCTATCAATTTAGGAACAAGGAATAGGGCCCCTTTATAATCTGGAGATTACCTGTGATTCTGTAGAATTCCTCATGGGAATCCACATCATATCTATAACCTGATAACACAGAATTCCTTGGGCTTTGAAGAGACTCACTTGAGTTTTCTCTGGGAGAAGGAGTTCCATGGATTATAGAAGGAAGTTAACATTGAAGTTTCAGTAAAGACCTAGCCATTTACTCTCCCCATATCTCTCTTGTGGTTTGGAAAAACTCTTCAGTGCCTCTATCCACCACTGGGTTAAATAATGTTTTGAGGAAACAACATGTGAATGTGATACAAAATTCAAAACTGCAAAGAGTTACTCCAGTGAAAAATCCCCCTCTACTTCTGCCATCCATTTCCCCTCCTTGGGGGCAGCCACTGTTACCAGGTCTCAGGGCTCCCTCCAGTGATTCTCTTCCGACCCTGACATGTGCTGCATATGTCTTTGCTATTCTTTTATAACATAAATACCATCATGCCTTATGTACTATTCCACAAATAACTTTATGCATGTCTTCAAGTTTGGTCCATAATAATGTATAAGGAATTTCTTTATTGTTTTTCTCAGGTGCCTAGTATTCAATTGTATGGATGAGCCATGATGTTAATTGAACTCATTTTCTATTGGTGGCCATTTGGTTTGTTTCCAATCATGTACATTTATAAACATGACGTGGTGAATAACCTTGTATATATGCTAGTTGATGCATGTGGGAGTGAATTTGTAGGATAGTACTACAGAATGGGACTTGGGAGGATCTTACTATGCCTGCCTTTTTCTCCAGGCCAAAGGATGCCATCCGAGCCCTGAAGAAGCGGCTCAGCGGGAACCGGAACTATAGAGAAGTGATGCTGGCACTGACAGTAAGTGCTGATCTCTAGCCTCATTTACTCCACAGGATGAGCCATCCCTCTGTCCACTTGACATAGCCTCAGAATGGCATGGGGCCAGTGCCACTGAAGTTCCACGGAGCCTTCTGGTAGCACCCTTGTGTTTTCCTGCCTTTCTCTGACATGGGGGTGAGCTTCAGTTTAGTACATGTAAAGCAGCAGAAGATAAGGCATGGGCAGGTACAAAAGTCCATAGCAGAGGAGTCAGAGGCCAGGGTTGGTCCCCTTCCTGCCACCAGCCTGCTCTGAGACTGTTAGATGACAGTTTCTCTTTATAAAAATGTTCTCTTCCATCCATGTGCTGTGGCACTCCTATGGTCTATCTACTCAGGAAGATGAAGCAGGAGGATTGCAAATTCAAGGCCAGATTGGGCAACTTAGGGAGACCATTCTCAAAATAAGATTTTTAAAAAGGGTTTGGGATGTAGCTCAGTTTGGGATGTAGCACTGCATCACTATGCAGTGCTTTCCTAGCATGTGCTATGTCCTGGTTACAATCTCCAGTATTGGAAAGTTTTAAAAAGGTTCACTTCCACCTATCTAGTACCTACCCTAAACTGTACTAAACTTTCAGATATTGTTACAGATAGTTATAGGCAGTTTCCAAAATGGGTTTCATTATCTCCCTCATACAGATGAGGAAACTGAGGCTCAGAGAGGTCTAGAGGTTTTGCCCAGACTTCACAGCTAGTAAGGTATGGAGCTGTGGTTTGCCATTATAAAATGATCTTTGTTTGGGGTAAAAACTGAAAATAGCTGCAAAGGTTCTTGAAAAAGTTAACCAAGTGACTCCTTTCGGGAAGAACAGACCAGATTTTTGCCCTTCTTAAGATGTCAGAGAATTAAAAGGGAGACTTCAGTTGCTATTTCTGTCTTAAAAGCTAACAGTTTTTCAGATGTGGCAAAATCTGGGCCACAGTGAGTTCTTATAATAGAAACTATAACAGGTCAGCATGTCGGCTTCTATGTAGGTTTGAATAGTGGGTTATTTATCCAAAACAGCCTTAACGTGTTTCCTTTTAAAGCAGAGAAACTATTTGAATTCATTGCCCAAGTAAACCCCAAAACTTATTAGGAGAGTTCTCTCTGCCAGCCAATTGGGATGTGAATAATAAAGGAGAAAATGCCAGTTAAGAAACAGAAAGTTGAAAGCTTTTATTTTTCTCAGATTTTGAGCCACTATGTTCACTAAACCCAGAGTGATGCCCAAATGAGTTGTTGTCAATAAGTCACATCACCAGGGAATGAGCTGTAACATGTCAGAGCATTTTCCTGGTGTCTGACTTCTTTACAGGCCTGGACATTATCTGACCTTTCCTAATGGTCGGGTCTCTGCTGCTAATCAGCTGATACCTTCGGGAGACCTGTGAATATGCAGAACCATTGTCCCTGTACCCAGGGCCTCACGTGGTACATTTTAAAGCATCATCTCACATCTGCTTTGTTGACTCCACGTGCCCTATTAGTTGTTCTCAGTCCTCCTGCTTTTGTTTTTATTTTTTATTTTCGGTACTGGGAATTGAACCCAGGGGCACTCTACCACTGAGCTACATCCCTTGCCCTTTTTACTTTTTATTTTGAGATAGGGTCTCACTACCTTGCTGAGGGTCTTGGCTAAGTTACTGAGACTGACCTCAAACCTGTGATCCTTCTGCCTCAGCCTCCTGAATTGCTAGGATTACAGGTGTCCACCACCACAGCCAGCTGTCTTCTTGCTTTTTGTGGCTCTTTCCTAGCTTTGTATCTGTTCCTGCCAAGATTGTTAGTATTTACCCAAAATAGGAGCTAGAGATCCTGAAGGGCTGTCTGCTTGAGACTTTGTGTATATGATGGAAACATCTGCTTCCGATTGCTTCCAGGCCCCTTTTGCTTACTCCATGGATTTTGGCTGCACTCTGGAAAATTCCCACTGTGTCTCATGGCTTATACACTAGAGGGACAGATCTGCCAGGGGCCTTTTTGGCAAGGTGGCCTAAAGTGGCTCTTCCCAGACCAGGAGGCCCTGCTGCATCTCCTGCTTGAATAGGCTTTGGAATGCTCTGCAGCACATACACCTCTGCTGGGAGTGTTTTCAAGGCCAGGCTGGGACACATTGACCTTGAGGTCTACCATCTAATAGAACTAAGTGACATGCTCCCTAAAGGCAAGAAGAGTGTCCTGCCTATGGCCTACCTGGGAGAGGAGCTAGAGCCTCAGGTTGCCCTAGGGAACTGCAGAAGAAGTAGGGGAAGGACAATTTCTGGCTGGCTGCTGAACTGCCCGGTTGGGATGTCCCAACTGTGGCCTCCTAGGTCAAGTTGTATAACAACTCTGAGGCTCAGTTTCCTCAACTCTAAAATGGGATAATACCCAACTTACAGGATTATTTCAAGGAACAATTGAAGGGACAAGAAATCTAGGATATAATTCCTGTCATCTGAGAGATTCTCAGCTGATGTGGCTTCTTGGAGGAGAGCTTATGAGAGCCATGGTCCAGTGCCCTTGGGGAGGTGAGGAGACCAGGGCTCCTGTGAAGGTGGTTCTGAATTTCCATCCTGCCTCTGGCATTGACCTACAGTTTGGGCCTAGACCAGTCTCTTTTTCTTTCTAAGCCTTTTATCTTTAAAAAATGGGGTAATAAGGTCCACTTAAAGAGAACTAATTAGTTGTGAGAATGGAATGAAATTACCTGTGATATGGAGGGATCTCTCTAAGTGCCTGGCGTGTGGCAAGAATTCAGTCAACATCACAGTTCTGGAATTTTCTCTACAGTCATGCTTTGTCAAGGTAAAGTCCAGCAGTCTGAACCAGATCTGTGGAAGAACTGTGTAAGTTAAGCTGTGGTCAGATGAGTTTGGGCACATGAGAATAACTGAGGTAATCAGAAATGTCCTGTCACTGGTGATATCCTTTCAAGGAGGCATTTCTTGGCCAGTTGACTGTGGCACTAGAGGTGGGGGTGGCATGGAAAGGGCCAGGTAATCCTATGGGTTGATTTCTAGAGAGCTGAGAAGGTTAGAGCTGTGTTCAAGGATGGAGAGGCCCTCCCATGAGGACCTCTGAATTCCAAGGGAGTTCTTACTTGTCCTATGGCAGAATAAGAAGCTATTCCTTTATTCAAGTGGGTAAGCAGTCTGATGAATTGTAACTCTTATAATCATAGTCTTCATTGGTCCCGAACCTGCATGAGACACTGCTAACTGCTTTACACATATTCTCTTTAATCTTCCCAACAGTCCTGCAAAGGAGGACTTATTGTCCCCACCTGACAGGTGAAGAAGCTGAGGCTCTGAAACACTTGTTCTGGGCTGCCAAGGGAGGAAGTGGCAGAACTGAGTCTAGCTCACACTGGCCATCTGGTCAGAGCCTGTATGCCAGCCTTTCTGATCAGCTGCGGCCTGTAGACTGATCTGGACAAAGGAGGAGTAGGCGGCATCTGATTCGAACATGTACCTTAAAGCCACTGGCAGCTGAGGCCCACAAACCATTTGTCAAGGGTGGAAGATCCCTTGTCATTGCCAATTTTGTTTGCAGACGCAGGGATGTGTGGGGTGTGTGTGAGCATGTTTGGTTCCTCACACATAAGGGCCAGTAACTCACCAGGCAATTCAAGCTGTCACAGCAACCTCCTCTTGTGACAGAGCCTGTTTCTCATTGGCTAATGTCTCACACCCAGAGGCCCAGAGAGAGGAGTTGAAATGCTAATTTTCAGGGACCGCTCAGTCATTTTGATCCCATTAAAACACCAGCATCCTTCTCATGCAAAACCGGTGCCTCAATTACCAACTAATTGCCTGATTATTGTGCAGGGACAGGAGACTTCAGTCAGCAAGGGGCTGCTGTCATCCCTGGAGGAACGACTGAATTAGAGTGTGGGAATGTGTGTGCCGTGGAGGTTTGGTTCTGGAGGAGACGTGTGAGGAAGATGATCTAGGAGCAGGACGGGTAGTGGGGGCACTCAGCTGTCCTCCTCAGTTCCTGGAGTCTCCTCCAGTTCTCACAGTGGTGACCCTCCCTCCATCCCTCCCCACATCAGGTGCTGGAGACGTGTGTGAAGAACTGTGGCCACCGCTTCCACATCCTAGTGGCCAACCGAGATTTCATCGACAGCGTTCTGGTCAAAATCATCTCTCCCAAGAATAACCCTCCCACCATTGTACAGGACAAAGTGCTTGCTCTGATCCAGGTAGGCTGGCTTCCCTCACCCAGTTTGTTGGGATAGAGTAAGATGGGGCCTCTGATGAGTCCTCATGCTCTCCCATCATTTAGAGGGAAAAATGGAACCTTCTGGCCTTGATATTTATTGTGAAATACTTATTTTCTTCATACTCTTCCCATTGGAGTAAAATCCAAAGCAGTGACTCTTTAACCAATTGACAGAGTTTTGAAGAAACCTGGGTGCCCAGTGCCCTGCTGCCCACAAAGGTAAACAGTTGGGGCCCCTCAACAGTCCTCTGAGGTAATGTGGAGTGGGAAGGGCCATGTTAGAGCTGTGTGCAAGGTTGGTGAGGTCACAGGGCAAGAGCCAACTCAGGGGTGGTAGAGGCATTTTCCACTGAGGAGATGACATTTTTGTTGTATCCTGAAGAATGAGGAGGAGCTTGGTGGAAAAGTCAGAATGTGAGAGGTATCACAGCCAGAGAGTGGCACGTGCAAAGGCCCAGAAATATCAAAGAAAGCAGTTGACTCATTTGGGGTGTCTTCATTATTACTGGCTCTGCAACAAATTATCCCCAAATCTAGCAGCTAAAAAACAAACAAACAAATAAACAAACAAAAGTTCATTCCTGCATGGTTTCTGTGGGCCAAGCACTCTGGATCAGCTTGTTGGGCGAGTCTGGCTTGGGGGTCTCATGAGTATGCATTCATCTGAAAGCTGGACTTGGGCTAGAGGCTGCACTCCCAAGAGGTCACCCCCACATGACTACTGGTGGGAAGCCTCTGTTCCTTGCTGATTATTGGCAGGAAATATGAGTTTAGGTCTTAATGATCCAGTCTCTGAAGTCACAAACCGTCTTTCCCATCTTATTCTGTTAGAAGATAATGACCAGGTCCAGTCTTAAGAGTAGGGAAACTAGAGCTGGGGAGAGAGCTCAACTGGTAGAGTGCTTGCCTCGCAAGCACAAGGCCCTGAGTTCGATCTCCAGTACCACACACAGAAAAAAAAGAATAGGGAAAATAGAGGCTGGGGTTGTGGCTCAGTGGTACAGTACTTGCCTTAGCATGTGTGAGGCACCGGGTTCGATCCTCAGCACCACATATAAATATATGAATAAAATAAAGGTCTACCAGCATCTTAAAAAAAAAAAAAAAAAAAAAAAAAAAAGAGTAGGGTAATTGAATCCCACCTCTTTTTTTTTTTTTTTGGGTGCTGGGGATCGAACCCAGGGCCTTGTGCTCTACCGACTGAGCTATCTCCCCACCCCCTGAATCCCACCTCTTGAAGACAGTGTTAAAGAATTTGTGGACATGTTTGAAAAACCATCTCATGGAGAGCACAGTGTAATGAAGAATGTCTGGGGCCAGGCTTGTGGTGGGCAGGGCAGGAAGGAGATGAGGCCAGAGGATTTGCAGCACTTGTGGACTGTGAATGCTGAGGGCCTTAAGCTTGATCCTGTAGGTAGTGGGGAGCCATTGAAGGTTTCCGAGCTGGTCTGCACACAGACCTGATTTTAGAGCACCCCAGTGACAAGACACAAAAGTTCACAAGGAAAATCCACAGTGGTACATGCCTATAATCCCAGCTGCTTAGGAGGCTGAAGCAAGAGGATCACGAATTCAAATCCAGCCTCAGCAACTTAGCAAGGCCCTAAGCAACTCAGTGAGACCCTCTCTAATAAAATATTTGAAAGGGCTGGAGATGTGGCTTAGTGGTTAAGCCACCAGTTTTGACACCTGGGTTCAAACCCTGGGACCAAGTGGGGTGGGGCACAGAATCCACAAGGACATTTTTCCTTTTTTTTTTAAACTTTTATTTACTTACTTATTTTCATTAATTTCTTCGACAGTGATAAATATCTTTTAAAATATTCTTTTCATACATGTATATAGGGTAATAATGTCTGTCTCACAATCTACTGTCCTTCCCTCCGTGCCCCACTGCTCCCCTCACTGTCCTCCATACAATCCAAAGTTCCTTCATTCTTCTCTACCCACCCCCCACTATGGATCAGCATCTGCTTATCAGAGAAAACATTCGGCCTTTGGTTTTTTGGGATTGTCTTATTTTACATAGCATGATACTCTCCAGTTCCATCTATTTACCTGCAAATACTATAATTTCATTCTTATTTAAGGCTGAGTAATATTCCATTATGTATAGGTACCACATTTTCTTTATCACAGGACATTTTTCTTTAAATTTTTTTTGTAGTTTTAGATAAACAGCATGCCTTTATTTTGTTTATTTTTATGTGGTCTAAGGATCGAACCCAATGCCTTATACATGCTAGGCAAGTGCTCTGCCACTGAGCTACAGCCCCAACCCCTCCACAAGGACATTAATGTAGGTTAGTCACCCACATTGGCAGGAGTGAGACAGAATCTGCAAGTGTCCAAAGGAGATGGGAGACCAAGCCAGGGGAATGTGAGCAGGGTTTCCATAAGGGCAGAAGGAGGCAGTGAGACAGAGGGATCTGGGCAGACAAAGCCATGTGGTCAGGGAGTGGGCACAAGGGCTCTTCAGGGGAGTTGAGCATAAGACTAGAGAGGATCAAGAAGTGCCAATGAGGAGCTGCGGCCTCTGCCTGCAAAGTCCTGTCCAGGCTCTTGGAGAAGTTGATTCCTCTTCATCATTAAACACACCACAGAGGCCTTCTGGCTACCTGGTTTAAAGTGCACATACAGATTCTTTCCCTCTCACATCACCCTCCTTTATGGTCTCCAAGTGCAACTTTGCTTACTTTTCTATGATTATTGTAACTCAGTTCCTTGAGAGTCCGGGGTTAGTTGAATGTAGAGCAGTTGAATGTGGAGAGTGGATGGTCAATAAGTATTTTTTAAATGAAGTTCTGAAGCGGGGAGGAGTATGAATGACAGCAGAGTCTCTTCCCATGTTTCCTATAGGATAACCTCTGGCATGTCATTCTCACACACACACACACACACACACTTAGGGTTACACTTCACCTTCTCCTACCCTTCCCTCTTCCTCCTCCACCCTGCCACAGCCCCTCCTTCTGGAGCTATACTCCTCTGCACACCCCCAGGAATTGCTGCCAAGAGAATGATTATTGGCATTCTCTTACTTAAGACAGGGTCCCTCAGTCTGAACCCCTTATGTAGGTCTTACAGTAGCTGCAGACTCAGAAGGAGACTTCCTGAGTAAGAAGTTGCTCACCCTGAGACCTGGTGGGCCCCACTGGGGTACAGCTCACTGTCATAGCAAGCACAGCCAAATCAAGGGGCGTGATCTCTAAAAGAGGCCCACAGAGCCTTCTGCACTGGTTGGGCCCACACTCTGTCTTGTCCCTGTATACCTGGCCCTGATCGTGAAGCTTCCTTTTCTAATCACCACCTCCCTTGGTTCCAGCTTCTCCTGGGTTTTCCCCAGCACTGCTTCTAACCTCAGACAAGTAATGTAACTTCCTGGACATTTGCCTCCTTATCTTAAAAATTGGGGGCTGGCTTCCTGCCTGCCTGTTATCAGCCCTGAGCCTGTGAGATCAGCCCATGCAGCACAATGGCCCACACCAGTGTCCCCAGACCTCCCCCTGCTAGCTTAGCAGCAGCAGCGTGCACTAGCCCATGGTGACCTGAGCAGAATGAGACCTCAAGCGGGGCTGGGGATATAGCTCAGTTGGTAGAGTGCTTGCCTTGCAAGCACAAGGCCCTGGGTTCAAATCCCCAGCACCGCCAAAAAATAAAAAAGAGACCTCAAGGGGTCTTGCAGGCTCCCATGCAGGCTGGATACACTGGATACAGTTCCGTGATTCAGCTGTGAAAGGCAGGAGCTTGAGATGAAGATCCTCTAGTTGGGGACTGATGGATGACCTTTCTCCCCAGGCTTTGCAGTGTTTCTCAGGAACCTTCACCTTTGTCTTGGCCATCCAACACAGACAAGAGCCACACTCAGAGCTGCAGGATAGTGTGGCTTCTGTAACAGGTGAACCAATGAATAAACTTAGGGTCCTCAGACTTTGTTTTTCTTTGTGGTGCTGAGGATTGAGTTTATGGCCTCACACATGATAGGCAAGTGCTCCATCACTGAGCCACATACCCAACCTCAAAGCAGCTTTTCTAGTCTCCTGTGCCCTTAGGGAAAATGGGTAATGGAACTTGTTCTGTCATGTCACCTGTCCCTAGCCCACTCTCCCCCAATTCCCTTCCTTGAGTGCTGGTCACAAGTTCATTTGGTCATCCTATGCTTGGCCACAGAAGTAGCATTTCCAGTGGTATATGTTTGCTATCTGCAGCTCCAAAGGGCAACTGTGAAGAGAATCCACTGATACCCCACCCTACACTCCATCCTGTCCCTCATCAAGGTTTTATGTGTCTTTTGGCTGCCCTCTAGACATCCATAGGCACCCCATCTCTCCCCAAAAACAACCCTCAGGCTCATGTATTCCAGAGGATCCTGACACTCAGAAAGGTGGAAGAAGAATGTCCTCTCTTTTCCCAGAGACCAAGCCTAGTGTGTGAATTGTGCATGTGCAGCATGGTTCTGGGACTATGCACCCGACTCAGGGCAAGGGCTCAGTGAGTCACTCCCCTGCCAATTGTGTCTACCCCTCTGGGTGGGGCTGCTCTCCCTGGTGGGCCAAGTGGGAAGGACACACAAAGAGCAGAAAACCCTGGTTAGCAACACCCCAATCCTCACCCCCGCTTGATTACTTTAGGGTTCTCTATTCACTTTCACCCTTAAGTTTTCCTTGGCTGGTCTTACTGCCCATGTTCCTTTGTCTTTCCTCACACAAAGTCCCATTCATTGAGAAGACAAGAAGGCTGCTCCCCTTCTATGCCATCCCTCAGGCTTTCCCTAAAATTGTTTTGGGGAACAGGAATGGAATCACCATGGTAGAAGAGCTTCAGCCTGGCCATGCCTCCCCGCCCCACTATCTGTACCACAGCAATAGAGTCTAAAAATACTCTCCACTGAAGTTTCTTTCCACTAAAGAAAGTGAGCCCATCAGGGTGGAGATGGAAGTGGGGGCAGAAGGACTGGAAGGGGCTAGAGGTGTTGTGTTCTTTGAAGGTGTCAGAGACCTGGTGGCTGCCTCAAAAAATCCAATGAAAAACACAACCACTAGATTCCCTTAAGTGAAGGCCTCTGGCCACATTCTGTGTGGACAGGCATCTCCCAAGGGACCCCGTCACCAGGATCAGGAAATCTGAGCTGGGGACATAAGCAGGAGAAGACAGAGCCTCCTTTGTCCACAGTCATCTCAGAACCCAGAGTTTAAATCAGCAATTATCTATCAATCTGAAAGTTGATGCCTGAAGAGTTTGTCAAAACCTTGAGGGACACAGCAGTGAATAGGAGGGGTTCGCATTTGTGTCTGCAGTTTGCTGTACAGTTCAGAGAGATGAAAGAAATAAAAACACGAACAGATCTCTTTCCTTTTTTCTCCTCATTAGACCTGCCTCTGGGTCCTTCAGCCTCCCAATACTGTAGCCACAGGCTACAGGAAAAGAGGGAATTATACAAAGAGTATGACTTCCCATTAGGTGACCACTTGGTTGTTAACAGACCAGTTCCTGGGATGGGGACCCTGAGAGAATGCCAGCACTTCTACCACCATGATACTTGGCTTTTGGATAAGGCAGCCATCAGGGAGGCAGCTCCCGTCACCCTCCCCAACCTACTGCTCCTGGGCTTCAGACTGGGTTCGTAGGGAAGAACAGATCTCTCCAGGTTTGTTTCCACTCCCCTAGGAGGATTCTCTGCTGGCTCAGGCCTCCAGTGGGGGCCCAGCTTTATCACTGTCATTTCAGTCTGTTGACAGCCTAAGTGACCATCTTTCCTCTGTTCTCTGAAGTAGGAAAATAAGGATGCTTAGTAACTGTGAGAACAGAATTCAGTTTAACATAACAAATGTCAGTTGGCTGCCTTCTCTGTGCGAGGGCAAGAGACTTCATGTGCACCTTCTAAAGGTGGTTGACCTGGTTGAGGGCGACAGGAACACAGTTACTTAGGCATGTTCTAAGAAAATGCTGGAGACACATAGCATCTCTGGATTTCTCCCATCTCTGCATTTTCACATATGATTGTTCCTTTAACAATCTTCTCCACCCCCATTTGTTCCTCTGTTGGCGTCAGAATCTTGTTCAGTAGAGATTGCTGTCATGAACATATGCTCTGTTAGCAGTCATCTCACTCAGACTGCACAGGGGTCCCAGACAGGAGTTGGAATTGTAGCAGGTGGGGACAGGGCACATTAGCCAGGACTGTTTGGCTACAAACAATAGATGCCAACTCTGCTTGCCTCAGCAAAGAGAAGTTTGTCCTGGCAAGGCAGGGCCTCCCAGAAGCCCAGGTTACTGAGGCCAGGGGTGTGTCTGGGCCTGGGAAAGGACAAGAGGGATCTGGCAGGCTCTCCAAATTCTTTCCAGCACGCCCAGTGGCTCCTTTTCCAGAACACAGACTCTCTCTGTCCCCTGGTCCAAGTCAAGCATGTGACTACCTCCCACATTTTCAGAGGACAGTTTTCTTACCCTGAGCCTAGGGAAGACCTGCATTCCTGGCAGGAGAATCTGACTGACCCATCCTATGATATGCATTTCCCCTCCAGACCTCTGATGCAGTCACAGTGACTATGAATATGTGAATATGGGGGAAGAGAGTGCCATGGAAGAGGGCACCCCAGGAAATATCCATTGACCAGAGAGAATGGCATGGCATGGTTCTTTAGTCTTTCATCTTACTATTTCAAATTCAGCTTGGGTATGGAGCCAGGGAAATTGAAAGGGGTCCCTGGAGCTATTTGTAGAAGTAGGCCTGAGGTAGCACCAGGAAACACCACCAAGCTTTTTCTGTGAATAAGGGACTGTAAATGTGGTCTTTAGACTCCTAAATATTTTGGTTTTGTTGTTGTTTTATTTTTAACTAATTTGTGCATGTGTGGTGCTGGGGATGGAACCCAGGGCCTCCTGCACTCCCAGGGCAAGTACTCTACCACTGAACTACACCCCAGCCCCTTGCCTCTTAAGTTTAGACCCTAAATGAAAACACCAGAGCATTTTGAGGATAGAGTAACAGGACTCAGCTGGATTTTCAGTGGGGTAGTTGCAATGGAGCAGCTGGCGGGGGCCAGGCTCTGGGACCTGGAGTTGTGGTAGGGCAGGTGGAGGCAGCATGATTCTCCAGCTGGGCCTTTCTGACAGATTCTGTAGGCACTTTCAGCCCCCCTCAGAATCCAGAAGGAAGTGTTGCCCAGGACACCATCTCCTGATGCTGTGATGTTAAATCCCCGAGTAGGCAAATTAAGGGCATCAAGGAAACCCAGGCTGACAGTGCCATCTATAGTGAGAGGCACCATTGGTAATTAAGGCGGCTTTTTGGAAGCTGACCTTTTAACTTTGAATGGATCTGTTGGTTAGAGAGAGAGTTTCTGTGGCTACCTCTGGATTAATTGGAATGCATTGCTGGAGGAAGGAGACAGTTAAATGTTGTGATGGTGACAGACTGGGCAATGGCATCATGGGCACAGGAGGTGCTGCCCCCTCTGGGTTCATACAAGTGGTGAAGGGACGCACTGGAGGTGACTCTTATACTCCAGTTTTTCAATGCATTCTGTAACTTCCCAAGAAGAAGGACATGTGGGGGGGGCGTATTTTTTTTTTTTAATTATTAAGAGTTTCACAAGTCAACAGTAGTTGTACTCTATTCAAAATTCTGTTCTTTTCCTCTGTTGTGTGTAGTGGACATGCTTTCCATTAGGTTTTTCTATTTGGGCAGGTGTATGTTGAGATCATCAGCAGTGTAACATCAAGAAAGAAACATGGGGCTGGTAGCAGGATTGCTGGGGGTGAGCTGTGGCTGCTGGCCCACAGTCTGGCTCCCAATAGGCTTTTGCACCCTTGGGTTAAAGTCATCTCACCTGCCAACAGCAGGTCTGGGTTTGGCGAGCTCAATGTTAGTGGTCACTGATTTACTAAGGAAACCCAGAGTGACCCTGTATTTCCCATCACACATTAATTTATCCTTTCCTTTCTGCTCAATTTGCCTATGGTTCCTGCTTCCACCAGTGAGGTGGGTGTCCCACTGGGAGACATCAAGGCAAGCCTTCTACTCCCTTTGGCTAAACAGCTCCAGCAATTGATTTCCTTACCATTAGGAAAATGCCTGCATTTTAGGATGCACCACGGTGCGTGGGTGTTATTTCTCTGCCTTTTCTCAAAGGAAATGTGTGCTGAAGTAAGTTTTGTGTTTTTGTTCACACTCAGTAGCACCACTGAAAGCCAGGATCTCGCCACTGCCATGTTGTGGCAGTGATTGCAGGAAGAGAGGAACAGAATAGGTTTTGCCAGTGCACTTAGCATTGCAGAGGGCGCAGGCTGACTTTCCAGCACTGTGACAGGCCTGGCTAAGAACCACTTCCTAATGGGCCTTGCTCTCTCCTCCCAGGCATGGGCTGATGCCTTTCGGAGCAGTCCTGACCTCACCGGTGTTGTGCACATCTACGAGGAGCTGAAGAGGAAAGGGGTTGAATTTCCCATGTCAGACTTGGATGCTCTGTCTCCCATCCATACACCCCAGCGGGTAAGCTTCCAGTTGGCATTTTTTAGAAAGATGGACTGTAGAACAGGGGAGCCAAGCCGCTGCCACCACCCTTCTGCTGCTGCCTTTGAATTATTCAGCTTGTCATCGTGCTTTCTTAAAGCTCCAGGGCATTTCTTTTTAATAACAAGGGGAATGCAGAAGTGAGACAGCTGGTTGACTGGTGATTAAGTGGCAGCAGTGCCCCCCCTCCTGGTTTTCACACTGACTGTGGAGGAATATAATAGAGGGATCAGTTCAGGCGTTTTCAGGGAAATGGCTGCTTGGGCGGAGCCATCCTGTGAGGGTCATTAGCACCCGCTCTGCCAAGGCCTGTAGAATGTGTTATGGGATTCTGTCCTCTTTCCCATCAGCACCAGAGTACCTCAGAGCAGTACAGCAGGGTGACATTATTCTTACTCTAACAAAGAGTAGTGTTTACTTTTTTGAACTGTGTAAGTCAAATGGATCTTTCTTTTTTTTTTAAATATGGTGCCAGCAATTGAACCTAGGGCGTCATGCATGCTAAGCATACTCTCTACACTGAGCTACACCCCCAGCCCAGTCAGATGGATCTCAAATGTATTTTGAGCAATGAGCATTCAGCATCAGTCTAGGAATCTTTGAATTCCATTAGCCTTGGGATTCAGAGCCCAGGAAATGTCTGTGTCTGAGCATCCCACTGAAGCTCTTATATGTCAGCATGGATGGGGCAGCTCTGCACTTCAGCATTAAAAGCATACAGATGTACAACTATAATGCACCAATAAAAAAAAAAAAACCAGGAAAAAATTATGTAGGTGTTGCCAGTCGTGATTTCATAGGGAATCTGGTCCTGTTATTGATTGGGAACCAGCTCCTGTCTCAGGGAGAGAGCCTGGAATGCTCCAGGGTCTGGAGAGGCACCCATCTCCTTGCTGGCCCCCATCTGCCCATGTCTGAAGTGAGGGGCCTCAAGGAAGACAATGTGCTGTGTGTGTGTGTCTCTTGTGAACACATGCACTAATGTTTCTGAGGTTATCTGAAATGCCCCAGGCCCTACCTCCATGGGCAGAACAGTCCATCCCCACATGCTTTGAGGGAAGGCACAAGGCATTATACTTCCGAAGCATTGTTCTCATTATGATCCCTCCAAACCACTTTTACTATGCTTTGTGGAATAAACGTAACCTGCTTTATTCTTCAAATAATGCATGGAACAGTGTTGTTCCCATAATTACAAAGAACATTCAGTAAATTGCATAATTGCTATTTATATTAGTCTACTTGTAAAGGCCAAAATGCAATCTTATGGTACCAAATAAAGATTCACGATTAGCAAAACTTAATAACAGCCCTCCCTCCACCTGGATCCCAAGGTGGTCTTAATAATAGAACCATGAGGGGCTGGGACTATAGCTCAGCAGTACAGCACTTGCCTAGCATGTGCAAGGCACTGGGTTTGATCCTTAGTACCACATAAAAATAAAGAAATTGTGTCCATCTATGTCTAAAAAATATTTTTAAAAAAATAGAACCATGACCATAATGCTCATGGTGCAGTCTCTGCAGCCTTTTAGAGTTACATTGGTTGTCTGCCATACCCTCCTTGTGAGGCAAGTGGAAGGAGGAACCACTGGTGGCTTCACTGCCCTGATGGTAAAACTGGGTGGGCTCTGTAAAATTTGATGGAAAGCACAGCTCAGGCTGGGGGAGGTGCTGGGTCTGGGCACACAGGCAGCCCAAGCAAACTGAGGACTTTGTTGTTGCTATTCCAGAGTGTCCCAGAAGTAGATCCAGCCTCCACCATGCCCAGGTCTCAGTCGCAGCAGAGGACCAGTGCCAGCTCCTATTCCTCGCCTTCTCCTGCTTCCTACTCTGCTCCCCAGGCCCCGGCTCTGAGTGTGACTGGTCCCATCACGGCCAATTCAGAACAGGTACTGGTGTGCTTCTAGGCCATAAACAAGCCAGCTGATGACCCTCCTTCACTTCCCAGCATACAGAAGCCTCCCCAGACCAGGGAGTGTCCTGAGTGTGGGGGACACAAAGATGGAAGGACCCAGGCCCTGGGGAGATAACTGGGAGACAGTCATGATAGAGTGTGGTCACACCATGGTGAGGAGCAGAGCCCAGTACTTTCAGGTACCAGGGTTGAACAGTGACTGGAAGGCAGCCCAGGAGTTGAGGCAATGAAGACCCTGGCACAGGCATGGGGCTTTGTCAGGTGAGGCCCTGCTTAGGCAGGAGGATCAGTGTATGCAGAGCTCAGAGGGGCGGGAATCCTTGGGGAATGGCAGGTGTGGGTGTTGGACCCAGGTATAGTGGAAGAAAGTGAGGCCAAAAGCAGAAAAATGCAGTTGAGTTGTGAATGAGTTTGTCTGTCAGAGAGGTATATGTCAGTCCCATAAGAAATGTCAGCCATCAGAGGGCAACAGCCTGATCAGCAAGGCGCCTGGAGGGGGCAGAATCCAAAATCAGGGAGGCCTTCCAGAAGCACTCTGCTTACTTTATCCCAAACACTGCCCCACTTCCCTGGGTTACTTCCTTGATAAGTTGATGCTTATCAGTTTTATCCCAAACTGGTTTTTGGATGAATCTGTACTGGTCTTTAGATGAATCTATAGAAGTTGCATTAAGATTTAAGAATTTGGGGCTGGGGTTGTAGCTCAGTGGTAGAGCGCTCGCCTAGCATGCATGAGGCCCTGGGTTTGATCCTCAGCACCACATAAAAAAATAAAATAAAGGTACTATGTCCATCTATGACTTAAAAAAAAATTTAAGAATTTAAGATTTAAGAATTAAATTTTAAGAATTTCTCAGGCTTCAAAAAAAAAAAAATGCTTTCCAATGTTTGTACTTCCAAATCCTTATTTCCTCTTTATGACATGTCTTTATTATGAAACCTTACTGAAATAAAGGAGTCAGGGAATTGTATGTAGGTGACAACAGTGTTGACATCAGTGGGGGTTGTACTACTTGTGGGCCTGGGTCACTGAATACCACTTCTGCTCATTACACACACAATCAAGGCCTTCCCTAAAATGGGATCCCTAGGGCAGAAGACCTTGGCTCTAGGTACTGCCTCCATTGGCAGAACTGTCGCGGCATGCTTTAAGGGAAGGCAGGATGCGTTTGAAGTTGAACAGTCTCTGAGCCCCTTGGCTGACTGACCATTAGTGCAGTAGGTGCTAGGGTTGGGCTTGCCAGTTCCAGAACAGCCAAGAGGAGGATCTGAAGAGAGAGGGGACATGGGTGGCACAGGAGCATGGCACCAGTTGCCCCCAGGGAGCATGGAAGCTGAGGTGACAGGTTGGCGCCCAGCCTGGCCTAGAGACCCCAAGGCTTCATGCCTGGGCCTCCCTGCCCAGAAACCTCTTCATAGCCAAGGCATTGAAGCCATCCACCAGGCAAGCCATAGGCAACAAGAACCTCTCAGGATCTAGACCATCTCTCTGACTGGTCGAGGTCTCCT
This sequence comes from Sciurus carolinensis, assembly GCF_902686445.1. Taxonomy (NCBI): domain Eukaryota; kingdom Metazoa; phylum Chordata; class Mammalia; order Rodentia; family Sciuridae; genus Sciurus; species Sciurus carolinensis. Next base: position 41,007,105 of record NC_062215.1, on the reverse strand, counting down.
ATCCCTGTCCCTTTGCTAACTCAACATAGCCCCGAGGAGCTAAGGGTCTACTGAGAGAGCCCACTTGCCCAGGAGAGGCTGAAGGAGGCTGGGAGTGGCTGCTTCCACCTCAGGGAAGGCAGGGGAGAGCAGAAAAGGGCTCACTGAGGAGAGGAGGAGTCGCTTGATCAGGGTCCCAGTGCAGGAGTGGAGCCCACCTGTGGAGCAAAGAGTGCATGTGTGCCAGTTTGCTAGGTGGGCAGCACAGCATCCTGTGAGGTCTGGGGTTAGGCCTTTCCCTAGGTGAGGACATGAGGCTCAGAGAGTTGGGTCCATCTCTGGGTGTTGCTGCTGCTATAGATCCCTGAGCTCATTGAATCTTTCAGGTCTCCTTCCACTGTCCTGACAGTTTGGTCTAGTGTGTATTGGTCCTCCCATCAGCCAATAGGCAGTTCTATGGAAATTCTTCTAGGGTATCTCACTGTAGACAAGGAAGGTCCTTGTGGCCTCCACCAATGCCTCAGAGGGATTTAGAGAAACTCAGGGATGGAAATCCAGAGGAGGTGGTTTATGTGGTTTATTGTGTTGCTGCTGGAGAGCATCTGGGGCCTCAGCCTAGGGAAGTGCTAATGGGTAGGTGTCTTAGAGATTTTTCAAGGGTCAGGTTACCAGGAAGGGAGGTGGGTATGGGGGAGTACCCCCTGTGGTTTTCTCTTACTCTCCTTCTTGTTAATGCTACACCAGAAAAGTGTTCTTAGCCCTGGAAGGCCCCCTAGAGGATCATAGCTTTTAGATTATGACACTCAAGAGGCAGAGCCTATAACCATGAGGTTCATAGAGTAGGATCTACCTAGGGTCCCATGGTGAAAGTGTTGAGACAACAAGCTCAGTTCTTTCTGTCCCAGTGCTTGTCACTGCACACTGCTCTTCAGTTGGTGTTATGGGCAGAGAGGCACAAGTGACAGACTGCTGGGACAGCCTTTGCTCCCCCATCCAGTTCTTTCTGAGCTGCCTGGCTGCTATCCCCTCACAAGCAGGCCAGAGGGAAACAAGAAGGCAGATCCTCTAGCATACACTCAGAATGACATAGGTGTCACGGCAGAAGGGACCATCCCCACCCTGTGGGGCTGGCTAGTTCTGATCTTCCAAGTACAGATAACTGACCTCTCCTTCATGCTACCTCCCTGCCGCATCATAGATTGCCAGGCTGCGGAGTGAGCTGGATGTTGTCCGGGGAAACACGAAGGTCATGTCGGAGATGTTAACAGAGATGGTCCCTGGGCAGGAAGATTCATCTGACCTGGAGTTGCTGCAGGTGAGGAGAACCTCATCTTGTGGAAGTGCTGGGCTGAGCACAGGGTCAGAGCCTGTGGGGGCAGCACCATGGCTGCACACTGTGGGACGTCGCAGCTGTGAGACTGGACGGTTTACTAGCACTGTTATCAGGAGGGATTAAGTCCATGTGGCTTATAGCCTCATACTTTCCTAGGGACAGACAGAGACCAGTATCACCCTCTCTCTTTTTTATTTTCCTTAATTACATGTTATCCTGATTAGAAAGTGCCAATTGTAGAGTACATGCCCATCAAAAGAAAAAGAAGGTCAGGAAGAAAATAATTTTCTTTAACCCACACATCCACAATAACCACTATTGACTTTTTGTTATATTTTCTTTCAGGCTGTTTGCTGTGTTTATTTTAAATCTAATTAAGATATGATGCTATGCGTACAAGTTTGTATGTGCCTTTGCTGCCTCATTATCAGGTCACTGACATAGTGCAGCAGGGCCTCTTTGGCCCTGACAGCATATAGGGCCCTTCTCCATACCCCTCACCCCTGAATCAGGAATTCCTGAGACTGAGGTGAACTTGAAGCTTCTGTTCTCTTCCCAAATGGTGAGGAGGCCCAGACTGGGCCTCACATCATGTTTCCCAAGGAGCTGCTGTACCTGGCCTCCCAACCTCTGATTACCCTTCAAAATTTTTTTTTGCAATGTTGAGGATCAGATGCAGAGCCTCATGCATGCTAAGAAAGTGCTGTGCCACTGAGCCAAACCCCAGCCCACCCTACAAATCTCTAACATGGCAGAAAAGGACCCTTGAGCAAGCCAGCTTGCAGTCCCCCCTTGAACTAGAGACAGGAGTCCCTTTTGGATATATTTCCCAGGCCAACCAGGCCCAGAGGGTGTGACCATACTAGACTCAGATAACTCTGACATTTGTAGAAAATGGCAGTAACACTGCCCTCAGGAGCAGTGTCCTTCTAGAGGGGTGGAGAAAGGATGCTGTGAACTACAAATGCCAGATCTTTACAGCAGGAGGCAAGACACATAAGTAGATAGGTCAGTGGCTCTCGCCACACCTACTGCTGCTGCTATTTCTGACTGGTACTCAACCATCAGTCTTGGCCTCCTGAGTGCCACATCTCCCACCCTGCTGTTGGCACACACTGGCTTCCAGGGCAGCTTGGCTCTGATGGCCCTACCCTTTGGCACATGCCTGGTGGCTTAGCCTGGTCCCAAGCTACTTCTTGTAGCACCCTGTCCCTACTTCAAGACCATCAGCTCTTATGGGGGTAAGGATGGGACAGAACACAGGGCCACAGAGAGGTAGGAGATATAGTCCCTGCTCCAGAAGACTTCACAGACAAAGAGAGCTTCCCATGTAACCTGGATACCAAGCTGCTCTTGAAGCCAAGAGGAGTACCCTTCCTGCCCCGGTGAGGAACCTGAGCAGCCCCTAGTTCCCACACCCACTTCTCACACCTGACTTGTTCAGCTCAACCAGATCAATCATCCATGTGCCACACTCCACGGGACTCGCCTCCCTTTAATGCACTGTCATTGGGCTCCATCCCTAGCCTGCAGGAAGGCGGCTGCCAGGCATTACCCAGATGCACAGGAATCTGAGGGCCGTTCAGAAACCAAGAGGGCCTCTTGAGGCAGCTTTGTGCTGTGTCAGCGTCGGAATTCCTGCTGACAGGGGGGTTTGCTCTGGACAGAACTGAGCTCCTGGCAGCAGGCGGTGTGTTGAACAAAGCCAAGATGCTTCCAGACAGCCAGAGCAGACCCAGACAGCAGGAATACTGTGTGTGTGTGTGTGTGTGTGTGTGTGTGTGTGTGTGTGTGTGTGTATCTGTGTGGTTTTTGTTGTTGTTGTTGTTGTTTTTTAAACAAACCCTTCAGCCAAGACAAACAGAACCTAATCTCCTGGCATCAGCTCACAGTTTTCAAAAATAGGTTGCTTCCCATGACGTTTTCTTTCCCTCTGTTTTGTTCCAACTCCGAGCCTCCCAGCCCTCACTGTTGTCGTATAAATCAAACAGAAAAAGGCCAATTCTGGGGGCCTGTGGGAGGCTGTCCTTTCAGCATGGGAGATGCGAGTGTGGGCAGCATCATGTGAACAGACTCAGTGCTCCTGGCTGGTGGCCACGTGCCTGACATCCTCCCTCTTCTTCCCTGGCTGTCAGAAGCCAGCAGGCAGGAGCTCCCAAGGGTCAGTGCAGCACAGAACAGTGAGCGTTCCACATGGGAAAATGCCACAGTCTGCTTGGAAAGCCCCGGGATCAGAATCTGTCCCAGACCCCTCAGTCAAGCTGGAGGACAGCCAGAGTGCTCAGGGCAAAAGCAACCAGAACTCATAGTGCTGGCCAGGGCCGTGGAAATAAACACATTTGTCACCTACCCAAATCTCCCCACCAACAGAAGCTGCTCCTGATTCAAGTGTAAATTGATGGCTAGAAAATAGAAGGAGTAGAAAGAGAGGTAATTGGGGGAGTCAGCCTTGGGATACACTGGTGTGCCTGATCATAATTGTGGGCAGGTTATATCCTGATGTTTCCTGTACCCAGCAAAGTTCTCTGAGTATCCTCCCACAGCCAGGCAAGAGCAGCAGGGAAGCTTGTGAGCAATTTTCCTGAGGACTCGTGAGCAGGTGGCTGGTATGTAAGGAAAGGCTGAATCCACTCTGGAACCCTGTTCTGTCAGCTTAGCATAAACCCCGCAAAAAAGGGAGGCAGGAGCTGGGCGCAGTGGTGTACGCCTATAATCCCAGCAACTCAGGAGGCTGAGGCAGGAGGATCACGAGTTCAAAGCCAGCCTCAGCAAAAATGAGGTGCTAAGCAACCCAGTGAGACCTTGTCTCTAAAATACAAAAATAGGGTTGGGGATGTGGTTCAGTGATTGAGTGCTCCTGAGTTCAGTCCCCCGTACCCACCCCACCAAAAAAAAAAAAAAAAAAAAAATGGGAGGCAGGATGCCTGGAGTTAATGAACACAGTAATGCCTCTCAAGCCAGGTGTTGACCCCACCGCTCCCTGAACTGAGAGAGACTTTCTGGGCTGTTAGTTCAACACCACACCTATGCTCAGGTTTCCTCTCAGCATTTTGTACTAGTGCCCACCTGGGTTTTTTTCACATCCCTAATGACAGACTATTCCCACAGCCCCTGAATGCACTTTATTTTTAGATAGGTGTCTTGGTTAGACTTTGAAAACAGCAAAGGTAGAGAGAACATGATTTACAAATCACTGGGTGCACATTCTCATTCTCCCACTGATGAGCCAAGTCTTGCCAAGCAAATCACTGGCCCTCTCTCAATCTGCTTCTCTCTCAGTGGCCTGAAGTGATTGCTTTTACCCTGAAGGTTCCTGGCACAGGGCTGGGCTCAGGCAAGTCCTCCACAAGTTGTCACTTCTGCAACCATTGCTAGAAAGTTCTTCTGCACCCGAGCTCAAGTCTGTTTCCCTGAGGCTTTGACCCTTGTCTGTCTTAGACAACAGAACAAAATGAATTCCTTTTTCACGTGATGGATCCTTAAGTATTATAAGATTGCCACGGACCCTGCCCACTGCCCAGTCTATGCATGGAACAGGTGTGGCTCCTGCAGCTCACGTTGTAGATGAGCAGGCAGCTCTTCAGTGTCACAAGTCAGAAATTGTCAAATGGAGAGCTTCTATCATCTAAAACCCTGCCCGTCTCCTTGTGCGACTGTTGAGCCATAGCCCCCTAATCCTGTGCATGGACGCTTGACTGGAGGCCCAAAATGTGAAACTGCATCTGTCCCTGCTAAAGCACATGCCCTTATCTGCAGCTGAGTGCCACTTTCTGGGGTCTTGAAAGATTCTGATTCCATCATCTGATGCCCTCTCCCTCTTAATTTAGGCATTTGAACTTTGCCTTCAATTAATAATAACTTTTAATTAATACAATGGTGTAAAAAAAATGGACATACTTCAGTGGCCATTCATCGGATAACAAAAGAAGCAATCTCCGTATTGTTTCTTCAAATAGCAGATGGTATATCCCTCCTTGCTTCTTGCATCTGATTTCAACAAAGAATGGCCAAAGCCATTTTCTCTAGAGAAATCTAGTTTATTTTACATGTTGCACTTCATTATTTCCCCTTTCTTGTCAACAGACTTTCTTCTCCCTCCCAACACCTTTGCAGCAACAGAACAGGCTTTTAGGATCTTATTCCATGCTTCATGAAACTGGAAGAAGGTTCAGGGGAAACCCACAAGGATGATTAAAAGACTTTTGTAGGCTGAGGTTGTGGCTCAGTGGTAGCGCGCTCACCTAGCATGCGTGAGGCACTGAGTTTGATTCTCATGACCACATATAAATTAAATAAAAGTCCATTGACAACTACAAAAATATGGAAAAAAAGACTTTTGTGAGGTGGGGCTGAGACTGTCCCTTGAAGAAAAGAAAGACTCTGAGATTAATTAGACAGAAAAGAGGATATTTAATATGGTAAATAGATTCTGATAGATAGAGTACTTTTGTACAAGTGACCAGCTGTCCTCCCCCTCTGTTGAGAACCGGAAATAGGATGCTAAAGCTGAAATTTTTAGCACTGAAGGAATTCCTGTCCAGCTTTCCAGTTTTGTGGAAAGGGTGATCTGGGCATGCTATGAGCTCTTGTACCTCAGACCTACAAGAGAGTTGCTCTGTCTCCTTGAGGTTTAGAGGTGAAGGGAGACTGGGAAGTCTGGAACTGAGTCTGCCATAGGTCTGGCTTAGATGACACTGGGAAGACCATGTGGGTGGCCATCTGGTGTGGTGGTGGCAGAAATCTTTTTTTTTTTTTTTTTTCCTGTTTTGGTGTTGGGGATTGAACCCAGGGGCACTATACCACTGATCTATACCCCCATACCCCCAAACTTTTTCTGTTTTCTATTTTGAATAAGGGTCTTGCTAAATCACCAAGGCTGACCTCAAACTTGCATCCTCCTGCCTCAGCTTCCCTAGTAGCTGAGATTACAGGTGTGCACCACTGTGCCCAGCTTTTCTTACTTTATATATATAGAAGTTATATATAGACACAATGCCTTTATTTTTATGCAGTGCTGAGGATTGAACCCAGTGCCTCACACATGCTAGGCAAGCACTCTCCATTGAGCTACAGCCCCAGCCCCTTTTTTTCCTTTTTGAAACAGTGACTTAAATGCTTTAGAACCAAGAATAAAAACTTTTCAGAGACCCCAGAGACCCTGTGGGCCTGTCTCTGGATGAAATGCTTCAGGATGGAAGCCTGTGAGGCTCTGCCAGTGGGGTGAGGACCAGCTCTGCTACCAACCTTCAGGAAGGCAGTGGGGAGGAGGCAGCAAATGTGAGGCTATAGTGGATGTTTCTGGCACTTAGCATCCATGAAACCTCTATATTCTATACCTTTGGGTCTCATTCTTCCTCCAAGCTGAGGTCATAATGTTAGTGCCTCAGAAATCCTCTAGCACTTTCCAAACAGTATTTGAAAGTAATGGAACTCTTCCTTCCACAAATAAAATTCTACAGAGAATGGCAACATTTAACATAGATAAAAGCAGAGTTGCCCTGGCTACCCTGGGGCACTTCAGTGACACTGTATAGCACTTCCCCCTTGTTATACATGTATCCGCCCCCTTAGTTTATGCAGGGAGAGTATCAGGGCTGTGGCTTGCTTATCCACTCATGGCCACTTGCTGCATGCTGCTTGATCTCAGTACCCAGCTGGAACTTTGAGGGGTGAGAAAGAGATGAGCCCTTGCCCTCTCCCTTTCAGTGCTCTTGGTGCTTGAGGGTTTGTAGTCATGCTTTCAAGACACTCCTTGCAGCCTGCTGAAAAGTCTGGAGCATCTCTCTGTATCCAGGGGGACACCTCAGGCCTGCTTTTGTCCTGAGACTTCCACTAGTTCAGGGCGGTGGTAGGACTGGTCATCACTTAGAGGCTGGAGGCTCTGCCAGAGGAGCTCTGACGTCAGTCTGACTTGGCAGCTGCGGTTGAGGTATGCTTAGAATGCTGTGAGAAAATGATGAAAATAAGTGTCTGGGGCTCCCCAGAAAATATTCTGAGTGGACAGGGAGATGGTAAAGCTGGCCCTGTAGAACACTGATGGTAGACTACAGGTGGTAGTATATTTACTTTGCTATATATGTTTAAATTTTACATGATGAAATACTAGGGTGGGGAAATACCCTATGGTCTTGAAGGAAGAATGGGAATGATGGAAAAGAAAGTAGGAGACATTACAGGCAACAGAACTGCTTCTCAGCAACCCCTAAGCACAATGGTGAGTGCCTGAGGCCACCTGCTGTCCTAGAAAGTCTCAGGGGTTAGGGGTGTGTTAGGGGTTGGTCTCTGGTACTCCAGCTTCTGGAGGACCTTAGAGCTATTTCCCATGACGTGTCCCCCAACACTTCTTGACTTGTAGGTCTTATGCCTTGTAGTGACAAGTGACTGACTTTCTTCCTTGCCCTGCCCCAACCAAGTGCAGCCAGGACTTGCTGCTTTACCACAAGCACCAGACAGGGGCCATGTTTGCCTGCCCTGGGCTTCTGCGATGGGGTCTGCCTTCACTGGAAGACTCCTAGGAATGATCACTTAGGGTAGGAGTCTTGGGAAAGCCAACACTGGAGTCTATTTAGAGAAAAATCTGAAAGGGTTCAGATACTGGCTTTCCTTCCCCTGTGACCAAGAGAGTCTGACAGCACCATTCTGACTGAGGGCAGAACCAAGACAAATGGCAGCATTGTCATGGCCAGAAAGTCAGGGCCCAGCAAGATGACCAGGCCCAGGGTCAAGGAGTCTCCAAAGAAGCTTTCTGTCAATGTGAAACCAAATTCATGAGCACCTAGCTGCACAAATCCAGGTTCTTTCTGCCTTGAAAAATGCGATTGTACTCAGGTGATTCTGGGTTGATCCATGTGGGTCAGGTCTCCTTCCCCAGCTATTCCCATTTTTAGAAAAGGACCCCTGGGACTGAGCATCAGGAGGAGAGAGAGCCAGAGCAACCCATTGAGATCCCTCCTGTTCCTATCTGAAGGATCAGGCCCAGGACACACAGGCCTCGTAGCAGTGAAGTTAGAAATGCTGTCTGATACCTAGGACTGAATGTGGGCTGAGGGAATGCTGCCTGTCTTCCTCTCTCCCTCCCTCCCTCCTTCCATTCCCTTCCCTTCCCTTCCCTCCCTCACTCCCACTCTCTCTCCCTTCCTTCCTTCCTTCCTTCCTTCCTCCTCCCTCCCTCCCTCCCTCCCTTCCTTCCTTCCTCCCTCCCTCCCTCCCTTCCTTCCTTCCTCCCTCCCTCCCTCCCTTCCTTCCTTCCATAGCATTTGAAAAGTGCTCTCTTTGTGTCTGTCACAGTGCTGGGGAAATAGGAAGAGCCACATGGAGCCTTGGTCTAGAGTGGGAGGCTGATTTGGGACCCAGCAGTGGTAATCCTGAGGCAGCCTCTGTGTTGCCAGGTACTGGGGAGCCTGTGGAAGGGTTGCCTTGGATTCCCTACTTTGTTAGTTTGACCACCTTGGTGATCCAGTTCAGCAGATGCCCTTTGAACTTCTTCAGTGTGCGCAGCTCAGTGCCCAGCATAAGGACATCCATGGATGGATAAATGACAGCATCCCCTTCAAGAAGGTTATGATCTGGTAGGAGAGAAGACCTAGCCAAGGCAGTCAGAGAATGCAATGAAAGCAAGAGCTAAGAGTAGATCACTTTTGTCTGCTGTGAGTAGATAGTTACTTCTGCCAGACATGTTTTCAAACAGGTAATTCTGAAACCAAGCTGCAGGAAGAGACATTTCATTCCTTAACTCACTGACTCATCAGCTCCCTCCAGTGTCTGGGTAGGCGGGGACAGCATCTTGGCCCTACATTTGCCCTGGTAGCCTGTTGAGACTTGGAGCTTTGTCCACAGGCAGCTTATGTGGTCAGTTGAGGGGCCAGCCTGACAGGCCTGCCACTGATCTCCTCCTTAGCATCCTCAGTCTGGCATATAAGAGGGCAAGGGGCCCTGGAAGGTATTTGAGGAGGCTCTATAAGCAAGTTTAAATGAGAGTGACTGTTCTGAGGCAGGGGAGGCTCATGGGAGCCAGGCCATAAAGTATAAGACTCTGTCCTCAGGGGACATTGCTTCCAAGGGTTGAGAGGCTCCTGTGGTGACTGGGGGCATATGAATGTCATCTTTGGCCAGTGGAAGTTCTGTGGGAGCTGGTGGAGCTTCCAAGACCTGTACAAGGTGACAGTTGTGCCACCACAAGGTACCTAATACAGTCATAAAATACATTTATGCTGTTGCTGGCAGTACAAGTAAACCGATGTCATCTTTTTTGGAGAGCCTTTGTCTATTACCAGTCAATATTCTAAAAGACCATACATACTATTTCACTCAAAAATTCCCCTCCGCAGGAACTCAGCCTGTGGAAGAGCTTGCCCAAGTGTACAAGCATGTATGTGTGCAAGTATTCATTGCTACATTATTTGGGTGGGCCAAACAAAGAGAGACCACACATGAGTCACATGCCCAACATGGCAGAATGGTGAGCTACATTATAGTGCACATACAAAAGGAATAAGTCATTCTGTTCCCAGGGATGGGGAAGGGTCTGAAATATTTTGTTGAAGGGAAAAAGCAAGCCAGAAAGAATCACATTTTTGCAAGCACATATGATTGTGTGTGTGTGTGTGTGTGTGTGTGTGTGTGTGTATGTGTGCGCTTGTGTATTTTTATTTCCTTTAGTGCTGGGGATGGAATCCAGGGCCTTGCTCATGTTAGGCAAGGGCTCTACCAGTGAGCTACAACCTCAGCCCCTAAGAATTGCATTTTTATATTTTAAAAATTACTTGTACAAACACATGCTCATATTCACACAACAATAGTCTGTACATGTGGACACTTGTCCATCTACTAAAAAAATACCCGTTTCCTGGGGTGGGAGGGGCAGACAGTGAAGAGGGAGCTTTTTCCTTTGCATTCCGCACACGTCTGGTTTTATGAACAAGCATATACTCCTTCTGTGACTTTTAAGAATCAGTACAAATCTTTTCAAAGGCAATAGAACGTGACAAAAAGCGTTCCCAGCAGGCTCTGCAGAGGTGCCTGTGTTCCCTAGGAGCTGAACAGGACCTGCCGGGCCATGCAGCACCGCATCGTGGAGCTCATCTCCCGCGTGTCCAACGAGGAAGTCACTGAGGAATTGCTGCATGTCAATGATGACCTCAACAATGTCTTCCTCCGCTATGAGAGGTGGGAGCCAGAGTCCTTTTTGTTTTTTTCCCTTGAAAAGATTGTTGCCATAACAGAGGGATTTCTTTGATAAACAAAGGGGAGAGAGACACATGCAGACAGACAGAGATTAGAGTTGGAAAATACTCATCAGAGATGCTAATTTGTTCCCCTGGATGACAGAGAAAATGCTTCTTGTTCTCCTGGGAACAAGCAGCAGGAAGTTGACGTGCAGAATTCACTCTGCCCTTTATAAGCCTCAGGCTGCTCTGCTTCCCCCCATGACCTGCCCCAGGGAGAACCAGGACTGGGGGGTCTGGGCCTGGAGTTTCTGCACCTGCTCCTTTGATGATCCTTTGAATTTGAAAAGGATTAAAGGGGAAAAAAATCACTACTAAGAAAAAGGATTTCCTCTTTCCCATCTTGTAAAAAGAAAAAGAGCTTTCTTTTTGTAAATGTCAGCGTGTCTAGAGTGTTCTGGAGAAGCAGGCAGGGTGTAAGTGCCAGAATGCTGCTGCTGCTGTTTAAGGAAACACACACATTCTTTTCAGTTCTTTCTGCAGCCAAATCACTTTTCGGCTTGAAGTAAAAAACTTGAAAATTCTTTTTCTTTTCCAAAGACTTCTTCAAGACAAAGTCCAAAACATCTTATTTGGACTGGTTTCAAGTAGGAGGTGCAATGTCAAATGCAGTTCCCATCTCTGCATCATGATGGATGCACTTGGGCTCTCCTGAATGAGCCAATGTCAGGACCAGAAAGACCTCCACCAGGCCAATCTTCTCCCATTAAAGATGAGGCTCAAGAGGGCGGGGGCAGCAACCTAAGTTCCCTGGAGATTTGTTCTGGCCCGTATGTCTACCAGCTGATTATGGTTTACTGTGTGGGTTAGTCAGGAAGACAAGGACCTGGCGTCCATTAGGATCAAGGGGGACGAATATTGCATTTGCATCACCCTTTGAGGTCTCAGAGGATGATGTGGTGGTTGTCACATTCTTGGGTTGCTTCAACTTCTAACCATGGCAGTAAGGATAGATGGTCCTATACCCATTTGACAGATAAAGACACCTCTGCAGTAGGAATGTGGGACCACCCTATGGCCCCCCTGTCTACCAGTGGGGAGCAGATCCATGTCATTCTGATTCCTACCCTGAAGCCCCTTTGTCTTGTCAAGTGGTCTTAGTTTCCCTATGCTAAATGAGCTTGGGTTTTGACCTGTTAGATTAATTTAAGCCTTAGGTAGAATAGAATAATGGGAGCTAATATGGGCCTTGTCATCCACAAGCCCACAAGTCCCAGTGTTGCAGAGAACTCAGAGGTACTACGGGACCAGTGGCCCTGAGGTACTATCCTGTTGGTCCCTTGAAGAGAGTGTGGGAGAGGTAATACCCCAGGATGGAGAGTTTTTCAGACATATTAACATCTCTGTTCTCTTTATAGAACACTGTTGAAAAAAAAAAAAAAAAACACAAGTTTTTCTTAAAACTGTGGTGGATACACACTGCCCAGCCAGATCATTCCTCTTGGGAATTGCTTGTCACCAAGTACTGACCTAGAAAGTTGGCAGCAAACGTGGAACAGTGCACCTCCCTAAAGCCCAGTTTCTCAGGTTCTATCTGAAGAAAGTCTCTGAGCTACCTCTTTGCCCACAGTGTTAGGAGCTTTTAAATATGGTGCCAGACAGGAGCTATTGTCCCCTACACACATATACACATCCCAACTGCTCTTGCATTCCTACCTGGATGCATTCCTGGAGGATGACTTGAGTGTGGCAGAAGGGACACTTTCTGCAGTTGCCCACAGGCAAGTCCCATCTGCAGCCATCTGCTGACAGTGCAGAAGAGATTGGCCCTGGAAAGGCCAGCCCACCCTGCCCTCCTAGCAGCCTCTGGGTGGTTGGTCTAAACCTCCCCACAGCTCTGGCAAGCCTTTTCACAAGGCCTTGGCTATGGCCCTGTGCCCATGCCTTCCTACCTCCTTTCATCCAGAGATGAAGGTGGGGTAAACTTAGCCACAGGAGCAGAAGTAGGGAGGGGTCTGCAGTTAGTGCCTGACTTTGTAGATGGGTATGCATCATGATGCCTCTAGGGAAAGTGGTGTTGACCCCACCTCCCCTCTAGGGGCCAGCCTCAGGGTACCTATGGGAGAGGCAGAGAAGTTCATCCTCCTGTGGGGTGGGAGCCCCGTGCAAAGCAAGGTATATGTGGAGTCCACTCCCCTGCTCCCCAACTGGGACTGGCTGGTCCCCTCTCTGGAGCCTCATCCTCTGCTGGGTACCTAGAGCTCTTCACAGGACCATGAACATGGCAGGCCACACATGGCCTCCTCATTCCTTACTTCTATTTTCCCTTCCTCGTTAGGTTCCAGCGATACAGGTCGGGTCGATCAGTTCAGAATGCCAGCAATGGAGTAAGTATACCTTTAGAATTCCCTGTACTCTTGAGGCTGTCCCATCACACAGACCTTACCCAGTTTGGGCCTCCCTTCTAGTTTTTCTAACTGGGGCTAAAATGTCTAGTTGAAGGCAGATGGAGAAAAGCTAGAGGGCACCCTGGATGAGACAGTGGCAAAGAAACCCAAGTCTAGAGCTCCCAGGACAGTCACCATTCTGGTGACTCAGTGCTGCTGTCTTTTAATTGGGGAGCAGGGGGAGGCCAGTGGTGGGGCTCACTGACAGTCTGGGCCCACCATGATCCTGAAAGTGGGTGAGGGGAACCACCTTGCTCCTACCTATGTAAAAGCATGGGTCCTGGCCTTTTTTTTTTTTTTTTTTTTTTTGGTACTAGGGATTGAGCACTTTACCACTAAGCTCCATCCTCAGTATTTTTAAATGATTTTTACTTTTTAAAATTTTGAGACAGGGTCTCACTGAGTTGTTTAGGGCCTTACTAAGTTGCTGAGGCTGGCCTTGAACTTGGAATCCTCCTGCCTCAGCTTCCTGTGCCACTGAGATTACAGGCATGGGCCACAGCACCTGGCTAGGTTCTGGCTTTTACCTTGGAGCACAGCCCAGGGAATGGGACCTCACTGCCAATCTCAATGTCCCAACAGGTGCTGAATGAAGTGACTGAGGATAACTTAATAGACCTGGGCCCTGGCTCTCCTGCTGTGGTGAGCCCAATGGTGGGGAGCACGGCACCCCCATCTTCCCTCTCCTCTCAGCTCGCAGGCTTGGGTGAGTGTTGCACAGCTCTGTAAAGAGGCTGCCTATGGCTATTGGGCATCCCTGACAGGCTATGTCTTTCTCTGTTGGAAGGCCAGAAGAGAACCATTTGAGTAATCCATAAAGATGTATTTCTGAGTTCTAGCCAAGTGTACCATTTTCAACTTGTAACTTCTTTTCCTAATCTGAAGTTTAAACCTCAGATTTAAACCTGTGATGGCCAAGCTAGCATGTTGGTTTCAGTTCATTAACTGTTTGGAACACAGGTTTAATGCTAGATCCACATCATGGCCTAAAAGATGAATCTGTGATTGACTGACAATGTCTGCAGTGGGCTGAGAAATAGGTGATGGAGGCACTGACAATATTTGCTCTCCTAAAGTGTTCTGTTTTCCGAAACTTGCTAGAAACTCCCCTTTTTTCCATAGTAAAAGTGTGTATATGACTCTCTAGATTCTTCATTTATACCAGATGATATCAATTTATAACAAAATTATGTTAACATAAGTAATAAGCATGACCCTCAAAATTATTCTACTTTGCTTTTCTGTTTGCTTTTCTTGGAATACTTCTCTACCTTCAGTTCTTTTCAATTGAATTAAACTTATTTAATAGCCTATCAGTTGCAGCAATTCTAGCACCTCAATATTTCTGTATCTGTGGCCATTTCAATATTTTCTGTGTCTATCTCTCTATTGTAACAGATTTCTCTGCCTTCAATCCATCCAGCTATGTCCACCAGATTTAATACCTAACATTCAAAATGGATTCTGCTGCCTCCCTTCTTAAAAAATGTCTATCATTTTCTCAGTCACCCTTTACCAGGCATTTAAGGCTCGTTCTGGCCACCTCCTACCTGTCCCCCAGGCTCCTCCTCTACTCCTCTTTCCCACAAGTGCAGACACTTCACAAAGTCTCACCTTCTTCTTCTCCCCCTACTGCAGCCCCACTCATCCTGTAAGGCATCCTTGTGTTGGTTTTGAAGGCCTCTCAATATCTTAAGCCAAGTACTTTGTCTGACTGTCCCTTTCCCACCTACTGGGTGAGCTTCTTGAGGCCATGGACCAAGTCAGGTCCTACTAGGTCCACTTGAGATCTGGCTCTGAACTTGTGGGGACCTAAGAAGTACCTGCCAAAAGAGTAAATAGTCCAGATTCTTAGATATTATGATTGAGTAAATAAGGAGCACCCTGAGAAGGGCACTAGCGGGGTCTCCACTGTCTTGCCACCAGCAGTCTCCCTAGCATTCATGATACCTCTTTCCCTTCCTTGAGCAGCCCAGGGTTAGAGCAGCCTCAGTTCCTCCTGTGCATGACTTAGTGCTGAGAACAGTCCAATCCCCCCACAAACCCTTCTCCTGCCCCTCTGGCTTTGAGGCCCCCATCAGGTCCACAGCCCACATTCTGTTCTCATCTGCCTTTTATTTGTTTTGTTGTCATAGACTTGGGGACAGAGAGCGTCAGTGGCACCCTCAGTTCACTCCAGCAGTGTAACCCTCGTGACGGCTTTGACATGTTTGCCCAGACTAGAGGGAACTCCTTGGCCGAGCAGCGTAAGACGTATGTGGGGCCCCTTCCTATGGCTCTCTAAAGATATTAGGGGGTAAGGGGGAGTTGGCCCAGGCCTGATCACAGGCCAACACAAAGAAGTCTTTTGTTTACCAGATCTGAGACTACCAGGAACTTTAAAATATGGCTGTGGGGACTTGGCATTCACTGCAGATACTAAGTGAATGCCAGTACCCCCACTCTCTCCAGCCCTTGGGGTTGATTGTAGTGTCATTTCTCCTGTCAGTCACAGAACTCTACTCTTCTTTCCTGCAGACACCACCTCCCTCAGCTTCAGTCTCTAGAGAAACTTGGACACAGTGGGGGGACAGCCAAACAGGGACCAAAGTGGGTTCTTAGCAGGGAGATTTAACCACCTAAAAAAAGCCATCAGGGCAGAGGCTTCTCTGACAGCAGCTCTGGCAAGGATAAGCCATATGGAATTGGGGGAGTTGGTTCCAAAATAGACAACCCCCTGCATCTCAGGGAGGCATGGAACATGCTTTGAGCTTTCTTTTCAACCTAAAGGCAGATTGCTGCTTATAAAATAAGAGTTAATATTACTTTGTCTCTATCTAACCCCTCCTGAGGAGTTCAGAGCACTTCTGACATCCTGCCATTGAGCTACAGAGGGGCCCCAGTGTTGATATTCAGAAGGATGTTGAAACGCACTGTCTCCAGAAGTCTCCTGGTCCCAGAGGAGTTTAGAGTGAGCTCACGCTAGAGCTAGGCTTCCTCACTCCAGCTGCAGGGAGTTGGCCCAAGGCTAAGGTCACACCTGAGGAAGGTGTGATGAGATGGAAAGTGATTGCAGGTCACTGCCCTGGCCCCACAACTCCTGGGGGAACTCACTCTGCCTGTGCTGCTTCATCCCCAGGGTCACCTATGAGGATCCCCAGGCTGTCGGAGGACTTGCTTCTGCACTAGACATTCGGAAACAGAGCTCAGAAGTGGTAGGTCTTCAACCCTGATTTTCTGCCCAGAGTCTTCTGGAGGGAAAGTTGACATTTTGGTAAAGCAGATGATCAGTTCAACAGAAACTGACTTGTGTAAATAGTAGGGATATGCTGGGAGAGAGACCCAAGGGACCTGTGTGTCACCAGGCAGTGCCTTATTAGACTTTCCTCACCCCGTGAAGTGATGCTCCCATGATACTCATGATACTCAAGAGGAAACAGACCCAGAGAGGTGAGAGATGGACTAAGAGATACCCAAAGGGCAGGATGCACATAGCCAACCCATCCTAGGAGTGTCTGACTCCAGAGCCCCTGTTCTCCTACTGAGGTAACTCAAGTGCTTGGAGTACAGGTCTCTTGTGACCAGTTGGGCCTCTCCCTTCATGTTATAGTGCCTGGGGTGAGCAATGTACTGCCAAAATAATGGCCCTTCCATGGAAGGCAAATGCTAATCTGAACCACCCCTCTGGTGACCATTGGTATCTAGCCTGGCCAAGCAGTAACCGGCCCTAGGGAAGGCATTTGAAGTTCAGGAGTTATTTGGGGAGCTGGAAGGTCAGGAGTGTTTGGGAGGGTATCCTTGAAAGCTCTGGGTTGGGGAGGCACTTTGAAGTGGAGCATGACATTTGCATGAGCCCCAAAACACAGCTGTGGTTTCTATAAGATTTCAGATCACTGAAGGGGAAAGGATTTATGTCTAATGCTTCTCCAGAGATTTTTCTCTTTTGAACCTAGCTAAGAAATGTGTGTGAATGCATGCCATTTACAGGGACAGGGAGAAGAAGGGCTCTTGGGACAGCTGCCTACAATAGCTGGAACTCCTGTCAGGAGGCCAGCTGGACTAAAAGAGGGCAGTGCCCACCCATCCACTGGACAGAAAGATTTGCAAAGGACTCTTTGCTTCTCAAATACCAATTCTTAGCCTCCTGCAACCGGTGTCCAAATGGGTGCAAGTCAGGCAGCATGGCAGCTGCCTGGCATCTATATGTCCTTTAGGGGAAGGGATTCTTTCCAGCTGGCCCAGCCAACTTGATCTGAAGATATGTGTCCCTTTGCACTAGCCACAATGGGGCGCTGAAGAGCCAACCGGCTGCCTCAGGTTCTCAGCACCCTCCCCCTTTACAGAAGCCATCCCAACTCCTAAGATGCCCAAATCCATGCAGTGGTGGTGGTTCTTTCTCAGTTCTTTGGACATCCTCCTACCTCATCCAGGCAGGGCATTTGAGAACCAGGATGGGGGCCTTTTAGCATCCTTCCTGGAGAGGATGCCTCCCTGTCTGACCCTTCCTGTTTCCTCAGCTCTAGTTCCAGGCCCTGCCTGGTCCATGCCAGCAAGCGTCCTGCACACCCTGCTGTTAGCAGTTCCCCAGGCCTGGATCTGAGTCCAGGTGGTGGGGATGACTCCTCGTCCTCTTGCCCTTCACCCTCTGGGTGCGTGGCTTGGACCGGCTCCCTGTTTTCAAAGGTCTTGATGACTCCAGCATGTTTTCCACGTGGTGGTAGGAAGATTGCTTTTCATGCTTACTGCTCACTGGGGCGAGGCTCAGCCTTAGTGACACAGGGCAGCAGGGCACATGTTGGCTGTATGTGTATGAATACATCACTGCAGACTGCCTTGTCCCATCATAAGCCATTCTGATTTAGAAATAAAAACTGGGCCAAGGGAGAAATTCAGAACAATAAAGACAGGTAGAATGTTGTATAGCCACACTGCCACAAATAAAATCCTACCATGTCCCCTTTAAATGTTTTTATCATTTAAAAAAGGCAGTAGGGCTCACAGAGATTTTCCAAGTACCCAGGAGTAGTTGGCATGAGTATTTGTATCCTGTTGGGATTCATAGCTACTAAAATTTTCTTCTCTCTTCCAGGCAGGTAAGAGGGACATGCCAGAAATGGGGGTTGGGGGTATCAGGTCACATTTCCTTATGTGACAAACAATAAAGTCTGAACAGTGACTTTCCTAATATGTGCTGTGACTTCTTTATCTAACTCCTTTATCATGGGGCTTGCGTGACTTTTCTTTCTGAGACTTTTCTGTCCTCGGCCCAGCAGAGAGGGAAAGGTGGGGACTCTGACCTGGAGCCCATAGACAGCTGGCTCATGACCCAAGGAATGGTGAGGAGCCACAACTGAGCCGAGTCCACTGTCCACCCCAGCCCTTTACCTGTGTAACAGTCGATGCCTTCCTCTTGCCACCTGCAGGGCCCTTGTGATCCAGCAGGACAAGGCCATGCTTGCTTCTTCTGATGGGGGTGCCAAATTTCCCCTCCTGTCTTTGTATAATCTCCTTAGGCCACAGACCTCCAGTTCCAGAAGTATCTTCTCTGGTTCTCTGCTGAGGTCTGTGCCCGTGGGCCTTCTGGGTCTGTGACAATAGCAGGAGTGAGGGGAGGGCTTTTCCTTCCTTTGACTGTCTCTGGAGCTCCCGGCAGTATTCATTTTTCCAAGATGAGCACAAGTCACTGTGGACTTTACTTGGGAGGAGGTAGTTCTGAGGCATCTGGCCCATCAAAGAAGGCCCTGATAGATTCTAGTGCCTAAAAATCTGGCAGTCCCAGATTTGGTGGACTTATATAAATCAGTTATTTACATCCTCCAGGTCTCCCCAAAGGACTTGAGACCTCTAACAGAAATGCACACAGTAGGAACAGAGTAAAAAGAAAATAAAGCTATGAGGAGCTTAATATAAATGCAGTTATGCCAGGTGCACTGGCACTTGCCTGTAATCTCAGCAACTCAGCAGGCTGAGGCAGGAGGATGACAAGTTCAAGACCAACCTCAGCATCTTAGTGAGACTCTGTCTCAAAATGAAAAATAAAAAGGGCTGGGGATGAAACTTAGTGGTAGAGTGCCCCTGGGTTCAATCCCCAGTACAAAAATAAATTTAAAAAATAAATATTTTTTTAAAAAACCCACAGTTCTCATGTATTGGAACTTGGAGAGAGGGAACATGTAGTGGTACATGGAGAGAGGGTGACCTCATCTCAGGCCACTTGCCTCAGAGTGACCATTTCACCCCCAATACAGAAGCCGAAGCTCTGGGTCCATGTGGTGGGGTCATAAGAGAGAATTCAGAGAAGGGAAGCTGGTGACAGAAGTGGAAACGTTGGCCTCTGCCCTCCAGGTGGTTGGGGTAGGGTCAGCCTATGGCCAGGGGAGGGGCCCAGAGAGGATCAGCAGGTTCCAGATTGCAGGCAGCATGGAATACCTACCTTAGCAAGGACTTGGCCAGGCAAGGGACCACATAGAGCCATAGATGTGAGCTTTGGCTGTGATGTATGCGTAGCCACAGTCCACACCTGTCCTAAGTGAGTAGGTTCCTGCACCAACCTCCAAGGCCATTTCTAGAGATGGGCTGGCCTGGCCTCATTTGCTTCTTTAGGAATAGGCTGAGCACTGGGCCCAGGTTTCCTAGAGACCGTGTCTACTCCATTGTCCAAATTGGGAAGATCCAGCTCATGTGCCCTTGTGCCTACTAATCCTGCAAAAAAGGATACTGCCCTCCCAAACTACCCTGAGTATGTCCTTGGCAGTTGGCAGTGGCACCTGCCTCTGCCCCATTCCCATATAGAGCTCCACTTTCTGACTTCTCAGAAGCAAACCCAACTAACAGCTAACCTGGTGTCTTACCTGCCTGCAGTTTTTTTCCCCCTTTTAAACAATGTATATTAATTGCTTTGCCTTATTCCCCATAGTGTAGAAACTCTGAGTCTTTCCAAACCTTCTGAGTACAAATTCTTTACATGGAAACTTTTTGTACTATTGAGTTTGACTAGAGGCTTTTCAGATTATTTCTCCCATTCAGTTCGATTTCAGTATTGTAGGGAGAGTTTCACAGCTCCTCTGGAAACAGCACACCTGAGCTGCAGACTTGTTCCCATTGCATTGAAAATTGGATGGGTAGGTCTTTTTGTGGTCTTGGAACTATGGGAAGCTGCAAAGGGGTGCCTCACCAGGGCCTTTCTCTCCTGGGACTTCAGGTGTTGGGATGTCCAACAGAAAGGTTAGTTAACCGTGCCAGGTTCATTGCCAGTTGAAAAGAAATGAGATCTGATATGAGCCAGGGCTCCCTCCCCTCCCCTCTGCCATGGGGCCTTTGGGTCTTTCAGCAATTCCTGGCTGGCGATCAGCTAGGGATGTCTCGCATTTGCAGGATGCAGCAAGGAAGAGGCCTTGGAGTGAATAAATATAAGTCAAAGCAAGACCAGAAGCAGGTTAGTCAAAAAGAGACTGCTGTTGCAGAAGCCTAGCTTGGGATTAGATGCCTCAAGGCCCCTCCCACTCAGGACAGATATGATCAGTATCCCTGGGAGACCCCCAGACACAGCACACCAGAGGTTACAGGGTGCTGGCTGTGGCTAAGCAATTGGCAGCACCTCTCCTCCTTCTCTGACTTCTAAAGCAGAGTTGCCCCTTCCTACAGCTCCAGATGAGAGTCAGCCCACACAGGATAGCCCATCCACCATTCAGATTCAAACCTGCTGCCTTGGTATCCCAGATGCCTGCTTCTCTTTGCATTCTGAAGATGGACAGGACTGATATAAGCAGTGTGTTGGTCCTGCCAGCCCAGCCTGCCTGTCCTCACAGGGGTTAGCTTTATAAAGGTCTTGATATCTGTGGGAGGGTGTTCTGGGGTAGCTCCTTTTTTTTTCTTTCTCTCTCTCTCTGTACATCTTTTCTTCCCCTCGGCTCCCTTGTTTAGTGTACAGTCTTCTTCAGGCCTCTTGGACCAGCCCAAGAAGATGCTAAAACCATGGCCTGTTAGAGCCAACAGTCTTCTTAGGGACCTCCTGGGCCATTTAACAGATGAGGATGCTGAGGCCTCCCAGGAACCTGGTGCCATGCCTAAAGCCACAGGGCAAAGACAGAGTCCCCTAAGACCTAAAGAAGCAGTGCTTCTTTCTCTTGCCATGCCCCCACCGTCAGCCTGAAGATGGGAGTTTCCTCTCCCTCTCAGCCTCTGAGTTCATATTTTTATGGCAGTGTACATGTTTAGTCTGGGTGTGATAGCACTACAGGGACTTGACCCTGTTGGAATACTTGAGCTGCTTAGTTTATATAGCTTATATTTTGCTTCCAAACACAAAGTCAACCCCTCCCTTATATGAAGTAATCTCATTGATAACCAACACCCTGGCCCGTCAGTGCTTCATGCTTTGAGGCCCAGTGCCTTTCACTGTAAAGTCATTTCTAATAATCCAACCTCCTTGGATGTCTGAATTAGAAAATAAAAGACCAACCTGGAAGGTAAGAGATCCTGAGTCATGAGTGTTGACAATCAAATATAACTTGGCAATCACCTTATTTCTCAGATGAAGCAACTGAGGCCATGCCTTGCTGAAACCCTTGCTTCTACCTGTCCACCCAAATTTCTGAGGCTTCTTATGAGAGAAGAGGCCAAGCATGGTGGCACACACCTATAATCCCAGCTACTCAGTAGGCTGAGATAGGAGGATCGCAAGTTTAAGACCAGCCTCAGCAACTTAGTGAGGCCCTAAGCAAGTTACTGAGACCCTATCTCAAAAAATAAAAAGGGCTGAAGATGTGACTCAGTGGTTAAGTGTCCCTGGTTCCATCCCTGGTACAAAAAGAAAAAAAAAAAAAAAAAAAAAGAGGCTGAAGAAACAGACCCAGAGAAGTAATTCACCCAGGCCAGACACCAGAAAGGGCTACTTCCCAGCTGGGAACCCAGCCCCAGTTGTTACCTGTGCTTTTTTGCTCATCCTCCTAGGATTTGATCTGGAGGCAACCATTTCATAGACATACACACGATTCACCCAGATACATCTAGTAAAGGGAATAGTGGTATCCCCATGACCCAGCTTATGAGGAATTTTTTTTAAGGGATAAGGAGTTTCTCAGATGTCAGCATTTATTTTCTGAGTATACTGGTTCTCAAGATTAATCCTCAAAGAAAATTGTAGCATGACCCCAACTTCAGGGGATTTATTTATTTTTGCTTGTTTAGGGATGGAACTGAGGGCCTCACATGTGCTAGACAGGTGCTCTGCAACTGAGCTACACACCCAACTCTCCATTTTAATAGTAGTAACAACAACAAAAAAATATATAAGAAAAAAAATTTTAAGCAAATGACTTTTTTTCCCCCCCAGTACTAGGGATTGAACCCAGGGGCACTCTACCACTGTGCTATATCCCCAGCCCTTTTTATTTCTTATTTTGAGACAGAGTCTTGCTGAATTGCCCAGGCTGGCCTCAAACTTGAGATCCTCCTTACCTCAGCCTCCTGAATTGCTGGGATTATAGACATGTGCCAATATACCTGGCTAGGCCCGTGACTCTAAATGACTTTTTTCAAGTTTTGACAAAACATTGAAAAGTTCAGTGGTAGAATGCTTGCCTAGCTTTGGGTGTGAGACCCTGGGTTCCATCCTCAGCCCAAGGAAGGAAGGAAGGAAGGGAGGGAGAGAGGGAGGGAGGGAGGGAGGGAGGGTAGGAGGGGAAAAAAGCTCAGTACACAGTCTCAGTTTCTTCTAGGTAGATTGAGGCTGGATACATATTTAAAGGACCTATGTGTGCTCTGGTAGCTGTTGTAGGTTGGTTTTCTCTTTGGGGAAGCTGCTGACCTTAACGGGGACTTGGCATGGCATGTGTCCTCCCCAAGCCAGGTGTTCTGACTTACAGGCATCCAGATCATAAAAATTTGGCATCTCCTGTTCCAGGAACATGTCAAGGCAGAAGGCCTTCCAGCCAGCGTCACATAGCAGGTGGCACCTGCTGGGCCCTGCTGCTCTTTGATGGGGAAGGTGGGTGCCCACCTTAGGCACTGTTGGCACCGCCATCGGGCATTCATGTCCCCACCCCGAGTGAGTAATCACATGTTTTCTGTCCCTAGGATTCATGTCAGGGTGGTAAGAATGCCCTGGAATTTTTCATTTCAACAATCTGAAGTCCCTAAGTAAGTGTAAGGAGCAACATGGCAACAGAGAGAAACTCCCTCCTGTGGTCAGAGGTTAGCTCTGGTCTTTCTGAAAATGCTCATGGGGTTGCCCATGTTGGGCTGAACTTAGGGCATAGCATGACTTGGAGCCAGGGGTCAGCCTAGCTCACTGGGGGAGGGAGTGAAGCGCTCCCATGACCCTGCAGACACCTGCTCAGTGTGTACCCAACCTTCCCCCAAAGGCAACAGATGTTAGCTTCCAGGACTAGAACTGTCACATCAGGGCTGGTGATATAAGTACTTTATTCTTTTCCTTTGTTATGTTAGTTTTTAGACTTGGTTAATGCTGAAGCAGTCCTCTTATTGCTTTTTTAACTTTATTCTGACCCTGGATCATGACATTAGGGTGTAGCCACTATAGACAGAGTGGTGAAGTTTTTTTCTAAAAAGAGTGGACTAGCAACTGAGCCCCCTGGAGAGTACTGCCCAGACCCAGGGAAGTAATGAGGCAGGTCAGCCTGATTAAGGGTCATCACCTCATTTGTCTAGGCTGGGAGCCAATGTTTCATGAATGTGGCCTCTAGGGGGTTAAAGGTCACCTTCACTTCTTATCACGTCATACCTGACAACAAATATTTTTAGCTTACACATATTTTTCAGAATCTTTGCCCCCAGTGCCTGTGGCATGGGTGGCCCAGGTCTAGTGACTGCTCAGGCACCTGTGAGGTTTCTTAGGGAGCTCTGTCACCTCCCTGGCACCCTGGCTGCCGCTCCCCAGTCCTCAGCAAATTTCTTTTCTTTGACTACTGAAGCACAGACAGTCATTGAAAGCTATGAAGAAAGGATGAGACTAAAGGAAGCTGTTGAGTTCAGGGCTGCTATGTGATTTTTTTCTCTATAAAGAGACACAAAGAAGACTAAAGCCCCATGGTCCTTTTTGTCATCAAAGCCCTGGTTTGGGCTGTATTTGGGCTGTTGGTGTCAAAGCGTGCCTACCTTCTATCTGCCAGGCCGCATCTGGGCTGATGGAGCACACACCTCCCTCCTCTTCCTTTCCACTCAGAAATGCACCCAGATGCATTCTGCAACACATTCAACTGAGTATATAGCACCCAGATGTCTCCTGGGATGGAGCTGCCCTGCCCTAGATCCTGCTCTGGTCCTGCATCCGGCTGCCACACACCCTCCCTGTGGCATCGGGGACACACTCCTGGCTCCTCAAGTCACTCCCTGAATCAGGCTTGACCTAGAGCAGTCATTTCTCCTGCAGTCATGGCCAGTTAGTTGAAAATCAACCTGCAGCACCAGCGTGTTCCTGAGATTAAAAGGTGCTTTGCGTTCCAAGGGCAAGAGACCCCATGATTGAAGGGCAGATACAAGTAGTCAAAAAGTTATCCATTTCAAGAACGCGTACTGCCACCTTTCCTGCCACTGGCCCCTGCCAGTCAGCCCTGCTTCTTATAATTTGCCATTGCTTTCCTCACCTGCCATTTCATATGTGGCTGCCCTGTGCTGCCCATGCGTGCCATGCCAATTGTGTGGTTTGTTTTTGTTTTTGTTTTGTTTTGTTTTTTTGCTCTGTGTATGTTTTGGTTTCGTTTGGGGTTGCTTTTGACGATTTACTTTGTTCCGGTGTTCTGTCTTCTCTCGCCTGGCTGTGTGGGGCTACCTGGCCCCGCTGCTTGCCGCCTCCATAGATCCCCGTTGCGCAGCCCTCTGTCATGGACGACATTGAGGTGTGGCTCAGGACGGATCTGGTGAGACTTGACTTTTATATTTTGTGTGTGGGGTGTGGCAGGGCAGAGGCTCTTCTGAGGACAGGCCTCGGGATGTGCCACCGTTAAGGTGGGTGGAGGAGGGAGGTCAGGGTAGACAGGGATGCTGTAGTCCCCAGCTCATCGAAGCTTAGTTTCCTCTTCAATATAGCCTAGACCAGGGTGCTGCCTGCAGCCAGCTCCAGGCCTGGGAGGCCACCATGATAGATGCCAGCTCAGGGCACTGTCCTGCAGTGTGGGCAGGTCCCCCCCAGCACGCTACCACCCATGAGAACAGCCGGCTCCTAATATGCACTTGCTTCCTCCCCACTTTTTCTTTCAATTTCAAGGGTATGTGCGTGCTGAGGGCTTTTAGGGGAGTATTTTTGTTTTGTTTTGTTTTGTTTTGGGGATTTTCCTTTTTATTATTATTTTTATTTTTTGACAGTGCTGGGGTTGGAACTCATGGCCTTGTACATGCTAAGCACACACTCTACCACTGAGCTACACCCAGCCCTTATTTTTTTTTTTAATTTTGAAATATGCACACAGGTGAGCAGGGTTGTTTTAAATTCACAGTCCTCCCTCTTCCTGATATCTTCTAGTATTTTGGATTTAAAAGAACCCCTCTTCCGCTTGGGGCTGGTGTTGTGGCTCAGTGGTAGAGTGCTTGCCTAGCATATGTGAGCCATTGGGTTCGATCCTCAGCACCACATGAAAATAAATGAATAAATAAATAAATAAATAAAATAAAGGTGCTGTGTCCATCTACAACTAAAAAATATTTAAAAAAAAAAAGAACTCATCCCCCAAAAGCCATTATCTCCAACCTATGAGACAGGGTGAGAAGCTGAGGGTGTTATGAATCTGATAGTGGTAACAGATCCCTCCCTTTGTTCCTTACAGAGTTCTTTCACCCTCAACAGCCCTGGGAAGTGGCTTTCTCAGGGTCATGGGCTGGTTGGACTCTGGCAGATCTGGAGGCACCTGATCTCTTCCTCCTGGCTGTCTCCTTGTTGGGGGATCTTCCCAGAGCATTACCCCATGGCTGCTTTAATCTCAGGGTCAGCCTGGTGGCTGTGACTGATCACTCGGCCACCTCTTACAGGAGAACAGCAGGCCTCAGATTGGGGTTTCTCACTGCTTCCTCCCTGGGATGCCAGGCTTTCCAAAGACACTGCCAAGGGAGGCAGCCACCTAGCAGGGAGGTGCCAGGGGAGGGAGAAGAGGCCCCATGACATCTTTCCAAAGGGAATGCCTGGAAAAGAAATAGCTTTCCTCTCAGAAGCAAAGAAAGAAGGGCCAAGGCCCTTAACCTTATAAGGGGGACCCCCCAAGGTCCAAAAAAAGGAAAGCGACCTGTTCAGCAAGGCTACAGAACAGGTCAGTGGCAGGGATGGGAAGGGACCCAGGCCTCCTAACCCAGTGCAAGGTTTTTCATTCCTGATAGCCCCCCTTCCTGATGAGGCCTCTGCATGTGCTGTGTTCTCCAAAGAAAATTCAGTGTGATGTGCTTCCATTTTTACGTGTGCACACAGCCTCCATGGCCTCTTCAGAAGCCAGCAACTGGCATGGGATCTGGGCTGTGGGAAGAGGGTTGTGCAGCTCCCAGGAGGCTTCAGGACACTTCACAAGGGAAGCCTCCACTGCCCAAGCACCTCCTGAATGGCAGGCCAGGGGCTATCCAGGTGCTTTGCAGCTTCCAGCTGTTGGTGTGGACATGATCTTCCTAGAACCCCTGCACTGGCAGCGAGTATACCTTGCATAGAGGAGCACATAAGGGGACTCCAGTGCACCTTCTGCTCAGCCTCCTGTAGCCACCCCTGTCTCTCCCCAGAGCCTGAAGAGTGTCAGTGGGTGGGGCCTGCCCTCCTTGACCCAGGCCAGGACCTATCCTGCACCAATTTTGGATTTTTCTTTCTGGCCCTTCTGGGGAATCAAATCCTACAATCTATATAGCTTTTTGGTTTTCCTTTTTTTTCCAAACAAAAATTTCAGCTCTTCAAAAAGAGCAGTATTTTGCTATTACAGATATCTGGAAACAGAGAAATTAGAAAGTTTCACTTGGGCTGCCATGGGCAGTGCTGCTCTGAGTTTGGCTACAGGCAGGCAGAGGGGGCTGAGCAGTCAGGGTGGGGACCACCAAGCCCTAATACTTCTCTCTCTGCTCCTCCCACAGAAGGGTGATGACCTGGAAGAGGGAGTCACAAGTGAAGGTACAGTCCAGCCAGTGGCTTTGCAATGCTCCTGCTCCTGCCCCAGGCTCTGACACTATCACCATGGAACCTCTGTTGTCAGAGCCTCTGTGGGTGCCAGACCCTGAACCATTGCTTTCATGGGGGCTTTGGTCATGTCCAGTCTCAGGCAGATGCAGAGAGTGTCATTTCTCCCATCTTTAAGGGGAAACAGAGGTCAGGAAGAACACAACTTTCACAAGGTCATGGAGCTGGTGAACCCCCAGGTTCTCAATCTGTGCCCCACCTGTCCCTGCTCCTGTGGTCAGATGGCTCAGGATAGACCCACTGTGCTGGGTGACCCCCTTCCTTGGTGGCTCTTCAGCCCCTTCCTATTTCTGGTGAGGTGGGGCAGGTATTCCCTTCCAGTCTCAGTAGGAGTTCACTTGACTCTCCCTGCCCTGCCCCCAGTGCTGATGGAGGTGGGGAATAAAGTAGGTAGGTTTTCCAGCCCACAGGCCTTCATGGACCCTTCTCCCCATCTCTCCCCACAGTGTAATGCATGCAGCCCTCCCCACTCCCACTTGTCTTGCAGAAAGCAGAGGGGGAGACTGGGGTGGGGGCGTGGGGAGGGTTTCCCTGGGGCTGGTCCCCAGAAGCACCCATGCTCTGGCTGCTCTCCCTGTCAACTCTCTACCCCCTGGCTGGTGGCCCCATGGTGTTGTGCCAGCTGGAGCTGGAGGCATGGGAGTGCATGCTGGGGAGACACCTACTGGGAGATGTGGAGTGAGCTCTAAGGAACAGGTGGGCTGCACCCTCTGCCAACCCTGGCCCTTGTCTTGGTTTGTATTGCAGAGTTTGATAAGTTCCTGGAAGAAAGAGCCAAAGCTGCTGAAATGGTTCCTGACCTCCCCTCACCCCCTGTGGAGGCCCCCACCCCAGCCTCAAACCCTTCTGGCCGGAAGAAGCCAGAGCGGTCGGAGGATGCGCTCTTCGCCCTGTGAGCTGTTCTGCAGTTTGCCTCCACCATAGCAGGTTACGGCTTGCTCCCCCAGAGGACCCTGGGTACTGGCCACTCATCCCCACCCCTTACCTCCTCCTCTGCACACCTGTCTCTCCATGGAAACACCACTGTAAACACATCCCAGGCATCCCCCAGTCAGGGCCAGCTTTTACCACCTTTTCTCCAGGTGGTGGGACAGAGGCACTGCTGTGAGGCCCCGCTCTCCCCTACCCCACTAGGCTTCCCTGATTGTGTGTTCTCCCAGGAAGAGCCAGTGGCCTGGCCCCAGGTGGGGGAGCCCCAGGACAGTGTTCCTGAGCAGATCCCATGGACTGTCTCCTCCATCACCTGCCCACAGAGAAGAGGGTCAGGCCTCTGCCCACCACATGTGCCCTGCCTCTGCATGGTCCAGTGGCTTCCCTCAGGCATGCTGCCCACCTCTTCCAGAAAGGGTTTCATGCCACTGCCTCTGGAAGAGTAGGGCTCAGTTGGTTGTACTTACCAGCTCAGTCTCTGTCCATTGACTGTATGTCACCTTGTGACACCTTGGCACTTTACAGGGGGCTAGTGGGGTACCCACATGCGGGTCTCGTGTTCTTGACCCTCTCTCCACAGTCAGCTGCTAACCCAGGCCTTGTGCTCCAGCTGACTCAGCAGCTGAGCTTAGATCTGACTGGCCCCAGAAGGACCTGTCACTCGTGGTCAGGAGGGCAACATGCAACCTGTAGACAGTGGCCATGTGGCATGCTGATCAGGTAGCATTACCAAAAACCCTCTCGCCCCCTTTGCACACCCCGCACATTCAAACCCACATACATTTGGCTCTGGGTGTGCAGGAGGCACTGCTCTGACTTGCTTGGAAGTGACGCAGGTTTGCTACACTCCACACCTGGGGCTCTGGCCTGGCTTGTAGTAGCCTCCACACCCTACCTCCAGAGCCATCAGCAGACAGCACTGCACAGTGCCTGGAGGTTCCAAATGACCCAAGGGCCAGAACAACACTAAGGTCCCTGGCATGGGTCTTGGCCTCCTCCCCAAGCTATCCTGACAGCCTGACTTCCTCCCACCACACATGTCCCCTGGCCACTAATTTGCAGTCTCTCCCAAACAGACCTTGAAAGCTGACAGCCTGGGGCTAAGCGGATGGGGGCTGGTGACACCTGCTCCTGTCCTGTGTCCTCGCTGGTGTGTCCTTTGGCCATGAACTCACAGCGCTACCCAAGCCCTGGTCCAGCTGACAACCTTTCCTTCCCATGGAGTGGTCAGCCCTTCTCATCTGACAGGATGGCCCAGAGGATGCACCGCCAGAGCGCCAGCCCCAGCAGGGAAAGGAGGCCAGCTGCACACGTGCAGGGACAGTGACCAGGCTCTGGGAAGCATTTAGGGCCAAGACTGCAGTGAGGACCCTGCTGAATACCAGCAGGAACAGCCCCACCCCAGGATCCCATGCTCAGTCTAGTACCCCTCCAACCACCTCCAGAGACAAGGCCTGTGGTCTGGCTGGGAGCCCATCTGGCAGGACCAGCAGGGGATGTCAGTCCAGTTCTGTGGAGGATACCCAGGAAGCCCCTCCTCACAGCTTCCAGCCCTGTCCTCCTTGGAGCACATGTTAGTTACTCTTCTACTCTCTGCTCCCTGGCCCTCGGTCAGCACCTGCCCCCTCAGCATTTCTTGAGGACAGAGCTCCTGAGGCCTACTTAGATATAAAACTTCAAAAAGGAGGCTGACTTGAGTCAAGCTGAAGAGAAGGTGGCTTGGGTGGCCCAGAGGTCTCAGCTCTTTGAAAAGTCTGGAAGTCAGAACCCACCTTTGCCAGCCTGCCAGAGCTACAGGTGATGGCAGCCAGGTCACCTCCTTGCTTTGTGGAGGGTGCAGAGAGAAGGAGGGAGCTCTTTCTGAAGTGAGTGAGGCTGAGAAGGTTCCTGCTTGGGGTCCCCAGCAAAGCCCTGTGTACAGAGCTGTCCCTCAATCCCAGGTCCAGCTGGTTGGTGCAAATTGGAGAGGTTTGGCAGCCCTGTGGCAGCAGCTGGTATTGGACCCCTGTGGGCCAGCAGGAGGCACTAGCCATGCAGACTAGGTCCCCTGCCTTTGTGGCCTGGAGCTGGTGATTCAAACACCTGCTCATACATCCTGTCAGGAGGGAGTTTGCCCTACCTGTAGGCAGAAGCGACACAGGCCTGAGGCCCACACTGGAAGCAAGTATGGGTAGGTGCCCTGAAGGGCGCACTGCTAGGCTCTTGCAGGGCTGTTTTGTCTGAGATCTCTGGCTCCCACTCACACCCTGCCATCTGGGGAGCACAATTCTCAGGCCACCTGCTTAGGGGAGGGAGCAGAGCCCTGGTGGGAAAGCTGGACCCTGGCAAGCCACCAGCCTCAAGTGTTAGAAATCACAGATACAGTATGTACTTAATTACACTAAATTATTGCTGGGATTCCTCATAAGCACTAATTATACCTGATTATAGGTTAAAATATTTATTTTGTCAAAATATTTTCTTGGGGACATGTTTAACCTTTTTTGTGCTTATTGTGTGCTGAGATGTGAAAACTAACTATTTCCTCCTGCCTATCTTTTTGGCCAGCAGGCAACAGTAAATGGCACTATGTGCAGTTTGACCCCTGTGTGGTAGGCTCTGGCCTGCCTGCTGCAGAGTGGTGGTCCCTGCCCAGGTACATAGCAGTCTGGACTGTGGCCAGACTGAGAATGACCACTTGTTTATCAGTACATGCGGGACACACAGGGTTTCAGAGGTGAAAGGGCTCGTTGTCAGCCTGGGCCAGAGGGAAAGGTGACTGTCTTATGTCTATCCTCCCGTTTGTCTGTCAGCCCCTCTGTGAGTGACTGCGCCTTGGCTCACTGCCCTTCCCCAACCCCCACCCAGTGGTCTTAGGGCCTGTGCTGTTACTGCAGCCCCTCAGGAGGTGAGAACTGGGCACCCCATAGTATTTCTCAGCTCAGAGTGATGGCCAGGGCTCTGCAGGGCCCAGTGGCTGCAGTGCTCCTGTCCCTCTTCTTCCTTTCTGCCACTCTACCCCTACTCCTATTTCTCCTCCCTGGTTAATGCAGACACCCCTCTAGCTGGGACCCAACCTTCTGGATGGTTCAGGGTGGGTCATGGGCTTCCGAGGAGCCAGGTCAGCTCCCTAGCAGCTGGGGAAGAACACCATGAAGAAGTACTTGCTCTTAGCCCCTTGCACTGCCAGGTGGGCCTGTGAGATTCTCCATGGTCTACTGTCAGCCTGCTGTTGAGTCATGGGCTCTTCTTCCTGTTCACCCACATAGGGAAACAGTCACTCTCCCCAACCCATGAAGGAATATTTCTGCCCCAAAGATGCTTGGGTCCTGTAGTACCCGCCTCTCCCAGGCCCATCTCCAGCCCTTGCTGTCCAAAGGCGTTCAGGCCAGGCTTTCCTTCTGGCCACCAGACCCTAGGAGCAGCTGTCAACCCCTGCCTCATGACTGCTTTTGTCACAGTGTCCCAAATCTCCAGGTTCTCCTGGAGAACGGGGGATGGATCTTTATTTCCTGAAGTTTGCACTTAATTTGTGACTGTTCTAGGGATCCAGAAGAGGAATGTGTTGAGTCCTTCGTCCCCTTGTTCCAGAAGTCTGGTGTTTTTGTCACTGTCCTGTGTTTCTGTGGGTAGAGCTGGTTCTGGAGGGTGGGTCAGTGCTTGAACAGCTCAGAGGGACACTGGAGCGTCCACCTGCCCCACTGGCTCTCCTTCCAGATACCATCGCTCTAGTTTGGGTTCTTGCATGTAAAGTAATCTATAATAAATAAATACTTGAACAAACTGTTCCTGGGTGATCTTTGTGGAGTTGGCTCTGACCATCCAGGGAGCCTGCCAGGACAGACCACCTGCCTTTAATCAGTGGCTGCCATGGGACTGTGCTGGAGGGAGCAGCCAGGAATGCCCCATCCCTCTCCCCTGCTGCCCAGTTGCCTGGCCAGAAAAATCCCTACACTTGGCACAGCTAGGCATTGATAGTAGCAGCCATAAGGCTGCCACAGCCTGCCTGAGAACTCTAGGATCAGGTGCTATGGGTCTTCCTGTGTCTAACCAAAGGTCGCAGAGTGACTCAGGGAGGCCAGTCACCCTTGCCCAGAGCAAGCACCCCCTGAATCCACCTCGGCTGGGTTCCCACCTTTGGTCAGTTATCAGAATCTTCTGCAGAGCCTATGTCAGGCACTGCTCCAGGGTAGGTAGATCTTTCTTCCTCCCACTTTTTTTTTTTTTAATAACAACTTTATTGAGATAAAACTGACATCACCAGCTAGGCACACTGTCTACTTGGAAGCTCCTTAGGAGGCTGAGGCAGGAGGATCACAAGTTTGAGGCTAGCCTCAGCAAATGTTTTGAAATTTAAAAAAATAAAAGGGCTAGGAGTGTAGTTCAGCAGTAGAGGGCCCCTGGGTTCAATCCCGAGTACCACAATAAATAAAATAAATTTAAAATCATCACCCACAATTTACCCACTTAAAAGTGTACAATTGAGCAGTTTGGGGTATATGCACAGGACACAGGATTGTACAACCGTCACCACAATCAATTTTAGAACATTTTCACCCACCCCACTGCATGTGCCTAAAGAAACCCTATTTCTGCCCATCCCCTTAACGTTTCTCCCTTTTGAAAAGGCTCCTTGGGTTCCTTTGGGCTACCCTGTCTGGAGGTGGTGTATGTAGAACTTCACCTCAGCAGTCCTAGAGGCACAGAGACCCTGAAGGGGGTGCTGTGGGAGAGCCTGGAGTGCCCTGTGCCTTCTCCAAATGACTTAGTGGTACTGGGAGCCCTTTAATACCTTCCCCTCCTGGAGTTTAAGATCAGACTTCAAGTGGAGACTCATCACTGTCCCCTCTCTAGCATAAATGCAGAGACATCTGCCAGGCTCTCTGTGCAGGTGTGGAACCAAAGATTAGAAAGAGATGGATCCTTGCCTGAGGCTGCACAGGAATCAGTAGAACTAGCACTCAAACCCAGACTCACGCACTGGGCTGTGGAGCAATGGCAGGGAGAACACCATCTCCCAGACCAGCAGGCAAAGCCTGGGTGGAGGGCTCAGGATGGAATTATCTGCCTACTGACAGGAGGAAGGGCCAGGTTGGGATTCCCACCATCTCCAGCCCAGAAGCACTAGCACCCAGTGGGGCCACTTGCCACCCTGGGTCCCAGTGAGTTTTACAGAAGCCCTGCAGGTTTCTGGACAGCTGGGGTGAGCTAGAGGCCTTTTCACCCCAGGGAAAATAGGGGAGGGCATCTCTAAGATGCGGGGGTGGGGGGCACGGACCTAGATCCCTTTGAATGGGCACCATGGATCTTGAGCCCACTTTATGCCCCCAGCCCTATGCCAGACACTGTGACCTTGAAAGAGTCCTGAGCTGTGTCCCTGCCCTAAGGAAAGCATGTCAAACCTGAGACACCACCGTGGACTCATCAGGTCACCTGGTCAACTCGTGCTTTCAACCAGTGTCCCTGACGGCCTGCTCTGTGCCGGGTTGGTGCTGTAGGGGAGGGAGGCAAAGGGAAGGACGGCTCCAGTCTTGCCTTTGGGGAGCTGGGTTCCCAGAATCAAAGATAATCTGCAGCCAGGAAGCCCTGGAGTCCTCTCCTAGGGCCTTCAGGGAGGCAGGGCTCTGCCCTTTGGGAGTAGCTGAGCCCCAGTGCACTCTAGCTGCCAAAGAGCTGCTGCAGTGGGTAGGCCAACAGCAGGGGAGGGGAGGGCATTCATGCAACTCTGACTCAGCTGAGCAGCCTCCGGGGAGGGACTTCATGATCCCTGGTGGGCAATCACCAAAGTGCAGTTCCCCAATACAGAAATAGCTATTCCTAAAAAAGAGGGGTTATGTGGAAATATCAACGTTTAGCAGCATTAGAACTTCTTTGTCCATGATGAAGGGAGTTTGCAGTCCAAATTTCTGAGAAATTGAATATGGAATCTTTTTTGTTTGTGGTAGAAATTGGTTCCTTAGAAAGAGAAATTTACTGGTTTAAGTAACTGAATATCAGCCTCAGGAATAGCTGGATCCGATGCTTATGGATTTGATCAAGAATCTGCCTTTCTGTGTCTCTTGGCTTAGATTTCTCTGGGTTGGCTCATCTCTGTGGTTGACTGTAGGCTGCCTGCAGCTCCAGGCGGACATCCTACTGGCAGAGAAAATATTCCGCTTTCCCAATAGTTCCCATAAAAGTCCAAGAACTTACCTGAAAATCAGGTTGATAGCAGAAAAAGGACGAAATCTAGGTAGGCATGAATAATAGATGGTGGCTGTAGAGTGAATGGAGAGGGTCAGAGGTTGGCTGATGTTCCTGGGGGCACAGACTATGTCTCAGTGCTCCCTCCTCAGTCCTTATTTGCCTCTAGTCATGCCCTGAGAGGAAAGGTGCTCCTTTCCAACTGTAGTTTCTCTCTCCAGAAATCTGGGAGGGGACAGTGCAGGAGCACTGGTGTCCTGTAATAGCTCATGGCCATCTTCCCACTAGTCTCTGCCTGAGCACCTGAGAAGGGAATCTTTTTTTTTTTTTTTTCATTTTTCAACAAATATTTATTGATCTCTATTATGTGCAAAGTGTATTTCATGATATCAGACATACAGTGGACAAGTTCCCTACCCCTCTTTTTTTTAATTTAAATTGTTAGTTTTACAGACTGCATTTTGATTCATTGTACACAAATGGGGTACAACTTTTCATTTCTATGGTTGTATACAATGTAGATTCACACCGTTCATGTAATCATACATATACATAGGGTAATACTGTCTGTTTCATTCCACTATCTTTCCTTCCCCCACCCCTCCTGCCCCATTTTCCTCTACACCATCCAAAGTTCCTTATTCTTCTCCCCTCCTCCCGCCACCACCCCTCATTATGTATTGTCATCCACTTATCAGAGAAAACATTCGGCCTTCGGTTTTGGGGGCTTGGCCTATTTCACTTAGCATGATATTCTCCAACTCCATCCATTTACCAGTAAATGCCGTAATTCCCTACCCCTCCTGAGTTTACATTCCTGTAAGGAAAGACATGTTTGGGGACTTGAGAAGGGAATCTTTGCCGCCCATTTCTTTTCCAAGAAAAGGGTCTTTGGCTGACTGTGGCCTATAATCCCAGCCACTCAAGAGGCTAAGGCAGAAGGATCTCAGATTTGAGGTCAGCCTAACAAGGTGTCTGGTTCTCTGGGAGAGGTTCTTGTGGAACCTCCCCATAAGGACTCTTATTTTCTTGTAGTACTGGGGATAGGCATGACTGACCCAGAAAGTCCATCAGTGTATTTCAGAGGGGCCCCCAAAGGGGCCTGTCCAGGGCCTCCAAGGCCAGACCCTCATCCCAAGAAGCAAAACCTCTAATCTGTAATCGGAGTCAGAGGGATTTTTCTGGAAGTTGAGTGGACTCCATGTCTGGGGCCATCTTCTTTCCCATGTTACTTTAAGAGCAAACTGTGTGGGGTCCTGGGTAAATTACTGTCCCTCTCTGGTCTTCACTCTCTGATTGTGGGTGGTAAACTCAGTGCCTACACTCATTTATAAATGAGGAAAGTGGGCTGGGTGTGACATCAGGGAGAGGGAGAGACCATAGGAAAGGAGCTGACAAACCCTGACTCAAGGGGCAGCTAATTTTCAAGTCTAAGGTTGACCCACAGTTCCACTAAAATTAAAAAAAAAAAAAAAAAAAAAAAAAGCAGCAATACAGCCATGAGGAAAATTTTCTTCTTTTGACAATTCAGTCATAACTCACTTATGACTGCATTTGGCTGATGGGGGTCAGATGATGCCTGTGGTTGTGTCTTCCTGCCACCAACTAGACCCACCCTGTTCTGTGACTCCCCTTCAATATGCACTTGGCCTTTGCGCAAACAGCTAGGGAGTCCCGGGGTTCAGGAATCCCATTCCTCATCCTCTCAGTCTGAATCTCACACTCACTGTGCAACAGGCCTGGGGCTCAACCAGCTCTTGTGTGGATCCATCAAGTGACTTATGAGGAGCTGGGTGTGCCCGCCAAGGGTCTGAGCCTCCATGGGCAAAACCAGTCACGGGGGCTCAGAAAGGACTAGAAATCACTTGTCCAGCTCACAGCAGAGACCAACTGGAATGAGGCCACATCTAGGACCAGAATCATCTATGTCACGGTCATCTGGCTCCATGATATACAGAGTGATGGAGGGAAGAGAACCCTGGTCTCCTCTTACTGCCTGGTGATGGGGGACATAGTAACCCAGGCACATTCAGTTCAGCTCCTGCAGCAATGATGATAAATGGGGCCAGGGAGAGTGGCAGGGGGCTCCGAAAGCAGTCTCACTAGCCTAGTAGACCCTCGTAAACGCGGGCCCCTCCAAAAGTAACCAGCTGCAGGCACCTGGGGCATGGCTTCGCACCACCAACCCAACAGGTTACCTAAGCAGACTCTGCCCGCGCTGAACGCCTGCTCCACAGGACTGGGAACCATAGCAGCTACCTTTCAGTTTGTGTGACGCTCGAGGACCAAGTGGAAGATGCGAACTCTGTCTCCCACTGGATAAAACCGAGGTCAGGCAAGGGAGCGGACTTAGTGACCTGGGCGGAACCCCACGCTCCGGGAGCGCCCGCACAGTCCAGACAGCAAGGGGCCGCCGGGGCCGTCCCCGTCAGCCCACTCCGGAGCTCGAGACGCCCACCTGGCTCAGTCCCAGCCAGGTGTCGGGCAGAAAGCTCAGGCCCAGCCCGCTAGCGCCGGCCCCTAACCGCCCCCGGGTCGAACGCGCGCGGCGCATGTGACCCAGGGCCCGGCTCCCGGGAGGACGCGCTGACGCCGCGTCACCCCATTCCGGCCCGGGAGCCCATTGGCTGCGGTGGCCCGCGGGGGCGGTGCTCGTCTGGCTCTGTGCCCCGACTCCCGCGGTCTCCAGCCGCAGACCTGCCCTGGCCGCGTGCGCGTGAAGCCCGGCTTTCCGACCGTCCCCAGTCATGGCAAAATCAGGGCAACAGCGCTGGGAGGTCCTGGGCAGGTCGCCTCACCTCCTTGTGCCTCAATTATCTCATCTGTAAAATGGGATGGGGACAGTTCTCTTCAGGCTGTTGGGAGGAATGAACGGGTTAATACAAGGAATGTATTTGCACGCCATAAGTACGCTCAATGGCTCAGTGATTACAGACAGTGGCCAAACCTGCCGACTGAGATCACTGTCGGCCAGACTGGGATCCCGCCCACTCCTGGGTACACCAGGACCGAAAGATTTGTGCCCTAAGCGCCAAGGCTCAGAACTCCCCAGCCAACAATGACCTGAGGATCTTATTTGGAGGTCTCGGGATCCTTGAGAGGAGGAAAACCCACCAAGATGAGCAGGTTCCCCTGAAAACCTGGAACCCCTAGCCTGGCTCGCGTATTGCTGGTTGCCGGGTGATCCGAGGCTATGGGGCAAAGATTCGTTTTGGTAGCAAAGACACCCTCACCCCTTACAGGGGGCTTCAGCCAAGCTTCCATTTCAACTGGCTTTTCTGGTCTGGGGTGCAGTCCTCAGCTGACCTTGCCTTACCTTTTTTCCCCCTCTCCCGAATTCCTGCAGTTTTGGAGTACATATTTATTGAGCTGTGCTCTTCACATATGTGAGAACACTGAAAGCACATCTGATGCAATCGATGACTCTAAAACCTTACCTGCTTTGGCAAAGTGACAAAGCTGAGCTAAGACTCAGGAAAGTGAAGTGATTCCAGGTCACATAGCAAGCATATGAAAAACCAGATCAGCTGAGTGAATAAGGCGGTCCTGAGCTTAACCCAGCACCTCCTACCCCAAACCCTTTCCTTAGGAAGAGTATTTACATTTTCAGGGAAGCTACCAAAGGAGAGGGGTGGAAGGATGGACTGAGCAGCCAGTTGTGCTCCCTGTGTTCCCTAGCAGAGGCTTATCTTGAGTGGGGCTACTTGTTGATATGGTTTGGAGACCCCCATGGCTCCTGGCCATCCTGTTCTGGGTAATTTTCCATAGCAGCCACTTCCAGGAAAAGAACTAAGAGGATTGTACTTCCAGGCTGAGCCCCAGGGACTTGGGCCTCTCTGGCCTCTCTTGACCCACACACCCCATCCCCTTCTAAAGTATAACACTAATTTTAATTCTGGTGTGTGTGTGTGGTGGGGTGGGACATGAGGGTGGCCAGACAGGCTATATCTGGAGTTGGCACAGCAATCTTCAGGATGGCTGTCTCATTAGAGGCTCCAAATCCTTATTCTCCATGACCACTCCCCACCAAGGTACCCTCCTCTCTCTGTTGCAGATTTCCAGAGACTGACTTTCAGATACCTGAATTTCAGTTCTGGTTTATTTCAGTTTACCTCCTAGGGACCCCTTTCCCTCTCCCCTACCTGGCCTGGCCTGGTTCTGTCCCTGACATAGGGCCCAGGGTTCACTTCTAGCCCTCTCCTCTGCCAGGCTGCTTACTCTGTAGTTGCCAATCCTGTCATGTTCCAGGATATCTGGGCTCAGGTCTAACATATAGTCCACCTCTTCCTCATGGTGGTAGATCCCAGAAACATGCACCAAATTTGTAGTCAGACAACCCTGAGGGGTCCAACCCTACTGCTCCCTGGGTAGCTGTGTGACCTTGGGCTGGTCACTGTTTCTCTAGGTCATCTGGGTACTGGCTTCTTCCTTCAGAAGCTACTGGCCCTCAAGCCCTTCTGGTTCGCATCTCCTTCTCCTGCCTTCACAGCTGTATCTGGTAGGAAATCAGATTAAGACAGGATGGGAAATTCTAGCTTTCACTAGGCTCTCCCCTTGACCACTCCCCTTCTCTGGAGGTCAGTATTCTGGTTCCTAGGCTGATCTCAGGCTGTGTTCCCCACATCATTCTTAATCTCCCAGCCAGCCTGTGGAGAGGCATCATTAGGTCCCTATTACAGAGGAGTAAGCAAAGGCACAGAGTGGTGATGTAATTGGCCTGAAGCCACAAAGCAGGTCTGGAAAAGCCAGGACCAGAGTCTGTCTTGTTTCTAAAGAGTCAAATCTAGGAAGTGAGGTTTGTAGGGTCTCCCTTGCCCTCCTCAGTAGAGACCTCTGGGATAGGCCCAGTCTTGAGGTTTCCACTCAGCCTCTTTATTTGGTGCTGGAGAAACTGAGGCCCAGGACTTCGGTCTGCCCTGGAAACAGGCAAGTCTGCCAAAGGCTACTGTGCGTGAGGCTGGATATACTGAATGACTGGTAGGCACTCTGAGCGCAGGTTTGTAGGGCCGTCTGGGGAACAGGGGGGTTCACCCTGCTCTCCCCACGGGGGGCGTGGCCGTAATCATGGAGGGCGGGGCCTCTTGCCCGCCCCGCCCCAGCCTCGCCCGCCCAGCGGAGCGGCTGCCTGGGGAACCCAGTTTCTGAGGAACTTTTCAAGGCCGCGGGGCCACTACCAAGGCCGGGGCGGGACGCTAAAGCTCGGCGCTCTCTGGGACCGGCCAACTGCGGCGGCGGGCCTGGCGGGCCGCCCAGAGGCGGCAGCTGCACCATGGAGGGGCCGTCCTTCGGCGAGACGGCTCTGGAGCAAACGCTGGCTGAGCTGTGCGAGCTGGACACGACACTGCTGACCGACATGGAAGGTGCGTTAGTACGGGGGAAGCACGGGCGGCACTCGGGCCTTTGTCTCCCCAGCCCACGCGGGGCGCTGCGAAGCGGTCGGCGGCTCGGTGCTGTGCACGCGGGGCTCCCCCGCGTCTCTGGGCTGCGCTGTGGGCCTCGAGGTCCCGCGCCTTCCCGGCGCCCGCCATTGATTGGCGTCTGGCGCAGCGCGCTGGAGTGCTGGCCTGTGGGGGCCGCACCTCGCCGGGTCCTTTGGCGACTCGGGTCGGGGCACGTGCGTCTCCATGTGTCCGGGGCTCTGTACCGCGCGGTCGGCGAGTCCCGGGTCCAGCAGCGGCGGAGGCTAGAGCTTGGGACCCGGGCGTCGCCGAAGCCCCGCCCCTGCCCCGCCGTGACGTCAGCGGGGGTTACTCACGGTCATTCCCTCCGGCCTAGAGTTCAGCGCTGCAGGAGCTCCTGCGCACGCGCACGGTGCTGCATCTAGACCTCCCTTCCCCTCCCGTACAGGTTTCCCGTGTAGGACCGCCATCGCTTCCGTGCAATTTATTGAGCATCTACTGAATACCGTCCCAGTCCTAAGCACTGAGGGCTCACAGACAGATCCAGGCCGTCCCTCTTCTTGGGAGTACAAAAGTTCCCCAGGAAACCCACAGACTGGTATTTAGTTTCACTTTGACTGGGGCAGGGATGTGGCTACTTTGAGTCGCGCGGTCTGGAGAGGTCTCTTCGGGCTGACTTGAGCCCTGGGACCAATGGGAAAGACTGTTTTCAGGCTGAGGCCCAGGCAGGGGTCCTGAGGAAGGACCTAAGTTTGAGGAGTTAGTGGAGGGCTTGTCCAAAGGGAATGAGCCTGGCCCACTGGGGACCAGAGCAGAGCAGTGGCGCCCACTTACATCCATTAAAAAAATTTTTTTTTTCAGTGCGGGGATCAAACTCAGGTTCTCCCACATGCTAGGCAAGCGCTCAACCACTGAGTCACACTCCAGCCCTCTTAAACTGTATATACCATTCTGTTGGTTATATCCAGAAAGAGTTGGGGGCCAACCGTGGCAGCAGGTGCTAGTTAGGAGTCTGTAGCTTCCACTTCCTAGATGGTGAAAAGCGAATCCCCACAGGAAATTATCCTTCATGGTTGCTATGCAGGAGTTTTAGAAACACGGACTCCATGGCACTTCATTGATGGGGAAGTTGAGACAAAAAGCACAGCACCCAGCTGCCTGGAGTCTCAACCTGGATGGATATGTCCATGGAGACTGTGGCCACCCTGGTGTTGGCAAAACTGACACAACTAAGCCACCCCAAATCCTGCCCTACTGATTCAGCTAGAAGTTCTGTAGCTCTGTGCCCAATGGGCATAGTCCGAGAGTGCCATGACCAAGTTGGGAGTATGTGGGCGTTTGGGTTTAGACTTGAGCCTGAACACAATTTACTTCCTTTGCCATCTTGCATAAGCCCTCTCACCTGCTTAGCCTCAGTTTCCCCTTCCAGAAAAATGAAGATACAAGAGCTTCCCATAGAGGAGCTGATACTGAAGTGTGTTCAGGCCTCTGGTCTGTCACATATCTTTCTCACTGATTCGTGGATAGAGACATCATTGACTGAGGCAGGAGGGTCTTGAGTTCAAAACCAGCCTCAGCAACTTAGTGAGGCTCTGAGGAACTCAGCAAGGACCTCTTTTTATATAAAATATGAAAAAGGGCTGGGGATGCAGGTTCAGTAGTTAAGCACCCCTGTCTTCAATCCCCAGTACCAAAAAAGAAAAGAAAAAAAAATCATCCCTGTAAGTAGCCATTGCAGGAGGCATTTAGGGGTCAGACAGATAAAGTGGAGACAACCAGGGCCCTTTGAGAACCAAGGATCTCCCTCTTATTGGGATGGGGACCGAAGTCTTCCCACTCCATCAGAGGAGTTCTCAGTTTTTATTCAAACTTTCTGTTCTTTTTCACAATGACACAACACATTGTTTTTCATTGTAGAACAATTAAAAAGCACAGTGGACAAAAAGAAAATCTTTCCTAAAACCATCACCCAGAGATGAACTACGTGTGTGTGTGTGTGTATGTGTGTGTTGAGATGGCTGCACATTCTTCATCCACTTTTTAAAAACTGTATCAAGGTATAATTTACATACCATAAAAAAAGCAAAGAGAAAATAATAATTATATAATTTATATAACATTTTATGGAGCTTGGGTTGTGGCTTAGTGGTAGAGAGCTCACCTAGCATGTGTGAGGCCCTGGGTTTGATCCTCAGCACCACATAAAAATAAAATAAAGGCATTATATATCATTTTAGGTACATCATTTTGGTAAATTTACTGAGTTGTGTGACCATCAGCAATTGTAGAATATTTTCATCACCTTGGTAAGATCTCTTGCGCCTGTTTGTAATTCCTCTTCATTCTTCTTTACAACTGCAGACAACCATGACTATTTTTTTTTTTAAATAAATTAGAATAGGATCCATTGGTCACAGATTGGAACCCTCTTTGCTCGTATCTGTGGCCACAGAACAATCAGGTTCCCTCATTTATCTGCCTGATCCCCTGTGGATGGACATCTAGATTCTGGATTGTTTTTGTTCTATAAACTGTGCTGCACCCTGAGGCCAATCCTTGTCCAGATCCTCAGTGAGTTCCATAGGATGAGGATCTGGGAGAACTGCTGGTTAAAGACCTGAATGGTGCTTTTGAAACTTCTAGCAGGCTTAGAGCTGGGAGGGCTCTATAAGGTCTAGAGATATGGCCAGGTGTCTGAGAGAATGAGGGTTGAAAGGCATCTAAGCAGCATTTGGAGTTCCACGATGGGGAGCTGGACTGATGCTAGAGGCAGTGGGGAGAGGGGTGGGAGTGGGGTATGTTGTCTTGTGTGTTAGAAGTTTCCTCTGGTGGCTGGGGTGGAGGATCATAACATGATTATAAGTCACATTGACTGAGCACTTATTGTGTGCCAGGCTCTGTGTTGATGATCTCATTGAATCCTCCCAACAGCCCCAATTGGGTAAATTTACGATCTTTATCTTATAGATGAAGGCCTTGAGAAACAGAGAGGGTAAATGACTTGCCCAAGGTCACACAGTCACAGCACAGTAGAGCCAGTATTCAGCCCCAGGCTGTGGGCTCCAAAGCTCCTGAGATTTCAACTGCTGGCTCCTAAAACAGGGTGGGCAGTTGGGGGAAGTGCCCTCCATGGGATTTTTTTTCGGGCCTGGGAGTGGATCATAGAGAGGCTCAGAGTGGCTTTTGAGCCAAGAGACTGAAAACTGGCACCAGGGGCCTTGAGTCCCAACCAGCCCTGCTACCTGCCTCTACCAAACTGTCTCATGTGAGTGGATTTTGGGGTGGGGCTACCACTGGAGGCCTCATTTCTGTGGGTGAGGGTGCTGCCCTACGACAGTGTGCCCTGGGATCGGACCAGCCACTGCACCCTGACCTCAGGTGATCTCGACCTCCTCCCTTCCTTGCTCCCTACTGGGGGTCCCTTGTGGATCTGGAGAGAGAAGGAATGAGAGCAGCCCTTACACATGTTGGGGATTATTATTAAGCCTGTGGCAGACTTCACCTCCCTGCTGAAGATTAATTTATCAGATCTTGCACAAGTTTAAAAGTGCAGAGGAGGTGAATGGAGACAGAGTTCTGGTTGGGGGCCAGGAAGGGGACCTCTGTGTCCCCATTGGAGACTGAGGCCCAGCTGAGGGGTCACTGTGG
Organism: Sciurus carolinensis; assembly: GCF_902686445.1. Taxonomy (NCBI): domain Eukaryota; kingdom Metazoa; phylum Chordata; class Mammalia; order Rodentia; family Sciuridae; genus Sciurus; species Sciurus carolinensis. Next base: position 40,963,906 of record NC_062215.1, on the reverse strand, counting down.
GAGCTCTGGGCAGCCCAGAGTCTTTGGTGATGCACACTCACTCTCCTACGTGGATACCTCCATGTCTGCGCTGTCCCTCAGACCCCAGATGTCTGCCAAGCTCTGGTCAAGTGTAGCTTCCTGGTAAGCCCTCCTGGGTCTCATCTCAGCCCTGCACCCCAGTGCCACCTCACCCCGAGTGAGCAGAGCTCTCCCTGCCCTGATGTCCCTCCCTCTGTGTCCAACCCCACCCCTGGGGACCTTGTTTCCAGCCTTTGTCTGGATCCAGACACACCCTTGGTGGAGAGGGCACACTGGAAGCCTCTGCCACCAACACCTCTCCCCAGGGGATCTCAACTCCCTTTCTAGTCCCGCCAAGCACAGGTCCTCCTTAGAACACAACTCTAGGCCCGTTACTGCCTAGCTTTCAGCATAAAACTCCCCAGGTCCCAACCATCCGTGGCTCCCCAGTGCCCCTCAAATAGTGTCCTATTGTCTCAGCATGGCACTCAAGATGTGCAAGGTTTGCCAAGCCTGCCTCCCCTGTAACATTGCCCACCCATTCACACTGCACATCTCAGGCCTACCCCTTCTCTCTCACCTCCATGTTCAGAGCCCCTCAGGAGTAGAGCCTGAGAGGAACCTGTTCCTCTTCCCATGCCTTTTTCTGCCTCTTGGTATCTGGTCCAGCTTTAATCCCAGCCTGGCCATGAACTGCTTTCTCTAGGGAAAGTATCCTGTCTCTGTGAACTACAGGAGTCTCCTTTGAAAAACAGGAAATGGTGACTATCAGATTTGCTGTCTTTGAGTCCCTGAGAGTTCAGTCCTAATTCCTCTGAGGCTACAGGGTTGGGGGGATGGAGAGGAGGGTGCTGGGAGTGGGCCCAAGGAGGCAGGTGGCCAGGTGACCGGGAGTTGCCTCTTGCCTGACAGTCACTTAGCCGGACACAAACATCCTAAGTGACCTAGTCAGACCAGGTGAGCTCCAAGCAGGGGTTACTGCCAGGCCTGGGATTTGGACTTTGCCTGCTGACGGGTATAACCCAGGTTGGAAGTGTCTCTGACCTTGTCTCCCGTCAGCCACATGCCCTGTGGATATGCTCTTTGACCATGGGAGCTGATAGGGACTGCACAGCAGTGAGCCCTGCATCCTATGTATTCCACAGAAGTAGTTGGGGTCGCGGGGGACTTCTAAACATGTTAGGGGCTCTTGGCAAGAGGGCAGGGAGTCTTAGAGCTGGCTTCAGGTGTGGAGCCCTCTGGGTTTGGGGCTTGTTAGCAGTGGGCCAGGGCTGGGAATCGCTATCCCACTCCCAAAATTTTGTGGCCTGGAGATTTTCCCTCCAAACTGACCTCCCCAACAAGCTTTCTCCCAGGAAACCTTGCATCTCCAGGTAGTTCCTACCAGGCTGGGGGATGGATCCTAGGGCTCTTCACAACCATCCTGCTGTGTGACCTTGAGCAAGAGCCTTGACCCTTCTGACCTTTAGGTTCTTCTCAATATAAGGGGAACAGTACTAGAACCAATTTCTTGAAGTTGTGAGGATCAGATGTGCTAATTTAGGTCAAAAGCATAAGCTGTATATGACACATAGTAGGCCCTCAACAGTGCCAGTTATTGTTTTTATTATCACTGTTTAGAGTGCTTACCCAGTACCTGATGTTTGATATGTTTAGCTCAACAAATGTTAGCAACAGTAATCCAAGGAGCTTGTGCTAGAAGTTTCCAGAGTGTTCCAGGCTACGGTTCCAAGTTCTGAGCACTGGCCATGTGTTGGTTCTGACTCTGTGCATGAGACAAGGTCAGTGAGGAGCCCTCTTACGGGAGGATAAGCACCCTGTCCTTAGCATCCATTGAAAGTGGAAGGAGATGGTGTCTCTGTGCACTATACAAGTTGGGATTCATTCCCAGCCCCTCCAGCTGCCAGCCTGGTCTGACCCAGGCCCAGTGGCAACTCAGGTGGGAGAAGGAGCCACAGGGAGGCCAGGCCCCTTGGCATTGCTTTTCTGGGAGCCCAGCTGGGGAGGCTGAGGTAGCTTGTGTTTCTCAGTCTCCCACAGTTGTTGGTTCCCTGCATGAAGCACGTTAAGGTGGCCTTGGAAATGCAAATGAAGTGCCTTTGAGGTTCCAGTCATATAGCTCTGGCACTAAGCAAAGCAACTAAAAGTGCATAAAAACAATAAAACCTAGTGCTGGTGATGCTGAGCAAATGGATGGCATTGCAGATATGGTTGCAAAGGGATTTATCTTTAGAAAGCAAAGTGCCTCTAAAATGACATGCTGCATTTGCTTTGGGTTTAAAACAACACAAATGGGAGAAAAAAAATTATAAGAAAGGAACTGCATTGCTATTGAGTCTGGAAATAATTGCTCAACAGCAAAAGACCACCCCAAGTTAGGGTGAATCAGTGGGGTGGTCCCTTGTTGTGTTTCAGTTTCTGGAATGAAAAATATGTGTACTGCAACCCCCCCCCCCGCCCCAACTCAGACCAACTGTTGGAAATGCTGTTGAACAACATCTTGCTTAATCACCATATCGCAGCTTATATTAAGGATCACTGAGCACACCCATAGATCAGGGAAGAGCCCCGGGGGGAAGAGGACATGTAACTGTTTTACAGGACAGTATGGTCAGTGTCCTAGGAGTTGGTGCATGGAGTGGTCCAGATGAGAGAAGATTCTGAGGTGACATTGGAGTATTTTTGAGGGAACAGGAATTTGCCAGGTGGACAGAGAATAGTGGGAAGGGCATTCCTGGCAGAGAGAACTGCCTGGGCAAATGCACAGTGGCATTAAGGAGATGGTATGTTCAGAGAGCAGGCAAGGAGAATGAGACTCTGCTGGAGCTGGGTCAGTGGAACCTTGTGGCTGGAATACAGCAGGGGTGGTGGTGGAAGTAGCCTGACTGCAGTCTGCAGTCCACACCAACCCCACAGTAGTTCCTAATGGGCTCAGGCCTGTGCTGGGTAAGGCTGGGGTCACAGAACTGGTTCAGATGTTGGCCCTGCCTTGAGGGAGCACAATAGAAACTGGCTCCAACTTTGGCAGGGGGAGGGGCAGAGAGAGTGGGCCAGGGAGTGGGGAATGATTAGGAAGGCCTCAGGGAGGAGGCAGTGCCCGAGCTGAGCCATAAAGAACTCTGTGTTGTTTCCGCTCTGTTCTTGCACTATGCACACACTTACCAAGCTGTGACAAGTGACGAAGGCAGGTTGGGACAGAATCAGGCTGGAGCTGGGCTCACTCCTGGCCCTGGCAGGCTAGGGCTGCAGAGTAGGCTTTGGGGTCAGCAGATCTGGGTTTAAGTCCCAGATTCTCCCCTCACCAGTGGAGGGACCTTGGGCACATAGTCTCCTCTGAGCCTTAGTTTCCTCATCCATCAAGAGGGCCCATGACCAGGTGCACCCAAGGCCCCAGCCATTGGCCCATCCTATTCCAGGAAGAACAGGCACACACTTGTACCCCCAGGGCATCTGGGAGCACACAAAGGGCAGCCTGTGCCCCTGTTGCATACATGACCAGCCAGAGGATGCCAGCACCTGCTGATCTGAATTATCAAGAAGATCAAGGAGGGGCTTGTGGGAGCTGAAGGATGCTGGGCAGTGGCAGGCAGGTACAGCCACTGCTCCCTGGAGATGGGCAAGTGCCCAATCCTGCAACCTCCATCCAGCAGGCAGAGATGGTATGCTCCAGGGGTCCCAGGAACCACCATCCTGTGTCCTCCCTTGAAGGTGTTGTCCCACTGACACCATTTACCCTCAACACAACCTTTAATGTGCATTGCATGGGCCATTTGCACATTTCTGAGAATCAGTGTCTGGCTCAGGTGACAGAGCCAGACAAACTTGGATTGGAATCCCAATTCTATGTCTGCCTTTCTGACCTTGCCCCCCACTCCCTTTGCTGCAGCCTTCACATCAAGCTTGCTCCCACCTCAGGCTTTTACACTCGCTCACTCTTCTCTCCAGGATATTCTTCCTCACTTCTGACCCTGTTTCACTCAGGTTCCACTCAGATGCTCAGGCAGGGCTGTGCGACCACCTCATTTACATGTTTGGGGTTCAAGGACTTGTGTGGGTTGAACAGGTTGTAGACTTCTGTGATAGAGCTGGGTTTTCTGCAGGTTCATGGCATGAAGCCCTTTCAGGACTTTTGTCCTAGATTCACAGCATAAATAGGCCAGAGTCATTAAAGGCTGTTCCTCCTTGGCCTTCAGAGGGAACCCTGGAGGTAGAGCCAGGAGGGGGTTCAGGTTTTCTGGATGGATCTTTTCTTTCTTTGGTACTGGGGATTGAGCCCAGGGGTACTTAATGGCTGAACCACATCCCAGCCCTTTTTAAAAAATTCATTTTTATTTTGAGACAGAGTCTTACTAAGTTGTTTAGGGCTTTGATAAGTTGCTGATACTGGCTTTGAACTTGTGATCCATCTACCTCAGCCTCCTGAGTTGCTGGGATTATAGGTGTGCACCACCACACCCAGCTTCTTGTTAGAGCTTGATAGAATCTGGGCAGGAGAGGAGAAGGGGAAAAGGAGTCAGGTTTGGGGATGGGCTTCACAAGCCTGGAAGATGAAAGATTCGGAGAGCATCTGGACCCACTGAGGCCTAGAATCTGGGCCATCCCCTTTTCCCTACATTTAGAGCATGTATAGAGACCAAAAGTGCTTCTCAGTGTCCACCGGCAGCCCAGAGCTCAACTCCCAGCAGATGGTCCACAGTTAGGGTACCATGGGTGTGCTTTTGAGACTTAACTGTCTTAGTCCTAGGGTAAGAACTGGGGTGAGACAAGAGGTGTTCCCTTAAATTTACACCTAGGTGCCCACTTGCCTCACCCTAGGCCAGCCCTGTTAATTCCTCATTAAAAAAAAAAAAAAAAAGTCTCAGTCAAATTGTTATAGAGCTTGAACTTGAATATTACAAGGGTCAGACAACACACTACTTGACTTTCCAGTTCTAGCTGATTCTAGTTGGTGCAGAGGAAACCTTTGTTGAGACCCTGTTGGGTGGTGGGTGCTTTGCATACTTGCTCTCCCAGAATCCTCATCCCTGGAGATTTGAAGGACACAGGACCTGCAGACTCAGAGAGGGGGAGTGACTTGCCTCAGGACACACAGCAAGTAAGAGCTGAAGGAAGAGCAGGCCCTGGCACATGGCTCCAGATCCTCAGATTGGCTACATCTTTAGAGGGAAGCTATGGGGCTGGCTCTCAAGTTTCCATCCAGGACTTAACTATGGCCGTCAGCATCTGCAGAAATGGGCCAGCAATGGCTCCAGGGGAATCAGGTGGGGTCTAATCAGGCCACAAGTTTCAGGGAATGGCTTTACCTTCACAAAGCCACTAGGTGCTTGAGAGAATTTAGACTCTTCCCTGAACCTGCTCCTTAGCTTAGGCTGTGCCCTCTGCGTGAAGGCCAGCCCTGCTTGCCAGAGTCACATTCCTTTTCTTGGGAGCCTCCCTTGAGTCTTGCACCTCAGGAGGTCAGTGAATAACTGTCCTCTCCCTTCCTCTTCCTCAGTCCAGATAGAATGGGGGCACACAGCAGGGAGGTGGGAGAAATAAAAAAGCAAAAGGGTAGAGAGGACAGGGCTTGACATCCTCCCTGGTGGCGCTAGTCCTGCTGTCTCAGGAGAGTTTCATATGAGCATCTGCCTGTTGGTCCTGCCACACTCTAGGCTTCAAAACTGGGGAACAAAGTAATGAAAAGACCAAGTCAGGGTAGTCAACTTTTGGGAAACTCCTGCCTGGAACCCAGACCTCTGTGTCCTTTTGGGCCAGGACTCTTCCTTTTCTTATTCATGTGAGGTCAGAGTCTTTTCCAAGAGCAATGCTTTGTTTTTATTTGGGGGTGGAGGTGGAGCATGTGAGCACCCACCGCTGACCAGAGGAGGAAGTGGAGGTGCCAGAAAAGACTTTTGTTGTCCTTCAAACCTCCCACGAGACCATGAAGGAAGAACCTGGGAAAGTGGTGGGGGCAGGGTATATGTGAGCAAAACATGGCTGTTTTCTTCTGAAAAGGGAGAGAGATTGGGGCACAAGAGACCCCAGCATCCCAACATCAGCTGCAAAGACACTGGGCTGCAGGATTCAGCCCTCCCACGTTGCAGCAGAATGGGGACTGTCCTTGCAATTTGAAGCCAGACTCTGGTCATTTGTCTGAGTGTGTTGAACTTTTACCTTTGAAAGAAGGGGAGACAGGCTTAGGCATCGCCACTCTACAAACCCTCAAAGCCTGTCACCCCTGCCTTTCTCACCTTCCGTCTCAGGGACTGGGTCCCCTCCTGGTTTCCTAGGACCCTACAATAAGAAGTGGGTCAGTCTTGGCAACTATTCGGGGCTGTGAGACCTAGAAGTGGGGTGCTGACTTCACTGACCCTGCAGAGGGACATCTGAGCTGGGAGTTAGGGTACCCAAATTTGGGCCAGGGGTTCCCTGCTTACTCTAAACTGCAGTTTTCCCCAAGCAACCTTCTGGATTGAGATTATCAGACCTCTCCTTGGGGTGAGGGTTTAGCCCCACACTGGGGCTGCTCCTTAAGTGAGAGGTCCCTGTCCCCACCGCGGGCAACATTTGGGAGCCCTGGGCCTTAATTCAGCGCCCCTTTTTTCTCTCACTTTTGCCATTCAAGCCAGGGAGATATGCTTGTCCTATTGCCTGGGGTAGTAAACTGAGGCTTGAGCGGCGGGTGTCAGTGAGCCAGCAATTTGGAACACAGAGCTCGGGGTTTTGGAGCATCCCTGCCCGGGTCCTCCCTTGCCTGACCTCCAGCCCCGAGGCACTTTTCGGAAGCGGTAACGGAGGACGAGGGAACTGGTGGAGGGGATGACCGCTAGTAACCCCGGCGGACGCTGGCGCCGAGCGGGTTAAAGGCGGACGTCCGCGAGTAACCCCGGCCCCATTCAGCGCCGCTGGGTGAAACCCGAGCCCTGCTGCCGTCGGGGTGGGGCGGGGCCCTAGTGAGGCGGCGGCACGGCTGCTGATTGGCCGCGCGCGCTCACCCCATGCCCGGCCCGCGGCCCCGAGGAGGGCGGGACTGGGGGCGGGGCCTGTTTGGGGGCGGGGCCTGAGGGCCCAGCGGGGCGGGGCTCTCTGAGGCGCTCAGCCCGCTTTAAAACTCCGCGGAGCCTTGACAGGTGAAGTCGTCGTGGGGACACGGTCAGAGCCAACTGCCTGGACGCCCCGAGGGGGCGGGGGCGGCGCATTACGAAACCATGGATTGCACATTTGAAGGTATTTTTGGAAGACCCCCCCCTTTATTACATTGCCTCTGGCCTCCGCTGCGGGTCACCGTCCGGGGTTCTCAAAGGGGGCCGTGGAAGCCCCTTCCTCAGGGAGAGTGCGCCCAGTTCCCAGCTCACTGGGGGAAGTTGGTGGACCACTCTCCTACCTCATTAGTCTCTTCTGCATCCCAGAGAATGAGTTTGCTTAGAGACTCAACAGCAGAATGGTGAAACTAAGGGGGTTTAAGTGGCTTTCTCCACATCTTCTGCTCCCACTCTGGGCAGAGGGTCAGGAAGAGGCAAGGCAGTAGAGCCATTTGTTTTGTCTGCTAAGAAGTCTGAATTGTTTGGTCGCCCTGCTTTGTGCTGGTAGAAGGTGGGAGTCCTGGATTGTTTAAATTGTGAATTTCTATTTGGGGACTCAGTTTTCCTCATCCATAAAAAGGGTCTCACCTGAACTGGGCTGAGGAGGGGAGTCTTGCAATTAGAAGTATAGTATGACTTTATGACCTGTACAAATCTGAAGGACCCACAAAGTGTTTCTCTTTGAGGCTCCAAGGAAACTGAGCCTGCCATGTCCTCTGTCTCCATTGATGGCCTTAAACAGGTAATCCCCTCTTATAGTGACTTTCTTGCCTTGGTGCCTGTTGGTAGGCAATGTTGTCTCCACTCTGCTGAGCAAAGCCTCAGGCAGCACTGCCAAAAAGAGCTTAATCCTTTCTGTTGTACAGATGAGGAAACTGAGACCCAGTGAGAGGAGGGGAGTAGCCCAAGCCCCATCCAAGTGGTGGGCAGATGATAGGCAGGGATGGTAGGCAGGGATGAAACTCAGGGTGAGGGGACTTGAGAACACTGTAGGCCCCTGAGGTTGTGCTTATGGATCCTGAAGAGCCCTTTGATCCAGTAGGTGGCCTCCCTGAGTGGGTTAGAGGGCCCTAGACTGAGCCAGTGAGGCTGGTAGTCGTCAGCTCGGGAGAGGGCCTGTGGCCAGGCTGGGACTGAGGCAGAGAGTATGTCCCAGTCTGTAGGAGGAGGAAGGAGTCAGGACAGACAGCATTTGCTTTTATTGAGAGGAGACCAAAGCCCTGAATGGCCAGGTCAGGGTCCCGAGGCCACTTGGCTACAGCAGGGCCTGGGTTTGTGCCCAGAACACACAAAGACACACTGGTGGCTGCGTGGCCAGCAGCTGGCTCAGGCCCAAGTCTCTGTTCAGCGGAGGAATGGGTTAGTGATAACAGCTTCCTTCCTTGGTAGAGCAGGGGAAAATGCAAAGATTTGGTATTTTGTACACCTGGGTTTGAAACCACTGCATGCTCTTGTAATGCTTGTGACCCTTCTTGAACTTTGGTGTCCTTTTTTGCCTCCAAGATAGGTGGGCTAAACTTCTGAGTAGGGGTTTTGGCATTGATTGAGGCATTGGGATCAGGTTGGTCTGGACTTAGTTTTGTCTCTGCCTCTGTAAGACATTAGACTATTAACTCTATAGCTCAGTTTCTTCATCTTTAGAAGGGAGCACCACATTTTATGTAGTACCTTCTTAGAGCTGAATGTCAGGTGGATTAGGGTGCAGTTTGACCCCACCAATGTGGGTGGCCCCAGTGTAGACTTGGATCTTGGCCCAGACCTACCCTGCTGACTTGGCTTCCTACCGTTTGAATCTTCTCAGCATGTGCGAGGACCCTGCTCTGAGGTGGGCTTCTCTTGGAGGTCTGCCCTCTTTGCTCTTTCTCTCTGGAAATCCTGGGCTATCCCAGAAGGAAGGTCATGACTCCATAGCAGGATCTGGGCACAGACCATCTCACCACCTCCTCAGGGCCTCCTTTCTCAGCACCTCTTCCTTCTCCCTGCAAATTGAGAGGATGGGTGTCATCACTTACCCCTCAGTAGTTTCAAATTCTGTGTCTAGAGGACACTGCTGGGCAGCTTTGAAGAAAGAGTCCAGAAGTGGCCAGTAGGGGATGGGGCTCATTGCACCTATATGAAGATCCTCTTGGTCCTGAATCCCACCTGCCTTCTCCCTCTGGGTCCTATGGCCAGGTATTCCCAAGAACTGGACCTGCTGGGTGTGTGAGGCATGCCCTGTTTTCATAGACTAAGAAATGGAGACCCAGGTGGTTCTGAAACAAGTCTGTCCCTGGGCCTGTGGACTCCTTTTGTTCCGGGTGGAGTGGGCACTCTTTGACCGAGCTAGATTCTGGAGTGTGTGGTAATGGAGTGAACAAGGACAAGAGAGGCTGTCTGGAAGGGCTTGTCACCTCCTAGGCAATCACTTGGTACCACTTCAAATCCACAGTGCATTGTAGATGTGCAAGTATGTAGGGACTCAGAGGTGGCTGTCCCATGAAGACAGGAATGTAAGTTTACCACTGTCCACATCAACATACAGGACAGAGGATGGGTATATAGCAGTGCTTAGCATGTGCGAGGTCCAGGGTTCAATTTCCAGCACTAAACCAATCCAAGCAAACAAAACCATCTCTAAGATACAGGACATTCCCGGCTCCCCAGAAATTTGTTTGGTTCTGGGCAGGGATTTTTTTTTTTTTCAGGTGGAGTCTGGCTCTGTTGCCTAGGCTGCCATCAAAATTCCTGGGCTCAAGGGATCCTCTTGCCTCAGCCTCCCAAATAACTGGGACTACAGGCATGTGCCACCACATTTGGCTTAGGCAGGGATATTTGTCTTGTTCATAGAAACAGTGCCTGTCATAGTGTGGGCACTTGGGACAGTATGCTTATTGAATGAATGAATGGATGAATGAATGAACGAGCAAGGGCCCACTGTGTGTTGTGGACTAAGTGTGTTGTCAGACATTCAGACAAACATGGGCGGTGGAAGGAGGTCAGACTCTGAAATATGCAATCTCAGATCTGACTGCAGCTCAGTTCAGGCTAGTGGTGGGGCAGGGTAGTGAGCCCTGTGGTGTCCACCCTGTCCAGTTGTTATTAGGGCTGTTGGATGCACATGCTGTATCAGGTGTTGCTGCACATATCCCAGGTGTCTGAGAGATGGCTGTGTGTCTGAGAGAACTGGCTTGTGTGGGTGATTTCTGTTGCTTGGATTTACCCACACACGAACAGCTGTGTGTGGTCAGGGAGCTTAAAAACAGGCCCTGCTCAGGGCACAGTCTCCCACTCTGTTCTCCTGTCACTCACACACTTTTCTCCTTTCCCTAGACATGCTTCAGCTCATCAACAACCAAGACAGTGACTTCCCTGGCCTGTTTGATCCACCTTATGCTGGAGGCGGGGCAGGGGACACAGAGCCTGCCAGCCCCAGTGCCAGCTCCCCAGGAAGCTTGTCTCCATCTCCTGCCTCGCTGAGCTCACCTCTGGAAGCCTTCCTGGGGGACCCCAAGGCAGCACCCTCACCCCTGTCCCCTCCCCAGTCGGCACCCACCCCATTGAAGATGTACCCATCCGTGTCCCCCTTCTCCCCTGGACCTGGTATCAAAGAAGAGCCAGTGCCACTAACCATCCTGCAGCCCCCCACCCCACAACCCCTGTCGGGGACCCTCCTGCCCCAGAGTTTTGTGTCCCCAGCCCCTCCACAGTTCAACTCTGCCCCTGTGTTGGGTTACTCCAATCCTCCTGGAAGCTTTTCAGCAGGTAAGGGGGATGTATGGAGGGAGGGGATAGTAGGGTTGAGGCTGCCAGGAACACAGGAAGAAGTGTCAGCCGTGGTCCTAGTTAGAGGAATTTGCAGGCTCTAGAAGTTGAGTCTCCACTGTGCAGCTTGAGACGTCCCATTGCTAGCAGCATTCCCAGTGTCCTTGGTGCTGGGTGGAGTGCTGCCTCCCACATTTGCATCAGATGCTAGGCAGGGCCTGTCCAGATAGGAAACCACAGGGATAGTGAGTCATTTTGGACCACATGATGGCAGACCTGAAGGGTGGGTTGAAAGTGGGTGAGGGCAGCCTTTGCCCGCAGCCCCAGGCTTTGTCTCTGCAGGGATCCCTCCTGGGAGCACCCAGCAGCCGCTGCCTGGCCTGCCACTGGCTTCCCCGCCAGGGGTCCCACCTGTCTCCTTGCATAGCCAGGTCCAGAGTGCGACTCCCCAGCAGCTGCTGACAGCCACAGCGGCCCCTGGAACAACCACCGTAACTTCACAGATCCAGCAGGTCCCGGTGAGGGCATCTGGCCAGGCATCGGGAAGGTGGCGGCCCTTGGCCCCTACACACAATTTATGGCCAAGGCCTCTCCCACCCCCAGGTCCTGCTGCAGCCCCACTTCATCAAGGCAGACTCACTGCTCCTGACCACCATGAAGACAGACGTGGGGGCCACTGTGAAGGCTGCGGGTATTAGCTCCCTGGCCCCTGGCACAGCTGTACAGACAGGGCCACTGCAGGTGGGTGGTTTGGATTGGGCAGAAGGTTGCGGGGGCTGTACACGTGCACGTCCTCCTGGTAACATGTACCTGGCCCTGCAGACCCTGATGAGTGGCGGAACCATCCTGGCCACAGTCCCACTGGTTGTGGACACTGACAAGCTGCCCATTAACCGGCTGGCAGCTGGCAGCAAGGCCGGGGGCTCAGCCCAGAGCCGTGGTGAGAAGCGCACAGCCCACAATGCCATCGAGAAGCGCTACCGCTCTTCCATCAACGACAAGATAGTGGAGCTCAAGGATTTGGTGGTGGGCACCGAGGCAAAGGTGTGGGCAGAGGCCTGCAGAGGTGCAGGCTGGGGCAACCAGCAGCTCTCTCTATTTAGTTATACTTTATTGAGGGCCTCTGAGGTAAAAGGGGCGGTCATGCTTGACCCTGGGGGGGTAGCTCTGAACGAGACAGAAATCCTGTCCTGGAGGAACTGACATTCTAATAGGGAGATGGACATTTACCAGAATAAGTAAGTCAGTGTTCGGGGACCCCACATGGTGCCAGGGAAGAAAATAGGGCAGAAAGAATATGATGAGAATTGCAGATCTAAATTGGGTGGTCAGAGAGGGCTTCCATAAGGTGATATGTGAGCAAAGACCTGAAGGAGGTAAGGGAGTGAGGCATGAAGATAGTATATGTTTTGGATATTAATCCTTATTTCTCCCTGGGAAGTAGAAGTAGGTACTATTGCGGGCTATTAGTAGAGGAACATTTCGGGCAGAAGGAACAAGTGCAAAGGTCCTGAGGCAGCTGTGTGGCAAAGTAACTTTGTGCTCCTTTGCTAGGTGCCCACAGCCAGACCTGACTAGCCAACTGTTTTCTGTCTCTTGCCCACTGCAGCTGAATAAATCTGCTGTCTTGCGCAAGGCCATTGACTACATCCGCTTCTTACAACACAGCAACCAGAAACTCAAGCAGGAGAACCTAAGTCTGCGAACTGCTGCCCACAAAAGCAGTGAGTCCTGGCCTCCCTTTCCCCCTACTTCTGGTTACACCCTGCCCTAGGCCCTGGCCCTGCTTCCAGTAACCAGTCCTACATTCAACCCTGGCCCCACTTTCAGCTCTGGACCTGCAATGGCCTTAGCCTGTTTTGGCCATAATTTAGCTTTGTCCCGGTTTCCCGATTCTTAGAACCTAGGCCACCTCCCTGCCCCCACCCCCAGAGCCCTGAGCTCTGATTTGGCATATTTGGTGTTCACCCCAGCTTTGCTCTTTCTGACCAGCAGAATCACTAAAGGATCTGGTGTCCACTTGCGGCAGTAAAGGAAACACAGACGTGCCCATGGAGGGTGTGAAGCCTGAGTTGGACACACTGACCCCGCCACCCTCAGATGCTGGCTCACCCTCCCAGAGCAGCCCCTTGTCCCTTGGGAGCAGGGGTTGTGGCAGTGGTGGCAGCAGCAGTGACTCGGAGCCTGACAGCCCAGTCTTTGAGGACAGCCAGGTTGGGTCCTTCAACATTGCCCTTTCCCCTCTCCCGGGGATCTCCTCTGAGTTTTAGGACTGAGTCAGGAAGAGGCCCCTAATGGAGCTGACCTCCCAGTTCATAGACAGAAAAACAGGCCTGGAGCCCTGCAGGACCCTGACCCCTCCTCACAGCCCCATGCTGCTGGGGTTGCCCAGCTTTGTCCTCACCACCTACCCTCCCCCTCCAGGTGAAGCCAGAGCAGTTACCTTCGCCCCACAGCCGGGGCATGCTGGATCGCTCCCGCCTGGCCCTGTGCACACTTGTCTTCCTTTGTCTGTCCTGTAACCCCTTGGCCTCCCTGCTGGGTGGCTGGAAGCTTCCTGGCCCCTCAGATGCCACGGGTATCCACCACAGTTCTGGGCGCAACATGCTGGGCACAGAGGGCAGAGGTAGGTCAGGCCCACCTGGTCATATTGGGAGGGACTTTTAGGGTTATAGCCCCTTGGCTGTGGACTTGGAACTCTGGATTTCCTGGGAGCCCAGCCCTTCCATCTGCCCACAGATGGCTCCGACTGGGCCCAGTGGCTGCTGCCCCCTCTGGTCTGGCTGGTCAATGGGCTACTGGTGCTGGCCTCCTTGGCATTTGTCTTTGTCTATGGGGAACCAGTGACACGGCCCCACTCAGGCCCTGCTGTGCACTTCTGGAGACATCGCAAGCAGGCTGATCTGGACCTGGCCCGGGTAAGGGACTAGCCTGAGAGAATGGGCAGGGCAGGGGAAGGGCAGCATCAGGGCCCCCAGGAAGGTGCTGAGTGTTCCCCCTGCTCCCTGCTTTTTGTATACACCATGAATCTGCCCCATTCTTCACTCTCGTTCACCCCCAGACTCTCACTGACTCCCAGGGTCCTAGACAAAATGAGATGCTCTGATGCCACATTTCTTAACCTGGAAACTCCTCATTCCCAGGGGGACTTTGCCCAGGCTGCTCAGCAGCTGTGGCTGGCCCTGCAGGCACTGGGCAGGCCCCTACCCACCTCCCACCTGGACCTGGCCTGCAGTCTGCTCTGGAACCTCATTCGCCACCTGCTACAGCGACTCTGGGTGGGCCGCTGGCTGGCGGGCCAGGCTGGGGGCCTGAGAAGGGACTGTACATTGAGGGTGGATGCATGCGCCAGTGCCCGAGATGCGTCCCTCGTCTACCATAAGCTGCACCAGCTGCACACCATGGGTATGACTGGGCATGGAACTGGGCTGTGGGGTGCCACCATGCCACTTCACATCACCTCCTGGCCTCATGCCCTACCTGCTTTCCAGGGAAGTACACGGGTGGGCACCTTGCTGCCACCAACCTCGCACTGAGTGCCCTGAACCTGGCAGAGTGTGCGGGGGATGCTGTGTCCATGGCAACGCTGGCGGAGATCTACGTGGCAGCTGCCCTGAGGGTCAAGACCAGTCTGCCAAGGGCCTTGCACTTTCTGACAGTGAGTGGGTGGTGGGCTGGTGGAGACGGGGCTGGGGGCTTGTCTTCTCAGTTCTTTATTGTGGTTCCTGGGGCAAGGGGCTGCACCGAATGTGGCAACTGGTTACCAGGTGGGCTCTAGGCCCAGCTGGGGTCTCAGCAGGGGTCTGGGTTTGAGCCCCTGCCTGGCGCCAGTGTGACAGCCCAACTCCCCTCCCCCACAGCGCTTCTTCCTGAGTAGCGCCCGCCAGGCCTGCCTGGCACAGAGTGGCTCAGTGCCTCTTGCCATGCAGTGGCTCTGCCACCCTGTGGGTCACCGTTTCTTCGTGGATGGGGACTGGGCCGTGCGCAGTGCCCCGTGGGAGAGCCTGTACAGCTTGGCCGGGAACCCAGGTGCTCTCTCACCCCTGTCCCTGTCCCCCATCCTGTGCTTGTTCCCCATTCCTGCCCCTCATTATCCCCTGCATCTCTAGATGTCCCTGCCCACCCCAGTTTATCTTCCTGTGTGGGTTGTAGCTGCAGGGCTGTGGGGACGCAAGGCATGGCTGGTTCTCTGTTCTAGTTGAGGCTCTTCAGAAGAAACAGGGATCAGAGGGCAGACAGTTGATTTGGGAGGTGACCTGGGCCACATGATTGAGTGAAGGAAGTGAGGGAAGGGGTGGAGCCAATGCAGGTGTTACCACAGAGGGTGCCTTTTGAAGCCAGTGTGCAGGGGCTGGGGTGTTTATCCACCATTTTCCACTTGGCTATAGCAAGGGCTGCTCCCAGGTTCAAAGCTGGCACTTGCAATGGGCCCTTGGATGGACCCAACCCACCCAGGAAGAAGGCCTTGGTGTGGAGAGGTGAATGTAAAGAGGAGGGTGGGCTCCTCCTCACTTCCCCCCTCCCACGCACAGTGGACCCTCTGGCCCAGGTGACACAGCTGTTCCGTGAACATCTCCTGGAGCGAGCACTGAACTGTGTGGCCCAGCCCAGCCCCAGCCCCAGCTCTGGATCAGCTGATGGGGACAGGTAAGTGTACCTCCAAGATCCTGCCAACATGTAGTCTGGGGTGGCCATGTCAGGGATCTGTGTGGGTGGCCAGAGCTAGGACTGCTGTCCACTCATTGGGTGCCCTCAAATCCCATGTTGGTCTCATTTTCCCCACCAGCCAGGCAGGAGAATGTGGCCCTTGGTAGAGACATGGGGTCAAACTGTCCCCTGCTGGGCATGTAGGACCAGAACTCCCACAGGACTCCTGGGACCCCTACCATCTGTCCTGACAGCCAGTCCTTCCTACCACAGGGAATTCTCAGATGCCCTGGGATACTTGCAGCTGCTGAGCAGTTGTTCTGATGTTGCTGGAGCTCCTGCCTGCAGCTTCTCCATCAACTCCAGCGTGGCTGCCACCACCGGTGAGCCCTGAGATCCCTGCCTCTGACTTCCTGCTCAGCACAGACACTGTAGCTGAGGGTTTGGGGCACCTTTCTCTTTGCAGGTACAGACCCTGTGGCCAAGTGGTGGGGCTCATTGACGGCGGTGGTGATTCACTGGCTGCGGCGGGATGAAGAGGCTGCTGAGCGGCTCTACCCTTTGGTAGAGCACCTGCCCCGTGCTCTGCAGGAGTCCGAGTATGTGCATGGCCAGATTCTCCCTGCCCCGGCCTCCAACCACCCCTCCCAGCCCCTCAGCACTGTACTTGCATCTGCCTTTGCTCCCCGTGGTTGGTGTCCCCATGTTTTCTTTCCCAGGAACCCAGAGGGATAGGCCTGCACTAACCGGCATTCTTCTGCTCTGGCCCCAACAGAAAACCTCTGCCCAAGGCGGCACTGCACTCCTTCAAGGCTGCCCGGGCTTTGTTGGGTCGTAGAAAGTCAGAGTCTGGCCCAGCCAGCCTGGCCATCTGCGAGAAAGCCAGTGGGTACCTGAGGGACAGCCTGGCCACCACTCCAACTGGCAGCTCCATTGACAAGGTGAGGGGTGGGCTGGGGGCCTTCTGGACTGAGTCACTGTCTTCTGCTCCCCAGTCATTTGGGGTTCACCCAAGGAGCACAGGACTGGGGGCCCTGGGGAACTTTACTTTGGACTAAGGTTTAAGTCCAGGGGAGAGTAAATCTCCCTATCTGGGCTGTTTCCCCACGCCCAGGACAGGAGTGGGAGCAGCCTAGCGGAGCTCTTTGGAGGGCTGCTCCTGGGTGGGTGGTGGCATGGGGGCCTGGAGAGGCGGGCGGCCCCGCGGTGCATTGCTGCTGCATTGCATGTGTGTGCGGCGGGTGCAGTGCCTCCGCAGTGCAGCCCGGAGCCGGCCCCTGGCGCCGCTGGCCCTTTGCCTCCCTCCCAGAGCTGGAGCCACCTCATGACCCTGTCCACCCTGCCTGCCACCACCAGGCCGTGCAGCTGCTCCTGTGTGACCTGCTCCTTGTGGCACGCACTAGCCTGTGGAGGCAGCAGCAGCCCCCAGCCTCAGCACAGGTGGCTCAGGGTGCCAGCGGTGGGCCCCAGGCCTCTGCCCTCGAGCTACGCGGCTTCCAACGGGACCTGAGTGGCCTGAGGCGTCTGGCACAGAGCTTCCGTCCTGCCATGAGGAGGGTGAGTGCCTGCTGGCCCCTTACCTCACAGTGGGGACATGAAGCAACAGTTGTGGGGAGGGGGAGAGTGGGGACCAAGTTGAACTTCAACTCTCCTGGCCCCACCCACCCAGGTGTTCTTACATGAGGCCACAGCCCGGCTGATGGCAGGAGCCAGCCCTACACGGACACACCAACTCCTGGACCGCAGTCTGAGGAGGCGAGCAGGTCCTGGTGGCAAAGGTGAGGGTGGCTGACCTTACAGAGGTGTCGGGGGGGCTCTGGCTCAGCATTTGGCCCTCTCTACTAACCCCTCTCCTCACCCAGGTGGGAAGGGTTCAGATAGAGTGTGATGGATACTGAAGAAGACTGCGTGCGTGCGTGCGTGCGAGCAATATGTTTAGGGACTTGATCACTTATGGTAATATCTTTCATGAGAAATTGACAGGAGGTGACCATTCGTGGTATACATAAATGCATGTGCATTTGTGACTCTGAGTCTGTGTTCTACTGACTGGGCCTTGGGGAAGGAGTCAGAGTCCCCACATTTGTGCTTAAGACTGGTGGGGAGAGGAGAACCTGTGTGATTTTTGGTCGGGGGGGGGGGGGGGGCTCCACTGCACCGTACCGCCCACGGGGTGTAACAGTAAGCTAGCCCTGCCCCTGATGCAGCCCTGTGTGCGCAGGCGCCGCGGCGGAGCTGGAGCCGCGACCTACGAGGCGGGAGCATGCAGAAGCTCTGCTACTGGCCTCCTGCTACCTGCCGCCCGGCTTCTTGTCGGCACCGGGGCAGCGTGTGGGCATGCTGACTGAGGCGGCTCGTACTCTTGAGAAATTGGGCGATCGCCGGCTTCTGCACGACTGCCAGCAGATGCTTATGCGCCTGGGCGGCGGGACTACAGTTACCTCCAGCTAGACCTCCGACGTCGTCCACGGTCTCAGCGTCCCGGTCTTCACGGCTCTGTGCCTGAGGGGTGGGAGGCGGGAGAGGCGCGACCCACCACCTCGGCCCACTCCTCAACTTGACAAGCGGCCACCAGGATGGTGCTGACCTCTGGTGGCCGATCGGGGAATTACAGGAGCCGAACCGACCGCGTGCCACCCCCTTGCTCTGCAGGCTTAGTGGCTTTTTCCTCGCTTTTCTAGAGGGAGGAGAGGGGTACCTTTCTTCGAGCCGAGGGAGGTCCTGCCCCGAGGTGCCTCTCTCCCTTTTGGGGGAGACTTGTACATAGTGTAGATCCGGGTGGGCCAGCCTCCTTGCCTTGGAGGCTCATGTGCTCCTTTTCCTTTTGCAAACTTTATTTTCGTAGGTTGAGAAGTTTTGTACAGAGAATAAAAAATGAAATTATTTATAACCTTGGTTTTGTTCCTTTGGGAAGGAAGATGTGTGCTTAAGTTATTGGACATGCTGACCAGAGACCTTTGGGCTTTCCTTTCCCCCAGCACCTACACCAAGTCCTCCCGTCTTCCATCCCCCATGGACAGTATTTACCCCTTCTGTCCCTCTGACCTGTAGCTGACCTGCCCCACTGATCTCTGGGTCACAGGTTAGGCTGTATTAATGGTTGGGGCACTGATGGTTTCAGTTATCCCTTCTCACCTCCTGGCCCCCACTAGGTCCCAGAATGACTTGGAAAGACTGTTCTCAAAGGCCTGTTGACAGGAACTATAACTTGGGTTTCCCAGTATGTCCTGGAGTGTCTCACCTCCCCCGACTCCTTCTACCTATCCTCTGGTCACCTTCCTACATACCCAGAGAAACCCTGTATCAATCAGGACCTGAGGTCACATAGGCAAGTGAGGCGATCTGAGGGTGAGTCTCCTGTTCTACAGAAATGGGCTGAATCCCTGATACCCATTCTTGCTCTGGAGCCCTTCCCTCCATTCCCACCCCCACCCCCCACCACAAACACCTAATGTCTGGTCCCTAATCCCAGCAGAATCTGGTCAGAATCCATGGGCTGCAGACTTCCAAAACAATCTTGTATCTTTATTGACTTTTTTTTTTTCTGAATGCAATGACTGTTTTTTTACTCTTAAGGAAAATAAACATCTTTTAGAAACAGCTCGATACACACAATCTTCAGTGTGAAGCAATATACTAATAAGAACACTAGTCGTCTTAACATTTACAGTCTTCATATATATTATATATATGTATATGTATACATATATATACACTATATAACGAGGCCAGATATAATACACACGTTTACCATTTTACAGTCATATGTACAGGAAGTTGCTAGGGCAGCCCCTGGCTGGGGCTGCGTCAGGCCTATTGAAGCGTGGACAGAGCTGAGGTGAGGACACGGACAGACAGGCGGACGGACTGGCAGGGATTGGCCCGGGCCGGTGGTGGCTGCTTGGGGAAGGGGCATCGCGGTAGACCCCCCTATTCGGCAAGGGCCCAGTTAGGGCTCTGCTGCAGGGCACACGACGCACGGCGGCGACACACAGGAGAAGCGAGCATGTTCCCAACATATATACATTCTATGTAACATATATATAGAGGGGTACACAGGTTTTGTACACGAATCTAGCGCTGTCCCTGCTCCCGTATCAAGTGGGCGCTGCGGTCCCTGAAGACGAGTGGTGGTGCACAGGGACACTCTCGCATCCGCCGGAGGTACGCTCGTGCTCTGATCGAATCTCCTTTCTTGTTGCGTTCTTGTTGGGCTCCAGGGGTGGGGTGGAGGATTGGAAAGGGGAAGAACAGAAGATGCCCCAGTCCCGCCCACACCCGGGAAGCCCACATCCCCTGAGCATAGGCCCCCGACTACACCGGCTTTGCCGGAACCGCACGAAAGCTTTGGCAAAGGATGGGTGGGAAGGGCGTTTGGACGCATTCCGACTGGTTTGTTTCGAAGCCTCTTGCCCCCTCCCCCGCTGGCCGGGCCCCCTCCAGAAAGGTTCCGGCTTCCCCTGCCTCGTCCATAGAGCCAGGAGCCGCCTTCGGCCCCTTCCAGGGTCGTCTGGATCTCCTCTCCCGATCCCAGGGCGCCCAGCTGCAGGCCACGACCGTCTGCGGTGGTGGCAGCACCCACGAGGAATGTGTGCCACGTCGTCTTGGAACTTCCGGGAGGGGGAAGTGTCCCCAGCCCAAAGCCGTCTCCCACCCACGCCGGAGGCTGGGTGGGCCGAGAAGTCTGGCCGCTCCGCGGGAATCCCCTCTCCAAGACTGGCCCCAAGGGTGTGGGCAAAATTGCCCTGTGCCGTCCGGTTCCGGGAGCAGGCGGCTCCGGAACAGGTTTTCTTCCTAACCCGGGGCCGCAAGTCTGAGCCCTGGGCGGCCGGATCCAAGATCCGGGACCCGGATCAAGGATCGGCTCTGGACGCGCGCTGGGAGCAGCTCAAAGGCCCCAGGGCTGCGCAGGCTGCTTCTCTTCTTCGGAGGCGGGCGTCAGTCGACTCCGGCGGCTTCTCCAGCCGTTGCGGTGGATTACAACGGCAGCCTCTGCAAAATAAGAGCGGACGCCCGCCAGTTCGTTATTGTTGGCCGGGGACATGAGCAAGGGGCAAATTCCTTCCGAGCCGCAGGCTCCTCCCTCGATGGGACCCCGCCCTCGCGCCGGAAGGGTCCGCGAGGGTCTCTACGGAAGGCTGCGGGAATCCCCCCTCTGGCTTTGCCTTTCTTGACCACTTTCACCTGAGTGCCCTCCGTCCAGACCTGTGACCCTGCCTGCCCTCTCTTTGCCCCTTATCTTGAAAGGGCTATAGGGAAGCTCTCCTGGGGATGTCCCCGGCGGGCCCCTCCCTAAGGACCTGCCTGGTTGACAAAGCCTTCTTTCCGGCCAACCTGTGCTGACCTGCCCCAAGGCTAGTTTATTACCTGCGACAGGTGAGAGGAAGCTGGGCTGGATCCTGGCTAGACTTGGTGGGGGTTGGGTCTCTTGAGGGTCTGCAGGTCAGGGGGCCTTGTAAAGGCCATGTGAAGTGAAGGAGTGGGGCTCCTTGTGATCACCTACCTTATGTTTGGGACATTTCAAAGAAAAGTTCTCTTCGATGAATACACAACCTGGAACCAAAGAGAAGTATGAGTGGTGAGACAGGGTGGGGTTCTGCTGCCAGTGGCCAGGCCCTAGCTTGCAGGAGCACTCAAAGAGTGACCCGCGTCCTGCTTAAATCCTCCAGTCACAACTTCATCACCAGAACGGGCTGGGGCCCCTATGTTGCTTCCTGCTTTGTTCTTAGTCCTCACCTCACCTCACCTCCTCCACCTGGAACTCTTTCCTCCACCCTGTTTCCACATGGCTGGCTCCTTGACTTCTTGACTAAAGCAGAAACTGCCCTCCACCACTCCCCAGAGATGTGTGCCCAGCCCCTAGAAGAGAGCCCAGGAAATACTCATGGTGGCTTGGTGATGACAGGGGTGGACTTGAGCATTAGCTACTCAGCCTTGGGTTTCCACATCTGTAGAATGGGCATTGTGTCACCTACTGCATGTCCATCATGGGGATTGGTGAAGAGAGAGTATAAATATCCCCACACATATGGCATACAGTAGGTGCTCAGGATGCAGGGACTTTTTCCCACGGGGACAGGGGGAGGTGAGAACGTGCAGAATATGGGGTTCTAGTGAACACTGCCAACTACAGACAAGGCAGAGGACAGCAGAACTTGGCCAGTCCTTATGCCCAGCTTTGCCAGACTGTGCCCATGTCTCCACAAGTCCTCCGTCCCTGCCTGCTGCCATCTGTGGAGACACTGGCTTTTCCCTGAGCACCCCCACCCATCACCCCTAAGTCCTTCTGGGCTCGTCTCTCCTCTCAGTCTCACTGGCCACAGCACCCTCCCCAGCACATTCTTCCAGTTTACACTGGAGGTGGCACCACGACAGGGTGGTGGCCAGGAGGTAGGGCAGAAACGGGGCAGATCTGCAGCTCCAAGAGCAGGGCTGCAGGCCCTTCTAAGGCTCTCTCCCCACTTTTCCCACCCAACCCCTGCCAGAACTTTCCCTTCGGGTTCTGGGATGGAAGGAGATTTTCCAAAGAGCATGGGCTAGAAGTCCATGCTCACCTGTTGTCCACACAGTAACACTCTGGTCAGCTATAGGCACTTGAGTCAAGTACCTGGGTCACCAGAAGCCAAGAGTAGGAGGCCACTTCTAAATCAGGGCTTCCAGCATCACCCATGCCAGGTGTGGGAGGGGAGTTGCTAGGAAGGGCCAGGTGGCAACTCCTCTCCTGGTGTCTCAGACTTGGATGACCAGATGGCCCTGGGGCAGGCTGAGTGTTGGAAGGTTTGGACAGGACACCATGGTGCAACGGCCTCTGCCTACTCTTGGGAGTCAATGCTGGTCTCCAAAGAGAGCTTCCTTAATAAGGATGGGAGGGAGTGGGGATAGTGGGCCAGGGCAGCGAGGCAGGTACCAGTCGGCAGCCTGGGTACCTGCAGTCTGAGAGCCTGACGCACCTGGAGAGCCCCTGCTGACCCCCACTTGGCAGACTGTTCCCTTATCCCCAACCACCACCAGCCCTCCCTGCTTCTCG
Organism: Sciurus carolinensis; assembly: GCF_902686445.1. NCBI lineage: Eukaryota > Metazoa > Chordata > Mammalia > Rodentia > Sciuridae > Sciurus > Sciurus carolinensis. The sequence goes on along the minus strand of NC_062215.1, from coordinate 40,941,430 downwards.
GAGCCCTGTTCTCCTTCACCTTTTCTGGCTGCTGAGGCTGTTTCCCAGAGGTCCCCTCCTCCTCCTCTGCCAGCTCTTCATAGGTGGCACCTCCCCACACACTATCCCCTCCAGGGCTCTAATGAGCCCTTACCTGCTGATGGCCAGTGAGTCTCCATCCTGAGCCCAGCTGGGGCAGCTCCTTTTGGATATCTACAAATGGCTCAAATGTGACCTGTCCAAAGTGGAGCTGCTGTGTGAGGCAGATGCATTGCCAACATAGTCCTGATCTCCCTCCCCATTCCCAGGTCCTTTGCAGCGTGACTCAGCAGCTCATCCCATGGAGAGGTGGCATGCTTTTCCCCACCCTCAGAATCTAGACTGCACTTGGGACTTGCTTTGGCCAACAGAATACACTGAAGCCCAGAGCCCAGGCTGAGAGGCCCTGTGACCTGCAGTATTTCAGGCACCTGCTGTGCTGAAGAATAAGATCACATGGATCATGTGGAGCATAAAGGTGCTGGCCCAGCAGCTGGGGCCTCCCTAGAGCATCCTGCCCCAGCAGAGCCTGCCAGGGTCAGTAGCTAAGTAGCAGTCATCCTTATGTGCATCCTGCTCAGACTGGTTTCTCCCCGCACATGGGGAAGCTGGACATCAGGACTGACACCTCCCTCTCCCGCATCTCTTACATCAAGTCCTATGGATTCTGTGCCAGCATAGCCTCTGGGATGTATAGCCCTACTGTACCAGGCCACCTTTTCTTGCTTGGACTATTGCAGTAGTTCATCATCCCTGATCATGTCAGTATCCTTTTTTCCCAGCCACTTTCCTGCTTCATTCTCTACAGATTCCTGTTTTGTGGGGAATCGTCCTACGATTTCATTTGAAACATATGTTCTATTACTCAAAGCCTGGTACACAAGTCCCGCCTCTCCTGATTTTTTGAGGCCTGGCTTAAATGTCACCTCTTCTTGGAAGTCTTCCTGGTTTCCCTCCCTCACACAGGAGGAACCTCTTCCAAGTACACTCTCTCTTCCTTATCTGGTCTCTATAACTGTGGACAGAAACTATGGTTCTCCTATCTGCCGTACTCCAAGGTGAGCCCCTGGGGAGGCTGGCCAGTTCTGGGGTAGGAGAAAGAGCACAGGACATGGAGCAAGAAAGTTGGGCCACCACACTCTGCTTCTGCCAGGGTCATGCTGTGGTGCCAGGAGTAAGAAGCTCATCCAGGGGCCTGACTTGGGGCCTGCCAGGCAGACGGTGCTCAGTTAATCACTGTAGGAGGTATGGGGCTCATGGGGGCTGTTATGGGGGTATGGGCATGTGCCTGGGTAAATGGTTGGGTAATGTGGATTGAATCCATGTTTCAATCTGTCTCAGAGCAAGAGGGTAAGCCACCAAGAGCCCCCACCTGTCACCTAGCTCCAGCAAGCCCCCTCCTGCTGGGCACTGTCAGCTCGGCCCCCTGCCAAGAAATTGTCACTAAAGTCCTGTGCCTGCTCTGGGAGGTGGGTTGGCTAGGGCTGATGCTGGTAGGGACCCAGCAGGCAGGCAGGATACAGGCTGCAGTCACCTTGTATGCTGTTAGGAGGAGGGGCAGTGAGAGGGTCTACTGGGTGACATGAGCCCCAGGTGCCTGGGCTCTGCCCACTTCCAGGCAGGGTCATAGTCATCTCTCCACCTTCCAGGCCAGAGCCGGGAGGGATGCAGAGCGAGAGGGACAAAGGTCATGGGTCTGGGCCCAAAATAGGACTGAGGCTACATTTCCTGGGCAGTACTCATTATTTCACTCTGTTTCAAACAGCTCTGAAACAGACAGACTATTAAAATCTTCATTTTACAGATGGGGCAACCAAATGCAGAGGCATCTGTGGATTGCCCAAGACTGCACATTCAAAAATGCCAGCTGGGTGTGGTGGCACACACCAGTAATTCCAGAGACTTGGAAGGCTGAGGCAGGAGGATTGCAGGTTAGAGGCCAGCCTCAGCAACTTAGCTAGACCCATCTCAAAAAAAAAAAAAACCAAACAAAAGCCCCAAACCAAACCAAACCAAATAATGCCACTAGGCCAGAGTTGATCTTAAGGACCCTTACGATATTACTGTTCCCCATGACGGACACTACACAGTAAACAACTACTTTCTTTAGCTGAAATAAGGGATCTCTCTGAGCCTCAGATGCCCCATGTAGTTGATGAGGTTTGGAGTTCCCAGCTCTCTCTCATTCATGTAATCTGTCCCCATGTGCCTGGCAACTGTAGGTGCTTAATAAGTGCCCATGGAACAAATGAATAAAAGTAGGGAATTGGGGTAGAGGCTGCAGAGGAGGCTAGGTCTGCCTCAGAACCTCACTGTCTTGCTTAAAACCTTCATGAGGGTTCCCTGTGGCCAACAGGAGATCATTTAGCCGCAGTCTGTTTGAACCTCCTCCCCCAACTCATCGGTTTTTACTGTTGTAGATAAGCTCTCCTTTTTTCTCTGCTCACTGTGTTCCCATCCACTCTTTAAAGGCCCAACCCCAACACCCTTCTTTCTGAGACCCGCTACCCCTTGCCATGGCAGCTCTTCAAAGAGCTCTCCTGATTCTAATTTATGCCCGTCTTTCCTTGGTGCTCAGGGCAGCCCTCCATCAGGCGTGTTGCCCAGTTGTGGTCTAGAGAGAAAGATGAGGAGATGAAGAATTGCTCGGGGAGAAGAGGGAACCCAAGGGGCACGAGGAGCCTGGTTGGAGGAGCTGTGCCCAGGGTCCCCTTGCACTGCTTGGATGGGCCTCTGGGCCTCCCTGTTCCCACGGTTGGCTCTTACCCGCATCGCTGGCACACGGGTAATGGTAGGAGTGGACGCATCCTTTGTAGGAGCATCCGATGGTGGCCCCGGCTTCCTGGCAGCTGGAACATGTCTGATAGAGAGAGACAAGGCCGTGAGTCCTTCTGCTCCCCAGGAAGGCCCTGCACAGTCCCCACCCGCTTCCTCCAAAACCACCCTGGAAATCAGCCCGAATGAGGCTCAGGTCTGGGATGCAAACGCCCACATGGGCTGGTTCTCTGGCGCCCCTGGGCTGGCATGCTGCCGGGGGGGCTTTCTTGGGCCTGTGAACTCGTCACCACTATGGCCGTGGGTACCAGCCAGCACTTGCCAAGTGCTTCCTACAGCCTGGCAGAGTCTCTTTGTCTGCTGGCTCCTAACAGCCCTCGAGGTGGGTGGCATTCATTAACTATACAGGTGGTGACAACAAAGCGCCCCTGACAGGCAAGAGCGAAGGCGATGAGCACTGCTGTGCACGCTCTCTGGTGGCAGCAGGAGCACCAGTGGCAGGACCAGTCAGTTCTGCCCAGGGCAGACAGTCCACCCCCCACCAGGATGGACCAGGCTGCAGATCTGGAGACAACATGCCATCTTGAGATGCTGATTTAACGTAAACCTGGTGCTGCCCAGAGTGCACCTGGTCCCTTCCAGTTCCCAGAAATGTCTTCTGCTGAGCTTGGGGTTGTCCCCTGCCTGGCCCAGCTGTCCGGCAGCCAGGGGAGGATGGCAATGTCCAGAAAGGCCCTGGAAGAATGGAGGAAAACCCCAAGGCCTGGGGAGGGAAGTGACGGGTCCAAGGTCACCCATATTCCTGAATCAGCCATCATGATCCACGTGGGGGATTGAGGCGCAGAAGGGAAGCAGAGAGCAGGGTGGGGCCGTGCCCACATGCCCAGCCACTGAAACAAGTGCAGCGTGCTTCCTGGCAGGCCTGGCTGAAAGCCTAGTCCACATTTTCTCTAGTTAACCAATGAGAGTAGAGGCTCCCTGCCTGCACACCGCTTCAGAATGAGCCCTTGAACCCCAGTCCAGCCGGGACGCAGGCTCGCGGTCACGACCCCTGACTGAACAGGGCAGGCACAGGCTTCATTCCCAGCCCTCCTGAGGGAAGCCAGGAGCAGGTGCAGGGCTATGGCCTCTTTCCTGTCTCATCTGAGATGGCTTCCTGTGGAACTGGGGCCCAGTGTCTCCCCAATTCCTGACCCAGACAGGGGTGATGAGCACAAGTGGGGACCCCGGGCTAGATGGAGACTTTCATCCTCAGTGGCCGTTGTGGTGTCATGAAGTTTAAAGGGTCACCATAGTGTTCCTCGGGCTGATGGTTTCTGTCCACTGAGGTCCCTGGCAACCCTGGAGGCAGGCGTTGGATCGGCCACTTTCGACATGAAGAAGCAGGGGACGTCAGGTGCTTCTGACCCCAGCTACCCCCGCAGGTGTGGCCCACCCTGGGGCCTAAGCAACACTGCCCTGCCTGACAACACGGGCTCAGCTCTGTGACCTGCCTCTCCATCCTGGCATCCCAGGGCCAGGCCTCATCTGGATAGGGGATGGGGACCCAGGATGGTGTGGAGGAGGGGTGTCCAGCAGCTCACAGTTCTGTTCTCCAGAGAGCAAAGGGGACGCCAGTGTACGGGCAGGTGTAATCGGTGGACCGGGGACTTAGTTGCACACTGGGCCGGGTTGCACACCTGGGGATCTGCATAACCTTACAATTCTGTTAATGGGGCTCAGCATTCTAGGGTTCCCAGGGCAAGTGGCTTCCTGGAGCCCTTAGCAGAGCTGTAATTTGAATCATGACCAGTTTGACTCTAACAGAGTGTGGTGAGAAGAAAGGGTGGGCTGAACGGTGAGCCTGCCCATCTTTCCAGGGTGTTGCCCAGGGACTGTCCTGCGTGGAGATGTGCTGTGATGAGCCCCGAGGCTCTGGGGAGCATGCCGGCTGCCAGCCCTCAGCAGGGCCCAGGAGCATCTCTGGCAAGGAGACAGCTTGGGTGAGCAGCAAACGCCTACAGAAAGTGTGCTTCTCATTAGGCGCTCAGGACCACTCCCAGGGCAGAGGCTACCAGGCCAGCTCTGGAATAGGGGGAGCCCATGGGGACAGGGTGGGTAGACTAGACCAGCCCATTGTGTGACAGTGGGGGACCCGATCCCTGTCTGACACATGCTGCCCTCTAAGTGCAGCAGGACCTTCTTTGTGAGCAGGTCAGTGAGCTGAGACACCAAAGGCACAGGAAGAGGCTGGGACAGGCGAGGGGCTTCACCCACTCTCATGCCTATCCCTCCTCACCAGGGCCGGCCAGGGGACACAGATGACCAGATCTCAGACCTGGACCTCAAAATTATGTGCCTGGGGGCCATGAATGGGAACAGCAGCACTCCAAAGGCCAGTGTGGGCGATGTGGATGGCAGGGACAGGGTGGCAGTCAGCTGGGGTTGGCCGCCCCAGGGCAGGGGTATTGTACTGTAATGATGGGAGAGAACTGAACTTATTTTACACTTTTTTTTTTTTTTTTTTTTTTTTGGTGGTGCTGGGGATTGAACTTGTGCTTGCAAGCACTCTACCGACTGAGCTATCTCCCCAGCCCTGAACTTATTTTAAAGTGGCCACAGAGAAGCCAGTGACGAAAGAGAAAGCAGGAGGGAGTGCAAGTATCACTGAGGGAAGGGGGAAGACCCAGGGCCCCTGGGTCACCCCCAGGTGTGCAGGCCAGGGCCTAGGGCAGCCACCTCTTATCAGGGCTGGGCCTTCCTCAGTGAGGCAGACAGGACATCAGGCACAGAGGTTGCCATCATCCCCACGAGCAGTGTAGGGCCAGGAGCCTGGGAAACGGAGGTGTGAGCAGCATCCGCCGTGGCCCCAGGGGTGTGGTTTGGCCAGATAGTGCCCCGGTCAGCTGTGGGTGCAGGGGTGTGCTACAGAGGAGCAGGTGGCAATAAGGAGGCAGGGGAGCAGAGGGGAGCACAGACGGGGTGAGGGGCAAAGGCCACCAGGCTGGCCGAATTGCTCAGATGCAGGAAGTTCATGCCTCACAGGCCCCTGGCGCCTCCGGCAGCGAGCTGCAGGAAGGCAGAGGTGGAGGAGGCGGGGCTGGGGCAGGGGCTGCACGACATGGTGTGTGTCCCTGGGGACATTCCAGGGCCCAAGGCAGAGCACCAGCGAGGGTCATTTCACAGGAACCTGATGGGGCAACATGGAGCCTTGAGTGTGTGAGGGGGGCGGGGCCCAGTCTCCATGGGGAGAGTGCAGCCCTCCACTGCTTGGGGACAAGAAAGCCAGGCTGGAGTCACCTTGGCAGCCACCTGCCTGTGCACTCACTGGAAAGAGGCCACATGCCCTCAGCAGAAGGGACCTGAGGGAGCAGCTAGTGGCCTGTGGTACTTGGTGGTGGCCACTGGAAGTAGGACGTCACTCTGCAGCTCCTAGACCTATCAATATAAACACAGAGCCCTTGGTATGAGTTGGGTGCCACCCTAATGGTGACAAGGCATTGCCTTGCTGCACCCCACAGCCCCTCCCTCTGTTGTGGGCACAGGGCGCCCACCCTGGGGATGAGGGAGCACAGGCCAAGGATGCGTCCATGGGGAGTGCGGGTGGCCCCACGGTTTTTGTTCACGGAGCTCAGTGACCAGAGTTCCCTGTGGGGGTCATGGGAGGATGGTTAAGGGCTCCCTGACCACCCCGTTCACTCTTGCAGGGTGAGGTGATCCTGGGGCCACCCCCCAAAGGGGAAGGAAGGGCCCTGTGCAGGGTCCCGTGCTTCACCCACATGTGTGGTCCTCCTGTAAGCCCAGCTTTGTCCTGGAAGAGTGACTTGCTTATGGGCTGCCCTGGCATTTAATTTTGGGGCCTCGCACCCTTGCTGGGTGCACCCGTCAGTAGGGTGGAGCTGGACGGTGACAGAGGAGCGGGAGGCGCTGGCTGGGTGGGCTGAAGGCGGGGGCTGCGGTGGGATCTCCTGGGTCGATGGGTGAGCGCATCCTGCCTTAACTTCAGGTGTGCCTCACTCGGGGGTCTTGGGGTCTGTGGACGGTGCTGTGACCATGGGCATGTTTGACCCAAACCGCAGCCCTGGAGACCAGGGCTCCCCAGTTGCTGCCTGCCCGCCTGTCTGTCCTTCAGAAACCCAAGCTTCCCACCCGGGCTGGGCTGGCCTCTTACCATGTCCACGGCCACCTTCATGGCCTCCTGCAGCCCAAAGAGCTTCCCGGCCACCAGGTAGACCCCGCCGGTCCACACGGCGCAGGCCTCATGCACCCAGTGCTCCTGGGTGTCCCCGCCAGGCTCTGCAGGGGCCTCCTTGCTGCACTCATGCTTGCGGCTCTTGTCGGCTGTGGCCACCTCCTCGCCCCCGTCCCCCCGACCATCACAGCAGTAGCAACTCTGCAGCCGCCGGGACAGGCCCCGGGCACTGGTGCGCAGTGAGCCCTGCTTGGCCGGGTCCGCTGGGCCGTCGGGCCTGGGGGGCTTCCCAGCGGTGGTGGCAGCAGGGGCTGCACACTCAACTTTGAGTGTTCTCTCAAGGGGCAGTGAGGCCTCCTCACAGGTGCCTTCCGGCCGCACCTTCTCCTTGAGTTTTGGCTTCTTTTTAGGGAGGCAGTGTTCAGGGTAGTAGGGCCCACAGAGGTCCCCAAGGTCCTTGAAGTTGGCCGGGTTTTGGCAGAGGCAGCAGACAAGGCAAGAGGTACTCAGAGCCTTGGAAACCACAGGCCCCAGGTGCATTGTGGAAGAGAGAGGCAGGGAGGGCCGTGGCTGCAGGATGGAGCCCCCTGGGAGCGTGGTCAGGGAGGCCCCGGCCACATCCAAGGAGAACGAGGATGAGGATGAAGAGGAGGAGGTGGAGGAGGAAGGCTTCCTGTGGGGCTTGGGCTCATCCCCTGGGGAGTTGACAACAGTGCATACGGTGGTGAAGGCATCTCGCTTCTCCACCCGCACGAAGGGTGAAAAGGCTGGGGTCCTGCTGTCTGCCCTCAGCCTCTTGCAAGAGGAAATGTACTTGAGGCGGATTTCAGGCTCTGCGGGATCCAGGGGCAGCACCTGCTGCTGCCGTCTCCGCTTGGCACGCCCCTTACAGGGTGAAGCGTTGGTGTTCTTGGCCCGGCCACGCGTGAGGCGCTTCCGCTTGGAATAGCTGCTGTAATTGGTATGGCCTGGCTGCTTCTGTGCCCTTGTCTGGGGCTGGCAGGGCCGGCCCTCAGGGGGCTGGGAGGCCAGGCCCAGCTCCTCCGTCTTTGGCTTCTTGCCTCCTCCACCAGAGTTATCCTCGCCGCCCCCCTGTGTGCCGCTGGCCCTGTCTCGGGGAGTGAGGAGCAAAGCTGGGCCAAGATAGGGCCGCTTCTCCAGAGGGCCTTTGGAGAGTCCGAGGCCTCCAGCCCTGCCTTTCCGGCTCCTCTTCTTCGGTGCCAGCGCAGTCCCCCCAGGCTGCAGGGCCTCCAGGGACATGAAGGCCTCGGTTTTGAAACAGTCAGTGGAGGACAGTTTCTTACTGTTCATAAGTTTGCCTTTTAAGGACCTGTTGGTAGGATTTCTACACAACGGGTCGCCTCCCGAAACTGCTGGGAACTTCTGTCCAGTGCCCACACTTACCAGACCTTCTTCTGCCCCAGCCGGGCTGCCCCCAGCACTCTTAAGCCCCCCACGGTCCTTCTCAGGGAGGGTGGGGCTCAGAGGAGTCCCTGGCGGGGCACCTGGCACTTTGCATGCAAACTTCTTGAGGCTGGGCGAGGTGATCTTCTGCACAATGGCTTCCAGCTTCAGGCCCCGACCTTTCCGGGGTGGCAGCACCTTGGTCTTCATGGTCCCCTGGAAAGCTGTCCGTGAGGCGAGCTTGATGCAGGCGTCGGGGGCCTCCGGGGGCGGAGGCTTTGTGGTGGGCTCGCCGCTGCCCTTGGGCTTGGCCTTCTTGGGAGAAGACATTCTCTTAAAGAGAGAGGGGGAGCCCTCAGCCCTCTCCTCCTTCCCATCCCCCCCACCGCCACTGGTGTTGCTGCTGCTGCTGCTGCTGCTGCTGCGTAGGACCAGGTTCCGCTTCTTGGTAGGGACAGGTGCCATGAAGGATGATTTCCTCTTGAGGGCATGAAGGGGCCGATCGGAAAGCTTGCCCCCTGTGCCAGGCTTGGGGACCCTTGCTCGCTGGCTCACTCTGCCCTCCTTCTGGGGACTGCCGGAGACTTTGAACGTGGCAGGCAGGTGGTTGTTGGCAAGGACCTTCTTGGTGGCCCGGCAGTTGGGGAGCCGGCTCTCTGAGGGTCGCCGCCGCTTGGCGTGGAAGACCTCTTGGGGTTTGGTGCGCGACCGGAGGATCATGGAGCGCTGGTCCTTGCTGGGTATGCCAGGCGAGTCTGTCTCCTTGGTTTTGGAGCCCATAGGGCTGCTGTCCGAGGCCACAGGCAGGGCAGCTGGATTGCTGGGGCTGGAAGCGGCCTTGGGCGAGGGCTTCCCCACCCGCTTGCCCGACTTGAAGGCAGCTCGCTGCTTGCCCCCCAGTTTGTCAGGAGGCGCGGGGGTGGTGGTCAGGCCTGGGGGTCCGGGCGTGCGGGGCTCGCTCAGGGCCGTGAGGGAGCGGGTACACATTCTAGGGAGCCCTTCAGAGGGCCCCCTGCCTGGGGCTCCTGCCCCTTCCATCTGTCCCTGTGGGGGCCCTGTGCAGGATTCGGGGAGCAAGAGGTCTTTGGGCAACGCTGGTGCTCTGCACGGGGAGTCCTCGGCCTCGGGCAGCCCCCGGTGTACCCGCCGGCTCCGTAAACTTTTGCCCCGTGGCACAGGCTCTTTCTTAGCGATGGGTGCCTCGGGCACAGCGGGCTTATTCGGCTTTTGGGCCAGGGAGCCATCAGAGGTGGTGGAATCCACCGGAGCCCGTTCCCCATCAGGCCCTTCTTCGCCAGGCTTCATGTGGGACAAAGAGGACTCAAACCAGCTCTGGACCTTGGACTCGGCACCCACAGTAGGGCCCAGCAAGATGACAGACTCCCCAGAGAGGTGGCACGGGGAACCCCAGCCGGCCTTGGAGTCCAACACCTCCTCCACCTCCTCCTTGGTGCAGATGAGGGGGGCCTTGGGCGACAGCGGGTCCTGCATGCCAGGTCTCTGCTCTGGGCTGCCCAGCAGCTCGCACAGGGAGGAGTACTCCTCGGCCTCCAGGTCCTCCTTCCTGCCGGTGGGCGGCAACAGGGGCAGGTCCCCAAAGTCAGCTGCAGAGCAGCAGTGCCGGCTATCCTCCAGCCACCGGTCGGCCTTGCCCACATCTGGGCACTGCAACAGCCCACCCGCCTCCTCCTTCACCCCACCCGCCTCCTCCTGCTTGAAGTCCCCGGGCAGTGCAGCTGCCTTCTCCCCAGGGGGCTCCTCCTCCTGGAAGCCCAGGCAGGCTGAAGCCTCGTGGGCATCCCCTTTGCCCACACTGTCAGAGGCCTTTCCACCCTGCTCCAAGCCCTTGGTGAGCTCGCCAGGGTGCAGTCCCCAGCGGGGACAAGCATCCCCCAGGTTCTCCTCCGGCCAGGCAAAGGGGTTGGCACTGTCTGCTGAGCTGGCGGTGGTTGTGTCCGGGAAGCAGTCAAAAGCTGCTGTAGTGGGGTCTGGGGTGGCAGCCCCAAGGGTGGGCTTGGTGCCAAAGGAGAGGGGACCAGTTGTCTTCTTGGGGTCAGGGGTGGCAAAGGCCACAGAAGGGTCTTCAAACAGCCCTGGGCTAAAGTCCTTGGCATTGCTGCTCTTGTCCAGCTGCAAGGAATCAGGTAGGGCCTCAGGCTCCCCAGGTCGTGGCCACGCGTTCTTGGTCACAGAGTCAAGGCAGGCGCTATGGTTCTCCAGGGAGAAGGGCGCCTTGCTGGCATCCTTGGCCAGGCCGGGGGTCTCAGCCCAGGCCTTATCAGCTTTCTCGCCAATGGCTTCTTGCAGTCCCAGGATCTCAGAGGCCAGGTCCTCCTGTGCCAGGGCACTGAGCAGCAGCCGCGGGCAGTCCCGCTCGCCTGCCACGAACTTGGAGAAGCTGTCCAGCGGCAGACTGCTGTGCAGGCTCTGGAAGGAGTCGTCAGATTTGGTGGACATGTCGTCAGGCGAGGTCACAGAACAGGTGGACACAGACTCAGGCTTGGCCTTCGAGTTGCTGTTGACCCTCGCAGGGCTGCCACGGGCCTGGTTGCAGTAGAGGAAGCTGCGCTCCAGCGGGTCTTCAGAGCCGCTCAGGTAGTCAGCCTCCTGCGGCTCGGCGTGGGTGGACTGCGGCGTGCTACTCAGAGGCTCAGACAGCGGGGTCCCCGCCGGCTCAGCCGAGTAGCCACTGCCCTCGGGGCTGCAGTGCTGGCTCTTGTGCTGCTCTGGGGTCCTGGACACGAGGTTCTTGACCCCTTTCTTTTGTGGCACGGCAGCCTTGGACAGCAGAAGCTGCTGGACAGTGTTGGATATATTCTCCACCTGCGAGGTCAGTGCTGTGAGGCTCTGCAGGCTGAGATCTGACAGCAGGTTCTCAGGGATTTTGTCCTTCTGCAGCGGCTTGCAGTTGCTGGCCTGGGTGTCCACAGAGCTGGCGGCGTCTGTTGGGGAGGGGTTGAGCAGGGGCATGAAGTGGCTGTGGTCGGTGATCCCCGTGGGGAAGGCCCCAGTGCTGAGTGGCTGCTGGTTGTATGGGAAGTTCTCTAGGTTTGGCATTAGTGGGGATGGGGTGGAGCTGTAGGAAGGTGAGCGGCCCACTGAACGGGCAGGGGAATGGCTGGAGCTGGGGCTGAAGGTCTGGTAGTACTGCTCCGGGGTCCTGACCGCCGTGTCCGGCTGGCAGTAGCCCTGGCCTTGCTGTCCATAGTGTTGGTATTTGGCGAGGTTTTGATAATGGAGAGTCTCCTGGGCGTGGTGCCGGCTATGAAGTGCTTGCTGCTGTTGCTGGTCATAGCCGAGTCGGCCTGACTGGTAGGCATGAAGGTTCTGGACCCGCTGTCCCGGGGCCAGGCTGGCGTTGGCGGTCAGTGGCCTATCATGGGGCTGGGCGGACGGTGCTGTGCAACTCTTATAAGAGTGGGCCCCCTGTCCGCTGCCCTGGACGGACGAGGAGTAGGTGGAAGAGGTGGGGAAAGACTGGGAATGCTGGGGAAAGTGACCGCCCTGGGGAAAAGGCAGGGGCGAGGCAATGTCATTTTGTAGTTTCTGCCTTTGGAGTTTGGGGTATGCCAGGGGCTGCTGGGGCTGTGGCAGCTGTGGCGGCGGGGGCTGCTGGACATGCAGGGAGTGAGTCCGAAAGGGGAGCTGGGCGCCCTGCTCTGGGTACTGCCTGCCAGGGGGCACTGCTGTCTTTTTGAGTAAGTTCTCATCATACTTGCCCACCCCTCCTGGCAGGGGCTGTGGCTGGGGGGGTGGCGGCTGGGGGGCCCCCCAGGCCTGCAGGCCCTCCTCCCCAGAGTAGCGTCCCGGGTAAGGGTTGCTGTCCTGGATGCCACCATAGCCGGGGAAAGCCGGCCTCCCCTGCAGGGCCTGCTGTGAGGGCAGGGCCTTGCTACCTCGGTGGTACTTCTCTGCGGCCACCGCGGCCGCAGTGCTGGAGGGCGTGCTGGCGCCACCCTCGTAGCCCGGGTAAGGCTGCGGGTTATAATAGTCCTTGGCGAGCAGCCGCTGCCTGTCACAGCTCAGCCCGGCCTGACTCGGCTGCCTGTAATTCTCCAGGCGAGACGCTTCCTGCGAGGTCTGTGGGTAGCTCTGTTGTTTGCCATGGAAACCACACCTTTCTCGAAAAGACTGCATGACTTGGGCTGGTTATCTGTGAAGAGAAAAGGGAGAGAAGGAGGGCGGGTGGGGGCAGAGGGAGAGCAATTCAGATGGGCCACGTCCTTGTCCATTCCCCTCAGCCACCTCCCCACCCGCCCTCACCCCGCACACAGCCCTCGATATTCTCCGCTGGCCAGAGCCTCCCCACCAGCTGTGCACATATTGACAACTTCTGTATCAAGGAGGTGTGCTCCATAATTCCCACTTCCACAGTGCCAGCAGCCTCGCCTCGCCAAGGACAGCCACCGTGGGCGCAGGAGGTGCAAAACAGGCTGCCCGAGCCAAGTCACTGGGGAGCGGCCACTCCGCCCTCCCCTAGCTGGCTCCTCCCCTCCGCCCCCACCCACCACTCCCAGCTCTTCCAGACAGCTCAAAATCATTTAGCAGAGCAATTCCGGCTCCCCTGTCCCCTGGGGCCCGCTGGATCCTGTAATCTTAGTCCCTGTGTGGCTGTACTCAAGCGTGACCCAGCCATGCTGGGGACCCATGAGGATCTGTCCTACCCCGCCAGGGAAAGGCTGCTTGCCAAAGCCTGCCGTGATTGCACGCGTGCGCGCACACACACTCACACACACACCTCCCCTATCACTGCCGTGCCATCTGGAATCTGTCTGTTCCCTCTAGCAGACGTCAACTGGGGGCTGCCGAGCCACTGTAGATATAAAATGTCCCCTCCTCTGACTCCCAGAAACGTAGGACAGCAGCACCTGCCTCCTGTTTTTGATATCATAGGTGCATAAACAGATTACGTGATCCGGAGTAAGGGAGCGCATGCTGATGAGAAGGAAGGGAAGCAGTTCCACTGCCATGGGAGAGTGAGCCGGCCTGAGCCCCTTGGCATGGGTGTGATGGAGCCTGGTACGTCATGGAAGGGCCCCTCCCAACCTCCCCAGGCCAGGTGGCACTGGAGAGCCCATCTAGTTTTGATTTTAGGAGCTGGGGCCCAGGTGGGGTCTAACCTACCCCGGGGCAGGATCCTGGGTTAGAAAATGATCCAGGGCAGGGTAAAGAACCTTTGAGGGCAGAGCAGCAGGATGCACAATATGGGCTGGATGTGGGCGTCTAAGGCTAAAGGTTCCCCCAGAAAGTCCAATCACCCCAGAGGGCCCTCAAAGGAGGGCTGGAAAAGAGAAATACTAGCCACAGGCCCCGATCCCAAGGGCTTGGGATTTACCCAGCAACCACGCAGGCCCAGAGGAACCTCTGACTGGACTGTGTGGCCCAGGCCCCCAGGAAGGGTCAGGGACTTTCCAGTTTTCCTTCCCAAACACTAAAAAGAGGGGATGGCCTGCCCTGGGCTACAAAGATTCCAGAGTGTTTTGAGGGGTCAGAAAGGAATAGAGAGAGAGAGGTGGCAGGGCTAGAGGCACACAGAGTAAACACAGATGCGAGAAGAGGGAGAGATAGGGAGAGAGGAAAGAGGCAGAGAACTCTCCCAGGAGGGAGGTCAAGCCCCTACCCCTCTCACATGACCTGTACCCCATCAAAAATGCTTTCTTCCTTCAGGGTCTGGGGCCTGACCCAAGAAAGGGGACAGAGGAGGACTTCCATCCAGCTGAGCAGGCCAGGCCACCTGTCAGCTTCCAGGCACAGTCTCAGGTCTGTCTATCCCAGGGGCTTGGCCCAAAGCACCTCCTTTGCCTTCACAGTCAGACTGCCCAGCTGCACAGAAGGTGCCAGCATCCCCAAAGTGAGCCCCTCCCCACCAAAGCCTCCTGCCCTCTACTCCCCTCCTCTCTGCATTCACCACAGGTGCCAAGCAAGGAGATATGTGCCCGCCCTCCTGACCCACTTCAATCCCAGCCCTGGCGGCTTGGATAAAACACTCCAGGACGTGCCAACCTAGAGGAGCTGGAGGAGGCTCTTGGTTCTGGCTTGGTGGCTCCCAGCCAGGTGGGCAGTCCTGTGTCTCCTGCCCTGATCTCTGCAGAGAAGGGCGTAGCCACACTGACACAGAGCTGCCCAGGGCAGAGGGGACTGGCAGGTACCAGCAGGCACCTTCCCATGCTGCCCATGCCCTAACCCTGCAGGTGGCCAACTTTGCTCAGGGCCTGGCTGCTGGTCCCTTCTGAGGAAGGCCAGCTCCAAGGTCGAGGGCATGCCTGCTCTCTGCCCTCCCCGGGTGCATGTTTATGAGCCCAGAATGCACAAACCCAGGACCGCTCTGAAGGCTGCACCTCCCTCGTATATCTGCACAAATTACATTTCGGCTTTTATTAGTCCCAGATCACTCTCATTTCCTGCTGAGTGTCCTGTGGATATCATTAACATTTCTACGGCTCTATTTTTTTTTTTTTCACATTCTCCAAAATGCATTACCAGAAACATTATTTAAAAAGGGGGGTTGGTGGTATGTGCCATTAGCAGTGTCCCCTCCCTGCCTTCTCTGTCCACATCACCCCCTCCCTGTTTAATCAGTCCAGCTGCTGCGTCTTTTAATTTAGCCAAGCTGGATTACAGGCGGGTTTCCCAATACACACAAGCAGCTGGATGTGGCGAAACATCTATCTCTAAGAAAAGACAGTTCAATTAAAATAGGAGAGGCCCAGTGCCTGATGGAGGATGCAACAAAAATGCTCAGCCCAACACCACCCTCCAACCCCAGATGGAGGGAGGGATGCAGGAACAAAGGCCTGGTGGCATCACAGCCGCTCTCAGAGCCCTGGAGGTCCTGGTGGCTCTGTCAGGAGAAAATGGGGCACTGCCCCTTTAAGAGCTGCCTCAGGCCTGCCATGGGCTCTGTTGTTATTAATTATTGTGATTATGATTACTTTTCAAGAGCACTAGGAAAGGACACTGAGGGGGAGAAAAGCAGGCAGCGGGCTTGGGATGGGCAGCATCAGGAGAGGAGGAGTGCAGAAGTGGTGGTGGGGACAGATTGTGGCTTGGGTAGGAGGAAGAAAGGGTGAGGTTAGGGGAGGGCAACACACACACACACACACACACACACACTCAGCTCCTCCTGGTCCACAGCACTCCTGCCCTGCGGTCCCCTCCCCCACCTGCCTCATCTCCACCTCTACAGTTCTTGCTGAGCTTGGAAGACAGGCAGAGAGGAAGTCCCGCCGAACACCAGATTCCTAAGCACCTCATCCTTATAACCACTGCTGACTAGTGACCTGGAAAGACCTCCTGGAGGGGCCTGCTGGGCTCAGTGACCCAAGGCTCCAGTCCTTGAATGCAGTGTCCCAGGACTTCCCTCTGCACAGCAGCAGATCTCACCCCTCGAACGCCACCTACACAACCATGAAATAGTGTTTGGAGGGACACAATGAGACCCCCAGACTCCCTCCAGGGTAAGACCTGGCAGCAGGGTAGGTCTGGGACATGACCCTCCCAGTCCCTCAAAGACTCTGGGACCTCAGGGGGGACCTCCTGTAGCTGCTGAGTGTCTCCTCTGCTCAGGTTCCCTCTCCCATGCTTTGGTTCTTCTCTTACAGAAAAAAGTGAGCTTCAGAGGGAAGGGACCTGCTTTGGACCTAACCCAGGTGATGCAGCAGTGGTGACCAGGCCCCTTGCCTGGACCCCACATGAAGAATTCCCATTTTGGAGCTGGGCATGTTGGCGCACAACTGTGATCCCAGGGACCCGGGAGCCTAAGGCAGGAGGATCTCAAGTTCAAGGAAAGCCTGGGCAACTTAGCAAGGTCCTGTCTCAAAATAAAAAATAAAAAGGGCTGGGGATGTGGCTCAAGGAGTGAAGTGCTCCTGTGTTCAATTGCCAGTACAAAAAAAAAAAAAAAAAAAAAAAAAAAAAAAAAAATATATATATATATATATATATATATATATATATATATATATTCCATTTTGGAGGTGCAGGACAGCAAAGCAGAGGTGCTGTGCTAAAGTGGGAATGCTGGCAGCTCTGATTTCCAGTCTTCCCTGTGGCCTGGGAGGCTCTGAGTCCTCAGGCCGAGTCAGCTCCTGCTTTTATTCTATTTGCAGTGCTGAGGATGGAACCCAGGGCCTTGCAAGTAAGCCCTCTATTACAGCTGCACCCCAACCCGACCTGGCCCTCATCTTCCAGCAACCAGACCCACCTTAGGTAGGTCCACTAATGGGCAATGATGGTCACTGACCACCTGCTGTCACCATGGCAACTACTGTCCTCTGGGCAGTTGCAGTGAGGGGTCACAGGGTCCATAGCCTCTTTAGACTCCAAGGTTGGATCCCTGTCAAGGAAATGGGCACAGTGAGGGTCAGAGCTGTGGCACTGAAGGAGCCTAGTCAGGAGGGGGCAGAAGGAATTTTTTTCCTGAGAGAAAGGAGGCTTTCCGCTCCCAGCAGCAGCTCTGAAGCTGCTGGTTCCATCCCACCAACTTCCCCAAGGTTGTTTTATGACCTGGTTTACTGATTTGTAGCTGCAGGGAAAAAAAAAATTTAAAACACAACCCACTCAAGGGCCTGAGAACCCAAGGAGGAAGGGGAATTTATGGGGCTTCAGGAGGCTAGGGAGGGGCCAAGGGGGTGTCCAAGAAGGGGTGGGGCCGGTAGAACCCCTTGGGTCTCTCCATCTGTTGTGGGTGATGAGTAATAAGATTGCAGACCTGGATGGACACAATAAATTATTTGCTAGATTCACTGCTGTCCTGGGATTGGGGGGTCTATGACAAACCCTAAGGACCTGGCTTGACTCAAGGAAGGGATGAGCTGACAGTGGGTGTCCCACGAACCTCTGGGACAGGTGAGGGTGGCTGGACAAGGGGGACCATGGAACATAAGCAACCTGAGGGCAAGACAGCCCCCTCCCTAAAACATGACCCCTCTAGACCGCCCTATGTGGGCAACACTTGGGCATGCCCCCTCTTCTCACTTATGGCCCCCCGGCTCATGGGGAACCCACAGGGTGCCAGCATGCCTCTCTCTGCAGAGCCTGGGGGTCCTGAGCAGCAAGAGGCAAGCGACGGGGGGAGAAGCAGAAGACAGCTCTCTCCAGATATCACGTCGGCAGCTGGCCTCCTGAGTTGAGACGAGGGACTTCTGGCAAAGCTGGGGGCTCAGAGTTCTTCAGAGGATTTTTTTCCAGGGGAAGACTTCTGGACTCTCCAGATGTCTGGAAAGCCCCCCGCCCCCATCTTCACAGCCCACCAACATTGTCTCCTCTAGGGACCTAGCTCAGTGGCAGCTGAGATTTGTTAAGCCATCTGAACCCATTCTCCGCTCAAAGTCTAACCCAGGAGGACATCAAGGCCACCCTGGCCCCACCCACCAGCCAGGCCCCTTCCAGTGCAGTGCTCAGGGCCCCTGACTCCTGAACCTGCACCCGCCACCCTGTGCCATGATGCCTGTTTCCAGGTTGCAACTAGTGGCAGACTGGGAGACCTGGGTCATAGGGCCCACAGTCTAGCGGTTGAGGGCAGGTGGCCGCTGGCCTCCACCCTGGCTGCAAAGTGTGGGGCAGCAGGAAGGGTTCTGCCACAGCTGCTGGCATTCAAGGGCCCTCCTGGGAGAGGCTGTCAGGAGGAGCGCTCACCTATTATGGGCTCTGTACTTATCAGTCTCTTGTGGACAATAATTTTTTTTAGATCACTTTATTCACCACGGAACAAAAAGCATCATGTCTCTGTCAAAATGAAGAAAAGGGAAAGGGGGGCGTCGGGGGAGAGAGTTGACTGTTTGGATGCAAATGCTAAGAGGGGGCCAGGCCTCTCCCTTGTCCATTCCAGTGGGGGACACAACCCCCATCCTTCCCACCCCCAGCCAGGCTGGTATCACCAACATAATCAGGGTCCTAGAATCAGCAAGCTCAAAGGGCTGGCCCAGAGTGGGTCTCAGGGGACACAAAGAGTGCTCCCAGTGGGCTCCACTCTTTCGTATACCCAAACCCTAGCAATGCCTGCTCTGGCAAGGGGCCACACAATATGGATAAAGGGATGCAGCTGATGGCTTTGAGGAGAGGCAAACGACCAAAGAGCCCAACCTCTCGCTCACTTCCGCCAGCCTTGTCCTCCCTGCCCATGTGCCCAGAAGGATCATGACTTACTTCCTTGGGAAAGTGGAAGCACAGAAAAGCCAAGACAATGGGCTTGTCTGAAAGCTGACTGACTGTGAACTTTGGCAAGTCTTTTCCCTTCCTGGGCCGCGGGGCCTTTGCACCGGCTGTCCTCTCAGCTGGGAATATCTTTCCCAGACAACTACACAGTTCCTTAACCCTATTCCAAGTCTGCTCGTCTATCACTGTCTCCAGTGGCCTTCCTTGAAATGATACCCTGGTACGCCCTTCCCCCATTTTTTTCTCCAAAGTATTTACCTTCTTGTAATAAACCTTAACTTGCTTTATTACTGGTCTTTCCTGTATAAGGGAAGTTGGATTTTCACCTATTTTGTTTACAGTTATATCCCCATCGCCCAGAACACTATTTATTGAATGATTCATGCTCCAAATGTCACATTAACCCTGTAAAAATATCCAGAGCAAGCAACAGAGTAGAGGGACAGAGCAACTCTGGGTAGGGACCCAGTGGGTGGGGGCTGGTGGACACAGGTCTGCTTCATTTGTTTTTAACAAAGAACATCTTCCCAAGACGGGGGGGTGCATCTGAGTGATGTGGGCACGTGGGTCCCAAGTAAGGTGTGTGTGTGGTAGGGGAGGAGCCCCCACTCAGCCCAGCAGACTTCTGCTATGTGGAAATGGAACCCAGAGGGTCAGGATGTGTGTTTTTTCCTTTAAGCCAGAAATGAGGATTTTATAAAAAGGGATATCTTTCATTTTAAAAATATAAAAAAGTTTTTTTGTGATAATGAGGATTAAACCCCAGGGATGCCCTACCACATACTTGCATCCCCAGCCATTTTATTTTTTGAGACAGGGTCTCACTAAGTTGTCCAGGTTAGATTCAGACTTGTGACCCTCCTGCCTCAGCCTCCTAAATCTCTGGGATTATGGATTTGTGCCATGGCCATCACACCTGCCTTTAAGAAAAAACAGTCCAAGGGAACTTGGCTGTGGGCTGTACCTGGTCACAAGCTCCCCGGTGTCAAATGCTGATACAGTGCTGCAGACAGGCCTGAGCACCTGCAAAGGCAGGGCCTTATTGCACTGGGGGTGTGAGCACCGAGAGGGTGTTCAATGGGAAGGGATGAGAGCAGGAGCTGCATCCAGAATGTTTCCTGGCCCCAAGGACCAGCAGGAACCAGTTAAGCAATGGAGTGGAGCAAGGCAGTGGGGAGGATAGAGCTGGGCAGCCTTAGAAAGGAGGTGTGTGTGGAGGGGGCTGAGGCCCACAGCCTTCCACACGAGACATGGGTAAGGCCCTGCCCCCAACTCTCCTGGCTGGGTCCCCCGCAAAGCTCCTCTGTGACACTCATCACAGCGGTAATTACATAATTAATGCTACAATGAGCTGTTTCCCACGCACCTCCCTCACTAGAATGTCGTCTGATGAGGGTAGGGGCTTTCTGTTTGGTCTTAAGTTCCAAGCCCAGAAACTGGCCCCCAAATTGATGCCTATTAAATGTTAGGATGGGGATATGAGAGCCTCTGTGCTACCTCACCACAGCCAAGGTCCAGAAAGAGGTCTGATGAGGAGACTGGAGGCCAGGACGCATGCAACAGCCAATCAGCAAGGAAAGGAGAAGTACAGTACATCGTCTCCTCCACAGCCCTCGGGTGCCTGGACCCATTCGCTTATGGAACCCATTTCTGCTGCATGAAGTCTGGATGGGGGCCCAGCTGGGTTCTGAGGATGCAGAGGAAAATACAGCATGCCCATGCTCTCCTGAGGAGGACACATAGTTCATGGCTGCCATGGGGTTGCTGAGATGAAGTGACACCTAGGGAGCTATGGGGAGGCTGGAGGCCTTACCCACTCAAGAGGGGTGAAGGTGAAAGTGACTGGGAGGCAGCAAAAAGCACGTGGGGCATTGCAGTTACCCTCCCCCCAGCTCAGGTGGTCCTGCTACTGCAGCCAGTTGTCACTGTCCTTAAGGACACCAATCCCTGGCAATCCTGCCCAGTCACCTGCTGCCTGGTCACAGCTCCCTGGCTATCCCTCTCCTGTGAGCCTTTGGGGCACCCTGGCCTGTTGCCCAGGTCAGAGGGGGCTGGGCTTGTTTAATATGCACTGCAGCCCTTACTCCCCTCAGTCAACAAGACCAGCAGAGAAGAGCAAAGAGCCCTTGGAAGTCACTTTCTGCAGAACACAATCTTCAAACCTTCCCCTCATTTCACTGAGGGATTAATGGATGCCCAGAAAGGGTCAGTGTCCTGTCCATGAGGCCCAGCAGGGCTGAATTCCTCTGTAGCTGTCTGGCCTGTCAGTCAAACCAAAAGGTGTTCCTCCTGAACACCGGTTTCCCACAGCAGTCACGGAATGTGCTGTCTTCCCCGGCTTGGGTGGAACCACCCCTCCATTCCCTGCCTCTGACACCCCCTCTCTGCAGCATCCTGACAGCCAGGGAGGCGCAGCACGCCAGCCCTCCCAGCCCCGGTTCCACCTGGGGGAGCCGGGGAATTGGTGCCCCCTCCCTCCTCCCAACCCCCAGGGGAGGAAGCCGCCTGTCAGGCCGCCACGGCGTGTCAAATCCTCTTGCTGCCTAATTGTGAGACGGCGGCGTTTAAAGAAACGCTTTTCTGGCCGCCTGCCACACCGCAAACTGCTTGGTATAATTTTATTATTAAGGAGAGAGAAAAAGAGGGAGGGGATTGGAAGGCGGGGAGAAAAGGAGAGAGAGAGAGGGAGAAAAGGGAGAGAGAGAGAGAGAGAGCAAGCGAGCGAGAGAGGAAATAGCTTAGTCCAAGTCAGCTGGTGGAGTATTCTGCTCAATGTGAAAGCGGGGACAGCTTTCCAGTTGGCAAGCTGACTTCGTTAATTGCGCATTCAGTCTCTACTTAGGGTAATTGAAACGAAGCGGGGCCCGGCTCTGACAATTAGGGTCTGCGACTACGCCATTAACCCTTTCCTCCACCGTCCCCTCCCTCGATCGACGCCAAGGCACCCTTTCAAGGAAGGGGAGGGCTACTGGGAGCCCCCGATAGGGCCCATTCCGGGACCGGGGTCCAGAAGCACCACACAGGCGCGGACTGCGGCAGGGGGTTGCCGGGCGTGCGCCCCAGCGCTAGCAGGGTTAACGCGGCGCCGCGAGTCCTGGAGTCTGGCTAAGGCCAAGCGGGGGCTGGGGGAGCGGCGCGGGGTGTGTGGGGGTTGTTTGCAGCCTCACCGCCCCTCTGCAACAGATGTTTCAGCAGTGTAAGACAAAGGCAGAGCGCCTGCCGCTGCCGGGAGAAAATCCGCAGGACTCCCTCCGGGGCAGGTAAAATTTCACCTTCTATTTGTGTTCCCCCCTCACACCCCCGCCCGCCCTCGCCTTGTTTCCCGGCCTCTAAGCCAATCCGGAAAGCGCCACCAAAGACACCGCGCCGCCTCCTCCGCAGCCCAACCCGCTGACCCCAGCAAGGTCACGGCGACCTCCGGCTCCGCTAGCAGCGCGCCCGCCAGTCCTCCGCCGGCGAAGGGCGCCTCCCCCCGCCCGGTCCCCTCCTGGGGCGCCCCCAGTCCCTGATCTAAGGTAATTGGAGGCATCGCGCGAGAGAGGAAGGGGGCGCTGCACTCGCCACGAGGTGCAAGAGGCCCCGGACGCTCGCCGCCTGCCTCCCGCCTGCGCGGAGACCCCGGGGGGCTTTGCCTCCCCCCAGCCCCCATCATTCATCTCCCTGATTCCCGCTGTAGCCGCCCTCGGAAGTCAGCCGAGTGAAGCAGCTGTTCCTTGCACACTCCACTTGACCAAAGATGATGATAAATGAGGCCGGGGCTGCGTCGGGGACGCGGCGGCGGCGAGGGGCGCGCAGGGCGGGGCTTGCGGCCCACAGCCCCCTCCCCACGCCTCTGGAAGGGCGAGGACGCAAAGGACAGAGGCCGAGGGGCAAAATCAAAAGGCCCTAGCTTCAGTCCCCACACCTCGCTTGGACTCGGAACCCGGCGGAGAGGTGCGCCCTCACTGCCGGGCCCAAGGTGGAGACCTTTCCCTTCAGACAGGCACCGCAGCCCGGTCCCCGCCCCTGCCCTTCCCCCTCGCTCCCCACCCCTTCCCCTAATGCCTAGGCCCCCTCTGCGCCTCGCCTTTAGCCCCCACCCCCCTTGCCTCAAACCTATTAACGCTCGTAAATAATGAATAATGGAGCGCTTCCCTCCAGCCACGCAAGGCTGCGGGCGGGGGCCGCTGCCAGATGCGCCGGGTCCTGGGGAGGGGGCGCCCACCGGCCGGGTGCTGAGGGGGCCCGGGCGCGCGGCCCCGCACACGTGCAGCCGCGGCGCGCAGGCGGGCACCCCGCCCGGCGGCGGAGGAGGGGGAATCCCGCTCTGCCCTCCCCAACGCCACCTCCCCTGGAGTCCTCTGGCACCGAACTAGGCGAGAGAGCGCGCGCGAGCTTCCCAGCCGGAGAGGGTTATTTTTAACCTGCCCCCCTTTCTATATCTGCCTCTCGGGTTTGCGCGCCCGCCCGCCCGCTCCACCAGCGGAGGACGCGGGCTCCTCACCTCGCTCGGCGGCTCCGGACTCTGAGCGCCTCCCCCGGCCCGCGGCCCCCGCCCGTGCGCGGGCATCGCGCGGCTAAATCTCAGCCTGGAAAGGACCGATTAGGAGCCGCGTGCCTTTCAGCGAAATATTGGAACCGGGTGGGATGGGGGCGGGGAGCCCGGCGCTCTCGTCCCCTCGCCTCCCTCTCTCCCTCCCACCCTGCGCGCAGAGTGGCTGCGAGAGGCGGCTCCTGCTCTCCCTCCCGCTAACAGGGGGTGGCCGGCCCGGGGCGCCGGGCCCCCCTTCGGTTCTCGGCCTTCTCTCCCCAACGCCCACCCTTCTCTGGTCATGTAGAAGCTAGAGCACTCAACGCGCGGGCTCTCGGGCAGCGGCGGCGCCAAGCGGGGCGCCTTCCCCCCATCTCTAATCCCCTCCCTGAGCCACTCCAAACACACATCATTTAAACAGCAGCGGGCTTGCCATACCAACAACTTCAAGGCAGACCCCACCAGTGCGGGGTGTCCGTGCCAGGGGGCTGGGAAGGTGCCAGGGGCGCACAGCACAGAGGGGTCTGATCGAAGGGAGTTCCTTCTGTCACTCTGCTCAGTTTCTCCCTCCTTAAGACCCCACCACCACCACCCGCAAGCAGGCCCAGCACCCCAGGCCCGGAGCTCAGACCCCACCCCCTTCCTCAGGGGAACCAGGCCGCAGGAAGTTCACGTCCTCTCCCATTACCCTGCTCTCCAAAAGGCCACCCACCCAAACCCCAGGCTGTCCTTTCCTCCAAAGGAGGTGGGCAGCAGAGAAGTGACTGAGCCCAGAAGCCCCCCAGGGGCTTTGACTGGATCCCTCAGTCGGTTTTGACATTTTCCAGACTGCTCCGTGCCCAATCCGGAAGACCCAGGCTTGGGGCCCCTGGAGCTCCTCCCTCCTGAAGGAGGTTGGGTAACCACGCTGCAGCAGAGGAGGGAAAGTGGAGGAAGTGGTGGGCTGAGAAGAAAGGAGGGCATTCCAGCTGCCAGGAGTTGCCTGGCTTAGTGGCAGGAAAGAACACAGCCTATTTGGGAACTTGAGATGGATTTCTCTCTAAGGCTGAACTGGGTCGGGGCCTTGAGGGTTGGGGTTTGGGGTTGGCGTGGGCTGGGCTTCCAACCCTAGGGAGCATCTGGGAGGGGCAGGGAGGGCTAAGGCAGAGAGGTAAGAAGCCTAGTCAGTTGGGAGCATGGGGTGTGGAGGGGTGAAGAGGCATGTGGAATACAGATGCAGGACAGCAGCTGTCCTGGGCTGGACTGGTGACACCCGTGGGCCAGTGGCTTCGGCTGCAAGGACCCAGCCTGCCTGGAGTGATGCAGGTTCAAGAGGGAGGAAACAGGGGGGCAGGGCTCCTAAGCACTGGCAGGACCTGCCATGGCTGAGTGAGGGTTCTCAAGGGGCTCCTTACCCCAGCCAGCTAGACACTGGGCTCAGGGCCTCCTTCAGACCTGGAAAGTTCTTGGTTCCCCTCACTGTTGGGCATGTGTAACAGCAACCCAAAAGCTGATGCTGTCTGGCCCCCTCCTGTGTCCAAGTTGCCTTGGAAGATTATACTTCCGGGCCACAAACTGCCCTTCAAGGAGATGATGTCACCTCTCATTTCACAGATGTGGAAACTAGGCTCCAGGAGGGAAGGGGTCATTCCAAATGGCAGTCTCTGGGGACTGAACCTGGGTCCCAATCTGGGCAACAATGTGTTCCCAGGGGCCTTCAATGAATATAAACTTCTGGGGGCACAAGTTACTGATAAATGCTTTCACCTTTAGAAATTTCAGAAAACCGATTTTCTGGAGAGAGAGAAAAAAGGCAGAATAAGTGTGGTAGCGGGGACTGGAGAAAGAAGTCACATGGCCAATCGCTATGGACTCCCCACACTTTGCCAGATTCCCTGTGAAGTGTTCCCAAGAGGGTTTCTGACTCTGGGGGCTCCAGATTATTGACATGAGGCTGAAGTCCACGTGGGTCTCATTTATTCATCTGTAGAACAAATATAAATCTCACCGAGCCATATACCACTACTTTTCAAGCATGCCCAGCTAATGTGATGAATAAATTACAAATTCATTTAGGGCCTAGTGGCTTTGGGCAGTTATATCCTTCTCTGCTCAGTAACAGACTAACAGCTCCAATTTTTATATTAAAGGGTTCTCCATCTTCAGATGACTACTGGGCCCAGAGTGTCCCTTTGGTGGACTTCATCACCAGAAAGGGATCTTCCATTTCTGGCATGCTTTGGCTGCAGCACCAGATCTCCCCCTGGTGGATCCTGGCCAGCCCCCCAGGCACGTAGCTTGGTGCCCAGAAGCGCCAGCTTTGGGGGACAGTGAGCCATCAGCCACTGCTCCAGAGCCTGCCTGGGAAGCTTTCCTCAGGACGGAAAATATTTGCCTTTGGTTTTCAGCTGCTGTCTGAGTGGACACCTGGCTGATTTCCCTGTCTCCAAACAGCCATGAAATGTGGAGGTGTTTAAGAGAAAAAACGAGGCGAGGGTAACTGTCTGATCCAGCGTCCGGCTGTTCTGAACAATGCTCTTGTTTCACTCTTAGGGTGAACAGCATACTTTCTACCCATATTCTGTGCGCTGGTTCCCTCTTTCCAGGCCCAGCCCTGGCCCCATGGGCCTTACCTCCAACTGCCAGACCCTTCTGGAACTCCCTCCCCCTGACTTCCAGTCAGTCAGCATCTGGGGTAGGGGGAGGGCCTCTTCCCGCTGTACATAGCTAACTTGGCCTGACCCCAGAACTGCTTTGTTCTGGAAACTTGTAGGAGAATCCTTGGCTGTTTCAACAGCATGGAGAATACCAAGCCTCTTCTCCAGGGACAGGGGCGTCTAGAGAGACATCTAATTCACAGCTCATTCTGAGGGCTCACAGGGGGCTCAGGGGTTCACTTTGGGTGTGAGGGATGCCATCATGTCCCCATATCCACACTGAGTAGGCCCTGATGCTGGACAGCTCTAGGTTCAAATCCCAGTCCTGCTGGGTGACCTTGGGCAATTTATTTAACTGCTCTGTGCTTCATGTTCCTCAGTTGTTAGTACTCCAAGCATCAAACTTCCAGGGGTAATGTAAGACTAAACGGGAATACTGCTTGGCAGCCAGTAGAGACTCAATACACGGTTGCAACATCCAGTGCCACTCAGTCATGGGAGCGAGGGTCAAGTCTTATACTTTCTCTGTCTCGGGGACTGCTTGTGTCTGAGACAAAGCCGGCAAGACATTCTGGGGCCCAGAGGTGAGGTTTGCCCACAGAGTGGCAGCCTGTACCCCAGGATAGACAGGTGTCCTTTCTGTGTCCCTCAAACACTAACGTACATCTGAGACATCTGAGGCAGTGGTGGGAGGGCTTGTGGTTCTAACAAGTTCCTGGGTGAGGCCCATGCAACTGGCATGTGGGCCACACCTGGCAAGGTGAGACCTCAGTTCCTGGGGACTGTGACTTCTGAATCCTGGCAGCTGGGTTCATGGAGAGGATACGGGGTCTATTCTGTTGGAAGAGGGTCCTCAGGAACCCCAGGGCCAGGCTCTGGCCTTGTCTCAGAGCTGGGTTTCCACAGTGGCCTGGGCAACCTTTGATGCTCCAGACTTGGTATCTGCTTCCTGGTAGAAATGCACACTGGTGCCTCTGGTGGTGGCACACGCCTGTAATCCCAGCAGCTTGGGAGGCTGAGGCAGGAGGAGTTCAAAGTCAGCCTCATAATTTAGTGAGGCCCTAAGCAACTTAGTAAGACCCTGACTGTAAATAAAAATCTAAAAAATGGGCTTGGTGGTTAAGTACCTCTGGGCTCAAAACCCAGGGCCAAAAAAAAAAAAGAAAGAAAAGAAAGAAAGAAAAGAAAAAGAAATGCACACTGGTAAAAACTTTATGTTGCTAAGCTGGCAATCACTTCAAGTCCTGGTGTTCTCTGGGCCTCAGTTTTCCTCTTGGTACAGTGTGAAGCTGGGGGAAGCTGGTCCCACCCTTTGCCCTTGATGGTTCTCTGTACTCCTCTTCCCTTGATCCCTTCCCAAGGCACTGATCTGAGATTCTGAGCATCAATTCTAGGGGCTGGTTCCCCATTCATGGCTATAGTCCTGGAGGTACCAGACTAAAAATTATGGCCAGTTCTCGTGGAGTACCTTCATGAGCTGAGCAGCATCCTAAGCATTTAGGTCTACTGTCTTTTCTCATCCTTGCAAGAATCCAGTGGAGTGGCGGGAGGGCCAGCTGTACATAGCTAACTTGGCCTGACCCCAGAACTGTGCTGTTCTGGGAATTTGTAGGAGAATCCTTGGGCAGAGTGCAGGGTGGGGTGCAAGGAGTTCAGCAGCTCGGAGAATGAGGTCGGTATCATTATTTTCCTGGGGCAGACACAGGTGAAGCTTATCACCAAGGTCATCCATTGGTAAGGGGAGTAGGGCCTGCAGGGGCTGAACTTGGGCTCTTTTAGCCTGGCCACCTAGGCCAAGTCCCCAGACAGGTCCAGCCTTTTGATATTTCATAAGGGAAATGACCCATTTGGTTTCCTTGGCATACAGCAGGTGTAGACACAGTATTGGCCTAGTTGGTGAGGGCATGGGCAAAGGGTGCCCTGGTCTAATTAAAACTGGGAGAGGTTAACTAGTCAACCTCTTTGGAGAGCTTTCTGGTAGACCCAAATAAAAACTCCACGTGCCTTCTGACCCAAGCCCAAACTCATCTGCACAAGGCTAATAGCTGCAGTGTCATCTGTAGCAGTGAGAGAGGCTGGAGATCCCCTAAATGCCCATCTGAGGAGGATGGGAGAAATACATCTGGGAAATTCCATGTGGGGAGTTTAAAGAGAGGGAGAAAGGGTTGGGGTGTAGCTCAATGGAGAAGCACTTATCTAGCAAGTGCGAGGACCTTGTTCCCATCCCCAGCACTGGGGAGGAAAAGTGTGCACCGTGTGTATAAAAAAAGATGGTATATTTGGTTATTAAATTTCCTTTTACGCTGAACATATGATGCCTGCTAAGAGATTTAAAAGCTGATCCAAGAATAATATCCACCTTTTGACTGGGTGTGGTGGTGCACACCTGTAATCCCAGCTACTTGGGAGACTGAGGCAGGAGGATTGCAAGTTTGAGGTCAGCCTTGCCAACTTAGACACTATATCAAAAAAAATAAATAAATAAATAAAAGTGCTGGGTATGTAGCTCAGTGGTAAAGCACCACTGGGTTCAATCCCAAGTATTTAAAAAAAAAAAAAATTCACCTTTTGGGCTACATGAGGTTGAAGAGTGAGCCTCCTGTCAGGTCAGCCTGGGTGTTGCCCCTTTCCTACTGGTGGGCTGCAGGCTGGTGGGCTGGCCTCTGCCTCCTCCTCAGGAGGATGGGATGAGGCCCAGTGGCCAAGATGAGCAAGCTCCTCTGAGTCCCACAATGGGCAAGATAAGGATTTTCCTCCTGATTTACAAATGAGGAATCAGACTTAACGGTGTGTTGGGGGGTACCAAGCATGAATCTCCCTTCAGGCTGTGTCCTACCTGGACACACAGCCTTAGGGGACATGGCAGCCAGGAACTAACCTGTGTGGGTGTGGCTAGCACCAGGACAAAGGACAAAGCCCAGGGCAAATGCTCAAAGGAAATTAGTCTTACGTATTACCTTCTTTTCTTTTTCTTTTGGTGGTACTGGAGATCGAACCCAAAGATGCTCTATCATTGAGCTATATCCCCAGCCCCTTTTATTTTATTTTGAGACAGGTTCTCCCTAATTACTGAGGCTGGCCTTGAACTTGTGATCCTTCTGCCTCAGCCTCCCAAGTTGCTAGGATTGCAGGTGTGCACCACCTGCCTGGCTCTTCCTATTTCTACCAGCAATAACTTTCTTTCAATCATCTGAACAAAGCAACTCATGTTATAAAATGTAAAAACAGAAGTCATTCTAGGTTCAGTGAGCCCCAAGACTCTACTGTGAAGGTCTGATGGACAAGGAGGTTCCTGTCCAGGTCCAAAGTCCCACTTGGACACAACACGGGCACTGCATAGCCGTGGGGCCATGGGCAGTGTTCTCTGCCCTCAGAGGCGCTGTGAGGGTGAGCCAAGATGACGTATGCAGAGTTGTTAGAGTGGTCTTGGGCGGAGTGGGGGTGCAGGGAGTTAGCTATCCTCTTAAAAAGGTAAATATTGCTATATACATATATTTTTCATAATGAGGGAAAGGTCAGGAAAATCCCTGCTTGGTCCTTGCTAGCTGTGGAGGTGGAGCCAGGAAGACAGGAGCCCCTTGGAGTGACAGAAACCTGGCTCCAGCCCCAGGGGCCCAAGGAGCAGCTGGTCACTGCCCGGGTGGGCGGACATGCTGTCCTGGCAGGGAGGTCTGGTGGGCAATGGCCCGAGCAAGGTCCAGCCGTCTGTGTTCCCTGGCTGGCACTTCGGATGGAACCGACTTGGCTGACTGGCTGGAAGCCCCTGCGGCCCCGGGCCCGTGGAAGGAGCATTCAGAAAGCTCTCTGTGTTCTGCCCTGCTCCAGGGTTGGCTTTTTCCAGAGCAGAGTCTCACGAGTCTTTGGAAAGAACATTAAGTACCCAAGGTCCTCAGGCTGGCTTGCTATGTAACCTCAGGTGAGTCACTCCGCCTCTCTGGGTCTCTGTTTTCTCACCCATAAAAAAGCAATACTGATAAATACCCATATTACAGGGCTAAGCAATGAGAAAATGGATATAGAAATGCCCCGTCATCATCAAGTTCACAGCCAATTCTAACCTAGGCCTTACATGTGCTAGACCCTACTCTAAGAAGCTGTCTATACATTTTAAAGCACCTGAATGATGAGGCAGCGGAGTCACAGAGAGGTTAGGATACTTGTTGAAAATCACACAGCTTCTAAGTAGCAGAAACATGCTATTAGGTAAATAGAAAGAGGCCTAATATTTATAATTCACAGCTGTGAGGTCAGGCCTAAAGTTTGGAGGCTTCAAAAGTAGTTTTGGCCGTGGTAGAAAAGCCCAATGTGGCCCCAGTGGGGTCTGTCCCCAGTGGCAGGAGCTGGGGAAGAAGCATTTCTGTTCAGGTGGTAGGCATACCGGGAATTGAACTCAGGGGCACTTGACCACGGAGCCACCTCTCCAGCCCTATTTTGTATTTTTATTTAGAGATAGGGTCTCACTGAGTAGCTGAAGGCCTTGCTTTTGCTGAGGCTGGCTTTGAACTTGTGATCCTCCTGTCTTAGCCTCCCAAGCCACTGGGATTACAGGTGTATGCCACTGTGCCCAGCTCAGGTGATGGAATTTTAAGCCCTCTCTGGGGCACCCTCTGTACCCTCAAGAGAGGTGGCTTCTAGGGTTGGGGTTGTGGCTCGGTGGTAGAGCACTTGCCTAGCATGTGTGAGGCACTGAGTTCAATTCTCAGCACCATATATAAATACATGAATAAAATAAAGGTCTATCAACATCTAAAAAAATATTTTAAAAAAAGAGAGAGAGGTGGCTTCTCAGCACCCCGCACATTGTTTCCATTCCCAGAGAAACTGCGAGGAACACGTGAGCTTCCCTGTGTTGTAGACAGCACAATTAAGGCCTGGGAAGCAAAGGGAATTTCTTGGTGAGAAGCAATATTTGGATTTGAATTTGACCTGCCTCTGCTACTCAGAGCACAGATCTTGGTTGCAAGATCTGGAGAAGAGAGGTCCTCAGAGGGCTCCAGCAACTCCAGACAAACTTGCTCTTTCCCTTCACTGTGGAACTCCTAGCCTGCTGCCTTTGGGGCCTGGGCCTTCAATCCTGCTCACCTGGAGCCTCCACACCAGCACAGGAGCTGAGTGGACCATTTTACAGGCAGGGAAATTGAAGCCCACGGAGGGTAGAGACTTGCCTAAGGTGCAGAACCCCACTTGGCACCTCTAGGCTCCTCACAGCCCACTTACACATCTACCTACCTGCCTGCGGATCCAGCCAACCAGTCAGACCCTCTCATGCCCACCCCGCTGTCCCTCTGAGAAGCAGTTACTGAGTGCCTATGCTTATTATATGCCACACGAGTGCTAGGATCAGCAGCCAGAGGCAGTGGAGGCCACAGAGCCTCCTGGGGAAGGCGGAGAAGTGTAGATGCACAGGCAAGAGCTTGGACGGAAATGGGGACCAAAGGGGGCTTCCCAGAGCAAGTGGCCCATCCCCTGCATCCTGTGGGATGTGCAGGAGTTAGCAAGGGCAAGAGAAAAGTCCTGGAAGGCAGGGGAGAGGGAAGGTGATGGACCGTGGCTGGGCTCCTCGCCTGCACGTGGAGCCATGAGAAGTGGGCAGGGTCTACATGGTGCAGCGCCTTGTGGGTCACAGTGAAGATCACAGACTGGTGAGGGCAATAGGGAGCCATGGCGGGCAAGCAGGGCGGCAAGTGATGCCATCAGACACACACATTACATGCTTCGCATGCTCCAGTGACACAGGATGAATTGGAGACGGGGTGAGTGTGGAGGCCTGGAAGCTAGGGAAGAAGAGGCTGGGACAGTCTTCCAGAGAAGTAGTCATAGACCAAAGTGGTGGCAGAGAATTAGAAAGGAAAGCTGTCATTCTAGAACTGTCAGAAACAGAGCCTTAGCAGGACTCAACAGCCAATTCCGGTGGGGAACAAAGTTTTCTCCAAAGCCTGTGCTCCTAACCACTGGGCAACACCATCCTCCTGAGGCCTGAGGGACTGCCTCTCCCAGATCCCTGTATGTAATGCCAACTCAAGTCTGGTTTACAACTCTGGGTAGAGCCTGGCAAGTTCAACACCCTCAGAAGACTGGTTGCATGTCTGAGGCCCAGAGAGGGCAAGGGGGCCACACAGCATGGGGACTGAGAGGCTACCCCCTCCATCTCCAGCTCACGCTGCACCAGCCTCACTGCAGGGGTGATGGGGACAGAGAATGTGACATCTGAGGCCTGCATGGTTGTGGCATCCCCCTGACTGTGGCCTTCTTGGCATCGCTATCAGGGTGTCAGTAGGAACACCCGCTCCCAGCATGGTGATGAAAGACAGGCACTGGGGACTCAGAAGGGAGAGAGGTTCCCATGGGAAAGGGATGGCTCTGTGTGCCAGCCCCCTACAGGCTAGCTTTGATGGCAGATAAACCCCAGCCGCTTCCTTGGGCACCTGCCCCTCACTAGGAAACAAAGGCGGCGGCGGGCGGTGGCCATGGACATGTGCAAACATGATCAGGGAAACCCGAGGCAGCTGTGGCGTTCCTCGCTCTCGGCCGTCTGTTCCTGTGCCCTCCTTTCAGGCACATGCCCTTTCCACAGACTGGATGGGCCCAGGTCCACACAGCCTCTGGGGCACTTCCCTCCCACCTTTGGAGCCACCAGTGCTCAAAGATTTTGTCTCCCAAACTGCTTAGAGGTCACCCACTTGTTCTCTCATAGGGCTCAAAAGAACAGCAAATCAAGCTTTTGATAGCCCGGCACAGGCCAGGGGTGAATGGATGGATGGATAGGTGGGTGGGTGGTGGGCGGATGAATGGAATTCCAGCCCCAAGCAAAGCCATTGCTATTTTTGTTAACCTATGCAAAACATGATTTCCCTAAGGCTTTTAAAAACATGGCATGTGGTTCTTAGGACCCCATGGATCCCTGCTGCTGCCCTCTTCATGCTTCCGGGCTAGGATGCTCAGGGGGGCACAGTCCTCTCCAGGCCAAACAGCATGGGGGGGACCAGAGCCTGGGACCCTGTCTCTCATGCCACACCATCCCAGTCCTCCAAAGCTCCCCCAGAGCCCCCTCTCCTGAATACCCCCTCCCTTGGGCTCCGAGAGACCCCCAGGACTTCCCCCAGCCTGTGAGTGTCCCCAGACCCAGGGTCCTTGGGAGCCTCCTTGTGGGGGCCGAAGGACATGAGAGGTGGGAGGGGTGCACGCCCGCCACAGCCCGCCCGGCAGCTCTGCAGCTCCTGGGAGAGCAGGGTGTTTGTCATCTGCTGAGGACAGTGGGGATGGTTTAAGGTGAAATTTAAGCCCATTAGTGCTTGGCTAATGACATCAGCAGCAACGGCGAAAATGGAGATGGCAGGGTGTGTGATCGCCCATAAATTGTCAGGGCTGGCGCCGCCTCCATCCTTGGGCCTGACTCCCGCCCCTCTGCCAGCCCAGGCTGAGTCCCCCTGCCACCACACAGAGCCCCTCACTGCTGGCAGGCTCTCGCCCCTGCCCCAGCCAGGCCTCACAGGCCTGGCCCCCGGGGTCAGTGTGTGGCCAGGGCCTCGGCCAGCCAGGGCGTGAGAAAGGAATTGGCCAGGGAGCCCAAGCGTGGAGGAGGCAGCAGCTTCTTAATCTCTCTTCTTTTATAACTTCTGTCTTTTTTATGCACACGCAAGGATCCCAGCTCAGCCGCCGGCAGCTCTTCCCGGGCTGAGCCGTCTCCCTGCAGCTAATGCCTGACAGCTCTGTTTATGTCTCCCCATAATTCTCCAGCTTTATGTTTTTTTTTCGGGGCCATTAAGCTCCCAGCCACAGGCTCCTTCCCCTGCCCCCGCCTGCCTTTGTCCTTGAGGCCCAGCTGCCCCACCGCCCTTTGGGAGACAGGCTGTCCCCTCCTGGCAGGTGGACAAGGACCCTGGCCTTGTTCCGAGACCTCACTTAGGATGGCCCTGTGGGTAGGGACTTCTAGTCCCTGACGCCAACTCCCTCAGTCTCCCATCACAGGTCTTGTCCCCCTGCTCCCCAGAATAGAGGGCACACCAGGGTCCTGGAGGGATCAGCAGAGCCCTCTGGCCTTGGCACCTCCTCCCCACTGTCACTCTTCCTCTGTCCCCTCCTCTGGCCTTTCTCTCTGGGTGACCGAGTTTCCTCCCAGAGCTTCAGCTACCTCCAGAGAGCAAGGCCTCCCCTGTCCCCTCCACTTGACCCTTCCCTGTTGCTCCAGACCTAGAGTCACTGCACCCCTGGCTTCCTGCAGCCTCCTCGGCTCCCCAGACTTCACCCTCTGCCCTGTCCTCCTGGGTTGCCCTACCAGAGGTCTCTCCATCAGACCCTGCATCCTCGGTCATCCTCAGCCACAGCCAGATTCTGGCCAGGAACTCCATGACTGCCTCCAACAGGGAGCTCCTGGAACCCATTCTGTCCCCACGGCCCTGTGCAGCTCTGCTCGGGGCACTCCCCTTCCACGGCTGTGAAGCCTTCCCAAGCTCCCCATGCCTTTCACCCTGTCCTCAGCATGATGCTGACCTCTCCAGCCCCAGGGCGGTGGCAGGTGGGGCAGCTCCCACTGTCCTGCAATTCGGTCTGAGACCTGAGATCCCAAGCGGAGCTATCCTGCTGCCTGGCTTACCTGAGACCTGCCCCCCGCCACCCACACCTTCCTGATTCAGCAGGTCCAAAAAGTGATTCTTCCCTTTCCCTTGAATCTGCACGGGTCCCTCTTGGGGTTCCTAAAGCCTCCTGTCTTGTGAAGCCCTCGTTTCCCCTGATGAGCCTGGTTTCCTGCCAGGTAGACCAGTGTGCCTCTCAGAGCCTCCGCTTCCCCACCTCTAACATGGACAATTATCTGGGGACACAGACTATGAATAGGGGTGAGTGAAGTGGCCAGTGCTGGTCCCCTGAAAGCTGATATGGAATATTTAAAAGGCTCAGCCTTGATCTGTCTCCCTCTCCTTTTGGGGGACAGCCCTATCTGTTCACTTCTACGCTGGGGCCCAGAGCTTCCTGCCCTGGGGGTAACCCGGAGGGGAAGGACGGGCTCCCTGCTGATGCCTGACCTGGGAGACCAAGTGCAGGCACTGCCTTCTCCCTTCTTGGTGAAGGAGTCAGTCGTTTCTCCTCTTTCTTTAGTTTATCCTTTCCTTTCTTCTGAGCTGCCTTTGACAGCCAGAGTCCTGGGTGCCCCTTCCCAGCACATGTGGCCAAGTCCCTCCCCTTCTGTGGATGCCACTCCAGTCTCCTATAAGTCCCCTTTGCTATGGTCTCATCTGTCCCCAAAAATGCTTGGCACTATCACCTGGGCCCTCTGGACACTCAGTGGCCTTGTCTTCACTTCTCTCCCGCCCATGGATGGATGAGGAGATGTCTAAGTCTGCCTCCCGCACTGGACACTGCCCACAGGCCCCAGGACAGAAAGGCATCCCACTGGATTGATCCCAGGTGTCAGTCTCCTCTTCCTGTGCACTCTGAGGCTCAAGCTCTTGGCCTAAGCTCTTTGGCTCAGCTTCAGTCGGTTCCAACCTGAGTTGTCTTGCATCTTCCCAGTGTATCTGGCTGCAGCTCAGCAGGGCACGCTCTGCCCTGCCCACTCTGGCTGGCACTCCAAGCAGATTTCCTGCCCTCGGCAGTCTCACCGTTCCACTGGCAGCCCCTGTGACCATCAGGGCCCTGTCTGCTAGAAGGTTCTCTGAACAGGAGCCTGCACCCTACAAATAGCCCTGGAGTGTCTCTGCGTGTGGGCCAGGCCGGGCTGTCCTGTGACCTGTGTGAGAATCCCACTGTTAAGAGTAGGGAAAGCAGGGAACAGTCATGCATGCTTCTAACCCCAGGAACTAGGGAAGCTGAGGCAGGAGGATTGTAAGTTCAAGGCCAGCCTCAGTAATTTAGTGAGTGCCTATCTCAAAAAAAAAAAAAAAAAAATGTGGGGGGCGCGGCTGGGGTAGGACACCTACCTGCCTAGCATGCCTGTGGCCCTGGCTTTAATTCCCAGTATTAGGGGTGAAAAAAAGGGCAGGGAAGTTCATAATTTGCTGAACCAAACTTTCATTGCAAAATGAAAATGCAGGATCCTTTACTCAAAAAGTACTAAAAAATCCTGAGGCAGTGACAGCAGCACTGAGCACAGGGCCTTTCGGACTGTGGGCCCTGGGCAGCTGCCTGAGTTGCAGCTCATGAAGACCACCATGGCTAGGAAGAGATCATGGGAGTACCTGCTGGTCTCTGGCAGTGTTCCCTAGGTCCTGGACATTCTGCTGAGTGCTGCAGGAAATCTAACAGTTGATGCTCATATCATACTGATCAATAATACCAGATACCCAGGTACCAATAATCCCAATACTGAGCACTTACTATGTGCCAAGCACATCTGTCAAGTCAATGGATGACACAACAAACCAACCACAAACAGGGTTTTGAGCACACACACTGAGCCACATAACCAGTGGGAATGTTGGGCATATGTACCCTGATGCAAAATCAGATTTTCCTGAGAGATTGGAACAGTGAGACCCCTGGTGGGAGCCTGAGAAACCACCCTCAATCTCTTCTTGAGGAGAGGCAAAAACTGAGGCTCAGAGAGGGCTACTGACCCTTGTAAGATCACACAGCACAGCCGACCCTCCAAATCCCAGCCCCCAGCAGCCTTGTTTCCAAAGACCTTTCCATTTGCGGGCAAATGTTCATGATCTGATACATAATGAAAAAGTTCAGATGCAAAAGCAGACATTCAACACAATCCCAATTTTGTTAAACTGGCTGGAAATGCTCAAAAGTCAGTGTCTTCTCATCAGAGGGACTAGAGAGAACTTCTATTTTCTTTGATATTTTTCTCTCTCTTTTTTTTTTTTTCAGTGAGGTGTGTGTGTGGCGGGGTGTGTGCTGGGGGTTGAACCCAGGGTTGAGCACATGCTAGGCAAGCTCTCTACCACTGACCTCCATTCCCAGCCCTTCACTGAGTTTCCTAGAATGAATGTGGACAGGAGTTGGTAGAAACAAATTCCAGTTGATAGAGAGTTGCCACAGATACAAGGTGGGGATTCAGCATTCTCCAAGACCCAGAATACAATGCACTAGGTTTGGGTCTGCACTGGTCCATGACTCCCTTCCCTTCTTAGTTGAGGATTCAGAAGGCTCCTTAGAGCCTAGGGGACTTGGGGTTCCCTCCCTGGGATGTCTGTGTCTGATTTGCTGGGAAGCCAGCTCTCTGGACTGTGTGGGCCCTACAAAAGGACTGAACACAGGGCTTCCCAGGGCCAGGGGTCTCCGTGCTCTCCCTTCCTCCCAGTCCCTCAACTGGGAGGTGACATGTTAGGAAGTGTGTCCCAGTGTGTACTAGTGACCTCCTGCCCAGCCTGGCACTCTGGCCCTCGTCTCCACTTCCTTCTCACTGCCCCTGGGCATCCAGACCCCACAGGGTGCATCCAAGTTCCAGGCCCCTGGGCCTAGCGCAGGGCACAGCATCCAGAGGATCCATCAACAGGCCCCTCTGTCCATTTTGGAGGTGGGCTGGGCTGAGGCCCTAGCCCAGCCCCCATGCTGACGCCTGGCATTCCACAGACAGCTCCAAACCACCTCCTACCCAGAGAGCCCCCTGGGTCTCTGGCCTGAGAAGAGCTGACAGCTCCTTAATAGAAGCAGGCCACGGACGCGCCTGAGTGACACCACACCCGGCTGAGAGGCAGCGGCTCGCATCAAAGCCTCATTTTTCTTCTTCCTCTTAGGCACTGAAACAATTTACATAAAGAGCCCCGCATGTGTCTGCGACAAAGATGCATTTCTTCCAGC
The DNA here is from genome assembly GCF_902686445.1 of Sciurus carolinensis. NCBI lineage: Eukaryota > Metazoa > Chordata > Mammalia > Rodentia > Sciuridae > Sciurus > Sciurus carolinensis. The sequence continues at coordinate 40,904,016 of NC_062215.1, read as the reverse complement.
ATCTCCCTCAGCTTCCCCAGACGCCGCCTGTCAGAGGCTGGCCCAGTTCTCCAGGAATGGGGGGGGCAGCTTGTCTCAGGGACCACCCATGCCTGGGTCATCCAGACACAGGGCTAGGGGAAGCCAGCCAAAATAACAACTGCCACAACTTATTTATTTTTTCTTTTTGTGGTGCTGGGTATAGAACCCAGGGCCCTCGCACGTGCCAGGCAAGTTCCTCTACTGCTGAGCCACATCACCAGCTCTCCAGCATTTAAGATAGAACCCAGTCGCTCCTTAAGGGTTGGGTGGGGTGGGACGCATCCTACCAGCTGAGCCTAAGGATCTTGGCCAAGCCCTAGATCTGGCCTCAGTTGAGGAATGGCACCTCTGGCAAGTAGCAGCTTCGTGTGTCCCAGCGAAAGTTCATGGTGGAAGGTCCTGTTGAGCAGAGGCTGCCGGAATGTCTCCAAACCAGGCTTGGAAGCCAGGTCTTTCCAGCGATGAAGCCCAAGTTCACAGCCACCATGGCCTCTTCGGTTCATTCCAGGGGGCCCCAAGGCAGCTCCCAAACTGTTCTCCAACAGCAGAAGCCTGAAGCCTCACTGCTCTCCTGGCCTTACTTTGGGCAGAGGAATACCTTCTGTTGGCTCCTCTTTAAAAAAAAAAAATACCAAGAGTAGGTCAGGTCAAGTCTCACCACCCCTGGGAGCGAAGGGCACCAGGGCCTTTCATCCTGTGGGTCTGGAACCTAGAAGCATAGCAGGGACCAGTCCCAGTCCAGTGGCCCCAGACTCCCTGGTGCAAGGTCCCCTCTAGACTTACTGGCCAGCCTTGGTCTTCCCAGGTTCAGACTTGGAAAGGTATTCCTCACACAGGCACTTGAATATGAGTTGTATGCATTCAAGTTTTATAGTTACTCTTGCCTGTGTGCTAGAATGTGCTAGAATGTGACTGTGTGACTCATACAGTAAGGCCTACGTGTTGCTCTTTGGGGCTGCACACTCCACTCCTAATGCCTGGGCCACACATCATGATTTCAGGGGACTGACTATACCTGATTTTCATCTCATGTGTACAGTACAGCCCCCCAAGTCCTGTGGAGGATGAAACCACATGGGGATGTTTCTGGAGTCTGAGGTTGAGGAGGCTACCTTGTCTGTCCCTCCCTGCTGCCTGGATCACTGCCTTGTTCTCTTCAGTGTGTCAGCCTTTTTAAACAAAAATGCCACCATGGTGATTCCATTTCCAAGCACACGTCAGATGGGAATGCCACACACAGGCACCAAAGAACGTGTTCTAGAACTTTCCATGGCAGGTTTATTCATAAGATCCTCAGATTGTAACTTCCCATCCAAATGTTCCTCAGAAGGAGAATGGATAAACAAATGGTGGCATAGTAGTTCTCACTCACCCATGTTTCACTTTCTCCAGGATTTCATTTACCTATGGCTGACCCCAGTCCAAACATATTAAAAAGAAAATTCCAGAAGTAAATAATTCATAAATTTAAAATAACTTTTATTATAGCATCATGATCCTAGTTTATGCTTAAGTATTACTCATCTCTTTCTGTGCTTAATTTGTAAATTAAACTCTTATAAGTATGTATGTGTAAGAAAAATACAGTAAATATAGGGTCCGTTGCTATACATATTCAGGCATACCCTGGGGGTCTTCAGTGTGTCCCTCTCCTACGAGGGGAATGTCTAACATATAAATAACTGTTAACTTTCTGTTACTAAACAAATACCCAAAATAATCAACTTGTAAAGGACAATACAGTCACCCAATTCTCTTGACTCCTCTTTTAAGAAATGCCCAGAATAGGGCTGGGGATGTAGCTCGGTGGTAGAGCGCTTGCCTGGCATGCATGAAGCCTTGGGTTCCACAGGGCAAGGCTCACCACCCTGGTGAGTGAAGGGCCCCTGTACTGACTGTATTATGGCTCACAGTTTCGGAGGTCTCAGTCCACGACTGGTTGGCCCCGTTGCCTGGGTGTCTGTGGTGAGGCTGCACATCACGGAGGCAGCATAACATGGCAGAGCAAAGCTGCTCCCCTCAGGCCAGGAAGCAAGAAGAAGAAAGAAAATGGGGTCCCACCATCCCCTTTGTGGACAAACCCCCACTGACCTAAAGACCTCATACCCCCCCACCCACCTTTTAAAGGTTCCACTGCTTCCCAACAGTGTGGAACTTGGGGATCAGGTCTATAACACATGGGCCTTGTGGGGGTGCCTTTTAAAATCCAAAATATAAACTGGATGTTGTAGCTCACACCTGCAATCCCAGTTACCCAGGAGGCTGAGGCAGGAGATTGCAAGTCTGAGGCCAGCCTCCACAACTGAGATCCTGTCTTTAAAAAAAAAAAATTATAAAAGGGCTGGTGAGGGGCTGGGGTTGTAGCACTTGCCTAGCACATGTGAGGCACTGGGTTTGATCCTCAGCTCCACATAAAAATAAACAAGCAAATAAATAAATAAAATGAAGGTATTGTGTCCATCTATAATTAATATTTTTTTTAAAAAAGGGCTGGTGATACAGCTCAATGGTAGGCTCCTGGGTTCAATCTCTAGTACTGCTAAAATAAAAACAAAAACAAAAAACAACTACTCAGGGCAGGAAATGCCCGAGGGGGCACAGAGGACTTCTGGGGGCTGATGAGCTTCCTTTTCTAGATTTGAGCATCAGTTATACACAAGTGTGTACAGTGTGTAGCAGATCATCAGCCATTTACTTATGATTCATGCTCTTTTCTGTATGCAAGTCCATAAAAAGTTAAAAAGCAAAATGGGTCGAGGCTGCAGCTCAGTGGTAGAGCATGTGTTTAACATGCACCAAGTCTCAGGTTCAATCCCTAAAAAATGACAAACACAAAATCCTCCTCTACTTAATCCCTTCCAAAGCTCCTTGCTTGGCTTAGAGTGAAGTATAGAACCCAGCTTGGCCCATAGGGTCAACATCAAATTTTTCCTCGTCTACTTAGCCAATAGCAGCATGCCTGTCTCCACTCCCCGAAGAGTAAGGGTAGCTAGGTGGCCCTTTGATCAATATAATTTGAGGAGGTGACATGTCCTGTTTTGGGGAGGAAGTTCTATGCACCTATATGTCTGTCTGTTTCTCTTTGTGATATGCAGACACTTCAGATGACTGTTGTTCCATATGCCTGGGTTCCTGGGTAGCATCAGTGAGTAATCTTCCATACCCCATCACAGACACATAGCATGAGTAAGGGATAAAACCTGAGTGAAGGTGCTGGTGTTTGGGGATATTTGTTATGCAGCAAACCCCAGCCCATCCTGACTAGTATGACTGGTCTTCAAGGCTTTTAGTTGCCTGGTCCCTGATAACATCTCTTGCAAAATAGACACATTCTGGTGATAAGTTTGGTGGATTCTAAGTCCCGGGCTTGCTGAGATCTCACACATGTTCCTGAGCTGCACCTGAGCGTGTGATGTCCTGGGTCTCTATACCTGTACCCAGCGTACTATTCCTTTCCTCCTGCCTGTCCAATCTTCTCCTGCTGCTGTCAGTGGCTTCTAGAGGGTGGGGCATGCAGCCAGAAGTCAATCATTAGACTTCATAGACACACAGTGAGACTCACAGGGCTCCTGATCTCCAGCTCCTTGGGAAGTGACTTCAAGGGCAGCACCTGCCCTTGATCACAAAGCTTTGTGCAGCCTGGGAGGTCATGGGCACCTGGTCTAGCTCCAGGATCCCTCCCAACAGTCTCCACAGCTCCTGGGAAGACTCCACAGCTCTCACTAGCTCTGCATGGCGGCATGCTTGGCAAGCACAACTCAACTTGGACCTGTGGTTCCTCTTCGTTTTTATTTTTTTCATTTTTGGTACTGGGGATTGAGCCCAGGGGTGCTTAACCACTGAGCTGCAACCCCAGTCCTTTTCATTTTTTATTTTGAGACAGGGTCTTGCCAAATTGCTGAGGGTCTCACTAAATGGCCCAGGTTGGCTTTGAATTTGTGATCCTCCTGCCTCGGCCTCCTGAGTCACTGGGATTACAGGTGTGCACCACTGTACCTGACTCTCGCTCCTAGCATTTCTAAGGGTTGTCCTTCCCACCCTTCACCTGACTCAGGGGGGATGCAGGGAAGGATCTGGGGTGTTCCAGGGGAATCAGTACTGCTGAGTAACTTGTTTCAGATAATGTGAGTCACGATCCCGGGGAAAGAACTTTATTCTAGGAAGGCCTCCACTGTGTGATAAACAAGTCCGGGGCTCAGCTCTGGCCTTGGAACCTCAGCTACAAATGCTGGCATGGGAACCACCAGGAACAGGAGGGTTTCCACACAGTCTTTATCCACTCCACCAGTCATGGGACCAGCTCTGTGGAGCCTCTTGTTTCCCACCTGTGAAAGGAAGGGTCTGGATGGGCAGTGTGGACAGGAATCTGGGGGCACATCAAGGAATGAGCTGGCACAGGTCCCCCAGATCCCCTGTGTCCCGGGCCTCTTTGGTTCTACGGCATTCTTCTCCATCTGCCCTGCCCCACAAGCTCCCCACCACAGAGCAGGACTGGGTGGAAGCAAGGTCGCAGAGGGGAGGGCTCTCAGCAAGGGTACTGCCTTGCTGTGTTGCCGCAGAACTTGGAAGCTCAGAGCAGGTAAGCCACCTGCTCAGGTCACATGGGAAAGCCATGCTGGCAGCTCCCCTGCAACTGGGGGAGAAAACGTCCCCTGGGGTCAAAGTGAACTCCTTAGCTCAGCTTCTGCTGTCCTGGGGGAAGAAGACTCCTCCCCAGTTTCATGTCCCACCTCTTCCTGCATGGACTCCAGTCACTCTGGTTCCTCTGATACACTGGGCCTTTGCACACTTGTTTTTTCTGTCTGGGCCACCATCCCCCTGCATTCTCTAGTCACTGAAAAGTCACCTCCTCCAAGAAGCCCTCCCTGACTGCCTGTCAGCAGGTGCCCCACCTCCACGGCTCTTCCCACTCTCCCAAATCACCCAATTTGTGTATTTATCCACTTCCTTCTGGTCTTTCTGCCCGCCCTGGATGTTAAGTCCAAGGGCAGTGTCCCACTGTCCTGTTGTGGCACATAACAGGGCATGCTTGTTAACTGGGCCTGTGAATGCTGACCCCCACTCTTTGAGCAGGTGCAGCGTCAGGCCAAGCTCAGGAATTCCTGGTTAAGCCTGCAGGTCCCTGGCTCTGGGAGTCCTCCCATCCCTTTCTATCTGCGGGCCCCACTTCCTGTCACCACCATCTTTCCTAGTCAACTCTGCCCCTGGGGCAGCCCTTCCCCATGAGCCAATGCTCCTGCCTCCTTGGCCTGCCATTCCTGACCATCCTCCCAGTTTCCAAATTTCAAACCCAGCCAACACCAGTCTACCGGGAGCTCTCACACCTGACAGTGCACGCGCTGGGCGGGATCCTGGCACGCTCTGCTCCCTCCCCGTTTTCTGGCAAAATGCTGGCAGGCGCAGGCTCAGTTCCTCTCAAATCTCACTGTGACTTTCCAACCGACACCTGTCCTGGATTCCTTCCCCCACCTCCAGCCCCTGCCCCAGGCCACCGCGGCACTGGTTGGTTACTCTGTGTGTCAGACTCTACTTCCCTTGACCTCACCTTCTGGTTTTATCTGTCATGGTAGCCCCAGAGGCCAGCCAGTAGTAGGTGCTCAGAACGCTAAAGAGGTGGGCTGGGAATGGGCTGATGTGCAACTCCAGAGGCAGGACATGGTGGCTGCATGTATGCCAGGGACCTGAGAGACCAATTAGGAATCTGACAGCCCCACTGCCCTGGGCACCAGTAAAATGGTGAGAGCAGCCGGGTGCAGTGGCACACCTCTACAATCCAGTGACTTGGGAGGCTGAGGCAGGAGGATTGCAAGTTTGAGTTTAGGCTGGGTAACTTAGCAAGGCCCTGCCTGAAAAATCAAAAATAAAAAGGGCTGGGGATGTAGTTCAGTGGTAGGATACCCCTGGGTTCAATCCCAGCACTGCAAGGTGGGGGGGGCAACTATCATTTGCTAGATACTTACTGTGTGTGCCAGGCACTGTGTGGAGACATTCACATGTGGGTTACCTCATTCAACCTTCAAGATGTCCCTGCCCATCATTATTACCCCCAATATAGAGATCAGGACATGCAGCAGAGAGGACAGGAATTTGCTGGAAGTAACACAGTACAGGAAGTGGAGGAGCTGGAACTTGAACTCAAGTCTGCTTGTCTGACTTCAAAACACAGGCCTTTCAACTGTAATTACTGTCTACTGCCACGCACACAGTTCTAGAGGGTCTTGGGATCTCTGGTGAGGTGGGCTGTCTGCTGAGCCCCAACTGCCATCACTTACAGCTACTTCTTGTTGCTAATATGCCTCCAACCATAAATCAATCCTCAAAAAAAAAAAAAAAAAAAATTTTTTTTCCCTTGCTAGGAATCAAACCCAGGGCCTTGTGCATGCTAGCCAAGTGCTCTACCATGGAGCTACATCACCATCCCACGCCTCAAATTCTTTGGCCGAGAGGTAGGGGCTTCTCCCTAGAGGCTTTCTCAGCATGAGACAGAGCAACAATGGCTGGGCATTTAGTTTCCCCTCTCCCAAGCCTGGCAGCACTGTGTGGGCAACCCAGTCTGGGTTCTAATGGATGAGTAGACAGGTATGCATTTATTTCACTTATGCAATGTCCATGACCTTCCTCCTCCAGGAAGCCCTCCCTGAACATCAGAAGCCCTTAGTAAGCAGAGAACTCACCCCTTGACCCAGTTTATCCTATGGAAGCACCCCTGGGGGTTCCATCCAACCTCTTCCTGCTCCTCTTGAGACAGAAAGCACTCACTTCTTTCCCCAGCACTGCCTTGGGCTCCCTGGGTGCCAGAGTCTGTGCCACGTACAGAGCATAGCACAGACCAGATGGGAATGGCCTCTGCCCTCAGTAACAAGCCCCATACATTCCAGATCAGCTGGGACCCCTCTGGATAACTTGGCTCTTGGTAAACCTCACCCTGGAATATGTGAGGATTCTTCCCAGTGAATTAAGAAAAGCAGGTCATCAAAGGGGATATGGAAAAAAATAAGATGTCACTTCTGCTTTTAAAAAATATGTACCAGGGCTGGGGAGATAGCTCAGTCGGTAGAGTGCTTGCCTTGCAAGCACAAGGCCCTGGGTTCGATCCCCAGTACCCAAAAAAAAAAAAAAAAAAAAAAAAAGGTACCACTACCTGTTTCTGGAGCAATGGCGCCCCAAATGTGACCAGAACATGGGGGGATCACAGAGGAGCCTGATTTTCTTAAGACTTCTGTCTACTTGTTGAATTTTCTGCAATAAACATGTATTACTTTGTCACTGGGTAGAGGGTCTGCCAACGGATGCCTACGTAGCTGGAAGCAGTCCATGTCAGGCTTGAATCTACTTTCTGGAGCTTTAGAGAGCGAGCATGAGAAGACTCCTGGACTCCCTCATTCTGACCCTTGCCATCCCCAGGATCTGAGGCTGCACTACCCTGCCCAATGTGGGGCTAGGCATACAGCAAGAACATAATAACAGCACTTAGGCAGGTATTCTCAATGTGTATGCCCCTCTCCAACCCAAATCTAACTTTGTTTCTTTCTGGTATAAAACCTTTCATGACTCCCAAATAATGCCCCCACTTGCTCTGCATTCAGGTCCTAGAACCTGACCCCTGCTCCCTCCTCCAGCCCCTCAAGACAGTTCAACCTGTAATCCACGGGCCAGTTGGGCCGCTTCATGCCCCTGGGCCTTCACACATGCTAGTTCCTTGGTCCAGAACAGACAGGCTCCCCTCTTCATCTTTCAAAACCCTGTCGAGGCATCAGCCCCCTGGGGAGGGCCCCCATTTCCTGCTCTCCCTCCCCTCATAGATTCTTGATACACACACTGATTATCACGCTCAGCTCACTGCAATTAGGGGTTGATTCGTCTGTCTCCTACCAAACCGGACGCAACAGGGACTGGGCCTCTTGTCTTTGTTTTAAATCCCTGGTGCCCAGATCCCGCCTGCAGACAAACAGGCACTCAGGAACGTCTAGCTGACAGGTGGGTGAGTCCGTAAACAACATCTGCATAGCCCTTTACAGTTTAGGAAGCCTTTTCCTGTCATCCATCTTGCGGGCCTCCTTTTACCAGCATAGGTTGGGGGACCCCATTCCTGCCCACCATGGCTGTGTCGATAGAGCCTGGAGGCTTCAGCATCCGTCCTCTCTGACCAGGAGCTGGGGTCTGCCAGGAGCTTCCAGCAGGGCTTGGCAAAAGCAGCTGGGACCCCTTTGTAGCAGGAAGCCAGCCATTTCCCCTGCCAAGGAGTCCCTCCCCACCCCTCCCCGCAAAGAGAGCCTGGCAGGTGCCCAGGTGGTGGCCCGGCGGGTAAGGCTTGGTGTCAGGCCTGCCATCCTGCCTGGAGCTGCTGGGATGCGGCCGGCTGGAGCGGCAGCTCCACCAGCAAGTCTTGGTAACAGTTGCTATGTAAAACGCTCGGAGGGGGAATTTACTGTCAGCGTTAATAATAGATGAAGGTTTCAGAATTTTTGATGCCTTACGTTCTAAGCCGTTTGATTTATAATGTCTCTGGAAAGAGAGAGATGAGGGTGGGGGCGAGGGAGGAGGCCTAGAGGCATGAGCTGGGAGCTCATCTCCCACCCGCACCTTTGACAGACAGGGAAACCAAGGCCTGGCAGGGCACAGCACTGAGCTGTGTGGCTCAGGATGCCAGGACCCACTGAGACTTTAGATGCCCCATGCCGCCTGCTCCGCTGAAGGGGAAACCAAGTCTCAGCCCCTCCCGCCCCAGCGCCTGGGGTTGTTTTGATGGATTACTGCTTCTCCTTTTAGCGAGAGCAGGTGTATCTCAAGTAGTCTCCGGAAGCAGCATTGATGGGCGCCTGCGGCGGGGGCTGTGTGGGGCTGATTACAGGCGCTACAGAGGCAAAGTGCAAGCCCCAACTTCCCTTCTGCTTGGCTGCAAGTGGCGGCTGTTGCTGCGTCGAGGGGGATGGGGGTCCTCCATGGAGCCCGGGAGACCACAATGGGCAGGAGGCAGGACTGTTGACCTGGGGTCCCACCACCCCCAAGAAAGCCACAGAGCACAGAGGGATGGAGGAAGAGTGTGGGCAAGACGTGGAATAGCCTGACAGCAGCAGGGACATGTGGGCCAAGGAGCCCAGACTCCTCAGTGGCCAGCCTGTCCCCAGCCCTACCACAGATCGGGGGTTCCTTGCTAGAGGTTAATCACGCTGTGCAGGTCTGCAGGAGAGGGGCCTCCTTCTTGATCTTCTCTGAGCCTCTGCCCGGGCTGCTCTCCACACCTGGGGCTCTCTCCTGTTGCCTCACATGCGCCTTGGCCTTCCAGTCCAGGCTCAGAAAACCTTTCCTAACTCTGCAGACCTAGGAGCTCTTTGGACCAAGAAACAGGCAGGGGTGGGGTACCCCAACACCCAGCTATGCCCCTCACCTTCACAGTTCTCCCTACCTACAAGTGGGGAGCTCTTTGCCTCACTCAGTCCAGGCGCCCCCCTGACCCCCACTTCAAGCATACAGGAGCACCCCACCTCTCCCTGGGCAAACCGGAGGTGGCAAGTCTGACCCTGGGGGGAGGCCAAGTGAAGTGCACACAGGGCTGAGCACTCAGCACACAAGCCCAGGAAGGGCACCCTCTGGGGCCTTCAAGAAGGGGCCCAACAAACTGAAGGCCTGTGGGCATGTTACTACTAATGATAAGTTCTGAGCAGAATACAGTTCTTATGTGGCGAGCCCATCACTCCATTGCACAGGTGAGAAGACCGAGGTCTGGGACACAGCACCTCCCCAGGCAGAAGCCTCTTCCTGCCTCCTCTACACTGCCCCACCACAGACCCCTCCCTGCTCTAGTATTGCCGGCTGGGTTTGCTTTTGTGACCTTCCATCCAAGAATCAGCTTCAGAACAGAAAGGCATTGGTGTCCTTGCTCATGCCACGCCCTGAGCACCCAGTACAGAGCGGCACACAGTGGGTGCTCAAGAGGCGTGGCAGAGGCTGCAGGGATCCAAGCCGCATGAGCGAACTCTGCACGTTTGCCTTGGCAAGCTCTCCCAGCTGGCTGCAGTGGGGCAGGGCGGAGTGGAAGGCCAGGTGCTGCTGTGGTTTGTCCCCTCCTCGCCTGCCTCCTTGGTCAGTTCCCTGCAGTCTCCTATGCACCCGTCACTCTTTCATTCATGCTGTGGCCAGGCACTCCTGGATACTCCTTGCCAGGCCCAGTGATGGGCACGTAGGTTTCCAGCTTCCAGGCTCCAGACCCCTGTCCCTAAGGAGCCGGAGCAAAGAGACCCAAGAACCTCAAGTGACCTCAAGCCACCAGGGAGGCTGCCTGGCCCTCCTAGCCCTCTGCAGTGCCTGGAACTCAGGCCAGGACTGGGGGCACTGAGGACTGCACTGTCCCACATCAACGGTGAATATCTCTTTGCTCGACTGACGACCATTACTGAAGGGAGAGCAACCCAGCCCTGCTGTGAGGCAAGAGGAGACGTGAGAGGTGGGCACCTGGGTGCAAGGGGGTGTTGGGGTGTCTGAGGAGTGCTGGCTGCCAGGCGAGAAGCTGTCCTTTATCAGAGAGCCACAGGTGATGGTCAGGGAAGGGACTGGGATTCCCCCATCTTCGAGCTCAGGGAAGCACCCTTTTGATGGGAACTCTGACTGATGGTCACCAAGAAACTGCCTCAGGAGTGTGCTTCATGGGGTCTTGGGTCCCCACTGTTTTCAGGGCCCTCGGAGGTCAAGTGATCCCTAAAGAGGCTGTGTCCAGTCTACAGATAGAAAGGACACCTCAGGATGGAGATCTCTGTCCCAGCGTCTGCCCACCCCAGCCCTGCTCAGGCTCCACTGTCCAGGCCCTGGTGCCCTTCAGCCAGGCTGAGCTGGGACAGGTCACAGAGGGTGGCCACTGCGGTCTTGGCAAACAGGAAATGCCAACTCGTCCTAGCAGGTGACGCAAAGCCTGAGGCTCCCCTAGTGTCCTTCTGAGCCCCTCCTCTCTACTCCAGCCCTACCCTCACCCCTGAGGCTAGAAGCCTGGCGCCCACTCAACCAGTCACTTACCATCCATTCAGCCAAGCTGTGTTCCACACTCACTGTGCTGCTGGACCCTTGTGTCTGGGACCCACAGTCCAGGGCCGGGGTGCTTCCAGGTTTTTGGGGTGACAATGCACAAACAGGCCTGCCAAACCAGCGTGGCAGCACTGTGGCAGGAAGCCCAGGTTATGAGGCCAGAAGACCTCCAATCAGTCCGAAGTTCAGGGAGGCTTCCAGGAGGAAGTGGCAGAAACTGGCCAACTGTGTGAGGTGAGGTGATATGGAGGCTACTTCCTCTTTGCCTCCTCTTTGTCCTACTCCCAAACCTTTGTCCATCAGCTCTCCCTCAACAGGGGGACCTTCTCCACTCTAAATCACCTGGCTTCTCAGAGCCTCAGCTTTCTTTCAAGATAATCCCCCAACCACTGTCAAATAAAAGCCCTGGGCTCTGGGAGCATTGGAGCCAAACATTAGCGAGTAAGGGCTGCCAGGTCAGTCTTTATGGCTTTAATAACAGAGTTTACAGAAGGCCAGCTCCTTATTGGTAATGTGCATAATTTCTGTAACATCATCAGTGCCACTAACCTGAGTGTTCATGAGGCAGGAGGGGAAGTGCCCTATGATGCCTTTGTGCAAAACAGAATTGGCCAGTAGTTGGATTTCTGCCAGGAAACCTTGTACAGTGTACAACCTGTACAGCCATACACTTTGGCCCTAGAATCGGATCTGCTTGGAGGCCTTTCCTCAAATAGGTCACCCCTGCTTTTCAGACCACCCAGCCTAGGTGCAAGAATTTCTGGAGATCAAATGCAAAGTCCAGTTGGATGTGCACAACATTTCTGAAAAGCACTAGAGATTTTTCCAACTTCCAAAGTGTCCAGTCACTCCAGTATAGACTTGAATTTGGACCTAGAGTCTGGAATGAAGAGTAGTAGAGGGGACTTGCCAGAGCCTGGAGAAGGCTTGAACATATTGAAGGACATAAATATCTGTCATTTCATTTTTCCAATGGTAAACTTAAGAGTCAGTATCAAACCAGATGCAGTGGTGCTCACCTATAATCCCAGTGACTCAGGAGGCTGAGGCAAGAGGATCGCAAGTTCAAAGCCAGCCTCAGCAACTTAGCGAGACCCTAAGTAACTCAGGAAGACCCTGTCTCTAATAAAATATAAAAAGGGCTGGGGGGCTGGGGTTATGGCTCAGTGGTAAAGCACTCACCTAGCGTGTGAGGCACTGGGTTCAAATCTCAGCACCGCACATAAGTAAATAAAAATAAAGGTCCAACAACAACTTAAAAAATACTTTTAAAAAAGGGACTGGGAATTCGTCTTGGTGGTTAAGCGCCCCTGGGTTCAATCCTTGGTATGTCCCCCCTTCCCAAAAAAAAAAAAAAAAATAGAAGAGAGAGAATCAAAACCAGACTGGCAGGTTGAAAAAAGGCAGATTTCTGGGTCCCATCCTTTAAGATTGGTGATTTGGGGGAATGGCCTGAGCTCAAGAATCTGCCCTAGCACAAACTCCAGGGCCCTTTACTCCAGGGTGGTTTATAGTGCTCACTAAGGCTCACAAAGCTTTCATAGGTTAAATACACTACCTTTGTTATATGTTGCACTTTTGCTGGGGTTTTTTTGGGGGGATGTATACACCCCAGAGCCCATCAAAACCCCAAAAGTGGTATCCATGTATAGTTGCTATACAATCCATTTCATGATTTTACTCTCTTCAGGGTCTTGGGCATGCCACCAGCATTGGCTCTGTTAGTTTTCTCATCACCCTATCACTCCAGTCCCCACCCCAGCCAGTCAGAACAGGGCATAGGAGAAATTCTATAAAGAAAGAGTAAGATGGGCTGGGGAGATAGCTCAGCTGGTAGAGTGCTTGCCTTGCATGCACAAGGCCCTGGGTTCAATCCCCAGCACCCAAAAAAAAAAAAAAAAAAAAAAAAAAAAGTAAGATGCCTGGACCTCCCAGGTCTGGCCCCCACTGGTGCTAAACAATCCTCCCCCCAGGTCCCTCCAGCCCGTTTTTGTGACCATGTCTTTCTCCTGGGTGCAGGGCCAGCTTGCTAGGCTCCTCCTCTGGCCAGTACAGTGGGCCATTCACCAAGGGCACACACCAAACCAGGTGCATCTGGCCTGGGGTGCAGGCCAGACACTCAGCCCATGCCCTGGCCGTGGAGACAAACCTTGCTGTGTCTGGGTGTGAAAGCACATCTGTCTCCCTTCCTTCCAAGACCCAGTGCTCAGCATGGGGTCCACCAAGGAAGCTGTGGGGTGACCAGAGGAATGGATGCATTCAACAATATAAATTAAGCACCTACTGTGTGCATGTCACAGACAAGTGCCGCCTCGCCTGGTAATACTCAGTCTGATGGGGGAGGAGGATGCACAGAAAGGCACAGATAAACCTGAGACAAGTGCTAAGGGGAGGAGGATAGATGGTCTAAACGGAGGGTTTCCTGAGGAGGGCTCAGGAAAAAGAACTTGAAAAAGTGTCCAGGAACAGAGAATGGCATGCAAAGGCCCTGTGGTGGGAAGAGGAGGGAGAAACCAGCCTGGATCCTGGGGACCGACTGGCAGGTGCTGAACAACAAGGGCTATAATGAAGACTAGGGGGCGCTGCCCCAGGAGATTTCTATGACTCAGGGCACAAGAGAAACTATGAAGAAAGGGATCCCCTGTCGTGAAGCATACGGGACCTCCATCAGGAAATATTTACTCCCTCCATCCTGGCTCCTGGGGCTGCAGTTCCGGAAGCTCCGCCCCTTTCCAGCCGCGCCCTCCAGCACCAGATTGTTAATCGCCCACTGAGCGCCAGCAGGCGATAAGCCCCACCCTGGTGACCCGCCCACATGGGCTAGCCACGCCCGTTCCATCACCCGCATCGCCCCGCCCCTCCGCAGTGACGACCAATCAGGAGAATCGGTCAGGGGTGGGGGTTGGGTCCTGGGTGAGCACAAAAGACAGGAAATACAAGAAGTATCCGGCTCCGTAACCATGGCTACCTGCGCCCTTGCGCCGCCCAGAGCCCAACTTCTGACCCGAGGTGCGGGGGACTAGGAGGTGGGAGGCCAGAATCCGCGCCTCCTGCGGGACCTATCCCTACCCCACCACGTGGCTGCAAGGCCTTGGGCCTTCACTCCCTCGTCTGTGAAATGGGGTCACATTTTGCCCAGGGCTGAATTCACTCATACTATAACACTAATTGAGCACCTACTGTGTTCAGGGACTAGAGATTCATCACTTAATGAGACTTAAAAAAAAAAAAAAAAATCCTGCCCTCATTGTGACTTATATTGGAGAGATGGGGAAATATGCGAGGAAAGGGGACAAACAATAAGCAAAAAAAGTCAGTAAATTGTACAGGGTGTTAGAAGGTCCTTCATGAAGATGGAGGGGAATAGAGAGTTATGTGGCTATCTGTGGGACAAACACTTGCCACCAAAACAAGTGGCTAAGAAGTGAAAATGCCCAGAGGCAGCAGTATTCACAAGGAGGGCAAGAAGGTGCCATATCCATAGACAGGTCCTCAAGGGGAGAGGGGTCTGAGAGGTGACACAGACAAAAAGAGATGGGTCTCTTTGGGGCTTGCCCCAACAGGGGCTCAGTTCCAGTCCCTATTTGTCACTTCTCTTCCTCACCCTTCTTTTTGTTTAGCCCTTCCTTCTTTCCTCTTCTTTTTCCCATGCCTCCTCCCTCCTCTACCAGTTTGAGCCGAGATGAACAAGTAAGTTGAGATGTTCGCAAGTGGGTCAGAAGGACCTCAGACCTGGGTCACCTGCCAGGGAAATGACCTGGCTCTGGGGGCTGAGGCAGAGACCAGAGTTGAGAAACTGGCTCTCAGCCTTAGCACAGCTCTTCAGCCTGCCTGGCACGCCCTGGATCTGACAAACTCCCATTTTAGCCTTCAAAGGCCCATCAGATGTTGGTGCCTCAGGAAGCCTGAGCTACCTGGTGTGGTGAGGAGCCACTCCCTGAGCTCCCTGGCATGCAGACACCATCTTAGCCCTGACCACAGAACTCTTCAGCTTTCTTAGAAGGGGCAGCTGTTAAGTAGCAGAAAGGCCAACAGAAGAGCACTCGTCCATCATAATGGGCCAGAAAGAAAAAACTTGCAGTTGACAGCTACTGTTTTCATCACCACATGCATGCCCATCTTCTCCCTGGGTAGCGGATGGGAAAGGAACAGAGTCCTTCCAAAAATGGACAGTTGATATGATGGAGAGTGCTGAGCCCTGGCCAGGCCCTCGGAGAGATGTACTCCCCAGCACACAAAACTCCCATAAAGGCCAGAACAAAGCAAGGCTGCAACTTCCGCTCAGTCCACATATACGTCATTTTTTCTGGACACTCACCTACCCCTTCAGATGTCCATAATGTTTTGTGTGGAGAGTCAGAACTGAGGGTCTCAGCCTTTCATTGAAGGATTTCCAGATACCAGTGGTGCATTTCCAGGAGCTATTGGGCCCTTAACTGGCCATTTGGGCCCTTGCTTCCTCATTTGTAAATGGGGCTAATAATAGTGCCTCGCAGGGCTGTTATGAGAATAAAATTGTCAGTGTGAGCAAAGTGCTTAGAACAGGCATGGCAATAGGACTTGGCTTTAGTGATCAGAAAGACTAATGGTGCCAGGCATGGTGGCACATGCCTGTAATCTCAGTGACTCAGGAGACTGAGACAGGAGGATCATAAGTTCAAGACCAGCCTCAGCAACTTAGCAAGACCCTGCCTCAAAATAAAAAATAAAAAAGATTGAGGCTATAGCTCTGAAGTTAATCCTCAGTACCAAAAAAAGAAAAGAAAGACCGCTCCTTAGAGCCATGGCTGGACTACATTTCCCAACCTCCCTTGCAGTTGGATATAGTCACATGACTGAACTCCAGACAGTGGAATGTGAATGGGAGCAGGACCCTCCACAATGGGACCATGCCCAGATCATACCACCAAGGAGCAAACTTTCTACCAACCAGAAGCACTTGTCAACCTCACATGTGAAGAATACACATCTAGAAATATCAGGGTTGGTTTGTTACTGAAACTAGCCTTACCCTAAGTAGTAACAACATTCCCTCACCCCTTCTCTTAGTCACTCCTTCAATAAATATGTAGCCTTGTGGGAGCCACATGCTCTTCACAGAGGCCAGGGATACAAAGAGGGGCAATAAAAGGTGGTAGTGAAGGCTGGTGGTAGAGCACTTGACTAGCATATGCAAGGCCCTGGGTTCAGTGCCCAGCACAACTGAAAAAAAAGGCCATTGGCCATCCTTAGTAAACATGGGTATGGCACAGGAAGGCACCCCAAGAAGAGATCTAAAAGACAAAAGAGAAATGAAAGGAAGAGAGAAAAGTCTAGGCAGAGATCAGCAGATGTGAAAGTATGAGGGAACATTGTCTACTTCCTGGAACAAAAAGGGGTTAAGATGAGGCCAGAGTGGCCTATATCCATCACGTCTCCTTTCTGGGCCTTAGTTTCCTTATCTTTAAATGGGAATGATGCTAATAACACCCTCTTACAGGGCATCTCTGAATCTCAGAGAAGACACCAAACACTGCAAGCACAATGCTCAAGAGAGGGCAGAAAGGGCCATGCCTTTCTCTGCCTGATGCCTGGGCATTGCAGGGAGAATGTCAGCTGAGGAGGTGAGTAGGGCTGTCTCTGGGGCTCAGGAGACAGGAGCAGGGAGGGAGAGCTGCTGCTATTAGGGCTGCTGCCACGCAGGGTAAATATCAAGGATCATCTCCAGCCGGAAGAGCTATTAGGCAGCAGCCATCGGAAGCACTGGCTCTCAGGGGAGGCGGGCAGGACTGTTCCCTGGAGGCAGCTTGGGCGAGCTGGTGCTAAGAGCGGGAACTCTGTGCTGACGGGCAGATGCTGGCCTCCATTCAGCCTCTTTCTGGACAAGCACAGTGGAGATGGGCACTGCAGGGAGGGAAGGGAGGTCCAGGAGGCCCCTGAGGGCTGATGTGTTGTGCATCTTCCTGATGCTCAATGCCAGCCTTGCTGCCATCTCCAGAGGAGGAAAGGGTGTATCAGATCTGGGAGGTATGCTTGTTGCCAGGTGCCTAAAAAGGTTCAGGCAGGCAGAGTGTCCTTCCAGGAGCTGAATCCCCCAGTGAATTGCAGTAGGAACATGTCACTCCCTCTTCTTACACACCTGCAGCCAGCATTCCAGGCTGTCCATGACCCAATCACCCCTACTCACTGGAGCGCTACAGGTCACAGCACCACTGCTCCTGTGCAGCCATGCTTTGCATTTGCTGTTTCTTTTACCAGGTATGCCCGCCTCACCTCCCACCCCCTAGATCTTTTCTATCATCTTTAAAGAACCACCTGGAGTTCTATCACGGCTGTCATGGAGGTACCTGGCCAAGCAACCTCCCCTCTCGGATCCTTAGCTTAACTCACTGTTAATACACAGACACTACTTCCTACTTCACAAGACTGTTGGTGCAATGAAACATGACAATGGACATCAAAATTCCCCAAGAGGGGGCTGGGGTTGTGGCTCAGGGGTAGAGTGCTTGCCTAGCATGTGTGAGGACTGGGTTCCATTCTCAGCACCACAAATAAATAAATAAAATAAAAGCCCATTGATAACTAAAAAAATATTTTTAAAAAAATCCCCTAAGAGCATGTTCTGCAAAGTAGATATTTTAAAAGTGGACCTGGGCTGGGGTGTAGCTCAGGGAGAGAGTGCTTGCCTAGCATGCTTGAGGCCCTGGGTTCCACCCCAAAACCAAGTTAAAAAATAGTAACACCCAAATATTTCTACCCAATGTTCTTAGAGCAGCACCTCCTCCAGGAAGTCTTCCCTAACCAACCATGGCACCCTCCCGACCCTGCTGCTTTGGGGGTTGTGTCTTCTTGTTGGTCCCTCGGCCCGGCTAGCATGGCACTACAGAGGAAAACGATGACTTATTGGGGCATTTGCCTACCATCCACAAGAGCCCATGAAGATTTTGTGGGCAGAGACACTGTTGGTGCCCCATCATATGGACAATGTTTGATGAGGGAGTGAAGAAGAGTCAGCCTCAGCTTTCTCATCTGTCCCAAGGACCAAAAGCACAAGCCTGCCTTGTCCCTTGCAGGCAAGAGGTTGAGCATCTGCAATCTCCTTGAAACTCCAGCTGTCCCACTCAGGACCAACTTGCCAAGATGGTCCTGTTAGCTACCCTCAAGCTCTGCCCAGGGTGGTTCTGACCTCAGTTTAGGTCCCAAGTTTCTCCCCAAGCTGCCACTAATGGGTGGGGACTAGTCCCCTCCACATCCCTCAATCTCTGAAGTCACTGGTCAGCTAGCAGGCTAAGTGCCAAGTGGCTGGCTAGAGAAGGGATTATAAAACTTCCCAGGTAGCCCTGGGGGGAGTGGGGGGAGGGAAGCGATGTGTGTGGGTCCATGAGCTGTCTCCATCTCTTCTAGAAATCCCAGGTGTACTATGCATTTACTGTCAATGAGGTGGCATTGACACAAAATCACCAGTACCCCTGCTCTGGGCTGAAAGGCTGTCAGCTGGAGGTCCTGCTGGCTCTCCCCTACCCCCCAAAGCTCAGATAGGCAGTTATGGATGTCTTTGATTAATAAGAAATAGGTGCAATGAATTAATCATTATGTAATAAATGCAGTTTGTTTGGCAGTCGTATCTTTCAAAAACACAACCAGAGTGTGTGCACATTTTTGAGAGAGGAAGAGAAATGAAAGGTTCCTCCATAAATACACATAGCACTTTGGGACAGGCTATGACTTTTGCCCCCATCCTTGAGGGAAGGCAGTGAGAGGGACAAACCAGGAGCAATGATGGCTGGTCTAAGCCACTTTGGGACAAGTTCTAGGTTCAGCACCAGTCTCCACCTCCTGCCCAGCACCCAGGCCTCAGATTCTCTGCCCGCCTCTCTGAAAGAGAACTGAACAGATGTTTTCTTGAATCAGGAGAATAACGCTGGCTCCCAGATGGGCTGCGTGCGGAAGCGCGTCTTCTCCCTCCCTCCCTCCCTTTGTGACAAGGTCTTTCTTTCCGGGGAGCAGCTGAACATCAGAGGTGGTGGGTGGGGGCAGAGCGGTACCCCGGGGACCTCTGCCAGGCGCGGTGATCACTGCATCCCTGGAGGACTCTGCTGCACAAAGGCCCGTGGTGGCTCCAGGACTGACAGGTGCTAGCTGGAAGGGGTCATGGGGGGATGACGGCCTGGCGAGCAGGGGCTCCCCAGTTGGAAGCAGTCTTGAGTCCTGAACGACACCTCTCACCGGCCGGTAACCCCTGGGCTCTCTGGGTCAATTCAACATAACACACCGGTCCCTAGCCCCAGTGATCGCCAGGCTCCGCCCCCGGCCCGCGCCAATCGCCGCAGAGCGCGGCTCCCCTCCCAAGCCCTCGCCCACCCCTCGCCCCTTTGCTGCCGCCAAGTATTCCGTCGTGGGGCCACGGTCCCGGTTGCTTGCTCCAGCCCGCACTGGACGCCTCCTAGGCGCTCTCCACTCACCCTCGGGCAAACTGCTGGACAGACGCAGATTTCAAAGGCATGCGGGACCAAGCCATTTCCCAGCTCCGCCACCTAGAGAATAAAATTGGACCCAGTGCTTCCTATAGAGGCTGATCCTGGGGGGTTCCAAACACGTGTACTTCTCTGTATGCTTCCCTAAGTTTTTTCCTGTCCTTTCTCTAATAAGCTTTCCATTTGCTCATTAAAGCCATCTCTGATCCCTCCCTACTCCTACTCTGCTGCCAGTTAGCCCCTCTACCTCATCACCTTAAGTTCTGCTCCCCACCCAAGGGTAATTTATCAGCTTAGGGGTGGGTCTCCCCAAGGGGACTGTGAGCGACCTTTTCAGGCAGGATTCAGGTTTCTGAATTTCTAAATCCTCAAGGTGCAGCACACAGTAGGTGCTCAGTACAGATTTAAATATATGTAAATGCGCGCGCGCACACACACACACACACACACACACACACACTTAAAAATAAATGACCTCCAGGGAAGCCTGGAGAGGGACTTTAACCTATTTATGTACCTCTATAGTTTTTTCCCCCTTTTTTATGTACAACTACCTTTTCTTTTGTAAATAAAAAAGAATTTTAAATGAAAACCACAAGATTGCCCCTGAAAATGTCCTGAGCCAAAACCATCTCTTTGACTGCTAACCCTCACAGTCACCTGAAGGTGCTGCAGTGATTAGGCCCACTTTAACAGAACATCAGAGGAAGAGCTACCTAGGGCGGGTGGGCCAGCAATGGAACCCCAGGAAAACCTGAATCCCATGCTACCTGATGGGTACTGAATCTTCTCCAGCCATGCTGGGTGTAAGATGAAATAGGGTGATCTTGAAAATTCCACAGGAACCCCTAAAGTCAGTGTGTTCCAAATCTGTGCCTTCTCCAGTGCCCCCATAGGCTACTATTCATCTCTCGAGTCTGTACACAGTCTCCTAAGCATCTACAATATGCCCAGAACTGTGCAGAAGACATGGGTGAATAATCTTGGCACCCAAACTGGAATCTAGGCACCCAAACTGGAATCTAGGGAGACAGCTGGTCTCCCTTCCATCTTTCTCCTCGCCCTGAGCCTGTCTACTCTCCCTCTGTCCAGCCAGGGGAGTGCAGAGATCAGGCCCCACCCAGCCTAAAATGTCCCTGGCTCTCTTCTGTCCTGTGCTGGCATCAATGGTACCTGACTGATTTGTTACGATTCAGATTCCTGGGTCACCCCCAGGGACTGAGATTCAGCAGGCCCCAAGACAAAAGCAGTGCACTGGACAGATTTCTGCATGCAGCTTCCCATACCAGACCAGACAAGCCTGGAGCCAGTGCCTGCTGGCTGAACTTAGGCTTGGTGCATGGGGGAGGGGGCTGCCTCCACACTGAGGTCAAAAGGCAGTCCCCAAAACATTTGTACATGCTCTGGCATTTCTGGTGGCATAAACCACTCTCATGGACATGGGTGCCAACGGTGATCTCCTGGGAGGGAGGGGGACAGTTGGGCTCCTGGATGCTGCTACTTAGGGACCTCCTCAGTCTTTCAGAACACTGCCATCCTGCACCCTTGGAGACCTGATACAAGAAATGTTCAGGACCTGGAATTGAGCATGGAAGTGGGTAGATTCCTCCCAAATCACAAAGGCTACTGTTTTTAAGTGCTCGCTTGAAGTAATAGCCCTGTCTACATGATCTTGTTGAAAACCGAGAACTGGAATGTATTTGTAATAGCAAAAAAGGCAGGGTACCGGGTCCCTCTGCAGTTCGAGAGATCTGGGCTACACCTAGAACACTCCCACAGAAGACTGGGGATGACCGAGACTGTCATCAATTCATGTAAAAGGGGTACATGGAATAAAACCTCAAACCAAGTGAGAAATGCAGAGAATTCCCGATACCTGGAAGAAGATCTAAAAGATGGGCCCTCAACCTTGACTCTGAGGGACTTCAGGCATGGAGCTACATGGACATGAACTTCTGACCTCACATGCTTCTGTTTTCTCTCTTTCCTTTTTTAAACAAAGAATGCTTGATTTTAAAAGGGTCTGATATGATTTGGGGCAGTTTCCAGTGAATTCAGTTCTAGGGCCTGGGGTGCAGGGTTGCTAAGTCTTTCCAGATTGGTGATTTTAGAGTCTGGAGAGCATTCATTTGTTCATTCAACGAAGATCCCACCCTCTGAGCAACCTTCCAGGTACCCCAAGCCTCAGCAATAAGAATCCATTCATTCATTCCACAAATATTTATTAAGTGTCTGTTGTGAGCCTCAGGGGCCTCTGTGAGTCCGGTCTCTGTGGTACACCTGGAAGCATGGTTTAAGGTTGTGCTGGAGGGTGAATAGGACAGAGAGGAGGGCAGGGCAAAGCCACGGGGCACCACCTGGTATCTTCTACAGGCCTCCGTGCCCCTGCCCCTTGCCCCCACCCCATACAGATCACCTGTGGCTACAGGAGCCTACCTTCCCACCCCAGAGCCGGCAGGCACCCAAGACAGGAATTATGGTGTGCACAAGACATAGTGACATGAGGCTGGTTACTGCCTTTTCCGCAAATGTAATTCCTTTTTATTAGAAAATTTAAGGGTACGACCAGCTTGCCAAAAGCCAAAAGAGCTGAAATGTGCTTTCCTAAGATATGCAGTGTCTGATAAAACGGATTTACGCATCTCCCTCATTTTCCACCTGCATTTCCCCAGGGCCAGCCTTGCCTCCATTCATTCCCCTTCCACTGGCACTGAAGCAATGGCCATGAGCTTGGCCTTGGTCGACAGGCCCAGCACCCTGGATGTGGGAGCGTGCTTTTGTTTCCTTCATGCAGAGCACCCGGTTTTAAGCCCCTTTAAAATGACCTCGGGATCCTCTGACTTCCCTGAGATGCAAACACTGCCTGTGGCCTCTGCTAAGCTGAGGGTGTCAGAAGGGGAAGGGCAAGAACAATAAAGGACTGAGCTCCCGGAGATACAAGCTCATCCGTGTGGAGACCCAGGAGCAGGCGGTTCCAGACGGAGCCGGTGGAGGGAGGCAGCCAGGGCAGAGAGCCGAGGACGAGGACGTGTCCCTCACCGCCACACAAAAAGCAACTATTCAAAACCACCCAGGGAGTTCTCTCTTATTGAAAAGTCCTTGATTCTTCCCTTTCTGCTGCAGAACTCATGAACAAGGGCCCCGTCTTATTAATGGGGTGATGGAGGGACCTGGGAGGGAGGGTCCTCTTACTCAGGAAGGTGGCTGAGCCCGCCCCACGAGTCATTAGGAGCTGGTAACTAAGGTAACTCCAGAATCCGATTTTCTCCCCACTAATCTCTTTTTCTCTTCCCTTTTCTCATTCTTTTCTCTCCCCCCCCCCCTCTGCTGGTCAGATGCTACATGCCTGTTTTAAAGGGGACCTGGGAAGGTGGGGGCTAAGGGGGATATGCATGTGAACCTGTGTGTGTTGTGTTGCATACTAAAATGGTGCCCACATCCTGATGCTCTGATGGAGGTGGGAGGCAGGTATCTCAGCTCAGGTACTTCTGTCCCTGTCCTCTCTCCACATGGCCCCACCCAGCCCTCCCTGCTTCCCAGCCTCCCCCTTCCCTGTTCAAGGGCAAATCCATTCCCTTCACTCCCTCCTTAAAGTAACAAAAGGCAAGATTGGGTTTCTTTCACCTGCTCTCATCGAGAAGCCTCTGCTTTGGCATGTCTAGCAGAGGCTGCTTTGTTCAGGAGAAAACCAAGACAGGGTCTGGGTGGGGGTGCTGCTACACGGGTGGGCAACAGGGTGGGGGTCAGAAATAAACACAAAAAATAGCATTGTCCCACTAGGCATCCCTCCCTGGAGCAGTGTTCTGGGGAGGTGTAGTCAACAGGGCTTTGCTGAGACCAGGTTCGAATCCCAGGGGCCTCCTCTCATGGCCATGTGGCCTGAGGCAAATTCCTCCACTCTCAGCCTAGTTTTCCAGCCTCAGAGGGTGACCTTATGCGAAGTGCCTACACCTGTAAAAAGCTCTTGTACAACATCCACTCTTTTACCCACCTGGTCATCTACAGGGCTTAGAGGGGACAAACGGTCACAGTGAGTGGGGAGCCATAGGAGGGATGCTACCCCAGCTCTCAAAGGCAGCTATGTCAGGGTTCAGAGCCTCCGGAGAGTATTTAATAGAAAGAGGCACACCTAGGACCTGAGGGTTCTTTGGGTGACAGTAAGTACTGGCAACCCCAGGGTCCTCCTAGAAGGGGACCTAGACCATGGGAACAGGGTGGGGCAGGGAGGAGCCCTAAAAGCTACATTTTGGTCAGTATGATGCCACACAGATCCTTCCCCCCGGAATGTGGGGGTCCACAGAGACTCCCAAGGTTCTAGAGGGACAGTAAGCCCAGAACCTGAGGTATGAGGACTGGCCCATTTAGGGAAGCAGCCCCCATCCCCTGGGATACTGATGTCTGATCCCTGGTTGTCCCCTTCAGCAGTTCAGCCTAGCCTGTGATTCTCCTCAGGGGTGCAAATGCAGCATCTGGAGGCTTCCACCCCCCTCCCCAGTGGGGAGAGGGAGTTGTCTGCACCGGTGAGTCATGTTAGCTCAGACAGTGGCTGTGTGCGTGGGGGGAGGGGCCGGGCAGTTGCTGCCCTGTCTATGCCCAAGGTGATAAGGTCAGCCCCAGCAGCCAACTGGCTGGCTGGGCTGGTGCCTGAAACCCACCCCAGGCAGCCTCAGGTCATTCTCAACAGATCTAGACCTCCAGCCTGGCCACTACAGAGAAGCCTATAGTTTCAAAATCTCCAAGGAGTGGAGGCAGGGGAGGCAGGGTAAAGCAGAGGTCAGGCAAGGGGGGCAGGTGTTGGAATGTGTGGTGGGGATGGGGTATCTAGAGCTTGGACAGAACAGAGCATCCCCAGTCTAGCAGGCAGCAGGCATCCCTGGCCCTAGAGCTCCCTGCTTCTGACCCCTGGGTGACAGATTCTCTCTGCATCATTACCCACCTCTCCCTGCATCTCTCCTTCTCCTCCTCCTCCTCCTCTCCCTCCTGGTCAGAGCCAGGAAGCAAATGGACTGCAAATGGGATAGTACATTTTCATTTGCACCCGATCCTGGAGGCTGACGTGTCCTGTCCTGTCCAGCCATCTGTCCCCCAACCCCCACTCGGAGGGCAAGTAGAGCCACACATCCCTAACAACCACAAGCTGTGAACATATAGCACAAGTAGACAGGAGTTGGTTGAACTACAGTGACAGGACCTTGTTGAGCTTATATCCTTCAGAAAGCACTCAGCAGACTGGTGGACACCCATGTGAGAGCCAGCGAGTGTGGGGAGGTGGGTGCTTCCTGCTTCTCCTCCTCCCATTTTTCACTCCCTTTGCCTCAGTATTCTTTGTCACAAAACCTGCCTCCCCCAGGGAAGAAAGAGCCTGAGCAGGGTGCTCCTGTCAACAGACATTTCCTAGATGCCAGGAAAATGCCATTTCAGAAATAACACTGATGATCACTCCTGCCCTTCCCCAAGTTCCTACTATGTGCAAGGTGCTGGGTTGCACAGAGCATGTGTTAAAAACAACAGCTGTGGCACCAAACACCTTTCAGTTTTGTTCCAACAATTCCCACCATGGAGACCTATTTCTAAGATGGGGAAGACTGAGATCCAGAGGCCCATAAGCAGCTTCCCTGGACCCCTGCAGGCACTGGGGCCCAGGGTGTGAGCATGTAGTTCCCTTGCCTGGAGCTAGGTTTGTTGGTATCTGGACAAACATGACTGGAGGCCGGCAGTCTCAACACCACAGAGTCGTCCTTCAGCAGCTCATGGAGAGGCAGGCTCAAGTCCATGGCTTCTCCCTGTTTCCCACTGGTCCTCAGGAGTCCTCTGCCCCGCCTTCTCCAGCAGACAGGCCAGGAAAGTCTCGGTGGGGCGGCAGAGACCACCCAGGTGGTGAGAGAGTGCAAGAGGGACAGAGTACTTGTGTGGTGACCCCGGGTGGGGTGTGTGTGTGTGTGGTGTGTGTGGTGACCCAGCACCCAGCCCGGATGCTCCGCCCAGCCTGACCGCAGCAGCCAGCCGGGAAAACAGGCTCCTCAGCTGCCACCCCCCACCCCCACCCCCGCCCAGCCTGGCCCAGCCCACCCGGCCAGCCGCCTCACCCAGCGCTGAACCAGGAACTGGGCCTGCAGCCATCAGCCATCATCGCACTCAGCCTGAGTCACAGCCCCTCACCCCACCCAGTCACCCCCAAGGTCCCCACCAGATGGGGAGGAGGCAGCAGTTCTCCTGGGACCCCACTTCCTCCTGCTACCCCAGCTCAGCACCCCCACCCCCTGTGCCCCCATTTCCACAGCTGCCTCAGGTCCTTCCTCCCCACCTTCCTCCAAACTATCAGGGATGACAGGCCAACCCTTCTATGGCAGCATGCCTAACTGGGCCTGAGTCTGCCTGGGATTCCCCTGCCTGAGCCACGTCCTGCATACTGTGCCCCATCACCACTGTTTAGGGCATGGGGAGCCACCCGTCCCTTGCGGAATAGTGGCCGACATTGCCTCCCTTCTTCTGGGAGGAGGGGAGGGGACATCTCCGTCCAGGGGCAGGGTCTTACCTCCTCACATTTTCTGAGGCAGGAGCACTGAGGTTGAAATTCCAATTAAGTAAGAAAAATAGTTACTCCGGGCTCCAGAGTAGCTCAAGTGGGGCAGGCCTCAGTATCACAGGAGTAGGTGGCTTGGACACCCTGCATGAGACTGGGTCCAAGCAGGGATATGGGCCTTTGCTCATGGTCAGTTCTGTAGCCTTCGCCCCATCCTTCAGCTTCAGGGGTACCCCAAAGAACAGAATATTGTGGGGCTTGAGAAAGGGTAGAGGTGCCTGTCAGAGGGTCTGGGAAGGAAGCCTCAGCTGGCTCTGAAAAAACTGAACCCAATTAAATTTAATCATTCTGTGGTGCCTCATGAGGACAGAGGCCTACCAGGGTTGTGTAGGGATCCTGAGAGGAGGACTGGGAGGGCTTGGGCCTCCCTTAGGGGTATTCCTGTATAGGCCTAAGGGGACAGGACAAGGGCAGCAGCTGACCTCTGCAAGGTCCCCAGAAGGCCTGCTCTGCCACTCACAGGAGTGTGCCAGGCAGCAGCCTCCCTTATGGGCCTCAGCCCATCTTCTGCAAAACAAGAGTCACAGGAAGGGGCTCTTTGGGTCACATGAGACCCTCCCCGATCTGCTCCTCAAGAGACCTTCAAATAGCCAACCCCCTCATCTCCAGAAAAGTCCATTGTCAACCCAAAAATGCTCCTTCTGAGAAAGACTTATTTTCTCCCCAGAAATGCTTCCTTTTACTTAAGAAATCCCTCAGTTCCAGAATGTTCCATCTCCAGAAATACCACCTATTATTTTCAAATATGATCCATCTCCAGAAATGCCAGCACTCTCCATAAAGGCTCCATCCTAACTCCAAGAACGTTCCACTTCCAGAAATGCCACATCCCATCTCCAGAGATGTTGCATTTCAGCTCCCAAAATACCTCATCTCCAGAAGTGCCCTATTTTATTTCCAGAAATACTCCAGCATCATCTTCAAAATCACTCCACTTCCAGAGGCACTACAGTACCTCTAGAAAGATTTTGTTCTCAGAAATGTTAAATTCTGGCCATGCTCAGAATCTAGAAGGCCTCATCTTCACTTAAAAAAAAAAAAAAAAAAAAAACAACAAAAACCCTGTTATCTCTAGAAGTATTCTCATTTTATCTTCAAACAAGCCTGTTTCACTGTCAGAAATGCCCCTCCTCCAGAAATGCTTACCATCTCATCTCTAGAAATGTCTCCAGAAGTGCTGTTTCATTTCTAGAAACATCCCATTTCTGGAAATGTTCCAGCTTCTTTGGAAATGCCCATGGCAAAGGTTTCTCTGTTTGGCCCAGATGCAGGAGAAACTCAGAGACCCTCTTCCTTCAGGATCTCCTGGGAGAAGCTGTGCAGTGACCAGATCTCCTCCCTATCCCTTTGGTTCCTTGGTCCCTCCTGACCATTTGCTGGGTCTGCCCTTGTCTGAGGAGCAAGGATGAAGTCAAGAGCTATGCTGCAAATGCTGATGTCTCTGGAATGAGGGAGCATGAATGGGGAGGACTGCTAGTGTTTGGGAACCTCCCAAGTCTGTCCTGGGGGCAAGATGAGTGACAGAGGCTTGGGGTGTGAAGAAATGAACCAAGATGGAGTTGGTGGAGGTCTTGGCATAGCCTCCTCCCCATAAACGCCATCAATGTGATGTGCACGCCAAGTGCACATAATGATATTTCATGATAATACTTACGCAGTGCACAGAAATGCCCATCCCACCTTTCAGAGCCATACACCACACACACAGCATGGAAACAGGTACCCAACACCAGCAGCCCTCCCCCCACATGCCCACACAACACAGACACACACATGAGTCCACTCTCTTACTTCCCACACTTGAACCCACCATACATCCCATTTCCATTTCCCAGGTCTCTTATGGGTGGAGTTCTGAGGACAAGAAGGAGCAGAAGTCACACCCTCCAGCTAGTCTGGGTTGACAAGATGGGGCGGCCTTGCAACTGCTTGGTACCAACTGGGGAAATTAAAGTTAGAAGGGACTACAAAAGGAAGGAAGATGCACATTTGGCATCTGCTTGCATACCTACTAAGATGGGGTGTTCAACCCATTCTGGGGAGCCCAGGTCACTTCCAAATGATAGAGGTTCTTCTTTGGGTGGAACTGAAATCAGCCTCTGTCATCTTTGTCTACATAGTCAAACACTGCTCTCCAGACATGTAGAGCCCAGCTCCTGTTGTAATTTCAGACTGAAATTATCCCCTCCTTGTTCCATGTCAGGTGGAAGAGATAAGGGGGCAGCTGTGCTGTAGGGAGGAGACTTGGAGGTAGCTAAGTGCAGGATGAGCCAGTACCAGCACACAAGCTTAAGACACACACAAATGTGTAAGCACACAGACGTGCCCCATGCAGGTCCAAGGAGTTCACATGCAGACACAGACGAACATGCAGTATGTCCACATGGGTACAACCGCACATGGGAGGAAGAAAATGAACCCCTGGCGTGCTCCAGGTCCGTCCTGTACCAGTGTCCCTGATGCCTCTGCAGGGGCAAATTCTCAGAGCCCTTAGGTGGATGGGAGGGAAAGGGGCTCTGCCTCGATGATCTCCACTCCCAGAGGCATTGCTTAGTTCTGGTCTGCTCCCACGGGAGGATAATTACCATTTATTAAGCCTCCCAATTTAGAATCAGCCTCAATTAACTGGGACCTCCCAAGCCCCCCTTTTTGATCCTTTGGGGCCAAGGGCAGATGTGAATAGAGCTTGAGCATGCCCTTCAGTGTGCCCTTGGCATGGGCTCCTTAGACTGACACCCCCAACTACCCTGCTCTTGCCTAGAAAAGAGGCTTTGACATCTGTCCCCCAACCACCCTTGTTCCCTCTTGGTCCAGGAAACTCATTTTCTCTTTGCCCCTGACCTCCCTCCTCTGGAACTGAGATCCTCACCCCACAATGGGAGCAGAATAAAGAATACCAAAGTTGAACTTGAATCTGAATGAACCATGGTCCCAGGGTCCAACATGGAGGCAAGCTGGGGACAGGCTGTGGGGGTGGCCAAGCACCCCCAGTTTCTCAGCTCCTGGGAGCTGCCAGGCCTTCTGGAGAGGCTCCTACATTGGTATTCTCTGTCCCTCACAGCCCAAATTACACCAGCTCTCCTGGGACCCTTTTATCGCACGTTGTCATTTCAGCAAAAGGTTATGTACGAGAACATCGAAATCCTTCCTGCATATTAACTAAAAAGAGCATTCTTAAAAATGCACAAGAAAAAAAGATCACCTCAGAGCCCATTTTTACAGGGGCTTAGATCAGGATGAGCACTGGACTGGGAGTTAGGGGTAGGAGTCCTTGTCAGAGTCTTGTCCTCACCAGCACCCAGGGGGTGTCACTTCACCTCTCTGAGCTCCAGTTTTCCGGCCTGCTACAAATGGGAACGAAAGCCCCCACAAAAATGCCCTATCAGGAATGCCGGGAGGGTCATATGATTGACTGCAATGAATGAATCATGTTCTAGAACAAGCAGAATCCTATCAGTGTTTGTATTCAGGCTTTGCCAACCAAGTACTTAACAGGCAAAGGGAACATGGTATTATCCCCAAGCCTTCTGAGCCCTTTCACACCTCCCACCTCCCTGTCATTCCCCAGGCAGTTGCCCCACCTGGTGCACCCTCTCCTTTTGTGGGGGGAGGGGAGAATTCTTGGAAAACACCTTCAAGACCCAGTTTGCAGTCAGTTCCTTGGCTGTAACTTTTAATAGATAGGCTTCAAAAATGTAATCTGCCCGATGTCAGTGAAACCCAGGGTGCTGGGGTCAGACTCTGGGGTCGGGGTTCTACCCTACCAAAGGTAGGGGTGCTCTGTTTATGGTGCCTGTGGACTGGCAATG
Source organism: Sciurus carolinensis (assembly GCF_902686445.1). Lineage (NCBI taxonomy): Eukaryota > Metazoa > Chordata > Mammalia > Rodentia > Sciuridae > Sciurus > Sciurus carolinensis. The sequence goes on along the minus strand of NC_062215.1, from coordinate 40,874,134 downwards.
TCAACCTGCTGGGTTTTTTAAAGAAAAGCAAAAAAGATTTTTATGTGAAATCTGATGTTATTTTTACTTGTGCTGGTCAAACAGCGCCCATCCGAGGATGTCACCTCTTCAGCCTCAATTGCTCTCTGCGAAGACAGGTGGTCTGTTTAGAGGCCCTGTGTGAGAGGAAAGGGCCTTTGGGTCAGGATCACAGGGAGGACACAAAGCACACTCAGGTGACAAAACTCACTGGCCACTGGGCTACAAGGGCCTCTTTGGGTCTTGCTCTGAGGATAACAGAGTCCACCTCTAGAAGGGGACAAGAGGAATGCAGAAGTCCCTGGCATGAGAACGAGCTCAGTAGGAATCTGTGGGATCAATGAGGGAGGAAAGGCCTCACAAAGGTTAGTTCTATTTATTGTCAGGGGTCTGTCCTTCTAAGTCAATCTCACTGTTAAGGCTACAAGGCACCAGGAAAGAAACCAAGCTCTGTACAAATGAGGAGATGTCCAGAGAGGCAGGACACTTCTTGCATCACCCAGCAGTGAGTATGAATGACAGCTCAGCCAGAGGTCCTGGGTGGCTGATTCCTTTTAGTCACTACAGTGTGACCTGTGATCCCAGACCCCAAACATGAGGAGTGTCTTTAGGGTACTAGGAAAGTCTACCCTGCCCAAACCCATTCCTGCTTCAGGCATGCTGCCTGCCTGGGCCTCCACCACTAGACAGCCTCCCTTGAAGTTAAGCCCTCCCACCTGCAAATGTCCAGGAAGGAGGGCCACACTCTGACTCCAGCCCTGGGTTCATCTCCAGTTTAGCTTCTTGGCTCATGGGATCTTGAACCAGAGTTGCCAGATCTCTTAAAATTTGTTTCTTCATCTGAAAAATGGGGATGGCAGGAACCCTTTTGCTGGCAGGGAGGGTTTGAAGACAGGAAATTAAGATGCTGGGGCCTGGTACCCCGGAGGCCTTGTGCAGAAGAAGCTTTGGGCCTGTCCTGGGTGCTTGCCCAGGCCCTGGGTGCTATTCCTCCTTCTATGCCAGGCTTTCTTTTAGGGAATTGCAATCTGCTGGGCTTTAATTACTGGTCCCAGAGGACTGCCACCTCCTTCCCCAGTTGAGACTTAACAATCTCTCTCAAGGCTCCACGTGCTACAGGGCTGGGCTGGGCTGAGCTGCTCTGGGCTCAGGCGGGAGGTCTGATCAGGCCCTGCTTCCCTCTGATTGGGTCCCCAGGAGGAAGCTCCTATCCTATCCACATCCCACCTGTTAGACTCAAGAGTGCTCAGGGGGTAAAGAGGGGCCCTGGAGAAGAGCATGGGTAGCCTGAGATCATGCAGCCCCACCCAGGGCCTCTCCCATCCTCCTGGTTCCTCTCCTCAGTGGTCCCAAGTGGCACAGCCATGTTCCCTGCCTGGAGCACTCTTCTTTTTCTACTGCCTTCATGATAAACCTTTCATGGCAATGGAGGCCTCAGATTCCTTTCCAGCTTCTGCTCCTGCCAGTGCTTCCCCTGCTCCCCTTGACCTTCTAGAGTTGCTTACAGTGCACACACACTCCATGCTGTTCAGGTCCCAGGCCTCCAGGGATGCTGTGAGGAGCAGCCAGTCTTCCTCCTGCAGAAAACACTTCTGGAACTATGTCCTTTTCTCCAGGATGCCTGCTGGACTCTCCCTGGGCAGGGCCTCTTGGCCAGACCCACAGGGGCTATCTGCAAATGCTGAAGGACTGAGGAAATGAAAGGCAGCCTGTGACACAAGGCATGGATCAGACAGATGCTGGGGAGTTCTGGCTCAGCCCCCTCCCCACCACTGCCAGACATGAGCAGGGTCAGGCTGACCAGCCTCAGTCTGGTCCAAACCCCCGCTGACCCCAATGCTCACTGCTAACAAGGGCCATCTGACTGTGAAACATGCATGAGGCTGGCTGGCTTTGCGCCCGGCACCCCAGTGGTTCTCAAGGCCTGCCTCCCCAGACATCATCTCCCATGGCCTCTTTGGCCACCCGGGGGGCTCAGGCTGAAGCCCTGTGATACAAGCCAGCTCAGAACCAGGGCCCTGTAGCCAGGCAGCCCACAACAGGGTAGCACCAGCAAAGCTTCTCCCTCCGCCTCTGTGCCCCAGGGAAACTCTTGAAAAATCTCTGGCATGTCCTTCCTAGACCCTGTGCCTTGGTCCCTCGGTCCTGGTGAGGGAACCTCATCTGATCCCCCAGCCCTGCCAGGGCCTCACAAAACAAAAATGAGCAAGAGAACTTCGCCGTCCTGCTCCACTTGCACTGCAGGACTCTCATCCTGAGCGCTGGGTGACAGCAATTAAGTCAGGGTGCAAAATGGTGGCATGGAGTCTAAATGTGGTCTGTAGCTGTGTTGCTGAATTGGGTGACAGCATATACAAACCAGGACATGTCATGGAAACATCCGATACCTGGTTTCTGGAAAAGTAGGTGAGGGCACCCAGGCTGCATTCCAGTGTGTCACTCTGGCTGAGCTGCCACACCCCAGGAGATCCAGGCAGGCTCCATGCCCTCATCAGCACCGCCTGCCTGGCTGTTCAGAGCATGAGGGTTGGTGGCCCCTGCATTATACAAACATGAGTCTTCTTGTGATCCCTCCTCCAAGGTAACATGTTTGCATTTTAAGCAGGGCCTTCAAGGCTCTGACCCACGGCAGTGACAAATAGAGGCATTTCAGGCCCTTGGGAAGGCAGGTGAGGGTTATTTAGAGGGACGGCAGATACCAAGGTCATGAAAACCCCTGAGAAGTGGTAACTTGCAGGGATGACTGGGGGCAGGCGCGGCCTCTCTGCCTGCTTCAGTGCAAAGGGCTTTCTGTGAGAGGAGTAGAAATCTGTCTACCTCCTCTCCCAGTTCTGCCCTTGGGAAACAGGTGGACACTGACTTTTCCCATTCTACCTGCCCCTGGTGACACTATTTCTGGCTTTCAAACCTGCTCCTTGGTCAACCTCCCTCTGAGAATGTGGGACCAGGTCCAAGAAATCTCACTGAGACCCAGTCCAGCAGGATCATCCCCTCTCTTTTCCCAAACACTCTACCTTTGATAACATAACCTTGGGTGGGTCCAGTGAACCACACAGGTTCATATTGAGATGAGTCACCTGAACCCCAGACAGTCTCCTAGAAAGCATTGGATTCTACATCTCCCTCCCCAGGCGCAGCAAACTCAAGACCCTTGCTGCAGCAACACACAGCTGCCCTCAATGGGCAAACAGATGCACAAGTGAGCCCCTCTGTGCACTTGAACAAACTTGACCCGATTTTCCTTACTCTCCTGACAGTCCTATGAAGAAAAAGCTACGCACAAAAGAGAAGCTGAGGCTCAGAGAAGCAGAAAAAGCTCTTGCTTGTGGCCAATGATCTTGCTTCTGGGTGGGGCTGGGCACAGAGGCAGTTAATCATTTTACCTGAATATGTATCACTCTTATGGATCCCAGCAATACCTGATGCTGGGGCACAGGCTGAGCGTTACCTGGTTTATTATTTCTACTACTTTCTATCACCACAGTTCTTATAGGGTTGATGAGGGGTGAAGATAAGCTGGCAAGGCACAGTGGGACCAGGTCTGGACTTTTTCCAGAAAGGACTTGGCACATGTGCCCAGGAGTGTGGGTACACGGTGCCCAGCAGGCCCCAGGGGCCACCTGTGGCTGATCTGCAGAATCATCAACCAATATTCAGGGGGGAGATGTGGTGAGGGAGGTTAGTAAAGATGACATGAGTCAGACCAGAGCTGTTCCAGGTCAGCGAGTCATCTGGCTCCCCACAAAAAAGGACAGTGCAGCTGCCAGTGTGGCTCAGATCTCAGAAAGGAACAATCTCAGAGGCCATGGAAAATGAAAAAGTCTTGGGAGCTCTAGCTGAGGGAGGGGCTCATAGGGGGAGTCTGGGGACAGTTGGGAGCTAAGACGGGGCTGTAGGCCTTGAGATCAGACAACTGGTGTCTCCAACATCTGGTTGCAAGACGTGAAGCATGTCATCTCTCTGTGACACTGGAACCACACACACAGACAGACGCATAGGAAGGGTTTAAACAACAGGCCTCGTGCTGGGCACGTATGTGCAGACCCATGTGGCTGAGATGGTTGCCACCCAGCCTCTAAGACCTCAGACACCACCTGGGGAAGAGTCCTGAAAATTGAAAAGAGAAGCTCAAATCTGATTTGGGCACATGGCCCTGGACACCCTGCTGTATCATGACCTCCAAGCCTCTGCTCCCCTGTGAGCTGGGCTCGCCCTGGCTGTGTCATGTGGTTGGACCCGGCCCACCCTGCATCCTCTGGTGTCAGTCTCATTCTCTCCCTGGCTGGGGGATGTGAGCACGAATGGCTCAATCAGGATATAATCGTTTTTAATTAACGTGCGGATCATTTCACAGGCTGATCTCCTTGGAGACCACAGGGAAGATGGTCTTTTAAGATTTTCTTTTCCCTCCCCCAGCCCAACCTTCCCAGCCAAAGGTTGTTCCCCACTTTAACCCACCCAGCCGCAACCTTGAGAATAGCCTGATGCCTGGATCCCTGGTGGGGTCATTAGGAGGGACATGTGTGTCACACAGACAAACACACAAACACACATGTGCCCAAGTTTGGGGCATATCCCCCTGAAATGCACAAGTGGGATCTGAGAAGCACAGACATGTGCATGTACCCACACGCAGGGAACACAACAGACTCGCTTAGACAGACACACAGGCATGTATGCACAGCACATGCCAGAGCTGGAAGACACAGACAGACCCCTTAAGAAATATACAAAAAACTCCCACAAAAAAAGAGGCACAAAGATATGCACATTTGCACACACAGACACACCCCCAAGACAGAGACATCCAAACATACCCCCCCCACACACACACACAAACACAGATGAGCACCTGCTTGCAGAGCGACACATCACAGAAATGTCCACAAACTGACATGCTCATAGCAGGGTTTCTCCTAACCCTGATGGTTGGCATGCTGGCAGGGAAGGGAGTAAAAAGGCTCTCCCTCAGAGAGGGACTCAAAGTCACAATTATCTTGCACCCCACAAATATCCCTAAGCCCCTGAATTGGAGCACCCTGCCACCTGCTCCACAGGGGACTCAGAGAACAGAGAAACCACCACCCTAGGTCTTGTATGATACCCACTTAAGTCTGGTTCCTTCTGACCCCGAGATGCCTCTCATCTCTGTCTCCCAACAGCTGAGAGCCTGATCCAGAGTGTCCAGTCCTGGCCAGTTCTCACACCCCCACTGGGAACAATGTCACCCAGCCTCTCCTCTCAGTGCTAGATGGGGGTTGGGAAGGGCATCTTTCTCTCTTCTTTATTTTGACATAATTCTTTTCTCTTTTCCTACTTTTTCCTTCCCCCACTTTCCTCCTTCCAATATTTTGAATTCCTTTCTCTCTTTCTTCTCCATGCTCCTCCTCACCTTCCTTCTTCCCCAGGGGGCCTCAGGGGTCAATCACAGGCCAAGAGTTGAAGACATACCCTGTCCTCTCCCGCTCCCCCATACCACACATGTGATCTGTGCCAACACCTGCCCCTGCCTCCTGCACAGATAGATCTGTGCCTCTGGACAAGTAAACTGAAGCACTAGAGGCATTACCAGGGTCCCTTGAAAACTGCAGCCCCGCCCCTCTCACTGTACCTGCTCTGGATCCTCAGCTTTTCCCTCGAAAATGGGATGGCAAGGGCTGGGGATGTAGGTCAGAGGTAGAGCACTTGCCTAGCATGCACATTAGGCTTGATCCCCAGCTCCACCAAAAATGAAAGAAAGAAAGAAAGAGAGAGAGAGAGAGAGAGAGAGAGAGAGAGAGAGAGAGAGAGAGAGAGACAGGGGTAAGGGAGGGAAAGAAGGGAAGGAAAAGAAAAGGAAAATGGAATGGCAAAGAAAAGAGAGCTGTGAGGAATAGTGTCAGGGAGTTCATGAGTGGCCCCAAGTCCAAGAACACAGAAGTGTATATGACACAGAATGGCTGAGGAACCTGCCTGTGCTCCACTAACAATAGGCTGGTACTTTTCCTCACTTGAGGTATCAGTTCCCCTATCTGTGAAATGGGCACGATCAGACTAGAGGAACACCAGGGACCATTTGCAGAGGCAAAAACCAAAATGACAGATCAGTAGCTGGTTCTTGGCTGCTGCACAGCCCCATGATTACTGTGTGACCTTGGAGACTCACTTCCCCTCTGAGTTCTGGTTTCCTCCTCTGTCAAAGGAGAGAGGGTCAGACAGGTGATTCATTGCCAATCCTTCTTTCAGCTCTGGTGGAAGTTTCTAGATTGTGGGGAAGAACAGTGTCCCACTTATCCTGGGAAAATAGAGGCGCTCCTTCCTTGTACTGCAGGACTGTCAGAGCTTTTGGCACCAGCAGCATCATTTTGAGGAAATCATCTTAAACATAAGAAAAGCTCTCTGCACAAAACACATCCACTACATCATTCGTCAGGAACATCCAGAATGTTGAACAAAAGGGGAATATTAAGTAAATTATGGTACATCCACTTGACTGGAAAAGCCTAAAGACATTAACCATGGTGTTTATGAAGAGTTGGTTACAAAACAGGAAAGGGCTGGTGCTGTCGCCAGCAAAAAAAAAAAAAAAAAAAAAAAAAAAAATCAGGATATACATGTGAATATAGGGAATGACGACAGAGCCCTTAAAAAACCGACCAACCACCAAGTCCAACTGGCCTGGGAAGAATCACATCAAAATGTTAGCATTGCTGGAGCCCACCGAGGCTGTCAATAACCCTTTTTGTTTGTTTTTCTGTATTTTTCTGTGAGCCCTATTTTAAAACATACAAATCAAAAAGACTTCTTTTTCTAAACAATGACTAGATGCCTCCAATTGAGAAACTTTCCCCTTTCATTCATCAATTCATTCATTCGTTACTGATTCATTCACTCCTGCCAAACACAGGACACTATGAGTGTCCACAGTGTACGTGGCCCTAGGGGCTCTAAGCGAACAGCTCTCACCTACAGGAAATGGAAATTACCATCCAGGAGAAGGGAAGGTGACACAAATAAACCTATACTAAAGGGCTTGTGCTAGAGGGCCAAGGAACAGGCAGTCATCAATCCTGCCTCCGGTCACCCTCCCCCAGCTATCCCTCAACTGCTAGGGTCTCAGTTCAACCTATGGGTCAGAAAGTGACCCTTAAGGGCCAGGCCTTCAGATGGTGGTGAGGATAAGTGTAGAGAACTGAGCAAATGTTTTCCAAGGAACCAATCAGTCCAGAAGCCTTCTGAACCTAGTCAAAAGGTCGAAGGGGCCTCCCCTCCTCCTCTTCCTCCACCTCATCCCCGCCAACCCTTCCAGTTTCCCAGCGGACCTGGCTTGTAAACCCCTTTTCCCTCTGGACCACAAGTCTACAGCCTAGCTGTGAGAGACTCTCTGAGCTCTGATTTCTGCCTCCCCCAAGGTCCCTGAACAAGGAACCCACCCAGCCAGGTCCTGTTTGGCTGCTGTGAAGGGGGAGTACAGGGTCTGGAATCTGCTCACTCCTGTCAGCCTGTGTCATACTGTTAGCATGTCAGAGGGTCCAACAACATGTCCCTGCTGTGTGGGGGCTGACAGATTTCTGGGGGAGGGTTAACTCTTTCTATTCCTAGACCCAGGGAGAGAAGAGGCTGAAAATCGTCCAGTTCCCTGCCCCTCAAGATGCCTCCCCTCTCCCCCAGGAATTCTCTCTTTAAGTAGGAAGAGAAATGGTTTTCACCAGCCTGGATTGCCAGCTTGAGGTCTCTGGATCTGGCTCCCAATCCCAGAAAAGAAAGGGAAGGAGACACCCCTACCCCCCTGGGCTGCCTGCCTGGGAATCCAATTAAGGTTGATTTTCACAGACCCCCCCCCACCATGTCCAGCTAGTCCCACACCTCTACACCTCCCTCACCGGTTTACCCCTAAAGGAGCAAAAGGATCTAGGAGCTTTGAGTGCCAAGAAGGCTCTGATCTGGCAGAACCACCCCCGCCCCAACCCCCCACCCCCGCTCCCCGCTTATAACTGAGCCCCCCTTCAGGACTGCGGTCCCCAGAAATTCTCTGACCTAGCCCTCCCTTCCCATGGCCCCAGTGGGAAAAGAAGTTGTTCCCACCAATCCCCTCCCCCTCCATCTGCCCACCCCTGAGGGAGGGGCACAGGCCTCCGGATCTCCGGGTCACCAGAGCAGCAGCGTCTGCTGTGGATCGCAGGAGACAAACACTTCGTCACACAAGCACATCACCCTCGGGATCACCTCTCCAAACCCGCATTGTACAGGAGGGGAGGAGGCTGAGGTTAGAGGGGCCCTCGACGTGCCCCAGGGCAACAGCCAATCGCCATGCCCCAGCGGGTCGAAAATCCATGACCCCCGGCAGCGCACCCCAGCCGAACCTCGCCTCCCCCATGTACCCCAGACCCTGGCGCCATCCCATATCAACGTCTCCAACCCAAACAACACCCTTCCCAAAGTGTTCCCCCTCCCGCTGCCCGGGGCCCAGGGTCAGTGGCCCCAGGAGAGACTGAGCCACGACCCCCTCCCCACCACGGTAGAGGCGCGAGATTTCATTGTCAGCCAGGCCACTCTGCCGCGCGCGAGACGCGGACGCAGGGCAGGGGGGCTCCAGGAAAGCTCTGTGCGGGCAATGGGGAGGGGTCTCCGGGGGAAGTGTTTGAAGCTGCTCTGTCCAGATCCGGAAGCCGCTGGGGGAGGGAGGGAGGTGGGGGTGGGGAAAGCGCGACCTTAAGCACTTGAGGGCGGCAAAGAGGGGCCCCGGCCGCCCGAGGTAGCGCCGGGAGACGTCGGGGGCGCCGAGTCCCCCAGGAGGCCGCGCTCCCGGGAAGTTTCCCACCGGTTGCCCGGAGCAGGACCGGGTGCGCGGACCGCCCTCCCTGGCCCGACCAGCTCCGGGGCGTAGACGGCGAACTTGAAGAGAACTCCTTCCTTCTCCAGCATTCCTCACCTCCCAGTCTGCGGCCACCAGCCCCGCCATCTCGGCCCCAAGCCTTCCGCCTGGGCCACTGTCGCCAAGACCGCTCACCAATGCATTGTGGAGGAAAGGGAGGGGGGATCCCCAGCACAACCAAACTGCGGCCAAAAATTTTAAAAAAAGGAAAAAAAAAAAAAAGAAATTCTTTCTCCTGAGACCGATTCCCTCCACTGGCGTGGAAAACCCCAAACCAGGCAAATCCGCAACTCCAGCCAAGATCGCGGCGCGGCGGGAGGGGTGGCCGCGGCGGGTGGCGACCCTAGTCGGCAACCCTGGACTCGGGGCAGGTCTGAGTGCGGCGGCGGGCCGGGGGTTCAGGGAGCCCTCACGCCCGGAACAGCCTGCCGAGGACACAAAGCTCTGCCACCAACAATACCTGCGGGCTCCTCCTGGGTCTCCGGGGCGCCGGCGCTGCGCGTCTCGCCGTCTCCCTTTCCACCTCCGTCTCTGTTCTCTCGCGCGCGCTCTCCCCCTCTCCTCTTCCAGAACGCGGCGGCCAGATGAGATCCTTGGGAGGAAAAAAATGTGAGCGCTCGCACGATTCCTTTCTCTCCGCCCGCCGCTCGCAGCGGCCGGGGGCTCGCTCCTCTCCCTCGCGCTCCCGCGCGCGCCGCGCCTCCCGCGCCCCGCGTTTCCTTCTCAGCAGCCCCTGCGAGCGCCCTCAGTAGCCATTATTCACGGGCCGCCGGGGGACAGGAGGTAATTAGAGACGGCCCCGTGGCCGCATCCACTCGGCGAGCGCGATGCGGGCGCGGGGCGCGCGCGGGGAGGGGCGCGCGACGAGGGGGCTTGGCTGCGCGCAGCCCGCGCCCCAGACGCGGGGGAGGGGCGGGAAGAGGGGGAGGGGCAGGGAGCGAGAAGGCGGGGAGGAGTGGTGAGCTTGTAGAGGCAGCCAGAGGAGGGGGCGCCGGGGAGACGCTCCCGCGGCTCTCACCGCTGGGGCTCGGGGTCACCGGCTGCGAGGCTCTAAGGCGCTCAAGGACTAGGGGGGTGTGAGTGAGTGTGTGTGTGTGTGTGTGTGTGTGTGTACGCGCGCGCGCGCGCGCCTCAAAGAGCGAAGGGGAGGGAGGAAACGCTTTAATATTTTTCAGTGACTTAGGAGCCCGCGGGTGAGCTCTTGGCTGTGCGTTTAGGTCCGTGTGTGGATCAATGTGGCTTTATATTTCTGGTCTACCCTGCATGTGAACGTCAAGGGGCTTGTGGGGGGAACGTGGACTGGATATGAGCTTGTGAATGTGCTTCTGGGTCTCAGCGGGACTGAGTGATGCGGTGCCTGCGTGGAGTGGTGTGTTTGTGTGCAATTGTTTGTAGGGGATATGTGACTGCGTGGGTGGGACTGCGCTTGTGTGGGGTTGTGCGTGTGTGTACGGGATTGTGCCTGCGTGGGGCTGGAGGAGCGTTGTGCCTGTGAGGGGTTGTTTGAGTGGGCTGGCGGTTGTGAGGCTGTGGGCTGCGCGTGGAGGGGCAGTGCGCCTGTGCGGTCTGTGGGCTGGCCAGAGGCAATGGTCTGTAGCCGCCGGCGGCCGTGGGGCAGTGTTCTGCGTGCGGGTTTGAGGCCTGGAGGGCGGGGGCTAGCCCTCTTGGCGTCGGGGATCGCACCGCCGCAGAAGAACCGCTTAAGGCGCGAACAGGCAGCGCTGGGGTCAGGGCGCAGAGCGACGTGTAGTAACGGTGGAGGGGGAAGGCGGAGAGGAAGCAGGGGGGCCTTCTTTCCGTGGCTCCCCTCGCCGCACCAGAGACGCAGCTCAAGAGATCCTGCCACTTCCCAGCCCCAAGGTCCTAGAAGCACAGGATTTGGGAACCCCTGCCTGGCTGGGGAAGATGCTTATGGCTATGGAGATAGCAGGGAACGACACCGGAGATCCCGGGGCAGCCCAGAAGCACGCGAGGAAGGCCACCCAAAGAGGCGGGTCGCAGCCGGGAGACAGCCGAGGACTAGGTCGAGACAAAGAAGACTGGGGGCCTTGGAGCTGGACCGCGACCGAGAGGAGGCCTGCCCGCGCACTAAAGACCTGAGCGTGGTGCCGAGAGGCGGTGGCGCGACACCAGTTCGCCAGAGTACAGGGAGTCACTCCAGAGCCCCGGGGGCACGTAATTACGCGCCCCGGGCGGGGCTGCCGCAAGCCTGATTCTGAGTGCAGCTGGCGGTCATCGAGCCCCGAGGGCTGTGATTGAGTGTTTCCCTAGCCCTCCCCTTTTTAGGCCGCTAGCCGCCCAACCATTCATTCATCCTTCCCTTCATTCATTCATTCATCCATCCATCCATTCGATTATCCGCGCCAGATGTATCGCACAGGGCTCCCTGCACTTTGTCCGGTTGCGTCAGTCAGTCTTATTCTCTTAGGTCCCTACTTACACTTCCTCCTGCCTAGCAGGATAGGAGCACACCCAGGACCTCTATCACACTTGGGGTTTCTGCTCAGTGATTCCCTCATCTACTAAAGTTCCTCCTTGCCCCACTAAAATCTTCATACATCCTATGCCCCACCCCACCTGCACCCATAATTGTGTGCTAGGTGGGTGTAGGTGCCTTCCTCCAGGCCCTCCCTGAAGCCTGGTAGGCCTCCTTGGAGACGGCAGGCATAGGTGGCACTTCACCCCACTGCCTAATGGCACCTCAACTCAGTCCCCTCTGGCCTGGAGGTGGGGATGGGTACACATTAGTGCCTCTGGGTCACTGGCTGTAAAGGGCCTGGTAGCACTGAGGCACCATCAGTAGCCAGTGGACTGAAAGTTATTTCCTAACCTGCCAAATAAGAAACTGAAAAGAAGATTCCTGGGCTCTATCCCAGGCGGAATCCATCAGAATGTCTGGAGCCTCTGCCTAGAAATCAGTATTTTACAGTCTGGTGTGGACACCACTGGCATGGCACATCTTACAGTCTCCCCAGACCTCAGTGCTGCCCCTTACTTAGTCACTTAATAATCATGCCTTTCTATCAGAAATGAATCCCCAAGACCCAAGGCAGCCCCAGCTTCTCTCTGACTCTAGACTCCCCATCTTTAAAACATGGGGCTTCTTAGTGTTTACCTTTAATTATTGGGACTCGGAACCAGGGTCACTGGGTCCTGAGGCCACTGGGTGAGCCAAGAGAAGGCCCACTGTGGGCACCATTGAGCCTAGTGGCAGAAAATCCAAATCCCTGCTGGGGACCACCAACCTAGATAGACTCCTTAACCCCTGACACATCCTAAAGTAGCTGCCTGTCCTGGAAGGCATGGACAAACTTCCCTCCCTCCTGTCTCTGAGTAATCAGATGGAGAAAGTCCTCCTGGTTGCTTACGGGACCCCCACACAGTCAGGCCCCCAAGACCTTCCTGATCTCATGGCACATGCCTTTACCCTCACTCATCATGGAGTCCCTCCCTATTTCTTGAATCCAGCAGGTACCCTCTCACCTCAGAACCTGTGCACATGTCGGTCCCCCTTTGCTTGGAATCTTCTTCCCTGCTTTTTTTTTTTTTTTTTGTGGTGCTGGGGATCGAACCCAGGGCCTTGTGCTTGCAAGGCAAGCACTCTACCAACTGAGCTATCTCCCCAGCCCTTCTTCCCTGCTTTCTAAGACACCACAGAATTTACCTACTTATGTATTTCATAGGTATTTTTTGTTTGCTTCTTGGTATTCCACAGCTGGAATGGTGCCTGGTACACATTCTGTATTCGGTGAATGAGTGAATCAGTGAGCTGAAGCAAGCCCTAGTCCTAACTGGTACTGGGCTCCTCTTCTTTGAAAGAGGATAGTCCCCTTAGAAAAAAATGGATGGGGGAGATGGAGAACCTCACAGGCAGGACAGGTCACATGACTCACCTGAGTATCTCAGAATACCCTTCATGGATCCTAGGGTTTTACAGGGATGAAATGGTGGTGGGTTATCTTGTCACAGAGGAGAGCAGAGCCCTGCATCTGTTCTGCAGTTCTCTCTTTTGCTCCCTGAAGCTTCTTAGGGTAGTCCTGTGCAGAGATGTCCAGATTCCAGAGGGCTGTCATTCACATCTGCCAAAGGTGGACTGATACCCCTACCTGGCCAGGGCCCTTCCATAAGTTTAATTGCAAAGGGTCACAGGACAGCATAGAAAGGCTGGGATTTGTCCATCTCTGAGAGGCGAAACCCAGGCTCAGAGACTACAACAAGGATACCAAGGACACACAGCAAAGACAATCCAATCCCACCTGACAAGAAGATTCAAGAGAGGCCTTGTTTACCTCTGCCCAACGTGGTAGCTGGGCAGCTCAATATATATTTATTAAATGAACAGATGGAGTGGCAACGTGAAGATTCACACTTAGGTCTGAATGGCTCCCAAACTTCTTGTTCTGTCAGACCCTACTAGCAGGATTCCACAGGGTCATGGTGCAGCACCAGCACACAGAACCAATGACATCAGTACTAAGGAAACGACCCGCAGAAAAGACGGCATGGCAATCAGGCAGGTTTTCTGCTCTCCCAGATCTAACGCCCAACTTCTACTGTGTGAATCCTGCCCCAGGGGAGAGGGGATCCCCGCTGCTTGGCTCTGGAGAGTTCTGTAGGGCACTGGGGGCTGCTCATAGGTCTTCAAAGGCCTCATGCTTCCTGGTGAGGCCTGGATGTGCTCTGAAGGGCCCCGGTCTGGGCAGGTCTCCTTTTGTTTGCCCCTGCGCTTTCTGAATAGCTGCTTTCATACAAAATGCATATCCACTGAGAGGGAAACTGTGGAGAAAGGGTAGGGGAGGCAGGTAGGGGCTCCAGACAGGGGGACAAGGAAATGCAAGCCAAGGACAAGGTTCATCAACAGGCCACCAGGGACAGGGTTAGCCAGGGGTCCCCAGGTGGGCAAGGGGTGGGGAAGAGGACCATGGACTCTGTCCCCTACCAGGTTCAATTTCAAATTCAAACTCAGCCCTGGGCTGGCAGCCTCAGACTGCAACTCTACAGGTCTGGGGGAATGGGTCGGGCTGGTAAGTGCATCAGGTTTTTCCTTTATCAAATTTTTTTGGGGGGGAGGTTTTAATACATATGTCATCCATTATCCATTTATTGAATAAGGGTGGCAATTTCAAATCTTTATGTACCTTCCCCCTCCCCACCAGTCACCCTCTGCATGTCAGAGACTGGGTCCAGATGACTGACTTGCCCAAGGTCACACACCTTGAGTATGGTGGAATGATTCATCCATTGAGTTGGCAAATATTTCCTGAGCAACTGCTCCATGCTAGGCAATGTTCTTTATGTTGAGGATTGAGAGCAAGAAATGGGGCAATGCTTCCATTTTAGTCTTGGGACAGACAAGAAACAAATTGAATAAGGAAATGATGTATAGTCCTGTGGTTCATTCTAGAAATGTATCCTTGGGCAATTTTGTCTTCGTGTGAACATCATTGAGTGTTCTTACACAAAGTAAAACAAATGACACTAGGAGATGTGATCTTATGGAGCCACTGTGGCATATGTGGTTCATCATTGGCTGAAACATTATGTGGTACATGACTGTAGTATGTTACATTTAGGTGAGGCATATTATGGAAAAAACAAAGTTAGGGAAGAGGGCAGGGAGTCTGGCAGGGCTGTGTTTACACTGGGTGGTCAAGGAACTTATATCTGACAACCGACTTGAAAGATTAAGGTAAGAAGTGTGTAAACATCTGGGCAAGCGGGGGAGCTGTGTATGTGGAAGCAACAGCATGGACAGGACGGGCAAAGGCCCTGAGGCAGAGCTGCGCTTGTGGCTAGAGTGGAGTGAGCAATGTGGTGAGTCAGAAGAAACTGGGAACAGAGAAGGGACAAAAGGCCACACCTACAGGTCCCTGTAAACCACTGTAAAGACTTTGTCTTTTACAGTAAATGAGATGTGGGGTCTTTGTAGTGTTTTGAGCAGAGAAGGGACAGGATTTCCCTTAGGTCCTCATAGCACCCCCTAGCTGCCATGAAGAGAATGGATGTGGAGCTTCAAGCAGAAGCTGTGAGGCCAGTGAGCAGCCCGCACTGGGCCAGCGGGGCAATGATGGGGCCTGGCCAGGGTCGGGCAGATGAGAAAGATCAGATTTTGATTTTGAAGGTAAGGTTAACAGGATTGGAACCTACTTTGGGCCTGAGCAATTAACTAGAAAAACAGAGCCTCTGCAGTCTGCCAATTCATGCCAGTGGGCCTGGGGCAGCCCTCCTGCATGTACACCTGGGCAGGTGAGAAAACAAATGCTCAGGGAAGAATAGCCCCCTGCCCCTCAGCCTGCATGCTGCCCTTCATTTAATGACCTTCACCCTAACTGTTCACTTCAAACTGATGAAGAGGCCCCATTTTTAGAGAATATACCCTGACTTGGTACCCTGAGTCACATTTTATGAGCATATTGACTTGGGCTAGTGGCTGCCAGTTCTCCTCTTCCATGGATCCAGTTTTGTCTCCCAGATCAACCAAGATAATCTATCGCACAAATTTCTCCTTTGGCATATGTTTATGGAATGCCCGCTGCATGCCAGGTGTTATTCAGGTCACTGGGAGACAATAAACAAACAGACATCCCTGCCTTCATGGGGCTGGTGGGGGCATTGATAATTTCAGCCCCGTGCCTTTCTGTCCCGATCAGAACACTCTGATGCCTTGGACTCCCTCAGGGAGCTGGGCTACCATGTGAAACTGAGCAGACATTAGAAAAACATGTTTTTCTTTGAAGGCAAAGAACTTCATATTTCAGCTGGTGTGTGGGGGGGGGAGCCATCAGGAGTATAAATATCCAAGTTCCCTTAAGTTTTGGGAACATATTCAAATAGCATGCCCCCCAGTCTCCCTTGCTCCCCAAATCCCAGGGGCTGGCAGTGCAGATTAGAGGGTGAACCGGAATGCCCTGGAGTAGGTGCACAGCAGAAGGGCTGCGCTGGTGTCCGCCTCTCTCGTTGGGGCACATCCCCGTCTCTTCCCTGGACTGGGGCCTACCTGAGAATGCTGGTGCCAGGACAAGACCAGTGCTTTTTCTGCCTGCCTTTCATCTGAGTGGTCTTTGATCTCTTCTGTCTGTGGTTTCTCTGCTGTCTGTCTATCCTTCCTTATGAGGCTATGGGAGGCCACCAGATGAGATCCATGAAACTCCAGGCTCACAGGACAGAGTCTGAGTTGAGGCCCCCCTCCACCCATCCATGTGGGGCTCTGCCCACTGGACATGGGGTCTCCCTGCAGGTCTATGGCCTCATCTCCTTGGCCTCTATGGCTCCTCCTCCTAGGCGATCCTTCCTCCTGGGATCTTGGGAGGTGTTTACCTTCCTTTCTCAGCTTCAGCATCTGAGTGAAATGGAAGTGGCAGGGCCCAGGTGTGGTAGCAGGAGGCTGGCCAGGGGAAGGAGGGAGGACAGAGAATGGAGGGACAGCTGCAAGGCAAGATGGACGGGAGGTGGGGAAGGAGGAGGAGGGGGATGAGAGCAGATGAAGGGGAGAGGCAGAAAGAGGTAGGGAGAGAGGAGGGAAGAAGGGGTGACAGTCACTGGATGGGCCCAGAGGAGAGGCACCAAGAGAGGTGGCAGGGTTTCCTCTCAGTCTTACAGGGAAGGTGCTGCTCTGCGTTCTCTGTAGTCCTGGGTCCTGTGCACATCTTGGTCCCTGGTTCTGATGACAGCACAGCTGGCCTGACTGGGAGTCTCTGTCATGGGCACAGAACAGCTCGGCCACACCCCTGCTCAGTGTCTTTTTGCCCCAGCGTCTATGCTCAGGGCCCAGATCCGCCCCTCAGTCAGGGAGGCACCACAGGCTGGGCCAAGTGGCTGAGGCCTAATCCTCTGTGCCAACACAGACTGAACTCTAGTCCCAGCCATAGACTGACCCCTGAGCTCGGCCAGACTGACCCTTCACCACAGCAGTAGCCACATTCTGATCCTTGACCCCAGTCCCAGCCACAGACTGACCCCTACTCTCTGCCACATGTGGACTTCTGACCCTAGCCACAGTGCCTAGTCACAGACAGACACCTGGCGTTGACCCAGCCACAGCCTGAACACAGATGCTGGTGCAGGCCTGTTGTGGTGATGATCCTGAGGATACTTTCCCACCAGGTCACCAGGGACCGTGTGGGAAGGCCAGGAGAGGCCCAGCTCAGCACCATCCCACCACTGTGACATACTATTAACCCTGCACCTGCCTTGTGCTAAGGCCACAGGGCTGGGGTGACCATGAAGTCCAAGGCTTCTGACACTTTCCTAGAGAAGAGTCCAGCAGCACCAGGTGGGGGCAGCTGGCCAGGAGCCAAAGTGGCCAAGCCAGGGTGTGCAGCCAGACACACACAGAGACACGCCCAGTACAAAATACCCAGCACCAGACAGATCAGTGTACACACACAGCACAGCCCCAACCTATGCAAACGTACACTTAGACACACAAAGGCACAACACACACACGTATATACACACACACAAATAATAAGCACAAAATCAAATATGCACTCATATATAAAGATTCCACCACTGCCACTGGACAGGGCTCCCAGGACAGCCGACCCATGTCACCTGGACAGTCCTTCATCCCCAGATACCCAAGAATGGAAATGATGGCACCCCCACTTCCTTCCTCTCTTCCTGAAAGGGGCCCAGGAAAGCACCTAGGACTGGGACGCCAGGCCTGAGTGCTGGCTGTGCCTCTTTTTGGGGCTGAGGGCAGCCTGGGCCTTTCCTGGGGCCCTGTGCCTTCCTCTGCCTGCCTCAAAGAACCAGAGAGCTGGCAGGGTGTGCTACCTCCCATATTCATCTTACAGGGAGGGCCAAGGAGGCCTGGGGGCCCAGCCCACATCACCTCAGATGCCAGGACACACATAAATATGGATGCCCTGGGATACACACACCCTCCCTCAATCACACAGACACACAGAGATGTGCACACAGACATGGACGCGTGTACACGTACATGTGACATGCACACCTAAGGACATGCAGACTTCTCTGTGTAACAGCGCACACACACACATGCATGCCTATGTGTCAGTTACCTGCCTTCATGCATCTTTTCCCTGACCCCAGCGGTCCCAGGGATGGGAGTTCCTAGGCTGTGGGAATCTCTGGGTGGCTCAACCACTCCTCAATTGACCCCTTCAGTCCTTTCCAAGTTCAGCTCAGAACTCCATGGGCCATTGCCCAACCTGGACATATGGTGCCAGGAATGCTGACCATGAGGCTTCTCCTGGTCCCAGGTGAGGATCCCTGACTTTATCTGAGTGGCAGACACAGCTCCTCTCACCCTGGCTGGTGATGACATACATGTCTTTAAGTTTTTGGCATGATTTAGTCAACTCCCTTCTTGCTAAGAGAGACCCAGGCCCCTGCCTCAGTTTTGCCATCTGTAAAATGGGACACGAGTGGGTTGACCTTAAGTGTTCACTCTGACTTGGGAGGGCAAAGAACAGTTAGGCAACTGGAGGACATGGACCTGAATACCTGGATGTTCAGGGGCAGCTCAGCCCCTCAGAGCCTCCACTTGCCTGTCTTTAAGTGGACAAGGGCTTGATGTACTCAGTTCTGGTGAAGGTGGGTCAGGGGGATAAGCATGCCCTAGCAGGAGCCCAGCTCAGAGCTCCACTAGCTTCTGCAGACAGGGTGAACCTAGGGACCATGTGAATGTCAAAGCCTGAATCTACAGAGATGGCCTCTGGAAAGATGGAAGAGAAATTGCTGATCAAAACTGAACCTTGATTTAGCCTGTGTAAGGCCCTGGATTTGATTGCCAGCACCAAAAAATAAAATAAAATAAAAATTGGGCTAAGGAGTATAGCTCAGTGACAGAGCACTTGCCCAGCATGCACAAGGCCCTGAGTTCCATCCCCAGTACTGCAATCAATTCATCAATTGACCCTTGGAGGTTCAGGAGTAGGAGGAAACTTCACCATTGAACTATTTGACTTTCTACCACAGGAATGTAGAAATGGAGGTGGAAGAGATGATGATGACTATTGTTCTAGTGTTTTCCACCTGGTGCATCGCAGAATCCCTTGGTAGAATCCAGGTGCAAAGGGAAGGGAGTGGCATGCAAGCTGGTGCTAAGCCAAGCATCCCACATGATATCTTCGTGTCAATCATTTGAGGTAGGTGTCCCTGGCCCATTTCAGAGATATGAAAACTGAGGCTTAGAGGGCAGAAAAAAAGGCACAGGCCTGAGGGACTCAGGGTTTGAACCACTGCCCTAGATACCTAGAAAGTTCCTGACTGAGTGGGAAAGTGACCGCTCCCATCCTCCCCACACCCTAACAGGAAAGGTGCTGCTCCTGCTTGTCCCCAGTGCAAGTCCTGCCACTGTCCCATCATGGCTGTGTTACTTGGGCAGCTCTATATCCTCTCTGGGCCCCAATTTCTAGAGCTGAGAAGAGGGATAGTGCTTCTGGCCCTGCTCATCTCACAGCGGGTGATATGAGAGGGCGGGAAAGCAGCTTTCCACCTAAAGCCCAGGAGGTAGAAGACGAGGTTGCTGTCACCCTCGACATAGCAAAGAGCTGGAGAATCCTACTGACCCCAGCACAAAGAGAGCAGGTTTAAGGCTCATTCACCGTGTAAACTGACAAGGCCAAGAGCTAGGCCCAACCAAGCACAAGTACTTCCTTCTACTCCTGTCTCTACACACTTCTATGGTGGAAAGATTGATGGTGGAGTTTTTTTTAGACAATTCACAACGCTCCTGCTATAGTTTGTAACCACGAACCCATACAGGAATTTGATCCCAAAGTCTTTATATTAATAGTGTTAAGAGGGTGGAAACTTGCTGTGTGCAGTGGCATCTACCTGTAATCCCAGTGACTTGGGAGGCTGAGACGGGAAGATTGCAAGTTCAAGGTCAACCTGGGCAGCTTGGGGAGACCCTATCTCAAAATAGTAAATGAAAAGGGCTGGGGATATAGTTCAGTGGTATAACACCCCTAGCTTCCACCTCCAGAGCCTCAAAAACAAAATGAAACAAAGAGGGCAGAAGTTTAATCCCACCATGGTGTTTAGAGATGGGACCTTTGGAAAGTGATTAGATTAGGTCATTATAGAATGGAGCCCCTGTGACCAAATCCTGGTGGCTTTCTAAAGAAAGAGGAGGAAAGAGACCACATAAACACAGATGCACACATATTCCTGCCACAATATGATGCAGTCAGAGGGGCTGTGCCAGAATCTACACCATGCTATTTGAACTTTGAACCTCCAGAACCATGAGCCAGAATAAACCTCTTCTCTTTATAAAGTAGCCTGCCCCCAGTGTTTCATTATAGTAACAAAAAGCTGACTAACACAGCTCCCAAAACATGTGCCAAGAGACTCACACCCAGATACTTCACATTATGTTTTGGATCCCCAGCTTTTCCACCTTTAAAACAGGGAGAACAGCAGGGCCTAGATCATGTTGAGGAGGAACCAAAATGAGTACACCAGGAGGTACTCAGAAGTCACCATAGGGTTTGTCATGTTGTGAACCCTTGAGAAATGTCAGTCCTGATGACTGTCACTTCCTCCTGGTCCATGGAGAGGTAAGACCTCATTCTCTGGGATAAGTATCAACTTCCAATTTCACAGTGATGACCAGAACATGGAATTTAAAAGTCCTACTTGGTTGTGCTGCCAGGCCAAGCTGAAGGCCACCCACTCTTTGACCCTAATGCCAAGAGACCACCGACGTATGCCCTGGGTACTAGTGCTCAATCTCTTCATGACCTCCCAGCGGCCATGCAAGGGGCTCCTTGCTGCAGACCCAGAAACTGGGGTTCAGAGAGGGAGCTGGGGAAGGGTAGAAGCAACCGGAAGACAGATTTCACCTCCATATAAGGAAGAGCTTGCTAACAGGCAGAGTTGCCCAGAAATGGAAGGAGTGAGCTGCGGTGGTGAGCGGCCCGAGACTGCAGGCATGCAAGGAGAAAAGGGCAGGCAGTGCGGGTGGGCGGCCGGGACACTGCACAGGCGAGGACTGCCGGCATCTCTGGTCCTGTGACTTGACCAAGGCCATGTGAGCGGGAATGGAATTCCAGCAGGTCAGTGCTGGGGGCCAGGGCAACTGACTCCTGCTCCAAATCCCCCACGTGGAAAGTGTGGGACTGGAGAGACGCCAAGATCCCCCCCAGGTCACAGAGTATTCTTTTTTTGAGGCAAATACCTACCTTTAATTTTAAAAAAGGTGTAAAGTACACAAAAACAGAAAGAAAACAGAAGTCCAGAATCCTCCTCCCCCATGACTGTCAATATTTCCTTGCAATCTTTTGTATGTGCATCAATTTTGGCTAGAAATCCTAATGTGCTTCAAAATAATTTTTTAAAAATAGTTTTAGTTGTAGATGGATGCAATAACTTTATTTTTATTTACTTATTTTTATGTGGTGCTGAGGATTGAACTCAGTGCCTCACACATGAGGCGAGTGCTCTACCACTGAGCCACAACCCTGGCCCCAAAATAATTTTTTATTGAGATATAATTTACATAATATAAAATTCTCCCTTTTAGCTGGGTGTGGTGGCGCATGCCTATAATCCCAGTGACTTGGGAGGCTGAGGCAGGAGGGTCACAAATTCGAGGTCAGCCTGGGCAACTTAGCAAAATAAAAATCTCAAAATAAGAAAATGAAAAGGGCTAGAGATGTCACTCAGTGGTAAAGTGCCTGCTTAGCATGCATGAGTTCCTGGGTTCAATCCCCAGCACTGCATTCAAAACAAAACAAAACACTCTTCAAAGTGGACAATCCAGTGGTTTTTGATACATCCACAGAGTCATCTGACCAATACCACTATCTGATTTTGGAACATTTGATTCCCTCCCTAAAAGAAATCCTGTCCCATCAGCAGCCACCGGCCCCTGGCAATACTCACATACGTCAGGACTCTATGGATTTGCATGTTCTGGACATTTCATATGAACAGGATCATAGGATGCATAGCCTTTTGCACCTGGCACTGGTGTATTTTTAATGTACATTTTTCAAATCCTATTTTCACCTAGAATTACAAAGTCACCTTTTCCATATTGCCACCAAGATCTTGTAATAAATATGTCAAACACTTGAATACTTTGGAGAAATTTTTAATAGTTTACTCAATTCCCTGGTGACCACTGCCAGTCTGCTGAGGCCCCACTGTTGTTTGGCCAGACCAGTTCAGTGACCTCCTCCTTGGCTTCCCTGTCCCCATCCTTGCCTGCTTTGGTCCTGATAGCAGCCAGACAGAGCCTGTTAAATGGAAGTCAGATTATGTTCCTCCTTTACCCAGAACCCTTAATGGCTCCCATCTCACAAAGAACTTAAAACCAAACACACCACAACCCCCAGTCCCCCAGGCAATCTGACCTCTACATTCTGGGCACTGCCAGGGACTGGGAAGGTCAGGATAAAGGGTTTCTATCCCTCACCTTCCTCAACTCACAAATGACACAATTCCAAAATCAATGACTTCACTTCCTCCCACTCTCTTCCCTGTTCTCTCTGCTTCATCCACCTTGGCCTCCCAGTGACTGCTCAAACACACCAAGTACAGCCCCACCCCAGGGCCTTTGCACTGGTCATAGCTTCTGCCTGAAACACATTTCTCCTAGGTATCTGCCCAGCACCCCAGCCACTCTCTATTCTTGTAGGTCTGCTGTCTTTTTCTTCCTAACACTGACGACCTGGTATATCTGTTTATTCACTGCTTTCTCTCCCTCTAAGATGGCAGCTCTGTGGCAGGTTGTCTTGTTCATTGATAGATCCCCAGCACCTAGCCTCGGGTTGCAGCTGTGACTAGTTGGGCTGTTTCCAATAAAATAAGGAATGTAAAGAAGCAAATGGAAAACCCAAGCACCCCATACAGCAGACGTTACACACATGTCCAATGTGATGTTTAAACCACACGGTGCCTTTTGTTAAGTGAGCCAGCATCATTACATGAGAAGAGGTCACATAAAAATCCAAACTCTGGCTGCTGTAGAAAGCCCAGCTCTGGTCCCGTGGGGCCACACACCCTTGTGACCACCATCAGCAGCCATTGAGAGGCTAGGCCTGGGGCTCCCACCCATAGGTCCTGGGAGATGAATGCCTTCTGTCTCCTCAGAGACACCAGAGCTGTGGTGTCTGTGCCTGATATTAGAGCCCTAAAAGGCTCCAGCCTCCAGTGACGGCTCTCCATGTCTTTGTTTGATCTGGGGCCTTCCTGAGCACACCGAGCTCTCTCCATCCCCAAGTGGCTGCCATCCCCTGTGCCCAGTCTCCACTTCACCTTGTGTCTTCTAAGGGCCTCACTTCCCCTGAGGACCCTTGAAGCGCTTCAGCACTGCATCTGTGCCCGGTGTGCCCTGCTCCCCTCTGACTGTGAGCTGGGGGCTCTGCCCGCTGCCTCCCCAGCCCAGCATGCAACAGGCACACTGGTTATGGAGCAGCACCCATGGGGGGGCAGCAGGAGGAGCTGAGGGTCTGGGTCATGATTGGTACCCCCATGCCTTTGTCCATCATCTATTGTGTGCCAGAGGGCAGGGGTACACAAAGATGTGAAAACCAGGGGGAAGCTGGCAGTGGGGAGCCGGGTCCAGCAGGAAGGCGGCACTCAGGCCAGGTGTGCTGCTGCAGCTGGGCCTGTGTGTGCACACGCGTGCTCAGGACCAGGAGGGAGGGCTCCACACCGGGATGTGTCCTGTGTTCTCCCAGGGCCTCAGTCTCCCTACCTGGGCAAAATGCTCCCCGATCACTGGCCTCTCAGGCCCCGCTGCCCGCCCCGCCTCCCCATCCTGGAGAGGTTTTCCGGGTACTGCGGCCCTGCCTTCCCATCCATCAGGATTTTGCTGCATTCCTGTGAGTCATTCTCCAAACAAACCGTGCGAGGGAGAGAAGGGAGCAGGGGAGGGGGAGGGGAGGCTGGAAAACAAATCCAGTCCTATTTCCTCCCTCCTGCCTGTCCCCCAGACCCCCCTCCCACGCACACATGGGGCCCCCAGGAGAGCTCTGAGTATTAGGCTGGTCAGCTTGTGCTGTGGATTTGCTGTGTGACCTTGGGCAAGACCCTTGCCCTCTCTGGGTCTCTGGAGAAAATTACCTGAAGGTTCACACCTACAGGATGCACAGGATTCTGAGAAGGCTCAGATGAGGCAAAATGTTGTCCTGGTGTTTTCAAAGCCGCCAGTGCTCACTTCCTTGCCCTTAATCCTCCCTACTTCTGAAATGAGGAGAGGGCAAATCTTTGGTAGCCACACTTGCAGACACAGCTAGACATGGACAGCCCAGATGTCCAAGGGGCCAAGGCACAGTCACCTGTGCCAATCACAAGGCGGGGGCCAGTGGCAGGGCCTCCCACAGGAAGCTCTAATCTCGGTGGCTACTGTGCAGCCATTCCCTAGTGGTGGATGAAATGCCACCTTCGGCAGTCTCTGGCTCATAGACCCAGCAGCCAGGAGGATGAGGAAGGCCTCTGGGTAGACCCCAGATCTGGATGGGGGGCCTGATAAAGGGGGAACCTTTCCTCATAGCAGCAGCAGGGAACAGCCCTCAGCCATGGCTGTGTGTCCATGCTGGGGGGACGGCGGGCAGTCTTACATGCTGGAGAGCCCCATGGGTACCCCAGGAGGCTCTGGTCATGTGGCTTGGAGCCTGAATCATGGATCTGGGGGGCAGGAAGTGTGTGTGTCTGCGGGACACTGTGTGTCGGCACGGGGTGGAGGTTGGGGGGTGGCGTCCAGTCCTTCCTCCCAAAAATGCTCCTTCCTGTGGCTGAGGCTCCCTCTGAGCTGTTTCTCTGTGAGAAGCAGGCTCCTGAGTCACCTTGGCTGCCGCTGCCACCTCTAATGGCAAGGGGGTGGGGGTTAACCAACAGCATGTGGGACCTCAAGGGTGTATGTCTGTGTGTGCGTGTCTGCCACTGGAGCCCTGATGTGACGTGGACGTGGTCGTGTGGTGAGGCTCTGGGCAGTGGAGAGCGTGCGTGTGAGTGTGCGTGCCTGTGTGAGAGGGATTTTGGAGGGTATGAGAAGGGGCGTGGGTGTCCATGAATTGACCACAAGTGGCAGGAGTGTGTGGGTGTGTCCACGTGGACCTGAATGAGTGTGTGGGTGCATCTCCGCTGCCAAGTGAGCTGGCACCCAGGATGATGTGTGCATGCATGTGTGGTGGGCAAGAGAATTTCCTCCCAAGAACCAGTCTTGGAAGTGTCCCCTTGGAGCCCTCTCATTCTCCGTGGCTCCGTCAGAAGCAGGTTCAAGACCCTGGGAGCCATACCCGGCAGCTGCACAGTGCTTATCCATGGGCCGCTCGAGGTTCAGAGCCACGCTCAGGACCTTGGCCCAGACAAATGCCCTAACACACAGCACTTTGGACTTTGTTGGGGTTCATGGAAACTGAGCAGGGGGCCCCACTTCCCCAAGGCCCAGCAGTTCCTTGGACCTAAAAGCAGGAGCTTAGGGCTGGAGCCAGACCTGAGGTCTAGGACTGGAGGGGTGTGGAGGGCAGATCTGAGACCTTGTGGGGCAGAGAGGGAGTCCTTGGTGGGTACTCAGGGTTGGACCAGAAACACCCCACTGTGTGTCCATGCTGGGACGGCGTGGAGAGGGTCAGCTTCCAGGAGCTGGTGAACAGGGGTCTCTGGAGATAGGTGATAAGAAGGGAGTGGGGTACAGGGTAACTGGGGGCATTTCTGAGCATGAGAAAGCAGAAAAAGAATGAGAGGAGTCAGCTCTGAATGTCCCCCCACAATGGGTGGACAGCATGGCTGCACACTCAGCCTGCTCGGGCACTGACTCCCTCTGGGCTTCCTGAGCTTCCCCTGCTGTCCCAGAAGGTAGATGCTACCCGTCTTCAGAGGCTCTCAGCAAGGGTCCCAGCACACAGGCCCTCCATTGGTGGTCCTGCTGCTGCAGGGAGACATGGGAAGAGCCCCAGCGGGGGACTCCCCTCCTTCCCTTCCGCTCTCTGGATCTCAGTTTTCCCACCTGTTAAAATGGGATGGGGTAGGGGTGCCCACCACCACTCATTTCTCGGGAGATAAAAGCTGGCCTACCCGGCTGCAGTCTCTTGAGGACTCCAGACCCACCCTGCACCTGAGGATAGGGCAGGCCCTCCAAGGACTCTAAGATAAATGTTCCCTTTGTGCTTAGATCAGAGTGTGGCAGGGGCCCTGATCACAGGGCTCAATGCCATGCCCGGCAGTTGTGAAGTAAGAGCATGCTGGGTGTTCCCAGAAGAGCTTCAGCACTGGAGCCAGAGAAAGGATGGATGGTCCCTGGTCTCCTGACTCCCAGGCCACTGCTCTGTGACCCTCCTCTTGTCAGGACTCCCTTTATTATAAGCAGGGGAATGTGGGCAGGAAGTGGCCACCACTGAAGGACAGGTCCACAGAGCATCCCCAAGTCTCAAACACAGCAACGAAACTGCCCGAGAATCACAGGAGGTATACAAGGGGGTGTGGGAGAGAGCCTCCCCTCACCCTCTGCGCAAGGACCCAGCCTGGAATGCTAAGCTTTCAGGCTTCTAGAAGGGCCCCCAGCCTCACCTGAGAGGGTAGTCCAGTGGGGAGGGCAGGAGGATGCCAAGGCCAGTTCCTGTTCACACCATGGAGACCAATTAGCACTAGTAACAGTAGAGAAAATAGGGGCATGTGACGAGCTTCCCAGTATTCACCAAGGGGCCCCTCAGAAGGGCCACCCCCCATTGTTATCTTGAGGTCCATCTACACTTGGAGGGACCCAGACAAAGAGGCTAAGGAGTCATGAAAGCAAGAAAAGAAGGGGACACAGGAAAGTGAGTGGCTGGAGGAGGGAGGCTGATGGGTGGGAGCCTGAGAGACCTGGGGTACCCACTCCCCCATTTCTTGTAGATGGACAGTGAGGGAGCCCAGATATGTGGCTGCGGACTTGTAGGCCTGTCCAAGAACTCCAGGAGCCTTCTGCTCTCCCAGAGGCATCAAGTCTCCAGGGGGGGGTGTAATCTAAGACAGCTCAGAGACTGCCTCTGCTCAGCCTCTAGTAGCCCTACCTCACTGGGAATGAAAACTGCAAGCTTCTGGAAATCCTCTCCCCTCTAGCTACTCTGATCCCCTCTGTGTTCTGACAACCACTGAGAAGCACATTCCTGCCCCAGGGCCTTTGCACTGGTGTTCCCTCCACAGGCACCACCCTTCAGACACACAAAACGCCCACTCACCTGTCTCAAATCTCGGTTCATCTTCACCTTCTCAGTGAAGCCTCTCCCACCCAATGCCCCAATTTCAAACTTGCAAATGCCTGCCCCACTCCTGAGCCCCTTCCCATTCTGTGTTCCTCATTCCATCTCTCGCCTACTGAAAGGCTCTGCACTGTACTCACTTAGTATGTTTGCTACCTACCACAGAGGCGGAGCTCCACCAAGCCAGAGACCACTGCCTGCTTGTCTGTGGGCACCCACAGCCTGCCTGGCTCATAGTAGGGCTCTGCCTGTTGTCAAATGAATGAATAAAACATTCCTGCTGTACAAGACAGGAAAACCTCCGTTCCAACAGGGGAGTCTTTAAAAATTTCCCCCGTGGGAGTTTTGATTCTTTTTTCTCCTGAGTGAAGAGAAGAAGCATGTGCCGCCCCCTCCAAATCTAGGCCCCATCCCCCAATCAATGACTTGCTTATAGATGGGAGCAGTGGTTCTCATTTGCCTTCACTGTTCAATCGTGGACAGTGGACATCTTCCTGGCACCCTAGCACCCAGACTCTGCACTGATCCCCCAAACCTTCCCCCTCACTGCACAGAGCAGCCATCCAGCCCGCTGCTCCCCTAGGGCCCTTTCTCCTAGGCCTCCAGCCAGCCCTTGCCCACCTTGCCCAGTCTCCTACCTGGTCTTCCTCCCACCAACTGCTGGCCTTACATTCTGCCTGCCTATGCACACCGTCCTCGTCATTCAACCTAGAGCACTGGTGCCCTATGTCCCACGGGCCAAAGGTCAAAATTCCCCTCCAGCCTCGCCATTACTTAGCCCCATCCCTGATGGCTGGACCTAACTGCCCGGTGCCTCTTGCCACCTGAAGGCCTTTTCTCAAGCAGACCCTGTCAGCCAAATGCCTCGTCTCCCCTCCACCCACTCTGAGAGTCTGATATCCACCCTTGGTGTTCCACAGGGATGCATCGCCATCTCTGGGTCACTCGCCCAGCTCCCCTGCTGGCCTGTGGCCTCCCTTGGGGCCTATGAAACAGGTACTCAACGGACACGTTTTGAAAGAATAAACGACAGAAACAAATCAGTGAATCAGGTGAACAAATGAGTGAATGAGTCAAGCAATTCTAGAACTAAGTCTACAAGAAAGTTCTGTGCTTTGGCAGGTCTCTTCTGTATCTCTCTACTCTCCTATGTAGATCCCTGGTTGGGTCAGCTTTGAGTGATGAGGAGGGTATATCAAGTAGGATGGGCTATGTAAGAAGACCCCCAAATCTCAAGAACTCAAAACAACAAAAGTTGATTTCTTCTTCACTGCACATCCATCAGGAGGCTCCTTCTCACTGACCAGTCGCTATCCTAACTTTGGGCTGCTAGAGGAAAGAAAGTACTGGAAATCCCACCTACCTATGAAATGCTCTGGCTCAGAAGAATCACATGTTACTTCTGCCCATACATCCTTGTCTAAGACTGTTCACATGACCCCACCCAAGCATAAGATCCCTCAGAAGTACTAATCCCACCATGGGCTTGGGCGGTTGAGGACCTGAAGTCTTTGGTTAACAGTTCAAATAACACCAAAGACAATACAAGAGTGGAGTCCATAATCAGGTACTTGGTGAGCCTTGGAAACTGGGCTGAAGATTTTAGAGTGAGAGATCCATTTAATATTCATGGTAAATGTAGCTCAGTAGTAGAGCACTTTCCCAGCATGTGTGAGGTCCTGGGTTCCATCACCAGCATAAACAAACAAACAAACAAACAGGGCTGAGGATGTAGCTCAGTATGAAGGTACTCCTGGGTTCAATACCCAGAGTCGGAAAAACAAAACAAAACCTTACAGTAATACTCTGTAGCCAGACTAGAAATGTCCCCATTTTGCAAATAAGACAGCTGAAACCCAGACGGTGTGAGATTCACCAAAGTCACCCCCCTTTTAAGAGGTTGATCAAGGTCAGAACTCAGGTCTGTATGATTCCAGGCTCTTACACACCCCACTGCCAGCACCAGCCCTTGGCTTTCTCTGCAGAGGCTGGCTGGTGGTCAAGCACTTGGTAGACAGGTGTCCCCTGGAGAAGGCCATACAAAGCCTCCTAACTCTCCATGTCCACTCCCAGGTATCATACACTGGAACTCCTGGAGATGATAAGGCCAGTTCCAGGTTTTGTTGAGAGAGAAACTGAGGCCCAGAGGAAGCAGTGACGGGCCCAAGGTCATATCATGGAGCTGTGCAGAACTGAGATAAGATCACAAGTCTCTTGTGACAGCCTGAGTGTCTTCAACTGTCCTGACAGCACTAGGTCCCTTGAGCAGCCTTGGTCTGAGTCAGAGCCCCTCAGAAGTTAGGTTGGTCAGGCATACAAAACTTTACAAAGAAGCAGGCAGGGCAAGGTTGGGATGGGCCACAGGGCAGGGTGCCAGGCCTTGGCCCATCAAGCTGATCATGCTCTTAAGAGCTGGGGCTAGTTGGCATGTGGCAGTTCACTGTTTCTAGGGACAGACCCTCCAGGGAGGTGAAAGGGGCATGGAGTTTTCTACCAAGAATTCACACCCAGGATTTCCAAAAACAAAGGCCTTGGGAGCCTTCTGAGAAGCCAGGTATAGAAGCAGGGAGCTGTAGGGAGTAGCAAAAAAAAAGAGGTCAGTGAAGTTAGAAAACAGACCCAACTCTATGACATTAACCTCTCTAAGCCTCAGTTTTCTCATCTGAAAATAGGAACATGATCAAGATTACAAATAATGTGCCAAGCACCGTGGCACATGCCTACAATCTGAGAGACTTAGGAGGCTGGGACAGAAGGATCTCATGTTTTGAGGTCAGCCTCAGCAATTTAGTGAGACCCTAACTCAAAATTTAAAAAAAGAAAGAAAGAAAGAAAGAAGTAAAAAAAAACTCAATGGTACACTGAGTTACTGGGTTCAATCCCCAGTATAAATAAATAAATAAATAAATAACAAATGATGTACCCAGTAAAAACCTATGTGTCCTCAGCTCAACAAACAGTATGTGCTCAACAAATGTTGCAGTTATCATGATCCTTACTGGTGTATTTGTTGGCCCACTCTGTCCCCCTACCTGAGCCCAAGAACCAAGACCTCACACCTTTCCTGAGCTACGATTGGGCCCCCATGCCCTTGCTCCAACCACTACACGAGTTGATCTCACATGGTCCTTCTCATGCACCTAGGGGATTCATCAGAAAGCAGGTCCCATGCCACAGTCAAACCCTAAGCCTGCATCCAGTTCCCAAGCAAGTGTGCACACTCACTGTGGCCTGCTCCCCTCCAAGGGCAGCTGTCTATCTGATGTGGATATGGCACACTGGGAAGAAGTGGATGGTCCCCAGCCTCATATCACCCAATCTCTGCCTGGAAGCCTTCAGTTCCCAAGTTCCTGGGGGTAGGAGGTGCGGAGGGAGAGTGGCAGCCTTCTCATGGTCTCTGAGTCCTATGAATTCTTCACTGCTCCAGGCATCCAGTCCACAAGTATTTACTGAACACCTACCATATACAAAGTTTTGTACTAAGCACCATGAGAAAGACAAAGTTGAAAGGACATGGACCCAGCTCCAGGGAGACCATAATCTAGCAGAAACTTACTACATGTTATGATGCCATACAGCTTAGCAGTTACAAACAGGCTTTGAAGTCACACAGGCCTGGGTTTGAAGCCCAACTCTGCCACCTGCCAGCTGGGTGCCTCTGGGCACACCACTTCTCCCCCACTAGCTTTGTGTCTCCATCTGCAGAAGGAGATGTTAACAGGATCTACCTCATGGGTGGTGACAAGCTCCTGGGCACCAAGAGCTTCACACAGAGCCAGGCATGGAGGAGGGGCACAATCCACATAAGCCACACTGGTTGCCTCACATGGGGCAAGAGCAGAGCTCGAGATGTGCCAGGAGAGACCTCCCTTCAGGTTTCCACCACCTCATTAATCACAGCGGACTATCTGCCTGGCTGTGATGCCACCTGATGCCCCTGGAAGCCTGCCCACTCACCTCCATTTTGTCTGCAAGGACATCTGGGGACAAGGACAGGGGTGGGGGCACAGAGCTGGGGGGAAGCATGCCAACTTCTTTCCCAAGGTCAGGCATATTAGGACCTCAGCCAGCCAGAAGACATCCACCCAGTAGGCCCACTGCCATGAAGATCACATAGTAATCGCTACCCCCACCACACACAGTAGGTACACAATAAACATCTGTGGCCTGGGCTAATGGGGGGGAGCCAGGTTGAGGCTAGGCCACGTCCTGAGATAAGGTAGGTGACACAAGCTTGCTTGCCATCGAGGGGCCTGAATCTGGCCCTCTTGGTAATAAGGAGCCACTGAAGTTTGCTGGACAAAGAGTAAACTCTGCCCACCTTTTCTGGGTCATGCCACCCCTCCCTCAAATGAGCTCAAGCATTTTATGGTTGTTCCTTACCTCCCCATCCCAATATCAGCCAGTATTTTGCCCAAACTAGGCCCCGCTGCATCTGTTTCCCTATGGCGAAAGCTGCTCCCTCTGATTAGCTCACACTTATCCCTCCTTGCAGGGGGAGCTTAGGGGACTCTCTGGATCTTCCCAGACTGTGCTTAGACATGGTCCTCTGCTTCATCTACATCAGTTATTTTCATGTCTGAGAAAATGTGTTCCTTTCTAGGGTTGCCTCTCCCAGACTGGGGTCCTTGGAGCAGAGAGCCCAAATGTGACTCGACTCTGTGCCCCTAGTATCACCCAACAGAAGGTAGGGCCCCACAGGGGCCTCCTGATGGGTGCTGCAATGAGCTTTAGGGTTCTGACTCTGAGATGGCACAGAAGGAGGATCAGGAGGTGAGAAGGGATGGGACTGGAAGGGCAGAAAGTGTGGGCTAGGTGCAAGGGGAAGAGGGGGAGGAGGAGAGGACAAGGGGGACTTTTTCCAGAAACCACATGAGCAGCTCTCTATTCCCTCTTCCCTTCTTTCCTTCCTCCTGTAGAAGGAAAGAGGAGAGAATGAGGGAGAGGGAATGCAGCCCATCCTTGGGCTGAGGGTCCCTCCAGGGCGCACTTGGGGTAGGGTGGGGGCGTGCACTCCACTAGATATCAAGAGTTCCCTGAGGTCCCCATAGGCCCCAGGGCCCCCAGTCTGGAGAGAGGGCTCAGGACAGCACTGCAGTCCCCAATTCCATTGCCATCCCACAGGGAGCAGGCAGGGGAGTGAAGAGACAGGGCAGTCAGGCCAGAATGCCCCAGTGACCTATCAGTTCACAGGAAGGATACATTCAGACAACCTTCATTTTAGGTTACCTGTTCCCAAAGGGAACCAGATCAATCCCAGGGGTCACAGGCTCATCTTGTTGGAAGCGCAGGGGTTGGTTTCAGAGGAGATTGAGGGAGGAGAAGGGCCTTTATTATGGAGGGCAGGAACAGCTTCCGGATGGGAGGGAGGTAACGCAGAGAAGGTCTGAGGGTTGCAGGGGCAGGGCGTCTCTACGAGGTCATGTGTACCACCCTCAAGGGCTCCAGGCACTTGTGCAGGGCAGAGTGGCCCCGGGGTCAGAGAGCAGTAGCCGGTCGAAGGGCCTTGAATGCCGTTAAACCTAAGATGGCTCAGCGGCAGGAGCCCGGGGGCAGTTCTGCATCCAGCTGGCTGGAAGGCAGCGGCTGAAAGGAGAGCTGAGGCCGGGAGCCCGGGTGGAGGCCGCGGCCACGCGATTCGGCGGCGCGGTGGAACGCCGGGGCGGCAGCAGCGCCGGTCTCCGCCTAGGCAGAGGCACAAATTAAGGAACTGGACTCGCCGCGCCAGCCTCGCCCGCCCCGCACGGCGCTCCAGGATGAGCGGGGCTGGGCTGTGGCCTAGCGGAGGAGACTCGGCCTCGCCGCCTCCCTCCCCAGCGGGCGTCGTTTTCCAGGTAATTAAGGCCGTTCGGGCCGGCGCGCAGCTGCTTCCGAGGCCGGCCGCGCCTCCGGCCCGGGCAGGTGCAATTAAACCCGCGCATTCGCGGCCATTAAGCATTAATGCAGTCATTAGCATAAGAACGAGAAGGCGCTTTGATGGCGGCGAGCCCCGCGGGGCAGCGCGTGAGCCCCAGGGCTGCGGGCTGGGCGCCTCCAGCTCCCCACCCACGGGGCAGGCAGCCTGGGCCGGTGGCACACGGCCGCCCCCAGGTCAGGTCTTGTACCCGGAGCTCCGGCAGGGTATTCCCAAGGCCAGGCTTGGGGGCCAGCGAAGGGAGACTGAACTTGACCCTGGGCGGCCAAGTCCGGGTCCCAGGAATAGGTCTCTGCGGGTAAGGGAGGAGGCCCAACCAAGAAGCCAGGGGCCACTTTCCCAGAGAAACAGCTGGGGAA
This sequence comes from Sciurus carolinensis, assembly GCF_902686445.1. Taxonomy (NCBI): domain Eukaryota; kingdom Metazoa; phylum Chordata; class Mammalia; order Rodentia; family Sciuridae; genus Sciurus; species Sciurus carolinensis. The sequence continues at coordinate 40,840,822 of NC_062215.1, read as the reverse complement.
ACTGGTGCCGGTGCCCTGAAACTCACCCAGCACCCGCAGCCTGCAACTGGATCACACAACATTGAAAACATTGAAAATAATAGCCTAAGTTTATGCCAGTTCTAAGCACTTAGCTACTCTCCTCCAGAAGCTAGCGTGTATTTTACTTTTTCCATCCTATCTGACAAGAGGAGTAAACTGAGGCTTGAAGAGGAACACTTAAGATCTCATGGCTGGTGAAAAGCCAATGAGGATTTGGATTTGTGACTGGGCCATCCAGGAAGCCATCCTACCATGTGTGGCATGGCCATGAGAGGTAACAGGGAGGGCGGGGGCTGTGTCCAAGTGGTGAGCTGGGCATCCTACCCAGCAGAAAGTAGCCAGTCCCACCAGTCATGGCCTGGGGGTTGGAAGGATGTAAGAATCCAGACTGTAAAATGGAAATTGGGAATTGCCTGAGATTACTTGGTAGCAAATCAGTGAATCCACCCACCACTCCAATAATGGGTGGGACTTCAAAATAAGTCTGTGGGCTGGATGTGGCAGGAGGACCACCCTTTTGCCACATTGGTTCAACAAGTAGCACAGTTCTCAATAATTAATAGGTGTTCGAAAACCACTAGTCAAGCAAATGAATGAACGAATGCATGAATAAAAGGTTCTCTAGACAATGGCGGGGGTACAGATCCTCTTATTTCATCTCTTCCAGGCTTTCTGCGGCCCAGGGGGGTGGCTCTGGGAGAGCAAAAGGGCTAAGAGGAAATGGCAGGTGGGGCCTGAGGCAGCAGTACTGTGCTGTGCTGTGGCTCCAGGCGTCCCCCGGGGCAGTGCCTGGAGCATTCCAAAGTCAAGGTTGTTGCCGACAGATGTCTTGAAGGCCCCAGCGGGGGAGAGCCAAGAGCACTGGAAAAGGAAGACTGCCTGAGTTCTACTTGGCAGTGATGGAGCAACAAGGAAACTGCCTTCTAGCTGAAAAGCCCAGAGAAGGTGGGCATTTACCCAGAACCACACAGCAGGAATCAGTCTCCTGCTTCAGTCTTGGCTGGTTGAACCTTTATCCTGTACCTGGATCAGCCTCCGGCCTAGGTCTAGGACTAGGATTCCCTGTCTCCATCAGAGAACCTCTGCATCCTTCATGTCCTGCCTAAGCCTGTGATCAGTAAGCATTCCCATACATGAATGCAGGACGTGAATAACTGGAGTCTTTGATTAATGTCTTTCTTCCAATGCCCACACCTGCCCAAGGGCAGGGATTTTATCCATCCGAATCATGGCTTAGTTCACTGCCTGGCACATAGTAGGCCTGCAAAGGTAGACGTAGGCCAGATGGGAGCTTTGTTACTATGGTCACAGTGCCAAAGAAAAATCTGTGCCTGGTGTGGGCTTTCCTGCCTCCTCAAAGCCGCCTCTCCTTCTCACAGCTGGCTTGAGGGCCTTGATGGGCCCCAAGGCCTCCGCAGCTGAACTGGCCTGGAGAATACAGGCAGGGGATGGCTTACCCCTTCTTCCCACCCTGAGGGCCAGCTGGTTCACAAAACTATCTGTCCCAGGGGTCCTGGGCAGCCTCATTAGGGAAGTAGTGACAGACACATTAACTACTAAGAGATGTGGGGTGGGTAAGGACTGTTAAAGGGCTGCCTGTCACTTCTGTGGCCACTGGGCCTCCTCTGGGCCGGGGGCTGCGCTTGGGACAGAGACAGAGGCAAGGGCAGGACTGACATTGGGGCCCTAGCGCAGGGGTTTTCCCATCTCTCCTGCTGTTCTTGAGTTCTGCTTGAACTTGATTCAGTGACAAACCCCAGCCTTCTCAGTGCCTTGGCCATCTGGTCCTGATACCCTAAGTCTGCTAGGAGCTGCCCTGAAGCTCATGTGTGGCAGGAGCCAAAGGGACCTGGGAATCTACCTGCTCTGTTACCAGAGAGGAAAAAGAGGCATTGGAGTAGGAATCATGCTCTGCATTAGGGTCCTGGCCTGGCCACTAACAAGCTGTGAGTCCTCTGGACCTCAATTTCTTCATCTGTGAAGTATGGGCTTGGATTACCTTGACCCCTGAGTTCTCTCTGGTCTCTGCACCCCAGCCCTCCTGGAAGATCAGGGATTGTCAGTGTCCCTTCAAGCCCCCAAAGCAGTCCTTCCTGAGATCCAGCCACACTGGGGTTTCAGGGCCAAGATTTGCCAGGCACCTCATTCCTCCCTATGCTCAGGTCCCAGTGTGAAAGCATATGCCCTTAAAGAAAAGAAAAGAAAAAAAGAAAAAAAAAAAGCAGGTGCAGGGCTAGGGATGTAGCTCAGGTAGAGCATTTGCCTAGCACCTGCCTAGCATGCACAAGGCCCTGGGTTCAGTCCCCAGCACTCAAGACAGTGCAGAAATCCCATAGCATCTTCCTCCATATGCACAAAGGAACAGGGCCTCACACCACAGGGCATACATGCACATGAACACACAGATCCTCAGCCACACACACTTAAACACAACTCGACACCAGTCCCAAATACAGACTCATAAATCACCTAACAGCACTCCCCCTTACGCACATAAACACAAACTTACATATCACACACACACACACACACAAAGAATACACAACAGCCCAACATGGAAAAACTCAAGACATGTGTGACTATATCAACCATACAAGAACCATATCAATCCCGCCATGAATAGTCTCCTCCCCCACCAAATGACAGATATGCACCACACACTCACAGGCCCTAAAGTCCACCAACACAGACACACCCACCTTTGTCACCTGGTTACATTCCACACACAGGCACTGCCCAGACCAGATAAACTAACCACGCTCAGAGCATCAATTTCAGCCCCAATCTGGCTGCCTCCTAGAGACAGGTAAAGTGAACCAGGTCTAAAATATTTGATAAATGAATAAACCTCTTGAGAAAATATAATCCACAGGGATGTTGGCTGCAGGCTGACATGTCTCCTTCATCTTTTCATTTCAGAGAGCACACAGTGGTGGTGGTAGGTGGTGACCAGTCATGGCATGGCACGTCTGGTACCATACACAATGCCTCTGTGCCAGGTAACAGGGTGTCCTATGATTCTTGCATCCACTAAATCTAGCTGCCGCTCGAAACACGGGCCTTGCAATCTCTTGTCTCTTCAACCTTTTTTTTCCCTGAGCCTTGGATGCCTTTTAAATGCCAATCCATCTCAACTGTGATTTTTCAAGTCCTGTTTCAAATAGGGTTTGGATCCTTTCAAATTTAACTGTCTGGGAAAGGGGAAGAAGCGGAAGGCTAGCAGCAGGGATGGGTGGAGATGAGGGCAGCCTGAACTAGGCCTGGGGGGTCAGAGGGAGGCTGTGCCTGGTGCCAGGCCTGCATGCCTCAGAGAGGGTAAGGAGCCAAGGCAGCAGAAATCCACCCTAGAAGTCCAAGTAGAAGGTGAGTCACAGGACCAACAAGGAGCCTCTGGGTCTGAGTGTGACTGGGCCAAAGAGGCCCTGGATGAGGTCTAAGACCTCCCTGAAATACCTGGGCCAGATTAAAACCTTTTTCCTGAGCCCAGATCTCCACTGGAGGTCACAAGTCTTCCAGTTCCCTGTGCTAATCAGGTGGCCTCCTGGGTTCCCATTCAGCAGGATCCTTGGCCCAAGATGCTTATTAGAGGTTAGTGGCAATGGGGAAGGTCTCCTTGCAGGGGAGGAGGGTGTCTTTGGGTAGGGAGAGGATAAACAAAGTCAAAAAGTGACCACCCAGTCCACAAATCACACCTGGAAATATCTGACTCTTCTAAAGCTACCTAAGAACATGATTCCAATTCTCTCAAGTCTCCCATAGACTAACAGGACAAAGGAGTGTTATATGTCATTAAGGGAGAAAAGCAGGCCATAAAATGGAACACAAAGGGGAGATGGCATACCTAAACAAACAAAAACCATGGAACAAAAATCATGAGACAACTGTGGCTACCTTTAGAAGACAGTATGGGTGATTTTTTTCCTTCTAACTTGTCATATTTTCCAAAAGTTCTATAATAAGCCTGTCCTCCTTTTATAGTGAGAAAAAAAAAATATTAAAACCAAGTGCCTTACGAAACCAAATAGCATGATTCCATATTTTATATTTATTATATTTATTATAAATTGTTTATCATTACAGACAGAAAATACATCTCCATCAGTTACAACTGGGTGGTGGGATTACAGGGGATTTTTACTTATATGTGCTCTTCTGTTTTTATTTTAAGAGACACAGTCTCACTATGTTGTATAAGTTGGCCTGGAACTCTTGAGCTCAAGCCGTCCTCCTGCCTCAGTCTCCAGAGTAGCTGGGACTATAGGTGTGGGCCCCAGGCCCAGCCTTGTTCTTCTATTTTTGTACTTCTCTAAAATCAACATTAATTATCTGAACTCATTAAAGACAAAATGCTTAAGCCTGTGAACAACCAAAAAGAACTCTTTGATATCAAGTCTAAGTCGCTCCAGGTGCAACTGAAGCCCACTCTCATCTTCCTGGTGCATTTGCCCTGAGTGAAGCCAGAGAAAGTCAATAGCAGACAGCTGCTCAACAGTCCCATGGCCTTCCTGCCAAGACCAAGTCCGGCATTAAATTTAGCTGCCTGCTCAGTACAGGTAGGAGGGGGCTGAGGTCAGCTGAGTGGGTGCCTCTTAAGACACCAGGGGAAAGAAGGCAGCTCTGCAGTGAGCAGTTGGGGACTCAAGACACAAGAAAGCCTGGGGAGACAGGGCTGGGTTGGCAGCAAGGTTCCAGAAGAGGCTGCCCCCAGGGTGGGGGACGGCGGGTGCCCAGGCTCAGGAGGTAGGAATGTGTCTCCTGGCCAGACAACCCAACGACTGCCAACTAGAGGAGGCCAGTGCTCCTGGGCTGGAGGGAGGCCGGCTGGGGTTGTTGGTTCAGGCCTGGACGGGGTGGGGTGTGCCCTCCTGACTCCCTCCTTTCTTTGGGACTAGGGCAGGGAGTGGGCCCTAAATGGCCCGTGGGCAGTCCCAGGAAAGGGCAGAGCTGGAGGTCCAGGGCCTGCAGCTGAGACGCTGCGTGGCCCCCACTTTCCAGGGGGTGGGGTTTTCATCCTCCCCAGTATCCTGGCCTCCGGAAACCGCTTCCCGAGGCCAACCCGCACATGATCCCACTTATCCTCCCCAAACATCCAGGGAGGAGGCGGGGAGGCTCGAAGAGGCGCGTGCCCGACACTGTGGCCCCACAAGCGCCGCCGCAGCGATGGGCCTAAAGGACGCCGCCTACGGCTCCGCGTTCCCGGAAAAAGGCCCGGCTACGGCAGGGGGCGGGGCCACAGCAGCCCCGCCTCCCGGCCCGCGGAGCATGCTGGGCCGGGCGCTGCCATGGCAACGCGAGCGGCCCGCCCGCCCGCCCCCCGCGTGGCCACTGAACCCAGAGGCTCCCGGGCCCCTCCAGACGTCCCGGGTCCCCGACCGGGGTTCTTCGGAAGCTGCCGCCGCCTCAGAGAAGGCTCCGGCGCGATCAAGATGGTGGGCGCAGCAGGCGGAGCGGGCAGGAAGCGCGGGCGTTTGCCCTCCCGCCGCCCCCTCTCGAGGTCTGGGAGAGGAGAGGAAATGGCCCCGGCGGCTATCGCTGGGCTGCTTGCGTGTCTGGCCCGACAGCTTCTACCTAAGCCTGCCCCCGAGGCCCGGGCCCGCCCAGTCCCCAGAGAGGTGCGTTGGGCAGCGTTTAGGAGATGCCCTCACTGGGATCCAGAATGACACCCCTCCCTCAAAGATACTCTCACTCCCTTCTTGGCGCTGCCTGGTCCCCCAACCTAGTGGTCTCCACCAGTGAAGGGGGCACATTAGTGCCCCAGGCCTGGGGGCCCAAGATGCCACCCTCTGCTCACATCTGAAATTGTACAGCGAATCTGCTTCCCCTCAGCATGGCTGTCTCCCGTGTCAAAGCCCCCAAAGTACCTCCAGCTCTGAGTAGAAGCCCTACCCTTCAAGGAGACCCACTCCCCCAGGCCTGTTTCAGCTCAGTTCCCCACGGAGACCGATTGATTCCCTTATTCCATGTCCTCCCAGCAACAACAGGGAGCGAGGTTGGGATGCTAGCCGCTGACACTGACTGGGCCTGCCAGAGCCCTGCTGTGTGCAAACAAGCCCAGATCTGTTCAGGAGTGAAGTAGCAGAGCTGAGGCCTCGCCAAGCTGTGACTCCAGACGCCTGTCCACACGTAGTGGCACTCCCTGCTCCCTGCCGGCCCAGCCTGGGCTGGTCCAGACGCCTATCTCAGGCCCAGAGCAATGGCCTGGCCTCCTATCCCCTCCTCCCCCTCCCGCCTACCACAGGCCTGGCTTCCCTTCTGAGCCGCCAATCTGCAGCCACACAAAGCCCTGTTTGTTTGCTTTCTCTGCTGCTCCCCCTGGATCTGATGTCTTTCTCCACTACCTGCCGGCTGGGCTTCCTTTCCAAGCCGCCTGCCCAGCCAGCTGAAGGGAAGGAGGGGCGGCCATTGCAGCAAACCCTGCCTAATGGCCACCCCATCATTCCCTGAATCCACCTCCCCAGTGCAAAGCACTCCTAGCCTGGGTGGCCTGATCAACAACAATGGGTTTGGAGCCCCTTCACTGTGTCTCAGAATGTAGGGTGCCAGCTGGGTGGAGCAGGAGAGATGCCTGGGGCAGGGGGAGGGGAACAGAGAGGCCCAGCAAGCCTCCCCTCTCCTTTTGTGAGCAAGGCTTGTTTTGTTTGTCAATCAGGAAGGCTGCCCTTGCCTTCCCAGCAACCCACAGGCTGCCAGGAGATAAGGAGATGAATTGGAGCAGGAGGGCCTCATTGGAGGAGACAGAGGAATGATGCATGGGTTTCATGGCTCTAATTCACCCCCACTTTGGGGGGACTCCCAGATATTCCCAGACAGTGAATGAGGGCTCATTCACTGTCTTCACTGGGAGCGTCATGTGGTGGGTGCCCTCTCAGTGCCCATTCTGGGTAGATACCTGAACAGATCCCCCTGCACCCAGAGCATGGCAGATGTGAGCTGCATTTATTTGGGAAGCCTTACATAGTCAGTCTGAGCTGAAACAGGCCTTTCACAGACCAAGAAAAATAAACACCCACATTCCGCACCACCTTCTCTACCTGCAGGCTGCCCTCTCTCCCCGTTCAAATAAAGAAACCCAACACTGATACAGCACAGAGATAGGCAATCTGGCCTGGCTCCCTCTACTCAGGCTCTTTTATTGCACCCTGCCAGTCTGGGTGGCCCAGGGCAGGTCCTCACCTCCTGGGGGGCCTCCCTCTTCCCTTCCATGCTGAGTTTAACCCTTGCAGTCACTCCAGGATGAAGGCATGATTGTGCCCAGAGAAAAGGAAACAGGAGGCTCCAAGTGGGAAAGCCATAGAAACAATTCAAGCTTATGGCTCTCTAACTCCAAGCCTTAAAAACTTTCTACCTGTGGCTGGGGAGATAGCTCAGTCTGTAGAGTGCTTGCCTTGCAAGCACAAGGCCCTGGGTTTGATCCCTAGCAAAAAAAAAAAAAAAAAAAAAAAAAAAAAACCGAAAACTTTCTACCTGCAAAGTCTATTTCATGGCCAGTGATTATCTCCCTAATGAATGAGTGAGGAAAGGAGTGAACAGCAGGCAGGGTCTGCTTTGGAGCCCCATATATTTGATCCAATCCCAGTTCTACACTTAGTTGCTGTGTGATCTCAGGCAGGTCACAACCTCTCTGAGCTTCAGTTTCCTTGATAAACCATATACAGCAGTTAATGAGGTTTAGGGAGGACCACCCAAAGCCTGGCACAACAGCAGGCACTCAGTATATGATGGCTTTTCTCCATGCTTCCTATGGCATCGAAAGAGACAGCCATTCACTTGTTAGAAGAACCAAGCCTCTCCCACTTTTGCTTATACCAGCTGGCCTTGCTGCCACGCATCCCCCTGCCACCATCTCTAGCCCTCTGCAAAGCTAAGGCAGAGGCCATGGGCTGCCAAGCTAAGCTCCCCAGGCTCCTACTGCCTGGGAGACTAAGGACTCTCAGTTAAATTTGCCAGGGCTGGGGCCCCAGGGGACATTGTCACCCCCAGGGAACAAAGCCAGCTCCATCCACATCCTGCTGGACTCAAGAAGAGAGAGTGACTCAAATTAAGTCTGATTTGGCAAAAACCTCTGTTTTTAGTGCTATTTTGGGCCGCGGTGGGGATTTTCTGTTCTTGTCTCAAAGGTATCATAAACCAGATTCCTTCCCACCTCCCCCACCCCTGTGTTTGAAATGAAAATATTGTTCTTCCTTTTCTCTCTCTTTCTCCTGCTTCTCTCTTCCACCTATCAGAGAGATGCAAATTAAAGGGCAGAGGCCAGGCCCTTGGCCCAGGGCAGCACCTTGGCATAGGGTTCTCCTACCCATCCACCAGGCTTCTGCTTGGTCCCCCAGAGCACAGCATGCTGGGGATTATGGTTCTCTCAAGTCAGACAGGGGGGAATGTTCCTCCCCTCCTTTAACTTCTCCCCACTTCTGGAGCCACTTCCTGGGTCCCTGAGGCCTCGTCTCTTCTGAGTATCTACACACACACACACACACACACACACACACACACACCAGGTGCCTGGCAGCCTGTCCTGCCCACTGCACAACCTTCCACGCTGCTTCTGAGCCTATGCCTGGGCTGGGCTGGAAACACCTCCTGGAAAGTCATCTCTTGAAGAAGTGCCAACCCCTGTACCCCTCTTCCTGCACTCTCCCTTCTCAGTCCGCAACACAATTACAATTAATCATGTTGGTTACTATGCAATATTTCTGTAATGTCTGCTTGCCTACCAGACCCTTCTAAAGGGCCCAAGGTCTGCTTGACCATTATTACTGCTCCAGGTAGGGCTTCTTGAACCATCAGCCCCATGGACATCTTGAGTCAGACGATGTGCCATTAGGGGCCTGTCCTGTGCATTGTAGGATGTTTAGCAGCATCCCTGACTTCTACCACTCACTAGATGCCAGGATCACCTCCCCAGTCAAGACAACCAAAAATGTTTCCAAACATGGTTCAGTTGTCCCCTAAGGGACAAACTCACCTCCTGTTGAGAACCACTGCTCCACAGCCCAGCAAATGCCCCCTGCAATGAGTGAAGGTAAGACTCTGCACCTAACAGATCAGGTGATTTTCATTTTACTTCCTATCAGAATCAAGTATGAATTTCACTTTTCCTTGTAGACCAGAAGCTCCCAGAAGACAGGCCCATACTACCTCTACTGTGTATCAGCACTGATTACATGTAACTGCTAAAAGAATAACCAAGTGTCAGAGAGCATCAAACTGAAAAAGTCAGTTTGGTTTCCCACTTCCCTACCCAATGCCTGTATTGCCCCATGACTCTGATGTAGTAGCAAAGCTTCTCTGGGCCTCAACATCTCTCGAGTCATTCCTTGTCTTATTGAGCTAGAGAGGGGTTTACAATTTCACATCTCCAAGGACTTCCTAAAAACAAATGATAACAATCTTTCAGGTGACTTTTACATTTTCTAAATTCTTGTTATTACTAGTAGGTGACATTTATTAAGCACCCCCACTATGTATCCATAGTAAGCACCATGCCTAAGTGTTTTAGAGGCCCTATCTCATTCAGTCCTCTTAAAAACAAACTGTGTAATAGTTACTCATTTTTATCATTTGAAAAATAAGGAGACACAAAGACCATCTGGTGTCCTCTGGCAACTGAGGATGTCTCAATCAGAAGATACATCCAGCTTAGACAATGGATACTGAAATTCCTCAAAGTCTGAAGCCACCTGTTGCCAGGCAGGGTTAGTCCTTTCTGGGTGAATGCAGTCTTACAGGGCCTTCCAATCATCAGGCTTTGTAGGTGAATGGACAGCAGCTCCAGGTCACCCTAGAGGGGTTGACCAAGGCTGGAAGCATGATCAGTGAGTCTAGGAATCGGGCATCAGGCAGCTTCAGCAGGGGACTTGTGAAGGGGCTGCCACTCCTGTTGCCAACCCTGGCAGGGAAGCCCTGGCCAAAACCAACCTACCAGGGCACAGCTCTGTGAGATCAGAGCAGTAATAAAAAACAATGAAGAGGAGTCATTCTCTAGAATCCTTTTTGTTGTTTTTTTTTATGGTACCAGGGATGGAACCCAGAGATACTCTACCACTAAGCCATATCCCCAGACCTTTTTATTTTCTTATTTTGAGACAGGATCTCACTGGATTGCCAATGCCTGCCTCAAATTTGCGATCTTCCTGCCTTAGCCTCTCGAGTCACTGGGATCACCGACACGTGCCACAGAGCCTGGTTCTAACTCTTTCTATGTACCAGACACTGTTGTACTTTATCTGTATAAACTAAGATCTATTAATTCTCCCAACAACCTTATCAGGAAGGTATGAACACTTCCTCTCATTTTACAGATGAGGAAACTGAGTAAAGGATGACTTGCTCAAAATAGTAAGTGGTTGGATGCACACCCAGACAGTCAGAACTGCATATCATTCATGCTTAAGTCTCCACCCTGGTGTACACTAAATAATCAGCATGTGATTTATGAATCAAGAATGAGTAAGTCTATGGCTACCCTGCCACTGAAGTCCCAAGTTGCTGAATGATTTCTTGGGGTCCACTCCTACCACTCGGACAAAGTCCCTTCTAGAAACAAATTCTAACCAGAAAACCAATATTCTCACCTGCCCTGTGTGTGAAAAGATCTACTGAATCTATCAGTCTCTACCTTTAGAAGAGAAACAAGCACCAAAGCCCTCATTCTGGCCAGTGTTACTGCAGGTAAGGTTTTTAGAGATGAGAATAATCAGTGTAATTCCTTCCTCCTGCAAAGTCCTTTTACAATACAAATAGCAGCTCAGGGCTGGGGTTGCAGCTCAGTGGTAGAGCACTTGCCTAGCATTCGTGGGCCCCTGGGTTTCATCCCCAGCACTACAAATAAAATACAAATAACAGTCCAATAATAACAGCCTAGCTGAGGGCTATGCATCAGCAACCAGGAGAGATCTGTTGTTATGCCCATTTTAAAGGGAAGGAAATGGAGCCCCCCACAGACTGGTGGTACTAGCATTTGAATCCAGGCCAGCTTGACCCAGACCCTGTGTTGCTGACCGGAAGCTCCAGGGCCTCCTCACTTTCCAAGTCACAAAACATACCAACACCATCAACACTTTTAATGTTTGCAACATTCATGTTCCCATTTTTAACAGGAGACTGACATTCAGAGACGAAAAGTAGCTTGCCCAAAGCAGCAGCTGGAACTCAAACTATTTCCTAATTCCAAATCCAGGGCTTGCTGCCCTATCCCAACTCTATCCCATCCTGCAGATGGACAGTCTCCAGGAAGGGAACTCCAGGAGAGGAGCTCAGCTCCTCTGCATGTCCTCCCTTGAGCCCCTAGGACAGGCCTAAAGGTGCCCTAAGCACGTTCACTGCCCTGGTCCCATCAGCCCTCTCCACAGGGCCCCCCAAGAAGTGGGTGATTGGGGCCAGCAGACCAATAGTCTGAGAGCAGCCCACACTACCTGGGTACAGAGGACACAGGCCAGTGGGGAGATACCCTGATCAGTCCTGGCTTCCCAACACACAGCTCCTAACAAATGGCTCCCGACAGCCTCATCCTAGGCTCTAGTGCCTCCCATCCCCTCCTCACAGGGCTCTCCCTTGCCTCTCCACAGCATCCTCGATGACCCCACACCTCCAAGTCAGACCACATTCCAGCCCTCCCTTTTTATTTTTTATTTTGAGACAAGGTCTTGCTAAGTTTGCCCAGATTGGCCTTGAACTTGTCTCTCCAGTCTCCAGAGTTGCTGGGATTACAGATGTGCACCATGGTGCCTGGATCTCCTGATTTTAGGCATACTATAACGCAACAAAAACATCTCCCCCTCTTTTGGTGTCCTCCCCACCAACTTCAGCTCCTCCCCCTTGCACATCCCCCATCTCCCTTCCTCTCTCTCACCCTGTCTCTTTGCCCCCAAGTTTTTCTCTTCTACTCTGTCTCTCTTCCTCACCCATGTCCCTCACCACCACCACATACGCACTTTTCAAACGGGTTCAAGAACCAGTTGAGCAGAATCTGCCCTTTGCCAGCCAGGCCCCAACCTGCACCTCTAGCCCTGCCTCCCAGCTCCCTGGTGTCACATTCCAATCTTGGATCCCCAGTGACCCACCAGGAACAGGGCACAGCTCAGCCTCAATCCCCAGAGAAACAGGATGAGCCAGTTTCTCCCAGCCCCCTTGGGGAGCGGCCTGGGGGAGCTGGCCCAGCTCTCTGCACCCCCGGCCCCTCCCCTCTACCATGTGACAGCACAGAATTCACATAGATCTTCATGCCCCTGCTAAGGATCAAAGGGCTCCCTGGAAGATGTCTGATTCTCACCCTCTCCACCTCACCTGGCCTTTCTGCCAGGAAGCATTTCTGAGCATCTAGGCCTCGCCCTTGGCACTGGGCCGGAGAGGAAGGAGACGTGCTTTCAGGCCTAGATGCTCCAGCCTCATGGGGAGGACACGCTGACAAAATTGCCGATAATTCCGTGATAAACGCTGTGCCACTGGTATAGACAAAGGGGGATGACTCATGCTGCCTTGGAGGTCAGAGGAGGAAACAGGACATCTGTTTGGGTCTCGGGAGGCAGCGAGGAGGACGAAGGGCATCCCAGGTGGAAGGGACAGCACTCTGTACAGAAGCAGGCATGCACATGACTGCCCCTTGAAGGGAAGGTAGGAATGGATGAGGGCAGAGCTCTCTCTCCAAAGGCAACAGGAGTCCCTGGAACTATCTGCTATGGTTCAGAAAGATCACTCCAACAGCACCTGGGAAGGGGCAGGATGGAGGCCGAGAGGCCCATAGGAGGCCCTGAGGCCCATAGGAGGCCCTATTAACAGGCCAGCCTCTCCAGTCACCATTCTTTTGGAGTCAAGTCCTCCCCTCTTGGCCACAGCACACAGGCCACATCAGATCTCCCAGCCTTCCAGACATGCTCAGTGTGTTCCCACTGCCAGGAATGCCCCTCTGTTCTTACCTCTCCATTCCTGGGTCAATGGCTCATAGCTCTGTCTTCCATGAAACCCCACCTGCACAACACCCCTCGACTCTGGCCAAAGACTCAGCTATTATCTCGGTCACAATCATCAGCCATTAGGCTGTGACCTTCTCCGGGGCAGGTGCAGGGGTGTTTAATGCCTGAACCCTGACATTTACCACAGGGCTTTTAAAACAGTGGGTCCTTGCTCTGTCCCCTAGGGCTTGGCATCCAGGTGCCTGGTCCCCTTGAGCCCCTGCTCTGTGTACCTGGTTGCCTTACATCTACCTTCTCCTCTCTGGGATTCCACAAAGAGACAACCATGCCACAGCTCAAGCAGCTGGTACAGGGCAAGAGGTACAAACCTGGGCCACCATGAACGGAGTAATGAAGAAAGTGATAAAGTAGTGGCAACCAGCATTTATTGGGAGAGGCAGCATTCTAAACTTCATGGGTTAATCCATTCAGGCTTCACTATAGTCCTGTGAGATCAGTACTGTGATTTCCCCACTGTACAGATGGGGACATAGAGGCCCAGAGAAGTAAATAACTTTTTCAGTATATGGTTGAGCCAGGAGGCAACCCAGAGTTTTGCTCTGAAGCACCTTACCCCACAACTCCTCTCAGACAATCAGAAAGGAAAAAGGAAGTGCAGAATAAGAGCTTGTGGTGTGTTCTCATTTGGAGAAACAGAAAACTATGTATTTGTACATGTGAAACACCAGTACATTAGGCGAGTTACAAAAAAGTATGGAAGGATACATTCAAACTCTTAACTGGAATTAACTTGTGCTAAGGCGTCTTTTACTCTAAATACTTCTGGATTATTTGCAATGAGGATTTATCGAGGTGTTATTCAAGCAATGTAAAAAGAGAGTAATTGTTAGGGTCTCAAATGCTGTTTGTTGAATAAATATAGGGCAGATCCACTTCTTAGGCCTGTTTTTTCACTGATGTATGACCCATTAGTGGGTTGTGAAATCGCTGACTTAGTGGGTTGCAACCAGTAATTTTTTAAAATAAAATAGACTACAGCAGAAGGTATCAGAGACCAGCACACATAGCAGAGGGGTTATTCACTAAACTTTTGTTTCCGTTATATGCTGTGGGTGTGACTGGCCCTATGACCTCAAGTGTATTTCATACAATAGGTCACTGCAGGATCCTAAATACATTGGTCTAGGCTTGAAGATCTACAAAGGAGTAAGACAAGGTGCCCAGCATGCAAATGCCTCATGGTCCAATGGTCCAATGGTCCAAAGGGAGTAAAGATGGTCCCAGAGCAGCTGAGTTCCCTCTTTGCAGAAGCCAGAGGGATGTGTGGCTGCTGGGGAAGGTCACATTTTGCCCAGTCCACAGTTGGCTTCTGGGACGTGGATGGCGCCTTGATACACTCCTCTCCAAGACTCTGACTGAGAGCTTTTGCCAGATTCTGGTTGAGGCTGCCCTGAGACTAGACAGGCCATGCCCACTTCTTGTTCCTGGGCCCCGTATACCCTCTGGGCTGTCAAGTGGGGGAGGGGTGGGAAACTAGAAGATTCCTCTCCAGCTTCTAGATCCCGAGGGCCACGTCCCAGGGAAGCCTATGGAAACGCAGCTGTGTTTGTGTCGGGAGGGGCCTTCACTCGGTCTGCCCCCGAACCGGGGTGGGCCTAACCCGAGCAGAATGAGGTCTGTATGGAGAATTGGGTGGGGGCAGGCAGAAAGAGAAGCAGAGCCCCTAGTCCAGAGTTTCTATCGCGCTGGCGCCTCTACATCAGAGCTGCCCAGTCCACCCCCAATTCCCCTCCCAGGACAACAGACGACTAAAAAAAGATAAAATAAAAAGAAGTAATTCCCCTGCTCTGACGTCAGTGCGAGGACTTAACAGCCCAGCAGCGGCATGAAACTGGATTGCAACCAGATGTAATGCCCTTGAATTCTCAATACAACACTGCGTTGGAAAAGAAATAAAGGGGGTGGGGGATGCGCTTTGGGTGGGAGGGAACCGCGCAGGTCCCGCGTAGGTCCTTGCATCAAGGCCTGCTGAAGCCACCGAGAAGGCGCTGCGGGAGGGAGTAAAGCGTGCTGGGAAGCGCCGGCCCGGGTCCGCCATTCAAGGCGCGCAGCCTCCCCTCCCCCAGGCCCCCAATAGCGCATTGTTACACTCGGTTTTATCCATTCACAGTCGAAGCCCCACCGCTCCTCTCAGCAATCGAGGGCTCCCAGAAAGAGGGCACATCGCCGGCCCGCATTCAGGCCCCCGGCTTAGATTCGAGAAGGACCATGAGCCCCAAGAAGGGAAACGGCTCGCTGGGAAAACAGGCGCCCCAGGAAGCTGGGGCCACAGCGACCTCGGGCCCGGCTGCTGTTTCGCTTCCCCTCTGCCCCTCCTCGCAAGCCCCGGTGGGACCAAAGCTCCAAATGTCACCCCTGCGCCCTGCCATCCCCTCGCCCCGGCCGCAACTAGCCAACAAGTCCTCCTTCTCCGTCTCCTGACGCCAAAGGCTGGGGGACTCAGCCTCGAAAGGGGCTGTGGGGCTGCGGGCCTGACCCGCCGCGACACAGTCTGGGGGTCACTAAGTTCGTGTGTCCGGTGCTCCCGCTCGTGACGTCACCCCCCAAGGGCCCCCGAGCTCAGGGCCTGGCCGCGACCGAGCTCCCCGGGTCCTGGGGGCCGTTTCCTGCCCAGGCGCGGGGCCTGCTTGCAGGCCCGGGTGGGGACATCGCGGACAGCTCGCGCGCCCCATCTCACCAAGCAGGGCCATCACAGTCCTGGCTTCCACGCGCGGGGACTCACGGATAAGTCAGCTCCCCGCCCCCCACCGGACGCACTCACAAAGCTCCCCTCCCGCCCCTGGCGCTGCGCGACTGTCCCCCACGTTCCCACCCCATGCTCGGCAAACACCCTGTGCCTCGGCGCACGCAGAGCCCCCGGCCACATTCGACCCTCGCTCCTCGCGCCCCCTCGCCACTACCCGACCTCAGCCAGCCGCACAAATCCTGCTGAAGACCCTGCGGCGCGGCGCAGGGCGCCCCCACCCTGCAGCTCCCCAGACGGCCATCCGGTGACCTCGCGCACCCCCCACGCCAACACAAAGCAATGACCCCGCGGACCCCGCATCGCCAACCCGCGCGCGCGCTCGGCCCCTGAACCTGCCTAGACTTCTCACCCGGCTCGGGATCCCAACCCCTCACGCCGCCCCCGCCCCAGGGCAGCGTCCCCGGTGCTCGGGCGCAAGCTGCTCACCTCGGCGCCCGTGCTCACTTCGGGGCCCTGGGTCTGGCGCTGCGACTTCGTGGCCAGGAGGCCCAGGTGGCCATGGGGGTCAGGGCGCGTCGGCCCGGCCGGCCCGCGGCCAGGCAGGACGGAGGGTGGGCCGCGGCGCCCCCTCCTCGCGCCGGCGCTCAGGCCGCGGGCAGGGCGGCCTGCTCCGCTCGCCTCTCGCGCTCCAAGTCGCCTGTCGGAGCCCAGGCGCTGGCGGGGGCGGCGCCCGGGGGCGCAGGGAGCAGGCGGCGCGGGGAGCGGGCCCTGGCCGCGCACCCGGCCGGGCCTGCCTGGTGTCCGCGGGTGCCGCGGGGAAATGCGATCCCCTCCGCACAGGAAGAGCGGGCGGGCGGGCGGGCGACGCGCGGGGGGAGCTGGAGAGCGAGAGCGCGAGGAAAAAAGTTCCCGGGCGGCCTGGCTGCGCTCGCTCGCGGACCCGAGCGCCAGGTGGGTCGTGTGCGCCCCAACAGCACCCCCTGGCGGTCCGCTCAACCCACTGCGCGACCCACCGCCCCACCTCACCCCCACCACCCCACCCGGGCCTAGAGGGAGGGGGCTTTGCCGTGGAGTCCTGAAGCAACCTTTAAACCACCCTCACGCCCGAAATCGGACCTAGGGACGCCGCGGGACAGGGGTCAGGGTACAGCTGAGAATTTGAACTCACATCCTACCCTCAGGAACCTACACTCTCGGGCCACTCCTCCATCAACCCACACCTGTGACCATTTCTTTACAGTTTGAGAAACATTCCATTTCAAACTTCCATGGGTCAATCATAATTTTCTTTATTTACTGGGCACCTGGGATCTTCTGGGCACTGAGGAATCAGTAGAACAGTGTGCTCCCTACTGTCATGGAGCTGGCATCCCAATGAGAAGAGACAGCCAACAAATGCTTAGACACATAAAGAAGATATTTTTAAACCGATTACGGGGATGCACACCTATAATCCCAGCGACTCAGAAGGCTGAGGCAGGAGGATGGCAAGTTTGAGGCAAGCATGGGCAACTTTGTGATACCCTGTCTCAAAAATTTAAAAAGGGGAGGAGGGCCAGGGAGGTATCTCAGGGGTAAAGTGCCCCTGGGTTCAATTCCCATACCAAAGAAAGAATTTTTAGAGAGCAGTAAGTGCTAAGAAGAAAATGAGCAGGTGAAGTGATGGATAAGGGCTACTTAGCTGGGAGAGGCCTGAGTGAAGAACTGAATAGCAGCAAGGAGCTGCTATGGGTAGAGCTTGGGGAAGAGAGTTCTTTGCAGAAGGAACAGCAAGAAGGTCCTGAGGCAGGAGTAGGTTTGGTGGTAAGTGGAAGTGTGAGAAGGCCAAGTGTAAGGGGACAAGAAGCAGAATTCAGTCCTTAATGGAACACAAAGGGCCTTCAGGGCTATAAAGGACCTGGTATGAAATTGGTTACAATCTGGTGCCATGGGAAGGAAGCCATTGGCAGGTTTTAAGCAGAGGACTGTTGAATGAGTTCAGGAATGAACTTATTAACTTATAGATCCCCTGAGCCATTGCTACTCCAATGCTTCTATTCATGTCAGCTCAAGTGGAGCCCACTGCGACCTGCATGGAAAGTCTCACACCACAACCAGCCTGTGGGGCAGACTTGATCAACAGCCCCATAGAAAGCCTATTCCATTTGTCCTTTGGGTCAGGGTAAGGGTGGAGGCATCAGAGCTCCCAGGTTACTGGGACAAGTCTCAGACCTCAGTTATCTCATCTTATGGATGAGGAAACTGAGGTGTGGATTGGAAAAAGCCACCCGTCTACGTTCTCAAGTCATAGTAACAGAGTCACAGCTCTCCACCAGGCTCAGCCACCCATGTTCCACAGAGATCACAATGTGAATTGTGTTGCTTTAAGCACACATTCTGGGGAAGACAGATCTGGTTTAAATAAATCTAGCTGCTTTATGCCCACCTGGGTGATAGTAGGAACTCACATTGTTGCTCAGGTTGGTCTCAAACTCCTGGGCTCAAGCAATCCTTCTGCCTCAACCTCTTGAGTGCCTGGGACTACAAGCTAGCTTGCTTGCCTGCCTGCCTGCTTTCTTTCTTTCTTTCTTTCTTTCTTTCTTTCTTTCTTTCTTTCTTTCTTTTTCACTGGGGATCAAATCCAGGACTTTGCACAAGCAAGCACTCTACCACCTTTTTAAAATGTATGTTTTTCATTTCTCAGCTTCAAATGCCCAAATTGAAGATGCCAGCTCCTATCCTCAGGGCTCATTTAAAATGAGGATCATATAGCCCCATGTGATGGTGCATGCCTGTAATCTCAGCAACACTGGTGGTTGAGGCAAGGGGATCATCAATTTCAGGCCAGCCTGGGTGACTTAGTGAGACACTGTCTCAAGAAAAAATAAAAAGAACAGGGGATGTGACTCAGTAGTAGAGTGCACCTGATACAGGGGCGGGGTGAAGGTAGTCACACACTGCCTGGCCTCTTTGAGTGCCACAGCTCAGGCCCTATTCAAGGAAGCATTCCTGGATAAGCATTTCTAGATGTCAGCAAAGGATGTGGAGGAGGTGGTATTTGAACCAAGCCTCCAAGGGTGGCAGGGAAGGGAGCACCAAGTTCAGAAGAATGTCCCGAAGAGCAAAATCTCATGTGCAAAGGAGAAAGGGACATGAAGGAAAATGAAAAAAGAGATGTGTGGGGTCAAAGTATTAACAATTGCCATGTTTAAGTACCTACTGAGTGCCAGGTGTTTCTCATGTATATAGGTTTTCTAAGGATGCTGAACAAATCACAAATTTAGTGGATTCAAACATCATAAATTTGTTCTTGGCAATTTTGGGGGTCTGAATTCTGCAACTAACTTCACTGGACTTCAATCTAGATGTTGGTAGGGCTGGATTATTCTAGAGTCTCTGGTGAAAATCTTGCCTTGCTTTTTCTTGCTCCTGGAGGCTGCCTGTATTTCTTGGTTCATGACCCCTTGGTGACCTCCAGAAACAAGAAAAGGCAGGAAAACAAATGTGTCCCTTGTCACAGCTTCTGCTTCCTCCCTTGGTCTTTTTGCGTCCTCTCATAAGAGCCCTTTGATTATATTCCAGGCCACCTGGATAATCCAGCATAATCCACCCATCTCAAGAAGATCCTTAATTTAATCACATTTACAAGGACCCACTCCCCTTTTTTTGTCACATAAGGGAACAGGTTCCAGGGGCTAGGAACTAGATACCTTCTGTTGTTTTTGTTTGTTTCACTTAGTTTAGTTGTAGTACCAGGGATTGAACCCAGGGATTCTCTTCCTTAACTACATTCCCAGTCCTTTAAAAAAATTTTTTTTTGTTTTTGTTTTTTGGACTCAGTCTTGCTAAATTGCAGAGGATGTGGAGGCCACACAAATGCATATCTGGTCTTAGGGATCCCTGGGGGAAGGGGAATCAGTCTTAAATGAACTTGCAATCCTTCTGCCTCAGCCTCCCAAGTAACTGAAGCTGGATATCTTTGTGAGCCTACCACATTCTGCATTCTCTGATTCCTCCCTCATCACAACCCATTTCACAGGCCCAAGGGGGCTTGGTAGCACATACTTGTAGTTCCAACTATTTGGGAAACTGAGGCAGTAGGATCAGAGCAAGGATCTCAAAACAAAAAAGCCCAGTGTGGTGGTGCATGCCTGTAATCCCAGCAATTTGGGAGGCTGAGGCAGGAGGATCAGAGCCAGCTTCAGCAATTTAGTGAGGCCCTAAGCAATTTAGTGAGATCCTGTTTCAAAAGATAAGAAAAAGGGGTCTGGTGGTGTGGCTCAGTGCCCCTGGGTTCAATTCCTGGTACAAAAAAAAAAAAAAAAAGAAAAAAAAGAAAGAAAGAAAAAGAGGCTGAGAGAGCTGAAGGACTCATCCAAAGTCACACAGTAGGTGAGTTTATTCCCCCATTCATGTATGTTTATGGAGTTCCCACTGCAGGACTTGCAGTGTGAAAGTTACCTGTGCGAAGTGCCATAGTGCATAGGCACTCAGAGGAGGTGATCTGGGGGCTGAGCTCTTAAGAATGATTTTCGGGGCTGGGGAGATAGCTCAGTCGGTAGAGTGCTTGCCTTGCAAGCACAAGGCCCTGGGTTCGATCCCCAGCACCCAAAAAACAAAACAAAACAAACAAACAAAAAAAAAAAAAACAAACAAAAAAAAAAAAACAAAAAAAGAATGATTTTCCCCTGCTTGCTTTGGCCAGGGTGGGGAGGTTTGCAGAACGGCTTCTGAATGAAAGACAGAGCAGGGTGGCCATGGACCTAACCATCTGAGACTGCTTTCAATGATGTTGACTGAGGATGGGGCGGGCTTCTTGGAAGAGAACCAGGAACTTATCAGGGATCACTGTCAGCAGAGCTGGCCCCAGGAGACTTCTGCTGCTGAGAACCTGCTTGTCATCCTTAGTTGGATGCAGGTAGGAGGACGAGTGGGGGTGGGCTCACAGTGTAGCACAGAAGCCCCATAAAGATAATAAAGACAGCATCTGAGCAAAGGTCTCAAACTTGCAGACCAAAGGTCGAATCCAGGCTGCTCTTGTGTTGTGTCACGTTTTGCGGTGCTAAGGATGGGACCCAGGGCTTCCAGAGCATTTTAGGCAAGTGCTCTACCACTGAGCTACAACCCCAGTTCCCTGGGTTTATTTTGATTGGAAAGCAGAACAAAAAGTGAAAACCTTGGCCAGGTGCAGGGATGCCTATAATTCCAGTAACTCAGGAGGCCAGAGGCCAGAGGATCGAAGCCTGGGCAATGTAGTGAGACCCTGTCTCAAAATAAAAAATAAAAAGGACTGGGAATATAGCTCAGTGGTAAAACTGGGTTTACAACCTGAATTCAATCCCCAGTATCAAAAAAGGAAAAGAAGTGCAAAAACTTTGGAGTCGAAACACCTTCAAGGAATATAAATACTTGGGGCCCCTACCTCTACCTATTGTTTCAGACCCTCATTTAAGACTGATTCCCCTTCCCCCAGGGATCCCTAAGACCAGATATGCATTTGTGTGGCCTTGAACTTCCTCTCTGTTTTCATATAGGTCAAAAGGAGGTAATGTTTCCTGCCTGAAGGGGAGAGAGAGACAGGTGTCAGCTGGAAAGGAAGAGGATCTTGCAAGGATAGGGACTAGATTTATCACTGACTGCTCAGTTGAATGCAAAGGGCAAGTAGTACTTCTCCAAGCCAGTTTCCTCACTAGGCAGACATTCCTGCTATAGCAGCCCCCTTGTTCAGACGAGGACAGAGATGCAGGGAGGTAAACTAACTTGCCCAAGATCACACACTTGAGTCTGGAAAAATGGTGCATGTCTAATCCCAGCTACTGGGGAGACTGAGGCAGTAGGATCCCAAGGTCAGTCTGGGTAACTTCGGGAGATCCTGACTCGAAAATAAAAACGGCTAGAAATGTAACTCGGGTTAGAGCACATGCAAGGCTCTGAGTTCAATCCCCAGCATCAAAGGAAAAAAATTAAAAATATCACACACTTGTACCTGGAACCTACGTTGTTACCCATGCTGCTGTCACCTTCCCCTGAGACAAAAGCTCCTGGATGGAGGCTTTGGACTGCTCCTTATAGTCCTGGCAGAATGAGCGATGTGTAGGAGGACTTCCATTAACAAGCTTGTAGCCAGCACTTATTTGGCACCTACTATGTGCATTTCAATCTTATTGCCTCCATTTTGCAGAGGAGAAAATAGAGGCTCAGAGAGGGGAAGCATCCCTCCCAGAATTGGTTGCCTCTGTGCACAAAGCTGCCAGACTCTACTTAGTCAATTACAGAGGGAGGAGATGAAAATCAGAATGACACTCTTTTCCTATCTCTGAAACTTGCCCAAAGCATGGCCTAGGTGCCTCCCCTACCCTCCCTGAGCCTCTGGTTTCTAACTTGGGGAGTTAGCAATGCCTATTCTTGGGTTGTTTAAAAACACTTCAACATTGTAGTGTAATTGTTTGCAGTCCTGGGGATTGGACCCAGGGTCACCATCCCACTGAGCTACCTCCCCAACCCTTTTTATTTTTTATTCTGAGACAGGGTCTTGTTATGTTGACCAGGCTGGCCTCAAACTTGCAATCCTCCTGGCTCAGTTTCTCAAATCGCTGGGATTACAGGTGTATGTCACAGTACCTTGAAACTCTGTACAGTTCTGTAAGGCCAACCATACCTGCTTCCTTCCCCTCAAATTGGATTTTGTCACTCTTAGATGAGGGCCAGTGTGACCAGAGCCATTTCTTCCAAAGGACTGTGAATGCTCAGAGCCCTGCAGCAGGAAAGCACAGCTGGGGAAAAGGGATAGTGGCAGCTCATTTCAGGGGTGGGGGCAGTGATGAGGGAGCCAAGCAAGAAGATCCCCTTGGACCTATGACCCACCAGGCCTCTGACCTCCAACAGAGAGAAGAGAGTGAGAGAAGAGGGTGAGCAGGTGACTGACGGTCCTGCTTTGCTCCAGGTAAGTTTGAGCAACAGAGAGTGAGGTGGGGATTCTGTCCAGTTCCAGGGATGCCCATAAGGCGTCCCATACCAGGGGGCCCAGGATCAGATAGGCAACACTAGGATCCTCCAGGGCCCACTCACCTACACATCCATAAATCCACTCCTTTGTTGTTTATTTACTTATTTGTGCTTAGAATTAAACCCGGAGTCTCACACGTGCTAGGCAAGAGCTCTACCAGTGAGCTACACATCCAGCCCTACCCATATTTTGAGACAATCCCTGCTCTAGATCCTGAATCTTTAGCAATAAGGTGATGCAGACACAATTACCCAGCACCAGTCTGGCAAGTGAGACAGACATCAAACCCTCTCTGGAGGGGGTCTCATTATTCCAAGAAAAAGATCATTTTGAGCCAGGTGTGGTGGTATGTGCTTGTAGTCCCAGTCACTCAGGAAGGTGAGACAGGAGGAGCTCCTGAGCCCCAGGAATTTGAGGCTGGCCTGGGCAACATAGCCAGACTCCATCTCAAAATAAAACAGACAAAACAAAAATCAAAGGCCACTCTGACCACAAAGACCCTTGCCCAACACTTCTTAGTCATAGGGATGGAGGTTAATTCAACTTTTGCTTTGAAAAATGATATTAAAGCTCATTTATATATATATATGTTTTCCTTTAAGCAACAAAATTTAGGTTCATGTGTTAATTTTTAGATTCATGTGCTGATACTTAGAATGTAAAAGTTGTTTTTCCCACAAAATTGCCTGATGATCCTTACTAGGCCCTGGCAGGTCCTAACTTAACCCAAAACCTTCATCATATCCTCCTGGGTTCTTTGAGCCACTATGAGTTCTATGACATTCAAATCATTTCCTTTTTTTTTTCATCCTGTGTGTGTGTATGTGTGTGTGTTACTGCAAATGGAACCCAGGGTGCTCTACACTGAGCTATGCCCCCAGCCCTTTTTACATTTTTGTCTTGAGACAAAGTCTTACTAAGCTGCCTAGGCTGGCCTTGAACTTGTGATCTTCCTGCCTCAGCCTTCCAACTTGATTGGATTCCAGGTGTGTGCCACTATGGCAGGCTCAAACTTCACGGATTTCTGCAACTTTGGCAAGACTTGAAGATTTGCTTTACCAGTAAGTGATTTGCATAAACAAGGCTGACAGAAAGGAAACTGATGGGAAAGATACTGGTGCTGAGGGAGTTGAGGGATGGTTGAGTGGGGACTAAGTTTGTAAGTGGCCAGAAAAATAGAAAACATGTTCATGTTTTAACAACATTTGCTTCCATCTCAGATAACAAATGCCCAGCTATGGGGACCCTGATGATCAGGATTAACTGTATTGGTTCAGGAGATCTTACATTTGGAATTACATTAGGGAAGATAAAATTCCATCTTGTTTAAGCCAGTGTTCTTGTGGATCTCTGTTACCTTTATCCTACCTAATACAACTACTCTTCTGGTGGTAATTACCCACTGATTTTCCTAGGCGATCCTTTCCTCCCACTTTCAGTTGGTTCAGGGTGGGTTGATCCTTACCTCTGGGACACAGAGATCATCATATGACTAGTTTGGTCAGTCAGAGGTGCTTCCATTTTCCTGGCCACAGTGATTGGTTTAGGGATAGCCAACATGACCCAAGACTTCTGGGAGTTTTGCTGGAACCATTGAGCTTTGCTGGAACATCCAAGAGTTAGATGGTCAGCTGTGGATCTGAGAATAAAGCAACATGGAGGAAAGTAGCATTGAGAGATACATAGAGATATCCTTCTGGGCACCTGGGTTCAGCTATGCCTGAAGTTCAAACCCCCCCCCCCGGACTTTCAGTTATACAAGTCCATGAATTCACCTTTTATGTAAACCAGCTTGCTTTGGTTTTCTGTAGCTTGCCCCAAAGAGAACTGAGGCCATTTTACCTGGAGAAGAAAAATTTGGTAGAGCAGGGGGTAGTGTTCAGTAGTAGAGTGCTTGCCTTGCATGCCCAGGGCCTTGGGTTTGATCCATAGCACCACCACCAAAACAAAGCAAAACCACTAATTAATTCATTAATTTTAAAAAATTGGAATGAAGGGAAGAGGATTATGACCACTGTCTTCAAAGATCTAAATGACTTAGCTGGGCTACCTCAAGAGAGGCAGCAAAGTAAACTCCCCATCTCTGGGGGCTCCTCCGTCTCCTCCTCCCCCTCCTCCCCTGCCCCTCCCTCCCCTCTCCTGATCCTGGAGATGGAACCCCAGATTTTTTGTTATTACCAGTAGCAAAAATAAAAGCATTCCTGCCCTCAGGTAATTTGCTACCAAAAGCAAGACAGACTTATGAAGAATAAATGACTCTCAAAGGAATGTAAGGTGCTTCTGGGTACGTTGCCAAGGAAGCCAGGCCTTCACCTGAGAGGTCTGGGAGGCATCTGGGAGGAGTCCACCTGAGCTGAGCCTGCAAGGGTGTCCAGGGAACAGCCAGACCGAACAGTGAGGGAAAGGCATGTTGGACAGAGGGATCAGTATGTGGGAATGCTCAGAGGAGTTGGAGTGAGAGATCTGTAATCATTCTGCAGGGATGGATCAAGGAAGGGTGTCTGTGAGCCAGGCGAGATTTGAGGGCATCAAGGAATGGTAGCAAACCAACCAGTGATTGTCTGGAAGGGAACAGTTGACTTAGGTGGCTGTGAGAGGAGTAGATGGCAGGGAGCTGGGTTTGAGATCCACAGCAAGGAGACCAGATCCAGAGGACTAGAATGGTGGTTGGGGAAGGATCCAAAGGTAAAATCAAAAAGATCTCAGTGGGCTGGGGAGATAGCTCAGTCGGTAGAGTGCTTGCCTTGCAAGCATGAGGCCCTGGGTACGATCCCGAGCACCCCCCCCAAAAAAAAAGGAAGATCTCAGAGGGTGCACAGAGGCCTTCCAAGGAGTCAAGGAGTGACAACTTCCTGCAGAAGTAGAGGAGTGGGCCCACTTCCCAAGACAACAGTGATAATGACAACAACTGCTAGTGCTAAAATTGAGCATTCACTACATGCCAAGGAATGTAGAAAGAGCTTGAGAGGCCTTATCCAGTATTCATCATGACCTCTTCACAGGTGGGGGTGGGCAGAGGCAGCACAGAGCCTGGGCACTGGGAGGTGGGAGAGGCCGGAGAGGCCAGGGGACTCAGGAAGAGGGGGTGTGAAACTGCCTTTGGATAAGCAAGATGAAAAGCTGTTTGGGGATTGCTTTTGTAATACTTTTCTATTATTAACAAAAGAAGGAAAGAAAATACATGTTTTATTAGTAGCTAAGCACTTTTATTTTCAACACTGGTAATAAAAAAAAAGCTGTAGGGCCCCAAAGTATGGCAATTCTAACCCTCTGTTTAGAAAAGACCTCTGCAGCATGTTTCCCTTAGGACCATGCTCATGGAGTGAAGGCTTGAAGACCAGCGAGGGACAGCCGGGGAGGGTTTGTGGCCAGGAGCTCTGCTGTACAGGGAGGTTTTATTCCTGAGCTGACAATGGTGGATGCAGGTCTGATCACAGAATCCTTTTATGTATCTTCTTTTCTTTTCTTTTCTTTTCTTTTCTCTTGTCTTCTTTTCTTTCTTCTTCTTTTTCTTTCTTTTATTCCTGATCCTGAACCCAGGACCTTGCACAGGCTGACAACTGGTCTTCCATTTTGTACTTTCTGGTATGTCTTGGCAAATCATTTTTGCACAACAAATTTTCAGTTAGTACCACCTATTTTTCTTTCTTTCTGTTTTTTGTTTGTTTGTTTTTTGCTTTTGCAGTGCTGGAATGGAACCCAGGACCTCATACATGCTGGGCCAGTGCCCCATTGCTGAGCCATCCCCCAACCCTGTACCACTTACTTTCCCAGAGTTTTGCTCTTCCAAGGCTTTCCAGTGAGGTCTTAGAAAGGGGGGGGGTCCCATTTCCCTGACAGGAATTGAGGCTTGGGCAGGATGAATGTTCCCTGTGACTCCAATTACCCCAGACTTTAGAGCTGAAAACAACACACATTTACTCTTACAGTTCTGGAGGTCCCGGGTCCAAGTGCAGGCTTGGGCAGTGCTGGTTTCACTGGAGGCTCTGGGGGAGAATCCCTGACTCTGTTTTTCACAGACTCCATTGCCCTTGCGTTCCTCACCTCCTGGCCTCCTTTTATTCTCATCGCACTCCTCTTCTGTGTCAAATCTCCCTCTGTTCTCCTCTTATGAGGACCCTTAAGCTTGCACTGAGGACGCTGTTTTAGTTAGTTTTTGTATTTCTATGATTAAAATACCTGACAAGAACAACTTAGAGAAGGAAAAAATTATTTGGGGCTCGCAGTTTGAGAGGTCTCAGTCAACTGAAGGCCAGTCCTTTGCTCTGGACCCAAAATGAGGCTGCACTTCACACAGGAAGGGCAGAGTGGAGGAAAGCTATGGGAAGAAAGAGAAAAGGGGTCAGAGGAAGAAACCTTCAGGGCACTCCCACAGTGACCCGCCTCCCCCAACCACACCCACCTGCCTACAGTTACCACGCAGTCAGTCATTCAAACTAGGATGACAGATGAGGTTTCAATTCTCATAATCATATCATTTCACCTCTGAATACTTCTGCATTAACAGGAGCTTTTGGGGGACATTCATGTCCACACCATAACAAGCCCCCTGGAAAACCCAGGATAATCTCTTCATTTAAATATACCTGCAACATCCTTTTTGCCAGTTAAGAGAACATTGACAGGTTCCTGGATGAGGAGACCCAGGAGGCCATTGTGCAGCTGCTTCAGAGGGTAGAGGTGGCAGAGCAGAGATTCAGGCCCAGGGATGTGACTTCAAATCTGGTGCCAGAGGGCTCCCTGTCCAGTAACTTCCCAGACAGGCTGACAGTGGGTAAGACCTTCAAGGCACAAGGTAGAGGGTAGCCCCAGCCCCAGGCAGGAAACAAAGGGTACTGTGGGACAGAAGTCCAACAACAGATTGTGGATGGAGGGAGGGCACAGGGGACTTGGACCCCTTGGAGCATTGCTGTCCATGGCCAGCACACAGGAGGCCATGATCATGGCCTGGTGGCTCCATGGAGGGTAGGTGTGCATCTGCTCCTCCACTCCCTCCCCACCCCTGCACTCCCTCAAAGAACAAAGCAGAAAAGGAGGCTGGTGGGTCACTAGGAACCTGCTGATTGTCCTTCCTGTGGACGTAGTGTTTAGAAGGTTCCAGGCAATGGGACTGACTATTCATGTCTGTTTCTCATTTAATCTTTATGCCTACAAACCTTCATATACCCATTCTATAAATATAACAAATACAATACTATAAATACTATTATACTATACATATAACAAATAAATACAAATATACTATAAATATAATAAATAAGTACAATAAATATAGACCTAATAAATCACAGACTGAGGTTTACTAACAATGACCAGTATTTCTTGAGCGTTGGTCATAGGCCAAGCCCTCTGCCCTATGATCTGTTATTGACAGGTAGGGGGGGTACTGTCACCAGTCTCTAAAGGAGAAAGTGTGATAGCACAAGTGAGTAACCCCTGAACACCGAGGACACCTGGGGAAGAGGCTGGCATTGGACAGCTGCAGGTGACGGGGAAGTGGAGGGCCGGCAAGATTGCTGGGAGCTGCTGGGGTCTGAGAGGACCTGGGCCACCCTCTCTTAGTCTAGAACCAGCCACTGGCTACCAGCAGATAGGTACACAGACTATGTCCCTCCCCGCCGCAGGGGTGGGCAGAGAATGCTGGTTGGAGCATGTGGGGTAGGGGTGGGGAGGGAGCGGGGACGGGAAACAAGGCGTGGGGTATGGGTTGGGGAGGAGATGGGGAAATGGGGGCCAGGAGAAGGAGGAGGGTGGGGAGGGGATTGAAAATAGGGAGGGGGAGGGGGAGGGGAAGGTGGGGAGGGGAAGGAGTGAGGCAGTGAGGACTGGGAGGGTCACCATAGTAACAGGAGCCGGCTCTGTTCTGAGGCCTGAGTCTGAGCTGCCACCGGGGAAGGAGATAAAAGGTTTTCTATCGATCCCTGTCGGGAGAGTCATCAGTGATAAGCTGGCTGGAGGGGAGGGCTGGAGGGGGGTGCATGGCAGCTGTTCACTGCATGTGCTCTGGGAGCACCATGGACTGGGTCAAGCTATTTGGAGGTGACCACAAGCCAGGGTGGGGCTGGGCAGGGCGCCTCGTCCATCTGCTTCTGTTCTAATGGTGTATCTGGCTCAGTATCCTGCCTCAGTCTCCCTATCTGCTTCATAGGGTGGTTGCCCCGGGGCTGTGATGAGTTAGGGGAGGGGAGACAGGAGGGAGAGGGGACCTGGGGTCCAGCTGGACAGGTGCCCTGTGGCTGGCTATTTGGAGACCATGATACTCTCAGTTTCCTGCCCTTGAAGGCTGGGCCACAAGCTTGTTCAGTCTCTGGAGAAATGGTGAGATTTGCTCTCTGGGCCTGTCTGGGGCATCAGCAGCCACAGTTGGGGTTTAGGTTGCAGCTTCCAAAGAAGACATATACTCCAGCTGCCCAAGCACCCAGGGCCAGACCTGTTGTCCAAGGCCAGGCCAAGGGCACCTTCAGCCCTCACCCGTGACGTGTGTGTTCAAACGTGGCTGTGCACATGCCCCGCTGGGCCTCAATGTCCTGGGTGGATAGGCAGACAAGGGCCATCTACTTCCCTGCACATCACTATTTGCTCCCTGTGTCTACGACTGTGTCTCAAAACACTCCTTCATTCTTTAGACTTTTGCTCTGAGGGGGTCTCAGAATGTTATTGGAGTCTATCCTGGGACCACTCAAAGAAGAAACCTGCCCAACAGGAGAGAGACCGGCCCTCACTCCCAAGTCACCTCCTTCCAGAATCCAGAAGGAATTCCACTGGTCCATTCAACTCTCAGAATCTACCTAACCTCCTTTTCCATTTCCCCAAGTCCTATCCATCCTCCAAGACTAACTCACATGATAATGCACCAAGAATAGATGCATGTTTGGTCAGCTAGAGTGATCCCGCTTCTGCCACATTTTGCTGTGTGACTTTGTGCAGTCACTTAACCTCTCTGAACAGCGACTTTTTCCCCTCTGTAGCTTGCAGTTGATACCACCAGCTCTGTGAATTCATCCAGAGGTAAGCTGCATAGAAGACTTTGCCTTGACCTCTATGAGCCTCAATTTCCTACTTTTTTTTTTTTTTCCTTGCGGTACTGGGGATCGAACTCAGGGCCTTGTGCTTATGAGGCAAGCACTCTACCAGCTAAGCTATTTTCCCAGCCCAGCCTCAATTTCCTAATGCATCAAAGAGGTCTAGTGGAAGGGTAGAATGAGAAGCTCTTTGTGGGGGCCCCACTCAGTCCTGGCTCTTGGTACTGCTTTCCTTCCTTCCTTCTCTCTGGAATTCTCCCTGGTTTCCTGTGTCTCCACTCTGCTGCTCTGAGAGACTCACCACTTTGAGAAGCTCTCATTAGCTAGTGAACACAGGTTTACAAGGCCCATGATATCAGGTTGATGGGGTCTCTGAGGTCTGTTACTGTATATGCCCCACTTGGTCACCTGGTCAGTCACAGTCAGAGCAAACTTTGAGAGCTGACCTCAGAGGGTCCGGGGCTGCAGCTCAGATTTCATGTGTGACTCATTGCAGTAGGCTGAAAAAATACCCTGGAGACATCTACATCCTGATCCCTGGAGTCTGTTAGTGTCCCTTTATACAGCAAAAAGGGCCTTGCAGATGTGATTCAGTTTAGAATCTTGAGATGGGGAGATTGTTCTGGTTGTCTGGAGGCTCCCTAAAGACCATCATGTGTCCTTCTAAGAGACAGGCAGGGGCTGGGGATGTGGTTCAGTGGAAGAGCAGGGGCTTAGCATGCTTGAGTTCCTGGGTTCCCGAAAAAGAAAAAAGAGAGACAGACAGAGACTTGATACACACGAAGACTATGTTGCCACCAAAGCAGAGGTTTACTAGGCAGCCATGAGAACCTGGAGGAATCCCAGCATGGATTCCCCTCCAGAGGAAGGTCGCCCTGCAGATGCCTGGATTTCAGCTCAGTGACACTGATCTTGGACTTCTGGTCTCTGGCACTGTGGGAGAATAAATTTCTGCTGTTTTAAGTCAATGAATGTGTAGCTATTTGTTAGCAGCCACAGGAAACTTATAATATATACACCTGTTATTAAATCCAGGTTTGGAGGCTCATTCATGGAAAAATCAGTGTTGGAGAGTCGAGTGTTGGGAGGAAAGAAAGGCTTTGTTCAGTGGTCAAAGAATGAGAAGAGGGAGCTCTGCTCACAGATCAGCTTCTCTACTCCAGGAGACTGAGGGGTTACGGATATGGGACAAGGATGGGTTAATAAAGGAGAGGAATATTCGTGTCTTTTCTGGGAATAGGTGAAGATCTTCTGGGAACGTGGGTGCACCTTTTCTCTCTTCTTTTGTGTTCTGGTGTTTCTGGTCATGCTGGCTGGCAGCTCTCTTAGACTTGAATGGTGGGGAGAGAGAGAGACACCAGGCGAGGCTTGGTCAAGTTAGCCCTATATTACAGTTTGGGACAAAACACATCTCAAACAATCAACATGTCGACATGCAGTGCTGAGTAGAACCTGACCCAGCAGTTTTGGCAGCAAAGGAGACAGACACAATATGAAGACAGAGATGTCAAGCCTCTTCATCCTGTTCTCTTGCCCACTGGATGTCTTCAGGCCCAAGCAAAGAGTCAGTGTTTTCAGTGAAAGTGACCTTCAGGTCCCCAAAGAGTAATCCAGGCAGTCATCCCCATCATAACATCATAAGGTGTGATCAACAGCAAAACCCATGGGGGCCTAATAATGTATTATCCAGCTCTATGACCTTCAAAATTAGTGATGTTAAAGTAAATTAAAAGCAGGGGAAGCTAAAGGGTTTATTTAGGTTTTTCCTGTAACATGCCCATATTTTAGGATTTCTGGGCTATTGCCCCCGGCCCTCCCAGAGCTGGGATGTGAGTGGGTAGATGCAGTGGCAGGCCAGTAGGGATCTAGGAGTGGTGGGTGACAGGATAGGTAGAGAGGAAGGAAGTGACTGGGGTCTTGGGGTCCAGACCACACTGTTGTTTGGAGCTGCTAGAACTGGGAACTCAGGAGGAGTGAATCCACAGGGTAGGTGGTAGCCCCTGCGTCCCCCACACACTGGCATGTATAGGGGTAGGTTTGGGCATGTGTGCATGGGTTATGGGGTGCAGAGGTGGAAACCAGGTGCATGCACACCTGGTATGGACCCAGTCAGAAAACCTGGGTGTGCCAGAAATAGCTGGCTCTTTAATTTCTTTAAATCAACTTACACCCTATTCTAAACAAGCTCCCATTCTTCCTGGTGGGAAATTTTATCTCAGCCGTAATTCAAGCCCTCTTTCCTCCCTAGAGTGATGCAAAGGTCCTGGAGCTGCTCTGAGCCCAGCCACCACCTCTGCCAAGGCTGCGGAGCAGGACAGGTGATTGTTCCTGGCTGGAGAGACCAGCAGGATTCCCCTAGAGAGGAAATGCAAGGGGCCAGGTTACCTGCTTGGAACCAAAGTATGGAGCAGGAGTGGGTAAGAAGGAGGACTAAACTGAAATTAACATACAGTACTTATCTAGAATCCAGACCTCTGCCACTCACTATGGTTACCATTAGTTATGTGGGACTGTTTATATCCAATTAATTAAGGTGAAATAAAAATAAAAAATTTAGAGATGTTAGTCACGTTTCTAAAGTTCAGGAGCCACGTGTTGCTACTGTGTGGGAGATTATAGAAAGTTCTCTGGGCTGTGCTGCCTAAGAGTATCCTACCACTGATCTGTGTACTGCCCTTCAGGATAGGGTAAGCGGCTCATTTTACAGATGAGCCATCAAGGGCCAGACACAAAGAGTGGCTTATCCAAGGCCATTCACAGGAGCAGGGACCTTCAAACTCCACAGACAGCAGTTCCTGGGGTTGCCTGGCAGGGAAGGCACTTGTCTTGCTTTCTGCTAAGCAAATACACTTCTGCATCTTTGGGGAAAAACTGACTTTGAAACAGTCCTATCCCGAGTCAGAGGTGCCCCGGAACTCAGCACATCAAGGGGCTGTGTGCCTCCAACCCTGCCTTGGGCACCACACTGCTCCTTAATTTCCCCATTCACAGGATGGAGGTTGTGACTGCTGTAGGGTCTGCCAGTGGAAATCCATAAGTTAAAACTTGTGAAGTGCTTAGCACACACCTCGTGCATGAGAAAGCTAACAGTGTTTGAGTTTCAGAAATGGTGGTGCTCAGCTGAGAGGAACAAACACCACGCTGCCTCAGAGGGACAGTCAATGCCTGCAATCTCTCCCAGACTTCCAGGTTGGGACACACTTAGATTGAGACCCCCAGCATCACTTGAACTTGCTTTTGGAAGACACTATGCTGGTATCATGCAAGCCAGGAGCTGTGAGGGTTACCCTAAGCCAGGGCAAGCTGATTTGAGAATAAAGAGAACCCAGAGGAAAGGGAAGCCCAGACAAAGATTCCTAGGCTATCTGAGAGCTGTTCCTGAAGCCAGTTACTTTCCAATTTGGTTTGCATATATATAGATGTGTATATGTCATATACACATCTGTATATATCATATATATATATATATGTGTGTGTATATATATATATATATATATATATATATATATATATATATACACACACACACAACCCTCCACTGCCCCACCCTGGTATTGGGGATTTACCACAGGGGTACTCTACCATTGAGCTACATCCCCAACCCATTGATTGATTGATTGATTGATTGGTACTGGGGATTGAACCCAGGGGCACTTAACCACTGAGTCACATCCACTTTTTATATATATTTTTTTCATATATAGGGTCTCACTAAGTTGCTGAGGCTGACTTTGAACTTGTGATCCTCCTGCCTCAGTCACTGGAGCCACTGGGATTATAGGCCTGAGCCACTGTACCCAGCCTAAGGCTGATTTTGAACTTATCTCTTACCTCTTGCCTTAGCATCCTGAGTAGCTGGAATTACAGCATGCACACTGCTCTCTCTATATGTATCACAAAGATGAGTGCAGGGCTATCTGGTCCATCCTCCCCACCCCATCCCAGGTGTTTGGTCCTTCTCCATAATGCTGACAGCCTTCATTTGAATGCCACTCACATGGGGATCTCTCTACCCACCGTGGGAGTGTCACAGTGCAGAACCAACTCATGCAAGAACTGATACTTGGTTGCTTCTGCCTGGAAAGGAAGTGCGCAGAGCGATGAGACAAGAGGAAGATAAGGCTGCTCCTGAATGAGCCAGCCTAGCTCAGATGCAGGGCAAAGTAGGGGAAAGAGTCCTTCATGGTCCAGCAGACCCAGACCCAGATTCGAATTTCAGCCCTGCTGATGCCTTACTGTGGGACCCTGAGAAAGATAAGAGACTTATCTTTATTCAGTCTCAGTTTCATCATCTGTAAAATGGGTTCCCTGGCAGCACTCATCTGGCAAGAACATCATGAGGACTGAGCAGGAAAACAGGTATGAAGTTCTGGGCACACAGCAGACATGTGGGTGCTCCATATACAACTGAGAGGGTCAGCTCTGTGCCCACTGAGGCTGGCACTGGAGGTCTGTGTGGAGACCCGGCTGCCACTGCTCAGTGGAGGGTCTGCTGCAGTTGTGACACACAGCCTAGCTCCAACCCTCCCTCTGACCGGCTGTGTTCACAGTTGGAGATGCAGGAGCTGTCTGTTGTCATGGCAATACAGGCCTATTGGAGTCCTGGGCCCATTAGTCCCCGAGGCCTGACACTGAGGAGGTGTGTTGGTGTGTAGGGTACATGACTGGCCTACATGCTTGTGTGTGGGTGTGCATGTGTAAATGGAATTCCTGAGTGAGCTAGGCCATATGATTGTGTGTGTGTGTCTGTGAGTGTGTGTGAATTTCCAGTTGTGTTAGGCTGTGTGCTTGTTCTGGAGTGTGTGAACAGAATCTCTGACTATTCAAGGCTGGCTGAGCCTACGTTGTGGGCATCTCTCTGTGCATGTGGCGTTTGAGTTGTGGTCTGTGTGTTTGTGGGGTGCCTGCGTGATGTGGCTCTGTGTGCCGGCCCCAGGCAGAGTGGGCAGGAGGGGGCTCAGAGAGAGGGGTACAGGCTCCAGCATCTGTTGCTCTGACTGTGTGGCCTTGGGTGGATCACTGCACCGTTGTGCACCTTGGTTTTCTCCTCTGTGAACACAGCAGGTTGTGAAGGACAACCACACTTGATCAAAAGATCAAGATTTAGTCCTTCTCTGAGTCCAGCAGTTATTCATTCAATGCATATTTGTTGAGGGCCAACTATGTGTCAGGCTCTGGGGATGCAGCTGTGAACAGTTTCCTCCCTTGAGGATCTTCAGTCTGGTGAGAGTCAATGTTTAAGTAAGTAAATAAAACCCAAGAGAAGCTGGGTGGATGCTGTGAGAAAGAACGAAATAAGGGCATAGGGCTGGCAGTGTAACTCAGTGGTAGAGTGCTTGCCTAGCATGTGTAAGACCCTGGGTTCCATCACTAGCATTGTGGGGGGGAAAAGGTACAGAACAATGAGGTGAATTATGAGGCAAGAGTTGTCAGGGAGGTGATCTTGAGCAGAGAAATGAAGGAAGGAGATTACACACAGAGGATAGCAAGTGCAAAGGCCCTGAGGTGGGTCAAATTTGTGAATCTGGCACAGCAAAGAGACCATGTGTTGGAGCATGTGATGGGCATGGCCCCCACAGTTTGCAGATGAGATGCAGGGAGCCATGCATAGGTACCCCAGCACGTAGATGATGGAGTTGGGCTTCACAACCAGGTTTCTGCACTTTCTCTTTGCACTGAATTGAGAAGGGAGTGGGTGGGGTGAGGAACAAGAGAAGAGAGCCTTCCCTGGGGTCGGGAAGGGAGGAGTCAGGAGGAAAAGACTTTCCCAGGAGAACAGGCAGGTTTTGGGTACAGGGAGATGGAAAGGAGGGCCTTCCATGTGGGGGCGACAGCATGAAACTGATCATTCAATAACCACCCAGTATCATCTACTGAGTCCTAGGCTCTGAGCTGGGCTTTGGGACACAAGGATGCATGAGTGATCTGGCAAGGAGATGGGTGAGTAACAGGAAGCTGCAAGACCACACATGAGATGCAGTCATATCCACTGTTGGAAGAGGGAACAAGGAGCCAGGAGAGCTTATCACATTCAGGGAGCAACATCCAGAAAGGGGACATTTGGGTGGGGACTGATGCAAGGGAGGAACATTCCTGGTGGCAGGAGGGTGAAGGTGGAAGGAAGCAGAGATCCAGAGCTGTCTGCAGGGTCCTGGGCAGGAGTCGAGGTTGTCAAAGGCCAGGACAGTTCTTCACTATGGAAAGATTCAATAAGAAAGGGGGTCCATGAGGAAGAGTTTGGGGGTTCCAAGAAGCAGGGATGACACAAGGTGTTGGTGGCAGTCTTCGCCATTTTCCTTTGCACAGAGCAATCTGCTTTGGTCCATCCAGCCTGCATACCCTGCTCAGCAAAAGAGAACGTAGAATTCTTGCCACTCAACAAAAAGAAGATAAACAAACTCATCCAAAATGAGCAGAAGATTTGAACCTCGCTTCTCCCAAGAAGATATAGGTGGTCAATGAGCTCAAGAAGAGATGCTCCACATCTTCAGGGAAATGCAAATGAGAATCACAGTGAGTCACCACTTCACATCCCCTGGGGATGGCCAAAACATAAGCACACAAATAATTCCAGGCACTGGTGAAGACAGAGGGCAATGGAGACTCTCAGGCACTGCTTGAGAGAATGTAAAATGGTACAGTCACTCTGGAGAGCAGTCTGGTGCTTTTTTTACAGTTAAATATACACCATTCCACTCCTAGGTATTTACCCAAGAGGACTGAAAACATATGTCCACACTTATGCTCAGAGCAGTTTCATTTAAAATAGCTCCACACTGAAAACAACCTAAATGTTCATCAACTGACGAATGAACAAGAAATATGGTACATCCACACAAAGAAATATTATTTGACAATAAAAAAGAATTAGCTGATGGTATTTGCAAAATATCAGTGAATCTCAAATGCATTATGCAGAGTGAAATAAATCAGGCTGAAAAAGGCAGCCCACTGTATGATTCTCTTTATGTCATAATTACAGGGACTGTAGGGTACAGTGGTGCATGCCTATAATCCCAGGGTCTGGGGAGGCTGAGACAGGAGGATTGCAAGTTCAAAGCCAGCCTCAGCAACTTAGTGAGACCCTGTCTCAAAAATAAAAAATAAATAAAATAAAATAGAAAGAACTGGGAATGTAGCTCGGTGGTAGAGCAACCTGGGTTCAATCCTCAGTACCAAGAAAGAATATATATAAATATATATGTAAATATTTATATATATTCTTTTTATATATTTATATAAGTGTATAAACACACACACACACATTGCAGGGTATGGTGACACACCTGTAGTCCCAGCTAGTAATGAGGCTGGGGCAGGAGGATCAACCGAGCCCTAGAGTTTGGTACCAGCCTAACAACATAGTGAAACCCCCCCAAAATTCATGTCCACTCAGTTCCTCAGAGTGTGACTGTTTTGTCAACTTCATGTTATAACGGGTTATTTATTTGTTTAGTGTTGTACTAGGGATAGAACCCAGCTGTGCTCTATCACTGAGCTATGTCCCCAACTCTTTTTATTTTTAATTTTGTGACAGGGTCTTGCTAAGTTGCCCAGGCTGCCCTTGAACTTGTGATCCTTCTGTCTCAGCATCCCCAGTTACTGGGATTACAAGTGTATGCAACCATACCTGTCTCAATGTGTTCATACGCTGCTAACTTGGGTTGGGGTCCACCCAGCTTGGTGTTCTCCAATTTGGGGGGGTCCCTGGGATTGAACTCAGGGACACTTGACCACTGAGCCACATCCCAGCCCTATTTTGTATTTTATTTAGAGACAGGGTCTCACTGAATTGCTTAGCCCCTCACCATTGCTGAGGCTGGCTTTGAACTTGCTGTCCTCCTGCCTCAGCCTCCTGAGTTGCTGGGATTTCAGGCGTGCGCCACTGCACTGGCTGGCTTTCCCAGCTTGTTGTGTGATCTTGGATATACAAGATCTGGCTCCCGGAAGGACCCAGTAAGATAAGACTGGACAGATTGTTAGAGATCTTGGGGGTGTGGTAAAGCCCAGGGACTGCCACCACGGTCCTTCCTGGGGGAGAATCAGGGAACACATCTGGTTTGTGACCCTGCTGAGCAGGGATTTCGTGATGGCCTGTGGAATTTAGGAGAAATTGAGGAATTCTCCTGAAATCCTGACTTTCAAGACCTCAGAATTCTTATAAGGGTCTAGAACTTTTCCTACCCCAGTCCCAATTGAGGGTTAAGTAAGTGACCATTTAACTCAGGAATCAATAATCTGTGGCCCACCAACCAAACTCAGCCTAATTTTGTGGATAAAGTTTTTTTTTTTGTGTGTGTGTGGATAAAGTTTTATTGGCACATGGCCATACCCATTTGATTGTTCACACTACCTATGGGGGATTAGTTCCGGGATCCCCCAAGGATATTAAAATCTGAAGATGCTCAAGTCCCTTATATAAATGGCATAGTAATTGCATATAACCTACACACATCTTCCTGTATATTTAAAACCATCTATAGTCTATAGATTACTTTTTTTTTAATAGTACTGGAGATCAAACTCAGTGCCTCATGCATGCCAGGCAAGTGCTCTAACCCTGAGCTACACCCCCAGCCCTGTAGATTACTTTAATACCTAAAATTACGCCTACATACCACTTTATTCACGGGGATTTAATGTAGTACTTACTTTGCAGAGAATTCAAGTTTCACGTCTTGGCTTTCACTAGAATTTTTTAAAAAATATTTTTGATCCCCCTTTGGTTGAATCTGTGGATGTGGGACCCACAGATACCAATATAGAGGGATGATTGTACTGCCTGTGGCTGCCTTCCTGCTACCAGAGCAGGCCAAGCAGTAATGGCAGAGATCATGAGGCCCACGGAGCCTGGAATATTGACTCTCTGGCTCCTTACGGAAGTTCGCCAAGCCTGGGCATAATGCAGCTCCCAAATGAGGCACTTCTGAAGTGAAAGGAGACTGTTAATAACGAGGCCAGGACTTGGGTTCAGTAACCTGGGGCCATCCCAGGAAGGTGAGGTGTGTGGTTGCTGTGGGTTTGCACCATGATTCAAGATTCAAGATCTTGAATTCCGGCTTTCAAGACTCTGGCTTTCAAGACTCTGGCTTCACACAGGGGTGGGAAGGTAGAACATAAGACACACAAGTTAAAGGCAGCACATGGTTATCCAGGCCTGCCAGACCTAGGCCTGAGGTTTAAGGCCCCAGGTTGTGGTTGCATCCAAAGCTGTTGAAGCCTGAAGCAGGTAAGAAAGAAAGAAGAGGAAACAGAGCCCCAAGTATCTGTAGGCCAGAGTGGGCAGAGCCTGTGGCCACGGGGTTCCCAAGGCTGTGGTGTTTCAGTGGTGTCTCTCACAGCCTCCATGTTTGATCTTTCAAGTTCCCTCAGTCATCACTGTCTCCCACGCAGTTGCCACCACCTCTCACGCCCCATTATTGCATTTTCTCCATAATCCATGCAGAAGCTAAAGTCATTGCTTAAAAGTGTGAGCAGGCACTAGGCGCAGCTCACACCCGGAAACTCAGAGACTCAGGAGGTTGAGGTAGAAGCATCCCTAGTTCAAGGTCAGCTTCAGTAACTTAGCAAGATCCTGTCTCAAAATAAAAGTATTTTTTAAAAGGACTGGGCCAGGTGCGGTGGTGCACACCTGTAATCCCAGCAGCTCAGGAGGCCGAGACAAGAGGATCGTGGGTTCAAAGTCAACCTCAGCAAAAAGTGAAGAACTAAGCAACTCAGTGAGACCCTGTCTCTAAATAAAATACAAGATAGTACTAGGGATATACCTCAGTGGTTGAGTGACCCTGAGTTCAATCCCTAGTACCAAAAAAAAAAAAAAAAAAAAAAAAAAAAAGTGAGGAGGCCATGCTACTTCCTTTCCCCACCACCATTTCCCATCATCCTTAAAATAAAATCTCCACTCCTTTCTGTATCTTTGTGGCCCACAGGGACCTACATGACTTCCTGACCTTGTCACCCCCATTTCCCCCTTCACTAAACTCATTGTCCTGTCCTGACTATTTTTAATTAAATTAAATAATTAATTGATCAATTTTTTGCAGTGCTGGGGATGGAACACAGGACCTTGCATGTGCTAGGCAAGTACTATACCACTGAGCTACACCCCCAGCCCTAATTTAATTTATTTTTGTAATAGATCATCCACAGTCACACAGCCAGTGGAAAGCAGAACTTCTTTTTTAAAAAAATATATCTATTAATTTATTTTTTTAATGCAGTGCTGAGGGTGGAACCCAGTGCCTCGTGTGTGTGAGGCAAACGTTCTACCATCGAGTTACAACCCCAGTCTTCTAATTTAATTTTTGATTCAAAATGATTCATGCCCATAGTTTAAGGGGTCCAATAGTTCTAAAGTTTTATTAGGAAAAAAAGAGTCTCTCTTCCCTTCCTCCAAATGCCTCCCTCCCCAGAGGACACTGCCTTCAGCAGGTTTTAGTGTTATCCTAGATACAGTCATGTGCTGCACAATGATGTTTTGTGATATAAAGGACCACATATGGACGGTGGTCCCTTAAGATTGGAATGGAGCTGAAAACTTCTGGTTGCCTAATATTTCTGTGTTTAGATATATTTAAGATTCCAAAAACCCACTAAACACCATTGTGTTTTAGTTGCTACAGCGTTCAGTGCAGGAACATACTGTGCAGGTTTATCACCTAGGAGCAGTGTGCCAGCCAGCCCATGTGGCCTCTGTATGTAGCAAGTCATACCATCTAGGTGCATGTACATTGGCAGCAATGAACTTGACTAACAATGCCCTACGCAGTGTGTTCCTACCACTAAGTGACACGTGACTGTAACTAGCTCATCTCACTGCTTCTTGGCATTTTAGCTTTCAGTATTACTGACTTTCCGAACTGACACACCTAACTGGCCTTCCCAGCTCTCTTCCTCCATTAGAATGATGTCATGGCCTGGATTAATGAGTCAACCATAGTCATGCACTGCTTGGCTCTCCCTCCAAGGAAGTACTCCTTGTTCAGCCTCTGGCTGTGGTACCTCTGGGACCCAGGACAGCATTGGAACTGGGGTGATGCTCCTCCAGGGGAGCCCCCAGCCACTGTCCAGCATGGTTGGGTTCTGGGGCTGTTGGACCAAAGTGGCACTCCTGAAATGCACAGTTGCTGCTCTGATGTTCCCCATTGGGTTGGCCAGGACTCTTCAAATTTGTATCCTAGTCCAACGATGCTCTGGTTTGGATGTGGTTTGTTCCCAAGAAGTTTATGTGCTGGAGGCTTTGTCCTACTGTGGTTGTGTTGAGGTTGTGGGATAAGTGATGCAGGACCTAGTGGAAGGTGAGCCTGGGTCACGTGGGCTCCACCTCATGAGTGGATTAGTGCTGTTTCACAGGAATGGGTCAGGTCCAGCAGGAGTGGATTAGTTCTTATCAGAGTAGGTCATTATAAAAAGAACAAACCCAGGACTGGGGATTTGGCTCAGTGGTATACACCACCTCCCAACCAAAAAAAAGCAAACCCAGTCCTTCCCTAGTCTCTTGCTTCCTGTCTTAATCTGGGATCTCCATCTGACCACTTCTACACACATGTTCATCACTGTGATGTCATCCATATGAAGTCCTCACCAGAGGCAAGCAGATGCTGGCACCATGCTCTTGCACCTCCAGAACTGTGAGTCAAACAAACCTCTTTATTTTATAAATTACCCAGCCTCAGGTATTTTGTTATAGCAAAACAAAACAGGCTAACACAGACACCATCTATTCTTAGTCTGCTTTCCCCCTTTTATCTTTCAAAGCATAACTCACCAATAAAATTCTTAAAGTCCTAAATCTATTTCAGCAACCGTATCCTGGATGACCTGAACCAGCACAACTAATATCCAGGGTGCATTTTAACTGCCACTCGCAACTGAGCCAAGCTATGTAGAGAGATGAAACAGCCCCTTCTGTACTCCTTTGTTGTTATGGTTTACATATGTGGTGTCCCCCAAAAGCTCATGTGTGAGACAATGCAAGAATTTTCAGAGGTGAAACGATCGGGTTATGAAAGCCTTAAACTAATCAGTGGATTCTTGCACTGTATGGATTACCTGGGTGGTAACTGTTAGCATTTAGCAGTTGGGATGTGACTTTGGGGTATATATTTTGTCTCTGGTGAGTGGAGCTCTCTCTTTTTGCTTCCCTGTTGCTATGTCCTGAGCTGCTTTCCTCCTCCACACCCTTCTGCCAGGATGTTCTGCCTCACTTGAGCCCAGAGATATGGAGTCAGCCATCTATGGACTGAGACCTCTGAAACCGTGAGCCAAATAAACCTTTCCTCCTCTACATTGTTCTTGTCAGGACTTTTGGTCATAGTAATAAAAAAGCTGACTAAAACATCTGTAAAACATCTTTCTGGAGCTAAAATTGTTTGGGTGTTGGATATACATATCCCAGATGCAAACCCAAGCCTTCTACCAACTGTCTGAACTTACTTTCACTTCTTTTGTAGACATCATGAGTTCTACCAATTTCAACTTCTTCAAATCTCTTGAGACTTGTGCTATCCTCCACTCTGGTCTGCCTGCACCTTCTACCCAGGGCATAGCTTAGGTCATTCTAGGTGTTTTCTACCATCTGTCACCTTGGGATCACTCAGTGTCTCTTTAGAAGTGGACTCCCTGTTTTCTGTGCCCTCTGTTTCCCTCTTTATTGGTTTTATTTCCCCCATTTTGTTATAGGACATGTTCCAAACTTTCTAAGAAAAGATTTGATGGAAGTAAATTTATTGGGCCTTTTCAGACCTGAAATTGCCTTCAATCTACTCTTCTACTTGATTTGTCGTTCATCTGGGTATAAAATTGAACGTTGGAAGTTTCATTTATGGGTTTTGTTCCACCATCTTCTAGTTTCCAGTGCTGCTGGTGAGAAGTCTGAAGCCTAATTCCTGCTCCTTTGTATAGGATATATCCCCTTCACATTTTTCCCTGTCTTTGGGAGCTTGGAGGGTCTTCTCTTTGTCTTCAGTGCTCATGATAATGAGGTTGCTAGTGAGCCCTTTCATCTGT
Source organism: Sciurus carolinensis (assembly GCF_902686445.1). Taxonomy (NCBI): domain Eukaryota; kingdom Metazoa; phylum Chordata; class Mammalia; order Rodentia; family Sciuridae; genus Sciurus; species Sciurus carolinensis. Next base: position 40,798,132 of record NC_062215.1, on the reverse strand, counting down.
ATAATCTTATAAATAAGTTCTGGGATGTTTTCTTGAATTTTATAATAATTTCCTTCCCTCCATCTTCTCTGTTCTCACTGTCTGGAACTCCTATAACTCAGATATAGGCCCTCCTGTATGGATCTGCTACATTTTCTATTTTCCATCTCATTTTATTCTCATTTATTTATTTATTTATTTTTTGCCGTGCTGGGGATTGAACCCAGGGCCTTGTGCTTGTGAGGTGAGCACTTTACCAACTGAGCTATCTCCCCAGCCCCTTTATTCTCATTTATTCCATCTCATTTTATTCCTCTTAAGAGATATCTTCAACTTGATCTTCTAATCTTTATATTGTGGTCTAAATTGCTGTATTTATGTGTAAATATGTTACATATACACAAATATAATGTCCTTTTTTACTATATATTTTTTAGTTGTAGATGAACACAATACCTGTATTTTATTTATTTATCTTTTTATGTGGTGCAGAGGATCAAACACAGGGCCTTACACATGCTAGTCAAGTGATCTACCACTGAGCCATAACCCCAATCCTGTACAATGTCTTAAAATATTTTTTTTAGTTGTATATGAGCACAATATCTCTGTGTATTTATTTTTTATGTGATGCTGAGAATTTAACCCATCACCTCACACATGCAAGGCAAGTGCTGTACCACTGAACTATAGCCCCAGCCTCCCATAATGTCTTAATCTAACATATATTGTATGTGTTTTTTGTATACATCATGAGTTCTATCAATTTCAGCTTCTTCAATATTCATTTTCAATATATTCATAAGTAAAATATATTTTACATATTATTAATTCACACATTAAAAATATGTGAATTTATATATTATTAATGTGTGAATTAATAATGTATAAAATATTTAATATTATTATAATATGTGAACAGGCAAACAGATCATCTTTATGGACTCTTCAGTTCTCTGAATATTCCTTTTTTATTGTGTTCTGATCTTGTTTTATGATTGCTCTTCTCTTATCTCTCTGAAGATATTAATGAGGTTGTTAATTTTGGAAGTTTTCTTCTTCCTGTGTGTCCCTGTTTCTTCCAAATTTCATGTTTCATTTTTTTTTAGGATTTGTGAACATTTATTATATACTAGGTACTTCGCATTTTACATATTATATTGAACTCTTAAAATTATTCTATAAGACATATCTCCATTTACTGATGAAAGACACTCAAAGTTCGTCAACATGCTTTTTTTCAGCTTATTGATTTTGTTCTGTGTGTCCTCATAGACTTTCCCTAAGTTTTTGGTGATGCCTACAATGTTTAAGAGCATTGCTACTATGTCAGTTTGCTAGTGTGACTGTAACAAAGTACCACAGAAAGGGTGGCTTAGACAGCAAATTTGTTTCCTCACAGTCTAGAGAGTGTAGAGGCTGGAAATCTGAGCTCAGGTGTGGGAAGGTTTGATTCCTCCTGAGGGCTCTCTCCTTGGCTGTAGACAGCTCCTTCTCCTTGTACCTTCATATGTTTTTCTCTCTGTATGTGTCTGTCAAAATTTCTCTCTATAAAAGCACAAGTTGTATTGGATTAATCTATATGACTTCATCTAATCACCTCTTTAAAGGTCAAAGCCAAGCACATTCTGAGGTTAGGACTCCATATGAATTTTAAAATGTTTTTATTAGTGCATTATAGTTGCACATAGTAGTGGGGTTCATTTTGACATATTCATCTCTTTGGTCTCCTCCTCCACTTCTGCCAAGGCTGTGGGTTCCAGTGGCTACCTGCCTCAACATGACACTGGACAGGCTGGCAGAACGCTGGTTGAGAAGACAGATTCCCAGGCCCCCCTGGAATCTATCAAAACCAGAACCTCCGGGGGCAGCTCCAGGACTTTTACTTTTTTTTTTTTTTAAACAAGGAGTATAGTTTTATTTTCTCTGGGCATCTGCAAAACATTTAGGACCCAAGTTAAAAAAAAAAAGAACCTCCTGTGCAAAAAATTATATTGGGGGTGGGGGGATTGAGAGGGATTCATGCCCTAGCCCCAGGGAGCTATAGCAACTTTGATTGGTCCAAGGGATCGAAAGATATTGGAAGGCTAAAACAGGAGGTAGGAGAATGAGAATTTACTAAGGGAGAGGGCCCCGGAGTGGGCCATGAGGGGGAACTGGAGGTTGGGGTGTGTGTCTGGGTGGAGGGAGGGGCCTATTTTCATCTTCCTCCAGGATATTTCCCACCCTGGTGGGCCCTCGGGTCTGAGTCACTCAACCTGAACCCTCTGGGAGCCTCACTCCTTTCTTTTCCACCTCCTACATCTGTCCTCTGCTCTCCTCAGGGCCCTCGCTAGCCCTTGCCCTGCGCGGCCCTACTCAGCAGCCCTAGTCCCGCCCATCAAACATAGCCCCGCCCCTCCAGCCCGCCTCCTCTGCCCCAGCCCTGCCACTCACCGCCCAGCTCCTACTCATTCCTACTTCAGCTCCTCTGCAGACTGCTGCCCCTTCGCCCTGGCAGCCACCCTTTCCCAGCCTCCAAATCCGGCCACTCCATTTCCCTGCTTCAGACCCACCGTCGCTGCCCACTGGCATCAGATTAAATTCTAAATCCCTTTCCTGGCACTCCGCCACACATCAGCCTTCTCTCTTGTCAGCCGCTCTGGACAGTTTGCAATTCCTGGAAGACATCCTGCGGCTTTAGGCGTCTGCATTTGCTCCTCCTCCCTTTCTTTGCCAGTTCGTGCTTGCTTGCCTTCTTAATGGAAATAAAATTCACATAGCATAGCCATTTTAAAGGGTACAAGTCAGTGGTTTTTCGGGTAGTCGCAGTGTTGTTTATCCACCGCTGTCTAGTTCCAGAACATTTCGCCCCCCACCCCCGCAAAATAGGAAACCTTGCCCTTCTTCCCCTTCCAGACAGCCCCTGGCAACCCCTAATCTTTTTTCCAACTCTTTAGATTTACCTGTTCTGGACTTTTCATATGACCAGAATCCTACAATTCATGACCTTTTGTGTCCTGATTCTTTCGTTTGGGAAAACATTTTCGAAGTTCCTTTTGTGGTAACTTGGATGAAGACTTCATTCCTTTCTATAGCTGGATAATTTTCCATTGTATGGATGTATAACGTTTTGCGTATCCATCCATCTCTTCATGGGCATTTGGGTGGCTAGAAGCTGTTATGGATAATGTTACTACGAACATTCATGTACAAGTGTTTCTGTGGATGTGTGTTTTCAGTTCTGTAGAGTATGTTCCTAGGAGTGGAATTGCTGGGTTATAAGGTAACTCTATGCTTAGCTTTTCCAGGAACCAGTGTGGTTTTCCATGGTGGCTGCCATCTTACACATCTCCAGTAATTTATGATCGTTCCAACTTCTCCACATCTCATCAACACTAACTTTCCCTCCCTCCCTTCTTTCTTCCTTCTTCTCTTTCTTCCTTTTTTATTTTATTTATTTATTTATTTTTTGGGGGTGCTGGGGATCGAACCCAGGGCCTTGTGCTTACAAGGCAAGTACTCCACCCACTGAGCTATCTCCCCAGCCCCTTCCTTTCTTAAAAAAAAAAAAAAAAATTAAAAAAAAATTTTTTAGTTGTTGATAGATCTTCATTTTATTTATATATGGTGCTGAGAATTGAACCCAGTGCCTCACACAGCCAGGCAAGCATTCTATCACTATGCTATAACCCCAGACCCTCTTTCTTTTTCACTTGTAATTGTAAAAGGGCAGGGGTGCTCTACTGAACTGTGCCCCTGACCCCTTTTTGTTTTTTTATTTTGAGACAAGTTCTCACTAATCTTCCAGGCTGGCCTCAAACTTGCCATCCTCCTGCCTCGGCCTCCTGAGTTGCTGGGATTACAGGCATGCACCACAGGAGACCTGTTTATTTTCTGTTTTTTAAAACTGTCATTATCTAGTGTGGGGGAATAGCATTTCACTGTGTCAGTTAATGGTTTCTTGTCTTTCAAAACTTTGGCAAGGCCACCTCCTCCAGGAAGATTTCCCTGACACTCTAACTTGGTTAGGTACCTCCCTACAGCCTCCCACAGCCCTAAGACTTCTTTCTATTCCATAAATAAGCATACTTCTGCTGCTGTCTAGATAGGCACACATATTACCCATGGGACACTGAGCTCATTGAAGGGATGGAGCCCCTAAAGCTGAGTGTGGTTTTGGTAGAACTGAGCTCAGTAAATGTTGAATGAATATTTGTATCCCTGTCTGTGTCCATCAACTGCTGTCCAGGTCAGACACTCATTTGGCGCTTGATGTCTGGACACATATGGATTGCTATTGATGGGGTCCTCTGTCTAGGAAACCCAGGCTTGCTCCCAGGTGTTCCAAAGGCTCCCTACCCCGCCTCTGTTCATCCCATGTGGCCTGGGGGATGGGCATGAACATGTGTGCATTCCTGTCCCCAGGCGGACTACAGTCAGGCTAGGTCACTCTAGTGACTGTTAGGGGCTATCATTCAGGCTGCTGGTGTCATCGGGGGCTTGGGATGGGGGTTTGAACTCCCAGTCTTGAGTTTACAAACCTGGGATTATGGCCTGGTTTCAGGTGATCATGACCAAGTCATTCCCATCCCTGGGCTTGACTTTTTCACCTGTCAAAAGGACTCAAAGCCTATTCTGTAGGTGCCTCAGGTGCTTGTGTTAGTCTGCAAGGGCTGCTGTAACGATGTACCATAGACTAGGTGACTTCAACAATAAAAGTTACTGTCTCACAGTTATGGAGGCTGGAAGGCTGAGGTTAAGATGTCAGCAGGGTTGGTTCTTTGGCCTGTGCAGGAAGGGTCTGTCACCTGCTTCTCCTTGGCTTGTTGGTGGCTACCTTCTCCCTGTGTGCCTTCACCTCACCTTCCCTCTTTTTGTATACTAGATCCAATTTTCCCTTTGTACAAGAACACCAGGCATATTGGATTAGGACACACCCTACCCACTCATTTTAATTTTGTTACCTCTGAAAAGAGGTATCTCCAAATACGGTCACATTCTGAGTTCTTGGGGGCTGGGACTTTAACATAAAAATTTGGAAGAGGGACACAATTCAACCCAGAGCAACCTCCCAAATTATAGTCACACATCACTTAACCCATTTTGTCCCATTGTCCAGAAAGTGAAACACCTATAAAAACTTAAAATTGAACAACACAGATACTACTTATGGTAACTTTGAAATAATTACTATATTCACAGAATTGAAAACTTGGAACTTAATGGGTAAATGATGGTGACACTTTCTGAGAAATGTGTCCTTAAGTGGTTTTCACCATTGTGTGAACATCCTTGAGTGTGTATACACACATCTAGATGTTACAGGTCAATCACATGATGTGACCTCTTGATGCCAGCAAGAAATATGGTAGGGCCGGGGCTGCAGATCAGTTTGAGGCCCTGGGTTCTATCCCCAACACCACCACCACCAACACTACCACCACCACCAACAACAAAAAGAGTCATGGTAAACTCTAAATGTGATGAGGCTTCTCCCAGTGTAACAGGACACTTTATTTTATTATTTTTATTATTTGCAGCACTACAGATTGAACCCACCTCTAAGCTCTATCCCTAGCCCTTTAAAATTTTTTTAATCTTGAGACAGGCTCTCACTAAATTGTTCTGGCTGACCTCAAACTTGCGATTGCCCTAGTCTCCTGAGTTGCTGGAATTACTGGGGTGCACCATCACATACACAACTTTCTTTGTAATCTTATGGAACTGCCACCTTTTATGTGACCTGGTTTGAGCTGCTATCCTCAGATCCTTGTCTTGGGGTTTGCTGCTGGATAGCCCAGTAGAGACACTGCCCTGCCTCACTCCTGTCTTGATGAGGGTCCATCAAGCAGATTCAGTGTTTACTGACCATCTGCTTTGGCTGGCTGCTGTGCCAGGGACTCTGTACTCAGCACCCAACATGGCAGACAAAATCCCTGATGTGCAGAGTTTAGTCAGCATGGGAGCTGGGGCACAGCAGACTGTAAATGTGCACTGTAATTTTAGACAGCAGGAGGTCTCTGAGGAGTATCCAACAGGGAGTTGGCAGGGTGTGACTGAGCCCAGTGAGTGTTGAATGAATGATTGCCTGCCCTGCATCCATCAGCCAATGCTTTGATCCTGAATGGTCAGCAAAGGCTGCACTGAGAAGGCAACATTTGAACTGAGATCTGAATGGCAAGAAAATTCTAGCCATGGCGAGTGAAGAGCTTGCCAGGTGGAAGAAACATAAAAACAGAGATCTCCCTGCCCTTTATGTCCTACTTCTGACTACCATTGCTCAAACCAGACCAGGAAGACCTGAACAATGTAACCTTGTGTGGAAAAGCCAGACTTCCATCCCAAGAACACCACTTTCTGGAGGTCGAAGAGCAAAGAGTGGATGTTACAAGGAGCTAGGAGGAAGAACTTTGTAACAAAGACATACAGAGTAAATGTTGAATGAATATTTGTATCCCTGTCTGTGTCCATCAACTGCTGTCCTGGTCAGACGCTCATTTGGGGCTTAATGTGTGTAGGGGTTGCTATTGGTGGGGTCCTTTCCCATCTGTGGAGGCATTCAAGCCCAGGTTGGACAATATCTTGGCAGGATACTGTGGAACAGATTGGAGCGTTATCTTAGAGAGCAACCCAAAAGCCCGGGTTCACTGTGGGAAGTATCCAGACTGGACTAGTCCTCTGATTTCATTGGTGATAATTTATTAGGCCTATCCCTCTTATGAATTCAAAGAAAATAATTTCTGCCCTTGGTCTGGAATTCCATGAGTGCATGGGGATCATTTCCCAACCGCTCATGGTGATACTGTAGTGATCCTATCTTCCACCAGGTGGCAATGTTTGCCTGGTGTTGGGGCAGAATCGAACTCAAGCACTTTTTAAAACCTGGTGAAGTAGAGAGGTACCAAGGCCCAAGGGTTCAGGTGTGGCCAGATGAAGCATCACATGGGTATGGAAGATTCTCGCAGACCACCATGCATATGCTCAGACATGCCCAAGCATTGCCTGGCCTCATGAGAAGGATCAGAGCAGATCAATCTCCACTGCCACCTTTCTAGTTGTGCTTTGACCAAGCTCCCTTTCTGAGTCTCAATTTCCTCCTTGGAAAGCAGAGACTGGCACCATATTGGAATTTTGTCAAGAGGATTAAAAACAGTCCACAGTACCTGGCATGGAGCAGATAGTCAATAAAACACAGCAGTGCTCCTAAATGGCATATGACCTTCTCAGTAGAAACCTAGCTCTCAAGTCTAAGTGGCTCCCAAGAGCCTCTGGGGGCCCCTTCTCCCATCTGAGTTAACACTGGATGGACATTCAAGTCCTCTTAGCTGTCTTCAATTGCCTTTGGAGGATGCAGTGACTCTCCAGGCCAGTGAGGCTCCAGCAACTATTGGGTTGCTGATGGCTTCCATTCTAGCAGATTCTTCCTGACCCTGACTCCATAGGAAATCATTTTTTTGTTTTGTTTTGTTGTTTTGTTTTGTTTTGTTGGGGAAAATGGTGTGCCTTTCCTCTTTGTGGTTTGGCTTTCTTATTTGGTTTGCTGATAAAAGTCAACAGAGACTCTTAAGTACCTCAAATGTGTTTATTAGAGAATATGAAGCAGTCTGTACTTGCATTCCCAATGGTAAGTGCTGTCAGGAACTTGGTGTGGATTCTCTCAGGATTTTTTCTAAGCATATACCTAAGCCCACTTTTATTTATCTGTTTATTTGGCCATGCTGGGAATGGAATCCAGGGTCTTGCACATTCTAGAAAAGTGATCTACCACTGAGCTACACCCCCAGCTGAAAGGAACAAATAAATTTGTGTTATTTATTTATTTAGAGATGGGGCCTTGCTTTGTTGATCTCCTGAGTTCAAGTGATCTTCCTACCTCAACATCCTGAGTAGGACCACAGGCACTCACCATTATGCTCAGCTCAGCCATATGCATATAATAGTTATTGCTATTTTTGAACAATGGAAACATACTGGTTTGTTCATTCTTTCATTCATTCATGCATTCATTCTGTGTGAGGTGCTACATGACACTAAAAATCCTGCCCATGCAGAGCTTACACTCTTATCTAGGAATGACATAGGCTAAATAAATAAAGAATCACAGACAATGGCAGTGGGGGAGCAGGGTAGGGATAGAGAGAGTTTATTTCCTACTGTAATTAATTACTGCAAACAGGGACTGGGGTGCAACTCAGTGGTGGAGTGCTTGCCTAACGAGCTCAAAGCTCTGCACCCAGTACCCCCGAAACAAAAAATCACCACAAACAACAGGAATTTATCCTCTCAGGTTTCTGGAGTCCAGGAGACTGGGGTCAGTGTTTCTGGGAAGGTGTCTGCTTGTCTGTGCTCCCTCCTGAGTTTTTGTGGGAGAACCTGCTCCATGCCCTTTCCCATTCCTGATGGCTGCAGCCTTCTTGGACTTACTGCTCATCATCACCCCAGATTTCAAGATCAGCATCTCAGTCTCTCTCTGTTCCATCTTCATTTCATTTCTCCTCAGTGCATATGGCATATCACATCTCCCTCTGCCTTCTTCTTTTTTTTTTTTTTTTTAAGTACTGGGGATAGAACCCAGGGGTGCTCCACTACTGAGCTACATCCCCAGCTCTTTTTATTTTGAGACAGGATCTCCCTAAGCTGCCCAGGCTAGCCTCAAATTTGTGCTCCTCCTACATCAGCCTTCTGAGTTGGTATTACAGGTGTGTACCACCAAGCCTGGCTCCTCTCTCTTCCTTCTATAGGGATATGTGTGATTTGCAGAGGCAGCCCACTGTGATAAATTGGGCTAATCTCTGCATCTCAGAATCCTTAATCACACCAGCAAAGTCCACTTTCCCCTTTGCCACTAAGAGAAACTTCTCTGTTTCCAGGATTAGGATGCGGACATCTTTGGGGGACATTTTTCAGAGAGCATCCATTGTGAGTGGTACAGGGACATTGAGGCAGAGGCCTGCAGGAGATGATGGGTGACCCAACAGGCTCTAGCTCAGCGTGTAACACATGGTAATGCAGCAGGTGACAGATTATTATTCAACCAATAAAAGAACAGGCTGCTGACCAATCTCTGTGAACCTACCTGTATGTCACGGCTAGCAATACAATATTGGTTAGCATTCCCAACAGTAAGGCATGCACAGCAAGGACCTGGTGCTGGTCGTTTCTCTGACCAGACTAGGCATCTGATTCAGTTCACCCCTGGTTCTACACAGGTGCCGAGTTTTGCTAGTGGCCCCCTCTCCACTGCTGCTGGTCTCCCCAGCATAATATTACACTGTCAGCAGTGATTGAGGGTGACCTTCAGGACGCATGATGCAGCCAGGGCAAGAATAAATAAGGGCCACATCAATGTTCATTGCTGCTCAATTCACCATAGCCAGATTGTGGAACCAACCTAGATGCCCTTCAGTTGATGAATGGATAAAGAAACTGTGGTATATATATACAATGGAATATTACTCCGCAATGAAGAATGATAAAATTATGGCATTTGTAGGCAAATGGTCGAAATTGGAGAATATCATGCTAAGTGAGATAAGCCAATCTCAAAAAACTAAAGGACGAATGATCTCGCTGATAAGCGGATGAGGACATATAATGAGGGGTGGGAGGGGTTAGCATTAGGTTTAGGGTTAGGTTTAGAGTTAGGCTAAGGAGAGCGGTAAGAATGAAGGAAAGAAGGACTGTATAAAGGGAAAAGGGTGGGAGGGGTGGGGGGGAAGGGAAAAAAAAATAAACATCATTACCCTATGTAAACGTAAAAAAATAAATTAAAAAAAAAAAAAAAAAAAAAAAAAAAAAGAATAAATAAGGTATGCTGGATGTGTTGGCACCACACCTGTAATCCCAGAAGCTTGTGGGGCTGAGACCGGAGGATCTCAAGTTTGAAGCCAGCCTTGGCAATTTTGTGAGGCCCTAAGCAACTCAATGAGACCATCTCAAAAATATAAAAAAAGGGGGCTGGGGATACCACTTAGTTGGTAGAGTGCTTTCCTTGCAAGTACAAGGCCCTGGGTTCAGTCCCCAGCACTGAAAAAAAATTAAAATTAAAAAAAATTTAAAAGGGTTGGGATGTGGCTCAGTGGGAAATTACCCCTGGGTTTAATTTGCAATACAGGGGGGGGAAAAAAAAAAAGAATGAATGAGAGGCTTGCTGTTGGCAGGGCCTCCTGGTTTCTGCCCTACCCCCTGCCTCTTCCTTGCTGTGTTACACCAGAAAATCCCCTTTCCCCTCTGGTCATTGAGTGCCAGACCCTTTCTAGGTCAGGGTCTCATTGGCTTCCCAAGGAAGTCTGTCTTCACTCTGGCTTATGATATGGACTCTCTGCAGTTTGGAAACCTGATTCCCAGGCAGGATGCTCCATGGTATCCCATTGCCCCATTAGGCTTCCTGTTTTCTGGGACAGGTGTGGGACCATGCTGGAGATGCTCAGCCCACTGGCCTGGGTCCAGGCCAGCCTCTGACAGGTGTCTCCTGGCCCATCGCCCCAAGCCTGGTGCTGAAAGCAGAAGCTGTGCACCTGGGCTGCATTTTCCATGCTGGTTGCCAGCCTCTCCTTGCCAGTGTCAGACTCCTGGCACTCCAGCTGCTGCCTCACAAAGGTTTTCTGGGTACTCATAACAATCACGATGTATTGGCAATAACTAATGTTTACTGAACACTTTCCAGGTGCAATGCAAGTGCCCTGCCTGCATTCTCTCATCGAATACTCCCAATAGCTCTATAAGGCATTTGCTCAATTCCAAATGAAGAAACTGTCGGTGAGAGAGTCTGGAGCTCACCCATGATCACCAGGCATAAAGGAGCAGAGCCAGGAATTGGCCCCAGGTCTGCTGGAATCCAGAGTTTGCCTGCAGCACTAGGCTCGAGGTACTTGCAGCTCTGACCTTTCGGCCCCTGTGGCTGATTTCCTGCAAACTCTCTCAGGCTAGGAGAGGGGCAAGCTCCAATGCCCAGGGGTTTACATCCCCCTGGAGCAGTCCTCAAGTGATGCCCCAGGGCAGAGTGTGAACGACCCCCTCCCAGGCCTTGCTGAGTGACCGAGGGTCATGCTCCCTGCTGACCTTCCAGATCTCTGTTGTCCCTAGAGGCACCTGGCTTCAAGATGTTCCCTTCTCTGCCTCACTGACCCATTTTCTTATCAGTGCTTGGGGACAGATGCATCAGGTCACTCCCCAAATAGTTTGCTGTCCTAGAATCCTTGTGTCAGGGTCTGCTCCTGAGACCCCACTGTGTGCCACACTGTACTGGACACTTGCTTGTGTTATTTATTTAATCCTTCAAGGGTCCTCAGATGTAAGCATCCCTGGTCCTGTTTTATGGTCAAGAAACAGGGCCTGAGCTCACTTGCTGGTTTCCCATTGCAGGGCAGGACTGCAAACCTGAATGTACAGCTGGTGCCATCCCCTGGCCATGCTGACAGTCCTCGGACTGGATTTCCTATAATGTGCCCAGAATATGTGGGTTCTGAGGCTGTATCCAGTCAGACAAGTGCTCTCTCCCTGCAGGGCTAGGGAGTACAATGCTGTGCCTTCCCAAAGGTCAGGACTAACCTTTCTGGGGTGAGCTGCTCCAAGATACCGAGGAGGATACTGGGCCTGGAAGTCCAGGGTCCTCAACAATTTAGCAAGGGCCTGTCTCAACATAAAAATTAAAAATGGCTAGGATATGGTTTAGTAGTAAAGTTTATGCTCCTGGGTTCAATCCCCAGTACCCACTGCCAAAAGTATACTTAGCATCAAGCATGATTGAATGGATATCATACCTTGGGAGGAGGATAAATGTTAAGGGGGGGAACCCAAAACTAAAACAAACAAACAAAAGCATATTAAATGAAGGGTACTATAGGACTTTTTGGTGTACTATATTAGGGAAAAAAATTAAGAAGCAGAGCAATGGGAATTCTGTTCCCCAGGGAGTAAAACCAGTGCAGCCACTGCTGTGGTTTGAATAAATGTCTTCTTAGGTTGTGTCTGTATTCCCACTGCAACAGTGTTGGGGCGGGGGTTGGGAAATGGCGGGAGGAATTTAGGTCGTGAATAAGTGAATACTGCTCCGGGAAGCCCTTGAGGGAACCTGGTCAGTCTCTTCTGCTCTTCCTCAGTGTGAGGACACAATGCTCCTTTCCTCCAGAGGGCGCAGGGCTCAGGTTTCCTTTTGGAAGCAGAGACCAGGCCCTCACCATATACCAAAGCTGTTGGCATCTTAATCTTGGACTTCCCCGCCTCTAGAACGTGAAAAATAAATTACTGTCCTTTGTAAATCCCCCAGTCTCAGGTGATCTACTGCAAAAGCACCTGGCCTCGTTGAAGATCGATATTTCTGCTTCTAGGTACAGATCCTAGAGCAGGGTTTCTGGAACCTTAATTCACACACCAATCTCTTGGGGAATGTCATTAAAATTCATTGTCAGCCTCAGGAGGTTTGGTGAGCCTGAGAACCTGCTTTTCTAGGCATTCCTCCCCACCCCACGCTGATGTTCTGGGCCCTCACCTCAGACCCCATGTTCTCAGCAAGGCTATTGGTGACAGCCCAACCTAGACAGGACCCAAACAGCCCAGAAAGGCCGGCACCTGCATGAGTTCATGACTTGGGGGCAGAGTCAGAGCTTTGGCCAGTTCTCCCATCTCCAGACTGGAATCTTCACAGTCTTTAGGGCCTAGAGAGTCGAAGGGGCCCAGATGGAGACCCCAAGGAAAAGCAGAGAGGGTGAGAAGCCTATGGTCCTGCCAACCAGGCTCCTGGTAACTTTTAAATTTGGAACATTCTAGCTCCCAGTAGGACAACTTGTGGTGGAAGTTGACCATAAAATTTCTCAGACTCCAATGTGTGGGAGACCCCTCCCTGAGGGGCTCTAGGTCATATCCTGGCTCTGCTGTGCAAACCATGATCCTTGGTTCCCTCAACTCTGAACCTCAGTTTCCTCATCTGTAAAACAGGGACACAGTGGTCTCTAACCTCAGAAGGCTGATGTGAGGATTAAATCGAGCACCTGTCCTTACTTGTCACATCATAGGTTTCCCATAAGGAGCCAACAAAGGACTACTAAGGCCTCTCAGCTATCTTCTTCCAGGAACCCAGGCACCTGCTCACTGTGGGGAGGGATGGCAGGCAACTGCACCTTGTGCCCAGGGCAGAAGTAACCCTGTGGGGTAGATAGAAATTGGGGTCTAAGTGAACAGATGTAGTGAGGTTTCTGGGCCACCTTTGGTCGCTCTTCTGCCTCCTCTGACTTGAGCTCCTCTCCTGCTGGAGAGGATGGACTTTGGGTGTCTGATCACTGAGCCAAGTCTGGAAGCTACAAGGAAGTGAGGAACCCTGTATGTGGAACCAAGAAGACTCCCAGAAAACCTCTCAGAAAACAGGACCCAGCAACCAGGCCCTGGTGGCCAGGCTGATCCATAGTGTTATCATTGGTGTGTCCAGTTGGGGTCCAATTCCTGGTGTCTTGAACAAAGAATTGTGAAGGTGGAAGCAGCTGAGTAAGAAAGGGAGGCTCAAGGACCCCATGTCTGGAAATTCTTGTCTTAAATGAGGCATTCTCTTTCTTATACGAACCTGATTGAAGATCTCATGCCACTTGTCCCTACTAGTTACCTTATGGTACATGTTTAGAATATTGTCCAACTTCCCCCCATCGATTACTTTAGAAAACCCAATGAGAATTCTGCCACTTCACTCCTACTAGTTGTTTTAGAATATGGAACCTGAGGCAGGAATCATCATGGGGGTTAAGTCCTCAGAGTTGTCATGGTAACAGAATGTTTTGTTAACAGGGACATGATGACTCATCTCCCTGTCTTGTCCCCCAGTGGCATTTTTCTCATACCCTGCCTCTGCCATCTTGGTGTCCCTGAACTCCTACCTAACTCCTATCTGACCCGAGACTCCTGGCCCTCCCAGCCACCCTACCCTGCAGTGGGACCTCCATTTATTTATTGGCCAAGTGCGGAGTGGGCAATAGAGGACATGGGGTGGATCATCTCAGGTCCTTGGGGGTCTCATCCTAAAAGCCCCTTCCAGCCCTGGTTCCCCTCAGTGGCCTCCTCAGGGTGGAGACCCTACAACTGCGTGACCTCAGTGTCTGGAAGGTATATGAGCCCATGAGGAATGAGCAGACCAAGGAGGCAATGCTGAGAGCCCACTCACCTTGCAACTCAGATGCCCCTGAGTCATGGACCCATGGTTGGGGTGCTGGGCAGGGCAGTTTCATTCGGAGCAGCTGCTCTGCCTCAGTCAGCCTGGGCCTCTTGTGCCATCACTGGAGCCGTGGCTTTACTCCTGGCTTCCTCTGACCCTGGGCTCAGTCTGGGTTTATCCTTGGCTAGGAGAGCTGGGGCTTGGATTTGCCGACCCCACCCTGCTCTCTGTCCTTACTGATCCTCAGCAGGATCTTAGTTCCTGTCTCCAGTCCTGTGCCCCCTACCTGGCCTTCTCTTTCCTGGCCTCTTTGCAAAATTGGTCTTGTCTGAAGGGCTCAGTTGTGCTTTTGCTTCCTGGTCATCCTGCCTCAAGCTGCCACCTGGTCCTTTTCTGTCACATTGCCTGCCTAAAATGGAAGGGCTTATTACTCTCCAGATGGATTGGACTATATTGAGTCCCAGGTGGAAACAGCTCACCTGTCTGTGGTGGCAGACAGTAGGTACTCATAGAATATATGTGCAATCAATGAGCCCCATGCCAGAGAAGAGGTGGAAGGAAGAGAAGACGGAGCAAGAGAGCATAAGAGAGGATGGCAGGATGGCAGGACATGGAGTGGGAGAACAGAGCGAGGGAGCTGAACATTCCCACATTCAACAAGCAAGGGAAGTGGGAGCAGGTGGGTACTGGACTGGGTCAGAGCCTGGCTGTGCCTTCTGCAGGGACGTTTGGCCAACCCTCCATACCTCCTGGCAGTTGCTAAGGAAGGGAAAGAGCAGCTGTTTCATCACTGGGTCGGGGGCCAGGCTGAGCCTGGGCATTGGGCCAGTGTGGCCAGAGGGGGAACATGGAGGTTTGGCCAGGGGCTTCCTGTCTGGAGCTGGCCGCACTGTCTGGGGCAGCATGTACGGGAAAAATCTCAGGCTGAGGCAGAAGGAGTGGTTCCAGGCCCATCAACTGGGGAGTGTGGGTCTCTCTGAACCTCCTCTGGCCTCTGTTTCAACATCAGTGAAGTAGCCAGCCCTTAAGGCGCCTTCTTTGGCATGAAAATGAGCCCCTGGTTTGATTTCTCAGAGGCATTTTGAAACTTGGCCCCATGACTACTTAGTTAGGGGAGAAGCAGCCTCATCTGCCTCCCCAGCAGAGGTCCCCTTCCTCTCACATTCGGGACTTTGAGACCCACCTCTGTCCTGGCTGGAGCTGTTCATGCCTGTCTTCCCCGTTTTATTCTTTGAACTGCCTGTGCCAGTTGAGTCTTGGCACATTTTTATCCCGGGTCCATTGGAGACCGCCTCGCTTTTTATTTTATTTTGCTATTTTTCTCTTGTGCTTTCAACCCCCACTCCTGTCCCCTTTCCTGCCAAGGCTTCCATTTAAAGGGTCCAATATCAGCTGTGCATCTATATTTGTAGAAGTACACAGTGTGGCTTGAAGCCAGTATTATGCTCTGTCTCATGCTGTTTCTTATTTTTGTAACTGAACATCAGGATCTGTCCTTAGTGCTGTAGGAACTCTACAGGGGGCACCACTCATGTCCTCTCCATTCACCTAGAGATGGTGTCCAGCTGGGGCTCAGACCAGGGGAAGGATGGCTCCTTAATAGGCAAAGGTAGTTTACTCCATGGGACTGACCACCCTCCTGCACAAATCAAAGGATGAGCGTCAATGAACAAAAGGAACTGTCAAATGTCCCAAATATCAAGCAAGTTGGGGGTGCACATGTATCGGAGAGAACACTGGATTTGACTGCATAGATGGGAAGTATCTATGCCTCCTGAGAAGGCTACAATGCTGTGGTTTGGATCAGTGTCCCCAGTATTAAAGGCTTGGTCTCCAGGGTGGCACTACTGGGAGGCGGTGGAAATTTTAAGAGGTGAAACTTAATGTTTTTTTTTTTAGGTCATTGGAGATGCACCCTAGAAGGAGATTGTGGGATACTACTTGCCCCCTACCCTGCTTCCTAGCTCATTATGTGACCACTCACCCTGACATGTGTTCCTGCCATCGTTACCTACAGTCCTCATCAGAAACCAAAACAGTGGGCTGTCTGATCTTGGGTTTGAACCTGTGAGCTAAATAAGCCTTTTCTCTTTATCTTAATTGCCTCAGGTATTTTGCAATAGTAAGGTGAAGCTGAATAATACACCACATAAAAATTCAAAAGAAATGACACACCAGCAGAAAATATTTTCAATAATTAAAACCAACAAGGACAAAATATTACTGAAAAGATTAAAGAAGACATAAATAAATGGAAAGACATCAGACATTCATGGATTAGGAAACTACTAATATATCAACACTACTCAAAGAAATCTGAAATCAACAGGCTTAATGTAAACCCTATCAAAATCCCCAAAACCTATTTTTTTAGAAATAAAAAGTTGATCCTCAATTTCATATGGAATTGCAGTGGATCCCAAATAGCCAAAATGATATTGAAAAAAAAAGTTGGAAGACTTACATTTTCTGATTTCAAAACTTGCTACAAAGCTAGAGCAATCAAAACAGTGTGGTACTGGTATGTGGACAGACATATAGATCAATGAAATAGAACTGAGGGCTCAGAAATAAACCCATGCCTCTATGGCCAATGGATTTCTTTTAAAAATGCCAAGACTATTCAGTGACAGAAAGAAAAGTCTCTTCAACAAATAAATGATGTGGGGGCAACTTGATATCCACGTACAAAAGAATCAACTTCCATCCCCACCCATACATATAAAAAAAGTTTGCTCAAAGTGGATCAAAGACCTAAATTTAAGAGCTATAATTTTAAAACCCAGAAAAAAGATCATAGGTACAAATATTCCTGACCTAGGATTTGGTCATGAATTTTAAGATATGACACCAAAATCTGAGCAACAAAAGAAAAAAATAGAAAAATTGGATTTCATCAAAATGAAAAGTTTTATGTACCAAAGGATAATATCAACAGAATGAAAAGACAACCCACAGAATGGAAGAAATTGTTTGCCAATCATACATTTGGTACCTAGTATCCCGAATATAAAGAATTTTATGACTCATCAACAAAAAAATAAACAACTTAATTTAAAAATGGGCAAAAGACTTGAACAGACATGTGTCTAAAGACTGTACACATGTGGCCAATAGGTTCATGGAAAGATCAAAACCATCAGACATGGAGGCAATATGCAACAGTGAGATAACACTTCATACCACTAGGATGGCTGTAATGAAAATTTTTTAAAGGAAAATAATGAGTGCTATGCAGAATGTGGATGAAATGAAACCCCCATACATTACTGGAAGACATATAAAATGGCACAGCCTCTGTGGAAAAGAATTGGTTAGTTCCTTGAAAAGCTAGGCATACAATTACCACAAGAGTAATTACCACAAGAGCAACTCCACACCTAGATAAATTCCATACTACTATAGTTTGGATGTTGAATGTGCCTCAAAGACCCAAGTGTTAAAAGCTAGGCCCTGGGCTGGGGAGCTAGCTCAGTTGGTAGAGTGCTTACCTTGCAAGCACAAGGCCCTGAGTTCAATCTCCAGCACCGTAAAAAAAAAAAAAAAAAAAAGCTAGGTCCTCAGAGTGGCCCTATTGGGAGGTGATAGAACCCTTAAAAGGTGAGGTCTAGGGCTGGGAAGATAGCTCAGTTGGTAGAGTGCTTGCCTTGCAAACACAAAGCCCTGGGTTCGATCCCCAGCCCCGCAAAAAAAAAAAAAAAAAAAAAAAAAAAAAAAAGGTGAGGTCTAGGGCTGGGAAGATAGCTCAGTCGGTAGAGTGCTTGCCTTGCAAGCACAAGGCCCTGGGTTCGATCCCAGCACCATAAAAAAAGAAAAAGAGGTGAGGTCTAGTAGATCGTAGGAGGCCCATCCTCAAATGAGATTGAGACTATATCCCTTCCTGTTTTACTCCCCAGTGTGAAGTGAGTTGTTTCTGCTCCACCATGCCATATCACCACAGACCCAAAACAGTGGAGCCAATTGATCACAGAAGGGAACTTCTAAAACAATAAGCCAAAATAAATCCTTTTTCTTTATAAGTTGATTTTTCTCAGTATTTTATTATAGTAAAATGATGCTGACTCACACACATGTCCAAAAGAATTGAAAATAATCAAACAAATATTCACACACAAATGCTTCTAGCCTCACTATTTATGATAACCACAAGATGGAAAAAGCCCAAATGTCCATTCACAGAATAATGGATAAAACAAGACAACAACAAAACTGTTGTATATGCACACAATGGAGTATTATTCAGCCATATAAAGGAATGAAATAGTAATATATGATACAACATGAATAAATCTCATAAACATTACGCCAAGTTAAAAAGAGAACCAGAAGAGATCACATAGTATGATTCCACTTATATGAAATGTTTAGAATAGGCAATCTATAGAGACAGAAATCTAGCTGTTGTTGCTAGGAGATGGGGGAGAGAAGCAGGAGGAGTGAAGGCATTACTTAAGGCCTGGCATTGTCTTTGGTTGTGAAGTGTTTTGGAAGTAGGTGGAGATAGCAGTGGTATAACATTGTGAATGTACTAAACGTCACCTCATAGTACACTTATAAATGGCTAATATTTAATGTAAATTTCACAATAAATCAACCAATCAACCAGTAATTCATATCTAATACAAAGAACTCCTACAGATCAATAAGAAAAAACTCAGCTGCACCCAACAGTAAAATGGGAAAAAATGTGAGTGTGCAATTTACAGACAGGACCAAACAGACTGATGAATGTATAAGAAAATACTGGAGCTCATTTGTAATCAAAGATGCTCGAGTTAAAATCCCAGCAGGGCCCTCCTTCCTCCTATCAGATGGGGCAGCCCAGGATGGACGGCGGCCATTGTTAGTGGGTGATATGGGACTCAGGATTCTCCCTCATGCTCATCCCTTGCCTCCCTGTTATGCCACATGTCTATGTACCTCCCAGCAAAGAAGAGAGGAAGCTGCAACATGACAAGATAGGACAGCTATTGCTGGGTGTGATGGTACACACCTGTTGAGTCCAGTTACTCTGGAGGCCGAGGCAGGAGGATCACAAATTCAAGGTCAACCTCAGCAATTTAGTGCGGCTCTAAGCAAATTAGTGAGACTGTCTCAAAATAAAAAATAAAAAAAGAAAGAGTTAGGGATGAGGCTCAGTGGTAGCACTTCCCTGTTTAATATACAGGACACCTTCAAAAAATGTGAACAATTATTACTTTGGAGTGGTGGAATTATACCTATTTATTATTCTTTCTATTTTCTGCATTTTTAGATTTTTTAAATTCTTTTGCAGTACTGGAGGTTGAACCCAAAGGTGCTTTACCACTGAGCTACATCCCCAGTCCTTTAAAAAATATATATATTTTTTGAGACATGGTCTCCCTAAGTTGCTGAGGCTGGCTTCCAGCCTGTGATCTTCCTGCCTTAGTCACCGAGTTGCTGTGATTAAGGTGTGTCCCACCACAGCCAGCTAGATATTTTTCATAAAAAGGAAAAAAGAAACCCCATGCAGTGGCTCATGCCTGTAATCTCAGCGGCTCTCGAGGCTGAGGCAGGAGAATTGTGAGTTCAAAGCCAGCCTCAACAACTTAGCAAGGCGCTAAGCAACTCAGCGAGACTCTCTCTAAATAAAATACAAAATAGGGCTGGGGATGTGGCTCAGTGTTGGAGTGCCCCTGAGTTCAATCCCTGGTCCCCCTCTGCAAAAACAAACAAACAAACAAACAAACAAACAAACCAGGAAGGGAAAACAAAAACATTGGTGAAATTTTCTGGCTTAGGATGGGCCTTAAGAGAAAGATTGTGAAAGCTGGTAGGATTGTGTGGGAAGGTGGGCAGGGGTTGCAATTCACCTATTCAGTGAGTTGAGTGTGCACTCTGGCCTGGGCCTGGGGGAGATGGGCGTCAAATCATTCGGATGGAGAGAGAATGAACAGCATGGGTAAGAAGCCCCAGCCCTGTTCACAGGAAGGGATTCCCCAGGGGTGGGGTCCTGGAGTCCTGACCAAGCTCCAGGCTCAGGAGTGTCTGTGAATGCCAGTGGGCATCAGGGGAGGGCTCAGCAGGGGTGGAGCCCGAGGAGGAAACACATATGCACAGGAGAAGTAGAGACAGAGCAGAGATGATGGGAACTTTTCAGAGAACAGCAATCAATGAGGCTGCTCCAGCTCCTGAGATGCTCTGGCAGTGCTGTGGAGTTATCATTTCATCTGACAGATGAGGAAGCAGAGACTAGAGCCTCCAGGAGTTAGTGACAGAACTAAGGGGATGAGAGGGGGAAACTGGGCCTCAGTTTCCCCTTTGCACCACAGGGGCCCTGGACTGGATTCCTGGGGTCCATCCAGTTCTGACCCCTCCCAACTGGCCCTGGTGCGTGCATTACACCTGCAAAGGGCCTGCACTCCCAATTGTGGGCTCTTCCAGAGATGGGGCCTTCCTGATACCTCCTGTAACTAAGCTTGAGTTTCCGGGCGACTCAGGTGTTACCATTGCTCACCAGTTCCTTTGCTTGCTTGCCCTTTCTCCTGAGAAGCAGGAACAACACCCAAGCCAAAGCATCTTGGTTCCCATCTGCCTGGGTGGTCCCAGACCCCCCATTGCCTCCTGGCTACCTGCACCAGTGGGACCTCTAGCAGAAGTCCAGAGCTAAGTCAGAGACTGGCTGCATGTGACAATGGGACAGTGACTCTATGCTGCCTGGAATCAAAAGGGTCCTTCCTGCCCGGTGTGGTAGAACATACCTATAATTCCAGTGGCTTGGGAGGCTGAGGCAGGAGGATTACAGGTTCAAGGCCAGCCTCAGCAACTTAGTGAAGCTATAAGCAACTTAGTGAGACTTGTCTCAAAAAATAAAAAGGGCTGGGGATGTGGCTCAGTGGTTAAGAGCTCTTGAGTTCAAGGCACAATTTCCCCATCTTACAGTGGGGAGATGGAGGCCCAGAGATACCTGGAGGTTGGTCTGAGGCCACACAGCATAATCAAGCTCTGGTTTGGATTCTCCCCTTGAATAGGAGCAATCACAGACTCCTAAAGGAAGTAGTTTTAAAACAGGTATGCTGCATGTAGGGGGAATTTTGGGAAAAGGTCATTTTTTAGTATTGAAACAATATTTCTCATGCCTAGCCTAGGCCAGGGCTCTAGGAACCAGGGCCCAGCTGATGGGCAGCCTCAGAGGTACTGTCTTTTAAACTCTGTGGGTGCAGTTCTGTTTCTGTCTTGTGTTGTTCTGGAAGACAACATAAAGGAGCTGGGGCTGGGGTTGTGGCTCAGTGGTAGAGTCCTTGTACTTGCCTGGCACATGTGAGGCCCTGGGTTTGATCCTCAGCACCACATATAAATAAATAAATAAAATAAAGGTCCATTGACAACTACAAAAATATTTTTAAAAAAAGAAAGAAAGAAAGAAGTAGAAGAAGAAGCTGGGCTAGGAATGGAGCTCCATGGTAGAGAGTTTGTCTAGAATTGTGAGGTCCAAGCCATGACCCCTGGGTTAGTGGAGGTGGCATGGCAGCCCACAGAGCAGTTGGGGTCTCCCTCCCTCCCTCTTCAGTTTTTGGGATGCCAGGTCATCCCCATGCCCTTGGCTCCAAGAAAGGGGAGCAGAAACTCCCCTTGTGTCCTCTGAGTGGTATTGGCTATGGAGTCTCCCCCTGGCTTCCTGGTGCCAACCCAGGGCCCAACTTGAGATTGGCAAAGAAGGTCTTAGCAGGTGGCTCTGGGGGGTCCCTGCAGAGACACCTGGAACAACTTCCCCTATTTAACAGATGGGGAGACCAAGGCCGGACAGGCACAGAGGCCCTGATGTTCTGAATCGGGATCTTGTTTGGCTTTCCAGGGACCCTCCCTATGCCCAAAGACTCAGTGGACATCTCAGCCAGAGGGGTCATCTGACCCTCAGCCCCAAACAACAATCCCCTTTCTGTGAGGTGGCATCACTGAACAGGACTTCAGGACCTCCACCCACTCCCAGGCTGAGAAGTGCCACTCAAGTTCTGGTGTGGAAGTACAGGGGAGTGCAAGATCACTCGCAGGTGGTGGACCTATAGGGAGTGCTCCACACAGCCCCTCTACAATGCGAGCGCTCTAGGCTACTGCCTTTCTGTCCAAGAGAACCAGGGGCGCTGCTTCTTCAATCTTAGCCCCCAATTCTCATCTGGGCCAAAAGAGCCCTATGGGGCAAGCAGAGTAAGGAGGGGTCGTGGGGAGGGACTCTACTGTCAAAGCCGCCAGCCTGCCAGGTAGGCTTCTCTGGGGGATGGAGAGATGGCTCTTAATTATTCTGTCTTTGTCTTTTCTTTCCCTTTCCCATCCATCCTTCCCTCTCTCTTCCTTCCTTCCTTCCTTCCTTGGTGCAGGGGATTGAAGCCAGGACCTTGCACACTGCAGGCACGTGTTCTATCAACTGAGTATATCCCCAGCCCCTTTCTGTTTCTTTTTTGCATTTTAGATATTTTTCTTAAAAAAGAAAAGAAAAAAAGAACTGAGTGTGGTGGCACATGTCTGTAATCAGCTACTGGAAGTTTGAGACATGAGGATTGCAGTTCAGGACCAACCTGTACAGCTTAGGGAGACCCTGTCTCAAGATAAAATAAAGGACTGGGGATATAACTCAGTGATAGAGCACCTGGGTTGAATCCCTAGTACCAC
Source organism: Sciurus carolinensis (assembly GCF_902686445.1). Taxonomy (NCBI): domain Eukaryota; kingdom Metazoa; phylum Chordata; class Mammalia; order Rodentia; family Sciuridae; genus Sciurus; species Sciurus carolinensis. The sequence goes on along the minus strand of NC_062215.1, from coordinate 40,775,406 downwards.
ACACATATACACATGGAAGGAGGAAGAGGAGGGGGATGGGAGGAAGGGGAGAGAGCCAGTGAGACCTTATGGCCTAGGATAGACATTTAGATCAGGACTCTAAGACCTGGTTAGGAGAGAGTCTGTGTGTGTGTGTGTGTGTGTGTGTGTGTGTGTGTGTGTACAAGGATCAAGACAGGAGCTATCAGAACTCAGCATTTGGAATGGGGCCGGGGGCCCTCCCCACACCACTTTGTCCTTTCCAGCAGCCTGAGAAATTCCTAGTTCCCACCTGGCAGAGGAAGAAACCAAGGCTCAGAGAGGTGAGGTGACTTAACAAGGTCCTACAGTCAGCCAGTAGCACAGCTGAGATTTGAACCCAGGCCTAAGGCTCTGGAAACCTCTGGAGAACCTACTGGAGGGCAGGCTGTGTGTGCACCACTCCAGGCACAGCTGTGCCTACTGCAGCTGCCTGGGGGCCCCACACTGCTCCCATGGCCCAATGAGGCAGCCTCAGGAGGTTCTGTCCACTGATCCCATGGTCAAACAAGATGGGGTGGCCTGCCTGGCCCAGAGGAGCAGGGTAATGTGCGCATGCCCAGGAGGAAGCAGCAGGGGGAGGGTGGTGGCCTTGGACCTGGGGGGATCCCCCACTGCCTCAGAGAATGTGGCAACATAACAGCTCACAGGTGGCTATTGTGTGGTGAGGCAGCTGGTGTACCTTGGAGTTGACATTTCCCTGGCCAACCTTTTCTCCTTAGGAAAAAAACACAGGACATGCGGGTGATTCTGGCAGCTAAGCTTAAATACCAGAGCTCATCTGACCTTCAGAGGCTGAGAAAACTGTCGTGTTTCTCACAAACATTCTGTTCTCTTCTCAAGGGAGTTCCTTTACTTTACAGTAATTCCACAATGGCCATGACTGCCACTGCACAGGTCTGACGCTGCCTAACTCTAGGAGGATGCCAGTCGGGTCCTAGTCTGTGTTAGAGTACTTCTCCTGGGTTGTGCAGTGTCCAACTTGTGCAACTATGCATGCTGGATGGCCCTGAGTCCCAGAAATTAAGCAGGTAGGTGAGTGGGTCTTCTGAAGTTTTGAGTTGGGCAGGTGTGCTCACCTTGTTACATCCCAGCAAGTAGGGAAATTGACCAGCTGTTCCCACAAAAAGCACCTGGAGGTTGATAGTCCACTCTCCTTAACAAATACTGTGCATGTTCTTGGCTCAATTTCTCATTTGCCTGGTGGTCACCCACTCTGATGCTCACATTCCAGAGGGTCCAGGTTCAGCCTGTGTTAAAGATGGGCACAGCAGCTCCGAACTTGGCTAATTCTCAAACAGGCCCTCAGAGACCCACTGACATGTCTTCTATCCCCTCTTCCAGGCTCCAACCACCTCACTTTGGTACCACTGTTGAACTGGTTGCTCAGACCCAAATCCTTCAGGACTCCTTGCTACTGCCATAGTCACCCCTGTGACCCAGCTGCCATGAATTCTGGATACATCCAGATCCTGCCTTTCTCACATGGCACCCCCTACCTGTCCAGGTGGCCAGCATCCCTCACTGCATGGTGGACTCAGCCTCCATCTGTCCTTCCTGCCTCCACCATACCCTGATATAGACCCTTGTCCCTGAGGCAGCCATAGGGGGCCTTCCAGAAAGTAAACCGAAAGAGGCCAGATACAAAAGGCTGCACAGTGCAGGATTCCATTACATGAAATGTACAGAATAGCAAATTCAGACAGCTCACTTGTGGTGGCCAGTCAGGAGGAGGAAGGGAAAGTGGGGTGACTTCTTGATGAGTTCAGGGGTGTCCTTTTGGGGTGATGGAGATGTTCTGGAACTAGATCATGGTGACATGTGCACAGCATTGTGAATCTGCCAAGATGCCACTGAACCGTGTACTTTAAAAGGGCTACAATAATATACTCCTCTATGTGTATTTTGCCACAATAAAAAACAACAAATTGAATCAGAGCACATGTGATAAAACCCCTTCTCTTGCTTCTCAGATGACCTCACGATGACCCCAAAGCCCCCAGCATGGACCATGTGCAACAGCACTATCAGCTCCTGCAAGGCCATGTCCTCGTTTCCCTCCATTGCCCCCTGTCCTTTGCCTGCACCTGGGTCCCTCCCTCCTCCAAGCCTTTGCACTGCTGTTCCCTCACTCTGCACAAGACCCAGCCCATTATACCCACTTGAGCCTACTTGAAATCATTCTGCTTATCCATTAGCTAGATTTGCCAATTACCTTTTTCCAGCTAGGAGGCAGGTCTCAGAGGGGTAGGGGCTCTGCTGCTGCTCCCGAGCACTGAGACAAAGACCGTCTTTATGTGCAGAACAAATGGCACATGTGGGGTGGGCAGGCTGCCCCAGCCCAGTGGCTTTTTGCTCCTCCTGACCCTCTCCTTCTTCCATCTCCTCCTCCTCCATCTCTCTCTTCCTCCCCTTCCTCCTCCTCTCCAGCCTCTTCCTCTTCTTCCTCCTTTCCTGCTCAGAATGTGCATCTGGTCAACATGGCTTCCCAGAGGCTCTACCAGAGTTGACCCCATGGCTGCCCTCAGAGTCCTTTTTCCGGTCAAAGTCTTCATTCCATCCACACAGGCAGTCTCTGTTTCTGCCTTGGTGCTTCTGCTTGTGAAACTCCTCTGGCCCCATTTCCCTCCCTGCCACCTGTGGGCACAGCACTCCATCACCCTCTGACTTGGGGGAGATGGTGCAGACCCTGACCTTGCACACACCACCCACTGGACAGCCGAAGGTCACTGACCACAGCTGACTGCTAGTGCCCTGGCTTGGGATGGGCAGTGCCAGGGCTTGTCCTAGAATGTTCATTGATCCCTTGATGATTCCTAAACTGAAGGCCAGGAACATCTGGGCTGCTGTGGCTGCCTTGATGTGCCCTCAAGACTTTACTGACATCACCTTCCCAGTGAGTGACCTTGCTCCTTAAATTGCAACCTGGCCCCCACCTCATCCCTATCTTATTTTTCAACAGAGCACTGATGGCCACCTGAAGTCCCCCAAATTTTATATTTTTTATTTTATTTTATTTTTGGTGGGATGGGGTGTGCACTGGGGATTTAACCCAGGAGTGATTTACCACTGAGCCATATTCCTCAGCCCTTTTTATATTTTTTGAGACAGGATCTCACTGAGTTGTTCAGGGCCTTGCTAAGTGACTGAGACTGGCCCGTGAACCTGTAATTCTCCTCTCAGCCTCCCAAGTCACTAGAATTACAGGCATGCGCCACTGTGACTAATGTCCCCAATATTTTAACTCTTAGTCCCCTGAGTGTGTGTTGGCCCCACAAAGGCAAGGGTTTTGTACCTCCAGGCCTGGCACCTGGAGTTGCACCTGCTAAATCTATAAACCAGCTGGGGAGCTGCAGCTCCAATGTCTCACATGGACTTCCTACTTCATAACCTTCTGTCTGAATTTTGGGGATTGTTGTTCATACAGTATCAGAACAAAGCTGTCCCACCTGCCCCCCCTCCCCCCATAGTCCAGCCCCAGCTCAGCCTTCTCCTATGTCTCTAGAGCTTCTCCATCCTTGGCCCCTTGCTGGGGTCCCTGCCCTGGACTCCTGCTCCCAGACTCAAATGCATAGCTGATCTTGACCTCTCCCACCTTAACACAAGGTTTTGCAACCTCAGCACTATCCACAGGTGGGAACACTTTGTTGTGCCAGGGCCTGTCCTGTGGCTTCTACCCACACAGAGGTCCAACCCTGCACTGCCTGGGGTAGTGTGATGGAGGGAGGTGATTGTGGAGAAGGACAGGGGGCCTGGATTGGGTTGGGAGTCTGAGAGGGAACAAACCTTATTGCCCCTGGGTTTGCTCTGGGGGCGGTCGGGGCCAGGGGCTGGCCCCGAGAGGAGTTTCCCGAGAAGTTAGAGGGAATAGGCTGTCCAAGGGCATTGGTCTTGGATCTACACTCCTTGGCCCAGTGACGACCTTTACCACATTTAGGGCAAAGGGTGAGCGGAGGTGGTTTAGTCCTTGTTTGAGGAGATATGGGTCCTTGACCCAGTCTCCCTGTTGGGCAGTCTCGCGCAAAATGGCCAGGTTGTTTGCAAGTAAAGCAAGTACGTGGGCCAGGGTGGTGAAGGGCCTTGGTGAAGGCGGCGCCAATAGCGAGACCCATGGCATGGGCCGTTCCTACCCCAGCACACAGCCTAATGAAGTCAGAAAGGTCCCCTTTATCTTTGTGGGGCCGAAGAACATCTTGACATATTGGGTTGGCATTTTCAAAGGCAAGATATTTTACAAAGGAGCTCTCGCTTTCACTTGGTCCAAGAAAGCGCTCCGCAGCTAGATTAAGCCGGGCAACAAAGTCACTGTAAGGCTCGTCAGGACCCTGACGAATTTTTGCTAGGGAGGTGGTGGCCGAGCCCTTTTGAGGGAGCCGTCTCCAAGCCTGCAAACCAGCAGTTTGAACCTGTGCTAGGAGCCCAGTAGGGAAGCGTGCCTGTTTAGGGTTAGTATCAAATGGCGCATTACCCACTAGTTTAACATAGGGCCAGGATTTAGAGGAAGCCTTGGTTGAATTTTTTTGGGCAGTTTCCCGACAGTATTCCTTAAAGTCTGCGTTCCACAACAGGAAGTCACCTGCACTGAGGGTGGCTCGGGCCAACAATTTCCAATCATTAGGGGTGAGCCATTGTGTACTATGGTTCTCTAGCAAGGCCAGTGTATAAGGTGCAGTGGGACCATACTGAGCACAAGCCTTTTTAAGTCTTTCAAGAAAACGGAGGCTCAGCCTTTTATAAGAACCAAGGGCTCCACTCTGTCCAGAGGTGGGCTCCTCCTCATCCCCTGATTCCTGGTCCTCCTCTTGTTCTCCATCTGGTTCTACCTCTTGTTCCTCCCCTGATTCCTTTTCCTGACCTCCTTCTAGACCCTCTGCCTTAGTCTGTGCGAGCTGATCTGCTTGACTGCGAGTAACTGGAAAGGCAAGAACAGGCTGATCATGCGGCTTCCCCTTACGAGTATTAAGGGGTTTTGGGCCAGTTTGTGTTAACTCCGTGCCCAAGGCCAGTGAGCGAAGTTCGGCATCAAGGGCTTTTAGTTCTTTTAAAAGTTGGATTTGTTCCCGCCTATGTTGGAGAGACTCACGTAAAGGGGTTAGATTAGGCAAGGGAAGCGGGGAAAAAATGTTTTGGGGGGGCAGTAGGTCCCTGAAAGGCTGGAGCATGAAAGGCAGGGGGTGTATAAGAGGGAAGTGGATTTTTAAGAGGTGGCAGGTCTGGAGAATGGTGTTGAGCCGTTGCCTCCTCCAGGGTAGCCTCCTCCTCTGGGGTCACCTCATCATGGGGATTTAAAACCAGATAAATCTTAGGGGGATTTTTAGGGGACTCTTTTGGTAAGGTGGGGTCTGGGAGGGTCCCGGGGTCTGGGAGGGTCCCAGGGTCCTGAGAAGGCTGAGTAGGGGGCATTTGAATACTAACTGAAGGGCATGCCGAGGGGGGGCGAGAGGTGGATTGCATTGCCTGCTCCCCAATTTTTACAAGTTTTAAAGTACCACTGTCAAAGGGTGAACTTTTAAGAATCTCATTAATTAAATTCCAATAAGAAAAGGCAGTGACAGGCACCTTTTGAGGACCAAAAGTCTCATAATAATCTTTGAGGCAGTCTCCTACTCTGAGCCACCTTTTACCATCAATTGACCCCTCGAGGGGAAACCAAGGACACAAATCCTCTATGTATGAAAAGAATAATTTTAAGTCCTTTTTCTTAACATGCGCTCCCCGAGTCTTGAGGGCCTCCTTGAGACCCGTCAGAAACAAATCATGTGACGAAACTGCTTGTCCCATGGTGTGTCACTCACCTTGCGCCGGCCTCACTCTCCTCCTGGATCTGACTCCCGGTCGCGTTTACCGAGGCGATCCCGAATCCCACTTGGCCAAGTCTTCCCCGGAGGGCGGCGATCGCTTCTCTGGCAAAGGTTCCAATCAACCACGTTGGGCGCCAACTGTCCCGACCCGCGGGACATCAACGCAGGATGGCAAACCTAAGAGAGAAGGAATGAAGAGACAAGAGACACAGGGAGTGACAGCAAGACAGGAATTCTGATCAAGCTGCAAATTTTTATTGTTCTCAAGGGTATTTATGCTGAGGGAATGAGGGGTATGATGAGACACAGGCTGGTTGGCTGTGTTTTTCTTTTGGGCTCCTGATAAGGTGCAAGTTCACGCAGGCGGGAAGGTGAAATCCCGGAAGAGAAGCGGGGGCGGGCCATAGGCAAACCTATCAGCTGGGAGTGGGGAGGGGGCGCGCTCCGGGAATCCGTCAGCCTTCAGCTGCAGGGTGCCTGAGTCAGCTGCAGGGTGTTTGTGCAGGGGAGGCAACCGCAAAATGCTCCCTGGGCTGCTGCTTATCATAAAGGTCAGAACGTCCTCAGAATGAGAACTTCTTCTTGGTCCCTGACATTCAGGAATATAAAATCAGAGAGAACAGTGTGACGAACCCCAGCATCTGCCCTCAGCTTCATGGTACCAACCCTCAATCCATCTTGTTTCATCTTTGCACCTACCAGTCCCTTATTACTTTGAAGCAAATCCCAGATATCATCTAATTTAATTTGCAAATATCAGTTATCTCTAAAAAACAAGCACTGTCCTTTTGCCAGCATTACCATAGTACTGTTACAAACACCCCAGAAAGTAGTGATTTTGTCAATTGCTTTTTGTGATGTGATCATGTGATTTTTCTTCATTAGGCTGTTAGTATGATGGACTACACTACTTTGGTTTTTTTTTTTTTTTTTTTTTTTTTTTTTTTGTTTTGTTTTGTTTTTTCAATGTTGGAGATCAAACCCAGGACCTTGCACCACATGCTAGGCAAGTACTCTACCACTGAACTACATCTCCAACCCTTTTGTTTTTTATTTTAAGACAGGCTTTTGCTAGGTTGCTCAGGCTGGCCTTGAACTCATGATCCCTCTGCCTCAGCCTCCTGAGTAGCTGGGATTAAAGGCATGCACAACTCTGTCTGGTCACATTAATTTAGTTCTTGAATGTTGAGTCAGTCTTACATGCCTGGGATAAATACCACTTGACCTTGGTGTATAATTATTTTTATACATCGTGAGATTTGATTTTGTTGAGGATTTTTGCATCTATGCTCATCAGAGATCTTAGCCTGTATTTCTTTCCTTGTAAGATCTTCTGTCTGCTTTTGGTATAGGGTAATAAGGCCTCATAGGATGAGTCAGGATGTATTCTCTGTGCTTCTATGTTCTGAAAATGATTATAGAAAAATGATATAGTTTCTTCCTTAAATATTTGATAGAATTCACCAGTGAACCCATTTGGACCCGGTGCTTTCTTTTTTGAAAGATTACTAACTATTGATTCAATTTCTTTAACAGATAAAGATTTATTCAGATAGTCTGCTGCTTCTTGTGTGGGTTCGGGCAGATTGTGTCTTTCAAGAAATTGATTAATTTCAACTAGACTAATAAATTTGTGGACATAGAGTTGTTTATAGTCTTTTCCTATCCTTTTGATATCTGTGAGGTCTGTCATGATGTCTCCTGTTTCATTTCTGGTATTGATAATTTGTGTGTGTGTCTCTCTCTTAATTAATCTGACTATGGGGTTATCAATTTTGTTGATCTTTTCAAGGAAACAGCTTTTGGTTTTGTTGATTTCCCGTTTTCAATTTCATTGATTTATGCTCTGATTTTTGTTATTTCTTTTCTTCTGCTTACTCTGAATTTAATTTCCTCTTTCTTTTGTAGTTTTCTAAAGTGGAAGCTTAGATGATTGATTTTAGATCTTCTTTTCCCATGTATTAATTCAATGATATAAAATTTCCCCTATGCACTGCTTTTGCTGCATCCCACGAGTTTTTATAAGTTGTGCTTTTGTTTTCATTTAGTCAAACATGTCTTAAAATACATCTTGAGAGTTTTTTCTTTAACTTGTTTTTTAGAAGTGTGTTGATTAATGTTTGTGTTTTTAGAGAGTTTTCAGTTATCTTTCCCTTACCAATTCCTAGGTTAATTGCACTGTTGCCTGAGGGCGTACATCATGTAATTCCCGTTCTTTCTTATTTGTTAGGGTGTGTTTTATGACTCATAAGGTAGTCTATCTTTTATTTTCTCTTTTGGTACTAGGGATTGAACCCAGGGGCACTTAACCACTCAGCCACATTCCCAGAACTTTTTATTTTTTTATTTAGAGACAGGATCTTGCTGAGTTGCTTAGGGTCTTGCTAAGTTGCTGAGGCTGACTTTGAACTCTGTGATCCTCCTGCCTCAGCCTCCTGAGCTGCTGGATTATGGGTGTGTACCACTACGCTTGCCTGCTGGGTTAAGGTAGTGTATCTTGGTGAATATTTAATGCAAGCTTGAAAAGAATTTGCATGCCTCTGTCATTGGGTGAAGTGGTCTACAGATGTAATCACATCTAGTTGGTTGATGTTGCTGTTGAGTCCAACAATAATAATGGGCTCATGTATTTCTCCTTGCTCTGTTATTAGGAATATTAACATTAATGATTGTTACATCTTTGTGGAGAATTCATCCCTTTACCAATATATAATGCCCTCCTTTATCCCCATTAATTTTCCTTGCTTTGACAGCTTCTCTGCATTAAATTAATATAGCTACTTTTGCTTTTTTCTGATTAGTGTTACCATGGCATATCTTTCTCCATCCATTCACTTTTCTAATTTTTTTCTTCAGTGCAAAAGATAGAACCCAGGGTCTCACGCATGCAAGGCAAGTGCTCTGCCACTGAACTGCAGCCCCAGCATGGGTCTTGTTTTTTGATCTACTCTAACAATCTGTCTTTCGATCAGTGCATTTAAACCACTGACATTCAAAGTGATTAGAGATATAATTGAATTGCTGTTTACCATATTTGTTATTTCTTTTTATTTGTTGTCCTAATTCTTTTTTTTCTTTCTTTATTTGATACTGTGGATTGAGCTGCTGGGATTACAGGCATGCACCATTGCACCCAGCTTCCTTTTGTGACTTTTATTGAGTATTGTGATTCCATTTTCTTTTCTTGCTATATCAGTTACACTTCTTATAATGAACTTTTAAAGGAATTCTCATTCATTGCTAGTCAGAATGCAAAATGGTACATACACTTTAGAAGACATTTTGGCAGTATTTTTATAAAACTAAACATACTCTTAACATATGGTCCAGCAATCATACCCCTTGGTATTTACCCAAATGAGTTAAACTTATGTCCACACAAAAACCTGCACACAGATGTTTAAGCAGTTTTATACATATTGCCAAAACTTGGAAGCAACCAAGATGTCCTTTAGTAGGTGAATGGATAAATAAATTGTGGTTCATCCAGACAATGAAAAATGTTCAGTGCTAAAAAGAACTGAGTTGTCAAGGCATGAAAAGATGCAGAAAAAACTTAAATACATATTATTAAGTTAAAGAAGCCAAACTGAAAAGACTATATACTCAATGATTCCAACTACATGACATTCTGGAAAAGATGAAACCATGGAGATAGTAAAAAGATCAGTGGTTGCCAGTGTTAGGAGGGAGGAGTAGCCAGGAGTACAAAGACTTTTTAAAGCAGGGAAGCTCCCTTGCATGATGCTATCATGGCACAAACAATAAGCTGACTTCATCCACACCCATAGAATGTGAACCAAGTGTGGATCCTGATGTAAGCTAAGAATTCTGGGTGATAATGGTGTATCAATGCAGGTTCTGTGAACAAAGAATAGGAATCTAATGTAGGGCCTTCACCCCTATCCCATTCCCAGAAGTCATTTCCATGCCTTCCAGATTTCTCCTGCGTGTTCCAAATCTCCTAATGAACATAATGCAGCCCTCTGGTGTCAGGGACCAAGAAGTTCTCATTCTGAGAACATTCTGACCTTTACAATAAGCAGCAGCGCCCCTCCCCCCCCTCCTGGCTGATAATTCTGACAGTATGGCGCCTATGGCGCCCACGGCTTCTCTTCCGGGACTACACTTTCCCGCCGGCGCGAACTTCACCTTCCCGCCAGCGCGAATTTGCACCCTATCAGGAACCCAGCAGAAGAACACAACCAACCAGGCTGCACCTCGTCATACCCCTCATTCCCTCAGCATAAATACCCGTGAGAACAATAAAAATTTGCAGCTTGATCAGAATTCCTGTCTTGCTGCCACTCCCTGTGTCTCTTGTCCCTTCATTCCTTCTCTCTTAGGTTTGCCGTCCTGCATTGATGTCCCGCGGGCCGGGACAGTTGGCGCCCAACGTGGGGCTCGAGCCTTTGTTTGAGAAGCGAACGCTGCCCTCTGGGGAAACCTTGGCCAAGCGGGATTCGGGATCACCTCGGTAAACGCGACCGGGAGTCAGATCCAGGAGGAGAGTGAGGCCAGCGCAAGGTGAGTGACGCACCATGGGACAAGCAGTTTCGTCACATGATTTGTTTCTGACGGGTCTCAAGGAGGCCCTCAAGACTCGGGGAGCGCGTGTTAAGAAAAAGGATTTAAGATCATTCTTTTCATACATAGAGGATTTGTGTCCTTGGTTTCCCCTCGAGGGGTCAATTGATGGTAAAAGGTGGCTCAGAGTAGGAGACTGCCTCAAAGATTATTATGAGACTTTTGGTCCTCAAAAGGTGCCTGTCACTGCCTTTTCTTATTGGAATTTAATTAATGAGATTCTTAAAAGCTCACCCTTTGACAGTGGTACTTTAAAACTTGTAAAGATTGGGGAGCAGGCAATGCAATCCACCTCTCGCCCCCCCTCGGCATGCCCTTCAGTTAGTATTCATATGCCCCCTACTCAGCCTTCTCAGGACCCTGGGACCCTCCCAGACCCCGGGAACCTCCCAGACCCCACCTTACCAAAAAAGTCCCCTAAAAGTCCCCCTAAGATTTATCCGGTTTTAAATCCCCATGATGAGGTGACCCCAGAGGATGAGGCTACCCTGGAGGAGGCAACGGCTCAACACCATTCTCCAGACCTGCCACCTCTTAAAAATCCACCTCCCTCTTATATATCCCCTGCCTTTTGTGCTCTGGCCCCTCAGGGACCTACTGCCCCCCCAGACATTTTTTCCCCACTTCCCTTGCCTAATCTAACCCCTTTACGTGAGTCTCTCCAACATAGGTGGGAACAAATCCAACTTTTAAAAGAACTAAAAGCCCTTGATGCTGAGCTTCGCTCACTGGCCTTGGGCACGGAGTTAACACAAACTGGCCCAAAACCCCTTAATACTCGTAAGGGGAAGCCGCATGATCAGCCTGTTCTTGCCTTCCCAGTTACTCGCAGTCAAGCAGATCAGCTCGCACAGACTAAGGCAGAGGGTCTAGAAGGAGGTCAGGAAGAGGAATCAGGGGAGGAACAAGAGGTAGAACCAGAGAGGGAACAAGAGGAGGACCAGGAATCAGGGGATGAGGAGGAGCCCACCTCTGGACAGAGTGGAGCCCTTGGTTCTTATAAAAGGCTGAGCCTCCGCTTTCTTGAAAGACTTAAAAAGGCTTGTACACAGTATGGCCCCACTGCACCTTATACACTGGCCTTGCTAGAGAACCATAGTACACAGTGGCTCACCCCTAATGATTGGAAATTTTTGGCCCGAGCCACCCTCAGTGCAGGTGACTTCCTGTTGTGGAACGCAGACTTTAAGGAATACTGTCGGGAAACTGCCCAAAAAAATTCAACCAAGGCTTCCTCTAAATCCTGGCCCTATGTTAAACTAGTGGGTAATGCGCCATTTGATACTAACCCTAAACAGGCACGCTTTCCTACTGGGCTCCTAGCACAGGTTCAAACTGCTGGTTTGCATGCTTGGAGACGGCTCCCTCAAAAGGGCTCGGCCACCACCTCCCTAGCAAAAATTCGTCAGGGTCCTGACGAGCCTTACAGTGACTTTGTTGCCCAGCTTAATCTAACTGCGGAGCGCTTACTTGGACCAAGTGAAAACGAGAGCTCCTTTGTAAAATATCTTGCCTTTGAAAATGCCAACCCAATATGTCAAGATGTTCTTCGGCCCCACAAAGATAAAGGGGACCTTTCTGACTTCATTAGGCTGTGTGCTGGGGTAGGAACGGCCCATGCCATGGGTCTCGCTATTGGCACCGCCTTCACCAAGGCCCTTCACCACCCTGGCCCACGTACTTGCTTTACTTGCAAACAACCTGGCCATTTTGCGCGAGACTGCCCAACAGGGAAACTGGGTCAAGGACCCATATCTCCTCAAACAGGGACTAAACCACCTCCGCTCACCCTTTGCCCTAAATGTGGTAAAGGTCGTCACTGGGCCAAGGAGTGTAGATCCAAGACCAATGCCCTTGGACAGCCTATTCCCTCTAACTTCTCGGGAAACTCCTCTCGGGGCCAGCCCCTGGCCCCGACCACCCCCAGAGCAAACCCAGGGGCAATAAGGTTTGTTCCCTCTCAGACTCCCAACCCAATCCAGGCTCCCTGTCCTTCTCCACAATCACCTCCCTCCAACGTGCTACCCCAGGCAGTGCAGGATTGGACCTCTGTGCCTCCACCGATACCATATTAGACTCTATGCAAGGACCTCAAATAATACCCACTGGGGTTGTAGGCCCCCCTCCACCTCATATGTGTGCTCTTATTCTTGGGAGAGCTTCTACCACCTTACAAGGTGTTCAGGTCTTCCCTGGCATCATTGATGATGATTACACTGGAGAAATTAAAACACTGGCCACAGCTGTTAACGGAGTAGCTGCCATCCCTGCAGGAACAAAAATTGCACAATTAATACTCCTTCCCCTCAATTCAGGAAATTTACCAGGAAACCCAGCTCTTTAGGTTCCTCTGATGTGTATTGGGTCCAACCTATCTCCCACAAAAGACCCACTCTTACCTTATTTATTGAAGGAAAGAAATTCCAAGGGATCCTAGATACTGGTGCGGACGCCACAGTTATTTCTCAAAAATATTGGCCATCAGAATGGCCCCTCACCTCATCACTAACTGACCTTAAAGGAATAGGGCAGTCAAGAAACCCCTTAGTTAGCTCCAGGGTGCTTAATTGGACTGACACAAAAGATAACACAGGGAATAAAGGAACCGTTACCCCCTTCGTTGTTCCTGATCTCCCTGTCAACCTTTGGGGACGAGACATTCTAAGCCAAATGAAAGTTATTCTTGCTAGTCCCGACTCTTTAGTCACTCATCAAATGCTTCGTATGGGCTTTATCCCTGGTACAGGCCTTGGGAGGCTAGGACAAGGACAGGTTGAGCCTGTACAGCCCATACAAAAAACAGACAAATTTGGACTTGGGTATTTGGATTTTTAGTGTCGGTCCCTGACCCTCCTGTACCCCATGCAGACAAAATTATTTGGGAAACTCAAACTCCTGTGTGGTTGGATCAGTGGCCCCTTACCCAAGAAAAATTAGAGGCTGCCTCCATGTTAGTACAGAAACAGTTGACAGCCGGCCATGTGGAACCCTCAACCTCACCCTGGAATACTCCTATTTTTGTTATTAAGAAGAAATCAGGCAAATGGCGCCTTTTACAGGATTTGCGCGCTATCAATAAGGTTATGCGCCCGATGGGGGCATTACAGCCAGGCATCCCTACACCGGTAGTTATTCCTAGGGACTATTATAAAATGGTCATCGACTTAAAAGATTGCTTTTTTACTATTCCTTTACATCCTGAGGACAGACCCTATTTTGCTTTCAGCCTCCCCCGCATCAATTTTCAGGGCCCTATGCAAAGATTTCAATGGAAGGTCCTTCCCCAGGGTATGGCTAACAGCCCTAGTCTTTGCCAAAAATATGTTGCTCAAGCAGTAGACTCTGTGAGAGAGCGGTGGCCACAAGTTTATATATTACATTATATGGATGATTTGTTAATTGCTGCACCTAATACCTATGATCTTAACAATTGTTATTTGGATCTCTATAAAGCCTTTACTGCCTTGGGACTTCAGATAGCCCCTGATAAGGTTCAAACACAGGACCCCTACACCTACTTGGGCCTCAAACTTCAAACTAATCAAATTCAAATCCCTAATATACAATTGCGTGTGGACCATCTCCACACTCTTAACGATTTCCAAAAACTACTAGGGGATATCCAATGGCTAAGACCATATTTAAAACTACCCACCTATGTGCTTTTGCCTCTTAATGATATTTTAAGGGGAGATTCTGACCCTTCTTCTCCTCGAGAGCTTACTCCCGAGGCACGGCAAGCATTAATTCAAGTCACAGAAGCCATCGCTCAACAATTTGTTACACAAATATCTTATAACCTTCCTTTGGTTTTGATTATATTACACACCCCTCATACACCCACGGGACTATTCTGGCAGCGGGATCCACATTTTAAAAATAAGGGTTGCCCCTTGCTCTGGGTTCATTTGCCCGCCACATCCTCTAAAGTTATTGCTGTCTATCCTGCTCAGGTAGCTTCTATCATTATTAAAGGTCGCTTGCTTTCTCGACAACATTTTGGCAAAGACCCTGATAACATTCTGATTCCATACACTAAGGATCAAACCCAATTTTTGCTACAGACGAGGGATGAATGGGGTATTGCTCTATCAGGCTTTTTGGGAATAATCGATAACCACCTTCCCAATGACCCCCTTTTGCATTTTGCTCAGTTACATCCATTTATTTTTCCTCGGGTTACTCGGAAGGCTCCTATTCCACAAGCCCTTACTGTTTTTACAGATGGCTCCAGCAATGGCCATGCAGCCTTTGTTGTTGATAATCAGCCTACCACCTTTGACACTGCTTATCCATCAGCACAGCTTGTAGAATTGTTTGCTATAACACAAGTCTTTATGACATTTTTTGATAAACCTATTAATATTTATACAGACAGTGCTTACATTGCCCATTCTGTGCCCCTATTGGAGATTTCACCCACCATTAAGGCTTCCTCCAACGCAGCCTTTTTGTTTAACCAGCTTCAACAACTAATTCAGGCTAGAAAACATCCATTTTTCTTAGGACACATTAGAGCACATTCTGATCTTCCTGGTCCCCTATCACGGGGTAATGCTCAGGCTGATGCAGCCACTCGGTCCCTTTTCCCAGTTCTTATTGGATCCATCCAAGAGGCCACAGATTTACACAAACTTCACCACTTAAATTCTCAGAGCCTTCGGTTACTCTGTAAAATTACCAGGCAACAAGCAAGGGAAATTGTAAAAGCGTGTCCTGCCTGCGTTGTCTCCCTTCCTATTCAACATCTGGGTGTTAACCCTCGAGGATTACTGCCCAATCAGATTTGGCAGATGGATGTTACTCACTTTCCTGAATTTGGGAAAACAAAGTACATACATGTTTCCATAGATACCTTTAGTGGCTTTATTTTTGCATCACCGCATTGCGGAGAAGCTACCAAGGATGTCATTTCTCATCTTGTCTCAGCCTTTTCCATAATGGGAAAGCCAGCACATATTAAGACAGATAATGGCCCTGCATATACCAGTACCAAGTTCAAACAGTTTTGTGCCACTCTTCAAATCTCTCATACTACTGGAATTCCATATAACCCTCAAGGTCAAGGCATTGTGGAACGTGCACACCTCACCTTAAAAACCTGGCTTACCCCCCTTAAGGCCTCTTCCCTTGCATTTACCACTCCCAGGGATCGCCTTAATCATGCATTATTTGCTCTTAACTTTCTTACCCTAGACAATGAAGGACATTCGACCGCAGACAGACATTGGCATCCCTCCTCTAATTCTGCTCGCCCATCTGTTATGTGGCGCGATCCTTTAACAAATAAATGGAAAGGCCCAGATCCCATCCTCATTTGGGGACGAGGCTCAGCTTGTATTTTAGATCAAGAACAAGCAGCCCCAAGATGGTTACCAGAACGCCTGGTCAAACAGGTCAATGATTTACCACAACCCAGGGACGGAAACCTTCCCCCTGAGGATGAATCTTCCTCTCTTATAGATGCAGCCGACAATCTATGCGAAAAATCCCCTGAATGACAGACCCTGTGACTGCACACCATTGCTTCTCTGGATAATGGCTGCCTGTTCACTGCTCTCTCACAGCCATGCAGGACTTGAGGACCCTGCTGCGGCTCGTGAGTATTTACTGGAGCTCAGAAACAAACCATGTAAGTGTGAGGGAGGATTTATATTGAGTACTGATGAGGCAAATCACAAGCCATCATACGTTGGTAATCTCCCGAAACAACGCCAAGAGATAGATTGCGGCAGTCACATCGCAGTTTGGGAAACGCATACTCAGTGGTCTTGTATCACAAAACCACAAATTATTCCCCCAGTTAATGGCAAACCTGCACCCTGTTCTTGCACAACCTTTCACACTTCCTTCCATAGTTCTTGTTACTCCTCCGCTCAAACCTGTTCCTCAGGGGGTAAAATCTATTTTACTACCACCTTGTTAAGGTCCCATACAGGATCAACTGGAGGGGATTGGTCTAATACCCCTGGAAAATTAAGTGTTGCATTATGTCCTGCAGACTTAGTAGGGCAAACAGTTTGTTGGTCTACTATAGCCCCCCTACATGTATCTGATGGAGGAGGCCCCCAAGATTCTAATAGAGCCAAACAAGTCTATGAGAAAATTCAACGGATGTACGAGGAACTGCATCCTAGTCTCTTATATCACCCACTAGCATTACCTAAACACAGACCTTCTGAGATAGACCCTACCACTTACGATATTCTTGAAGCCACTTATGCCTTGCTTAATCGGTCTAATTCTCCCTTGACTGCAGATTGTTGGCTTTGCTTGCAGTTAGGATATCCCGCTCCATTAGCTATTCCAATTGATTATAGAAATGACTCAGCTGCTACCCCTACTAGAAAAATTGCTGGAAATGTAACCTATCCTAATACACCATGGTCCAATTTAACCAGTAAAAATTGTCTACCGACTCTACCATTTTTGGTACAGCCATTCACATTTTCCAATACTACTTGCTTTTTCTCACCTGGCTATAATAATACCTGGGATTTAAATGTAGGGATTATGACATTTAGTGATTGCTCTGAGACATTCAAATTTTTACAGCCATTGTGCCCCCCTAATGGCACCGTATTTGTCTGTGGAGGTAATAAGGCTTTCACTCAACTGCCAGCCAACTGGACTGGACTATGTGTCTTAGCTGCCTTGCTCCCAGATGTAGATATTATTCCAGGAGATGAGCCTGTTCCTATACCAACAATTGATCACATTGCAGGACGAGCTAAACGTGCTGTCACCTTTATCCCTTTACTTGCAGGACTTGGAATAACTACAGCAGTGGCCTCAGGTACTGCTGGTTTGGGGGT
This sequence comes from Sciurus carolinensis, assembly GCF_902686445.1. Taxonomy (NCBI): domain Eukaryota; kingdom Metazoa; phylum Chordata; class Mammalia; order Rodentia; family Sciuridae; genus Sciurus; species Sciurus carolinensis. The sequence goes on along the minus strand of NC_062215.1, from coordinate 40,758,185 downwards.
CTCTCTTACTCAATATACAAAATTATCCAGACAATTGATTTCTGATGTACAGATACTCTCAAGTACCATACAAGATCTTCAAGATCAGGTGGATTCCTTAGCAGAAGTGGTCCTACAAAATAGGAGAGGTTTAGACCTTCTAACTGCCGAACAGGGAGGCATTTGTCTGGCTTTGCAGGAAAAATGCTGTTTCTATGCCAACAAGTCAGGAATTGTTAAGGACAAGATCAAACAGCTGCAGGAAGACTTAGAAAAACGCCGACAAGCACTGGCTGATAATCCACTATGGACTGGATTCGGTGGACTCCTTCCCTATCTCCTTCCCTTCCTAGGTCCCCTCCTTTGCTTGCTGCTTATTGTATCTATAGGTCCTTTGATATTCAACAAGATCATGGCTTTTCTTAAAGCTCAAATTGAGGCTATACAGGCGAAACCTATTCAGGTTCATTACCATCAACTGGAGATGATGGATCGCGATGGTGATCTTAAAAGACCATCACCCCTGTGAGCTGAACTGGACAGCCAATGACGGGTAAGATTCGTGAGAGCTCATACCAACCTAAGACAGGAAATGAGGGCCAGAGCCTCATTATCCAATGACGGGTAAGGATGTTGCTCTGCCACGGACAACCTAAGACAGGCGCAGTTCCCGAGGGATTGTCACTCCAGCCCTATACCTGTTCAGGCAAGCTGTGCCCTCGTCTCGCCACATAACCTCTATCACCCCCTTAAAATATGGCTATCAAAAAATGGTCAATAATTTTATATAAGAAAGGGGGAAATGTCAGGGACCAAGAAGTTCTCATTCTGAGAACATTCTGACCTTTACAATAAGCAGCAGCGCCCCTCCCCCCCTCCTGGCTGATAATTCTGACAGTATGGCGCCTATGGCGCCCACGGCTTCTCTTCCGGGACTACACTTTCCCACCGGCGCGAACTTCACCTTCCCGCCAGTGCGAATTTGCACCCTATCAGGAACCCAGCAGAAGAACACAACCAACCAGGCTGCACCTCGTCATACCCCTCATTCCCTCAGCATAAATACCCGTGAGAACAATAAAAATTTGCAGCTTGATCAGAATTCCTGTCTTGCTGCCACTCCCTGTGTCTCTTGTCCCTTCATTCCTTCTCTCTTAGGTTTGCCGTCCTGCATTGATGTCCCGCGGGCCGGGACACTCTGGACAGCTTTGCTGATGGACACAGACTCAGAGAGGCACATAGTGGGGAGTGTGCTGCAAAAAGAGATGTTCGGGTCTCACCACCCACTGTTGAATTTTCCTGGGGTCTCCTGGGGGACCCACTGTATTGTGTGTGTGGACACTTCTCTCCTATTATCTGGTGACTTGTGCCTGTTGGGATCAGCGTGACAGGTTTGGAGTATGGGTGCTGAGGCTGAAGAGATCTGGTTTTGATCCCTGGCTCCACCTTTAACAAGTGGCCTGACCTTGAGCAAATGCATAGTTGTGTGTGGATTTTTATCCTCCATCTATAAAGTGGGCATCATAATATTTGCATGCATGCATCTTGGGCTCATTTGGTGCCAGACCTCCTCCTGGGTACTTTACACATATTAATCATTGCATTTTCCCAATGAGTCTAGGAAGTCAGTACTACTATCTCTCCCATTTTACAGATGGCGGAAATAAGGAAAGTAGAGAATGAACAGGCTGGCAAACAATCCTGATCTGGACACAGAACTCATGTTCTGGACACTTCTGTAGGTGTCACCCCTGTGTGGGATGGAATGGGGCAAGAGTGGCATTTACCTCCTTAGGCTGACTTTAGGGTCCAAGGACACAATGCCTGTGATGTTTGTCAGTTTTTGTCACTCAATACCTGATATGAACAGCTTTGAGAAAGAAAGTTTTATTTGGCGCACTGTTTTAGAGGTTCAGTCCATGGTTGGCTGGATCCAAGGCAGAAACATCATGGTGGAGGAAAACTGCTCAACTCAAGGCAGCCAGGAAGCAGAAAGAGTGAGGGAGGGGAGCCAGGGACAAGATATAGTCCCCAAGGGCACCCCCCGCCCCATGGCCTACTTCCTTTAGCCAAGCCCTACCTGCCTAAGTTGCCTACCAGGAGCCCATTCAGCGATCAATGGATTAATCCTAGAAATGGATTAATCCACTGATGAGGACAGAGCCCTAATCATTACCTAAGAGCCCTAAATCTGGACCTTGCTGTATTGGGGATCATGCTTTCAAAACATGAGCTTTTGAGGGAGATTCCAGATCTAAATCTAACAGTTGGAAGCACATCCTCCTTCCTCATATCTTTTCTTTTTCTTTTCTTTTTTTTTTTGGCACTGGGGATTAAACCCAGGGGCACTTAACCACTAAACCACATCCCCAGCCCTTTTTAAAAATATTTTTGAGACAGGGTCTTGCTAAGTTGCTTAGGACCTCGCCTCGCTGAGTTCCTAAGGTTGACTTTGAATTCCTGATCCTCCTGCCTCAACTTCCTGAGCCACTGCACCTGGCTTATTTTAAATTTCATTTCCTTGGAATTCTAGATTCTAGATGTGAGTGTTAGTGGTTATTTGCAATTCATGTGGGAAGACCAGGGTGCTGGGGGATGTGTCAGCTTCTCAACTAGAAGTAATAGGGAATTTTGTATTTATTTTGTAGAAACTACTGACCAGTGCCTCTCCTGGGAGAGTCACCCTTAAAATCTCTTTCCATCTCCTGAGGATAGAATTCAGTTCCACCAGAATGTCTGGGATGGTGGTAGAAAAGGCCACCTGGGCAGGGTGTGGTGGCCACACCAAAGGCTGCCTAAGATGAGATGCCAGGACAAAGCAGCAAGAGAACAGGAGGGTAGGCCACAGATCACTAACACTCTTGCCATTTATGCTCACAGAGCCTTGGGCATGGGGAAGATCAAACATGGTGGTCCTTGAGTAAACAGGCTGAGCTGACCCTCTTGGTTCTCGAATGAGGGTGTTTATCATACTATGTTCTATGTTACTATAACGAAATACCAGAGACCGAGTCTTTTAAAAAATTTTATTTATTTATGTATTTATTTATTTATGGTATTGGGAATTGAACCTAGAGGTGTTTACCCACCAAGACAGGGTGGGGCTAAGTTGCTTAGGGCCTCACTAAGTTGTTGAGGCTGACTTTAAACTGGCAATTCTCCTGCCTCAGCTGCTAGATTACAGGTGCATGCCACTGCACCCTGCTAGACTGAGTCTTTTATAAAGAAAAGAGGTTTATCTTGGCTCATTTTGGGAAACTGAAAAGTCAAGCTCAGATGGCCGTATCTCATGAGGGCCTCATGCTGCCTTATAACATGGTGGATGCATCATGTGGTGGGAACATGCTTCTGTGAGAACTGTAAGTGGTGCCAAAGAGGACAAACTCATGGGTGACCTAACTTTCTAACAATCTGTTCTCATGGTGACTAAACCCCTCCCACAAGAGGGGGAACTTATCCCTTCCAAAGATGATACCCTCATGACCTCCTCACCTCCCACTAAGGACTTGCTTCTTGAAGGTCCCATTGCCAATCAATCTGATTACACTGGGGACAAAGCTTTCAGCAAGGAATTTATGGGGGACAAACCATGTCCAGACCATAGTAGAGCTTCTGGCAGCAGGTCTAAGTACAGGCTTAGTCAAGGCCGACACTGTTGATGGCTTTCCTAATAACTATACACTTTGTGCTAATAGTTTCCATTCATGAGTCACTGTTCTAAACCAATCATGATCATTTTTTAACCAAAATTTTCAGCCTCTCTTGCTGTCATTTGGCCCAGTCTGGCCAAGCAATAATCTATGGGGATTTCTAGGAAAGATTTTCCTCTCCTGATGAAAAGAGACAGATAAAACTAGCATGGCCCTTAACATTTCCTTTACTTTTGGCTTGCCTTGAACCCAAGTGTGATTACTAGAACCATGGCAGCTATCTTGTGCCTATAAGGCCAAAGCATGAGGATGAAGTGTCAATATATCCTGGAATCAGGTTCCTGGATGCTAACAATTGCCTCCCTCTGGCTTGTGTTATGTGGACAAAAAAGAACCTCTTATCTGTTTAATGCTCAGAAGGTTGAATTCTTTGGTTTTACACATGTTTGGTTTATTGTTTCCTTCATTTCAAGGATTTCCATTTGTTTTTTTTTTGAGAATTTCTATCTCTTTGTTGAAATGATCTTTTGCTTCCTGCAGGTGCTCTTTCAGTTTACTGGTATTATCATTCATTGCCTGCATTTGCTCTCTTATCTCATCCTTTGCTTCGTGAATCATCTTAATCATGTATAATCTGAAGTCCTTTTCTGACATTTCTTCTAACATACTGTCATTGGATTCTATTAATAGAGAATCTAGATTTGTTTGGATCATTTTCTTCCCTTGTTTTTTCATGTTGTTCATGTATCTTCCCCTCTAGCAGTGCAGATCTGGGGTATTGCAGATTTCCCCCTATAGGCTTATGGTGGTCCTATAGATTTCCAAAACCCTTTCTTTAAGGGGAGATCAATATAAGCAGTGCCCAATTCAGGCACTATGCAATCCTAGACCAAATAGCCCCTATGACAAACAAAATTGTCATAATAAACAGAATGAGTTCAAATATTATCTTCAGTAAAACAAACAGATTTTCAATAAGGTCTGCAGTTTCTAATGGAGGACAAAGAGGATGCAGAGGGTTGTAGAATGTGGCTGTTAATGGGATAAGAAAAGATTATATAGAAGTTCTAGATAATAGAAAGGGTGAGAGTGTAATAAAAAGAAATTGGATGTTAGCATGCAAAAAAGGGAGAAAGAGACTCTGAGGGAACAGGTAAACAAAAGGAAAAGAGAGCAAGAAATGTAAAGAAATAAAAACTTAAATGTTTTCTATAAGAAGAAAAAAGAAAATCTAGTATAACAGTCATATAGTAATGAAACCTCCCAGAGTTCAATAGCCTGATGCTTGAGAGGTACCTGACAATGAGCTTCAAGCCTCCAGCAGGCGTCTCAGGATGGGATTTGCCCCACCTAAAGATCGGAGCTCTGGCTTCCAGAATTATCCAAGATGGCTGCTCTGGCTTTGAAACGTGTTGGCAAATGTGGAGCTGCAGCTCAGGGTGTGGACGTGGTCAGCTGGAGGTTCTGAAGGCGGGATGTGGTTGGTCAGGCAGGGGTCCTGGAGGTCGGGTGTGTTTGGTGTGGTTGTGGGATCCTGGAGGCCGGGTGCAATCAGTTGGTCTGGGGTCCTGGTGATAGGGCACAGTCAGTTGGTCTGGGGGTCCTGGCGGCAGGGAGCAGTCAGTCGATGTGAGGGCCCCGGAGGCAGGGAGTGATCAGTCGGGCTGAGGGATCCTGGAGACCGGGCTCAGTCAGTCTGGCCAGGGGTCCTATTGATACCGCCGTTTACCGGTGACGAGTTCTGCTCCTTCTAATGTTGAAGATTGAACACTAGAGAAGCACGCCAAGGCAAGCATATTAAGCAGGTTTTATTTAAAGGTAATAGTACAGACTTCTTCCGGCAGGAAGAAGGGGGCCATGGCTGATGTTCTAAAGTCCCAAGAAGTGAGCGCACCCTACATCTTTTATAGTTTAAAGTCTCTTTTGTTCTCCAATTCTCTCCTCCCTTATCTCTCTCCTTCCTGCCTACGTGACTAGGCCTGGTTTTGCATTAAGTGAGAAGCCATGGGCAGGGGGAGGGCCAAGGTGATTCAGGCAGGCAAGGGCCCAGGGGGCATTAATTAGCATCTCCTTGCTTGCAGTCCTTGATAAAGGCAGGTAAATTTGGTAATCAATGGGCTCCGGAGATCCTTGACATTCCATTCTTCCAGGGGCAGTCTCCAACTTCCAAAGGCAGATGGCTTCATGGCTTCATTTCCTCGAATTGACCCGATTCCCTATTTCTACACTAACTACCTGTCCTTAATTCTGGCTTCACTATGGGGCCTGGCTGTTGTCTCAAAATGGCGGCAGCCACGTGTAATCAAACCTGCAGGTACTGTGACAGAGAACTTCCAGGCAACAGCAGGCAGCTGGTGCTCCACTGGTGGTCGGTGATCAGTTTGCTGACTATTGTCGGACCATCGGGAGGTGAACCTCGTGCGTTGGGTGATGGATAGGTGTAAGGCAGGCGATGGACAGGCGAGAGGCAGGCAAATGGCAGCTGATAGGCGCCTGACAGTGAGCAATCTGCACTCAAAAAAGGCGTCAATATGCTGGCAGACTGCAGGTCATCACAGCAGACAAATGGGGTAAACACCAGGGAATCGATAAGTAGCAAAAACTGCCTCACAAAGAAACAGATATCCTCTGCTTGAAACCGGAGTTACGGAGCGACAAGGAACGCAACCTCCCTCTAGTCCGCCATCTTGGATCCCCTTCTCAGTTTTACACATGTGAATGTATTTCTTTTCTTTTAATTTTATTTTTTTCATACATGTATATAGGGTAATAATATCTGACTCAATCTACTGTTCTTCCCATTCCCAGCGCCTCACCTCTCCCTTTCCCCACCTCTGCACAATCCAAAGTTCCTTCATTCTTCCCTACCCAACCCCCAGAATGATGTATTTCTAACTGATAACAAACACAAAGTGTGTGTGTGTGAGCACGCGCGCACATGTGTGCGCATTCATGGTCTAGATTGACCAGTGAAGGACACAACAAACTCAGAGTTGGGCATAAACAGATCCTCAGGATGGCTTTGTGCTGAGCCCACTGCTGGGCCCTGGTGACATCCACCAAATCAGTTCCAGTCCTTCTCCACAAGGGCCTCGTGGTCTGCCAAAAAAGAAAACACAAATTGTATAACCCACAGGAACTCACAGAACTTAGTCAGGGTACAAAAAAGATTCCTTAACATTTTTTATATTTCAGTGCTAGGGATTGAACCCAGAGCCTTGAACATACTAAGCAAGCACTCTATCCCTAGAAATCCCTTAACTTTTTTTTTTTTTTGGTACTAGAGATTGAATCCAGGAGTGTTTTACCACTGAGCACCCACCCCCCCTTTTGTTTTATTTTGAAATAGGATCTAAGTTGCTTAGGGTCTGGCTAAATTGCTGAGACTGAACTGAGATTATAGGCGTGCACTATCACACCTGGCAAAATCCCTTAATTTATAAACATCAGGTTAAACCCTAGTGGAGGATCTGCTTGCCAAGGTTGGCAAAAACTACTAAAGATCTAACTGGAGGAAGGGATGGAATTCTTAAGATCAACCCAGAGTCTTAGGGTGTAGTCAGCTCTGAAACACTGAAGGGGAACTTTGTCTTCATTTTATAATCCTGCTGACCCAGACAGGAATCAGTGAAATAAAATCATTTCCTGTAATGAGTAAATCCAAAGTCTCAGGGCTTACCATAATAAAGACCTATCCTATCAGTGGTTCATATCATGGTTTGGCAGGACCAGGGAGGAAAAGGGGTTGCTTGGCGCAGTCATTCAAGGACCTAGACTCCTTCTCTCTCTCTCTTTTTTTTTTTTCCTTTTTTTGGTGGTTGAACCCACAAGCCTTGTGCTTGCAAGGCAAGCACTCTACCAACTGAGCTATATCCTCAGCCCTCCTTCTCTCTTGACTCCGCTTCCTTCTGATCTTCAAAGGTTCTTGTCTTGTTCAACTGAGATGGGGAGTGAGAGAGCAAGGGTGGTCCCTGGAGGGTCTTCTGGGCCAAGCCAGAAGTGGTGACATCACTTCTCACATTCTGTTGGCTAGACCTCATCACATGGCCACATCTAACTGCAACGGGTGTTGGGAAATGGAGTCTCCTGCGTGCCCAAGAAGAACAAACATAGACAGTGTGGGCACCACTTGGCCCCTCAGAGGGCAGCATGGGAGGGTTCCACCATCTCCCAATTTACCTTCATATGAAGAGCAGCTGTGACCTTCTCTATTACTCCATGATATATAGAGTAGCAATTTTCAGGGTATATAGCTTGTTACTCCAGGGCTGGGGATGTAACTCAGTTGGTAGAGTGCTTGCTTCCACAAGGCCCTGGGTTCAATTCCCAAGACCAAAAAAAAAAAAAAAAAAGAGTTACTCCATTTTAAGTGCTGAGGTGAAATGACTCTACACCTTGCTTATACAAGTAAATAACCACCATCTGCCTGGCACTACCATAGGCATAAACTGATAAATCAATTGTGCTAATAAAAATTACCATCTGTGGACTTACCAAATTAATCAGAAACACACGAATATATGGTGTATCAAATCCATAGAGAAAAACCAGGCCCGTGAGCTTATTGAACACACCAGAGCATCAAATGAAGTCACCTCTCACTCAGGCCTATACAAGGAGGAGCACCCTGAGACTGGACATGGTGGTATGCTGATCCCATCACTTGGTCACTCCTCACAGTCTTGCCCAAGAAAATCGACATAGCAATGAACCTCCAACTCTCTGTCCTCAGAGTGCAGTTTCTCCAATCCAACCTGACATCTCAAACTGACACTGGAAACTGCTGTCTGTCCAGATCTTGGTCTAGAGTAAGTTCCTGCACTTTGACAGCGTGGCACCCTGAAAAAGTGCCTCTGCTGGTTTGGATTTGTAATCTTATCTGACCACCTACTGTGACTCTTTGCATTTGTATCAGCTCTCTGCCTTTACTCTGAGTTCAGACTCCAGAATACTTTGGCTGCCTTAACCCTTTCTTAGCCTTCCTGTGATCTATATCTATATATTTCTACCTATCTGTATATATAGATATATATAGTGTGATGTGTGACTTGAGTGTTAGAGATATTCGAAATTAAGATTGGAATAAAGGAAACTGCGATTGCCCAGCTTATGACTACCATGTGACCCACAACTATTTAGTGAACTGCCCCTGATGAAAGTGGTGTCGCCTGTGCATTTATTGCTGTTCAACAAATTCTGACATTGTGGAAAGACACAAATAAGTTTGGTCCATGTTAATGATATAGCTCACTCATCACACCTGGGTACCATCCCCAGCATTAAACAAACAAAAATAAAACAGGGGCTCTCAACTTCAGCACGATGATAACTCTTGGTTGTGGGGCTGTCCTGAATATTGCAGCAGCTTCCTTGGCCTGTGCCCATTAGACGACCGCAGCAGCCTCTACCCTCTGCCCAGTTATGACAACAAAAAACATCTCCAGACATTGCCAAATGTCCCTGGGGTTTATGTGTGCCAAAGCACTCCCAAGTGAGCACCACTGAGCTCATAGGTGCAAGAACTTTGGATAGGAAAGACTGGAGGGAAGGCAGAGGAATTCAGAAGAGAGCCTTTCCAGGTTCCCCATGTGTCTGTAGCAGCAGAAGATAAAACCAAGATGGCAGTTCCTTTCCCAGAGAGATCATGATTAACATGGCAACTGGATGAAACAGACATTGGAATGAGGTTTCTACAGGGTTGGAGAGGCTCAGGGTCAACTCTGGCTCAGGGGAGGTTTCACAGAGAAGAACAGAGCTCAACCAGGTGAGGAAGGTCAGAGGAATTTATCACAAGGTTGTGCAGGGAGGAGAGTTCTGTGAGTGTGTCATGTCTGAACCCAGCATGGTGCTTATGTGAATGGAAGGTAATTTGATGTAACTGGGGTGAGGGTGAGGGACAACCTTCCCAGGAGTCCTGAAGGGTTATGGAAAATAATATTCCTGCAACATAGCTCCAAAGAAAAATGGAGAGGGATGCAGCTCAGGAGGAGGGAGGGGAAACTAGCGAAGGAACAATGGGCCCTGGGGGAAAGGGATGGATACTGAACGCTGGGCCCTAAACCATGACCTTCCCCCATTGCTAATCAGTCCTAAATGGAAGCACAGCAAATACCAATGGGCATGATTTGAGTATTCATCCCTGGGATCTTGACTGTTATCTCCCCAGACAACATTGAGTTTCAACCTTTTTACAACTACCTTCCTAAATTAAAGGAACTAGCCCCTGACGGTCAAAATTGCAAATACTTGTCTTCCAATGATTACATCATTGCACCCTATAAAACCAAAATCCCCTCTGTAACTGACGAACACTTTCCCCATCTGGAAAATGGACCCCAAGTCCACGAAGGAATAAGGGCTTCTCTGAATCCGTTGAGGTCTGCCTCCCATCCTTTTGTGCTTATAAGTTCTCTTCAAATTATTTTCAGTCCCTTCTCTGTGTTCACATTGTCCCCCTACAGGCCCCTACTTGACCACTGGCCACTCTGTAATGACTTGCTTCTGTTCAAATCCCTTCTTTTGTTCCATAGTATCCTAGTCCCTCCCACAGAGTAGTGAGATAGGAATTTGGAGACAAGGGAATCCTAGGAGTTGTTGGAATGCAGGGAATGCCCATGAACCTTTGAAATGCAAAACATGAAAGCCTGAACAACTCAGCCCACGTCCTTGATGCTCCAATGCTTGCCCTTTTCTGCAAAAAGTGACCCAAAGGTCAAAGTGCAAGGGCTAGAAAAACTGGCACGCATTGGTGTAACTGCACCCTGACTTTAGTCCTCTAGTCCAGTTCCCAGCTACAGTTCCCAGACGAATGGGTAGCTGACTAACCCTTGAGACAGCCCATATTATCCCTTGAATAAATAAATAAATCTCTACCTCCGATGAGTACATGATGAATTTTTTTCCATTACATATGCCAAGGATGCCCCTTTGTCCTGGGTTGAATTTCGCCCTCTCTGGGAACTCCTCTGGTGACAGCAGGTACTCAGAAAATAGATGAATAAATGAATCAAAACATAAAGGAAGGGGCTGGGGAGATAGCTCAGTCGGTAGAGTGCTTGCCTTGTAAGCACAAGGCCCTGGGTTCCATCCCCAGCACCCAAAAAAAAAAAAAAAAAAACATAAAGGAACTGATTCATGGAGGGGGTTCTCATATGCCATCCTGAAAAGATGGGATTTTGGTCTGAACAATAGGGAACCATTGCTAGGCTTGTTGGCGCACACCTGTAATCCCAGCAGCTCAGGTTCCTGAGGCAGGAGGATCTGCCTCAGCATCTTAGTAAGATCCTAAGCAACTTAATGAAACCCTGTGTTAAAATAAAAAAATAAAAAGAGCTGGGAATAATACCCCTCGGCTGCATCCTCAGTACTCCCCCAAAATATATGAATGGAGCTACTGCAAGGGAGTCATCTGCTGCTGGCTGCTGATTGGAGGATGGCTTAGAAAGGGTGGCTGCTGAGGAGACCAGCTGTTGTGACTACAGGTGAGACCTGATGAGCCAGGAGCTATTTCAGAGGAACAATTATGGGAGTTGATGACTGATAAGACGTGGGAGGGAGGGAGAGGAGCAGGTGGCAGTGATACGCCCCCTGGTGTCTGGCTTGAGCCACTGGGACCCAGGGTGGGAAGCTGGCTGGGGTCATGGACTAGGGAGTAGAGAGATGAGCCTGGTAGGTGGATGGAACCTGGAGAAGGGAGGAGGAATCTACCAGGAAATGGAAAATGGGGCATTATTCCTGGAGAGTAGCTGGAAGAAAAACTGCTTTATTCTATTTAAAGAATCTGGCTATAGCTGTCTACACAGATGCAGGGCAACAGTATTGTGTTTGTGGGGGAAAGCATTGTGGGGGAAACGGCATTGTGTTTGTGGGGGAAAGCAGTGCTCACTAGGAAAACTCATTTTTTTTTTTAATATGATTGTTTTTTAGTTGTAGATGGACACAATACGTTTACTTTTTATTTATATATTTTTATGTGGTTCCGAGGCTTGAACCCAGTGCCTCACATGTGCTAGACAAGTGCTCTACCACTGAGCTACAATCCTAGCCATGGGAAAACACTTTAAAAGCCCTGATTTGGTGAAGTACAGGCTTTGGGAAGCAACTTCACAAATGCCCCATTTTCCCTAGGGATGGGATGGGATAAGACTTGGATGGAAAGCAAACCTGGGGTCTCCTCCGGTGACAGGAGACAACCTTAAGACGCTGTAAGGTCTGACATTTGATGTATGGTTACCCTTTACCTTAGAACCTAACAATCAAAAGGCAAATAATTCAGTTTTGAATGGATAAGACATTTCTCCAAAGACATACAGATGGCCAAGGGCCCAGGAAGCCCTTTAGCATCATTAGCCACCAGGTAAGCACAAATGGAAACTATAATGAAACTTTGCATCTGTGAGGATGACTAGAGTCAAAAATGTATATGGTAAATGTTCTGGGTGTGGCTAAGTGGTAGAGCTTTTGCCTGGTGTGAGTGAGGCACTGGGTTCGATTCCCCAGTATGGCAAAACAAAAAAATCAAAATGGGCAGAAGATAATACATATTGGGGAGGATTTGGGGAAGGTGGAGATCTCGTGCATCACTCTGGCGATTCCTTCACATTGGGATCCTTGTAAAATGGTGCAATCACAGAACTAAAGAGAGTCAGCACATGACTTAGCAATCTCACCTCTAGAATTCCCAAGAGAAATGAAAACGCTCTGTAAAAATCCTGTACATGACAAATTTATAGCAGCATTATTCTTAAAACTCCGAAGTGGAACAACCCAAACATCCAATAACTGATATAAAACAGTGAAATTATTCAGCCTTGAGAAGGAACGAAGTCTTGATTCCTGCCACAATGTGGGTGACCCTCAAAAACCTGATGCTGAGTGAGAGAAGCCAGACACATAAATTCTCACAGGTTGAGTGATTCCTCTAATCTGAAACGTCTAATCCAGGCAAATCCGCGGAGATAGACAGCAGATCAGAGGCTGCCTGGGGCAAGGGAGGGAGAATGGGAAGTGACCACTCATGGGTACAGAGTTCTCTGTGGAGGATGGAAGGGTCCAGGAAGGAGACCATGGTGATAGTCATACAACACAACAAATGTGTTAACAGCCACTGGATTTACACTTTAAAATGCCTAATTCTAAATTGAAAAGGTTTAAATGGTGAATTTTATGTTATATAAATTTTATCTCATGTTTTAAAATATTATTTTAATGGAGCTGGAGATGGAACCTTGGGCCTGTGCATGGTAGGCAAGTGCCCTATCACTGAGCTACCCACCCAGCCCTCGCCACATTTTTAAGAAGTATATTCTCTGTATTTTACACCTTTTTTTTTTTTTTGCACATCTCAAAGTGCTCTAAAAATTAGGTCTAATAATGAAACAAAAATAAAACAAAACATAAAGTGGTCCTGAGGAGTCTATGACCTTGGTCATGTACTGCCCCTTATAGGTCACTGGGCATCTGGACACCCTGTACATACCCAGCACCATCATCACCAACCTGCCTGTGCAGAAGCAGCATGCACATTATCATATTTATACTAATAAAAGTGTTTGATGATGTTAAAGTACTCATACTAGACCTAAAAATAAGTGGTAGGTTTTAATATCTTAAAAGGAAAGTAGGATGAAATAGGTTTCTCTAAATAAAAAAATCAAATCCAGAATTACTATATATTTCAACAATGAAAGAACATTTTATTATTATTATTTTAATAACATATTAGTGAATACACCAGATGGTGTTTTCTCAAATGGCACATGAGACACAGGATGACATTTCTCTTTGATTCCCCCAAGAATCTCAACATGGTCCATGTTGGAAGATTTGGTTTCTTAGGATACCTGTGACCCTGACCATGAGGGTACCAACAATGCTTAGTGGTAAAGAACACTTTGCTAAGTTTTTCTGTCATTGGTCCTTGCTCAAGGTGTTCACCTTTTTCTTCTAATCTTGTTTGCAGCACTTGATCATGTTTCTTCATTATTGTGCACAGGATCAGATTGAGGGAGAATTTGAAGTTGGGCACAGTGGCACATGCCTGCAATCTCAATAACTCAGGAGACTGAGGCAGGAGAATCACAAGTTCAAGGCCATCTTGGACAACCTAGTGACATCTCACGTATGTTCATATGAAGTCCACAGAAGGGTGGAAGCATACTATCTTGCTACCATCAGATGTCAAAGCAAGCTCTACTTTTCAATTATAGTCATCTGGAAGAGAAGAATATGGACATTTATGACAAACGCCAGATAAAACTCTGTCATGAGATCGCCATGTTGCCTCTCCCTTCTTCCTTTTGAGAGTGCTGAGCTTCCCACAGGGTCAACCGAGTCACCTGCCTAGATCCAGACAGAGCTGGTTATCTTCCATCCTTATGAAACCCCCATGAGGAAATGGAGCTTGGGAGGTGGGGACAGTTGTCTCAGATCATCAGTGAGTAGGTGGCAGAGCTGGGATGAATTGAAGGTATGCTGGCCCCAGTGGACTGGCTGTGGGGTCAGCTACCAGAAATCTCTGAACAGCAATGTTGAGTCTGGGCCATAGCTGGCCACTGCTGCAGACACACAGATACATACAGAAACCTGGACACACTCCCCCTAATGAGTCACACACATGTACACCCCAGTGGCACTGAAACAGACAGGCTCACAGGTACACACACACACACCACCTCATGGTGAAACAGCCACACCCATTCATCCACACACTGAAAAACAGACACACAGACAAGTGTGGAAATGCACACACACCCTGAAACACACTGTGAAACAGACACACACCAAAATAGACACCAACCCCTTGAGACACAATCCCAGACATACGCTGAAATAGACACACAAACTCACATACTGAAATAGACACTGAGAAACATGAAAACACACTCCAAAGTGCACACACACATGCACAAAAACACAAAGAGAGACTCGCATATGATGCACATCAAAATACACACATGGAAACACAGACCCAAACACTAACCCTCACACTCACGCTATGTACTGGGCACTGTTGCTGAAGTGCTGGTCATATAAATCCTGGGCTGAGGGAGGGTGAAGCCTGTCGGGAGGGTAGGGTTAGCTATGAATTTCCTGTGACCTGTGGGTCACTTTGATCTGACCAGACCTCCCCGTGAGGTCCTTGGCCATCTGGTGCCCAAAAGCCAACTCCAGATGCTTGCTAAGGGGTGGGGCCTGGGCCTGTGTGAGTCAGGGGATGGGGAGCAGCTGTGGGTCAGGGCAAGGTGCTCTGGGAGCCACCTTCTTAAGGGCTAAGTCTCCAATTCATGGGTTGGTTGGTTTGTTTTTCATGCTGGGAATTGTGTCTTGTGCATGGTAGGCCAGTGCTCTACCACTGAGCCTCTCTCCCATTCATTAACTTTACACTGTCAGAATTCTTGAGTGGAAGTATGGGCTTCCTACTGGATCCTGAGGGTCACAGTACATGATAGTGGTAGTAGTGGTGGTGATAGTAGTAATAAATAACCAACATTTACCAAATACTTTGTATTCTAGGCACTGAACCAAGAACATTATCACCTTCAATCCCCACAACAGGTCTATAAAATTAGTACTATTATCGAACCACTATACAGATGGGTAAACAAAGGCCTGCTGAGGCAAAATAACTTGTCCAAGCTCCAAGCTCTCCAAGTCAGTAAGGGATCATGCTGGTCCTATGACCCAGAAGCATTGTATCAGTCAGTTGTTGCTGTAACAATGCTGCATAATAACCATCCCTGGCTCAATGGCTGACAACAACATGTTTTTATACTCATGCTCATGGGTCGACAGGTTAATGTGGATTGATGGATCTGGTCTGGGCTGGGCCAGTGGCTCTGCTTCCTCTTTAGTACAGTTAGATGCCTACATGTGTGCTTGTTCTGGACCCAGGTTCAGTCAGGGGCTGTGGTCACCTAGGATATAGGGAAGGTCACTGGAGCACAGAAGCCACACCAAACTGCACAGAACATCAAAGACCTCAGTTCTTGTTGGTTCTCATTCCATTAGACAAACCAAGTCACATGGGTGGCCCATCTACTGGGCACTAAGCTCTGACCACAGTGAGAAGGGGAGGGAGTGTGGGTGAACATCTGCTGAACAAGAATCTAAATCCCTAACTCAGCCTTAACTCAGAAACCTGGTCCCAACCAATAGGTGGCCTTGTCTCCATGAGTGCACAGAGGTAGACAGGGTGGAACATCAACTAGAGTCCTGGCTCCAACACTTCCTGGCTATAGCTGAACCCTTCTGAGCCTCACTTTTCTGTTCCATAAAATGGATCACTGGGAGGTATAAATGGGATTAATGCATATCAAATGCTTGGCATGAGGCCAGTATATAGGAAGTTCTCAATATAGAATAGTTAATTATTAACCATTATCTAGCTATACCTGGGGGTGTATTTCATGGGTGAGGGTTTGAGATGCTTAACACCTTGCACATAAAAAGACCACTCATACGGCACAGAACTGCCCCACTCGGATGCCAATGGCCCTTAGCAAGAAATTTGGAAAGAGTCTCACCTGGCATTTCTGGGGAGGGGTGGAGACCAGACCCTGAGATGGCTGGGGGCAAGAGGACCCCTTTGGGCTGTCCCCTTGGGTCCTCCATGAACTCAGTGTTGGTGCTGGGACATTGGCTCCTGCAGAGGCGCTTTCTCCTCTTCCAACCTCAGAGCACACAGCTTCTCTCCTGCCTGGCATCCTGAGGGAGGCAGCGATGTCAGCATCAAGAAGGTCATGAGAGGCTGAGGAGATAGCTCAGTCGGTAGAGTGCTTGCCTTGTAAGCACGAGGCCCTGAGTTCGATCCCCAGCACCCCCCCCCCCAAAAAAAAAAAAAAAAAAAAGAAGGTCATGAGCAGGGTCTGCTAGCAAGGGGCTGGGATGACAGCTTCCCCTGCTGGCAGCCTCCAAGATCCCCGAAAACCAGCTGTGTCTGAGCTGCCCTCCAGAGAGGGGCTTTGCCCACCCATGAGTCTTAGCAATCAATAAGAACAACACATCAGCTGCAGTCATTCAGAGGAAAGTAAATAGCAAACCCCACTCGGCTCTTCAGAGGATAGCTACTTACCAGTGATCACTGCTCACTTTGACAAGACCTTCCATGAACCCAGCTCAGAGCAGCACTCAGGCAACATCCTGTTCAGAAATGCAGAGTACATTCTTTTACTCTTTTTGTTTTTAACATTGTGCATATAATTAATGCCAGAGAACTGTACACTTAAAATGGTAAAATATGAAAATCTAATGTTAAATATATTTTACCTCAATAAAAATGTGCACAAAAATTGGCCATTATTTGGGGACATTGAAGGAGTTGATAATATTAGAAAATAAAAAAAAAGAATATAAAAAAAAGAAATGCAGAGTACACAGCTAATCATGACAAACCCACTTGAGAGGCAGTCTATTAAAATACCTGGTTTGTACTCTCCAAAATGGTCAATGCCTTTCTTGTAAGGCAAAGAAAAACCAAGGGATGATCCAGATCAAAGCCAGTCTCTCATGACCCTGGATTGGAACCTGTATCTGAAAAGAAACGTTTATCATCAGGTCCAATGACACAATGTGAATATGGACTACATGTAAACTAACACCACTGCGTCCACGGTACACTTCCGGATACTGATCTCTGTATCGTGGTTTTACAGAAGAAGGTCTTTGTTTTTAAGAGAATTGGGGATGAAGAGTCTGTAATTTATCCTCAAATAGTTCATAAAAAATAAAACAACTAAAACAAACAAACAACAACAACAACAAAAAACCCAACTAAATAGAAACACATAAGGCAATCAAGGATCTAAGAATTAGTTCTGAGACCCTTCACCAAATAGAAGAAAAAGTAGGCCTGAATCTCCATCACATTGGCTTAGGACCAGACTTCCTTACAAGACCCCCATAGCCCAAGAAATAAAAGCAAGAATCAATAAATGGGACAGATTCAAACTAAAAAGCTTTTTTTCAGCAAAGGAAACAATCAAAAATGTCAAAAGAGAGCCTGCAGAGTGGGAGAAAATCTTTTCCACACACACTTCAGACAGAGCACTCATCTCCAAAGTTTATAAAGAACTTAAAAATTTTACCCCCAAAATACAAAGAACCCAATCAATAAATGGGCTAAGGAAATGGGCAGACACATCACAGAAGAGGATATACAGATGATCAACAAATATATGAAAAAGTGCTCATCATCCCTAGTAATTAGAGAAATGCCAATTAAAACCAACCTAAGATTTCATCTAACTCCAATTAGAATGGTTATTATCAAGAACACAAGCAATAAAATAAGTGTTGGCGTGGATGTGGGGAAAAAGGCACACTAATACATTGCTGGTAGAGTTGCAAATTAGTGCAGCCACTCTGAAAAGCAGTATGGAGACTCCTCAGAAAACTTGGAATGGACCCACCATTTGACTCAGCTATCCCACTCCTTGGTTTATACCCAAAGGACTTAAAATCAGCACACTATATGTTGCAGCCAGATCCATGTTCATAGCAGCTCAATTCACAATAGCTAGATTGTGGAACCAACTGAGATGCCCTTCAATTGACAAATGGATAAAGAAACTGTGGTATATATATACAATGGACTATTACTTGGCCATTAAGAAGAATAAAATTATGGCATTTGCTGGTAAATGGATGAAGTTGGAAAATATCAACCTAAGTGAAATAGGCCAAGCCCCCAAAACCAAAGGCCAAATGTTTTCTCTGATAGGTGGATGACAATATATAACGAGGGGAGTGGCAGGGGGAAGAGAAGAATGAAGGAAATTTGGATGGTGTAGAGGCAAATGGGGTGGGGGGGTGGGGGATGGAAAGATAATAGAATGAAACAGTATTACCCTATGTATATTTATGATTACATGAATGGTGTGAATCTACATTGTGTACAATCATAGAAATGAAAAGTTGTACCCCATTTGTGTATAATGAATCAAAATGCAGTCTGTAAAAATAAAAAAAAAATTAACTAAAAAAACACATAAGGCAAATGTCAATGAATGTGAAGAGGCAGACATTGGTTGGTGAGGGATGGAGGGTGTTTACTATGTCACTCTTGCAAAAAAAAATTTTTTTTTAGTGGTTTTTGGTATTTCAAGGTAGAAATTTTAAGAAATTGCTTAGAATTGGAGGTGTAGCTCAGCAGTACAGTGCTTGCCTAGCATGTCCAAAGCCCTGGGTTCCATTCACCCCCAGCACTGCAAAACAAAAACAAAAAAACTCAAATAAAATAACTTAAAAGTTATGAGAGTCCAATTCATTTAATAAATTTAAGAGATCGCTAAAATGAAGGCTCATGTGTTTTTTTGTTTTGTTTTGTTTTTTGGATGCTGGGGATCGAACCCAGGGCCTTGTGCTTACAAGGCAAGCACTCTACCAACTGAGCTATCTCCCCAGCCCCTGTTTTGTTTTGTTTGACTTTTTTTTTTTTTTTTTAAAGAGAAGTTGCATTGGAATACTGCAAGTAAAACACTATTCTAATTAAAAAAAAAAAAAAAAAAAAACACATGGGGTCAGATGCAGTGCCGCATGCCTGTAATCCCAGCAGCTCCAGATGCTGAGGCAGGAGGATTGCAAGTTAAAAACCAGCCTCAGTAAAAATAAGGTACTAAGCCAAAAAAAAAAAAAAAAAAAAGGGATTTTAAGGTGGTTCGGGAGCGGCCTGGAGGAGCCGGCGGCGGCCGGAGGATCGAGGAACGCAGCGAGGGACGGAGCCGGGAGCCATGCCGCCCTGAGGCGGGGCAGCACAGCCACCGCCACCTCCACCGCCACCGCCGCCGGGTGGGGTGGGAGGGGCGGGAGCGCCTCTGCCGCCGCCGCCTCCCGGGTGGGCGCCCTTCGCGGTGGACGCCGGCGGCTCCGGACGAGGGTCTCACCACCTTAAATGGTTTCGAACCAATGAACCTGCATCCCCTTAGGAAGACGGACAGCCCATCGCGTGAACTGCAGAATTTACAGACAGATTTACATTGGTATCCTTCCGCAGATCATGAACGACCCCCTGCACCCCCGCCCCTTGGTGGCATTGCTGGATGGCAGAGACTGCACCGTGGAGATGCCCATCCTGAAGGACCTGGCCACCGTGGCCTTCTGCGACGCACAGTTCACTCAGGAGATCCACGAGAAGGTGTTAAACCAGGCCGTGGGCGCTATGATGTACCACACCATCACCCTCACCAGGGAAGACCTGGAGAAGTTCAAGGCCCTGCGGGTGATCGTGAGGATTGGGAGTGGCTATGACAACGTGGACATCAAGGCTGCTGGCGAGCTCGGGATTGCTGTGTGCAACATCCCGTCTGCAACTGTGGAAGAGATGGCCGATTCCACCATCTGCCACATCTCAATCTGTACCGGCGCAACACATGGCTGTACCAGGCACTGCGGGAAGGCACGCGGGCTCAGAGTGTCGAACAGATCCGCGAGGTCGCTTCAGGAGCAGTTCGAATCCGTGGGGAGACACTGGGCCTCATCGGCTTCGGTCGCACAGGGCAGGCGGTTGCTGTTCGAGCCAAGGCCTTTGGATTCAGCATCATATTTTATGACCCCTACTTGCAGGATGGGATAGAGCGGTCCCTGGGCGTGCAGAGGGTCTGCAGGACTTGCTGTATCAGAGCGACTGTGTCTCCTTGCACTGCAATCTCAACGAACATAACCACCACCTCATCAAGGGGCATTCCTTGTTAATGCAGCCCACGGTGGCCTGGTGGACGAGAAGGCATTGGCACAGGCCCTCAAGGAGGGCAGGATACGAGGGGCAGCTCTCGATGTGCATGAATCAGAGTCCTTTAGCTTTGCTCAGGGTCCTTTGAAAGATGCACCAAATCTCATCTGTACTCCCCACACGGCCTGGTATAGTGAACAAGCATCACTAGAGATGAGAGAGGCAGCTGCCACCGAGATCCGCCTAGCAATAACAGGTCACATCCCAGAAAGCTTAAGAAACTGTGTCAACAAGGAATTCTTTGCACATCAGCTCCTTGGTCAGTAATAGACCAGCAAGCAATTGATCCCGAGCTCAATGGTGCCACATACAGGTATCCACCCGCCATAGTAGGCGTGGCTCCTGGAGGACTTCCTGCAGCCATGGAAGGGATCATCCCTGGAGGCATCCCGGTGACTCACAACCTCCCCACGGTGGCACACCCTTCCCAAGCTCCCTCTCCCAACCAGCCTACAAAACATGGGGACAATTGAGAGCACCTCAACGAGCAATAGCAGAGAGTGCTGAAAGGTAATCATTCAGATAAACTTGGGACCAAGAGACAGTGAAAGTGGATGAACTAAGAGAAAAAGAATTTGAGTCTTTTTAACTGATCCTGGACACATGCATCATTGGTGTTGCAGTGTTAAAAGCTACAAGAGTTAGAAAACTGAAGATGTCTGCTCACAGAAGCGCTGAAAGACTAGGACGTAATTTATTAATGACCAACTTCTGTTACTGCGTGTTAAGTTTTTCATCTGTGCATCAAATCACAAAGAATAAATAGAGCTTTTTCCTTTATCAGTTCCTTGGGCACAGCAGGTCCTGAGCACCTTGCTCTAGAATGTTGCATCAAGAGTTCCAAAACAAACCTCAAAATAAAAAAATATTAAGAGGAAATCCCCATCTTATGACTCTAGTCCCTTTGGTCTACAGGGGCTTGTCACCTCTTTTTGCTAATAGGAAGACAATTGCTACAAAATGGGGAAAAAACTGCCTGTATTAGACACCTGCACACATAGGACTGAAGACAGTACAGGCTCCTGTACAGAAGTGTCTCCCTCGCAGCTGAACTGCATACCGAGTGGGCAAGTTGGTTGTAAGTTCAGTTGTACCCTCTGATGATGCAAAGAGCAAAAAAAAAAAAAAAAAAGAGAGAGAAAAGTATTAAGTTTCACAAGCTGTTTGTACTCAAATATATTTTCTCCTCAGCTATTTTATTGAGTGGAAAGTCTTGAACTGCTAAGGGTTCAAGAATAATATTGCATTTCCTTATGTCTCAGGAAACACTTTTTATGGTAACTTGTTAGATTGTCTATGAACAAACCCACTTTTTTAGACATTGATAAATTATTTTCTTCATGTGATATTTTATGCAAGAACACTTCAGATGTGTTATTAGATGTGACTGATTTTAACAAATCCTATTAGATTTGTATCAACTAGTTACATGTTCTATGCATAGTCTTTTGTGAATCATTGCCTTTTTGTTTAAAAAGATGGCCTATTTTGGATAAAGAAACTGTGGTATATATATATACAATGGAATATTACTCAGCTATAAAGAATAATAAAATTATGGCATTTGCAGGCAAATGGATGAAATTGGAGAATATCATGCTAAGTGAGATAAGCCAATCTCAAAAAAGAAAAGGACGAATGATCGCTTATAAGTGGATGATGACACATAATGTGGGGTGGGAGGGGGGCAAGAATGGAGGAAGGAGGGACTGTATAGAGAGAAAAGAGGGGTGGGCGGGGAGGGGGGAAGGGAAAAATAACAGAATGAATCAAACATCATTACCCTATGTAAATGTATGATTCCACAAATGGTATGCTGTTACTCTATGTACAAACAGAAACAGCATGTATCCCATTTGTTTACAATAAAAATAAATAAAAAAAAGATGGCTTATTTTGAGCCTTGTTTTTGTGACAAAACAAAACAAAACAAAACAAAACTTTAACCTGTCCCAAAAGGAAAAATGGCTATCAGAAGTATGTTTTGTTTTAGTGTGAGTTACCATTACTGTACTTGTTTATTGTAAAGGTGGACATTTAGCGTTCAGTGCAGTTTTCAATAAAAAGTAATTAAAATTTCAAAAAAAAAAAAAAAGGAAATGGGAAAACATCTCCTAATAATGGGAAAAAAGCCAAATGAAATAAGGTTTAAGCATTCAGCTTTAGATTAAAGTAAACATTCTTGGAATAATAATACTCTGTGCTGTTGACTATGCAGTGAAATGGGAACCTGACTTCTCTGCAGCACAAACTCTGAGAGAGCAGTTTTGTAAGTGCAAAAGGATGGGAAGCAGACTTCAATGGGTTCAGAGAAGCCTTTATTTCTTCGTGGACTTGGACCCCACTGGGACACATTTTCCAGATGGGAAAATGACCCTCAGTTACAGAGGGGATTTTGGTTTTATAGGGTACAATGATGTAATCATTGGAAGCCATATTGACAGTCAGGGGCTAGCTGAACAGGTTAAAACTTTAAAATTTAGAACTTAAAATTTAGGAGGATGGTTGTGAAAAGGTTGAAACTCATTGTCCTCTGAGGAGATAAGAGTTCCCATCCTGAGGTATTTGCTGTGCTTCCATTTAGGACTAATTAGTCAGGGGGGAAGGTCATGATTTAGGGCCCAGCATTCAGTATCCATCCCTTTCCCCCAGGGCCCATTGTTCCTTGGCTAGTTTCTCCTCCCTCTTCCTGAGCTGCATCCCTCTCCTTTTTTTCTTCAGGGGCTATGTTGAAGGAATATTATTTTCCATCACCCTTCATTCCAGATTCTGAAAGGGGAGAAAGAATTGGGATATCAAGTCATACCTGGCTGCTTCGAGCTGAGAAGGGGTGAGGTGGGGGGGGACCCTCCTTTTGGAGTTCTGGAATACAGAATGGAGACCCAGGTGGGGAGTGGTGTGTGGGGAGGACCCTTGAGGTCATTGTAGGTGGAGATCCCCTGTGTGCTCAGTGAGTCAGGACATGAGCAGGAGAATGGTGTCCACGTGTTCCGGGAGGCAGCTGGGGCCAGGCAGGCAAACTTATTAGGAAATTGTTCCTATACAGAATTAAGAATAGGCAGGGGAAAGGTGACTAAGTACAGTGAAATCAGAAGATTATAAGAAAGGTGATGATTGATTGATCTGCTAATACTAAATGTAATTGCAAAAAGATGGGAAGCAGACCTCAACGGCCTCAGAGAAGCCTCTAATCCTTTGCGGACTTGGACACTGCTGTTGGGACACACATTTTCTGGATGGCAAGATGACCATCAGTTACAGTGGGGATTTTGGTTTTATAGGGTACAATGAGGATGATACAATCATTGTAAACCATACATGTGAAGTTTTGACCCTGCAGTTTTGACTGTCAGGGGCTAGTTGTACAGGTTAAAACTAGACCCTGAGGGATGAGTACTCAAATCTTGCCCATTGTCATTTAGGACTAATTTGCCATGTAGGAAGGTCAAGGTTTAGGTCCCAGCATTCAGTATCTGCCCCTTTTCCCCAGGGCCCATTGCTATCAGGCAAGAATGCTCTGGGAGAGGCTTAATGTTTGCCCAATTTTCTCCTTCCTTCCAAGCCTCACTGTCCCTCCATTTTCTATGGGAGCTATCTTATAGGAATATTATTTTCCATAATCCTTCACTAAGGGAATAATTTCAGCAGTAATGCAGTTGGGACCCTATTGTCCTTATTCAGGGTCATAGGCTCTACTCAAATTTAGGGAGTACTCTCCATCATTCCAGGAGTGTGGGTCCTTCGGAGCACAGCAAGCATGATTAGCCTTGGAATCACAGTTTCCTGGCACTTTAGTCGTTTCCATCCTGCTTGACAAATTATGCAAAATAAGAACAGAAATAAAATTAGCAGTATAGTTATAACTACATGTGTAGAATAGTTAGAGCTACATGTGTAGAAAAGTATTTAAAAGGGTTCAGAGAAGAAATACCTTCAGCTAAACTGCCTCAAATTTCTTCATTATTAAGAGTAGGTGCTTTTGCATGGGCCATGGCCAGAACCTGAGATTGTAATTTTAACACATGTAAAGAGTCATTATGAAAAGGATCTAGTCCCACTTAGGTGATTACGTCCATTTTGCCACTGAATCTTGGTATCATTTATGGAACTCTAGGAAAATTGGATAATGCAAAATTGGGTAATGTTATGACGTTGAAGTCTCTGAGCCCATTGTAAATCTTGTATTTGTTCATCTAGCCATATAATAGAATCTTTTAATTGTTGAATTTCACCTAAAATTTTCTGATCAATATGTACTTGAGTTTGCTAGGTCTCAGTAAAATTCTTTTGAAATTGTTGAAGGAAATGAGCTGTCCGTGCTTGCTGATGCAATGCCACCACTGCAGTAGATGCAGAGGCGATTATCCCAGCCGACATAACAATGCCAGCTAGCTATCAGCCACCTAAGTGTCATAGCAACTCTTGCATAAATGCTACTTAAGGTGTTTCTTGCCATGGTTCTTTTAATTTTACAGGGGGCTAAGAGGCAACTTGGCCTTTTGAGTATCTTAACAGTTTGTCCATATAGTCTGATTGATACATTGTTGTAACATGCAGTTTTCACATTTTACATGATATATATTTTGTGAGGCATCTTGTCCTATTTTAGTGGGTCTGGACGATAAAACATAGGGGTTTAATACACATGCTGAGAGACAGGATTCCTTAAGAAAGGAAATATTGAGATGGGTAACATTTTCAGGGTTACTATTTCAAAAATCACCATTCCAAATTTGAAAATGCTCCTGAGTTAGATGTATTTTCCAGATAGTATCCTGCATTGGCCTAAAGTTCATTCTCAGGACCGGAGATGACAATTCTCCCTTGGACCAATAAATAGAGGAGTTGGAATGTAAAACATTCCTATAGACACCATCTAATTTGTCCCCATGAGGTAATCTCCATCCCAAAACTCTAGTTTTGACATCAATCAGTCTATAACCTGCTTTCCTGCAACAGAAAGATTTGGAGGATGGGATATAACACAATCAGACCACTGTAACAATTCATGGGAAGGATCCCAGTGTTCTCTGTAAGAGCAGAGGGGCCTGTTTAATGAATAAATAACCTTAGCTTTCTGCCACACAGGAAAGCCTCTGCCAGTGAGGAAAATAAGCCTGGCCTTTTGATCCTGTTTCTTAGGGAGGTATGTAAGCCACATTTGAGGCCCAGTATGGTAACAATATGAGTTATTGAGGGAGATGCAAAATGGGGACCCTGAATAATTAAACAAAAACTGTTGGGAAGACCCAGTAGTTAACAAAGGACCAGGTAGGAAGGAGGTGAAATTGAGGTAAACTGAAGGGGGAAGGTCAAACCAGGTTACGGGGTGAGCAATGGCAGGCTGTGGCATGTGGGCCCAGTAAGTTTCCGTGCCACTGGCCATGCTCACAGTTATACATATTATGAAGACCAGCATGAGGAATATATTAGTATGAATAATGAGTTGACCCATTTTTCTCAATTTTCCCTTGGTTATTTCTGTTGCTTTCTTAACCCGTCCCTATGGCATGGGTGTGTCTTCCAGGTTCTGAGGCATTAACATTTTTGCCTGCAGGGACAGGATTCTTATTGAACTCATCAGCCATTTTTGTCTCCACTGTTTCAGGTCTGGAGTGACTGTGAAGTTAAAGACAATATGCAGAAAACACAGAAAGAAAAAAGAAATTTGGGTGGGGTTCCTTGAAGTCAAAGATCCCAAATGAGGTCTAATGCTTGAGAAGGAGAGAGATGAAGGGGGAGTGAATATAGTAAATTTAATTCATCTCTGAGTGCTGTTAGGAAAAGGTGAAAGGAGGCTGCAGAAAGGGACGTTAGGAATTTTGGGTGTGTGGCTCAGCAACTTCCTCTGGATTGGCAGGAAGGCGGGTAATGCAGAGTTGGGGTGGAGCCTGTAGGAATGGAGTGATAAGAAGCATTAGCAGGAATGAGCTTCAAATTGCTTAGATGGATCCAGGAGCTAACTTGGCTCCAGTGGGAGTGGTTAAAATTACCTTGTGAGGGGGCTACATGTTGGGAAGTGGAGAGGTAAACTTAATCTCCTATGGAAGTAGGATGAGGGGCCCCTGAAGATTGGAGCTGGGCAAGATGGGTGTGGGCATGCTTTTCCAAAGGGCAGCTCCAAGGTGAGATAGGAGGGGTTTCAAAACATCTGGAGGAATACTAAGGGTTGAATGGTGGGTGGGACCAGAGGTCGTCCATAAAGAAGTTCAAAGGGGCTGAGCATAAGGGGCTTTGGGGGCAGTGCTTGGATCCCGAGGAGGGCGGAAGGGAGGAGCTGAATCCAATCGAAGTGAGTGCCTATAATTTGGTTAAGGTTGCCTTCAGGATCCTCTCAACTTTTCCTGAAGATTGTGGATGGTAGGGAATGTGGAAATTCCACTTTATATTTAAAATTTTAGCCAATTCTTGGATAATAGATGAAGTAAACTTGGGCCCATTATCAGACCAGAGGAAGGCAGGTAAGCCAGAGCGTGGAATTTCCTGGAAAAGTAAGGCTGCAACTGTAGAGGCCCTCTTAATGTTAGTTGGAAAGGCTTCAACCCATCCGGTAAAGGTGGCTACCAAGACTAGAGTACGGAGAGTCCTTCTTACGGAGAGTATGTGGGTGAAGTCAAGTTGCCAGTCCATGGCTGGAAGGACTCCTCTAGCCAGGTGTTTAGGAAATGGTGGTGATCCCACATTAGAGTTGGAGTTAGCCTTGAGACAGGTTGTGCATGATTGTGAAATTTGCTGGAGGTACTGTAAATCTGAAGGGGACAGGTTTAGTGAATTCTTTAGGAATATTTGGAGAGACCAAGTATCTGGGTAGAATAAATGATGGAGATAAGACAAGAGGGCCTTGGTCTCATCAAGGGGAAACTGGAGTTTTGTAGGCGTGGAACATAAAACCGCCTGGGGTGGTGGTTAAACTGAGCAATTTTCTTAGCAAGCCTGTCTGCCTCCTGGTTCCCTGAGGAAATGTAATTTTTAATCAGTTTGATGGCCTTTACAGTGTAAGATTGCTACCCTATGGGGTAAAAGTTCGGCTTCAAGCAACTCTTGTGTAACTAACATTAAGAATTGGGGTTCCTGTTTGAGTAAGGAATATTGTATGTGTACTTGGAATCAGTAAAAATATTGACTGATTTGTCACTTGCTAATGATAAAGCTCAGGTGAGGGCCACTAACTCAGCTTGCTGGGATATGGGCCTTGGGGGTAAGAGAGATAACTCTAATATCTGGGTGAGGATGAAAGGAGAGTTTGCTGAATTATAGCATAATCTGCAAGGTAAGGGGACTGTTTTGGGGAGATTCCATCTATGAACCAGTCTGGAGAGTCAGGTAAATGTTGATCTGTTATATGAGAAAATGGATTCATCATAAAATCCAGAATAGCAGGATAAGAGTGAGAAATTACAGGTACAGAGGGGTTTTTTGTTGGGAGAAGAGTGGCAGGGTTTAATGAGGAGTCTTGCTGAAGGTACTTAGGGGATCCAGGAGTTGTGCATGCAATAATTGGACTCCGGTTGGGAAAGGGATAAAAATGAATGATGACTGAGAAGATCTGGGACGGAGTGTGTAATGGGTTGATATAATGCAAGTTTTCTCACCTCAGGGATCAGGGGAGCTGTTGCTAACCCCTTGAGGCACTGGGGCCAGCCTTGATAAATGCAATGGAGTGAGGGGTATTTCCTGCCTTCTGGTAAAGAACTCCCAAGGCTTGTTCGCGTTCTGAGTGGAGTGACAGGAAAAAAGTCGTTAGGGTTTGGTAAATATAGAGTTGAGAATTTGAGAAGAGAATTCGTAGACAGTAGAAATGATAGAAGATAAAGAATGGGAACAATGTGAAAGAGGACCTGAAAGTTTCCCTTTGGATGCTTCATAGATGGATTTGGCCAGAGGGAGAATTTTGGTATCCAGATGTGAAGATAATTAAAAGGGCCTAAGAGAGACAGCATGTCCCTTTTGGTGGCTGGTAGGGGAATGTCTTTTAAAGCCTGGAGTTTTTCTGGGGGTATAGTGTGGGAGGTGGGGGTTAATAGGATGCCTAAATATTATACCCCAGGGGAGCAGAGCTGGGCCTTAGATTGAGAAACCCAGTAGCCCCAGGAGACCAGGGAGTTAAGCAGGATGCTAGTGTGACATGTGGAATATTTGGAAGAAGGGCTACAGAGCAGGAGGTCATCCACATACTGTATAAAATGACTGGGGAATAAATTTAGGTTGGCCAGGTCATGCTGGAGAGCTTGGTCAAAGTAGTGGGGGTTATCTCTGAAACCCTGTGGGAGAACGGTCCAGGTCCAGGTGAGCTGCTTCGAGTAGTTAGCATCTGGGTCTGTCCAGGTAAAGGCAAAAAGTGGGTGGGAGGCAGGATGCAGGGGAATAGTAAAGAAGGTATCCTTCAGGTCTAATACCGAGAAATGAGTGGTGGAGGCTGGGATATGAGATAAAAGGGTGTCGAGGCTGGGCACTACAGGGTATTTGGGAACAATTGCCTCTTTGATTTTCTGAGATCCTGCACTAATTGGTTTCTTTACTCCAAGGATGGAGGATTATGAGGCGAGTGGGTTGGTATGAGGAGTTTGGCCTTGTAATAAATGGGAGATGATGGGCTTCAAACCTTTGAGGGTTGAGGGCGTTAAAGGATATTGGGGGAGGGTTACAAAATGGGTAGGGGTCTCTCAGTTGGATATAAACTGGGGAATGATGTTTTGCTATTTTAGGTTGAGAAGCATCCCAGACTGTGGGGTTAATCCTAGCAAGTAAAGGACAATTGGGGCGCAGGGACTGGGTCCAGGCCAGTATGTATTAAAAAGATAGTAGTAGATGAAGGGTTATGGAAAATAATATTCCTGCAACATAGCCCCAAAGAAAAATGGAGAGGGATGAGGCTCAAGAAGGAGGGAGGGGAAACTAGCCAAGGAACAATGGGCCCTGGGGAAAAGGGATGGATACTGAATGCTAGGCCCTAAACCTTGACCTTCCCCCATGGCTAATTACCAATGGGCATGATTTGAGTACTTATCCCTAGGATCTTGACTCTTTTCTCCCCAGACAACACTGAGTTTCAACCTTTTTACAACTACCTTTCTAAATTAAAGTTTTAACATGTTCAACTAGCCCCTGGTGGTCAAAACTGCAAGTACTTGGCTTCCAATGATTACTTCATTCACCCTATAAAACCAAAATCCCCTCTGTAACTGATGACCATTTTCCCATCTGGAAAATGGGCCCCAATGGCACCCAAGTCGGCGAAGGAATAAAGGTTTCTCTGAATCCATTGAGATTTGCTTTCATCCTTTTGCACTTACAGTAGACTTTAAAGGGGGAATGATAATGGAGGCTTTTAATTTTGTGTTACTCTTCACACTGGAATTGGAATTTAAATTCATTTTTGGAAGATAATAAGGAGTGCCAAATTTGTTTAAAGGTGACAGTGTAAAACATGGAAGCATTCTGACACTCTTCCACAAAAAGAAAGTAAAAGGCTCTGTTAGCCTGCCTTTGATTCATGTTTCAGATGTAATGTTGTATTGTTATTTGTGAAGAGCTCCACCTTACCTGAGCTAAGGCTCTGCCTCCCACCTTATCCATGTTAGAATGGTTCCAAAATAGGCTAACTTCAGCTCATTTAAGTGTGTACAAAAGATTGATTTTTGTTGTAAAGATTGCTGTGATCTCAAACAGGGGATATAATGTATAATTAAGTAAAGATTCAAGATTATAAAAGTCATTTTTTTGGTTCATAGTTATTACACGAATGTTTTTGCTGTTAATTTCATTTTGTATTTCCTTTGTAAACTTTATAACTTTTGCCCGTTAGTGTTTTGCATTTTTTTTAGTTGTAGATGGACACAATACCTTTATTTTATTTATGTGGTGCTGTTGCTGAAAGCTCAGTCCTTTTCCCCATTGCCAATTCAATAAAGAGGTCACAGTTTTGAGAAAAAGGAAAAAGGCTTATTGCTTTGCTAGCAAAGAAGAAACACAGGGGACTCCTGTCCCAAAGGCTGTGGTTCTCCCATCAGGAGGAAGGGGGGGAGTGTTAAAGGAAGACTTCAAGGGTTACATTCCAGGTGCGCTCTGGTAGGGGGCTCCAGGCGGGTTAGGATTCACTTGTTAATTTGGGAGCAAGTCATCTCCCAGATCCTCAGCAGGCTCTCCTTCCTGTAGAGCATAGATAGCTCAGGGTAATCTTGTTCCCCACCCGCAGGTTAGGGAGGGGGAGAGGGAGAAGAGAAAAAGGAAAACTTGTCCCTTTAAAAAATAAGCCTCAGAGCTATATTCCAAAGGGCAAGTGGACCACTGTTTCAGTACTGAGGATAAAACCCAGTACTTCACACATTCGAGGCAAACGCTCTACCACTGAGCTACGTCCCTAGTGAGTTGCTGCTTCTAAAAAAAAAAAAACACAACTTGGGTTAATTTGAGATAATAAGCCATCACCTACAGGACAGATAGTATATAATGTTGACTTCCAGTACTGATACTAATCCCAAATTAAATGAAAAATTAAATTTATAAATTTAATCTGTAATATTATGGATATTGAAGTTATAACCTGTTCCTCCAATAATGAGGGCATGGTTTTGAGAAAAAATAAAAAGGTTTATTGCTTTGTTAGCAAAGGAGAAACACAGGGGACTCCTGTCCCAGAGGCTGTGATTTTGCCCATCAGCAGAACAGCGAGTTTTTAAAGAGGTGATTCAAAAGCTACATTCCACTTGTTTTCTGTTGTAATTCACTTGTTAATTTGGGAGATAGTAATTTCTGTGATCTTGTGGTACCATCCCCCAAATCTGGATTGCTTCATTCTTATGGTGAATATGTACTCTAGGACAAATTAATCTACCTAAAATGGGGAAGAAAGGTAATCTTGTTTCCTTTGAGATTAGGGAGGGTAGAGATTAGGGAGGATCAGGGAAAGAGGAAGAGAAAGAAATGTGTCCATTTAAAAAATAAGTTACAGTGGCAGAGCAGCAAGGGTTATATTCAAAGCATAAAGTAGACCACTGTTAACACTCTTTGCAACATGGAAGAGGAGACACTGGGGAAGAGGATTCTTCCCAAGTCCAGGGTGGAAAGGAATATATGGGGGGAATCATCAACAGGCACACATCTTCAGATGACCATTGCCCTGCCAGCTCCTACCCTGCTTCCTGCTGAACCTGCTCTGTGGTTCAGGGGCATTCAAGACACTGTAAATTGAGCGAGTGGAGCACACCAATCATTCCCAGAGTCTTGGGAGACTGAGTATCAAAAGTTCAAGGGCAGCCATGACAATTTAGTGAGACACTGTCTCAAAATAAAACAAGGGCTGGGGATGTAGCTCAATGGTAGAGCAGCCCTGGGTTCAATCCCCGGTTTTATAACAAAACAAAAAACACTATGATACCTATTTTATGGACAGAAAAGAGATTCTGAGTAAGGAAAGCTTTAGGTTTACCCAAAGCCACTCCATCAGCATATGTTAATTTTAGCAATAAAAGCACCCTTAGTAACTGCTGAGAATGAATGTAGTGCCAAGGGGTAGTGCCAGAGAGGCCATCAGCAGGTTTTCCCTGGAGTCCACTGGAGATATTCCCTGATAAATAGCTTCTCATATGGTGACTTGGGTAAGTGGGTATCATGAGTATTCTTGTCCAAGAGTAGAGCAGGTTACCTTGATAGGTGGTAACCTCCCATCACTTGGGGCATATAAGTTGATGTGACTTATACACTTTGCCAAGGAAGGTGTAGAAGAAATATTCCAGCAAGCAAGAGAAATTGACCTGGATTTCTCTGAAAGCTCTGAGATTTGGGTGCTTTCAAAGGGTCCAGGCAAGGATTTTTGACCAAAAGTATTTTGGCAGGAGGTTTTTACTCCAATCACATTTTAAGATCCAAGTCTGGCTTCCTGTGAGGTGTTTGTTTTTCACACAGGGAGACTGATTTGGGTTCCGTTCCGTTCGGTTGGGTTGCGGGTAGAGGGATATGACTTATAGCAATTACCTTTTGTTCCCAGATAAAGCTTAAAAAAAAAAAAAAAAAAAAGGCGTGACCACGTAGGTCAGAAGACTGGGGCTTTAGTGGACATGTGGTGGAGGTAGGAGACATGCTTTTTAGGAGCCCTCCTGCTGGGGGGATCCCTAGAATGGTTCTGATCCTAGGAGGCCCTATCTGGGTAACTCACGGCAAAGTAAGGCTTCTGATCCTTATAACAATGGTCATTCAGCCCTTGAGCCCTATGTACCCATTCCTGTACATGACCAATGGTCATTAAGCACTAGCCATGGGTCAGTTTCTGGATGAGTTTTACCCATATGTATTTCCCTTTTCTGAGGAAAGAGCAAGTTGCGTTCACAGAACTAGTGCAAAGCCAGCGTCCTTCCGGTCTCCTTGGTCTGCCTGCCCCATCCTAGTTATGTTGCAAAGATTGCAAAGGTTGTAACCATCGGTATTAACACAGAACCCCAGCACAGAGGCTGCACTGGAGACTCTTCGTATTGGCAGGAGATAGCACGGACAGGGATCTTGCATTGCTTCCCACAATATTCTCAACAGACTAGTTCAGCAAGGGAATGAACGAAGGAACGATTGAGTGGAGGGGGTCTCTGGCGGAGCAAAGACTCTGGGGGCCACAAGGACCGGAGCCCAGAGTCAGGAAATCAACTTTGATGGCAGGAAGTGTGCCGGGCCTACACCGCCCCCGGACAAGTGAATCTCAGAAGGGGGCGGAGGGGTGGGAGCACGAGCCGGTCAAAGTCCAAACAGCAAGTGGCTGAGCGGGAAGTTACTTATATCAACGTCCGGCGGTCACTGGCCTCTAGTCCCACCGCCGCCAGCCAAGGACAGGTAGGCCAGGTCAGTTGGAAGGTCTCATGCTGGTGCCGGGGACCAGAGGGACAAGGCTGGAAGCCCAATCCGAGGGAAACTGCCGCGTGGCCGCCTCGGAACCTGCCAACTCAGTAGCGACCCACTCTGGGACTTGTAGTCCTCGGCGCCCGGAGCCGTTGTGAATTCCGCCAGGACGCGAGCGGGAACTACATTTCCCATAAGGCCGGGAGAAGTCTGGGGTTACCGAGAAAGCGCCCCGGCTGGTTGCGCCTTCCCGGTGCGATGGGGCCGCTTCCAGGGGCGAGCGACTGTGCGAGGACCCGCGTGGTCCCTCGTGAGGCTGCCCGTGGGTTAAAGGAACTGCTAGCCGGGGAGACGAGCCTATGAGCAGTTCGGTGGCGGGGCCGGACTGCTGCGGAGGCCTCGGCAACATCGATTTTGGGCAGGTACTGAACTAACCCGGCGACCGCGGACACCCACGGAGGAACTGGGAAGGCCTGCGGTGTGCGGGCGGGCGCCTCCTCCAACGCTTGCGGGGTGGAACCACGCTGTTACTAGGCAACGGGGGCGGGACGTATTGGGCGTGGCAGCTTTTTCCAGAAAGGCGGCTGGTGGGCGGCCGCGTGCGTGTGCGCGAGTGTGCGCATGTGCGTCAGGTCTAGATTGCGTGTGTCAGAGGGTGGTGAGTTACTGAGGATGTGTGTGTGCAAGTGTATCTCTGAGATTATGTAAGTCTTCGGAATTGTATGGGCAGAGTTACTCTGTGTGCCTGGGAGTGCAAGCGTGACTGAGGCTGTGTCAACGAGTAACTGTGAAGGAGGCTGAGCATGTGCGTTTGGGGGCATGCTGTGTGGACGGTGAGAGCATGTGAATATTTGGGAACCGTGAGGGTATCTGCTCCCCTTCCATCTCTAAAGCCACAGCAAGAAGTGGTTGGAATCCTGGCCCCTCCAAGCACTGGCCCTGAAGGGACTGCAGATCAACTCTTTCCTGGAGGAGGAAAGTGTTGGAATGGGGATGGGGGAATGGGTCCTGGACTCTGGGAACTTGACCTGTCCCTCTGCAAAGTCATGATCAAGGAGTTTGCCTTTTCCTCCATCTTTCCAGGCTCCAGGTTCAATGGATTTTGCTCTCCTGGCAAAACGTTTGCTTTCTCTTAGATCTTTATTCACTTTTTTTTTTTTAAACCATTCACTTTTTTTTTTTTATTTTAATATTTTCTTAGTTGTCAATGGATCTTTTATTGATTTGTTTATGTGTGGTGCTGAGAATCGAACCCAGGACCTCGCACTGTGCCAGGCAAGACCTCTACCACTGAGCCATAACCCCTGCCCTAACCATGCACTCTTTATGGAAGCCATAAGATACATCTTGTTGGATGTAGCCCCTTATCCAGTTTATGTACTCCCTTCACGCATTCCTCACATGTGTTCTTATTCACTCACTGATAACAGCCAGCATTTCCTGAGTGCCTTGTTCTAGGACATTCAAGAGCCTGCTATTGGGTTTTTATTCTTGTAATGGAGACATAGGCCTGGAAACAAAAAACTGTTCTCTTAAGGAGATAATGTTGGTCAATGTTTTAGAGAGCACCTGGTAGGGAGAATCCTTATCTGTAGTGAGGTGATTGGGATCCCAGTGCTGAGTGATAAGCCAGTGGGGTAGGATTTCCTGCTGGAGGGAAGCAGGTGCACAGGCCTTGAGGGGACAAGAGAATGCTGGTAGTTGGCCCCGAGGGTGTGCAGGACAGTTGATGTGGACAGGGAACAAGGGCAGTAGAAGAAAGGAAGAAGACTAGTTTTCTCATTTTAGTAAATTTGTCATTGAAGCATAATGTCCAGTTAGTGAGTGGCAGGTCATATGTGTACACCTTCTGTATCTACACACGGTGAACCCATTTGTTGTGACCACCCAAAGCAAGATAGGTCATCACCAACTCCAGGAGGTACCTTCAGGATCCTCCCTGGGGAAGACTGATGTCACATTTGATGGAATCCTTAGAGTCTTCTGCCATCAATGGTCATTAGAGATTCACAGGACTGTGATTTATCTTTCATTATTATTATGTTTTTCTTTTGCAATGCTGGGAATCAGTCCCAGGGCCTTGCACGTGTTAGGCAAGTGCTCTGCCACTGAGCTACATCCCCAGCCTCTGTGATTCATGTTTTCTATCCTCATATATCACAGATGGAAAGGGCACTGGCTGGGAAGGTGGGTCACCATCTTGAGGGTGAAAAAATTATGAGACCACAGGGCAGAATGAAAGGGCCCCTGTCCTACTGCCAACCTCTAGCATTGGTAGATGGTTACTGGCCTGCAGTAGGGGAGTGGAAGCAAAGTCTGTTATAGACCTAAAACCAAGAGGTGAGAGGTACAGTGGTAGATGGGGAAGATTACCTGGCATATGTGAGAAGGGCTTTTCTGCCCCCCCCCCCCCCCCCAATACAAACAGAGGGGAAGGCTGACAGGGCTGTGAGCTGGAGAACTGGAAGCATTAGGGGGACAGGTCAGGATGACCCTCATTGACTAACATTCTGTTTTTTCTACTGTTGCCCTTTTGGTTCAGTTAAGCTTCTTGTTGCCAAGGGATTTTTCCTAAAACAACAGCAACCACTTATAACATTATATATGTGTTCTACGGTTGCTTTCCTTCAATCATAGTTTCTGGGTTTAAAATATGTCAGTCCCTAGCCTGAGAGAGTTTCAATAATTTTTTTTTTTTTTTTTGATATGTGCTCATTTCTTTTTTTAT
Organism: Sciurus carolinensis; assembly: GCF_902686445.1. NCBI lineage: Eukaryota > Metazoa > Chordata > Mammalia > Rodentia > Sciuridae > Sciurus > Sciurus carolinensis. Next base: position 40,722,280 of record NC_062215.1, on the reverse strand, counting down.
TTAAAAATTTTTAAAAAAATTTTTACCAACTGCATTTTGATTCATTGTACACAAATGGGGTACAACTTTTCATTTCTATGATTGTACACAATGTAGATTCACACTGTTCATGTACTCATACATATACATAGGGTAATACTGTCTGTCTCATTCTACTCTTTCCTTCCCCCACCCCCTCCCACCCCATTTTCCTCTACACCATCCAAAGTTCCTTCATTCTTCTCTTCCCCCTACCCCCGCCACTCCTCCCCATTATGTCATCCACTTATCAGAGAAAACATTCCACCTTTGGTTTTTTTTGGGCTTGGCCTATTTCACTTAGCATGATATTTTCCCAGCATTATCCTTTTACCAGCAAATGCCATAATTTTATTCTTCCTTATGGCTGAGTAATATTCCATTGTGTATATATACCACAGTTTCTTTATCCATTTGTCAATTGAAGGGCATCTCAGTTGGTTCCACAATCTAGCTATTGTGAACCTATGAGCATCTGAGCTGTAGGTTCTCAGTGCTGTCAATGGAAACATCATGTGTCCGCATATAATTTAAAATTCCGGGCAAGGGATTAGCTAGCTCAGTGGTAGAGCACTGGCTTAGCATGGATGAGGCCTGCCCTGGGTTTGATCCCCAGTATCACAAAACAACAACTTTTTAGTAGCCAGATTATGTAAAAAGAAATAGAAAATATAATTTTACTAAGATATGATCTACCTTGTATCCACAGTTTCTGCATTCAAGAATTACACCTACCATTGATTGAAAAAAAAAGTCTCATCTGTACTAAACACATGCAGACTTCTTTCTTGTCATGATTTCCTGAATAATACACATAACAACTATCTAAATGGCATTAACTTGTATTAGGTTTTATAAGTCACCTAGTGATGATTTAAGTATATGGGAGGATGCTTGTAGATTATATACAAATACTGTACCCTATACAAGGGACTTGAGCATCTATATATTTTGGTGTGTTTGAGGATGCTGGAACCAATCTTCTGTCATCACTGAGGGGCAACTGTATTTTACTGCTGTTAATATATAAATATGTTTCCTCGTGTGGCACTGTACGCACTTCATAGCCACATGTAGCTGGTGGCTGCTACAGTAGTGCAGAGTGCACCTGTTGGGGGAACACCTATCCCATTAACCAGCTGTCGGCTGGCATTGAAATCTTGGTTTTGCAATTAATTAATTAATTTTTGGTGCTGGAGTTGGAATCCAGGGCCTTACACATTCTAGGCAAGTGCTTTACCCCTGAGCTACACCACTAACCCTTGGTTTTGTTTTTAATGTAAGAAAGTCACCTGTTGGTGTGAGGAGCATGCCCACTGCAACCTCATTGACTGAAGGCCCTTCTTTTTGCCTCTCCCTGCTGTGAAGTCCCAGAGTCTGCTTTTCAACCTCTTGGCTGTATGGAGCAAGCTGGCTAGCAGGCAGCTGGGAGTAGGACCTATCCATTTGTTGTCCACAGCAAGGGCACCTCTAGGACTCAGAGGATGGCCCCAGAGGGTACTGACGCTGCTGGCTTCTTGTGGTACCCAGGTTGGCAGAGCACCCTGAGCTTCTCAGCCAGGTGGCCTGTTTCAGGCCTAGCCATCAGGACTCCTCACAGGAGCAGGTGGATGATGATGTCATGAACTCAGTGTAGGTGTCACAAAGTGTGCTTCAATTTCTTGGTCTGTCAAATGGGGATAGGAACAGTGCTACAGCAAAGACCAAAATGAGATGAGGGGTCTGGAGAAGCATTATAAATTATAAAATGCAGCACAGTTTGAGGATGGTCTTCAGAAGGCAAAGGCCCTGAAGCAGGAAGCTGAGAGACTAGGGAGGGGAAGAGGTCCCTCCACCTGCACAGCCCCCATTTGCATCAGGCTCAGCAGAATGCACCACTGGAGACCAAATCCCCATGGCAGAAATGGGGCATCTTGACTATTGTGTCAGTCAGCTTCCCATCACTGTGACAAAATATCTGAAATAGAGGTTGGGGATTTAGCTTAGTGATAAGAGTGCTTGCCTAGCACGTGCAAGGCCCTGAGTTCGGTCCTCGGCCCTGAAAAAAAACAAAAACAAAAACAAAAACAAAATATCTGAGATAATCATCTTAAAAGGAGGAAAGATTTATCTTGGCTCACAGTGTCAGAGTTCAGTTGGTGGTTGCTTGTCCCCATCGTAGCACAGTACATAATGTGGGATCCCATGGCAGAGGAGGCCTGTTTACTTCATAAAGGCCAGGAAGCAAAGACCGACAGGAGGGTCTGGATCCCTATGTGCCCTTGAGGGTACACTCACAGTGACCTGATTCCCTTCCACTAGGCTTCACTTCCCAGAGACTCCATCACCTCCCAATAATGCTGAAGGCTGGTGACCAGGCCTTCAACACGTGGGCCATTATGGGGGGACTTTGGAAATCCATTCACAGAAAGATGTTTGCCTGTTACACAAAATTGTTTTAAAAATCTTTTGATTTTTATTACTTTAGTTAAAATAAATATCAAACTGTTATATTAGATGACTTATTTTGTGATTTTTTTTTTTTTTTTTCCCAAGGACATACATTTTGTCTTAGTATTCTGTGAATCAGTCAAAACAGACCAGGGCTGAAGCTTTTCTTTGCTCTTTGAAATTGGGCAAGTCAGGTAAAGTTTGAAAACTCTTGGTTCCTGTTTCCTCTGCTGCCATTGAGGTGGTGGTATGCTTTTCCATCTTTGTCTGTTAACATGGTGATTCAATGGATATTTTGAGTGTTGGACTATCTCTGAATTCCTGGGGTGACCCCATGGGGTCCTGCCATGTTGTCCTTTGAGTATAGGTTGCAGTTTTCTTGTAATGTCTTTATCTAGTTTTTGTATTAAGGTAATGTTGGCCTTATAAAGTGAATGGGGAAGTGTTCTTTCTTCTATATTCTGGAAGACATTGTTTGTTATTTCTTTCTTAAATGTTTGGTAGAATTCATCCAGTGAAACCATTGGGGCCTGGCACTTTTTGGTGTGTGTGTGTGTGTGTGTGTGTGTGTGTGTGTATGTGTGAAGGTTCTATAGATATAGGGCTAGAATTTTGGTAGTTTGTGTCTTTCAAGGATTGGTTCATTTCATCTTTAGCTGCATTATTGAGTTTATGCGCATGAAGTTCATAATTTTATCATTTTCACGTTTATGAGTTCAGTAGGGAGGTTCCTTTTTATTTTTTATTTTTCTTATAAAATATAATTTTATTTTATGTTACTCTGCTGTTACATAACAGAGCATAACATTTTCATAAGGCTTTTTTGGGACTACAGTCAATGATTAGCAACACACAATAGTGCTCCAACTCTCTAAAGAACAATCACTAGACCAACTGGACACCCTCTCACATGTGCACAAATCTGCATGGAAAAGTACTAAAGTTTTAGACTTGGACTTGTGTACTTTTATTTCCCCTTCTAGTGTATTAAGAAATGACATGCACTTTAATTTGCCAAAAGCAATGCTTGTATTCTGGCAGCAACATGCTACTTCTATTACATAGTAAAGTGAATACCAGAACTACAAAGGCAGGAGGAGTAAGTGAATTTTTATTGGGAAGGGAAATTGTCAACTTAAACAGCAGCAAATGATGAGTGAATAAGGAAACTCCCTGTTATCACAGATAGATATGACCTCCACAACATGTGATACACAGGAGGCATTTCAATTTGTGACCCCTGGCCAGGAAATGTCAAGTGCTTTCCCATTCAATCTAATATTTCTGGATTCCTACTAAAAAGGAATACAGTAAGAGTATGGGAAAGTTACTTACTGAAAGGAAACCCTCAAAGAATAAGGAAGGGAATGTTGAAATTAAGAGGTTATGTAGAACACTTTAAATTGCAATTAACTACATTTTCTTATCTTCACAGTAATACAAAACACAGTCACTTGTAGAACTGGTTCAGATTACTTAAATACTAGATACATTTTTAGTCCTCTACTAAGCATTTGGAAGTTACTTACTTATGTTTATATGAAATGAAACTATTAATACTTTTCTACAGCAGTAACTGCACACCAGGAAGGCCAAGACAAACACAAATCAAGGAATGGAGTTTTCCCAAAGCTGCAGTGTGAAAAGACTATAAACAGTTGATTCCATACACATGAATGGGATTCTTTGCTATAGGAAATCCAAGTGGAATAAGGAATGGAGATGTGTTAAAAGGTTTCTTGAGGGAAGAAGGATAATATCCTGTTTGCATTTAGTTTTCGGCCCCTTCTGCTGCATCACATTCTTCTCCTGCACTGTCTGATGTCCATAAGGTTGTCTCTAAGCAACTGCATGATGAGGGTGCTGTCCTTATATGAATCTTCATTCAGTGTATCAAGTTCTGCAATGGCCTCATCAAAAACCGTTTTAGCCAGTGTGCAGGCAAACTCTGGGTTATTAAGGATCTCATAGTAAAATACAGAAAAGTTAAGAGCCAGCCCCAGGTGGACAGGATGTGTGGGTTACATCTCTTTCTTGCTTATATCAAATGCCTTTTGGTAAGCTCTTTGGGAATTATCTATGGTTTGTTTCCGATCATCACCACATGCAACCGGAAGTAATCTCCCTTCATTTTCAGATAGAAGACCTTACTCTCTGGATTAGTTGCATTGGCTATTAAATACTTATCCAACAATTCCAGGACCGTGGAGCAAATGGACCTCAGCTCCGACTCCACTTTCTCCCGGTAGTCCTTAATCAGCTGCAACTTCTTGTCCGAGGTGTCGGTCTTCTGCTCGTTGCTCGAGATGACCCTCCAGGCGGACCTGCGGCCCCCGACCACATTCTTGTAGGCCACCGAGAGCAGGTTGCGCTCCTCCTCGTTGGACAGCTCGGCGCCCTGCTCGGTCACGACCTTCATGCAGGTGGCCATGTCGTCATAGCGCTCGGCCTGCTCGGCCAGCTTGGCCTTCTGGATTAGCTCGGTCTTCTCCATGGCGTGGGGGCCGGGGTCGGGGCTGGGGCCGGGGCGAGCGAGGGCAAGCGCCGACCTGGATAGGGAGCCCTCCTCCTCCAGAGCTTCTCGTCTCCACGGCCGCTATTCGAGTCTCCTTTTTATTTCTGATTTTGGTAATTTATGTCTTATCTCTCTCTCTCTTTTGACCAATTTGCCTAGAGGGTTATTGATTTTACTGAACAAAACAAACAAAACAAAACAAAATAAAACTAAAAAAACTCCCTCCCTGAAAAGAACCAACTCTGGGTTTGACCTTTTTTTTTTTCTCTATATTTTTTTCTTTTTCAGTTGGATTGGTATTTGCTCTTCTCTTTTTAATTTTTCCCTCCTGCCTGCTTTGGGTTTAACTTCTCTTTCTCTAATTTCTTTTCTTTTTCGGGGCTGGGGGCCAGTAGGTAACTGGGAAATGAACTCAGGGGCACTTACCATTGATCCACATCCCAGCCCTGTTTTGTTTCTTATTTAGAGACAGGGTCTCACTGAGTTGCTGAGCACCTCCCTTTTTCTGAGGCTGGCTTCGAACTCACTATCTCCTGCCTCAGCCTCCCTAGCTGCTGGGATTGCCTGCGTGGGCCACTGAACCCAGACCTCTCTAATTTCTTAGGGACAAAGTTTATATTGCTGATTTGAGTTACTTCTTTATTAATATAAACTGTTCCCTCTCAGCCTGGCTTGAACTGCAGCCCATGGTTTCTGATATATTGCATTTTCATTCAATTCTAAAAATTTTCTTTGAAAATTCTTGTTGGTCTCATTATGTATTTAAACAGATATCTTTGTGTAACTGGTTTCTCATTTAATTCTGTTGTAGATTGAGAACTTCTTTTGTATTCTTTCTATTCTTTTAAATTTAAGATGTACTTTGTGACTGAGAATGAAGTCTGTGTTGGTGAATGTCCCACATGCTCTTGAGAAGAATATGCAGTTGCTGTATTACGGGGTAGACTGTCAAGGTCAATTTAATCCAGTGCCATTGTTTTTTCTCATTTTCGGTCTACTTATTTATTACTGAGAGAGGAGTGTCGGTTGTTAACAAGAATTATGAGATCTGTCTATTGCACCTGCTAATGCTGTGAAATTTTTAACTTAAAAAAATTTTTTTTAAGGAGATAGGATGTTGTTATGTTGTCCAGATTGGCCTTGAACTCCAGGGCTCAAGTGATTCTTGTACCTCAGCCCCCTGAGTAACCGGGACTGCAGGTGTGTGCCACTGTGCCCTGCTTGCTGCCTGTTTAGGCTTCGTGTATCTTTAATCTGAAAAGTGGGCAAACCTCCCTGGATTGTGTGTGGACTTATTCACGTAGTAGTAATGGCTAACATCAATCAAGCTTCGAATGTGTCAGACACCTTGCCATATACTTTCCTGGTGTTGTCTGTCTGATTCCCTTGACAGTCTCATATGAAGGTTCTGCTGTCATTCCCACTTCGGATAGGAAGAGCTCATGAGGTTTGCCCAGGGTTGCCTGCCAGGGTGCTATGTTTCATATCCATTCTGTCCTGAGCCTCACTAAAGCCCCTTGCTGGGGTTTGGCATACTGTTAACTTCCCAGTGAAGGTTGCTGACTTTTTGTTGTGGTCTCCAACCTGCAATATGTACTTGGGTAAATGTGTGCAGTAACACTAACCTGCTAGTTTCTGTCTTGGGCCCTGGAAGGTGCATTACAGAAAGGGGGTCTGAAGCTCACAATGCAGCAGTGGGGCTGAGAAGAGGCCACCCAAGGTAGAGGGGATCAGGGCCCTCTGTGGTTCCTTTCCAGGAAAGGGGCCCATATGCGCCCTAGATAAGGTGACAAAAGCATGAGCCAATAACTCCTCTTTGCACCTGGTCTGGATATGTTTGATGAATGAAGAATTAATGAACCGAAGAATTAGTATCTCTAACTTCCTGAAAGGAGTTATGGATTTGTGGGGTTTGGTGCATCTTCAACTAGATTTTGTTGTTGTTGTTGCTTTTAATTTTTTGTGGTGCTTGGGATCAAACCATCAATACCACAGGACACACTAATACTGCAAAATATGCCTTAGGGGTCACAGCTTCTTTTGCCTCTTTATGCTAGGCAAGTACTCTGCCACCGACCTACACCCACAGGCCTAAAACTTTGAATTTAATGTGGTGTTGGGGCCATTCTTTTTTGTTTGTTTCTTTCTTTCTTTTATGGTGGGATTCAGGAACACCTCAAAACCACCCAGAACCATCCACAGCTGACTGGTACTGTTGGAGATTGCTGTTACATTGTGATGTTCTAACAAGCTGCCTTAAACCTCCTGTCTTACCATAGTCTCCACTGTCCAGGGCTTGCTTGCCCTCAAATTCTAGCATTGTGTCCGCATGCCTGAGGTCATTGTTTTCTCTCTGGCTCTTGCTTTAGGATGTGTCTTCTCAGGAGGATGCCCCCTAGAAAGTGAGAAAGGTGACATGTGTGTCTAGTTAAGGTGAACAAACAGATAAAGGGGATGGATTGGCTTTGGTGCCAGAGCACCAAGGGGGCACCCTGCACTTCGCACCTATTCTTGCCTCTGTCCAGAACGTAATCCTGGGTGGCAGGTCTCAGCACTCCATTTCAGTGTGGGGAAACTTGAACTCATATGGGTAGTGGGTGGTCCCTTCATGGAGTAGGGATGGGGTGGAGCCCTGCCCCCAGACCAGACTGTAGGTGCCAAAACCCAGAGTCCTTCCTTAGCCAGGTGACCCCCAGTGTAGAAAAAAGGGTCTTGGGGTTGTCTTAATATCAAACATCTTCCTTCTACTCCTAGCAGAATGTAAGCCCAGAGGAAAAAGACTCTGGCACATTCATTCTCATGTCTCTGTGCCAGACACAGGGCTTGAACCTAAAGTTGCCCTGTAAACATGACCCGAACCTGCTGACACGACAGCGGCTTGACATGACATGACAATGGTAGAGGTGCTTGTGTAGCTTGAGGAGAGGCAGAAGAGGCAGTGACTCCAAAGTCACATTTTGCAGTATTGATGGGTCCTGCTTGAGGCCCCTGTCCCCTTTCTGGGCAGCCCCCACCTTCCTCCTGTCCTTTGATGTATATGACACATGTAACAAAGTGGTCAGTTGTTTGCATGAGATCAATCAAAGCGACTTTGACTCTCCTGGGGCACTGCTGTTTGTTTGGATGTCACAATGTGGCTTGTACCTTAGGTGCTATTGACCCACTGCAAATAATTCCCTGACAGCAGGACATTGCTCTGAAGAGTTCCCAGGGCCCTCAATTAAGTGAAATTGATATGAACCTCTTTCTTACCAACCTGGGGGGTTTCCATCGCTGAGCCTATTCATCAGTGACCTGGGTGACCTGAGTTATTCCTGAAGCTCACCTGACATTTCCTCCTGGCTCTGGTAGGTCACTCCTCTCCTTTATTCAACCTCTGATGTCCCTGCAGCTTGTGACCTTGAAGGAGAGTTACTGGGTAGTAGAAAGCTGGTACTTGTGCTGCTCGAATGAGGGGGCCTCTGACGCTCGCTGAAAGGCAGAGTTGTGGCTCTGCTCACATCAGACATGAATTTTCTCTCTGCTGATCCAATTTCAGGAGGGAGGTCCACCCTTCAGAGTGGAGTTTGGGAAGTGACAGTAATGAAGAAAGGACCTTAGTGTCTCCCCTCTTCCTGAATTCCATTCTGAACCATTAGTCATTCTTTCCTGCTAAGCAGGTGCTTCTCTTGGCAACATGAGGTCTCAAGGTAACCCAGGTTACCAGATGGAGTTTCTCTTCCTTCTGGGGGCAGATTGACCAGGGGCATGGGACCTGGGTGGAGGTGGGAGAGGTGGAGCCATATGCTAGTTTTGATCAGTTTGACCCTAATTGGAAAACTTGGGCAGATGTCAGTAGTTACGGGGTTAACCATATTAGTTGAGTGCCTTAGTTTTCCTCCTTTATTTTTGTTCTCACAAAAGTCAAAAGAAGCCTATTTCTGGACTGGGGTTGTGGCTCAGTGGTAGAGTGCTTACCTAGCATGTGTGAGGCTCTGAATTCAATCCCCAGCACCAACATTAAAAGGAAAAAAAAAAAGAAGCCTATTTCTCCTTGTTCATTTCATCTTTTGTGAGTGCTTGGGACCAAGAAATACTGACTTTGGTTGCTGGGGTGGGACCAGGGCCTCTCTTAGCTGTGGAGACCCACATCTTATGTGGGTCTGGCTAAGGCTGGCTCTGCCCCTACCTGACTGGGTTTGGGGGACTTCTCCAAGCCTCTGCCTCTCTTATCTGCAGTGGGAATGTAAACAATAGAACTTTTCTTTTAGGGTGTTTGTGGATTGCAAGAAATAAGGTATGTGCTCAGCTTAGTGACACGGACTGGGTCATTTTGTTGATCTTTGATCCCCCCCAGAGTAAGTAAGGGTCTCCTTTGTGGAAACTCAGCATTTGATTAACGACATTGAATTGGATTCTTTACAACTTCTTAAAGATTGCAAGGGAACAATTCTCCCCAGGGCCTGTGGGGGAAAGGGGGAGAGTTCCTATTTCTCCTACTGCTGAGGTGGGAGGGGTGGGAGGTTCCTTTGCCCTGGAGATACCCTTGTACCCCTCTCCTGTCCCGTTATCCTTTTCCCTCTGTTGTTCCTCAGGCTGCCACCACTGAGGAACTGAAGCCTTCCCACGGTCTGCTGGACCCATGTCCGGCTCTCTGGGCTTAGTGTCCCCAGGTCTTTCCTGCTGTTCCCTTTCACCTGCTGGGCGGGACTCTGCCCTGGAACTCTGCACTCTCCCCTCATTTCTCTTAGGCTTGGGTAAGAGCAGTCTGGTTCTGTGGCTCAGGGTCATGGCCCTGTAAATGCCAGGGGGCATGGGGCCCAGTGCTCAGGGCATAGACCCAGGCCTCTGGCACCGCAGGCTCTGTTAGGCAACCTTGTGCCAACCAGGTGAGCTGGTTGTCCTGGCACAGGTGTACTTTCTCTCAGCTGCCACCAGCTCCTTGGGTGTCTGAGAAGCTGCCGTGATAGCCAGAGCACGCTGTGTGCCCAGCTGGAGCCTGGCATAGTTAATCAGCCACCAGGAGCTGAGGGCATCCGCAAGGGTCCACCTGGGAGGCAACAATGCCTGGAACCCTGTGCAAGCTGCTTCCCTCAGTTTACTTCTGTGAAAGGAGGAGGAGAATGGGAGAGAACACCTTTCCTCTCTCTCTGCTTAGTAAGAAGTGACTGCAGGCCCCTGCAGATCTTCTCTGTGGGGACAGGTTTTCACCAAAGGGTGGGAAACTAGAAGAATAGAGAGTTTAGAAGAACAGTGGCCCCTTAGAGAACTCACCTTTAAAGTGCATTCAAGCTAATGAATCTTCATCTACAGAATTATTAAGTAAACTTCTGTGGAATTTTTTTTATGGTGCTGGTGATGAACACAGGACCTTGCATGTACAGGCAAGCACTCTACCCCTGAGCTGCACCACTGACCTGAGCTGTAGTTTTGTGATGCACATCTGTAATCCTAGTGACTCAGGATGCTGAGGCAGGCAGATTGAAAGTTTGAGGCCAGCCTGGGCAACTTGGTAAGATCTGGTCTCAAAAAATTGAAAAAGAACTGGGAGGTGGCTCAGTGATAGCATGCCCTGGTTCCATCCTCAGTACCGCCAATGGCCACTCATGTTGGTTTCGAGCTGCTCTGCCTGTAATGATTCAGAGGGTAGGTCCAGGTCTTTTAGGATGTTCAAGCCCAGGACATAGACCCCATTTGTCTGTCTGTGGGGAGCTGCAGGGAGGCCAGGGCATGGCGATTCCTCATGTGTGGAGGGGACAAATGGGGAGAGTGGCGTTGGCAGGGGAGGGTGGGCAGTGGGCTTCATAGTGGAGCTGGGTCCTCAGGACTCTTAGCCCTAGGCACCTCCCTGCATCCCTGCTGCTCCTCCTAAGCCACCTGCTGCCCAGCTGCACACCTAGGCATAGACAGGCCTTAATCAAGAACTTAAGGTGGCCTTGAAGAGCTTTAGGCCCTGTGATTAAGCAACCTTGGGAGCCCCTCCCACCCCTTGCTCCAGCCATCCCACCCTGTCAATACATAATTTCTCAGCCCCAAAATGGGTATTTATGAAGCACAGTGTCTGGGTGACTGGTGAATCCAGGTCCTGTGGCCTTGAAAGACGCTACCCATGTCCAGAGGGATTTACTCATTGTTACTGCCTGCCTGGTTGTCTACCTGCTTGCAGAATCCCCACAGAGGCTGCTCTGGCAATTCTTACCTCCTTCCAAAGCCAGACTGGAGCAGACCATAAGGCAACTGAACTCACGAGTCCCTTAGAAATGACTTAGCTCTCAAATTTTATTGATGATGAACTGAGGGCCACTGTTCACCAAAAATTTACTCTTTGCACCAGTGGGGTGGGCTGATATTGATTAAAAAAATTTTTTTTTTTTTAGTTGTAGATGGACACAGTTATCTTTATTTTTTTTAATGTGGTGCTGAGGATTGAACCCAGTGCCTCACACATGCTAGGCAAGCACTCTACTGCTGATCTACATGCTTCCTGATACTGATTTTTATTATCAACTAAAGAATAGTCCATCCAGATGTGGTGGTGCATGCCTGTAATCCCACTGATTTGAGAGGCTGAGGTGGGAAGATGGCAAGTTCAAAGCCAGCCTGGGCAACTTAGTGAGACCCTGTCTTCAAAAATAAAATAAAACAAAGAACTGGGGATATAGCTTAATGGCAGAGCACTCTGGGTTGTTGTCTCCAGTAACTAACACACACACACACACACACACACACAGTTGAGGAGTTAATACAACATAGGGGTAATGATTAAGTAATTGTGATGGGTATACAATAAAGACATAAAAGAGGGTGTCGTGGGTGAGAGGTAGGGGAATCTTCAGCTGGGTATTGAGGGATGGGTAGGAATTTGTGAATGGGGTACAGAGGGACAGAGGACATTCCAGGCATGTGCAGAAGCCATTGTGAAAGCCACTGTGAAAGCCATGGGTGATTGGGGTGGCATGTGAGATTGGGCAGGCTGTGGAAGGTCTGCTCTGTGAGGAGGCATCAATCTACCTTGTGGTAGGTGCTGCAATGTGGGAGCCATGTGAAGGTGAGGAGGCCTGAATGGGGGTGGCCTTCAGGGGTGAGACTCCATCAGGGAAGGCTCTGGGGGAAAGAGAGGAGGCCACTGAGAATACATTCTGTCCTGAAATAAAACATCATCCACATAGACATTATGGGGAAAGGTCTTGATGAACTTGACCATTACTTTACTATTTAGTATGATTTTTATTTTGAATTGCATGTGGAAAGACATCATGATCTTTTCAGTTCTTTGGGCCTAAATAAGGAAAAGTTTAGAAAAGAATGCTTCATCTTAAAAAACAAACAAACAAACCAGAAATCAGTATTGAAAGTATCTTACTATTCCCTTTTGCTTCTATATCTGAGTGTCTCCCTGCAGGGGATTTTGCTACCAGGGGACATTTGGTTGTTACATGGGATAGGAGCTGCTGTCATCTGGTGGGTAGAGACTGGGAGTAGGGGTAGGGGACTGCCAAGTATCCCGGAATGCACAGTGCAGCCCCCTAACCACCAATGACCTGGCCCCAAATGCCAATGAAGCCCTGCTTCCAGAGGCAACCAGTATCATGAATTTAGTACATTGTGTTCTGATCTTTTTTTGAAGCACATACACAGAAAGAATATTTAATACCATATTGTGTTGTTTTCTAAAAATTCTAAAAAATTTGTATCTACGCTGTGAATGCTGCAACTTGCTCTTTGCATTTGACTTTATGCTTTTGAGAAATAACATGCTGTCACATAGAACTGTAACCTATTTAACTTCTGTGACTTAGCTACTTTATATATGGGTCATATTTTGTTTCTCCATTCTTCCACTGATGGGCACTAAGATTATTTTTATAATAATAATAATTATTATTTTTGTGGTACTGAGAATGGAACCCAGGGCCTACCACTGAGCCACACCCCTCACCTACCTAGTTTGTCTCTAATTGTTCCTGGTCATTTTTGCTGCAAGCTGGCAGAAACATACTCATGCTCTTTGTGCTGTGTGTGGAATTACTGCGATGTGGGGACATGCCTCTGTGGTTTGAAAGACCCCTCTCATACCCTCAACAAGACTTGAAGTGGACCCTCAATAAGTGTCCATTCCCCCCCGGCCAACCACGCGTACTGGGGATTGAATCCAGTGCTTTGCTCATGCTAGGCAAGTGTTCTACCACTAAGCCACATCCCCAGCACTTTTTTTCTTTTCTTTTAAATTTTATTTGAGAGAGTCTTGCTAAATTGCTGAGGGTCTTGCTAAGTTGCTGAGACTGGCCTCAAGCTTGTAATCCTCCTGCCTCCTGATTAGCTGGGATTAGAGGTATGCACACATTACTATTGTTTTAATTTCCTTTTACTTGATGTTTAGTAAGGTTGAGCATCTCTCCTCATGTATTTGGGCATTCGAGTTTTTCTGGGCCCTCTGAGAGCCCTCATGTTGGAGGGTCCAGGTACCATCTAGTTCTGGTGTCACTTCCTTTGAGGAAGCCGGATGCCCAGCTTCAGAACCATTGATCTCTTCATCCAGCATCCATGCATACCTCTGCGGCTGCCAGGCTGGCTGCCCTCCCGACAGGGCATGACACAGTTGATTAGGTTTTGGCTTTTTATCTTGTTTTATGAGACCGCAGCGTGGTAACCTTGGCTGGGCTTGGATGTTCCTGAGCCTCCCAGTGTGTTCCCAGAGGATAACTTTGTCTGAGTTCTGGGGGCTCTTAGGTCCTGGCAGTCTCTGGGCGGTGCTGGGCGGGCCTCCTACAGACGCCGGCTCTGTCCCTGCAGGCAGACCTCTGCGTTATGACCTGGCTGCTGGGCTACGTGAACCCTGGGATTCCAGCTTCGTGGCGGCCATCCTCACCATTGCTTTCAATCCGCTCTTCTGGAACGTGGTAAGTACCTTGTGCCTGACCCTGTTCAGCTAGGTGAATCTTACATGGTAGATCACTGCTGTTCAGGCAGATGGATAGCTGGATGGCTCTGCTCTGCCCTCCTGTATCTTTTGCCATCCTCTACCAATGGTTAGCACCCTGTGAAGGTACACTGTGGGAAGTTCCTTGCCTTGTGGGCCCAAGCACATCTCAACACCAGCAGGCCTGCCCTGGGCTGACATCAGGGTGGTCAAGGGCAGGGGGACTGGCCCTCTCAGTGCCACAGGAACCTGCAGCAGAGAACTGCCTGGTGGTAGGGCTTCATGTGCACCCTGCCTCTCACTAGTAGCCATCTTATTCATGAGTTGTTTGCTGGGGCTGTTGGGATCTCTTCCCTCTCTGCCCTGTCTCACCATAAAGCCATTTTCTTGTGAATCCCCCTCCTCCAGGTATGTTCTGTAACCATTATTGTTGTTCCTATATGTGGCTTTCTGTAAAGTAGCTTGTGCGGCTGGGGTGGAGGTATGATGGGTGGTAAGGACAGCTGACAGGGACTGAAATCAGAAGACAGAGCTGCACCCTATTCATTTGTGGGCACAAGGGGACACGTTTGGATTCCTGAGGGCTCTGTAGCCAGGCCAGGGCTGTGTAGGCAGTGGTTTGTGGGCCCTCAGAGGAAGCTGTGGGTGGGGCAGGCCATTGGCTCTTGCAGCTCTTGTGCTCTGCTGCCTGGCATGGCCCGAGCTGGTGGTCCCAGGGCTTATCCAGCTCTCAGCTCGCTGATGCAGAGCTGTGGACGCTCTGTGATCACCCTTGAGGCTAATCTGAAGAAGGCCAAGGTCCACGTCAGCAACACACTGTTCCCAGTTGTTTTCATTTAAGGTGAGCCTTTGGTCCCAGGGCACAGCACGACATGTTTTGTATCTGGTTTATGACTTGGGCCTTTTCTCCATCTGGGGAGAGTGGCAGTGCGTAGGGGTAGGGCCAATCATCTTAGAGTGGCCACATTCTGAATGTGCTGTCCCTGTTGGTCCTGAACACACTGACCCTGCTTCAGGAGGGGGCTTTAGGGAGGGAGGTCTGGAGTTGGGACCAAGGCCAGTAAAAAGAATGTGAGTTCCTCTTATTTTTGAGAAGCCTTGGCCTCTGAGTGTGTGGCAGATGTGCCAGAGTTTGGTCCTGATCTCCTGACGTGGCTTCCCAGCAAGGGTGGGTGTCTGTGGGGCCAGGCACTCTCAGCCTCATCTCTGCTGTCTTCTCTCCCTTCTGTGCTTGCTCTCCACCTGTGCACACAGGACCAGCACTCCCAAGTGTGAGACACTGGAGGGTAAAGATGTTGACATTAGGCTTCAGGCTGTGAGAACTGTGAGAGAAGACGTTTTGGTTGTTTTTTGCTAGTATGTTTGTGTCGATTTGATACAGCAGGTACAGGAAATGAATGCAGGGTATTCAGTAGGCTGTTGATCCCACCTAAAAGATACCTTAGCTCTAAGTAACTGGGAGCAGGGTATATGTGGGTGTGGGTGTGGGTGTGTGGGTGGGTGTGTGCATGCTCCTTCCTGTCCACAGGCCTCTCCCTGCAGAAGACTGCTGGGCTCTAACAGCTGACTGGCATCCCTGTCCTCTGACTCCTGCAGGTCTGACTGTCCAGCAGTTGTTTGAGTGTGTGCTGCTCTCCTTATCCTGGGGACTTGGGAAGCTGAATGTACACTGGGTCTTGTGGGGTACTTCTATCCGTGCATAAGACCCCTTTGGTCATTTTCTGCTGGCCCTTCCAACTGTGCTTTGGCACACTTCCTTCTAAAGCTGTGTCATGGCCCACAGGGACATCCAACATGGCCAGGAGTCAAGGTGCATTAAGGTTTGGGGACAGGCAGTTTGTTGACTATGTGTTTGTCATAGGTGGGTTTTTTTTTTTTTTTGTCATACATTTTTTGATTTGATTCGTTTTTTAAGTTTTTGAAAAAATTATTCACTGGAACAGCTTGTGGCCATTAGAAAGAACAAACTCTTCAGAGTTGTTTCAGAATGAGAAAAGTGACATAATGTTGCAGTTCAGTGGCTGCTCCCCTGGGAGAACCATAGGAATGAAATCCGGGAGGCAAGAGGAGCTGGATGAGCTGGGCACAGTGGCACATGCCTGTAATCCCAGCAGCTCAGAAGGAGGATCACAAGTTCAAAGCTAACCTCAGCCACTTAGCAGGGTCTCTAAATATTTTATTTAAAATTTACTTAAAATATTTAGAGACCCTGTCTCTAAATAAAATATAAAAAAGGGATAGGGATGTGCTCAGAGGTTAAGCACCCCTGGGTTCAATCCCCAGTACCAGAAAAAACAAAAACAAAAACAAAACACAAAGAGGAGCTAGGATGGAGCTGGAGCCTGTCTCTGATGTGGTGAGGATGTGAAAACCCACCATGAGAACAAAAAAGTCGTGGCTATGAAAGCACAGGAAGAATTTTATTTGTTTATTTTGTGGTGCTGGGACTGGAACCCAGGGCCTCATGCTTATTAGGTATGCACTCTACCACTAAGCCTCCAGCCTTAAAAACAGTTCTTGAATTTTAGTAACTGCCAATATTCAGCAGTTCTTACCATACTCAGACATTGTACTTGGTGCATTTCATGTGGTATTTCAATGCATTTCACAGTACTGCTGTTATTATCCTCTTTGGAATGTGGGATTTGAGGAGTATATGTGTCCCATTTTTTGTTGTATAACAAAATACCAGAGACTGGGGTACTTTATAAGGAGGTTTATTTGACTCACAATTTTCATGGCCGGAGGTCATGGTGTCAGCATCCTGCTGAGTAGCCATTGGGCTACATCACAACATGGTAAAGCAGAAAGGGAAATGACTGGGGTGCGAAGAAGCCAAGTGTGAGGAGTGGCCTTACTTTTACACCTTGCTCGTAAGAGAACTAACCTGATTCCTGTGTGAGCTCCATCAGTCTCTTCTCAGGGCATTCCCCTGATGACCTGGGACCTGCGCAATACTCAAGGCCTCCTACCTCCGGGAGGGGTGGTCAGTTCGTTGCATGGCAGGGAGCCCCTCTGCCCTTAACTGCTCCCTCAGTCATGCTGGTCCCAGTCTCTGTCGTTCTCATTCATGGCTTCCTGAAGCCTGTGCCATCATGGCCTGTAGTAACCTTTATCAGGTGTCACCTCCTCTCCGCCTGCCCTCTCTGGGTCAGGGTTGCTGACTTTTGGGTCTACCCATGCACTGTAGGATGTTCAGAGTGTGCCTGGTTTTTGTCCACTAAGGGTCAGTAGCACTGCCTCCAGACAGTGCCAGGTGTTCTTCCAGGACACAGTGGCCCAGGTGATCTAAATGCCTACCATATAAGTCTCTTGGGACAGTTGCCATGCCTGGTGCCACAGTTTATTCCTCACCAACCCCTAAGAGTGTCTCAAAGTTCTTGCTGTACCTCCAGTCCCCACTTGGTATGTGCTGTGCTCTGGGTGGCAACTGCTGCCTGACCTTCTGAGTCAGGGAGGGCCCTGCACCTGCCTATCCTGCAGCCAGCACTGTGCCTGGCATAGCCAGTGCTCAGGCAGTGTTATTGACTTCATGAACCTATATTGGACTTTTAACCAGGAGGGAGTCAAGGTGTCCCTCTGGCATCTTGTGGACAAGGTCTATCTCCATTTGGGACATTTGCATGTGCACACCCTGGCTTTGCAGAAAGAGTTGGGATCGCAGGGAAGTGAAGCACAGAAGCAATTTGTACAAACGCAGTCCTGGCACCCAGGAGAGTAAGGTAGGCTGCTCTACTAGCCCCACCTCCCGAGCTCCACCCTGTATCAGAACCCCTGGGAGCCAGCACCTGGGATCTGAATAGTGGTTTTGCACTCTCCTATTGTTTGTAAGAGTAAATCGCACATATTTTGGTATCTTAATTATTATCTGAGGCAGATTGCTTACCACAAACATCAAAGCCAATGGAGACATAGCATATTTGGACACCAAGGTGAACTGAGATGGAGATTTGGAGAGGGCAGCCCTGGGTGTAATTTCCCTACTATATTAGGACCCCCAGGGAAGTGAAAGGGGTGCTGTTAAAGAATCCTGCCTGGGCTGCGGTGTGGGTATGAAGAAGGACCAGAGGTTTTCTTCTAGCTGTGGGATGTGCTTTCAGATATGCTTGCTTGTTGCCCCTCCATACCCAGCTTGGTCCCCTCCTGGTGGACCAGCCCCTGCCTTGCAGCTCCCTCTGTCCCACCATGCCCCCACCTTAACCTCCTTTGAGGGGTGGGGAGTGTAGAGGCTGCTTCTTCATGTGCTCACAGGGGGAAGTATTGAATGACTTGGCTGCCGTAGATGTCCCAGCCTTGGCCCTGCAGATGATGCCCTGTGGGGCTGTTGGGCCTTGTGCATGCTTCAGGATGGCCAGCATGTCCGCTGGCCAGGGATGCTCCAGAGAGCAGCCCAAGAGTTTCTGCATCCGCAGAGCCCCCTCAGTCCTGAGCCGACCGGGACCCCTGGCAGCCCTTGCTGGAGAGCTAAGTTTGGAGGAGGTGGCCTTTTCCTCCGGGAGGGTTTGGAGCTCACTGTGCTGGGTTGATGGCTGGGCACAGGGTCTCCACAGTGGGATGTCTGACTCCCCTGCCCCTGATTCCTGTGGTCCTGGGCAGGTAGCTTTGGGGGGGGAGGGTGGGGCGCGGAGCTTTGGGGTGGCTGAACAGTAGGTGGCACATAGGCAAAGGGAGGTATTCTTTTCCTGGTTCCTAGGAGTGGGGAGGAGGTTGAAAGCAGGGATAAGAAGGTGACTGCAGGGAGAAGGTGACTTTGATGGAAGAGGAGGGTCACAGTGATAGAAGAGGAGGTGACAACAGGGAGAAGGAGGTGCTCCTTATGGCCCTGTCTGCCCTCCTGCTTGCCTTGACCCCCAACCCCCCATTTCACCTTCATTGTGCCTTTGCTGCTGCTGCCTAGTTTCTGACTCCAGACCCCCGCCTGCAACTCTGTGGGCTCATTTCTGGGTGCCTGAGGGATCCTACCAGATGCAGAGAAGCTACCCCTGTGGATGCTATGGGTTTCAGCCCAAAGACCTTTTGTTCACATTCCTCTCTTGACATTGCTTTCTCCATTGTAAAGGGAGAATCCTCTGCTGAGGTCCTGTCCAGCTCTAGAACATTGTGATCTCCTTTACTGAGGCCCACCTAGGCTGGGGTGGCCCTGTGCTGGGATGTTACTCTGCCCTCCTTGGACCTAGTAATATTGGACATCAGAAGTGGAACAGGAAAGCTAGGATTTGTTTGACGGAGGACACTGGAGGAGTTCAGGAGAGGATGCATCTGGGTCCCAGGTTGTGGGAGGGGCATGGGGTTTGCAGAGGGGATAGTGCTTCTCACCCATGGGATTAAATTGGCCCAAGCTTTCCAGAGAAGGAAAGGGTAGGGGTGACTGAGAGTCCAGGAAACAACAGAAGGGGAATGTGTGAGGTTGGCAGGTGGACAGTTGGGCCTGGGGTTCCCTTAGGGAAGATCCTGAATGCTGGTCTGCAAACAGATTGCTGAGATGGGAGGTGGTGGTGGTGGTGGTGGTTTGTGTGTGTGCGCATGTATGAGTGTGAGTGTGTGTCTTACTCAGATGGGCAGGGGAATTAGGATGGGGCATGAATCAGGATGTCGGGATCCTTGCTCCCATTGGCTAGAAATCTGGCTCCTGGCATGACCACATACCTACTGGGCTAGGATCTTGTGTTTTGGGAAGTTGTGCTTCCCCGCCAGGGCATGTCTTGCTGGCTGGGATAGCCTGTGGCAGCAGGAAGGTTTTTCCTGAGTGTGGCCAGCTGACTTGTTGAACTTGAAAACTTGGCTCTGGGAACACTGGCACTCTAGTTAACCAGCCATTTGTCCCTTCAAACTGATATCACCTAAAGCACTGAGCACTTCCCAAATGTTCTCTGGTCCCTGCCTGAGCCCTGCTCCTAGCTGAATTGCTCCACAACTAATGGCAAGTCCATCCTCAACCCCAACTACTGGGGACTGTCTGCTCTTTGGCAGCAGAGACCCAGACTTGCCCCCCTTGCCCCTAAATCTTGGCTCAAGTGCTAGATATCCAGAGCATAAGACTGAGTGATCTTTTCTGAGCCAGGCAGCAAACCGTGATTTTACGCGCCAACAGCCCTGCCTACCACCTGTGAGGCCCCATCGCCTCTGAATAGAGAGCCGTGCTGGGTGCAGCCCGCGCCAGGGCTAACTTTAGAACTGTGGTGTCCGAGCAACGTGGCAGTAATGTGTACAGATGAGGTATCTCGAACTGGGTCAGCTCACAGCCTTTTCCAGAATGGCTTGGGAATGCCACAGTAGAGAAACAAAAAGAAGGAAATGAGAGAGAGAGAGACAGACAGACAGACAGACAGTCAGGGACAGAAAGCTCTTCCCCACCAGCTGAGTTGACACCCTGCTGAGCTGGGTGTCACTCATCAACTCCTTCCCTCAGGTTCCTGACACTCCAGACATGTAGTTTGAGAGGTTTCTGAGGAAGCGCATGCTGGGTGGGTGGGGGTCCAAGTGCATCTTTCCTCCAGGATTATTTTTGGTTCTGGCTTTATGCATTACAAGGCTGTTGCACATCTCAGAATGTGTGGAATGGGTGTCACCAAGAGGCAGTGGACAGGGCACTTGACCATGTGGTTGGTGTTGATTACTTGGGGTTCTTCTCACAGTGGGCTGGGGGTGGGGGTTAGCAGAGGTAGGGAACTGGGCAAAGTTTTTTTTTTTTTTTTTTCATGTTTGAACTATTTTTTTTTTATTAAAATTTTTTTATTTTTACAGATTGCACTTTAATTCATTGTACACAAATGGGGTACAACTTTTCATTTCTATGGTTGTATACAATGTAGATTCACACCATTCATGTAATTAATTATACATATACATAGGATAATACTGTCTGTTTCATTGTACTATCTTTCCATCACCCACCCACTCCCACCTGCTTTTCCTCTACAACATCCAAATGGGCAGTTTTATGACTTTCTCTTTGTGATTCCCAGCAGATCTGGCCCTTTAACTTGGATCTTTTGTTTTTGGGGGGTAGGTGGGGAGTTGCTGGGGATAGATCCCAGGTCCATACATATGCTAGGTAAGTTCTCTACTGCTAAGCCACCCCTGCTCCTACTTCGATCTTTTGTAGATTTTGGTTGCTTTCAGGTTAGGTGGCATAGCTTGAGTTGCACTCATGATCTGGAACCCCTTCCATTGGACACATCTCCTGTGTCATCTTCCAGAGTTCTGGCCATGTGACTCACTACCATTCTGCAGGCTTGGTCTCTGCTCATGCCTTTGTGCGTTTGCACATTCTGTTCCCACTTGCTTAGAAGAGCTTCCCTCAACCTCCCCGCCTGGCTGCCTCTGCCCCGTAGCCTTGATTCATGACTCTGTCTTTGTGACTTTGTGTCCCCTGCAGTGAGGAGCTGTAGAAACTGTTAATGGCAAATGTATGTCCCACTTCCTTGAAGACTGAGAGCTCTTGGAAGCTAAGGGAAGGGTCTGAGCTATGGGGGTATGCCTGGGGCCTAGCCCAGTGTTGGAAGGGGTGGATGAATGAAGTGTATCCTCCTTCCTGGAGGGTGAGCCCAAGGTGACCCTGGGAGGTGATGTAGCTGGGCATAGTCATTCCCAACTCTGCTGGGAGCACATGGGTCACAGTTGGCCCTCTCCCACTTTCTTGTGCCTTCTTTCTCCCTCTGTAAAAGGAGCTAACAAGTCCTCTGGACTTCATGAGTACACCATCAGAAATCAATGAGATGCAACCAGAGTCATCTAGGAGCCAGAGATCCTGGCTGTGTTTTTGGCTTTACTCCATTCTTGGGTCTTCTTTTAGCTGACATATAATAATTGTGCATATTTATGAGGCATAGTGTGGTAATCCAGTGTACAGTGCATGCTGATCAAAGCAGGGTAATGAACACTCCCCTCTCCTTAAACAGTGACCATTTCTTTGGGTTGGAACTTTTCCTGTTTTTCTTTAAGTTCTTTATAAGTTGTGTAATAAACTGTTCTAAGCTGTAGTCACCTTACTATGCTGTAGAACCCTAGAACTTTTTGAGGAACCTCCATACCATCTTCCATCATGGCTATACCAGTTTACATTCCTACCACCCTGGATCTTTTGGAACCAGTCAAGATTTTGTGGAGAGGCTGGGGTTGTGGCTCAGTGGTAGAGCGCTTGCCTAGCATGTGTGAGGCACTGGGTTTGATCCTTAGCACCACATAAAAAAATAAATAAAGTTAAAAAAAAAAAAAAGATTTTGTGAAGCCAGGCACAGTGGCTCGTGCCTGTAATCCCAGTGGCTCAGGAGGCTGAGGCATGAAGATTGCAAATTCAAAGCCAGCCTCAGCAATTTAGTGAGACCCTAAGCAAATTAGCAAGATCTTGTCTCAAAAAGAAAACAAAAAACGGAATCCAAAAAACGTTCAGTGGTTAAATGCCCTTGGGTTCAACTTCCAGTACAAAAAAAAAAAAAAAAAAAAAAAAATTTCCATGGAAAACTCCAAGGTGTTGCTTGTCTCATTTCACTGCTGACTTACTCTGTGACTTGTGACAAGCCAGGGCACTTGTATCCCGGTTCTGGGTCCACAAGAGCAGTTCTTGCCTGTGGTGCTCAGGTGTGGCCTTGAGCCTTAAAGGAAGGGGACAGCTGCAAAGGTTTTGGGGTCTAGGAAGCAGCATTGCTGGGAGCCACCTGACAGCAGGAGCGTCTAGAACATCTCCTGTGTCGGTGGAAATGCTAGGTGCCTCTTCCTTTCCACTTCTTCCAGCTTTCGTCCCAGTGTCTTCATTTAGTCCCAGAAAATGTTCATGGCCTAGGGAAGGTATTTCTATACCCTAACCCCTTTCCAGTGGAGAGAAATCAGCCAGGAGGGACCCTGGAGACTCAGGAACTGATGGGTGTGTGTTTCATGGAAGACTTGGGGCTGCACAGTGACCAGGGGCTATTGGGCTCTCCAGCGTCATTGGCTGATGCCTCCAGGGTTCATTAGTTGCCCAAGTGGCTTCCCCATTCCTGCCACCTTGCCCCTGACTACCTGCTCTCTTCGTTCCCTGCTAGGCTTGGCACAAGGAGACAGCTGGGAGGGCCAGAGCCTTGTCAGTGTTGAAGACCCTAGATGAAGCCCCAGTTGCATTCCAGGGAAGGGTCCCTTATGTCCTAGTCTATTTGTGGCTATAACAGGATATCCGAGATTGGGTAATTATAAAGGAAATACTTCATTTAGTTTGTGGTCCTGGAGACTGGGAAGTCCAAGAGCAGGGCGCCTGCATCTGCTTGGCTTCTGGTGAGCGTCACTTGCTGCTCTACTCATGGTGCAACATGGAAGGGCAGGTGGACTTGAGGGGAAGAGATGAAACCTGAGGGGTAACTTTACTTTATACCAACCCACTCTCACGGTAGCTCTTCCACTCCTGTGGAATGCAGAACTCACTCCCACAAAACATCATTAACAATCTATTCATTAGATTAAGAAATGTAACACCTCTCCCTAGGTTCCATCTCCCAATACTGCCATATTGAGGAATTTAGCCTCAACACAAGTTTTGGTTGGGATAAACCAGGGCATCGTGTGTTGCTGCAAGACCCTGAGACATTTCCAATAGTCGTTCCGAAAGGGGGGACTCTGGTATGACCCTGGGGTGCTGAGCTCCTGTGGGAGCCTGGACCTGCAGTGAAGATTGCTGAACCTACAGGCAGTGTGTCCTGGGCAGTGGGCAGAGACCATAGGAGGGACTGGAGTCAAAGCTTTCAGCCTAGCTCCAAGGTGTGTCCTGGGTGTGTGTGGAGAATCCAGTCATTTGATGGGAAAGGGAAATTCAGAGAGGCCTGGGGCTTGGTACAGAGGGTGGAGTCTGCAAAAGTTCCCCAACCGCCATTTTCAAAATCAGGTGCCTGATGCCTGAGGTGCTGGCCCAGCCCTCTGAGTAGGTGTGAGGTTCCACAGGTGCACGGGTGATTCAGAAGCAACTACAGGGGCCATGCTGCCTGGGAGAACTTTTGAAAGTGACCTCAGGTGGAGCCCTCCTGCTCTCTGGGGAGGCAGCCCCCACCATGTGCAGTGCAGAGGGCTATGGCTGGAGCCCTATGCACCATATGGCCCTCACCATCCATGACACATCATATCCTCCAAGTCCCACCTGTGTGGTGGACATTATAACTCTTGTCTGTGAAGTGGCAGGAACAGCATGGTGCACGCTCCTGTGGTGGAAGTTGTGGGGTGTGAGGTGGAAGTGAGGTGGTATTGGGTGGAGGATCCTGAGTAGCTGTGTTCCAAGGGCAAGCTACTCCCACTTGGGGGGCAGGTCTGCCCACCTTGGCATTTCCGTTAGCAGAGGACCAGGTTAGCAGTTAGGAGCTGGCCAGGTGCTGGACAGATATTCCTGAAGGACTTTTGTGCTTATGGTCTTGATTTCTTCATCTTATGTAACTTGTTCTGCATCACCTTGCCGTGAATTTGGGCAAGTTCTATTGGCCTCGTATGCTTGTAGTTTCTGATTAAAAAAGGGGAATTGAACTAAATTACCTCTCAGTAGTCTTCCAGTTCTAAACATTTTGGATTCCCCCATCCATCCAAGGAAGATGGGAAGGGGGACTTGGAAACAGGAGGCAGGGATGGAGATTCCATTGTGGCATATGGAGAAGCAGTTTGAAACCTCCATGATAGTCCAACTCCACTCCTTCTCTGCCAGCAGGCCAATACTGAGTCCTGAATGGGAAGCTGTGGGCAGGTGGCCCATCTCTCCAGTGCCCAGTGAGAAGCCAGCCACAGTTACACAGCCAGTGGCACTTCTGGAGCCCTGGGATGAGTATTAGATGACATTTTCTCCTGGTAGCAGCTCCTAGTCTCCTCCTTACCCCAACCCATTCCCCTGGTTCTAAGGTGTCTTATCTATCTGAGAGTCCGAGTGTGAGGCAGTGAGAAATGTTTTCAGAACCCTGCAATCAAGAGGACGCTTTCTCAGGACCTATGCAGAAGAGCATGTGACACCAGGCTTTAAGGACTTTAAAGGCCAGGCTTTAAGCCTAGGGCCCAGGTCTCCCAGGCACTGTGCAGGTTGTGTGCTGGGGATTCTCCTTTCCAGGAGTTGGTGCCCTTGAGGGAGGCTAGGAGAGCACCCAGCTCCTGGGCAGAGCTGGTTGGGGTGACTGTCCTGCTCTGTGAGGGCTATGCTCATGGCAGAGGGGCTTGCAGTGACAGCAGTGACAATACCCAGGCCCAGGGATGCTGTGCTGACTGGTTGGGGCCAGAACCCAGGTGTGTGTGGCTACATACCTGACCGTGTGTGTTCTCGGAACAGCATGGTTCCTTCTCTCTTTTTAAAGAGTATAACCCCGCTTCTTCAGCGTCATCATGCAGCACTGATGAGGAGCTTAGCATGGGAAGTGCATGGCCTGACTCCAGGCACATAGTAGGCTACCTGCAGCCTCAGCTCTTTCTCTTCCCACCCCCATCCTAGCCATATACAGTGCTGGTGTTGGGTTGAACACCAGATGAATGAGGTGTGGAAGGGGTCCTGTTACTGTAACTATTAATTGAGTTTATTTCTAGTGGTATTCTTTTTTTTTTTTTTTTTTTTTTTTTTTTTTTTTTTTTTTTTGCAGTTCTGGGGATGGAACCCAGGACCTTGTGCATCCTAGGCCATAGCTGTACCACTGAGCCACAATCCCAGCCACCTCTAGTGAGGTTTCCTTCTTCCTGAGGCAATCCCCAGGGCTTCTCTCTCCTGGCACTTCCCCCCCTCATTTTGGTGGAAGGCCCCTTGGGGAATGGAGCCCAAGTGATGTCTGTTATTTTCCCCAGTGGCCCTGCTGGCCCTGGGAGCCCCTGTGGGATAGGTGTGGGCTCTGAGGTCAGAGGCAACATTTACGTGGTGTGGAGCCTGGAGCCCCCTAACCCATCCTCCACTGCAGAGGTAGGGGGGACCTTGACTGACGGTCTGGAGGATTCCAAGTCTGCCCGCATGCTCATCTGGCTGAGGCTTCTGCCCTGGTGCCCACCCGCTGTGTCTCCCCTCTTAGACAGACCTGGGAGCCCAGGAAGGCTGTCCTGGTTCCAGGTATCCAGGGCAGGGATCAAAGACACTAGCGCCCACAGGAGGCTCCCTTTCCTTAGAATGGGAAGACATGGAAAAAATGAGGAAAGGGGTGATAATGACAAGTGTCCTGTACAAGTTCATCTGCTTTCTGTCAGATAGGTGGGGGCTTGACCACAAGTGAGGTGGCTGAAGGGCTGGGGTCGGGGGTAGCGGGCCTGGGGAGGGACTGACTTGATACAGGTGCTCTTTCCTTGTTCTCAGATGTATCTTCCTCACTAGCCTCTGAAGGTGGGATCCAGGGATTTCAGCCTATAGTGAAGGGGCAGAACAGCTGCATGGATAGGGATGGGGACCGTGCCTTCCCCAGGTATTCCGTATTGACAGTGGCTACTCTTGTGATTGTTATAATCATAAGTGCCACCACCATGACCACCACCACTGCCACTGCTGCTGTTTCCATTAGCCCCTAAAGTGATTTCATTTGGCTGGCCCTTGAGGGGTTAACCCCTGTTTTTGTAGAAGCAGCCATTGAGGATCAGAGAGGTTCCTTGATTTGCCTGGGTCACATATCTGTGAGCCCAGAGCTGGGCCTGCCAGTTGGGTTCCTGCTCTTGCGCTTTCCCCTCCCACCTGCCCCCTGCACACACCACACACTTGAGTGCACATATACCCCTGCACCCCCGGGGCACAGTCATGTCATGTTGGGCACGGATGGAAGCATAGCTCCAAGTGGCAGCATGGCCTGATCCAGATGGGGCTGGACATTGGGGTCCCCGAGGGCAGGAAGAGGTGCTTTGAGCACCTGTTACCAAGTCAGCCCTGTTGCCCTCTCCCTGCTGGAGCCTGGGGTCCACACGTGCCCAGCTCTGATTTCGTGACAGCTCGACTTCCAGGCTTGTGTGTGCCCGCCTGTGTCAATATTTTGACGGCACTTGGGACTTCCTGCAGGCAGGGCTGCATGTGGAGCAACCACGTGAGGCTGCCATGTGGAAGGGCACCTCTGCGTCCTCCAGCCCACGGAGTCCTGCCCTCGCTGTCCTCAGGATCCTGGCAGAACCATGCCCCCTGCCCTCTTCACATCTGACCTCTGAGCACACAGTCTGTCCTGCCTGCCACTGCCTGGATGAGATTCTTGGCTTCTCCGAGCCTCAGTTTTCTCATCTGTAAAATAGGCTCATGGAAGTTGCCTGGCAGATTGTTACCATGGGAAGATCATAATGAAAACCAGGCTTGGAGCCTGCTCAGCAGCCATTATGTTCTACTTTATTCTCTTCTTGCCTTCAGCCTCACTGTCCGCTTCTGTGGAGCTGCCTCAGGCTACACTTCCGGGGTCGGCCTGTGGGCTTCCTCTGTGGAGCCCTGCGCAGGGTCTTACCAGCCTGCCTGCGACCTGCCTGCCTTGGTCTCGGTTCTGGCTAACAGTCACCAGTTTACTCACCACGTGATGATGCAAGGCCTTGAACCTAAGCTCTGTGCCTCAGTTATTGTGAAACAGTTTAGCCAGAGCTTCACCCACCAGGGCTGTGGTGAGGGTCAGTGAAATACCCCACGGGCAGCACCAGGCAGAGTCCAGGCCCGGTAAGGGTGGAGTATGAGTGACTGTTGTCTTGAGTCCTGTCCACTGGTACCCAATGATGTTTGGTGACTGGGGTGCACATGGGTCCTGTGTGTCATGCAAGGCCCCCTGAGTTCTGAGCACCAAGATTTGACTGTAGGGCCCAGGAGCGGGGGGAGGCAGGAAGGGTTGTGGAGAGAAGAAAAAGGGAAGAGAGAGGGGAGAAGAGGGTGCCAACAGGGTGTCCTGGCCTTCCCTGGTTATGTGGCACACTGCTGCTGAGTGAGTCCCCAACATGTGCCAGCCTGGGCCTGGGATTCGGGGCACAGGGAGGTCAGGTGAAGGGTAGTTTAGGGCAGTGCCAGGGAAGGATGGGGTGGGGTGGAGTTGGAGAGGTGCCGTGCGACACTGCCTCACATCTGTTGCTGGGGTGGCATGGAGCCTTGCAGACGTGGGCTCATGGAGGACAGGCTGAACCTTTTGACACATGCTTGGAGAGTCCTCATCGGCTCGCTGTGCTGCTCCTTAGCTAAGTAGGGTTTTTCTTCGAGGGCCCATTTGGTTCATAGGTGCAGCTGTCTGCACAGATGTGGTTCTGGGCTGTTTCTCCTCCTGCTTGGTCTTCCCCAAGTCGCTTCTTCAGGCCCCATGTAGTAGAGAGCTGGGCTCTGGGCTCACATGGGCTAGCATCTTTCCATCCTGTGCTGCTTATTAGCTGTGTGGCTATGTGCAAGTTATTTGCCTCCTCTGTGCCTGTTTCTTCCTCAGCCTCCAACTTGGTTTTGGTTTGGTGATGGAATCAGATCGTGTATCAAGGGCAGGACCCAGAACCTGGCCCATAGCTGGGGTTGGCCCAAAGGGGCAGGCACTGGCCTCAGGCTGTTTGTTTTCAGTCTTCGATCTGCCCACCTCGGGCCTTCCTCTTTGAAAAAGGCACTATGGTGTTGACCTTGTAGACAGGGCCTATGCAAAAAGCCCTAGCGGAGTCTTCCCTTAGCCCCCTCTATCTCCAGCCCTCCCCTACTTCCCCATTCCTGGAAGTTCTGAAGCAAGAGGAGTGAGAAGGGTTTGGAGTCAGCCTTTCCAGCACCACCTGTGAGTTGTGGGGCCTGGTTGAGTCATGAGAGGCCTGTGGGGCTCTGTTTCCTGGTCTGTATATGGGGCGAGCAATGCCTGCCTGGTGAGGCTGTGATGGGACAGGGTGAAGTGAGCAGAGATGAGATCTTATTTTGGTTTTATGAAGATCTCTGTAACCTGGAGAGGGATGCAGAGAAATGAATAGGGATGCATTTTGGAAATAGCAAAGGACTTGCTGGTGGACATCTTTCTAATTGGACCCACTAAGAATGATCTTAAGTGCTCTTGGGGATCTGGCAGGACTGCTGAACTCAGGCACCTCAGTGGACTTTCTTTGGAGTGGTGATTGGACTAGGTGAAGGACCGTAGGCCTGGGGTGGGGTAAGGGAGCCCAGCTGGGCTCAAGTCCACTCCAGTGCCTTTTCTTTGGGTCTAGCCAGTGTCCCCTGCTGCTCCTCTAATTGTCCTGCAGCAGGAAACCAGCTGCAGGTGTCTTGTGCTTGGGGTTATGGTGCCTGGGCCAACCTGCTGAGTGCTATTCTGTATGTGCTGCTGGTGGCTGACCTGGCTGATCCCCTGCCCTCTCTGTTCATGTGCTCACAGATGCCCTTAGCAAACCTCAAGAGGGACAAGACTGACTTCCAGCTCACCTTGGCATCCCATGGACCTGGGAGCCTAGTACTTTCCCAAGGACTGCCTTCCCCAGTTCCCTGGGGGAACACCTGCGAGACCCTTATCTCTGCCAGGAGTTGGGAGCATGCCTCATTGCTGTCCCTGGCCCTGCAACGTTACCTTCCACCCTTCTGTTCTGACCTGGGCCAACAGACCTGCTGAGATTTGCTGTGCTTTGGTCCTTTTTCTTTTTTCTTTTTTGAGACAAGTTCTATGTTGCCAAGGTTGGCCTTAAACTTGTGGGCTCAAGTGCTTCTCCTGCCTTGGTCTTCGAAGTAGCTGGAACTACAGGTGTACACCACCATGCCTGGCTCTTTTCTTCTGTTCTCTGCTCATTCAGCAATCATTTCCAGGGCATTTGACCCACAGAGAGCAGTGTTCTGGCAGTAGCCACAGGGCCATTTGCAATGAATAGGAAGCTGACTGTGGAAACCTTCTGGTTGACCCCAGTCTGGGGCAACCTGCTTCTGTGTCCATGGCCACTCTGGTCCAGAGTATGTGAGAACCTCCCAGGGACGCAGGGCCTCTGAGCTGACCAAGACCCCCCCTGTTGCAGGGTTCTGCATTTGTGCCAGCATCTTCCATTTCTCATTTCTTCTGTTTGCTGTATTTCTGTAGGCTTCTCACATTCTCTTCGTGATGAAGGCCAGGAAACAAAGGTCCTCAGAGCCCATGCTAGGCAACTGAACTTGTGTTCCACGTAGAGAAACCTAGGAAGGAGCATGGCCCTTGCTGATGGTGGCACAGGGGTCAGTCTGCAGGCTGTGTGGAGGTCTGGGAGGGGACTGCAAAGGCTCTGGGGAAAGCCATGGGTCAAGGGAGGTAGAGGAGGGGGCTCAAGGCAACAGGCCAGTCACGCCTCCCCTGGTACCCTGGGAATCTGCCAAGACCAAGGGTTTTCCTGGCTCTCCCTTGACCATCCTGCCCTTGAGTCTTGAAGACCAGAACCTGCCTGGGAGGCAGCAGCCCACAATGCCCAGGAACCACCATGTCTACAAGTACATCTGATTCCCCCATTAATAGCTGAGCTCTGGTCCCAGGACTTTGTCAGCACACAAAGGGTGTTGTAACCATTTTCCTGATACCCCTTGCTTAGAGGGGCTCATTTGGCCTCTGTGGAAGGAGGGAGGAGGCATCAGGGCCCACCGTGTATGTTCAAAGGCCCACGGGAGCCTGCTGGAAGAAAAGCGCTGACTCCCAGTGGTTTCAGCCTGAACTGGGTGTCCACTGCTACAGACCAAAGCAGAGGGAGTTTCAGACTCATATACTAAGCTCAGGCATGCATGGATTTCGGTATTCCGTGGGGAATCCTGGAACCAATTCTGCAGAGATTCTGAAGGACTGTACTGCTTGTAGGTCACGGTGAGAATCTAGGAAGCTGGTTCCTGTGCAGGATTTAACACTGTGCCCATTAGTGCTCATACGCATGTGTGTGGGATTTTCCTCCCCCTCCTTTGAGAGCATGGAGCCATGCAAGATCTGTGTTGAATGAATGAATAGATAGATATGTACTCTCTCCCTCTTTCACTTTTGTGCTGTGTGTATTTTAAAAAATCTTTAGAAAATGCTTCTGGTTTTTAACTGATGAAATTCTGCAATTAAAGAACTCTATTTGCTTGGGCCCACACAGTTCACAGCCCTGGTTTGCTAGCTTTGAGTGTGGACAGAGCCAGGGAGCTCAATGCCAGCAGCCATGGAGCATGCTCAAATGTAATATGTATGCCTCTGAAACTGACAATTGGCTCAAAAACAGGATATTGGTGTTGTTGCGGGGTGGTGGGCACATAAACGTTTGGAGTGTTTTTACCTTTGTCCCTTCGTGGCTCTGCAAGCACCTCACCCCTGTCTACCAAAGGAC
Source organism: Sciurus carolinensis (assembly GCF_902686445.1). Classification (NCBI taxonomy): domain Eukaryota; kingdom Metazoa; phylum Chordata; class Mammalia; order Rodentia; family Sciuridae; genus Sciurus; species Sciurus carolinensis. The sequence goes on along the minus strand of NC_062215.1, from coordinate 40,691,255 downwards.
AGAGACCTGACTTTTTGACACCACATCTCTGATGCTTGCCATCTCCTTTATACAGAAAGCTAAATCCTTTTGCACAAGGTGTGTTTGTGAGAGAAACAGATGAGAGAACCAAGGACGCCCTGAGAGCACTGTTGCCATCAGCTGCAGGATCCTAGCTATGAGGCCCCCAGTGTGGCTTCTGTCTGCCTCTCCCTGCTCTCCCCAAAGCTGGCTCCTGCTCGTGGGCCAGGTTGCAGGCCTAAAACCCACTCCCAGAGAAGCTTCTAGACTGTCCAGTCCAGAGTAGCCCCCCTATTGCCTGGCTGAGTGTGTGCTGGGCAGGAGGGGCTATGGCTTGCTGGACAGGAGGAAGAGAAAGAATAGTTCCCCAAATGTCACACATTCACCTGCTGTGACTGGAATCTGGTGTCTTCCAAGACAGGCAAGGGAGATCATGGGGAACTGGAGGGAGTTAGCCATGTAAGTTTCTAGATTTTGCTTGGCTCTCTGGGTACAGAGTTGCAAGGAAACTAGGGTCTCACTTGTGGATGTGGATGAAGGACCCTAGAGAAAGTTCCTGCAAGTGGCTCTTCAGGAAACAGCCACATTGGGGAATGAGTAGAAGCCAGGACACATCTGGGGCAGCCTACTACTAGTGGTCAGGTGATCACAAGGTGCTTCAGAGGCCTGGGAACACCTGTGAGTTTAAAGGGTGCAGATTCAGGGGTGTTCCAGAGCAAGAGGACAGGGTCTAATAGGTCTGAGAGGTCAGGTAGGACAAAGGTGTCAGCAGCACCACTAAGAGCTGGGTGGCTGTCAGCATAGGTGTGCTTCCCCAGGGAACAGGGGATAGTACAAGCGGGCAGGGAATGGGGAGTGCAGGGGTGCAAGTGTCCCTACACTTCTGCAGCCAAGCCCAGGTGATCTATCCTAAGCAGCCAGAACAGTGATGTGGGCTGAGGGTGCAAGTCTGAGGGCTGTTGGAGCTTTGATGGCAACCTTGACCTTAACCCTCGGCTGACTCTGGCCTGGATGGAGGGGGAGGCAGTGACATTAACTCCTTGCTGGCTGAGGGTACTGGGCCTGCAAAGAACACTGTGTGTGGGGACATCAAAGCCTTTCTAATCCCCAAGCCTGCCAGGCATCTTCACACCTCAGTGGCAACCTTCGCTCAGTTTCCATGAAGGAAAGGTGGCCTCTGGGTTTTTGAGAGGTGAGAGAGGCTCTGGGACCCCATTGATGGGAACCTTCAGCATTTTCCCAAGTCCACCCTGAGCAGGGGTCCCCCAGTCAAGGTTCTTGGCTGGGGTGGGGAGGGGACCAGGTGAAGGGTTGGGGAGCAGAGTGTTCAGAAGACACTGTCCCCGAGTGTAGATTTACACCTCTGCCACCAGGGAGCTTGGAAAGTCAGGTGTGAGATCCAGTGGCCTAATTTAGAGCTTGGGTCTCCATGTCAGAATGGCAGCAAGATAATTAAAAAGAAATTTGACTTCATAGCCTTGACCTCTTGTTAATCACAGGTCAAGGCATTTCCATGGGGGAAAGAGCACATCCCTGGGCAGGGCTGCCATGGCTGCATTTCTGCCCCTTAGGTGGCCTCTGTGGCACCTGGGCCCCTTGGTTACCTGGGCCCAGGTTTGGCTCTGTGACCACCCTGAATTGTCCTCAGGTCCCCTCAGATGAGGGCTGTGCTGTCCTCACAGGAGAGCTGTCTCCCCACAGGAAGAGTGTCAGGAGTGGGAAAGGACAGTGGCAGCTGTCTGGGGGGAGGTGCTCACTGTTAGAGACAAGAAGCCCAAACTGCAAATGAGATCACCATTTATCCAGTTTTACATTAGAATTTTCTGGCTTTTAATGAGACTTTCACTGCCCCCAAAGGTTTTGTTCTGTGTTTTTTCTCCTTTCCTGAGACCCTTCCTGAGGTGTCTTTCTAAATCACACGTAGGCTCCTTGCCTCCTTGAGCCAACCATTTCATATTGATGGAGGGTCACCAGCACCTCCCCAGTTGCTGCCCAGGGCTTGGTTGGGCACTGCTGGGACACACACCCATGCTGGTGGCTCCGATGCTGCACTCCTTAAGGACCCTGTGTGTGTTCCGAATGTCTGTGTCCCCCATTGGCCAATGTGTCTCGTGGCTTATGGATCCAGTGCTGCCCCACCTCCCTCCTGTCCTCGGCTTCATGTGCAGTGTTCTGGACATGCACACTTGGGTTTGTTAGACTTGTGTGAAGTAAAGGCATGTTGACCTGAGGCAGGACGATGGCTCCTGCATCAGCATTGGCTCTCACTTGTGCCCTGTTGTGGAGGAGAACAGGGAGACCCGGCATGATCCACGTGAACCGTGAACCAGGCCTCAGAGCTGAACAGTTAGCTGCTTGCCACCACACATGGCTATCTTCCCCTCACCACTGGAGACAGAGTTAATTCATTGTTTTTAGTTATCTCTGCAAGTAATTTTGTTTAGAATTTTAAAGTAGATAATAATATGCGTGCATTATTCAACAGCACAAGAAGTAGTATAGACGAAATGGCTCCCTCACGTCTCTTTCCCTCGAACCCCTTTCCCTTTTCCTGGAGACCCTTCCTGAGGTGTCTCTGTATGAAGCATCTCTACAGACAGGTCTCTCCTCACCTGTGTGGCAGCATGACATTCTCTATCTTTTCCTTTATAAACAGTCAAGGATGATAATCTTCTAACAGTAATGGTCACTGACATTTATTAGTACTTCCAAAGTGTTCTAATTAATCCATGTTCCAATTAATCCTTAAAGTCATCCCACCTCTCAGTGGATTTTAGAGGTTGTTTACTCTAGCATCTACTGATCTGCTTTGTTCTTTTCGTGGCTATGTGGTACTCCATAATATAGGTATAATTCATGCACCCATACTCCCACTGATGACTATTTGATTTATTTCAACTTTGACTACCATAAACAATGTTAAAGTAAACCTCTTTATTCACCTTATTTGTCTATGTGGGCAGATACATGCAGGGTCTATATCTAACCCATGCTGTAGGCATGGTTGTGACAATTGCAGGGAGAAAGTGTGCTTGTGAAGGAGCGAGACCCTGGACTCTGAAGTAGTCTGTGCTGGTGGGGCTTGTGCATATGACCTTTGACCCATGAATGCCAGAGGAGACTCCCAGTTATGTCTCAACTCAGGTATCTGCAAAGCCAACGTGGGTCTCCTGTTTAAAACTCAATTTGATCAGTGGCACAGGAAAGTTGGACAGGGCCATTCCCAGGAACCCAAGCTGCAGCAGCCCCTGGGACAGTTAAGGATCGTGTTGTTCTGTCTTGTCCCTCCCTCTGGTGACAGAGAACTGTGAACATCCCTGCGCTCTGAGAGTCACGGGAAACGTTCTGGCGGGTGTGTGTGTGGGGGGTCTACTTAGCACAGAACATGGTATTTTGAACCCAGGCTGTCCCCAGGGAGGAGAGAAAGTCCCTGGGCCCAGTTGTGCTGTCCTCTCATTATCAGACACGGGTTTCAGGGACAGTCGCACCACTGTGTGAAGGAGGAGGGGAGGATTGGGTTTCTGTGAGCAGGCTCTTTTTTTGTTCTTTCTGTGGTGGAGCTGGGTATGTGTGCTCGCTGTGTTCATGCCCCACTCCCCCTCCAGCCTGCACAGTCTCCAGAAGGGAGCATGCAGGCATGGTGTGGACATGCATGTGCCCACTGGGCTTGCTGGCACAGAATGACTGAGTGGCCCTGAGGAGGACCTGGCTCCTGTCTGCTGGGCTGGACAGCTGTGGAATCCTCAGACTTAGCAAAAATCACTGCTTTTGCTCAAGGGTTGGACGGATTGTCACTGCTGTGGACTCTAGCTTTTGGCCCTTGGTTGTGAGGCATTAGCCTCAGGGAGCTGGGTAGAGGCATATGGAGATGCCCTGTGTTGTCTTTGCAGGTTTTCTGGAAATCTCAAAGCATTCCAAAAATGAAAGCTTGCTTTAAAAAATTGCTGTGGCTTCTGGTTACCCAGCAAGGTCTGTACCATGACCTGGGTAGGGACCTGCTGCAGGAGCCTGGGCCTGATTAGTGTGGCCCTGGACATATGCACAGGGCTTGGGCATCTTATGGCTCAGGTGGTCCCCAGCCTGCTGACCAAACAGGCCCTGCCTCCTGCTCATTAAGGCTTGTGCCAATTATAAAAGCCCTCAGGGATTCTGGTGTGACATGCTGACCCCTGGAGGGCCTGGGAGAGATGGGCTCCAGTCCTGCTTACAGCTCTGTGACCTGCCTCTTCCACCTGGATCACTCATGGCAGCTTTCAACTGCCATGTTTCTTTGTTCTGCCTTCTCCATCCCCCACATCCCATTTTCCTTTGTCACACTGTGAACTGCACCACACAGTAATATTTTTGTCACATATGCAGTAGGGGTCCCATAATATTTTAATGGAGCTGAAAGATTTTTATTGCCTGCTATTTTTACAGCACCTTTTCTAAACTGTTTAGATATATGTAGGTATGTAGGTATCATTGTACTTCAGTTGTCTATAGTGTTCAGGACCCTAATGTGATGTTCAGGTTTGTCATCACCTTGGAGCAGTGGGCTAGCCCATGTAGCCAAGCTGTGTGGCAGGTTGTACCATCAACCTGGGTATGGGCAAGCTCACACAAGAAACTGGCTAATGTATCTCAGAATTTATCCTTGTCATTAAGCCACATATGGCTGCATTTCCCCAGAATTCAGTTGTGGACCATAGTGTGATTTTGATTTCTCATATGCCTTCCTTTGTGCTCTGGCTTCTATCTTGGGAAGACACCTGCACCCTAAATATGAAGTCTGAGATAACCCGCTTTCAGTTTCCCTCCCTTGCGGCAGCTTAGGCAGTGGGGGTCACCAGTGGCCAGACACACAGGGGAGGAGAGTCATTGGGCAGGGGCTTTACCTTCCAGGCTGGCACAGATGCACAGGCAGGGCTGTGGGAACCATGCAGGGGATCTGCCAGAATGCACCAGGACCTCCCCCCCCGTCCCCGCCCCCCAGCATGGGGATGGAACCCAGGGGAACTCTACCACTGAGCCACATACCTTTTATTTTGAGGTAGTTTCTTGATAAGTTTCCCAGGCTGGCCTTGAACTTGTGACCCTCAGCTTCCTGAGTCACTGGGATCACAGGTGTGTGCTACCATGCCCGTCTGCACCAGGACTTTTGCACGTAATAATCCTGTGCCTGGAAAGTTCTTCTGTATTCTGTGTGATATCTCCTTTTCACTCACTGGAACTGAGTGTGAAGCCTTTCCTGACTGTCTCAACCCCCGGTTATTCTTTCTCCCAACACCCCATTTTTGGGGGAGCACATCCCTGGCATCATAACGTGGTGTCTGTGTCCTGCAGACAGACAGCCTCCCTAGGGCACCTGACCTATTCTCTTTAGAGCCCCACTTTGGTGCAATGGCAGCTGCTCCCTATTGTCCTGAAGAACAGGTGCTTGCAGGGTTGGGGGCTCTGCAGTGTGGAAGACCTAGACCTGGTGTGTGCTCATGGATAGGTCTGGACTGATTTGCAGATATCCTGTGATGCCCTGGCAGGTGTGAAATAGCAAGTCGGGGCTCCTTGCCTGTGGAATTACTTCCCATTGACTTAATTATCCTGCATTAACAGCGGAGGTGCTAATAGGGAACATAGGTGCCCCGAGGAGGAGTGGCGCTTTGTTCAAGAGCATGCTTGAAGGGTGGGGGGCGGGAAGCTGCTTGGCGCTTCAGAAGGGCATATCCTAAGCTGGAGGCAGCTTTGTCCTACAGTCACTTGGACTCACACAGAGCCCAGTCCGTGGTCACTTCTTTCTTTTCTGTCCTCTTAAAAGAATAGGAAAGTAAGCCCAGTGGGCAGGGGCCTGGTCAGCACTCAGCAAATGGAATAACTTGTCCCAGCATCTCTGGGACTGCAGCTGTGAGGATAATGAGGTGTCTTCGTGGGCATATAATCTCAGCAATTATCCGGAGCTCATTGGAAATTGGCGGACTGCCTCCAAGCTGAGAGCCCTGGTGGGCTACCAAGGACCTGCACTGTCCCTGGTTCTCCTCTGCTGTGCTTCTTTTCTGACTTGAAAGTGCTCTTGGAGCACGGAGAGGGGAATCCAGGTCAGCTCCAGGGTGAACAGTGCTGCCACTGCAAGTGGGAGACTGCTGGCTGGGCAGGTTTTGGGGAGGCGAAGCCACCATTCTAGAAGCTTCACGCAGCTGCTTACAGCCCTGCAGGTGCTGTCTCCTCATCTTGTGATTTTCTTTCCCTGGCCTCAGCAGTCTTAGCAGATGAAAGCACTGAGTGCTGCTTAAATCCTGTCGTGCCCTGACCCCCTGGTGGGACTATGTGAGGCTCACTTTGGTTCGAGGTTTGTTTCTGAAAATGAGGTGGAGCCCAGGAAGAGATCCCAGGTCTTTTGAATCTGTTCCTGGTGGGTCAGGGATGCCTGGCCATCCCCCAGGATGTGGTGAAGAGGTGAGGCCAGGCCAGGTCACGGCGGCAATAGTAGGCCCATGCCCCACCTTGCTGGTGACCCTCTTCTCCACTTATGCTGTGACCTTCTTTCTTACCCCATTAGTAATGATTTGGTGGCCTGAGGAGACACTGTCATCATAGTTGGTCCATTGCAAGTGCAGAAGTGGCACTGGCTCTGAGCACCTCCCTTGTTAGGGATTTAGTCAATACTGCTGCAGACTTCCAGGGAAGGTGGCAAGAGGCCTGGCCCCTCCCAGTGAGGTCACAGGCTGATGAGGAGGTCACAGAGGAGAACACAGAGCTCAGAAGCTGACATGCTGGGAGTGAGGCCCAGGTAGGGTGGCCTGGGGGTTGCAGAGAGAGAGAGAGAGAGAGAGAGAGAGAGAGAAAGATGGAAGGAGATGGGCACCCTGAGGGACAGAGAGATTTTAGCAGGCAGAACCAGGCAAGGAAAAGAATATGTTTCTCAGGCAGAGGGGGGATTTGAATTGATGGATCTGAAGCACACAGAGAAGTAGAAAAATAAACTCCACGCACTGGGGTTCTAGAACATCTTGTGTTTGCTGACATCATAGACAACCGGACATGTACCTCTTCAACACTTTATTGTAATATTCCTAAAACTAAGGACATTTCCTACTTCAGCACAATTTCATTATCTCAAAAGAGAACATTTTGAGCAAAAGTTTGGAAGCAAGCAAGAGTAGGGGTTGTTCTGGAATGGAAGGAATGAGTGAGTCATGGATATACCAGGTTCTCAGAGGGACAAGAGGAGTCACTCTGGGTCTTGTCATCAAGAGGTATGGAGTCTGGTGGAGGAAATGGAGCTGAGACTGGGACGTAGGACAAAAGAGTCAGGATGGGTGACTTGTACTGTGGCTGATCCACGGAATGGTCTTGGGGGCTGGAACACTCCAGGACAGGTGGACACAAGGGTGCACCGACCTGGCAGCACAGCATGATGCAGACAGGCAGAGAGCAGGAGTAGATTCCTGTGAGTGGAGTGTGCCCGAGACCATGGGGTGCCTGGGTTCTCAGGGTGCACAGAGTTGGGGGGGCGTCAAAACCAAGTCAGGTGGACTGGGATGCTAGATTGTCAGAAGTTTGGGGGTGACTGGTCTGTTTGTGGTTTGACCTTATACGGAGGCCATGTGGTTGGGTGGGGTCCCTCAGGATGTCCTTGAACAGCCCCACTCTGTGTGCACCATGACAAGTGAGCTGGCTCTGTCTCCGAGGTCCTGACTCTAGCCCTGCCCAACAAGCCACAGTTCCTGGATTTGCCCTGGAGAGGTTAGGCTTTAAACAGGTTCAGTGGTTTGGAAGAGTGTCCCCCCAACATACATGTGTTAAAGGCTTTGTCCCCAGTTTGGTGTTTTGGGGAGGTGGTGGAACCTTTAAGAAGTGGGGAGGACTTTAGGCCATGGGAGTGTGTCCTTGAAGGTATTGTGGGACTCCAGCCCCTTCTTTCTCTCTTTCATCACCTGGCCATGTTTTGACCTTCCACATGCTCCCACCATGATGTGCCACCACAGACCCAAAACAATGGTGCCAATTAACCATGGTCCCAAACCTCTAAAACTGTAAACCCAAACAAACCTTTTCCTTTGTAAGTTGATTGTGCTTGGCATTTGTGACTGTAATTCAGAGCTGACTAACACAACAGGGGTACAGCCTGGCAAGGACCCAGGGAGACACAGGCCAGACAGAATGGCTTCTCATGTGGGAAGCTGAGAACTCTGAGTGGCCCGTTGGAACAGGAATCCTGTGTCCGAGGGCCCATGTTGGCCTCATTTGGGAGTAGGACAGCCCAGCAGTGGTTCCCCTCTCATCTTTGGGGTGTGTCCTTGCTCTTTCCTTCCCGAAGCAAATCCTTAAGTCTCTTGGTGGAGACACTGCAGCTGGGGAAGTTTTAAGATGAGTGTATAGCTAAAATGCTGGTGTTTCTGCCCCAGTTTCACACATGGATGTTAGGAATTGGAGGAAGAGGCCCTATTTTGCTGTGGTTTTGAAATGTCTTTTCTGTTCAGGGAACTTTAGGGAGTTGGAGCTGGTTCAGATGTGAGAAGGCAGCTCTTCTAGCCCCCTAACCCTCTGTGTAGGAGAACACCAAAGATGTGATCTTACAGTGAATCTGGGCAGAGCCAGCAGAAAGGGAGCAACTGTGGTAGTGAACAGAAGTGAAGACACTTCACTTCTGTGAAGTGTCTGTTCAGTGTCACTTCCGTGATGTACCCATTTATTGATTGGGTTATTTGTTCTTTTGGTGTTAGGTTTTTTTAGTTCTTGAAATATCTTGGAGATTAGTGCTCTATCACACCAAGCAGAAAGACCTCAGATGCATCTAGACCTGCAGATACCCCAATGTATCTCCAGGCCCTGGCCTGAGTCTCGACTGAGGTAGCCACACCCCAAGATGGTGATGGCCATAGTGGCAAACCTGCAGGCAAACATGCAGGTTCCAGCTGTTGTCCCCAAATGGCGGTAGCCACATGTAACCAAACCTGCGGTATTGTGACAAATGGACTTCTAGGCAACAGCAAGCAGCAGGCAATTCACTGGCCATCTGTGGGAAGATCGGTGGGTGCACATTGGGCAGTGGGCTATGGGTAGGTGAAAGGCAGGCAATGGGCAGGCAAACGGGCAAATGGCGAATGATAGGCGGCAGTCAGTGAGTGATCCGTACTCAAAAAGCAGGTGATATGCTGGCACACAGTGAGTGATTGCTGAGCAGCAAAGATTGCCCCACAGAGAAACAGTATTTCCTCTGCTTGAATCCTGAGTTACGGAGTGACAAAGAATGCACCCTCCCTGTAGTCCACCATCATTCGCCACTGTTATTGAGCTCAAAACAGGAGCTCAATCTGGGAGTCCTCTAGTGGCAAAGATTCACATCAACATGAGTAACTGAGTCACTTAGGGTCATATCTCAAAAATCATTTGCACGATCAAGCTCAGAGGTAGTGTTTGGGGGTCTGATTTTGCCCTCTGCCATGTGAACTGACCTTGCAGGCGTCCCTCACTCTGGTTCCAGGTAGTGTGTGTTCCTTCATTGACCCCTTCAAAGGGTGGCCACATCCAGTCGTTCTCTCTCCCCAGAGTCGTAGGGAGCTCTGGCCTGGGCACCCACTTAAAAAAGGGCCACACGTGTGGAAGGAGAGGTCCTATGCTGACCCTGTCTTCTCAACTTGTTCAATTTGCAAAATGGAAATGTGTTCACACAGCAGCCATGGGCCTGAGGAAACCAACAGAGGGTAGGAAGGGCCTAAGCAGTGATGAGACACACCAAGTAGGAGCTGCAGTAGGAATTCTTTGGAAGAACTTTCTGGCCATGGAAGCAGCAAGGGAGAGCAGAACTGTGTCTTTAAGCTCTTTCCAGCATTAGGATGCTCAAGACTGGGTGGCCTCTCAGGGACTGAGGTGTCACTCCTGTCAACCTGTGTGGTGGCCTCCTTCATGGTGCAGCACAGGGGGCCCCCAGCCTTGCAGGCCCTCATTTGCCCTGGTGCTTCTCAGTGAGATGAGGTGTGTACTTGGCCTTGCAGACCCTTGTGCACATGAAAAAACCCCAGAAACCCTAGTGGTGAAAAATGCCAGGATTATGGTCTCTGCCATTTCTGGAATATCCAAACCATCCTCTTTCTTCCATGACAGAGCCTACCAAAACACAGGTAGACCCTGCTCTGGATCTGTTGGTACCCTTGCTGTGGCTCAGCTTGCTCCCCCTAGAAGGCCAAAGAACGTTCCAGAGAAAGACCTCTGCCAACCCCATGAGCACCCAGTGCAGGAGCATCAGCCAGGCAGGTTGGTGGAAGTGGCACCAAGGTGAGGCCCCAGAGGTAATCAGCAGTAAGCTGAGGGCACTGGGTGTGCTTATCAGGGCTTGCCTGAGCTGGCACTGGCCATCCCAGGCCATGGTCGCACCGACTGTGTAACACCAGCCCACAGACCTGCTTTAGCCCCTCTTTCTGAATTAATTGCGAGAGATCTCAATTAGGCATACCACTTTCCTCAGCACAGTTCTTATCTTAAAGAATAACAAGATTAGCTGTGCCCTTCTGGCCCCATGCTAATATTCAGGGAGCTTTGCTGGCCCCAAAGGACCTTTTGGAGGCAGCACCAAGCAGGCAGTACCCAGGGGCTGGCCCAGGTTACCATGGCCTCTCTGGTTGGCCTTGAAGTCAGACCCAGAAGCCTATTCCTGTGGGAAGGGTTTGGAAGAAACCTTTCTGTAGTGGCAGACCAAGCAGGCTGCCACTGGCACAGCTGGACATCCTGCTGTAGGTGCCCTGGGCACAGTGCCCTCCCTGTCTCAGTAGCTGTATGTTCTTGAGCTTCATTTCTCTGAAGCTCAGAGTCCTTGCCTGATAAGTGAACATCACACTATTTAATTCTGGAGGCCTTGAGCCTTTGTGCTCTCTGTGTAGCAGCTAGGGTGGGCCAGACCCTCCAAACTCAGTGAGTGGCTACCAGCTTGTGGAAGTTGGGACTGGGGACCAGGCCCTCGGGGTTGAAGCCCTGCATCATCTGAGTGTCCACACCCCCACGGCTGCAGCTGATGATCCTGGGGTCTCCTGTGCCACCTTTCCTGGGAGCTGACTTTCCCTTGCATGGCTGAGTGGAGACAGGTGCATTTCAATGACCACAAGCCCAGGCCCTGGCGAACTACAGAGGACTCCATGCAGCTCTCTGCCCCAGAGGGTGAGCAGCCTGGGTTGTGGGGATACATGAAGCTAGGGGAGTAGGAAGAGCCCAGGCTCTGGATCAGGGGCCTTAGCCAACCCAAGGTGACTTTTGGAAGCCCCCACACCTGCAGAGTGTGAAGAACATCTTCCTTGCAGGGTTCTGGGAGGTAACAGCCAGCTGGCATCTGGCACCTGCCTCATGTAGCACTCCAGATAGCAGCAGGGCTGAGCACAACTGCTGATATCAGCAGCAACCCTATCAGTCGGAATAAACATTCGATTGTGCCTTCAACCCAGAACCCCCTCAGTGGGTTTGTCCCCTAATTCAGTGCTGCCAGAGTGTCTGAGCTCAATGGGTGTGATGGTTGGGAAGAGGGAAGAGGATAAAGTACAAGGCAGTGACTTCTCTCCCTGCCCATTCATATTTTAATAATCAGTGAACATTTATTGAGTACCTCCTGTATGCTTCAGGGTGCTCAGAGGAGAACATCTGGGGGAGACTCATCTGCTGGCTGGTACCATGTTTACGGTGTGCCAGGTGCCCTGTAGGTGGGAGGTGGTCCTCATGTGCAGTCCCATCTGCATCTTCTGAATCCTGAGCCTGCCCTGGAGGAAGGGCTGTGCTGGTAGGGGCTGTTGAGGGATGTGGAGAGCGGGTGGCATGGGGAGGGTGGGACCAGACCTCAAGTCCTCTTGTTTTGCACCCACTTGGATGTTGGGCCTCTGAATGTCCCCTAGCTCCTGCCCTGCCCAGACACCTCAGATGACAGGATCTGTTTGGCACCAGCAGATGGCTCTGGCCCCTCTGGCCTCAGTCACTGGTTTGGAGGGTCTGGCTCAAGCGTCCTGCCCTCTTCCCTCTGTACATGGTGTGCTCAACCTGCAGTCAGTGTCTGAGCCCACCTGCTCTGGGCAGAGCTGCAGGGGCATGTACTGGAGCAGACCACAGTTCATTTAGAACATCTCCCCAGCTCCCATGACATTGGTCCCCACGCGGTCCATACTCCCACTGGGGATGAGGGGTCTTCTGCTCTCCTCTCCATCCTGGGCCCCTCCAAGCTTCCTGACACCATCCTGCACCCCCACCTCATGCCCCATGCCCTTCCCCTGCCCCCAGACCTACCTGGCTGCTGCCATTACTGGGCAAGTTGTAGTCTCTTCCCCTTGTTGGTTATTCAGATTTCCACAAAGGGCTCTCCATCACCTCCACAGCCCCAGCCTTTGTTTCTTGCTTTCCCATGCGACCTCTCCTTCTCCTGGACTACTGCCTCTGGGACATGTGGGAAGTGCTGTCCTTCATGGTGAGGTCCTGGGCTTCCTGTCACTTACCTGTTGAGTCTTTCCTGTATGGCCACCCAGGACCCCTCCTGCCCACCTTCCTGGGGACTTGGGCATCAAGGGGTAAGTGGGGCTCAGGGACTCTGGCTGAGAGGGGGGACATGGGGAGAACACAAGGCATGGAGTCCTGTAGGTGGTGCCCCACTTCTGAGCATGAGGCTATGCCCAGATCTTTGAACCCCAGAAGGAGGGCAGCATCTGCCCTGCTCAGCAGTCCTGAGTAATTCACACCTTACAGCCACTTGGGTAGAGGGCTAGACAGAGCTTAGCGGCAACCAGCAACCCCTGGGAGAAATGTGGATGTCTCTTGTGGTGTTCAGCACGACACCGTCCCACCTTAGCTGGGGAGCAGCTCAACTGACCTTGGAGCACACACACCACAGAATCCTCCATGGCCCACTAAAGGGCAAAGCCATGGATCTACATGACACCCTGGACACAGTGCAGGGCATCACACAATGGAAAGGAGCCAAGACTGCATGATTCTATTTCCTGGGCAGCCTGGAAAAGAAAAAAAAGGGGATGGGTGGGGAACAGAACCCAGGCTAGGGACAGGGCAGGGAGGGCCTGGCTGCTCAGGGCAGGGATTTTTTTTTTTTTTTTTTTTCTTTTTCTTTCTTTTTTTTTGGTTGTAGGTGGATCCAATACCTTTATTTTATATTTATGTGGTGCTGAGGATCGAACCCAGGGCTTCATGCATGCTAGGCGAGCACTCTACTGCTGCAACCCCTGTGGGCAGGGGCTTTTTTTTTTTTTTTTTTTTTTTTTTTCAGTTTAAAAACACATTTTTTATTTTTTTGCTACTAACATTCTTCAGTTTGAAAATTGATATAGTTGTTCCCATTTGAAAATTGGAAAATTTCTTATAAAACAATTTGGATATATGATTTCTCTTGAAATTGGAAGGTCTAACACACCGAACCTATATTCTCTCATGGCAATAAGCCACTAATGCTAGTTGGAATATTTTCTCCAGTACCTGTACCCACATCATATATGTATGTTACCTGCTTGGTGCTGTAGGTATTGAAATCCTGAGCCCTGATTAACTACTGCATTTTTTCAATAATACCTCTTAAAAATAGAATTTCATTCAATATAATGAACACTGGATTTTGTACCTGCTGTGTGTAAGATACTGGACTGAGGAATAAGTTGACAAGGTCCACTTCCTCTTGGACTTTGTTCTAGTCTTATAGACAATTATGGGTTGAATTGTATCCCCCTATAATAAATTTTAAGTTCAAGTCCTAATCATAGTACTTCTGACCTGATCCTTTTAGGAAATAGGGTTTTACAGAGGTAATTAAGATGAAGTCTTTAGGGTGGACCCTAATTCAGTAGGACTGGTATCATTTAAATAGGGGGGAATTTAGACAGAGAGACCACTCAGAGTGAAAATGACGTGAGAAGACAGCCAGGCCACGGGAGTGATGCACCTGCAAACCCAGGAGCACCAGTAGCCAGCAAACTCCAGAAGCTAGAAGGAAGGATTTGCCCTAATAACTGTAACAGGAAGTCAGGCCCTACTCCCATCTTAATTTCCAACTTGGCCTCCAGAACCTGGACCATACATTTCTGTTGTTTTTAGCCAGTGGAGCTTTTGTTGCATTATTACAGGATTCACAGGAAACTAAGACAGGTAGTTACTAAATAACATCTTGAGCAAGTACTTAATGTGGGCAGGGGCTTTTTTAAAGGAATGGATGAGTCCATTCCCTGTTTTGATCAAGGTGTCTATGTGACCATATTCAATTGTCAACATCAAAGAACTGTACATTTAAAAGGGTACATTTTTACTGTATGTGAATTTTGCCTCAAAATCTGACCTAAAGATTTTAAAGTCCCCTCTTCTAAAATCAAATCTTCCTTTAGGTTAAAAAACCTCTCTGACAGTAGGCACTCTTACCATGATGATGATGATGACCAATGTCTGTTGCTGCCTGAGTCCACCTGGGATGCCCATGAAAGGTGTGCTTGGAAACCCAGCCGGCTCCTTATCAGGACCCTGTGTATCCAGACAACCAGCCCGTTACTCACCAGATACTTTCAAATTTCCTTTCCAAGGCAGGCTGAAGTCCATGTAAATATTGACTAAAGAAGGCAACCCAGAGTTTGCATTGCACTTGGTTAATAGTTGAAGAGTCACCCCTGGGTTATTTTTCCAGTACCTTTGAACAGGTGGGGCCTTCTTTTATTTAAAATAAAAAGTCTAAAATAGCTATGTAGAATTCAAGTAGGATAAATGCAGTAGAAAAGCCCTCAGATTTCAATGAGCCTGAGTGACTCTTTTGATTGTCCTCTTTACTGTATTTATTAAGGAAATTTTTAAAGTGTCTGTTTTCCCCCTGTGAGGACTGTGTCTCATGTGCACAGCCTCCCTTCATCTTAGGCTGGGGCTCTCTGGGTGCATGAGGCTGTCCTCTTTGAAGAGGCCACAGTGCATTGGTGGAGAGACAGAGTCTCTTTGTAAGCAGGTGCCCAGAGCCCCTCAAACAGATACAGGAAAGGAGTCAAATGCATCATCATTGCCCTAATTCTCCCATGCAGGCGTCCTGTCTGTTCGGTGCCTTCCCTGGCCAGTAAGGGAGTCCCACAGCTGCACTGGATTCCACAAGGCAATGACCTATAAAAACTTACACTGGGATTGTGCAGCATAGAGCCTGGTCTAGTGGATGAACCTCCAGGTGTGACCAGCTTTCTCTAGAGGAGGATAGTGGAATGTGATCCCTGATAACTTTCGTGCCAGGTCAGGAAGGGATGGTTCCAAGCCATTATCCTTCTACCCAAACTCTCAGGAGCCAGCTGCAGGGTGGAGAATGTGCTTCCACAAATGCTCCCTTACTGATCTGTCCTTAGCAGGGCATGCCAGTGGAGTGTGAATTTTGGTGGAGGTGACAGTGTCCCTTGACAGGCCCTCCTTGCCACAGGAGGAAAAGCTAGGATGTCCCTGTGTGTGCTTTGGCCCCAAGGCACTGGTTCTGGGGAACCAGGGTTGGCATAGGAGGCCTTTGAACTTTGCCTGAGGTTGTTAGGTGAAGCCAAGGACAGCAACTTGGGGTCTGGTAGGGGAAATGGGGCTCATGAAGTAGGGTCTTGGTTTTGTTGTTCTTACTCAGCCCTACCCACCAGGCAGCTTGGTTCAGTCAGTTTTGGGGTCATGGTACTGCCCCAGAGCAGATGCTGCCAGGCCTCCTGTGTGGGCACCTCTGTACTGAGGGGTGATGCAGGACTGGTGGACAGCAGGCTCTCCTGGAGGTGGGGGTCAGTGTAGAGCCTCCCTGCTGGAGCCAGGAGTCCCTGGGAATGTTGGGACCAAACCCAGGAGGGGCCATAACTGGAGCCAGACCCCAGATTTGAATCTATTTGCTCATTGTGTGCTCTTGGGCAAGTTCTTCTATAAAATTTCCCCACAGAACCTTAGGGATGGGGGGAGCCCTCTAACTCCTCAGTAAGTACCTTCACCCTGAAGGAAGCTGGGGACCTGCCCAAGCTCACATAGCCAGTAAGTAGTGTGATTCACATTGCTTTTCACTCTGTATTATGGACACCCCACCCCCACCCCCCACTTTGTTAACCCGTGTTAAGGAGGAGCTCATGCTGGGGCTATGTCACCCTTGTTCCTTGGTCCTCTGCACTGTCTCCCCCATCCACCTTCCCTTCTCCTCCCCTCCTCCCTCCTCCCCGCTCCCATTTGCCAGAGTGTTTTAAAGCAAATCCTGACACCATATTATTCCATCTGTAACTCTCATATTCATATGAAACATAGTATTGCTAATAGATAAAGGACCTTAAAAACCACAACTGTGATACTTCACTCACTACATTCCGAAAAATTAATTATTTCATTTTAGACAGATTTGTCAAAGAATACCACAGACTGCACCTATGTGAGGTGAGAAGCCACCTCCTCCATTAGGGTTGTGAACATTTCCATTCCCTCCAAAATGTCCTTGAGTTCCTTTGTGAACCCTCCCTCTTGATCCATACTGCCCCTTCCCACAACCCAAGCTGCTACTGACCTCCTGCTTTCTGTCATTAGATATAGTTTATATTTGCAAGCATTTTAATAAATGGAATCATCCAGTATATACTTTTTTTTTTTTTTTTTTTTTGATCTAGCTTCTTTCATGCTGCATGCCAGGGATTGAACGTAGGGGCACTTAACCACTGAACTACATCCCCAGCACTTTTCAGTTTGTTTTGTGAGACAGAGTCTCACTAAATTGCTTAGGACCTTGCTAAGTTGCTGAGACTGGCTTTGAACTTATGATCCTCCTGCCTCAGCCTCCCCAGCCACTGGGTTTACAGGCAAGCTCCTCTGCACCTGGCCTGCATAGTTATTTTTATAAATAATTGACATTGTCACTGTATCAATAGTTCCTTTTTGTTGCTGTGTAGTGTTGCATCATATGGATACAAAGCATCTACACATTGAATTGATACAGTGCAGCTGTTTACTCATTTACTTGTGGCTGGACTTCTGGGTTGTTTCCAGTTTTTGACTGTTCGTAATATTTACTTGTGGCTGGACTTCTGGGTTGTTTCCAGTTTTTGACTGTTCGTAATAGAGCTCTGTAAACATCCATGTTCAAGTCTTTGCATAGACAGCTGCTTTCCTCACTCTTGAGCACAAAACCTAGGAGTGAAATGATTGAGTCATATAGTAGATGTGTTTAGCTTTTCAAGAGACTGCCAAACCACTTTTGGAAGTGTCTGGATCATTTTAATTTCCGATCAGCAGTGACTGAGTCTTCCAGTTGTACTGCTCCTGTTCAGCCTTGGTGTGGTTAGACTTTTTATTTTTAGCCACTCTAATGTGTGCATTTGTTTTGTTATTATTGAGTTTTAAGAATTCTTTCTATATCCTGGATATGAGTCTCTTATCAGATATATGATTTACAGATACTTGCTCCCATTCTGTGGATTGTCTCATGTGGATATTTTCATGTGTGTCCTTTGAAGCACTAAAGTTTAATTCTTTGGTGAAGTCCAGTTTCTCTGTTTTTTTCCTTTGGTTGCTTGTGCTTGTTACCACATCTGAGAAACCATTGCTATGTCCAAGGTCAGGAAGATTTACATCTATATTTCCTCCTAATAGTTTTAAGTTGCATCTCTTAAATTTAGGTCTTTGATTGACTTTGAGCTAATTTTTGTATACTGTGTGAGGTAAGGATCTAGCTTCATTTGCATGTGGATATCCAGTTAGACATCTCAGTGCTATTTGTTGAAAAGACTATTCTTTCCCTATTCATTTGTCTTGGCATCCTCCTTGAAAATCAGCTGACATGTATATGAGTTTATTTCTGGACTCTATTCTATTTGTTGTTCTATATATATGTCCTTCTTCATGCCAGTACCATACCATCTTGATTTCTGTTGCTTTATAGTAAGTTTGAAATCAGGAGTACAAGTCTTCCAACTCTGGGTCTTCTCAAGATTGTATTGGCTTTGTGGGACCTTGAGTGTCCATGTTAGGTTCAGGTTGTCGATTTCTGTAAAGCCACCTGCCGGAGCCATCTTCCATACCCACCTTCTCACTGGAGTGCACAGCACCACCATAAGTGGACAGCTGCTCCCTTCCTTTTCTGCTGAGTCATTCTTCAGGGTGGGGCTGCCTGTTCTCCACCGACAGACCCGGGCTTGAGTTCCATCTTCACAGGATATTACAGGTGGAGCTGGAGCCAGCACTGGAAGCCAGAGTCCCTGTTTAACCATCGGTTGGACTCATTCCTCATGGTTCTCTTCCTCCTGCTCTTGTAAATTGGGGGTGGGAGGCAGTATGAAGAGGCAAGAACACTGACTGTGAGCAGAGCTCCCCACTCCCCCACCATAGGACTACAGGAGACCCTTGTCCCTCCCTTCCTCAGCCACAGCCCTGGGGTGTGAAGCAAGCTTGCACAGTGCATTGTCTAGCAAATGCTGGGTTAGCGGGAGACTCTGTCCCCACAAGTGTGGTCTGGGATTCTCTCTCAGGCAGTCAAATGCAAATGTGACTCTGTTGCAGGGGGACATCTTGTGTGTATCTGGACATTGACTGATTCCCTCCACAAGCTGGTGGAAACGGCAGGTAATTACTGTCAAAAGCCACTGGTGGGCCGTGTCCTGTGACAGGGCACTTGAACAGTGTGCTGGGGAATGCTGTCATTGATTGTCATTGCTGCTGTCTGGTGCTGCTACTGGTTCTGTGTATTGGAGGGAACTGGGCACAGGCTCATAACTCCAAAGAAGAAGAGATACCCTGGCCAGATTGGGACAGGCCTCAAGAGGGAGCCATGACTGTGCGCACCTGGAAGGACAGCATGCAGTTCAGTGTCAGGGGAAGGGCAGGTGAGGTGAGGCCACTTTGGGCAGAGAGGCAGTAGGTGATTGAGGGAGGATGGGGCAAGAGTTCATTGGCTGGTTCAGGGGCCCACCTAGCTCAGTAGGGATCAGGATCTGAGTCCCACACCTGGCTGTGTGTACCAACTGTATTTGATGGTGTCATGTCAGGCTGGATAGGAAGTGCACCTCAGATGAGCTATTTTCATGTTGCTGGACCTGGGCCATCTAGGGCTCTGATAGCTGGGGGGACCAACTGGTGGCCTTGGTAGCCTCAGACTGTCCCTTTAATGGGCCTGACTGATCCCAAAGCTCTCCTTCTGCTGCCAAAGGAGCTCTGAGTTTCTTGATCCAAAGGAGCCTGTGTTTCAGGGATGATGGAGAGATAGAGGTGCTAAGTACCCATAGGGGATCTCCCCAACTCTGACCCTGTGTGTCACCCTTCCCCTGGGGGTGCAGCCATGTAGTCTCACACTGTGTCTTTCCTTGGGGCCCTTTCCCTTCCCTTCTGCATGGGGTTCTGTGACTCCTGAACAGCACTTCCTCCTGGCCAGCCCCACTCTAGAGGCCTTGCTCACTGATACATGGAACCCTATGATTTGGCCCCACCTGGTCTCCCGGCAGGATGAAAGCCCAGGAAGGGAGAAGAAATCAGAGGAGGCCTTGAAGTATGCATTCATTCATACAGACCAGTGTTATCGAGTTCCTCCTCAGTGGCAGCTCCATGCACACAGAGGCAGGATGTGTTAACGTGGTCCAATTTGTTAAACCATGGCCACAATTCAGCGAAGTGTGCGGCAGGCATTCCGAGGCATAAGCAGGTGCTGGCTGGGGCCTGGCCTCTTTAGGATGCTCAGGGACAGCTCAAGGGATGGGAAGCAAGTAAATGGGAATGGCAGAGGGGGTAGGCCCAGCTGCAGCCAGGAGGAGCTGGAGACAAAAGCAGGAAGGTAGAAAGCAAATAGGAATGCTGAATCTGACTGCACCATGTGAATGAAAGGGACCTGGCTCTATCCATGGTTCTTATGGATGCTTTGAAGCTAATGGAAGACATGACTGCACCCCAGCAGAAGATACACACAAAACCCAGAGTCTTGAACTTCTGTTGGGGATGGATACAGACCATGCAACATACCCCAGGTGCATGGCTGGGACCCCTGGACTGACTGGGGGGACATGGCTTCTGACTGAGGAGTTCAGATGGTATCCTGTGACCATGCTGGGCTTTGGGTCAATTTAGCAATAGAAGGAGGCAGAGTGGGAGACAAGGAACTCTGTGAGGTCATTCAGGGATGACTGGGAAGGGGGAGGACCTGGCCCAGAATGTATGTGGTGCCTCAGTGTGTCTTGGGCTTTCTGTCCTCTCCCTGGTGACCCTAGGTCACACAAAACTTCTGTTAGTGGCTAATAGCCTGGCCTTTTTATGCCTTAACTCCCACTCATCTGTCTACACTGAAATGAAAACATGGTCCCATTCCATATGAATGTCTGTCACATTCCAGACACATGCAGTCATTCCTGTATCCTCAGGGTGACACACTGAGGCAGTATATTGTAAGCTCCACTTTACAGATTAGGAAACTGAGGAAGAGAGATCAAATCACCTGCCCAAGGTACAAGTAGAGGAACTGGTGTTTGGACTCAGAAGTGAATGCTGTCTTACTGGGTGCCATAGTAGGTACTCAAGTTAGTCCTTCACTGAATGCTCCAGTTAGTCCTTCTCCCTTCAAATGGGGTATTTTTTAAAAATCTATCCTCTGGGACCCTCACTTCAAGGACATATAAAATATTGGAGAAGCAACTAAGAGGATGTCTCCAGAAAAGGGACTAGTCCTCACAAGGCAGCAGCCCCACTGCTTTTCTAGCCCTCATAGAATTGGAGGAGCCAGTTCCCAAGGCCTCTCCCATGGCTCTTGCTGTGTCTTGTGGACACCCAGGGGCATTGGTATTTTCAATGAATGATGCACACCTGGTTTTAATGATCATTATTTAATTGCATGCATGACATATAAACAAGAGCACCATTGTTACAGTTTTCTTGAGTTGGAGGCTGACTCTTGTCTTTGGACTGTGAGCGACAAAAAGATAATCACAGGATGCCATTTGCAGATCCTGGACCTCCCTGGTTCTACCATGTGCCACTGGATTGTCAGCATCCCTGGGAAATGGTCTCCCAAGGACACAAGTCTATGTGAATAATAGTAGCAGCTCCTTTTACAGAGCATTTACCTGGCCCTGGGCTGAGCACATCCTGTAGGTGTTGTATAATCCTACAGTAACTCTCTGTGTTGGATATTATTGTTATTCAAGTAGAGGAAATGGTCCAAGGTCACCTAGTTTGTAAAAACTGGCTTCATGATCCAAGGATAGCCAGTCACATACTCTGTGCTTACACAGGTGGCCTTTGGGCCTTTTCCTACAAAACCAGCAGGATCCTTGTGACAGGACAGGTCACCATGCAATGCTGGTGACTCCTGGCTCTAACACATTATATCACAAATCTGAGTCCCCATTTTCCGTAATGCCCTGAAGACAGATTTCTCCTTCCTGTGGATACTGATGGAAATGACATTGCTCAAGGTGTGGTGACAGGCACATGGCATGCTGGGCTTACACACTGGAGGCTTTGGGAGTGTGAGGTCACTGTGCCTTGCCTACTGCAGGCTATATTTGTATTGGGCATGTGCAGTGGCCTGCACAACTCCCTGGTAGGCACCTCATGTGCCTCCAGCCACAGAAGCTGCCATGAGCCCATCAGTTCCCACAGTAAATGTGTCAGCCAGCTTCCTATAACTTCAAGAGATAATCAACTTATAAAGAGAAAAGTTTGGTTTCAGCCACAGTTCTAGAGGTTTCACTTCATTATCAGTTGACTCCATCATGGCCCATCACAGCAGGAACATGTGGCAGAGCAAAACCACTCACCTCATGGCAAGGAAGCAAAAGAGAGGAAGAGGCTGCCGTCCTACTGTTCCTTCAAGGGCACACTCCAGTGACCTGAATACTGCCCTGTAGGCCCCACCTAGTAAGGTTCCAATATCATCTTCCAGTAGTGCTACTTTGCAGACCAATTATTTAACACAGTGACCTTTTAGGGACACTTAAGTTGCAAACTATAGCAGTGAGCCCTACAGCAGAGACACTGCTTCTGCTCCATCCCCAGCAGGTGGCTGCCTGTGGCCATGCAGGTGGCAGGCCCACTATGGTCTCATTATTGAGATTTTTTTTTACCACAAGCTGGAAGTGTGGGTTTTAATGTGAAAGCTCAGAATGTTTAATTGTTGGATCAAATTAATTATTACTACTACTACTATTACTATTATTATTATTAGTGCTGGGGATGAAACCCAGGGCCTTCTGCATGCTAGGCAAGCTCTATCACTGAGCTATACCCCAGTGACCCCCTCCCCCCTCCCCCCCTTTTTTTGGTACCAGGGATTGAAACCAGGGGTACTTAACCACTGAGCTACATCCCCAACCCATTTTATTTTTTGTTTTAAGATGGGGTCTCACTACCAAATATTTTTAAATACTGTAAATTTGACCAAAACACATCCTGAGCTACCAGTTAAGACCCCTATCTGAGCCCAAGGATGCAATCCCAGGGGATAGAGCCCTGGAAGTGGCCAGGAAGGAGCATACCTCCTGACTGACTGACAGGCACATGCCTCCAGAGACAGAGGCATGCGCCTGCCGCCTCTGAGGCGAGTCTGGCTTCATCAGCATGGCTGGACAGTCTTCCGCCATGTAAGTGTAACTACAGGTAAATAGAGCATCGTGCCTGCTCTGGGAGCCTTGGTTCCAAGGAAGAGACAGGATATTCATGCACCCTGGATGAAATGCTGGTGTGTTTCTTTTTTTTTTTTTTTTTTTTTTGCGCACAGTGCTGGAGATCGAACCCAGGTACTTGTGCTTGCAGCGCAAGCACTCTACCTACTGAGCTATCTCCCCAGCCCGCTGGTGTTTCTATCCATTGCCTGCTCTAACCCTCCCACCACACTGGGAGGTGGTAAGATGTGTTTCATATTTTCCAGCTGAATTGTTTGCAGTAGCTGGCAGCTAAGTGATCTGCCTACAGACTTTTCAGCTGACTTGTGGTCATCACCACTAGGTTGGCATCCATGGGGTTCTTTCTACTCCATTCCAGGTTACCTTCTTCTCAACTGGCCTGTCATCCCCCTTCTGCCTGAGTTTTTTTGTTTTTTGGTACTGGGGATTAAACCTGGCTGAGTGGTTTACCATTGTGTTTCATCCCCTGTTTTATTCATTCATTCAGGTACCAGATTGAACCCATTGGTGCTTAATTACTGAGTCACATCCCCAAACTTCTTTTTTTTTTTTTTTTTTTTTTTTTTTTGTGGTGCTGGGGATTGAACCCAGGGCCTTGTGCTTATGGGGCAAGCACTCTACCAACTGAGCTATATCCCCAGCCCACCCAGCCCTCTTTCTTTCTTTCTTTCTTTCTTATTTATTTATTTAATTTATTTTTATTGTAAACAAATGGGATACATTTCTGTTTCTACATGAAGTAAAGGCATACCATTTGTGTAACCTTTTTATTTTTTATTTTTTAAAAATTTGAAACAGGGTCTTGCTAAGTTGCTGAGATTGGTTTAGAACTTGTAATCCTCCTGCCTCAGCCTCCTGAGCCACTGGGACCTTATTATTTTTTAAATTTGAGACAGGGTCTTTCTCAGTTGCTGAGGGTCTCTCTAAGTTGGTGAGGTTGGCCTCAAACTTACAACCCTCCTGCCTTAGCCTCCCGAGTTGCTGGGATTACAGGCAAGCACCACCGTGCCTGCCTTGTAGGAGAGATTTGAAAAACAGCAAAAAAGAAAACCAATCAACATTTGGAGGTCCTGGGGTCCATGACGTAATTGAGCTGGGGACTCAGAGTAAACAGAGATTCATAACCTCCATGAAATGTGAATTTCAGGTAGACAACAAATGAATTTTTTTTTGCAAGAAAAAAAATGTTCCATGTGACTTTCAGAATAACTTCAGAATAATTTCAGCTAAAAAATTGCTTGTCTCTGCAATTCCAGTTTATCTGGGGCAGCCTGTATTTGTCTGGCAGTCCTAACGAGGGAGTTTGGGCATGGATGGGGCTCTGGAAATCTGGATGATGAGCAAACCCAGGAACTGTGACAGCAGAGTGCCCATCATTCTGCCTCTTGCCACTTGCTGAGAGCACCTACGTCACTCATACTGGACCCTCATGACTGGCTTTGGTCTCCTGCTCTCTGCCTGCTTCCGGCCCTTTAATTGGATGAAGTGTGTGCAGCCGAGCGCCCGGAGAGGGGATGGTGGGGCTGCTGGGCGAGGAGGGAAATTAACCTCAGACCCAGGGAGTCGCGTTGGCTGATGATTTATTGATTGCCTTGAAATAATTGTGATCGAATAAAAGCCAGCCAGGAGGCAGATTATGGCTATTCATGGGATTCACGATTCACCATTTCCTTTTTTCTTTTTCCTTGTGGTCTTTGGCTGTCATTAGATTGTTCTGTGAGAGCATCACCCACTCTTTCCTAGACTGACGGGCAAGTGGAGCTTACTTTGTGGGGAAGGCCAAGAATAGCAGAGTGGCCTTTGTCACCCATTGTCACCAGAACAACAAAGACCTCGGAACCTAGAGCCAAGTCTGTAGTCCAGGGATCTGAGCCTGACTGGGCTTTTCTCTGCTCTCAGTTTGCTCAGCTGGAGGATGGGCTTCCCTCCCACTGCCCAGCAGGATGCTGTGACTATAGAATCAACACAGTGCAGAACTGTGGGCTCCAGGCCAGGGTCTGCCCACTCATACCCATTCACAGTTGGGTGTCCTTGGACACATCCAGGAGGCCTCTTAAATCAAGAAAGATCTGCCTTCAGGGGACAGGGGAGGCCCTATGGAGTAAATGACCTCAGCAGCTCTTCTCATCTGATCCTAGAGGTCACCTTCAACAAGGTGTGAACAACCAGCTTTATGGAGGTGCACTTTACATGTGCAGTTTCCCATGTGTCACCATAATCCTCACGAGTCCTCTTAGGTCCTTCCTGGCCCATCTCCCAGCACTGTATAGTGGACCATCCTTTGTTCGCGCACCCCTTTCAGGGGTACTGGGCTTCCTTGTTTTTTCCTCCTGGTGCTGCTGAGGATGGAACCCAGGGCCTTGTGCATGCTGGGCAAGCCCTTTACCACTGAGCACAGCCTGGCCCCAGGTACTACCTTTCTGAAAGGCAGAAGTTAAAGGAAATGGAAAGTTGGAACTGAGATTGCCACCCTCGACCTCCTCATTCAGTAGAGGGAAAACAGTCCTGAGAGAGAAACTGGCTTCTCAGAGTATGGAGGATAAATTGGGCACAGGGGACCAAGCCCCAGGGCCTGATAATTTCTGCGACCCTTCCACAGGCCTCTCTGGTACAGGTCCATGAAACTTTGTGCAATTTACGTACCTCAATGCCCTTCTAAAAACATTATCTTATCAACTGGGAGAAAAAAACACCAGTGAACTCAAAAGCCATGTCTTAGGATCATGTACTAGTGGAACACGGTGTGCCAGCCTTACTCATTTGAAAAGCAAACAGGTTAATAGGCTCAGTGGATAGAAGGAGTCTAGACAGGGGTCTGGAGAGTTGTTCTACTGCACTTTTTTTTTTGGCTGTGTGACCCTGGATCGGTTATTGTTATATTTTATTAGAAATATTTTACCCTTGGGTAGTTACAGACCCCTGCTTCCCTCTCTGGGCTCTCTCTACAGACATCTGTCTGGACATGTTTTCCATTGTGACTTGAGTTGGTTCAAGTTGGATGCCTGGTTGTTTCCTCTGGTCCAGGGCACTTCAGGCCATTTATAGGATTTTCATGTTCAAGACAGGCTCACTGGAAAGGCTGCTCTGTATTCCTTGGCACTGTAGCTTTAGAGGTGGCCTTGTCTCCCAGAGCCCTCCAGAAGGGAAGCCCATATATGCACAGATGTCAGACTACCCTGACACCCCTCCAGATTTAGGGCCTGTCTGCTCTGCCGTTGGTGCTGCAGGAGCAGGCACACAGGCAGAAACCCATCTGTGTGTGTTGTCCTGGTGTACTCAGCTCCCCAAGGGCAGGCCTGGCCCATTTATGTATTTCTGGAGCCTCAACAGCACTTGGCACCATGGCATACACCAGTAGGCACTAGGTGGTTAATTAAGTTGGGCCGAGTCTTCAAAGGCAATATGAAGTAGATTGTCAGAATAAAAAGCTTTTGTGCATCAAAAGGCATTATTAAGAAAGGAAAAAAAAAAAAAAAAAAAAAAAAAAAACCAGGATGGGAGAAAATGTACATACAGCAAGTATCTGAAAACTTCTAATATCCAGAATATATTAAAAATGCATGAAACTCAACATCAAAAAGATAATGAACCCAATTTTAAAAATAGGCAAAGGATTTGAGTAGGTCTTTGTCCAAGGAAGGTATACAAATGGCCAGTGGGTGCATGAAAAGATGCTTGGCATCCTTTTTAATGGGGAAATGCAAATGAAAGCCACAAGGTACCACTCCATACCTACTAGGACAGCTTTGGTTTTAAAAAGTGGAAAGTAACAAGCTTTGGAGACGACGTGGAGAAACTGGAATCTTTGTGCATTGCTGGTGGGGGTGCAAAATGGCACAGCCACTATGGAAAGCAGTTTAGCAGTTCCTCAATAAATTAAAAATGGAGTTTCCATGTGACCTAGAAATGCTACTTTTAGGTAGAGTCCCAAGAAAATTCATGTCCAGAAAAATTTGAATGTTCACAGCAGCATTATTTATAATAGCTAAAAAGTATAAATCCAAATGTCCATCAACTGATGATAGACAAAAAATGGTGTCTTTATTTGATAGAATAATAGCTTTTAAAAGGAATGAAGTACACATACATGCTATAATGTGTGTCAATCTTGAAAATAAGTAAAGGAAGCAAGGGCCATGTATTGTATGAGTCTGGCAACATGAAATGCCCAGAATAGCAAATCCATAGAGACAGGGAGCAGACTGGTAGTTGCTAGGGGCTGGGGAGGGGACATGGGAGTGGCTGTTAATGGGTGCAGGGTTCACTTTGGGTTGACCAAGTTTTTTGGAACGAGATCACAGTGATGGAGCCAGTTTAAGCTTTATCTTGAAAATTAAAAGGGAAAACATGAAGTGGCCCTAAGGAGGGTGATGTCTGTGGCCCCAGGCACATGGTGCCCCGATAGGCTGCTACTGTGCACTCCAGCACCATGCAACACCCTGACTCCAGCCCTTCCAGTGTTCATCCCTTCCTCCACTGGAGAGAGGACTGGGCAGAGCTACCTGCCTGGGCAGGACAAAGGGCTGTTTAGTTTCTAGAACACAACAGCTGAGCTAACAGCTGACTGAGGGCAGACCCAGGAACTCCCCACCCCCACCTTACTCTCCTTCCCGTAAATGTGGGCCTGCACCCCTCCCCCAGCCCCACTGCCCTGGAACTCCAAGGACAGGCCCAGCACTAGAGCCGCCTCCTGGGAGAGGGAGTTGGTGGCCTTGGGCCAATTCATCGATAGGGCCTTGAGCTAGTCATCACTTGCCCACTGATTGGCTTCTGGGAAAGGCAGGTCTATCTGGGAAGCTGGGCTGGGCAGCAAACAGAGTCCCAGTGGGGCCAGGATGGTGATAGATGGCTCCACTGATCCTGGTGTCTCATGTACCACAGCTCCCCCGGGAGGCCTTGGAGATCCTTCCTAATAGATGTTCCTGGACTTACAATGGGGCTATGTCCTGATAAACTATTGCAAATTGAAAACATTGTTAAGTCAAAAATGCATTTAGTACACCTAAGCTACTGAACAGCCTTGCCCACCCTCTTCAGCCTTAAATGTGCTCTGAACACTTACGTTAGCCTACAGTCAGCAAAATTATCCGAGACACAAAACTATTTTATCATAAGGTGTTGAATAGCTTGTGTAATTTACTGTATCTACAAAAGGCTGTCACACAGCATACTATAGGGTACCACTTGTTTCTCCTGGTGATTGCAGAGCTGACTAGGAGCTATGGCTCACTGCCACTGCTCAGCATCATGAGAAAGGATCAGATTACCCATCACTAGCCCAAGAAAAGACCTATCACTTTTGCACCATTATAAAGTTGGAAAATTGTTAGGTCAAAGTGCCGGAAGCTGGAGACCCTCTTCACATGCACATACACATACATATGGGTTCAGATTCATGCTCTAGAGAGGGACTTGCTCACGTAATTAGAACCCCAGACTGTGTGTTTGCCCTTCTGCATCCTTCCTGTACCTCTCTCCCTTCTCTTCCTTTCCACCCTGTACATTCATCCAGCTGGGGCAGCAAACATCTCTGCCTGGACATTTAGAGAATGCAACCATTGGGGCACATGGAAAGGCAGGGGAGCTCCCTGCTTGCTTCCCTGTCCCGTGAGCTGCTGAATGATAAGGTTCCAGATGTGATCAGTTGGAAGAAGCAAAAGGATTCTGTGGCTAAGGATTATACAAGTTTAGAAACTGGTGCCTTCAAGAGAGCACAGAGTGACGGGGAGGGCCTTCCCATCCATTCTTTTCTTGGGTGGACACTGTGGGAGTCTGGAGGAGGGCAGGAGCAGAACCCAGGGTGCTTCCATTGTTCAGAGGACCTCTGGCACTTCTTCCTTCTCTTGTCTGCTGGGCCTTTTTGGAATTGTAAGTAATGGGAGTATGGAAATCCTGCAAAACACCCTGAGACATAACCAGCTGTCCAGGCAGACATGGGCAGGTGCTCTCGGGTACTTCTCCTTCCTTGGAACTGGGGATTCCAGAACCTGGGAATACAGAGAGGGACTTGTCCCCCACCTTTGCCCTGAATTCTCCCTAACGAACACCTCACATTTTGTTCCTGTTCTTTCTGCCTGTCATGTAGGTTGCAAGATGGGAACAGAAAACCCGCCAGCTGAGCAGGGCCTTCAGATCTCCCTACCTGGCATGCTACTTCCTGGGCAGTGTCATCTTGCTCTTAAATGTCCTGCGCTCACACTGGTAAGCCACCTAGGCTAGCCCGCCTTGTGCAGACGACTGTCACTGTGAAAACACATGACCCCAGAGGGGAAGGACTGTGTCAGAGGGACTGTTAAGATGTGGGGATCACTGTATCTGAACACACAGGGAGCGCAGCTTTCAAAGGCCTCATGGCACAGCACAACCACTGTCAGCAAAGGAGTTCTAGTAACCTCAGAAAGGGGACAATGTGAATTGGACTGTTGCACTGTACAAGGGGTCTGAGGCAAGGAGGAGCAGAGAAGGACATACAAGGTGGTCCCCAGGCTTATACCCTCAGAGTCCCATCTAAGAAGTGCTGGGATAGGGGGCAGATGCCCAGGTTGGGAGCCCCTGGGGGTCAGAGTCTGACCATCTCCCAGGCTTAGGTGTGAGTCCATGTCAGGAATCCACTCAGAGCCAGGTGTTGTGATGGCTGCCTGTAATCCCAGTGACTCAGGAGGCTGATGCAGGAGGATCATAAGTTCGAGGCCAACCTCAAGCAATTTAGCAAGACCCTATCTCAAAATAAAATACAAAGGGCTGGGGATGTGGCTCAGTGGTAGAGCACCCTAGGTTCAATCCCTAGTACCACACACACACAAAAAGAAGCACTTGGTCCATCTGTGGACTTGGGACATGTTACCTTCCTGCCATTAAAGAAAAAGCCCAGAGCAGGTAAACTAAATCTAGATGATGAAGATCAGCCCAGTGGGTCCAGGAGTGAAAACTTCTTCTCAGACACAAGGCTTCTTCTCCATACCCTGAATGTACTTGCCTGGCAGTTACCCTGGGGACACAGGCTGTGCAGGGAAGATAGTGGGACTGAGTCATTGGACATGGGTTGAGCTCAGCATGGCCCTGCCTCTGGGCCTTGGATCCCACTCCTGGGCTCTGTGAGAGCTCAGGGGCTGAATGTGGCCCCTATGGTGCTTTAAAAAAAATGAGAAATGACCTAAGAATCCCCATGTCTGACTCAAAGTAGTTCAGAAGCTCTGGTGATCCTGGCCCCACTTCCAGGGGAAGAGGTCACTGGGAGCTTAGTTACAGCTGCTTAGACAGGCCATGGGCTTTCCCCACACCCCTTGGCCCTGTCTGGCTTTGCAGATACAGGGCACACATATGAAGTAACCTGCTCTGTGCTCCTTGCCTGGCACACAGGAAGCTGGGCAGTGGGCATGGGTGGCAAACCAGGCTCTTCGCACTCACATTCTGTGAGGGTGTAGCCCAGGGTTCCCTCTCTGCTGGCAGGGAACCCTAACTGCAAATCCTCCCTGTCTTCTCATCATTGTGGGCTGCCTTATCCTGTGACTCAGGAGCACAGGAGTTGGGGGGTCTTGCTGGTCAGCACCTATCCCTGTTTTGGCTCCTGGCCTGTGCCTCTTGGCTCTTTGGCCTAGGGCTGTCTCCAGATCAGGCAAATATCTCAAGGGTCTTGGTCCTCAGAGGAAGTGGGTCCCGTGGCACCTGCCCTTGTTTGAGCACAAAGACTAGTCTTTAGGAAATCTCGCTCACCCCATTACATGGCATGGGCTTGGCTGACTGCACTACCTCCAGGCCTACTCAACCTGCATGCTTACCAGCCACCAGGCATGTTCACATTTGTTGTCTGTGGGAGGGAGGAGTCTCATTGTGCAGATGGGGAAGATGAGGCTTGGCAAGAAGCAATGATCTGCCCTGGGTTTCACAGCTCTGAGAAAAGATCTGATCCACTTAGGTCAGAGGAAAGTAGCAGTCCCAACCCTGGTGCTCCTGGGCTGGACTCACAGAGGAGAGGGAGATTGGCCTCTTCCCAGCCCTGCCACCTGGGAGGCTGCCTATGGAGTATCCCTCCTTACAGAGGATGGGACCTTGGACTGCGTCTGTAGGATGGTGGGGACCTGGGTCCTCTAGACCCCAGCAGTTGGTGGGTGGGAGGGGGACTGTCACCACTGTCTACACAGAGCCCCCCAAAGGGGCACTCAGCCTGAGAAGTACAGAGGGCTGAAGGAGCCAGCCCTCTATACTCAGGATCTAGCTTAGGATCAAGCACTCCACAGGATTGGACTGGGCCCCCTGGGCTACATAACCCCACTGTCCATTGGGCTAGACCAGGCAATTGTCCAGAAACACTGGTCAGTGCCACAGATCAGCCACTATCACTAAGCGCCAGATATGAGCAGCCATCCTAGACTTTTCCTGGGGCACTGGATAATAAGCTGTAGTATAATCTGAGTCTGTTCATTAGTTGAAAAGCCCAAGGCTGGCAAATGATGAGCCAGGAGCAAACCCAGCCCTGCCCCCAGGAGGTGCTCCGCATCCTGCTCAACTCTGACTTCATGCCAAGCCCTATCATGATAAGGGAAACTCATTCCAACTGGAAACCATGGAGGCATCCCAAATGGTTTCCCAACATCTCCCTGCTCAGTATGGCAGCATAGCCCTGGATCTGACCTGGAGATCCACACCTCACTCTCCACCCTTCCGCCCCCTCCCTCTCTCTGGATGACACAGCTGTCTCTTGTGACTCCTGGCCTTCATTCCAGGCCTCCACATGGCTGCAAGAGTGACTTCCTTAGGATGAAAATCAAACTGCATCATCCTGGCTGACAACCCCACTGTACTAAGAATAGCCCTCCAATTCCACATCTGGCCTTCCTGTACCACATCAGCACCCTGCCCACCCAAGACGGTCTCCCTTTGCTCACTGCACTGCAACTCCATTCTCACCTCCACCCCATTCCCGTGGCAGGACATCTGCCAGGCTCTATCTCTGTCCCCTCGCACCTTGTCTGGTTTCACATGGGTTAGCTTGTGGCATCTGTAGCACCTGCCAGAGAACTGGTCCCCAACTGCACACTATAAAGTCCCCACCTGAGCCAGGCATGGTGGTACATGCCTGTCATCCCAGTGGCTCTGGAGGCTGAGGCAGGAGGATTGCAAGTTCACAGCCAGCCTCAGCAAAAGCGAGGTGCTAAGCAACTCAGTTGAGACCCTGTCTCTAAATAAAAATACAAAATAGGGCTGGGGATATGGTTCTGTGGTTGAGTGCCTCTGAGTTCAATTCCTGGTACCCCCCAATCCCCCAAAAAAGACCCTACCTGAGCAGAGCTCAGCTCTCTTGGACTCTTGTTCAGCCCCTGCAGGTCCATGACACACACTTATTTCCTTAGTTGATGAACTATAAGCATCAGTCAAACTTGTCTTGTTGGCCAGTTTATCTCCAGGGCCACACCTGGAGGTGATCATTAAGTATTTGAGATTAAAGGCAGAGTGGATGAACCTGCACTGGGAATATGGAAGCCTGGGTTTAAACCTAGCTGATCTCTGACCTCTTAGAGGTTTAACCCTCTCTAAAACCTATAAACTAGTTACCTGATTGCTCTGGTCTGGTGTTCTCTCCCCTGGGTCTCACTCCAACTGTGCCCAGCACTAGGGTTTGCATGGATCCAACTTTCCCTCCCATGGCTCAGGAGCCCTCAGGGAAGAGGCTGCCTGGGGCTCAAGGATGGGAGAGGCCCAGTCTCAGACAGGCCTGAGTCTGTCCTTCCTCCCATGGCCACGGTTGTCTTGAGCTGCCTGGGAAGAGAACACCCTTCCCAACAGAGTCTAGGAACACGTAGCTGATGTCAGTGCGCACCTGGCAGGTGCTTAGCAATTCTGCATCCTGGTCTAATGCTGCCAAGACACGGCATCTGCAACAGCTGCAGACCCCCAGGAACTCCCCCTGGGACCAGCTGGAGTGTCACAGAGGCCCTGGAGTAGGACATGGTTAGAAGTGCAGAGTATAGCAGTTTCACAATAAATGTGGAGTCCCTTCCTGCTGCTGGGACAAGGATGAACAGCTCTTAGATGTCGTAAAGATGCCCTGTGCCTCTCAGCCAAACAGCTATCATGTACTAAAACAGCCATCTGATAAAACAGCGCTAGAGAATGCACAGTGCAAATCTCCTCCCTTTCCAGGGGATTCTGTTACGCATGCTTTTGCTGTCCTTCAGGAGGTGGTCTCTGTTTCAACCTGGGTCGGTGTGTGCAGCCCTGTGTGCTGTCTAGCATGTGGATGGCTTCACATGGCAGAACTTGGTGAAGGCTGTTCCATAGCAACAGATGCAGGTCCTTCTCATTCTTCTCTGCATACAACTCCCAGCAAGATTGTGCCATATTTAACATCACCCAACTCTGCACATGTCACTTGAATTCTTCCCTGCCCTCTTCCACTTTCAGTGCCACGCAGGGGATATGTTCACCCAAGTTCCTCAGTGGTCCCTAACCTGCATGTGACCTTGCCCACATGTGACCTGGTTCAAAGGGACTACCATAAAATGAGGAGAGGCCCACTTCCTTTCCTTGCACCTGCACCCCCAGTAAACTTTGGATGATCCCAGCCTGGACTGGGCAGTGACTGGTGGGCGTGGGGGTGGTCTGAGCCAAGAGTGGGAAGACTTGGTTGGGTAAGTCAGATGGGATCTGTCCCCCTGATGTGCTAGGAAATAGAGAACCATGGAAGGTTTTGGAGCAGGTGACCTAAGTTGGTTTTGGGGACTTACAGGGGCTTCCTTGCCTCCCTGAGTGAACCTCACTTGTCTCACTCTTCAGTTGAGAGTTCCCACTTCTAGAGGAGCCCTTGCTAGGGTGTTGGGCAGGGAAGGCAAACTGCGCCTAAGAACAGGAAGGGGTAGGAGGTGGCTGGCTGCCCTGGGGCCCAGGAATGGCTGTACAGATTGTTCGGAGACTGACCTCCAGACAGAGGCCCTTTGTGTCTGCTCCCTGGGTGAGGGAGTCTTCAGCTCAGGGTTGGCAGGCAAGCTGGACAGGTTTGGGCCATCTGTGCTGCAATTTGCCCTCCTCCTCTAGTGGGGCCCATTGCTCCCTGAAAGCTCTGCTGATGGGAAGACCACAGCAGCCTCCTTCCTCCCTCCCTGGTTCAGGAAGCCAGCTGCTGTAATGGGACAGCTCCAGTCTAGAGAAACTACTTAATGTTTTTGTCCTTTCTTTTCTTGGGCAAACAAGTCTTTTCCGCAGGCATGCAGACACTCAGGCCTTCTGTGAGGGAGTGAGGGAATGAGTAGGTGGGACCCTAGTGGCTCCTTCTCTCTAGTAGTAGCTAAAAAAATTTTGGAAACTACTGCTCAGGACACCGGAAGTGATGGATTATCTGAGTCCTGGACTTCTAAGATCTTGGCATCCTGGGTCCAAAATAGGGGCTGGACTCACAGGCAGAAGAGAAGGATGGAGTTGCTGAGTCAGGTGGAGGGCTGCTGTGCCAGGAAGATCCCTGGGCAGGGCAGAAGTGTGACCTCCAGGTGCCTGACTCCAGCCTCTCTGTCAGGCCTCAGCAAAGGCAGATGGCTTTGAACCATTTGGTTTGGGTTGTGGGAGAGACAGAGTACAACCAACCACTGGCAGCTTGCTTTTAATTTTTTAAGGGTATAATTCAGTGACATTAAATATATTCACAATGTTGTAAACAATACCATCCCTGTTCTGCTTTCTGTTCTGAGTTGTACTAGCCAGGTGGAAGCAGGCAGCTTGTTTTGCTAATGTCCCCAAGGTGCATCCATGTTGTATAGCGTGTGTCAGAATTTCCTTCCTTTTTAAGTCTGAACAATATTCCGTGTAATGATAGATCACATTTTGTGTATCTGTTCACCTGCGGGTGGACACTTGGGTCACTTCTACCTTTGAGCTATTGTTTGACACTCTGTTTTCAGTTCTTCTGGGTCTATTCCTAGGAGTGGAATTGCTGGGTCATATGGTGAAATTATGTTTAATTTTTCTGAGGACCTGCTAGTTTTCCACAGTGGCTGCACCATTGTATTTTCCAACCACAATTCATGAGCATTCCAATTTCATGACACTCTTGCCAACACTGTTATTCTGGGTGTGAGGTGGCATCTCACCATGGTTTGTGCATTTCTTGAATCATTCTGAGTGTTCCTGGTTTAGATGCCACACTTGGCTGAGTCAGAGCCAGCGTGAGGAAGAGAGAGGTGCCTGGGTCAGCCTCAGCTCTGCCCTTGATGAGCTACTTGACCCCAAGGTCATGATACCTCTCTGAGCCTTCGTTTACTTATCTGTGAAATGGAATTGTAGTTGATTCCAGGAAGGATCCAGATGGGAAAGAAGGAGCCCATGTGAACCAGGAGAAGGTGTATTACCCCCTCCCTCACTTTGTAAGGGTGTGACACATGCACATGCACACATATGGGACCCAGGGCTGTCCCACCTTATAGGTGCTGGGGAAGTGGGCTTGGAGCTGAGCTAGAGCTGAACCCAGTTAAGCTGATGAGGACAGCTGGGGAGGGAGGTGGTAAGTTCATTATGGACTTACGGACCAGAGAGCACATGGTAGAGATTTGTGGAGTGGCTTTCATGGAGGGGGTCAGCTGATGGTGCAGTGAGCTGGGTGCAGTGGTGCACCCCTGTAGTCCCAGCTGCTCAGAGGCTGATGCAGGATTGCTGGGCAACATAGTGAGATCCTGTTTCAAAAACAAACAAACAAACAACAACAACAAAGATGATGCTGTGACCTCCATCTGAGCAGGTCCCCATGGAAGAATGGGTGGAGGGGGACTGCTGTGCCTGAATGTGGCACTTTCTTCCCAGCATGGGATGCTAGCAGAGAGCTGGAAGGCCCCCTCATTCCTGGTTCCTTGACTGGGATCCTTCCTTCCTTCCTTCTCCAGGACCCAGCCAGCACTGTGTGCCTTGGAGAGGTAGAGACTCACGTCAGCCCAACTCGGACGTGCAAGTTCCGCAGAGACTTGTCTGGCTTTTTTCTCAGGCCTGGGCTTCTGGGAAGGAGGCATTCAACATCCAGTTTCTTGCAGACCACAGCCCCCTTTTCTCCAGACCTCTTCATGTCAGTGTCAGCTGGACCTGGGGTCACCCAACTGTCAAGTCCATAACTGTTCTTCTTTGGTCAGGCTGGCCCAGGAAATTTTGAGGAAGTAAGAAAACATGTTCATGAGCAGCCACAGACTGGTTTTCTCTTCTGACTTTTTGAGTCAAAAGACAGCAGAAGCACTGGCTCTTGCTCCCTCCACTGTTTCCCTCCAGGCATTTACTGTAGGCCTCCATCTTCACAGAAGACCCTCCGCTTCTGCTGGACCCAGTATCCACCTGTCCTTCTTGCCCTGCTTGCTCCTCTCCCATGGCCCCTGCGTTGTTAATTGACAGGCAACTCTTTCCTCCCCACACTGGCTAGTGTGTGGCACATGGGCTCAGATGGGGCTTTGGGGAGGGGCTGGTGAGAGGCCCTGCTCAAAACCAGCTCCTGCCTAGAGCGCCTCCCCCCCCCCCCCCAGCCCCCAGCACCCCTCCCCATGCCTCACTTCCATCCATACCTACAGATATGTGCTCTGGCGTATGTTAAAATACACATGACAATTCACCATTTTAAGGTACATAGTTCAGTGACATTTACTTGTTCCCAGCATTTTGCAACCACCTCTTTTGTCCAGTTCTGGAATGAAAGTTCTGTTCTCATGAAGCAGGTACCCCCTCCTCCTCCCAGCCTCTAGCCCCCAGCCCCCTGCCAATACTCATCTTTCTCCTGTCCCCATGGATTTGCCTTTTCTGCACTGTGTGCCTAGCAGTTTGAGCAGTGGGCAGAAAACACACATGCACTTGAACTGAATCCAGGTCGCAGCCGGGGGTGTCCGAGAGGGCACTCTGCAGTCAGCTCGCTTGCCTGCCTAGTGTGGGGCCAGGACCCTGCAGTTGCTGCAGGTCCCAGGGGACCACGTCATCAGCTGGCCTGCACCAGCTGGTGGCCTGGAGAGGGCTGGGGCAGGATGAGCTGGCTTGTTATCTGGAGGGTAATGGTGCTAAGTCCAGACCCAAGTGGGCAATTAGTGCAGGCCTGTTTGCTCTGGCTGTGGAGCGTGATCAGGAGGGAGGCCTGATGGGCTCAGGGGCATCTATTGAAACCCCTTCCCTATGGACTCTCCCCTGCGTAGCCGGCCTCAACCAGACCTGGGTAGCCTGGAGCCACTGTCTTCTACTGAGGCTACAGGGCTGTCCTGATAAAGACCTGTGGTGACCAGTGCAGTGTGGACAGCCAGGCAGGCCCGGTTGGCTTTGCAGAGCTGAGACTGCAGCCTCTCCTCCTTCCTGGCTCTCTTGACTGACAGACAGTGGCCTTGGGAGGAGATGTGGCCCATGTTGTTAAGGCATCAGGAAACCTCTGGGGTCTTCTGTCAGTCACCAGTGGACTTCCTTGCATACAGCTGGAGAACCAATCAAAAAGGGGATCTGGGTTAGACTTCCTGGATCTCAGGGAATGAAGGTGGACAGGGTATGCATTTCAGCCACGACAAGGTCAGGTGGGAGCCCAGGTCTCAGGGAAAGCCAGCCTTCTGCAACTAGAATGGGGGGAAGAAGAGCCCACACACACCACTGGGGACTGCCCTCTCACCCCTAGGCAGCTGGTGCTCTGCACTATTCACAGCTCTTGAGGAGGCGGGAGATGCTGTTTACCTGGGCCCCTGCCCTCCAGCCTCTGACCCATCTGTTTCCTTTTTTGTAACATGAGATAGTTGGGTGGGCGGCTGGTGGGTTTTGGAAACACTTTGAAAAGCTGCCCTGTTAATCAGAATGTTTAGAATTAGTGAAGCATGTTAGCCTTAAATTCAAGCCCCTGAATGGTTTGGGGGGACTACATGTTTAAATTCATTTTTGTTTTCGTACATGTTTATTTTAGTACTCGTTAGGAAAATAAGTCCATTAGATGGATACTCTTGCTTAGTCTAAGTTGAAGGGTGAAGAGCAAGTTTATCTAGCCCTGAGATGAAGGAGAATGTGAAGTACGTGCCAGTTTAGACTGCTCAGTAACGTGAACATGGAGACCCACTTAACAACTGGGGTCAGGAAGTGTTTCTTGTCAGTTTCAGATGGGAACAGGGGACAGGTCTGCCTGTGCACACTGTGTAGCCAGGTGCCTGTGACCTGGTATGATCCTTGGGCTCCTGATACCTCTCTCCCACCTACACCCCATGTTTCCGGGATTTCAGGGCAGCAGAATACAGGCAGCCTCAAGTCACATTGGTGACCAAAAGCTCAATCCAAGTTTTAAAAATAGAACCCAAGGCACATGAACAAATCTCTGTTCACCCCCATCCCTGTGCAGAATATTTCCAAAGGAAATTGCTCCTATTACCTCATTCTGCCACAGAGTACGTGGCCACAGAGCTACTTGTCCCTCTGTTAATTCTACGGGTGGAATGGACTGTGCTTTCCTGGCTTACTGGAGGAGCTGGAACACTGGTGGTCTAATTGGGCATCGATTCCAGTAAACCTGCCATTTGTGTTGCGGTGTGTACAAGGCTGGCTAGACCAAGATTAGACCACCAAGGGGAGCCCCTGCCTGTTTTCTCTGAGGACTCTTGGAGCAGTGATCTGCAGGGCACTTGTGGGTGAATCTCTGGCCTCACCCCAACATTTGTAGGGAACTGATCTTCCTTCTGGCAGCCCCAGGCTGGAGCCACAGGCCTGGGAGCCATCAGCCAGCCCAGGACAGGACTGGGTCAGCCCCATCACTGCCTATTCACTGACCCTTGTCCAGAATCACCATCAGCTTCCATCCAGGAAACAGCTTCCATCCTTAAGCTCAGCCAGGATATGCACTACAGCTGCCACTCAAAGCCAGAAGGTTCCCCTTCATCTGCTGCCTGTTTGCCTGATGCAGATGAATTCTGGCAGAGGAACCTTCAAGATGACCCATGCAGAGTGTGAAACAGGCCCAACAGTTAGTAGCCTGGTTCTCTGTCCCTGGGACAGGAAGGAGTCAGTCATATTAAGGTCCCCCTCCAGAGTGCCCTTCCGGCCTCCTGGCTGCCCCAACTCTGCCCACTATTGCATCATCCGACTGGTCTCTCTGTTCTGCTCTTCCCACACATGTGCAGAATCCGTTCCAACCTCCACCAGGCCCCTTCACACCTCTCTCTGAGTCCCACCCTCTGCCCGAGCCTCAAGGCATCCAGCCTGGCCAGTCCTCTTTCTGTCCATTCTTCCTTTATACCTCAGCTGCAGAATCTCTTCCTTACTCCACCTCCACACCACTGCCCCTGGCTGATGTGGCCCTCTGGCAACGTGTGCTTCTCAGCATTTGTCACAGTGTCCCCTCGCAGTCATGCAACAGCAACTTTACACAAGGGAGCAGGGGAGGGGTCACCATCAGGTCTCAGAGGAGCAGGCTGAGGCTATCTGAAGCCCCATTCCCCTCTTCTTTCAGGAGCCAACAGCTCTTGTGCTGCCATTGGTGACCCCCAAGGACTCAAGGCAAGCAGCCTAGGGCTCATCAGAGAGAGCCCCACAATCCTTGTTGCCCTTAGGTTCAGGCAAATGGAGCCTGAGGCTGGGTGGTTAGAGTCACCCCAGGCCCTGAGCATCACACATACTCCCTCCACCATACTTTTTTTTCCATGGGTGCCTGCAGGAGACCCAGCCCAAGCAGGCTGTCTTGCTGGTGCCTGGTCTTCTCCATGCCCTTCCACTCCACTGTCTGCTTAGAGAAAGTGGGGAAGAGGCCAAGGCTGGGGGGGCGGGGGGACAAAACTTGATGCCCTCAGAAGCTAAGTCTGCAGGGCTAAGAGTTTTCCTGGGTCACAGGGCTGCCCAGAGGGTGGGGGCATGGGTGTGGCTGCCTCTCACAACATAGGGTGTGGGTGATGCTTCCTGGCAGCCTGCACCAATTCCAGTAGCTCAGTCTGAAGCTGCAGGGTGCAGGGTGACCATGAGCCTGGGCAGCAGGAGGGGTGAGGGAGGGCAGTAGTGGGTGGAGAACTGGGCAGGGGGCAGTATGACCAGAGGCTGAGTTTGCCCTGACACACATGTGCTGCTGCTCACAGGTCACCTGCAGGCCTCTGCTATGGTGTTTGTTGACAGGCCTTTCTTCTCTGGCCCGTGTTGGGTGCCAAGAAGATACAGGGAAGGAGAAGGGCCTCTTTCCCAAGAAAGTCTAGCTGAGGGAAGAATTCCAGGGAGTCAGCATGCAGTGCAGCCTAAGTATAATGTCACAGCAAACTGCTGTCACTGCTGGAGTGAGTGACAGCAAATGCGTTCTGCTGAAAGAACCTGGCAAGCAAAGACACTCAGTGATGCATGGACGAGAGTGCACAGAGGACTGGATGGATGCTTGGGTGTAGAAGAGGTGGATGGGTAGATGGGTGAGTGCGCTGATGGGTAAGTATGTGGATGGATGGATGACGGATGGGTGGATGGAAGGGTGGATGGATGGACGGGTGAATGGATATGTGGTGAGGTGGATGGGTGAATATTGAATGGTTAGGTGGGTGGATGGTTGGATGGATGGATGGATTAATGATGGGGTAGGGATGGTGAACTGCTCTTGCTGGGAGGGACCTGGCACAGAGTGAGTAGAAGTTGCTCCGGGTGAGTAGCAGGTCTTCATGCCTTCTGAATGTCACGATCATGGGGAAAATGGGCAATGCCTATTTGGTTCCCATGTGTGCCTGCCCACACACACATCCTTTCCTTTGGGTGTGTCCCTGGTCTAATGTCTAGCGCCTCTGTCTCACTGGGGCCCATACTCCTTACCTTTCCCTGTTCCCCACCTGCTCCAGGTCTTCCAGTCTGGGAGAGGAGAGGCCCACTGAAGAACCCACACCTCAAACCCACTGACATGCCAGCATAGTCCCCCACTTCTGGTCAGCCCACTGCCTTTGTGTAGGGCTTTCAGTAGCTTGACCTCAAAGGGAGGTCCACAGGGAGATTTGGGGGATGGAAGAGGACACATAGAGGCCTTTGAAGTGCCTTAAAATTCAAGTTAGCTGCCTACCTGTGGCCAGGCCTATGCAGGGGCCAGGGAGTCAAGTGGGCATTGCAGAGCTCACGCCAGGCTCGGTTCACAGGTCTGCTAGGAGAATGATGCCCACAACCACATGTGGCATATGCCAAAGCAGGGCAGTCAGGTGCTGGGAATGCTGTACCATCTGTTCTGCACACACACCCTTTCTTTTCTGAGTTTCACCTTCCTCCAGAGTATAAGCTGCTCAGCAGACAGGATCAGAGATTGCAAACCAGTGGCCCCAGGGTTGAACCAGCCTGCCTGCACGCACAGAGTCCCAGATGGTTTTCATGAATGACCTATTTCTAAAATGTGGGCTATTTCATATGCAAGTCAGGATTTCTGCTTCTTTAGAAAAATCAAAATCTCTAGCAGCCTGGGCCCCCCTGTTCCTGTCTCCTCCCTGTAGCAGTTAGGACAAGACAGTACTTTCCAAGGGCCTGGAACCCACCTGCAGCAGGCAGTGAGTGTGTGACCTCTGGGCTGACTACCCTTTGAGAGTCCGTAAAGGAGGATCAAGAAGGGTAGGGCACCTGTCCTAATTCTGTGACATCTCTGTCCCCTGTCCTGCAGCTTCACACAGGCCATGCTGAGCCAACCCAAGATGGAAGGTCTGGATAACCCCACCGCCTTTTGCTTGGGCCTGATGCTTCTGGGTGTGGGCACCTTGTTTGTGCTTTCCAGCTTCTTTGCACTAGGGTTCACTGGAACCTTCCTAGGTAAGACACAGGGCTGGAGTGAACTTGAGCAGGTACAGTGGGGTCCAAGGATGAGTGGGGCCCTGTGGCTGCTGCCTGCCATCTGTGTCATTCTCCGGGGAGCACTGGGGATCCAGCTGACTCCCAGCTCCATCACTATCTCTGAGTTGGGTCTGTCCATGGTTAAAATGGGAGGCTGGGCTCTACTATCTCACCTGACTCCTGGGCAGTGACCTTGTGCCTCCTGGGGGTGAAGATGGTTCCTCTCACTGCTGCCCTGACGAGGGCCCACATTCACCTCACAGCAGGCTCCCAGAGGTCCTGTTTGCGGAAAGAAGCTGTGGTAAGTCACCCAGGTGCACAGTACAATACCCTCCTCCTTTGCAATCATGCCTGGCCAGCCCTCAGGAGCTCCCAGAATGCTTGGCTGCCAGGCCAGATGGGTTCATGGTTTGTTGTGTTTGGGCCACCAGTAGGGCTGGTCTAGGGTGGGGTGCAGGGTGGAGGGACATTGTCCCTTCTCCATTCTCTACTGTCTATGGTTCTCGTACTTTGGGAATGGAAGCCCAATACTAGCCTGACCAGATCCTCACTCCCCACTGTGATAGCAGCAGCTTCCAGCTCCCTGGAAACCTGGGAGATGGAAGGAAAACCGGCGGGAGGAGGCTGGGAACAGGGGCAGAGAGAAGGTGGCAGTTCCTCATCCACAAAGGGAGCCCCTCCAGCACTCAGGCTCTACCTGGCTGTTAGCCCTGCCTGCAGTTGCTGGGAAGCTCAGTTCTTCCTCCCTTTCCAGCCTCTGACCAGATGCAGAGACTTGGCAGGACTCCAGGCCTCGGCTTTCTCCAGGGCCCGGTGGCAGTCTCTGGGGTCCTGCCAGCTTGCCCTGCATCCCTGTGCAGCGCGTCGCATCTACCCTGGCCTGGTGTCCCAGGAGCCAGCTCAACACTCTGTGCATGTGTGTGTGTGTTCAGGACTAGCTGGGCCCAAAGGGATCAAGTGGCATTGAGTCCTGCATTCCTGGTTGCCTGGCAAGTCCTGGCAGGGCCTTGCCGGGACAACTGTAGCGGGGGCCATTGCCCGTGGTTCTGTGCTTCACGCCCAGGCAGGGGCTGCAGGGAGCTGTCCTGGAAGAGAGCAGAGGTGGGAACCCTGGGAGAGGGGAGCTGAGTACCTGGGTCTGCAGGTGCAGGCAGGAGAAGACAAGGTCTTAGAACAGAGGAATGGGAGGCTGACAGGCCGCGGGACACTGGCTGCACAGGGGCACAGTCAGGGCAAGGGCTGGAGGTTAGGCCGAGGCCACGGTCATGCATGGGGCTAAGCCAGGCTTTGTTCTGAAGGATCTGGGAGCAGGGAAGGGGTCCCATATGGAAGAGCAGGGACTGATGAGAC
This sequence comes from Sciurus carolinensis, assembly GCF_902686445.1. Lineage (NCBI taxonomy): Eukaryota > Metazoa > Chordata > Mammalia > Rodentia > Sciuridae > Sciurus > Sciurus carolinensis. The sequence continues at coordinate 40,648,620 of NC_062215.1, read as the reverse complement.
CCAAGACCAGAGGGTCAGGAAGTGGTCCTCCTGGCAGTGCTGGGGGCAAGAAGCAGTGGGAGGGCTCCATCAGGCCCCTGGGGGTAGGGAGGGGCTGGGGTTGCTGGAGGAGAGGGTGCAGTGCTGTTCAGAAAATTCTCTGGACGGCCAGAGGAGAGCACCCTGCGATGGTTGGGGCTGAGGTGGACGTGAACATGGATGGCTGCAGACGGAAGGGCTGGTGGAGCTCCTGGGGAGGAGGAAGGACACGCTGAGGTTGCTGTGGGTGGACAGTTAGAAGAGCAAGGCAGGGTGCTGGGTGACTGCAGCTTTGGGACGGACCTCCCCAGAAGATGTGGCCTAGAAATGCTAGAGGGACCCAACAGACTTTGGATGTAGGCCATGGCAGTCACTTCCCCCAGGAAGCAGCCTGAAGCGCGTTTCTTTGCCACCCGCCTCCAGGCCCCACTGCCCCACTTGCCAGTTCCTGGGAAGAAAGAGGCTCCCAGCAGTTCTCTGGTGGCTCCTCAGGACCCCTGCACTCTTTGTCCCCAACAATGGGCGACGCAATGCCTACTGGGCCCCTCCTGCCAGTGGCTTCTCATTGTCAGGCTGTTGCCCTACTTTCTGGCCGAGATGAAGCTCTGTCTTCCCCTAGACTGACAGGAAACAAAGGCAGGAGGCCTGGGAGGGCGCGGCAGCATCCTTCATTGAATGGCTGTGCTGAGCCTGTATGACTTGCTGCATGGGGGCTCGGGCCAGATCCTTTTATCTGTGATCCCTTGGTCTCTTCTTCTTGCCCAGAGCAGCCCTGCAAGCAGCCCGAGGTGGCCTCGGTCTTGCCCTGAGGGGGAGCTGTTGGCCGGGGTGAGGAGCAGGGAGGAGATGGGGTGGAAGTTATGAACTGCAGGTAGGCCTGCTTCAGCAGGTAGGTTAGGATGGGATGGGACTCCAAAGGAGGTGACGTGAGTAAAAGAAACACCCAAGGAGGAGAGACTGTCAGTACAAAGAGCAGGGAAAGGCATGTTCCCAAGAGGGAACAGCATGTGCAAAGTCACAGAGGCAGGAAGAGGGAGAAGACACCAGTATGGGGGATCTTGGAAATAGAGAAGAGGGGTGAGCAGGTGCTGATTTGGGGGTGGGACTCAGCACCCCAGTCCCTCCAGATTCACACCCTCCAAGGCATCTGGGGCTTGTTGGGGGGTGGGGCTGAACTGTATGCTGTTTGAACCTGTCCCCCTGCTGGCAGGGCCCTGTCTCATCTGTAGGACCTACCAAAGCCTACTCTGGGTGCCTCCCTTAGGAATGGTAAGGCCAGGGAAGCAAATGGTCCAGTGACCTTCCCACCCTCCCTACCTCATCTACAGGTGATTACTTCGGGATCCTCAAGGAGGCACGAGTGACCACATTCCCCTTCAACATCATGGACAACCCCATGTACTGGGGAAGCACGGCCAACTACCTGGGCTGGGCCATCCTGTGAGTACCAGCCTGCCCTGCCCCCACCCTGCTGGGCCCCTGGAGAGGGAAGTCATCCATGGAAGCCAAGGGCATTGGGGTTCTAATTTCTCAGGAGTTTCTTATCTGTGACAACAGAAACAACCTCCCAGAACAGGGTTTGGTGAGCTTCCTATTAAAGGGTCAGAGAAATTAGGCTTGAGGGCCACAGGCAGGGCACAGCCACTCAGCCAGCCTCTAGCACTGGGAACCGGACAGTGTGGTGTGGGCCGGGCAACTTCATTTATGGACACTGAAATTAGAATTTCATATCATTTTCATGTGTCATGAAATATTCTTTGGATTCTTTTAACCATTTAAAAATGTAAAAAGCAGTCTCCATCTTAGGTATCGTGTTTGCTGAGCCCTGAATTAGCACATTAGGACTGAGAAATCCTCAAGCAATCTGCTGGTCCCACACACCAGAAGGGCCACGTGAGCTGCTCAGGGGCACAGTGCCAGCGTAGCTGACCGAAACCCCTGTGTTCTCCAGGGCGCTCCTGACAGGGGGGCTGGTCCGAACCTGTGCAGTCAGATGCCCTCCTCCCACAGAGAGCCACCCTGTGCCAATGGAGGCTGGGCCCCAGGACTGCTGTCTGCCATAGTCAGGTATGGGCACTAACAAGGCTGTGGGGACACGTCCTCAGGAATCAGAGACCCTGAAGTGAAGAAGGCTGTACTGTGGGCCCTTGGCTCTGCACTGCCAACGGTGCCCTCCCCACTCCTGCCTGGCAGCTCATATCAGTCCATTTTCTTCCAAAGGAGAGTTTTTTTTTTTATAGGAAGTATTTTGCTACTTTGATTTAGCATTTGAATATTACTTGTCTAGAATGTTGCAGGTGTTCTCAGAAACTAGAAGGGCCCTAGGACCCCAAAGGATTAGATCTTAAATAGTGAGATGTCAGGAGCAAGATTGTTCCCTCCTGGTCCCCACCCCAAGTGCTGCCAGTAGACTTACCCCTGGATCACAGCTGCTAGAGTTTGAGTGATGAGGAGCTAGAAGGGGCTTTCGGGTCTGGGTGGGACCCATCCCACCTGCCACCCCACATCCAGATCACATGGTCCCCAGCCCTATAAGCTCACCTGAGGACCGTCCTTCCACCTGCCTTCAGCACAGCCCCTCTCGCCAAGATGTGCCTGCCCGCAGACTTGCGCATACTCCTAATTCCCTGACACACCAAGCTCCGCCTCCTCTGCCAGCACTCGCGTGTTTCCTCCTACCTGGAACTCTTCCACTTCACCCCTAGTTGGTCCTTCCAAATCCACCTTGAGGTGCTCCTTCTTCTAGGAAAACCTTCCTGGCCACTTGGGGTCCCCTCTGTTCTCCAATACCCCCCCATCGCTTGCTGGAATTAGCAATTAGTGGCCCTTCTCTCCAAGGGAAGAGCACATACACATGTCTCCAGCTGTGTCTGGTGCCAAGGACTGAAAGCCACCCTGGAACACGTGGCACCTGAGAGCTGCCTCCAAGGACATTAGCCATACAGTGTTGAGGAGAGGCCCAGCTGTGCTGGAGGATGGAGCCCATGGTCTGAGGACTCATTAGAGACAAGCCATTACCCAGCTGCCTGATGCTGACCCAGCAGGGCCACTTCCAGGACGCCCACAGCCCATCTGTCTCCTGCCCACCAGGGCCCCAGTGACTGAGCACCCAGGCGTGGCACCTGGAAGGCCAGGCTGAGGGATTCCTGAGGGCCAGGAGACTGGACATGGTGCAGGACCCTGATCTCTCCAGGCCTCCATCTCACCAACTCTCCTGCAGGGACTGGGTTCCTCTGGGTTCAGTGTGTCTTTGTCTGCAGAGCAGGACAGTCAGCGCCAGGTTGGAGTGTTAGAGGGTCAAGCTGGACCTAGGGTGACAGCAGATGGGAAGGTTTCATGTGGATGAGAAGAAAAAGGAATTTAAGAGTGTGTACCTTTCCCCCTCTGGGCAAACAGGACTGTCCCACCCCCCAAATCCCACCCCAACCTTCCCCACTTCACCCACATACCTGGGGCCATAATATCTCTGCCCCTGAGGGCAGTGGTGGCATGTTTGGTGGTGCTGGCTGGGATCTGAGAAGGGTGGGGAGCATCCTGCTTGCTCCGTAGGTGTGAGGTACAAAGCCAAGGTGGCCCACCAGCTTCTGTGCTGGGAGAACTGGCTGCCTGGAGGTCTTCTCCCCAGGGTTTTGACTTGAGGCTGGGAAAGGCTTTTAAAGGGCCTTCCAAAAGTCCCTGGCTGGAGCCACTCCAGTGACTTCTTTAGGTACTAGGGGTTCTGAAATCATAGGTTTTGAAATCATGGAAGAAAGTAAAGGTCAGTCAGTCCAGCCCTCTCCCATGACAGGCAGGGAAACTGAGGCTGGGGTTAGGCTCGTCCCAGGCTGCACAGCAAGTCTGGGATAGAGATGGGCTTGATTCCAGGGTCCCTTGGCTCCTAGGCATAGCCTCTCAACTTTGTTTTGCTTGCTTTTTGCGTGGATGATGTTTTTAGCAATAGGAAATGAACTGTGAGGAACTGTGGACCCTCCTGTGGTGGCCAAGTGCTTGCAGTCAGCTCAGTGGGCAGGGGGAGAACTTTCCTATAGGGGTGAGCTCAAAACAGGTGACTCATGTGAATGAGCCTGTTCACCAGTAGGTGTCCAAAGGTGAGGAGACATGGCCAAGGTAGGTCTACCTGGGGTCCTATCTGCCAGCTGGACCCTCCCTCCAGAGTCTTTCATAGCCTGTAGAACCCTGTGAGGCTGGGACCATGGCCAGGGACCAGGTTTCTCCCTGAGCCTAGCAGGAGACAAACTGTCTCTTTAGCCAGGAGGAAGAGGTGACCCTCACAAAGCTCCCTGTGACCTTCTCACAGTTCATTCCTCTCACGGTGCAAGAAATAGGCAGAAAAGCCACATCTGCCAGGATGCGGAGCGCTAAACCCAGCCCCAAGTCCTTCCACCATTCCAAGTTCCAAGTCTGTACCAAAAAAAAAAAAAAAAATATGGCCTCTGTGAGTAATGGGCCAGAGAGGACAAAGCCCTACTTTACAGCCCAGCTGACCTCTTGGGACCTGATTCTCTGGGAAGGCACAAGCTGAGATTAGAGAGTTTAGCTCAGGGACTAGCTGCTCACAGAAGCTGCCAGGCCATCCCTGGTCACTAGAGCTCCCAGGGAGCTTTGTCCTGAGCAGAAAAGCACCAGTCCTGGGGACACTGTCCACAGAGCGTGGGGCCCATAGTAGGTGCACCTTGGTGCTGGCCAGCCTGCCCCTGCCTGCCTCCCCATTCCCTGGGATGCCTGGCACATGCTGAGAGGCTCTGCTTGTTCTAGAAGACTGCAGTGGAGCAGTGAGCTAAGCCCCAGGAGGGCAGACTTCATGTCTACCCCACAAAGGTCTCTCTGGTGTCACATCTTGTTGTGGTGAGCCCACTCTATAGACAGTGGCAGAGGTGGGGGCTGAGGTGTGAGGGTCAGGCAGCCTTCTCATTTCATGTTGTGCAAGACAGGGATTCTCTCCCCCTCAGTGCCCACAGGGAAGGTGCTGCTGGACACTGGACAATAGGATTGGAGTCTGGGGCTCAGGCCTTTGTTGTCTCTGTATCTGCTCTGTCTCCTCCCAGAGCTCCCAGACAGACAGACTGTATGAGGTCCATGTGGGTATTAGGGAGTGGGCAAGGCAGAGGGTCCCTGCAGGGTGCACACTGGTACCCCTGTTCCTTGGGGCTGCCCCCCACCCAGGAAGCCTGTGCTGACTGACTGGAAGAGGGGCAGTCTGATGCTGAGCCTAGCCGGGGGCAGCCAAGAGAGAGGGAGCCCTGAGGCCTGGCTAGCATTGCCCTGTGCCTCCTCCTCAGCCCTGCCTGTGCCTCACCAACGTCCTCCTCTCTCCTCCCTGCTGATCTGGACGCAGCAGTCCAGCCCTGCGGGAGCTGGTGGGATCAGAGGTAACTATAGAAATAGATTGGGGGACAGCTTGACAGCAGCTATTTCTGGAAACCTGAGGCAGATGCTCTGAGGCTCCTCAATGCCGTCACTAACAAGCTGCCAGCGCTTGTCGGCACAGCAAGGTCAGAGGCTGGTCACCAGCAGAGAGCCTGTGACAGATGCTCTGGCCAGCCCTGGGCCCACTGCACGCATTGCCTGGGGCTTCGCATGCTCTGGGCCAGGGTGGGGGCTTTAGGCTGGGCCTGCAAGTGCAGGGCTGCTGTACCTCCCACCCATGCAGCCCAGCCAAGGCCTGGGGTGGGGAGGAAGTGTGGAGCCAACATTTCTGGAACGTCCTGCTAGAGCATCCCAGAGCAGTGGCCATGGGGCTGCACCTGTGGGCAGGGCCTGAGGCTCAAGTGGCAGAAACTCGCTCAGGGCTGTGTGTTCTTGAGGGTCCAGACTAGCTTTCTAGAAAATTCTTCTTTCCTAAGAACATTATCCCAGGCAGTCAGGGGGAGCATTTTCTGTCCCAGAACACTCCTGTGCACAAAAGAACAGGCTTGCCAATAGGAACAGTCCTAAGAAGCGTCATTCCTTCCTCTCAATTCCCTCCTGCTGTCCTGAGCTCCAGCCTGGCCTGAGACAAGGAAGGGGTGTGTGGGCCCTGCCCCAAGGGGACCCAGCCATTTAGGACAGGCTGATGGAGAGATAGTCAAGGTTCAGGACCCTGAGGACAGGGACACTGGTCCTTTAGGAAGTCAACTCAGGAAGGTGGGCTGAGGAATAGCTCAGCTCATTTGCCCCCAGTGAACCCGGTGTCACCCTGAGCACCCACTGTGGCAGCAGGAGGTGGCTGGACCCACTGACCATGATCTGTCCCCACAGACATGCCAGTCCCACAGGTCTGCTTCTGACGGTGCTGGTGGCCCTCGTCTACATGGTGGCCGTTCTGTACGAGGAGTAAGTAGGGGCTGGCAGGGCGGGGTGTCAGTGTGATTGACGCTGTGCCAGGCCGCTCCCCTTAGGGCCTTTCCCTGTGGCCAGGCAAGCTCTGCATGCTTCTGCCTCCTGGGCCATGCCATTCACAGGTCAGGAAGCTCAGAGGGGACACATCCAGGGCCTGTGAGATCCAGGTACATGGGCAGGTGGCCCTGGCCCCTTATGCCTTCACCTGCACTATGAAGATTTCTGGGGAAAGTGGGGATCCAGGTCCCACTGGCACAGGGGAAGGGCAGTCCGTGCTCTAGGCGCAGCATGCCTGGCCTGGGGTCCTCACCCTGGACCAGCCAACAGAAGCCTCCTCTGCCCCACAGGCCTTTCACCGCAGACATCTACCGGCAGAAGGCCTCCCGGTCTCACCGGAGAAGCTGATGGGCCCACAGCCAAAGGCCTGGCTGACCTACTGGCCTGCCCACTGCAAGTACACAGCCAAGCTCTGGGAAGAGTGGTGTTGGGCCACTGCTCCTGGCTTGTGCCCAGTGTGGGCTGCTCCAGTGCCTTGGAAACCACTGCCTTGGGGGCCCTGGACAAGCTGCCATTGGCCACTGAGCCCCCCTGCCCCATTGTCCCTACTGTTCCCACACCAATAAAGATGCCCTGACCCCAGCATTCCTCCAGGTTTCTTTCCACCCTCATCCTTGTCCTCATGGGGAAGGAGTAGGCTCTGGGCTCCAGGAGGGAAGGGCAGGGCCTGGGATGTCCCTTGAGGGTTCCTGGCCAGGCAGTGCCTTCCTCTGGATCATCCCAGTGCTGTGAGGTGGCACCACTGTCCAGGCTTCACAGAAGAGGAACTCAATGGAAAGGCATCAGTGATTCTTCTGGCTGTGACCACATCTTCACCCCTAGGTAACCCCACCCCCGCCAACCCCAGCACTCCCAGGACACCTCCTCACTGTCCCTTTCCTCAAGTGGATCCAGTCAGAGTCTGTAAACATGAGGGTGGAGTTGTGTAGATGTGTCACTATGTTGTCCCTGGCCACCCTAGTCTAGTTGGAGAGAAGACACTGTCATCTAAGAGTCACCACCCAGCAACTGGACATGCAGTGTCCACAGGGTGCCCACATGAGCTGCCAACCAAAAGGGCAACAGGGAAGCCCTGTGAGGGTTGGGGCATGTGCCAGGCAGGGCTCAGGTGACCCCAAGTGTCAGGTCAGGAATGGCTGGGGGGACTACAGAGGTGGCCAAAAGGGAACCTTCTACCCCTTCTCACACCAGCGTGGCCACTTCCTGTCCTCAGGCCCTGGACTCAGTGGGGTGATCATCCCTGGGGTGCCAGACACCAAACATCAGGCCAACATTCCTCTGCAGGGTCTCTTCATTGGCCCCAGTCAGGGGCTCCCAGAAGGGCTTGTGGGATTAGGGCTCTAGAGAGCAAGGCCTCTGCCTGTGTCATCCCCACCCTCCTCCATCTGTGACCTTAGGCCCTCCTTTGGCTCCTGGACTCTTCAGTCAAGCTCAGGGACTGCATGGGACAGCGTCTGGGGGCTGTCCTTTTTTAAACATCCCCAGTAACTGTCATCCAGGCCCCAAGGTCGTGGCTGGGTCATGGCTGGATTGGGCATTTATAAAGTGCCAGGGACCACAGTGTGCACAGGGCCACAGTGGGAACTCCTTCCAAGGAAGCCTGGGCCTCCCCTCCCAGCATCAAGGGTGGGTGCCAAGAGCCTCCACTGGCTGGAGTCCTGGGCCAGAGCACAGGACAGAGGCCAGACTGTCTGCCTTGAATTCCTCCCTTCCCCAGTGCCTTCAGTGATAAGACCACTGGGCCAGGCTGTCCCTTACCTGCGTCCTCACCACCCCAGGACGTGGTAGCAACTTGGTTCTGTGCAGATCTTTGCCAGTACTGTTCTCTTCTCTGAACCTCCTTCCCTGCAGTGAGGATGCTTGACCAAGAGAGGCTCAGCCTGGGTGGCCTCCCAGTCCCTGGGACATGGTCCCACCTGTGTCCCTGTCAGCCCAGCACCCACTGTGCCTGGCTTTATTTTTAGGCACCAATTGCTCAGCACCAAGCTGTGTGTGCTGGCAGCATGGGGAGGAAGCCTGGGTTCCCTGGCAACAGCTTGGCTCAGCCTGGTGGGGTTCCTCTGGTCACTCCCACCCTCAGTCTTCTGCTGACCTCCCACCCACCCCTCACCATGGCTGGGTTCCACCCACATACACCTCCATCCCCTGCCAAATGTAGATGGCATCAGGACACCCCATGACCCCATGTTCTCCTCAAGATACAGTCTCACCCCATTAACTTGGGAGTCCAGCTTCCTTCTCTCCCCAGGACCTGGCCCGCTGCAGCCCCTTCCCTTCCACTTGGGCCACAGAGAACTCAGATCTCAGATCACCTCCTCATCTACCCTTGTTGCCCCCTCCACCTGGAATGATCCCCCTTCCCACCCATCCATCCCATAATATTAAGTTCTTCTATGAACCAAGCACTGAACTCAGCAATGACCAGTTTTTAGGCCCTTTCCTTGGGGCACACCTCCCTTTTGGAGCACATTTTATGTCATTGTTACCACATCCTCAATCTCAGGGGAGCAATTCTTGCTGGTGAGGTGAGGACTGAGGAGGTGGCAGTGAGATGAGGTGGGTGAGGGAACAGAAGCTTTCCAGCATGTGCCAAGGCCCCAAAGCCTGGGGAGGGGCCTGGGTTCTGCAGCAACACTGTGGGGTTTGACTGAATAGTAGGTGACAGGGTCCCTCTGGCTGCTGGGTGGGAGCAGGTTCTACAGTGAAGGGGGCCTTAGGGCGAGGAGATGTCATTTCATACTTCCATTTCAAGGCTAATTTTAACCTCCTGATGGAGATATAACTCCTATACCATACATACAACTCACCCATTCAGAGTGAACTATTTGATGGTTTTTAGTTTACCCACAGGGTTGTGCAACCATTGCCACAGTCACTGTAAAACATTTCATCACTCCAAAATAAATAAATAGAAGAAACCCCCGTACCCCTTAGCTGTCAGCCCAGGGCTGTCCTCCAGCATTAATGAAGCACCAATCTGCTTCCTCTCTCTGGATTTGCTTATTTTGGACATTTCATACAAATGAATCACAATATTTGTCCTTTTGTGTCTGACTTTTCATTTAACATGTCTTTGAAGTCTGCCCATGTTTTCTCATGTGTCATTATTTGTCTTAGTCTGATTTTTGTTGTTGTTGCTAAATCTGAATACCACTAATTTATAAAGAATAAAGGTTTATTTGGCCTCCTGGTTCTGAAGGCTGGGAAGTTCAATATTGGGTGGTGTGTTAGTCAGCTTTCCATCACTATAACAAAATACCCAAGATCATTGACTTATGAAGGAAAAAAAGGTTTACTTTGGCTCAGACTTTTGGAGGTTCTAGTCCATGATCAGTTGGCCTTATTGCTTTAGACCTGTGGCAAGACAGCACACTGTGATGGGAGCATGTGGTGGAGCAAAACTCACCTCATGGTGAGGAAGCAAAAAGAGAACAAAGGAAGGGGCTGGAGTCCCCAGTCACCTTCAAGAGCACACCCCAAAACCTAAGGATCTCCCAGTAGGCCCCACCACCATCCTGGGATCAAGCCTTTAAAACACAAACCACTGGGGGACATTCAACATCCAAAATACAGCCGGTGTCTGTGTCTGGTAAGGTCCGTCTTGCTGGTGGAGAATTTGCAGAGTCCCAAGGTGACACGGTATCACCTGATAAGACAGACCATCCTGGCTCATGTCTCCTGTTATTATAAAGCCACTGTCCCATTGGATTAGAGCCCCACCATTTTGGCCTCATTTAACCTTAGTTTCCTCCCAAAGGCCCTGTCAGCTTTTCAGAGTACCTGACAAAAACAACTTGGAGGAGATGCTTATTTTGGTTCACAGTTTCAGAGGTACAGTTATGGTTGGCTGAATCCTTTGATGAGGCAGGACTTCATGGTGGAAGGGCATGGAGGAGGAAAGCTGTCACTCATGGCAGCCTGAAGCAGAGAGGAGAAAGAGACATGCCAGTACAAAATACAAACCTGTGACCCACTTCCGCCAGCCACACTACCTGCCTACACTTAGAACCAGTATAATAGTCCTTTCAAATGATCAATTCAGCAAATGGATTAATCAATTGATTAGGTTATAGCTCTCAGAATCTGATCATTTCACCTCTGAGCATTTCTGTATTGTCTCACACATGAACTTTTGGGGAACACTTTAATATCCAAACCATAATAGCCCCCCACCCCAAACACCGTAGTTGAATTAAGTTTCTGCTCTCAAAACCTCCCAATAGGGATTAAATTTCAGCATGTTTTTGGTGTGGCATTCAAACCACAGTGATACCTCTTTCCTTTTAATTGCTGAACAATATTTCATTGTATGGACAGGACACTTTTTTCTATCCATGCATCAGTTGATGGACACTTGGCACCTGTGAACCAATAATGTAAATAATGCTGTGAACATTAGTGTATAGTTTTGGTGTGGACATATATTTTCATTTCTCTTGGGCATACACCTAGGAATGGAATTTTTGGATCATACAGTAACTCATTTGACATTTTGAGTAACTTCTAGACTGCATCCTATAGTGTGTGAATCATTTTACATTCCCATCTCAGTGGGAATTTTTTATTGATGCATTATAGTTGTACTTAATGTGGAATTTGTTGTTCCATATTCATACACGCACTCAAGATAACAATATAATTTGGCCAATATCATTCCCCAGCACTTCCTGCCTCCCTCAGTGATAATTTTAAAAAATATCAATGTCAGCATATCATGAATCTCCTGGTTGGCCATTTCTAATCCTGTCCTATTATGATGGGATTTTATTGGAACTAGTTTTGCACTTGCACAATCAATAGGATTCACTTTTCCACCACTGTAGCAAAATACCTGAGATAATCATTCTAAAAGAAGGAAAGGTTTATTTTAGTTCATGGTTTCAGAGGTTTTAATTCATGGTCTCTTGGCTCTATTGCTTGGCTCTTTTGCTTTGGGCCTGGGGTGGCACAGTTTATTATGGTGGGAGTATGTGGAGAGGAAACCAGGGCCCCAATAACCCCTTCAAAGCCATGCTCCCAGGGACCCAACTTCCACCAGGCCATACCTCCTACAGGCCCAACTACCCCCCATAGCACTTTGGACTGGGAACCAAGCCTTCAACATGTGGATCTTTGAGGGACATTCCAAATCCAAACTATAGCAGGGATAATGAGGAAAGCTCCAAGGGACATGTGACTGACATGTGTGGATGGATGTCCTGTGATGGACAACAAAAGCCAGATGCAAAGGCAAAAGTAATCTGGTAGTAGAAGCCAGCTTAGTTGAGATGGGGTTGTCTGGGTGGGTGTACAAGGCAGACTTGGGGGCTGGACATGCCTCTATATATGTGATGGAGTCAAAAGGTGCATATGTATGTTGGCTTTCTTCAAGCCATTAACTTCAGATTTTTGCATTGTACAGTAACTAAGTTATGTCAGGTGGAACCATGCAGAATGGACCATATTGAACCATTTTTAATAAAGACAGTACTATTGTGTGATTCAAACTAATACTTCAAAAATTTTAAGAGAAAATTGATTTAAGAGAAGATTGAATAGGAACTGATCAGAAAATGATCAGACAGCAGAATACATCACACCCAAAACCTAAGAAGTAACATGATAGTGGAGGTGTTTTAGCCATGATGCTCAGGTTGGACCTCCTGAAGAGGTGACATTTGAGCCAAGCAAGAGGCAGCAGATTGACAGAAGACTTCTCCAGGCATCTGGAAATGACAAGTGCAAAGGCCCTGAGGTGAGAACAAGTTTGGTGTGCCCCAAAGCAGCAGCTCTGAAGCACTGAGCTATGAAGGGGTGTCAACCACTGGGCACTTGGTCCCATGGGGGGCAGGCCAGGGTTTGGGGTCCCCTAGGTACTCAGACCAGGCTGTGTGGCCAACATTTCCTGCCTGGAGCACCATCTCTTCACCCCCATGACCACCCTTAACATTTGGTGGGATGCTAACCTTTCCCCTTCCATCCAGAGCAAGAATATTGCTGTATCACAAGTAAGTGACTCTGACGGATAGTTCCCAGTCTCATCAATACTGTTTGTAGCCTCATGTCCCAAGCATGCAGGAAACAATTATCTGTCACACAACAGCAAGTAACCACAGGTTTCTAGAGACATATGAATTACCTATACTGAACCAGGAGGACATACATAATTTAAATAGATCAATTTCAAGTAATGAAATAGAAGTCATCAAAAGCCTACCAACAAAGAAAAGTCCAGGACCAGAGGGGTTCTCAGCCGAGTTCTACAAAACCTTTAAAGAAGAGCTCATTCCAATACTCCTCAAAGTATTCCATGAAATAAAAGAGGAGGGAACCCTTCCAAACTCATTCTATGAAGCAAATATCACCCTGATACCTAAACCAGACAGAGACACATCGAGGAAAGAAAATTTCAGACCAATATCCTTAATGAACATCGATGCAAAAATTCTCGAGATTTTAGCAAATTGCATACAAAAATATATTAAAAAGATAGTGCACCATGATCAAGTGGGTTTTATCCCAGGGATGCAAGGTTGGTTCAACATCTGGAAATTAATAAATGTAATTCACCATATCAACAGACTTAAAGTCAAGAATCACATGATTATTTCCATAGATGCAGAAAAAGCATTTGATAAAATAGGCTCCCCTTCATGCTCAAAACACTAGAAAAAATAGGGATAGTGGGATCATAACTCAACATTGTAAGGGCCATCTACCCTAAGCCCATGGCTAATATCATTCTAAATGGTGAAAACCTGAAAGCATTCCCCCTAAAAACTGGAACAAGGCAGGGATGCCCTCTTTCACCACTTCTATTCAACATTGTTCTCGAAACTCTAGCCAGAGCAATTAGACAGACCAAAGAAATTAAAGGGATACGAATAGGAAAAGAAGAACTCAAACTATAAACCTGTACAACGTAAAAATACCAAGAGACACGGGAGGTGGGGGTGCTGGAAGCTGGGGAGCACACATGTGCCTCTCCAGAGCAGGGTCAAGGTGCCATGGAGTGGTTATGTGGGCGTGTCCTGCTGGGCTTTCAGACCCCAACCACCGTGAGTCAGCTACCGTAGAGTCTGGTCCAAAGCCACAAAAGCAAATCCAGGAAGAAAAAAGGAAAACTTGAGTTTGCAGAGAAAGTTCAGAGGTGGGAGGTGGAGCTTCTCTCACTGGGAGTCTGGCAAGGGGATATCAGCAACGGCAGTCCAGCTGGCCTTGGGGTGTGGCACAAGAGGCCCCGCCTTTTCTGTTCCTTTCACTCTGGTTCTATCTGGTTTGGAAGAGAAAATCCTTTTGAGAAAGAAAAGGACCCATCTGTGTTAACAGTGTCATCCACCTGCTTCTGGGAAGTGAGGTCCGGAGTCCTTGTGCCCTGCCAGCCCCAGGCGCTGTGGGGCGCTCAAGGCAGGGATGCCCTCTTTCACCACTTCTATTCAACGCTGTTCTCGAAACTCTAGCCAGAGCAATTAGACAAACCAAGGAAATTAAAGGGATACGAATAGGAAAAGAAGAACTCAAACTATAAAACTATAAGAGCGGAGCAGAGGGCTCCGCTAAGTGAATTCGTTTATCTGGAGGAAGGAATCCCCCATAACCCAGCACTGTGGGGGGTGGGGTGATGGGCCCAAAAGTGAACACCCCGCACAGGAGCCCTGAGTTCTGCACAGGTGTGGCTCCTTCTCACATCCTAGGGAAGACGAGCTCACTCCCGATGGGGAGGGGGTGAAGGAACAGGGAGCACCAACAGATACAAGAACTAAAGATCGTGAGGGGGAACCAGCCCCAGCTGGCCAGCCAGGTACCTCCTGCATAAATTGCACCGGGAATCAGATCCAGGTCAAAGACTGTTGACATTTCTTAGATCCAACCGATGAGTCCTTGGGTTTCCACTCTGTGATGTGTGCTTGAAACATCTGATCTCAAAAGTGAGACCTGGGAGAGAAGCCAGAGGATTCTCTGCATGTTGGTACCCTGCTGGGCTGAGAAATGAGCTGGACATTGGTAGCAGCCCCTGTTGCTGGAGTCATTGTGGAGGAATAGGGGTGTGCAGAATCACAGGCCTCTGAGCTGACCAGATGGCCCTGGGGTTTGAGCCTGTCATAGTTAATAGCTTTGGTACTCCAGCAAGTCACTACCCTGTGCCTCAGTTTCTTCAAGTGCAAAATGGAGAGATTAATAGTCCTACAACTCAAGGACTTCCTGGAGGAAGGGCAACATCATCTAGAACAGGGCCTGAGGGGCTGGGGAGATAGCTCAGTTGGTAGAGTGCTTGCCTTGTAAGCACAAGGCCCTGGGTTCGATCCCCAGCACCCAAAAATAAAAAATAAATAAAAAAATAAAAAATAAATAAATAAATAGAACAGGGCCTCTCACAAAAGAAACACTCCTGGGTCAACATGAGCCCTGGGGTTGGATGCCTTGCACCACTCCACAGAGACAAGGAGATTATCTGGAATCCTGGGTCCTCAGAGGGGATAGCTTTGAAAGTCCTTCCTGAAGGGTATGTGTGGGACTGGCACCCAGAGCCCAACTGATGGGTGTTGGGATAGTTAATACTCTCTGGGTTTCTCCCAAATCGGATGCAAGACAAAATAACACAGCCATACCTGTCATAGCCAGGAGTAATGGCTTCTTCAGGAGCTCCAGGCTGGAGTGAGTTAGCTCCAGACAGCCTATTTCTGGGCCTTCTAGGAGAATCAGCCCACTTCTGGTTACTGATCAACCTGCCAGAAGCTGCCAGTCTCCCCTTCCCTGGGGCCTCATGGGTCATTTACTACACATTGTTATTGTTATGATCAGGTCCTGCTCTCCTGGAGTGTTTGCACTTTTTTCATCCACAATCACAGAATCGCCATCTTCCAGAGGAGGAAACTGAGGCCAAAGAAGGCAAGAGGCTGTGCGGTGCTCATACACCTCTTCTGTGACTTTGTACCCCAGTTTCCTCCATACCAAATGGGAACGTTAGTCCGCAGGGCTATAAAGGCCCAAAATGCCAAGGGGGAGAGGCTGGGATGCTCGCCTAGGCCGGTTCAAGGAAAGGTGAGATTCTGGGTCTTTGGAGTCAGGGACAGGAAAGTGTGGGGGCTGCCCCTGGCTGAGAACTCCTCTAGGCCACAGAGCATCTCTGGCTGGGAGAAAGGAACGGGTTATCTGTACTAGAGCGCTGGAGTGGAGGTCGGCTCCTACTGGGCCTCAGTATGGCGCCCCAAGTTTCGCGTCCCCTCGCTTCCCACCTACGGCCCCTCAAACCCCACCTACACCCCCTGATCTGCTCTACAGCCCTGTGACTCGCCCTCTGGCTCCCCCTGCTGCCAGCAGGGTCCTCTGCTGCCCTCTGGCGGCCTGAGCGTGCAGCGCGGGCCTCAGCTCAGAAAGCTTGCAAAAGCCACTAGAGTCGGGCCACCAGCACCAGGGAACAAGCACCGGCCTGAGCGGAGAGGGCTGGCGTTGAGGGATCTCATCCGAAGACCGAAAGCGATGCGGTACTCTCAGACACCCAGAAAACGCTGCTGCTATTGCTGGGTTGTTATCGTTATTTTCTGGGGAAACTGAGGCCCAAAGAAAGAATGAGTGTATATGCGCGGGGTTTTTTTTTTTTTTTTTTTTTGGGGGGGGGGTCCTTGCCCAAAGTCACAAAGTCAGGCACAGCCAGGACCAGAACACTAACGCCCCTGCAGCCGCTGTACCCAGTGCTGTGGAAAAGCGCAGGGTTCGTACGTCCTTAGCCCCAACCTGGACTCAGTTTCCTCTGCGCACCCAGTGGGCAGCAGCAGTGCAGTTGTCTACCGAGGTCGCGGGCAGGAGGGGTGCGGGGAAGTAGAGGAGGGCGCCCGCGGGGCGTGACGCACTGAGGCTGGGAGGGCACATGGTGGCGCGGGGCGGGGCGGCCCCTCAGGCTGCATATAAAGGCGGCGGCGGGACGCGGAGAGCCAGAGCGAGTTGCCTGTGCCGGAGAGTTAGAGCCAGACCTGAGCCCTCTCCTTAGCCAGAGCCACAGAGGATCTGCCGGCGAGCGGAGCCCAAGCAGAGCCCTCCGCCGCCCCGGTGTCTCCACTCTCGCGCCCTCCGTAGCCCTCAGCACTTCTCTTGGTCCCGCTTCCGCCCCCGGCCCCTCCGCCCAATGAAACTGGCGGCGATGATCAAGAAGATGTGCCCGACCGACTCTGAACTGAGTATTCCGGCCAAGAACTGCTACCGCATGGTCATCCTCGGTTCGTCCAAGGTAGGCAAGACGGCCATCGTGTCGCGCTTCCTCACCGGACGCTTCGAGGATGCCTACACACCCACCATCGAGGACTTCCACCGCAAGTTCTACTCCATCCGCGGAGAGGTCTACCAGCTTGACATCCTTGACACGTCCGGCAACCATCCGTTTCCAGCTATGCGGCGTCTCTCCATCCTTACAGGTGAGCTGGGTGGAGGGCCCACGACAGTGGGCGGGGAAGGGAAGGAGTGGGGACCCCTGGTCTAGGATAGTCCGGCGAGGGTCGGGCTGGCGGCGCGGTCTACGCAGGTCCCACTTCTGCGCGCTGAGTTTTGCGCTTGAAGGGAACAGCGCACCCCGCTCGGCTGCTGGAGCCCCTTTGGCAGCCGCCCTCACCTTCGCCCTCTGCCCCTGCCTCTCTGTAGGAGACGTTTTCATCCTGGTGTTCAGCCTGGACAACCGCGACTCCTTCGAGGAGGTGCAGAGGCTCAAGCAGCAGATCTTGGACACCAAGTCTTGCCTCAAGAACAAAACTAAGGAGAACGTGGACGTGCCCCTGGTCATCTGCGGTAACAAGGGGGACCGGGACTTCTACCGCGAGGTGGAACAACGCGAGATCGAGCAGCTGGTGGGTGACGACCCCCAGCGCTGCGCGTACTTCGAGATTTCGGCCAAGAAGAACAGCAGCCTAGACCAGATGTTCCGCGCGCTCTTCGCCATGGCCAAGCTGCCAAGCGAGATGAGCCCCGACCTGCACCGAAAGGTGTCGGTGCAGTACTGCGACGTGCTACACAAAAAGGCGCTGCGAAATAAGAAGCTGTTGCGGGCTGGCAGCGGTGGCGGTGGCGACCCGGGCGATGCCTTCGGCATCGTTGCGCCCTTCGCGCGCAGGCCCAGCGTGCACAGCGACCTCATGTATATCCGTGAGAAAGCCAACGGCAGCAGCCAGGCCAAGGACAAGGAGCGCTGCGTCATTAGCTAGGAGCCCCCACCGTGCCGAAGACACAATCCAACGAGGACTTTTTTTTTTTTTAAAGTCAAGTTTGACGCCTGGGCCTGTGGGGTGCACCCCGGGCCGCGAGCGCACGCGGACTGGTGTCTTCCCTTGGAGAAATCCGGCCATGCGCACTGGGAAGGCGCCACCAGAGAAGAGATGGTCATCTGCTCTGGAAGGAAGAACTGGCAAAGACATGGACTCCCCCACTTTTGAACTCTGTTGGCGTCTCCCATCCCCAACAACGTGGATGGTGGCCCAGCAGAGGGGATATTTGTCAGAGACCAGAATGAGAGTAGGGAGGGGGTGTGAGGTTCATCAGCCACTGTTGGGCGTCAAGTAACTGGTCCTCCCTGGCTTTAGCTTGAGGGTCAGGACCATTGGGGCATTATCTTGTCTGTGATTTCTCATTGCCAGTGACAGCTGGCCAAGGCCGCTGTCCTCCGGAAAAAACTGGCGGGGGTGTGTGGGTCAAAACATAGCCAAGAGACTTGTTTACATATGTGCGTGTGAAGTTGCACAAAGGAAAAACATAAAACTTGCACTTTAATAGTAGTTCCAGTCAACATGGACATGAACAAAATCCTTTCCAGGTGTTTATACTCTGTGTGTGTGTGTGCGTGTGTGTGTGTGAAATCTTTAAAGTTATTGTTGTTTTTTTAATATAAAATAAAATAATTTAACATTGAAAACAGGACTTTGTTTGCTTCTAGAAGGGAGGAGGCTGGGTTTCTGCTGCAGTGACTTTGGACATCACCATCTCCAGAACAGAACCCTGCCCTTCTAGAAATAGCTTTCCTCATGGGGGAGGAAACCAAAAAAGTTCCAGATGATGGGAATTCTAGAAAACCAGGACAGAGGATTTCAGGGATCCCCCTAAAAAGATCTTTCTAGCCATCTACCTGGGTGATCTTCTTTAGGCTGTGTCACCTTGGGCCTCATTTTCTGAGTGAACAATTTTTTTTTTTTTTTTTTTTTTTTTTTTTTTTTTTTTGTGGTGCTGGGGATTGAACCCAGGGCCTCATGCTTGTGAGGCAAACACTCTACCAATGGAGCTATAGCCCCAGCCCCTGAGTGAACATTCTTATTTCCTCTTTGGCAGAACTGATTTCTCACTAATCATAGGGCAGACTCAAGCTACAGAGGGTTGTCAAACTTGAAATGCAGACTGTTTGACCTGTCACCCAGGCTTAGCTGTCACAAATAAGGAAATGGAACCAGAGTGACACACCTGGGAGCAGGCTTGTGCTGGACCCTCGTCCTCTTGCCCCAGAGTTACATGACTGGAGATAGTTAAGATCCTACAGCCTCGAGCTCCCCCTGTAGCTTCCAGAGGCACTTGCTGACCTGGGCGGGGTCTGGCAGCCCTCTGCATCTTGCTTTGTCCCTCAGTGGTTAAAATCATCAGCTTGTAACTTGTGACCCAGCTCTCACTGTGTAAATTTGAAGCAAGTGACACCTGCCAAATTCATCATCTGAGAAATACAGAGAAGGCCCTCTGCATGGAGTAGCTGTGGGGATTAGGTGTGATGTTTGAAAAGTACTGAGCACAAATGTCTGCCACCCAGTAATCCACATAACTGGTAGCTTCTTAGAGGATGCTCAGCTCTCTGTGAAGGAGACTCAAAACTGTCCTAGGGGAAGGACTTCAACCCTGCTCTGGTGAGGGCCACTCCCTGCCAGTACTGGACCTCTTCAAATTGCCAAAAGTTATCCCCACCAGGAGGAGGGATGGCCCAGAGGTGGCTCACACACAGATGTGGAATGATCCTCCAGTCAGATTCACCTGTGGGGATAGATGCTCCTCATTGAGGAAGTCATTTACTGAACCCAGGGGCATCCTACCACTGAGGTATATCCCCAGCTCTTTTTTACTTATCTTGAGACAGGTCTTGTGAAGTTGCCCTGCATGGCCTTGAACTTGTGATTCTTCTGTCTCTCAGCCTCCAGAGTAATTGGGATTACAGGCATGCACCACTGTGTCCAGTAGTTATTGTTCTTATGCTGGTTTAACTGTGCTGGAAGGAGAGGGGCAAGGAGCAAGGTCTTCCAACTTCATTCTTTGTCTAAGCGAAGTGAATACCTTCCTCTCAACTATGCAAGATACATCCCATTATGAATTCCTGGGCATAAAAAAACAGGATCCCCTGGGTTTGATCTCCCCCCAGTATTGCAAAAACAAAACACAAAAAACCATGGTGTCCTGACAGTAGAGCAGTAAGTTCTTTTAATCACACACTTGAAAAATATCACAAGTCAAATCACTGGAATACAGAGAAGGTTCCATCTCCCCCCACCCCTGGTGAGGAGCCCTTCTCCATTTCAGACTCCCAGAAAGGCCCTGAAGGTTTTATATTTTTACATGCTTCATGTTTCATGGTATTTGGTCAGAGCCTTAAAACTGGCCCACCTGCTACTCTGAAATTTTAAGAAGATAACTGATTCAGTTAAATAACAGTCCCAAGATAGAACTGATCTAATAGGTGACCACCCACTTAAACTCAGAGCCTACTTTTCTGGCCAAAGCCTGTCTCTGAAACCTGATATCCTCCTCCACACAGTCCCAGGTTTCCAATATGCCAGTCACCTTCTGACGGTTGGCTACAGGTGGACACCACTAGAACCCATGCTAAAAAATCTCCAACCAGTACTTCTGCCAATGAGGTCAGTCAGCGGGCACCTGCTAAGCCCCTGAGCTGGTCAGCACAGATTATGTGCCCATTTCTAGATCCAAACAATATTTAGTTACTTCTCACCTCACACTTAAGATTCAGGGGAAGAACTGCTATCACCTCCACTGTAGACATGGGGAGAGCACACACAGTGTCCTACCTGAAAGAAACCATGGAGCTGGGGGAGTGAGGGCTGCTTATAAACATGTAGGAACTAGGAATTTGGCCGTGTAAGTTCCAGGCCTAGCTCAGTCCATCCCATCAGAACTGATCCAGAACTCTTCTGTCACACCTGGCTGAGGGGACATCCCAATTGCCACGTAAGAGCCTCCTTCTCAACAAAAAGCGCATTGTGAACCCTTTTGTTTGCAGGACAGCAAAAGGGGTTGACTTTGGTGAGAAGCCCAGAGGGGAAATAATGGTTTGAGCCAGGGCAACGGGGTAGAGGAAAGATCTGCTCGCCTAAAACCCTATGTAAGTCTTTGAGGGAACGCCCGGCCCTCTCCATCCCTGGAGAAGCGCTGTGGGTATGGAATGGTTTGGATATTCTCCAGCACTAACTGAAGATAACAGGAGACAAAGGTAGCAAGAGCCAAATATAAGGGAAGAGGGAGCCTGGAGTCAGGGGCTGCCTGGAAGGGCTTCGAGCTGACACCCCCACAGGTAGGATACAGTTCCGCTCACTGGCTGAAATATAAAAGGAACCAAACCGTTTTGGAGAGGGGAGAGAAAGCCACCCACCCTCTGGCCTTTCAAAACAACGTTCATTCTCTCACAGCCTCCTTTAATCATGTTAAACCCATGCCATATGAGTACAGGCCTAATTCGACCAGTGAATTCTATGCAAATGTTTCACAAAAAAAACGGCTGCTAACAGGAACAATATGTACCTGGTACATGCTGATTGTATCGGGGGTGGGAGGGCAGGAAGTAAGGAGAGCCGCCTCCTTTCCTACTGTGCTCTTCAGATCTGCTGGAGGGACCCAGACACACAGCAGATGGCCCCCTCCCCAGTGGCAGAGGCAGCCCTCCCCCCAGCCTAAGGAACACTTGCTTCCAGCAGCAGACACTCAAGTCAGCATGCATTAGCCATATGGGTATGTACAAGCTTTCGGCTGGTGAAACTGGGCTCAGAGCTGGAGTCTAGAGGAACTGTGGGCAAGGAAGCCATTTGCCTTCCCCTGCCTTCTCAGGGATTCCTGGAAGTCGCCCTGCCTCTACTCCTTGGGGATCTCAAACATGCAGAGGCTCTTGTACTTCTGCAGAAGTTCATTCTTGGTCCTGACTTGCTCCCGGAGGCTGTGCAGCTGTTGCTGCTGCTGCTCAGGACTCAGGTGGATGCCGGGCATGGTGCTGATGAGCTTTCGCATCTCCTGGAACTTGGTTTTGAGGGCATTCAGGTCCTGATGGACGTCTGGGCTGTCCTTATCCATGCTGTGGAGGGCAGAGGACGGTCATTAGCACTCACAGTTCATACCCACGCCTGGCTTCTCTGTTCTGCACCCTACAATATTTTTTAGAACATTGTTTGATGTGTCTTTTCCAACTAGGCTGTGCAACCTCAGAAGGCAGGGATCAGTTCTCTCTTACCACACCCCCTTGTCTAGCACACTCACAAAGTCAGGTGCTTAATCCTGCTCTTCTGTCCACCATCGGCCCTCTGAGGACAGGGACTGCATCTGTCTCATCCACAACTGTCTCCCTATCCCACAGACTCTCAAGAAGTATTTGTTCACAGGCATGTTTGGCAAATAAATTCATAAATTTGTGTTGAATGAACGAATAAACCATTAACAATCATCAGCTGATTCATGCCAAACCAAAAAGTTTACATACCACATTTTGTATAACCTGAGCCATTTCTAGCCAATCAGGAGACTTTTCAGCTAGCAAGAGCTAATTTTAGCCAAGGTTTTGATGCTCACTTGAACCTGTTAACATAAAGACTAATTTCTATAGAGCTGTTCATAAATTTTACATCAGTTACAAATACTGGAAATTTTCAGCAGATATAGGCTTTCTCCTACCACAGCAATGCAAACTCCTTGCCTTCAGGTCAAGCTCATTTTGAAGGCTGCTGATCATTCACTTCATCTCCCAGCTATTATTAGTTGCACAGAGATCCACACTCCCTTGTCACTACCAAATTAAAGCAAAACAAGAATGAAAACCCTCAACTAATATCAAAAAAACGGCCCACCAGTCGCTCCTAAGTTAGTGAGTAAGCTTTGGTAAAAGCAATTGAGACTAAAAACGAAACACCAGTTCAGTAAGCTGTTCTAAAAGGAAGCCACAGAGGCGTCAGTGGGTAATTGTCAATGATCATGTATTTTTTAATAAACATTCATCCCTGGTGGGAAATTTCAACCCAGATGGTGCTAATTCATGTTTATTATTCATCATTTCTCTGCTTACGCAGACAGAATACCTATCTTTCCTGTCGATCCATCAGCTACTTCTCACACCTTGCGAATCAGATGGCCACCAGGACCTGTTCATTATTTATCAACAGACCTAAACTCAGGTGGAACTTGGAGAATCAATCATATCTTCTAGGGAATAAGTGGCCAAGCAAATGTTTCCTGCTGCCATTAGATGCCCTCAATTTAGAAATACAATTAATGGGTATGTCTTAACTCAGCTGCTAAGGATGGGTACCTGGAGCTCAAGAGGACTGCAAATGATTTGGAAGGAAGCAAACAGGGAGCAATATTTTTTTTTGTGGTGCTAGGGACGGAACCCAGGGCCTCCTGCGTACTAGGCAAGCGCTCGACCACTGAACTATACTCCCAGTCAGGGAGCATCTTTTAACTCTTTCAGCTCAGATACACAAATCTAGATAGAAACCATCTGGAATCCTGAAAGCATTATACTTGAATGGCACATGAACTAACACTGTTACCAACTTAAGTCCCAAAGTTTTGAAATTAAAATTTAGTTTAAAGAAAACTGATTCACATCACATGAAACTTTCCAAAACAGTAAAATGAAACAAATTAAAAATCCATAAAATTAAAATGTGGAAGAAAGTTATGGTAATCCAATTGTTGAATCAAAACTAACCTTTTGGGCCTAACTTGGCCCAAAAGAAAATTCTGAAGTGGGCCATGTTTAAGATGCTTATTTCTGAAAACCCCCAAATCTCCAGGGTTGCCCATTCTTTATTCAGTGAACTTTTAGGAGAGGATAAGGTCTTCAGATAAGAAATGAGCCATGAGAAAAGCCACCTAGAGGGGAGCTGAGTTGAAAGAGGGCCTCTCTTTCACCTGCCCTAGTTGGTGGCAGTAAATAGCACATGAGTCCTGGGGCGAGGAAAACACGCTATTCACATGCTATTCAAGAACTGGTTGGAACCAAGTGGGAACCTGCTAAGCCAAAATGACTATGAAATACCCAGGCCCAAAGAAAAGGAACAGGCTCAAATATTGAGTGAATAAAAGCAGAAAGCTCTAAATGGGCCTGCCTTTGTCCTCAATGTTAGTCATCATCCAACTTTAGAAGGTTAAAAAAAAGAGAGAGACAGACTAGGTCAAGAAGGATAATAATCACACAAACAAGGGCAAAGTTAGGGCACTTTGGTTCCACCTACTATGCTTTTTAAAGGAGTGGATGAAATATTACTGCTAAGGGTAGTGCTCAGAGTGTCCTTCCAGCAGGCCACAAAGATATCTGGATATGTGTCTCCAGAATCATAAATAGCACAGGTTAGGTGGACATATCTAAGAATCACAACTCCATTTTCTTTGTTCTTCTTTTATTTTTTTGTAGCAAAGGTTCTTTAACACAAATGCAAATGGGCAACAACTGGACAGTGTGTCCACTGGCACGTCAGAAGCAAAAGAAACCCACTGGATCAACTGAAGCCAGCCTCCTCTAAAACTTGATGGTCACTTCTTTTGACCGTGGGTGGCATCTGACCTGGTTTCTTATATCCTCCTCAAAACTTCCACTGCCCTCAGCTAAATGTCCCAGCTGCTCCACTGTGGACTAGTGGCCTCAGCTCTCCTCTGCTCTGGCCTCTCCTTTTACCATGCTAACTTTAGTAGCTTCATCCTTCCAAAACTTTTATTCTCTTTTTAATATTAATGGGTACTTGAAGGAAAAAATTCAAAAGTGACAGATGCAAAGACTTAGAAACAGGAAGTCCCTTTAGTCTTAGGACCCAGAGATAACCATGTTGATATGTAATGTATACTGTTTCAGATCACTTCAAAACATAGTATAAAAATACATGCATACTTCTTTGTTTTGACAGAAATGTGGCCATACCTGGTTCTATTTTTTTTTAATTTTCATTTTTCTCTTAAGAACGCATCTTTGGAGGTCTTTCTGCATTAACACATATATACATTATATAGCTAAATTTTTTGTTGATGTATGTTCGGAATGCCTATAATTTGTTAGGGTGACAATGAGCATTTTATACCCACATCTTCATGTACTTGTGCAAGTATTTTGGAACACAATTTCCCACCAGTGAGAAATCTGGGTCAAAAGTTCTGTGATTTTTGAAATATTACCAAATTGCCCTCTCAGCTGGATGCAGTGGTATACCCATAATCCCAGCTACGGTGTGGGGGACTGAACAGGAGGATCAAAAGTTCAAGATCAGCCTGGGCAACTTAAAGACTCCATATCAAAGAAAAAAATCCAAAACAACAAAAACAACAACAACAAAAACCTCAAAAAAGCGGTACTGATGTACACTCCATGACACACTATCCTCCTACTCTGGACAACGCTGGCTGTTCCTTCTCTAGCAGCTGTATTCCTCTGCCCCAGTTCTGCCAGCACTCAAGAGACCTCTGAACTGCTTCTGAACACCCTTGCTTCAGGGTTGCATGTATAATACATTCTTTTTAGGGAGTAACAATAAAAGGTTCTGCTACTAAAAGAAGTTTGGGGGGGGTGTTGTGGGTGGGAAGCTGCTCTGCAAATCACCCTTGGACTTGATAGCCACTCCCAGTTCTGTACATGCTGAAAGCAACTCCCCACCAGCCCTCCTACCTGCCTATAGCTCCCTCTTTCCAGCTGTCATTGATTATCTTCTCCCTGGAGTCTGGAAAACCCCTAAAATCCAAAGTGGGCCTCCGTCAGCTTCCTTGCTGGAAGGCCCCACCCACCCCACTGAGTAAACTCAGGGCTGCCCTCTCAGACTTGCCCTTTATGCCGTCACTCTCCCAGTTATGGGTCCTGCCAACTCTACCTTCCAGAGACTCCTGAGAACTACCCACTGTCACTGCCTTCCTGGAAACGGAAGGCTCCCCTCCACACCCTCTGCTCCACCTACCTTTAGAAACCCAAGTCTGGAGCTGGGGATATAGCTCAGTTGGTAGAGTGCTTGCCTTGTAAGGACAAGGCCCTGGGTTCAATTCCCAGCACCACAAAAAAAAAAAAAAGAAAAAAAAAAAAAAAAAAAAAAAAAAAAGAAACCCAAGTCTGCACAGGTCACTGTTGCTTAAAAATTCCAGCTGGCCCTTGGCTCCCAGGTAACACCTGCTGGGCAAGTTCAAACTGTGAAGGGAGCCACCAATGCTACCCACAAATGCCTCTAGCCTTCCTAGGCTCAGCTTCCCATTCTTCCTAGGACCCTGCCCCCAACTCCAAACATTTCTCCCACTATATTAAGTAAGCACTGGCCAGGAAGACTGACTTCATGGGGCAGTCAGTGAAAACAATGGGACAGAAATGAAGTGGCAGACGAGTGAAGAGACTTCAAGCAGGCCCTGGAAGCAACTCTTCCAAGCAGTCTCCCAGACGTTCCTGCCTGGGCACTCATCCTTCTGGGACGTGGCTGAAAGAGAAGGGTGTCTTCACAGAGGCTGCAGAGGCTGCCCCAGATCATGCTGGTGTGGGCTTGCCCAGTTCCTCTGCTGCAGCTGCAGAGGGGGCCACTTCTGCTGAGCCCTGGAGCAAGCCTCAGCTGGCGTGGAGGGTGGGCGGATCAAAACAGACCTTGTGTGGGAAGAGGCAGGTCAATAACACCCTGTTCTCATGGAAGAGGTCCTGCTGGGGCTCTGAGGTCTTGCTGACCTGCCACTACAAGAGGACTTGTTTCAAAAGCTTGATCAGATGGGAGGGATAGCTTGGCATGCCATCACTGGAATTCCCTCTGCAGGGTCAAGGATGGCTCTCCTGTACCCACATAGCAACCTACGACATTTTAAAGGAAAACGTTTAATTAAAAATATGTTGTGACAGTACCCATAAGGACAGAATACTCTAACTGGGTGGGCCAAACACAGCAGGAAGGCAGGAACAACGCAATTCAGAATTCCTAGGCTGGGACACATAGTTCCAGACTCAGATTAGATTTGGTAAATTTAAAGGAAAAAGACATTATAGTTTTCTCTGGTCTCACATATCTCATTTCTTGCTACTTTTATTATGGAACTTTTATATATACCAAGAAAGGTCTCAAAAGACTTGGTATTTAGAATATTTCTTATAGGCATTAGATTATCCTTTTTTGTTATTTGTTTGGTTTTCAGTACGGGAACTGAACCCAGGGGCACTCTATCACTGTTTTACAGCGATACAGTCTTTTTAAATTTTGATTCTGACATAGGGTCTCACTAAATTTCTGAAGCTAGATCCTCCTGCCTCAGTCTCCTGAGTTGCTGGGATTATTGGCATGTGCCACTGATCCTGGCTCCTCATTCTTTAAAAATAAATGTATAGAGTTTTAGTTGTTCATTCAACCATGGGAAAGATGTTAGGAGGAACAAGAGTTCCCACTGTAAGCAGGGTGGTGCCAGGTGGAGATTCTGGTAGCCAGGCAGGGAGTGTCCTTGGGTACAGTGGAAATCACGTTCACAAAGCTCTGTAAGCACAGGAGGTGGCCTCTAAAAAAGTCCTTAAAAAACATGCAGCATTCCCATGAGGACTTCATCCTCCCAAAGGCACTTGCAGCAGAAAAGTCCCTGTTCTGGACTTTACAGTGGATGGTCCAGGCATGCAAAGTGAGGCGGTCTGCTGAGATACCCAAATGGAAGGCTAATGTCTGGGCTCCATTTCCTCTGAAGCCCTAGGGAATTTCGAGTAGAGAAAAATTAACTTGATAACATACACAGGATGAATTTTAGAGAGGAGAGTTTAAAGGTAAAGAGACTAATTAAGAAGTGATTATTAGATCTAAAAAACAAGATTAGGTCTAGCTGATGAGTAGTCTCAACAGGTTTGAGAGTAAGTGAGCAGGTTCAAGACAAAAAGGTCCACAAAACCAAAAGCATCACAATCTCAGATAGGTTACTAGGAAACTGGGCTGGGAAGGTAAAGATGTTACAGGGGATAACTAACAAGCAAGAGCAAGGGGGAATATCCCTAAATGGGAAGTAAACATACTATGAGGATTTCAGGACTAAAACAGTTTGGTACTAGAGGACAGAATGTTGAGAAGTAGATCAAAAAACATATGGCGAATCAATATATAATAAAGGCAGCAACTCCAGCAGGTACAATAATGAATATTCACTAAATGCCTGTGGGAAAGGTGGCTAGCTGGCTCCCTTACTCTCCACCAAAACAAATTCCGGAAGCATCAAAAAACTCAAAGTAAACACCACAATCATAAATGTTTTAGGAAAAGACTTAGGAAAAGGGAATTAATTTTTATAATTTTAGAGTGTCCAGGTCTTTTATCTTTTTCTTCTTCTTTATTTTTGTGGTGCTGACGATCGAACCCAGGACCTCACACATGCCAGGCAAGCGCTCTACCACTGAGCCCCATCCCCAGCCCTATGGCCTAGGTAGGATTCAAAACTGGAAGCCAGAAAGGAAAAACTCAACAACTTTGACTACATGAAATTATATGATACTGAATGAAACAAAACACATAAGAAAACCATGACCATGAACAAAGACAGAAAAAAAGCAACAACTTGAGGGAATTATTTGTAATATTTGACAGAGACATTACTTCTTTACTGTACAGAATTCATAAAAAAATGACCTAATAGAAACATGGGCAGTTTATAGGGAAAAGTACAAATGATGCATAAAATTACATATGAAAAGATTTTTTTCTAAGGTAACAAAAGATACAGATCAATATATAACTTCTGACCTATCAAATTAACTAAAGCTAAAAGTTTACTGGTGACAGCAGTGGTGTGGGGAGAAGATACAAATACAATATTAGCGGAAGCACAAACTGACATATTCTTTCTGAATTCATTAATAGTGATCAAAATTTTAAATTTGTACATTCCATTGCTAGAAATGTCCCCTGCAGAGACTCCTAAGAATCACAACACAGTATTGATAAAGAGACAAACTGCAGTACTGACTGCAAATCAGAACCCCTGGCATAAAGAGTGTCCTTGAGCAAAGAACAGTTTAATAAATGATGGCATGTTCATAAAATGGAATATTTGCAGTTTTGGGACAAGGGAGGAAGCTGGGTGAAGCGGAGGGGAAGGATCACTCTCATTTCATATCTCTGCGTACTCTTGGACTCCATCTACCACTTTAATTTTTTTTTAATGCTTTTGGGGTGGCAGATTTATGGGCCACTTTAGGTTAATAGAATTTTGAAGTTAATTGAAGCAGCCCAGTCTACAGGACTGAATTTTGGAGGAGTTAGCTAAATGAAGTAGCATTGTAAATTGATCAGTAGCTATCAAAATAAAAAATGCATGTGCCCTCTGCTCTAGCAATTCCACTGCTGAAGATTTACCTCACCATAAACATAGTGAAATAAAAGGATGCTTACTTACCTCAGAACTACCAGCAATAGCAAAAATTAGGAAAATGCCTAAGGGCACACATACAGACCAGTTACATAAATCATGGTACATCCATGAGATGGAATTCTCTGCAGTGGCCTTAATGAGGCAGATCTTTATGTGCAGTACAGAAAGGTGCCCACAGCGAACTAATCAGTGAAAAGGCATAATACGAGGCACATGGTCTCAATTTGTGTACATATTTGAAAAGACAAACACATATATTCCCTGGAAGGCAGCTTAAGTATTCACAGCAGTTATACCTTTCTGTGTTTCTGAATATGCAATTGTGACTTATGAAATAATTTAAATAAAAGACTGATGTAACCAGCTGAATTCTTTATAAGAACAGGAAAGGCTACATTTGCTACTTTGTTTTACTTTCTTGTTCATCCCTGACCACCACTCCAATGGACTGTTGGGGAAGTTTCAGGAAGGAAGAGATGAAGGTTTTTGGAGAGTCACCCTGGGTACTAGGTCTGGCCCCAATCCTCACCACTGGTGGCTAAGCCTGCCAAGTCCATGTCCCACCTGGCCTCCCAGCAAACCTCATAGGACAAAGTTCTGCTCCCTACAGGGGGTGTGCTAGTCTATCCTGACTCCTCCCTTTTCTTCAGCTCTCCATCCTGACCCTGTTCTAGCTTGGATTACTTTCAATGCCACCAAACTGGAAACTGACCCCAAGAGTCAATGCTATTTCTTGGCTTCATCTCCCCCCCCTCCCCCCAGCCCCGGGCTATTCCTACACTGTCCTCCTCCCTCTCATTTCAGACTTATCATTGGCATCACCCTGTACAAGCCTCTGGTTTCTCCAGGCTTTCTGAGGTTTCCTATCTCTGGCTCCCCTACCCTTCCTCAGTCCGCATCCCTTTCCCTCATTAGCCTTAAACTCAAATACATAATACATCAAAGGCTTCCAGACTGAATCCTAGTTTTTTCTCAAGGTGATAGTTTCTCTTCAAATGAACGGATCTGGCTTTTTGGTGGGGGAAACAAAGTCTTTTCTAGTGTGTTTTTCTACTCCAATGTCTTTTCTCTGGGCCTGGACAGACACCTCAGAGAAGGTACCTCATTCTCTTTGGCTACCCAGGCTAAAAGCCAGGTTGGAAAAGGGTGGTTGCAGGGGGCAGGGGTGGGTTACTATTTAGTCGGTGAACTTTCTCTTATTTCCTATTTTCAGTATGGCTCCCTACTACCTACTCCTGCAACATGCCTGGTGTCTCCCAATCCAGGTACTTGCTGTCTTATTCCTTCTGGAGAATATATCTTGGGAAAGAGCAATCCTTTGACAAGATGAAAGGTAGTTTGGCTGCTTGGAGTGGTTGGATATTCTAGACTTTTAAGTAATCCTCCTGTTCTTAGCCCCATCCTTCATGCCCAACTTCCAGAGATTGCAGGCCCAGGCAGTTCCCGGGATTTGGGAGAAGGTCATGGTCAAAGACAGTTAGCTTCAGAGTTGGTAGGTGAGTTAGCCCTTGACCATCTGTTTTGTGGCAATCCTCTCCTGTCCTGTTCTTTTTGATTTTATGCTTTGCCTTTTTTTTTTTTTTTTTTTTTTTTTTTTTTCCGGTACCTGGGATTAAACTCAGGGGCATTCAACCAGTGAGCCATATCCCCAGCCCTATTTTGTATTTTTTTTAGAAACAGGGTTTCTAAAAAACCCTGTTGCTTAGCACCTTGCTTTTGCTGAGGCTGGCTTTAAACTCAAGATCCTCCTGCCTCAGTCTCCCGAGTTGCTGGGATGCTTTTATGCTTTTTAAAAAAGTCCTTTTACTGTCTTTTACACAAACCACATGTGACAATCCACCATCTTTCATACTCTTAGGTATATCTTACAAAAACAATTTCATGACTTAAGTATTATTGTTCCTATTTCACAGGCAAAAAAGAGGATCAGAGGAGTTTAGTTTGCCTGCCCAAAGTTACCCAAATAGTACATTATAGAGCTGCTAATTTGAATTCACTGTTTGAAGTCCATTATTGACATATTAAAGATAGGAAAATTATAGACTGAGAAGAACAAGATGATAAGGCAAGCAAGTGTAAGCACACAGACTTGAATCTAGGATTATCTGACTTCAAGATCTGCTCTCCCTAATATATTTTACGGCTCCATTTTTAATGTCAGTCCAACTCAACTTCTCTACCTGAACTCAAGAATTAATACTTAGGGCTGGGGTGGTGGCGCATGCCTGTCATCTCAGCAATTCAGGAGGCTGAGGGAAGAGGACTAGAAGTTCAAAGCCAGCCTCAGCAATTTAGCAAGACCCTGAACAACTTAGGGAGACCCTGTCTCAAAAAAAAACTTAAAAAAAAAAAAAAAAAAAAAAAAAGGCTGGGGATGTGGCTCAGTGGCTATCCTGGATTTAATCCCTGTTACCAAAAAAATAAATAAAAGGGAAAAAAAAGAGAAAAGAATAATATACACTTAGGGGGTCCCAAGAACTGTCTCCATGAATGCATACCTTTTTGTGCTTCTGTTTTTCCATATTTTTCTTAAAACCAGTGTATTTGGGTTAATCTGTATAACCCCCCTCTTTGGGGATGAACTCAAGCACTCTACCACTGAGCTATATCCACAACCCTTTATATTTTGAGACAGGGTCTCACTAAGTTGTCAAGGTTGATCTTGAACTTGGAGTCCTCCTGCCCCAGACTCCCCAGTTACTGGAATGACAGGCGTGTACGACAGTGCCTGGCTGGATAATCCCTTTATAATTCAGTACTGCTCAGAGTCTGGGGTGGGGGTGTCATCTGTATTTCTGTTTGTGAACTCACTGGTGCTGAGAAGAAATGCTACTTCATTGCCACTTGTTGATGAAGACAGAACAGTCTGCCTCATTCATTCCAAGTGAAGTCAAATAAAGTGGGGATCTATTTGAAAACAAAGGATTTGCAGTTGTGGTGGGTGAGTATCACATCATCTCACAGCAAGTGAATCCGGGCTATCTAAACTTAAAAGAAGCTGGTGCATTAACACTCAAGATTTTCAGGTTCCAACTGGCAATTCATTTTCAGCAAAACACCAAAGTGCATGTTTATGTTCGCTTGAATGTTACTAGAGTGGTATTTTGTATTAATTTACTTTGTTTTAGCTCTGAATGGTTAAATAGGAGTTAAAAGCTTAGGGGTTTACATTTAATATCATGTGGATATAGTCATGTGCTGAATAACCTTTTATTCCATGACAGACCACACATACAAGCTGATAGCTTCCAAAGGCCCAGAGACACCATTGTGATATTGTAGCACTCATGCTATAGCAAATAAACCCACTGTACTGCCAGTTGTTTAAAAATATGGCACATACAATTATAGATAGTAGATAAATCCTCAATAATGACTATATTACTGGCTTATGTATCTACTATTCTGTACTTTTAACTGCCAAAATGTACTCCTACTTAAAAAAAAAAAAAATCACTATAAAACAGTGCGCCCTAATGGGCCAGCAGCAGCCTCATACACCTCATATTTAGAGCTTCTTGATTGCATCAAGAAGCCATGTCAAGTGACTGAACTATATACCTCCTAGGTTTATGAAAGTAAACTTTGGGCACTCCCATGACAATGCACCTCTCTGAATATGTCTCCATCCTTAGGCAACAAGACTGTATGTGAAAAAAATAACTTAGGCAAATATGGGGATCAGGGAGACTTTTGTTCAAAAGGATGACAACCACATCTTTTGATACTATCTTAGAACAAAGTAAAGGGATCTAATCATTTAGGGCAACTTATGTGTCTTTCTTTCCTCTAATGTTTCCTGATCACTCTTCCCTTCTTTTTATTTTTTAATTATAGGTTATCCCCATTCGTGTCTTTTCTTTCCTTCTGATGGTGAGCCCTGTGGAGTTAAAAAGTTGGCTCCTTTTATTGTGTATACTCATAGAATCTGGCATTTCCCCACACAGGTGAGATGATGTGTATATGTTGAAATGCATCAAAATGCAAAAACCTTGAGTGCCTACATGATGCCACATGTGGAAAATTCCACACTCGAATTCGTGTGGTAGGTTGCATTTAAAACACAGGTGAACTAAAAATATTGTATAAAATTACTTTCGGGTTATGTGTATAAGGACTTGGGTCCCATCCCCCAAATATCTCATTAGGTATGTGCAAACATTTCGAAATACGAAAATATGCGAAATACGAAATCCTCTTAATCCCTAGCATTTCGGATAAGGGATCCACAACCTGTATTAACCGTGTTACAGGTGAATAAACACGGGCTTAGACCTTAACTTGCTCAAGATGGTTGGGATACAAACTTGAGCACTTGAACCCCAGAGCCTGTGCATTGAGTCAA
The DNA here is from genome assembly GCF_902686445.1 of Sciurus carolinensis. Classification (NCBI taxonomy): domain Eukaryota; kingdom Metazoa; phylum Chordata; class Mammalia; order Rodentia; family Sciuridae; genus Sciurus; species Sciurus carolinensis. Next base: position 40,615,337 of record NC_062215.1, on the reverse strand, counting down.
TAACTCGGCTTCTTTTTAAGTATATCGCTGAACTCGTAGAGTAACTGTGTGGTCTCAGAGAAGGCCTCTTCCGGTTCTAGGACTCAGTTTCCTCATCTTTGACATATGGGCGTACCTCCAAGCGCCCAGAGCTCTCGCAGCTCTGAAACAGACGAGACAGGAAGAGAGAGGGAGTGCGGTGGCTCGTCCTCTCCAACGGCCCTTACCATTTGATGATGTTGTGAACCAAAGGTAAAAAGGAATAGTTCTCTTCCTTCACGCCAGCGGGTGATTGAGGCTGCGGTGCTGGGGACTGCTGCGTCTGGGGCGCAGCGACCGGAGGCGGCGGCTGAGGAGGCGGCAGCGGCTTGGTCTCAGGCAGCGGCGGCTCGGATGCGGGCGGTAACGCATCCTCGGTCTGTCGCCCCGACGCCACCCCGGCGGAGGCCATGGCGGCGCGGTTGGGTCAGGGAGGCAATCACTAGGATCCCACGAATCAGCCTCCCGAGAGCGTCGCGGACTGTGTACGTCACTACCGTGCACTCGGCAAGCGCGGAGCTAGGAGGGAGGCTCTGAGCCTGCGCGCTGGAAACGGGGCGGAGCAAAGTCGCAGGGGCGGGCAAGTTTGTTGCTGGGCGACCGTGGGAGGGTCCGTGGTGGCCTGGAAATGGTTTAGAGTCGGAATAAGAGATTTATTTCAGAAATAACAGCCTTATTTACTATCCATATGGCGAAGTGGGCACAAAAGCAACTAACACAGGAAGCCCAGAAATAAAGACGCAACTTAGCCAAGACCGCGGGTCTCTCCAAGAAACAACAGAAACTGCCGCAGAGTAAATGACACTAGGGTAACACCTGTGTGAGGCCTGGGCTCTGCAGCGGGGAGCAGAGTCCAGAGACCAAGGACCTAAGCGCCTACACCATGCACACCTCAGACAGGAGAGGCAGAACCCATAGTGCCAGACCCCATACGAAGAACAAAGGACGAAGAGGCAAAGAAATTGTGGTCCCTTCCCAGTTCCTCATGGCTGCTGAGGGAGAAACGAATAATTCAACTCAATAAACATTGAGTATGCACCTAGACTTGCTGGATGTGTTTGATGTAGTTGAGGAAGTCGGTCCCAACTTTCAATACAAGGCAGAAGGGTATTCATCCCAAGAAAAAATATTTCCTGGAAGAAAGACTGTCTCTGATACTCTCAGTATCTTTGGGCCAGTTCCTTAAGCACTTAGGTCCCAGTTGCTCCACCTCTAAAATCTTATTTAGTCCAGGGACATGGCAGGGCCTAAACTATGTTCTAATTTCACATACATGGTTGACCCTGAAAAGTTTTCTTTGTATGAGAAGCCTGTAGGATACTGGGCCAAAGAAGGGAACAGCTGATAGGTTTGTGTTTATTCTTCTCAAAATGGGTATGATATGGGGGCTGTATTAAAATTTTCTGGGGGCTGGGTTTGGGGCCCTGTGGTACAGCACTTGCCTAGTATTCGTGAGACCCTGGGTTCAATCCTCAGCACCACATAAAAATAAAATAAAGGTATTGTGTCCACCTACCACTAAAAAAAATTAAATTAAAAAATTTTTCTGGGGGCTGGGGAGATAGCTCAGTCAGTAGAGTGCCTGCCTTGCAAGCACAAGGCCCTGGGTTCAATCCCCAGCACCGCAAAAAAAAAAAAAAAAAAAAAAATTCTGGATGATGAGGAGAGCTGTCAGCTGGAGCCCTCACTCACCATCATGGCAGAAAAGAAGGGGAAGGAATCTTACATTCAGGGAGCAAGGTGAACAACTGCTCTTAAGTCCAAGATGGATTCTCTTAAAGGAGAGTATGGCTGTAGATATGTTCAGGTGCAGTGGGAGGGGCACGTGGAGCAGATCCTTGGGGAAGTGGACATTGGAAGTGTGCTGTATATGAACCTTAGCACAGCTTTCTTCAGCCAGTGATGTGCAGAGTGACCCAAAGAGAGAGAGAAAGAGAAAGCAAGTAGAAGGTGGGGGCTTCAGGGTTTTCTTCCTTCTAACCTTGTACACTTTCACCTAAGGGAAGAGTTCAAGAGTTCTGGTAGAGAATGAAGGAGAAAAATGCCTGCTGGAATAGGGCCAAGTGTGCTTGAAAACACTGTATCCCCTTGGAGTCATCTGGGGAATAATGATAGTAATTACTACAACTACCATGAGTAATAAGAGTAATTTCAAAGAACAAAGTTACAATCACTATCTCATTCAATTCCCAGGAGAACTCTAGAAGGTAGACGTTAGTATTCCCATTTTATAGATGGGGAAACTGAGGTTTACTATGGTTACAAGATTGGTCACAGCGTCACATGGTTATGAAGCTTGCCTGACACCAAGTGCCTGTTCTAAACAGACACTTAGGTGACCTCAAATTCCTCCCTATTCTGCAACTTTATGATTTGAAATGTTAAAGTGGGTTGTATTCACAATTCAAGAATTAATCTAATAGTCATCAATAATATCCCCATGGCAACCACACGTCATCTTTTCCCTCCCAGTGTGTTTTATAACTTAATTACAAGCCCCAACTTAATCATTGGCAGAATAATGAGAATGTCCCTTTTAAAAAAACCCCAACACTTCAGGTATAAATAGTCACGGCTAAAGAAAACAAATTGGAAACGTAGGAAGCATGAACACGTATGGTGCATTGACAGTTTGCCCTAAAAATAGTTAATGTAATTAGTGGCAAAGAGTAAGGTTAACTTCATAATGTTGCAAGCGGATGTCAGAAAAATACTGCCTGTGCTGGTTTCATTAAAACTAAAATTGTTGCAAAAAAATGTGTTTCTGTTTATAGCTGCTCTTTAAAAGTCAAAAAAGCCAGATGCTTCATTGATATGTAAGGAGAATGTATTAGAGACTTCACCAACTGCAATGATATGGCCATTGCTTTCTCAGGCAGATTTACACCATTTCTCATAAGGCTTCTTCCAGCTGAATTAGTGGTTAAAAGGTTGGGCTCTGAAGCCAGCCAGCCTGACTTCAGTCTTAGCTCAGGCTCTTTGAAGCTGTGTGATTTTGGACAATTGCCTCACCTCACTTTGTGCAGCTCTGCAACCTCACAGGAAGACTGAGTGGATTATTACTTATTGTCATGGTTTGAATGTGTCCCCAAAACTCATGTATTAGAAGCTTAACCCCCAATGTTGAGAGGTGGGATATTTAAGTGGCTATTTGGTCATGAGGGATCTGCCCTCATGAATGGATTAATGATATCACATTAGGTACCTAGAGAGTGGGTTTGTTATGAATGCAAGTTGGGCTTTCTCATCTCTCTCATGTGATGCCGTTACCAGGTTATGACAGAGCAAGAAGCACCTCACCAGATGATCTTGGCCTTCCCAGCCTCCAAACCTGTGAATCAAATTAGTTTCTGTTAATTATAAATTACCTAATCTGCAGAATCTTGTTACAGAGCACAATATGGACTAAGAAACATGTCAAACACTTAGAATAAGTGAATACCAATAATAAGTTAATATCAATTTATAATCAGCAAATATCAATTTTTATTATTCAGATTTAGGGCTTTCTCCATCAATTAACTAAAAGACTGACAGCAGTTTAAAAAGTACATCTTCAATTAATGAAACTAAAACTCATCTTAAAGATTGTTATTAAACTAGGATTTCATTTTAAAAAGAAGGATCTCTATTGGTGCTCTCTAATAGAAATAAAATGTGAGCCATAAACATGAACCACATGCCACTTTTAGTTTTCTAGTGGCCACATTAACAAAATAAGAAACAAGTGAAGTTAATTTTATATTTTAACCCAATATGTTCAAAATACTGTCATTTCAAAATGTAATCAATACTAAAAATCATTAATAGATTATTTAACTTTTTCAAACTGTCTCTGGGATGTGATATGTGTTTTACAGTTACAGCAGATCTATTTCCATTTGAGCTAGCCACATTTCAAGTGCTTAGTAACCAGATGTGGCCAGTGGCTACACAACTGAATAATGCAGAAAGATCAATACATGTCAACATAGGCAGGGTTCACAATTATAGTGGCAGAAATAGAGGTGGAAAGCAAGTGGCACAAAGGGTATTATTTTTAAGTACTATATTATAACTTCCATGTGTTAACTTTCCATTACTGTAACAAAATACCTGACATAATCAACAGGAGGAAAGGTCTCCTGGCTCACAGTTCTTGAGGTTTGAGTCTCTGGTCAGTTGACCTGCTGCTTCTGGGCCTGTGATGAGGCAGCACATCATGGTAAGGAATTCGAGGTACAGCAGAACTGCTCTCCTCATGGCCAGAAAGTCAAAGAGAGGAAGAAGAAGGGATTGGGATCCCACAATATCCTTCAAGGGCATGCCTCTAATGACCTAAAACTTCCATTGAGGCCTACTTCTTAAAAGTTCTCCCACCTCCAAATAGCACCATGGACTGGGGACCAAGCCTTTTGAACACATGGGCCTTTAGAGGATGTGTATCTACATCATGGCATTATGAAAAAGTTCAAAATGTGAAAAACAACCTATACATTGTCCCTAGATATTAGCCTATATATGTATACATATTTGAAAAAGGAATTAGAGGGTGCACCCTGCATTTGTGGGATGGGGGATGGAACACAGAATCGAAATATAACAGACATAGAAACTTTCTATGTGGTGTTTTATTTCTTTCTTTAGAAAGAAGCACACAGGACAAATTTGGACCATTGCTGTACACAGGGGTGAGTGCAACGGGGATTAGTAAGTGACATCCAGGCTCTTCCCATTTCTGGTTCTATGACCTTGGGCAAATTATTTAACCTCTCTGCACCTCAGTTTCCTCATCTGAAAAATGAAATAATAGAACCTTCCTCTTAGGACTGCCCCAATAATTACTGGAGTTAATGTACATAAGGGCTTTGAACAGTGCCAGGTACACAGTAAACACTATTTCAATTTTAAACTGCTCCACTGAGAACAAATATAAAAACAAGACTGCATCTGAGAATTGAACTTTCAGATGTTCAAAGTGGACCCACATCACAAATACCCGAACATGCTTGTGATTTATTTCTGCTGCGTGAAAGTCTAAAAATAGTCATTTCTCCCGTCAGACAAACATCAGGGACTTGTTAAACCAATCATACCATTGTGTGATTTGGGGATTTTTTTCATCAAAGCTATACTCTTACATATGATTCATCCTTTTCTTTTTATTACCTGGAGCCTCAGGCAGGTTGGAAAAGCTATACAATACTTTGATTTTTGTGAGTTAAAAAAAAAAAAAAAAACGGCAGCCACCGCTGTTCAAGACAAACACAGTGCAATGTACACCAGGAGTCAGCCCCCTTAGCCTGATTCCTTGCTTAAACCTCAGACAAAAGCCCTTTCCTCCCTTCCACCCAGCCTTTCTTCTTTCTCTGAATTCCATTTGATTTTTCTTCTTTTTTTCCTTTCAGTCGCCCTCTCCTTGCTGAAAGAGACTCCATTATGCCCAATTTCTCAACTCCCTGTTAGTGGACTCATTTCTCAGAAGCCCTCATTCTGGGGCATTTCAGCATACAAATCAAGACTATATTTCTTTTAGACACAGGGGATTTTCTTTGAGTCTCCATTCCTTCTTTTTGTGATTTTTCACCAGACTTCCACCAGTTGCCTTTAAATCACCAAACAGCTTTTAATATAATACAAGTGAGAGGCAATCCTTTCCAGGAAACAGCTTTTGTCTAAAATGGTCCATTACTGTTCTGACACCATATTCTTTCTGATCTCTTTACCAAGTAATCTTCATTCAAATTATTTGGTAGCCAGTTTTTTTTTCTGTCTACCAGTTGTTCCCTGCAAGCCTTGACCTTCACTCCTTCTGTTAATACTTTCTTAAAAATACCCTCTTCCCAATTGTCTTTTTGTCCCCTTCACTCTTCACTTCTCACCTTTTTTAGAAGTTACTTTATTTTGCCTTATTGGATTTATTGTAAATCTTTCTACTCTTGTTTATTAACTCCAGTCTCAAAATTATAGTTAAAAATGATGGAGCTGGGATGCAACTCAGTGGTAGAACATGGTTAGGATGCATGAAGTTCTGGATTTGATCCCCAAGATCCAAATAAAAAATAATAAAAATAAATATGAAGGTAGGTGGTGTGGCTTATGCCTATAATCCCAGTGATTTGGGAGGCTGAGGCAGGAGGATTGCAAGTTCGAGGCCAGCCTCAGCAATTTAGCAAAATTCTTAGCAACTTAGAAAGACTCTGTGTCTTGGGCTGGGGTTATGGCTCAGTGGTAGAGCACTTGCCTAGCACATGTCAGGCCCTGGGTTCAATTCTCAGCACCACATAAAAAAATAAAGACATCGTGTCCGTCTTACAACTAAATATATATATATATGTCATAGATATATATGACAAAAGAAAGACTGTCTCAAAATAAAAAATACAAAGGGCTGAGATGTATCTCTGTGGTAAAGCACCCCTGGATTCAATCCCTAATTAAAAAAAATAATAATAGTAATAAAAATCAAAAAGGACTTGGAAATATATAGCTCAGTGATAGAGTATCCCTGGGTTTAATCCCCAATACTGAAAAACAAAAAGTAAACATGATGCTGCATCTGGAACACTGATTGGCCTAGGGCATGTGCTGGCCAGGAGCATCCTGTTAGCCACAGGGTTTCAGCCCTGTGACTGGGCTTTCAGACCTCTTGGGACAGGGGGACAGAGCCCACAACCACAGACAATCAGAATCCCCAAAGCTGTAGAAGGCAAGTTCCAAGCTGAAAAATGCAAGAAGCACTGAGAGTGAGCGGATCATGTGCCCCTTCACCTCCTTTGAAGGGGCCTTTAGAGGCCTGGTTCTACAAGCTACATTTCCTCTCAGCTTCTGATCCTTTCCCCACCTGCTCCGCCTCCAGCTCCCATCTGCTTCTCTCCACATGTCACTGTGTCTTCTTCTTGGTGGGTCGATGGAAGGACACAGTGGAACAAGGCTCTTGTCTACATCCTAAATGTCAGGGGAGCACAGAGAGAGTGATGGTTGCTTAGGACCAGTATGTGCGGGGGCATTTTGCATAGACTCACTTCCTTCTTATACAACTCTGAAATATCTATTACCTTGCCTGGCAGAGGGGGACCCCGAGACACAGGTGGACCCCCTCTCTAGATGGTTCATGCCTCTGTTCTTAGATCCGAGCCACCAAGTCCTGGGCCCTTCCATACAGCTCACTCGTCTTCTCAGCTTTCGGGTGGTGTCGCTCGCTACCTGACCTCTTCTGTCTCTAGGCCGATTCAGCTGGCTTGGAGGTGTGGAGACAGATGGGACAGAACACACATATGGACTGCAGGGCCAAAAGGGGACAGTCACGAGGGTTGGGAGCGGCTCAGCCCCCTTGCAGCTGGGGTATCTTGGTCTGAAAGGGTGAGCCCAGGCATCAGCTGTTGGGGTGGTGAGGAACCAGGTGCCTGGCCGTGTTCCCCTTCCTTCAAGTGTGAAGAGTAGAGGAAACCCATGTCACGATGCAGGACACGGCTGTACTAGGTCATTTCACTTCTCCTAACAATGCACTTTTCTCACCTGCAGATGGGGAATACTGACACCTTCTCACTCCTCTCCTGGGGACACTAAAATATAATTAGAGGGCTCCATAAAGGATTGAGCTAGAATTTGGGGGCCTGGGAAAGGAACCCCTGCATTCCAGATAATCATTTCAGGATGGAGAATAGCTGGTAATGTCTCCCTTATTTTGCAGATGAGAAAACAGAAGTCTTCAGAGGCTAAGCCACTCACGTAGGCTTGATGGAAGAGTTGGGGTGTGGAAACAGGAAACTAGCACATGATCCTGACCTTAGGAAGAAACCAGAGACGAAGGGGCAGGAGAGTTCAGGATAACATTGTTGTTTCTACCCTGTATGCCACTTCCCCGGCCTCTCAAATGGTTTTAAATTTGCAAAAAATACATGTTGCTGTTTTTCCTGTTTTGGAAAAATTCAACACTGGTAGTAATGACAGGGCTCAAAGCAAAGCTTCAGCGAGTGGCTGGCAAGCTATTACTGGTCCGCATGTGTCTCGATTTTCCAGGTGGCCTTGGCGACAGTTGGCAAGGAGGACTGCTTATGTAACTGCCTGACCGGGGATTGCTGCAACTCTAGGAAGAGAAGAAAGTGTGGGAAGAGTTGTCCCCCGCAGAGGGAATGAGGAGCTTCCTGTAGGGAAATTCATGGGCTTCTTTCGAAAACTCTTTAGCAGTCAAGCTTATGGCTCTGTGGTGACTGCCTCCAACTAAGGGTCACCCAGAAGCAAAGGGAGGGAAAAGCCAGCAGCAGGCCCAGTGCTCCCAGGAGACAGCAGCAACCTCCAAGTTAGCCCCAGTCTGTGCACTGGAGTCAAGTTAATTGCTTATGGTCTGAATATTTGTGTCCCTTGCAAAATCATGTGTTGAAATCCTAATCCTCAAGGTGATGGCATCAGGAGAAGGGACTTCAGGAGGTGATTGGGTCATGAGGGCTCCACTTACAAGAATGGATTGGTCTCCTTATAAAACAGGCCCAAGGAAGCTCTTTTGTCCCTTCCACCAGGACACAGTGAGAAGGCAGGTCTTTGAACCAGGAGTCAGGCACATTCTTGATCTTGAACTTCCAGTCTTCATAACTGCGAGCAATAAATTTCTGTTGTTTATAAGCCATGCAGTTTATGGTCTTTTGTTATAGCTGCACGAACAGACCAAGACAGTAGTTTTGGAGGTAAACATTGCATTTTTTCATAGTGTCATCAGTAGGGAAGGAGTAAAAGTTCAATATAACCCAGGAAGCAGTAGGAAGAAGCCAAAAGTCACACAGTGAAGCCAGTAACAGGGCAGCCCCTCATCACTTGATCTCTGCCTTGAATCACATCCCTGAGGGACAGACTGGGAGAAGAAGTGCATTGTCTACATCTGCCTATTACCAGCTCTGTGTCTGCATTAGTCAGGTTTGCATTAGTATAATATTTGCCTGAGGTAAATCAATTTATAAGGAGGAAAGATTTATTTTGGCTCAGGGTTTCAGAGGTTTCTGTCCATGGTCACTTGGGCAACTTGGGCAAGTTGCCTTGGGGACCATGGAGGCACAGTACATCATGGTGGGAGCAGGTGGCAGAGGAAGCTACTTGCGGCAAGGATGGCAAAGAGAGAGGAAGAGCCAGGGGTCCCAATATCCCCTTCAAGTCTACACCAACCATGACCTAATTTTCTCCCACCAGGCTCCACCTCCTTAAAGTTCCACTATTTCCCAATATTGTCACAGGGCACATGAGCCTTTAGGGGACATTTAAGATCCAAACCTTATACCTTATACCTTATAAGTGACCTTATACCTAAGTACCTTAGCAACCAAACAGGTGTGATTCTACTTCCAGCTCAGGGTCCCCCACAGGGATGAACCCAGGAAACTACCCATTCCCTCCAACTGCTTCCCGTTCTTCTTATGTCTGGTGTTCACACATCTCAAGAGTTCTCCACACACGCAGTTCCAAATTAGCCAGCAGCACAGAAAGGCAGTCAGAGATAAGTTCAAGCAAATAGGAATCACATTTTTGCATCTTTTTTTCCTACACTTTTAACATGTCAGCTATTGTTTTGGTGTCATATGCAATCAGACTCATGATATCATCTTGTTTAGTAATGACCCTGTTCTAGGATGGAAGATTAAGAAATAATAAATATTTACAGAGCCCCTGTGCTGTGCAAGGCCATGTTATTAGGTGTTATGAGGATACGAGGAGTAGAAGGAGCGGTGTTTGACTTAGGAAGCTTTGTATCTTGTGGGAAAAACACAACATTGCACAAATGGCAAGGCTTGCTGGTTTAGACGAGATGACTTTCCCAGCACAGATATTTGCTTAACCCCACCCTCTGCATGTCTCACGGGCAGGTGTTACTGAGTCCGGTGTGAGGATGGGGGTCCTGCCAAGAAGCCCAGTCAGACCAACCTCCTGCTGAGAGAGTGGGAAAGAACAAATGCGCATGTAGGAAAGTGACTCTTCAGATGGCTTCGGTGGAAAGATTGAAAAGAAGACAACTGCAGGACCATGGTTGGGGGAAAAGCAAGGTCACACCAGATGGCAGGATGCAGCAGAAGCAGATTTGGGGATTGGCATGGTTTAGCTGAAGAATCTAAAAGCACACGATGACAAAACAAATCCTCCAGCAGCTAATGCTAAGATCCAAAGTGGTCCCACCACCCTACAGAAAAATCTCTAAAAACCAAATCACATGCAGAGATAGCACATAGAAGTGAGGGAAGTTTTTTCAGAGTGATCTAGAAATCTATGGGCAGAACTGATAAATCCAGAGAGAGGGGCATGTCTTTCAAGACCCAAAAGGCCTTTCTGGACACTCATCAAATAGGGTCTCTCTCTTTCCAAAACTCACCAGTTGTCGGGAAACTGCATGTGGAACTCCAGTCAGTCAGCAATGAGGCTGCCTGTCATCTATCAACCCTCCAGGCATTGTTCAGTAATCCTTCCCAAAGAATCAGCTGGGCACAGTGTTCATGAGACTTGCCGCTGATGCTGGAGGTGCGGGTTTGAGGGTGGGGGAGCTGATGGGAGAGAGAGAGATTTAAATAATCTATTGTGCAATGGGGACATTTCTGACATTTTTTTTTTTTTTTTGGCAAATATCATTGTCTATCCATGCCCTACCCAATCACTCCAGCCTTAGGAAATGAAAAGTTACTGAGTGGAACATGACCATAGCATTCACCTTGACTGCTCTAACTAGAGGTGGCCAGAGAATCTAGCCAATGATAGCAGAAATATGGTGAATAGAGCTTGCAGAAAAATTTTCATTCTTCCAGGAAAAAAGGAAAAGGATAAGTAATCGTGGCTGGGGCTGCTACCTCCTCCCTTCTTTCTTGATGGAATGTTAATGTGATAACTGGAGATGCACAGCCATATTGAGACCATGAGGCCACAGTGCAGCAGCGGCAAAATATAATTAGAGAAAAAGCTTGGGTGTCTGACAGCACTATTAAACAGTTACCCAGGCCAGGCTCTCAGCTTCTTATAAGGTGAGAAAAGACCCATTCTATTGTTAGCCCTCAAACACATCCTTAATAATTTCCTGAATGATTACTGAAGAGAGTGAGAGATGTCCTCAATAATTCCTTGAACTTATAAAAATATCTATTATTTTAAAATCTATGTACCAAAAAACCTCCACATGATCAATAGAGGATTTTTTTTTTTTTACAAAGTGTGGGAAAAGGATACTAAAAAAAAAAATAAGAACTTTCTTCATCCACTACAGATATCAGTGTTTAACATTTTGTTGTCTATCTTCTACATTTTAGGTGTATATGTGTTTTTTTCTAATTAAAAAAATTTTTAGTGTTGATGGACCTTTATTTTTATTTATTTATTTATATGCTGTGCTGAGAATCAGACCCAGTGCCTCACACATGCTAGGCAAGTGCTCTACCACTGAGTTACAACTGCAGCCTTGTATATGTGTTTTTTAGGCAAGTTTGGGATCATAGTGCTTTGTAATCTGCTCTTACAGATTTCCTTTAATCTCCTTTTAATAATTTGCTGTGAATGTAAGGTAATATTTATTTACAAAATGGTGAAAACCATTGAAAAATAAAGGCAGGCACTTCAAAAAAGTCAAAGATCAAAAATATCATTTTTTAATATAAGTATCCTTTGAGGACTATTTTTAAAGTTGAAATGAAGCATTTTTCACTTTCTATGGGATTTGTCTATGTTCCCCAGGCTGGTCCTGAGTTCCTGGCTTCAAGTGATCCTCCTGTTTCAGCCTCCAGAGTAGCCTCCAGAGTAGCCACTATGCCCAGTGGGATACCTATTTTTCAAGTTGTCTTCCAATCTCATTTCAGTCTCCCAAACTTCCTTTTTTCAAAAAATATTTTTCGTTGTCAATGGACCTTTACTTTATTTATATGTGGTGCTGAGAATCGAACCTAGTGCGTCATGCATGCTAGGCAAGTGCTCACCACTGAGCCACAACCCCAGCCCTCAAGTCTCCTAAACGTTCTAAAAAGGAAAAAATACTATTGTCCATCTCTTTTTTTGTCAAAGGGAAAAGGCATTCAATTTTCAAAATTAACTGGATCTGCATATACACTCAGGCATACATATGTGCCACACCCAGCTCTGCGGAGAGTCATTGCTGGTGAGAACTTCAGCTCTGCAAACCCCAGAGCAGGCCCCAGTGCCATAGGACTGTGGAAAGGAGCATGCGCAGAAAGAAGGTGCCGCCTCTTGAGTCTTCCGTGTTGCCTCCTTGTCTGATGACTTTGTTTTGTTTGAGTATGGACTAGACCAGTCCTTGCTTTCATACTCTTTCTTCTACACTTTTTATATCAAAGTTTAAACAACCAGGAGGCAATGTAGTATCACCCTAAGAAGACACTGGAGCCAAGTGCCGTGGCGCACACTTGTAACCCCAGTGACTCTGGAGGCTGAGGCAAGAGAATCGCAAGTTCAAGGTCAGCCTCAGGGATTTAGTGAGACCCCATAGCAACTTAGACCCTGTCTCAAAAAAAAAAAAAAAAAAGGCGTTGGGGATGTGGCTCAGGGGTTGAGTGCCCCTGGGTTAAATTCCCAGTACCCAACCCCCACCAAAATGAAGTCCTGGAAAGGGATTCCACCCTCTGCTACCTCTCCCTGGCCACAGTCACAGTCACAGTTGTGTTTATGTCCCTGGCAATTGGCAGAACTTTGAAGGGCATTTCATTATACCCTCATCCACTGTCCAAAACAGAAATCAAGCATAGTTCCTACCAGGTGAGTTTACAGTCTAAATACATACTACACACAAGGAAGGGAAGATTAGAAATTACATTGAAGGGAACACTTTGTTTTTTCTTTCTGGATTTAAAAAACAAAAACAAGCTATTGGAATTCCCAAATAGTTTCCCAAAAGGTAGGCTACCAGATAAAACTCTTAAGTTTTAAAATGGGAAACTGAGGTCCGATAGGCAAAGGGAGAAAGAGTGGGGAAGAGATTTAGTTTGAGCAAAAGTAAGTTTTAGAAATACCGAGTTACTAGTACAGGGATAAGGGGTAGGTACCAAGCATTAAAAAAAAAAAAAGTAAGTTTTAGAGAAAATAGTTCCAACTACAGAAAAAATCATTAAGGTTTTTCTTTTATTTTCTTTTGTTCATTTCATTTCATTTTGATCCTGGGATGGACCTGGTCTTGGGCATGTTAAGCTCTATCATTGAGCAACACCCACTTCCCTCAACCTGATTCTGACAGCTGGTTCCTGAGTGTCACTAGGTACTGGGATGCAGCAATAAGCAGGACAAAGACCCTGCCCTCATGGAGCTCATATGCCAGGTCAAAGACACATACTATTTGACTGAGACAATTTTAAACAAATTAACAGATTTTATCAAAAACCTTCAACTTCCAGCTTCCTTAAAAAAGAAATCCCAAGTTACCAGTACTAGCCCCCTGTTCCACATGGCTGGATCTATGGGAGTGGACACAAAGTGTGGGTTTCACAAAGAACCACCCTAGAGCATCCATTGCAGAGGAGGCCCTGGGCAAGCTGGTGGACAGGATGGTATGTCCATCCTGCAGATGTCAGCCAGATGCTCATCTCCACCAAACCAGGGGTGAAAGCCCATGACTGGGCCAATGGAGCTGAGAGGCCTGGATGCTTAGCATAGGCTAAAGTGCACAGGATCCCTCTCCCCAAAACCAGTGCAGCTATTGCCACTGGTGGATGCCCAACCCAGCACTGATGATGGCACCAATCTTAGAAGAACACACGGTCTCAGGATGACCATACCAGACCTCTTCCACCTGGGCAGTGGAAAATCAGTTCTTCCAGTGGAACTGGATCAGTTCTTTGTTACATTTCCCCTCCCTGACCACAGTGCCTCTGTCATCACTAGTATTTAAAGGGCTTCAGAATGCTCAATCTATCAGCATTATGGCAAAGGAGGCATGATAATGTTGTGTTGGATTTCTGTCACATAAGGAAATCAACTTAAAAGGAAGAAAGATTTGTTTTTGGCTCATGGTTTTAGATGTTTCAGTCCATGCTCACTTGGCCCTAGTGCCTTTGGACCCATGGTGGGGCAGAGGATCATGGTGCAGAGCATGTGGCACAGAGTACTCACTTTATGGTGGCCAGGAAGCAAAGAGACAGAAGAGGTCACAGTCACAACATCCCCTGCAAGGGCACACTCCCAGTGACCCAACTCCCTTCCACTAGGCCCCACCTCCTGGAGGTTCCACCACCTCCCAAGAGTGCCACAGGCTGGTGACCAACCCTTGAACACATCCTTTGGGGAACACTTCAGATCCAAACTATAGCAAATGGGAGAAGCACATGCCACAAAATTCACCAGCCTTACCATGTATTATACTGTCTAGAAGCAGCATCAGGTATAAGATGGTGCTGTGGATTATGGTACTCTGCCTCCAAATGTTGGAATACAACATTTAAAAAAAAAACAATGAATGGAAATAAAGATAACTCCTTCCACAATAATGCCTATGAATCTACTTGTTCAATGTGTGCACCCCATTCCCACAATCTGAGGTGTCACTGAAGCAAAGGTCCTGATTTCTGGTTTTGGAGTGGGAAGTGGATGGTTCTGCTAGCAGATATGGTGAGGATGACACCATATCTGAACTGGATGCCACAATTATCACCAGTTTGCTTTAGGTTTTTCATGACAAGGGACCAGCAGGCAGAGAAGTGAGTTGTTAAATTGGTGGAGATAATCACCCTGATTACCATGAGGAACTAGAGCAGCCAGTCTGGAAGTAAGGATGGAGAAGAATGTTTGGAACCAAGAGCACTGTTGAGCTAATTCTTGGTTATATATATGCCTACTGGCAATCTGTAGGATGGATGAAATATTTGCTACTCATATATCAGGTAAAGGGTTAAAGTCAACAATATACAAAAAAATCCTTTGTTAAAAAAATTTTAGGTATTGATAGACCTTTATTTTATTCATTTATTTATATGTGGTGCTGAGAATCAAACCCAGTGCTTCACACATGCCAGGCAAGTGCTCTATCACTAAGCCACAATCCCAGCCCAAGAAATCTCACAATGATAACAAAAATCAGATAATCTGATTTTAAGATGGGTAAGGGCTTGGTGTTGTGTCTCAGTTGCCTAGCATGAATGAGGCTCTGGGTTTGATTCCTAGCACCACACACACACATACACAAAGGCAAAGGGTTTGAATTGACATTTCTCCAAAAAGGATAAACAAATAGCCAACAAGCATATAAAATGATGCTCAATATCACTACATCAGGAGAGAAATGCAAATCAAAACACCCATTAGGATGTCGACTATTAAAAAAAAAAAGCTGGAGACACACCTGTAATTCCAGCTACTCAGGAGGCTGAGGCAGGGAGGCCAGCCTCAGCAACTTAGCAAGACCCTGTCTCAAAACAAAACATAAAAGGGTCTGGGAATATAGCTCAGTGGAAAAACCCATGCTTAGCATGCACGAGGTCCTGGGTTCCATCTCCAGCACCAAGTCCAAACAAAAAACACCAGCAGTACTGCCCTAAAATAACAAGTGTCAGAGAGGATGTGGACAAATTAGAGCCTTTGTGCACTGTTGCTGGGAATATAAAATGATGCATCTGCTCTGGAAAGTAATATGGAGGCTCTTCAAAAAATCAGAAATATAAGGGCTGGGGAGATAGCTCAGTTGGTAGAGTGCTTGCTTTGCAAGCACAAGGCCCTGGGTTCGATCCCCAGTACCACCAAAAAAAAAAAAAAAAAAAAAAAAAAAGTCAGAAATATAACTATCATATGATGCAACTATACCACTATTCCAAAAGAATTGAAAACAGAATCTCAAATCTCGGAATCTCTTTGCATACCACATTCATAGCAGCACTATCACAATAGCCAAGAGGTGGAAGCAACCCAAATGTCCAGCGATGGATGAATGGACACCCAGAAATACACAGAGAATGGGTTATTATCCAGCCTTAAAAGGGAACAAAGTCCCATCACATGCTGCAACATGGATGAACCTAGAGGACATTGTAGTATTTGAAAAAACACACAGCATATGATTCTATTCACATGCAGTATCTAGAGTAGTCAAATTCATAGAGACAGAGAATAGAATGATGGTTCCAGGGCCTGAGGGAAGGGGGAGGAAGGGGTTGTTTAATGGTACAGAGTTTCAGATTTGCAAGGTGGAAAAGTTCTGGAGATCTGTTTCACAGCAGTGTGAATATGCTTAGTACTACTGAACTGTACTTAAAAATGGTTAAGAAGGTAAAACTTAGGTGTCTTTACCTTGCTACAGTATGGATTGTAAATGTCCCTCAAAGACCCTGTGTTGAAGACTTGATCCCCAGAGTGGGGCTATTGGGAGGTGGTGGAGACTTTAGGACGTGGTGCCCAGTGCAGGAAGCTAGGTCATGGGAGCACAACCTTCAAGGAGCTGGGGAACCCCAGCCTCTTTCTCTTGCTCTTTTTTCTTTTTCCTTCCTGCCTATAAGCTGAGTGGTTTTGCTTCCCCACACTCTCCTGCCTCACTCTAGTCCTGAGAGCAGTGGGGTTAACCGATCATGGACTGGAGCCTCTGAAATCGTAAGCCAAAATAAACTTTTGCTCTTTAAAAGTTGATTATCGCAGTTATTTGCAATGGCAAACAGACACATACCACAGTTAAAAAAAAAAAAAAGGCAATACACCTTTCCATTCCTGTTCTGTAACACTCACTGTTAGAACCCGGTAGCCATGCAGTGAGGAAGTCCTTGCAGATGACTCTCACAGTGAGGCCCCAAGTATGAGTCCCAGCCACAAAACACTGAGTCAAGGCAGCAGCAAGTTACCCCTGGCCTTCAAGGCCTCCCAAATGGGGCTTCAGCCATAGCGGACAGATGGGCAGACCTTTCCAGGCTGGTCTTGGGGCCTGATCCAGAGGCTGTGAGCACAATAGAAGGATTGTTTTACGTGGCGACCTTTTACATTGGTTTGTTGCCAACAATAGCAGCTGGAGCAGGTGTCTTGGAAATCATTTCTCCACAAGGTGATTCTTCCCCAATTCCATACAGGGTGTTCTAAAAGGGACTTCAAAGGGCAGCAACAGCGGGTGATGAAAGACAGAGATATCCCTTCTGCTTGTTTACAGTCATATCAAAGTCAGCTTCCAAATGCAAGCCCTGGTGGTGTTCAGCTTTGCTGCCCCGCAGTGCAAGCAGCCATGCAGGATTGAGAGCATCCCCCAGAGACACTGCTGTGTCCTTGCTCTTAATAGGCTTGCTTTCTCCTGATAGACCAGAAGGACATGCTTCTTCCTGCTCATCTGGTCTTTGTTGTTGTTGTTCTTATTTAGTAATTCATGACAGTAGAATGTATTTTGGCAAATTATACATACAGGGAGTATAACTTATTCTATTTAAAATAGGATCCCACTCTTGTGGTTGTATATGATGCAGATTTACCCTGTTGGTGTATTCAAATAAAAGGCTAGGAAAGTTATGTCCAATTAATTCTACTGTCTTTCTTATTCCCCTTCCCATTCCCATCCCTTCATTTCCCATTGTCTAATCCAATAGATTTCTATTATTCCCCTCCACAACATCCCTTGTTTTGGGTTAGCATCCACAAATCAGAGAGAACATTTGAACTTTGGTTTTTTGGGATTGGCTTATTTCAATATCATGATATTGTCCAGTTCCATCCATTTACCTACAAATGCCATTATTTCATTCTTCTTTATGACTGAATAATAGTCCATTGTGTATTATCCATTCATCCGTTGAAGGACACCTAGATTATTTCCATCGCTTGGCTATTGTGAGTTGAGCTGCTATAAACATTGATGTAGCTGCATCACTGTAGTATGCTGATTTAAGTCCTTTGGGTATATACCAAGGAGTGGGATAACTGGGTCAAATGGTGGTTCCATTACAAGTTTTCTAAGGAACCTCCATACTGCTTTTCATAGTGGTTAAACCCATTTGCAGTCCCACCAACAAAGTAGTAGTGTACTTTTCTCCCCACATCCTTGCCAACATTCATTTTTTTTATTATTTTATTGTATACAAATGGGATACATGTTGTTTCTCTGTTTGTACATGGGCCAACATTCATTGTTACTTGTATTCTTGATAATTGCCATTCCAACTGGAGTGAGATGGAATCTCAGTGTAGTTTTGATTTGCATTTCTCTAATTGCTAGAGAAGTGGAACATTTTTAAAGTTTGGGTATTTACTCTAGGTCCACTTTCTGGGGAGTTAGGAGGTTCTTCTAGGCTTTCTTGTTTGGAGGGAGCTGGCGCAGTAGGGAAGGAGAGAAGCCAGAAAGTCACTGAGGACACCAGCACAACTGATGTTCAGATGTCACAGAGTACAGAGGCTAAAGCCCGGGGCTGCTCCTCCACTCATTCATTCATTGTTCTGTTAATGCTTCCTACCAGCCTGTGGACCCCAACAGGCTGAGGAAGGCATCAACTCAGCACCCAAGGCAGACACAGTGACCAATAAGACTAAAAGAGGTTATCATTTTCTGTATGCTTTCGAAATTGATTATTGCCATCTCTCTTAGACAGCTATTTCACTGCTGTGACTAAATGACCTGACCAGCACAACTGTAGAGGAGGAAAGGTTTATTTGAGGGCTCACGGTTTCAGAGGTCTTAGTCCATAGAAGCCTGGCTCCATTCCCTGGGGGCTCAAGGTGAGGCTGAACATCATGATGGGAGAGGGTGGTGGAGGGAAGCAACTCTCACATCACGGTGATCAGGAAGTAGAGACTCCACTCACCAGATAAAAATATATATACCCAAAGCCATGCCCCAATTCCCACCTCCTCCAGTCACACCCCACCTGCCTCCAGTTACCACTCAGTTAATTCCATCAGGGATTAATTCACTGATTAGGTTTAGACTCTCAAAACCCAATCATTTCTCCTCTGAACCTTCTTACATTGTCTCACACATGAGCTTTTTGGGGATACCTCACATCCAAACCATAACACCACCCAAGTCGTTATCAGATGTTCCATCTAATGTCTGACTGTCTTTTTCTCTTTTGTGTTACTGGGGGTTGAACCCAGAGCCCAGAGTCTCACACATGCTAGGCGAGCATGGAGCTATGTCATATTTTAATTTTTTATTTATCCTTCTGAGTAGCTGGGTTTACAGGTGCGCCCTACTGTGCCTGGCTTAATGTCTAATTTTCTAATGAGATTTTTTTTTTCTTTGTGGTGTTGAGGGTGGAACTCAGGGCCTGACACATGCTAGACAAGCTGTCTACCACTGAGCTACATCCCAGCCCTAATGAATTTTTGACACATTCTTTTAGATCATCAACCATATCACTACCAGTTGATAGTGGCTTTGCTGTGTGCTTTTTATTCTTTGTAGAGCTTCTTTTCTTGTTCTCTTTGATGGGCTGGGACTTCCTGAGTAAAGGTAAGGATATCTTTGGTAGTTGTTGTCTTATTCTGGACCCTGAGGGGGATATGGTGAATGTTTGCTGGATCTATTAGATGTTTACTAGTTTAGTTTAAAATTGTAGGTTAAAGAAATTCCAATCTAGGCTGGGTATGGTGGCACATGCCTGTAATCCCAGCAGCTGGAGAGGCTGAGGGAGAAGGATCACGAGTTCAAAGCCAGCCTCAGCAACTTATTGAGGCCCTAAGCAACATAGCAAGACCCTATCTCAAAATAAAATATAAAAAAGGGCTGGGGATGTGGCTCAGTAGTTGAACACCCCTTGGGTTCAATCCCTGGTACCAAAAAGGAAAAAAAAAAAGAAATTCCAATCTATTTGTAGTAATTAATTTGATTGTGACTTGCCTAATAAACTTATTCATCGATAAAAATTTAATTGCTGTTCAATAGACAGTTTTTAAGAAATGGTCAAGACTGCTCACTGGGGACTGGGTAAACAAAGATCATTTTTTCCATGAACAAAATCCCCCATGAATGGACTGCTCTGGTGAATTTGAGCCTAGAAGGTTCCTCAAGGGACCCTGCAAGGGGCATAAACTTTATTCCTCTGTATAAAATCCTATCATGCAACTCTCGAATGCCATTCTCTTCATTGGTAGAGGAGGGAGCAGCACTGGTTTTCTGGTCATCAGTCTCTGTGTCTCTGACCCTTTGAAGCTTTTAAAAGGGACAGTAAATGGAGGAGGGGATAAATATTCAAACACCAAAATAGTTATTTGTGGTGCTCTTTATTTTTAAAAGTTATTTAATGTTAAATGGCTCTTTTCATAAAGAAGTGTGTGCATGCACATGAGTATATGTATGTCTTAACCACAAAGAGCACAATATGGTGTTATGTGAATCACTGTAGAGCATTCAGGAAAGCTGGATTTAATAGTCTGAGTCTGGAGGATCACTGAGGGTGACTGTCCATGGCTGGCCTGTGGCAGCTATGGGTTCAGTTTTTCCATGCTGTTTCTGGGGGGTTAACAAGCTTCCCTTTGGCAGGAAGACCAAAGCCCTGGGCATTTGGCTGCAACAGAACTGGATTGAAATGAGCTAAAAAGTCTACTGCTGGGTTTCCGAAGTCCTTCACTCCTTCAGCCGCGGGCAACAAGAAGTGGCAGGCTCCCTCCCACGCTCCCTCCCAGACCTCCATGAGAAGGTGTGGGCCAACAGAAAGCTCATTCTGGTCAGGAGTATTTGCTCTGATCCTCTCCTCCCTCTCATAGTGAGATCCTATCCAAGTGCTCACAAATCCTAAAACCTGACAAAATGGGTTCAAATCTCAGCTGCAACTACTTCCAAGCCATGTGACCTGGGTACACATATAGCCTGCATTCCCTTATGGGTGAACCTGGGTTAATAACCATGTCTACCTCACAGGATTACCTCAGTGAAGGTAGACCAAATTAATCCAAGAAGTGTGCTTAGTATGGTGCATGGCAAATGGTAAGCACTCAATAAGCGTGGGCAGCTGGTGGTGATGATGATACTGACGATGATGATGATGATGGTGGTAATGCTGATGCTCAGATGGCAGTCTATCTAGGCTGATGGTGATGGTGATGATGGTGGTGTCTATTATTAACCCCTTTGAACCCATTTATACATCAGAAAAAGGAGGGGGCTTGACTAGTTTCTAAGCCCCATTCTAGGTAGGCTTCTATGAAATCTTCAATTTTCCATAGAAACTGCCCAAAGATATTAACAGCAGGACCTCCTCTGAGCAAGGCACTGGAGTCCACTCTTCTAGCCTGAGTTTAGCATTGGTCGCTCACTTAGGCCACAGAGCAAGCAGTTTGCACCTGATGACATGTGGCCCTACAGCCTTTGCACAAGGACATGGCTTTGAAGTGTGCTGCAGTGTCTCAACAGCACATGCCATTTATACTTCTGGGCCAGAGTCTTACAGAATAATGACCCATGAACCCTTCCCTCTCTCTGGAGGAGAATGGAAATTATCTGTACATCCAAGGACAAAACTCCTCCTCCTTAGATGCCTGGGGAATTAGGATGATTTTCAGGAGACTTGGATCCTGTTTTAGAGTCAGTGGATTTTACAATTGTCCTCACTCCTACACAAGGAGGTGGGTCTCCTAAAATGACCTGTATGATAACTGTGCATTGTCTATAATGTTCTCACTATTCCCATAGTAACGCTGTAAGGTTAGGTGTGTGTGTGTGTGTGTGTGTGTGTGTGTGTGTGTGTGTTCTCTGGAGGAAGGCTGAGGCTTGGAGGGTCAACCACAGTCACATACAGAACTAATGGTGGCCAAGTTCCTCCCCCTGCTCTGTGCAGCACTAGGGACCTGACACCATGTCACTGTTCAGTCCTCATTGTCCATGTTGGGCCTCAGTGATGACTTCACATTTCAATGGAAAGGGCAAGACTGAGCACAGCAAGACTGAGCCACACAGGTGGCTAAGTAAATGGTGGTGCTGTGGGTTGGAGGGACAGGAATACCATGAAACCCTTCCAACACCGCCTTTCCTCCTGAGGAGAGACAGTCTCTCAAGGAAAGCGGGATGGATCTGACTGGTAGAGCTGGTGAGACCTCGAGATTGAAATGAAGACTAGCTGGGTAGAAAGTCAAAACATCAAGCTCCTTTAAACATGATGGTTAAGGTACCCTTGAAATTAGTTACTCAAGGTTATATTAGCCAGGAAGGCATTCTCAGAACCAGTCTCTGGAAAGCTGTCAGGAAGATGGAGCTGATGGGAATGAGACAGGAAATCCACAGAAAACTCACCAAGAGAGTGTTAAAATAAGAGCATGCCCCCCGTGGCCTCTTCCTCCTCTGTCACCAGATCCCACCCTTGCCAATGGACCTCACAGAGCAGCATCCCATGTGAGCTAGAACCATGGGCTGCACAGTCTCTCAGGGCCAGGGACCCACTATAGCCACAGAGGCTCAAATCCAGTTCCTCAACAGAGAGTGACAGGGAGCTGTCACCCATGGGTGGGCCTCTAGAGAAAGTTCAGGAGTGGACCTAATGGGTAGAATGCAATAAGGCAGGCTTTAGAAAGTCAGGCAGACCTATGCTTCCAGAGGGGACAGAGAGATCTGTGACCAGGGTGCCACCCATGTTCCATTCCCAGGGAGAACGCTGCATCTTCATTAGTGTGTGCCACTGTATTTTGACCCTACAGCTACTGCTGCTTAACACCCCACACATCATAAGGGCACTTATTTGATGACTACAAATTACTCCTTCTACCTACTCACCTGTAGGCTTCTTCGGAATCTGCATGACACCTGTTTGAGGTACTTAGGAAGCCCAGGGTATTTCCTTACAACCAATCCAGGTACTTAGGGATCCAGGTACTCTAGGTGCTGTTTAGCACACCTGCTCCAGATATTAAGGACCTCAGGGACTCCAAGTACTTCTTGACACACCTGATCCAGGATTTAGGGTCTTCAGGGACTTAGATAATACCGAATGTACTAATCAATTCCTTATCCAACCACTTTCTCCTTTGCTGCCTAAACCAAACTCCCAGCAGTCTCTCGATCCACACAGTTATTCCTCTCTACTAAGTGCCCCACTTGGTTCCAGACCCAGGGGACACTGTTATGAGCAAGGTAGATGAAGTCCCATGCACCTGGAGCTTATGCTCCTTTGGAGAAGAGAAATGAAAGTGAGCGATCAATTGCATGGGAAAATTACAGATAGACTAGGGGTTCCAAAGAACACAGGGCAGAGAACTGTGGCAAAGATGGACTGTACCCCTATTCCCCAAGGAGGTGACATTGCTGCTGCTACCTGAATGTTGAGAAACCACTGCAAGAGGAGAGGACAGCAGGGTCAGGGGACCGTGGGGAATGGAAGGGAGAGGAGAGATCACCCACAGGTCGGAGGTCACCTCCAGGGGTATAACTGTAACGCGTGCAGAACGCGTGATGCTACCTTAAGTTGTTGGATTACTGTGCTACTTGCCAAGGACCTCCACAAACAGCACCTCATTTTCATTTTCACTTCTCACCAGAGTCCTGGGAAGGAGGGAGGTGGGGGAATTTGTATTCAGAAATTGATCTGGTCTACATCATCCATCAGTAAAACAAATCCTTGCTGCCTTTCCTGTCTGTATTTTAAAAAAATGAGGACAATTCTTTCTAAAAAGTTGCTTCACTCTGGAAAACGCTGTAAAATTAATGTGTCCCTGTAATGAGGACAGTTGTACTTGAACAATACGTTGGCTATTGTCTGCTCCCTGGCTCGGCAAATAGACTGCTTCAGTTTGAATAAGACCCATTTGCCTTAGTCCAAATGTCAAGATTTATGTTAAATTGGATTTCTGAGGCTGTGTTTGTGTCTGCCACTCAGAAGAGCAGAGTGGTCGACACAAACAGCCTTTCCAAGCCCCATCCAGCCTGACCCAGTTAGGCAAAATAGGGGCAATTGCTAATCCAAACACCGGAACCAGGGGCGGACACTGTAAGTGGGGTCACCTTGTTCCCAGAGCCTGGGAACCTGCATCGACAAAGGAGAAGCTCTGATGACTAATGTGGTAGGCTAAAACACACTCGACACCCAGAGACACCCCATCACAGCAGGCCGAACCTGGCTCTGTTCTCCAGGCCCAGCTCGAGAAGGGAATTGCGACAGGAATTTCCTCTGACTACCTTGTTGTTGACCTGGGTCATGTCTGGGACATTCTCCAGACACAACTGAGAGTGCTGATTATCTTTAAAACCCACCAACCAGCCCGGGTCGGAACAGGGGTTTGCTGCAAGTCCCTGCATGCAGGCAGCAGGGCAGAGAATGAGAGTCTGGGGCATAGATCTTGCTAGGGGCCCAGTGGGCTTCACTAGGAAACTTGCAAATAAAGAGCAGCAACCAACTACATTCTGAAGACCCACTGTGTGTGCCCAATCACCAACAAGACTCTTTTATATGTATTGTCTAAACTATCTTTTTAAAATTTGCTTTCAGTGAAGATAGGTTCAAATACAGATCTCCTACCTGTCAGGCATTTTCCAAGGCACTGGGAGGAAGGCTTTCAAAAAGCTCGTTCCCTGTGGGACTTCAGAAAGGGGAAGAGAAAGATAACATTTCGGTAAAAACATAATTTTAGATGGTAACATGATCAACTCTAGGCTTTATTCCCAAATGCACCCTTGGAGTACTTGTCCCCCAATATCAAAGTTATTCAATTGTGGTAGAACCCGCAGGTTTTACCTGTGTGCGTAACATTTAAAACAAAGACTTCATTTTCCCAGACTCTCTCTGCTGGGTGAAGCAATGATCTAAGTTGTGGCTCATGAGATATAAGCTGAAGCCATGTATACGATTTTAGAAAGTGTCCTTAAAGGGACAGGGCATGACCTTCTTCCATTTCCTCCTTTTACTGCTTATTATGTAGACATAATGGCTGGACCTCCAGCAGCTATTTTGGACCATGAAGGAAATAACCTATTTTATTCTGCCCTTGATTTTTTGGAGTTCTATCTCTGTTAGTCATAGTTGCACCTAATCTTAACTAAGTCCCTCGTACTAACTGTGTAACTTTGAGCAATGAGTTCCAACCTTCTGAGTCTGTTTCCTCAGCTATATGATGGGACTGATTATAATGCCTACTTCATATGTTTGCACTATGCCAGGAGCTTTCACACTTGAGAATGAGTCAGAATCCCTTGGAGCTTATTAAAGCACAGAATGCTAAGCCCTGTCACCACTTCTGATTTAGTATAAACCTGAAAATTTGCATTTCTAATAAGTTCCTAGATGCTACTGCAGATGCAGGTGGTCAGAGGTCACACTTGGAGGATGGTAATCCCCATGCAGTCCCCAATTAAGGGACAGGACGAAGGGTTGGGCTGTCCACACGCAGCCAGCACATTTGATTTCTCTCCTTTTAGTCTCAGCATCCTGTCAAACACGGTGCCATTACCTCTTACCTCCATGCCTGCTCTAAGGCCTCAGGGACCCTGATCCTCAAAATTTTTAGACGAGTGAATCTAACTTAAATGCTCCTCATAGAAGGCTCTAGTGGAGGCCTGTAGCCAGTCTCCAGGAGAGACTTCTGCATAGCAAGCCTGTTTTTCCACCTGCAAAGAAATGATCCCCATTACCGTGAGTCACAGGAACTCATTGCGGGTCATTTCAGCAGAAGCACTCCCTCCCAGGCCTTCCTTCTGCCACCACATGCCATCTGCTATTTTCAGTGGCGAGTAGGTGAGAACTGGGGCTGGGTAGCTCCTGGGCCTGGGGCTGCCATATGGTCATTGGACAGGCATGTGCCCCAGACATGTGCACAGGTCATTAGAAACTCCATTTCCCCACTTAGCATTCAGGTGAGTGGTCTAGGGTAAATCTCCAGGCTGCAATCCTGCATTAGTCTGAGTATACCAAAAGAATGTATATATAATTATAAGAGGGATTAGTAGATCAACTTATACAATTGGATGCTTAATCGTCCCACAGTGGCCATCTATAGGTTGGAGCTGCTCAATCCAAAAAGCTGGAAACCTCAGAATAAGAGGATGACACAGCTCCAGTCCGAGACTGAAGGCCTGGGAGCCCCTTGGAGAGAAACTGGGGCAAATGTATGTTCAAGCTCAAAGAACTTGGAGTCTGATGTCTGGGGGAAATGGGAGCAGCAAAAAATGCACCCACTCAGGGACAGCCAAGCCTGCACGTACTTGCACCTACAAGCTTCCCCCTTCTTCCTTTTTTTTTTTTTTTGTTCCATCCAGGTCCCCAGCCTATTGGATGGTGCTACCCACATTCACTACCCTCTCAGTTCACTAACCCACATGCCAATGGTATTCAGAAACACCCTCATAGACACAGACAGAAGTGTATTTGTGTTTGTTAGCTTTCTGTCACTGTGACAAAGTACATCAGAAAAATTAACCTAAAGGGAGGAAAGGTTCATTTTGGCTCAGGGTTTCAGAGGTTTTAGTCCACAGTTGCCTGGTTCTGTTGCTTTGGGCCTGTGACAGCACCGTCCATCATGGTGGGAGCACATGGCAGAGGAGGCAAATTCACCTCATGGCAGTCTGGGAAATAAAGAGAAAGGAAGAGATCAGAATCCCAATATCCCCTTTGAGGACATGCCCCAATAGCCTAACTTCCTCCCACGAAGGCCTACCACTTAAAGGTTCCACCATCTCCTAATAGCACCATAGTCTCAGGACCAAACCTTCAACACTTGAGCCTTTGGGTGACATTTGAGATCCAAACTCCAGTCTATGCTCTACCAATTTTCTATGTCTCTCAATCCAGGCAAGTTGACAACCAAGGTTAACCATCACAGATTCCTTTCTCCACTGGCCACTTTGGTAAAACCCAGAGCACTGCTTAGCTCAACTGAGGAACCTGATCTCTTTCTTCAAAGGAAGACTTCCTCCTGATGAGAAGGCCTGATGCCTTGCATCACCATGGTCCCGGGGGCCTCCTCCTGCACAACCTCCCTGCAAAAGACTGACCTATCCTTAGGACCCCTGCCTACCAGCTAACATCAAGAGCCCAGCTTGGGACTGCACCATCAATATAGCCTGGGAATCAATAGCAGTTCCCGGTCTACTCCCAGCCAGCTTCGACATGAGGGTGAGCATTAACTTCTAAACTGTGGCACAGTGTGAGGCAGTACTAGGAGATGCACATAGGTCCCCCGACTAAGGTTAGAAGGGCAGGGTCTGGTCCAAATCTCAACTTTGGCTGCTTCTTAGTTACATGAACTTGGGTGGTTCTCTCTGAATCTCAGTTTCCTCCTCTGTAAAATGGGGACCCAATGCTGTTTGTAAATGACATTAACAGAGTGCTTGGTTGGAAGCAACATAAACCTAGTCTCCTAATTTAAGCAGAAACGGCATTTTCTTAACTGAATATTGGCCTAAACATGGGCACTAAGAGACAGGCACAATAATATTCCCAACTGCACCATTCAAACACAAAATGCCCACCAGAACTGAACGGGTGAACCACGTGGTGGAGGGTGAGCAAACCCCTCACAGGGATGGATGGCACTGTTGGGAGTCAAGGGTTAGATACCAAAAGAGTGTATAGACACAGTCCTGTTTACATAAAGTCAGAAATGTCAGTTAAATCTAGAACTCTGGCTGGTGATTGCATCTGGGAGTAGGCTCCTGGAGAGCCACCAGGGGTGCTGGCCATGATCTGTTTTTATTTTTTAATTTTTTAATTTTTGGCCTGTGTTCCAATTTCACAAGTGCCTTTGCTTTGTCAAAATTCATTGAGCTGCCTCCTCAGGCCTGTGGCATTTTCTGTAGGTATATGATATGTCAATGCTAAAGTTGAATTTGAAAAACCATCATGGCAGGTGAAGAGGCTCACAGAAGCCGACGGAGCATGAAAGAGCTAGGCCTGAGGGCCACAGAGTCCAGAACAATGCCCCTCGTCCTGGCTCTGAGCTGACCCAAGAGAGATACGGCCACAGGTTCCAGGACAGGGGTCAGGTTTGAGTCCTTCATTGCGGGGCCCTAGACAAGTCCTTGGACGTTTCTGAGCCTGTGTCCTCATCTGTAGGATGGGGATGGCCCACCCTTCATAACACCTCTGTCATTACCAGGCACTGTCCTGGGGATACTGGTCATTCATGGCAAAATGGATCCTGGGTGATCCCTCCTCCTCACAGCAGAGCCCAGGTGAGCTTCTCTAATTGACTGGCCCTGGCCCTGCCCACACACCCCTCTCTGGGAGCAGGGTCTGAACTTGGAAAGGACCCCAGAGGTAAGCTCTACCCTACAAGGTGAGTGACTCCCCAGATGTCCCCAGAGATTCTGATGTACCTGATCTGGGGAGAGGCCAAAACACTGCCTTTGTTAATTTTAAGCTCCCCAAATGATTTCAGTATGAGTCAGAGCTGAGAGCTTCTTCCCAGGATCTTTACTTTTGAATCCTGAAAACTTTTTAATGGGAAATGATCTGATTATCCAGCAATCCCAGATCTGTTAAAGCTGCTGTCCATTCAAACCTAGTACTACTACAGTTTTTCCCACTCATCCATGGATTTGTTTTCCTTGCTTTCAGTCACCTATGGTCAACCATGGTCTGTAACTATTAAATAGAAAATTCCAAAAATAAATAATTCGCAAGTTTGGGATTGTGTGCCATTTGGAGTGGCGTGATGAACTGTCCCACCATTCCTCCCCATACTGCCTGAGAAGTGAGTCAGCTCTTTGTTCAGTGGATCCATGTTGTATGAGCTACCCACCCATTAGTCACTTAATAGCTGTCTCAATGTTCAGATCAACCATGCAGTGTCAGTTATTTGTGTTCAAATAACTTGTATTTTACTTAGTAATGGTTCCAAAGTGCAAGAATAGTGATGCTGGCAATGTTGTTACAATTTGTTTTTATAATTGTTCTATTTTATTCTTAGTTATTATCGTTAATTTCTTACTGTGCCTAATTTATAAATTAAGCTTCATCAATAGCTATGCATGTATGTGGAAAAAAACAGTATATTTTAGGGTTCAGTATTACTCAGTTTTAGGCATCTATGGGGGTCTTGGAATGTTTCATGCATGAATAAGGGGCTGACTGTATACCCTGATTTAAATGAACCTGATGTATGGTTATTCTTAGAAAATGAGGCTGTTGTGGAGACATTTGCCCACGGACGTGTTAACATTTGTTTTCACATGGCGTGTAAGCAGTTAAAATATGGTTTAATTTTGCTTTATCATACCTGCTTTCAACAATTTCCAAACCAGGTGGGGTCAGGAATAAATAAGAGTTATGTATGGGAGCATGAAGGAGCCATTTGGAGAGCCTTTGACGGTCTGGCGATCAACTGGCCAAGCAAGACCAGGTGCCCTGGGTCTTAAATGTCCTTGGGTTTCATGGAGCATTAAAAAAAGAAATAAGGAAATGAGATGGAGGAAGGTCAGCTATTCTGGGAACTGAACTAAGATCACTGGAAGTGGCTGACTGGGCCATTGCCTCTTTCTTGAGTTACTTCTGGCCTCCTTGGTTCTCCTTGGTGTAGTCTGAAAAGGTCACCTCTGTTGTCTCCTACAGTGACTATAACAAATCACCCCCAACTTGCTGGCTCTCACCACTACACATTTATTGGTCTTCCCTGTTCTGGAGGGCAGAAGTCCAAGGTCAAGGTGACAGTAGGGCTATATCCCTCTGATAGCCCTGGGGGAGGATCCTTCCTGCCACTTCCAGCCTCTAGTGATGCCAGGCATTCTTTGGTTTTTGGCCACATTACTCCAACCTCTGCCTCCATCCTCACATGGCCTTCTCCCGTGCCTGCATCTCTCTTCTCTCAGCAGCACACTTGTCATTGGATTTAGGACGCATACAATTCAGGATGGTTTATCTCAAGATCTTTAATCGCTCCTGCAAATCCTATTTCCAAATAAGATCATGTGCCTGGTTTCTGAGGCGTAGACATCTATTTGGGGGAAGGGATTACAGTGCAGCCCACCATGTTACCTTTGCCCAAAGTCCCTTTTTTTCAGAGTGGGGGCATCTGGGGATTGAGCCACACATGCCAGGCAAACACTCTACCACTGACTCCCCAGGTGCCTCCGGGGATTCTGATTGATCTGATCTGGGGAGAGGTCAAAACTGCCACTGTCATTTATTTATGATATTGGGGATCGAACTCAGAGCCTCATGCACGCCAGGCATCCCTAGCCCTGAGCCCTACCACTGAGCCACATCCCTAGCCCTGACCTAGTTATCTTTAAGCTCCCCGGATGATTCCAGGATGAGTTAGAGCTGAAAGCAACTGCCCTGAATCTTTGCTTTTGAATCTGCAAGCTTTTTAAAGGGAAATGATCTGATCACCCAGTAGCCCCTGAGACCCTTGGGTTCTGCCCATTTAAAGCTAGAACCACTGCAGTTGTCCCCCCTCGTTTCTGCTTTTAGGCTAGATTGGTTCAGGGTTCTGATTCCAACAATATACTTCGACCTAACTCTGGGTTTCAGATTTGGCAAGATGCCAACCTCTAGATGGCACTTCCTCTAGGATGTCATCCAGAGAGCCTGAGCTGACATCCTCAAACTCTGCTTATCTAAGGTTAAAGTGCATGGGTAGGCAGAGATCATTTAAAAGGCAGATTGCAACTGAGTAGTCCTGGGGTGGGCTCAGGATTCTGCATTTCCAAGAAGCTCCTGGGTGATGCCCACAAAGCTGGGGCTACAGCTGAGGGACCACAGTTTGAGTAGCAAAACATCTGATGCATATGAGAAGTGTCGGGGTCCTACCCTTAATTATCTTGATCCAGAGGCCCTTTCTTTCCTGGGGAAGGAAGCAAGCAGCCTTCTGAACATGTCCTAGCAAGGCCAGTTGACCTGAGTCTCCACCCGCCCTACAGGGAGTCCTTCTGAGTCCTGGAGGCCAAAGGGCCCTCTTGCTGTGGTTGGTAGTTCTAATGGTTTCGATGACCTCTCAGGAAAAAAAAAAAATCTATTTTCTCCCTGGTGTCTTCCTCCTACATCCCTGGTCTGCAGCCCTTCTCTCCTGCCTCAGGCTGAAGTCCCAATCAGGCACTCAAATAAGCCCTGGGTCTACCAACTACCTCCCAACTGGATGTGTCCCAAATTGTCCTTACCACAGGGTGGAGAACAGCCCAGAGGAGGACGCAGGAAGCACACATCCAGCCAGCCAGAACTAGTGTCCATAGGTCGGCCAGCAAAGGAGAATGGGACAATGAAGAATGCAGAAGAAAGTGTAGGTCTTATTAGATGACTCCCAGAGAATCCTGCCATTCCTCAGTTGTCTGAGCTGAGAGCCCCAGCAGGGTGGCAAACAGTCATCCATTTTGGTGGACAGCAAAAGAGGAGAGAGATGAAGACCTGTGGGGGAGCAGAGGCTCCTCTGCCCCTGTGCCAGTTCTGCCTTGGGGCCAAGGAAGATGACTGGAGTAGAGAGGAGATTCGAACACAACTGAGGGATGCAGTGACCACTCATAGATGGGGCCATTGCCTCTCCATTGCAGATGGCGTTGGATGAGATCCCACCTGTGGAAGATATGTCAGATGTGAGGCCAACAGACACAGCCCCCAGTCAGGGCAGACACTTCTAAACAGTACTGCTGGCCTTTGGATTTTGAGATTGCCCATGTGACTGCACAAAGGAACTTAATGCATCACCTGGCCCGGGGGTGCATGCCTGTAATCCAGCAGTTTAGGAGGCTGTGGCACGAGGATCACACATTCAAGGCCAGCCTCAGCAATTTAGTGAGGCCCTAAGTAACTTAGCAAGACCCTGTCTCAAAATAAAAAAATAAAAAGGGCTGGGGGATGTGACTTAGTGGTTAAGTGCACCTGAGTTCAATCCCTGGTACCAAAAAAAAAAAAAAAAAAAAAAAAGCCTTTCATCCCATTTAACATGACCCCAGCAGCCTGACTGTCTGTTATTGGAATTTGTCATTCATTCATTCATTGGAACTGTGGGTATCGATATTATCTGTAAACAACCACAAATTCCTTTAGGAGGGAGTCAGATTTCACAGAGCACACATTCATGACTTTTCTTCATGTTTTGCCATCCCTCTTGAGACCTTCCTCTGGGTTAATGGCCAGAGGCGAGCCGGAAGTGCCTCGCCCAGCGTTGGCTGATGCAGACCTTGACGTTTCCAGGAATGTTTCCAAAGCAGGCGTCTGCAGAAGGCTTACCTCACCACCCCGCATCCCCCTATTTTATTTATTTATTTTGGTACTGGGGGTTGAACCCAGGGGTGCTTAACCACAGAGCCACATCCCCAGTCCTTTTTATTTTTTTTATTTTGAGACAGGATCTTGCTGAGTTGCTGAGGCTGATTTGTGTGATTCTTCTGCCTCAGTTTCCTGAGTGGCTGGGATCACAGGCATGCGTCACCATGTCCAGCTAGGAGCCATTAATCTAGGTGAGGGGGGAAAAGAGATGGAAGGAATTTCCCCAAAGGCAGTCATACCTGACTGGGGAAGGAGTTCTGTATCCTGATGGAAAAACAGAGCAGAGCATCACCTCCAACAGTCTCCCTGTCAGTCTAGTCAGTTGTCAGTAACTTACAGTCAAGCAGGAAGGAGGGGAGGGAGGAAGAAACCTGGTGTGGTTACTTCACACTGTCGCAATGGGCGGTGGTCCCAGAGGTGAAGACCCATTCTTGGAGAGGAATTACTTCTGGAAGCAATGAGCTCACTGTCACAGAAGATATATCAGCAGAGGCCAGATGAGGGACCATTTCTATTTACTCTCTGATGGGAAGAGTGGAAGAAACGGACCATGAGTTTGAGAAGACTCAAATTTCCCTATTGAGATAGGGATGGTCTGAGGGACAACCGGGGTATTTCTGATAGATGTGATCTGTGGTTGGTTTTCAAGTTAGTCTCCACCATCCTTCCGTTTCCTTTGGGAAAGCACCTCTCCCTGGGGCCATGCGGGTGACTGTAGGTCTCACACTACAGTCAGTGGCCAACTAATAAGAAGCTGACAGCTAAGGAAAACGGAGCTGGATGTGAGAAGTGGAGAATCCTGACAGAGAGCGGTTTGTGCACCTGGATCCAGCTCTGACTGAAGCTAGCAAGACCCATCATGGCTCTCCACAATTATATCAGCAACTAAACCCCCTTTTAAGGCTTTGCTTGTCTATTTTGCTCAAGTTAACTTGAGGTGGAATTCTATAATCACAATTAAAATCATCCTAATGACTTGTCCCTAGTGGGGTAGCGGTAACAAGCAAATGAAGGGCAGGTCTCACTGTTTTAAAATGCTTATTTTTGTTTTATTTTTTGAGACAAGATCCTGCCCAGGCTTGTCCCCAAGCTTGAATCTGTGGCTCAAGTCATCCTCCTGCCTTAACCTCCAAGTAGCTGGGACTACAGGTGTGCAACCCTGTGCCTGACTTGACTTCGCTTCTTTACTGAAGCTTTAATGGGACCTGTGATCCTGACTCTGCTGTCTGTAGCCTCGGAAAGCAGCCCTTCCTCCACCACCTAAGGAAAACTGCCAACGAAAAGGAGAGGGAACAAATAGACCTGGATGCCAGTCACGGTGACTCCTGGTTTATGCTGTTTGCTCTGGCACAGAACTGACCCTGCCTGGAATGGTTTTCTCATCCTCTGAGCTGTCCCCACGCTCTGTGAGGGCAGAAACTCTGTTTTATGTGTTTTCCCCGCCAGCGTCTGCATGCTTATTCAAAGTGGCTCCTTAAATTGACTGAAACACACAAAGATCGTTCTTTTAACCACAGCCAATGTTGACTGAGTCCTCGCTCTGTTCCTGGCTGGGGTTGAGGACTTTACCTGTAGTATCTCACCTGATCACACAGTGGAGGGATTTCTGTAGTATCCTCATTTCACAGGTGATAAGACCAAGGAGCCAAAATGGTGACTTTCCCAAGGTCACAAACTGCAGGCGTAGAGGCCTAGATCTTAACACCAGTACATATTACTCCAGCACCTTCTCATTTTAACATTGACATTACCAGTACAATGGTTCTTTTATGATAGAAAAATGAAAAGAGATGCCACATCATCACCCCCACCAACCCATACTCTCTCTCCCTTCCTGCCACCCTGCTAAGGACCTGAAACCAAGACACCATGTTCTCTCTGAGTTATTAACCATTATCACCTCTAACCAGCCCAAACACTGTTTCCCCCAGAAAGCCTGGGGTGGCGGTGGTGGGGGAGGGAGTGGAATTTGTAGAGAGCTCAATTGCAGCACGGGCCACTTGTGCATGTCTAATTGTGTTTTCTGTGTCAGAAGGACTGGCTACACTCGTCACAGGCTCATTAGGAGCTGGGCCAAGGGGTTGTTTGTGATTTCAGGGCTGGCTGAGGAAAGCGCTGGCCAGTATTTATGCTCCAAGTGGACCTCCTGCTGGGCAGTGAGTCAAGGGTCCAATCGGCACCCCTCCCCCTTCTTGTTGGTTTTCCCCAAGTTTCTATTTGTTTTACTTTTGCAGACTGAAGTCAAAGACAGACTGTGGTTCCCAGTGGGCCAGGAGAGCTGGCTTTTCTGTTCCTTCTAGAACCACAGTGAACCCACAGAAGGACACCAGCCAACAGGGTGGCAGTGTGTCGAGCACCCACTATACAGTAGTGGTGCAGTCCCTATGACGGGTCCTATCAATACTCACCAAAGTGCCCCTGGGCGCTGCCTACTGTATTAGCAGAAATCCTGCCTGCCATGAGTGCATCCTGTTGGGGACCTTTGGATGAGGCCAAAACAGCAAGGCTTCTGCCTTCAACCCAATTAAATGTCAGTAAGATTAATCTTCTTTTCCGATCACATTTTATATTACCCAGCTTGGTTTTTAAAATTAATTTGCTTTTCCATTATGGTAAGATGCACATAACATTTACCATCATAACACTTTTTATGATGCAGTTCAGTGGTATTGAATATGCTCAAATGTTGTGTAACCACCACCACCCGTCTCCAGAGTACTGCTCATCTTCACAAGCAAAACTCTGTACCCATTAAATGCTAACTCCCCTGCCCTCCTCTCCGGATCCCTGGCAACCACCATTTATTTTCCATCTCTGAATTTGACTATTTAGGTACTCACATAAGTGGAATCAGATAGTATCTGTCCTTTAGTGACTGGCTTATTTCACTCAGCATAATGTCCCCAAGGTTCATCCTTGTTGGAGCGTGTATCACAATGTCCTTCCTCTTTAAGGCTGAATAATATCCCACCATATGTGTGTACCACTTTGTGTGTATCCAGTCTTCAACTGGGGAACCTTTGCATTGCTTCAACTTTTTGGTTATCGTGAATAACACTGCTATGAACCTGGGAGTAAAAATATCTGTTAGTCAGCTTTCTGTCACTGTGACAAAATGCCTGAGACAATCAACTTATAAGAAGAAAAGGTCTTTTTTGGATCATGATTTCACAGGTTTCAGTCCATGGTCACTTTGGGCCTGCAGTGACACAGTACATTGTGGTAGGAGCCAGTGGTGAAGGAGGCCTGTTTATCTCATGACAGCAGGGCAGTGAAAAAGAGAGAGACAGGAAGGGGCTGGGGTCCCCAATATCCCCTTTAAGGACACATTCCTAGTGACTTAACTTCCTCCTACTAAGTCATACTGAAGTTCCACCACCTCCTAATAGTGTCATGGGCTGAGGACCAAGCCATCAACATGTGGGACATTAAAGATCCAAACTTCAACCAAGCACGGTGGCGCATGCCTGTAATCCCAGCAGCTCTGGAGGCTGAGGCAAGAGGATTGCAAGTTCAAAGCTAGCCTTAGCAATTTAGCTAGGCTCTAAGTAACTTAGTAAGACCCTGTCTCAAAATAAAAAAAATTTAAAAAATTTTGGGGATGTGATTCAGTGGTTAAGCACTCCTGGGTTCAATCCCTGGTTTAAAAAAAAAAAAAAACACAACAACAAAAAAACTACAGCAATATCTGTTTATGTACTTGCTTTCATTTCTTTTGGGCCTATACCTGGAAGTGGAATTGCTAGCATACAGCAACTCTTTAATTCTGTTTGTCAGCAAACATTAATTGAGCCTCTGCTATGTTGACAGTTGACACGTAGGCCCTCTACAGAGCCCCCATATAGAGAAAACTGCAGATATGTGGGAAAATAAAAGCATGAAAACTGGCCACCCCCTCACCCCCTCTACCATAATTATAATAATAGGGCCCACAGTACCCTGCAGGTCCTGGCTTTCCTGAGTCTCACATAAAGATGAGCAATCCAAACTCCAGAAGGAGATTCTTGCTTTAACATGGGTCTGTACTTTTCCTGGTCCCTAACTTGGTTGCCTCTAGGCCTTTCAGGGGGAGGCAAGGGTGACTTCTGAGAAAGGTCCTTTCCTGCCCACCTGACCTTGCCAGCTGAGTAGGAGGACATGGAGAAGCGATGCTTGGAACGCTGGTACCCAAGAGAGCCCCGCGGGAGCTTATGCTGAGCTGAGCTCTAGAAGGACCCGACTAATGGAACCAGAGCTCCTCTTCCGTGAGGCAGAGGCGAGCGAGCAGCCTTGAATGACTCCTGTTACAGTGTGACTTGATAAGCCCTGAGCCGGCGGGGTCTGTACTAACCACTCTGTGCACTTGAGCTCACCAGTGTGGCAGGCAGGGATCACTGGCTCGCCCAGAAGGCAAGGGCGGCATTGAAAGACAGGATGATTTTGCCTGGAATGGGTCCAGCCATATCCAGGAAAGCATTTGGCTAGAACCTGCCAAGGCCAGAAGGGTGAAATGGGCCCCTAAGAGCAGTTCCTATAATGAGCTGGACAGAAACCAGGACTCAGGTGTTCACTGTTCCTCTGAGACTCAAGAGGGACAGGGTGGTCCAAGCTCTCAAGCAACACTGAGGGAGGGATTACCAACTGCCGACCACTGTAAGACCACTGGATGGCCAGTAGCCAGAACCCATGAGCTCTGGCCGACCTGCCTCCTGGGGACTCCCCACAATGAGCCTCAGGACCTTCTTAATCCTCAAGGAAAATAAAATTCGCTCCTGTTTAGTTTCAGTGTTGATTGTATCTTATGACATTTAAATACCTTGAGTCTCAGCCTCCTGCAATGTGGCCACATGAGCTGATTCTAGAGCTCACCAAAATGTGCTTGTCACCATGCCGGATTCAGATGAGTGAAGGAGAGCCAAGGGGGCAGGGTTGGGGCCTGAGAAGTAGCCGAGGTCAGAGTGGGACCGTCCATCTGCACCTCCTCACTGGGCCGTGGCCAGCGTCACTTGCAGATGAGCAGCCATCTTGGCCTGTCACTGCTACGACCAGCGACCTCGTTGACCGGGAAGGCCTCATTTGATGCGGACAAGGCTTTATAATCAGCGGGGGTTTGGGAGGTTCAGGCAGTAACTTGGCCACCAGCTCACAGCTCAGTAGTGCCCTCGGGGTGGGGGCAGGTATGTGTCCTGCAGCCTGGAGGCTTCCCCTTGATCCAGCCAGTGAAAAATGACTCCCTCACACCCTGGTTGGAGACTCTGGTGTCTCCCAGAAGCAGTAAGCAGCCTGACCTTGCTCATCCTCAGGCAGCATATCCATGACACCATCATCCCTTTGCAGGCAAAATGCCCCTTTCTCCCAGTATGTCAGAGTGACTCACCCCCTGTGACCCAAGTAAACAAAAACACACAGGCATGGAGCAGGACTCCCTAAGCTTCTGTGGGAGGGTTGGGGGACAAGGACAGAAAAGAGGAATAGGGGAGGGTGAGGGTAGGGGTGGAAAGCTCGCTGTTGCAGCTTTGAGATTGTCCGCCCATCCCTACAGCCACACATGCCAACTGAGCCCTCACCTGTACAGGTGCCATGTCTTGGCACTGTAGAGGGTATGGATGTGCTTCGCAATGGATCCTGTCCTCACCTAGCCCACAGTTTAGTAAGGAGATTAAAACTGAAACCATAGTAAAAGGTAGAAAATGATCTTTGTCCAAAGAGAGGTGCAACAGACTGAGTTGAATGTCTGAATACAGCAGATATTATGGCTACTTTCCCAGGCATCCTTCCCTTCCTGACAGAATCTTAATCATGCAGAGATGGAGTACAGATCTCTAGATTTCAGAGACAGTAGTTTCAATCTTAGGATAGGCACGAGGCACAATTCTGGATGATGGATATGTGCCAGAAGCCTTCTGGAAAAGATTTGGGGTGATTGCAATCATCTGACCTTCTTGCTTTGAAGGAGGTGTGATGGCTGGAACTATAGCAGCCATCTTGCAACTAAGAGGCAATAATCTTAAAGACCAATGAACAACACAATGAAGATAATGTAAGAGGAGGAAGGAAAGGTTTGTCTGGTCTTTAACAATTCCATTGAGTAGTTGAATTAACATCTGTAGCTGCTAATTTCCCAACTCAATATTGGGAGGAAAATTACCTTCAAATATTATAAAGGTGATTTTGGATGGCTCTGTTATTTACAAATAAGCATTCCAAAAGCATTCCTGACTGTTCCATTCAGATACTTGGGGAATATAGAAGAGAGAAAATACTTTTCACTTGGATGAATTAGGGGAAAGAGGGTTCCGAAGCATATAACTTAGTTCTCAACAATCCTATTTGTATGTAGGAGGCTAAAGATAAAGTATTGTGAAAGAAAAGACCATCCTTGCAATGATAATAATTATAGCATTAGCAACTGGGGGTGTAACTCAGTGAAGGAGCACTTGCCTAGCATGCACAATGCTCTGAGTTTGATCCCCAGCACAGCGAAACAACAACATTTCTTTTGCATCTACTATATTCCAGGTGGTATTCTAAGGACTCTACATATACATTGTTCCAAATATGAGTTCATGGCACCCCAAGAAGAGTGATAATCTATCATGTGCATTTTGCAGAGAGAAAATAACTTCAGAGAAGTCAAGTAATTTTCCTCCTCAGGGGAAGAGGCATGATTAAAACCCCAGCTGGACTCTGGAGTCTTTGTTCTTAACACACATCTCTTAATCTTCAGTCTAAGAATGTTTCCCAAGAGTTGAAGGATGCACAGGGGCTGATGGGGCAAAAGTTAGGGAGAAAGGAAGGCAGAGGAGGGGTAGTGGTAGTGGCAAAGAGAGCAAGGACAGAAGGAGTGGGATCAGAGAGAAGCACCAGAAACTATGTGAGCCCACAGCTGTTCACTGTAGCACTGTTTCAAAGAGCAGAGGACTGGCCATAACTAACTGTCCATCAAAGGAATACTGGTTGAATACATTGCAGCATATCCACACAATGGAATGTTATGCAATGGCAAAAAGAGAATGAAGATACTCACCATGAGCTGATGCAAAAAGGTCTCCAGAATACAGCATGGTAGGTGAAAAAGCAAGGTGCAGAGAGTGCCATGTTAGTTTCTGTTACTGTAACGAATGCCTGAGATCACTAACTTACAAGGAGGAAAGGTTTATTTTGGCTCTTGGTTTCGGTCCACACTAACTTGGCCCCTGTTATGGTTTGGATCTTAAATGGCCCCAAAAGGCTCATGTGTTGAAGACTTGGTCTCATGGTGATTCTATTGGGAGGTAAGTGGAAACTTTAGGAGGTGGAGACTAGTAGAAGGATGTTGGGTCCCTGGGGCTGTGTCCTAGAAGGAGATATTGGGATGCCAGCCCCTTCCTTTCTCTCTCTTCATGCTTTCCGCCAGCCATGAGGTGAGTAGCCTCCCTCTGCCATGTACTTCTGCCATGATGTGCTGCCTCACTACAGGCCCAAAGCAATGTGGCCAATGACTATACACTGAAATTCTAAAACCAAGAGCCAAAACAAACCTTTCTTTTTTTTTTTTTTTTTTTTTTTTTTTCAGTTCTGAGGATTGAACTCGGGGCCTTGTGCTTGTGAGGCACACACTCTATCAACTGAGCTATACCCCAGCCCAACCTTTCTTCTTTATAAGTTATTTTCTCAGGTATTTTGTCACAGTGATGAAAACTAACTAACACAATCCCATGGTTTTTGGAACTGTGGCAAGGCAGCACATCATGGTGGGTAGCATGTCAGGGACCAAGTTGCTTACCTCTTGGTGTCCAGGAAGTAAAGAGAGAAAAAAAGGAAAAGACTGGGGTCCCACGATCCTCTTCAGGGGCATGCCCCCAGTGACCTAAAGACCTCCCACTGGGCTCCAACTCCTAAAGTTTCACACCTCCCAATAGTACCAAGCTGGGGGACCAAGTCTTCAACACATGAGCCGTTGGAGGACACTCATATCCATGCTGTAGCAATGCTATTGTGTTAATTTGGGGGTATTTTAAAGGTGTGGAGGGAGGAACTGCCTATTTCTATTTGGTATGTATGGATCAAAACTGTGGAAGGAGAATCACTAAACTGAAATGGTGTGCCCCATGAGCTGGGGCATGGGGGGAGAAGTTGTCACCATATAATGTTATGTTTTTGAACCAGGTGAATGCACACAGATTGGTAAAAGTCAAACTGAAGGACAGAAAGAGAAAGCACAGGACAGAGGGTTGGGGTGGGGATCTTCCCAGAATTGGTCAGTGGAATTGGGAAGTGGGAAGTGGGAGAGAAGGAGGGAGGAGGTAGAGGCAGGGAGGAAGGACCCTTGGCAGGAAGAGAATGAACTTCCCGATTAAGAGTTGGGCCTTTGCAGGGCACAGTAGCCTGTAATCCCAGAGACTCGGGAGGCTGAGGCAGGAGGATTGCGAGTTCAAAGTCAGCCTCAGCAACTTAGAGAGGCCCTAAGCAACTCAGTGAGACTCTGTCTCTAAATAAGAAACAAAATAGGGCTGGGGATGTGGTTTAGTGACCGAGTGCCCCTGAGTTCAACCCCTAGAACCCCCAAAAAAACTTAAAAAAAAAAAAAGATCTGGGCCTTTACCTGAATCTGGTGGAAGAAAAGTGCTTTAAACAAAAGCAAATAGATATTAAAAAGTAAAAACAATAGCAAAATAATCCTCCCTGTGCCCATGATTGAACTTCAAGAGTTACTTGCAAATGGTTAAGATCATTTCATTTATTCCCAACACACACACACACACACACACACACACACACACACACACACACATCTGGATTGTTTTAAGGCAAATACAAGACCCCATATAATTTCATCTATAAATGCTTCCATATGTACCTCTATAAAGACTCCTTTTTACCCATAAGTCTAGGACCATAATCACACCTAAACAAAAGCTCAGCAATTTCTCAATATTATCAGGTATCTAATCCATATTTAATTTTCTGCAATTGCTTCATTGTCAAGTGTTCTCTAGTTGGTTTGTTCAGGTCAGACCAATTCAGGGCTCACATGCTGTGCTTGGTGGACATGTCTCTGGACATGTCTCTGAAATCTCTCTTCTCGTTTTTTCTTTGTGGAAGAAGCCAGACAGCTTGGCCTGTGTTCCTGGTTTTCTCCTGTGCTCTGTGCTCTGTAAACTGGGAGATCCAGAGGCATGGCCCCCATCCGGCTCACTTCTTTGTTTTCCCTGTGGCAAGACTACTTCACAGATGGCATTGGGCACTCCCTCCTGGTTTTGCCCAGAGGCACTTGGTGTCTGGCTGGTCCCATGACTCCAGCCCCCAGTCTCAGACCAAAAAGGGCCAAGAGTCCATGCAAACTTTACAGGGTTCACCATGACTGCAAATGTAGAAAATTCAGACTTTACCTCATCCTGAGGACTCAGGGTGTGGTCTGGGGAGACCCTTTCAAGCCTGGCCTGCGGAAGTGGAAGACAGAATAGGAAATATCTGTGTTATGAAGACACAGAATGGGTTTTCAATTGGCCGGTGACTTGAACAATGGAAGCTGTGGATTGAGAGGCAGATGATGGGTTGCACTTGGGAAATGTGGAAATGTGAAAGCCTGAGGTATGGCCAGGAGGGATATTTTGTGGCAACTGGCCAGCTAGAGTTGACCCTCATAAAAGAAGCCAGAAATGAGGGGCAGATTTGGGAGGCATCAATGTGGGTCAAGGTCAAAGCCCCAGGAGTGAGTGAGTTCCCCAGAGGAAAAAAGAAGCAAGAAGAGAAGGACCCATGGTGACCAGCCCCTGCTGAGCTTGAGGCTGTGGTGGGCTTGGTGGGGGCTGTTCCCAGGAAAAGTGGGGCCTCTGGATGAGAGAGGAGAGTGTTGCCCTCCAGAGTGGTCAAGGTCAAGTGCTGTGAATGGGTGAGGAAAGGTACCCAAGCATCCATGGGATCTACCCACCCATGGACAGAGAGCGGGCACTGAAGCAAAGAGAATGAAAAATCAAGCAAAGACATCTGCTTCTGAAACTATAGATCCCACTGGAACCTTCACCACGTAGACACCTGTCTGTCCCAAGACGTAGCCACTCTGCTCCTGGATACCAAGAGACACCCGCTACAGGTGAGCACTGGGAACAGAGGGTCTGAGCAGCCTTACTCCAAAAAGAGCCCGAGTCAGCCCATACCCAGTAAAACAAATGGATGCGTCATGATATGCACGTAGGGGACACTGCTCAGTGGTGACAACAGATGGACTGCCACTACCCACAGACAGAAGAAGTAAGACCCAAGTGGTCATGTGCTGGGACAGTCCAGTTTCAGGTAACACCACCTTACAGTGTTCTAGTGGGGTCATAGTCTGGTAGTGGTGACATTTTAGGGAATCTCTGAGAGGTCCCCAAGGACTAGTCATGATGAGTGTCCCAGGTGCTAGTAACCCAGGAGTACCCATTTTGTGGACATCCTGTGATCTACCCTTTCCCTGAATAGTGCATGTTAGATTTCAATGAAAGCTTATTTTAAAAATTAGCCAGTTTCAGGGGTGCCCAGTAACCTCAGATAAGACCCACACCCAAGGCAGCCTTTCCCTGGTGCCTCGGCTTCAGTTGGTCACCCACCCCCAAAAGCTGTCTCTGCACCTTCTGCCTGGGACTTGTTCTGCAGCCCA
The DNA here is from genome assembly GCF_902686445.1 of Sciurus carolinensis. Taxonomy (NCBI): domain Eukaryota; kingdom Metazoa; phylum Chordata; class Mammalia; order Rodentia; family Sciuridae; genus Sciurus; species Sciurus carolinensis. The sequence goes on along the minus strand of NC_062215.1, from coordinate 40,572,707 downwards.
CGCTGTGTCAGACTGACAGAGTCCTACACATCCTGTGGGGTCCACCAGGCTTCACCTGAGGGCAGGGAGGCCCAGGCCTCCATCAGTGGACTAAAGAACCCAGAGGGTAAAGTCAGACCACCCTGGCTGCCTCCACCCACCAGCTTCCCCTCCACGTGGGTTTCTCCCACAGCTCTGCGTCTGTGTCTGTGCTCCCCCACAGAGGTTTGTCATGCTTGGGCCACATGCCAGGCTGAGAGACATGGAAAGAACAGATGACTAGAAGTTTCTAGAAGATGATCATCTCTAGGGAGCTGCAGTCTGGCTCATCCTCTAGGCCCTTCAGGTCTTGGCGTCAATATCCTTGGGGAGCCTTGCCCGGTCCTCACTAGACCACAGGATACAGGAACCCAGTCCAGCCCACCTCCTTCATTTCCTGCTGCTGGCAAGCCTTGGACTAGTTCCATCACCTCTCCCAACGAGTTTTCTCATCTGATGAGTGTGCCTTCCTAGAGGGTTGTAACGACAAATTAAAGACTTCAGACCTATCACCAAAATCCCACCACTATCTTCCTCGAAAAGCCAGAACCTGAGCACTTTCCACTTTGCTTTCTGGCCCAAGCCCACCTTCCCACTCCCTGGACCATCAGGGGTTTCCCTGATTCCCCTTTTGTCCTTGCAGACTGACAGCATGCACAGGACAGCCAGAGGGATCAGATGATGTTCCTCCTGGGCTCAGAGACAACTAGCAACTTCCTGTGTCCTCAGGAGCAAAGCCCAAGTACTTGCAATCTGCACAGGCCCTTCCAGACCTGTCCTCTCTCACTCCTCTTGCACATACCCACCCCTTGCTCTTCTGTGAACATGCCGCATGCCCTCGCTAGAGGCCTTTGCACTTTCTGTTCCCTCCACTGGAGCACTGTTTCCCCATGCCTGCGGGCTCTGTTCTTTCCATGTCTTTGCTCACATGCTCCTTCTCCATAAATTCTCTTTAACCGCCTCACCAATGCTCGCTGTTCCTGCCACCCAGCTTTGATTTCCTCTGTCACTGGTATCACCATCTGTCACAGCAGACATTTTGTTTACTCAATTGTTTATCATCTGCTCATTCCCAGAACAACAACAGCTTCACATGGCAAGAATCTGGACTGTATTTCATAAGCTTATTTCCAACACCTGGAACAGAGCTTGGCATACAGTAGGTGCTTAATGAGGGCCCTGGCTGATGTTCATTTCAATTACTCAGGGCCAGTGCTATACTGGTTATAAGTACTAGAACTCCTCAACTTACAATGGGGTCATGTCCTTATATCCTCATCATAAATCGAAAATATCATAAATGAAAAATGCATCAAATCCATCTACCCTCTGAACATCACAGCTTAGCAACACAGCACCCTGGAGAGTGTCATTTGTTTTCCCCTCGTGATTATAGAGCTGACTGGGAGCTGTTGCCCAGCATGGGTAAAAATCATCCTGGGAAAAAAATAAAAATTCAAAGAGGTTTCTGCTGAATATATGTTGCTTTTGCATCATCATAAAGTTGAAAAATTATAAGTTGAACCACTGTATGTCAGGCACCATCTATATTGGATTATCACTTCCAGCCACGAACCTCTGTGTAGGTGCAGACAGCCTTGGGTTTGCAGAGCTGAGAGCACCCATCTCAGTAACAGGGCACTTGAGGATCGCACACAGAGTTGGGCTTCTTGCCCTTAAAATATCTGCTTATTTTAGTGCCATAAGACTTCAAATTCCTCTGTAGAGTCCCATTCTTTGGGGTTTAATTCATTCTTCATGCTTTTCTTTTCAAATGGAAATATGGCCATGTTGAGTGAGCTATTTCCTTGACATAGACCCGACACATTTGTGACTTTCCACAATGTCAGAATTATTGAATAATAATAAATTCGCAAGCTACATCATTTCTTCCACTTTAATATATTGAGATATTCATGGTTCATTTGGTTTCATGACCAAGGCAGTCACAAGTTCCTGAAATGGAATACCGTCTCAATTTTAATTCCTAATATCTATAAGTCACACATCATACTTTACACAATGATATATAGGTTACAGAATGGTGAAGGAAGGGTTAATAGAGGTTTCAAGAAGCTTTGTGGGTGGAGAGTACACACAAATGCAGAAGAAACACTGCAGGAGGTCACAGAAGATCAGAATGAGCTGAAGAACTTATTGAGGTGCAGAGCTTTCAGGGCATGGAGCCTGTTTAAGATGAGGGTCTGGATGGCAGGCTGTTTCACAGTGGGGTGATCAAATGGAACTAAATCCCCAGGGGCAGAGTCAGGATTTGTCACCTGCTGACCTCATGGTGTGTTTGTTCACCGGATGGGCTGTTAGGATGACAGGTTGGTGTGGGCCGCCATCTTAGCTGCCCTTTCTTTCCTGTGCTTCAAGCAAAGGGCTTACATTACTGTTGCCCCGATATGTTTGATAAGCTCCCTGGTCTGGCTTCTCTGATATGGGTTTGATATACTCTGGCATTCACGTGCTTCTGATTTTATTTGATAAGTTCACAGGTGGTCTTTTTTTATTAGCATGATTAATTTATTTATCAGTCTGTGCCTTATCACTGTGCTGTGCAGCTAGATGTTGTTCTTGTGGATAAGCGCTAGGTTACCAAGTCATTCTGCCTTAGCACTGTGTTCACCGTGGAGTAGCTCATGGCAAAATGCTGCTTTACAAAATGGAGCTACTCAGGACTAGGCACAGCCTGAAATTGCTGTTCTGTACAATATGGAGCAACTCAGAGGAGGGCACAGCCTGCTCTCCATGATGACAGCACCAGTGCTCAAGTTCCCGACACGTGGTGTGCAGGCTGCTCAGATCAGGCACAATAATGCTATTTAAGATGTCCCCGCAAAAAACCCAACTCTTAAAGTGGCCCTTAAAGGTGGCCACTTATTATTGATAATGAGTCTGTGGGCTTGTAGGGTTAATGTTGCTGGGCTTAGCAGGGCAGTTGTGGTCTCAGATGGGTGCATTCAGGTGCCTGCCTATTGACGGAGGTGGTGGCCTCTGACTCCATGAACCACATCCTCCAGCAGGCTGGCCCAAGCTTATTCTCATGGCAATCACATGGGCAGTGGGTGGGTATGGGGGCTGAAAGTTCCTTTGAGGACTGCTTAGTGAATGAGCACACTGCCATTTTTGCTGCTTTCTTGTCTTCTCTGGCTGAGGACCCAACCCACAGCCTCATGCATGCTAGGCAAGCACTCTACCACTGATCCACACCCTACCTTGTTGGAGGAAGTACAAAGTCACATTCAAAGAACGTGGACCCCGGGAGGTAGGAGAATCACGGACTTTGGGGGGTACCAACATTTCACACTGCTTCCAATCTTCCTTTTAAATTGAGGATGAAGTCGGGCTCGGTGGCACATGCCCGTAATTCCAGCAATTTGGGAGGCTGATTGCAAGTTTGAGGCCAGTCTCAGCAACTTACTGAGACTCTGTCTCAAAATATAAAATAATTTTAAAAAGGACTGGAAATGTGGTTCAGTGGTTAAGTTGGGGTCATTCCTTCATACCAAAATAATAATAATAATAATAATAATTAAAAAATTGAGGATGAGGTAAGGAAAATAATAATAAGAAAAATAAAATATAAGCAAACATATATTTACTTAGAAAGCTCTTGACTAAGAGTAAGCTTTGGGGTTCATTTTCTAGCTCTAGGACCTTTGAACAGCCATGTTTAAAGTCCAACTACCTGGCTGATAACCCAGAGGAACCTAGCCTTCCAGCCATTCTTCCCAAGCCAACAGGCGTGTAAGGGAACCTGTCCTCTCTCCACCCACACGCCCCCCCCCAGACCACACTGCTGCTTAGATAAATACTCCTTAATGCCCCCAAGTTGAAACCACAGGGAATGAAAGGATCACCAGTGTGGGCCTATGTGAATTCAAAATCTGATCAAATGGTGTTAAGCCACAGTGTTTTGGGATATAATAAATACCTGGAGCAGAAAATTGAAGGAGACTTGTTTAATTCCAAGACCTAAAACCATAAAAGGACTGACTCCCAGAAGAAAAGAGGCTCTGCTTGACAGGAAGGGAGATAGCTCTACAAAGGAAGATTTGCAACAGCCTCATCTTTTGAAAATGAGAAAAGAAGGTCACCCGTAAGCTGGTAGCAACACTGGAACTCTATGACCTATTTCAGAACTCTGGCCAGCTCTCCCCATCCAGTGGGGCAAGCATACTGGTGTCTTCCTGTTTTGGGGCCTCAGATACCATGCATCAAAATGCAACTGCCACCCTGCCCAATTTCCTTTTTCCTTTCACCCCCGTGCCTTCTCAGCAACTGAGAGCAGCTGTGGAACACATCGAAATCAAGCCCCATGGGTTTCCTGCCTTCCAGAAAACAGTTTTCTGCCTATGGCTTATTACTTGGATCTTTCCAGGAGACGTCATTAATAGCACAAATGCCTCTTGCCTTGCCGGAAGTGAAAGTGACGTGGATACTGGGTCATGTCCAGAGTGAGTAATTATTAGCTTTTTGTCCTCGTTCCTTCATGTTCAAATTGCATCCATAGTTTGTAACTCATTTGATTTATATTCAAAGGAAATGCAAACACAGAACACAATTGAAAGCATGTCATGACTCAGATTGCCTGTCCCCATTGCATCTGCCCAACAGCCTGAGTACCTTTGTGCAGAGACCAGAGCCTTTGTCTGAAGTCATACACAGTAGTAGATCCACACTGGGACCTCTTCACATGGTTTGTGCTCCGTATGTCGGCCAAGCCTTCATGTGTTCTCTCTCAACACCTCCTGGTGACTCAGCACTGTCCTTATTTAAACTAACACAAATGACTGACACCTAAAAAGCTGTCATGGACAAGCCTTCTGGCTAGGGTCTCCCCACAGAACCATGGCCCCAGTCCAGTAGGTCCACTGGCAGTGGGTCCAGTCTGCAGGTACATACAGTTTGTTCTATGAACCTTTTCAAAAATAAAGAAGAGTAAATTTTAAAAAATCTGGATTTAACTTTAAGCATACACTGAAGCTTACCTACCCACTATCTGTTTCTCCTGCTTCTTGGATTATGAATTGTAATTTCAGACAAAGCACTGATGTGACCAGCTAAAAAACTACATTTCCCAGACTACAGTGTGGTAAAGTAAGACCATGTGACTTAGTTCTGGCCTATGAGGTGAAAGTAGAAGCCTCTCAGTGGGCTCTGCCCCCTTTGCTCTTCCCTCCTCTCTACCCAAGTCTAGAACACAGGAGGCAGATACAAGAGAAAGAGAAGGAGCCTGAGTCCTTGTTGATTCCAAGAAACTTGAAACTATTCCTGAATGACCTGCCGTTTCCATAAGTAAAACTGAACTTTCTTACTTAGCTCATTGTAATCATGCAATTTCTATTATAGGTGGCTAACTTAACCTTGAGAAATGGCTTTTCCTGAAAAATCAAACTATCTAATAAATATACTTTGGGGCATATACTCTTTTCTTCTTTATAACAGCTTTATTGACGTATAAGTCACATACAATATATTTTTTCATTTAAATTCTACAATTTAATGGTGCAGTATAATCACATGGTGTGCAGTTACTATCAGAACATTGCACCAACTCCAAAAAGAAACCCTATACTCATTAGCTGTCACTCACCATTCCCCCTAACCACCCCCACCCCCACCCCGTGCCCCTGGCAATTACTCATCTTTCTGTCTCCATAGATCTTCCTATTCTGGTCATTTCATATAAATAGAATCATTCAGCATATTACCTTCTGAATCTGGCTTCTTTCATTTAGCATAATTTTTTAAAGTTTCATCCATGTGTGACATGTCAGGAATTCATTTCCTTTCATGGATAATAATTTATTGCATGGATATACTACATTTTGTTGCTCCATTCAAGTAATAGAAACTTTGGGGCAAAGGTCTTGCTATGTTCCCTACGTTGGACCCAAACTCCTGAGCTCAAGCAAGCCTCCTGCCTCAGCCTTCTGAGTAGCAGGGACTATGGATGTGTACTGGCTGTCGATGCACCTTCTTGATGGGCAGCCATTGGCTGGAGTCAAGTCATGGTGTCCCCTACAGGTCAGTAATAGCTCTCTAGTCCTTCCAGCTGTCTCCCTCATTGAGACTGAGTGTCTGTGGGCATTTCTCATTGACCTTGCACACCTAGTTTATTATGGAGGAAAAGTATTTATTGATTTCCAGGTATCTAATAAAAACAAGAGAACAGAGGCCCACAGAGACTGTCAGCTTGTTTCTTATATCCCACGAAGCACTCCAGAACTTCCAGTCCTACCCCATAGGCATTTGGGTTTGTGATTCAGTTCATCATTTAAAATAGACAGGAAGGACCTGTCTGGCTACCTCTGTGTTGGGCTCCATCTCTGAATATACCCCAGTTTATTGAGGTTTCTCTTAAAAGTATAGTAGAAAAGGAGGCGTGCAGGGGAGGGAGACGGCAGAAAGTCACAGGGCCAAGTGCCTCCGAAGATAAAGGCACATTCCAAATGCTTCATCTGGAAAGTTGGAGGAGGGTAGGAGGTCCACATGTCAGGGCTTCCTTCCCTCCTGGTGTGCCTGGGTGAGGATCTTCCCGCTAGGGAATGGACTTGACACTTCATTCTTGATTCCCATAGCAGTCCCTGTCTTGGAATCTCAGATGCCAAAGGACAAAATTACAATTTAAAGATGTTAATTGGCTTTACTTCTGATTCTAGAATCAGACAGCATGCCATTTCATAAAATAGAATTATTGTTCCAGACAGAGGAGGTTGGTTTCATAGACAGAAAAGCTGAAGAAAGCAGAAACAGAATAAAAAATTGATCTGTCATTTCAAAGTCACTGTAAGTGACTTTGTAAGGTGGGGACACGAAAAAAGAACAATAGAAAAAAAAAACAAACCTGATAAACACCAAGTTTACTCCAGGTATCCTTTTTTGCGTAAAGACAGAGACAAGAGGGAACTTCATTATCATGCCAATCGAAACTAGTCTGTTTAGGAAAATTGGCTGCTACCTCTCTAATCCAGATTTCTTAGAAAGTCAGATAAACAGCTTAGTTCCAGCTTGGTGACACTGGGTCACTCCGTTTTGATTTTCAGCCTGGTCTGTTGGGGTCCAGTGCTAGAACCAAGTCCACCCGGGTGGAGGGTGAGGCAGGGCTCGGTTGTCCTACCTTGCCCTTGTTCCCCATCCCAGTGGTTCCCACAGACTCGTCCAGGACAAGGATTTGTTGCTGTCTCTCCTCTGCTCAGTTTTATATGTGTGTCAGCCCAGAAGGCCTGGTGGCGACAGGCTGCCAGATTGTCTTTCTTGTGACTACATATCTTTATTCTGGGACTATGTCCTACAGGGTTTTTGTTGTTTTGTTTTGTTTCTGCAGGGGTAGGGGGACATGGAAGAAAAGTGAGTACAAATGAGCTTTTTGCCCTATACCGATGGCCATGCGAGGTGGGGGGTTGATTTTCTTTTAATGCCTTTAATTGATGATGACACAAAAAGTGTTTTTGCTGGAGGGGCAAGGTGGTGCCCTCCTGTAATCCCAGCAACTGGGGAGGCTTGGGCAGAGAATTGTGAGTTCAAAGCCCACCTCAGCAACTTAGTGAGGCCCTAAGGAAATTAGGGAGACCCTATCTCAAAAAATTTTTAAAAATTAAGACAAAAATGGCTAGGGATGTGGCTCCATGGGTAAGCACCACTGGGTTCAATTCTAGTACCCCCCCAAAAAAAGCACTTTTGCTAATTATTATTATTTTTGTTATTTCGTGGTGCTGGGCATCAAACTCAGGATGCTGTGCATGCTAGGCAAGCACTCTACTACTGAGCTACTTCACTACCCCTTTTTGATTTTAATTATTATTATTTTTTAATCTGTGTGGCCCAGAAAGCTCCATGGCAAGGAACTGGCCTCTACCACACAATTATGTGAACTCAAGTCTCATTTTGATCGTCAGAAGAAAACTGTGAAGTAGCCCTACTTCTCCTGTGTCTGAAGTCCCTGGGAACTACTCCCTGTCTCTCTCCCTGACCACTCTGCATCTGAAACGCCTTTGCACAGAATAGTTGGAAATTGCCATTTTGTCAAAATTCTCAAGGCTGAGAAACTTCTAGATCAGCAATAAAGCGGCAGATGAAGGGACTTGAGCACAGTCTTTTACTTCGGCCACCAACTGTGGGGCAACCTTCCCTCCCAGACCACATGACAGGGGGGCAGACCAGCCTGCAGACCCTGCAGAGGATGCCTCAGTTCTGGTTCAAACTTTGTCTTGCTTTGTAGTTCAGGGTGGGGGCATGAAAATCATGGTTTAGTCTGAGGTTTGCAAATCATCATGTGTTGTTTCAGAGAACTTGGTTCCATGTGAACCTCTGAAACCAGGCAGCTGGCCACTCCACAGTGCTAGGGAGAACTGCATCTTGGTGTGGAATCATCTTTCATTGAAGAGATGAGGGTTTTTCTCATTTCCCCTGATTTCTGGTCTTCTGCAGGCAGATAAACACTGAGCACTGAGTCAGACCCACGAACAGTGACCCATTTCTAAGGCTCCTGGTGAGCCCAGATCAGGATAGGGATGAACTAGCATGTTACTCCTGCTTGGGATGCTCCCAGGAGAAGCCAATGGATGTGCATTTCCATCTTCCCTTAAAACAAGCACAGAAGATATGGACAGATGGTGTGCCTGTTTTCTTGGGAGGTGGTGGGGTGGAAAATTTTGCTGTAGATTACTCTGGTGGGTCAAGTTGTGCTGGTGGAGAGGGAGTGGGGCAACACTTTGAGCCATGGATTGATATTGATATTCTTTTTTTTCCATATTGATATCTTAATTGTTCCCATTCTTGTTACTGCTGCTCCTGCATGCACCCAAAGTGAGACAGAAGACAGAAAACATTTTAAGCCTGTTCACTGAGAAAGCCCCCAGATCAACAAGATGGGGGTAAGGAGAGAGAAAAAAGATGGTTAAGACTTGGTCCCCTTGGTGATCTTGCAGTGCAGATGATGGGAGATATGGCTCCCTGAGTGGCTGTGGAGGTGGAGTTAGCTGCCCTTCACAGAGGAAGGACAGAAGGCTTCCTGGGGGAGGAGCCATTCTGGCCGGGTCTGCGTTTCATGTAGCCATTCTGGACAGATAGAAGAGCTCAAATGAGGACAGGCAGCTGGCTTCACATGAGAAAGGACAGTGGGAGAGAGATCAGGAAGAAATAGCTTGGAAAACAACAGCGGTGAATAAACACATTAATCAGAGAAATGGAAATGAGGAGCAGAGTGAGCGATCTTCTTACGCCCACTCCATTGGCAAAAGATAAGAAGTCTGACAATATCATGGTTTGGCAAAGACTGAAGAGCTCAGCCGCAGTCGGTGGGTGTGTAAATTGCTATGAGCACTTGGAGGACAATGGAACACTCTCTTGCCAACTCGAAAGTTCCCCATAGCTGGCCTATTCCACTCCCCGGTGTGCACATGCCTCCAGCCATCCTAACAGCAGAGTAGAAGACACCTGAATGTTCCCTTGCAGGTGAAGGGGCACATCAATCAAGCTTTAGTCACACTATGGAATCCTATTCACCAGTAAAAAATGAGCCCACGTGCTTCTCTCCCCAAACAGATCCTTGGCCGACTCCTGCTGGCAGAAATTGGGTTGTGGGCTGAACCCTGAATCAGTCATTTTGGCCAGTGGCTTTTGACTGTGCAAATCAGCAGGGTTTCCTTCTGAGGCTCTGCTGAAACAATGAGGGCTGGGTTGGGGTGGTAGAGACTCCCCAAAGGAAATGGGAGCACCAGAGGGGACATTACTACTGTCCTTCCCTGAATGCTTCAACTCTTTTAACATGTTTTCATGCCCTGGCTCCAGCTACTATGCAGTTTAGGGACTCATATCTGGTTCCTGAACCCCTTCCCACCCCAAGTGACAGCCCTCAAATTTAGGTCCCTGGGCCCCACTCCCCAGGCAACCTATCGCCAGGGATGAGGGAGCAGGAAGTTTCAGCTCCTTAATTGTGATTTACACCTAAGACCCCCCCCACACACCAGGATCAGGCCTAAGCAAGGACACCCCTAAAGTATCCCCTGCAGTTTCTAACCCTTCTGTGTCCTGCTTCCCTCCTGGATCTGACTTCTGTTCAAGGAGAAGGCTTGGAAGCTTTGCCTCAGTATCTGTTTCTGGGGGAATGTGACCTAAGGCAATCCATATTTGATCAAAAGAAAGTGAACAGGGACCAAGCTACAAACACAGCAGATGGTAAGAGGAATAGTGGGGAGTGAAGGGTTATGGAAAATATTCATGCAAGATAATCCCCAAAGAAAAACGGAGAGAGGTGCAGCTTGGGAGGAGGGAAGGGAAACTAACCAAGGATTAACCTCCCAACAGATCCTTTTCTGATAACAATGGGCCCCTGGGGAAAGGGGCAATATTGAATGCTGGGCCCTGAAACTTGACCATCCCCCATGGCGAATTAGTCCTACTGTATAAAACCAAAATCCCCTCTATAACTGATGACCATTTTTGCATCTGGAAAATGAGCTCCAACGGTACCCGAGTCCACTAACGAATAAAGGCTTCTCTGAATCCATTGAGGTCTGCATCCCATCCTTTGGCATTTACAGGGAGAAGTCGACTTTGTAAACTTGGGTGAGTGGCTAGGCCTCTCTGGGCTGCAGCCATTTCATTATGAAAACTGAAGAAGGCTGGGTATGGGGGCACATGGGGATGTTCCCAGGAAGGGCAGTGCAGGAGGATCTCAAGTTCTAGTCCAGCCTCAGCAACTTAGTGAGACCCTGTCTCAAAATAAAAAATAAAAAGGACTAGGGAGGTAGCTCAGTGGTAAAGTGCCCCTAAGTTTAATCCCTGGTACCCCATCAAAGAAAAAGTATTTCTAAACAAGAAAACACCATAAACTTGCAAGTGCACAAAACTGACTTTTAACTGTGGTTACTCTTTGAGGAAGGCTGGGAATTTCCTGGCTTTTTGAATCTTTTGTGATGTTTGAGTATTTTTAAGAACATGGATCCCTTCTGTCATTTTCTTTAATTTTAACTTTAAATAGGAATGATTTAGTGCCTCTTTTCCAGGCCTAGGTTAAGAGCCCTACTACAGATTATGCTAGCTAGTCTAGCTCTCACAAATTCCCTATTGAAGTAGGGATTGTTTTACAGATGAGGAAACTGAGAACTAGAGACTTGAATAAATCAGTGTCACCGAGCTACGATCCAACCCAGATGGGACCTTCCCAGGTCTGGAGTCTTACCACCACGCTACCTCACCTCATAGGAGTAAAATGAGAGATTATCCAATTTCGTTTCTTAGCAGCCCAACCCCTTTCCCCACATAGAATATAGACTGGAAGCCCAGTTTGAAAAGCAAAGTTCCAGTTAAAGAAGAGAAATTGAGAAGCTGCTCTGTTGTCTCTCCACAGAATTCCCCGCTTTCACCCCCCAAAGACCCAGAAGGTGTCTAGGAACCCAGTTGGAAAACCACTCAGCCGGGTGACCTTGAAAACCCCGCCTCCTCTTTTTTTTTTTTTTTTTTTTTTGATATGCCAAGATTTTAATAGTACCACTTCCATTCAAGGGACTACTCTGGATTGAATTTGCTTTGTCCCCCCAAACTCATGTTTGAGCCTAATTCCATTGTGAGGTCTTCCAAGGGTAGGAACTTCATTGGGCTCTGGTGTTTAGAGGTGGGAACTTTGGGAGGTAACTAGGATTAGATAAGGTGGAGTCTCCAAGGTTGAATCCTGTGGCTTTGTAAGAGAGAGAAAGACCAAATGGCACACCATGTGCTCCCTGTCACTCACCATGTGGTGCTTAGCCTTGCCTGGAGTCACCATGACTCCCACCAGACTAAGACGGGGTTGAAAATGGAAAAAGCAAACAATGTGTCACTGGTCCACTCAGAAGTGAGTGAAAAGCTGTCATACTTTAAAACCTGACATATCAAGTTGCTCCTGATTGAACCAACAGATGAAACTATTGCATTTGAGAAAAAGTTTCTATGACCTCTTGGCTTGGTGAATGCTGTTTTGACCAAAAAGATAGCCCCTCCCCAGCGGCTCCGGAGGCTGAGGCAGAAGGATTGTGAGTTCAAAGCCAGCCTCAGTAAAAGTGAGGTTCTAAGCAACTCAGTGAGACTCTGTCTCTAAATAAAATACAAAATAGGGCTGGGGATGTGGCTCAGTAGCTGAATGCCCCTGAGTTCAATCTCCAGTACCCACCCCAAAGATAGCCCCTCAACATCACCATCCGGGAATAGCAACCTCCCACCACAGACACACATCTTAATTCTTGTCTCTCTCCTTTATAGCAAGGCAGCAATTTTGACTGTTTAGTTCATGGCTGTGCCTCAAGCACTAGCATAGGGTCTGGCACATTGTAGATACTCACCAAATACTTGTTGAATGAATGAACAAATGGACACATGGATGAACCAACAAATATACATAGGTTGTTGGACCAATTTACAGGCACTGACTAATAGTGAGAGGAATGGAGCAGAGTGGATAGAGAGAGCTCAGAAACTGTTCCTGTCCCCATTGGCCATCAGCTCCTGCCAACAGGCTCACCTCTTTAAGCCAAGACCACCATCACCTGGCAATGAACTTCTAGGGTCCTAACTCCCATAGTGACACAGGCCCATGAGTCATGTCACAGGGAAATTTCCAACCCAATCCCTGGAGGTGACATCTCAGGCCATGTGGACAGCAGTGAATTCAAGGGTCTCAGTAACATCCATTTGAGAAAGTCACACTCATGTGTGATAGGTGACTTTGGACTGAGGCCAGCCAGGCAAGTGGTGGGAGCTATGGGGGGTGGGGAGGAGGAGTGGGCATGGGCGTGGAGGGGATGCAGGAGCCAGCCTGAAAGAGTTCCCTGAAGTTAAAGCTGGAACTACTGAACAACAAATCCAGAAAAATTTTAGTACTGGATTTTATTTCATTGAATCAAATAAAAGTCCACAGGTCCATTCTGATATAAGTAAATGATTTCACAAGTAAATGGGGAGGAAGGGACAATTTATCCTTAGAGTCCCACTTAAATGTAGAAGGAATAAGGGAAACAGAAATTTGCCATTCACATGCCAGAAATAATTGGGGCAGGCAAAGACCCACAGATGCTAAGACTCATGTCGGAGAAGATTGAAGGAGAAACAGGATTAAACAGTTGTAAAATATCCCTCCAAAATGTTTATTCATTAAAAAGGGGAAAATGATAACTTTACAATGGAAAAACTTGGCAGAGCCTGGTGTGGTGGCACATGCCTGTAATCCCAGCAGCTCAGGAGGCTGAGGCAGGAGGATTGTAAGTCCAAAGCCAGCCTCAGAAACCTACCAAGGCCCTAAACAACTTATTGAGACTCTGTCTCTAAATACAAATAAAAAGGCTGGAGATGAGGCTCAGAGGTTGAGGGTCCCTGGGTTCAATCCCTGGTACAAAAACAAAAAACAAACAAACTAAAAAACCTTGGCAGACACTGCTCTCACCAAGTAGTCAAGGTCAACGTCACAGCGTGTGGTAAGACGCAAGGGCACCACGTGTCTTCTGATATGATGTACTCAGGATACCTCATCTTTCTGTGTGCTTGCCAATAATGTGCAACCTCAGGCTAATCACCAGAAAATACCAGATAGACCCAAATTGAGCAACATTGTACAAATACCTGACCAGTACTTTTCATAATTGTCAGTGTCATGAAAGATCAGGAAAGATTCAGGAATTGATAACTAAAAACCATGTGAGGGCTGGAAATGTTGTTCAGTGGTAGGGCACTTGCCTAGCATGTGCAAGGCCTTGAGTTTGATCCCCAGCATCACACACACATGTACACAAAATCAAATTAGAAAAAAAGAACTGGAAATGAAAAAGAACATTGATCAAGAACCAGCAAACTATGATCCATGGATCACCTCTAGCCCTTTGACAGTTCTTGCAAATAAAGTTTTCTTGGAACACAGCCCATTCTTCCATGTCTGGTCTATGGCCGCCATCTTCGAGCTATAACAGCAGGTTGAGTGACTGCAGCAAAGATGGTGTGGCTTCCAAAGCTGAAAATATTTACAGAAAGAGTTTGCCGACTTCTGCAGTAGCAGAAAACCTGGTAAAATTCAACCATTAGTTTGGCAAATAGTATTTTAGCAATGTGAACTTACTAGTTTTAAGAAGTGTGCCATGGTATATTAAGATAAGACAGTGCTAAGAAAAGTGGGTGAAAGGTATATAGAAACTTTCTGAGCTATCTTAACAAATCTTTTTCTGTCTCCCACCTCTCCTGCTTCTCTGTGTGTCTCTGTTTCTTTTTGCATCTCTGTATCCCTCTGATTCTCTGTGTTGCTGACTCTCTCCCACTTCTCCTGCTTCTCTGCCTCTGTGTGTGACTCTTTTGATCTCTCTCTGGATCTTCCTTTGTCTTTCTCTGTGTCCTTTTCCTTTCTCTTGTCCATGTATTTCTCTCTCTCTCTCTTCTCTTTCTATCTCTTTCTCTCTCTCCTGTGTGTCCCTGTCTCTGTCTTTGTGTGTTAGTCAGCTTTTCATTACTGTGACAAAATACCTGAGGAAAACATCTTAAAGAGGAAAGGTTGGTTTGGGCTCCCAGTTTCAGACCTTTCAGTTCGTGGTAAACTGGTTCCATTGCTTTCAGGCCTATGGTAAGGCAGAAACATCATGGTGGAAGGGTGTGGTGGAGGAAAGCTGCTCACATTGTGGCAACTAGGAATAAGAGGGGGTGGGTGAGAAGGAGAGAGGAGGCGGGGAAGAGGGTTAGGGGAGTGCAGGGGCCAGGGACAAGGTCTACCCTTGTGGGTATGATCCCTGTGACCCACTTCCTTCAGCAAGACCCACCTTTTAAAGTTTCTACCATGTCCTAAGAGTGCCACCAGCTGGAGCCAAGATTTCAACATGCAAACCTTGTATTGCTCTCAGTCTCTCTGTCTTCCAGGGCATTTCACTATGTCTCCGTCTCTTCCTGCCCTTCCCTGTAAGTCTTCTTGTGTCTCTCCCATCTTTCTTCTGCTCCCTGCTGGTCTGTTTCTCCCTAACATGGTGGCCACAGCACCAGGGTGGCAGGACCACAGAGAAAATGCCCAGTCTCTCCACTGGGCCCCAATCCTCTTTTGTTCCTCTCAGACAAAATCTGACTGGCCCATCTCAGTCCTGAGTACTTCTGGCCCAGTTATGGTGACCAATGGAGACAGGGTCATGGACCTGCCCCTGAGAGGAGGATGGTTATGGCAGGAAATGCCTTGGGGCTGCCCAATACCATGCTGTGACAATGATCAGGGGCACTGGGGTAAACTGGCCATCAAGGTGAGGAGAGGAGAAAACAGGAACATACTGATTACTTAAGTGTCCTGCTGCTGCTGGAACAAAGACCACAAACTGAGCAGCTTAAAGCAATATATTCACTCTTTTCAGATCCAAAGGCCAGAAACCCAAAATGGATAGGCAGGGCTGTGCTCCTCCCAGTGGCTCTAGGGGACAGTCCATAGACTCGCCTTCTCCGGCCTCTGGTGGCCTCCTGCATTCCTTCCTCCACCTTCAAAACCAGCAGCATGGGATCTTCAAACCTCCCTCTCTCTCCCTCTCCTTCTCCCCCTCCCCTCTCTTCCCACCCTCTGGCTTCTGCTCCTATCCTCTCATCTTTTCTGACTCTGAGTCTCCAGCCTCCCTCTTATAAGGATGCTCATGATCGTACTGGACCCATGGACAATCTCCCCACCTCAAGTTCCTGAGCTTAATCACATCTGCAAAGTCCCTTTTTGCCATGTGGTAACACTGTCATAAGTTCCCAAAAGAGTCAGCCTAGTGAGGATAGCCGAGCAATCAGGGGTCCATGTGACACTGCACATTATTCCTGGACATTGGATGTGGAATACACTCATAGATTCTGGGAAGACAAATGAAGATGACACAGGGGAAGGATTGGGATTAGACAGCAGGAAGCCTCAGTTCCAGCCCCGCTTCTGACTGGGTCTCCCAACTGGACTTGAGGCCTGAAGCCCCTTCATAGTCCTACTCGCCTAGTGTTTCATGGGTGATCCCCCAACACACCTCAGAAACTCGAATAAGCTCATTTGGGGATCAGGCTAATCTTGGGGGCCCTTGGTCATAAAGCATGCACCCCATTAACAGATGAGAAAAGCAAGTCTCACCTGTCCCCTTGCTTGTGATGTCACCTCCAGGAGAGAGAAAGGACATGTTCTGACCTTCCTCCATGTGCTGAACACCAAGCTTGGAGACTAATAGAAAAGATATTCACAGGAAACCTGTGGCCGGGATGTAGCAGGTCCATTTAACACGTGAGAAAACAGCCTTGGAAGTTAAAGTGATATCGACCAAAGTCACCCAGGAAGGAAGAGGCAGAGCTGACTTCTGATGTCCTTCATGCCTTTTTCATGACAATGTCCATATTAATCGTACTCTCCTCTTTACGCAAGACCCTCCCAATTCCCAGAAAAGCAGACCAGCCCTGCTAAGTTGGTTCTTTCCCTGAGTGCCCACAAAGATCTGGTGATTGGAGGCAGGAAAGGGCACTTTCTCCACAGGGCACAGGTACATGCATGCCCCTCACCCCTTGGGGACTTTCCATGGGATCTATGACCAAGCTATTTCAGGAAAATCTTTCCACATCAAGAGCGCCAGGAAGGTAGACATGGGCTGTGTTTGTTTTGTTTTGTTTCTCTTCTTCCCCAAGATGGGTTTGGCAACAGTGTATGAGCCATGTAATCCTCCCTGCAGTCCTCCCTCAGCACAGCATGTCCCCGAGGACACCAAAGGTCACCAGACAAATGCAGGGTCTGTTTTAGCTCTGAGCCGAGACTGGGCACAAAACCTCCTGTGACACCATCGGAGTTACATCACCAGGACAGGTAGGTGCCTGTCAGACAGCATCAGGCCTGGAAGGGAACCGGAAAACCCAGCTCTGCAGGGGCTCACTGTACTCATGGGACCCCCAGGAGCCCACGGAGGCGCCTTCCCTGGCCAGGGACTCCACATGGCATGTCCCATGTGTTAGCCTGCTTTTCATCACTGTGAAATGCCTGACAAGAACAACTTAGAAGAGGAAAGGTTTGTTTTGGCTCGTGGTTTCAGAGGCTCAGTCCATGGTTGGCTGACTCCATTGCTCTGGGCCAAGATGAGGCAGAACATCAGTGTGGAAGGGTGTGGAGGAGGAAATCTCAGTTCATGGCAGCTAGGAAGCAGAGGGAGAGAGAAAGGGCGGCGGCAGGGGAGGGGGGAGAGAGAGAGAGAGAGAGAGAGAAAAGAGGGGGAGGGTCCCAATATGCCCCTCAAGGGCCCACCTCCAGTGACCTACTTTCTTCCACCTTCCATAGTCTATTCAGCTGTTGATGCATTAATCCACCAAATGGATTAATCCACAGATAAGGTTAGAGCCTTCATGATCCAATCATTGCCTAAAAGCCCCATACACAAGAGACTTGGGGAACATTCCAGATCCAAACCCTGACACCCCATCTCTGCCTTTCACTCTCCAGGTTGAGGTTGCCAGTGAGATTTTGTTTGAAGAGGCAGGTCTGGGGCAGGGGATGCAGTCAACTCAGTCAGGGGTTGAGTCACCCAGAAAGCAGGTCTCAGGTGGGGTGCTCAGCCTGCTGTGCAAGTGCTCCTACCTGATCAGGTGCAAACCACTCGGGACAGCCCCACTGTGCTCTTCTCGTCAGACAGAACTGCCTTATGTGTACAATCTGGCACTATTTCCTGGGGCCACCCCCCCGAAGCAGGTGGGGCACCCCAGGCCTCCCGCTGCATCTACTCATCTTGTCTTCTCAGAGTGGGTTCTACTCTGCTCACCACCTGTTCATGAGAAATATCCAGAATGTCTGCAGTACCCCACCTCTGCCCCTCTGCCACTGTCTTCACCAGGCCAGTGATAGGGACAACTGTGCCATACAAGTAAGGACCTCGCCACATTAGGGCTGGTTTCCCATGGTCTCCGGGCCAGCAACTTGGACACAACCCCTTCAGAGCTGCCCATTCTCTTGTGCTGTCAAGGGGTCCCCAAACCCTCTTCTGTCCACTGTCTCTTGGATCCTCAAAGCCAGGAAGGGGCAGAAGGGAGGGCCGAGGTAAGAGGGGTTTACCTTCTCCACAACCTCCACAAGGGCCCATTTTACGGCTGTGAAACTGAGGCTCAAAGAGTAGACAACTCACCATGCTGCTTGTAGCCATTTGTCACAGGGTGTCACGGTATCCAATGCTGACACCTGTTGCCCTCCCTGCCCAAGACTCTGGGCTCACTGTCCATGACTCGACTTCTTTATGGGTTCCCCAGGTGTTAGTGTTTGTGGTGGAGATAGAGGACCAAGCCCAGGTATAATGCTTCCTTCCTTCTGAACCCTGGGAAAGTACTGCAACCTCTCAGACTCTGGGTCTCTTCATCTAGAAAATGGAAATGAAAGTGTTCACTTCTCAGGTATCTGGGAAAATTAAGGCCACTTATGCAACATGCCAGATGCCCTATGGTCCTCAACAGATGTCATCTCCAGCCCCGATGTCATTTGTAAGGTCACTTATTAGTCTCCTCTTCAAAGACTTTGTGCCTGGTGAAGGACAGGCCTGGCTGGCATTGTCCAGCTATATCTGCTAGTCAGTTGTCAATCCCCTGGGAACTATTGGGGGTAGCAGTGTCTTGGCAGAAGCAGCCAGGCACACAGACCAGGCAGACCATCAAGGGACATGGACGAGACAGGGGTAAGCCCTGTACCCTGGGGCTGGCAACAAGTCTAGGTCTGAGGGCAAAAGGACAGAGCGGGTAACAGAGCTCAGGCTTGTTGTACTGTCCAGAGGGGAAGCCACCTTAGCAGGGGACGGCACAGGACTGCCAGCCCACAGCCCGACACTGAGACAGCCTGAGAAAACCCACCCTCCATGCATCCTGTCTTCCTCCTTCCCAGGGAAAGCCCCGGGGCTGAGAGGCTCGGTGCAGGCCAGCCTCCTGCAGCAGGGACTGGGGGACAGAGCCCAGGTAAGGGGCACCTGGGGTGAGGAAGACGTGGAGTGTCACGTGTAGCAGCCCACCCTCTCTTCCTCTCGGCCCAGAGTCCTTTAAGTTTCCTGTGTGGTGAAGCAGGTGGCTTCACCCAGTTGCCAATGCGCCAGGCTTATTTTTCTCCTCTGCCACCCGCCTCTTTCCCCCAAGCCCCATTTCGAGTCTGCAATGTTAATTGAAAAGCAGCCACTGCCAAATTGCCCTAGAGCACAGAGATGGGAGGCCACGTGCCCAGCCCTCGGGACTGATGGGCATGCAGGGAGGGGGTCACCGCAGGACACGGTCAGCTGCAGACACCCTCCAGTCCCTCACCACCCGGTGCCAGTTGTTTCCCCATCAATACCCCCGAGATCCAGAGTGAACACAAGGAAGTTGATTTTTCCCGATCATATTTTTAAAACATCTGTTTGGATGGCCTGGCTTCATTGCTATTCTGGGCACTTGGGCCTTGTTTTCCGGCTGCTCCTGATAAATAATCCAAGGCAGACAGACCAGTCGACACCTGCCCTCCCCGGCCCACTGCCAGGCCTGGGCGCTTCCTGTGTTTGCTTCATTCACACTGTGGCCCAGTGGGAACCGCTGGCTCTGTTTTGCTAGTGAGGAAATGGAGGTTCGGGGAGGCGTGGGACCCCTGTGACGTCCACCAGCAGGTGGAAGAGGTTTGGTCTCAGGTCTGGTTGAAACCAAAGTTCTCTGCCCGTCACCTCCACCTTGCTTGCTATTTGACCTACAAAGCCTCTGGACCCGGGCCCTCCTTGTGTCCAGAGCCATCCTGGACTGGCACCCACGCACACACCAGCAGACACCCATCCCACCAGGGGAGAAAATTTGCAAATCTATTCATACTTAGGCATTCTTAAGCCCAAGCCTCAACCTGAGCCTCCAACACCCCCGCAGGACCCCCTGGCCCTCCCCAACCATGAAAGAATGCACCCTTGGGGCCAGCTCTGAGGATTTTGAATGCTGCCCCCCACTCTGGTCTGTAATGAGCTCTGCAGATTGCTGTGGGTGCCAATCATTTTCTGTCTTGATTCTTTTTACAAATTGAAATAAAATTCATCCGACATAAAATGAGCCATTTAAAGCAAACAGTTCAGTGGTGTCTAGCGCAGTCACAATGTTGTGACAATGGGGTGTCCAACACCCCACCACCACTATCTCGTTCCAAAACATTTTCATCACCCACAAGGGGAACCCCATTTGAATTAGCACTGACTCCCACCCCTCCCTCCCCAGCCCCCGGCAGCCACCTGTCCACCTTCCATCTTTGTGTTTACCTATCCTGGCTCTTCATGTAAATGGAATCATACCACTCGTGACTGTCTTTGCTCCTCAGCTCAGTGTTTTCAAGGTTCACCATGTAGTAGCACGTGCCACTGCTTCACTCTTTTGAGCTGAATGGCACCCGTGGCATGGGAACACCACAGGCAGCTTTTTCTGCACCCCTCCGTGGGCTCTTGGCTGCTTGCATCCTCTGGCTATGATGAATAGCACTGGTGTGGACACTCGTGTACCAGCTTCTGTTTGAATCTCCGCCTTGAGTTCTCCTGTGTAGACACTGAGGTGTGGAATTGCTGGGCCATCTGTTAAATTCTAACCTTTTGAAGTCCTCGACTGTTCCATGAGGGTGCATGTTTCCACTTTAACTGGAGGGCAGGGATCTCTTTTGTCCTTTATTCCTGGGGTTTCAACCCACAGAAGAGGGGCTCCCTGGGCCCCAAGAGTGTTGGTGTGGATCCCACTCCCCATCAAGTGCTGAGGGAGGAGGGGTTGATTGATGGCTTTTCAGACACATGTGACTATCAGCAGTGAACTGGCCTGCATGCTCTCGGGGCCTTTTAAGGTGAGACCCAGCCCCTTCCAACTCAGGTTCCCCCAGCCTAAATGTGGGAAAGGTAAAGAGATGCCTTTTTCTCCTCTCCAGGTGCTATGGAGTTTGTGATTTCCTTTGAAGGACTTGTTGTGAGTGGTGTCCAGGGACAGAGCATTCGGGATAGGAGGATACCCAGTCTGTGCACCAAGGCAGTGGGATTAGAAGCATAAGGTCACATTGCAGATCTCCCGACTATGGACCCCATGCGGGCTGCTTCTCTCCCCAACCCAGGGATGTTCCTGCATTTCTCCCCATCACCCTCTCCCACTGAGAGGGTGGCATTAGATACAAGTCTGAAGAGAGAGCAAGCTCTGTAAGGTGGCTGCTGGAAAAGCATCTCAGGGGAGGGAACAGCCAATGCAAAGGCCCTGAGGCAGGACCGTGAGTGCCCAGAATGAAACAAGCAAGAAGAAGGGAGAAAAGACCTCAGTTAGGGCGAGGGATACAGGGACCAAAGTCCTCTCTGGCAGCCCTGGGCAGATGGGTGACCAGAGAAGTGATGGCTCTGCCTTCAGTAGGATCCCTCTGACTGCTGGAGTGAGAATGTGCTACAGTGGGGACGGGCAAAGGTGGGGACAGGAGGTCAGTTTGACACCATTGAACTCCATAGTCCATGCACGGCAGGACCCAGCCCTGAATGGGACCCAGGTTCAGCTTAGCATCCACAGTGGTGGGCAGGCTGGAAGGGGTGAGTCAGGATGGCAGAATGGGGTAGTGGCGGGGGACACGGTGGCCAGCAGCACACGTCCTGTGTTCAAGTCTGACGGGGCTGCCTAGCAGTGGTCAGCTCGTGTATTCTGGTGGGTCCAGGAGGGCCTGCGTGAGGCTCTGGTTTTCTCTGCTCCTGGTGGGAAGATTGTCCTAACAGTTTCTCCAGAGCGTTACAAGCGCTCAAAGCATTTTTATCGTCCTTCACTGAACAGTTCTCTTAAACCTGCAGGGAATATAATAAGAATAGTTTCACTTCGCCCCACAACGTCTGGCTCTCGATTTGAGCCCCTGCCTGCTTGATTTATTTCAGGAAGACTTCAGAGTCTTCTTCCTTTTCCTGTTGACTTGAATTTACCTTGTGTCCACTGTGACACTCAGATTCTTTCTTTTTTCCTCTCTTTCATTTTGTTTTGTTTTCTGCTTCCAATTACACACCCTGAATTGATCATTTCTAATGTTCTTTATAGAAAATGTGTTCGAGTTCCCCTTTTGACCCGCTGCCCGCTCTTGATCCTCCCCAGGATCATATGGAGGGATGGAGATATTCCTGAAGAAAGGGGAGATTATATGGTGCTGACATCAGAACCTGGGCAGTAGAAAACAACACCTGTCCACACGATGGCTGAGTAGAACTCGTCACCTCCCCAAAGACCACCTCACATTCCTTTGGGTGAAATGTGGGGATATGAGGGTCTTCTCTCCACATAGGGGCTCTTGAGTTCCTGGCCTGTCTCCACCATTGACATCCAGTGTGACCTTGGGGGTAAGGAGGACTCCTTCTCTCTGAACTCGGTTCCTTCTCTAAAATGAGTGAGCAGAAGCTGAGCCCTGGCCTTATCAAGGGGCCTGCCAAGTGTTCAAGCAGTTCAGAGAACAGCAGAACACTAAATATGAACCCACAGCTGCATTAGGATGGTGGTCATCATTATCACCACTAAAAGCAGGATAATCACTGTGACCCACTTTGGGGAACTATTGTAACTAATGGCCTTGGAGAGCTGTGAATAGCAAGTGTGGAACGGGTGGCGGCCATGGGCTCTGGCTAAAGTGGTCCCTGCAGGTCCGAGTCTCAGCCTCTTGCCCTGCATTTTGGTCACAGGCCTAAGGAGCATTTCTGGAGGGAGTGACCTAAGCCTCCACCCATGGAGACCACTGCTCTGAGCTTGCAAGGGGGTTAGTAGCAGAAACCACTCACCTTGGCTGAAGGAAAAAGGGGAAGCTTTTAGGATATGTGGGATTTCGTGGTTCTGAATATAAGGGCAAGAATGAGGCAGGAACTCTTACTGAAAGGACCTGGAATGGGTCTAGATGGAAACACTTTTTTTTATTCTGGTGCTGGGGATGGAGCTCAGGCTTTGTGCATGCATGGCAAGTGTTCTGCCACTGAGCCACAAACCCAGCCCACCAGCAACAAGATTTATCTTCACATTTGCTTCCTTTCTGTACAAAGAAAGTAAATCCAGCCGTGGTCCCTGTGCGCCCCCTCTAATCCCACCCTCATCCCTCTGTACCACTCCTGATTCTGGCACTTGCCAGTCCCGTGGACACTTGGATGCCTTGACCACTTCATACGCCCGTGACCATGCCCATGGCTCTGGGTGCAATCTCCCACGTGCTTCCCGGTGCAGCTTGCCGGGTTCCACTCCATGTTCGTCTAGGGACCTCTTTGTGTGGATCGAGGCAGTGGTCCATGTTGGCTGCTGTACGGGAATCAGGGAAACTTTTGTTCCACCGTGCATCCGGGCTCCCGTTGATAGGCATCAGCAGGCCCTTCAGTTTTCTCTGTTATAATTTGGCTCTTCACTGTCCCCAAAGGCATGTGTGCTAAATACTTGGTTACCAGCCTGTGGCCCCATTGGGAGGCATTGAACCATCAGGAGGCGAGACCTAGTGGGAGAAGAGGCCACTGGGGTGTGCCCTTGAGGGGCTGCTGGACTCCGCCCCTTCCTGATGCTCACCTTGCTTCCTGGCTGCCCTGAAAGGAGCAGCCTGCTCCCCATGATGTGCTGCCTCACCACAGGCCCAAAGCAATGGGCAACTGACCACGCATTGAAACCCTCTTCTCCTCTCCAGCTATTATCTCAGGTACTCTTTCCAGCAAAGAGAACTGACTAATACACACTGCCAAACCTGTGTTGGCTTCAGCTGACCCCAAAGCAGAGCTGAGACCAAGACTTGGGCTTAGGCAGCTGTTTTGGGGTGCTTCCAACAGCAGGAGTGAGGATGTAAGAGGAGTGGAATCTACTGCTCTGTGCCAAATCACCCCATGACCTGGTGGCTTAGAGCAAACCACCTCGTATCATCCCTCGCAGTTACTTGGGATCAGGAATCCAGGGTGGGTTTGTTGGCAGGGAGCACTGTCATCTGAAGACTCACCCAGGCTGGCAGTTGGCAGGAGGCCTCGGATCTTCTCCACAGGACTGCTTGATGTCCTCGCAGCCCAGCAACTGGCTTCCTCAGGGCAAGAGATCCACAAGATGGAGGAGGACCTGGTTTCAGGAATCTCCAACTGTCACATCTGCCTCACAGCCCCGGATAAACAGACGGGCCTCAATGTAGTGTGGGCAGATTCCACAGATGACTGGGCAGTGAGGCTGACTGGGGTCATCTTGGAAGCTGGTCCCTATAGCAGGAGAAGAGCCAGGAAGCACCTGAGGGGACCTCGTGGAGCTGGTCACTGCCATAGGCACCTGCAGCTCAACCTTACCAATAGTGCTGTGAAGGACTATGAAGAATGCATAGGATGAGTTCCTGGGCTCCTCAAGGACTCTTGTTCCCAGGGGCTGGAGTTTATCCCTGAGGTAACCTCCTCTACAAATCCAGGTTGAGAAGTAGAGGGACCCTGCAGGCCAAGTTGGGACACCGTCAGTGTGCAGAGTAGCCAAAATCAAGGCAGGCTGAGGAGTTGTGCACAAAAGACCTCTGTCTCACAACATGGCTGTGAGGAACAGTCCCTCACAGGCATCTGTGTCCACGAGTCAACATTTCTCTAGGCTACGTGCCATGGACAGAAGCTAAAATGGCTCCCAGTGAATCTGCCTTCTGGTATTCACATTCTTGTTTAATCCCTCACTGGTAGGTAAACCAGATCTAGGAACTTTCTTCTAATGAATAGAAACGATGGGAGGTTTCTCCTGAGACTGGGTTAGGAAGGACTGAATTCCACCTCAGGTTTGCTCACACTGATCTTTTGGGAGAGACCCTGAGCCAGAGCACCCAGTAAGTGGGAGCTGGACTTCTGATCCACAGGTTCTGCTGTTTTGTTAAACTGCTAAATTTGAGAGTAATTTTATAAAACTCAATAACCCAGGAAGGGTGGAAGTGGGTGAAGGTACACATGGAGCAAGATTGGTCATGGGTTGGCAATTGTTGCAACTGGGTGACACGTTATACTGTCCTCGCTCCTTGTGTTTGTTCAAAATTTCCAGGATAAGTAAAAATGTATGTTTAAAAAGTTCAAATCTGGCTTGCAGTTCAGTGGGTTCAGTTTTTGGTCAAAGTGGGTTTTTGTGTGCTTGCTTTGATTCAAACTACCTGGGTGCAAATCCCAAGTCTGGCATTCATTGCGGGGATATTTATCAGGCACCTAGTATATGGCACAGAAGGTTTGGCCTCCAGGGAAATGACCAGGAACAAAACATGCAAACTTCCCTGCCCAGGGGAAGCTGGCATTTTAGCGAGAAGAGACAGAACATGTAAAACAGAGGCAGAACACATCTGAGAATCCTGGCAGCATCTGGAGAGAGTTGGGGAGGGTCGAACTCTGAATAGGAAGTCGGGGAAGGACCTGCAGAGGCAGGAGAAGCTGCATGCTCCCTCCTGCCATGGGACAATGGCAGGGGTGGAGGGTCCCCAGGTGACTGTCACAAAACTTTGTCAAGTAGAGGAAGGCTTGTGTTTAAAAATGATCTGTCCTGGGGTCACATGTGGAAGGCATTGGTGCAGAGTTGTACTCCCCAGCACATGCAGACCAGGGGTATAACAGCTGTCAGAGTGGCAGGCACCTGCCATTGGGATTGGGCCTCCTGCTGAGAAATGGGAAGAGTCACAGACAAGGTAGGCAGAGATAAAGGAGAAAAAAATATATACAAACACACACACACAGAACCACCAGTTAAAATGTAATATCAGATAAACGATGAATAATTTTTTAGGATAAGCATGTCCTGTGCAATATTTAGTATATACTGATTACTATAGTTTGCATTTTTTTTAAATGTTGGGGATCAGACCCAGGGACACTCTACCACTAAGTTATATCTCCAGACCTTTTTATTTTTTATTTTGAGACAGGGTCTCCTTAAGTTGCCCAGGCTGGCCTTGAACTTGTGATCCTCCTGCTTCAACCTCCCAAGTTGCTGGGATTACAGGTGTGGGCTACCACATTCAGTTATAGTTTAGATCTTAATTGTGTCTAAAGGCCCATGCATTAAAGACTTGGTTGCAGGCCTGTGGTGCTATTGAGAGGGGTGGAGACTTTAGGAGGTGGGGCCTAGTGGGAGGAAGTTAGGTCATTGGGGATATCCCTTGAAGGGCATATTGTGTTTTTTTTGTTTTTTTTGTTTTTTTTTGTTTGTTTGTTTGTTTATGGTACCAGGAATTGAACCCAGGGTCTGAGGTATGCTAGGCAAGGATGTTGCCACTGAGCTACATCTCCAGCCTCTTGAAAGGCATATTGGGATCCCTGCCCCTTCTTGACTCTCATATCCTGTCTATTATGAGGTAAAAAGACTTCCTCTCTCACCTACTGCCCCTGATGTAGTGTGTTACTACTGGATCAAAGCAATAGAACCAAGCAACCATGAACTGACCCTCTGAAACTATAAGTCAAAATAAACTTTTTCTCCTTTTAAGTTGATTATCTCAGGTATTTTGTTGTAGTAATGGAAAGTGATTAACATACTTATACTACAAAAACAATCCAAGTTCAAAGTGAACTGAAAACCAGTATGATCTGTATTTTATCTGGCAATTCCAGTCATGGTGATATGGTTGGGGCAGTGTCAGAGGTTGCTACATTACTCCCATTTAATAATCAGGGGCTTTCGCATTAGAAATCTGAATTCCTGTGGTTGCTCGAGAGATATAAGTTTCCGGCATCACAAGCCATATTCCTGCAGCATTTAGCTAAAGCCGAGATGAGGCTTTAGTTCATCCATCAGCCAGTGGACACATAGCCCACATAACTCTCCATAGCCCACGGCAATTTCCCCAGTTCTTGTGACCTGTGGGCTCAAGGGCCTGCTGTCAGGGAAGGGCAGGGATAACAACACCAATGATAGTAAAGATCTAAACTTACTTGAGCACTTACTGTGTACCAGGCACTATGGAATTACCTCATTAAAGGTGTTCTTGTTATCCCCATTTTACAGATGAGGGACTGAGGCACAGATGAGTTAGTTAACTTGCTTGAGAGCATGCAGTGAGTAGTGGGGCTGAGCTTCAGACCTTCAAATATCAGTCCCTGGAGCAGAGCTGAAGGAGGAAGTCGTGGGCAGGGGCAGGGAGGGGCAGGGCTGACCTCAGCCTGCAGACCCCTCCAGTCAGGAAGCTCAGGAAGCCACCGTTGGCCCTAAGGTGGTCATTGTGCTCCAATTCCCTCCACACCCCTTCAGTTCTCACGGCACCAAAATTCTCTGCCCCTCCCTTGAATCCCTGAGACCTGACAGTCTTGGTGTGGGCTCCTGGGGCTGGTGTAAAAGACTTTAGAGTCTGGCTCCAGAGGATTCCGGAAGCTTCCAAGTCTTCAAGTCTAAAAGAGAGGTTCAAAAAGGGCAGTGGGAAGTTGGGACGGAGAGAGGGGATTTCCTGGGGCTACATGTACCCACTGTGCTCCCCTGACAGCCTTGTGGCTTTGTCCAGTCAGCTGGAGGCTGGGGGAGAATGCTCGGCAAGGCACCAAGGCCACAGCAGTCACTCAGAAGCGCCCTTAGGGTGAACCCCTGCCAGGGCCGGGCACAGCTGGGGAGAAGACCCTGCAGCTTTCAGGCATCTGGAGCTGAACCACACAGGGTGAGAGCTGAAGAGGAGTCAGGATAGCTCCCAATCAGTCTCCTCTGCTCATCCAGCAGCCAGGGCCAGCGAAGAGCTAGGGTGAGCACCTCGACACACCCTCACCACCATCCTCCAAGGAAGGGCCACCATCTGGCCTTCCACAGGGGCTGGAGACAAGCCCTCTGCTGCTTTTCAGTCAAATGCTAGAATTATTCCTGAAGAAGTCCCCAGTGGCCCAGAATTTCCGGAGCACAGCTGTCGCATGAATTAGTTGCTGGCTTCCACAAACTACGAGGATTCACATAAAACAGCATTTCCCACCTTTGTTGAAACAATGGGAGCTTTGCCGGGCCGGGGAACTCACGCCTGCATGGCAGTTGCAGTTGCATCCCAGGGGCAGCTGGGGCCAGTGGCACCCTCCAGTGGACTTACTCCCTTTGCTTCTGTGGCCGCCCTGCCCCTGGAGCCCTTTGACCTTGAGAAACCTGAACTTGATTTGCCCAGCTGCACTTCCTTCCAGAAGTGGAATTCAGGGACCTATTCACCCACACATTGTCCAACCTGGAAGTTGAAGCTCAGAGAGTTCAGGTATCTTTCCCAAGGTCACACAGCAGACAAAGATGCAGACCAGGCTTCCTGGTCATCATGTACAGCTTGATCTAATAGGAAAGTGCTTGGTGACAAATATACCCTGGAATGGAGTGCGGCTCTTCTCAGGAAAGAAGGCCCCCTCGTCTCTTCTTCCCACCTTGTCCTGGGCTCCTAGACTCATAATGTCTCACACTCCAGGCTTCCAACACCATCCACCTGAAGCACCCCATCCCCACCTTGCCTTACTCTAGCCCAGCCACAAAACCCAGGAGACACCGGTTGTATACCTATGATCCCAGCTACCCGAGTGTGAGGCGGTAGCGTTGCAAATTCAAGGTCAGCCTGGGCAAAGTAGGATGAGATTCTGCCTCAAAAACAAACTACGAAACCCAAGAGGTGTCTTCCTCTGGAAAGTCACGTGCCCATCATCCCTTGCAACCTGGGAACTCCCGATCAGTATTTACCATGCACCTCGTGTCACCCTCCTGCTCAGTATGCAGTAGGAGCATAATAGCCTTGGCTGAGTGAATGTCATGTGATTCTGAAGTCCCTTCCTGTGGGAGGGATCTAAGGGGGTGCTATGGAGGAGGGGACCTGCACATCATGAGTGGGATTTCAGGAGGCAAGGCAAGAGGAGGGTGTGTCAGCTGGGGACAGTGAGTACGACCCCAGAGCAGGGGGGTGCAAGTGCGGGGAGTGTGGGGGAGGCAGGCAGTGGCGCTCAGGAGGGCTGGCCGGGTCAGTGGTGTCTGCAGTTCTCTCCAGTTCAGAGCGACTATTGTTCTCATTGTCATGAAAAGTATTTCTCGTGGAGAGGTACTTCGAGATGATGTAAATAGTCTGTATCTTTCTGGCACCCTCCAATCATTCTTTGAGGGCTCTTATTTTATGGTACAACATAACGTTGCAGATTCTACCTTCTCTGCCCTGGTGCTGGATTTAGCCATTTCTCCAAGGTACTCAGTGGAGAAGAGTATTAGAAATCAAGATCCAGAGCTGAGGTGTGGCTCAGTGGTGGCACACTTGCCCAGCATGCCTGAGGCCCTGGGTTCCACCACCTGCACTGCCAAAAAAAAAAGAAGAAAGAAAGAAACCAAGATCCAGGCAGCAAGTGTGCTCCGTGCTCTGGGTGCTACTGCTCCCAAGCCCTCCTGTGGGCAGAGGGATCTGCAATACTTGCTTCCGCATCTACCTATGCGCACAGTGCACACAAGGACTCCAAGTCCAAGTGTGCAGCTCAGGATTCGTCTGGTTTTCAGCTCCCTGCAACTGTCTCCTCTGACAATATGCCCCTGGCTCTCAGTACCTTGCCATTTGACCTGCTCTCCTATGGTCCTGGCTCCTGGCTCCTGTCACCTCCTCCCCTGGAAAGATAGACAATCAGAGTTTGACACCCAGGTAGATGTCCTGCTCATGTCCTTGAGCTGGAAACTGTCCTTGAACTTCCTTCACGTTTGGTCCGAAACTGCTAGAGGTACTTGTCTTGGGTCCCTGGAGGAGAACATCATATTCCTTTTCTCCAACTGCTCCAGTTCTGGGAAGAGCAACAAAAGATCCCTGGGGGTAGCTCAGGGAAGTTGGCTCTAGGTGGTGATTTTTAGGTTCTAGACAGATAGCAGCAGATCATAGGCATCATCCCCACCTTCCTGACCAAACAAGGCCGTTTATTGGGAACAAAAATCTTTAATGAAATTCTCTGTGCTTAGGACACACAACCTGGGCAGATGAGTCTCCAGTCTGTCTCTCTCTCTCTCTCTCTCTCTCTCTCTCTCTCTCTCTCTCTTTCTCTCTCTCTCTCTCTCTCTCTCTCTCTCTCTCTCTCTCTCTCTCTCTCTCTCTTTCTCTCTCTCAACCTCTCTCTCCAGGAAAATATCCCTAAAGACATAATTCATTAAATAAGGAGAGGACACACGGAGGCCCCATACCCTTTCGCCTTGGGCAGGGGCTGATAGTTCACTCTAAACTGAGTCCCTCAGGGTCTGGTGGGAGCTGCAGATGGGGATGTGGAGTGGGGGGGGTGCTGGCTGCAGGACAGTTTGCCCACTTGCCTGCCTTGCTACTTGCCTTATCTGAGACCTTGGGTGTGGCCACCCTTTAGTCTCTCTGGTCTGTAAAGTGGGGATGCCATGCCCCTTGGAGTTTTGATGTGATCTCTTTAAATTATCTGGGACTCAAAGATGAGTCAGGCCATTTCTGTAACTGGCCAGGACCAACTCCACTAGGCTAGCCTACATACAGGGAGGGCCCTTGGGAACAAGGTCCTTGGGGGCTGCCACACTGGCCTGTGAGGAGTGACCCTGTGCAGGTGTACCAGCTAGAGGGGGGCCGCCCTAAGGACCTCAGCGAGGAGATTCTTCAACCCCAGGTTCAGCACCTAACAATATTTGTGTTGGCAAATAAACGGAGTGGGTAATAAGCAAGGGAGGGAAGGGGAGACAGGGACAGGAACAGGGACCACTGTTAGAACAAGTGGGCAGGGAGAGGGAAAAGAAAGCGATTTTTGGTTTGTTTATTTGTTGATTTTATTTGTTTGGTGGTGCTGAGGTTGGAACCCAGGACCTCCAGCATGCTGGGTAAGTTTTCTCCCACTGTGCTACTTCCCCAGCCCCGATTTATGTTTTACATGCTTTCATTGTGACATAATTCACAGACCATACAATTGACCCTTTAAAGCATTCATTTCAGGCTGGGGGTGTGGCTCAGTGGCAGAGCACTTGCCTAGAATGCAGGAGGCCCTGGGTTCCATCCCCAGAACCAGAAAATAAATAGAGACATGAAGTGCACGCTCGGATGATCTTCCTTATGATCACAGTTGTGTGCCCACTGTCATAGTTTTTTTTTTGTTCTTGTTGCTGTTTTGTTTTGTTTATTGCCTTTTCATTACCTTAGAAAAAACCCTGCACCCCTTGGTCACCCCACCCCCAGCTCCAGGCGACAGCCTATCTGTTTTCTGTCTCTGTGGATTTTGCCTGCGCTGGGTGATTTGTATGAATGAATCGTAGGACAGCTGCCCTTTCCTGACTGGTTTATTTCACTGAGCGCCATGTCCTTGTCCATGTTGGAGTGTGGGTCAAAATCTACCTTTGTAATCATGGAGAATATGGACAGTTGAGTTGTTTCCACCTTTGAGCTACTGTGAATAGCTGTGAACATTTAGTGTGTGTGTGTGTATGTGTGTGTGTGTGTGTGTGTGTGTGTGTTTAGACAGTTCACTGTGGAATAGATGATGCATGCAGTTTACATAAAATCCACAGTGGCAACTCAGGGGGGCCCTGGCCCCGGGTGAGGAAGGCCTGCCCTTTCCCTGCTCATCCCTCCTCTCTGGGAGCCTCATCCTGTGTCCCTCCCTGGGTTCCCTTCCTCAGGCCAGCCCTGATGTCACCACAGAGGCTGTCCCCTAGCACCTTCCTGCTGGAGTTGGTTCTCAATGAGCTCAGCCTCTCTGGGGGTTAATGGCAGCATCTGTTCCCTGCAGGGCCTTGACCCACACTGGGGTGGAGGCACTGGGGCCACCGCAGTGACGATTTCTGTCATCTACAGGAAATTTGATTCCTAGGAGGTCCCTGGGGATCCCCAGGAAAGGTCACGGGTTCAATTTTGTAGACAAGGAAGCTGATCCCTTCCTTCAGGCCCTGCCCTTACCCCCTCATGTGGGCGCTGGGCTTCCCCCTGTGACAGGCCTGGCATTGGGCTCCAGGTCCACCACTTGCCATCCAAATTTCTTCTTGGGTGCCTAGCATCTCCTCCGCAAGACGCACCTGCCATTGGGTTGTCATGAGGATCAGATGCAGGTAAGAGTGCCCAGAGTGGGGTTGACGTAGGGAGTATCAGTGTCCAACAGCTGGAAGTCAGGACCATGCGAAACCCAGCCAAGCACTGCAGGATCCCATTTGGACAAAACGTCCAGAACAGGCAAATCCACAGGGGCAGAAAGCAGTCGAGGTTGCCAGGGTCTGGAGGGAATGGGGAGTGAGGTTTCCTGCTAGGGTGCTGACGGTGTTGAGGGACTCGGTGGAGGTGGAGGCTGCACAGGGCTGAGTGCACTCGGTGTCCCTGGCGTGCTCACTTTAGGATGGCGATGGCTTGCTGCAGGTTGGTCCTGGAATGTCGCCCAAAAGCCCACGTGTTAGGGCTTGGTTTTCAGCTTGGTGCCAGAGGAAGGTAGTGGAAACTTTAAGAGGTGGCGTGTGGAAGGCTTTAGTCATTGGGGACATGGTGTCAAAGGGCATTGTGGGATCCTGACCCCTTCCCCACTTTCTCTCTCTTCTTGGAGGTACTGGGGATTGAACCCCTGGGTGCTCTACCACTGAGCTGCATCTCTAGTCCTCTTTATTTTTTATTTTGAGTTGCCCAGGCTAGCCTCAAATTTGTAATTCTCCTGCCTCAGGTTCCCAATTTGCTGGGATTACTGACAGGCACCACCATATCTGTCCTCTCTCTTTTTTGATAAAGGAGAGGTAAGTGATTTTACTCTGCCACATGCTCCCACCATGATGTACTACGTAATCACGCGTCCAAAGGTAACCAGGCCAATTGTTGATCATGGACTAGAACTTCTAAAACTGTGAACCAAAATAAACCTTTTTGCTTTATAAACTTATTTTCTCAGATATTTGTTATGGTAAGGAAAAGCTGACCGACACACGTTAATGTCTATTTTATCTTTATTAAGTAAAAAAACAAAACAAAACACACACACACACACACACACACACACACACATAAAACCTAGCTAGAACTGAGGGATCTCAATGAACCTATTTCTGTACCTAAAGATACTGACTGGTCAGAGTATCAATTCCTTTTAATATCTATTATAAAAATTTTAAATTGACATATAATTGTACATGTCTGTAGGGTACAGTGTGATATCTCAATACATGTCTACAAGGAGTAATGATCAGATCAGGTAACAAAGACATTAATTATTCCTTCGTGTTGGAAACATTCAAAATCCTCTTCACTAACTATTTTGAAATATGCAATTAATTGTTGTCCGCCACACTTAAACCCTACTGTGCCACAGAACATTAGAAGCTATGCTTCCTGCCGCTGTCAGAATGTCACTTCTTAAAATGTGAGGGTCATGTGTGAGAAGCAAGCTGGCTGCTCTTGGAGGCGGGGGCGGGGGTGGAAGGAATGAGCTCCTCCATTGCTTTCTACTTTGCAGCAGGACCAGGCCTGGTTTCCTCCCAGTGCCGTGTCCACCTGGGTTCGTCTAGAATCCCATCTGCTCTGCTCGCATCAGAAGTGGGTGACCTGAATCTGGGCAGTGTGACACGGCCCCCAGCATGGAAGTAGCACTGCCCAGTGACCCTGGCACTCTCTCAACTGCCGTCTTCCCACTGCCAAAGTGAGGAATGCTGAGAGGTCACCCACGGTCTCCTTGTGTCCCCGTCACCTTGCTGTCATCTCCAGGATGGAGTCGCCGGAGCCCTTGGGCAGCCCCAGCTCAGGCCTCACACCCTGCTCCCCTGCAGGAAGCAGCAGTGTCTGCTTCATGAGGGCAGGAACTGGCTGGCTCCACGGGCCAGCAGCCTGTGCAGGCAGAAGGGCTGTCCCCATTTTGAAGTTCTTCATAATTTTTTAACAAAGTCCCCACAATTTCATTCTGCACTGAGCTCCACAAATTATACTACCAGGCATCTAGGAACCTCTCTGAGGATGAGCAGTCTATCCCCGTGTGGACAGCCCCTTGCCCACAGCAAGACTTGGGTGTTTGTTGAGTGACTGATGGACCTCTCAGGCTCCCCACCCTCTCTCCTCCAGCTCTGACAAGTGCAGTGGTGCACATTCGACTGCCGGCCAAGGTCTGGCCTTCCTGCTGAGCCCTGTGACTGTAGAAGGGAAGTGGACTGAAGTGAGGATGCTGTCCAGCAGCCCCGGAAGCCCCTGGCTTGGAAGGAAAGGCAGGGCCCTAGGGAAAGCACCCAGGCATCTCTTGCTTCTTGCAAACACCCCTGGTTTGGCTGCATGAGGGACTCTGCCAGAGGGGTGGTGACACCCTCATTCCCACCCAGAAGGGACCCCTGTGGGGTCAGTCCTCAGAAGATTGCCCTGCGAGGTGGATGATGCCTCAGGAGGCTGGGGTAGAGGGAAGTTTGCTTGGGAAAGGGCTGGGGTGGTCAAGAAGATGAGCAGGCCCAGGAGGGAGGCTTGGCTTGGCAAGGGAGGAACCCTGAGAGTTTAGTGACGTTGTCTTTGCTGTCTTGTTTCGGTAAGCTACCCTTGGGCTTTGCAAAACCATTTTCCACTCCATCATCTTTGTCTTCAGCTACAATCCCAAAGGGCTCAAAAACAGCTCAGAGTGAGGTGGTTTTTAAGTTAAGCACAGATTGCCATTATAGTCCACAGTTCCATTCCTAGGTCTAAGCTTCATTTAAGAATTAAAAACAGGTATGCAAATCAAAGCATATGTACAGATATTCATAGCAGAACAAATTATAATCATCAAAAAGTGGAAACTACCCACATGTCTGTCAAAGGAAGAATGGAGAAGCACATATGGTATGCCTGGGCAGAGGAATATTATGCAATCACGAAAAGGAATGAAGTTCTGATTCGGGGTACAATGGGGCACAATGTGGATCAGTCTAGAAAACGTTGCTAGATGAAAGAAGCCAGATCCCAAAGGCCACATGTTGTAAGATTCCATTTTATGGAGTGTCTAGGATGGGCAGATCCATCAAGTTTCATTGCCCTGAGCGGGTCCAAACCATGGTTTCACCACTTGGTTGCTGTGTGACTTTGGCAAATCCTGGGATCTCTCTGTGCCTATAAAATAGCTATGGCAATAAGCAATTCACTTTATGGGGTTGTTGGGAAAACTGAATGAGTTAATACCTAAAAAGCACTCACAGACATGCTGATTCATGGAAAACAGTCAATGAGTATTTTCCATTTTTACCTAGTTTTTAGGAAAGTCTTCACCAAGAAGTCACCGAACCTTGGACCTTAATGATAAGTAGAATTAAACAGGGAACAGGGTTCATATTAGTAATCACCCACGTCCTGGGCTGCGCCTTCTATAGTCCTTCTCTTGGAGATTCCCCTCACCTCCAGCAACTGTAAATCATCTGCTAAAATTGTTCCCAGTTTGCAGTAGAGGAACTAAGTCTCAGAGAGGTTAAGCAACTTTCCCAGAGTCACACAGTTTACAAGGGGCAGAGCCAGGATTTGAACCAGGTGTGTCTTAATGCCAAGTCTCCCTCCACAGGAAGGAGATTGTGATTGTTCAAAGTGTGCAATCTGTTTACCTTTGTTTTTTGTTTGCTCTAGCTCTTTCTTCATCTTTTTAAAAAACTTATAAAAGAAGTAAGGCAAATAATTCTCCTCCTAGGCATTTAAGCAAGAGAAATTCAAACATACGTGCATACAAGTACACACACAGATGTTCACAACAGTTTGATTCATTGAAGTCCCAAACAGAATAACTCAAAGAATCAACAGATGACCAGGTAAACAAGAGGGATCTATCCAGACTGGCACACTCTTTGGCAAAAATGGGAATGGACTATTAACACATGCAGTGATGTGGATAGAGCTCAAAATAAATATGGCCAAAGAAGACAGCCAAAAACAAAGGGAACGTGTGCTGTGTGACTCCATTCATGCAAAGTTCTAGAACAGAGAGAACAAGCCACAGTGGGAAAGGCCAGATGGCAGCTGCTTTGGGAAAGGGTAGGACCTGCAGCAGCTGGGGTGAGCTTTCTGTCCAAGGGGTCGGATCTACCCCAGCGGGCATTCATCCTTACTCACTGATCGCTCCCCTTACAATGTGTCCATTTCATTATGTGTTAATTTCATCTGAAAGAAAAAAACTGTTAACAAATATTCAACTCCAGTTAATGAAATGCATGCTGGAGTGTCTAGAGGTAAAGTATTCATCTGCAATTTACTTTAAAATACTCACAGGGCACTGAGGCAGAGGCTCATACCTGTAATCCCAGTGGCTGGGGAGGCTGAGGCAGGAGGATTGCAAGTTGAAGGACAGCCTCAGCAACTTAGCAAGACCCTGTCTCAAAATGAAAAATAAAAAAGGCTGAGGATGTGACTCAGTGGTAGAGTGTGACCCTGGGTTCAATCCCCAGTACAAGGAAGGAAGGAAGGAAGGAAGGAAGGAAGGAAGGATGGAAGGAAAGAAAGAAAGACATGTGTGCCTCAACTCTTGACACAGTTACGTCCTGACTAACCCATGGTGAGCTGAATATATTTTTAATTAGAAAATGCACTGAATACACCCACCCTCCTGCCGTCGTGGCTTACCCAGCCCTCCTAGCAAAACCATCTGACACAAGCCCATTCCAGGTCACAGTGATGGGCCATGCATGTAATTTATTGAATTCTATACTGGGAATCAAAGACAGAGTGGCCGAATGGGTACGGGAGACACAGATAGGCGTCTCACGGACGCGATGCTGTGAGAAAACACAAAACCTGATGTTCAGAAAATGCTGGTGGCACATTGACGCTTGTTCACCCTCCTGTTCGCATGGCTGCCTGGGAGCCACTGCTGCTCAGCATTGTGAAAGAAGATCACGTCACAAATTGCTAGCCCGGGAAAAGATCCAAACTCAATTCAAGCCTGGTTTTCAACTGAATGCATATCACTTTCATGCCATTGTAAAGTTGAAAAATCCTCAGTCAAACCATAGGACCGTTTGTGCAGCAAATAATAAGATGGACCGATGGATCAATGGAGGGCGGAGGGGCGGGGAGCCGCAAGGGTGTGCAGTCGAGAGCGCAGGGCAGCGCTAAGAATAGGCGGTGGCTACCTGGCGTTCTCTGTACCATCCTTTCATCGTATGTTTGAAATGTTCATAATGAAGTGAAGGGAAATGAAGGAAGGGACCGAGGATGGGAAGGACAGGGTCCCTGGTGTCTGTTCTCCTCCCTAGAGACCCAGAGCTCTTTCCTCACACCTCCACGCTCTCTGGGTCCCAGAGGCCCTAGAACTCAGGTGAGACCAACTGCACATCCCCTGAGCTTGGCAAAGGCCCCAAGGAAGGGACCACATGGGAAGGGAGAAAAATGCCCCTGGCAAATCCAACCCTGTCTCTGCCTCTCCATTTGTCTCTCCCTCTTTGAACGTGACCTTTTGGGGCCTGATATCTGCCAGCCACTGACAGTAGACACGCTGGGCCACACCAGCACCCTGGTGCCCAGGAACAGGCCTGACCGCTCTGGGCAGAGCTTGGCTGGCCTCTCTAGACAAGGAGCCATAGCTCGGGAGACCCCACCCCACCCCAGGCTCCCGGGCTCCAGCCTGGCTTCCCTGGCTGCCAGGCACCTGGCATTTCCCTCCATCCCTGAGCATCCAGGACATCCATTGCATCCGCTTCCTGTCCTGCTCCTTCCTCCAGCCTCGCTCCCTGATGCCTTCCCCTGCCCTGCTCAAGGCCAAATCTCCACCCATCCCTCACCATGGGGTGGGAGCCTGTAAGGGTTGCAGTCTCCCTCAAAGGCCTCTTCTTACCCAAACTCCACACTTTGCAAATGGGGAGAACTAGGCAGAGGGGCCTCATCTCTATGAACCTCAGTGTTCTCTTCTGATAAATGAAAAGAATAGGGACATCTATCTCAGAGTCACTGGGAGGATTAAGTAGGGACTGACAGGAAGAGATGTTCACGGACACCAGATTGAGTATGTCATTGTCCATCTCATAGATGAGGCTCAGAGAGAGAAGCACTTGTCTAGGGCACACATAAACTGGAGAGGCAGGGTGGGACCCCAGCATGGAGGTGAATGGAAGAGGGCTGGGTGAAGCATGGGGGTGCCATAGTCCTGCCCAACCCAGAGGAGGGAGGAGGGCTGGACGGGGCCGCCGGAGCCTGCGCCCTCCTCCTGGAGCCCTTGACAAGCCATCAGCCGCTGACATTTATAACTGTGCCTAATGTTCCCGCTGAACCCGAGGGAGCCTTTCCCGCTCTAATCTGCCTGGCATTACCCAGCCTTGAAATGATGGCAATTACCCCCAGGGCTGGATAAATGGCTGTGGGAGGCGGAGAAAAACTTCAGGTCTTGACACGCTGGTGGCAGGGGTGAGGCAGGACTCTCTTTCTCTGTGCCGATCAGTCTCGTGGCCCCTCTGGCTTTTCCCACCCTCTCCCCTCCTCCACAGGAAAGTCCTGATGGACTCATTGTGGGCCCACTAGGGACCCTGAGACTGGGGCTGTGTTGCCCAGTGTCCCCCCAGAAGGGGTCCAGTCAAAGTTCCACTCAGGAGCCCTGGTCCCACTCTCCTTCCCCAGGAACAAATGCCCCCTCACCACCTGACACCACCCCTGGGCCACAAGGAGGCTGTGAGCATGCCTGACGGCAGGAGGGCAGCGTGTCCAGATGGAGAGCCGTCCAGGTGCCCAGCCTCAGCCTTGGTGGCCCCATCCCAAACCAATGGTCGCAGCAGCACTGTCCATAATATCCCCAAACCAGAAACAACCCAAGTGTCCATCAGTGGATGAATGGACGAGCAAACCATGGCATGTCCAGACGACAGGCTGTTATCCGGCCTTAGATAGGAATGAAGTAGGGATCAATCCCGCAGCTGGATGAACCTGAAAAACACGATGGCGAGTCAAAGAAGCCAAGGGTCACTCGGCGTGTGATCCCACTGATTTGAACCATCCAGAGAAGGCAAACCCACACAGAGAGGAAGGGTCTGGGGAGATGAAGGGTGGAAACAGTTGTGCTAAGAGGAGGGGATTTCTTTTTGGAGTGAGAAAAGTGTTAAACCCATAGCGGTAATGGTTGCATGATGCTGCCAATGTACTAAGAGGCGTCGCACCCCACACTGCGAGTGAATTGTATGGTGTGTCAATTATTCCTCAGTAAATCTGCTAAGAAATAGAAATTCTAACAATAACACCTACTTCCTAGCAGCAGTGAATGAAAGTCAAAGTCATTCTGGAAAGATCGTCCAGGAAAGTGGAAAGGCGATAGAAGCAAGGGCTTAGCCAGTGCTCCGCACAGAGAGCGTTCCACAAACCTATCTACAATTTCACTGCTCAGAGTGTGGTCCTGAGACCAGCTGGGCAATATCTGGGACCTTGTGTGAAGGCAGAATCTTGGGCCCAACCTAATTGCTTCAGAATCTGCAACCGCCAGAGGAGCTTCGTCCACCCTAAAGTTTGAAAGGCACCGAACTGCAGTGATAATTTTATCATTATTCTAGGGTAGTGATTCTCAAAGTTGAAGGCACATTGGAAGCCCCTTGTTAAAACGCAGCAAGGGGCCCCATCCCCAGGGTTTCTGATCCCCTGTGGCTGGGGCTGAGCCTGGAACGCTACATTTCTAACGTATTTCCTGGCCACCCTGATGCCACAGGCCCAGGAGCCCACTCTGAGAATTCCTGCTCAAGGTTCTGAGCAGCTTGCCAGACATCTTATCCAAGCATCAGTCTAATGAGGTACCCCTACTTTCTCTTGGGACACAGGGCTGGCCATCCCCAAGAGAGAACATGCACAGGACAGGCCTTGGAGACCAGTGGGTCTCAAATCCTGGCTTCTTATAGAGCCACATGGAGGCTTTTGGCAGTTTCTGGTTGGGACCCCTCTCCAGAACTATTGCTTGGCATCTCAGGTGAGGTTGAGGCATTAGCATTTGCTCTCAGCCAGAGCTGAGACCCTAAGGGAAGGCCACATCAGCCACTCTTTTCTCAGCAGAGTCAAGTGAAAGGAAGCCAAGCTCAGGGCCGAGGACAGCATTACAGGTGCACGTGAGATCCAGACCTGGAACCCAAGGGCCTCATCCCCAAGACCACCAGGTCTGACCACCTTGGGCCAAAGCAGAGACTCGCGTCACCCCATGGCAGTACCCTTCTAGGTTTCAAACACGAAAGAGACTGGGGCTGAGCAGAGGCCCTGGGACAGAGTGAAGCAGAGCAGACTGAGACCTGAGGCCTCCAGGGCTCCACCTAAAAGCCTGCCCCTGGCCTGGGGACTGAAAACTCCTGCTAAGAACTGTTCTCTTTGCCTGGATCGTTGGGATATTTTTTCTCTCTAAGGAACAGTTTATATTAAGCAGACTAAATAGAGCTCTTCAAGACAGGATTTGGTTAAAGCCATCCTGTGTCTAATGGGCTTCAAGCTGAGGTGGGGGGGGCGCTCTGGTGCTAATTGCCTATTAGTCCACTTTAAGCCCACTTCGCAGTCAAGGTCATTATTCTGCAGCCACCCACGACTGGTTTCTCCTGGGCCTGACTGCTCACTTGCCTTTGTCTGCCCCTGTTTATCTGGAAGATCGGTGGCTCTGATGTTCAGGAAGAGGGAGACCCTCTTGAGATCCTGTCCCTGCTAGTTTCTGCTGGCCTCTCTCAAGCCCAAGCACTTCCATGGGGAGCTGCTGGCTTCCTGGAAGATGGAGAGCAGCTCCTGTAAAGGAAGGCACTCAGGAACTGGGGAGGTAGAACTCAGGGAAGAGGATGAAATTTTCTGTGTAGATGAATAAAAAATTGTATTTGGGTGTCACAAACGTTTTGTTCAGGGAATAGAGAGACCCCAGAAACATTAGTTCATGCAATCCTTTTGAGCAAATTAGGAAAAGACTTCTCCTCCTTAGGAGAGAAGCTTGGTGGGAAGATTATAGGCTGATCTTGGCTCCCCTTCCCCCTTAGATCAGGCAATTTTGCAGTGAGCAACCTGGACTACTGTTCAAGAGGGCCAAGGGCACTCTTTCTTCTCTTTCTGGCTCCTGGCACACAGACAAATGAAACCATTAACTTAGCAAATGCTCTTGTCAACCTTGAGTTCCTTGATACACCCCAGGGATGGAGCAGAGAAAGGTTTCTCATTGCAGATCTGGTCTGTTGGCAGAAAGAGATGAGAAAATTACCCTTGTAAAACACGGAGACAGTACCATGCTGGAAGAAAGACGTTAAGAGCCAGGTGCTGAGCTCAGAGTCAGCACTCTCACTGAATCCTCTCAAAAAGGAATCCCAGGATGGAGAAACAGGATCACCCAGATGGCTCCAAGGAGTCACAGTAACAGTGACTATTCCCACTGCCATAGGCAGAGGTAAGGGGCAATCAAGAGGCATGATGGTGCCCATGCACCCCTGTAATCCCAGCAACTCGGAGGCTGAGGCAAGAGGATTGCAAGTTCAATCCCAGCCTCAGCAACTTAGTGAGACCATCTACAAATAAAATGAAAAGGGCTGGGGATGTGCTCAGTGGCAGCGCTCTTGCCTGGCAAGCGTGAGGCCTGGGTCAGCCCCCACCCCATCCTGCTCAGGCTGCCCCACAATGACAGGTGTGACCCAAAGCAGGGCAGGGCAGGGAAGAGACACCCGCTAGCTCCATCTTGGTCCCCAGCCTCTGACCTGCAATGGTGCCTCCCTGTGGGGTCACTGTGCAGGCTCAAGAAGAGAGCAGATAAATGCTAAATTTAAAAAGGTAAACATAATCAAACTTTTAAAATTTAAGTTGATTTAAAACTGACACATAAAAATATAAGAATTGCACATGTTTACTGAGTCCCCTGTGGTGTTCTGTAGAATGTGTTTGATTTGCTGCACCAGAGTACTCTACCCGCTGAGCTGCACACCAGCCCTGTGTTGTCAGCTTTGTCACTGCTGTGACTAAAGGACCCCACCAGAACAACTGTAGAGGAGGAAAGGTTTATTTAGGGGCCCAGAGTTTCAAAGGTCTCAATCCATAGACACAGACTCCATTCCTCAGGGCTCAAGGTGAGGCAGGACATCGTGGAGGAGGAGTGTGGCAGAGGGAAGCAGCTCACATGATGATCAGAAAGCAGAGAGAGAGAGAGATTCCACTTGCCAGATATAAATATATTCCCCAAAACCATGTCCCCAGTGAACCACTTCCTCCAGCCACACCCAGTTAACCCCATCAGGGATTAATTCACAGATTAGGTTAAGGCTATGACCCAGTCATTTCTCCTCCAAACCTTCTTGCATTGTCTCACGCATGAGCTTTTGGGGGACACCACATCTAAGCCATAACACTTGGTTTTTGTTTTTTTATTTTGAATTGGGGCCTTGCTAAATTGCCCAGGCTAGTCTCAAACTTAGGATCCTCTTGTCTCAGCCTTCTGATTACCTATAATTATAGGCCTGAGTCACAGCAGCCATCTTGCACGAAGCTTAAATCAGATTAAACATCTCTCTCTCTTCAAACATTCATCATTTCATTGAGGTGAAAACATTCAATTCCTTCCTTCTTAATTTTTTGAAATACATAGTACATTATCATCATGTATAATCATCCTACTGTGCTATAGCACCATTAACCTTTTCTTAATAGGTGAAGAAATGAAGGCCCAGAGAGGTGCAGTAATTTGCCTAAGGCCACACAACTTCTGTGTGGTAAAGGCTGAGTAGATAACAGATAGGAGCAGCCCCCAGAAGCAACAGGACTGAGAAATGCCTGCCTCTGAGAAGAAAGGTTGGGAATGACCTTTCTCAGAAGCTGAGAGTTAAGACCACAAAGAGGTGATAGGAAGGAAAGACAGAATAAAGTCCAGGTAGAAGAAAAAGCACCAAGAGAACAGAATCAAATTCAGACATAGAGGTACATACATGGGCTACGTAGTTTATGATAAAGTGCAGTGGGAAAGGATGGTATTTTCAACAAATGGGGCTGAATCAACTGGTTATCCATATGGAAAATACATATTTTGACCCCAGCCTCACACCATATGCAAAACAGCTTCCAGATGGACAGAGATCCACATGTGAAGGTAAAACAAGAAACACATGTCCACAAAGATATGTGTGCAAGGACGTTCCCAACAGCATTACTCACAATAACTGAAAGATGGGAGCAACTCACACGCCCTTGGACACATGAATGGGTAAACAAAATGTAGCAAGTCCATTCAAATGGAATATTAATCAGTCACAAAAGTGAACGAAGTTTCAATACATCTATAACACAGATGGACCATGCAGACATGTTAAGGGAAAGAAGTCAGATGTAAAAACCACACAGTGTATATTTTCATTCATAGGAAAGGTGCAGAATAAGGAAACCTAGAGATTGAACACAGATCAGTGGTTGTCAGAATTGGAAGTTGGGGAGGGATGGGGACAAGGCTTGATAGCTCAAGGATATGGAATTTCTTCTTGCAATAATGAAAATGTTCTAAAATGGGCTGGGGTGATGCTTGCCTGTATGTTAGTCCCCTTTTCGCCACTGTGACAAATACCTGAGAAAAACAATTTAGGGCAGCAAAGTTTTATTTTGACTCATGGTTTCAGAGGTTTCAGTGTGTGATCAATCAGCTGCAAGGTAGAAACGGAGGGTTTGGTGAAAGAAAGCTGCTCAGTTCACTGGCAGCCAGGAAGCAGACAGAGAGGGAGGGGCCAGGGACAGGACATTCCCCTCCCCCAGGGCACACCCCCTTGACCCACGCCCTCCAACCTTGTTCATCTCTTGCAGTTTCCACCACCTCTCTCAGTAATACCATCACCAATCCCTCAGCGGAATAATCTATTGATGTAGTCAGCGCGCTCCTGATCCACCTCTGAACACCTGCTGCACTGAGGCCCAAGCCTTCAACGCCTAGCCCTTAGGGTCCATTCCAGAGCCAACGCACAACACCCAACTCTGAATATCCTGAAAATTAATGGACTGTACATTTTGGATAGGTAAACTGTAAAATATGTTAATTTTATTTTCATAAAACTGTGTAGAAAGGTGAGAGACAATCTCGTTGACCTTGGGGAACACACATGATTTCTTAGGACACTGAAATTGCTACCCATGGAGGTGGGGATGTGGCTTAGTGGTAGAGAGCTCGCCCAGCATGTGCAAGGCCCTGGGCTTCATCCCCAGCATGGCAAAAAAAAAAAAAAAAACCACTAACTGTAAAGAGAAAAATGGCAAATGGCAAATTAGACTGTTAAATTAAGAATGTGTGTTCATGAAAGACACCACTTAGAGAGTACAAAGCCCTAGAGTCAGAGGAGATCTGCAATAACATATTCAGAATATGAAACGAGCACCCTCTTTCTTAAGTTCAATGGATTGGATGATTTATTTATTTTTTATTTTTTTGCTACCAGGGAGTGAACTCATAGGCACTTAACCACCGAGTCACATCCCCAGCCTTTTTTATTTTTTATTTTGAGACAGGGTCTTGCTAGTTGTTTAGGGCCTTGCTAAATTGCTGAACTTAGAACCCTCCTGCCTCAGGCGCTGCAGTTGCTGGGATTACAGGCGTGCACCACTGTGCCCAGCTCCTGATACCTTTTTCCCCGCTTTTTTAAAAAATTGCTGCATTAAAGTTGTACATATTGATGAGATTTATTGTTACATATTCAGACATGCACACTATATAGCAATATAATTTGGCCAATATCCCTCCCCA
Organism: Sciurus carolinensis; assembly: GCF_902686445.1. NCBI lineage: Eukaryota > Metazoa > Chordata > Mammalia > Rodentia > Sciuridae > Sciurus > Sciurus carolinensis. The sequence goes on along the minus strand of NC_062215.1, from coordinate 40,528,245 downwards.
CACTTCCTTCCTCCCTGATTCTTCTTGATTTGCCACCCTGATTGGTTGGGAGAAGACAATGCTAATGGCTGCCCTCAAACCCACCACCACCCCTCCCCACAGGGAACCCCAGACTCCCTTTCCCAGCTTCCTTCTGTGGAGGACAGCACAGCACAGGAAGGAAGTCCACAGGTTCAACTTGATTGTGTTCCCTGCTCTCCCTGACTTGAGCACTCTCCTTGACTTATTGGTCTTGGGGCTATGGCAGTCATTATGCAAGTAAAAGAATAACAGGGAACATGCTAGGAGTAGGGAAGCAAGAGTACCAACAGAGGCTGGCCCCTTGAGGACACCACGGAGCAGCTAAATCATGCCAGCAACTGCAGAAATCCAGGATTCTGTTTGCTTCATTCAATCTTGACTGCATTTTCTGTCAACATTTCTAACATCAACATTATTATTTCTCATTTATTGTGATCTCTTTTAAAACTCAGCACTCAGCATTGAGCTCAGCCCCTGTTTCCCTCCTCTTCCTTCTCAACAATTCCTGTTTCCGCTTGGGACTGCCTGGGTTCTCGGGACTCGGATTCTAGAAACATCTGGATTCTGGTGGAGAGTCCATGACTCAGCCTAAGCAAATTAACTAATTTCATTCCCCTGGCCCTGGCTCCAGGTAGATCCACTTAGTCATGCTTTTCTGAGAACACTGGATAAAGCCACTGCTTCCTCTTTTAAAGACTGATAAGGGATCTTCAGATGAAGCCTCCCCTGCAGAAGGCAGAGCACAGAGTCAGGGACATCTTTGAGCCTGGATCAAGTCCTGTCTAAAAGAACACTGTTTGAATTCTTTCCAGCAGCTTGTGCCAGTAAATTCCTTTTCTTGATATTTGCGAATAACGTATTACACACAACTCCATCAATCTCTTCAATATTGAAATATTGAAAATACCTTTTACAGTAGACTCTCCTTATCCACGGGGGGTATGTTCCAAGATCCCCAGTAGATGTCTGAAATCACAGATAGTACCACATCCTCTGTATATTGCATTTTTCCTATATATACATATCTAGGATAAAGTTTATTTCATAAATTATGCAAGTAAGAGATCAACAACAATAACAAAATAGAATTATAAGATACATCAGCTTAAAAAAGTTATAGAAATGCACTCTCTCTCAAGATTTCTTACTGTGTTATTTTCACTCTTCTTGTGATAAGATGATACAATGCCTATATGCTGAGATAAAGTATGGTGAGTGACATAGGCATTGATTAGGTGACTACACCAGGGTCAGACACAGCCCTGTGATAACTTGACAGTAATCTAGTAACTGAAACAGCTGCCAGGTAACTAATAGGAAGGGAGCATATACAGTGTGGACACATTGAACAAAGGGACAATTCATATCCTAGCTGGGATGGAGCACAGTGTTTTGAGATTTCATCCTGTTACTCAAACAGCAAGCAACCTAAAACTCATGAACTGGAATTTGCCACTTAATATTTTGGACCACCCCTGACTGCAGGTAACTGAAACTTTGGAAAATAGAACCATGGAAAAGGGGGCACTACTTTATACAGTTGGTCCCACATCAGGGATTGAACCAACCGCAGATTTAAAGATATTTGGAGGAAAAAAAATCGCATCCATACTGAGCATGTGTAGACATGTTTTTTTCTTGTCATTATTCCCTAAACAACATAGTGTAACAACTACTTAAGTAGCATCTGCATTGTATTATGTGTTTTAAGTAACCCAGAGATGATTGTAAACATATGGGAGGTTGTGTGTGGCCGTATGCAGATACTACACCATGTTATGCAAAGGACTTGGGCACCCTGGGACTTGGGGATCCTGGCAACCCCCAGAGACAGAGCAGTGACGGTACCTTGCTTCGACCACATTATGAAGTCCTGTCAATCACTTCTCCTTACTGAGCCACCATCCACTTGGACTCTTTCCTCCCTTCTCTGTTTTCCTCTGCAAAACAGAGACCTGCACTTTGAGACTCAGAGTCTTAAACAAGCTTGCAGGAGTCAGATCCTCAAAAGCAGCTTGTGGAGGCTCACCAAGGCCCCAGGCCTGGCTGGAAGGGCAAAGTCAAGGTTCCCATAGGAGTAGAGAGGGAAGGGCAGGCCTGGGCTGGGAGTGGTGACTGAAGGAGGTGAGGAAGGCGGGGGGCACTGCAGAGAGGGCCTGCCTGTCTTCGCCTGGGATCGCCCCTATCTGGGGGCTGCCTCCTCTCAGAGTTTGCTCTGTTCCAGGGACCAGGGGCACCTCCGCAGCCAGCCTCTGAGGTCCCGAGTTGCTGGCACCCTGCCCAGACCCTCCAGGGCCTTGTTCAGTCCTCTGTAGAAGTTTGAGACGGTCCTACTTTCCTGATGACCTTGTCTCTGGTGCCCTAGTCCCTCCAGCACAGACCAGGATGGCCCTCAGCTCCTCCGCCATGCCAACCCACTGCACTCCAGGGCCTCCCACCCAGGCTCTGTTCAACCCTTCCCCAAGCTCTCCTTCACCCACACGGTACATTTCAAATGTGTCTCGGGTCTAAGGTGCTCACGACTGTGGGCCCAGATGCCATGCCTCTTTACTTTTATATGTACAATATATATTCTTATTATATGTATGATAATTATATAATAGACATGATCTAAAATTTACCATCTTCACCTTCTCAAGGCTGCGGTGCTGTGACATTACATGTGTCACAGTGTTGCACAGCCTCCGCCATCCACCGGAACACTTTTACCTTTCCAGCCTGAAGTCCCTCGCTCCTTTTCCCCCAGCCCCAGAACGCCGCCATTCTTTCTGTCTCTATGACTTTCACTGCTGTAGGGATCATGCAGTATTTCTTTCTGTGACTGGCTTATTTCACTTAGCACAATGTCCTCAAGGTTCATCCGTGTTGTAGCCTGTGTCTGAATTTCCTCCCTGAAGGCTGAATAATATTCCACTATACATATGTATATATTACATTTTCTTTCTCTGCATATCTGTCAATGGACATTTGGGCTGTGTCCACATCTTAACTATTGTGAATAATGCTGCTATGAACATGAATGCAAATCTCTCTTCCAGGTCTTGCTTTTTTATGCAAAAATCTTTAGATCTGGAGGACCCAGATTCTCATTTCTAGCCAGGCACAGTCCCTCCCTTGAGGGTGACTCCATGCTCCATACATTAAAACACATCTCTGGGTCTTGAGTTACTTGTTTATGTACTTTTCACCCCAATTCAACTATATGTGTCTATAAAGTCTTGACTTGAATTCTCCTCTACAGGGGTCCCAAATACTAAATATGTGTGGTACCAAAGATGCTAAAGAGTATGTGGATGCATGGGTGGATTCCCTGGGGGTGGTAACAAATGCAGAGGTAGGGGAGGTAAGGAGAGGGCACATACCACCAAAGACAGACAAAAGTGTGCCCTTTGCACTGGAAGGGGCCACACGGTCCATCTGGAGACCTCTCACTGAGACTTGGCAGCTTTGCCCACCAAACAGGCAGATTGAGAGGCTGGAGGTGTAGCTCAGTGTTGAAGTGCAAGTTTAGTGTGTATGAGACCCTGAAACCCTGGTTTAATTCCCAGCATCCAGAACCAAACAAACTATGGATTCGAATGCTGTGTCTGAGCCAGGAATGTAGCTCAGTGGTAAAGCGCACCTGGGTTTAGTCTCTGGAATAAAAAAAAAAAAAAATTATGCTGAGTCTGATCACTGTTCTCTCCTGGCCTGATGCTTCATATCTTGACCAGCATCTCACCTGCTCTGTGTAAAAATCCTGGACAAAGTAAAGGCAGATAGTACAATCAGGGCTCAGAGAAGTCCTACATTTCCCCTTGGGTCACACAGCCAGGGTAGAAGAGCCAAGACATCCAAAGTCACCCATGACATTATGGATGCTGGATGACTACAGGTCACTAGCAAGCAGGATTTCATTTCTCTTCACAACAGATCATGATTTACTCCTCTGATGGGGAAACGAGCTTGAGGGGAAGTTGCCCACCCAAGATCATGTGACCAGGAAGCAGTAGTTCTGGAACTTCAACCTGGGGCTGGTTAACCTAGATACCAGTCCATTAGCTCAAGACCATCCTGTGTGGTATAACCTAAACCTTTCTTTTTAAAGATGAGAATTTGAAAACCAGAGAGGCAAAGCATCTTTCCCAGAGTCACACAACTAAGGAAGGCAGAGCCAGGGTTAGAGGATTTGTTACATGCCTCCCAGAAGCCTCCTCAGTGTCCTGAGGATAAAAGAGACTGCTGTCAGTGGGACCTGTCTGCAGTGGGGAAGGGTGGGGTGCTGCTCAGCCTCTCCCTGAGGCTCCTCTGCCGTCAGCGCAGGGCTGGAGGAGGAGGGACTCGGCCATGTGCCCGGCTCCCCACGTCAAATCCCCCGGCTGAGGTCCAGCTGGCAGCCACATGGCTCCCTGATTGCCTGCCTGGGTCTTGGGTTGTTCCCTGTGGGCCATTTCCACAGATGCAGAGCAGCTGGTCACAGCTAAAGAGACATAGTCCCTTCCCACCAAGATCCTGGATGTAAGACTGGAGTTCCCGTCCTGGGGTTGTGTATTTTCCCCAAGAGTCTCAGCAATCCATAACATGAACCTGAAGTCGGAAGGGCCAGGGACCAAGCCTGGACTTGACTCCCTTCCAAGAACCTCACTTCTTCCTCTATGTGGTAGATGCTGCCCTGTCCCTTTCTCTCCAACAGTTCCTTACTGAGAACCCCACCTCTGCTGAGGACTACCCTGCCTGGCTCTGGAGCTGGCTCTCTCATGCCCAGAGTGAGCCCAAGGACTTGGCAGCTGACTCACCCCCCACCAGGGGCAGCCCTCAACTCATGACTAAGAGCAGCTGATGGAAGAACCTCAACTTCCACACCTTCTGGAACCAGAGAACAAGAAGCACATGGCCCAGAGCCTCCCAGAGCCCCCCAGAGGAGCTGAGCCCACAGCAGTGGGCAGAGTGCTCAGCCTGCACCCTGTAATTGGATCCTTCTTTTTCCCCATCTCACCTCCACGCTTCCCTATCGATGCCTCCTAGAATCTCATTCCAAATAAACTTGCATCCAAGTCCTTGCCTGGTCCTGCTCTGGGGACACAGGAATCAGTATGAAAGCGGGAGAAAGGGTTAAAATAGGCAGAAAGGAGATTTGGGCCCCTTCGAGGTCTCCATGTATCAGGACTGAGGAAATACAGACACAAAAAGTCAGGCCTCACCAAGGTCAGGCTGATTCCTGTGTCTAAGCAGAAAAACCAACTGATCATGAGACATCTGTTGCCTGGTACCCAGAACCTCACCAAAAAAAGGCATCATAACCTGATTGGACCAAAAGGCCTGTGAAGAGCTCGCAGACACCGGGTGCCTTCCCTGCGGCTGGGCCGGGGCTAGCCCCTAGTCTTGTAGATCCATGTAACCCCCTGGATGACAGGCACTTCCGGCAACCCTCTCTTGGACCCCTCTCCCTTTGGGAGCTCTGCCTTCTTTCTCTCCATTATTCTAATAAATCCTGTTATTTTGTTCTCACCAATGTCTGTGGATTTCATTCTTCAAATTTGTGAGACAAAGAACCCACCTAACCCCATTCCATGCTACAATATTACAATAAGAGCTAGCAGTTAAGTGAATGCTCAGGATATCCCTCAACAATAAAATGGAGAACATTTAGCTCTTATTTGTTTTATTGTGTATCTGTGAGGTGAGGTTATTTTATGCTACAGTAACAAATAACCCCTGCATCTCCAAGTCTTAATACCACAGAGGTTTGACTTGATGGGAGGGGTCTCCCTCTTTGCAGATCTTCAGGAACTCACTCAGACTAACAGATATTCCACTGTCTTATGACACCCCCGTATCAACATGAGGTTTAAGGAGCAGGGCATGGTGGCACATACCCATAATCCCAGCTACTCAGGCGACTGAGGACAATTGCCAGTTCTAGGCCAGCCTGGGCAACTTAGCAAGATCCTGTCTCAAAATAAAAAATAAAAAGGGTTGGGGATACAGCTCAGAGGTAAAGTACACTTGGGTTCAATCCCCAGTACTAAGTCAGGGGGTGGGGGCAGGGGAGAGGGAAGAAAGGGAAGAAAGAGGCTTTAGTGTTTGCAAGGGAGAGAATCGCACACCAGCGTCTCCACCCGAGAGCAGCAGTTGCACTTCTACACTCATTTTAAGGGCCACACTTCTCCACTCCAAGGCCCACTCCAACCCTGGACCACCACCAAGGCTTTCAAAGGAGAACCCACTCTCTGTCCTGCACTGACCATCTCTGAGTCAGCTGCATGACCAAGGACCCAAAATTTAACTGCTGACACAACACTTTGTTGATTCTCAGAATTTCTCTGGGTAAATAATTCCAGGAGAGCTCACCTGGACTGTCTTTTGGGCAGGCTGGACATCTTGATGTTTATCCATGTGGACTAGTTGGGCTTCCTCACAGCATGGTAACCAACGGCTGCACTGTTCTCATGATGTTCCAGCAAACAAAAAAAAACTAGGCCCTTTCTGTCCTGTCCCCAACATTACTTTGCACATTGAAGAGCTCCTAAGTGAGTTACATGTTCATTCAGATCCTGGAGCAATGACAAAGCCAAATGTAAGAATGAATGGGGGGCTGGGGTTGTAGCTCAGTGGTAGAGTGCCTGCCTAGCACATGTGAGGCACTGGGCTCGATTTTCGGCACCATATAAAAATAAGTGAATAAAATGAAGGCATTATGTCCATCTACAACTAAAAATATTTTTTAAAAAAGAAGGTATGAGACAGAGATATTACTGCAGCTGCCTCACTCTGCAAAGGAGGAAGTCACAGGGTGACTGTTACATCCTGGAGGAGCCAACTCTGCCCTGTGATGGACAACTGAGAGGCACAAGGTCCCAGCATGATTCAGACCACTGCTCTTTGCCAGAATTAGCTCAGGAATCACCTCACCCAGGTAGCTATGTTCCACATGTAACTATGTGTTTTATGATACTTTCATGTGTTCAGTTAGTATCTGGATTGGAGAACATGAAAGTGGATGGCATTGAGGGGACTCTAAGTGTCATCAATCACACTTAAAACAACAATTGGATTCCTCCCAGTGTCTCAGGAGGCTGAGGCAGGAGGAGTAAAAGTTTGAGGCTAGCCTCAACAGTTTAGCAAGACCCCGTCTTAAAATTAAAAAAATAGAAAGGGTTGAGGATGCAGCTCAGTGGTGAAGTGCCTCTGGGTTCAATCCCCAGTGCAGGGGGTGGGGGGAGAGAAAGACATTGAATTACCGACACACAGGGAGGGAGAGCCAGAAGGGCATTCACACACACACACACACACACACACAGACAGACAGACAGACACACACACACACACACACACACACACACACCATATTTTAACGGATGTGCAAACTCAGAACTCAAAGGTTCTGCCCTGCACAACGCCACACTGCATGTGTGCTACAGATTCATGACTGAGACTTGGAGTCTTGAGTTCCTGTCCTCAAGACCTCCTCAGCCCACCTTAAGGGGCTTGGCAGAGACACTTTCTCCAGGTTAAAAAGTGGAGCTTTCTTAGGGGAATTACTCAAAGGGATGGAGAAGGAGTGGATGGTGAGAGAGGTGGGGACCTTCCCAGTGTCCTGTAGGGAAAAAGTTCTTGAGCCACCCCAATCCAACCAGGGTGAACCAGCTCCTCCCAGCTTCTCCCTTCACCTGGTGGAAACTGAGGAGCAGGGGCAGGAGGGGAGAGGCTTGGCCAAGTTCGCACAGTGACTAAGTGGCAAAGCTGGGGTCTGATCCAGGTTCCCCAAGTCCCTGGCTCTCTCTGCAATATGCATTGTTCTCCCGGGGGCAGAGGACAGAACAAAGGTGTCATCATGTTTTCCAAACTAAACAGCCAGACTTGATCTCTTACATTTTGAAATTTTTGTTTCTTTTTCACCATTTTCGTCAGCTATCCTCAGGGCTTTATAAATAGAGTTGCTCAGACGCAGACAGGGGTTAAGTCAGGGAGCCGGCTTGAATATTCAGCACGAGGGCGTAAAGTCGGGGAAAGGGCAAAGCCAGATGAATTACCCCCTGTCCCCAAGCAGAGGCAGTTGCCTGGGCCACTTCCTGTGGCTCCCCTCAGCCCTGGGAGTCAAGAAGAGGAATCTGGGAAACAGGTTCCAGCATCCCAGGGCTGTAGTTACCAGGGCTAGGTCTCCAGGTGCCAAGAAGAGGGGTCAGAAGCTCCCACTGGGGTGGGACCTACCAGACACCTTGGATCTGTCTTCTAGGAAGCCCTCCAAGTATTCAAGAAGCTTCATCTCCTGGGGCAGCTGTGGATAGAAAACCTACATCCTTTCTCCCTGCCTGACTCCTTTAAATACAACTTTTGCCTTCTGCAAACCTCACCCGCCCGAGGGGCTGGCACATCCTTCTCTGGGATTCAGGGTGAAAGTAGGGGTACAGGTCCCTGAACTTTATGTGGCCCTGGGCTTTCCCTCCCTGTGAGATTGGTTGGTTTAATCCCACAGCTATTTATTTGTCATCCTGCAGTTATCAGCCTGTGCCATGCAAACTGAGGACGGGCATCACCTTGAGGGTATTTACAGTCACCCAGGGAAACTGGGTGTGCACAGGTCGCTGTAGCAGGAGGTTGATGGATAGAGGTGCAGGACCAAGCAGGGCCACGGGCAGGGTGGATCCCCACCACTGACCCCTCCCCACCTGTTGCCATCCCTGTCTCCAGGCACAATCATATGGACCTTGTCTCTGTCCCTCCAAGGCCGTCACCTGGCAACCCTTCACCCCACTCACTTCATCTCCAGGGTCTGGCTAATTCCTGCTCCTTCCTGTCCTATTGAAATGTCCCTGCCTCCTTTCTTCCCCCTCCTTCCTGTGCCTTTGGCATTTTAGGGTTGGGAGACAGCAGAAGGCAAAGCAGATGAAGCTCTGGCCCGAGGCAAGGGAGAGCAGTGAAGTGCACAGTGTGACCGCTGGTGACCAGAAGAGCCGGCAGGGCGGAGGGGCCCAGGTAACAGAGGAGGATGTCATTTGAGAAAGCTGAACCTGAGGACGCTGCTGGAGGGAGGTGCGTGCACTTCCAGAACAGCCGCTGGGCAGCGGAGCACACCAAAGGCTGTGGTAGCCTGGGGCGTCCAAGTGGGTGGTGGGTGGACAGCACGATCCAAAGGTGGCCTGGAGGTGGTGGGAAGTTGGCAGCGACCATTTGGGCTCTTGCCACATGAGCCCTGGGCTCTTGCACCTGTTCACAGCGGGGAGAAAAGCAGCTGCTGTGGTGGATGAGCTGGCCCCACTGTGTGCATCTCTGCCTTTCCCTCTGTGAAATGGGTGTGTTGAGGGCACCCACCTGGAGGGTGAGATGAGGTGATTTGCACACACCACCTCGGAGATGCTCGGCTCTCAGGAGGCCTGGCAGGCCCAGCCCTCACCTGCTCGGACCTAGTCCTCTCCCAGCCACGTGGCCCCGCCTCCTCAGGATCCTCTCTCCTATTTGTCCTCTTCTCCTTGTTTCTTCTCCTCGGGGAGCACTGTTCTTTGCACCTTGAACTTATGATCTGACAAGTGAGCCAAGTTCCCCCATCAGTTCTCTCTTCTTTTTCCAATGAGATAGTTACATTGTCTGTGTACGAACTACCTTCATCTCTTCTTTTTCAACATGTCAAGATAGGACCAATCCATGGGTATTTGAAATGCTGTCATTTACTTGAACTGTTTAAATATTTAAAACATCTTTTGTATACATAGTATGTATAAATTTGAACAGTTCAAAAAATAAATTTTATTAGCTCTTTTCTTGCCTCCTAGATCAGTCAATTTCTGAAAAAATACATGAAGACTCCCACTTAATTGTGAAACTGTTCATTACTCTGGTAAACCTATTGGAACTATGTCATTAGAGGCATAAAATTTTCTATGTTTTATTTTGCTGGCAGATTGTTTCTTAGCAACAACTTCACTATTTTTTGCTTTGAGTTTTGTTTTGTCTGGTACTGATGTATTCTTTTTAAAAAATTATTTAATTCATTATATACAAATGCACTTATATTCTTTTATTAAGATTTATTTATTATCTTCCCAGTCTTCTACTTAGATGCTTCCTGAGTTGTTACAATTTATGTATCTCTTAAAGATAGGATTTCATTTTTTTGTCTAGGAATAATTTCTCCTGAATAACTAAACTTAACCCATTCACATTTATTGCATGCAAATACAGAAATGTTTGAACTTACTGCTGATATGTTAGTTTTTGTTTTCTATTTCCTATGCTTTTTTTCTTCTTTTATTCTGATACTTGTTGGATTGATTTCATTTTTTCCATTTGTTTTCTCTCTGATAGTTTACAAATTATGTACTCCTATTTTTCTGGAGTTTTCCTTCACATTTTCACACATGCAGTTGATCTTATTCTACCAATATCTAGAATTCATCAGAATCTATTTCCACCCTCCAAAAAGACAAGAATTTAGTGCACATTTATTCTTCTCTGTTCTTCAAACTGCTTCTTTGCAATAAAATCTGATTTTAGTTCCAGATAATTCCAGATTTAATTTCAGATTTTTAAGCAATCAGCACTTACTTAGATTTAATGTTTATTGATTTCTTTGTTCACCCATTGTTTCTGGTATTCCATTTCTTAGATTAATTTTTTTGCTCAATGCATGTCTCAGAATGTCTTTATCCTTACATTTGGCTCCATGTGGAAATTATTTTCCTTCAAGTCAGGTGCATTGGCACATGCTTATAATCCAAGCAACTCCACAGACTGAGGCAGGAGGATTGCAAGTTTGAGGCCAGCCTCAGCAACTTAGTGAGACACTGTCTCAAATTTAAAAAAAAAATTAAAAGGGCTAGGGATATGGCTCAGTGGTAGAGCACCTCTGGGTTCAATCCCAAATACTGTAAAAAATATTTTCCTTCAGATTTAGAAGATTATTACTTTCTTTTTTCCCTAGCTTATAGTATTCCATTCCTTCTAGTATCCCATTACTTTCTTTTTTTCCCCCTAGCTTCTGGTATTACATTCCTTTTGCAAGTAGTCTGATTTCTGTCTGGAAGTGTTTAGAATTTCGTAATCCCCAGCCGTCTAACATGTCAACGTGTCTGTCAGCAGAGCGTCTCTCTTCCCATGTTCCACCTGTACTGGTGTCGCCAGTCTCACCTCTTTTTTGTTGTATCCTTTGGACTAATGTGACTGACTCTCCTCCAAATCTCCTCACTTTCCACCTCTCTAGGCTTTCTTCTGCATTCTAGAAATCCTCAGCTGAATCCTCTAACTTACGCATTTGCTCATCAGCTGTGTTCAGTCTGCTACACTGCTGCCCTCCACCCCCCCCCCTTTATTTTGAGGTTTCTTTCCAATAATCAGGTTTTAATTTTCCAAATACTCTACTCAATTCTTTGAGAACCCATTACTCTACCCATCTCCTTAAGTCTATTTATTATAGATATTTTGATTTCCTCTGATTGTACTTACTCCCTTTTCTTGGGTGTCAGTTCTCTTCTTTAGGAGTTAGCTGTCTGTTACAGTGACTTTTGAGGTTCATCTGCAAATACTATGGTTTGGATGCAGTTTATACCCGCAAAACTCATGTTGAAGTTTGGTTGCCAATGTAGTCATTGGGGGGGAGCCTTTAAGAAGGATGACATCTTTCTCAAGAGACTGAATTAGTTCTTGCAGGAATACATGATTTCTCGCCAGAGCCAGTTGTTATAAAGCAGGGCTACCCCTTCATCCCCTCCTCACACACAATACACCATCACCATGCTGTGGTGCAGCATGAGGCCCCTCACTAACCGCAGTGCTGATCTTGAACTTCCCAACCTTCAGAACCATAAGTTAAGCAAACCACTTTTCTTTATAAATTATCTGGTCTCAGGTATTCTGTTATGGCAATAGAAAACAGACTAAAAGCACAAGTATCACCTCTCTCTCTGCCTCCAGTCATGGGGTAGCATAGTGTACCACTAGACAATATCTCGTCTTCTCTGCTGGGGGACTCATTCTGAGTGTCACCAGTCTTCTAGGACACTGCTTGTCTCTTCAGGCCAAGCACCCACACCTACTCCTTTTCATTCCCTCAAAACAGATACCGGTGTTCTCTGTTTGGCCCACGTGTGTGTTTTGGGCAGTGGGGAAGAGGGTCCAACTCACCTGTGGTTTCTACTGAGGCACTTTAAATAGTGCTATAGTTTAGACCTTGAAGGTCCCCCAAAGCGCCATCTGTTGAAGGCTTGGTCCCCAGCCCATGGTGGAGCCTCACTGCAGGCCCAAATGTAACATGGCCAATCAACCTTTGAAACACCTGAAACTGCGCCAAAACAAACATTTCTTCTTTTTGAGTTGATCATCTCAGGGATTTCATTACTGTAACAGAAAGCTGACTTTCTGTCAGGGTCTTTCTTGGGACTGTAGTGACTCCCATGGTTGCAGCAGTGACCCTCGCTTCATGGCTCCCCCACCTCGGGCAGTCCCAGCCCCTTCCCCCTGTGCGTCTTCGGCACCACATCTGCTTTACCAAGGGCAGCATTCCTGCTTTCCAATGTGGCTGTGAATTTTAAATGTGTATTTTCTCTCCTTTTGAGGGATGTGGGACAATAGCAGGAGGCTGCAGTGAGTCACTCTGCCACTTGATTGCTTTGTTTGTTGGATGCTCTGGGCGTCCTCATGTCTGCGGACGCCGAACGGCTCTGTGCTGTAGCTTTGGAGTTGAGCTGAACCTGGGCTCCATGTTCTCCACTTCGGTTTTCACAAATTTAAGTGAGTCTCTCTTTATCTTGCATCCAAGACACTGGGAAGATTAATGACATCATAATGCAGCTGACACATGCTCAGTGTCACGTTCTTTCTCCTCCTCTCAACTTTCTTTCCCTCAAATTAGATGGCGGTCACCTCCTTCCCTAGGGTCTGTGTGAAGTTAATGGTTCCAGTCAAGAATATTGTAGGAAGTCAGAAGATGGGACACGGGCAGCCTGTGGGGACTTCCTGCAGGAAGATGGTAGAGGGCAGGGCCTTGAGGTAGGACAGGCTGAAATAAACAGGGAGAGAAAGGGGGTTGCAGACTGGGGGCTGGGTGGTCAGGATGAGCAAACAATAGGGTGCTTTGTTTAGTCAGAGGTCAGGGACTCAAATGCCACCAGGAGGCTAGGATGTGGCACAAATGTGTGAACAGGGCTGGGGACTCAATCCCAGAGGAGGATGAGGCCTTGATCACTGGCTCACTGCTCAACCAGAACGGCTAACCAGATGTTCCTGGGACGCTCTCCAGAGGGCCTGTAGCAGGAGGATATAAAAATACCATTAAAAAGACACTGGAAGCCAATAAGACATGTCTGAGAGCCACCAGTTTGCAATCTCTGATTTGTATGGACAGCCTCGTAAAGGCACAGCGGGGCCCAGCCCACAGAAGATGGACTCTGCTGTGACAGCAGGGACCCGTGAGGTCTTTGAGCATTCTCCCCTAATGGGCCCAACAGGACTTCAGCCTCCCTCCTCATCTGTCTCTGGAGGTTGAAATGCCCCATAGCTCTTGGTTGTTGGATTAGGTAACAGTTGTGATTCATCCATCTGCTGGGACAACAGTACCTGTGGTCCTCAGGCCTTGCCCATGGGAGCTTCCAGAAGGTGCATTGGATTCAAAAGGAATGCTGTTAGTTGGAAACAACAGGATGGAGCCAGAACACTGGGCAGGTCTAATCTAGGCATAGCTACAGACAGCAGGGAACCAAAGAGGTGACCTCCCCTTTTCCCTGTCTCACTGGGGTGGGGGTGGGGGTGGGGGTAGGAAGGGTTCCATGCAGTTAGTCAGTCCTCTGTTGCCATCCAGTGGCCATATGTGTAAACTGCAGCACCCACACCATGGTCTGATCATTAGACTTGTTTCACAAAAGAAAATTTAACCAGTCTCAGAAAAATTAGGTGAGATTCCTGGATTTTACATTACAGGCTGCATCTCCTATGTGCTGCTTCTCTTTAAATTCTAAGTAGCCTAATTATTCCTGGCCTCTTGTGGACTCCAGCCTGTGAGTCCAAGCTAGCTTTTCTAGCTTTTGTCAAATCTAATCAAGGACTTTCCCCCCCCCCTCACCCCAATTGCCAGCAGGACAGAAACAGTCTCTGGACAGGCGATTTGCTTGCAATTTCTGTGCATTTCTATCCTTAAGAGTTTATTTTGTAGAGTGGGGGTGTAGCTCAGAGGTAGAGCACTTGCCTAGAATGTGTGAGGCCCTGGGTCCAGCCCCATCACTGAAGGGAAAAAAAAAAAAAAGTCATTTCATTACATGCATTGGGTTAGAATCCTGTGAGAGCTCAGAAAAGGTCTCAGGCCAAACTTTCCCTCTCTGAAGCCCACAGGTCATCCACAGCTTGACCCCTAGGCTTGAGCAGCTCTGGATAAATATAACACCCATAAATGTTGCTGCTGATCCCAACCAATCCTTGCACTCCTGGGGAAGTGTGGGACTTGGGAACCTGTACAACTCCTGACTCAGAAGTAGAATGATTTTTCTTTTCAGATCTCTGTCAAGTCTTGTGGATGGTGAGTGTCTGAGGTTGTGGCTAGAGACAAGATTCCCTGATGGACAAGCAAGTAATACGCCCACCCCACCACCACCGCCCAGGCGGTTAGAGGTAGATCCTCAATCTGGCTGACACCCATAGCCTGTAGGACCCTTGTCCATACTCTGGGGAAGAGAACTTAGGAAATTGGGCCTGTTGCCCTTGTTTCTCCACAACTGCCTGCTCCTGTTCCCCTCTCAGGATCCCACCCCCACACCACCACCACCACCATCACCACCACCACCACCACCACCACCACACACACACACACACACACACACACACAAAACCAGTCTACCCTTTGAAGACAGTCTACCCTTTGAAGAGGACTGAGCTGCCACCTAGTGGCCAAAGTAGGACAATGCCCCTGGGAGAGATCTCCAGGTTCCTGTGGAAGGTCCCCATCCCGCATTGGGGTGCCCACCATCTTGCTTCACAGAGTAAGTCAGTTTCCTCAACTGAGCAGCATCATTTTGGGATAAATCCTCCTAATTCTTTCAATAGTGCCTCAGAAGCTAACCAACTTGTTTCCCAGCAGGGGAAACAGGTTCAGACAAGGAGTCACAGCAAGTTGCTAGCTGGTGACACCTGACCCAGGTTTGGGAGGGAGCCAAATCCCCCCACCCAGCTATGCTTTCTAGGCAGCTTGGGCTTGCCAGTGAGGCCCTCTGAGTCCTGGTTTCCTGGACGAACACCAGCTTACAGGGCTGTAGGAAGGACTGAGGGAGGTATTATTTGTGTAACAGGATCTGTATGTACACACTAAAAACCAGATATACAAATAACTGTCCCTTGTCAACTATAACTAATCATTGTTACCTCAAAAATGGCAACTAAAGCCAGGTATGGTGGCACACACCTGTAATCCCAGCAACTCAGGAGGCTAAGGCAGGAGGATAACAAAGTTGAGGCCAGCCTTAGCAACTTAGCAAGACCCTGTCTCAAAAATTTTAAAAATAAAATAAGGGGTAGGGGGCATGGCTCAGTGGTCAATGCCCCTGGGTTCAATCTGTAATAAAAAAAAAAAAAAAAAAAAAAAAAAACTAACACTAACTTGGTTTCCTTCTATTTAAAGTGGTCTTTTTTGGTCTATCTCAGGTTCTTTGGGCGAAGCATCGGGTCTGTCAAAGCCCCCGTTCCTGGAGGCTGACATCCTCTTTACTCTTCTGAGGATTCATTTTTTCCCTGCCATGGCTGACCTCAGCTTGGGACCCTGGTCATGTCACCTGGTTGAGGAACCTGTTTTCAAGCCCACCTCTTAGGTATGGTTGCAGCTCCTGTCTGCCCCCAGATTTGGCAGGCCCCTGCAGCCCTTACCCCAGGTCACTGTGCCCCTCCTTGGGGGTTGGCCACCAGAGTTCCAGCCAGCACCAACATCCTCTGCATCCCCCACAGGCTCACAGTGACTTCTGCTGTCTCTCCATGAAGGAGAAGGGGTTCAGGGGCTCTTCCTTGGGCTCAAGAAGTGCTCAGTGGCTCCTGTGTCACGTGGACCCAGTCACCCCGACCAGGTGATTGGAGGTCAACCCAACCAGCTGGGCCCTGCCCTCCTGGCTTCTTGGCAAGGCCCCCCCTGGCCTCATCCCTTCTACCTGGACTACCATTTCTGCTGCTGGCCAAGCACCTGAGCACCCACCTTCAATGGGAGGCCCAGCTCCAGAATCAGGCCCTACCTCCTGGACATCTGAGCCCTAAGAGAGTGCCAGGTCGAAGGTCACAATAGGAGCCCCAGAGTGTGGCTGCCTGGGCTAAAGTCCTGGTTGCATGACTAACTAGCCACAGGTCCTTAATCTATCATCTTAGTCATGCAGAGATGGCTCAGCCGCTGGGTTAAATGGGAAGAGCTTTGAGACTATGGTTTGGGGGCCTTGGAAGCAGCTCATCAGCCTCTGGAACAGAATGAGTGCTGAGGAGTTGACTATTGCTGTAGTGATGTCGGAACAGTTCTCAACTAACAGGCAAACGGTGGCCCAGAAAGAAACCGCACTGTCTTTCTGTCCTAAAACCCCTGGCTATTCTGGAGAACTTGTACAGCCGGCATGCGTATGTGCATGGGCACACGCCATCCCCAAGTCCCACAGCAGGCTTTTATAATCCCAGTCACTGGTGTCAGGCCACTGCTGCATGCCAGGCACTCTGAGGGACAGATTCCTGGTGTTTCCATTTTACGATCAAAAAGACACCATGGAGGCTCAGACAAGGGAGGAGGGCCGGAGGCCTGCTTGTTTGGTGCCCTTGATTGCACATCCTGTAGGTAGTCCTGGTACGGCCCACAGGCAAGCTGCTGCCGCCTCTGCTCTGCGAGTGTGTGTCAGAAAAATCTGCGGCCCCTTGTGCTGGACTGTGCAGCTGGACTGTGCTGAGGCCTGCCTCCCTAGCATCTGGATCCCTTGTGAATAAGGACACACCATTGCAGAGAACTGTGACTACCCACAAAAGACTCCAACCACAAAACCCGAGGACTTAAAAATGCTGTGGTGGGCCAGGGGGTGGCTCAGCAGTAGAGAGCTCACCTAGCATGTGCAAGGACTTGGGTTCCATCCCCAATCCTGCAAAAATAGAAAGTGCTGTTGATGATGTCCTGCACCTGCAGGCCCTGACACAATATGACACAGCCAAATGCTATGGTGCTCACAGTGTTCATTCTTTGTCCGTGCTGCTATTCTGCCACAGACGGGCCATATCCCACCCACACCTGTGCACCACAAATGCTGCAAGTCAATCCCACTTGGAAACTGTCCTCCAGGGTTGCAATATGAGTCTTTGTTGTGCTGGCTCTGATCTGTTCGTGGGTCTTCAAAGGACCTGGACATACTCAGGTGGGGATGTCTTGACTTTATACCAGTCCCGGGGCTCAACAAGCCTCAAGCTGAGAGGCTGTGAGGCATGGATTAAAGCACTCTTCACAGATACTGCTACTGCATTTGCCACTAACATGACCATGCATCCTTCTGGCCCTTTCTGTGATGCTTCTGCTGTGGCAGAGGAGCCCAGCTGGCAGCTCCAGGAATGGAGCCTGGGTTAGAGATATTGGTGTCAGCTGCTCTGCTCTGGGGAGAGTTTGCCAGTCGAGGGGAAACAGAGAAACAATGGAAAGCGAGATAGGGTCCAATGAACCAGAAAGGTGGAGAAAGCCCTGGACATGTTGCTTGGTCCCCTGGACAAAAGCATGCCTGGGCTCCCCCACACAAGCTCTGCTCACTAGCAGGCCCAAGTGGCATTTCTGACATGTGCTTGTGGCAGTCTGATACCTGGCAGGGAGGCCTTGCCATTGGCAGACCTGTGATGGCAGCGTGAGCCTGGAGAGTGGGAGGGGCCTTGAGGACCCAGCCCCAGGTGGGGAGTGGGCAGCGCTTTTTATGGGGCAGGGAAGAGCTGGGGAGCCGCTGCCTGTTCTGTCGGGAACTTGGGCTACTTGTCCACAGAGGCTAATGCTGAAGGGACTTGGCAGAAGAGCACCGGATGCTGGGACAGGTTGGCTGCTTCCCACAGCCTCCACTGAGTCATTACACAAAGGAGCCCCATGAGCACAAAAGAAACCCACCCACCATGGCGGGGGGGCTTTAAGCCTTTATTTGGTACCCCTGACAAGACGTGCACCCCTTGGAAGACGTTCACAGTCTTAAGGGCAAGTGATATCATAAAAGCTCAACAGAGCTGGCCAGAAACTCCATCTGGCCTCCTGAGAGGAGAGGACACTCCACCGATGCTCCTTACGCACAGCAGCGCTTCCACCTGTACGGAGCAATGGGGCGTCAGCAGTTCAAGGAGCCGTGGGCCCCTGGTGCAGAGTGGTGACAAGGTTGCCAGCAGGAGGTCTCTGTGCCCCCTGCAGGAGGCCTTTCTCTAAACATCCCCCTTGCATGTGGCTGACTGAAGAAAGGGCCATGTGGCCAAGAGGAAGGCCTTCTGAGACCTGACAGGTGAGACCGGCCTGGGTCTGAAAAGCAGTGTGGCCTTGAGACAGTCACTGTGCCTCTGCTCCTCCACTCCACAGAAGCAGCCTGCCCTGGGGCCTGTGAGGAAGAACACAGATGGGAACGAAGCAACTCGTCCTTTACATGCATGGCCACATTTGATCTGACTGCCCCACAGGTAAGGACTGTCCTCACAATCTATTTCAGAGGTGACAAGTGCTATCTAGGATGGGCTGGTCTAACCTATAGGACCTGGGATCCTGTGTTCAGGGAAGGATGGGGCTGCCCTCTCCTCAGAAGAGATGGAGTCTCTGGGATCAGGGACTGCATGCAGTCCAAACAGGGAAATGCCTGTTGATCCCTCTGGAGGTGGCCTGGGCTCTGCCTGTCCCTGGCCAGACCTTCAGGCACAAGGATGACACACCCCTGGGAAGTCAGGTGCTCCCTGTCCCTCAGCAAGGTGGGTAGCAATGGCTGTCACAAGAGCCTTATCCCCAAGGACACAGCTCACAGAGCCAGTGGAGGGAGGACACCCTGCAAAGACAGGGATGTAGGGGAGGGTGGGGGGACGATGACAAAAACCCTCTGTGGGATGCCTCTGTCATCTGACAAGACAGGAAAGCAGAGGCATGGTTCTTACACATCTGTGAGTATGGCCCAGCTTCCGATTGCCCCCTACACCACCATCATGGCAGACCACCCATCTCCTTCCCCCTAGGGGATGTGGCTTCTTCTAGGGACTCCCATCCTAGAGTTCCTGAGTATTTTCATTGTCTTTCTTTTCTTTTTCTTTCTTCCATTTTCTTTTTTTCCAGTACTGGGGATTGAACCCAGGGCCTTGTGCATGTTAGCCAAACACTCTTACCTCTGACCTTTTCTCCCCGCTGTTTCTTTCGCAGTACTGGAGATTTATTCCAGGGGCACTTAACCATTCTGCTACATCTCAGCCTTTGTTTAAATTTTTCAAGTTTAAGACAGGGTCTTGCTAAGTTGTCCTGGCTGGCCTCAAACTGTGATCCCCCTGTCTTGGCCTCCAGAGTAGCTAGGATTACAGGTGTGTGCCACTATACCTGGCTTCCAGTATTCAAAGGGGTGAATCTCAATGTTTGACAAAAGCTGAGCCATCAAGAGGCCAGCCAGGTGTCATAAGACAAGGGACCCAGTTGACCCAGTCTCAAGGCAGACCCAAGCTCAGTTCTCCTGTGGGGAAGTAGATTCACAAACTGGGTATGAAGCAAAACACAAGTGTCCTGAGTGCCAGGGAAAGTGATATTTTCTTTCAACAAGATAAAATCTGACAAGACAGTGAAGCTTTGGGGTCCTGGCATGGGTCTCAGCAGTTGTGGGCACCCTGTCCTCCCTCAGACACTGAGGGCAGCAGCACCCAGGAAAGTGTGTCCAGAGCAGGCAATGCCTCACTCGGGAGATGCCCTACATTTCTGGGCAGACTGGGCCTCCTGCCCCAGTCTCTCCTGCAATCCTACTCCAGTGACATGTTGCTGCAGCCAGGGGCTCTCCCCTCACTCCCACCTGGAGCTCAGTGGCACAGCCTGTGCAGGAGCCAACCCTGGAGCTGAACTGTGCGGCTACCTGCTCCTGAGTTCCTGAGCTCCTGAGCACCGGGGCTTCCACTGACCATTTGTCTTCATTACAAGCAGCCACCTTGAGATTGCTCAGTTGGTGGGGACCACATTCGAAGCATCTTTGCCCCTGCAATGATTTCTCCTCCTTTAAATTGAGTGACTCAAGCTGAGCAAAGAAAAATGCAGCAGCCATGGGGTTGAGTTTCAAAACTGGCTTTAAAACTCATGGCCACGTTCACTTTGAAAGGAATGGGTTTCCAAGGAGTCGGTGTCCAGAAAGGCTCAGCATAACTTTCCTGTTGTAGCTTTGCAGGAAGAGACAGAAGAGCTGGGCCAGCCCAGCACCCAAAAAAGACTCCTGGGTTTCGAGAGATGGCTGAGAAAGGCCGAGAAACAGGGTTGCAGGGTGAGCAGGGATCGTCCCCAAGTGGGGATCAGGGTCGCCCTGCTTTGCTCTTGCCTTAAATGTTTTCCAACATGTGTGAACAGAAGGGGCCACTGTTCCTCCAAGTTCACCCAGGGGTCAGTGGACACTGCTTTGGGTGTCCCCAGAACAAGGATGAGGACTTCTGGATGCAGAACCTGTGGGCTTCCCTGCATGCAGTCCACCCTGGGCCCAGATGCTCCCTGGGCAGAAGCAAGGGAAAAACACCAGACAGGGCTGAGGAAGCCACAGGTTTGTTCCTGTCATCGGCACATAGAAACAAGGCATGTTGCTTTTTGCTCCCCAAGTTATGGTCATAGTGTTTTCAGGGCAGAACTAGGTGCAACTCATTCACTGCTGTATCCTTGGGTTTAGCACACAGTAGGTGCACAACAGCATGACAGACTGTCCCCATACCAAAGTCCTGAGGGTCAAATCCAGGGGAAGGTGCTGTCACTGACATGGCTGGAGGCTGCAAGGTCCTAGGCCCTGTAGCACTGGAGGCCTCCCCCAAATGGGGACTTGGCTCTAAGCAGTGGGGAGGGGTAATGGGCAGGTGGGGAGGAAGACAGCTACGTACAGCCACCAGGAAACACAAGTGACTCACTTATCTCACATGTCACATGTTCTCCTGGCTCTCAGCAAGGAGGGCCTCACAGAGGTGAGCTCAGATGGTGCCATTTCCTTGGGTCTTGGGAGCAGCTGGGGAGCTGGGCTTCTGGGGCCTGGTTCCTCCCAGAGCCCCAGGTCAGAGTGGCCAGAACTCCACTGGACAGGCCCTGAGGCCTGGTGGCTTCTGGAGCATGTGATATAGCCCCAACATGTTACTAGTCAATGTCCTGCTGAGCCCTTCCCTCAGCAGAGGGCTAAAGCCCAGGTGGCAGCAGAGGCAGGAGCAAGGTGCCATGTGGCGCTATGGAGAGCTGTGACTGGCAAGTGCAGAGGGGCCTTGCTCCCTTAACTGGGGAGACGGAGCCTAAGCATTGAGACCCTGAGAGCCAGAAAGACAAAAAGCTCGGCCAACCCTGGCCCGGGGTGCCTTTCCCTCACTGCCTTCCTACCTGAGCTTACCCCCCGAGTCGCCTCCAAAGTACCTATTATAAGAGGCAGAAAGGCCCACTAAGAGGATTCCAAAGGTGGGACAAATTAGGGGTGTGAACAACCCATGTTCTCTGTAAGGGCAATGGCCCTCAATCCTTTAGAATGATGAGGTGGCTGGTTCAGGTTGTCATTTCCCAGGGACTCAAAAGGAACAAAAGTCAAGGCTCTAACATCAGCTGCTAGAGGCTTGCAGGAACTTGGCATTGGGAGAAGAGTAGGGCAGGGAACGCTATACCTCACTGTGCAAGCCAGGAGGGGCCCTGGCAGGTGTGGAGGGAGGTTCTGGAGAGGGAGACAGGCCTGGTCAGGTCAGGGTGGGTAGACCAAGGACACCCCCAAGGCTGTCAGCTCTGCCACCATCAGGGTCGTCCTACCTCAAACCCCATGGGCAGCCTGCAGGAGGCCCAGAAAGGGAAGCCGCACCCCTTCTTTGCCCCTCTGGCCAGTATGTGGGACCCCTGACACAAGACATGCAGCAGAGTTCCTTCGGGGGCCGAATGCCAGAGGATTTTGGGGCAGGGGCTAGAGGAGGCCACAAGCTCAGGCTACATGTGAACAGCATTTATTTCTCATTTGTTCAGCAAACATTCAAGTCTGCCAACTCTGCTGGGCTCTGGGACCCAGGGACAGAGGAGTGAGATGCTTCAGAGCTGGTCACAGGCATAGTCAGTGTTGTCTCCTAGCACAGAGCCTGGTGGCCCCTGGAACCCACTGAGTGTTTGCTAAATACATGGTGGGTCATTTGGAGAGGTCAGATGGGACAAGGGGTGCCATGGTTGAGGTGGTGAGGGGCTTGTGCCCCGGGAAGCACCTTGGCTGTGACGTTCCTGGTACTCTTTGCTGATGGGCTGCAGACCCTGGAACCAGGGTACCCCCGATGCCTCAAGGAACTTACCTAGAGGGTAGAGAGGGCCTCTGAATAGTAGCTTTGACTCCTCACCTAGTAGCTGAGGGCCACTGCCTGAGGTCAGCACAAACTGCCTTGTCCAAGGGTCCGGGGGCTCAGCCCTGCCCCAAGATCAGGTTAAGGCCTGGCAGGGCCAGGGAAGGGAAGGGACATGCAGCAGGAGGTCATCATAGCTGAGACATCTGGGAGGGAGCCCCAGCACAGAGCATTGTCCCCATGGATCCCACTGGCCCTGAGCTGGGAGCCCTGAGATCAGGGCTCCGTGGAGGAGCCCAAAGCATAGTCCAGCTCAGTGAGGCCGCTTGCTGTCCAGAATGGCCTTCCAGTCGTCTGCCCACGAGTGCAGCCTGCGGCTGGGGGGTTGTAGCTGCAGATGCTGGTTGTGGCAGGATGTGAAGAGAATGTGCTCCCAGCTGGGGTGTGGCTCAGCCCCTGTGGGCGAGAAAGCAACACCTCAGTTCAGAGGTTGGGGACCCCAGGGTACAGCCTGGGACCAAATCCTGAGCATCCTCAGGTAGGCAGTGTGCCTCAATGACTCAGTTTCCTCATCTGTAAAGCAGTGCTTACACTAGAGCCTGCCACAGGAGGCATGAGGATTCAACAAGGAATCACACGCTAGAACTTGGTGCAGCACATAATAAGCACTCAACAGGCAGTGACAACAGTGTTCTGCATCACCACCCCCACTGTCAGAGGGTCTGAGCTGAGCTATGTGCCCAGCCTGCCCTGCCCTCTCTGTGCCCAGCCACCCAGAGCTGGCCTAGGGGAAGAACAGGCACCAACCATGCAGCTGTTGGCCATGGGCCCCTTGAGCTTCAATCCCTCTGTCCACACTGGTGCTGCTGGTGGATGCGCCCCTTCAGGTTATGTCCCCCACCAGCTCCTTCACACAGGCCTCCTCCTGCTCCCTGTGGCTAGAGATAGAAGACTGGTTGGCCTCTGGGCTCCTGGAGGTCACAGCCCCCATAGGCAATTGTGACCCTGTGTCTCCCTGGGAAACCATATGGTTGGGAGGGGCTGGCCCCACCCATGAGGTCGAGGTGAGTGCACCCATGGACCTCTGGACACAGGGACTGGTGAAAAGATGGGCATGTTTCCCAAACCAGTTCCAAAAGCCATTAGGAAAGAAAAAGTCTCTTTCCACTGGGGTGTCCAAAAGATCAGGCTACGACCCTGCAACTACTGAAGACTAAAACCAAGAGACAGCATGCTTGTAGATGCTGGCAAGGCCAGGGCAGAGCAGAGCCAGGAGACAAGGATGCTGAGTGTCGACTGACACTGAATCCTGATTCAGCTGTGCTTAAAGTTCTCCTATCCCACCTTTTGAGCTAAGTAAAACAATAATTTGTTCTCTCCTTTCAAAATCAGGTTTATTGATTCACTTGATTTGGGGGAGGGAGTCATCTATAAGTAAAAGGGATAAATGTAATTCCAAAATACCTTTCACCAGAGAAACTATGCTCTGCTCGCCTGCGCATGTTAGCTTCAGTTCAAATTGTTTCTGAGAGAGAAAAAATAAGCATGTGGGGGGTACTAAAAAAAGGCTTGAAAATTAGAGCCAGAACCTCATTTTATGTAAGGCAGGTAAGGCTTCAGCGGTGTGAAGTGACTCCCCAAGACCACCCAGCAAATTAAGTCTAAACTAGAGATTGAATTTCCAGACTCCCAGTAGTTCTGTGTCTCAGGCTACTTGTTAAGAGGACCCAGTCTTCCCAAAAGGAGGCAGCTCAGTGTTGACTGCACAGTGGACACCTGACACACACTTGGTGACAGTGTAGGCAGGCAGGGACAAGGAACTAGCTAAGGGGTGACCAGTGGGGAGAAGAGGGACATGAGACCCAAGGCTGATTCACCTGCACCCCCCTGCCATAGGCCACTTGCCTGTGATGTCCGGTCGGTCGTCTATGAGAAGGTCAGCGGAGATCACGGTCTTGTCTCTGGTCAGCACAATCTGCTCCAGAAAGTCGGGGCCTAAGTGCTTCTCTACCCAGGCATACTGGAAGTGAACAGGCAGGGAGGAGAGGAAAGTGACATCAGGCACCTCTGGGGTAGTCAGGCCCTTCCCAATGGGCCAGCCTAGGACCTCAGCACTAAGAAGAAAAGGAACTGACACCAGGAGCCAGTTCCAAGAAGCTCTCTGCAGGAGACTAGATAACTCAGTATGCTGGCACTCAGGGGCCATGAGTACCTTGTCCACATTCTGTAGCCAGAATGCAGCAGGACTGTGACAAACCCAGACCCAGTGTCTCCAGGGCTACACGTATGCCCTTGGTGACCCCAGAAAGGACAGCCATGTTGGCCAATGCCATGCCCCATAGGTCCTCCTTCCTCCCCAGTGGAAGTTGGTGGCTCCCTGACATGCCTAAGCAAGATGAAAAGCAGCTCCACCCACGTGTAGCTTAGAGCTGGTGCTGGGGGTGGGGTCTTCTGTCACAAGTGCATTCAAACCATGGGTGGAAGACAACTGACCGGGTCACAGAAAAGCAGGCTGAGGGACCGTGAGAGGCCACAGGGAAACCTGACCTCCACACAAGTGCAAAGGGTGAGTGCTTCAAGCAGCTGGCATTCTGGGAGCTGAGGAAGATGGGGCAGGAGTCTGCAGGGCTGGAGTGCTGCAGTGCAGGAGTGTTGGTGACTGTCACATTGAGGAGGCAGGGACAGATTCAGGCCTGGCAAGCCACGTGCACCTTTGCCACCATTGGGCTCTGCACATGCTTTTCCCTTTCCTGATACACCTCGATTTCCCACAGGGCATGCCTTCGCATCACCCGCACACCCAGTGCGGCCCAAGCACAGCCGCTGGGTTCCGTGGGAACATACTGAGTGAGCAATTCCAGGATAGCGGCCCAGCTCTGCCCAGTTTCACGCTCAGTCTAGCCACCTGGATATCTTTCTATATCCTTCTAGATTTCTGCACCTCAGGTCACAAACCCATCACAAACTATGGGTTTTGGCCAGTGGAAGGTCTAAGCAGAGGAGAGGCAGGCATAGGCATGCCTTCTCCCAAAGCTGCTTTGGCTTCTGCCTGGGGAACAGATACCAGATGTTGAAACACAGCTACATGGCACCACTGGCTTGGGCCAAGTGAACCCCGGGCTGCAAAGGCAGTGCAGTGTGGCTGGCTGCCATCCTGCTGCAGAGTCTCAGGCTGATCCCCGCCCTCTCAGGGACCTCATTTCTCTGAGTAAAATGAGGGTGGCTGTCCTTTGGTTGGAAGGAGAGTATGCTAGGCCTCCCCAGAGCCCTAGAAATTCAGCACATCCTGGACCTTGACAGAGGCAGCCGCTGACCCTCCACCCCAGCTGCACTGGTGCTCTGTGATCTGCCAGTGCAGAGGCACACGCAGGGATCAGGGCAGGCTCTGCAGAGATGGAGGCTGGCACCAGCCTCACACTGGCCCAGCTTTGCCCTTCTGTGTGTGCTCCCAGAACCCCCTCACAATGGCCTTCTTGATTTCTTCACAATTAGGCTTTTTCCTGCCTCAGCGTCTTCCCATGTGCCATTTCCACAGACTGGGACACTCCTTCATACATCCACACACCTACGCATGTGTATACACCATGTGTACCGGTGTGTGCACATGCAGACACATTTGCACACACCACCTCCTTTCCCCAGTCTAGTCAGCTCTTCTCCTAAAACCGCTTCCGCTTCCCTGACCTTCACACTCCACCGTCCTTCCTGGTAATGGCCATAATGCATTACCTGATGCATATCCACCTGCCCCACTAAACTGCAATTTCCTTGAGGACAAGTACCACGTGTCAATGGGCACTTGCTCAAATGACCAATTAACAATTTTACAAAAACAAGGAGTGGATCATTTTTGGTTAGCCTTGCCCAAAAGAAAGGGTGCTTTAATTCTGAAGTTCTCATGGCCAAAGTCACAGGATGCCACCAGATTGAATAGATGGCTTAGAGAGGGTTAAGTCACAGGGTCACAGGCAGAGTGACTGTGGATGCCTAACCCCATGGGCAGTCCACCTGGCCAGGATTCTTCCAGGTACCAGACCAGGGAGGCATGGAGGCATGGAGGCAGGGGTGGAGGAGGTGGGAACCTAGGGCCCACACAAGAAGAGTGCCTACTGTCCACCATCTTGTCTAAATCCCATAACCACCTAAAAAGCAGACATCTTTTCCTTATTCCTGCAGCTATGTACATAACCAATTTGATGTGCAGCAATCACATGATAATCACATGATGGCTGAATGGACACTGGGAGGTGGCACCCAGTTGGAGGAAGAAGGTGGGTCACTGGGGAAATGCCCTGGGAAGATTTATCCTCTCCCTGGCCCCATCCTCTCTTTCTCTGCTTCTGGATGCCATGAGCTGAGAAGCTTTCCTCTGCCAAGCCCTATCATCATGATGTTCTGCCTCATCTCAGGCCCAAAGGGATGGAGCTAGACAACCATCAACCAATCCTCTGAAACCATGAACCAAAATAAATCTTTTTCCTCTAAGTTGTTCTCACCAGGTATTTTGGTCACAGTAACAAAAAGCTGACTAATGCAGTAAGAGCCATGTTTCACAAACTATCTATGGAGATGGTCAGTTTTATTTTGCTTTGTTAATCTTCTCTTCATCATGGCCATTACTTTTGTAAGATATGAAATCAAATCATGTGCGTGGATGCATTGTGAATGTCAAATTGTCATCAAAGTTTCTAGTAACACACACCCATCTTCTGCTTCTCTCATCTTGGGCCAGAGCCCATCTGCAGGCCATAAGTAGAGCCACTCTGCATAAAGGGTTTACTTAAAAAATAAAAGTGATGCACCACAATGGTGGACAGATTCTGTACAGATAAAGGAACTGAGGCTCAGAGAGGGCCAGTGACTTGCTGAGGGTCATGTGAGTGGCAGAGCCCAGTGTGACACCAGGTCTGTGGCTCTGGAGCCCTCACCACCACACTCTCCTGCCTTGAGACTGGAAGAGAGCTCAGGTTTCTACCTAAGCCTCAAGTATCATGCTGTGACCACCAGAGCTGCTGCTTCTAAAGAAACAAGGCTGCCTCTGTCAGTGAGTCTCTTCCTCAGCAGGCTGTGCAGTCCATGCACAGTAATGGGGAGAAAGACGAACCTCACTGGTTCCTTTGGGAATTCAAAGGAAAAATGTGCATGCAAGTCCTAGCACTGTGCCTGGCACACAGCACATGCTCAGGAAAGGACTCTAGCTTTTGGTCTTACCCCAAATCTGAGGTCCCCAGTGCCCTTACCATCCCACAGTTCTGATGACCTTGAGTCAAGGGACCATGGGAAAACTGTTGAACCTCAAAGACTCAGTTGCTTCAGAATGTTGTTGATGTGATTAAATCAAAGTAACTCTATGAAGGACACTGCTAGAGTTTGTATCTGAGGTATCATCCAAACGGCCATGTGGGTAAAGGCTTAGTCTCCAGGGTGACACTCGGAAACTTTAAGAGGTGGGTCCCAGGAGGAGGCCTTTGGGTGACTAGGGGTCCTTGAAAGGGACATGGGTCCACTTGTTTTCTTTCGCTCCCTGGTAAGAGGTTTTGTTCCACCACGCACTTCTTCCATGACATGCTGCCTCAACACAGGCCAAAAGCAACAGGCCAACCACTCATAGACTGAAACCTCCAAAACTATGAGTCAAAGTAACACTTTTCTTTTAATAATTTGGTTTATCTCAGGTATTTATTACAATGATAGAAACCTGACCTAGGCAAACATTTAGAGTAAAGTTTGGTACATAGAAAGAAATAAACGAATGTTATTATTGTATCTGAACTTCAATAGCCTCAAATAATTTACAAAGAAATAACCAGACTATCAAGTTAGCAACATGGAAGAATACAAGGTTGATACACAAAAATCACTTACATTTCTAATCATTTGGAGATTGCAAAAACAAAAAGTGCCATTTACAATAGCATAAATTAAATAGGTTAAATTTATATACTTAAAACTGGTAAAGATGGTAACCTTTAGGTTATATGTATTTATCACAATAAAATTTTCTAAGTAAAAAAATAAAGATAGACTTTATGCCAAAAATCCCCAATGTGAAATAAAGACAAAATTAGCAAAATATGTGCAATACCTGTACAATGAAAACTACAAAATATTGCTAAGAGAAATTACAATCTTAATTAATGAAGTACTATGTGTATTCCTTCATGGATCAGATTTTAAGCTATATAGCTACAATGCTACTGCAATCAAATTCCCACCAAGCTGTCTACAGAAATGAACAAATCAGTTCTAAAATTTATACAGAAATATAAAGAATCTAAAATAGCCAAAATAGGTTTTAAAAAAATTTTTAGCTGTAGATGAACAGCATCTTTGTTTTTTAAAAATTTGTTCTAATTTGTTATACATGACAGTAGAATGCATTTATGTATTTTGATAAATCATATACAAGTGGCATATAATTTCTCATTTTTCTGATTGTACATGTTGTAGGGTCACATCGGTCATGTAGTCATATATGTACATGAACTGTTTCACTCTACTATCCTTCCTACCCCCATTCTCCTTTCCCTCCCTTTACTCCCCTCTACCTAAAGTAACTCTATTCTTCCCTAGTGACCCCCACTCCCCGCCTTATTGTGAATTAGCATCCGCATATCAGAGAAAACATTCGGCCTTTGGTTTTTTGGGATTGGCTTATTTCATTTAGCATGATATTCTCCAACTCCATCTATTTACCAGCAAATGCCATAATTTCATTCTTCTTTAAGGCTGAGTAATATTCCATCATATATATATACCACATTTTCTTTACAAATTCATCTGTTGAAGGACACCTAGGTTGTTTCCATAGTTTAGCTATTGTTTGTTTATTATGTGGTGCTAAGGATCGAACCTAGTGCCTCACATATGCCAGGCAAGCACTCTGCCACTGAGGTATAGCCCCAGGCCCAAAATAAGTTTTTTTTTAAATATTTTTTTTAGTGGTAGATGGACATAATCTCTTTATTTATGTACTTATTTTTATGTGGTGCTGAGGATCAAACCCAGTGCCTCACACATGCAAGGAAAGCACTCTACCACTGAGCTATAGCCCCAGGCCCCCAAATAAGTTTTTAAATGAAGGATAATGTTGGAAAACTCAATGGTTTCAAGAGTTACTATGAAACTATAGTAATGTAGTTTTTATATTAAAGTACTTAAACTAGGAGAGGCCTTTCCATTAAAGGATCTATACAGACATGCTTCACAAATGAACCCCAAAGTACCAAGACATTTCAATCAAAATGATCTTTCCAACAAAAGAGCAGTGGTGCATGCCTCTAATCCCAGTGACTCAGGAGGCTGAGGCAGGAGGATTCAAGTTCAAGGACAGCCTCAGCAACTTAGCAAGACCCGGTCTTGAAAGAAAAAATAAAAAAGGCTGGGGATGTAGTTCAGTGGGAAAGCACCCCCAGGTTCAATCCTCAGTACCACAAAAGTAAACAAAAAATAAGCTCAACTTTTATCTGTAGATAAAAGAGAAAAATTAATTAAAAATGGATCATAACCATTTAAAAGCTAAAAGTACAAAACTTTTATTCTTCAGAAGACACTTTTAAGAAAAGACAGGGCACAGAGAATGTTTGCAAGACATATCACCTGATAAAAGTCTTGTTTCTAGAATACATAAAGGACTCTCTCAACTCAATGCATAATAACTGTGAAAAACTGGACAAAAGATTTGAATACTTCATACAGAATAAATACAGAGCTATTTGCTTAAAGGGATGCTTAACATCAATAGCCATCAGGGAAATACAAATTAAAACAACAAAGAGATACCACTACCCACCTATCTCAACATTGTCCAAAGTCTGATAACATTAAACACAATGAGAATGACAAACCAAAGTGACTCACTCATTGTGTGTGGGTTTGTTTTAGTGCTGGGTCCAACCCAGTGCATGCTAAAACACGACCTACCACTGAGCTCCATCCCAGCCCTTAGATTTTATTTTTTAGAGAGGTCTTCTGCTGTGAAAGCAGAAGGTACAGAGACTTCCCCAAATATATCTACCCTCACACATGCACCGCATCCCCCACTCCCAACCCCACAAAATGTACAACACTGTGTGTCAGCTGTCACTGTGACAAGATGTCTGAGAAATCAGCTTAAAAGGAGGAAAGATTTATTTTGGCTCATGGTTTCAGAGATTTCAGTCCATGGTGGCTTGGACCCATTGCTGTGGGCCTGTGGTGAGGCAGAACTTCACAGCAGGAAGCACAGGATGGAGCAAAACTGTCATCTCATGGTAGCCAGAAAGCAAAGAAAAGAAGGAAGGAGCCAAGGTCTTGACATTCCCTTCAAGGAATATTGTGCCCAGTGACCTAGCTTCCTCCCAGGAGGCCGCACCTCCCAATAGTGTTATAGGATGGGGACCAAGTCTTTGGGGGCCATTTAAAATCCAAATCATAACAAACAGCAAGAGTAAATCCCAATGTTGACTACAAATGCTGGGGAATAATGAGGTGTCAAGCATGGTGTGTTGGCTCAACACATGCACTTCACACACAAGGCACCTCTGAGCACTGGGTCAGGAGTTCGCCATTAGGTCTGTTAGCTGCTGCTTGAGAATAGAAGGGCTTCTCACTGTTGATCTACATCATCATTTTAGTTCCTGAAAAAACTGGGGATAAAACAGTTCAGTCCGGCTGAACATAAAGTTAACCCAAGAATAAAAAATAAAATGGCATCTTCATTTCTAAACCAGAATCAGGAACAAATGTCAGAAGCAGAATATAAAACTATTTGTGGCTGAAGAATTGCTGGAAGGGGTCATGGGGGAGGCCTTCTCTCCCAGTCCTGGGGTACAGCCAGGACATCCACCTTCAGAGCCAAGAGTTCAGTGATTATGAAGACAGGGGAGGATGGGGGTGGGGCAGGGGCGGGGAGATGCCAAAGAGGAAGGTGCTGAGGAAAGGTGAGGGACAGACAGACAGCTCCTGTCCCTCTACCCCCACACTCCACAAGCCATGTGGCTTCCAGGCTCAGGAGCAAAACCAAAGCTCAGAAACACATCTCCAAGCTAGGCCTGGTCCTTGCTGAACCCTCACAGAGTCCTGCC
The DNA here is from genome assembly GCF_902686445.1 of Sciurus carolinensis. Classification (NCBI taxonomy): domain Eukaryota; kingdom Metazoa; phylum Chordata; class Mammalia; order Rodentia; family Sciuridae; genus Sciurus; species Sciurus carolinensis. Next base: position 40,496,752 of record NC_062215.1, on the reverse strand, counting down.
TCACTCAGATGAGCAGACCCCAGGGCAGGCCTCAGGTCAGGGAGGGCAGGCGGCTGACATGACGTAGAGAACATCATAAAGTCAAAAGGTTTTCAAGATAGCTGGCTTGGCCTAGGGTCCTATAAAGGTATCATATACTTTTGTCCCCAGTCCATGATAAAATGACAAGATCCAACCAGAAGAACAGGGTTAGTTTTAAAAACTTTGGCCATCTGAACAATTTCTTTGTATGTAATTCACATGCCATAAATCCCATACACTTAAAGTATACAATTCAATGATTTCAGTATATCCGTCATATCAAAACATGGCCTATCTTGATACAGGTTCAATGTCACTCTATAAAAGCATATGTTCTGCCATGGAATATTCTATAAATGTTAGTTAGGTTAAGCTGGTAGGTAGTAGGTGCTATTCAAAGCTTCTATATCCTCACTGAATTCTTGTCTACTTGTTCTACCTGTTATTAGCAGAGATATTAAAACAACTGGCAATAATTGAGAATTTATCTATTTTTCCTTGCAGTTCTTTTAATCTTTTATATCAGAAAAAAAAGTTGTTTCTTTTTATTCCACCTTGAAAAGTCATTTTTGAGATATGTCACATGCCATAAAATTCACCCATTTTATAGTGTACAATTGAGGGGATTTTAGAATATATACAGTGTTATGACACCATTACCAACATCTTTTTACCCCAAAAAGAAACCTCATTGCTATTAGTATGAATACTGGTGCTATGGTTTGGATATGGGTTGACCCCACTGAAACTCATGGTGAGGTTCACTACCTCAGTGCAGCAGTGTTGGAAGTGGGGCCCGCCTCCTGGTGGGAGGTTTGGTTTATGGGGTAGAGGTCTCATGAACCAGTAATGCTGTTTCACTGGGTCAGTACGTTCTTGATCTCATGGAACTGGAATAGATACCTTGTGAGTGGATTGTATAAACTGAGGCCACCCCTCATGTTCTGCCTCTTCTACAGGTATCTGTTTGCTCTTCCATTTTCCTCTATGAGTTGAAGACACACAAGGCCCTCACCAGATGCTGAGCAGATGCCAGCACCCTGATCTTGGACTCCCTGGACTTCAGAAATAGGAGTCAAAATAAACCTCCTTCTTCATAAAGCATTCAGTTTCAGGTTTTTTGTTATATCAAGAGAAAATGGACAAGATAGCTAGGGTGGACTCAAAACACACCATGAACTCCCACGTGAGGCTACTGGGGTGGAGGGTGGGACAGCCCCACCAGGCAAACCTTCTGAAATGCAAGCAATGTGGCTCTCACACCATAGCAAGAACATAAGTCTTATCAGAGGTCCATGTATTGGGAGCAACTGGACAATATGGTTTAAAATATGCAAACTTAATTTATTGTCTTTTAGTATATGTGGTGCTGGAGATGGAACCCAGGGTCTCATATACACTCATCAAATGTTCTAAAACATCCTGGGCCCAATTCATTATCTCCTTAAGTTCAAAAAGTGACCTATATTTCTATTTGAGGTTAAATGAAGAGATTCAATTATGTGGAATATTTAATTAATTAATTTTTTTTGCAGTGCTAGGGCTCAAACCCATGGCTTTGCATGTGCAAGGCAAGCACTCCACCAAACATTGTAGATTCCAGCAGACACATCATCTGGAAACCAACCTTCAAATTACAAGAACACGCTCTACTTCACACCCCAGCACCTCACTTAATTTGGCGTGTGATTACTTCCCTTGTTGAACTAGAAGTCAAAGTAAAATGTCATGCCTGTGCACAAAGAACTTGCCATGGATTTTTTTCAAACTCTCTCTTTTGGGAGTGGGGGCAAAAATTATGCTACTTAAGTTCCAGTCCAGTGGAGCTCAAGGATAAGGCAGGTGATGCAGGTGGGCAGAGCATGGGCTCTGGCACCCAACTTGCTGCCTTCTAGCAGCTGACCTTAGTCACAGGCCTTAACTGCCATATGCCTCAGGTTCCTCATCAAGACAGGGATAAGAACAGCTCCTACTCAACGGAGAAATTATGAAGGTGAAACTGATCGTTACAGGGAAAGCCAGTGCCTTCACACACCTGCACGTACTGCCCACTCAGCACACCTCTGCTATTATTCTGTTGAAAGTTAAATGTCATTGTGCTCCAGACAAAAGAAGTTTCTGGTGACCTGAATGTAGCCTATGTGTGACTCCCAGTGAGCTCATGGCAATTAGTTTCCCCCCTTGTGACTGTGTCTCCAAAGGAAATCAATCATGGGGAAACATTCACACATATGATACTAAAGTTGATCCTGCTCCAGTGGATAGGAAAACTATCCATGACTGCGGGGGTCTGAGCCCAGCCCAGGGCTGCTATGAAGGTGCTACATCTGTCCTGACACCAGCCTGTAACTCTTCAATGCCAGCCCCAGGCAAGGTGCAGAGGAATTGCCAACTCCCATGTCCTTCAGCCACAGCCAGCCCCAAGGAGAAGTGTCTATCTAGGGGGAGGGGGAACAAGTAGGTTGGTAGAAGCTATTTTCATCTCAGATGGTTAGAGGCTGGGTAAGTTAATGCACTTAGCCTGGCCCCAACCCACTTGCTAACCAGTCCCTGTAATCGCTGGCTAACAAAATTCACTGAGGGTTCCTCAGATATGTTGCACATTTTCCCATCTTTTTATCTCTGTTCATTATCCCACTTCCTCTATCAACTTCACCCTGTGTGGCACAGCCTGGTCCCTGGTGGGAGGTTAGGGCTCTGCTTGCTGCTGGTACAGTGGAAACAGATATAACTCCTGTGTAAGACACACCAGAGTCCTACCCCTACCCCTCCTTGTATGATGCACTAATTCTGCTTCTTGGAATTTACCCTAAGAACCCAATAATACAAAGACTTGTTTGCAAGACATCTTTAGATATGAACAATTATGTTTCTGAAGAATAGTGTTTGATGACATTAAAAAGGCCAAAAGTGTATACTAGGCAGAAAAGGAATGTTAAGTCAAAAGATATTTAAGTTTTATTAAAATATACAATTATATTTAATAGGCATCAAAGCAAAACCAGAAAAAAAAAAACATTAAAATGTTAACAGTGTCCTTATCTCCAGGTGGCAGAACTGTGAATGTGGGTCTTTGGAGCTTTTTTATTTTATTTATTTGGGACAGGATATTTGCCATTGCTGCACCCCTTCTTCTGGCACTGAAACCTGTTTTTTTCTGGGAAGCTGTCCCTCTGCCATTGGCAGCAACTGTACAGGACAATCAGGATACTCCCAAGACCTTCCAACTCCATTGTCTCCCCTTTCAGGTTTTACTCTCCAATATTCGTAGGTACTCCAGTGTCTAGAAACATCTTTCCTGGACAGCCTGTCTGCAGGTTTGGGCCCCTGCTGCCTAAGACCTGCTTCTTGAGGCTTCTCTTTGATTCTCTGAGCAAACCACATCCTTCTTATCAATCCTACTTTTGTTCAGGTTCAGTCTGTGATGTTGCTTGAGACTCAAAAGTCTTAACCAACACCTGTTCTTCTCCAATGTGCAATGGCTCCTCTCTAGGGAGTATGTGCTCTCTGTAGGAGGAGACAGATGCTAAGGGCACAGCTGGGGAGATGGACAGATGTGGAACAGGCCCCACTGGCTGTGTGATTGTTAGGTCCAGGAAATGACCTGCCTCACCTCTCTGAGCCTCAATCTCTTCAAATCGAAAGGTATTCCTGTTTTATAGGGAGCAGCTATAAGCCTTAGAAGTGATAATGAAAGGATAGCACCTGGCAGATTAAAGGCATGGAGGAAATGGCAAACCTTCTTACAAAAAGGTGTCTGATATCTCTCCACTGAACAAATGGATCTATTCATTCAACCACAAATGCCGAGTGCTCACAGAGTGCCTGGCCCTGCACTGGGTGCTGGCATCAACAGTCACAGCCACTGCCCTTGTGGATCTCAGACAAATAACAAGCCAGAGACATGGACTAAAACCATTCCAAATAGTGCTATAGGAAACAAGGGCTGAGAAACAGAACAAGATGGAGAAAGGATATGCTTCAGATACGGTGGGAAATGTAGGGAGACACTAAACAGAAGCATGCCAGGGAGGCGGCCAACATTCCAAGCCCAGGGCAGCTCAAGGGAAGGAGAGGGGGAGCGCTGTGGATGGAGACGCAGGCAGGTTGGAAGTCCAGGGTCAGGAGTTTGTATATGCATTTTTTAAAGGCAAACCATTAAGATGGGGCTGATGCAGTCCATCTTATGAAAGGCCTCGTCAGCTCTAAGTAGAACTGAAATAAGTCAGAAAGTTAGGAGGTGACATTAGGAGTCCTGGGAAGAAATTCTAAGATGGCAGAAATGGGAAGAGAGCAACAGACAGATGTCAGCTGTTTTTGGAACAGAATTCACAGGACACAGAACACCACATGGGCCAAAGGAAGGAATCAGAAGGACACCACTTCTGGCCTGAGGCAGGCAGGCAGTACTGTATTCCCCATGAGGGAAGGGCAAACACACACAGAAACCAGTGCCGTGGGGCTGGAGTCCTGAGCTGAGGCTACAGGGGGAAGACGGAGGAAGGGACATGGATGGTTGGCACAAAAATGAGTTATAAATCCATAGGAATGGATAACTGAAAGCCATTTATCAATCTTACTCCAATAAATACAATATGTCCTCCATGTTATTTCATATCTGTTGATTCATGCAACCACAGAACAAAAATATTCAGAAAAAAGACTGTTTGTAATGAACAAGTACCAAATTTTCCTTGTCATTCCTCCCTAAACAACTGAGCCTCAACAAGCATTCACACAGCATTTAACTGCACTAGGTACTGAAAATATGATTAAAGGTGTGCAGGAGGATGTGCACAGGTTATATGCAATGAAGTCACTTTACACAAGGACTTGAACTCATACAGATTTTCATGGTGGGGAATGCCCAGAGTCAGACTCCTATGGCTACCAAGGGATGACTGGTTGCCCTGGCAACAAGCCCAGCCACCCAGTGCTACAATAGTGGAAGCATTCAGCCCTGTCTCTCAAGATTAGGAGGGGGTCAGAGCCACCAGCAGGCTGGGAACACTGACCACAATGCCACTTCCAGGGTTTCTGATTCAGAAGGTCTGGTGTGGGGCTAAAAAAAAATGTCAACTGCTATGAAGTCACGGGTGCAAGTACCTTACTTGGAGATTTTTTTTTAAGTTGCTTATTTTATTTATTTATTTATTTTTAAATTTATTTTTATTGTAAACAAATGGGATACATCTTATTTCTGTTTGTACATGGAGTAACAGCATACCATTTGCGTTAATCATACATTATACATTTACATAGGGTAATGATGTTTGATTCATTCTGTTATTTTTTCCTTCCCCCACCCCTCCCACCCCTCTTTTCCCTCTATACAGTGGAGATTTTTATTCTACTCAAAAGAGTGGCCCCGGCCTTCACCTCATACTCTATGACCATGAACTGTGGGACACCTCTCTCCTGGGCTTAACTAAACTTATGCCCCTAGGATGTTCAAAGGGCAGTCAGGGTAAAAACCAGACGGAGTGTTGATAGGAAGTGGGCACCGAGTGCTCACATGATGTAGGAGTAACTATTCAGCAAACCTGAGCCCCTTCCCACAGAGGAACACAAAGTGCTTAATGCTGCCTGATTGTGCAAAGATAGCTTCTGATACGGAGTGGGAGAGAGGAGACGCTCAGAACTCATGCCCAAAGGTCTGAGGGCCCTAGACAGGGGAGTCGTGGGTTGGAAATCCAGCCTCCTTGTGGGGAGGAGCTGCTTAGAAACCAAGGCAGGATCAGGCCCTGCATCTCCCCATGTACCCCACCCTGGCATAAGCACCCTCCTCCTGGGCAACAGAGCTTTCCTCAGGGCTCAGCACGTGCAGCTTCCCAATTTCCAGAAAAATCTCCTTATTCATTTAATTTTCCCTTCAATAAGGATAAAAGAGTGAGTGTGTAGCAAAACAAACTTTAACCATTTCCCCTGTCAGACTCTGTATGTACCGATCGATGTCTCCTAGCCTCCAACCCTCCCCAGATGTGGTTCTCCCACATGGCTTCCTTCATTGGCCTGACACATGACGTTACCCCATTTGCTAGACACTCTTCCCACCCACTCCAGGTGGTAATGAAGCCCCATCCAGAGCATGGGATGGAATCTCAGGCTGTCACTGGGGAAGGCTTTGGGGAGCAGGAGTCACTGGCACAGAGGGAGGGAACACAGACTGGGAACATGGCACCATGAGAGTCTGTGCCCTTCCTATGGGACATGCCCAGCTGGCAGTCCTGTCTGACTGGACAGGGCCCATCCACAGCGAGATGCACATCTTACCTTCTCATAGGGACAGTACTTGAACATCTTGATGGGGCTTGTGCAGATGAAGACATCAGTGCTGCCAGGAAGAGAAAGGACAGTGAGCCCATGGCCCCACTTCTGCTGGACTGAGCTGTCAGCTCTGAATCCTGTATCTGTTATGGGAAAACCCACTGCTCTGCACTGTCTCCATAAAAGAGACATCAGCTTGCGTTTCTGGTCCCACCTGATGGCTCCAGGAATCCACCAGTGACCCCACTCTAGTCACAAGCAACAAGCTCAGGGACAAGCATCTGACTCCTGGCAATTTTGCAGGACTGAACTCAAAAGCTGAGTCACACTAATCAGGCACCATCTCTAAAATTTGAATAGGGAAAAACAGAAAGAGAAGCATTTAGCAACAAGGACAGCATTAAAAGGATGGAGCAAGCTGGGAGTGTAGCTTGGTGGTAAAGTGTGTGCTTAGCATGCACTTTGGATTCAATACCCATCACCGCATATGTGTGCACATACCCACACAAAGATGTAGAACCTTGTTTGAGGGAGAATCAGGGCCTCATGCAATGCAAAGGAATAAGCAATCTACCAGGAAGAACTCCAATAGCACCTGCAAGGGCTCTGGTCCTGGGTTACATGGGCAGGGAGCCCAGTTCTACCTGCACTTAGCTATCAGCATGAGCCCCTCAAGACAGACGTGGGCTCTACACAAGGGAACACCCTTTCTATGGTCATTGTTCTGAGCTGAATTCACTCCAGAGCTGACCCTCACCCAGAAGGGCTTCCCAGATTCCTGATCCTCCCCACACCCCAAAGGGCCCAGTCCCTCACCACCTGAACCATCTGATCCCCAAAATCCTCATAAAGCTGGCATTCATCTCTGGCAACTGCACCTGCTGGTTCTTTAGACAGAGCCATGGGGATGTTTTCTCAACTCTCTCTTTGGCAAATTAGTCCCCTGGGGTCCTGTGTTAGCCTGCCAGGTCCCTGGGCCCTCTCATTACCTGAAGACTTCTTGATTCTTGACACTCCCTCTGCCAACCTGACTGTCCCTTATACCTGCTACAACCCAAACACTGTCTCTGCCCTTTGGTTCTTACTATCCCGCCTCTCCTGCAGGCCTGAGTGAGGGCTGGCTTTTCCTTAACTTCATAGCAGGGAGGTGAGGACAGTGTCTTCCCTCTTTTCCATCGATCTTTCCAAATTCCTGACTTCTGTCATATGGCCTTCATACCCCTGTGGTCCTGACTATCCCTGTCACCTGCCACTTGCCAGGTACTGTCCTTCCCATTCCTCCCCGTCCCCTCTACCCTACTCTGCATTCATCTTCAGTGACTCTGTGCATGCACACACATACATAGGTACAGATCCAACAGCTCGCCTCTGGGTTCCTAACCCTTCTCACAGACAAATACCTCCCCCGCCCAACACCTCTCCTCCCCATCATGGCCTGCAGTTCAGACTCACCATAGACAACATCTGAGTTTCACACTTTGCCTCTCTGGCTACCACTCACAATGCTTCTGGAAAAATACACTAACAGCCTGAGACCAACTCTTCAGACTCAACAAGACAGACAACCTGCTGGGACCCACCATTTTTGCATAATCCCTCACTGAGTGTCTTCTCTTCTCTCCTGCTTGCAATCTGTGGCCCATCTCCATGATCGCTCTATTGCATTGCTCCTGCTCTGTTGATGTCTGTTTTGCCAAATCCTGTCTGTTTTGCCAAATCCAACTTCTACTACCTGCATCCAAGTGGAGGAAAAAACGAACTGTTGGACCAGCTTCGCCCTGAAACATGACATGAGGACCAAGCATTCCAGCTGCAGAGCAGTCTTTCTCGGGAGCCTTCATGGGAGCAAGGCTCCCAGTGAGGCTAGAATACACTTTCCCTGTTCTCAACCTCCTCACCGAGGAGACCGCCCCCCCCCCTTTACTTTTCATCAGAGGTTGTCCACACCCACCCTCCCTCCTCTCACCAGCCCACTCTCAACCCTGCACTCCAGCCTCATCTTCACGAAGACTTTGTCCCTGCAACATTCCCCCTTTCTCTCCTCCTCTTCAATTACTCCTTCTCAATCAAACATATTCTGGTACCTCCTGTCCTTAACCATCTACAGATGCTTCTTGACTTACCATGAGGTTACATCCCGATAGGCCCGTTACAAGTTGAAAACATAGTAGAAAATGCATTTAGTACGCCCACACTACCACACCCTACATTTAATACACCCATTGTGGTATGGTTTCTACTGAGTAAATCTTGCTTTCACACCATTGTCAAGTCAAAAAGTTGCAAGCTGAACCATCCAAAGTCAAGGATCATCTGTGTAACACAAAACCTTGGCCCACAAACTCACTCCAGTTACTGCATCTGCTCCTTTTGCAGCATGACAGACCTGGCACACTGCTTTCACTGCAGCCTCCACGTCCTCACCTCCTGCCCCTGCTGCAACCCACTCCCCCTTAACTAGATCCCTCTACCCACAGAAAGTGCTCGCTGCCACCAAGGACCCTCGAGTCACATATGCACTGCACACTGCATGGCTCTCGCCTTCCTCACCAGCATTCTACCCCACCTCTGCCAGTTCTCCATGGTGCTCCTGCCATGCTGGCTCCTCTCCAGCTGCCCAGACTGGTCTCCTGCTGTATCCTCCCCTCCTGGCCCTTGGGACCTCCCTCAGGGGCTTTCCACCTGCACTCCCAGCTCCCAGTATCATCCAGGCCTGGGATTTTAACACCACCTGTAGGCTGACACCTCTCAGTCTCTCCCAGTACTAGGTTTAAGTCCATATGGTCTATTAAACAACCCCACCTGGACACCACGCATCTCAAAATTAGCAGTTTCAAAGTAAGTTGTTCCAAAATCTGTTCCTTCCCTGGTCTTCTTTTAGTTAACAGCATTAAAATATATGGCACTGTATCAGTACACACATAAACTAAAGAAAAACCCTAAAAACCATCACTTTTTCTTACCTTTCTTCCACCCCCAATAGTATAACCATCATCAGGTCCTCTGGGCTTTACCAAAATGTGTTTCAGTTCATCAATTTCTCTCCATGGTTGTCAACCACCAAGGTCAAAGTACCGCCATTCCCCCTGAGCTGCTACAACCATCCACTAGGTTCCTCAATTTCCAATTCTGACTCCTCCAAACCATTCTCCACCCCACACACAGAATGACTTTTTGTTTTCCTTTTTATTTTTTTGGGATGGACTCACTACACTGCCTAGACTGTCCTTGAATTCTGGGGCTCAAGTGATCACTCCTTGACCTCCTGCGACTATGGGCACACCTTGCCACACCTGATTTGACTGATTATTTTTAAACAGTTTTATTGAGGTATAATTGACATGCAGTAAACTGCATATATTAAAAGGGCACAAATTTGATAAGTTGTGGCACATATACACACCCATGAAACACCACTATCAGGGTAATAAACACACCCTGCACCCTGAGCAATTTTCCTTAGTCATCTCTCCCACCTGCCCCTCCCATCCCTGGGTCCATGCAACCATCATGGGCTTTCTATAGTTGCAGATCAGATAGGATTTTCTAGAATTTTATGTAAGTGGAAACAGAGAGTATCATTCTTTTTTTTTTCATCTGTCTTCTTTCATCCAATACAATTGTTCTGATATTCATCCATGTTTGTTAAATATGTGTCAAAGTTTGTAGCTTTTTCAAAATTAAGCAAAATGATTTTTAAAGTTTTATTAAGATATAATTCCTATTTCATAACATATACCTACTTTGAGTATATAGCTAAATGAATTTTAGTGTATTTACAGAGTTTTACAATCATCACCACAGTCTAATTTTTAGGATATTTTGATTATCCCACAGAGAAACCTTACGTTCATTAAACAGTCACTACCCGTTCCCTCCTCCTCCCAGCCCCTGGTAGCAACCAATCTGCTTTGTCTCTAAGGATTTGCCAATTTGGGACATTTCATATAAGTAGAATCATATGCCATGTGTTCTTCCTTCTCTTAGCATGTTTTTAAGGTTCCTTCATGTTTCGGCATAAATTAGAATTTCATTCCTTTTTATAACTGAATAATATTCCATTGTATGGATATACCATCTTTAGTTCAATCTATTCACCCACTAATGGGCACATGGGTTGTATCTTTTTGTTATTATGAAGATTGCTACTGTGAACATTTGTGTACAATTTTGCAGTAACATTTTCATTTCTCTTGGGCATTTACCCAGGAGTGGAATTATGGGCTCACATGGTAATTCTATGCTTAATGTTTTAAAAGAATGTTTGTCAAACTCTTTTGCACAGTGGCTGTACCATTTTACATTCCCACTCACAACATATGAGGGTTCCAAATTTTCCACATCCTCTCCAAAAATTGTTACCATCATCTCTCATTACAGTCATCTCAGTGGTTGTGAAGTGATATCTCATTGTGGGGTTTGTTCTTTGTTTTTGCAGTGCTGGGCACCGAACCCAGGGCTTTGTGCATACTAGGCAAGTGCTCTACCACTGAACTACATCCTCAGAGTCATTATGGTTTTAACTTGCATTTTTCTAATAGCGAATGACACTAAGCACCATTGTGTATACTTAGTGGCTATTTGTATATTCTCTTTGGAGAAATATCTATCCATATTTGTTGCCCCAAACCCACAATTTTAAAACCTAAGTTAGATCACAGCAATCTTTCCTCAAATGTATCCTCTGCCATTCTGTCATCCCACCCCATATCACACTCACTAAATTCTAGCTGCACTGGCTTCCTTTATGTCACTCAAATCGCTCAAATAAGCAAAATCCTTGCCCATCTCAGGGCATTTATACCTGCTCTCCTCTTGGCCTGGAGTGCTGGCCCTGACCCTTCACTGGCCTGTTCATTCTTACCCTTCAGGTCTGAGGTCAAATGTCAGTTCCTTAGAGAAATCTTTCCATCCCACCAGAAGCAGCCCCTTCCCCATTTACTCTCCAGCACATGGCCTTGTTAATCTCCTCCACAAAGCTTCTGGTAATCTGAAATTGCAATTGCAGTCATTCATGTGGCCATCTCCCCACCTTAAACCCCTTGACGCCTGAGACCTTAGGTGTCTTCTACACTAATATATCCCCAGTGCTGGCACAATGCCACATACTAAGGCAGATACTAAGTTATTAAAAATGTGTCTGTCACATTTTTAATAGGAACAAATTGCCTCTTATTCCAGGCTCCACAGTGGAGTAGCAGGTTTCATGCTCAAATGAGGGTTTAAACACATATCTCTTTTAATGAGTGGTATGTCTTTTAGAAGTCCCCTATGAAGTCAAACTCTAGTTTTGACAAATACAAATGCTTCTTGATTGTAATGGAGTTATGTCACAATATATCCATTATAAATTGAAAATATCATAAAGTTAAAAATGCCCTGAATCTATCTAGCCTTCTGAATAACCTAGCTCAGCAACACAGTTCATCATGGAGTGCGGGTCAATTCCACTTGTGATTGGGCTGATGTTGCTATGGCTCACTGCTGCTGCCAACATCAAGAGACAGGATTAGACAGCATATAGCCAGCCACATTCAAAATTCATGTGTTGTTTCCACTGACCAAGTATTTCAGCTTTACCATTGTAAAGTCTGAAATCCAAAGTCAAACCATCAGAAGTTAGAGACCACCTGTACTGCTAAAAACATGTTTGCAGTGTGTATCATACAATAAGGAAAATAAATAGACTATTCAAACAAAAAACCAAAACATAAAAAAAGTGCTTGTTTCGAAGTGGTAAGATCATAAATGACTTTTTATTCTGTATTTTAATTTTGCAAATTAACAGTAAGCTGTATTTTTTCTTTAAAAACCATTTTCAGCCTTCCCTTAAGAATGACCTCAGAAGCCAGTTACAGTTACCTCCAAAGATAGACACTGCTTTACGCATCCTAAGTTGCTTTTATTTAACATACACTGAAATCCATGAACACTAGGGAGATTCAAATATGGATCATATTTACCAGCACTGACTCAATAATTTTCAGCTATTTTTACATGTCAAATGCTCCTTTTAAGGGACAATACTGATGGAGGTTCTCTTTTTTGGAACCAGGAATTGAACCCAGGGGTACTTAACCACTGAGTCATATTCTTGGCCCTTTTTATTTTTTATTTTGATACAGGATCTCACTAAATTGCTGAGGGCCTCACTAAGTTGCTGAGACTGGCTTTGAACTTGCTACCCTCCTGCCTCAGCCTCCTGAGCTGCTGAGATGACAGGCATGCACACCGTATCTGGTGAGGGTCTTTCCAGGTGAGAAACAGAGGTAGTATAGCATATATTCTACACTAGATGTTATGGAAGAACATCTGCTACAAAAAGATAACAAGTACCATGAAATACTTATTAAGATTCAAAAACACATGGCTTTGATCCAACTAGTCCACAACCACAGAGAAACACTTGCATGTGTACACCAGACTCACTGCAGCCCTGATGAATGAATGAATGAATGAGAAACATCCACATGGTAACCATTACATAAATTATGTTACACCTATTCTGTAGAATACCAGACGGCAGTCATAGAGAATCAAGATCCTGGGTGCAGTGGCACACACCTGTAGTCCCAGCTACTCAGAAGACTGAGGCAAGAGGATTGTTTTAGCCCAGGGCTCTGAGGCCGCCTGGGCAACATAGTGAGACCCCTGTCTCTATTAAAAAGAAAAAGGAAAAAGAAACTTAAAAAAATAAGCTAGTTCTATAGTATGACATGAAAACATTTCTAAGACATTGTTAACTAAAAAGGAGAAAGCTTACAGAAATGAGTCCTTATCCACTTTTTTTTTAAATAGGGCCTCACTATGTTATTGAGTCTGGGTCACAACCCCTAAGCTCAAGCAATCCTCCTGCCTCAGTCTCCCAAGTAGCTGGAACTACAGGCATACACTACCATGCCCAGTTCCATCTATATTTATTTCATATTACTGGTGCTAGGGATTGAACCCAGGGCCTTACACATGCCAAGTATGTTCCCTCCATCTCAGTCTGTGGACTGAGAATAGAGCTAGAACCAAGATAAGACCTGACCTCGAGGAGCTGTCACCAGGAAGAGGAAGGGACAAACACAGACATAACTGTTTCAGATTGGAGTGTATCCCCAGGGTAAAGGGACAGAATGGCCAGAAGGGGAGGGCAGCTCCCCAGCCACAGTGGTTGGGAAAGGCATCTTTGAAGAGGTGACATTCAAGGTGCTCAGAGCTGAAGGATTTGGCCATGCAAAGAACTACAGGGACACATTCCAGGAGGCTGCAGCATAGCACATTCGAGGGACAGAAAAGACCAAGTATGACTGGAAAACATGAAAACAGATGTCAGAGGAGAAGAGCCTCCTGGGCCTGACAGAGGTAGGGTTGAAGGGGTTAGATTTTAGTGCAATGTGAAGCCAGCAGAGTTTTCAGCTGGGAATTAAATCACCAGAATTTGATTTAAAAAATAGGTCACTCTGACTGCTGGTGGACCACATAAATGTATACATCTATATACAAATTTGTATATAGGTGCATTTTAAAAGGCCTGGGAGTGTACACTCCAAATTATTGCCGGTGTGTGATGGCAGATGCCTATAATTCCAGCACTATGGAGGCTGAGGCAGGAGGATTGCAAGTTGGAGGCCAACCTGGGCAATTTAGCAAGAACCTGCCTCAAAATAAAACAGAAAGGGCTGGGAATGCAACTCAGCAGTAGAGCACTTGCCTAGCATGTGCAAGATGCTAGATTCAATTCAGTACCCCCACCCCACAATCTTAACTAGGACAAAAACAGTGGAACCAAGAGGGCTGTATGTGGGGAGGGAGAGCAAAAGGGCACTTCCCGTATGTCCACACTATCTGAGTTCTTTTTTTAAGACTAGATCCATGTGTTAGGCTAGGGCTGTAACTCAGTGGTAGAGCCCGGTAGGCAAGAGGCCCTGGGTTCTATTCCCAGAACCACAAAACAAAACTAGACTTGCATATTCCTGAATAATTAATAGTCAACATGCCAAGGAAGCTGTTTTGGGGGAGCTTCTCAAGTTGGAAATCAGGTCTCTCATGGTCCCTCCTATCATAAATTCCCTGCCACTACTTCACCTGGCAGGTCCCTTCTCATTCTTCAAGATAGCAGCTCCAAAGTCATGGCTTCTTTTGGTGAGCGCTAGCCCTGATCTGCCTATACTCCTACGCTCCTTTCAAATGTCCATTACTGGGTTTTTAGATCTACCTCCTAATAACTTGTTAACCAGTGGTCCTTCGAAGGCAAGAGCTTCCTCATTTATTTGTGTACATGCAGCACCTGGTTCAAGGCCACTCACGTGGCAAGTGCTTGATAAATATCCACAATGTCTACAGTTAAACCTTGGCCTCTGTTCCTTGACCTCACACACCTCTTGTTCTTCACTGTGCCTGCTTTTGGCACCTGACAAGCATTACCCACTCAGTTTTTGACCAGACCCCTCAATCCGTCTACACTGTGGGCACTGACTGACCATGGGACTCTTCCATCAATTTAAGAGCCCAGATGGAGGTGAAAGACCACTCACTGGGTATGGTCTAGTTTTGCATTTCCCAGTTTCTGTGAAAGTGAAAATAGGTAAGCTGTGATAAAAAGTATTCTAAACTAGATCACATTTGATAAAAGTTGTTATTCCCTGTTCAAATGTGGTGCTGCCATGCACTTGGGCAATTAAACACTCTGAAAAGTTCTATGGTGAAGCATGAAGCCTACTTAAGCCACTGTTCCCCATACCATAATGGCTCAAGAATACCATATTGGCATACCCACTAATTCTCACAGAATAATGAAAGTAACAACTTTTCCTGAGTACCTACTGAGTACCACATACTGCACTGAGCACTTCTCACTGCCTTCACTTTACAGATGAAGAAACAGACCCAGGAAACACCAATAACTTGCCCAATGTCTAAGAGATATCCTCTAGAGGCCAGGATCTGGGCAGTCCTGCTGCTGTACCTTGCTCTAAAACTTCGTGCTACACAGTGCCCCAGAATACAGCTGTGTGACTGTATCCAGGACACAACAGATCCAGGCAATGAGGAGAGTTTTGAAGAGATAAAGTGCTAATGTAGTCATCCCTCAGCATCTGCAGGGGATTGGTTCTAGGCCCCTGTCCACTGCAGGTACCAAAATCCAGGAATGTTCAAGTTCCTCATATAAAATGGCATAGTATTTGCATGTATCTTATGCACATCTTTCTAAATACTTTCAATCATCTCTAGATTACTTCTGACACCTAATACAATGCAAATGCTACATAAATAGTTGTTACTATTTAGAGAATAATGACACAAAGAAAAATCTGTATATATTCAGAACAGATGCAACCATCATAGGTATTATAGTTTAGATCTTAAATGTCCCCCAAAGGCCCATGTATTGAAGGCTTCGTCCCCAGTCCCTGACACTATAAAAGTGAAAGGAAGTAAGCTCATTGGGGGCAGGTCCTTGAAGGGGATATTGGAACCCCAGGCCCTTCTGGTCTCTCTCTTTGCTTCCTGACCAGAGGTGGAACATGTCTCCTCTGCTACCTGCTCCTAAATAACATCATGTACTGAGCCAGCATAGGCCCAAAGCAACAAGGCTAATTGATCATGGGCTAAAGCCTCTGAAACTGTGAACCAAAATAAACCTCTTCCCTTATTAAGCTGGATTACCTCAAGTAATTTATTAAAGTAATGCAAAGCTAACACAGAGGCCTAGTACATGTTTAGCAACAATGAACCCATAGATATGGAGAGCCAACTGCACATGCATTCTTTGCCTTTCCAAGCTCTTGCCACAGATCCACTAAAACCAATCATCTTGTAAAACACAATCAAATAACCTACTCTGCAGGATCTGGATTTAAGTCCAAAGATAAATTACTGAACAAATAAGGTCTACAATTCAACTCAAACTCTAAAAACTTTGTGGTTCTCTAATGCCTGTGTATCACAGGCATTTTTTAAATTGGCAATTTCCAAAGGCACTTGTATTAGCACAATGAAGGCTAAATCATACCACATGTTTGATTCATCATTCAGGTTGCTGAATCCAAACAAAATTATGGCTAGTAAAAATTATCTGTGTCTAGAAGTAGATCTTTACACTTATAGTCAATTGATTTTCTTTCTTTTTCTTTATTCTTTCATGTGTGTATGGAAGGGGGGCAGTTCTGGGAAATGAACTCAGGGCCTTGCATATGAGAGGTAAATGCTCTACCATGGAGCTATAACCCAAGCTCAAATTTTAAACAAGGGTGCCAAGAAAACTCAATATCTTTTCCTTAAGACATTGAAATAACTGAAATAATAGTCTTCAACAAATGATTCTGGGACAACTGGATATCCACATTGAAAAGAATGAAGCTGGATCTCTGCCTTATATCATACACAAAACTTAAAATGGATCACAGACCTAAACTTTAAGAGCAGAAACTAAAAGTCTTAAAGAAAACATAGCAGCAAATCTTTGTAACCCTGGATTAGGCAAAGACTTCTGAGATAAGACCCCAACATACAAGTGACAAGAAAACCAATTGATAAATCGGATCACTTTGAAATGAAAAACTTTCTGTTTTAAAGGACACAGTTAATAAAGTTAAACAACAATCCACAGAATAAGAGGATATACCTGTAAGTCATATATCTGATAAGGGACTTGTATCTAGAATATAGAGAACTCTTAAAAAAATAAAAAAAGAGAGTAATTAAGCTGGGCGTGGTAACAAACAGCTACTAGGGAGGCTGATGAAGGAAGACTGCAAGTTTGAGGCCAGTCTGGGTAACCTGTCTCAAAAATTCTTTTAAAAATTGTTTTTTAAAGGACTGAGGAGCTGGGTATGGTGGTGCACACCTGTAACCACGGTGGCTCAGGAAGTTGAGGTAGGAGGATCACAAGTTCAAAGCCAGCCTCAGCAAAAGCAAGGCACTAAACAATTCAGTGAGACCCTGTCTCTAAATAAAATACAAAATAAGGCTGGGGATGTGGCTCAGTCAAGTGCCACAGAGTTCAATCCCCAGTAAACCCCCACCAAAAAAAAGGGGTCTAGGGATATAGCTCAGAGGTAGGTGCTTGCCTTGCACATGCAGGGATCTGGGTTCAATCCCCAGGACCACACTCACACAAAAAGACTAATTACCCAATTGAAAATAAAAAGCAAAGGATATGAATAAACATTTCTTCAAAGAAAATATAAAAATGGGCAATAAGCTCATGAGAAGATATTCAATATTATTAGCCTTCATGGAAATGCGAATCAAAAGTACAGTATCACTTCACATCTACTGAGATGACTAAAATAAAAAAGACAATAACACATGCTTACAGATGTGGACAAACTGGAACCTTTTTACATTACTTGTGGAAATGCAAAAGGCACAGCTGCTTTGAAACAGTTTGGCGGCTCCTCAAATTCTGTGGTTAATCCACAGAATTATCCTATAACCCAACAATTCTGCTCTTAGGTATATTCCCAAAAGAACTGAAAACAGTTTTTCACACAAATTCTTATGTGAATATTCTCAGCATCACTAATCCACAGCCAAAAGGTGGAAACAGCCCAAATATCCATGAACTGATGAATGGATAAATAAAATGTGATCTATCCATACAATGAAATATTACTCAGTCATAAAAGTTAATCAGTATTAATATATGATACAACATGGATGTATCTTGAAAACATTATGCCAGGTGCAAGAAGTCAGACCCAAAACACCACACATTATATGATGCTACTTAAATGAAATGTACAGAACAGACGAATCTACAAAGACAGAAAGTAAATTAGTGGTTGCCAGGGGCTGCAGAAGGAAAGCAGGAATGGGTAATGACTGGTGATGGGCATAGGGTTTCTCTTTGGGGGTGATGGAAAAGTTGTGATATTGATAGTGACAGTGACAGTGTGTATGTACTAAAACCACTGAACTCTTTAAATGGGTGTATTGTTTATGGGATGTGAATTATATGTCTATGAGGTTGTGTTTTTAGAAGTTCTCAGGGAAGCACATCATTATGTAGTTGCTAACAGGTTTCAATGGACTGTGTGTGATGGTTTGATGGCTTCAGCCTACAAAACCTCTTATTTCACTAGAATAAAACAAATTTCTCCTTCTTCCTGAACCACCCTTTCTTTCCAAGTGAGGTCCTCTTTAACCTTTTCCCTGTAGCACACAGCACAGTTACAGTCATCTTTCCTGTGTGATTCTGTGCTCAACCCGCTCTCACTGGGAGAGAAGCCCTGGGAGGGCCAGGACCAGGCTCTGCTGTTGTTGATTCCCTGGTGCCAGCAGCATCCACCCTGAACACTTTCTACCAGGTTCTGCAACAAGCAAACTGGCAGGGCCCTGCACGGGGCTGGGGAGGAGCAGACCCCAGCTGTGGGGTCCCACCAAGTGGGAAGATAAACTTACTTGTGTAGACTGGCCATCTGCTTCACAGCTTCCACAGCCCCTGGCAGAGGCTCAAGTTCAAAGAAGAAATTCTTAGACTCCCAAATGCTGATGGCCTTTTCCTGAAAAGTCAAAAGAAGCAGGTTACCTTGAGGCTACTCTGCATCTTGCTGCCCTCGCCTGGGAAGGGTTCCACTTCCCCCTTGCCCCAAAACACCCCCAAGGACATATTTCCTGGGGGAAGCACAGGGGATGTAGCTCAGCTCTGGCCCCTTTCCAGGGAGGATGTGGCTTCTGTTAGGATCCAGCAGGTACCAATTAAGGGGTCAGGGCCATGGATTCCCATGTTAGCTATTGGGGAAGGTACATGGTGCCCTCTGGGACCTAGTCAACCTTCCCAAACCACGCACTTGATTTGAATGGCCGAAGCACTGTGGAGGCTGAAGGGTGGACCAGGCCTTCTCATGGCAGGACAGTCAACAGATTTGAGAGCTGGACAATCTCAGAGATCCTGAAGTGCAAAGCAGAGCCAGGAGGGACAAGGGGAGGGGAGGCAATGTGAAAGGACAACTGGGAGAGCTCCAGGTTCCTTCTGCCAACCAGAACAATTCTGCTTTTATGTTCTTTATGTGTTGAGGTGCCAATAATAGCTTTTCTTTTTCTTTCTTTCTTTCTTTTTTTCTTTTTCTTTTTTTTTTTTTTTTTGCAGTGTTAGGGATTGAACTCAGGGCCTTGTGCTTGATAGGTAAGCACTCTACGAGCTGAGTTATATCCCCAGTTCTTGATAATAATTTTTTTCTATTTTCTTTTTTTTATTGTAAACAAATGGGATTGTTTCTCTGTTTGTACATGGCGTAAACTTGATAATAATTTTTAAAAAAATATTCTGCTGCTTTTAAAGTTCAAAAGCAAAAATGCAGGCCTTCATTTTACATGAGAAAACAAGGCTCAGAAAGGGGAAAATATCTACCTGATGTCACATAGCAAATCAGTGACCTAGCCGGGAATAGACACTCATCCCTTCACTCCCAGGTCAGTAATTTTCCACTGCAAGGCCCAAACCCAATTTTCAAAAGACAGCACCTTTTCTGATGCTAGGCAAGGGGAAAGTAACAAATCTCAGCCTCTGAGAATCAAGAACCTAAATCCAGGTGTGCAGTTCAGAAGTGCCTCTGCCTGTAAGAGATCATATAAGCAATACTCTTGTGAACTACACAGGGTTAAGCAAATGCGTATTTATTGCTGAGATATGTCCTCTCGTCTGATTCTCACAATCCCCAAGGACCAAGGATTGCTATCCCTAAATTACGAATAAGCGAGTTTTGTTTAAGGACCCTTAGGGGGACATTATCAGGACTTGAACTCATGTGAAAGCAGTCTGGATGGATGAAGTCCATCCCTTGTCATGTGACCTGGGTTGACCACCTCCACTCAGTGAGCCTCACTCCTAACCACAGAATGAAGACAAGAGCTCATCCCTTTCTTACAGGATCCTTATGAGGATGTGACAAATACATACATAGCCTTCAGCACCCAAGTTTCACATGTGATGACAGTGTCTCAGTATCCCTTCCCTGACACTAAGTTGCTGTGAAATACTGGTCAACATGATCATCCTCTCTGGACTCAGTGCATCTGTCCTAACAGTCTAATATTCTAAGTCAGTTAAAATGAGCTTTTCTTTCATCTCTGCCCTGCTTTACCTACCTGAGTAAGTGAAGATCAAAGGGAACACAGTGCAATCAGTCCTCCATATAGATAGGCTCTGCCTATACAGATTCAACCAACCACAGATAGAAAATATTTGGGAAAAAAAACACTGCATCTAAAGTCATCTAAATATGACTTAAAGTATAAGGAAAGTGGGTAGGTTACATGTAAATACTACACCATTTTATGTAAGGCACTTGAGCATCTGTGGATTTTGATATCCAAGGAGGATCCTGGAACAGTCCATTCTGGATACCAAGAGACTTTATTTTATAAAGTAGAAGTGCCTCATGCATAACACAGTTCCCTCCCAGAGCACCTCCTACTTGTCTATGAGCTCTGCTTCTTCACCCAGTACTTGGAAAACAGGAATTTGTCTCCTTAGACTGGAGCCTGGAACTCTGTGCAAAGGGCAGAAAACCACTGTGCTTTTCAGAGTTGGGGATGAACTTAGTTCATCTGATCATATACTCTTAGGAGGAAATAAGATGTCCTGAATTCCAATGCTGGTCACTTATGTACAAATGAACATTCAACATCACTGAGGCTAAAGAAATAACATGGGTATGTCCTTTGGGTTGAAGTTTTTAATTAGGTCTCAGTACCAGGAGAGATCAGCATATTTCTGAAGTCCTGGTTTTGAGGTAAGATAGAAAAGAAATAAAAGATAGGCAGAAAGGAGACAGAAGAGAAGGAAAAAGAGACTGCAACTTTAAATCTAAAAGCCCATGATCAGAGGACTTTACACCTTTATTCCCCAGTCCTGTCCTTTTTCCTGGCCTATCTCCCTCAAATTCCTGAGAAATCTATAAATCTGAAAGTTATCGTAAGTTCACTCATCTGTGAAAATTGCCTCATTTTAATGCTTTTAAGTATTATTAGCTTACATAATGTATTTTTCAATTAGATAAAGAAAAAGGAGGTGTACTTTAAGAAATCTACAATATAGACACATTCCAAATGTTATCCAAAAGAAAAGACGATGTCATCCTGAGTATTCTAAAGAAGATAAGTCCAGTTCAAACATCTTATAATCACCAGGCAGATGTTGTTTCTACATACTTTCCCAGGCCCACCCCTCACAAAGTTTTCTTTAAAAGAGGCTGTGAGCCAAGTACAGTGCTGCATGCCTATAATGCTGGACTCAAGAGGCTAAGGCAGGAGGACCATGAGTTAGAGGCCAGTCTGGGCAACTTAGGAGGGCCCACCTTAAAATAAAACACAAAAATGGCTGGAATGTAGCGCAGTGGTAAAGTGCTGCTGGGTTCATTCCCTACAACCAAAAAAGAAGAAAACCTGTGACTCAAAAAAGTGCTTCTCACACAAAACAGACCACATGCTACTCTGAGAATGCATATCTTCATCTTTCACTTTCTAATATAGCTCTTTGCTAAAACCTGATGCATCCTTAAATTCTTTTCTGCAACATGTCAAGAACCTGGAAGATATGAGTAGAGGTCTCCTTGCCTCTAGAAAGTCCACTTCCAACCCCTCTATGGTGACATTTTGAATAAAGAGAAATGGTAATTGAGTTCTTCCTTTGACACCTGAACCTCAGGAAGGCCCTTCCCCTTCAGTGTTTTACCATGGTTAAGGTGTCCACTATCCAGCTCTGGGTCTATCCTGGGAAGGCATGCTGTTCCACCTTTGGTCCTTCCCTTTTCAGGATGCCCACACTTGGCAGGTGGGAATGCTTCCACTACTCCCCAAAACTGGAGGGCCCAAGCATGAGGGGAGTGCAGTTCTGGCCTCTTAAGTTGGTGCTTGTTTTCCCCAAATTACTGTGGAACAAAACACATTATTGTAGGGGTACCTTGTTGAAGTCAGATGAAATGTCACTTAGAGAGAGCAGGAGAGGCAATAGGACTTTGGGGTAAGAAAAGCTAATTGTGCCTGGCAGGCAGACAGAATGGAGTTTGAATCCTGCCAGGGTCTCTTCCTATGAGGTGACTTGGTCAAGTTTCAGCAAAATGGAGAAAACAATTTTTCCCTACAGAAGAGTGAACTTGGGGTCTTTATCATCATCACCATCAAACCCTCCTCAGTAGCCAGTCAAGGGATGCCATAAAACTCCCAGCCTCTTTCAGTTTGTGCATGGCAAAATCCTCTGTGCCTTTCACAAAACAGTTTAAATTTAAAAATCAAGCTCTCTGCAAGGGTCCCTGTCTGGATATTTCTGTCTATCCATGATGGACTCAGGAGGCAGGACACAGTGGGATGGGGAGGTCTCTGGTATTCAGCAGACAGGTATGTGGCATTGAAAGGGGCAGGCCAGAGGTGGATTCCACCCCACCTTGACCACCGGACTCCCTATGTGACACTCGGAAAGTCAATGAACCTCTCTGAGTCTCCAATATTATAGAAGCTCTGCTTTCATGGAATAGGGCAAAAAAAGAAGGGTAAAGACACTTGTCAAATTCATGGGAAAAATTTATAAGATTTTTTTTAATTAACAAACGACCTAAAGCCAAATATACCAAAAATTGAAAAATTCAGCTGAAGATGGAGAGTTCAGATATATATCATTGTTAGAAGCCCCCATGACAGCCAACTATAAATGGTCGTAGGGTAGCGCCAAGCGCTGCACCCTCATCCTCCCCAGAACCTTATTTTACAAGAAGACCACTCCAAGGCTAGGGCGGTGACCCGCGCAAGGTCACTCGGGCTGCTGGAGTCCCAGGGCTGGAAAGGCAGCCTCAATTTCCCTGCCTGCGGTGAGCGCGGGGCCCCGGGGCGGGAAGGGCGGCCCGGGGGGCGGAGGACACCAAAAGGGACCGAGGCAGGAGATGCTCACGCTCAGTCCCGGCCGCAGGAGGCCGTACTGCTCCGACACCCAGAAGCCGCGCCGATCCTCCAGAGCGATGAAGGGCAGGTCGGGGAAGCGCGCGCGGAACTTCTTGAGGAAACCGCCCTCGAAGTCGGCCAGCACGCCGTCCATGTCCACCAGGACCCGCAGGGCGCGGCCGCCTTCCCTGCCCGCCAGCCCGCTGGATGCCCGGCGCCGCTCCGCAGGGCCCGCTGCGCCGCGGGGCCGCCGCGCACACCAGCCGCCCAGCCGGATCATGGCCCCTCGCGGCCGCCCGCCGTGGGAGCCGGTGCCCGAGCCGCACCGCTCTGCCTATGAGGGCCCTTAGACATCCCGGAGAAGCCCCGCCTCCCCGGGCGCGCTGGGTACACAGGGCACTTGGGGCGCGGGGTGCGGGGCGCGAGCGCGCAGACTCCGACCTCAAAGCGAGGCCTCGGTGCGCGCCCCAACAGGCAGCGAGGCCCCGCCCCCTTAAGGGCCGCGCGCCCGGCGGAGGCGGGGCCCGAGGGGCGTGACTTCGAGGACAGCTCTGGGTGCTGGATGCCCCTGGGTTGCCCACATTCCTGGGCCCTCCGCTTGCATCTTATCTCAGCAGCGGCCTGAACTTGCTCTTCCCACTGCAGCAGCAGAGGATGAAGGAGCCGTGCATGCAGATGGACCAGACCTGTGTCCCTAGACATTAATTGAGCACTTGCTGTGTCACACTGTGAAGCAAACAGACAAGGTTCCAGCCATCCTGGAACTTAGGCTGTAGAAGGGGAGTCAGAGTGAAAGAACCAAAACAGGCTAGGCTGATGCTCTCCCTGGAAGCCTCATTGCTTTTTGGTGAATGTCTGGGGAAAGATTGACATTAGAAGACTGTGTCAACAACCTTCGTGGAACCAGTATATTCAAATAAACATATAAATAAATAGTATGTACCACCTTATAAGTTGCATTTTTTTCTTTATAAAATCAAATAACTTTGAAAACAGCACAATGATGGGGTGATATAGAAGTGTGGGTTAGGCAAAGTGGTCAGGGAAGGCTTTTAGGAGGTGATGCTGTGTGAGAAATAGAAAGTTTGGTGGTCCATTTTCACAATATAGTATTTAGCCTTGATTGGGTTGTAAGATCCAATTGTAACCCACCCCAATTTTAAAATTAGCCCATAGCATAGATTGTAACCCAACCTGCTCCTATCAGGGCAAGAGGAAGCATTGCATTAGAGATAAAAGCAGACGAACTCCCTGACCAAGTGCACTTGCTAGGTGGGTTCTTTAGCACGCTCTTCTGGCAGAAATAAAGTTTGCCTTGCCCACCCACTCTGAGTATGTTTGATTGTTTTTCATTTTTCAATTGTTGGACCTTTATTTTATTTATTTGTATGGGGTGCTGAGACTCAAACCCAATACCTCACACATGCCGGGCAAGCATTCTACCACTGAACTACAATCCCAGCCCTGGGTTTGATTTCTTCCTGCATGTAGGTGTTTCTAACAATTTTGGCACCAAGTGTGAGGCTCCATACCTCGCCAAGGGGTCATGAGGATCTCCCTCCTTAGAGGAGATTTCCCATTACCTTCTTGCAGTGACCTCAGAGTGGGGGGGAGGAAATTGTGATCCTTGAGGCTGGCAATGGACCCCAAATCAAAAGTGGATCTGCAAAGTGGGAAAAGGGTCCAAGGGAGACCAGGTAACTCCAGGCATGGACCAAGGTAGGACAATCTATTCTTGAGCTCTGGGGAGAAGTACTTCCTTGATCGTCATGGATTCTAAAGGTTCTGTATGACTAAGACAGGAGTACAAGAAAACCCCCCAAAAGCGGGTGTTGAGACTCTATTCAGAAACACTGAGACCACACTGGGGAAAGCGGGGTGGGAGTTTGCGTGCAAGAAACCCTCAGTAAGGAGGATTGAGCACACAGGGGGCCTGTGATATACAAAAAACCTCCAACAAGCAGGGGTTGAGTACACAGGGAACTTAATTATACAAACCTAAAAAAGGGGTCTTGTAATAAAAGTTCTAAGGCCTAAGGACAGGGAAGAACAATGGAAAGATCCCATATATTCAAATCTTCTTTTCCTTTTAAGAGTCGTAAGCAGGGAAAATAAACAGCTGTGATGGCAGGAGTAAATCTTTCCCCAAGGAGGACAAGTGGCAACCCAAATCTTTGACTTCAGCATCCACCATGACTGACAGACTCTTCCTAATGTTCTGAACTGCGCAGGCCATTTTCACATATGGGTCATACTGTAAAAACCCTATGACAGGCTCTATTTTAACCTGTAATGTATGTTGTGTCTAAATATGTGCTATATCATGTACATGGTATCAAAATTGGCTTATAGATAAATGAGATTCATAAATTTAATTAATAAATCCAAATGTCTTTCAGTTCATATGCCTTAAATAAAACTTTAACAAAAAGGGTCAATCTAAATTGGTAAGAATAAAGATGCCTTGGAACCAGGCATGGTGGCACACACCTGTAATCCCAGCAGCTTGGGAGGCTGAGGCAGGAGAATCTCGAGTTCAAAACCAGTCTTGCTAAGCCAGTCTTAGCGAGGTACTTAGCAACTCAGCAAGACCCTGTCTTTAAATAGAATACAGAAAAGGCTATAGATGGCCAACCAGAGGGTTGGTTTCCATAAAATGAAGTTCAATGTTCATTGCTTTTAAGGACTTTCCTTTGGGAGGACTAACTGACTTAAAGACTTGTTTGATACCTTGGCTTTCATGGGTAACCTAAGTTTGAAATGGATAAATCACTTTAAACATAAATGGAATTACTCTTCATAAATGTGTTTGTTAAAGGAGACATCTGATTAATT
This sequence comes from Sciurus carolinensis, assembly GCF_902686445.1. Taxonomy (NCBI): domain Eukaryota; kingdom Metazoa; phylum Chordata; class Mammalia; order Rodentia; family Sciuridae; genus Sciurus; species Sciurus carolinensis. The sequence continues at coordinate 40,470,763 of NC_062215.1, read as the reverse complement.
TACAAAGTTAAAATACTAAAACATCAACTAAGTATTAATGCAAGTACTCTTGGCCTCTTGAATTCCATGAGGTAACATATATTTGGGTCTATTAAATGTGTTTTTATAAACTGGTAAATTAAAAAAAGAGGATTAGGGGCTGGGGTTGTGGTTCAGTGGTAGCACACTCACCTGGCACACGTGAGGCTCTGGGTTCAATACTCAGCACCACATCAAAACAAAATAAAGGTATTATGTCCACCTACAACTAAAAAATATTTTTTAAAAAAAGAGGTTTAAGATTGCTTGTTTCTGGGTCTTAACCCAAAGCAAAGTTGCAAAGAGTTAAAATTCTAACAGGTGTAATTCTCTATGTGTACAAAATGTTTCAGCTGTGTTTTGATAAAAAGTAGTATAAAAAGAGTAAAGTATGTCATCTTATTAAAAAGGAATAAGATTTTTCCCAGCAGCTCAGGAGGCTGAGCCAGGAGTATCGAGAGTTCAAAGCCAGCCTCAGCAAAAGCAAGGTGCTAAGCAGCTCAGTGAGACCCTATCTCTAAATAAAATACAAAATAGGGCTGGGGATGTGGCTCAGTGGTCAAGTGCTCTTGAGTTCAATCCCTAGTACCCTCTGCCAAAAAAAAAAAAAGGAGTAAGATTTACTTGAATGAGGGAAGAAAAAACTCCTGTGATACCAGGGGAAACCTAACAGAGGTTTTGCGGTTTCTGGATAAAGGCATTGATCATAGTCCATGCTGAACAGATATTTTTTGTGTTGGGGCTAAGGGTTGGAATATATGTCGTACAGGCATTGGGAGGGTACCAAGGCTATTGGCTTGGCTCCTGACTTTCTAATGACTATGCTGTTAGTCCATGAGTCTGAATTTTTCTGTAACTTTCATTTGGGTCCACCCCCACTTCCATATTCCCACTACTCTGGGACAAAAGGATTGACTGTGATGTTTAACCTCACAGGGTGGCCTTTGCATTTGAAAAAACAAAACAAAAAACAGAACAAACCTTAACTGGAGCTCATTACCCTGAGTGCCAGATAATTAATTTTTCAATCTTATTCAGGAGATGAAGCTGCCAATCACAAAGGATATAGCAATGAGTTCCAACACTATTATAATCTGGGGGGAAAACATTAAGGCACAGGGTTTTTTTTTTTTTTGAGGGGGAGGCAGTTATATGCCAGATTGTCCATCCCTCTACAGAGATAAACTGTGTTGTATAAATTAAATGTACAGATAACATTCTTACCCAAAGAGCAACAACTTTATTTGCAAGTATCTCCAAGGAAAAGGAAACAAATCCTGCTCTGCTGGAAGTCTACTAAAAGTGAGTAAGACCATGTGGGTCAAAGGGACTTTGAGAAAGATGATCAATATTATCTTAACCAAGATTTTGTTTAAGGAGGAAATAACTTGTTCCAGGAAGATTATATATCCTCCTTAAGAGGAATTCATTGTCTTCTGGACAATTAAAAAAAAAAAAACACACAGTTTGAGTCAAATTTGCCAGACACCCTAAATATATGTGACTTGAGATACATACACATCTAAAAGTTTAGAGGAGCACTTTACCAAGTTGGTGTTCCCCAAGCTAAAGTGGTCTGTAGTGGCAATCGCCTTCAGATTTATATAGAAATAGCAAATTTAATTGGGGATTTATTTATGTCACTTAATATTCTATAACTGGATAAAGATATCAATAGGATACATATGTAAAATTTTGTGTTACTTTCTTTTTTAAAAAAAATTTTTAGTTGTAGATGGACACAGTATCTTTATTTTGTTTATTCATTTTTATGTGGTGCTCAGAATTGAACCCAGTGCCTCACACTTGCCAGGCAAGCACTCTACCACTGAGCCACAACCCCAGCCCCTTGTGTTACTTTTTAACATTAGGGTGGAAATTTAAATGTATTTTGAAAGATAATGAGAGCCTGGTTTGTTTAAAGGTGGACATTGTAAAACGTGGAAGCATTTTGCAACTTTTACCACAAAAAGAAATTTAGGCGCTCTCATGGTTTTTGTTTAATTCATATTTCAGATGTAATGTTGTATTGTGTTATCTGTCAAGAGCTCCACCTTACCTAAGAGCTCTGCCTCTTACTCTACTTTATTTTAGAATGACTCCAAAGAAGGCTAAACTTAAACTTATTTAAAGTTATATTCAAAAGATAGATTTTTTTGTTGTAAAGATTACTGTGATCTCAAAATAAACAAGGAATATAATACAAAACTAAGTAAAGGTTTATATAAATTATAAAAGGTTTGTCAGGTTGCAAGAGTTTTAAAAGAAAGTAAAATTTGTAAATAATTTCATATGTGATTGAATTGGTAAATTTATGGATTTTGTGGAGGCAAAGATTTTGTGTTATGTGATTTGCATTTTTATGTTTCTTGCTTCAAAGCTATTATATGAACTGAATATTTTGTTAATGGGGTTTTGTTAGTTTCATTTTATATTTTCCTTATAGAACTGTATAATTTTTGCCTGTTAAGTGATTTGAAGAAGTACTCTTGCAAACAGAACAACCTAAGTTATTTTGAGATAATAAACCATCACCTATAGGATAGAACAGGATATAAGTCATATATCCAGTACTAATACTAATACCAGTGTAATGGAAGAGGTAACTACATAATTATAGACATTAAAGTTACTGGTGATAGTTCTCACCCTGCACAAAACTCAAATTGGATCAAATATCTGGGTATTATAAGGTCACCCCCACCCCTTAGGTGCCAACATGGCGCTGGCCGAGCTTCTCTTCCTGATTTTACTCCTCAAAACTTCTTCCCACTGGCGCGAACTTGCACCCAATTGGTGCTTGACACCCTGCCCAGACCCCTAGCAACAAGGCTCACCCAATCAACCATCACCCCGTCCCCCAGCAACAAGGCTCTCCCAATCAACTCTCACCCCGTTTCATGCCCCAACCAATCAGCCTCTTCCCGGTCCTATGTAAGTGTGTGCATTTTAAAAATAAAACGGAACTTCTCCGGTGATTTGCTTTGGACTGTGGCTCCATGCGCTTTTTTCAGGTATTAGATGAGAAACCCTGCACCTACTAGAAGAAAATGTAGGCCCAACACTCCAATATGTCCACTTGGGAACAACTTCCTCAACAAGATTCCTAAAGGACAAGAAATAAAACTTAAAAAATCAATAAATGGGATGGTATCAAACTAAAAAATCTTCATGGCAAAAGAGACAATCAAGAGCATGAAGAGAGAGCCTCACAAGAATAGGAGAAAATCTTTAACACCAGCACCTCAGATAAGGCATTAATTTCCAGGATATAAAAAATTTCAAAAAGCTTAATACCAAACAAACAAACAAACAAACCACAAATAACCCAGTCAATAAATGGGCAAGGGAACTAAACAGCCACTTCTCAAAAGAAGCATTCCCCCTAAAATCTGGAACAAGGCAGGGATGCCCTCTTTCACCACTTCTTTTCAATATCGTCATTGAAACTCTAGGCAGAGCAATTAGACAGACCAAAGAAATTAAAGGGATACAAATAGGAAAAGAAGAACTCAAACTATCCCTATTTGCTGATGATATGATTATATACTTAGAGGAACCAGGAAATTCCACCAGAGAACTTTTAGAACTCATAAGTGAATTCAGTAAAGTAGCAGGATATAAGATCAATGCACATAAATCTAATGCATTTTTATACATAAGTGATGAATCTTCAGAAAGAGAAATTAGGAAAACTACCCCATTCACAATAGCATCGAAAAAAATAAAATACTTGGGAATCAATCTCACAAAAGAGGTGAAAGACCTCTACAATGAGAACTACAGAACACTAAAGAAAGAAATTAAAGAAAACCTTAGAAGATGGAAAGATCTCCCATGTTCTTGGATAGGAAGAATTAATATTGTCAAAATGGCCATACTACCAAAAGTGCTATACAGATTCAATGCAATTCAAATTAAAATCCCAATGACGTACCTTACAGAAATAGAACAAGCAATCATGAAATTCATCTGGAAGAATAAGAAACCCAGAATAGCTAAAGCAATCCTTCACAGGAAAAATGAAGCTGTGGGTATCGCAATACCAGGTCTTCAACTATACTACAAAGCAATAGTAACAAAAACGGCATAGTACTGGTACCAAAATAGACAGGAAGATCAATGGTACAGAATAGAGGACACGGACACAAACCCAAATAAATACAATTTTCTCATACTAGATAAAGGGGCCAAAAATATGCAATGGAGAAAAGATAGCCTCTTCAACAAATGGTGCTGGGAAAATTGGAAATTCATATGCAACAGAATGAAACTGAACCCATATCTCACACCATACATGAAACTAAACTCAAAATGGATTAAGGACCTCGGAATCAGACCAGAGACCCTGCATCTTATAGAAGAAAAAGTAGGTCCAGAGCTTCAACATGTCGGCTTAGGACCAGACTTCCTCAACAGGACTCCCATAGCACAAGAAATAAAAGCAAGAATCAACAACTGGGATAGATTCAAACTAAAAAGCTTTCTCTCAGCAAAGGAAACTACCAGCAATGCGAAGAAAGAGCCTACAGAGTGGGAGAAAATCTTTGCCAATCATACTTCAGATAGAGCACTCATCTCCAGAATCTATAAAGAACTCAAAAAACTCTACACCAAGAATGCAAATAATCCAATCGACAAATGGGCTAAGGAAATGAACAGACACTTCACAGAAGAAGATCTACAAGCAATCAACAAACATATGGAAAAATGTTCAACATCTCTAGTAATAAGAGAAATGCAAATCAAAACCACCCTAAGATTCCATCTCACCCCAATTAGAATGGCGATTATCAAGAATATAAGCAACAACAGGTGTTGGCGAGGATGTGGGAAGAAAGGTACACTCATACATTGCTGGTGGGGCTGCAAATTAGTGCAGCCACTCTGGAAAGCAGTATGGAGATTCCTTAGAAAACTTGGAATGGAACCACCATTTGATCCAGCTATCCCACTCCTTGGCCTCTACCCAAAGTACTTAAAATCAGCATACTACAGAGATACAGCCACATCAATGTTCATAGCTGCTCAATTCACCATAGCCAAATTGTGGAACCAACCTAGATGCCCTTCAGTTGATGAATGGATAAAGAAACTGTGGCATATATATACAATGGAATATTACTCAGCCATAAAGAATGATAAAATTATGGCATTTGCAGGCAAATGGATGAAACTGGAGAATATCATGCTAAGTGAGATAAGCCAATCTCAAAAAACCAAAGGAAGAATGATCTCGCTAATAAGTGGATGATGACACATAATGGGGCGTGGGAGGGGTTAGTTTTAGGGTTGGAGTTAGGGTTAGGGAGTGGGGCAAGAATGGAGGAAGGAAGGACTGTATAGAGGGAAAAGAGGGGTGGGAGGGGTGGGGGGAAGGGAAAAAATAACAGAATGAATCAAACAACATTACCCTATGTAAATTTATGATTACCCTATGTAATTTATGATTACATGCCTTTACGCCATGTACAAACAGAGAAACAACATGTATCCCAATTGTTTACCATAAAAAAAAAGAAGAAATATGAGTGGTCAACAAATACACAAAAAATGTTCAAAAACTCTAGTAATTAGAGAAATGCAAATTAAAACTACACTGAGATTCCATTTCACTTCAGTCAGAAAGGCAATTATCAAGAACGCAAGTAACAATAAATGTTGGCAAGGATGTGGGGAAAAGGGCACACTCATACATTGCATGGGAATTGCACACACTCTGGAAAGCAGTATGGAGTTTCCTCAGAAAACTAGGAATGGAACCACCATGACCCAGTTATCCTCCTCCTCTGTATATATCCAAAGGAGTTAAAATCAGCATACTTCAGTGTGCAGCCACATCAATGTTTATAGCAGTATTATTCACAAAACTAAACTATGGAACCAACATAGATGCCCATGAACAGATGAATGGATAAAGAAAATGTGGCTTCTATATATAATGGAATATCACTCAAACATAAAGAATAATGACTTTATGACATTTTCTGGTAAATGGATGGATCTGGAGACATGCTAAATGAAATAAGCCAATCCCTCAAAACCAAAGGTCAGTGTTCTCCCTGATATGTGGGTGCTAACCCACAACAAGCAGGGAGAGGAAGAATAGAAGTTCAGTGGATTAGACAAAGGAGAATGAAGGGAAGTGGGGGGATAGGAATAGGAAAGACAGTGGAATGAATCCAACATAACTTTCCTATGTACATATATGAATACACCATAGTGAATCTCAACATCATGTATATCCATAAGACTGGGATCTTAATTAGAATAAGATACAGTCCATGTTTGTATAAATATATCAAAATAAATTCTGTCATGTATAACTAAAAAGAACAAAAAAAGTTATGGGGAAACTGATCTGCCGAATGCTCGAAACCAAAACTTGGAAACCAAAGACAGAGAAATAAAAGGTCCAAGGAAAAAGCCAATATTTTGACCCTTGCCCTCTAAGGTCAGCCAGGACCCAGGGAATGATGGGACCTCTCTAAGGGCTTGCCCTACAACTCTGGTGAGTCACCTGGCCTTCTAATCAAGGGGATTGAGAGGACCCTAGAGAACAGAAAGTCAACCACTGCCTGATTTGCAAAGAGGACAGTTTTTGGAGAGTGAAATGTCCCTGATGGTTCCAAAAGAAGTCAGTTGTGGTCAGCAAGACCCTAACCCATCCTGGAAGATGGCATGACTGGTAGAGGAAGGCTAAAGGAGCCAAGAGGCTTCTCACACATTCCCAAGAGTGATCTCTGAGGAATCTCAGCTGATCCTAAGAGTAGATAAGAACAAGACCAGTTTTGACCAATTTGGTCTTAAACACCTGGCAGGAAAGTATAACCAAAGCACAGTCATACATGGACATTTAAACTATAAGACAATGGTTTCTTTATTTGAGATGTACATTTGTGTCAGTCCCCCCAAAAGTAAGTAAAACTGGGAGGCTATAAAGGAAGGATTTTTTTTTTATACAAGGGTGCTTAATAAATATCACAAAAAATTCTGTCAGAATCAAAAGTTTGTTCTGAGTCAATTTGAGACCTATCTGTGTGGTATGAGTCAATTTGTGGTATCTGAGTCAATTTGAGACCTATCTGTGTGGTATGATTATCATGAACTTCTGCTCAGATTCCCCTTCTGGAGTTTGCAATTCACCACTTCCAGCCTGACAACTTGATTTTAATAAAGACCTGGAAAGAAGACAAGCTAGAAACGACCTCACCAAAAGTGCTCCTAATCACCGGAATGGCTATCCAAACTGCTAGAAAGGGGAGAATTCATTATCATGGGCGAGTTCCACCTCAAAAAGTTAATATGTCTAGGATGAATGGCAATGCCAAAGGTACAAGAACAAAAATGAAAATGAAACCGAAATATATAAAAAGAAAAAGGGGGGATTTGTGAGAAATAGAAAGTCCAGTGGTCCATTTTCAGAATATAGTATTTAGTTAATTAATTGGATGTAAGATCCAAAGTAGCCCTTCACTTTGTCTGTCCCAATTTTAAAATTAGCCAATCACATGGATTGTAACCCCAAGTTCCTCCAATCAGGGTGAAGGGTTTTTTTTTTATTGTAAACAAATGGGGTACATGTTGTTTCTCTGTTTGTACATGGCGTAAAGGCATACCATTTGTGTAATCATAAATTTACATAGGGTAATGTTGTTTGATTCATTCTGTTATTTTTCCCTTCCCCCTACCCCTCCCACCCCTCTTTTCCCTCTATACAGTCCTTCCTTCCTCCATTCTTGCCCCTCTCCCTAACCCTAACTCTAACCCTAACACTAACCCCTCCCACGCCCCATTATGTGTCATCATCCACTTATTAGTGAGATCATTCTTCCTTTGGTTTTTTGAGATTGGCTTATCTCACTTAGCATGATATTCTCCAATTTCATCCATTTGCCTGCAAATGCCATAATTTTATCATTCTTTATGGCTGAGTAATATTCCATTGTATATATATGCCACAGTTTCTTTATCCATTCATCAATTGAAGGACATCTAGGTTGGTTCCACAATCTGGCTATTGTGACTGAGCAGCTATGAACATTGATGTGGCTGTATCTCTGTAATATGCTGATTTTAAGTACTTTGGGTAGAGGCCAAGGAGTGGGATAGCTGGGTCAAATGGTGGTTCCATTCCAAGTTTTCTAAGGAATCTCCACACTGCTTTCCAGAGTGGCTGCACTAATTTGCAACCCCACCAGCAATGTATGAGTGTACCTTTCTCCCCACATCCTCGCCAACACCTGTTGTTGCTTATATTCTTGATAATCGCCATTCTAATTGGGGTGAGATGGAATCTTAGGGTGGTTTTGATTTGCATTTCTCTTATTACTAGAGATGTTGAACATTTTTCCATATGTTTGTTGATTGCTTGTAGATCTTCTGTGAAGTGTCTGTTCATTTCCTTAGCCCATTTGTCGATTGGATTATTTGCATTCTTGGTGTAGAGTTTTTTGAGTTCTTTATAGATTCTGGAGATGAGTGCTCTATCTGAAGTATGATTGGCAAAGATTTTCTCCCACTCTGTAGGCTCTTTCTTCGCATTTCTGGTAGTTTCCTTTGCTGAGAGAAAGCTTTTTAGTTTGAATCTATCCCAGTTGTTGATTCTTGCTTTTATTTCTTGTGCTATGGGAGTCCTGTTGAGGAAGTCTGGTCCTAAGCCGACATGTTGAAGCTCTGGACCTACTTTTTCTTCTATAAGATGCAGGGTCTCTGGTCTGATTCCGAGGTCCTTAATCCATTTTGAGTTTAGTTTCATGTATGGTGTGAGATATGGGTTCAGTTTCATTCTGTTGCATATGAATTTCCAATTTTCCCAGCACCATTTGTTGAAGAGGCTATCTTTTCTCCATTGCATATTTTTGGCCCCTTTATCTAGTATGAGAAAATTGTATTTATTTGGGTTTGTGTCCGTGTCCTCTATTCTGTACCATTGATCCACCTTTCTATTTTGGTATCAATACCATGCCGTTTTTGTTACTATTGCTTTGTAGTATAGTTGAAGATCTGGTATTGTGATACCCACAGCTTCATTTTTCCTGTGAAGGATTGCTTTAGCTATTCTGGGTTTCTTATTCTTCCAGATGAATTTCACGATGGCTTGTTCTATTTCTGTAAGGTATGTCATTGGGATTTTAATTTGAATTGCATTGAATCTGTATAGCACTTTTGGTAGTATGGCCATTTTGACAATATTAATTCTTCCTATCCAAGAACATGGGAGATCTTTCCATCTTCTAAGGTTTTCTTTAATTTCTTTCTTTAGTGTTCTGTAGTTCTCATTGTAGAGGTCTTTCACCTCTTTTGTGAGATTGATTCCCAAGTATTTTATTTTTTTCAATGCTATTGTGAATGGGGTAGTTTTCCTAATTTCTCTTTCTGAAGATTCATCACTTATGTATAAAAATGCATTGGATTTATGAGCATTGATCTTGTAACCTGCTACTTTACTGAATTCACTTATGAGATCTAAAAGTTTTCTGGTGGAATTTCCTGGTTCCTCTAAGTATATAATCATATCATCAGCAAATAGGGATAGTTTGAGTTCTTCTTTTCCTATTTGTATCCCTTTAATTTCTTTGGTCTGTCTAATTGCTCTGGCTAGAGTTTCAAGGATTATATTGAAAAGAAGTGGTGAAAGAGGGCATCCCTGCTTTGTTCCAGTTTTTAGGGGGAATGCTTTCAGTTTTTCACCATTTAGAATGATATTAGCCATGGTCTTAGCATAGATGGCCTTTACAATGTTAAGGAATGTTCCCACTATCCCTATTTTTTCTAGTGTTTTGAGCATGAAAGGGTGCTGTAGTTTATCAAATGCTTTTCCTGCATCTATTGAAATAATCATGTGATTCTTGACTTTAAGTCTATTGATATGGTCAATTATATTTATTGATTTCCTGATGTTGAACCAACCTTGCATCCCTGGGATGAAACCCACTTGATCATGGTGCACTATCTTTTTAATATGTTTTTGTATGTGATTTGCTAAAATTTTGTTGAGAATTTTTGCATCAATGTTCATTAAGGATAATGGTCTGAAATGTTCTTTCCTTGATGTGTCTCTCTCTGGTTTAGGTATCAGGGTAATATTGGCTTCATAGAACGAGTTTGGGAGGGTTCCCTCCTCTTCTATTTTGTGGAATACTTTGAGAAGTATTGGAATGTACTCTTCTTTAAAGGTTTTGTAGAACTCGGCTGAGAACCCATCTGGTCCTGGACTTTTCTTTGTTGGTAGGCTTTTGATGACTTCTTCTATTTCATTACTTGAAATTGGTCTATTTAAATTGTGTATGTCCTCCTCGTTCAGTTTAGGGAATTCATATGTCTCTAGAAACCTGTTGATGTCTTCGAAATTTTCTATTTTGTTGGAGCATAGATTTTCAAAATAGCTCTAATTATGTTTTGTATTTCACTCGTGTCTGTTGTGATATTTCCTTGTTCATTCCGAATTTTAGTGATTTGGGTTTTCTCTCGTCTTTGTTAGTGTGGCTAAAGTTTTATCAATTTTGTTTATTTTTTCGAAGAACCAACTATTTATTTTGTCAATTTTTTGTATTGTTTCTTTTGTTTCAATTTCGTTGATTTCAGCTCTGAGTTTAACTATTTCCTGTCTTCTACTACTTTTGGTGTTGGTCTGTTCTTCTTTTTCTAGGGCTTTGAGCTGTAGTGTTAGGTCGTTTATTTGTTGAGTTTTACTTCTTTTATTAAATGCGCTCCATGAAATAAATTTTCCTCTAAGTACTGCTTTCATATGTCCCAGAGATTTTGATATGATGTTTCTTTGTTCTCATTGACCTCTAAGAATTTTTTAATTTCCTTCCTAATATCTTCTGTTATCCATTCATCATATAATAGCATATTGTTTAATCTCCAGGTGTTGGAGTAGTTTCTGTTTTTTACTCTTTCATTTATTTCTAACTTCAATCCATTATGATCTGATAGAATACAAGGTAGTGTCTCTATCTTCTTGTATTTGCTAACATTAGCTTTGTGGCATAATATATGGTCTATTTTAGAGAAGGATCCATGTGCTGCTGAGAAGAAAGTGTATTCGCTCTTGGTTGGATGGTATATTCTATAAATGTCTGTTAAGTCTAAATTATTGATTGTGTTATTGAGATCTATGGTTTCTTTGTTCAATTTTTGTTTGGAAGATCTGTCCAGTGGTGAGAGAGGCGTGTTAAAATCACCTAGTACTATTGTGTTATGGTCTATTTGGTTTCTAAAATTGAGAAGGATTTGTTTGACTTACAAGGATGAACCCATGTTTGGGGCATAGATGCTTATAATTGTTATATCTTGCTGATTTATGCTTCCCTTCAGCAGTATGCAATGTCCTTCTTTATCCATTCTGACTAACTTTGGCTTGAAGTCCACATTATCTGAAATGAGGATGGATACTCCAGTTTTTTTGCTGAGTCCATGTGCATGGTATGTTTTTCCCCATCCTTTCACTTTTAGTCTATGGGTATCTCTTTCTATGAGGTGAGTCTCTTGCAGGCAACATATTGTTGGATCTTTCTTTTTTATCCAATCTGCCAGTCTATGTCTTTTGATTGATGAATTCAGGCCATTAACATTCAGTGTTATTATTGAGATATGATTTGTATTCCCGGTCATTTGGTTCATTTTTAAAATTTTATTTATTTATTTATTTATTTTTTGACACAACTTGGTTCCTCCTTTATTTGACAGTTCCTTTAGGATAATTCCTCCCTTTGCTGATTTGCTTCTTTGTTTTTTATCTCTTCCTCATGGAATATTTTGCTGAGAATGTTCTGTAATGCTGGCTTTCTTTTTGTAAATTCTTTTAGCTTTTGTTTATCATGGAATGATATTATTTCATCGTCAAATTTGAAGGTAAGTTTTGCTGGATATAAGATTCTTGGTTGGCATTCATTTTCTTTCAGAGCTTGAAAAATGTTGTTCCAGGCCCTTCTAGCTTTTAGGGTCTGGATTGAAAAATCTGCTGATATCCATATTGGTTTCCCCCTGAATGTAATTTGGTTCTTTTCTCTCACAGCCTTTAAAATTCTGTCTTTATTTTGTATGTTAGGTATTTTCATTATAATGTGCCTTGGTGTGGGTCTGTTGTAATTTTGTGTATTTGGAGTCCTATAAGCCTCTTGAATTTGATTTTCCATTTCATTCTTCAGATTTGGGAAATTTTCTGATATTATTTCATTGAATAGATTGTTCATTCCTTTGGTTTGTTTCTCTAAGCCTTCCTCAATTCCAATAATTCTCGAATTTGGCCTTTTCATGATATCCCATAGTTCCTGGAGATTATGTTCATGATTTCTTACCATCTTCTCTGTTTGTTCAACTTTGTTTTCGAGGTTAAATATTTTGTCTTCAATATCTGAGGTTCTGTCTTCCAGGTGTTCTATCCTATTGGTTATGCTTTCTATGGAGTTCTTAATTTGGTTTATTGTTTCCTTCATTTCAAGGATTTCTGTTTGTTTTTTTTTTTCAATATCTCTAACTCTTTATTGAAATGATCTTTTGCTTCCTGTATTTGCTCTTTTAACTGTTAATTGGTGCTATCATTCAATGCCTGCATTTGCTCTTTCATCTCATCGTTTGCTTTCTTGATCATTTTAATTATGTACATTCTGAACTCCCTTTCTGTCATTTCTTCTGCCATGCTGTCATTGGATTTTATTGATGTAACATCTAGATTTGTTTGGGGCATTTTCTTCCCTTGTTTTATCATATTGTTCAGGAATCAGTGGGTCATTAAGATATTGCAGATTTCCTCTATTGACTTATAATGTCCCTGAAGATTGCTAGTGTATCCCCTCTTATCCTTCAGTAGTCTGAAGTCTTGGAGGAAGATGATAATGCAGAGCTCCACGAAGAAGCTGCCTCTGTAGGGGTGGTGACCCTCAGGTGGGGTATATTCCCTGCTAGTGGGCAGAGGTGCCTCTACTTTTTGACCAATGGTCATCCAACGGGGAACTAGGCTGCGGGCTGAGGCAAGGTCTGTTTGTGCCTGTATCTCTGGTTTTACTGTCCTTTTGGGAAAACCTCACCCGGCGGGGAAGACTCACTCGGTGGGGAGGTCTCGCTGGTCAGTTTCCCTCCTAGAGGTTCCCCTCAATCTACAACTACCACCTGGGCTGGGCTGTCTTCCTCTGCAACGTTCCCAGGGACCCGGACCTACCTCCTGGGCCTGGGAGCCTCACCCTTCGCAGACAAGTCTCCTTAGGCTGCCTCTCCTCAGAGAATCTGCCCGCAGTCTTGGAACCTTCGCTCCGCCCCTAAGCGTGTCTCTGTGCGGCTCTTCCACCAAAAAGTTGCCTAGGTCCTGGGACCCTGCTCTGCACCTAATCACCTGGCTATGCGGTCCCTCCTCTGAGCCGCCACCTGGAGCCCTGTACAATAGCTCTGAGACCCAGAGACCCGCCACACACCTCTTCCTCTGGACAGCCGCCCGATGTTCCGACTCAGTTACTAGGAGTCTAAGCAACTCACTTCGCGTCTCCTCCTCCCGCCAACCGCCCGTAGCCCTAGGCAGTCACTCCGAGTCCAAGTGACCCGCCCTGTTCCTCCTCCTCCTCCTCAGGGTAGCCCCCTGGGTGTTCAGGAGCGGTCGCTTTGAGTCCAAACAACTCACCACTTGCCTCCTCCTCTGGCAACCGCCTGTGGCTCTGATGCAGTCACTCCTAGACCAAGCGACCCGCCGTGCTTCTCCTCTTCCTTCGGGCAACCCCCTGGTGTTCAGAAGCGATCACTCTGAGTCCAAACAGCTCGCCATGCAGCTCCTCCTCAGGCAGCCACCCGGAGCCCCAGTGGTTGCTCCGAGTCCAAGCGCTGTGCTAAGCCGCCTCCTCTATGATGATCCCAGTTGTCCGTGTTTACCGCTCCAGCGGGGGGAGGGCGTCTCGCCGGGCAACTCTACTTCACAAAGTTCCCTGCATTCCGGGGCTACTGCCCCATCCGGGATGCCTCCCCAACGGGAGAGACTCACCTGGTGGCTTTGAGTTGGTCCCAAGTCTCTCACTATCTCCTTTTTTGAATCCTGCATCCTGGAGCAACATGAAATGCAGCCGCCCTCTAGTCCGCCATCTTCAGGGTGAAGGGTTTTGTGACATAGGCCAGTGGACTGCCCATGCAGGCATGCTTGCTAGCTGGATTCTGAAGCATGCCCTTCTGGCAGAAGTTTGCCTTGCCCACCCATATCCAAGCATGTGTTTGATTCTTGGGGCATTTTAGTATTTCTAACAGCTGGCGCAGAGAAAGAATGATGGGAAAGAGCACTCTAGAACCAGAGGCAGCCAGATGCCATGGTACATGGAATTAGGCTTAGTGCTTGGGAAGCCAAGGCAGGGAAATAGCTTGAAACCAGGAGTTCTATGGGCAACATAGTGAGACACCCCAACAAGAGACAGAGCAGGGGGGAAGGGAGGGTAGGGAAGGGGAGGAGAAAAGAATGAAGGACAGAGACAATGGTCCAGGCAGCCAGCAAGTTTTAAGACCTGAAGCAGAGAATGAGGGCTAAGGATAGTGAAGTGGAGAGAAGATCAATGAAAGCATAATTTCCATTCATGTTTATTTGGTAAATATTGAGCATTCCCACGTGCTTGGTGGTAGATACCAAGTGATGAACAAAGAACTCACCCTCATGGAACTGGTACTTTTGGGTTCTTCTAAAACCGTGTGGAAGGAATGGTGGGGGTGGTACAACCTATGATTAGAGGGACAGTCAGGAGCCAGCAGGAAAGCAGTATGAAACAGTTGGAAAAGTATGGTCAGTGAGCTCACACTGTCCATGACTAATCCCAGCACAAGGTAGGAGCATGGAGCCTCAGGCATAACTTGGCACTTTAATGGCATTTCTGGATCATATACCAATACCCTTGTTTGGTTAATTCACTGATATAACCCCAGTACCTAGAACAGTGTTTGACATATAATATGTGTTCAATAAATTCATCCAGATACAAGTTGAACACGTAGTTTTTGAATGCCTTGAAGAAAACAAAGGGTGAAGACTAGTTCTGATTTATCCTTGCATCGTAAATGAATAAGTGCATGAATGTGATTCCTGCAATAACTTTTCTAGTTATTCTTTGATACCTCCCCCAACCCAACTAAGATTTCCCACTATGCTTCTTCACCCAGATATTCATTCTTTAATTCCATCACATGATTTTCTCCATGATTTTATTATGAAAAATTTCAAACATACAGAGAAGTTGAAAGAAGTGTGCAAGTAGATTCATATGCCCACCACCTGGATTCTACACCTATATTTGCTTTAACTAACCCCAGTGGCCTGTGTCTCCCTCTACTCATTCATCAATCCATCTTACTCTGTGATGCTTTTCAAAGTCAGCTGTGGACATTAGCACACTTCACCCCTAACTACTTCAGCCTAGGTATATTTAAGTGAGTTCAATAGATTTAAATAAATTTTACAAGTGAAATGCACAGATCTCATTTTTACCATTCTGTATAGTTTAAATGTGAAATATAACCAAAGGCCCATGTACTAAAGGCTTAGTTCCCAGGTTGGCACTATTGTGGGGTGGTGAAACCTTTAAGAGATTGGGCCTAGCATGAGGTCTCAGGTCATTGGGGGCATGCCTTGGCAGGGGATATTGGGACCCCCACCCCTTCCTCTCTCCCTTTTTTCCTGTCATGAGGTGAATAGTTTGTTCTACCACATACTCCTTATCATGTTATGCTGCCTCCCCATAGGCCCAAAGCAACAGGGCTAATCACTTATGAACTGAAAACCTTCAAAGACACGAACAACGCTGGGGTTGTAGCTTAGTGGCAGAGTGCTTTGCGTAGCATGTGTGAGGCACTGGGTTTGATCCTTAGCACCACATAAAAATAAACAAATAAAATAAAGATTTCTGTTCATCTGCAACTACAAAAATAATTTTAAAAATAAATATATAAATAAATAAAAACAAAGACACAAACCAAAATAAACCTTTCCTCTTTGTAAGTTGATTGCCTTAGGCATGTTGTTAGAGTAATGGAGAGCTGACTAATACACATTCCATGAGTTTTAATAAATATATTCAAATATGTGATGCATACTATGGCAAGATTAGACCAGTGCTATCTCCTAAAACCATCTGCAGGGATAGAAATGATACGTGCCAATAGAGTAGCTACTCACCATATGTGGCTATTGAGTGCTTGAAATGTGGCTACTATGGCTGAGGAACTGAAATTTAATATTTTAAATTGTAAATCATTTAAATTTATATAAACCATGTGTCTGGCAAACAGCATATCAAACAGGTAAATATAGAAATCTCCCTCCAAATTCCATCCTGATTCTTGCCCATCACTTTTCCAGCTGTTTTCATTTTTTTCACCATAGAAAATTTTGCTTGTTCTAGAATTGTGAGTCCAATCATATGCTATGTACTATTTTTATGACTGACTTCTTTCACTCAACATTGTTTTTGAGAAACATTTATGTACTGAATGTATCAGGCGTTTGTTTACTTTTTTACTGAGTTCTTCATTGCATGAATATACCTGTTTGTCTATTCTCCTACTGATGGACATTGGGTTGTTTCTAGTTGGGGTTCATTAAGGATAAAACTGTTTCAGACTTTCATACAATTCTCTGAGTAGGTGTATTGTTTTTCTCTTGAGTCAATGCCTAAGAGTGGGATTGCTGAGTCACAGATTGGGCATACATTTAATTTTATAAGAAACTACCAGACTTTTTTCTAAAGAGTTTGCATTATTGTAAATCCCTCCAATCATTATGTAAGAATCCTGTTGGCTCAACACCCTCACTAAATATGATATTGTCAGTCTTTTTTTTTTTTTTGTGGTGCTGAGGCTTGAACCCAGGTCCTCATGTATGATAGGCAAACCCTCTACCACTGAGCCACATCCCCAGCCCTCAGTCATTTTAATTAGCCATTTTCTGTTTCAAGGTGTGTAGTGGTATCTCGCTGAATTCTAATTTGCATATATCACCACGTTTTATTTTCTTCCAATTTCTGAAAATTTTTTCTGTATTGTTTACTTCTGAATTTTTTTTGTGTGTTCCCTTTTTGGATGTAAATTCCATGAGGGCTAATTCGGTTTGTTCACTGGTATGTTCCTAGTGCTTAGAACAGTGCCTGGCATATAGCATGTGTTTAATAAATGTGTTTAGGCATATATTTAGGCATAAATAGTTTTTGAATGCCTTGAGCAGAACTGTTATTAATTCAATAACAGATGAGATGACTGAAACTATGAAACTAGGGACTGTACCATGTTCAGTGTAACTGATAGTGAATGTCAATCGTGACTAACATATATTGAGGCCTACTTCAGGCTCATCGAGTGAATTTTTTCACAGAAAGAAATCACCATGAAAAATACTTATATTAACCCATTTTAAAGGATGAAAAAAACTGAAGCAAAGAGAGATAAATAAAGTTTGCTCCATGGTCCATGGTATAATCATTTTAAATTAAAAAATTTGATACTCTTCAAGAGATGGAGCTTAATTCCTGTCCCCTTCAGTGTGAGCTGGATTTAGTTATTTTCTTCTAATGAATAAAATATAGTGGTGTTGTGTGACTTTTAAGACCATTTCATTGCTATGATTTAGAGGTCATATGCACCCTCCCAAAGGTCCACATGTTGGAGGCTTCTTCCTCAGAGTGGCAGTATTGAGAGGTGGCAAAACCCTTAAAAAGTGGGGCCTGGAGAGAGGTCCTTAGATCATCCAGGGCCTGCCCTCAAAAACAGATTAAGAGGGCTGGGGATATAGCTCAGTTGGTAGAGTACTTGCCTCGTAAGCACAAAGCCCTGGGTTCAATCCCCAGCACTGCCAAAAAAAAGAGGTTAAGGTAGTTCTTGTATGACCTTTTGGTAACTCTAGTGAGAGGGTTATTATAAACAGAACAAGCTTGGCCCCTTTCCTCTCTGCTTCCTGGTTCAACATGTGACCCTTTGCTACTGCACACATCCTGTTCTCATGTGATGCCATCTGCTGTCCTCACCAGAGGCTAAACTAATGGGACTGCTTTATTTGAACTTTGAAACTCTAAAACTGAGGGCCAAAGACACCTGAAGAGGTAAAACTGAGGGCCAAAGACACCTCAAGGACTGGGGATCTAGGTTAGTAATAAAGTTCTTGCCTAGCATGCACTAGACCCCGGTCCAATCCCTAGTACCACATAAATAAATAAATGTTTGCTGCTTTAAGCCTCTAAGTTTGGGGGTGATTTTTATACATCCATAAATAATGAATACACTAGGTCATGAGTAAATGTTAGAACTGGGGTTCAAATCCAGACATCAGACTTAAAGTGTCCCCACATGCCGAACTCTATGAAATGGATTACAAGTGTCAATGACTCTGAATGGGAACTGGAGCCCTGATCTTTGCACTGTAACTAAAGGGTACAGGCCCTGGAGCTCTCACCTTCTTGCTTTTAATTCTGACTTTGTCTCTTACCAGTTATAACACTTTGGCATGTCTTAAAATATCTCTTGGCTTGCATTTTCTCATTTTAAAATAGGCATAATAGTAGCACCTGTGTCACAGGATCATTATGGAATTACATGAGTTTTTACATTTAAAATACTTAGAACTAACCCCCCAATAAATATTATGCTTATTACCTCATGTGTTGTTTGGTATCAGTCATGATGATTCACACAGTACGCAAAGCACTTGATTTCACTGCATCTTTACAATGACCTTATGAGGTAGCAATGTCTCAGGAGTGGGGTGCTCCCAGCACTCTCTTCTCAAAGCAGTCATTTAAGTCAGTTTATAATTTTATGCCTCTGAACCTGCAGTAAGTAGGTCCAGTCAATTCCTGAGATGCACTCAGGGCATGTTTCCTATTGATCTTCTGCAAACTACTTGACTTCCTCTTGCTGGCAACCACACCCTTCTTGGTTCCAATTTTACACTTTTTTTCCTAAACTGCAAGTTTTTTCATTCTTTCCATTATGTTTTTTGCTCCCTATTATCACTCTAAACCTGGCTAAAAGCAGCCAGCAATACCCATTCCATAGCCTGACTACTGTGTTGCCTTGAAATTTTCTACACCAGATAAACTAGTCCATCACCTTTAAACTCTGCCTCACACAAAGTCTCAGCGCATGGACGAAATGTAGACAAATTCTTTGTCAAAATGTAACACTAATGTCCTCTAGTCAAATTCCAAATATATTCCTTATTTCCATTTGAAACCTCAATGGTACAAACTTTATTATCCATATTCCTGTCTGCATTCTGATCTTCTGAGCATTCTACCATAATCACACATTAACTTAGGTTTCAAGTTTTCAATTCTGTGACTTTCAATTTCAACAAATTGACACAGGTGCATTAAAATAGGTTGTAAATAATAATCTAGAGATTATATATCATATTTATTAATACAAATTAATACAATTATAATCTTTCATATTGTTATATTACAAGCTATATTTAAGTTTTGGTTGTTCCACTTCTGGGGACAAAATGGGTTAAGCTTCACTTAAAGCATTCTAAATTTTTTATAGCCTGCTTCTCCAAACTTTCCCAAATTTCTCTCACAAACCAATATTGAAGACTTCCAAATTTCATGGTCAGGTACAGTCACAGCAATGACTTCATTTCTCAGTACCAGTTTTTTTGTGTTAACTTTCCATCACTATAACAAGATACCTGAGAAAATCAATTTAAAGGAGGAAAGATTTAGTTTGACTCATGGTTTCAGGGAATTCAGTCCATGGCCACTTGACTTCATTGTTTTTGGGCCTATGTTAAGGCAGTATGTCATGAGGCAAGGGTATAGTGGAGGAAAGCTACTTGCCCCATAGCAGCCAGGAAAAAGAGAGTGGAAGTGTGACAAAAAGTGGCCAGGGTCCCAATATACCCTTCAAGATCGAGGCTACAACTCCTAAAAAGTTTCCACCACCTCCCAATAGCACAACCAGCTGGGGACCAAAACTTGAATACGGAGTTTTGGGGGATCTTTCCAGATCCAAATCATAGGAAGTAACTTCTTGCCTACAGACCTTACTTCTTAAAGGTTCCACCAGCTCCCAACAGCACTACCAGTTGAGGATCAAGCCTTTAACACATGACCCTTATGGAACACTTAAGACCCAACCAATAATGGGCCTACAGGTCTAAGACCCAGACAACCAAAACTATTTTTTTTAATAAATAGGGAACTCCTAACCCACCACTTGGGCCTCTGTTTTCTTCAGTTGCTCAAATTGGCATCTACTGGTGCCAAGATGGTGTCCATAAGCAGAAGGCTTAGCATCTCAGATCATGTGCTGTTCTTGCTCTCTCTCCTCTTCTCCTGCCCTCTGATGGTCTCTCTCAGGTGCATGTGAGCCCTTTCACCCTCTGAGTTGGCCTGCTTGCTCCTGCAGTTGAAGCCCGTGGTCCTGGCCTTTGTCTCTTTTCAAAGACCTCTCACGCCAGCCTCCATGTTCAGACCACTCCTCTTGTTGCCCTGTGTTACCTGTATAGTCATGGTCAATCAGGACACTACACTTCTGCCATTTAATGCTAGATGATTCCCTCAGATGTCACCGGCCTGCCTAGGAGGGGCTATGCTGATCTGGAATTGAGGTAGCCAGAGTCTTCTCAAAGATGGTTTAATCTTTTCCCAGTTGATTTCAGGAGCTATTGCAGAAGTGTTGTTTCTAATGAACCTATCTCTGGGGTTTGGGCTTGGCATCCCAAACTTTGGCTTCCCTACCAAATTTGACTTCTTCCCTACCAAATTTCCCTTTCCAGGTCCCAGTTCCAGAAGTTCCTTCCCTTTTCCACCTAGATATCTGAAAATGTGTTTTCTATAGCATTCTCTCCACATTGGGGCTTTACAGCAAAAACTCAAAAACAGTACCTCATGCTCTGCCCTTGGAATGTAGAGGAAATTTTTGGAATTTAGTGTTGGGAGTAGTGACTGAGTTATGGTCCTTGAGCTGTGCAGAGACATAGGTGATGACTCTCTTGGGAACCTTTAGTGTGAAGGTGCCAATAAGATCACCCAGTTGCTATGGTGACACACTATTCGAAGGAGGTTCCATGCCAGTCACAGATTTATCAGTTCTTGACCTCGGGTTCAAATGCCAGCTACCCGGGGGTAGAGAATTGTGGGCGCAAGCTGATAACTGTAATTGGGCTGCACAAAAGTTTGTCCTTCACCCTGTATGCTTTGAAGAAACCTCACAGAAAACCCCTTTGATGTTAAAACCTATATAATAAATGTGCTGCTCTGGCTCTGGGTGGTGCATCCCCCATCAGGGAACAGAGAACCACTGGGGCTCCAGCTTTTTCTCTATTTATGTGTCTGTCTTGTCTTTTTTTTTTTTTACTGTGATTTTTTAAAATTCATTTTTATTTTAAACAAATGGGATACATCTTGTTTCTCTGTACATGAAGTAGAGGCATACCATTTGTGTATTCATACATTTACCTAGGGTAAAAGTTTTTGATTCATTCTGTTATTTCTTTTTCTTCCGCCCACCCCTCCCACCCCTCTTATCCCTCTATAGAGTCCCTCCTTCCTCCAGTCTTGCCCCCTTCCCACCCACTATATGTGTCATCATCTGCTTATCAGTGAGATCATTCGTCCTTTGGTTTTTTGAGATTGGCTTATATCACTTAGCATGATATTCTCCAACTGCATCCATTTGCCTGCAAATGCCGTAATTTTATTATTCTTTATGACTGCATAATATTCCATTGTATATATATGCCACAGTTTTTTTATCCATTCATCAATTGAAGGGCATCTAGGTTGGTTCCACAATCTGGCTATTGTGAATTGAGCAGCTATGAACATTGTTGTGGCTGTATCTCTGTAGTATGCTGATTTTAAGTCCTTTGGGTATAGGCCGAGGTGTGGGATAGCTGGGTCAAATGGTGGTTCCATTCCAAGTTTTCTAAGGAATCTCCACACTGCTTTCCAGAGTGGCTGTACTAATTTGCAGCCCCACCAGCAATGTATGAGTGTACCTTTTTCCACACATCTTCACCAACACCTATTGTTGCTTGTATTCTTTTTGTTGTTGTTGTTGCTTGTATTCTTGATAATCGCCATTCTAATTGGGGTGAGATGGAATCTTAGGGTAGTTTTGATTTGCATTTCTCTTATTACTAAAGATGTTGAACATTTTTTCATATGTTTGATTTTTCATATGTTTGATTGCTTGTAGATCTTCTTCTGTGAAGTGTCTGTTCATATCCTTAGCCCATTTGTTGATTGGGTTATTTGTATTCTTCGTGTAGTGTTTTGAGTTCTTTGTATATTCTGGAAATTAGTGCTCTATCTGAAGTATGAGTGGCGAAGATTTTCTCCCACTCTGTAGCTCTCTCTTCGCATTGCTGATAGTTTCCTTTGCTGAGAGAAAGCTTTTTAGTTTGAATCTATCCCAGTTATTGATTCTTGCTTTTATTTCTTGGGAGTCCTGTTAAGGAAGTCTGATCCTAAGCCAACAAGTTGAAGATTTGGACCTACTTTTTCTTCAATAAAATGCAGGGTCTCTGGTCTGATTTCAAGGTCCTTGATCTATTGTGAGTTGATTTTTGTGCAGGGTTAGAGATAGGGGTTTAGTTTCATTCTCTTGCATATGGATTTCCAGTTTTCCCAGCACCGTTTGTTGAAGAGGCTATCTTTCCTCCATTGCATATTTTTGGCCCCTTTGTCTAGTATGGGAAAATTGTATTTATTTGGGTTTGTGTCCATGTCCTCTATTCTGTACCACTGATCTACCTGTCTATTTTGGTACCAATACCATGCCGTTTTTGTTACTATTGCTTTGTAGTATAGTTGAAGATCTGGTATTGCGATACCCCCTGCTTCACTCTTCAAGCTAAGGATTGCTTTAGCTATTCTAGGTTTCTTATTCTTCCAGATGAATTTCATGATTGCTTGCTCTATTTCTGTAAGGTACATCATTGGGATTTTAATTGGAATTGCATTGAATCTGTATAGCACTTTTGGTAGTATGGCCATTTTGACAATATTAGTTCTGCCTATCCAAGAACATGGGAAATCTTTCCATCTTCTAAGGTTTTCTCTAATTTCTTTCTTTAGTGTTCTGTAGTTCTCATTGTAGAGGTCTTTCACCTCTTTTGTGAGATTGATTCCCAAGTATTTTATTTTTTTTGAAGCTATTGTGAATGGGGTAGTTTTCCTAACTTCTCTTTCTGAAGATTCATCACCTATGTATAAAAATGCATTGGATTTATGAGCATTAATCTTATATCCTGCTACTTTACTGAATTCACTTATGAGTTCTAAAAGTTTTCTGGTGGGATTTTTTGGTTCCTCTAAATATATAATCATGTCACCAGCAAATAGGGATAGTTTGAGTTCTTCTTTTCCTATTTGTATCCCTTTAATTTCCTTGGCCTGTCTAATTGCTCTGGCTAGAGTTTCGAGGACAATGTTGAATAGAAGTGGTGAAAGAGTGCATCCCTGCCTTGTTCCAGTTTTTAGGGGGAATGCTTTTAGTTTTTCACCATTTAGAATGATATCGGCCATGGGCTTAGCATAGATGGCCTTTACAATGTTAAGAAATGTTCCCACTATCCCTATTTTTCCAGTGTTTTGAGCATGAAGGGATGCTGTGTTTTATCAAATGCTTTTTCTGCATCTATCAAAATAATCATGTGATTCTTGACTTTCAGTCTATTGATATGGTGAATTACATTTATTGATTTCCAGATGTTGAACCAACCTTGCATCCCTGGGATAAAACCCACTTGATCATGGTGTACTATCTTTTTAATATGTTTTTGTATGCGATTTGCTAAAATTTTGTTGAGAATTTTTGCATCAATGTTCATTAAGGATAATGGTCTGAAATTTTCTTTCCTTGATGTGTCTCTCTCTGGTTTAGGTATCAGAGTGATATTGGCTTCATAGAATGAGTTTGGGAGGGTTCCCTCCTCTTCTATTTCATGAAATACTTTGAGAAGTATTGAAATGAGCTCTTCTTTAAAGGTTTTGTAGACCTTGGCTAAGAACCCATCTGGTCCCTTACTTTTCTTTGTTGGTAGGCTTTTGATGACTTCTTCTATTTCGTTACTTGAAATTGATCTATTTAAATTGTGTATGTCCTCCTCTTTCAGTTTAGGTAATTCATATGTCTCTAGAAACCTGTTGATGTCTTTGAGATTTTCTAATTATGTTTTGTATTTTGCTAGTGTCTGTTGTGATATTTCCTTGTTCATTCCGAATTTTAGTAATTTGGTTTTTCTCTCTCCTTCTCTTTGTTAGTGTGGCTAAGGGTTTATCGATTTTGTTTATTTTTTCAAAGAAACAACTATTTATTTTGTCAATTTTTTTGATTATTTCTTTTGTTTCAATTTCATTGATTTCAGCTCTGATTTTAACTATTTCCTGTCTTCTACTACTTTTGGTGTTGCTCTGTTCTTTTTGTAGGGCTTTGAGCCATAGTGTTAGGTTGTTTCTTTATTGATTTTTTCTTCTTTTATTGAATGCCCTCCATGAAATAAATTTTCCTCTGAGAACTGCTTTCACAGTGTCCCAGAGATTTTGATATGTTGTTTCTTTGTTCTCATTTACCTCTAAGAATTTTTTAATTTCCTTCCTGATATCTTCTGTTATCCATTCATCATACAATAGCATATTATTTAATCTCCAGGTGTTGGAGTAGTTTCTGTTTTTTACTCGGTCATTTATTTTTTATTTCAATCCATTATGATCTGATAGAATACAAGGTATTATCTCTATCTTCTTGTATTTGCTAACAGTAGTTTTGTGGCATAATACATGGTCTATTTTAGAGAAGGATTCATTTGCTGCTGAGAAGAAGGTGTATTCACTCTTTGTTGGATGGTATATTCTATAAATGTCCATTAAGTCTAAATTATTGATTGTGTTATTGAGATCTATGGTTTCTTTGTTCAATTTTTGTTTGGAGGATCTGTCCAGTGGTGAGAGAGGTGTGTTAAAATCACCTAGTATTACTGTGTTGTGGTCTATTTGATTTCTGGCATTGAGAAAGATTTGTTTGACATATATGGATGAGCCACTGTTTGGGGCATAGATATTTATGATTGTTATGTCTTGCTGATTAATGCTTCCCTTAAGCAGTATGAAATGTTCTTCTTTATCCCTTCTGACTAACTTTGACTTGAAGTCCACATTATCTGAAATGAGGATGGATACTCCAGTTTTTTTGCTATGTCCATGAGCATGGTATGTTTCCCCCCATCCTTTTACCTTTAATCTGTGGGTATCTCTTTCTATGAGATGAGTTTCTTGCCAGCAGTAAATTGTTGGATCTTTCTTTTTAATCCAATCTGCCAGTCTATGTCTTTTGATTGATGAGTTCAGGCCATTAACATTCAGGGTTATTATTGAGATATGATTTGTATTCCCAGTCATTTGTCTCATTTTTTTTTTGACACGACTTGATTTCTCCTTTATTTGGTTGTTCCTTTAGGGTAACTCCTCCCTTTGCTGATTTACATCGTTGTTTTTCATCTCTTCCTCATGGAATATTTTGCTGAGAATGTTCTGTAATGCCAGCTTTTTTTTTTAAATTCTTTTAGCTTTTGTTTATCATGGAAGGATTTTATTTCATCATCAAATCTGAAGGTAAGTTTTGCCAGATATAAGATTCTTGGTTGGCATCCATTTTCTTTCAGAGTTTGAAAAATGTTGTTCCAGGCCATTCTAGCTTTTAGGGTCTGGATTGAAAAATCTGATATCCTTATTGGTTTCCCCCTCAATGTAATTTGATTCTTTTCTCTCACAGCCTTTAAAATTCTGTCTTTATTTCGTATGTTAGGTATTTTCATTATAATGTGCCTTGATGTGGGTCTATTGTAATTTTGTGTATTTGGAATCCTATAAGCCTCTTATACTTGATTTTCCATTTCATTCTTCAGATTTGGGAAATTTTCTGATATTATTTCACTGAATAGATTGCTCATTCCTTTGGTTTGTATCTCTGTGCCTTCCTCAATCCCGATAATTCTTAAATTTGACCTTTTCATGATATCCCATAATTCTTGTAGATTCTGTTCATGATTTCTTACCACCTTCTCTGTTTGGTCAACTTTCTTTTCAAGATTAAATATTTTGTCTTTGATATCTGAGGTTCTGTCTTCCAGGTGTTCTATCCTATTGGTTATGCTTTCTATGGAGTTTATAATTTGGTTTACTGTTTCCTTCATTTCAAGGATTTCTGTTTGTTTTTTTTCAATATCTCTAACTCTTTATTGAAATGATCTTTTGCTTCCTGTATCTGCTCTTTTAACTGTCGATTGGTGAGATCACTCAATGCCTGCATTTGCCCTTTCATCTCCTTGTTTGCTTCTCTGATCTTTTTGATTATGTACATTCTGAACTCCCTTTCTGACATTTTCTTCTGCCATGCTGTCATTGGATTTTATCGCTATACCATCTAGGTTTGTTTAGGACATTTCTTCCCTTGTTTTCTCATATTGTTCAGGTATCTACCCCTCTAGTAGTGAAACTCTGGGATATTGCAGATTTCCTCTATTGACTAATAATTCGGTGCTCCACTAGGAAGCTGGCCTTCTAGGGGTGGTGGCCTTCAGGTGGGCTATATTCCCGGTAACTCTGATTTGGTCCGGAGTCTCTCAATACCTCCTCTTCTTGGCTCCTGGGTCTTATCAAAGGTCCTCTAGCCTCCTGTAGGTGTCTCAGGAAGGGAGTTGCCCTTCCAATGATGATGGCCACGCCCTCAGGAGTAATTCAAAATGCCTGCACCAGCCTATAAAGAAGCCTCTGGCTCGCTCCGTGATGGCAACAAACCTCGGCGTGGTGGTCGGGTGGTGTTGTTCAGTGATGGCGTCTGTCTTTGGCCTGGTGGTTGGGCAGGTTGGCTACCCGCCACCGAGCTCCACAAGGCAGGTGGGTTGGGTTCCCACCTGCTATCTCCGCGATGCAAGCGGCCTGACTCACCTGCCAGCTCAGTCCATGGCTGCAACCAACCAATGATGGCACCAACCTAGGTGCAGGGGTCAGGCGGGGTCACTCAGTTATGACGTCTGTCCTTGGCCTGCTGGCTCGGCAGGTTAGCTGCCCACCACCTACCTCCGTGTTGTAGGCAGCCTGATTCACCCACCCGCTCGCTCTGCAACTCTGTCTTGTCTTCATCCCCTTATTGCCCCATCTGATTTCCTGAATTAATGGCCATGCAGTTTGCAGCAATTTAGAAATTTCTTTTCAATCTTACAAAAAATCTGACTTTGAAATCAAATTAGCTTTCTGTTCTAAATGCTACTACATGCACTTATGCTTCCTGGGAATAAAAAAAAAAACTTACAGTTTAGGCTTACATGACAAAAGCAGAAATAAGAAGCACACTAACTGATAAGAAAAGCTATGTAATGTATTCAAATATACTGGGCTCAGGGAATCAATTTAAAAATAAAGGACTTCAAAATTTAAAGCTTTTGTATATAAAAGGACATAATCAAGAAAGTGAAAAGAGAACCCACAAAACAGAAGAAAATTTTTTCCAGCATACTTCTGGAAAGGGACTTGTATCCAAAATACATAAAGACTCTTACAACTCAGCAATAACTACCAAAAAAACCCCTCAATTTGAAAATGGGCAATGGATATGGAATAGACATTTCTCCTAAGAAGATATGACCAATAAACAGTACAATGAAATGTACTATTGTCATTGGTCCATTGGTTGTTTAGGAAATGAAGATGAAACCACTAGGAGAAAATAATGCACATCTACTACAATGGCTAAAGTGAAAAAGACTGAAAATTACAAATGTAAGAAAGAATGTGAAGCAAGAAATCTCATGCATTGATGGTAAGCATATAAACTGGTGCCAATACTTTGGAAAAGAGTTTTCCAGTTCCTCAAAAACATAAACATAGGATTAGAAAGTGACCCAGTAAATTCCATTTCCAGGTATATACCCTAAAACATTGAAAACAAAGGCCCACATGGAAGTTTGTATATGTAAAATCATAACATTACTACTCATAATAGCCAAAAGGTAGAAACACATAATGTATAGCCATATAATGAAAAATTATTTAGCCATTAAAAGTCATTAAAAAATAAATGAAGTCATTGTATTCACTTTATTATTTATTGTTTGACCTTTTGGTAAAACCATTCCATTCCACCACCTGTTGCTCTTGGCAATAACTGATCTGTTTTGTGTCCGTACAACTTTGCCTTCTATAGAATGTCATACAAATGTAATTTATAGTATGTAATATGATAATGGCCCTTGAGATTCACCTCTATTGTTGCCTGTATCTGTAGTTCAATTATTTTTATTACCTTACTAAGTACATTAGTCAGCTTTCCATCACTATAACAAAATGCCTGAGTTAAGTAACTTAATAAAGATAAAAGGTTGATTTTAGAGGTTCCTGTCCATGATCGGGCAGAACAATGTTTTTAGACCTCCTCTGGTGGGGGTGCAATTTTGTAATTGAGGAGAGTGTGTGGTAGACCAAAACAGTTGCCATATTGTTAGGAACCAAAGAGCAAGAGTAAGAGATGGAGATATAATAACCCCCTTCAAGAGAATGCTCCCAGTGACCTAAGGACTTTCCACTAGGCCCTACCTCCTAAAGGTTCCACCAGTTCTCAGTAGCATCAAGCTAAAGACCAAGTCTTCAACACATTGGTCCATGGGAGACATTCAGCATTCAGTTATGTTGAGCAATATTCCATGAATGGACATGCCATAGTTTGTTTATTCATTTATTCACCCAGTGAAAAGAAACTTGGGTCATTTCCAGACATTGACAATTATGAATAGAGCTAGAATAAGCATTCATGCAGAGTTTTTGTGTGAACTTGCATTTACATTTCTTTGGGGTAAATACCTAAGAGGGAGTTGCTGAATCATATGGTAAGTGTATGTTTAAGATACAAGAAAATGTCACACTGTTTTCCAGAGTGGTTGTATCATTTTTCATCCCCACCATCAAGGTTTCCCATTACTCTGCATTTAGTGCTTGGTGTAGTCAGTGTTTGATAGGTTGCTTCTTGTTTTTTAGTCACCCTGTTATGGTTTAGATATGTGTCCCCCAAAAGCTAATACATGAAACAACGCAAGAAGGTTTAGAAGTGAGTGGGCTGGGGATATAGCTCAGTTGGTAGCGTACTTGCCTTGCAAGCACATAGCCCTGGGTTCAATCCCCAGCACCACAAAAAAAAAAGGAAGGTTTAGAAGTGAAAGATTGGGTTATGAGAGCCTTAACCTGATCTATGAATTAATCCCCTGACAGGAATTAACTGAGAGGTGACTGTAGACAAGTAGGGTGTGGCTGGAGGAGGTGGATCTCTGGGGTGTGCCTTTGGGGTATATATTTTTTCTTTGTCGAGCAGAACTGTCTGTCGCTTTCTCTCTCTCTCTCTCTCTCTCTCTCTCTCTCTCTCTCTCTCTCTCTGCTTTCTGATCAACTTGAGCTACTTCCCTCCACCACATCCTTCCATCATGATGTCCTGCCTCACTTTAAACCTCAAGGAATGAAACCAGCTGTCTGTGGAATGAGACCTCTGAAACCATGAGCCTCCAAATAAACTTTTTCTCCTAAAACTGATGTTGTCAGGTCTTTTAGTCACATGGTTCTTCATTGTAACTTTAATATTCCTTTCCCTAATGGCTAGTGTTGGGCATCTTTTCATGTGCTTATTTGCCATCCCTATCTATTTTTGATTGGTACTGAAGATTTAATTTAGGGGTGCTTTACTACTGAACTACATCCACAGCCCTTTTTTTTTTTATTTTGAGACAGAGTCTCACTAAGTTGCTTAGGGCCTCACTAAATTGCCAAGACTGGCCTCGAATTTATAATACTCCTATCTCAGCCTCCCCCAAGCAGCTGGGATTCCAGGTGTGCACTACCATGCCCAGCTCAGTCCTGTATCTTCTGTGGTAAGGTTTCCATGTAAATATTGTGGCCAAAAAAAAAAGAGCTGGGGGTATAGGTCAGTTGTACAGTGCTGGCCTGGTGTGAAAACCTGGGTTTGGTACCCATTTCTACATAAAAGTTTTTCAATAAATAAAAAGAAAAATTGTTTGAAAACAAATTTATTAGGCTATTCATTTTCTTACTGTTGCATGTCAGGAGTTCTTTAAATATTCTGGATATAAGGTCTTTGATGTGTGATTTGCAAGTATTTTCTTTCAGCCTTGTCTTTTCATTTTCTTTTTCTTTTGATGAAAAAATTTAATTTTTATAAAGTGCAATTTATCTGTTTCTTTTATATATCATCCTTTTTGTGTCTAAGAACTCTTTGCCCAAGCTAAGGTCACAAGGATTTTCTCCTATATTTTCTTCTAAAAGTATATCATTTTTACATTTTACATGTACATCTATGATCCTTTGAGTTAGGTTATGCTTGTTTGTTTCTTGAGCACTGGGGATGGAACCAGGGCCTCATATCTGTTGGCAAGCACTCTACCACTGAGCTGGATTCCCAGTCACAAAGTAATTTTAAAATAAACTTCTAAGGTTTATATTAGAGTTCATTTTTAAAATTGAAGTAAAATTTAACTAAAAGTGAAGTGTATGAATAACATAAAGCTTACCATTTTAACAAAAGTGTAGCATTAAGTACACATTATCATTCTACCATCATCAAAGAATCCATCTCCAGAATTTTTTCATCTTCCCAAACTGAAACTCTATACTAATTAAACACTAAATTCCCATCTCCCTCCCCACCCCTAGCAAATGGCAACCACCATTCTACAGTTGCAGGGATAAATTGTATGCTCAGCTCTGTGTTCTTGCAAGAGAATATTTCAAGCAACAAGACTAAGTATGACAAAATGTATTAGAAGAGAAAGAAAAAATACTTCCAAGGGAGAGAGTGGGTCATCTCAAAAAGTAGACTCACTCACTTATTTGTGTTTTGGTTTTTGTTGGGGATTAAGAGAGAAATTTCTGCAGAATCTCACCCAAGCACCAACTTCTACTTATAGATTGACAGTTAGATTCTATCAGATCTCTAAATCCCTATTGTCTTTGTTTTTTACCCAAAAACTCACAGGGGGATAACATTTACAATTACAATTAGATTAAAATGACATGCTAATGACATAAATGCAACTTTTGGTCATCTTGACCCATACCAACCAGTTTTAACTGGATCCTGTTTTCACAGACAGACCTTGAGTCTATTGAGCTCTCCAGGGAAATTTATCTTCCTCTTATCTGAGAAGTCTTGGGCAAACATTCCTCAGCCCTGTGAACAACATACTATTCAATACTAAGTTGACAGACATCCTGTTGTCTTGAGTCACTTGGATCAGGGTAACTTCATATAAACTATTTTGCCAAAACAAAACAAATAAACCTTGGAAGTAGCAAGTAACCCCTGTCCATAGAATTAGCCTATCATTCTCTATATCTCTACTACTCAGATCTACCTACTTCCTATCACTGCCTTCTAACTCTATGAATTTCACTCATTTGGTTACTTTGAATAAAGGAGGAATCATACCAATTTATTGTTTTGTGACTGTCCTATTTCACTGGGCATAATGTCTTCAAGGTTCATCATGTTGTACCATATGTCCAAATTTCCTTCCATTTCAGTGCTGAATACTATTCCTTTGTAAGCATATACCACATTTTATTTATCCGTTCTCCACTAATGGACAGTTGGTTGCTTCCACCTTTGGCTATTATGCATAATGCTGCTATAACATTACAAATACCTCATCAAGACACTTGGTTTTTTTAACTTTAGCTATACAGATGGGTGTGCATTTTTTCCATATAGATCTCTAATTGTTCCAACATTTTTGCTGCAAAGACTATCCTTCCTTCTTTCTCCATGACATTGCATTTATACCTCTGTGAAAAAAATTCATCGGTTGTATTTGTGTGGGCTTATTTCTAGATCATCTGTCTATTCTTTTAATCTGTGTGTTTCTCCCTTTATACTATCTTGATTACTCTAACATCATAGTAAATCTTAATATCGAGTAGTGAGCGGTTTACTTCCTTTTCAAAATTTTTTATTTATTCTGGTTCCATTCACTTTCCATATAAATTTTAGAATGAACTGTTTATATCTACAAAGAAATCCTTGGATAGGATTGAAATTGCACAAAATGTGTAGGTTGATTTGGAGTGATTAATTTCTTAATTATATTGAATATTACGATTCATAAATGTTATATGACTCTTCTAAGTTTCCTTTGATTTCTCGTATCAATGTTTTGCAGTTTTCAGCATGCAGATCCTGAATGTTTCATTGATTTGTACCTAAATATTTCACTTTTTTGTTATTTTGTAAATTTAAAGTGCTGTGTTTGGGAAAACTGCAGCAGGACACGTTATAATTAAATTGCTCAAGGCCATAATAAAAAGAAAAAAACTTAAAATAGCACCCAGAAAAATAAACATATTAAATAGAGAGGAATAAAAATAAAGATGGCAGCAGACTTCTTGTCAGAACTAATACAAAGGATATTTAAAATGAATAAAGGGAGTCTGGGGATGTAGTCCAGTGGTAGAATTCCTGCTTAGCATATGTGAAGCCCTCATTTTGATCCCCAGTCCAGCACCACCACCACCACAAAGGGCAAAGTACTTGAATAGATATTTTTCCAAAGATATACAAATGGCTAATAAGCACAAGAAAATTATTAACATCACTAATCATTTGGAAAATGCAAATCAAAACCACATTGAGCGCCTGAGCACGGTGGCACATGCCGTAATCCTAGTGGCTGAGGCAGGAGGATCGCGAGCTCAAAGTCAGTCTTAGCAACTTAGACAGGTCCTAAGCAACTCAGAGAGATGTCTCTAAATAAAATAAAAGGGGGGGGGGTGTTGGGGATATGGCTCAGTGATCGAGTGTCCCTGAGTACAATCCCTGGTATCCCTCCCCCAAAATTAGGGAGTTAAAGTGGTAGATTAAAAAATATCTATTAAAAAAAAAGATATCTATTTAAAAGAAAATAGTAATAGCCAAATATAAGAACAAAAAAAATATAAGACATATCAAAGACAAACAGCAAAATGGTAGACCTCTGCCTTGGAGGTAATTAATTAAATGTAAAAGGTTGAAATATCCTACTCGAAAGGCATGTAATAGCAGAATGGATATCTTAAAAACATGATCCAGCTGGGTGCAGTGGGTACACACCTGTAATCACAGTGACTCGGAAGTTCGAGGCAGGAGGATAGCAAGTTCAAGGTCCACCTTAGCAACTTAGTAAGAACCTGTTTCAAAATAAAAAGAGCTGACTTTAATCCCCAGTATCAAAAACAAAACAACACAAAACATGATCCAGCTATATGCTGTTGATAAGAGATGCACTTTAGATTAAAAAACACAAACAAGTTACAAGTTACAGGATAGAAAAAGTTATTCTGAGCATACAGAAACAGAAAGACAGCTGGGTGGCTATATTAATTTAGACAAAATAGACTTTAAGACAAATAGAGTCACTGGAAACAAAGAGAAACATTTTATAAAGATAAAAGAGTT
The DNA here is from genome assembly GCF_902686445.1 of Sciurus carolinensis. Lineage (NCBI taxonomy): Eukaryota > Metazoa > Chordata > Mammalia > Rodentia > Sciuridae > Sciurus > Sciurus carolinensis. Next base: position 40,437,301 of record NC_062215.1, on the reverse strand, counting down.
AATCCATTGGGAAGATAAAACAATTATAAGCATATATGCACTTAACAACAATACCCCAAAACAGAACTTAAGACAGAAATAGACAAGTCAAAAATAAAATTTGTAGGGGTTGTAGCTCAGTGGTACAGCATTTGCCTCACACATGTGAGGCACTAGGTTTGATACTCAGCACCACATAAAAATAAATAAATAAATAAATAAATAAGTGGTAAAAATCATTTCTTAAAAAACAAAATTTGTAGACTGCAATATCTGCTTTCAATAACTAGACAACAAGGAAAGAAAAGATATGAATAATGCTAAACAAATGAGACCTAATATGTATCTATGGAACAACACTCCATCGAACAAGAGCAGAATACACATTCTTCTTCAGTACATGTGGACCATTCTCCAGGATAGGCCATGTGTTAGTCATGAAACAAGTATCAATAAATTTAAAAGTATTAAATCACAAAGTATGTACTCCAGCAATTATTAAATTAAAAATCAAAAACAAAGTAAATTTGGGCAATTAACAAATATATGGAATTTCAAATACACACTTATGAAATAATGATGGGTCAAAGAAACAATCACAAAAGAAATTAGATAGTAGTTGAAAGGTATGTAAGTGAAAATACATCATCCCAAAACTTAGGAAATGCCACCAGGGCATATCTTGGAGGGAAAATAATGCATAAATGCCTACATTAAATAAAGACCTCAAATCAATAACCTAACTTTTCCATCTTATGAATCTAGAAACAGGACATAACTTTACCATGCACATATGAATACAGTACCAGTTTAACTCCACATCATGTACAGCCACAAAAATGGGAAGTTGATATTTCAAAATACATTCTACTGTCATGTATAACTAAAAAGAATAAATAAAAAAATTCAAATCTAGAAACAAAAGCAAAACGAATCCAAAGCAGAGGGAACAATAATAAAGATAAGAGCAGAAATACATTAAAGAAAGACTAAAAAACAAAAAGTTGGTTAATTGAAAAGATCAACAAAATTGACAAATCTTTATCTAGACTTACTAAGAAATAAAGAGAGCGTACTAAAAATACTAAATCAAGATTGAAAGAGGGAACATTACAGCGCAACCTAGGGAAACAAACAAAATAAGATTATGAGAAAATATCATGAGCAATTATGTACCAAAAATTATATAACTTATTTGAAGTGGACACATTATTAGAAAGTCACAAATTACCAAAACTCAAGAAGATAGAGGAAAGGAAATCTAAATATGCATATAAACAGTATAGAAATTGAATTGATAATTTTAAAACTTCCAAAAAGAAACATCCAAGACTTCACTGTTGAACTCTAACCAAATATTTGATGAAGAAATAATACCAATTTTACAGATTTCTCAAAACATCAAATAGAAGTGAATGCTTCTCAACTTATTTTGAGGCAAATTTACTCTGAGACTAAACCAGACAAGGATATCATAAAAAAATAATATCCAAGACCACCATCTTCTATGAAAATAGGCAGAAAATTTATCAAAGCATACTAGAAAACCAAATTCAAAAATGTAGAAAAAGTACTATCCACAACAAGAGGTGGGGTTTATTATAGAAAGCAAGTTTGCTTTAGTATCACAAAATCAATCAATGATTGCATTGCATACAGTAAGCATTTGTCAAAATCCAACAATCTTCATGATAAAAAAAAAACTTTAAAAAACCTATGAATAGGGCTGGGGTTGTGGCTTCATGGTACAAGGCTTGCCTGGCATGTGTGAGGCACTGGTTTAATTCTCGGCGCACCACATATAAATAAATTAATTAAATAAAGGTCACTGACAATTAAATATACATATATATATATATATATATTAAAAACAAACGAACAGGGCTAGGGTTGTAGCTCAGTGGTAGAGCACTCACCTAGCACATATGAGGCCTTGGGCTCAATCCTCAGCACCACATAAAAATTATTTTTAAAAAAACATATGAATAAAACCAAACTTCTTCAAGCTGACAAAAGGCACTGATGAAAAAATCCATAGTTAACATCAAAATTAATAGTGAAGGAGTAAATGCTTTACTTCTAAGATCAGGAACAAGACAGAAGTGTCTATTTTCACTATTCTTACTTAAGATTGTACCGCAAGTCCTAGTCACAGTAATTAGGCAAGAAAAAGAAAAAGAAAGTAAAAGGAACCCAAAGAGAAAAGGTAGAAGCTATCTATGTTTACAGATGAAATGATCTTTTTTTCCCCCCATGGTGTTGGGGATCGAACCCAGGGCCTTGTGCTTGCAAGGCAAGCACTCTACTGACTGAGCTATCTCCCCAGTCCTGAAATGATCTTTAATCCCAAAGTATCCACTAAAAATATTAGGATTGAGCAAATTCAGCAAGGTTGCAAGATACAATAGTGATGTACAAAAATCTATTGTTTCTATACACTAGCAACAAACAGTTCAAAAATGAAAATTAATAAAAGAATTTCATTTATAATAGCATAAAATGCTAAAATAATTAAGAGCAGATTTAAAAAAATATGTACATTGAAAACTGAAAACATTATTGAAAGAAATTAAAGATCTAAATTAAAAGAATCTGATGTTCATAGATAGAAAGACTTAAAATGGCAATATTCCCCAAAGTGATCTACAAATTCAACACAATCCCTATCAGGATCTCAGATGTTTCTTTGTAGAAACTGACAAACTTATCCAAAAATTCATGTATAAAATTAAGGGACCCAAAATAGCTAAACCAAATCTTGAAAAAAAACTCATAAAATTGAAGTTCCCCTTCCTGATTCAAAACTTGCTACTAAACTATAGCAATCAAGACGATGTGGTATTGGCATAATGACACATGCATGGATCAATGGAATAGAAATGAGAATAAACCCTCATATTTTTGATCAATTGATTTTAGACAAGTCTGCCAAGGAGGAAAGAATAATATTACAAGAAACAATACTGAGGCAAGTGAATATCAATATGTGAAAAAAGGAATCAGATGCCTATATCATATCATATAAAATATTAATTCAAAATAGATAAGAGAATTAAATATAGGAGGTAAAATTACAAATTCTGAGAATAAAACTTAGTGGTAAATCTTTGTGGCCTTGTGTTAGGCAATATAGTTTCTTAGAACACCTAAGGTATAAGTAAAAACTACTTACATACTATAAGTTTATATAGTATATTATATTGCTACATACATATTGCCACTATATATATGAACATATATATATATACCTATATGTATGTATATGTGCTAAAATTTCACTTCACCAAAATGAAAAAACTTGTGTGTCAAAGGACACTACCAAGGATAGCTATTATAAAACAAAACAGAAAAAAAAAACCAAATGTTGACAAGGAGACAGAGAAGAAATGGAAGTCCTTGTACACTGCAAGTGTGTATGTAAAATGGTGCCATTGCTATGGGAAACAGCATGTGCTACAAAATCAAAGATAGAGTTACTATATATCCAGCAATTCCACTTCTGGAAACATACTCAAAAGAACTGAGCCAAACATAATTGTGCAACTCCATTCATAGCAGCATTACAGTAGCTAAAAGGTGGAAGTCATCTGAGTGTCTAGCCACAGATAAATGGATACAATGGAATACACCCTTGGAAAGGAAGAACATTCTAGTACATGCTGCAACATGGACAAACCTAGAAGATGTTTTGCTAAGTGAAAGAAGCCAGTCACAAAAGTCCACATGTTGTAGGATTTTATTTATATGAAATGTCCAGAATATAAGAAAATCTATAGAGATAGAAAATGGATTAGAGGTAACTGGCGGGTAGTTTGGAAGACAGAATTGGGACTAAGTGCTGCTAAGTATGGGGTTTCTTTTGTGGTAATACAAATGCATTTGAATTAGATGGCAGTGATGATTGTACAACATATATGAAAACCTATTGAAATGTACACTTTAAAATGATAGATTTTGTTATGTGACTAATACATAAAAATGACTCTTAGGGTAGAATAAAAGGAATCAGTCTTTTAAATATATAAAACTGCAACTGAAAATTTTAAATTATCAAATATTTTAATATACCTGCTTTAATAACTGATAGAACAAATAGAAAATCAATAAAGATATATAAGACTTGAACAACACTGTTAACCAACTTGACCTAATTGACATTTACATAACATTCCACACAAAACAGCAGAATAGATATTCTTCTCCTTCACAATAAGACATTTAAAAGACAGGGGCTGGAGTGTAGCACACAATGCTAGAACACTTGCCTAGCATGTTCAAGGTCCTGGGCTCCATCCCCGATTCCCATCCTCCAAAAAAGGACCATATTCTGGGCCATAAAACAAATGGGACACATTTGAAAGAATTCAAGATATATAAAATATGTTCTCTGATTACAGTGGAATTAAATTAGAAATCAATAACAGAAAAGTCTCTGAAACATTCCCCAATAAGTAAAAAAAAAAAAGTGCTTCTAGATTACCCATAAACCAAAAATGAAACCAAATGTTAGAAAATATTTTGACTTGAATAAAAGTAGTGAGGTATCATAAAAATAGTGGCAATTCTTTAGACATTTCACCAAAGAAGATATACAGATGGCCATTAAGCATATACGAAGATGCTCAACATCATCAGGGAAATGCAAACTTGAACCACAAGCAGATTCCACTTTGCAGCAATTAGGATGGTTAAAATTTAAAAATGATTGACCTAGTGTTAGAAATACCAGGTGCCATAAGAAATCAAACATATGCTTAGAAGCAGTTCAGCAAGGAAAACCTTACTTCTGTAGAAGGGTGTGCTACCACCAGTTTGCCTGCTTTTATTCCTGTACTGCCCCTTGCTCTGGTAGGAGGAGATTGGGGTTACAATGCATGCCAATAGCTAAATTTAAAATTGGAGTGGGCAAAGGGAAGGGCTATAGTTAAAATGGCTACAAGTGGATCTCATATCACAATTAAGGCTAAATACTATATTTTGAAAATGGACTACTGAACTTTCTATTTCTCAAAATAGCGAACATTATTAAAGGTGTGGAGGAAGTGAAACTCTCAAGAACTACTGGTGGGGAGGAAAAATTAACTGTGCAAACACATTAGAAAACATTTTGTCAGTTTCTCACAAAGTAAATACATACCTACCATATGATCTGACTATGTACCCAAGAGGAAAGAAAGTTTATATTCATGTAGAGATTTACACACAAATGTTCTTAGAAACTCTCTTTGAAGTAACCAAAAGGTGGAAACAACCCAAATGTCCATAACCATGTGACTAGAGAAAGAAGTTGTGGTATAGTCATGTAATAGAATATTAATTAGCAACAAAAAAGAAGACGAATACAGAACATGAATGAGTCCTCAAGTGATAATGGCGAATGAAAGTCAGACCTCTCTCACAAAGATGCTATAATTTGAATATTGAGGTTCCCCTAAGGCCCATGTGGTAAAGGCTTGTTCTGTAGGATGGTGCTATTGCAAAGTTGTGAAAACTTTTAAGAGGTGAGGCCTAGTGAGAGGAACTTAGATCATTAGGAGAGTGCCCTAGAAAGAGATAAGAGAACACTAGCCTCTCTTTCTCTCTCTTTTGCTTCCTTGCCATGAGATGAGTGGTTTTGCTCTGCCACATGCTCATACCATCAGGTGCTGCCTCACCACATGCCAAAAGAACAGGGCCAATTGATCACGGACTGGAAGCTTCAAGACTGTGAGTCAAAATAAACCTTTTCTTGGGTGGTGTTGTGGCTCAGTGGCAGAGCACTTGCTTAGCATGTGTGAGGCACTGGGTTCAATTCTCAGCACTGCATATAAATAAATAAAATAAAGGTCCACTGACAACTAAAACAATTTTTAAATAAACAAATAAACCTTTTCTCTTTATGGGTTGATTATCTCTGGCTTTCAGTGAGTCAGTTCTGATTGGAAGAAGTTAAGAAGATGTTCTCAGATACATTATCACTTGAATGTGTCCTTTCTCATGAGAGGCAAATCATTCATGGGTGGAAACTTGGACCTGCTGAGCTGATAGAAGAAAGTGTGAGCTGAGTTTATGGGGTGTTTTGAAATGAGTGATTTAGACCATTTTATTGTAAGAAATGAAGAATGGTGGGGAAGCAGATTAAAGACGGTGGGGTATATTTTTGTTTGGGTTCTCTTCTTACCTTCTCACCCTACAGTCTGTAGGCCCAAGTTGCTGTGGAGATCATTACTGTACCACTGATTGAAGTTAAATACTTCCCCATCCCCATATTTCCTATTGATCCAATGTATATACTGAATAATTTCTTCTCTTCCTTTTTCTTCTCTCTCTCTCCTGCCTCTACTGCCTCTGCCTCTCAATCCCTCTTTCTCCCTCTGAGAGGATCCATCTGTCATGTTCTGAACTGCTTTATGTAGAGGTCCATGTGGCAGGGAACTAAGGGAGGTCCCTGGCCAACAGCCAGTGAGTCCCTGGCTTAGTTCAATAGCCCGTGATAGCTGAATCCTTCTAACAACCATATGAAGGAGTTTGGAAACAGACTATATTCCAGTCTAGCTTTCTGATGAGGCCCCAACCCTTGACAAGAGCATCCCTGCAGCTCTGTGGGACACCTTGAGGCAGAGGTGCCCAGGCAACCGTGACAGAACTCCTGATATGCAGAAATTGGAAGATAATAAGTGTTGGTGAAATAAGAAATGTTAAGGTTCTAAGTCTGAGGATAATTTATTACATAACTACATATCCAGTGTGGGTTGCCCATCCTACATAAGGACCCAGGCTGATGGAGACCCCATCTCAATATTGGCTTCCATCAGCACCCTGACAAGGGAGGAATTATACCCTGACCCTTAAAACTCTCACCCTAAAGTGAAACATATCTCTTCAACTTGTGTTTCATCAATCAAATGAAATAATATATTCATACTAATTTCAAGGGAGTGGAAAGAAAATAAATGGAATAGTTGTGAACCATCCACACTAACACCTGCCTGGAAGGTTTGTTGAGTGGACAATGCCTTTAAATTGCCATATTAGAACATTTTCAGCTACGAGTAAGAGAAAATACATGAAAACTTAAATAATAAAAGCTTAAACATTGAAGGGAACTTGTGGGTTTATATTTTTTGGCTAAAATTTTCAGAGGTAGCTAAGACTGAATCAATGATATTAGTAGGACTAATTTCTTTTTGTTTCTCTTTTCTGTATTTTGACATACAGGCATCCCTCTGTTTCCTCAGATTCTGCATCCTTGGATTCTGTATCCTCAGAATCAACTAACCACAGATCAAAAATATTATTTAAAAAATTTGCCACCAGGCACACACCTGTAATTCCAATGACATGGGACGCTAAGTCAGGAGGATCACAACTTTCAGTTCAGTCTCAGCAACTTAGTGAGACCCTGTCTCAAAATAAAAAATAAAAAGGTCTGAAAATATAGTTCAGTGGTAGAGCACTCCTGGGCCAAATCCTTAATACCAAGAAAAAAAAAATTGCATTGAATACGTACAGATTTTTTTCCAAGCCATTATTTCCCCCAAAATATCTCATAACAATTATTTGCATTTACATTGTATGCGGTATTATAAGTAATCTAGGAATATTTAAGGTATAAAGGAGGATGTGCACAGATTACATGCAAATACTACAGCATTTTATATAAGGGACTGAAGCTTTCTCTGATTTTGGTATCCATGGGAGGTTTTGGAATCAATCCCCTAGAGATATGGTGGTCTAAGGGTCAATTGTATTAGCTTCACCCAAAACTTGCTACCTCAGGATTCCCTAGTGATTACTAGAAGTCCCTGGGGGCCACAGTACTTCCTTGATCAAAAAGGATAGCAGCGGGTGAGCTTCCCTGTGACTGGATCAGTCACATGTTCACCGATGCCTGGGGGAGATAGTGCTGGAAAAGAGGATGGTTTCACCTCCTTTACATGCTTGGATTCTCCAAGTCAGGTTCCCTGAATGCATACACATGGATTTCCAAATAGAAATGGAGTGTACATAAAATGTTTACAACAGTGCCTGAGACTGTTCCTGCCTCCCACGCCCACCCCCAGGGTTATCTAATACTTCTTTCTTTCAAGTCACCACCTGGTGAAGATATTTCAGTGATGACTTTGTAAACTTTCCTGAATCAGAAAATGCTTTGCATTTTAAAAGCTGATCAAATCTAAGAGATTATTACTACTATTAGAGGTAAGCAGTTCTTGCCCAAACATAGCAGAATCCTCTTTACCCACTACATTCTGGTCACACAGGCACTTTTTTCTTTTCTTGAAATGCTCCATACCTGTCTGGTTAAGTCATTGCCCACCGTGCATTTCACTGAATTTTGAACTCTCTGGCCCCAGATTTTTCTCTTTTTGAAATTGTTAATGGACCTTTATTTAATTAATTTATTTATGTATGGTGCTGAGAATCGAACCCAGTGCCTCACATATGCTAGGCAAATGTTCTACCACTGAGCCACAACCCCAGTCTCCCAGATCTTTCTTAACTGGCTCACATCCTTCAGATCTCAGAGAAGCATTTCCTGACCTTATGTTCCTGGTGTCCATATTTTGCTTTCTTCACAACACTTAACTACTATCTGAAATTATTTTATTTGCTGGCTAATTGCCTTCATCCTGCAACCAAAACTTCATGTCAGCAAGGACTTTCTGTTTTCTTCAGGGATACACCCCCAGCATCTTGGTACAGGCCTTGACACTTATTTGACACAAAATAAATATGTATCTAAAGAATAAAAGAACAAATGATTAAATGTATCATCTCCATCAACTGCTGTGCCACTGTTGGTTGTGAGTTCCTGCTTCAAGGAATTGTTAGCAAATTACTGGCTTAACCAAATTCAAATTAAAATATATTCAAGGTTAACACTCTCATTACGAAATTTTCACTTTATTTTCTAAAGGAAAAGATAAGGGTGGAATTACTCTTTGCTCTGGCTCAATCCAGAGACTCTCACATTTCAGTGTGCACCAGAACCACTGCAAGGTGATTAAGCTCAGATCCCTGGGCATCACCTTCAGAGTTTTCAATACAGGAGGTCTACAGTGACTCCAAGAATTTGTATTTTCAAGAAATGTCCAGGTGCTGCTGCTGTTGCTGGTGGGAGTCATGCTTTGAAAGCAGTTGCCACAATCTAAATAGGCAACTCACTTTGAAGTACAATACAGGGTCTGGTGTGAAGTAACTCAATCGTAGAATGCTTGCCTAGCATGTGTGAGACCCTGGGTTCTAGCTCCAGCACTGAAAAAAAAAAGTATGATTAACAGTCATGGTTATTTTGAATTATTGTAGCACTTTCTCTGCAATGTTTTTGGCTTTCACTAAAACCCATGTATATCCATGGAAATGAACCCTATACATCAAAATATCTGTCTTGTGCACTGCAAGAGATCATCAAAGATTGAGGACAAATTACTGCCATAGAGCATTCAGTATCATCTCTATCTTAAAGTACAAGTGTAAAAGTCATTCATCTAAACATGTCTCAAACTCATCAATTTATTTCCATCTCTACTTTCAAGAGATTATTATTATTATTATACAATTATTATTATTCATGGCACAATTATTCAAGGTACATTAGAGTTCATGTCAACTACTGTAATAGCTTCCTAACTGGCTCTTTTGAAGTTTTATCCACATGAAGCCAGACCGATATTTTAAAGATGCAAATCTGATTATTCCACCTGCTTGTATAAAATCCTCCAGTAGTTTTTTATTCTTCCCAGGTAAAAGTCCAGTATCTTGAACACTGCTTACATGATATGGCCCTATCTGCCTTACAGTCTTCCCATCCTCTCCAACTCCTCTTTCTTCAGAGGTCAGTTGAAAGCTTTCCCCTTAGTTCCCAGATCCGGTCAATTTTCTCTGTTTAGAGAGCCATGTTCCATTCCTTCAAGGAAACTTTTTTTCAGGAGAGAAGGACCAAGACCATTTTTATTCACCAGTACATTTCTAGTGCCTTAGCACAACAGTACGTGATTACTTGAGCATGTAAGTACTTGATTAAACATATGTTGGTTGAAGTTTTAAAAACGTGCATTTCTCAGTTCCTATTATGCACCAAATCTTATCCTGGGTTTCAATAGGGAACTGAGATTAATAAGGGAGATGTTTGACCTTAAAGAAGTCCATGCCAGTTGAAAACAATGAATATGCTAAGGACTATGGAGAAGAATTCTGAAACGGAGTTGAAGTGGCTAAGTGAAAGGAACAAAATGCTTTGGACGTCGAGGGAAGGAGAGACCAATTCCAGAAGGGAAAATCAGTTCATTCAATACACATCTTGAAAGAACATAGTGCTCACTATGTACTAGGTGCTATCCTAAGTGTTTCGTGTGCCCGAGGGTGTTGTGTGATTTTTTTTTAACAGGTGGGGTAAAAAATGCATATAACTTGCGTAGTCACACAGCTACTAAGTGACAGAAAAAGGATTTGAACCCAGTCTGCTTGGTTCTAGAGTCTGAGTTTTCAATTTCACATTGAAAGCCTCATGGAAGATGTGGCAAATAAGTAGTGCTTGAAGAAACTGGTCAAGTGGAAAAAAAACGCACAGCCATTCCTAGCCAACTCTGGATCGAAAAATATGGGCTTAATTATGAATTTGGATTCGTCCTTTCTCAACCGTTCCCATTTAATGTGGGGAGGGATTTCACAAGAGCACAAAATGAAGAAGGGCGGAGGGAAACTAACATCCGGACACCTTGAGTAGAGAAACTGTTTCCACGGAAACAATACTGTGTTCCCTTCAAGGTGAGATCTCGCGATGCTTGAGCGGGCGGAAGTGACGTCAGGACGCTCTAGAGGCCCTCTGGTGGAGCGCTGCGGCCCCTCCTCCCTGAGCGGCCGCCTTTTCCCGCGCGAGCTGCCTCCGGTGCTCGGGCTGCCCGCGGGGAAACATGGCGTCCGCCCTGGAACAATTCGTGAACAGTGTCCGACAACTCTCGGCTCAAGGTGAGTCCTTAGGCCGAGGGGCTGGGCTTGGGTGGGTCTCGGGGTTGGGCCTGCATCCTCAGGCGCCAGCGCGGACAGCTGGGACTGCCCTCTTAGTCCCGAGCCTCGTCTCGGGGGCCGGACTTGGGGTTGTGGCGCTTTGAGTGGTATTCAGTGTTGCTGAGTGTAAGTAGCCCTTTCGAGTTTTTGAGCCCAGCTGTCCCCGCCCGCCAGCCTCACCTCCCTGGGGCCGCCGGGATCTTTCCTCCCCCCGGCCCGGGGCCCCTGCCACCGGGCGCTTCGCTTGACAGTTTGGGGGCGTGACTTCCGGCTGAGTGCCTTCCCGAATGCCCATTGGCCCTTTCGGCTTCCCTTGCTTTCGGTGATTGGAGCAGCGCCCTGTTAGTCTTGTCGCCGTCTGGCCGCCCCCTGACTAGGCCGCGGGGAGCGGGCAGACGGCAAGTCCTTTCTGGGCTCCTTGGCTGGAAGGCTTTTCTTGGCGGATCCCTCAGCCTCCGGCTGGCGCAAGCTGGAGAGCCTCTGCGCCTATTTTGGTCCTACAGATTGCCAAGGGAGCTCTCGCTGATGGGACTCCATTTCTATGGTGTAGAATTATCTTGATTATTTTGTTCTTATTTTTCATGCTGTTTGGCTCATTCATCTCATCATCTGAATATACAGAATACTTGATTCAGAATTATAGTAGTTAATAGATGTGAAGAACTCTTTAATTACCTGGTACTTCAGTTTCTTTCATTTGAAAGATAAAAATAAGTCCCTGCTTCATAATATTATGGGGAACGAATGGAGAAGCCATATGAAAGCACTTGGAACAATGCTTGTCATATCGGGTGCTAGTAAATAAATGTAGTAAATACAGCTATAAGTTATCATAAAGTGCTAGAACCTGTGTGACCTTTGACAAATCTCCTTCAATCTCGAGTCTCTTTTTTATCTCCATTTGTGAAAATAGAGGAGTGTTGTCTGTTTTACTGTTGTTATAAGGCTTAAATATTCTGGTTTGGAACCGTGCTTAGTAAATAATAGATCTCTCATTTTCGTTCTTACTAAAAGAAATTAGGTTCACAGATTGGGTACAGACTTCATTTTTGTGAATGAAGAAACCAATCGTTCATTTCTGCAACACACTTAGTTTCTACCTCACAGGATGTAATGTGGTTAGAAGATTGAGATTGGAATCCTGTCTCAGTCACTTATGTGAGACATTTAATTTCTTCCGGCCAATTTTCTCATTTACAAAATGGAAGAGGACTGTGAGAACCAAGGAAGGTCCCTTATCTGAAAGCTTTGATAGCTTCTCTGCAAGACAATGCTTTAGGAAGAGTATGCTAGGCAGAGATAAATATAACTTTCATTGCCAACAGCTTCTGTGCCTTCCATTCATTGTGTAGTAAATGTTTAAGTTTCTGTTTAGTTGCTCTTACTCAGAATTTTCTAACATGGACCATAAGTGAAGGGAATGTTGTCATTTCCAGTTCTCTCAGATAGAGGGGATTTCACGGTGTTGGATTCATTTCACATGCACCCTGTGATACTTAAAACTTACTTTTGACTGGCCTGGTGACCCTGCACTAGTTAACTATCTGATAATTTCATAATGACCGAGCTTTTATTTTAAGTGTCAACTCAGCTTTGGTTATTTAATTGGAGGAAAACTAATGGACAGAAATGCTTATTTCTGGATATTTTAGATCACTGTGAATGCATTTAGAGTAGTGGGTGTTTTTATGTTTTATTTGGAGATGGGCCTCACTATGTTCCTGAGGCTCATCTTCAACTTGCTATTCTCCCACTCAGCCTCCCAACCTGCTGGGATTATACACCTGGCTGAATAGTAGGGTTTATTTATTTATTTATTTATTGTTCGTTTTTGGTGAGGGGGGTGTACCAGGGATTGAACTCAGGGGCACTCAACCACTGAGCCATATCCTCAGCCCTATTTTGTATTTTATTTAGAGACAGGGTCTCACTGAGTTGCTTAGCACCTCGCTTTTGCCAAGGCTATCTTCGAACTCACCATCCTCCTGTCTCAGCCTTCCAAGCTGCTGGGATTACAGGCACATGCCACGGTGCCTGGCTTAGTAGGTTATTTTGTTTTGTATTTTTGAGCTTTTATATTTGCGTTTATTCTTCATTTAACTTTTAAAACTATTATAATTGAATATTAAAAAAAAAACATGGGCTGGGTGGCTCAGTGGTAGAGTGCTCACCTAGCATGTGCAAGGCACTGGATTCGATTCTCAGCACCACATAAAAAAATAAATAAATAAAATAGAGGTGTTGTGTCCATCTACAACTAAATAATAATAATAATAATAAAAAGTTTACCTATTCACCTCATTTGTACCCTTTTAAAAAAATAGCAAGTAGTGAGCATATTGGGTTACAGTCCTTCAGTCATTCACTATTGCGTATAAAATGCTTTCAGTGAGTGTGATTCACTGGCCCCATTAAGAAGTTTGACACTGAACACCACCTCTGGCATGATATTTATCATCCTCATATGCTTCTCCATTATAATGGCACCGTCTTTCCTGATTTGGATCAAAGTCCACCAGTTCTACCCAATGCATTTCATCCATCTCTTCTACTTCCTTCTTCTCAGGTAGGAGTTTTTCCAGCAGAGAGAGTTTATCAGGAGAGAGAAAGCCATTTTCAGCAATGTTTACCTTAAACTCAATGATTAGATGACCCTTTTCATTTGGTCTATGATAAATTGGCATACCTTCGTTTAGCACACACTTTATATCTCCATGCTTGACAGTCTGACTTGGATGAGAGGTGATGACTATGGTCAATTGTCAAGAGTGGATTTTGGCTTCTGGAAGTCACATAATGCTTCCATCAGCTGTATGTCTCTTCAAGTAAAAACAGCATGGTCCTTTTGATCTAACACAATGATAATATCTCCTGGTTCCAATTCTGGTTCTTGATCTACTTCACCATGGAATGTTATCTTCTATCCATCTTTCATACCTTTGTCAATATGAACTTCTAGAATCTTCTCTCAAACTATCTTCCTTCCATTGCAGCTTTCACATCTGTCGTTAGGACTGATCCATTCCCCGTGGCCCTGGCACTCTATGCACACTGACTAAATTTGCTGAACCATTCCAGGACCTATCTGATGAATTCTTATTTGCATTCTAGAACCTCAGCAGTTGAGACAGCACTCTGTTGCTCCTTTCCTACCACCTTGGCCTTCACATTTGTCACAAATCACATTCTTTTGCAGAACCAATTTTGTTTTTGCACCATTATAGAAATCTAACGTTACTGAGAGCTGATGCACAGTGTTTTTACCTCTCTTTTCTCTCAGTATCCTTCCTCCTGCTCCAAAAAAACTTATCGAAGATGTCCATGGGGGAGTCAAAACCACCACCTGCTCCACCCTCCTTAATTGGCTGTTCTCCTTCTTTGTCATTAATTCCCTTTTCTTGGCATCAGAGAGAACTTCATAAGCCTGAGAAATCTGTTTAAACTTTTCTCTATTTGGATTCTTATCAAAGTGGTACTTCAAGGCCAGTTTCCTATAAGCCTTTTTCAGTTCTTCCTGAGGGGGCATTGGGTTTGACTCCCAAAACATCATAGTAAGTGATCTCTTTCACCATTTTCTACAGCCAGTGAGTGGGCTGGGGCCGATGTGGGGGAGTGGGAAGGAACATATAACTGGCATAGTAGGTTTTTAAAAGGGCAGATTGTTTAACTGGAAGATGCTATTTTATATCTACAGGTGAGTTCCATAATAAAATGATGGTGAGCTGGTAATTTTTCATCTCAACAGATGTTTATTTTTGTTTTCAAAGAAACCTTCAGTTGAAAGTGTTATGGTATAGAAGCCCCAGAAGTTACCAAAATATCTAGCTACAATCACTTAGATTTAAAGTATTATACTGTTTAAATGTTCTTTTAATAAAGAAAAAAAAATCACCCACTACTGTACAGAAATAATTGAAGGACGAATCTTGAGGTTAGTGCCCATGGATTTATCCCTATCACTACCACCACCAGAAAGACAGCTAGAGTGTGGCCAGGGTGTTTGTCTTCAGAAAAACCATCAAAATTGATTGATTTACTTTAAAATACCAATTCAGGCCTGATTAGGTTCTGTACCTTAATTGTTTAAACTTAGCATTATGGGATAGGGGAAAGAGTGATGATCAGTTAGGAGAGCAACTAATTCAACAGTTGCTTGACTACTAAGCAGGCACTGTATTGTGAAGCTGGAGAAATGAGACAGTCCCTCCACCTGAATTTATTTTGAATTGCCTAATCACCACAATCCCATGTGATGCAAAGAGGGCACAGAGAGGGCATATATCCAAATTAGTATATCCACTTTGGGAGAGGGCGAGGCCCAGAGAAGACCTAAGCAGTTGAATGTTGAGTATGAGTCAGGTAGCGATATGGAGAAGAGCATGTGCAGAAGCATAAAGAAGAGAGAACATATAATGATGATATTTCTGAGGTTAGTGTGACCAAAGAGCAGGTGTGTGAGGTGAAGCAGCAGGAGATAAACCTGAAGAGATGGCAGGCACTTATTACTGAAGGGATGCTATAAGCCACACTGAGATATTTGGATTTCTTAATGCCATTGGACTCATTTGATTGAATTTGCATTTTAGAAAGATCAGAGAGTACCAGTACGGAGTATTGGAGGAAAAAAGATCAAAGCAGACATACTCTTTAGAAGATGTGTGATGTAATCCAGACAAGAAATCATGAGGATCCAAATTAAGGCAGGGAGAGGAGAGAGAAAGGAATGGAACTGAGGAAACTTTTGGGTGCAGAGAAAGATGTGGGAGGTGGTGACAGTAATGTGTACATTTTTGGGGTGGGGGACTGGAAAAAGCACTGGAGGAAAGGAGAAACTTAGGGAGGCTAGAGAGAAATGGGAGGCATGTTGTCATTTCTAACTAGTTCTAAGTTATATGCAGGTTGTTTCACTTTTTTGGTCCTTTTGGGTCCTCTTCTGAAAGGAGGAAGACAGAAGAAATCATCTTTAGGCACTTGGGGCTCTGAGGTACAAAGTATGTGCTTAGAGTTCCTTTAGTTTGATTGGTGCTGTGATTGAATGCTAGTATTGTTTCTGTTTTGCAGGGCAAATGACCCAGCTTTGCGAACTGATCAACAAGAGCGGGGAACTCCTTGCAAAGAACTTATCCCATCTGGACACTGTGCTAGGGGCTCTGGATGTACAGGAACACTCCTTGGGTGTCCTTGCTGTTTTGTAAGGGACATCTTCTTTTATAACTTTTAAAACTGAACACCATACTTTCTTGCTCTATTTTATTTATTTATTTTCCTTGTAGAAAGTAATTCATATAGACAACATTGAGTTCTTTCACAAAGCTAAAATCATATTTTATGTATTCCAGCTAATCATTACTTATTATATTTTGTTCATTTTATTATTTTTTGACTCATTTATGGAAATTTATTTTAAAAAACAAATGGCCACCCCAATTGTAAGCACTATTGTTTGCATTTATCTGAATACTTCTATTCATGAAATATATAGAATTGTCCACATTTTATAACTTGGAAAGAAATAGGAAGAGTGATAAAATGGGACACGGTGAAATACACTGAATGAAAATGTCAATTTTTTTCTTATGAATTGGCACAGATCTTTAAACAAATTTAAGTTGTTAAAGACCAAATTAAATAGAACTTATTTCAACTGGAGTTTCTGGTAACTCTTTGGTCCTGATAGAATTCTTTTTCTCTTGATATTATGGTATTCTACATTGGAATATCATGGTTGACATGAAAGGTTGAAAAAGTAGAAATTACTGGGAAGAATTTGACCTAATGTAGGGTCTGACTCCATCGCATTGTGACTTCTTATACAAAAATAGGTGTCAGGAGCACAGTTTAGAGCAGAAACCTTGTTGTACTCTGCAAAAACAGGCAATTTAAATTAAATTAAAATTAATTAAAGTTAAATAAAGGGGAAAGGTTAAGTTTTTCAGTTGCTTTTGCAACAGTTCAGTCATTCTGTAGCTACTGTGTTGGACATTGAAGGTATCCCACCATTCTACCATGGACATTCTACTAATGAACATTCTCCTATTGTAGACATTCTGGACAATGCTGGTCTACTTTCTTATTGACAGAAAAGAGCAGATAGCACGCATGTTTTATATACACATAAACCCACATGTACACATGTATCAAGTGAGATGATATATATGAAAGCATTTTAAAATTGTGTCTTACCATTGTATATGGTGCATGTGAAGAACCCTGAATTTGTGGCTGATATCCTAGATTTGAATCTATATTCTTCCAATTATGAAGTGTGGGGCCCTGAGCTTCATATTTTTACTTATAAAATGGAAATCATGCCTTACTTATCTATTGTGAACCCCAAATATAATAGTTTCTGGCACTTTTTAATTTTTTTTAGATATCCTTTTAGATATCCTTTTATATACATACATATACACACACACTCAAAAATGTGTATTTTTTTTTTTTTTTTGGTTATTGGACCTATTTATTTATTTATATGTGGTGCTGAGAATTGAACCCAGTGCCTCACACATGCCAGGCAAGCACTTTACCACTGAGCCACAACCCCAGCCCCTCTGGCACATCTTGATCATTATTAAGTATAGTGTTCGATATAAGGTGACATTGTTAAGTCAATTAATACTGACAGTAGTCAAACTAAAAGACATAGGAGAAATTATGATTCAGTAATAATATCCATTTCACTTTTCTTGAAATTAGTTTCAATTGAAATTAATTTTGATTTTTAAGAGAGCTTGAAATTTGCTTATAATCAATGCCCTAAGTGGTGGGAACTTGTATGATTGCTCCCCAAAACTTATTTGTGATCCCCTCTCAGAGTGTTTCTCATGTTAACTGATGGTACCATCTGCCAAGTTACTCAGGATGGACCATCTGAATCATCCCTGTTCTCACCACCCCTCTTTCTTGTCCTGCCTATCAACTAGTTTTATCAGTTATTTCCCTAGATAGACCACAGAATCACCTGACTCTTGGCAATAGCATCTTTAACCTGAGCCACTGCCTTAGTTCTCACCAACCCATAGCTTGTATTTCTTGCCCCTTTTCACTATGCTCTCCTCAAAGTAGGGAAAGCAGCCAGGCACAGTGGCACATGCCTGTAATCCCAGTGAGTCAGGAGGCTGGGGCAAGAGGATTGTAAGATCAAGGCTTGTGACAAAATTAAAAAGGACTGGGGTTGTGACTCAGTGGTTAAGTGCCTCTAGGTTAAATACTTGGTACCAAAAAAGTTGGGGGGAGCAGGAAAAACAACAACTGACTTTTAAATGAATAAATGTCTAGACTATGTTAGAATTTAAAAAAAATTTTTTTAAGGTTTTTTACTTTTTTGGTTAAAAGTTTATATTTGGTTCATCTACAAGTACTAGACAACCTGATATTAAGCCTTATTAATGGAGTTTTTCATTTTGAAAGTTGTACCTTTTTTAAGCATATTTTTCTTAACCCCAGTTTGTACCAATAGAATCTTTTCTATATCTTTTTTTTTTTTTTTTTGGTGTGGTTGTTGATGGACCTTTATTTAATTTATTTATTTCTATTCAGTGCTGAGAATTGAACCTAGTGCCTCACACGTGCTAGGTAAGCACTCTACCACTGAGCTACAATCCCAACCCCTCTTCTTTATATCCTGATTATGCAGAATAACCCAGCCAGGAGAATCTTGTGGACTCTGGTTCTTAATTTTTAAAAATACTGTTCCATATTTAATTTCACAGAATATTGGAGGTAGGATGGACTTCAGGCATAAGTTGTTTCTACACTTACTCTATGAAATATCATGGTAATTAGTTTCTTTTCTCTTTATTCTAGGTTTGTGAAGTTTTCTATGCCCAGTGTTCCTGACTTTGAAACATTATTCTCACAGGTTCAGCTTTTCATCAGTACTTGTAATGGGGAGCACATTCGATATGCAACAGACACTTGTAAGTTAAATAATATTTAATCTTCTGTTGAGTGTGTTTTGCCTTTTTAGGTATTTATATTTTCAATATTTTATTGTTGTTTTAGTTGCTGGGCTTTGCCATCAGCTAACAAATGCACTTGTGGAAAGAAAACAGGTAAGAAATGTAATTCAAGTATTTATAGTTATGTTATAATGTGTATTTGACTTTCACATTTAACTAGTTTATTAATATTTCAGATTAGTACTCAGCCTCCTAACACTTAGGAATAAGTGGTTACTTGAGAGCTCCCCAAATTTTTGCTGTTAGGACAACTAGTCACTCTGTGAGGAGAATGACCCAGAGGTTATTCCTCAAAGGAGGCAACTGGTCATTGTTTTCTCAGCTACCAATCTGGACTGGTGGTGTGGTTCTGTGGCAGAGTGCCTGTCTAGCATGTGTCAGGTTCATGATTCATGCCCCAGAACCACAAAATACCAATCTATTTCCTTTATGCTGAAATATGCTATTTTTTGTGCTTGTTACATTTTTTTTTCTTTTAACTTTAAATTGCAATTTTTGCCTTACAGAAAGCTATTAAGAATAATACACAAAGAATTTTCAGGCTGGGGAGATAACTCAGTTGGTAGAGTGCTTGCCTCACAAGCACAAGGCCCTGGGTTCGATCCCCAGCACCGCAAAAAAAAAAAAAGAAGAATTTTCATGTACCTTTCATCCAGTTCCTCCAAATGTTAATATTTTACTATACTTGCTTTTTTTTTTTTTTCCCCTCTATTTTTCTTTTTCTGAACCATTGGGAAATAAATGATATGTTGTTACTCATAAATACTTTAGTGGTGCTTCCTAAAAATTAGGATATTCTCTTATAGACAATGATAAAATGATCAACACCTAGAAATGGATATTTATAATGTTCTCACAAATCCACAGACCCTGTTCAGATGTGGTCAACTGTTCAACCAATGACCTTTATAGCAAAAGACCTTAAATCATGGGTTGTTTTGTTCTTTATCTCTTTAGTCTCCTTTTGCCTGGAATAGTTCTTCAATCTTTACCTTTTATGATATTGACATGTTAGAATGTAGGTGTTTCTTTTTTATTTGAAAGTGAACTTTTAAGATTAATGGCTTAGAGGAAGTTGAATAAAGAAAAAAACAGTTTGGTAGGAGTACCAAATAACTGTTTGAAAGAGATGATTTTAAAAAGTCACCAAGGCTTTATTGAAAAAGCCATATAAATTATTTAGATATTTTGTAGTAGCATCTGTGCAGAAACTGATTGCACCTCACTTAAAACTCAGTCTTCTTTATATATTCAGGGCAGGAAACAGTTCATTTGTTAACTTGTGGTATTAGTTTCAATATTTACTACCCTATGGAAAAATGTGAGCAGCCTTACCGACAAACATATTTCGAAGCTTAGGTGCTCATCTGTTATAAATGATTTGGAAAAATGCATTCTAGGTCATATATAACTAATTAAAACAAATTTTAAAAATATAGAAAAAATAAATGATTTGGAAATTTTTGTTTAGATGTAAATATAATCAACTATTGAGAAAGTATTTTGTTTTTGATTATTGATACTTACTGGGAGAAAAGAAGTTTCTGACTTAAACTGGTACTGAATTGTTGAAGTATTCCAAGAAATAGCTTCAGCAAATGTTTTCTGACTGAATAGGGAGAATTTCCTGACAGAATGGAAACCTCATATTGCTATTTAAAGGAACCTATCAATTAGTGTTATTTTTTATTTGTAAGTGACAACATAAGATCCATTGTGCTGCCATCTTTGAGAACTTATCTGAAAGAGATGTCATTTCTGACAGCCCCTGCGAGGAATTGGCATCCTTAAGCAAGCCATAGACAAGATGCAGATGAATACAAACCAGCTGACCTCAATACACGCTGATCTTTGCCAGGTAAGCAGCCAGAAAGAGTGACTCACACCAGGTCAGTGCATGAGCTTTATCTACATTGGAGTAGATAAATGAAGTTAATTTGATGGAGATTGTGTCCCGTTGCAGAAGTTGAAATGTAGCATGGAGCTTAGCAAGTTTGTGGATCAGATAGGGTAATCAGTAGTTGTAACATTTAAATTAAAAAAGATATATACAATATAAATTATATCTGTAAAAGAATTTTTTTGTGAGATATAGTATATAGTAAAGCACAAATTTTAAGAAGTGTACAAAGCCAGGAATGGTGATAATCCCAAGTACTTGGAAGACTGATGCAGGATTCCAAGTTTGAGGCCAGTCTAGACATCTTAGTGTGAGACCTTGACTCAAAGTAAAAGAATTAAAAGGGCAGAGATGTGGATCCATGGCAGCACTCACTTAACATGCTCTTCAGTCAATTCTCAGTACTGCCAAAAAAAAAAAAAAAAAAAAAATTTGTACAACAGCTCGATGAGTGTACAGATGTCTATATACCATGCCACCATTGTCTAGATGTAGAACCTATGTGCTTGCTTTCTTGACCTGCATGATATCCTGTACTTTTCCTGGTAGGTGGGTTAAATGATAACTGAGCTGCATTTGTGGAGTTCTCTATTATCATTTTATCTATGGCATACCCTACTTTATAACTGCTTATTTTTTTTTAATATGAGGAAACATTATTTCATTCTGAATGGTTAAGAAAATGGAATAATGTGATACATAACTTTTTTTGAAATTTATGAAATCTGTGAATTTCCTCCTATAGCTTATCAAAGTAAAACTAAAATGATTTAATATAAATTTGTTCACAGCTTTGTTTGCTGGCAAAATGCTTTAAACCTGCCCTTCCATATCTTGATGTGGACATGATGGATATCTGTAAAGAGAATGGAGCTTATGATGCAAAACACTTTTTATGTTACTATTATTATGGAGGGATGATCTATACTGGACTGAAGAACTTTGAGAGAGCACTGTACTTTTATGAACAGGTAATCATCTCTACTTGTCCCTAAGGTGGTTTTGAAGTTGTGTGATTAAAGAAGTACACCCTTTGGAGTGGGTTGGTGACTGGGCCTCAAGAGTTTCAGGGGAAGGTCATTCCAAAGACTCTTCCTCTGGGCATGTAAACAGTGGTGACTTGCTCAAGCATAAGATGAAGAGCAGTGTAAAAGGAGCACTAATCTAGGCTTTATCACTTTATCACTTGCCCCTGTCAGCTTTGGGGCAAGTTACAGTATATCTTACCTTTAAAGCTTCCTTTGCCTACAGGAAACAGATTGAAATGCTTTCTTGTTCTAAAACTATGTATGGTATTTTGTTGTTGATCATGGTTCACAATCCAAAGAGCATTAAGGAGGAGTACACAGTGAAACGTCCTTCCCACCCTTCTCTGTGTCTGTGTAATGGCCACTGGTCTGTGCCACTGAGACGTTACAAAGTTTGGTAGAATATTTTGAAGGTTTACTCAAGGTCTGATAAAGATACGCAACATTGATTAATACCAGTGTTCTAAGATAAATTAGATTAAGCCTTCAAAGAGCTCAAAATTTAGTTTGTATCTTTAAAAGTTCCAAAAGAAGGATGTATTTTTGAAAAAAATCACATCATACAGCTTCATACAAAGCAAAAAGTAGAGTTGGCTTCCTCTCCTCATACAGTTCATTTGACTGACCTGCTTACTTGTCCCAACCAGTGTAAATCTAAGTGGAGTCTATTATCTCACATCTAGAACAGTATTATAGTGGGAATTGTTGTACGTGTCCTCATGCATTTAAATGAGTGTTTCTGTGGAACAAACTTGAGAGGACCTTATGGGCTTAGTGGTGCCAGTTCTGAATTGGAAGATTTGGGCTGATTTGGTTATGATAGTTGTCAAGCTTCTTAGCCTTCATAAAACCAACTGAAATGGAAAGGGAGCCACAGAATGGGACAAAATCTTTGCAAATCACATTTCTGATAAGGGTTTTATATCCAGACCTATCGCAACTCAACAATAAAAAGTCTAAAATTTAAAAGAACAAATTTTTTTTGTTGTTTTTTTGTTTTTTTTTTTGCGGGGGGGGGGGGGCATTTGGTATTGGGGCTTAAACTCAGGGGCAGAGGCATGCTACCACTGAGCTACATCCCCAGCCCTTTTTATTTTTTATTTGAGACATGATCTCTCTAAGTTGCTTAAGACCTCATTAAATTGCTGAGGCTGACCTCAAACTTGAGATCCTTTTTCCTCAGCCTCTCAAAGTTGCTAGGATTACAGGTGTGTGCCACTGCACTGGTTGGTCAATGGATTTGAATAGACATTACTCTAAAGAAGATACAAATGGGCATTAAGCTAATGAAAAGATGCTCACCATCGTTGGTCATTAAGGAAATGCAGATTCAAACTAGTTTTGATACTAGTTCATACTACTAGGATGACTGATATTTAAAAAGACAGCTAATAACAAGTGTTGACAGGATGTAGATAATTCTGAACCCTCATAACTGCTGATACGATTGCAGAGTAGTGCAGTTATTTTGGGTAACAGGTAAAACTCAGACACTGGGGGGTGTGGGATGTGGCTCAGTGATGGAGTGTTTGCCTAGCATGTGCGAGGCCCTGGATTCCATCTCCAGCACCACAGAAATTCAACATGTTAAACATAGTTAATCATGGGACCCAGCAATTTCACTCCTAAGAATATACCCAAGAGAAATGAAGACATGTCCACACAAAACATGTCCATTGATAGTCATAGGAGCATTGTTCATTATAGCCAAAACACTGGAAACCACCCAAAAGCTCATCAACTGAGGAATGGTCAGAGTGTAGTATAGCTACAAAGTAGAATGTTATTCAACTATGGTATGAAGTACTTACCAAAGCAATGAAGTACGTACATGTACTATATAAGTGCTATAACATGAATGAACTTAGAAATGTGAAAACATTATTAAGCCAGGCACAATAGACCACATATCATATTATGCCATTTATATGAGTGTCCAGAATAGGCAGATCCGTAGAGACAGAAAGAAGAGTAGCGTTTGCCTGGGCTTGTGGGGAGGAGAGAATGGGAAATGACTGCTAATGAGTATGGGGTTTCATTTTGAAGGGATGAAAGTATTCTGGTAAATGGATGAAGTTGGAAAATATGTTACGTGAAATAGACCAAGCCCAAAAAACCAAAGGCTGAGTGTTTTCTCTGATAAGTGGATGATGATATATAACAGGGGAGAGGGTGATGCGGGGTAAGAGAAGAATGAAGGAACTTTGGATGGGATGGTGTAGAGGAAAATGGGGTGGGAGTGGGTGGGGGATGGAAAGATAGTAGAATGAAACAGTATTACCCTATGGGTATATATATGATTACATGAATGGTATGACTACATTGTGTACAACCGTAGAAATGAAAAGTTGTACCCCATTTGTGTACAATGAATCAAAATGCAGTCTGTAAAAATTTTTAAAAATTTAATAAAAATTAAAAATTAAAAAATTTTTAAAAAGTATTCTGAATTTAGGTAGTCGGAATAATTTTACAACATAATGAATATGCTGGAAATCACTGAATTGTATGCTTTACAGGGGTAAAATTTACACTATGTGAATTATATCTCAAACTATTATAAAAAGTAACAATAGGCCTGGTGTTGTGCACACCTGTAATCCCAGTGGCTTGGAGGCTGAGGCAGGAGAATTGGGAGTACAAAGCCAGCCTCAGCAACTTAGTGAAGTCCTAAGCATCTCAGTGAGGCCCTGTTTCTAAATTTAAAAAATATAAAAAAGGGCTGGGGATGTGACTCAGTGGTTAAGCGCCCCTGGGTTTAATCTCCAGTACCAAAAAACAGTATTAATAGGACATTTAATATAAGTCTTGTTTTAATAGTAAAGTGATAAATGTGGTCAGGTGCTATTTACCACTATGATGTGCTCTCTCTTCACTACACATTTTTCTTTTGCTTAGGCTATAACTACTCCTGCCATGGCAGTCAGTCATATCATGTTGGAATCATATAAAAAATATATTCTAGTGTCTTTGATATTACTTGGCAAAGTACAACAGCTACCAAAATACACATCTCAGATTGTGGGTAGATTCATTAAGGTGAGTGTTTATAATGAAACATTTTCTTATGTGACATGTTTATAATGTAAAGAAGTTGTATTGATGCAGTTTTGTAATATTATTTCATAGTGATCTAGCTCTCGTAGCAGCTTCAAATTAGCAGGTATTTATTAAGTGTCCATGGGAGCCCAGGAGCTCAATTCAGTCAGAATCTCTAACTCTATTTCAACATTGTGCTTGCCTGGTTAGCTTAGAATGTTTCTCAGAAATCTGTTCACAAACCTGATTCACTCTGGCTACTTATGGCTGTATTATTTTGCTTGTTACATTTCTTTATTATATTTTTGCCAAAATACTAAAGAAGCAGTACTGATTCAATTGAACTTCAACCTGCAGAAGTGTTGGTGTATCTATCAAAGCCCCTGGATGAAGATCATAAGCTCTGCCCACTACACTCCTGTTCTGGTTCTCTGTGATAATCCACTTTGGGACAGTGTTTAAAAAACAAACCATTGGTTTTTGTTTAAATACATGTTGTTGTTGTTTTAAATCAAGAAGCTCCAAAGGATTAAAGGATTATGAGATTATAGTTCTTGTATAAAACTCAAAATTTTAAGGTTGTCAATCTGAAAATCTTCCTGCTGAGATTTTCTTGCTGGCTTATTGAAGAAATCCAGCAAAGTATCTTTTGTCTAAGAGCCCTGTTGAGGTTCTCAAGGCTTTATACGCCTGGACATAGGCAAGAGAGTAGAAGAGGGTGGGTAAAGATGCTCCCTGGACTCCACAGAAGAGTGATAGGATAGGTTTAGAACAGCCATGGAAAACTCTTATGGGTCCTTCTGATGACCCTTGAGCAGGCCTGTTTTAGAAGGAATACCCTTATAAAATGATATCTTCATGGCTCAAGGGCATCAC
Source organism: Sciurus carolinensis (assembly GCF_902686445.1). NCBI lineage: Eukaryota > Metazoa > Chordata > Mammalia > Rodentia > Sciuridae > Sciurus > Sciurus carolinensis. The sequence continues at coordinate 40,411,526 of NC_062215.1, read as the reverse complement.
TCACAAGAATTAGTAATTTGTTGATGATCATATCATAAATGGTGAAAAAACACAGATTTGAGAATCACAGAGGTGGGTTTTGAATTCAGTTCTCTTCCTGTTGATAGTATTCCTCAGGACCATTCCACAATCTCTGGACTTCTGCTCCAGCTTCTTAATAGGAGTAGCTGATTTTCCTGTTGTACATGGTGACGTGGGTGGCAGGGAGAGTTGGGAATGATGGCATTTTTGCCTTCTTTCTTCCCAGTATAACTTAACAATAGAAAAAACTGAAGAAAAAAAGCCATGGGTCTTCACTAAATTCAGTGGGCTTTCTCCTGCTTTGCAGTTACTTGCTCTGTGGTATAAAGTGTTATTAATAATAAATTACTCCACAGTGAATTTCTATCCTCAGGCTTAAAAAACTGGCATTTGCTTTGGATAAATTATAGTTTGTTAGAAACAAAATGGAGTATACTTGCTTGAAACATGGTGCCAAAGGTTGGTTAGTTTGGTTTTTGCCTCCTTTAAAATTTTAAGTTCTCTAAAGCTTAAATCTGATTTTTTTCCCCCTACCTTCAAACCTTTAGCCTCTTAGTAATGCATACCATGAGTTAGCACAAGTTTATTCAACCAATAACCCTTCAGAACTCCGAAACCTGGTGAACAAGCACAGTGAAACTTTCACCCGCGATAACAACATGGGACTGGTGAAGCAATGCTTATCTTCTCTCTATAAGAAGAACATTCAGAGGCTAACAAAGGTGAGGCGAGCACCACTCCTGGATGCCATCTCCTGACTCCCCCTGGGCTTAGTTTCTTTTCTCTTTTTCTTTTCAGTACTGAGGAAGCAGATACAGGGATAAAGTATGACAGGATATCTACACTAAAAGAGATCTCTGTTGCGACTGGGTTCTTAGAGTTTGATTGATACCTTTTGGTCTTTTCAGGGCTAGAGCAGGGTATTTGAGAAGAGGAGCAGGTGAAGAGGAAGAAAGGTAGGAGATACGGCTACATTGGGAGGCAGAGAAAGTAGCTTTGGCGGGGTCACCAGTTCCAGATTGGCAGACCTGGGGTGCTAGTGATGGCTAGCTAGCCTTGGAACCTCTCAGGCCAGTCTGATCTGTGCTTGAACTTTTATGTTTACACAGTGCAACTCTGACATTACCATTTAGTTCAGAGTTGAATGAGCTGTGTGTGTAGTTGAATTCTAGAATGTAAGGAAATTATATGGTTTTTATTTTTGAGATTAAAATAACCATATGGTTCATAATAATAAAAATTATGCACTGTGCACAGAGGTGTATGCCTATAATCCCTGCTAGTTGGGAGGATCACTGGAGCCCAAGCCAACCTGGACAACACAGTGAGATCCTGTCTCAAAAGAAAGAAAAGAAAAAATGTGCTTATTATTAAGGGTTCAAGCAATACATAAAGGCATAAAATATAAAATAAAATCCTCTGTGTTAAAAAGGCATATGCAGCAAATAAAGAGTCCCACTAAGATTAGCTTAAACAAATAGTATGTTGCTTTTATTTTCTGGTTAAGAGTCTGTTCAGAGCTGCAGCAATTCACAGCTGGTGACAGCATAGTGACCCTGTTCCTGTGCACTTCCCCTTTTGTGTTAGCAGTGGTAGTGGTGGGGAAGAAGCACAGGAGCAAAATTAGGAGTTATTTGTTGCCAGACTGCCTAGCAGTGGGAAAGGATAATGGATTTGCCTGTGTGAAGACCTAAGGAAGGTAACTTGTTCCAAAAGGCTAGTGAAGCAGAGTGGCACAGGGGTAGTGATGGAGGTGGGCAGGCCATGCAAGGACAAAGCCTCCTGTTGGGAAGAGGAAGGAGTTGGGTAGGTGATCACTGAATAAGAGGAGAAATTTCTTCTGAATATTGTAGAGAAACCATATCTTTGGAAATCAGCAGAGAATTTGTCAAAAGTTAATTTGTGAAAGGCAAATAAATGTGAAAGATAAAACAACTCAAGAAAGATAAAAAACAAATGTAACCTGTTAACCATCCCAGTCCACACAGGCTTAAAAAGACTGTCTTAAGAAATCAAATATTCAGGCATTGCTGCAGAAATCATCAGTTAGCTATCTTGTGAAATAGAATGTTCATCATTTTGGAATAGTTGGTAGCTTATACTTTGAGAAGTCAGTATAGTAGAATGTAATTTTCTGTTCTTGATAGGCAAATCCATAACAAGACTTTAACAAAACAAAAAGAAATGATCTCAAGAGAGTCCAGGACTGGGGCAATGGCTCATGAATTCCACTGTGTCCTTACTTAGTCTTTGGTGTGCAGATTCTTAGTGGATTGTGGCATGCTGGACTTGTGAGCACTGCCAAGGGGATGTAGGGGATGGCCACAACAAAATATGGTAAGCAGAGATGGTGTCATTAAAGGACATGTCTAATGCAAGGGATAAATCTTTGATGGTGACTGCTACACTTTTGGCATTAGGTCCCATGGCAGAATAATAGAATGGGATTTTCTAGCCTAATTTAGTGTCTTTCTTACTAGAAAATAAGAAAGTCAGAAGCTTTTTAAGGAGTCTCAGCAGGTAGTTTGTGTGTCACTGTTGGTGACAGAAGATGTGTCTCATGGCATTGCTGGCTGAAGGGCAACTAGGGACAAAAGGGTTATCAAATGAATGTTTAATCTGCCACCTCTGATGCTAAGATATTACTCCAAGTTAATGTTTCTGTGGACATTTTTCTGAATTCCTATTTCTTCTCTGTCACTGTATATGTGTAGACACTCTCAATTATGTGTAATTGGGATCATACTTTGTGCTATTTTCTACCCTGTTCTTTTTGTTCAATATGTCCTGAACTGTTTTCCATGGTAACCTAAGCCTATATCACCGTAGTCTCTACATAGTAGTTCCTTACATAAGTGGATCATAATTTATTTAGCCAGTCCCGGTTGATTGGCTATTTATTTTGAAATAGGAAAAAATAATGATTTTACATATTTTAGAAATATTCACTTTTCGAGTTCTTGTTTGTTTTAAGCTAGTCAATATTTCTTAAAATTAGCAATAGTTTCACTTTCTTGTTTGCTGTTTTTCAAACTAAAATATATGTAGATATTTTTGATCATTGGCTTATTAAGAATTTTCATCTGGGATGTGTGGCTCAGTGATAGAGCACTTGCCTAGTATGTGTGAGGCCCTGGTAAAAGTAAAAATTCGTGATCAGGGTTTTAACATGCCCAGCTCTGAAAATGCCATTGTTATAAATTTTACCAGCTGCCATTAAAAAAAAAGAGCTCTTTTAATTTGTTCCTGAAAGGAGGCATTTTCATCAGGTCCCAAGCAGAGCAGCAGTTAACAGTGTGTCCTTCGATTTTCACAAATGTGTAGTCTTTTCTATTTGCTTGACTCTTCTGTTTGTTTAATATTTTTGGCTTTGAATTTTGGAAGTTGAATGTGACCTTTTAAATTTAATTTTATAAGTAATACATTTGTTATACAAAATTCAGAAGATATAAAGATCGCCATTTTATTTCTATACTCCAGCAACCTTATTCTTTCCCCAGAAGTATCCCAGTTTTACCAGTGAGTCCCTTGGACATCTTTCTGGAGATAGTCTATGTGTATACATGAAAACACATGTACACACATATGCAGTCTTTGCCTTTATTTACACAGATGTTAGCATGCCATATTCAGTGTTGAACATCTTCCTTTTTTCTGTTTAATAATATGCATATCTTGGATTCCTTTGCAGTTCATAAAAGGTGTCTTCTTCACTTTTCTTTTTTTACAACTGCATAGTAGTGCATTTGTATGGCTGTGCTGTGCTTTATTTAACCCATTCTTTGTGGACACTGAGGTGGTTTCCTGTATTTTACAAAACACAGTTACAGTGCACATATATGTGTGTTGCCCACGTCATTTCATGCATATAGGAAAGTATGCATAGGATACATTTCTAAAAGTGAAATTACTAGGTGAGAGGATCTGTGCACTAATTACCTGGGGGTGCTGCTGACTCATCTTTCATCAAATTATACCTGTTTACATTCCTGCCAGCTTACATGGGAGGGCCTGGTTCCTCATACCTATACCAGTGCAGTGTTTTCAGATGCTGTTGTTTTCAGACTTCAGAGCTTTGGCAAACTCTGAGGTGAAAATGGAATTTTGGTATAGTTTTCTTTTAAGTTTTTCTACTGGTAAGTAAGGTTGAACATTTTTCCACACAACCCTTTAATTTCCTTTTCATATTTGCACAGTCCTTGCTCTTATATGACTTTTGAGTGTTTGACCTTTTTCTTACTGTTTTGTAAAAGTGCCATGTATGTATCTATAGGAAATTGTCCCTTTGTACAACAATGGAAAGAACTGTGTATACATTTAATAAAATGTCTTTCTTCCATTGTTTCTACCTGGGGGATTGATTCTACTTCTGATTTTCAGACATTTTTAACTCTGTCATTACAAGATATGGCAAGTCGTGTGCAGTTATCTGGACCTCAGGAGGCAGAAAAATATGTTCTACACATGGTAAGTGTTTTTATTTTTTAAAAAAAGTTAATTAGGGAATTTTCATCCTTATAAAAGTAACAGGTGTTCATTATGGAAAAGATAAAAAAGGAGAAAGGGGGAAATACCCAAAGTCAACCACTATGGACACTTTGGTCTTTGTTCCATTTCCTAACAGTTCTTAGGATTTTCCAGTGATAGTTGTATTAATTAACTTTGCATTTCTATAAAGAAATACCTGAGGCAATTAACTTTATAAGTTGAGGGTTCAGATCCAAGATTAGAGAGTCCCATTGGTTTGGCCTTTAGTGAGAGTGACATATTGTGACATGAGTTCATGTAAGAACAGTCACATTTTGAACCAAAGAGAAAGACCAGGATCCCTCAGTTCTTTTCAAGGACACAACCCCAAGAACCTCAAACTAGGCCCCACCTAGTTGCTAAGGAGTTCTATCACCTCCCACTAGCACTGACAAAATGAATTTGTGTTCCTTGATTGTCATATTTACATATTTTCATTATCACATGTAAGCCTCCTTTAAAATACCCATGAAATATTTCAAATATTCAAAGAAGCAAAAAGTAGTGCTACTTTCTGGTGGTCCATGATGATATCTCAAGTTTGTACCACTGTGTATGTCAAGACACCCCTGTAGCATCAAGAAAGTTGTCAAAAAAAAGTTGACTGAATTAAGCTGTGCATAGTGACATTGTTGAGTTACATCCTAATTCAAGTCCCTTATCTCATCATGGGCCAGTACCAGTCTGTGACTGTACTTTGAGTAGTGCTGACATAAAGATGCTAGGACAGACACTCATGTGTTTAGCACCCAGTTTAAGAAATAAAATTTTGCCCACACTGACACCCTCTCCTTAGCACTTCCTACTTGCATTTCCCCACTTTCTCCCACCTCAACCATATAACCATTTCCTGGTAGGGATGAATGTCTGTGTTAACATACCAAGTTGATAATACAGTAACCTACCAGTTATATATATATATACATGGCTCTGGTCTGATTTCAGTTCACTAAATACAAACCTGGGTCCACAGGCCAAAACAGGCAAATCTTTCTATAATCTCTATGATTTCAGGATTAAAAGTAATAAAACTAATTTTCCTTGTAGTAATGGAGCTTTTTATTTCAGTTGAATTTACAAATGTTTTAGAGTTATAGTTTTTGTTTTTGTTTTCGTTTTCCTTCAACGTAACCACTCAAAAAGTGCATATGCCCCAAACAAAGCAAGTCTGTCTGACAGCCAGTCTTGGAGTATCTGCTCAGAGCTACCACTGACCCCTAGGGTTGCACAGGCTGAGTGAGCTACAGCCTCTTTCCCCAAGAACCTCTCTTTGGTGGTAGAAATACATGCATGGTTATGATACTAGACAAGAAGCATAAGCTAGTAAAACACTTTGAGGGCAGAGGAGGGGCTCGGTTTGAACACTGTAGGACCAACCTGACAGACTCTGCAGCAATGCTTCTCTGCCAAGGGTGATTTTATCTGCTGGAGAAATTTGGCCACGTAGTGCTGGAGATCAAACCCTAGGGCCTTGTGCATGCTAGGCAAGTGCTCTACAACTGAGCTGTGTCTCCAGTCCTGGAGATATTTTTGGTTGAACTGAGTATATTATTGGTATCTTGGTGGGTGGAGGCCAGGGATGGTGCTAAACATCCTGTACTGCAAGGACAACTCCACAGAGTTACCTGGCCCAAAATGTTAGTACTACCAGGCTTGGGAAATTGTACCCTGGGGTGTCAGGTCTGTGAGGGCAGGGGTTTTTTTAAAGTAAATATTTCATTGGAATAAAACATACATAGATAAAAATACCCTTAAGTAAATATATAGCCAAACACATTTTCACAATGTGACATCTTTGCCAAATAATACAAGGTGAAGGAACAGAATGTGACCAACACCCTAGAAACAGTCCTCACGCCTGCATCCAGCCCTGTCCCTCACTAGAAAGGTCATTGTTGTCCTGAGGTTTTATGTTTTTATATCATAGATGGAACCTAGGAGTGCTTAACCACTGAGCCACATCCCCAGCCCTTTTTTGTTATTTATTTAGAGATGGGGGTCTCACTAAGTTGCTTAGAGCCTCACTAAGTTGCCGAGACTGGCTTTAAACTTGCAATCCTCCTGCCTCAGCCTCACCAGTCACTGGGATTACAGGTGTGCACCACTGCACCTGGTTTATTGTCCTGATTTCTGATACCCTATTTAGTTGTGTTTGTTTGAGCTCTTGTAAAAGGAAACACAGTATGTTTTTGCAGGGTCTGGCTTCCCATGTTTTGTTTTGTTTTGTTGCTTAGCACTGATGTATGATGCATGTAGTTGTAGTTGTTATGTTTTCAGGCTATAGCATTCCACTTTTGAAGTATATCTTTCCATACGAATTAGTTGGATATTTGGGTAGTTTCCCATTCTGGTTATTATGAATACTGGATATTTTCCATCCACCCTTTAAAGTGGCAGCATGGTCACAGTCAGAATACTCTACATTTAATATTCCTGTTTCATTAAATAGCCTCTGTCTCTTCCAGTTCTAGAAGAGGAGTAGTAGACAGCTCAGTTCCACCTCTAACAAATGAACTAATCATTATGACACTGGAGCAATTTGTTAGGAATAAAAATACCTATTTGGAACTTCTGTTTTCTTCTCACTTTTTAACTTCATGGTCAGGATGTGGCTCTGAGGATCAATCAAATAAATTCCCAGTCACTGGTGCAAATAAAGAGCATAGACCTTGAAACTATCTTGAACTCAGCAGTGGTAGAAAAGTTTTCCTGAAGAATCAGAAAACAATTTCCAGGGGGTGAAACAAAATATGTTAGAGCTTCACTTTTTAAAATACAGCTGTGAGCCAGGTGTGGTGATGCACACCTGTAATCCCAGCTATTTTGGGAAGATGAGATGGGGGAATCACAAGTTCAAGGCCAACCTAGGCAACATGATGAGGCCTTTTCTTAAAAAGAAGTAAAATGCAGCAGTAATATAAATTATATCTTAATGAAATGGGTGTTTTAGAACACAAGGGCAGGGGTCTGGGGTTGTAGCTCAGTATAGAGTGCTTGCCTAGCATGTGTGAGGCATTGGGTTCGATCCTTAGTGCCACATAAAAATAAATTAAATTAAAGCAGTATACCTTTAAAAAAATGCAAGGGCAGGACTAGGACTGTATCTCAGTGATAGAGCACTTGTCTGGCATGTGTGAGGCCCATCCCCACATGCAATCCTCCTGCCTCAGCCTCCCCAGTCACTGGGATTGCAGGCGTGCACCACTGCACCTGGTTTATTGCAAGGGCACTTTGACAGCATTATGCTAAGTGAAGCCAAAACAAAAAAGATCACAGAGTGTATAATTCCAATTATATAGAAAATGTCCAGGACAGACAAATTCACAGACAGAAAGAAGATTAGTGACTGTCAAACATTGGAGGAGAGAAGGGAATGGGAGGGACTGCTAGTGAGTATAGGATTTCCTTCCAGGATGATGTAAATGTTTTGGGACTAGATATAGTAGTTGCACATGACATTTTTTTTTTAAATACATTTTTAGTTGTCAAGGGACCTTTATTTTAATTTATTTATTTATATGTAGTGCTGAGAATCGAACCCAGTGCCTCACACATGCCAGGCAAGGGCTCTACCACTGAGCCACAGTCCCAGCCCCGCATATGACATTTTGAATGTACTAAATGCCACTGAATTGTTCATTTAAAAATGATTAATTATGTGGATTTCACCTCAATTCTTTAAAAGTGCAAAGGTGGAATTTTGTATATGTATATGTTAGTTTTTCATCCCCTAATATCTGTAATAGTACCTAGCATATAGTAGGGATTCAGTTAACACTTACTTATTAAACAGATGGTACTTAAAATAGATATACAGCCAGATGTACTGGCACATACCTGTAATCCCAGTTACTTGGGAAGCTGAAGCAGGATTGCGGGTTCAGCAAGGCCAGCCTGGGCAACTTAGCATCTCAAAAAGTAAGAAATGAAGTTTGTTTATTCCTTTCTGTGCTGTGGTTATATTTAATGACTATATAGTCACGTAGTGCTGAGGTGTAAACTACTTCCTGATTTCTTTTTCTGCAGATAGAAGATGGTGAAATTTTTGCAAGTATTAATCAGAAGGATGGTATGGTCAGTTTCCATGATAATCCTGAAAAATATAATAACCCAGCCATGCTTCATAACATCGATCAAGAGGTAAATATAATACCAGGTTGGGGGGGTTTGAGGTTGAGCTGCTGTATTAGAAATGATGCTCCCATATTCAGTGTAGTTTTAGTTTTAAGTATAGATAGTTCCCAGCCTAAACACTTACTTCCTAGAAAGTTCATTTCAAGCTGGGTAGCTCAGCGGTAGAGCACTTGCCTAGCATGTGTGAGGCACTGGGTTTGATCCCGGCACTGCATAAAAATAAATAAATAAAATAAAGGTATTGTGTTCATCTACAATTTTAAAAAATTAATTTTAAAAAAAGTTCATTTCAAACTGGGCATGGTGGCACACACCTGTAATCCCAAGAATTTGGGAGGCTGAGGCAGGAGGATTGCAAATTTGACACCAGACTGGGCAACTTAACAAGACCTTGACTCAAAAATAAAAAGGAAGCCTGAGGATGTAGCTCATCAGTAGAGCACTTGCTTACCATGTGCAGAGTTCTGAGTTTTATCCCCAGTGCTGCAGAAAAATAATAAAATATAAAAAGGGCTGGGGATGTAGTTTAGTGGTAGAGTATCCCTGGTTCAATCCCCAGTACCACAAAAAAAAAAAAAAGAAGAAGAAGAAAAGTTAATTTCAAAATAGGCTGCTTAAAACTCTTTAAGATGGGCATGGTGGCATACACCTATAATCCCAGCAACTCATGAGGCTGAGGCAGGTGGATTTCAAGTTAGAGACCAGCCTTAGCAATTTAGCAAGACCCTAAGCAACTTAGACCATATCTCAAAATAAAACATGAAAAAGACTGGGGATGTGGATCAGTGATTTAGCAGCCCTGGGTTTAATCCCCATTACCAAAAAAAACAACAAAAACAAAAAAATTTGAAGATTGTTGGTTGTTTAGTGGGTTCCATTTTCCCACTAGCTTACCAAAGCTTACTTTAACTCAAAAAACACTTGAAGGCTCCAGTACAATTTTGTCTGTACGCAGTTGCCGTTTACAAGGTAGTTTTGTCTGTGGTGGGAAGGTCAGCAAATAGCTCCCCTGGGTCAGAAGCAGAGTCCAGGGTGGAGTCTGTGTTTCTAACATCTGAGTAAGGAAATGACTCAGGCCCACCTGCTAACTATGTTCAAACTTGTGTGTCATGCAGATGCTGAAGTGTATAGAGCTGGATGAGCGACTGAAGGCCATGGACCAGGAGATCACAGTGAATCCCCAGTTTGTGCAAAAGGTGACAAGGGTTCTCTCATTAAAGAAGCAGGCTGGATAGAGACAGGAATAGTGCCATATCAGGCATGAGAACCGGGTTTCAGATTATTAAATATTTGGTTGCTCATTGTTCTTAAAAAAACATTATCAAGAAGCTTATAGAGAAATATTCACTCAGAGCATTTTTAGTGACAGCCTGGGAATGTGCTTATGGAGAGGCTCCGGAGCTACCTGCTTTCATTGTTCCCAGGGTGACTTTCTTGTGGGAGGGACAGGATGAGCAGCTAGTGTGCTGGTTTGGGAATGGGGAACTCTTGACAAAGGCAACCATAAGCATACTGCCTTGCTCTCCCTTTCACAGAGTATGGGCTCACAAGAAGATGATTCAGGAAACAAACCCTCCAGTTACTCCTGAAACCTAACACCCATCCCAAGTGCAACAAGAAACCTTGACCGTCACCTTGACTGTCGCCTTTGCCACAGGGAACGTTAAGAGGGCAGCAGGGAGTACCAAGCCTGTTCCACCTGGACATTAAGAAATCCAATTTTGTTTTGACATCTTCAGCCCTATGTGCTTTCAGAAAACCATTCTCTCTGCAAAAAAAACAGAAAAAAATTTTCAAACTTTAGAGTCTGTTGTGGATTTATTTATCCTCAGATTATTATTGTTATTGCATTAAATTTACCTTTTTGTTTTAATTCAACATTGATGTGTCTTCTGTATCACTTTTTCCCTCTCTGAGAAAGTTTTAATGAACCCATACATTGTGCACAGAAATAGTTGGGTTTTAGGAATTTTGGGAAGATTTGAATCTAAAAGTTTTTATCAACATCCCTGCCCCACCTCCCCCTCCCATGTTGGGAGAATCCATGAGGTTTTATCTAAATTTTAAAGTTAGAATTAGCTAGGCATGTCTGTAATCTCAGCAACTTGGGAAGCTGAGGTAGGAGGATCACTAGTTTGTGGCCAGCTTCAGCAACTTAGTGAGATCCTAAGCAATTTTGTGAGACATTGTCTCAAAATAAAAAATAATGACTGGGGATGTAGCTCAGCAGTACAGCATCCCTGGGTTCAATCCTTAGTACCCCTCCCCAAATAATAATAAATAAATAAAGTTAGGTTTAACATACAAAATTTAGTGATAGCATGAATTGTGTTTGAAATTCTGTGGAAAAACTTTCTAACCTTTGGTGTGTGCTATTCTTTGGTCATCTTGAGAATGACAGATTTACTCACTTTACTTCTTGAAGCATCTTTAAGTAAGCTGCACCATTGCATTTGTGTTGTGTTCAAGGGTTTCCTCTCATGAGACTTTGGACCAGGATTCACTGAGATTAGCCCTGGAATAGTGTGGAGGCTTTGTGAGTGTGATCAGATTAAAATATTAAATTTGTTTTTTTAAAAAACATTTCTCTAGGGACTAGGGATGTAGCTTAGTGGTAGAGCATGTGTTTAGCAAAAGGCTTGGGTTCCATCTTCCACATTGCAAAACAAAAAGTAAAACATTTTGTTCTCACTAGCAACATTCACTTTTTTCAAATGTGTCAAATTGTATGATAAATTATATTTTCATTATTTTATTTTATTTTTTATTCATTTATTTTTATTTCTTTTGTGGTGCTGGGGATTTGAACCCAGGGCCTTATGTTTGTGAGTCACTCTACCAACCGAGCTATATCCCCAGCCCCATGTTTTAATTATTTTAAAAAAGGAACTGAAACTTCCTTAGTATAATATAAAGCTGTGATCTGGCTCTTTCTGCTGCAATCATTTCCCCACCTCCCAACTACCTGTCAGTCTGTGAACATCCTAGCTAGCTATTGGTTCATCAATCAGCTTGCAAGTATCCTTCTCCATTATTGGTCCCCTGTTAGTCCTGCGGAATTCAACTGCTTAAGGATAGCTTCCCGCCATCTTTTCTCATGCTTTTTCTCTACTACTCACTTTCTTTCTCTCTCCTCCTCTCTCTTTTGGGTGTGCTCCCTCTCTTTTCCTCTCATTTTCTCTCTTACCCTGCAGGGAGACGCTCTGTTTGCTTAATAAACCCTCTTATGTCGGGGCTGGGGAGATAGCTCAGTCGGTAGAGTGCTTGCCTTGCAAGCACAAGGCCCTGGGTTCCATCCCCAGCACCCAAAAAAAAAAAAACAAACAAACAAACCCTCTATGTCAATTCCCATGTTCTGCGTGGTTTTCTGGGTTCTTACACTTAGTCATATAAAAGTGCCACACTTGGGTTTTGCAGGGGTGTTTGCTGTGGCTGCAGGAAAGCAGCCATATAGTCTGTCAATGAGTTCATTTCAAACTTCATTCATATAGAAGTAGGCACAGGGCTGAATTGGACCCAAGGCTGGTAGTTTACTGGCTTCATCTGAACTCTGATTCTCTTGAATTAGTACTGCTTGTGGGTCACTTCCACTCAAACTTACATGTATCTGTGTTTAGGAAAGAAGAAATATTTAAAGGGAATTTGTCTTTTTATCCATGTAGTGAATGACCTAGTTTTTGTTGCAGTTTAAGAGGGGAATTTCACTATGGTCCTCAGGCTAGTCTTGATCTCCTGAACTCAAGGGATCCTTTCTGCTTCAGCCTCCCTAGTGTTGGGACTACAGACCTGCACCACTGCACCCAGCATGTTTGGTTTTTTTAAAGACTGAAATTGGGCCATGCATGGTGGGGCATGCCTGTAATCCCAGCTACTTGAGAGGCTAAGGCAGGAGGATCCCAAGTTCAAGGTCAGCCTCAGCAATTTCACAAGATCCTGTCTCAAAATAAGGACTGGAGATATAGCTCTGCGGTAGAACACCCTGGGTTTAATCCCCAGTAGCACCCCCCCACACACACACACACACAAAACATAAATTGAACAACTGGTTTATCTGGATGTGAAGTTACCCCTAAACTTCAGAGTTCAGAAACTCCCTAGTAGCTGCCACTGGTGACTAAGTCTCTTGTAGACTTCTAATGTAGTTAATTTCATGAAAATATACATGGAAATTTTAACTCAAGGATTTTGATATTTAAGGCCTTGCAAACCACTCTTCCTGTCCCCTGCAGCCAATATTTGAGTGGCAGTGCTAGTTATTATTGTCTCAACTTTTACCCCTATAATGTATTCTGCTTTGTAATTCTTGGACCAGACCTGTAAAGCAGCTAGAAGGGGACAGGTACCTCCCTGCCTCTGTTGAGCAGTACAGCTCAGCAAAAATGATTCCATTTGCAACAGTTCCAAGATTCACCCCCATCCTCTACACTCCCCTGAGGGCTATTGGCCCAGAAGGCAGGGTCCCTATCTCCCTGCACAGAAGTTGGCTCAGTTTCACCAGGCTCCTCTTCCAGATTTCCAAATTATATTAATCCCAATCTCCCTTTGTTTCCCAAACCCTAAGGAGTAGTTCCTGCTTCCGACAGTTACTTAACCTTGGTGCTATTCCTCCTCCAATACCTGGTTGATGGCTCTGTTAAACTTTTGCTATTAAACTGGTAAGTGGTTTCTCTCCTATGGGAGTTACTTTTGAAAAATCTTACAGGTTAAGGAGATTCATACCTCATTGGTTTCTAAGAAGAGAATGTTTAGGACTTTACACTTGTTACTTCTGAATAATATGTTGCCCAGGCTCTCTGCCTATATCTTGGATTTGGAAAGTTAACAAGGCCTAGCATGTATGATTGGCACACACCTATAATCCCAGCAATTACATTTTGTCTGCCCCAATTCTAAAATTAGCTAATCACGTAGATTGTAACTTGGAACTCCTCCAGTCAGAGTTAAGGGCAGCGCTGCCTTAGGTTCAAGATAAAAGCAGGCAGACTGCCCACCCAAGTGCACTTCTAACCAGGTTCCTTAGCTCACCCCTCTGCCAGAAGTAAAAATTTGCTTTGCCCACCCACTTTTGAGCATGAGTTTGATTTCTTGTGGCACCTCCTTATTTCTAAGTGAGGTATTCTGATGATGCCAGAAAATGGTGAGTTAGGGAATTAGGGTTGTTTCTGAGGTCCAAAGATGTAGCTTTGAGTTCATTAGTGAACCTGTCAGGTCTCAAGATTTTTTTGAATTTGCCTTTTCAAAATGATCTCAAATGTTAGTACTCTGGATTCTTGAGGATAATTAATTACTGTCAGAATCCAGTACTTGCCTTACATTTGGGTTTCTATTTGGATCGGTGCCAAGTGAATCAGTTTTAAACTGATTAAAAGTTAAAGTGACAATGTTTAACTTTTAATATAGACTCTCAAGTGAGTATTCTTGGTCTACAGTGTGACATATATTGGCAAAAGCTATTCTTTGAAGAATCATCTGGTTATGTGCTTTTTGAAATGGCAGTTTGGGTTTTCTGAGCCAGAGTGATCCTTTCCTAAGTTTATAGTAAGTGAAAATTTCCTTCTCTGTGTGGGTGGCGCCTTCCTCCCTTTGTTTAGTAAGTCCAAATCTCAGGCAAAGCTAGGTAAGAGACAGTTCCTGTGAAAGATACAATTAGCCTCAGTCACAGAATAATGCCTTGTGTAACCCAATCAGGGAAAATACTTTTACTTTTCTAGCAGTTTGGCAGAGGGGGAAATTAGCTTTTCAAGTGTGCTGAACTGTTGATGTTCATTTGTGAACCTGCCCTCTTTAGATTCATGCTCTATCTATGCCAGCGACTGCTAGGTATTCCAATGCTGTTCAGTTAATTGCTTTTTATAGATGAAGTATTGGGTATATAAATTTTGTTTCTGCATTATAACTTGAAACCATAGCCAGATTACAGAAGATTACAGAAGATGTCATTTGCATGTAAATCTGAGCAGTTCACAGAAACTCAGTATGACTGGGTAAACCAGATATATGTGAGTAGGAATATGTGATATACCTCTTCAGACAGCTGAATTACTTAATAATAGTGAAAATGACAAAAGCCTAGTGGTATCCTTTCCTAAGATCAAAAGTTGAAACTAGGGAACTTTAATTAATTGCAAAAGGCATCAAATAAACCTAAATTTATAGACTAAAAAGAAACTTCTTGGTATTTAACAGGGACCTAGTTTTAGATTAATCTGCTAACGGCCTAGCAATTGAATTCTAATTAGGAGAGGAAAGTTAATTCTTAAAAATTTACTGAAATTGCTATGGTGAAAAATGCTAGCTTCATCCTAGAGGCCATTTAAAAATTGTAGTGGACTACTAATAGTTCAAATATTGCCAATGACTGGACAGATAATTCTCTAATTACCTAAAATTAACCACAAACCTCAACATGACTTAGATATTCTATATAATTTCCACATTCTGAAATATTACCTGTTGTTTGTTGACTTTCGGTCACTGCTGTTTCCCCAACTACTAAACACATCTGAAAACAACTGGGAATTGGGCAGGAGGATCACAAGTTTCATGCCAGCCTCAGCAACTTAGCAATAACCTGTCTCAAAATAAAAAATAAAAAAGACTGAGGATGTAACTCAATGGTATAGTACCCTTGGGTTTGATTCCTAGTCCTAAATAAATAAATAAATAAATAATAAAAAAATAAAAACACAGGATCTTTTCTTGGTTGCTGGAAGAAATGAAAGCTTGGATTATTAATTATATTTTAATATAGTAACC
The DNA here is from genome assembly GCF_902686445.1 of Sciurus carolinensis. Taxonomy (NCBI): domain Eukaryota; kingdom Metazoa; phylum Chordata; class Mammalia; order Rodentia; family Sciuridae; genus Sciurus; species Sciurus carolinensis. The sequence continues at coordinate 40,396,088 of NC_062215.1, read as the reverse complement.
TTCAACTATAGAAACTATAGTAACCTTAAAATAGGATATGATTAAAATATTAGATTCAATTTCTTCTAAAGAACTACAAGAATGGGAAGTTATAATCCATGTATTTATGTCAAAATACACTCTACCGTCATGTATATCTAAAAAAAATAAAAAATTTAAAAATTAAAACAAAAAATGAAAGACACTCCTTCTTGAAATTCAGTCAGGGCTGTGGTGGTCTGACTCAAAAAGCCCAACTGTATTCTACAGCTGTAGAATATTATCTACAGCTTCGTGAAAAGATATGTTGATAAGAGTGCATCTAAATGAGAAATTTCAGAATGAAACCTGTCTATTCATTTAGCTCTGGTCTTGGCAACTGGTAGCCCAGAAAAATTTGTCAGTCTGGATGCTCAACTGGAATTCAATCTCTTGGTTCAGAACTAGTAAGGAGACACAAAAGCATCAAGAAAATTTTCTTCTGATCCAGACTGTTTTAGTGGTGGATAAACACATTCTGGATAAGGTACTGGGCAGTAGTATAGCCAATGTTTTTGGTAACCTTTCATACAATTCTTATTCCGGGACAGGTCTTTTGAGATTTAGCATCATATTTTATTTGGATTTGAATTGTTGGACTTTATTGCCATCTTCATTTTCTGAATGTTGCCACTGAATTTTTTAAAAAATATTTTATTAGTTGTTGATGAACTTTTATTTATTTATTTCTATGCAGTGCTGAGAATCAAACCCAGTGCCTCACACATGCTAGGCAAGTGCTCTACCACAACCCCAGCCCCATCACTGAATTTTAATTGCCTTTCCTGCTGATAATGTGGATACATTTTCTGACTTCTAACATGTCCCTTTTGCTAATTCTCCTGGAAAGTTCATACCCTATGAAAGCCCAGTTTAATTAATACTTGGTATGATTCACTGGAGAAATGATTTGGCAAGTTTGTTAGGTTTGGCAAATTTTTATAGGTTTATTTGAGATTTATGGGTTTCTTTCCAAAAGAAATATGTGACTAAGTCAGTGGTGTTGGGAAAGATATTGATGGTATAAATCAAGCCCAGGCATGATTACTATACATTGGATTTTATTGAAAATGCCAGTGGTTGAATAACTTTCCTCCACATGGGACTCCAATAGTTCATCACCAAACAAGGATAATTTGAGCAAAGCAGTGGCTTCTGAAAAAGGTAATTGATTCCTGGAATTAAAGTTACGAGATAAAAAAATCTTGTTTTTGGCTTAAAACATCTTAACAAATTCAAGAACACTTGGGGGGGGGGGGAGAGAACACCTGGGACTAGGTCCGTAGCTCAATGTCAGAGTGTTTGCCTACCATGTGCCAGGCCGTGGGTTCAATTCTCAACATGCAAAAGAACACTTAAAACTAAAAGAAAATGGGAAAAAGCAAAATTACCAAAATTCAAATACAATTAAATTTTAAAATATAGGAATAGGCTTGGGGTGGTGGTGCATGCCTATAATCTCAGCATCTTGGGAGGCTGAGCCAGAAGGATTGCAAGTTCAAAACCAGCCTCAGCAATTTAGTGCGACCCTAAGACCCTGTCTCAGAAACCAAAAAGGGCTGGGGATGTGGTTCAGTGGTTAAGTGCCCTTGGCTTCAATCCCTAGTACCCCCCCCCCCCCCCCCCCCCCCCGCCAAATATATATATGTACATACACACACACACACACACACATATATATGGATATATTAATTGCCTTGTTAAAAATCAAACATGGCCACTAATTTGAAGTTTGTGGGACATTTGTAAGATGTGTGCATATTAGTGTGGAAATCAGTTAATGCAGTCATTTCAGCATGAATTCAGTTCATTTCAACAAATGCTGAAATGTTTTATGTTTTACTTTTTTTTTTTTTGGTGGAACTGAGCCAGAGAGCTATAACCCCAGCCCTTTTTCAATTTTTATTTTAAGACAGGGCCTAGCTAAATTGCCAAGACAGGACTTGAACTTGCCATCCTCCTGCCTTGGGCTCCAGAGTTCTGGGGTTACAGATGTGGGTGAATGCTCCTGGCTGAGGTTTTCTTTTAGAGATTGGAAAAGAGTGACTGTACACATTTCTAGCGTCTTTTCACTAAAGTTCTCAAAACATTTTGTAAACTCAATTCAAATAGCTGTATGGATTGCAAAAGTAAAAACAGAATTCCAAATCAGTATACCCTCTATAATTTTTTTAAAAAGTATTTTTAGTTGTAGATGGGCACATTACCTTTATTTATTTTTTATGTTGATGCTGAGGATCGAACCCAGTGCCCCACACGTGCTAGGCAGGTGCTTCACCCCAGCCCCCTCGTATAATTTTTGCTTCAGAAATTACCTTGTGATTTGGCCTTAGAATCAAGTTTGTGCTGTCCAATATCAGGAACAATTGGATTAGTAAGCGTAATTAAACATATAAAGGCTGTGCTTAACTTTGTAACCCCATCCTGTTCTTAATCTTTACCAGGCTAGTAAAATAGAAAACACACGTTGCAATTTCGTTCTCCTCTCAGATCCCCAAGTATGTTTCAACATAACATGGAATTTGAAAGGGAGAGAAAGTATGACTTCCGTGATATGAAAACACAGCCATCCACTTCTGTTCAGAATGGCTGAGGCTTTTCCCCAACACTTCCTGATGACCACACTCTGGACATCCTGCTGGAACCACGGAGTAGTTTGGCCTTAAAATGCACAGGAGCAAGGAGGCGTCAGCTCTCAGAGCACACCAGGTGGCAGAGCTGTGCCCAGGATCCGCCCAATTGCTGGCTGTGCTGGGCCTGATTCTCTTCTCTCTGCCTCTTCGCCGGAAGGACCGTGTTACCTCATACAGTAACGGCTTTAAAATTATTTTAGGTAGCCAAACAATAACAGACCTACGGGCTTAAAAAGATTTTATTCCACAATTATTTGATACTTTTTGAAAATTTCGGTGCACTGCTAATTTGGGTGAGTGGAGGCCAGAGTGAGTGAGTCATGCACATGCGCACACCCTCCTCGCCAGTCTGGAATTACGCAGTCATCCGCGTCAAGTGCTTCCTCGTGTCACGTGACGGCCTCCTTCCAGGTACCTGCCAGGCACTTTCCACCGTTAAAACGGGTTCCATCGGCAATTTTTAAAAAAGTCGCTAGTTTAAATACAATTATAGAGCCTTCAGGAAATTCTTTTTTCTGTATATTCAGAGAGTGGTAGGCTGGCTATATTTTCCCTAAACTCTATTAAAATGTTTTTTAAATTTAGTCATTCCCCCGCGCTTGAGATGGTTTCCTCCAGCAGCCTTAGCCGGAGTGGTTTGGACCATTTCATACTTCTTGGCGGGGGAAGCCGACGAGTGGTGACCAAAAAGGGGTGCCTAGCAGATGCGCCTTGTTACCCACAGGACTTTGGAGTTGCAGAATCGTTGCTGTATTGCTGAATGTGGCTAGTTTTGCAGGGTCTCTCAGATCTTGGGGTCCAGGGAGCGCTTGGACGGTTCCAGCTCCCCTACTGCAGGACCGAGTGGCTGGTATGGCCCGGTCAAGTCACGCGCCCGGGGCTTGGTGCCGGGGCTGCGGGGTCTCTGGGTGAGTGAGGTGGCACCGGAGTCGATCAGCTCCCTCGAGGGCGGAGCCGGAGACAAATCTCCGGTGGGGTTGGGGTCGGAAGTGACCCTTGCGGCACTCTTGTGGGACGCGGACCCTCAGCGACAACCTGAGTCAGTTAGTCAGGGGCGGGGCGGACGCTTTCAGGTGTCAGGCGGGGATCGCAGTGAGGGTCCGCTCCGGGGGAAAGGCCGGCCCCGTCGGCTGGAGGAGCAATATGATTGAATTTGTGTTGGTTCGAGTTAGGTGAGTGATTGGGGGTTTAGAATTGAGTGGAAGACGTTGCCAAGACCTTGAGATATGGAGGGATGGTGGGCACATTCCCCAAGAAGATTACCTGGGTTCAAAGCTCCCCGGTCAGTGCCGTTGATTTATTCGCATTGAGTGCACTCTTAATGCCCCCCACCCAGGTTTTGGTTTCCCTCTGATTTGGGCGATAGGATCGTGTCTTCCTTTTCTCCCAGACTGGCATTCCGAGTAGGGTCTTCTGGCGTCCTCCACCGAGGGTTGAGGCTTCTCTTATCTCCAGTTTGGGAGGTGTTGATAGACTCATCCTTAGCTCAGGGATTGGCTTGTGGATTGAGGTTCAAGTTAGCCACAGGAGGCAGAGGGCAGAAGGTACTTATTCACCAGCCCTTGAATACCTGGCACCATCCTTTGTGCCCATGCTGGCTGGAGGAACTTTCTGTTACAGCATAGAAAGGCCACAGCCAGCCTGGTGCTGGAGGCATTAGATTATCACTGTTGTCATTAAGTAATTGGTAATAGTGGTACATGACACTATGTTTGCTCTTCTGTGGTGTCATATGTCAGGGAGCTCTGTAAAGGGAAATTCAGGTGAAGGCAGTAGAAGTAGTAGGACTGGGAGTGAGTTAGAAGGAATGCCCTGTGGGATCTTTTCACTGTACACTTGTGGGATCCCAGTTCAGACCTAATGAGACTCCTCTATGGTGGACTAGTTCTAGAAGTTGTATGTTTGCTACTGGTTAAAATCCCTTATAATACCTTATTTAGCTACTTAGTTCTCTTTAACCCTCCATAGTCCTAGGAAAAGTTCTCAAGAAGTAAGGCTGCAGTAGACCAGGACACACTATGTAATGAAAGGATGGGGTGGGTATCATTGTTTAGGCCCAGGCTGGTGGCTCAGCCAGTTGTGGGTGGGGATATGGGCAGGCACATTCCTCTTTGAGGAATTTGAATACTTGCTTTAAGTAGGAAGATTGAAGAGACTGTCAGGTGGCAGAGGATTTCTGCCTATGCCTTGGGTTCTGGAAAGCTTGTTGGAAAGGAAGACTCATTCAGCCAACATCTGGTAGATATGGAATTGGAGAGTGATTAAAGAATCCATGTCATGCTGCCCAGAATTCAGATGCCATATATGATGTCAACCCTGAGAGACCCCTGTTTCTCAGCTCTGGGGTGGTGCTCAAAGAAGTAACATTTGATGTGATCTGGTTACTAATGGCTAGAGTTCCAAGTAGTAAATCTTTGTGACTCCAGAGCAAAGTGTCATCTCGTGTTCCTTCTGTCTTGCAGTGGCTGCCTGGGAGTGTGGCATACATGATCAGTATGTTCAGAGCTCTTGTGGAAGGAATGCTTTTTCATCAAAACGAAGCTAATAATAAGAGTAGCCTGTGTTGATCCTGGGTGCTGGGAAGTAGTAGCTTAGCATTATTGTCTCTGGAAATGGGAAGAGGAGAGAGAAATGTCTAGGTCTGTGGTCTGAAGGGCTCAGTTGGCATGATGTGTATGTTGCCAAAGCAACCTCCTTAAATCTAATGGCTGAACTTCATATTTTAAAGATATTTTCTATTTTAAAAAGATATTTAAATAATATAAATAGTTATATTTAAAGAGATCCTTTTTCTTTTATTTCACTTCATATTATTTTATTTTTAGTAGAAATGGAGATTGAACTCAGGGGTGCTATACCTCTGAGCTACACTCTCCAGCCCTTTTTATTCTTTATTTTGAGACAAGGTCTCAATAAATTGCCCAGGCTGGCCTTGAATTTATGATCTTCCTGCTTTAACCTCCCAAGTTGCTGGGATCATAGGTGTGTGCCACTGCACCTAGCTAAGAAAATCCTTTTTCCTGTATTGCATTTCAGGTGTAAAACTTTAGCTTCACTGTCATTTGCTATCAGCCAACTGCTCAAAATATAAGAGGGCGAGCTGGGTACAGTGACACGTTCCTGTAATCTGAGTGACTTAGGAGGCTGAGGCAGGAGGATTGCAAGTTCAAGGCCAGTTTCAGCAACTTAAGACCTTCAGCAACTTATGGAGACCCTATTCCAAAATAAATAAATAAATAAAACTCCCCTGGTTTTAATCCCCAGTATCAAAACAAAACAAAACAAAACAAATCAGTTTGTTATAACAGAAACACCATGCATGGTGGAACCACCACATCTGCTAAGCAGAGTGTGTATGAGGAGGGGAGATGATAGGAAAAGTTTCATTGAAATCCATTTGTGAAACTTTCTCAGAAAAGCAACTTCAATTTCAGCCCTATTCAAACTGCACGTTAGAGTACTGCAAAAGGAATACATAAGGGGCTTGCCTAGAATACCTGGAGGTAGAATGCTCAATGTAGAATGCTCAAAAAGGTGAGAGGACTACTAAACCATTCAGAATCTCAGGCATATTAGCTTTCTGTTTCTGTAACAAAATACCTGAGAAAATCAACTTACAAAGAAAAATTTATGTTGGCTTACAGTTTCAAAGATTTTAGTCTGTGATCACTTGGTCCTTTTGATAGGAGCCTGTGGCAAAACTGCACATCATGGTGGGCACACCTGGTAGCTCAGAGCTGTCACTCATGGCAGCTGGGAGGCAGAGAGAGAGGGAGGGACTGGGGTCCCAATATCTCCTTTAAGGGCATGCCCTCAATTATCTACTTTCCTGATAATAGACCTCACCTCCCAAGGGTTCCACTGCCCCCTCACAGAACCATTAGCTGGGGACTAAGCCTTCCAACACATGGCCTGCAGGAGACATTTAAGATCCAAATCATAAAAACAGGTGAATCTCCAGATTCTCTTTTACAACTTCCTGGTTTGACTCTGAGCTTCTCAAATGTTTTTTTCATGCTACAAGGCCACTGCTCTTATAATTAGTTCTGTGTTTTTTTTTTTTTTTCCTTCCCTAGAAAATATTAGGTTTTCGAATATGACTTCCATTGCCATGACTGACTCACGTGTCCAGACTTTGCATTCTCTGTATTTCTGCTAGGTATAAGGTTAGTATTGATGCTGGAAGAAACCTTATTTCTTGTCCCTTTATACTCAAAGGAAGATGTGGGCTCCTTTCCCAGGGTTATGTCTCTGCCCTAACTTTAGGTGCTGATTCCCCTTTTTTCTTCCCCATCCATTCTATCAGTGGTCACTTTGTCTCTTCCATGGTGAATTTTTTTTTTTTTTTAATTTTTTGCAATGTTGGGAATGTAATCCAGGGCCTTATGCACGTTAGGCATACTCTACCACCGAACCACACCCTAATCCCACAGTGAATTATTATTATTTTTTTGTGGTGCTGGGGACCACTGAGCTACATCCCCAACCCTTTTTATTTTGAAGCAGTGTCTCATTAAGTTGCTCAGGGCCTCTTAAATTGCTGAGGCTGGACTTGAACTTGCTATCCTCCTGCCTCAGCCTCCTGAGCTGTTGAGATTACAGGTGTATGCCTTTTCACCTGGCCGCACATTGAATTCTTAAACCATTGTTGTCATTGGCCCCATTGTTTTGAGTTCTGTGAACCCCTTCTTTGAATTCAGACCACTTGGTTCCTGTGCCAGTATACTCAGACTGTGGCCTTCCCATGGTATATCCTTGAACCTCTCCTTCTGTGGATACCTCCACTTTCTCTGGCCACAATTGTCATCTTTCTGTGAATAATTCCTAAATCCAATTTGGTGCCTTCTATGTGTAGATGCTGGGGATATAACAGTTAACTAGACAAAGTCTCCACTTCTAGGGACCTTTCATTTTTAAGGGGGAAACATATTCAAACATTGTGCTTCCTGGTACAAGAAGTACTAGGAGTAAAAGTAGGGGAAGAGGAATGATGGAATAAAGGTGGGTGGCTGCATGGGCTGGGTAGGGAGGCCTCTGGGTGAAGACAGGCAGGTCGAGGCCCAGTGGTGAGAAGGAGTGAGCCAGGCAGAGATCCATGGAGTGTTCTGGTTCTATTTGATAGTGCAGTTGGAATCTCTGTGGAGCTCTCAGGCAAAAGAGCTGAGTGTCCTATTGTCTCCTAGACTCTGTGGCTCCTCTCCTACTGCCTGTTTTGTGTCTGCCACTGTTATTCCCAGTGTCACCTTGAGTGTAGGAGGACAGATGCAGTAGCCTGTCAGCTGGGGAATTGACTGCAGAGACATTAGGCAGGTCACAGAGTTAGCAGGCATTCTAAAGACACAAGCTGTGGGCATGACTGCCGGTCATGAGGCTGGCTCAGAGGGCACAGCAGGGACTCACCAGGACACCAATTTTAGAGGACACTGTCAACAGCCATCTCACCTGCCCTCCCCCAGAGGACTCACCATACAGAGCCACCTACAAAGGTTCAGACTGAATCTCCCTACTTTGCCCCCTCATAGTTTCAGCAACCCAGGTAGGCTAATGTGACTTGCCAAGTCTTGGTCATAACCATGCTCCACCTGCCAGGGAATGAGGACATGGGGAGAGTGCCTCCTCCCTCCGTCTGTCCCTCTTCTAGTCTTCCACATTCCTTTCTTCAAGTTCCATGTCTCCCCACTAGCAGTCTACTGGCTCTGCTTTGGAAATGCTTACTGTCTGCTGCCCCTCTACCTGTCCAGCCATTGGCCAATGCCCCATTGCTTCTCCAGGGCAGTGGGGCCCCTTGGCTGGCTTCCCCACTTCCTCCCTGCTCCTACATTCTCTTTTCCACACATCACCCTGAGTGAGCCTTTTCAGATGCAGTTCAGATCTTCCCATGCCTCTTATCAGAGCCTACCAAATCCCTTCCAGTCTGAAAATACATTTTCGGGCCTATTTCCAGGGCTTGAGATCTACAACTTCCTATAGCTCTGGCCCTCAGCTCCTGCCCTTCTCCAGAGCCTGTCAGCCCACATGCACTGCTCCCTCCAACTCTCACTGGAGCCTTGTCGTGCCAGCCCCTTCCTGCACCCTGCTGTCTTTAGGAGTTCCACTATGTCCTCTGTAGCCTTTGTGTACTTGAGAATGAGTGGTGTTCCCTATGTCCCCCTTGGAGGTGAGCTTCCCAGGGGTAACATCACAGCCCCTATACCTTGCCTGGTCTGCTGGATAAAGGATCTATTCCTTGGGTTCCTGGGGTGTTTTCTTTGTGTCACTCCAATGGTGTGTAATGTAACACATGTTGCCTCATTAGATGTCACTCAAGGATATGTACTTTTCTCTGTGCTCTCTGCTACTTTCCTGTGCAAGTGTTTATTCATGGTTTCCTCTTTTGACATAGCTCCCTGGGGTGGGACCGTCTGTCTTGCTCTTATCTCCTGTTCCTGGAGCAGTACTGGCACAGAGTAGGTGCTCAGCTGTGCCAACTGGGTGGGTGACTTGCTTCTCCTGGGTGGGAATTCTGTCAGTGTGGTCCTGGTGTACCTGAGGCACTGGGGAGGTTTTGTGATGTGAACAGATGCAAACCACCTGACTGTCCCCACTCCCACAGACTTCTGCCTGTCTTCAAGGCACCATGAATGCCATCGTTGCCCTCTGTCACTTCTGCGAACTCCATGGCCCCCGCACTCTCTTTTGCACGGAAGTTCTACATGCCCCTCTACCCCAGGGTGCCGGGAATGGGGACAGTCCAGGCCAAGGGGAGCAAGCCGAGGAGGAGGAGGGCGGCATCCAGATGAGCAGCCGGGTCCGTGCCCACAGCCCAGCTGAGGGGGCCAGCGCAGAATCCAGCAGTCCAGGGCCCAAAAAGTCGGACATGTGTGAGGCAAGTGTCTTTGAGGGGATGTTTTGCTCTCTGCTGGAGATGGGTGGGAGGCGTGGGAAGGAAAGGAGATCCAGAATCTGGAGAACATGGGTGAGGCCTAGAGGAGATAGCCCAAACCTCATGGGTTTTTTCAGATTGGCTTCTCTGAACTCTCTCTCCCTATGGCTCTTTCCCTTCATATTTTAGCTTTTTAACCCATTCTGTGTCAGCAGACAGTTGCCACCCAAGCTTAGCCTTTACCTTTGTGTTTATACACTGCAGCTGTACTAGGCTTGGATCTCCTCAGCCTAGCAACCTCGGGAGTTTCCTTCTCTAGGATCTTGACAGTCCTTATTGTGTTGTTATATGAACTCTGGAAGTGAAGCTGAAGTTCTCTCAACAGGCCACATTGGAGGAGCTGGGTCAGGCCTGAAATTGGGTGGGGGTTAGACCTGCACTACAGTGGGAACAGGAATCCAGTCTTGTTGGTTTGATTCTGCTGAGAAGCAGATGGTATGGAATTGCTGGAAAGACCTGTTGAGGGATCCAGAAGGGAGCAGAACTAGGGAGAACCTTCTGAGAGGAGTCTTAGAGGGTTTCCAGGTCATTGGAGAGACCTTGAGCAGTGGTTGGTGCAACCGTGGAGCCCTGAATCTCTGGGAAAGGCTCACCACAGCACCCTTCTGCACACAGGCACAGGGTAGTGGCCCCTGCAGGGTGCATAGCCTCAGCACCACTCCCTGCAGCAGGTGATCTGAATGGTACTTTTTCAAGCTGCTACACTAACACTCTGAAGTCCTGCTTCTGCTCGATCACTGTTGGGTCCCTTGCCTATGGCCAGTGCCCCTGCCAAGTATTTGTTCAGGACCAAGGACAGAAACCTGGTAACACCTGAAAAAGTGGTATGACTATAGACCCTTGGTGGTTTGTTGCTTTTTTTGTGTAGTGCTGGGCATCGCATGTGCTAGGCAAGTGCTCTACCCACTGGCTGTGGACCTTTGGAGTAACTACTTCCCATCTAAGCTTCAGTTTTGTCTCTTTAAAATGGGGCTTACTATAATCACCTCATAGGGTTGTTCTATGGATTGAATAAGATTAAAGTATGCAAAGCTCTTTTCATAATCACTGCTCCATGAAAACGGAGCAGTAAATACATTATTACTAGCCTCTGGCAACCTATGTGAGTCCTGGGTCCAGGCCTTCCTCTTTAGGAGGCATTTAAATATTCAGATAAGAGTAGATCTGGGAGCCAGTTATTTTATGTATGTCTGTATTGTACTGGGGATTGAATTTAGGAGCACTTGACCATTGAGGTACACTCCCAGCCCATTTTATTTTTTATTCTGAGACAGGACTGAGACTGGTCTTGAATTTGTAATCCTCCTGCCTCAACCTCTTGAGTAGCTGAGATTTCAGGCATGTTCCACTATGCCTGGCTGGAGCCAGTTATTTTTCTATAAAAAGTAGATTGTGTTTTCTAAATGCAGATCTATATATGAATAAGACAGTTTGTTGCCCACTTCTAACAGGTTTTCTTTTCCTTCTTTTGGACAGGGCTGCCGGTCACTTGCTGCTGGGCACCCAGGCTATATCAGCCACGATAAAGAGACCTCAATTAAGTACGTTAGTCACCAACATCCAAACCACCCACAGCTGTTCAGCATTGTCCGTCAAGCCTGTGTGCGGAGCCTGAGCTGCGAGGTAAGCACCAGGCAAGCATGGGGTCTTGGAGAAACTCACACCTGCATAGGATCAGTGCCAGTTTTGGACCTAGACATGGAAAGTGGTGTTCTTCACTTTTCTGCACTGACACCAAGTATGGCCTACCTTGGTTGCCTGGAACACACAGAATATGTCTTGGTGGACTCTTACAGCCCCACCCCATCATTCTGGGGATGGAACCAAGGTCATCATGCATGCTAGGCAAGTGCTTTAACATAGCTATATCTAGCCTCTTGGACTCAGTTTTTTAAATGGGTGCTGGCTTTTTACTTTAAGATTCAGAATCTCATGGTGGACATATTCCTAAGATATGAATGATTTCTACAACATGTAGGCACTGTATCAAGTGTCACCTTTTTGACTGTCTCAGTCATCACTCTACATTTCAGGGATCAACAAGTGCTTCTTAGAACCTCCTTATTGGGTCCTAAATATGGCTGCTGCTGACTAGCTTGAGTCTCAGCTTTTATGTTTTTATCTGTCACAAAGAACTCATGATTCAGTTACTAAACTTTTCTGGTGTTGTGTTCACTCAATCAGACCCCCTCAGCCCTGTTGATTCTTAGTATTCTTGTGTACCTGCCTGCAGCTGTTCCCCTCTTTTAATTTCAGGCAGCACATCTATCAGTAGGCAGATGTGTCATGTGCTTGAATTATATGTAAAGTAAGAATATGTGTGTCTTGCAGAAGGTACTGGAGGACTCTTAAGAATAGGGGGTGCAGATTTAACCATATGGACCTCAGTGGCAGTTTTGACCTGCCAGTTCTTCAGTCTGCTCCTGATGAGCAGGTGGCAAGGGTAGATGGAATATTGATACAGGAGTTCTTCAAGGTGGAAAACAGTAATGAACCTAGGAACCCTGGCACTCCATAGTAACCAGTGTTACTTCTAGATAACTTGCTGGAACCTGGGGTATAGCTCAGTGGTAGAGCATGTGCTTAGCATGCATGATGCCTTGGATTCTAGTCTCCCACACCGAAAAAGAAAAAAGTTTGCACATAAGAGTAGATGACTACCGGTCTTTCCATCCTCTATCTGCTCCTGCTCTGCTATTATTGGCTAATTTACACCAAAAGAAAGATCTAAGGAGGGGCTAGGGATGTAGCTTAGTGGTAGAGCACTTGCCTAGCATGTGAGCAGCCCTGGGTTTGATCCCTAGCACTGCCAAAAAAAAAAAAAAAAAAAAAAAAAGCGAGAGAGAGAGAGAGAGAAAGAGAGAGAGATATCGATCGATCTGAGGAGGAGTGCCCCTGGGGCAAGGAGAGGACCATCCCTCTAGTTGCTATGGTTTTTTTCCAGGTGTGCCCTGGCCGTGAAGGTCCCATCTTCTTTGGGGACGAACAGCATGGTTTTGTGTTCAGCCATACTTTCTTCATCAAGGACAGCTTGGCCAGGGGCTTCCAGCGCTGGTATAGCATCATTGCCATCATGATGGACAGAATTTACCTCATCAACTCCTGGCCCTTCCTATTGGGGAAGATCCGTGGGATCATTGATGAGCTCCAGGGCAAGGCTCTCAAGGTGATGTCTGAGAGGGAAGTGGGAGGGGCTGGCACTGCTGGAGTCTTTCTGGGCTTGTGTGGATGCTGGGAGCCCAGGCCCTGCTCCGCTGCATGCCCACGTTGTGGTCTTTTGGCTTCAGAGTTGGGCATGTGAGAACTTTTGGCCCTCCCAACTGCTCCCCCGCCACCCGGCTTTGCTGTCATGGGTCTCCTCAGTTCTGGCTTCCTCCCTGTGTCTCTGCTTCCTCTGCCCAACACATCAGAGACTGTCTGTTAGTCCCATCAGGTACCTAGGGAGCTCAGTGACTGGATAGGAGAAGGGATTGGAGTTCTGTGCCAGTCCCTCTACTTGGGAGGTGCGACCATTCTGTGTCAGAATGTCAGGCTGCCTACGTATTCTGGGCTCTGCCAGGAGGGCAGAGTGGGTTGGTCTGAGAGAAAGACTGGTAGCTGCTACTGTGAACAAGCTGGTTCTGGCTGCTGACTGGTTATTAAAGAGGCCATCCTGTCCCTTCATGTTCCAGGTGTTTGAGGCAGAGCAGTTTGGGTGCCCACAGCGAGCCCAGAGGATGAACACAGCATTTACGCCCTTCCTGCACCAAAGGAATGGCAATGCTGCCCGCTCACTGACTTCCTTGACCAGCGATGACAACCTGTGGGCATGTCTTCACACTTCCTTTGCCTGGTAATGTAGAGTTGAGGGGTTTTTGGCAGATGTTAGAGTAGGAGAAGTCACCATTATTTAGATGATCTGTGAATTGGGGAGAGCAATCCTGGCTGAGTTTGCATAGCAACCTTCTGATAGAGTTGTGCATGGGACTGGTGGAGCCCTTATTCTCTGGTCCTCTCCCCCATAGTGTGTAGAAAACACATTTAGGTGAACGTCACTTCTCAATAATACAAAAAAAAATTTCTATTAAAAAATTAGTGATCCCCTCCCTTTAAAAAACGTTATAAGCCATGGCACATGCATGTAATCCCAGTAACTCTGGAGGCTGAAGCAGGAGGACACAGGTTCAAGATTAGCCTCAGCAACTTAGCGAGGCCCTAAGCAACTTCCAGACCCTGTCTCAAAATAAAGGACTCAGGGTGTAACTCAGTGGTAAAAGCCCCTGGGTTCAATTCCCAGTACCAAAAAGTAAAAATGAAAAAAACCAAAAAACTTTTATCTTACATGGCTCCTGTGGGTCAAGAATTTAGAAGTGACTTAGCTGGGTGCTTCTGACCCAGATCATCTTGGCTAGAGCTACAGTTAGTTAGTTGAGACCTGTTGGGAGGGGCCACTTCCAAAGTGTCCCTGGAGGGGCAGTGTGTGTGTGGTGGCTGTGGGCAGGGGGCCTCAGCTCCTCTCCATGTGGACGTGCAACTGGTGCCCTCAGAGGGACTGGTACAGGACAGTGGGGTGGGATCTGCAAGGCTATCTGGCCTGGGCTTAGCAGGTACGCACTGCCCCTTCTGGCACTCACTGTTGGTTAGATGTATGCCCTGTCATTAAACCCAGACCAGTCAAGGGGAGGGATTAACCTCTAGCACTTGAAGGAAGGAGTGTCAGTAAGTTTTGTGGACATATTGGAAAACCACTAGACTATTCCCTGGCCACAGGTTGTATCTATTCCTTCCATTGTATCTTGTATCTGTTCCACTCCTTTCAAAGACACCCACCATCAGTACTTATTCCAGTTCAGGATGAGCTTGAAGTTGAAGCCTTGGGTCTCCTTGTGTAAATCTTGTCCTGGTGTGGATGAGGCTCTTGGGGTGCAGCTCCCACGGTCCTGCAAACTAAAAAGTATCTGTCCACCCATCTGACATAAGTCCTTCCTGTATTTAAAAAAATATTTTAATTGACAAGTAAAAATTATATATATTTATGGCATTATGTTTGATACAGAATTATATGCCACATAAAGACATTTTAGTCAGCAGTGGACATAAAACAGTGCTCCCATAGATTGTCACCTGTTGACATCATAGCTGCTTTGGTTTGTATAGGCACATTTTATGGTGTTCACGTAATGATGAAATCACCTAATGATGCATTGCTCAAGAACATATCTCTGTCGTTCAGTGATGGATGTCCATTGTATAATGACTAAATCAGACTTGAGATATGCATTACCTTTTTGTTTGTGGTGAGAACAGTTAGAATCTTTTATCTTCCTCTTACTATTAAAGTAAAGGAAATAATGCAGTTAACTTACCCCCTCAGCTATTTGACTTTAGCAGTTATCAGCATTTTTATTCTATCCCTTCACTTTTATTTTTCAGATTATTTTTTAAAGCAAGAAAGTTATGTTGTTTCAACTATAAATATAACCACAATACCAATATCCTATCCAACAATATTGACTGATTTCTTGGTATCATCCAGTGTATAATCCATGTTCGGTGTTCCCTTGTGCCTCAGAGGTGACTTTTGAGTTAGGATCAGAACAAAGGATTCCTCTGATCAGCACCCATCCCTCACGTTTTCCCATGCCCTTAATTAATTATCCGTCCATCTCTTTTTATTTTTTTATTTTTATTTTTTATTTTGCTAAGTTGCTGAGGTTGACCTCAAACTTTTTTTTTTTGTATCAGAGATTGAACCCAGAGGTGCTTAACCACTGAGCCACATCTCCAGCCCCCACTTTAAAAAAAAAAAAAAAAATTATCTAGAGACAGGGTCTTGCTGAGTTGCTTAGTGCTTCACTAAGTTGTTGGCTGGCCTTGAACTTATGCCACTACACCTGGCTCTTGTGCCCTTTGAAGAAGGACCTCAGTCGGTCATGTCTTGCAGAATGGCCTGCGTATTCTGGATAGGGCCAAGCATGTCCTTGCAGTAGCATCCAGCATGATTTTTTTTCATTTTTTGAACAAAGGGGTCTCCCTTTGTTGCCCAGGCCAGTCTCCAGTTCCTGGGCTGAAGTGATCCTCGCACCTCAGAGTCCCAAGTCTCTGGGACTACAGGCATGCACCACCCACCAGGCTTTTAGACCCATGTTTTCTGTGAACAGGTAATTGGATCAAGGGACTCAATGAACTTTGGTTCCGATGTTTTCTTTAGCAAGAGTGCCTGTGTTTTAGCTGGCACTGTGTTTTCTAGGCTTCTGAAAGCATGTGGCAGCCGGCTGACTGAGAAACTCCTGGAGGGTGCACCAACAGAGGACACCTTGGTCCAGATGGAGAAGCTTGCTGGTGAGGCTGGGTGCTGCTGCCTGGGCCCTTTACTGATGATGGCTGTGGCAGCCACTGGCTCCTGGCCATCTGGCGGGAGGAGCTGGTAAGGGAGACTCGACTCTGAAGAAGCCAGATGAGCCTTCCTCAAAGCCAGCACTTGATCTTGGTGTTTTGTTGTGATTTTCTGTCTCCTTTTCCTTGATGGTGTCTTGAAAGAATCTGTTCCCCAGGTAGATTAAAAGTCCACAGTGAGGGCTGCCTGTAGAGAATTATTGACTGGTTGTTTTCTCCCCCCTATTTTATGATAGCCAAGTGTTTTATTCCTTGCTCAGAACCAAGTGTTGTTTCAGTTGGACCCAAGTTTTTCCTAACCTCCCAGGTGTCTGACCTTCCCCAGGTTCCTGATTTGAATCTTCATGCTCAGGGTCCTGTGTGTCTGACTTCCTAAGGATCCGTTGTAGTGTGCCCCAGCTCAGGATCACAGATCTGGATCCTGACTGAGCTCTCTGACAGGGCTGGTTTGAGTTCTGGTGTTCTGGGTCCACCGTTCCCCACAACCTTGGGGTGGGAGAATGGACTTGTGTGTTCCACATGGTGTGTTACTAATGATTCTTCTTCTGCATCAGTTTGCAAACAATGAGCCTTCTAAATTGCTGGAGCTCTTTGGAGGTTTCCCCAGTAGTCACTCACTGGATCTGCACACACTTGGATCCAGTGAACTGTCCCAAGTGGAGAGAGGTCTCCATGAGAGCAGAATATGCTCAGAAAGACAGAACCTTGCAGTGACCTTTACAACCCTGTAGATTGCTTGGTCTTAGAACTGTTTGTTACTACTGTAGATCACAGACTTGCAGGCTAGTGCATACAAGAAAGGTTGTTTCTTGGAAAGATATATTAGCAAAAAGAAGTCAGGTCTTCTGAATCTTTTAGGAGAGCCTGTCAGGCATGCAGGGCTCTGTCATGGTTTGGACTATATTGAGTCACAAAGGGGCTGAGCATGGTCTGGGCACACTTTGGAGTTAGACCTGGCTTCAAATCCTGGTTCTACTACTCATAAGCCCTTTTCTCTTTGAGTCTCACCGCTCGTTTGTGTGGGCTGCCATGAGGATTGGTTTAAGGGCCTATTTCTGTCATCATCTGTGAAGCAGGAACGGTAGTGCTGACCTCAGATGGTTGGAAGGACTGAGTGTAATGTGTGGAGCCCTTAGAAAAATCACTGGCAGAGGACATGCTCAGTGAAAAAGCCCTGTCAGCATTTTTATCATTGGTTTGATTTTTTTCCTACTGATGGGGAGCAGATCAGTTTCTTTCAGTAAGTGCTCCTAAAACTTGTTGTGACCCTGGGCCTAGTAAGGACTAGAAGGACTGAGTCCTTCCTATCCTCCCAACCCTCCCAGACAATAACTGTACAGACAGCTTGGTGGTGTGGCCAGGAGATGCCTGGACTGAAATATCACAGAGCAAGGCAGTGTTTTGTAACTGTCCTTTGTCATCTGTTCTGTAGACTTAGAAGAGGAGTCAGAAAGCTGGGACAACTCTGGGGCTGAAGAGGAGGAGAAAGCCCCTGTGCTTCCAGAAGGTGCGGAAGGGCAGGACCTGACCAAATGCCCGACAGATTCATCCTTACTCTCAGACTGTGGGAGCTGGCAGTCCCGAAAGCTGTCAGTGTTCAAGTCTCTTCGGCACATGAGACAAGTAAGCAGTAGATGTTAGAGTTCTAGTCAGAGACTCAGGAGAAGAGCCCAGTCTTCTCTGTCCAGTATAATCTGTCCTCTGGGTCTGGCTTTCCTGCTTAGCAGGGGTGACCAGGAACCTTCTTGGTGGGTGACTGAAGGCCCAGTGGGCATTGGGATATACTAGTCACAGGACCAATGCTTGCTTTAGTGTCACTGTAGGCATCTGTCTACAGACAAAGACCTAGGTGATTGGTTTCCCATGGTTCTCCAATCTTGTCATTCTAGAATCTTCTAAAGGGATTGACCAGCACTATTATTGGTTTATATGAAGCCTAGACTCTTTGAAGCTTGAAATGATGGTCATTCTTTTTTTTTTTTTTTTTTTTTTGCGGTGCTGGGGATTGAACCCAGGGCCTTGTGCTTGTGAGGCAAGCACTCTACCAACTGAGCTATATCCCCAGCCCGAAATGATGGTCATTCTTAGAAAAAATTGGAACTAACGTGAATATACCACTATGATACTTATGATGTGTTCAAACAATTAGAATGTAGTGAAGTCCAAGAAAGCAGTAAATTCAGTATGGATCAGGTTACGTGTATGTGACACCGAACACAAAACAGTAACACACAAGATTATTAAGATGAGGGGAATATTGTTTGGTTAGGAGGGCAGGTTGTCACCTTTATATGTATTTCTGTATTTTTGTAATGAGCATCAATCTTACCAGAAGAGAGTTCTTTCTGTTTTGGAATATGGAATAAAAAGTGATTTAATGGCAGATGCCCCCTGGGGCTTCTGAGTGAAAAATGTCCATTCTTCTCTCCCACATCCCCCACTCTGTATTTGGCAGGAGTTACTGCTGTTGATTGTTTACTTGGATTAAAGGAAGGAATCTTGAATTCCACTGGAGGTGGGAGTACTCTGAAGCTATAGGGGCTTGTTTTATTGTAGACTCTTTCTTAAAAATTTTTTTAGTTGTTAATGGACCTTTATTTTGTTTATATGTGGTGCTGAGAATTGAATCCAGTGCCTCACACTTGCTAGGCAAGTGCTCTACCTCAGCCACAACCTCAGCCCATGGTAGACTCTTTTTTTGTTTTGTTTTGAAGTCATGTTTGTCTTCTCAGAAGCCTTAAAACAACTGACTGGCTTCTTCTAAAAAGTCCATATTATGGTAGTTGATAAAAGTGGGATGGGAGAGGGATTGTTTTGGATTAAAGAATAAAGACAGGACAATCAAAAACAATCTTCATCTTCTATTGGCTTCTAGATCAAAAGAATCACAACTATAAAGAATATGGTTAGGAAGCTGATCTCATGCTGTGGCTGACCATTGGGTGCTCCTGGGTGTAGTGTCATCTGGGTTGTGTAGGTGAATGAAGCCCTGGGTTTTCCTGGGTACTGATGTGTCATAGTGCCTGTGACACATTTCCAAGTGGCTCAGCAAAGTAAAAAGTGTGCCTATGTAGGAAAGGAAACTGTTGCAAAAAGTTCACACCTTTTGCTTCAAATATTTAAAAATAAAATTGAGGGAAATATCTTAAGGTGCAAGAGCTTTGGAATCTTACTTTTAGGTGCAAAGGTGGGGCTTCCCCTCTCCCCAGTCCCTTAGACAGGTTACCCAGCCTCCCTGAGAAGAGAAGTAGCTTTCTCTCCTCTGACCCCATCCTCCTTTGCTATGCAGAGAAAGTTTGTAAACAAATGAAGAAAGTAACGCTCATATGAAGAAGAGAGAGATTACTTCTGTTAATGTGCAGAAAGTATTGCATGATGTGTTTCAGGTCCTAGGTGCTCCCTATTTTCGCATGTTGGCCTGGCACGTTCTCATGGGGAACCAGGTGATCTGGAAAAGCAGAGATGTGGACCTGGTCCAGTCAGCATTTGAAGTTCTTCGGGTAAGAACATCTTTTTTTAATTTTTATTTATTTATTTATTTTTATATGATGTGTAATAGGGCCATATTGGCCTTGGGTCTGACTTCAGGCGTCAATGTCACCATGTATCATTTGCTCAGTGTAAAGCCTTGGGAGTCATCCATGCCTAAATCTAAGACCAGCGTTTTCTGTTTTCTATTAAAAACGGCAGATATTGACATTTTTATTTCCAGTGCGAGGAGTCTGGGCTGTCCCAATAGATTGATAGTTATCATCTCTACCCCTTCCAACCCCTGATCCCTCTAAGAAGCAATGGGGACCTGGCTAGCACCATGCTGCCAACATACCACCTCTGCACAGGTGTTTTCTGTGAGCAGAGCAGGTTGGGTATGCACACAAGTGTATCCTTAGGCAGTGTGCATGCCTACTGACCACCTGGGCTGAGGGTGCAGAAATGAATATGACCCCATCTCAGAAAGGGATGGGAGAAGAAACACACATTCCAGAAGGCTGAGTGTCCTAAGCATTCATACCACAGAGCAAGAAGCTACACAAGCCAGGATATGATAATGGCCAGGATAGGGGTTAGGAGCCTTGTGGGAGACACCCTGTGGGCTAAGGGCCCAAGGGACACCCTGGGTAGTGAAACTTTGACTGCAGAGGGCCTGTGGGGTTTGGGTAGTGGAGACAAGTGGGGTGGTGGGGATCCTGGCTGTGAGGGTTCTGAGTTATGTTGTCTTTGCAGACCATGCTGCCTGTGGGCTGTGTACGCATCATCCCATATAGCAGCCAGTACGAGGAAGCTTATCGGTGCAACTTCCTGGGGCTCAGCCCGAATGTGCAGATCCCTTCCCATGTGCTGGCTTCAGGTACTTGGGGCCCATCCCTTCCTTTAGTCCTGGGTTGCTCCAATACCTTGGCCTGAAGATAGAACTGAATCTCAGTCATGTATTTGAGGATGTTGCCTGCTTTCCTCTGAGGCGGGGATCCATGTATAGGACCAGCTTTCCCAGTGACCTTGAGCTTCTGTTTTCTGTCTTTGAAGTGGTTGAGGGTGTATCGGATGACCCAGTAGTGGGGGCGGCTCTCCTAGGTTATGGTTCTCGATTGGAAGCAGGTCCCAGACCTTGGGGTGGAGGGACAACAGAGCCAGGAAGCCAGGGGTAGTCATCCTGGCAAGTTGGTGCCCGTGGGATTCAGCGGGCCTTCTGGGGTCTGAGTCCTGCCACTGCCTTCTCTCTTACTGTGGTGTCATGTTTCCTGTCCTCTCCAGTTGTGTCCTCCCTTGCTGAAATCCTCCTTGCCAATCATGAGTGCACCTGGGCTCTCTTAGCTTCCCTGCCCTCACTGCTGAGCAGAGAACCAGGAAGCTGGTCATCCTCCGTTGTCCTTGGCTGGGGGATGTGCAGGAGTCAGCTTGGGGCAAATCCTGGCCCTGTGGACAAGTCAGTGACTTCTCAGCATGTCTGAGAAGCAGTTGCTGTGCCTGCAGGCTGAATGGAAGAGGCCTGGCACAAAGCAATTGCTCCATAGCCCGAAGCAGACTCCTGGCAAGTCCCAAGCCCCTAGGGGACAGCACAAGCTTCACCTTCAGAGATGAGCTTGAAATTCTTTGCCACTGTTAACTGTGTGACCTTGGACCAGTTTCTGAACTTTTGAGTTTCCCTTGCAATGGGGAAATACTGGAACTACCTCATAGAACTCCTTAGTATGAAGTGAACTAATGGAAATAATTTATGATTATATAATATAAAAAAGATTATGAGTTTAAACAAGCAAAACTTAACCCTTAACTCTGTTCTTAAAAGGTTTTGATTGATCTAGGATCTTTTCTCCTGGCCATGCATTCCTGGTGGATCTGAGATAAGATGGAGTAGCGGGAGGGGGCGGGCTTGCTGAGGGAGAGAAACAAGCAGCACTTCCTAGGCAGTGTGTTTTGCATTGCCACAGAGTTCGCAGTCATCGTGGAGGTGCACACAGCCATGCGCTCCACACTGCACCCACTCGGGTGCGAGGACGACCAGTCCCTCAGCAAGTATGAGTTTGTGGTGACTAGTGGGAGCCCTGTGGCTGCTGACCGAGGTGGGTGCTACTGCTGGGGCTGCCTTCTGTCAGAGGGGTGGGGCCAAGCTTGTCCCTCATCAAAGTGCTGATGCCTCCTCTGCCTCTACCCTCAGTTGGTCCCACCATCCTGAATAAGATCGAAGCAGCTCTGACCAACCAGAACCTGTCTGTGGATGTAGTGGACCAGTGCCTCGTCTGCCTTAAGGAGGAGTGGATGAAGTAAGCACCTGGCCTTGGCTGTGACAGCCATGAAGGCTTCCTGACCATGGTGGGTGGGTAGTGAATTCTGCTGAGGAAAAGTAGGTGCTGTTTCCAAAAGGAGGCCAGGCTGTCACCACTGTG
Organism: Sciurus carolinensis; assembly: GCF_902686445.1. NCBI lineage: Eukaryota > Metazoa > Chordata > Mammalia > Rodentia > Sciuridae > Sciurus > Sciurus carolinensis. Next base: position 40,374,255 of record NC_062215.1, on the reverse strand, counting down.
TAGATGTTAAGTCTACAGGTGCTCAGACATAGCCCTGCCACTCTTGAACTCGGTAATCTTGGAAGTTGTGACCTGGTGTTTCCTGCCCTGGGCCCCACTTCTTTGCGAGGTAACTCCTCACTCCCAAGAGCTGTTGAGGGTTAAAGAGGGATTCTAAGCATGCAGAGAGATTCTTAAATGAAGTTCTCTATTTTGGTGCTTAATTTCAAAATCTGATCATCACGTGTGTGTGTGTGTGTGTGTGTGTGTGTGTGTGTGTGTATGTGTGTGTGTGTGTGTCTTGTTGCAGTGCTGGGGATGAAACTCAGGGCCTCCTACATGCTAGGCAAGTGCTGCTGCCTCTAAGCTACATCTACCCAGCCTGTTCCCCTCTTTTAAAAAAAAAAAAGTTACTGTGTTTCCTCTTGCCTTGACTCTTATTTTATTTTATTTTTTGGGGGTACTGGGGATTCAACTTGGGCACTTGACCACTGAGCCATATCCCCAACCCTATTTTGTATTTTATTTAGGGACAGGGTCTCACTTAGTTACTTAGTGCCTCACTTTTGCTGAGGCTGGCTTTGAATTCACGATCCTCCTGCCCCAGCCTCCTAAGCTGCTGGGACAAATCTTACTCCTTTTTAATAAGATGAAATACTTTACTCTTTTTATATTACTTTAATCAAAATATGGCTGAAACTTTTTGTATGCATATAGAATTAACACCTGTTAGAATTTTAACTCTTTGCAACCTTGCTTTTAGGTTAAGACCTGAAACAAGCAATCTTAACCTTTTTTTTTAAAATTTATCAATTTGTAAAAACACATTTAATAGACCCAAATATATGTTACCATATGGAAGTCAAGAAGCCAAGAGTATTTGAATTTATACTTAGTTGATGTTTTAGTATTTAAATTTGTAAATTAATCAGATGTCTCCTCTAACAAACAGATTTATGAAGATTATTTCCACTTATGTTAAAATGAATTTACCCATTTTTAACTTAGGTTACTCATAAAAGCCAAGGTATCAAACAAGTCTAGTTAACACTTTAAGTTAGTCTGCCCAAAGAAAAATCCTTAGAAGCAATGGACATTGTACTTTAAACATTTTATAGAAACCAACACTCTGGTTGGCCACCTAGAAAAACATGTGGGTTAGAAGTTCAAAGGCATTTTTTTTTTTTTGACTGGGGATTGAACCCAGGGGTACTTAACCACTGAGCCACATCCTCAGCCCTTTTCTGTATTTTATTTAGAGACAGGATCTTGCTGAGTTGCTAAGTGCCTTGCTAAATTGCTAAGATTGGCATTGAACTCATGATCCTCCTGCCTCAGCCTCTACTGGGATTATAGACAAGGCCAGTTCTTGCCATGTTGCCCAGGCTGGCCCCGAACTCCCAGGTTGTGGCAGTCCTCCTGCCTTGGTCTCCCGAGTAGCTGGGACTATAGGAGTGCACCACTGTCTGGCTTTCTTTTTGCTACTCCTCTGGGTTTGGGACCCTGAGTGTGCAGGTTAAGACCTGAAACAAGCAATGTGTGCAGGTGTGTGCTGCTGCTTTGCTGAGCTGTCTCCTCCAAGCATGGGAATCCAGCTGGACCTACAAGGTTCTTGTTGGTCTTGAAGCTGTATAGGCCCCATGAACAGAGCTCTGGTACTTGAGCTGCGAGTCTGAGTATTTGCTTTTTGTTTTCTACAGCAAAGTTAAAGTCCTCTTTAAATTCACCAAGGTGGACAGTCGCCCCAAGGAGGACACACAGAAGCTCCTGAGTGTCCTTGGTGCCTCTGAGGAGGACAACGTCAAGCTGCTGAAATTCTGGATGACAGGCTTGAGCAAAACATACAAGTCACACCTCATGTCCACGGTCCGCAGCCCCACGGCCTCAGAGTCTCGTAACTAACCCTCATGGGAGTTGGTCTCCATGTTCTCCTTCTAGAAAATGGTCGTGCCAGTGCATGGACTGTCCTCCAGCTCCTGACAGGAGGGACTACTGTTGAGTTTCTAAACTGCTGTGATGGAGCCGTGTCCTGTCAGGGAATGGAAACTGCTGGGGGCTCTACCCTCTATTTGGGACTCTGGCATGATTCTTAGCACCATCCCATAGCTGTTGAGTCGTCCCCCCTGAAGAAGGCAGTGGAGACCTGTGGACAACGGGACCATCTGTACTGTGTGCCCACAAGGGACACTGTTAGGAGGACTCGTATCTCATGCTTTTCAAGGATCAAGATCTCAGAACTGGCAGGAGAAATGTGGTGCCAGGCCTGGCTCTGGTATTTCAGCTGCAATAACGTGTCGTCTCTGGGGGGTTAGCAGTGCACCTTTCCATTTTGAAATGCAACAAGATTTCCTGGGATTCGTGTGTGAGTGTACATTTTGCTCTGTTTTTGAATAGTCAACACATAGGCCAATCGGTAGTCATTTTTGGTATTCTGCTTTTGAGTTAGAGCCCTCAAAGGGCTTTGGGGGTGAAGCGAATGTTTTCCTTATCTCTGGATTCACTGAGGTTTGTATTCTGAGGTTATTGTTGCTCATCTAATGGGCACATTCCCCTGGGGCTGCCTGTGGAGCAACTGGCTTCAATGGAGCCCCTGGTCTCTGTACAAAGATGAGGCTTTGTGAAGTGTCTAATTGCCACTTGACTTGCTCGACTCTCTGGGGATGGTGAGACCTGTCATGGCTTTATTCTCTGTCACTTTCCCTTGTTGCTGCTCTCAGCATGTACCTGTGGCTACAGATGACAGTTTTCAGAGTCTGGCCATCTAAGGCAACTTCATAGTCCCACCATACAGTTTTCATGGGGATTCATCGATTGGATTTTATAGCAGTTTTCCTGATCTGTTTATAATTTTTTTGTGTTCATTTAATTTATATTTAACTTGAAGACTAAGTTTAATGTGACTAGGTCTCTGCATAAGGCCAGAACATTGAAATACAATAAATAATGTATTTTTGTAAACTGTTGCCTACATGGTTTTATTGGTAAAATAAAACAGCTAATATTTAGTTGCGCTCAGTATAGGAAATACTGTAATGTATCCCTTAATGATCAGATAAGAGCTAAGATGTGTTGTTAGGCAACTTTGTTGTATGAATATGACAGAGTGTTCTCATGCAAACTCAAACAGCTACAATGTCACTAGGTGGTGTAATCCTACAGGACTACTGTTGTATATGTTGACCGGCATTGACTGAAATGTTGTTATATGACATGTGACCATATCATGATTCAAATGATACCAGTGAGTGGTCAGTTCTCAGGGCTGAAGCCATTGCAGTGATCTTGGACAGTCTTCTCAGGTTAGTTGTAGAGTTGATGGTGAAGGAAAGTCATGGAATATTTATAGCCATGTGTGCCTAGCATTTTATCCAACTTTGGGAAGTGATTGACCCCTACAAATGTTGAAAGGTTTTCCATTTGAGAGGAGGTACCAGATGAAACAGACCTGCATAAAAGTGGCAGCCCACACACTGGAAGATCTGTGTTTGGAGCATCTAATTGGAGTTGGAAGAGACCCCCCACCTGGCCTGTGGGACTCAAGGGTGAATGCAGGGAAGAGGTGACTGCCCACTGTTCCTGCATCTCTGGGTGTGAATCTATTTTTCTAGTGTCCTTGGGAACACTGTCCTTGTGTTCAAATAAGGTTCTTGCCAATTGTCTGCCAGTCTCGTGGCTGAGTCCATTTGGCTAAGTAGGGATCTGACATAAATGAGCTCTGCATCAATTTCATAGGATAAAAGGAATGGTGTAAATTTCCAGTATATAATAAAACTTACTGTAGGAGTGGGCCCAGAGGAGGCCTGGTGTCACTCGCCTGTAATCCCAGCAACCCAGGAGGCTAAGGCAGGAGTGTTGAACACAGCAAGACCCTGTCTCAAAATAGAAAATAAAAAGGGCTGTAGATATAGCAGTAATAAGAACACCCCTGGGTTCAAAAAAAAAAAAAAAAAATCCAGGTCTGGAGACTTCCCTTGAATTCCTGTTATTACATATGAGATACTGACCCTCCATTCCCTAGTCTAGAGATATGACTCACCTTGGAGGTTCTAAGAACAGGTGATCTGGGGCATTGATTCAGAGTCTTAGGCAATCACTGCTATTATTTGAATATGATTTCACCCCTCTGAAACTCTTGCTAAAATTGGATTGTCATTGTGATATTAGCAGGTGGGATTTGCTGTAGTTTGTATCTTGAATGACCCCCAAAGGTTCATGTGTTAAAGGCTTGGTTCTTAGTGCGCACTGTTGGGAGGTGGTAAAACCTTTAAGAGGTGAGGCCTGGGGGAAGTCTAAAGGTAATGGGGGGGGTGTCCTTGAACGGGATTGGGGCCCAGACTCCTCCTTGCTCCTTTTGCTCCCTGGCAAGATGAGTAGTTTTGTTCCACCACACACTCCTGCCATAATGTGCTGCCTTGCCACAGTCCAAAACAACAGGGCAACTGATCATGAACTGGAACCTCCAAAACTGTGAATCAAAATAAACCTTTTCTATCTGTTGATTATCTCAGATATTTTATTATAGTAACAGAAAACTGACAGAAATGTATGAGGTCATTAGGTAACTAAGAGGGATTAATGCCTTTCTTGAAACAGAGTTCTCAGGAAGCAAATTGTTACAAAAGCAAGTTTGGCTTTCTCAACTTCCTGCTTCTTCCTCCACATTTCCATCATGTCATGAGGCAGTCTACTGTACTGTACTTGCTTCAGTTTCATCAGGTTCCTCCTAATGTCCTTTTCCTGTTCCCTGGACTTCATGCTACAGTGAGTTGTCATATCTCCTTGTCCTCCGACATATCATCTTTCATGACCTTGACATTTGTTTGTTATTGTTGTTGGTACTGGGGATTGAACCCAGGGTGCTTTATTACTGAGCTACATCCCCAGCCCTTTTTAAATTTTTGTTTTGAAATAGGGTCTTGTTAAGTTGTTGAGTTTCTCACTGAGTTGCTGAGGCTGGCAACTCAGTGAGAGGTTTGATTCTCCTACTTCAACCTCCTGAGTCACTGGGATTACAGGTGTGTACCACAATCACACCTGATGACCTAGACACTTTTGAAGTCAGATGTTTTATAGAATGTCCCTTAACTGGCGTGTGCCTGATGTTTCAATAGAACAAGATTTTGCATTTTTGGCAGGAATACCACAGAAGAGATGCGCTCTTCTCAGTGCCTCATATCAGAGGATCTGATATGTTTCTTGACCTTTTGACATCTTGATCACTTGTAACCTTAACCTTTCTAAGGTTAAGTTATTTGCTGGGTTTCTCCATTATGGAGCTACTACTTTTCCATTTGTGGGTTGATACTCTGAGACTATGCAAATATCTTACTCTTCTTAAAACTTGCCTACTAATTTTAGTATTCATTAATGGATTTTTTTTTTTTAGTACTGGGGATTGAACCCAGCACCTTGCACATGATAGACAAGCACCCTACCACTAAAATACACTCCCAGCCCTTTATTAAAACTTGTTTTTTTTTTTTTTTTTTTTTTTAATTTTGAGATAGGCTCTCACTAAGTTGCTGAGGCTGGGCTTGAATTTGCAGTGCTCCTGCCTCAGCCTCCTGCATCACTGGGATTAAAGGTGTGCACCATTGCACTTGGTTCCATCTGTGGGCTTTTGTTTTTGTTTTTGTTTTGCAGTGCTGGGGATTAAACTGGGAGCCTCATGGCCTCAGGCATGAAGCACTCTACCACTGAGCTATATCCTTAGCCCTCCCTCCATGGGTTTTGAATCAACAAGCCACCAACCTTAGGAACGGAGAGGATACACTAAGGTGAGGTTGGGTTGAAGAAAAAAGAATGGCTTCTCAGTAAGAAGCTGTGAGGTGGGAGTATTTTTCCAGTATTTGCTTCTTTGCAGTGGGAGTTTGCTATTCTGAATGGTGCTTCTTGGCTGTGTCCATGATCAACTTAGCTACCTACACAGAAGGTCTGAAACTCCTTTCCTGTTAGATCAGGGACGCAGTAGGCAGAAGTGAGTAGGGGCATGGGAAGCGAATATCGTGCTTTGGAAAATATTCAAGTTCAAATCCTTCCTTCCCTTCCTAACTCTGTGGCACTGAGACAGTAACTCAGCCTCTCTGAGCTTGTTTCCCTATCCATAAAACCAACTGTGTGAGGTAATTGTGAGAAATAAAATGATAGTATTGGTGGAAGCATGTTAACATTTTCCCACTGCTCCCTTCGCAGAGCACCTAAATGGCAGACATTTGGGAAAGGAAAGAAAACAAATGGTATTTATCAACTCCACTGCGTGCCAGGGATTGTGTTCCCAGGAACATATCAGGAAGAAAACTGCTCTGCTGGGACTGTAGCATAGCTTGTTTTACTGACACACCTGCTCACTTTCAAATTGGTTACCAGGTGACCCCTGACCACAGTTCCTTAGACTTGCTGCTTTGGGGATGACTTGCTCAAATTCAGTGGAGCATTTTCTGTCAGCTGGGTCAGGCTTGGCCTCAGTGTTGTTCAAGTCTTATACAGCCTGGATGATCTCCTGTCTTATTCTAGCAGTGAACGGGAGGACTATCTCAGTCTAACTGGAGTTGAGGAATCGTACTGAATTTGCAGTGCTCCTGCCTCAGCCTCCTGCATCACTGCGTCACTGTCAGTTTGCCTTGTGCTTTGTGGCTCTGCTGTAGGTGAATGCACATGTGTAACTGGTGTGTCCTTATAGACTGACCTTCCCATCCTTGTGAGCTGCTCTTTTGGCTTCTGGTATCATTCCTGGTCCTGGTCTATTTATCTGATGCCAGGCCAGCCAGCTGGGCACACGTCGCTGTTTGCATGGAGAGTCATTGTCCCTCTCCTCCTATTGTGTTTGACTCTAGAGTGACAGCATGTGTTGATCATGCCATGCCAGGATAAAAAATTTAGACAATCTTCCATATTTTGATTTAGACTTCTCAGTGTGTCTGCATTTAATTATTAATAGGACTGACTTCACATCTGCCATATTGCTGTTTTCTATATATCTTGTCTTAGAAAAAGTTTACTATTGTGAGTGAGGCCCTCAGCACCGTAGCGAGATCCTGTCTCAAAGTAAAAAATGAAAAACAGGCTGGGGATGTGGCTCAGTGGTTGAGTGCTCCTGGGTTCATTCCCTGGTAACAAAAAAAAAAAAAAGTTTTTTATTGTGGAAACATAAAATTTGACATTTTAACTATTTTAATGAACAATTCAGTGGCATTATTTACATTGTCTTATGTCTTTTTGTTCCTTTCTTTTTTAGATGCCTTCTTTGTTGTTGAGCAAATATTTTGTAGTGTATGATTTTAATTTCTGAATTTTAAGCCATTTTTCTTTTTGGGGGTGCTAGGGATCGAACCCAGGGCCTTGTGCTTACAAGGCAAGCACTCTACCGACTGAGCTATCTCCCCAGCCCCTTAAGCCATTTTAAAAAAGTGTTTTTTAGTGTTTGCTCTGAGGATTATAGCATGTGTCTTTAATTTACCATAATCTAATTCAGGTTAATGCTGACTGCAGTGGTTTGGATATGGTTTGAGTGTGGGTAGTTCATGCGTTGGAATCTTGGTCCTCAGTATGGAGAAGTTGGGAGATGATGGGACTTTTAAGAGGAGGGGCCTACCAAGAGGTCATTACTGGCTCTGTCCTGCCTCCGGTTTCCTGTCTCACCATGAGATCTCTCTTTCCTGCATCTGCTCCCACCACGATGCCATCCACCATCAGGAGACAGCCAGGGGGCACTTGCCAGAGTTAGTACCAACACCATGCTGTCAGCCTCCAAAATTGTAAGCTAAATAGACTATTTTCCTTTTCACCTATTTCATTATAGTAACAGAGAACAGAGTAGTACACTGACTTAATTTTGGAAAATACAGCAATTTCACTTAAATATATCTCCACTTCCTCCTCCCTGCTTTCTGTTATTTTATTTATATATATTTGACCCAACAGTATAGTTGTATAGTTAAACTAGTTTATGTGTTTTAAGGAAATGAAGAGAAGATAATGCACACATTTAAAAATATTTATCCATCATTTCTTCCTGTGACTCCGAGTTGATATCCACTGTCCTTACCTTTCAGCCAAGAGTTTCTTTGGTATTTCTTCTATTTCTTGTCTACTACCAGCAAATTCTTTTTTATCTGGGAATATTTTCATTTCACCTTCATTTCTGAAGGACAGTTTTGCTGGGTTTGGGACTCTTGGTTGGTTATATTTTCCTTTCAGCACTTGATATCATTCCCCTGCACACTGGTTGACTGTTTCTGCACTGTTGCTGTCAAACTCCTCTGTGCATGAGCTGCTGTCTCTTGCCCATTCCAGGCTTTCTGTGTCTGGAGTCAGCATTTGATTTAGTATATCTAGGTGTTGTTCTCTCTGTTTATCTTACTTGGAGTTTGTTGAGATTCTTCAATTTATGATGTTTATAAAGGTAATGTTTCTCATCAAATTGGGACATTTTCAACCATTATTTCTGCAAATATTTTGTCTGCCGTTTCTTCTCCTGTGACTCCCATTGTGTGCATGATGGGATGATCACCTGGTCTTACAGATCTCTGATCTGTTTTTCCTCAGACATTTTTCTCTACTCTTCAGATTGGTTAATTTCTATTGGTTAGTCAATAGGAATTGACCAGTGCTTAATGCCAGCGCTTAACTGATGACGGCTGATGGACACCTAGATTGTTTTCATATTTTGGCAATGGTGAAAAACACTGTGGTAGATGTGAGGTGCAGCTGACTTATGAGGAATGATTTCATTTCCTTTTGGTATGCAGATGGTCCCTGACTTGTGATGGTTCTGCTTATGATTTTCCTGCTATTTGAAGGTGAGAGCTGTCTACACCACTATTCTATTTTTCAATTTTAGTACAGAATTCAGTGACCTATGTGAGCTACTCAGTACTTTATGATGAAATAGGCTTTATGTTGGACTCTTTTGTCAAAGTGTAGGCTAACTGTTTTGGCATGTTTAAGATAGGTGAGGCTAGGCTAGACTCATTAAATACATTTTGACTTGGGATATTTTCAACCTATTATTATCTTATCAGGCTGTCACCCCCATGCTAAATCAAGGAATGTTTGTGTACTCAAAAGAGGGATTGCTGGGTTGACTTTAAAAACAACTTTTCAGCTGGGTGTGGTGGTTCCTGTAATCCCAGTGACTTGCGAGACTGAGGCAGGAGGATCTCAAGTTGAAGACCAGCCTCAGCAACTTAGTGAGACCCTATCTCAAAATAAAAAATGAAAAATGGGCTAGGGATGTAGTTCAGTGGTAAAACTCCAAGCTTTAGGTTTCCCATGAATGTCTTCTTTTGGTTCAGGATCCAGTCCAGGGCACTGCATTGCACTGAGTTTTCCAGTACCCCCCCCCCAAAAAAATTCACTATTGAGATTTTATATTTGTTGATTCGTAGTTACTCTATTTTCCTTTAATTTGAACTTGCTTTGAAGTCTTTGTTAACTCTGATACTTGGGCCCAAAGTCATTTTCCATTGGCTCTTGTTTTCCCTGTATATGGGTCACATTTTCCTGTTTCTTTCCATGTCCAGTAAGTGTTGGTTGAAAACTAGAAATTTTATATATGTGGCTGCAACTCTGGATTCTGTGTGATTTTTCTGAGGTTGGTTGGTGACTTACCTGAATTTAAACATCAGAATTTCTCCTCCTACTATGGCCAGCAGTGTGCCTGCTCAGTTGTTTTAATTCTTATTCCTAGGAATCCAACTGTGTCTTCCTAGCTTGCTTACTGATCAGCCAATGATTTACAGCAGTTGTATTCAAATACTTCCAGCCTGTATGATTTCCATCCTCTAGTGATCTGTTTGTGTTTTGGGGACCCCTTTTAAACCACCCTTGGCTTTTACTTTTCCCTGGGCTCTCTTGGGGCTCTCCCATACCTGCATAGATCCCCATTTAGCCAGGAAAGTGCAGAGAGCCTTTCTTGGCCTGCCTTAGGCCTTTTTTCATTACTGTAAGTAAACACCTGAGGCTGGGTAAGTTTATAAAGAGATTTATTTTGACTCATGGTTTTGGGGGTGCAATTGAGAGGCCATATTTGGTGATGGCCTTGTTGCTGGCTAAGTCCCAAGATGGATCAGGGCATCACATATAAAGAAACAGGGAGAGTACGTATGTATTCTGTGGTTTCTCTCCTGCTTCTGATAAAGCCACCAGGATTCGGTCACAGAACCTTTACCCTAATGACCTTATCTAGTCTTAATTACTTTTCAAAGGCCCCACCTCTACACACCATAGTTGGATTAAGTTTCTATCTCTTAATGCTGTCCAATGGGATTCAGTTTCACTATGTGAATCTTGGGGGACACAGTCAAATATTATCCAAACCAGAGCAGAGCCATTCTCCAGTTCTCCCATTTCCAGGAACTCCCCACTGCATTTCTGGCTGACTTGCTCGCTCCAATTTGGGTGACTCCCTGTCACTGTAGTTTTTATACAAATGGAATACTGTATACTCTTTTTGTTTGGCTTTTTCTACTCAGCATAATTGAAATATAGCAATGTTGAGCACCTTTATTCCTTTTTATTGATAAAAGTAATACACTGTATATACCAAAGTTTATTTACTTTTTTTTTTTTTTTTTTTTTTTTTTTTTTTTTTTTTAGTACAGGAGATTTAACTTGGGATGCTCTAACTCCAGTCTTATATTTTTTAACTTTGAGATAGGGTCTTGCTAAGTTTCCCAGGCTGGCCTTGAACTTGTCATTCTCCTGCCTCAGCCTTCCAAGTCACTCGGATTACAGATGGCAGCCACCGCATCTGTCCATTTATGTTGATGGACATTTGGTTTACAGGTTCTGGGATTTTATGAATAAACCTGCTGTGAACATTTGTGTACATGTTTGTGTGGATGTATTCTTTCATTTCTCTTGGGTTATACCTAGAAGTGTAGGATAGCAGGGTCATTTGGAAGGCGTATGTTTAGCATTTTATTATACTTAATTTGGAATAATTTTAGCTTCACGGAAAAGCTTCAAAGATAGAGTTCTCTATACTCACCCAGTTTCCCTCGTTGTTAGCATCCTTTGTGATTACCATACAGCTGTCAAAGCTCAGAAACTGCCACTGGCACTTTATCCATGATGCTCCAAGCTTTGGGTTTCTCATGAATGTCTTCTTTTGGTTCAGGATCCAGTCCAGGGCACTGCATTGCATTGAGTTTTCATGTCTTCTCAGGCTCTTCTGCTTTTTGACAGTTTCTCAGTCTTTCCTCGTTCATGACCTTGGCAGTCCTAAGGAATAGTGGGCAGGTATCCTATACAGCATCGACCGAGCTGCGCTTGAGATGTTTTTCCTTGAACTGAGCTGACAGTATGGATTTGGGGAAAGAATACCACAGAGTTATATAGGTGACATCAGGTGATGTTTCCAGTGACATGAATCATCACTTGGTTGAAGTTGCCTCTCTGCTGTAAAGTCACCATTTTCCCCTTCCTGTGCTCTAGTCAGAGTTCAGCGCACTCCCACCATGGTGGGCAGGGAGGGTTAGCTCTGGTTCCTGGAGAATAGTTACATGTATCATTTGGAAGCCTTCTGTAATGAAGACTCACTGTTTCCCTCTCATTTCTTTATCATCGTTTAATGTGTAATAGACCCATATTTACATTAGCTTGGGTTTCAGTACAACACTCCCTTTTATTCTTCACATTACATCCGGGTTCTTTTAGTTGGGCTCCTGGGTCCTGGGATGTGCTGCCATCCTTGCGTTTTGAGCACTTCCTTTTTGACACTACAAGGTGCTCAGTGGCACTTTCCATGTTCCCTGCCCAGCCCCAGAGTCAGTCATTATTCAAAGAGCACTGGTACTTCTTCTTAGGGCCTGGTGTTTAGAACCAGGATCCTTGTATGAGGTGTTCTCACTGCTACTGATGTAGCATTTGTTTCTGGGAAGGGACAGGGGTAGGTAATATAAGATGCACATACTTATGTAAATTTATATGAATCTAAACGTGAGTCCTCACCAGTCTCCCCGATTAGTCCTGTTCCACAAGGATCCCTCTGGCCTCCTCCCTGTTTCCCCGCAACCTCCCTATCCAGCAGAGAGCGCTTGGCTCCCTCCAGCGGGCCATTTCTTATCTGTGCACCCTGGGGCATACTCTGCAGTCTCAGAAATGGCTGGTTCCCCTGCATTTCCTATGGTCCTGCCTCCCAGTTTCATTGGTTGAGGCATTCCTTCCTGCCTCCGGATCTTGTTTTTTCACAGATGGACATCATGTGACCATTGTTGGTCACAAGAAGGAGTTTGCAGAGGAGTTGTCATTTTCACTTAAAGACAAAGGAGAGTTCTATATAGCCAAGCTATCAGGACTCAGCAACAAAGAACCAGGAGAAATCCTTACCCCACTCTTGCTTTTCTTTCTCTCTGATAAGCAGGCCCGCTCTGCACTTAAAGTGGAACAGGCGCCTTCAAATAGCATGGAACATATGGGCATGGAAAGAATACACGGGACTCTAATCCTCTCGCTGAGCATCAATTCCCGGGCATTCCGTGCGCTTCCAGGCCCTTCCCCAGCCCTGCCCAGCTGCTCCTCCACAACCACAGTGAAGGCGTGACCTGAGAGATCCAGAGCCAGGGGAGCCAGTCGCTGCAGGCTTTGGGCGGGAGGAAGGTGTGTGGACCATGGTGTGGCCAGGTGCTCAGGTGCAGCCTCTTGTCAGGGCAGGGTGGGGGTCTGCTTGCCACGGAGTGTGGGGGGAGGGGGCGGAGAGGGCAGGGAAGGACTGTCTCTGGCAGGCTCAGCGAGGGTGCAGCCCAGCATATGGTCAGTGGACCCAACATTCCAGCCCGATGCACTCAGCCGTTGGGGGCGTGGCGAGGGCGTAGCTAGCACGTGGCGTGGCGTGCCAGGGCACGTGGTCTGGTGCGCAGGCGCGGTGCCCTCCAGTCTGGGGCCTCAGCAGCGGCGCCATGGAGCGGTTGCGCTGGCAGATGGTGGCTGTGGCGGCCGCAGGCTTCGCTCTGGCCCTGGAGGCGCTGCCCTGGCTGCTGCGCTGGCTACGGGCTGGGCGACCGCGGCGCGAAGTACTCTTCTTCCCGTCGCAGGTGACCTGCACGGAGGCCCTGCTGCAGGCCCCGGGCACGACGCCAGCCCGACCTCCCTCCGGCTGCCCGTGCAGCCTACCCCACTGCGAGAGCTCGCTGAGCCGTCTGCTGCGCGCGCTGCTGGCCGCCCGTGCCAGCCTCGAGCTCTGCCTCTTCGCCTTCTCCAGCCCGCAGCTGGGACGCGCCGTCCAGCTGCTGCATCAGCGCGGGGTGCGAGTGCGGGTCATCACCGACTGCGACTACATGGCCCTCAACGGCTCGCAAATCGGCTTGCTGCGCAAGGCAGGTGAGCCGGGGGGATAGGGGGCCCATGCGGGGCGCCCAGATCAAGTAGCCAGTCGAGGCGGAAGCTTGGTGGGAGGGATTCATTTAATTCCCATGGTGGCCTTGAAAGGACAAAATGGTTTTGCAGAGAAAACGGACCTGCCGCGCGACCAAAGTCAAGCTACCTAGCAGGTGAGCTGCACCAGGATTCTTTGCAGAGCGGCCTTATACCCCGTGTCTGAGTATGTTCCCAATGAGAGGAGGAATTCTGGTGGGGATTTCTAAGGCTAGGTGTCTTGTCCCAGGACACCACATAACAGGTGGAGCCTCCAGGATTCCCGCTTATTCCCATGCCCTGGGTTGCGCTGGGGGATATGAGGTGCCTGGGCACAGGTGGGATGGGTTGCCCTGGCCATTAGTTTTTGTGACTGTTGTAGTCCTAGATGAGGTTGACTCAACCTGACAGGACTCAGAATGAAAATCAAGGCTTAAAAACAATTCTGGCCATACGTGCAATCCCAGGGATTGGGGAGGCTGAGGCAGAAAGATCTCAAGTTCAAGGCCAATCTCAGCGACTTAGATCTTTGCTCAAAGTGAAAAATAAAAAGGGCTGAGGTGTAGATTAGTGGTAGAGGCCCTTGGGTTCCATCCCAGTATGGCAAAACAGAAAAGCTCAACTTTCTATGCTTAACTCCTGGCAGCCTGCAGAGACTCTGAGCCATTCTGTGGCTGTCAGGGTTTGGCTTCTACTCACAGGGAAACAGGCATTCGCCTACAGCACTATTGAATCCCATTCTGGGTTCCAGAAATGCATAAAAATTACCTACTGAAAATGGAGCCAAAAATGTTTATTTGATGAGCTGTTGTTTCTTAGCTGCAAAGAATGGAAAAGACAGATGTGGCTGTCTGGACTGCTTCTCTCCCCAGCATGAGGATAAAATGAAATAAGCAGTATGAATGATCTGCAGCCTCATCTGCCTTTGGAGGATGAGATCTGTTCTTTGTTTACCTACTTCAGTGTGGCAGTCTGGTGTGCTCTTGCTTCCTGTGCATTAGCACTGCACAGAGGGTAAGCCTTGGTGTCTTCCTGATCACTCAGGCACCCGGGAGAACCATGTCTGTTTGCATATCTGCCTGACTTAGTAATTCTTGTGGCCACTGTGACCGACATGGGACATGTCCAGTGGTCTTACTGCCCAGTTATTTCTTCTGCACAGCCACAGGTTGCCTGCTGATCTGGGAAGCAGAGGAACCCTTCTGGGAGTCATTCTCGGTTTCCTCGCTCCAGGTGTGACCCTATCCAGTGCATCCCATCCACTGGGGCCAGAGTGGAGACTATTGTAAATATTGAGGACATTCCCATCTGTCTAACTGTCAGTCATAAGAGTTGGCCTCAGTCTGTAGGTTATTTCAGTGTGGGAAGTGTGGATTCTCTCAGGCAAAATTTAAATTAAGCTAGCTTTTAGACTTTGCAGAATCTCAGGTTTGGAAAGAACCAGAGTCGCAGTGAAAGATTGGACTTCTGCTGATGGCTTCCCAGGCCACATCTGGGCTGAACTTGTTCTAGGTTGTCCATCAGCATCCATCCATTCAGCATGCATTATGGGCCAGTATCTGCTAGGGTTGGGTCCAGGTGCTGGGACCACAGCTGACCAGGTCCCCATGGGGAAGCCCACTAAATCATGAATATTCGATTTAAGGAACTTACGAAGGGTCTGGAAGACTTCAGTGAGGGAGGAAAGGGGGTGGTCAGGACAGTTGCCCAGAGGCAATGAACTTAACAACCTGAGACAACACTCTGAGGGACAGGCCTTTGGTTGGAAGGAACAGCAGGTGCAGTTGCCCTGAGCTGCTGAGGAAGAGGGAGGTCGTCTGTGGCTAAAGTGGTAAAAGGTGTCAGTGGGCTGGTGTTGTAGGACACCACTGTGTGAGGCAGGAAATGGCATGTGTGGTCTCTCAGGTTGTCCAGACAACTGTGAGGAGCAGGGGAGGTGGGTGGCAGGTGAATGGAGTGGGACCAAGTGGAAGCTGGGCCTGTGGTAATGATGGAGTGTCCAAAGGGTTGGAATTTAGATTGTTTTGAGGGTAGAGGGACGGGGTTTGCTGGTGGCTTGGTTACAGGGCACGAGGAAAAGAAGCATCAGATAGGATCCCTCATGAAGAGGGAGGCATGGGATGTGTAGCTGAATTTGAATTTCACATAAACAGTGAGTAATTTTTGGTGTATGTCCCGAGTGCTGTAGGAGACATATGAACTTTCCAGACTTACTCACTATTCACCTCAAACACCAGTTTGGACCGCCTGTGTTTTTATTTGGTAAATTTGGCCACCCCATTGCACAAC
The DNA here is from genome assembly GCF_902686445.1 of Sciurus carolinensis. Taxonomy (NCBI): domain Eukaryota; kingdom Metazoa; phylum Chordata; class Mammalia; order Rodentia; family Sciuridae; genus Sciurus; species Sciurus carolinensis. Next base: position 40,358,634 of record NC_062215.1, on the reverse strand, counting down.
CACCTGTTTTAAACTCTTTGTCCGGGTGTATTGCCCACAGTTTCACTCTGAGAGCAGATGGTGGTGGCAGGCAGCCTCCTTGGGGCTGGTACCCTGGAGAGTCAGACAGATGCAGCCCTTCACTCTGGAGAGTGGGAGAACTGGGGTAGAAGATGAAGGAAGCTGGTCACAGGTGTTGGTGAAGGAAGCAGGGCAAGGTGGAGAAGGCACTGTGTCTTAGGGTCAGCTAGGCTGAGGGGTCCTCCTGTTTCAGGAAGAAATGCAGGATGCACCTGGGAAGTTTAGTCTGAAGTTGGCCAGGTAGGTGGGGCTTTTCTCCTGACTCCTGCCTCAGCCTCTGTCCTCAGCCATGGCAAGGTAGGAGTGGAAGGGAATGGTGAGGACAGCCATAGGTGCCCTGCACCCTTACCCAGAGCTTGACTGTGAAGAAACATGCTGGGCAGTTGGTTTAGACCCCAGACCTAGCGAGGCTGGTGCAGGGTGGGTATAATCCCAGAGGAGAGTGGGTAGGGTCCTGTCACAGTGTCCCCACCTCCCATCCCTGCTGTTCATCTCAGGACCACTTGCTCCTTTGTGACTGGCCCTGCCCAGTTATAAGTCCTCTGGGTGACATACTTGCCCTCTCCCTGGGGTCTCCACACTGTCTTGGGTAGCCAAGGATGGCAACCCTGGGAAAGTACCTGGGGAGGGCTGTGCAGGGGAGGAGAGTAGAGACTGCCTTTCCTCCACAGGTATCCAGGTACGGCACGACCAAGACCTGGGCTACATGCACCACAAGTTTGCCATTGTGGACAAGAAAGTGCTCATCACTGGCTCCCTCAACTGGACCACGCAAGCAATCCAGAACAATAGGGAAAATGTCCTGATCATGGAGGATGCGGAGTACGTGAAGCTGTTCCTTGAGGAATTCGAGCGGATCTGGGAAGAGTTTAACCCCACCAAGTACAGCTTTTTCCCACAAAAGAAGCGAAGTCGCTGAAGCTGTACCCATCGTTATCCTCAGAGTTTCAGGGGGCACATCCTGCACTGGAAAACCACCCCAACCTGCAGAGAAGCAGAGTTTGCACTTCCTGGGCATCAAGCTGTGCTCTGAGACTTCCACCCAGAAAGTCACTTAGGTGAAACTCTTTTGCTGATTTACTACACTGAGTTGAAGAATGTTGGGGTTAAGAAGGGAGATTTCTGTTTTATCAGGTCAGTGCCTTTGGACTTCACCCTTTCCCCATCTCCATAATAAACTCAACCCTGGCTCCTTGCAGCCTGCTTTTGGGAGCTTTGACATATCCTGCTTTAGAACCCAGTTTTTCAGGCTATGTAGACAGGCACAGGGCCTCTGAACATCCCATGCCATCTTCTGTTTCTAGAAAGGTGTCTGCTTGGGCAGGCTTTGTCCAGGTCAGCCCTTGGCCTGTCCCTGAAGATCTTCCTTCCCTCATCTGGACCTTTCCTAGCCAGCACAAGAGTGCACCTGGCTTGCAGGGTGACAGGCTCTTCACACCTTGCTGTCCCAGCTCTCTGGTTAGAGGAAGTCAAGCTACCTTCCAGGGCTGCCTCAGAGCTGGAGCTGCCAGAAAAGGCATGCCGTTCTCTTAGGCACCTGCCTTCCAGGCATTGAGTGATGGTGTGGCCCTCTACAGCTAGCCTTCATTTTCCTGTGGTGCAGTGCCATGGTCTGCTGATGTGGGCTGCAGGTAGCCAGAAGCCGTCTGTTTCTACATTGTGCTTATAATTTTTAACACCCTTATGTTCAAGATAATCTTGTGTGGTTAGGAGCAACCTCACCTTAGCACCTGTGGACCCAGCAAATTCACTCCAGCTCATTGTAATGAATTGTGGGGTTCCTGACCACAAGCAGACTCCAGAAAAGGAGAGTCCTCTCCAGCTGCGGTACCCTGACCTCCATGTGTTTAGCTCGAAGCTTTGATGCACAGATAGTTAGGGAAACAGATTTTTCATATGCATTTGTGAAATGTTTCAGATTATTATTATTTGTTTTGGTAATGTGTACCTTACATGCAAGTAGCCTGAATAATATCTGAAGCTACGATTTTGCTGTTGTTGGTGTTTGTGTGTGATAAGCTGGGTGACTGTTACAAGGACTGAGCAGATGGGGTCTCCCATCTATAGGAGCTCATGTTACTGTCAACACCTGGAGACTACTTAGTGCTGTGTATTTCCCCTTTTCTAAAGTTACCTTTGATTTTGTGCTAGGCAAATTAACTCGAAGTTAATTTTCTAAAAACTAATGGAGGCTATAAAATGTAATATACCCAGAAGTGGTTACATTAAGTGTTTTCTTTCCCAAGTTTGTGAACTCCCATGGTATGTTCTGGAAGGAGAACTGTTGTCACACAGTGTCTTCTGAGTGACACTGCTTTGGGACCCTGGGCTTCTGGCACTTTTGAATAAATATGTGCTGATTCTGGAACACAAATGCCGTGTGGCTTTACCTTATCCTGCTGTGTTCAGACAGCAACTATTCTTTATTAAAACTTTTTTTTTGCAGGGAATATATAGCTATTTAGACACTAGTGGTCAAGATAGAAGCCCCTCAAAAAGCAGCAAGACTGTGAGGTGTTATTTGGGTACATCCTGGATATGAGTGTTTTCCAAAATCCTAGCTTCTTTTGATTCTATTTCTAGACCTACAAGGCATGGCGATTCTTAGCCATTTCCTCTTCCCCTCAGCCTGATCTGTGACAATGTGGAGGCATTCGGGGAGACCTTGGGTTCCACTGCGACTGCACCTTCTCTTCAGAGGGTAGACTGCTGTTCAGATGACTGCATGTGGTTATCAGGAATTGGATGCACAAAAGTATCCTAGCTGAGATATCTGCAGGAGTGTCTGAAGATCTGCAAAATAATTTTATTTCATATATTTACTTTTACTTAATGCAATAATTATAATTTTCATCATATTAGCAAAAGGAAGTTGAACCTTACAGAAACATTGAGATACTAGCTAATTTTTTTTGAAAAAAAGCTTTTGGTAAAATTAAATATCCCCTGTGGAAATATGGCATTAAAATTTCCCTCAAATATGGAGGCTGTGTCCTCTACCAAGGGGTATTTCCTCAGCTTTGGTACAGATGCCCATGAGTCCCAGGAGCATGAGGGCCACAGGTTCAGACCCAGAGCCCTGGGGATGACCATGACAGGCTGGCAGGTGCAGGTACATCCCTAAGACCTTAAGGTCCTTGAAGCCAACCTAGGCAAGCACTGTCTCAGCTGACTGAGAAGATCCTTCAGGCAGCAGCAGTTGTTCAAAGTGCTAGTCCAGGAACAGGCAGGCAGGCTGAGGGGACCACCTACAACTGGTCTGGTTTCTATCTCAGCATAGGTGAAGCAGGTGATGTTAAACTCGGCACAAGAACAGAAGAGGCTGGGTGGGGAGTTGTGTAGTATATGTCACATGAGCCTCTCTCTACCGTCACGACACTGTTTTCTTTCTAGAGAGATCTTAATAAATTCCCTAAGTAGGCTGGGCAGTTGTTAGTGAGAGTCTGGGAAATATCACTGCCTTTCCCCAGTCCCATCATCAGCTTAGTGGTTAGATGTGTGATCCCCATGTGATAAATTTTGTGTATGGTGTGAGGTAGGGGTCTGACTTCAGTCCTTGCCTATGGATATCTACTCATCCTGGCAGCATTTCTTGGCATGATTCTTTACCCAGTGGATGGTATTGACACCGTAGTAGAAAGTCAATTGGCCATAAGTTTAAAGGCCTATTTGTGAACTCTCAATTCTGTTCCATTGATTTTTATACCTATTCTAATGCCAGTTCCCTATGTTTTGATTATTGAAGCTTTGTAGTAAGTTTTGAAACCTGGTGGTATGAGCCCTCTTTGTTCTTTCCCAGTATTAGATATTCTGGGTTCTTTCATTTCCATATGAATTTTAAGATCAGCTGATAAATTGCTGCAAAAGAAAGGGTAGGATTTTGGTAGTAATGCATTGTAACTGTAGATCAAGTTGGAGAGTGTTGCCATCTTAAGTCTTCCAATTCATGAACAGGGGATGTTTACCCATTTATTAAATCTTTTCTTATTTTGATGTTTGTTGTTTGCAGTGTACAAGTCTTATACTTCTTTTTAAAAAGTTTAGTTTTTCATGTTACTGCAAACAGAATTGCTTAATTTCAGATTTAGATTGTTCATAACTAGTGTGTTTTACTCACTGATTTTTGTATACAAACTTGCTGAACTTACTAGTTCTAATAATTTTTTAATGAATTCCTTAGGATTTCCTATATACAAGATCATCCCATTTGCAAATAGAAATAATTTTTCTTCTTCCAAGTCCAATGCCTTCTTTTTTATTTTTCTCTAGTTGTTCTGCTAGAATCCCCTGGACAATGTTGAATAGAGGTTTTGAGAATAGATATTCTTATCTTGATCCTTACCTTGGGGGAATAGCTTCACACAGGCCTTTATCATATTGAGGAAGTTTTTGTCTATTCCTTGTTGAGATTTGTTCCCCCCAAATCATGAAAGAGTGGATTTGCAGATGTCAATGGGTTTTAAATTGTATTTACATAGTTAAAAAAAAAATAGCCTATGATGCTGGGCATAGTGGCGTATTTGTGTAATCCCAGTGACTCAGAGGCTGAGGCAGGAAGATCACAAATTCAAAGCCAACCTCAGCAATTTAGTGAGACCCTGTCTCAAAAAAAGGGCTGGAGATATAACTTAGTGGTAGAGTATCCTGGGGTTCAATCCTTGGTAGCCACCCCCTGCAAAAATGTGTTAAAACTACAGAACACTATTCTTAGACCAGTGTCCAAAAACTTCGTTGTGTACATTTGAATGTAATATCTTTTTAAGTACACAAAAAATAATTTAAAAATTCTAAAACAACTGGGATAACCCTCTAGAACATTTTACACCTGTATTTAACTTTTTGTTTTGCTGAGTTTTATACATTCCTTAAGTTGATTTTTAATTGATAGTCTAAAACCTGAAATAATATTGCAAAACAAATTGGTTCCTTTTAAATTTGCTATTCAACAGAACTTTTAAAAAATGAAATAGAAGAGAAAAATCAGTTTATTATGATAAAGTAGCATTTTTTTTGTTAAATTTTGGGGGTGTGTTTTGGATCATGATGTAGAATGCATTTTTTAAAAAACAGAAGGTATATTTACATTGGAAATGTGTGGGCAGGGTGCTGGGTAGCATGCCTGCAATCCCAGTGACTCCCAGTGAGGCTAAGACAAGAGGACTTTAAGTTCCAGGCCCACCTCAGCAACTCAGCAAGACCATCCCCCAAAAAAGCGAGGAGAGGTTAGGGATTAGCTCAGTGGTAAAATGCTTTGAGATCAATCCCCAGTACCCAAATAAATAAAGAAATAAAAATTAAAAAATGGTATAGTATGGGAGAATTATGGGACCTTGATTACTAAAGGCATCAAAATAAATATTTTTTTAGACCATGAAGCCTTCTGTGAGGCAATGTGCCATAACTAGATTATGGATGTAAAATATTTTTTCTTATGGTTTGTGTGTGAACATGTAAAATCTGGATTTTTATGTGAAATCTCCTAATTTTAAAATACTGAAAACTAATCCAAAACTTTGAGAAAAGTTTTTGAAAAAGCAGGCTATGAAACTTAAAACTTGGGCAGGGATAGTGGCTCAGTGGTATAGTGCCATGTGAGTTTGATCCTCAGCACCACATAAAAAATAAAATAGTAAAAAAAAAAAATACACACACACACACACACACACTTATTTATTTATTAAAAAACAAAAACAAAAACAAAAAAAACCTCAAAAAACCAAAAGCTTAAAATCTAACCCATTTTAGGAGGACAGGATGCTCACCGATTTGTGGCTTAATACCTAAACACATTTGCATTTGCCTCTGCATGAATCAACACCGCATCACACAGCATGCAAAGGGTGATGCAAAAATAGTTTATTATGATATAGTTCATGTAAAGTTAGGTAGTATTTACAAAATAAAAATGGTCAGCTACATCCATGGGAATCTAGCATGTCACACAAAGGAATAAATATTTTGACAAAGTAACACTTCAGTTAGTAAACACATAATCACAAACTCTAAGGAAAAAAAAAAAGTCTGAAACTGACCACCAAATCCAATTGTGTGGGGAGAGAGGCAGACTTAGCTCAGTGCAGGACAAACTCTGGTGGGAAGCAGCCACCCTGGGTTTCCTGCTCCAGGAGGCCGGAGCTGGCCCTGGAGGGCTGTTCCCATGATCAACCTGGTTCATAGGCCTTGGGTTTTCTTCTGCATTTCATTTTTAGTCTGGCGAACATGATCATTTACTATTAGAAATTGAATAGCAGTTAAAGTGACACATGCCTGTTTTTTGAACATTCATCATGTGACTACTGAAATAATGAACTGTGGCAGAAGTGGTTCTGTGACTTCTTTCCAGACTTGTCACAGCACACAGAAATTGCCTGTGTTTTTACATTGTGTCCCATCCCCAGCAGTTTGGCAGGGCAGTTTTGTCTTTGACAGCTGACCTGAGACATGCACTCTGGTAGAAGGGGATGTTTGTGAGAAAGATTATTAATTCTTAATTGTTGAGGAGCCGCTTGGAGATGTTACAACATTTCATACACACTACCTTAGGAAAACCACATGAATTAATTATCACTTAATTGTTTTGAATCCTAACATTATCAGTAGATAAGTCATTAATAGTAAAGGTAACTAAATCCTTTAAAGTCCATTTTAATTGAGGTTTTGTGATAGAAACATTAACACAATAGTGAATTTAGTGTTCTTTACAATCTAGTCCTAGCTAAAATAAAACTAAACAAGTGATAAAACTTCTAAAGGGGAAAAGAGCCGAGAGTGTGCTGACCATAGCAGGCTGCAGGGGCCCACATGTATTCGGTGACAACTCCATTTCCTTATGGTGAATTTGAATTGCACACTGGGGAAGGCCCCACCCCATGTGGAAGCTGCCACCAGAGCTCACTGCTATGAACCACAGGACACTGTAGCATCTTCCAGTTCTGGATTGTCCGATCACAGCCCTCCTGTGAATGTTTTCTTACCAATTTCACAGAAATACATATTGTAAGATAAGATGCATTCCAAGCTTCATGACCTCCATGGAGTTACACAACCAGGTAGCTGGGGATCCAGATGGCTCAGCTGCTCTGTGCACAGCTGGGCCTTATGAACAGCCCTGGACACTGTCAGAACCAGGCATGGAGATCTGACAGCTACCAAGCCTTCAGCCTCACCTCCCACAAAGGTCAGGCCTGGAATTACTAAATAGACTGGTCAAGACAGCCACCATTTTCCTTTATCCTTCAGAACTCTGAATGGTTCTACCAAGGTGTTACAGAATGCTTACAGTGACAGATGAGGTGTGGGCCATCTTTCAGATACTGTACACATTCTCTAAAACCATCTGCTAAATGACCCAGCTTTCTAAAAAGATACAGTAATCACCAAATCTTGTTCTTATGATGTTGGATAGGGTTCAATGCTGTGCCAAAGCTGCCCTCCTCCCCATCTTAAAGAGGGATATCTACAGAAGCCTTTTAAAATGCCATACACTTTGTCACAAAAGTCCCAGTAATATTTACACTGCTTGCTCTGGATAATATGCAGAAAATTTTGAAGGAAATAAACACTGCCAGCAGGGCACATTGGGCATGTGTCAGCTTTCACAGTGCAGCACTGCACTGCTGCCCTCAAGTACCTAAGGCCCACAACCCGCCATGTGTTTAGTTGGGCAGCAGCTTGTCCCACCACTAGGCAGTCTACAAACTCCACTGCCCTGTTAACTCTTTTGTAGACAAGCACACCTGAGACTTCTCACAGGAACTCAGGATGCAGGGCTGCAGATGCACTTCCCATGTTGGCTTATGTCCTCTTCCTGCCAAGCCTGGCACCACCATTGTTACCAAGCAGCTGCACCCTGTTGGCATGTGGCTCTCACTGGCTGTTCACACGGAGGCACAGCATTGGGGACCCCAGAGCATGCATGGGGCTCAGGGTTGCTTAGCCAGCTCTGGTCTTCAGGAACCAGGGGGACAGTTGGAATTGAGGAAAAAGACTGCTTGTTGGTATGGGGAATGTGCCTGCCGGAACCCCACCTAACCTGCTTGGGTGGTCCTGGTCAAGGACCCTGCAGATGCAGCTGGCCATGTGTTAGCTACCAACTGTGCACGCCCAGGCATTTGTGATGAAAAGGGTCATGTTCAATTCTAGGCATGTTTCCATGTGGGTAAGTCAGTGCCCCATCTGCCTCTGTAGGGAATTAAATGGTAAATATATTTCCATATAAAATTTTTTTAAGCCATCAACTTTGCTTCCTGACCAACTCTCAGGATTACTTCCGGGCATGTTCTCAGGTTGAGTTTTATTTTTTTACACATGTGATCATGTCTCCTGAGTTTGGTCCACAGGAGCTTTCAGCAAGTGAACAGCTGGATCTGAGGCCAGTGTGTAAGCAGATTTTTGCCACACCTGTGCCTCTGTTGCCCAGTGTGTGTTCTGTGCTCTCTGAGCTCTTCTGCCTTATCTTGCTGCCTCGGGGGAGAAGCCACTCTGATGTCAGCTCTGGCTCAAAAAACCCACATTCCCAATGTACTCCCCACAACCCAGGATGTTTCCACTTCACCCAAGCCCCAGGCCTTCTCTGGATTCTCGGCAGCAGAGGCTTGAGCTGTGGCCTCAACTGGCAGGCATCTTTGCCCCAAGGAGGCTGCATCCAGCGGCCCTCTGCAGCACCACTGTCCCCCTGCTCAGGTGCTGGGCACCACAGTTGACAACCTGACAAGCAGGAAATGACTCTCCTGTTTATGGGTGGGCACATACGGTATAGTTCACGCAGATGTTTGTGAAAGTTGTCCCAGAAGTCAAATGACTTCCCCATTAAGTACTTGAAATGGCTTGCTTGCAGATGTGAGCAGATCACAAGTGAACATTTATAGGAAACTAATCCTCACAGCCAAGCAGGCAGAGCTTGCTATTTCTTGTTTGTGCTGGTAGCAACCTAAGACTCCCAGTCACAACACAGCCCCTGCCACCTGCAGCAGCCCCGGAGACAATGCCTGTGCCCACTCCACCTCTACATCCTGTCGCTGCTCTTGAATGCACACGCCCGTAGCAGTGCAAGCAAAGACCAGCACAGGGGGACTCCCTGCACAGACAGGCAAATGCCAGCACCAGACCCCCGGGGCCCCAGGAGGCATTCTGCTCTTGGGAAACACTGGTGGCACAGGAAGAATATCTGTCTTAATTCTCCTCGTTTGGTTCACTTCAGTAGGACACTCAGACTTAACCAACCCAGGCAGCAGTGTGGCAGTGGTCAGGTGCAGGGCCATTGTCTGTTCCTTTTTTCTGCTGGTCCAGTTCCTTGGCGATACCCACATACCAAACTAGCCCTGGGGCAGGGAGTCCTGTTGTCTTGGGGGTGAATATGGAGCCTTTGCCAAGAGGCTGCAGTGACAGGAGTACAGGTGCCCAGCTGCCTTCTGGCCCTCGCCTCTAACCCCCAGTGCTGTACTCAGGTTCTTTCCTAGATTCCTGAGGTCCAGCCTCAAGGGATATAAATAAGTTCTAAAAACAAATAAAATTGAGCTGTGGGCCAACCTGCTTTTATTCAAAGCACTGTGCGGTCTGAAGACAGACAGCCTGGCTCCATGCAGCACCGCAGGGAGTCGGGGAGGCAGGAAGGTGCCTGCAGCAGGGCCAGAGGGTCCCCAGGGGCCACAGGGATGGTCACAAAGGAACCACAGTAGAGCAGAAGAAGGGCAGTAGCCCTCAGAGAATGAGGTGAAATCACAGCGCCCAGAGACCAGGCACAGTATGTCCTGTCAGTGTCCCAGTGGACTGCTGTACCTGTGTTCTTTCTGCACATTCCCATTCTGAGCATGATGCAGACAGGTCACGGCAATTTTTCAGGTGCTGCCAATCTGGGGGTTTCTGATAAGTTGGTTTTAAACAGTTCTAATTTGCTTTTGCTGTTGAGAACATGGGTTACAGGTGTGGATGAGGCCTCATCCAAGCTGGTGAAAGGGGAGGCTTAGGGCCTGTGTGGAAACCACCCGACCCTGGGCCTTCATCCTGTTACCAGGGCGGGTCAGATGGCCTGGAGGAGCTTGTCCATTAACTAATACAGAAACTGAGCAAGGTGATTTCTACATTTAATCCCAAAGTATTTATCTACCTTAGACCTTCCAACCACCTCAAGCATTAGCACAAACCGAAAGCTCCAACAGTGGAGCCAGTGGAATGGGGGGGGGTAATAGTGGGAGGATGTGGGGCAGATGGTGGGGGTCTTCCAGACACAAGAACTCTGATTCTCCTGCTTCACTCCTGTGTGCTGGGGGCTTCTTATATGGTATAAGTTAATGGAATTAATGGCTGCCACAGGAACAGAATAGAAACCCCAATTTAAGAGATTTTCAGAAAGTGCTGCAGAATGTTCTGGACAGTTAAAAAGGTCCTGTCAGACTCAGAAAAGCAGACTTGATAGCACAAGTTCACCGCAACCACACTCTTCAAGAGGCAGGCGCTGCAAGGGAACTCCCCAGAGCTCAGGTCCTGCTGGCCTGTTCTCATCATTCTGACATCCTCCGCACTTTCCTCTCGACTTAACACAGGGGGCCTCCTCCTCAGCCTTTGCAAAAGCAACATGACAGTTTCTTTTCAGGAAGATTTTCAAAAAGTGAGCAACTTTTTTCCCTTTGGATGACTCCCTGAGGGAATCCGTCACTTTAGTCTGAAGCCCCAGGTAGCAGGCCACCAATCCCAGCAGTTAGGAAAAGATCAGGGTTACTGCAGAGCAAGGGAGGAACGAGTGGAGGAAGGAATGAGAGGGGCCGGGGATTTTGTGCAAGATTTAATAAAAAACAAACAAAAATAGGAATGGTTGCTTTCAACATTTTCCAGGTTGTGAAAAGGTTTGCCAGAATTATCTGAGGCGTGGTTCTAAGCTGCATTAGTGGAACAAATACAAAATGCTGTCCTCCTCCCAGGCCAAAAGGCAGCACATGCAGGCTGCACACCCCACCCCAGGGCCACCTCCTCCAGCAACCAGACAGGTGAGGCATCTGTGCTGTGGTCTAGCCCAAACCTGACCATCCAGGTGGCTCTTCTCTGACCAATAGGATTCTGTCCACCTGGTGGTGCCCGCCCAGCGTGCAGCAGAGCTGGAATGGCAGCCAGGTCCCCACCCCTGCACTCTGAGACAGGGCTAGCTTATCAACAGGCCGCTGAGCCTTAATACTGACAGTGAGTGCGGTGGGACCATGGGAGGGCATTCTACTCAGATGCTGTGGGGACAGCCCTCCCTACCCCACTGCTTGAGCTTCACTAATTTAAAAATACCATGGAAAAAAAGCTGTGATAGAGACAAGAAGTCAGAGTCAACATGGCAGGGAATGGTGCGAACAACCCACACACCAGTCTCTCATGCATCCATACCCAATTAATGATGACAGTAACAACAAACAAAAGTACAGACAAGAAGCTGCTTGGGTTGTGCTGCCGCCAGCTGGGAAGGGTGTGTGTCAAGTTGCACGGGACGCAGCTAGTCTTTCTTCAAGTCCCTGGATTCAAAGAGCTTCAGCCGCTCCTGCACCGTCAGGCCTTCCTTCAGACTCTGGGTGGAGGCAGAGAGAGGGGGAAAGAAACACTGTTAAATGGCGGCACACACCAGGCATACACTGAGGCTGGGGCTTCAGTCAGAGGGTGCAGATGCGGAGGCAGAAGGTGAGGGGCGGGCTCCTGAGATTAGTGGGCATGCTAGGACAAGACACAGCCCCTGTGGGATGGTGTTATTGGTGGAATATGCTTTCCCCTGCAGAAACTTACGTGAATGGGGCGGGTGGGGGGGGGGAGACTGAAACAAGACCACATGTTTCAGTAGCTTGATTCTGGGCTTAGGGCTCTTAAGACAAGCAGCGACCAGAATGACCCAGCTAGGGGGAATGTGCTATGAACCAGTTAACTGCCCAGCTGTGCCCCTTCCCGTATGTGCTTCTGTGCACGTCTGTTCCTTTGTGCTTATGGTTCTGATAACGTTGGGACGCGTGTCCTGCTCTCCTGGTGCATCCTGCTTGGCACCTGCTGCTGTAGACGCACTTTGGGCATTTCCCAAGCAGAAGCCTGGGGGTAGATCACCAGGTGTTGTGGCTTTTAAGAACACACCAACATAACTGGGAGTTTCCAGAACGTAGAACCTATACTCTGTTCCCATGGGATCTTGGTAGAGTGTCCTGAGTATGGATATTTTCCTAATTGGGGGACAGACTATTTCCCACTTCACTCAGACTTTTCTTAAAGATTTCATCGGATGAGAAAAGAAACACCACTTATCAGAATGACTGTAAACAAACATCACAATGTCCTGTTGGATTGCTGGACCTTGGTTCCGCAGTTGCCACGTCTCTCCTTCACAACCAGCGTCAGTGGTAGGCTCAGCCCTGCCTGATTCTGCAGGGCTCACTTAATAGAGCTGGAGGGGCACAGGCTGTACTACCAGGAACAGCAAATCAAGAGTGTGGCTTTTGGCTCATATCCACATATCAGTTTTAGTTGAAATGCTAAATGGTGTGAAACTGCTTTCTGGGACCCTAGCCCCTGGCATCTCCAGCAGTGGGGTGGCTCATGGGACAGCCTGGCATTTCCTAAGGTCTGGGGCCCAGCTTCACTCAGAACACCTCTGTCTGTCTGTCTGTGAATAGACACACACATGTACCTAGAGCGTCTGGGGCCACTCCTGATCCCAGGTGTTCTGTAGCAGTCAGGTTCCTAGAGTGCTGGGCAGAGGCATGGTCACCACCCAGGCAGGTGGCCCTGAGCTGAGTGCCCCCTGAGGCAGACCTCGGCAGAATGCTGGGGCTGTGTGGCATTGCCAGGCCTGCTCCTTTCTAGCTGAGAACTTTCTTTAGGACTTAAACTGGCTGCTCTAAGACTCATGTGAACAGGAGTGTTTGGCCTCTGGGACTGCCCTGTGTGTGCAAGGTGGAAGTTCCCAAAGGACAGCTGGCGCAGCAGGCTCTACACAGTACTCAGGGTTCCACTTTGCACGCCTTGGGACAGACAGGGCAGTTTGGGGTCAGATAAGGCACTGCAGTTCTAAAGGCAGAGAGTAGACCAAAGTCCTGCGCTGCCCCTCACACCCTGGAGATGGCCCTCCCTCCAAGGCCTCTGGATTCTTCTCCTAGGTGCTCCTCAGCCTGAAGACAGGGCCACAAATGGACTACTGCCTGCCAGGTCTCGGGGTGGGGTGGTGGTGGTGGTGGTGGTCATCACTGGCTTCCTTTGGGGCTCACCCCCTCCCTGGTTAGTCTCTTTAATCCACTCCGAGGTTACCACAAACATGGGCCTCCATGAGAACACCAAGGAGAGAATTCTCTCTGCTCTGCCCTTGATTCAAGAAAGAATTGTGCTGACTGTTGTTGAACTAGTTTGCTTTAATTCACAGGCACTGAGACTTGCTATCTTTTTGAGTGAAGCAGGAAGTAAAAACAACATGCATGAAAGCAGCTGATCAGTACACAGCCAAGACTGTATCAAAAGGCACCAATGAAAGGTTCAGTTTCTGGTCACCTTCACTGTTTTCTTGTGGGGTTGGAGGGAGTCTTCGAAAGTACTCAAGAGAAAGCAGGGTCAACATGCCTCACCAGAGGTCCGCCCTAGTGCAGCACACAGTGTCCCAAAGGGTGTCTACAAAGTTTCTACATGTCTGCTGGGGCCCACAGGTCTGCCCTGTGTACCAAGGGCTTCTTCCACTGGAACCTGGCAATGGCAAAAATAAACTGAAAGAACGCTCTGATAAGACTGTGTTCTTGTGTCTGCCTCTGTCCTTTCCTAGTCCTCTATGGAGTCTGAGTGTATCCTGGTGACCTGGATAGTCTTCCTTGGGTGTCCACAAAGGTCTTCATGTCCTATCTTTGTTTCAGTGACTTCCCAGTGCTCCGTATGATACAGCACAGAGCACTACAAAGACCCATGTATAGTCCTGTTTGTCTTAATGTCACCGCAGAGTCATGCATCATGTGCAAGGACACCTTGCAGTACGGTTTCCTTGTACTCCCCCAACCCTGCCCTCAAATGTCCTTTCTAGGCATTTTTAGATCTAAAGGTCCAACTCCCTCGGGAACTCTAGGCTCAACTCAGGAAAGGCTAACAGGTGGCAGCTTGAGTCCAGCCTCAGAGAGGAAGACAAATTTCATAAGCCAAAAAATAACAAGCTTCCTTTTACTAAACTTGTCATGTTTAAAGGAAAAAGCCCAAAATTTTCAATCAAGCTTAAACCATATTTGGGCAGAAAAATAAAATCAATTTAATTAGGAAAAAAACCCCTTGGGTTCTCTTAATATTCTTACTAAGGCAGACACAACTCATTTGAGTCTCAAGGCTGATGTCCCTTGGCTACCAGAATGCCCCAGAAGGTTGTGGGGCTCATAAGCAGCAGGAGCTAGTGACCACACATGCTCCAGGGTCATTGTGTCCCCTGCTCATGCTAACAGGCAGCATTTCATCGGTAGGGCTGCCCCGCCTCCTTCTGTTGGGACAGTGCCTTCCTTCCATGGTGCTGGGGAAGGTTTTTGTTTAAAAGTACTGGCAGATAATCGTGTATCTTTGTGCAATTGTGAGGCTCCTGTGAACCATTTCCCCAGGTGCTGCCCACACATATTGACCGGCAACCCTGAAGGACCAGAAGGCTGAGAAGGGCTGTGAAGAATGGGGCAGCAGGGGGCACTGGATGTCAGGGAGGCTGGGCCAACGAGGCTGCTCAATAGGCAGGTGAGGTCTCCAGCAAGGGCAGACACTGCTTGCCAGGGGCAGTGGGCATCTGTCAGCTCTACCTCTTGACAGAGGGCAGAATGGGTTTGTATTCCAGAGGTCGGGGATGTGAGCTCAGCACCGTGCATGAACTGTCCAGCATGCATTAACACCTGTCCAGCAGGCATGGGGGTATCTTGGGCAAGGGTCAGCTCTGAAGGGGTTAGAGTGCTAGTTAGCGCCCCAGAACAGGGTGCAGAAATCTCATGTGGATTTTTTATGTGCTTGCTGGATGAATTAAAATAAAGAACAACAGCACAGGCGTGTGCTATGGAAGTGTGAGCAGTGCATGCAGAGAGCCGCCCCTGCATGGGCAGGTGGGCAGTGGTGAGAGGTGGTTTACCTACACGACAGGGGACCTGGAAGCGGGCGCGAGTCAGTTATCCCATGAGACCTGCTCAATTACGGACTGTCAGGGGAAAAAACAAAAATAAGACACACACACAATCAATCCTAAATGCAACATGCTGGCCAGGCCCCCCTCCACCCATCCTTCCCCAGAGACAGACGAACACCAGACTCCGGGGAGCACACTGAGGATCGGCTACTGTACTGAAGGAGGGCAGGTGGCTTTGTCTCTCAAAGGCAGGTGGCACCAGTATTACGACAGGGACAAACAAGGAATAATACAGACAAAGTAGATGCAAGTACGGGTTGGGGTGAAGCCCAGCCTTGGAGGTAAAAGACAAATGCTCTACACCCTGCTCCTTGCAGCCCTGGCCTCCTGGTGTTGTTGCCAGATGGTAGTTCATGAAAGAGACATGAAGCTTGAACCAGTCCAGCAGGGTGACTGTGCAGGCGGGCTGGCTGCAGGACCCAGGGACTCTGCTGCTGGCACCATGGTAAACTTGGCCTTGGCCTTGCTTCTCTCCCCAGCATCCTTGAGTTCCACCCAACAGAGGCTGGATGCCACTCACCTTGGACCTGATGCTTCTAAGCTGCCTGGTGACACAGGATCTGTCTTTCTTCAGGAAGTCAGGATTGCTTTTAGATTTCATTATGTCTGAAGGAACAAAGAGACTTATTACCTTTTGTTTTCTAAACCCTTTGGACCAGACTGAATGTTTAAAAACTTCCAAGTTTAATCCAACAAAGAACATTTAGACATTTCCTTGAATGGTTGTCTGCAGGAAATCAAAGCCCACAACCATCACACACAGTAGGCTTTTCTGGAATACCATAAAGCACCAGAACATGGGGAGAGTAAGCTGGTTCCTGGCAGGGCTTTAGCTGTGCAAATGCTGAGTGATGTGTACTCTCATCAGGAGACTGAGTCTCCCACTCCTGGCACACCAGCTGGTCCCAAGATCTGTTCATTCCCAGTTGCCTCCTGATGACACAGGACTATCACAAAACAAGGTAAGGTCAGGTTCTTCTCATGATCTGCCCCCACTGAGACAAAGTCTACTCCTACACATACAAAACAGACACACACTGGTCATACCTATGCATCTTCTGCATGTAGAATTTTTTGTTATTAATCAAATACATTATGGTTCTCTTTCAACATCATAACAAAAATATCTAAAATATTATGAACTGCAGGTCTAGCCACGTGTGGTGGTGCATACTTGCTGCCTGCTATTTGGGAGGCTGAGGCAGGTTCAAAGCCAGCCCCAGCAACTTAGCAAGACATTGTCTCAAAATCAAATAAAAAGGGCTGGGGGTGTAGTTCAGAAACAGCAGCTTGGGTTCAATCCACAGTCCTGTGTATCACGAACAGCCCTCAATCTGTGCCATACTGTGACTGCTGTTTTCGGCTCTTATACATGAATGATCAGTAACCTGTTTGCTCCTTGCTGTATGCTTGCTTTTTCAGCAGTTATCTTGGTAGGGCAAAGGTGTGCATGCTTTCCCCTAATTCTAGAACTTTCTCTCTGTGCCCTGGACACCTTGGCTACCTCCTTAGAAGCAATCACTGATATCATTTCATTACCCTCCAGAGTTGGTCTGTTTTGATTTTAGATTTTTCTATATACTGCATGATGGCCTTCCAGAAAGAGTGGTCATTCCCCCAACACCAGCAATGCATATGACTTTTCTTCCAAGCCTATGCCTGTCAGTATTCCATGGCTGGCTGACAGAACAAATTACTTTTTGGTGGTTTTTTAAAAGGTCAACGTGAAGGTCAAGTGGAGTCATGGATTATCTGATAGTGCCTGACAAGACGTAGTTCTTCAGCCTCCCTGTGTCTGTCTCACAGAGCCACCAGCATGTTTTTAGTCAACCAGGAAAGGAGTCAGTCCTGCTGTTCACTTAAGAAGCAAACGGGTTTTCTCCCCTGCCCCACTTGGGACGATTACAGATTTTATAATAAAACCCTCAGTCCAAGCATCTAGCAAGAGCTTCTACCCAGTTGCTGAGTTCTGTAGGAAAACAGAAAAACCAGAGTGATCATTATTGTGGAATTGTGTACTGACAGGGCAGGAGGGTGGTCCCTACATCCCGAGCCAGTGTACACAAAGCCCTTGTTCTTCTAGTCTGTGGGGAGATGCAGGTCTACAACAAGCACTGGGATTCACTGGCTCTGAGTCAAGCACCAGGAAAGCTCTGTGAATAGTAACCCACAAGACTCACCATATCCCGCCATAGCAGGACTCTCAGGGGACTTTTCTCCCAGTGCTTCCGTAGCTGCTTTCAGCTGCTCTTTCAACTTGCTAATGTCGCAGTCTGCCTTGGCCTTTGCAATGCTGAGCTCTGTGTAGATGTCTTTGTATTTATCACTAGCATACTTCTTGTCCTAAGGAAAGAGCAGATAAAAGCTAATGGAAGTTAAAGCCAGGGGGAGGAGGCTCACATGGAACCCTGGCCTGTCCCCATCAGGGCTGTAACTGTGGGAGAACTGGCTATGGGCCAGGAGCCTGGTCCTTGCACCTCCATAGGACAGGAACATGTGCATCTGTCTGCCAGAGGCAGAAACTGAACACAAAAGAAAAGAAATGGGGACTGTGGACCCAGGCATGGCACACACCCCATCTGCCCAGTCCTCCATTGCCAGACCAGTTCCAGTACCCTAACCTTCAGGGGCTTAAGTCAGGAAAACCCTCTCTGTCTTGGATTTTCTAAGTGACTGGATTTCTAAATGACTCGGATTTTCTAAGTGACTGGACCAAGGATTCTATTACTGAAGCAAATGGGGTGAGCCTGATCCAGCTATGAATGGGAGGTCAGGCCTTGCCTCACCCCAGGACATTCCCCTGGGTATCACTGTTCTGATGAACCCCACAGGAAACACATGTGACAACAGCTACATGGCCAGGCCAACAGGCTGCTGATTTCCCCAGCACCTATTTTCAGGCTGATGTTTTAAAAGAACTTGACTAAGAAAATTTGGTCCTCCCCAAAGTAAAATCTACCCTAGAGTGGTCATGCTGAGCCACAGGGACAAAGCCTGCCTTCCTCAGTGTAGCCCTTACCCGCAGTGCTGTCTGGAGCTCATCCTTGAGAGAGCTGATCTCCTGTTTCAGGTACTGTATTTCTGATTCCTTGACCCGCAATAATACCTACAATGAGAGAGAAATCAGGGACTGGCATTCAGGAGCCAAGGACCCTCCAGGGTCCTTGCACAAACTGAGAGGCGAGAGGATGATCCTCCACACACCAGGGAGCAGGACAGCTGTGCCCACCTTAGAGAATTTCATATTACTCAAAGCTTCCATATTCCACATAGAAACAGAAGAGGGAAGAAACCACTGCATTCCCTGCCAAGACCCGAAAACAGCTCAGCCTGGGGAGGCCAGGAGCCATTGCTGCCAACTTGCTCATCTCCTGAGACTAGCACACAGGCTTAGGAAATGCTGCTCCTGTAGAAACCTCTTATCAGACTCATTCAGTACTCATTAGTGTGAAGGATTTTTAAGATATAATTATCATCTAATAGAGAGAAATCTACATGAGTTCTTAAGAGGATACTTTAATACACCAGAATCAGTTACTCTGATTTAAAAAGAACTCCTGGCTCCTAAGATGTAGAGTATAACAGAATCTCAGGGCCACAGCACTCATGCAGCTATAAAATGGGTCACTTTATGTGGCCAGTGTTTGTGGTGAGATAGAAACAGGGTGGAGCTGGCAGGCAGGTGGAGGGAAGATGGGGTTTTACATCCCCATAGCCTCGCCAGGGGGTCCTGGCTCCTGCCTGTGGACCTCAGGCTGCCTGGCAGCTAACTGTTCCCTTGCCATTTTGGAATTACTTTTGGATCTTCCTATGTTCCTTCATGCATGCTGTCTTTAAGTCTTTTTTGTTTGTTTATTTCTTAGGGGGCATGTCTGGGAATGGAGGCCCTAGTCTTACACATGCTAGGCAAGCCAATGAGTCACTGAGTCATATCTTCATACCCTTTCTTAAAGTCTATCCTGCCAATGTTGAAGGGCCACATCTTTTTTTAATTTAATTTTTATTTTTTTGGTTGTTGATGGAACTTTATTTTATTTATTTATATGCAGTGCTGAGAATTGAACCCAGTGCCTCACACATGCTAGGCAAGCACTCCACTACTGAGCCACAACCCCAGCCCCAAAGGACCACATCTTGAATCCTCTGGGGCTCCTCTGTAGCAAGGCTGAGTAGGGCAGGGCCTGATTCTTGACAGTACCTCTAACTCATAGGCATCCTTGCCCTGTGTGAGGGGCGACCCCGAGGCTTCTCCACCACCATCCCCCGTCAGTAGTGTCCGTAACCGTGTGATTTCCGCAGCCAGGCGGTTATTCAGTTCCTGGGGGACAGCAACACAACACAGCAAAAGTCATTCCACAGAGCTGCACAATGTGACCTGGAAAAATAATTTCTCACCAACAACATGGAGAGACCCCAAGCATAAGGGTCACAAGCAGTGTGTGTGTGCATCACTGTGTCTGAGGTCCAACATTTGAAGCTCCACGCCTGTGATGTATAGTCCTCTAAAGGTCATTTATGTGGGTAGGATGTAGAATGTTGGTATTGGTAGAGGACTGGTTCTAGGACCCTTCTCTCCTGTACACTTTAAACTATCTCTAGATCACTTATGACATGCAATACAATGTAAATGCCATGTACACAGCTGTACTGTATTATTTGGGGGATAATGATAAGGAAAAAAATGTGTATGCATTCAGTGTGGCTCCAACTCTTGACCCAAATATTTTCCACATGTTGGTCAAAACTATGGATGCAAAATTCAGATATGGAGGGTTATTTGTATCTGTAGAGTTGTATAAAGATTCCACAAACCTTAACACCTGTCTGCTATAATAAAGTGTCTGCTTGTTTTGTGGTTTATCCCACTTGAGTTCCTACAGGATTTGGCCAACCTGCCTCTTTTGCCAGACCTTCTTTCCAACTGACAAGCTGTCATCTTCAAGCCACTGCAGAGGTTAGGTGAGCAATCTCACATTCAGCCCTGTGTGGCCTAAGCATCAGGCTGTGTGCTGGGGGCAGGGAGGTCAAGCAGGGTGGGCTGGCAAAGGGCAGTTTAACATGTGCCACAAAGGAGCTTCCACTGACCTAAAGTTACTAACTTGTACCCTTCGGCTAGCCAGGATTTAAATGTACCTCAAATTTCTGAGCAGCACAAATTTTAAGGGAATGATCTGACAAAAATAAACACAAGAGAGTGTGATCCTGACCCTGAGTAATTTAAGCTCCATTCCCCAAGGAACAGGATACTTGACTCTCAGGGATGAGCCCTACACCATGCCTGGCAATGAACCAGAGATTCAGAGAAACCACTAGACTCTTGGTCTTAGCAAGAGAGATTCCAAACCCCAACAACTGGTATGAGACAGGACAATCTTGCTCTGGCCATATACAGTGAGTTTCTAGCAACATGCTGAGAACTACCAGATGGTCACTCACTATGTGGCAGGGATGACTTGCAGGTTTGGAAAGCCACTCCATGGCTCAGAGACCCTCAGGACCACCTTGAGGGTGAGGTCTGGTCCCAGCTCAGCCTCACCTGACTTCAGGCTCACCTGGTTGTGGGCGTTGAGTTCCTGGTTCTCACGCTGGCACTGCCGCAGGGCCTGCCGCTCGGCCTCCAGTGCCTGGGCCAGGTGGGCATTCTCCAGGCACTTCTGTGAGTACTGCTCCGAGAGGACCTCTAGCTCCCGCTGCACCGACTGCAGCTCCTCCCTGGGGAGAGGGGCGCTCAGCCCTCCACCCTCGCTCCAGGACCCAGGCCCCTTCCTACACCCAAGGGTCAACTAGACACTACAGTCATGCAGCAAAGGGCAGGCACAGCCCATAGGATGTCAGGGACACCCTGTTGAAATGCATTCCATGTCCTTCCTGGTCATCCCCCACAGGCAAGGAGTTCTAAAATGACACTTCTCTGGTGATGCCACTAGGGACAGAATTCAGTCACCAATGGCGACAGGGATGTCCTGTTTCTAAGAGAAATCAGGCAAATAGCTCCTGACTCAGGAGCTATCTTCAGTAAGCCTACTTTTGCCATCCCCTGAAAACCCAGTAGCTGTGCAAGATGCAGAAAACCAGCCCTTGAGATGCTGTTCTTGGCCATCCTGGATCCACAAGGGCCAACTTCCCACTGGTGGAACCAAGGATGAGCCACCCAGGCGTTGGCACCTGGTAACCCAGCCCAGTCAGGTGAGCATGGCTACTTGACAGGATGCCACCTACGCTGCCGTGGCCTTGGTCCCACTGCACTGACTGCTCCTGAGGCAGGGACCTGGCCTTTGACACATCACAGAGACCTTGGCACAGTCTAAGATCCCCAAGGCCAACCAAGGGCCCCCAACTGCATCAGTTCTACAGAGGGGGAAAAAAAACAAAAAAACAGGGACTGCTCTGGTGTATTCTCCCCATCCCCCCACTTATGTAAAGGGAATCAGCACCTACAAAGTGACCACAGAGATTGTTGTCACTTCGGCTACAAATAGTCATGGAGCCCAGGTACCAAGCACCAGCCAGGTTCCGTTTCTTCTGAGCTGATGGAGCCACTGATGGAGAATAAATTGTGAGGTGGCTTCTGATATCACCCTGGACAATCTAGGTTTTAAAAGTTCATCTGTTGTACCTCTTTGGGTTTTAGTGATTAGTCTAAGTATACGAAGCCTCAGGTGGGCTGTTTTCCACCACTAGAGAGGAAGGTGGTCTGGTGTGCCCTTAACACCATGGCCTCTCCTAAGACCAACCCTCAAGCTCTCACAGAGACCCAGGAAGGCAGGGATCTCCACCCATGGGCCTCCCCCAGGGGCCCTGCCTAGGGTTGGGTGACTCACAGGTACTGTCGCCTCAGGGCTTCAATGTCCGAGTTGATGCTACTGATTTGAGACCGCTGGCTCTTCTCCAATTCTCGCTCCATCTCCTCCCGGTGGGCATTCTTCATGGCTTCAATGGCTGTGGGTAAGGACATGGTTCTCAGCATGAAGAGGATGGGGCTGCATATCCAGCAATGCACCACCACTGGGCCAAGGTAAGTCAGGGCAGTGTGACATGTGAACACCATTGATGCTGCATTCATCAGGAACTCTCTGTGAGTTGCCTCCCACAACCAAATTTCTGAGGGGAAATTCCAAACCAACTCCTCCACAGGGGAAGTAGGTGCATTATTTTTGGTGGTGTACACCTGCAATTCAGGAGGCTGAGACAGGAGGATCCCAAATCAAGGCCAGCCTCAGCAATTTAGTAAGACCCTGTTTCAAAATAAAAAGGGCTGGGGATGTGGGTCAGTGGTAGTGCACCCTGGGGGTTCAACACCACGACACCAAACTGATTAAATACCAATGTTAAATTCAAGTACGAGTTTATACAACATACAGTTTTTTCCAGAACTTCTACTTTCTTCCTTGACACTTACATAATGAGTCACTGTAAGTTATTAACCATAAAGAGGGAAGGCAACACCACACCAAACTGATTAAATATCAATGTTAAATTCAAGTACGAGTTTATACAACATACAGCTTTTTCCAGAACTTCTACTTTCTTCCTTGACACTTACATAATGAGTCACTGTAAGTTATTAACCATAAAGAAGGAAGGCAACACTGCAGACAGGATGGGCTTGCTCAGGGCTGTGACAGTGTGTTGCCAGGGAGAAGCTGCTGCATCTTTATACTCTGGTGTTAGACCCCAGAGGGGTCTCCTACTGATGGGTATCTGTTGCAGGGGCTGGAGAGGAGGTCAGTTCCTCTAAGAAGCCAGTTGTGCTGGAGTGCTGGCCTTCAAAGGACTCCTCAAACCAGTCCCTGCCTCAGATTGAAGAACACCTCTCTTCAAAATAAAGCTTCAATCCCAGACAGAGGATCAGCAAGGCTGGTGGTTTCTGAGTTGCAGGACCCACCCAGGAAGTGGGCCAGATGCTGCCCTCGGCACCCCAGCCCCACCTGAGATGGTGGCAGCAGTCTCCTCAGCCAGGAGGCGGTCCTTCTCTTCCCGCAGCTTCTCCAGCTCCCGCTGGTGCTGCCTCTGTAGATCTTCTATCTTCTTCTGGTGTGTTTCTTCCATTGCAGCAAAGCCCCGCTCACATGTGGCCTGCAGAATGCAAAAGGGGCTTATCGATTTCTCTATTTGCCTGCACTGGGTGTCCTGTGTAATAAATGACAAGCAACCCTGCCCTGTCCAGACCCAGTGATAACTTGCATTCACTGCACATCCTCACAAAGGGCTGTGCGGGGAGCAGGCTCCTAGGGGTGGTGTGGAGATCTCACATGGTCTTCTTAGCCACCAGGCAGCTGAGAAAGGTGTTCACTGCATATGCTCCCCATCTATTTTCTGCAACTGCTCGAATCCCATTCTCAATGGGATGCTGACATTGTGGGTGGGAAGAGGGTGTGGAGGGGATTTAAATAGGCCAGCTCGGGGCCTGTGCACATTACTGCAAGGTGGAATTGACAGGAGGGAGGATGGAACACACATGCTGGCTGCAGGTGGTGTGGAGTGACAGATGCGCACATGGTGCTCTCACAAATGGGTAAGGCTTGAGGGAGCCAAGGCCATCGTGGGGTGAGGCACAGTCTGGCTGGGGGGCCTCCATCCCCTGTGGGCTGGTGGTACACAGGGCCCATTTCTGGGAGCTGGGGGGGCCTGTCCCTGACACTAGCCAGATGGTGACCTCAAGCTATTGTTTAACTTGTCAGATGTCCACTGAGAGTCATAACAGACTACAGGATCCCCTTCCTGCTAGCCTGTGTCTTTCTCTTTTCTTTCTTTTTTTTTTTTTTTTTTTTTTTTTTTTAGGAAAATAGGAAATCTCAACTAACTTCAACAAGATACAACAGAGGGACGGCCTCATTATAAACTGGCAGGGCATGGGTATGCCACAGGAGGAGACCAAAGTATCCCAAACAGCCAGAGGAAGTCCAGGCATGGCCTATCAGAGTTGTACTAATGTATGTCACGTGGTTGTGAGTGGCTAGAGCATGCAGCTACTTTGAGCATGGAAGTGCATATTCTGTCTAAATCCACTTCTGGGCAAGGATCAGGTCTTTTTCTTTTCTTTCCTTTCTTTCTTTCTTTCTTTTTTTTTAATTGTTGTTGTAGAGACACAATACCTTTATTTTATTTATTTTATATGGTGCTGAGGATTGAACCCAGTGCTTTACACATGCCTCACTGAGCTACAAACCCAAGCCCTCGCCTTTTAAATACTAGAAGAATGTGGCCACATTGCTTTCCAAATACAACTAAGAGGGGAGGGGACTTCCCCACTTGAGGCTTTAATCCAGTATCTACTCTTTCTGCCTATGGATTCAAGAAAGGATATCAAGAATGCTTCAGTATCATCATGCTTCAGTATTTTTCTCTAAGATCCTCACAATATGAGCCTTTCTCAGAATCTTCATTCAGGATTTTCAAGTTCCTGGTCAGAGCCTGCACTTCACTGCAATATATTTGCTATGTTAATAAAGGTCTTAAATACTGTTCACCATTAATGAGACATCCCTTCTCCTAGCAGCTCAACCCTGGAAGACATCTGTTTCCTGGGCCCTCCTTTCCTCTTGCTGCCTTTGTACCATAGGACAGCTGTGGAAATCCTGGGGTCTAGCCCAATCTGATGGGAGCTTTCTAGGGCCAGGCTCCTCATTCTGCCCCACATGCTTGGTTCAGTCACAGCTTCTCAGGTATGATATATCTATCACTTGGACTAGAAGCATTTCCAACTCTGGATTTTATCTTAAATTTTGGAATATTTGCATACATAAGATACCTTGGAGATGAAGCCCAAGTCTAAACATGAAATTCACTTAAGTCTCAGGTACACCTTATACACAGGGCCAAAAGATAATTTTGCACAGATATTTTAGAACACCTCTGTCTTGACCATGACCTATCACATGAGGTCAGGTTGACATTTTCTACTTATCTTGTTGGTGCTCAAAAAAATGCTTCAGATTTCCACATTAAGGATATTTACCTTAAGGATATTTACACATTAAGGATATTTACATTAAGATTTATTTATAAATCTTATTTTGCTTTTGAGTGCTTTGGAATACATGATGTTAAGATAAAAATTTTTTTCTAAAACTTAAAAGACCAAGCTCCTTCTTTATTAAACACATTAAAAAAAAAAAAATTAATCCAGGGCTGAGGATGTAGTTCAGTGGTAAAGCACTTGCCTAGCATGTGTGAAGCCTTGGGTTTGATCCCTAGTACAGGGCGGGGTGGTGGTGGGGAGCAGGGGTCAGGATCTGTAAAAAATTTTAATTTTAAGTCAGTCTTCCCTGAGATCAAGAACAATTCCTCAATGACTATGATACACAGTTGTGCAAGTGGTAGGGACACTAACCTGTGGGTGTCAGAGGGGTTGTGGGGTCAGCACCCCCAGTCTTTCTGACCCAGGCTAAAATCTGCATAAAATAACTGCTACCAGTCAGGTTCTCTCAAGAAGTTGTCTGGTTATAACTCTGCATATATCCAAGGGTCAATGAGAATACCACACATGGGCTGCAAGAGCTCAGGCACAGGATGGTACATACTATGCAATGATGGCTTGAGATAACATTGAGAAATGTTCAAGCCTTTGATGTCCCCATCCAACCTGTGTCACCTGCATCACCTGTGTCTGAGGAATGTCCCTGCTGGGCAACCCTAGGCCCAGAGCAATGGTTCTGATGTTTTGTTAACTGGTGGCATGATATTCACAGTCAGGTGACTAACATGAGACTGGAACAGCCAGCCTGTAGAGAAGGCTCTCGTGATACCAAGGGAAAGCAGGTTACTGTGGCCCAGGGGTACACAGGTGACTGCAGAGAAGGCAGTAAGAAATGATTTGGGATCAAAACCAAGGTCTTGCCATTTTCTTCTTTTTCTTTTCAGTTTTTTGTTTTGTGGTCTTGGTGACTGAACTCAGGGTCTTGCACATGCCAGGCCAAGTGCCTACCATTGAGCTATATCCGCAATCCTTTTTTATTTTGAGATAGGGTCTTGCTACTTAGCCCGGGCTGGTCTTGAACTTGGAATCCTCCTGACTCAGCCTTCCTAGTAGCTGGATACAGGCATGTACCACTGTGCTTGGCAGTGCCACTCACTTTGAAAGACTCACCCAGACCTAACTGATGCTGCACTCAGTAAAGTAACCACAGGGTCACTGCATTTGCAATTGAAGAAAACAGCTACTATAAGGTTCTCACAGTTCGTAATGGTGGTTACAGGTTTGGACCGAGCTGGGGACTTGGACTGAGAAGCAGCATCTTGACTGCCTGAGAAGGTGCTTGCTGCTGACTCCCCTTCTAGTCTTTGGTAGGAGGCCAGGTCATCATACAGAGGCAAAGAATAAGAACAATCTTCTATCACTTTTGGCACTAGAGTAAGGTGTTGGGAAGCAGTCATCATGTTCTGCTGAGCAGTAGCTATTGACTGGCAGGAACAGCTGCTGGTGAAACGACAGTGGGGATCAGTGTTGGCCATGCCTTAAGGGCCTGGGCATGTGCCATACACACCTCTCAGAGGAAGAGGGAAATGAGGGCAGTTACTGGGGCAGAATTGAGTCTAAAGAATGATGAGTACCTCTAGGATGATGCCCAGGCAGCTATATGCATATTTCAGTGAGGTCACAAAGTGGGGGTTGCCAGAGCATTTGGACTGCTCTACTTGCCCAGTTTGAGACACCACCTCTGCAAGCCAGGGCCTATAAGGTAGTGTCAAACGGGTGGGGGCAGAGGTCAGTCTCTGGAGAAAATCACCTTTTGCAGCTCCTGGAGAAGGGAACAGAAGCTCTCTGAAACTGTGCTCCAGAGAAGAGCCTTTCTTAGACAAGAGCCCACCCAGTGCTAGGTGCTTATAGATAGCAGGGACAGAAAAGGGACCCTTGACAATGTCTTGAAAATACTCCTGTATTGGGAAAACCCAACTCCTAGGATAGTAAGGAAAAGTAACTACACTTCAAGAGTGCAAGGCAGTCCTTGAGCAGATGCCTCAGGTTTGGAGTGCAGGCAGGGTTCTCTGAGGGTAGAATGAGGTGTTGGGGGGGCAGTAGAGAGGCTGCCCTAGGAGCATGGAGAGGAGAAGGGAATACTGTACTCTCTTCTCCCACAGGGACCCTGCCTTCCTTCCACTAGTCCTCCTTCTGGGTGGGTGATACTAAGACCCTACCATGACCAACAATAGAGGAACAGCAGAACAGCATCCAATTCTGCCCATACAGCAGTTAAGAATGGAGAAACATCTCTCAGCTCTATCTGAGAGCCCTGAAAGCCCCTGAGGTCCCCCTCCCTGTATCTCCAAGTAGAATCAGTTTTGCAAATTAAATGATGCTGAAGACCTTGAGATTCTCAAAATCTCGCTGGTATTTCTCCCGCAGCGTGGCCGCATCACCCTCCAGTTCCTTGTGGCCCAGTTCTTCACGCATTATGTCCATCTGGGCCTCCAGCTCCTGGATGCGCTCTCGCAGCCCTGTCATGGAGTCAGCCTCTCCTTGGGCTGCCTGTGGGGCAGCCCCAGGCTCTGGCTGCCAGCGGGGTGACGGGGATGGCAGGGCCTCAGGGTGCTGCTGCTGGCAGAGGCTGAGGGTCTCCTGCAGGTGCAGCAGGCTCCGTGAGTAGTGCTCCTGCAGGGCCCTTAGCTCCTCCTCGTGAATGGCCTGCAGTTCCTTGATCTTTAGCTGGAACCTGTCCTCCAGCGTCTGCATCTGCTGCACATGCTGCCGCTCCATGTCCTGTTTGTCTCTGACTGAGGCATCTAGCTGGCTGAGGACCCGGCTGCGCTCTGCCTGCAGTGTATTTTCAGTGCGGTTCAGCTGCTCTACCACACACCTGATTTCCTCTTCGTACCTGCCCTGCAGGGCAAACATGCTCTCACTGTGCTTGGTCTCTGCTTCTTCCAAACACCTCTGCTGATGGTCCAGCTGGCTCACCTTGGCCTTCAGTTCAGCATTTTCCCTTTCTATGAGGGCAATTACCTCCAGATACTCACTTTTCTGCTTGCGGAGGAGCTCCTCATACTCCTCCCGCAGGGCCCCAACCACTTGTGCCTGCTCCTGGCAGGTGGCCCCCCTAGCTCGCCAGGACTCCTTGTAGAATCGAAGTTCTTTCTCGTACTCTAACCGGATTTTGCAGGCTGCGTAGCACACCTGAGCCTGAATGATTGCATCTTGAACCAATAATGAAGAATATTGACTGAGGCCTCCCAAACAAGCATTGTAGGAGAGAGTCTGAGATGTCTGCAGAAGCTTCTGACAATCCCTTAATGACTCAGCAGGTGGTAGGGATGGCAAAGAAGCAGCGATCTCCTCTAGGATGCTGGCTTTCTCTCTCAGCTGCTGGGCAAGCTCTTCCTGAATAGCAACAAGGGCCCCAGGGCTCTGATGGGACACATGCAAGGGCTCCTGGGAGCTGTCTGTGTCTGGACTCAGTACTTCTCCTAACAGGCTCAGGTCCCAGGATGTCTGCACACTGTCTGCACTGCCTACTGGACACCCGAGGGTTTCTGAAACCTGCTGCATCACTCTCTCAAAATCTGGGGTTCCATAAGCTCCCAGGATTTCCCCCAACACACACTTGTGCCGCTGTAGGGCAGTCTGTGTCCCTCGTAGGGTCTCTTGGACACTCTGCAGCCTACGGTGGAATGACTCCCTCACCAACTGTGTGGCAAAGGTGAGCTCTGCCCGAACCCATGTGGCATCAGCCAGGCCTTGGGGGATAAGCTGCTGACCATCTCCTGATGTGCTGGTTGCCTCTCCTCCCAGTGTCCCCAGCCGTTTACTGAAGGACTCCACCTGGCTCCAGAACTCGCCATCCACCAGCACCTTCCTGGCCCAGGCCTCTGCTGGGGCGTTGACAGAGATGGGACAACTTTCTCCCTCCAGCAGCCACTCTTCTGACCATGCAACCTCATGGAGAACTCGAGACACATCTGAAGTTGTGTTCTTCAGTGAGTCTGCTATTTGGCTGATCAGGGATGCCTCCAGGGCTATCTGATCTGAAAGCAGCTTTGCCTGCTCCTGCTCACTCAACACTTGCTGGCACAGAGGGGCTGCCATCTTACTCTCCACAGAGCGCCCCTCCTCCTGCCCAGCCCTGGCCCCATCATCTGTAGGAGCTGGCCAGGACTGCAGGGCCTGGATAGCACTCATAAGTGTGCTTTCCACACTGGCCAGGGAGGCTGCACATGCCTCCTGCTCATCCTCCTGGCCAGTGTGTGGCAGAGACCTTAGCTGTTGCCGGCAGTTTTCCAAGCATGTCAGAGCCTGACTGTTTTTTGCCTGGAAGTTCCCTAGCTCCCCAACATGGCTCTCAATACTTGTGGCCCTCTCTTGTCTCTCCTGCTCCAACTGGGAGGCCAGTGTGCCAACCTGTAGAAGGCTGGCACGAAGTTGCTCACGGAGCTGTGCCTCAGTGCCAGCCCACTGGTGGTGCAGTGCAAGTAGCGCTTCCTGGCTCTGGCCCTGCTGGCTTTCTAGCCTCACAGTCACTTCTTTAAGCTTCTCCTCTGTGACGTACAGCTTGGTCTCCAGTGAATGGATTATGGAGAGGTATGTCTCGGAGTCTCCGGTCACAGGCAGCGGGTTAGGGGTAACCTCTGAGGACATGCTCTCCTCTGAGGGTGACCGGTCCTGGCTGGTATCTGATGATGTGCTGCTGGTCCAGGTCTTCTCAGATCCCTCAGGGTGGATGTACCTTTGGCACTGGATTGTGGAAAACCGGATTCTTTGCCTTTTAAGCCCAGGTGCTCCCTGGTCAGGTTTGGTAGTACTCTGTGGATGTCCCTCCCTGTCAGGAGCTTCTAAGGATTTCAAGGGCACTGCACCCTCTTCTCTGCTGGGGCGGCCATCACCACATTCTTCCTCCAGCGCAGGTCCTGAGTCCTCATCCTCCAACCGCATGTGGGGTAAGCCTAGAGGTACCCCAGCAGTTGGGAGTTGTTGGCTCAAAAGTGAACCACTGTCCTCTGTTTCTTCCAGGGTACTCTGTGACTCTTCTGATTCCTTTGGAGACTCATTTGCAAATTTTCTTAAAATCTCCTCTTTCGCCTGCAGCTTAATTTCTGTCTCCTCCAAGCTGCTCCCCAAGGCAACCATTTTAACCAAAGCCTCATTGAGGTCCTGATCTTTCTTTTCCAGAACTCTCTCATGTGTTTCCTTAATGTGCTTCAGTTCTTCTTCCTTCTCTCTCAACAGTGTGCGCATGCTCTGCAGCTGGCCGGAGACCCTACGGTGTGAGTGTTCCAGGCTTTGGTAGTCAGCCTCTCTTCCCCTCAATTTCTCCCGAAGCTCAGCCACGTCCCCATCGGATGTAGCCACACGCTCCATCAGCTCTTGGAACCGCTGCCTGATGAGGTCCCGCTCCTCACGGAGGCTCTGCACATGCTCAGCAAGCTGGCGGATGCTGGCCTCCCGGGCCTCTAGCTGCTCCTCCAGCTGGTGCACTTGCTCACTGCCCTCACACTTGGCGCTCAGCTTCTCTTTCTGGAGAGCCTCCACCTGCTGTGCATGGCCCTGCAGCTGGTCTTCATAGGCACTGGCCTTGTCCTCCACCTCCTTCAGATTCTGCAGCAGTGCCTGCTTCTCCTCCTCACAGCTCTCCAGCAACAGTGCATAGTTTCTCTGTAGTTTCTCCTCCATCAGCCGCTGGGCCTGCTCACTGGCGCCCAGTTGCTGGCTAAGGTCAGCAATGCGCTCCTGTAGCCTCTGCACCTCCTTCTGTCGGTCCCGCTGTAGTGCCTGCTGCATCTCCAGGTCCCGCAGCTCCTGCGTCTTCTCTAGCAGCAGGGCCTCTGCGCTCTTGAGCTTCTGCTCACTGGCCCTCAGCTGGCCACTCAGCGTGGCTTCACTGTGTTGCCGCTCCTCCAGCTGCTCGCGGACCCTCCCCTGCTCCAGCTTCAGCTCGCCTTTAAGCTTGGCCAGTGCCTGCTCCTTAATGGCCAGCTCAGCAGCAGCATTGCTGAGCCTCGCCTGCAAGCTCCGGATCTCGGCCTCATGGTGCCGGATCGCATCCTTGGCCTCCCCATAGCTACGTTTCAGGGTCTGTATCTGCTGCGTGATCAGCTCCTGCCGCTGGCACTGGGCTTCCAGCTCACTTTGGAGGTCTTGGTTCACTCTATGGAGCCTCTGCCAGGCACCCGACGGGGAGGTGGCCACTTCAGTCTTAAAAAAACCGATTAAATACTGGTTAGTAACACTCGGGCCTCCCGTTTCTGAGTGTCACACCTCTGGCCAGGATCAACCACAGAAAAGTTCCTTGGTGGGTTTGCCTTTTATCCTTTGCACAACATTTTTTTTCCTCCCATTTAAAAAATCCAACAAATTATCTTAATTATTATTATTTTTTGGTAAGCTGCTTTCAGGTAACAGAAAACATGGACAATAACATCAAAATACAGCTCTAACCAAACAGCTTCTAGGAGAAATAAACCAAACAAAACTGAATAATGGAACACACTGAGAAGCAAAACAGACTGAAGGACGAGAGGACGGCGGGAAGCAGGACAGGGGAGCACAGCACCTGCAACTGTTTTGCAAAACAAAAGATACACGGTTCTGGACCACAAATCCTAAACAAGCGCAGGACGCAAGGTGCAGGTAAGTGATGTCACTTCCTTCCAAGATAGGGAGATAAGGAAGGAAGGTAACCATTTGGAAGATGTCAGTGAGGTGACATCTGGAACATTGTCCTTTGGAAAGCGTAGCCAGGCCTCCACAGTAACAGGAAGAACTAATCTCTACCTGTAAGAAGACAAAACGAGGGGGAATGCAAACCATGGAGTAAAATGTATAATCAACAAAAACAAACCTTTGTGGAGTTCAAAATAAGAGTGAAGCATGCAAGAACAAAACAAAACAAAACACGAAAGAAAATTCCCCCCAATGAAAGGCATGCAGAATAGACAGACTAATATAATGCAGGAGAAAAAAACATGAAAAAGAGTGAAGAGAGTCCCACCTAGAATCTAGCCTGCTCAGATTCCCTCTTGGTCTACTGGTGGGGAAGCCACAGATGTGACACTCAGTTATGTTAAGTTCCAATTAAACTCACACTCAACATCCGAACCATGCAAGCTCCACCCAGCAGTTAGTGCAGCACCCTCCCAGCATCACGCCTTCTGATGCTCAGTACCAAGGCTCCTACCCGTTCTCACTTTTGACTATGAGCATTTCCAAAGCTCAGGGGTGGTGCAGTGTCACCCATTGTTAGATGCAGCAGGAAGTTAGGAAAGAGCAGCCCCCCCTGTCGCTGACTGACAAGGCTTATGTGATGGTCCATGTCAGACACACAGCAATGTTCCCAGGTTAGCAATGTGCAAAGCCCACTGGCGGTGTCTTTACCACTTGACTGAAGATGGTTCCTGTAGGATGGGGCCCAACCAAGGCTTAGAAAGATAGTCTCCAACAGGGAGGGCCTGCATGAATGACCTTAAGGTCCTCACAGTGGGACATGTAGGAAGGGGACAACTGCCATGGGTTTAGAATCTGCACTGGGCATAGCAGGGGAGGAGGGTGCAGGCATATGGGGAAGAAAGAAGGCCAAGGGCACATGCAGGAGCAGAGCCAGTGGGAAGAAAGGCAGGAATGCAGACCTGCTGCCTGGGACACCTCAGACGGAGGTTAGTGCATGATAGTCTGGAAATGCTGACAACCAACTCACCACAGACTCTAAGCAACAGTGTCAAAGGGCCCTGGGATCACTAGGTCTACACCAGCAGAAAGTTGCTGATACAGGGGGAGGAGCACTAGCTTCTTGGGTCAGCGGTGGGGTCAGTTCTTGAACTTAGGATCCTGACTCCAATGCCACAGTCTCAGCTTTCAATGAGAGCTTCAATTCCTGGACCTGTCACTCTCCCCTACTCCTCTCCTGAACTAATTCATCAATTCTCTGCCAGCACAACAGTACTGTGGGGACAGGGGTATGTCTTTTTTGTGCCCCAGAGTTAGCCCTGGAACGATGCTGGACAGGCTGTCTGCCCTCACACCTGCTACCTCCTGCCTTACATGCCCATTAGGGTGGCCACACGCTGGGGGTCTGGACATGGGTTGGGACTCTGTGGCATATACCTATGGTGAACAGATACCAGATGTGGGTTGTCAGCTTAGGACCCAGGCTGCCACCCTACTGATTTTTGCTCTTGGCTGTGGGCTGGGGATCATGTCCTCCTGAAATTTCAGCCTAGGCAGAAAGTAGAGTAGGCCAGTAGTGACAGCCCAGGTTTTCTGGCAGGTGTGGCAGTGACATGGGCAGGGATGGGGTCCAGTTCTAGCTCTGCCCTAACTCACTAATGGGTCATAAGCACGTACCAACTTGCTGTGTGACTCAATTTCTCCAATTTATAAAATGGGCTTGATCCCACTTGTGAAAACAATAAGGAATGACATGCAAATGTATGGCATTCATAAGAAACATTGGCTATTTTGAGAAACAAAAGGAGAGATCATCAAAATAATTTCATTATAATAAAAATCCTTCACCGTAGAGGGTTCAGGCCCATTTCTCAAAATGTCACAGTAAAAGGGAAAAACAGACACAGAGCTCCCAGCATTTGAGAGTCCTAATCCTTTTGGTAGAAAAGCTGAGGTGTGAGCTCCCCTGGGGTTTGCACATTCCTAGCCTGCCCGGTCCCAGCATTTGCCCTTCACACTGAAGCCCCTGTTCATACTGTGGGCCTTGGCAACTGCTCTGTTGCCCTACCTGAAGCACGTAGCCCTCCCGGGCGCTCTGCTCGCGGCCTAGGGCCACTCTCAGCTGATCCTGTAGGAGCCGGTTCTGCTCCAGAAGGTCTGAGGCCTCCTTCTGGCTCTGCTCCAGCTGTTGGTATAAAGACATATTTTCTTAAGCAATGTGACAATAATAAACAAAAGCAGTTGAACAGCACAGGCCCCATAGGCCTCCTGATGGCAGCAAGCCTGCTGCAGGTGCCTCCTTCACTGGTTCAGGATTTTGAGGTCTCCCATCCAGGAGATGTGCACATCTGGCCTGTACCTGCAGTACCAGAATTGAAGTTTCCAGCTCAGGCCACAAATGACACTGGCAGTCAGTACCCTCTGAGGGCCAAGGGACAGACTTGTCCTTTCTACCCTAGGTAACCCCGATACCCACAAAACCTTCACAAGCACTAATGTTTTCACCATGCAGGCCTCCACAGGTCCCAAGGCCCATGCAGGGAATTCATTTCCGAGAAGCAAGCTGTCCCCCACTGAGAATTGAGAGCTTTGCTTCTTCACTAGAAAGAGACCATCCCACAGGATTTTTGGGGGTCCTTGAAATAGTCATGCTGGACTCCACAGAGGCAACCACAGGCCTGTGTGGCTTCAACTTGAAATGACTCCATTTGACTAGTTTTACATGATGTACTTCTCATGAAGTTCTGTTTGCAAAAAGTACCTGTAGTTCCCTCAAATAAGATGTGGAAACCTATAAGCTATTTTATACTCACTTTGAAAAGCTATAGTCCACTCATGTATTCATCTCCCATTTCCCCCCAAAACCTTCTAGCTCCTATGTGTGCTCAGCTGTATGCAGAACTGCCCTGCCCTGTCTCCCTGGGGTTGGTGGAGGGGAGTCAGCTGCAGTGGGCATTCAGGGTGCTGCCAGGCTGGGCTGCAAGAAGTAGGAAACCCTCGGATGTGAAGCAGTAAAGACCAACCCCAGACTGCTGCTTAAGACACAAATAGGTGACTCAGTATGTGGCCTAAAAGCTAGCAGGCCTGTTTTGGTAGCTTAGAGTCATGGGAGTTTGAATTATTTTATCTCATCTTGCCTGTATTATTTTATTAGTAGGTGTAGAAAATGAAAAAGTCAGAGTGTTGATGTTAGTGATAACCATTACTCATAAGTAAAATACAAAAAAAGAAGAGACAAGTGAGGCATGCTGAAGCAGCAGATCTTTAATCAGCTGCTTATGTTAAAGAATGTACGAGAAGCCTGCTGTTGAAGGGCATCCATAAGGGGCAGGTGGAATAAAGACTCCCTTTATCCAAAATGCTTGAGACTAGAAGAGTTTTGGATTTCAGTTTTTCATAATTTTAGAATATTTGCTTATAAATAATGATGAGGTAAGTCTAAACACAAAATCCACTTACGTTTCATCTATACCTTATATATGCAGCCTGAAGGTAATTTTATATTGCATTTGTGCCTCTGTGTGTGTGTGTGTGTGTGTGTGTGTGTGTGTGTGTGTGTTAGCAGTGCTGGGAATCTACAGATGACAGGCAAGTGCTCTACCAATCACTGACATACCCAATTCCTTTTACAGTACTTTTATTTATTTTGTGTATGAAACAAAGCTTCATGGTATAGAACTTTCTGCTTGTGGTGTCATGTTAGAGCTCAAAAAGTTATGGATGTTGGAGCATTTTGGATTTTGGGGTTGGGGATGCTTACCTTGCAATCTCCTCGGTCAAGGAACTTGCTAGCAAGGCATATAAAACCCTTGTGGAGGGAGGTTTTACAGATTTGATCTCGAGATACATTTTTGTGAGAAAGCATCAGATGATATGAATACAGAGTTGGCTCATGCAGCTCTGTGTTGGAGTCTCAGAGTGACTTCCATCTAACTTCCTGTCCAGCCTTACCTTACCATACCCCACCTTCACATCCTAAGTGTCTGGCCATTAATTTTATCTTTTGGGGTCTGCCCACTAACTCTTCAGGTCACTGACAAAGCACCCAGGCTTGTCTCTGCTTCCCACTTCAACCTATACCTCTCAGGACTGCCTGGTGCAGACTGAAACCTCATACCCTGCCACATAAAAATCTCCAGCTTATGCCCTGTAATGGGGAGAACAAGGCCCACCCCCTGGGCCCTGCAAGCCAATCAGCCTGGTGTCTGGCTAACTGGGTCCACATGCACCATAAATTCCTCCATCCTTCAGTCAAGACCTCCTGTGCCCTCCCCACTCCAAGCTGGCAACCTGCAGTGCTCAGTTTCCACCTCCACTCTAAGGACCTGTCTTTATATTCATGTCCTCTAGGGGTCTGTGGATCCTGCAGGGAAGACTATGTGGCTGAACCCACAGGCCACAGCTGGGCACAGACTCTGCTCAGGACAGGATGCTGCATGGAGGGAGCTGGCCCACCATTACCTCCTTCTCTAGCAGAGACGTCAGTTCATGTGTGGAGAGTCGGTCACTTCCGTTCTCCGAGGAGGACAGGTGCAGGGGGGCGATGGGCACCTGCTTTTCCTCCCGGAGAGGGGTAGTCTCCACTTGATGCCATCGCTGCTCAATCTCCACATGGACATTCTGTGCCTTGAGGTCAGTGGCCACTGGCAACCCTGGACTCCGATCAACCTCCATGCGCAGGGCCATGTCCTCAGCACCTGGTCCATCCACAGCGTCCAGCATCCCGAATCGCTTGCGGCGCTCTTCTCGCCGCCGTGCACGTTCCCGCTCCAGCTCCCCCGGCTCTACCTCAAGGTGCCCTGGTTCATGGGCATCAGCAGGCCCCACAGTGCTGGCCCTTTCCTGAGCCAGGGCCTGCTGGATGGGGCGGAACTCAGCCCAGTCAAAGGTCTTGGAGCGGCCCTCCCGCCTTCGTTCACGTGCGCGGCTCCTCTTCTGCTCAGGATCTGGTTCCCCTGGCTCTGTCTCATGCTTCTCACTTGGCCTTGGGCAGGTCTCAAAAGGTGCGCTGCTCTTGTTCTTTTCCTCAGGCAATGAGCTATGGGGCAAGGGGGCAAACAGCATCTGTCAGGGGGGCCTGGGACACCCCAGCTCCCTTACAGATCCAGCAAAGGTGAGCTGTGGCCTAGCCCACACCTGCTCCACATCTGTCTTCTATCCCAAGTGCAACTTCCTAAGTGCCGGAGGAAGGAAGGACCCATCTGTACTCAGTTGTCCCTCCCTTGGAGAACATAAACCTGGTTATGATGGGGAGCAGGGGAAAGAGCCTCAGAAGTTTCCAAGGTTTCCAGCATGCACCCCTTATCTGAGAAGATGCTGTGAGACAAGTGTGATGGTGGCTCCATTACCAAAATGATGAAGAAGAGGTAGCCCAGGGAACTCC
Source organism: Sciurus carolinensis (assembly GCF_902686445.1). Taxonomy (NCBI): domain Eukaryota; kingdom Metazoa; phylum Chordata; class Mammalia; order Rodentia; family Sciuridae; genus Sciurus; species Sciurus carolinensis. The sequence continues at coordinate 40,321,467 of NC_062215.1, read as the reverse complement.
AGTGGGCCCCAGAGGTAAGAGGAGCCCAGCCACTGACCAAACACTGGGCAAAGCTGACTCTGGGGCAACGCTGTGCTGGTGACAGAATAAACAAGAACCAACCACCTCCCAAGAAGGGTTCAGAGGTTTCAAAGTGCAGGTGGCATGATCAGCTCTGTTTTAAAAGCCTGGTCTGGCACTGGCATGACAGGTATGTTAGAGTCAAAGGCCAAAACTACCTGTGAGCAGAGAAAAGGTGGCCCAGGCCATAACCAGCTCACAGCATGTAATAACCCAAGGGCTGGGTTGGGAGTGGGGAGCAGGGAAAGGTAACATGAGGAGAGAGGTGACCAGGGTTGCAGGCTGCACAGGTCAAGCTCCCTGGCATCTCTGCCTCCAACAGAGGCTCCGATGAAGGAGGTTGACCTGAAGAAACCCTGCCTTTTCCCGATTTGCCCAGTAGGGAAGATTTCTGGGGAGGTCTCTACATGAGCAGGGGAGGGGTGGGGATATCTCCAAGGGCAGAGGCTTCTGAGCTACATGGAAGAGCCCCAGAGACTTCCAGCCAATCTGAGACTGAGCAGGCCTTGCCCAAGCCTCAGAAGAGAACTAGAAGAAACATGGGGAAAGTGAGGGCCCAAGGGGGAGCACCAAGGAGCACCTGTGTTTACACTGGAACCAAACAGAAAGGAGACTATGAAAGGGACACCCAAGGAAAAAAGGAAGCATTTCCAATGACCCTTGGGGATCATCTGTCCTGACAGCAAACAGTAAGAATCAAAGTGCTTCAGAGCAGCAGGAATGGCAAGGGTCCAACCTAAGACCACATAATCATGCGAAGAAAAATGACCCAGAGTGAGTCTTTCAGCATCATGGAGCCGAGAGAGCTGGTTTAGGTTAGACACTATGTGGAGACGACATATGGGAGCAGGTGGGTATGACAGACATGCTCCCAGAAGAAGCCCCTCCTCAAGGCTTCTCCCAAGTCCCAAGTCCCAAGTCCAACAGTGCCCTATGACTTCCCTACCACAGACTGCAAGACAGCAATAAGAAGCAAAACAAGGCCAGTAGCTCCGACACTGTCACCTTTGCATTTAATACCTTCTTGGAGTTTGGCCTTGTAGTGGTAAACTATTCAAGTTTTCCTTAACTCATGAAAGCTGACATAGAAGAACACAGGCTAAAAACAAATGGGGTGGGGGTGGGCACCCTACCAGCTTTAAGATACATTGGACTGTGAAGTAAATTCTAGTCAGGAAGACAATTCAGGGCCACTTTGGTATGAAAGCACACCATCTGGCCTCCATCTTTGTTCCCAGGGGTCACAGTCACTGCATGGAAGGCAACAGGAAAATCCATGTGGGAGGCTGCCCCTCCCAGGTCTCATGCCAGCACATGGTGTGCACAAGTGTGCTCTTGGCCTCTGACCCAAAACATCCTGACACTGACTTTTTCTAGTCAGGAACCTCAATGTGAGCATGCAGCCAGGCCTGGCAGAAAAGGACAGCAGGCTGCCTATCCTCATGCATCTATTGCTGCTTGGAGCACGAAGTGGCACCATTTTACTGCTATAGTCTGGGCAGGCTAGCCCAAGTGCCTTTCTCACTTTGTTGTGGGGCCTTGTATGGGAGGCAGGAAGAGCACCAGGTACCTTGCACTGTGGGCTTTGCTCCTGACTTGGAGGGCCATGGAGGCAGCAGGCTGCTCTTTGATGAATACCAACAAGCAGCAGTCCTCTGCCAAGTTCCTAAGAGATGGCAGAGGGCTGCTTATCTTGGTCACAACCTCCTGGTCTTATGATACAGGAACAACCAGATACTGCTTGCTAATGAATGAAGGAATGAATGCATGACAGACACAGGAAAGGGGCCTGAAGTAAAGAGGTCAAGTTTCCTTCTTATTCAGAGAAGAATGGAGTCAGCATCTGGAGGGAGGTGAAAATTCTGACCAAGTGTAGATGTGGGAGAGGCTGCTGCAGACCACACCAGCCATTGCCATCACTATGCTGCCTCCTACAGCTAATCTCTGGGGCCAGAAACACCCCTGAGCAGTAACATCAACTTCCCCAGCAGAGGAAGACATGGGAGATGCTCAGAACACATGGTGGCTCTGTGGCCTTAGGTGGGCACAGCAGTGTTTGGCCATCATAGAGCCAGACCCTGCGCAGTGGAGCTGTTCTCCACTTTCTCTGAAAATGAAAACTGGGCAGGTTTCTAACTTCCAGGGCAGGAGGAGGAAGGCATGCAGTGGGTCCCAAGGGATACGAACCACAGAATGCTAACACAGGAGAGAACACACTTTTCCAGCTTGGGCTTCAGCAGTGAGAGTCTCAGAGAGAAGCTTTTCCTGGTTGCACAGAAATCAAACAGATGTAGGAGTGAGGCGAAAAGAAACCAAGGAAGAGCAAAGCTATGGTGGCCTGTGCCTGCAGCATTGGGACTGCCCTCGCCAGCCAGAGGACAGTTGTCAGACATGGCCCATAGCACAGCCCAAGACCAGGCCTGGGTGCCCAGAGAGAGAGACTAAAAAGACTCTCTGTCAAGCACAGTTCTACCAATGGGCACAAAGGTGACCTGCATGGCTGACCTGGCCAGTAAAAGAGGATAAGTCAGCCTGGGGCAGAAAAGCCAGAAAGTCACAAGGAGACCAAGCAGGGTCAGCCGACTGTGGGACAGAAGAGGGAGGGAAGGAAGCTGTGCTGGGATGTAGCCAGGCTCAGGCCCAGGGGAATGAGAGATCCAAAACTGCAGCTTTCTTGGCAGGAGCCAGAGGGTCCCCATAAGAGGCATGAGGGGCTCCCTCAGGCATCCCTGACTATCTCACCTGGTCACATCTGGGGCAGTGGTTGGATGAACGTGCTTCATGATGGTCTGTATCCAGTTCCGCCGGATTCCAGAAGTCATGGCAGACAGGGTGAACTCGCCCTCCTTTGTCTATACAGAAGACACAGATTTCATCCAATGACAGTCCCTGGGGGTGACTGCTGCCTCCCACTTCCAAAGGAGATCCTTGTACTAGTTAAAGACCAGGTTCTACAAGGAGGGAGGCAGGGGCTGGCAGTCAAGAGCTGCATGGTGGCATACTCTCAGGAAATAATGGCAAATCAGGTATCTCCTCCCACAGGGCCAGCACACATTTACTGAACTCTTGCTATATAACAGCCACCTGTGAGCTAATGGATGATGACAATGCACCCTTTCTATCAGGGGCTCTCAGCCAAAGCCCAGAGTGTGTGCCCTTAGGGACATGGTCCCCGCATCCCTGTGCAGCTCTACTGAACACCTTCAGAAAGGACAGGTGCATGACACAAGGCCAGCGTTATTTCCCTGCACCCAGGGAAGGGAATGTTAAAGCACTATTCTAATGGTTGCCCAGGCTGCTCACACCCCACTGTAAGCAAAATGGCTGGCAGAAAGATGAAATCACCAAGATGGCTTTGGCACAGGTACCAGCATGACCAGAGTCACACTAAAGATCACATGCTGGCCCTGTTTGCTGCCAAGCACAGGTCAGACTTGGCATTCTCCTCACCATGGGCCAAGCCACATGCCACAACCCCCTCTCCTCTACAGACTGCAGCTCATGATGTGCACATCGATGTGAGGCCCCTCCCAGCGCTTCCCTCTCCACCCCTGAGTATAGGCGCTTCTGGAGTCTGGTCACAGAGCCCCACTGTGACAGGCCTCATCTCTCTAGCTGACCTCTCTTTCCCAGTGTCAGGGCTATGCTTGCCTAATTTGTGTTCTCAAAAGAGCCCATCACAGTCTCAAACACACCACCAACCAGGGTTCCAGAGCACCCAGCTCCTGAGTCAGCTCTTTGGCCAGCTTCTCTGTGGGTCTTACCACACCTGGATCATAGTTTCACGCTTGCCCTTCCCCTCTTGTGTCTCTTCCTGCTGCCCACCTCCCCTCCTTCCTACTTTGCCCATCACCACAGAACCCACCTGCTCTGAATCCGTTTTTGTTGCCCTCCCAGACACAATTCACTAGCATACAGTCATTGGTTATATCATGTGGGCACTTTGTATAGACTCAGGGCAGAACCTTAAGTAGAGCAGGATGAAAACAGCCTGTCCTGATTTAGGACTTGCAGCCTCTGGGGATCATGGCAGGCATCAAAAGTAGGCTCCCCTGTCAGGGAAATGAGGAGGGACCATAGACACAGAGGCAAAGTGGTCACATCTACCATAGCCCTTGCCATCACTAGGAGTGAGCAGGTGAACTCTCAACTGCAGGATGCCCTGTCTCAATGCCTGCTGATCAAGACTGGGGGCAGTAGGGCTAGCAGGGCCCCCAAAGCCACAACTCACACCAGTTCTGGCAGCGAGAAGGTGTTTGTTGAGGGGTTCACGGAGTGCTCTGCTCCTCCCACAGGGATCAAGGGGCAGAAAAACATTGCAGCAGGGCACTGTGGGCTGCTAAGAGCAACCAAAAAACATGGGCCCTGGAACCAGGCCTTCAGTGCCATCTCCGCCATGACAAAGCACCCTCATAGATCCCATGTGGAGGAAAGCCATGACAGTTCCTGGGGTTTTTAACAGAGAATACCCTGCCATCAGAGCTAACCTTCCATGTCCTCTGAATTTGGTGGGAATAAGTCAGTCCCAAAGTGCCTGGTCAACTCTGAACATAGCAACTGAGTAAACACAGTTGAGTTTCTGGGTCTGCTACCAGTGAGGCCATCAGCATCCAGCATCCAGTGAGAAACCAAGTCCCAGAGCCTGACCTGTGGTGGCAACTCTCCCACTGTCACCACTCTGAAGGCTCTTGTGAGAGAAAACAAAGAGGTTTCACTCAAAGAGGCCTTTGTTCTAAGCCCCTGGGAGGTAACCTGTAAACCCTGCCTGAGTGATTGGAGCATTACCTATGGCAAGCTTCCGAGTCCCCACCTGACAGCTGATACTGACAAGATTACCTCGGGAGCGGGCTGGCTGTGTTAAGAAAACCAAAATTTGAACCATGAACTCAGAGGGTTAGGACTGGGCCTTGTAAAGTGACTTTGGTGGTAGGGGTTGAAGATGGAGATCAAGTGCCAAGATGAAAACTCAAATGGTCACAACAGTTATGAAAACTTGATGAAGAACAGACACTGAGGCCCAGGCAAGTGATCTGGAAATGCTCTGTGCATTGTCTCACAACAAGGCCAAGAGGGTACTGTGTCACCAAATGACACGGATACTTTGGGACCTTTTAGGTCCCAGGTTTTACCCCCATGTGTCCCTTCCATTGGCTGGTTCCAATTTGTACCCTTCTGCTATAATAAAACTAATTTTAAAAGTAGTGCTTTCTTCAGAGCTCTGAGTCATTCTAGAGAATTCTTGAAGTTGAAGGTGGATATGGCAGCCCTGTGCTCTTAAACCTGGTAGGGCTAACTCCAAGCAGCCTTTGAACCCCATAACTATAGTAATGGCCAATGGGATCTATTTCATTTGTCCAATGAGATTACTTTATTGAGGGTAGGGCCAAGCACTGCTCACAAGATTCTGGAACAAAATAGACTTGCAAGTGAATACATGAATGAATGAATAACTGAATAAAAACCTCTTTCTCTGAGATTTAAATAATTAACAATAATTAACGCTTTTCAGTCTCCATATCCTAATCCTTCCAAAGGCCCCAAACTCCAGCATCAAAATATATAAATTAAAAACAACAACAACAAAAAAGCTGGGCATGGTGGCGCACTCCTGCAATCCCAGCTATCTGGAAGGCAAGGCAGGAGGATTGCGAGTTCCAGGAGGATAGCCTCAGCAACTTATCGAGACCCTGTGTCAAAATAAAAATAAAAATAAAAAATAAAAAATAAATAAAAATAAATGGGCTAGGGAGGTAGATCAGAAGTAGAATGCTCCTGTTTAATCCCCAATACCACAAAAAAAACAAAACCAAAGCAACAACAACAAAAAACCAAACTTCAGTAAGTAACAAAAGTCTTTAAACAACCTTAAGAGAAAAGATGCTGAAGTCTACCTTTGTGTTCACATTACTCTAGGGTTGAATGTCAAGGGCACAGGACTGACCACACACATCAAGTCAAGCCTGCCCAGTGGGGGCCCCAGCTGAGATATCAGGTTCTTCAAGATATGTGCCTGCTGGTCAAGCCCATGCACCCCCTAATCCCCGAGCTCACGTGTATTTGGAAGCCATAATTTCTCTGGACTGGATATTCTGTGACGTCATAACATGTGGACAGGTCAATTTCTCCATCCAAGTCAGCTGCCTGCAGAGAGAAATAAGGGAGTCTTAAGAGATTTTGGAGGAGCCAATGTCTAGATGAGCACCTCCCCATGCACTATGTCTTTAATGGGAACAGACTTTGACCACATATCCTATCACTGCAGGATCCAGGTTCCTTTCCTGGAGCATCTATACCACCATGTTCCTGGGCATCTGGCTAAAGATATTCCATGCCAGCAATGCCTAAATGTGTTGGTAAGGACTCTTTTAAAAACTGAAGATCCCCAAAGAGTTTTTGTGTATGTGAAGTTTATCTACTGATAATAGTGACATTAAAAATTAAAGCTGAAAATTTAAAACTATTTTAAAAAATTCATTTCATTTTAAAATTAAAAATATGATTAGAAGTCATCGATAAGAGTGCCACTGTTTTGAATGTTCTGCAAATCTCTTCTATGTCTGGTTTCAGAGAGGGTGGGTGGATTCTCCTCTTTCTGCATTCAGTCTGTTCAGTGTATTGTTTTCGTTGAAGTTTATGAAGACAAAGTTATCTCATACAGAACAGAGTTAGTAAAGGAAGGATTTTAACAGCCTTTACAGTTAACTGTGGCCTCTTTGACAAACGGTAGTTTCTCAAAAGTAAACTGTAATGTGGAATCTACAATCCCATCAGTGAGTTTTCTGTGTTGTTAATATTAAGTACACAGTTTATCCTGTCCTTTGGATGTATCTTTTGCCAGGAATGATGCTGTAACATTATCTGTAGGTCACTTGGAAAACATTAGATTATGCATAGCTTCAAATGTCTACATAATTCATCATATGGGATTCAAAATATCACATTTGTTAAATTATAACCAATTTCATCTGAGGAGTCTGCAAGTAAAGGGAAAATGTTGAATTCATAATGTAATATGAATTTTTGAAAGTTCTAACTTTTACTTTTTTGTCTTTTCTTCTTTACATTTTTTGAGAGAGTCTATGTTGCCCAGGCTGGCCTCTGACTTCTGGGTTTGAGTGATCCTCCTGCCTCAGCCTCCCAAGTAGGTTGAACTACAAAACTGTACCACTATGCCCAGCCTAATTTTTCCATTTTTTTTCCTTTATTTGCTCTTTTTAATTTTTTCTTAAAAGCACAAACTGTACTACTGGCAATGAAGTTGTTTTCCTTGAAAGAACAGATTCTTCTATTATTATTTACTACTACTATTGTTAGTATTGGTATTGGGGATTAAACCCAGGGGTGCTCTACCCTTGAACTACATCCCCATCCCCCTTTTGTTTTTTATTTTAAGTTGCTCAGCCTTGCCCGTAACTTGCGATCCTCTTTCTGCCTCAGCTTCCTGAGTAGCTGAGGATTACAGGTGTGCAAGGCCACACCTGGCAGGAATAGGTTCTTGATTTACAAAAATGTCTACCTAACCCACAAACTGTTTGTTAGCTCTTTCTTCAAACAATAATGGTGTTCCATGAAGACATGGCTAGCTCAGCTCACAATTCAACAGGACAACTGCATGCCCACCAGACAGCCTATGGCTGAGAGGTTGATGTTTACTTCCCACTTAAATCACAGAATACAAAAAGGACAGGCATTCAAAGGTTGAGACTTAATAAAATTACTAACCTTTACTGCCCAATTAAGACGCTGTTTTTAAACATGACTGTGGCAGTGTGAACACAGCAACCACTGCAGCCTGTGCCAAAGTGCTGGGGGTTTCACCTACCACTGCTTCTATACCTCAATGCAGACATAAACACAATGAAAAATATTTTTATTATAAACATTACAGCTCTCCTAAAAGGGACTCAGGGTCTCCAGGGGTCCAAAGACCACTCTTGGAATCACTGTATGCACTCATCACCAAATGCTGTATTACACTGCCTTTATTCCCTGATCTTGGACACAGCAGAATCTATCACCCAGAACACTTTGCACTGATGGCAACATTCTCACCCTTCAGTCCATGCAGACCAGTTCAGAGTATTTAAATATGAAAAACATTGTCCAACAATGGATATTTAGGTTCTTTCCCACTTTTTACTACAAAGGTCTGGGAATGGCTAATTTGAGACTGAGGTCTTTTTCCAGATGAATGGTACAACTAAAGGATTCTGAGTAGAATTAGCAGTGAAAACAGAGCACACAGACTTTACGGATTGTTCAAAAGGTTTTTTGTTTTGTTTTTTTGTTTGTTTTTTGGTAGATGGAGAAAAAAGCTCCTTCCAATTGGTCTTCAGTCATGGTATCGGGACTGTTAAGGGTCCCGACCAAATTCTCCCACCATTTGCCATCCTTGTCCAAGATAAGACAAGATTTAGTTCAATTCTTCCAATGACTCAATTCACCACAAAATCTCTTTGTAGAAAAAACCAGATTGCTCATCCTGAGTATTCAAGTTTCATTGTTCTTCAAAGAACAGAAACACGAGAGGGACCAAAATCCACTGTACCCAGGTATCTGAATAGGGTAAAAAACCTGATCTCACAGGCAGGAGAATAGTCAGGTACTCTTAAAGTTGATCTGGCTGCTCTCACCAGCTGGAGATCAGGACACCCAAGATGGCAACAGGAACATTCTTCCATAGACAGATGTGGATGTCAGTCCAGGAAAAAGCAGCAGCACTTAGAGCTTCAGGCATCAGGATGCCACCTGCACCCCTCAGGTTTCTCCACAGAGAAGGGAAGCCTGATCACTCACCTCCTCAGCTACGGAATCCCTGTAGTATCTCAGGCTCTGATCCGCCAGGACAAACCAGTGTTTCTTCCACTAAAAGGAAAGAAACAAACAAACAAAAATTCAACTACTACTCCAGGGTGCCCTGCAGCCAGCAGCCAGCATCCTAGAGTACCTTCCAGAACACAGGGTAAAGCAAAGGGCAGACTGAACCCCCATATGGCATTGCAGCACACAGACTGCTCAGACACGGGTAGCCATGCGCTCACAACCTCAGGGAGGCTTGCTAAGCTGTGGCTCCTCTGTGAAAAGGCAGCAGAGAGCAGAGTGGCCTTAGCTGGGGACTCCCTGTGATCCACAGTGGTATGGTTAGTGACCAGTGCTTTGTATGCCTCCATCTCCACTCCAGAGGCTGCAGACCATCACAACGAAAAGGTGGCTGTGAAAATGGCACCAAGAGCCACGGCCATTTGACTGGCTCACCAGATGGACATGTCCCACTTACACCAGCAGAAGTCAACTAACCCACCAGCGTACCAAGTCTTCATTCTGAGTAGCAAGGAGGGGGCCTTGAGTCTTCAGGCAAGGCTAAAAGGCATCCAATACAGAGGAGAGAGAGAGGATATTCTGGCAGAGGGGAAGCTGGGATGGGCCAGGTTTAAGATCTCTTGGGTGTAGACCCAGCAGATTCCTCTTCATGCCTTCTCAGGAGGCCAGGACTTCTTGCCTCAGACCCTTGGCAGGTCCAGCTGCAAATAGCTCTACCTGCTTGAATTTGATGGCAAAAATGTACTACATTTGCTCCCACCAGAGCCTAATGGTACCACTGCAACTGAGCTGATTTCTTGGACACAAGAGTCTTGCAGTCTTAGGCGACCATCTACTTGGCTGCTTTGTATGGTAACATAAGCTAGCCCCACTGCCAGAGGCCTTCTCTGTTCCTGGGGAAGCCTGGGACCCTAGAGAACTTTTAGGAAAGATAATACCAGGTGGTGGGGGCTAGAGTTGTAGAATGTCCCCAGGCCTAAGGCCAAGAGATACTGCTGACAGTCAGCAGGCCAAGTGGTACCTCCCCAGGGTACATGTCACCATGACAACGGGGGCTGTGTACCTGCACTGTAAATAGGTGGGGGTTTCCTGGCTAGTCCAGGTCCATGAGTCAAGAGTCATCCGTGGTAGGGAGATGGAATCAGGGCTCACAGACCCCAGCAGGAACAAGGTCAGCAAGAATTCACATCTGCTTCAGTCCTCAAGCTCACAGGAGCTCCACAAACTTACCTGGCTGTCCTCGTACTGCTTGGTCAGCCAGCCTTTCTTGAAATTCAGCAGGTCAGGCTGAGAAAGGGAGAGAAAAGAACAGTTCAGAGGAAGGCCTAATGGTGTGCAGTCATGGACAAGTGTGGCTGATGGGGCTGATAATTTTGTCCAAAGTGGCACTAGGAAAAGGGGTTTCTCCACCTGCCATATGAGCCTGTGTGCCTTCCCCTGCACCTGCTGGATGCTGCCCAAAGGCATGTGAGTCCTCGAGGAAGGAGATACCAGGTGAAGAGAGGGCATGGCCTTATTTGCCCTGGGAAATAGCAGCACAGGCTGCCCAGCTGCTCCAAGATGCCTACTCTGACCTGCATGGATCCTGTTTCAAGGTCTGTCTGGGGCAGAGAATAGGCCCAGTAGAGGATCAGATTTCATGAAGGAGAAGGTCTGCAAGGACAGTTGAAAGGAGAATTCAGAGGTTCTTGCCAAAGTTGCAGGAAGAACAAAGTCACAGAAGCCTGGTCGGGTGTGAGGAAAGTAGCCGCAGCAGTTCTTCCCAGGTCCTCAGGTCACTCATGAAGTTCAGTTTCCACTGCTCACAAGACGCAGGGCAACAGACAGGAAGGCCCAGACCCACCAGCAGGGCCCTCTTCACCACCATTGTTCAGACATGTTTGAGTCTGACAGTAATAGTGCCACATCAGGACACATGCATCTTGCCTGGCCAAGGCCCTCATCCACCACTCAGTGTCCTTGTGAGGCAGGTCCCCAGGCAGATCCCAGTCACTCCTCCTATATGCTTTTCCTGCTATCTTGATCAGAACTGGCTTTGATATCTTGGTATTCCAAGGGCAGGGAGGGAATTATAAAAGACTAGAAGTAGCAGGATAATAACCAGGAGGCTGTTCCAGGAGACCCTGCTGCATCACTCAGAAATAACAGTGGATTGCTGCCTGGTCCACACTGACCAGAAAGCATATCCCTCTGTGGAGCCCTCTAATTCCCACTTTACTCCACAGTTGTTTGAGGTACCCAATAAGTAGTAACAATGAGAAATTAGGACACTGATTCCAGATGACCCTTAAGCAGGGAAGTCTTGGGTATATATATGGTTGCTCTGCACAAGACCTGGGATGAAAGGTTTCTCTATTCCCCTCTGACTGCCCTGCCTAGTTGTAGATCTGTAAGAGACTTCTTTTTTTTTTTTTTTTTGAGACAGAGTCTTGTTATTTGTTGAGGCTGTCTTTGAACTTGTGATCCTCCTGCCTCAGCCTCCTGAGTAACTGAGGTGACAGGCAGTGCCACCACGCCCAGCTAATAAAGACTCTAAACTTTCTTTGGTTGTGTCACTGCAGCTGTGCCTGTCCCGGAGGAATGGTGCTGGTAGATCCCTGCTGATCTCTTCTGTCTGGGACTTTGGAGCCTGCCAGCTGAGTTAATAGAGAAATAAGAGGTGGTAAGCCTCCCCAGGAGCCTGGAGAGTGCAGAAGAGTTGGGCCAGCATGCTGAGGTAGCCCATGACCTGAGTGTTGACCACTCCTGTTGAGGCACCAATGCTGTAAATCCAAGCTCAGTGGGAGGACCTGGGCAAGGCCTGCTTTTCCCCCATGGTACAAACTCAAGACTAGGACGAGTCTCAACAAGACATGGCTCCTACCTCCAAAGCACCACAAAAACGAACACCCAAAACCAGAAGAGCACAAGGTCCCTAATGCAGTCCTGACTTTCCAAAACCAAGATTCACTGCCATGGCCAAGGTGGCCTCCTGTGCAGAGGCCTTCCACATGGAGCTCAGGATGCCATACAGTCCCTGATTCTGCTGGGCCCAGGATGGGGAAGAAACAGGATCTGCTTTGAAAGGGCTGTGAGTTGGCAGGAAGGGGCACTCATAGACATGAGGGCTGTGCACAGAGGGACAGCTGGCATGGACTCAAGGACAGAAACAAACAGTGGCCCAGAGTGGCCAGAAGCAGAAGCAACGGTGGCAGGCAGGTCTCCAGAGAACTTGGCACGCAGCCTGGGCTCACCGTCATGGAGGACTCCGTGGACCTCCTGTCCAGTGACTTGGCTCTTCGGTGTGGAGACAGGGGGGAGGCTGAGGTGTCCGATAGAGGCGCTGTGGGGGCTTCGCTGGTGAAGTCCTATGGCAGAGAGTAGCCGCCAGTCAGTGCAGCTTGGGTAGACACAGGGGCAGAGAGCTGGGTGATCCATCCTTCCTTGAGCAGGAAGGGGCCCTGCCCCTAGGGGCAGTGCTGTCTAGGCCCTCACAGCAGGTCTGAGACTACCCTGGTCCTGGGAAGCCCCAGTTGTTAGTGCAGCCTTTTCTTTCAGATGCTTGGTCACCATCACTGCCTTAATCCCACCCCATCCTCCCGTTTCTCAGGTAACAGAAGGAAGACCAGGCTCTGTGGCAATGAGCAGCAGCCAGTCAGTGGGCACCTCACAAACAAGAGTCACCAGGGAGGAAGAAGAGCTCAGACATGGCAAGCTAGAGAATAGGTGGGCAGGCAGGTGTGCCTGGGAGGAGGAGGACCACTGAGGCTGATCTACCTTGTGGATGGAGCAAAAGAGGGGAGTGGCTGCCACTCAAAAGACAGAGAGAGAGAAGAAAGGAAGGAAGAAAGGCACCATGTTCAGCCTTGTTCCTGGGCTGCCTCAGAGAGAAAGAGAACATTTTAGTTGCTGCCTGGGATGTAAAAATCATTTGAGCACTCTCTGGAGGAGGATAAAGTTCTGGAACACAGATGCAGAAGACAGGTTGGCTCTCAAAAGGCTCACTAATGGAGGAGGAGATCAGGGAATATAGGCCAGCAGAAGAACATCTCTAGCACTGGGGGAATGTGGAATGTGTGCGATCATGTGCGCTCAGACCCTGAGCTGCATCACTAGCCCCTTGCAGGCCTTGGCGCCCCAGTCCTAGGAGCTCACCCGCTTCCTGGGGAATGCCCTCTTTTCGCTGCGGCCCTGGCGAGTGTCGCTTGATGGCGAGGGCACTGCCGAGGCATTGGTCTCCATGTGCTCTGCCTTCTCAATGTCTAAGGCCTCAAATTTCTCAATTACTTGGGACCTCCTGTAAGAGAGGACATGAAGATGCTGAATGAAAGAGTTTCTCCATGTTCCCAAGGTGGGCCTGGCCTTGAATTGAGAAGGAGCTCCTGGAGCTGACCTCCCACACTCAGCTCACTCCACAAGGCTTGGGTCAACCTTCCCTAAGCCCTCCCTGTCAGGAATGTGGTGTGAGCATTATACAGCACCAACCCACCCAGTTTCCAGGCACAGCTTGGTTGACCCAAGCTCTTTCAGTGCCACCTCTATGTAGGCAAGAGCAGCTTAGGGCTGGGCCCCTCCCTGGCAGTCCTGTAGCTGCCCCACCCTAGAGGCCCTACAGGCTCTCTTGTCTTGACCCATGTGGTCTTCACACGGCTTGGCACCCGGCAGCTTCTCCTGAGCCACAGACACAATCAAAAGGCAACCACCACCTCAGAAGGGACACCGTGCTCACGGCATCCCTCCACAATCATGAAGCGGACCCCACCCCAGGATGCCCAAAATTTAGCAAGAAAGAGGCCCATGAATTAACATTATTTCTGCCAACAGTTAAAAGGAATCAAAAAACAAATTAAAACAAAAACAAAGCAGGTTGATTTCATGTGAGAGGGCCGGTGGCCTCGTCAGGTGGTCTGTGCCGGAGACGGAGCTGAGATGGGAGCGAAGCGGGTGGAGGAGGCGCGAACGCCACAGCGACACAGCAGAGGGCGGAGAGGACAAGACCTGAAAGAAAACAAGGCTGGAGAATGAATAAACAGAAAAGGACTGCTTTAAAATCAAATAATGGCAAACCAAAATTATCCAAAGAATTAAAGAAGCAAAATCCAAGATGATCACTGAAGAGGAGGAACGCACAATCATCTCCCAGTAAGGAATCAGGTAGAGTCAGGCAGGGAGGCTGGTAAGGTGGGCTGTGCTCAGTCCTGTATTCTGGGGTTAGGGTTTGGACTAGATCTGTCAGGAGAACGCCCTTCCTCACTGGACCTTTGCAAGGCCTGCTCTCCTGGGGGACACCTCGGACCCCTCATTTGTGTTCCAGACAAGCAGATGAGAGCTGAAGAGAAGCAAGCAAAGGGTCCCCACACTAAACCTGACTAGAGAGAGGAGGAAGAAGCTCCTTAAGGCCTCCTCTTTCCAGGGAGGCTCAGTGTAAATCCATCTTGTAGGACCCTACTCAAGAGAGGCAGAGTATCCAGGCTGAGATCAGAGGGCATGTAGGTGCTGCTTCCTTGGCCCTGCTTCTGAACAGTGCTTCTTCAGGAAGCAAGTTCATGCCAGGCCAACCTGCCCACCAGCAAAGGGGGCAGAGACTGACAGGGAGCAAGAAAGGAGGCAAGTGTGAGAGAGGGAAGCTAAGGAAGCTGCTGGGGTCACTGGGCATAAGGGAATGCTTTGGTATTGAGGGCAAGGCATCCAGCATGGCTGAACTGCAGTGGTGGGATCTGGTCCACTGACAGGCCTGGGTGCTGCCATTTTGGGCCTGACATGGGGTCTCCTCAGAAAAGCAGTAAGGGCTGTGCCAAGCCTGAAGTACATGCAAGTCACATGCTGTGGGGCTCCAGGCAGAGAAGTTAGAGTGAAAAACAGGGAAGGCACTTGCTACAGCCATTCCACATAGGCTCAGGGAAAGCACTGCAAGGCCACAGGCTCAGCATCCTCTGCTCAGTTCACTGTCAGGTGGGAAGTTACTAACTTGGCACCCTTGAAGCACTGCAGGTGTATCAGCAACACCTCACACAGCAAGCACAGAAAACACAGGGTGCCTGCCCTCACAGTGCCAGGGTTCTCAGGGCACTGACCCCTACATGGCAAGGGTGTGTGAGTCAGACTGTACAGCTGGGACTGGCCTTGCTATCTGTCACCAGCAGTCCCATAAGGACCATGGCTTCCCCATACTCAGCAGCCAGAGGTAATCACTGTTCCAGAAACATCTGCACAGCTCTGGAAATCTGAAAAACAAACATGTTGAAGCCCAAAGTTCATCATGCTCAGACAAGATTGCTCATTGGCTAGGCTGAGGCTTGTCAATAAACTGCTCCATGGCTACAGGGCAGGCCTGTCCTGTCTGCCGCTATGGGCAGCTCTGTCTGACTTCCTGCTACTCTGGACATTGCTCTAACCTGCTAGGGTACAGGATCCAGTTCAGCACAGGGTGGCCTACTTGGGATCTAGTGAGTGGGCCTCAGAGAGTAACAGCAGCCAGTCAGAGGTCATTAGGGTCAGTGAGAAAGGGTTAGCATGTAAAGGCAGGAAGTCCCAGAGTGGTAACACCAGCTGAAACCCATCTCCATGGTGGCAAAGAGCATGCAAGAGCAAACCCCTGGGACCACATCTATCCAAGGCCAGTGGATGAGAATGAGTTCAAAATGAATCTCTCTGAGAAGCAGCCAAGCCAAGCAGGTGTGCAGAATGTTAATTCTGTGGTCTGGCACTAACTCAGGACATGGATGATCCTGCTCCAGAGCCACCACGACACACAGTCTGCCTGCCAGCCAGCATAAAGCCTCCCTGCCCACCCCACCAGCCTCCTCATTCACCAACAAGACCCTTTGCTTATGTGTTTACTTAAATGCCTAAAAGACAATGGGCTCTAACAATGGGTTACACCATGAGAGCAGGGAACTTCCCACAAAGGGCCCCTCAGCTATTCGCTATGAAAGGTCACCTGATTACTGAACCCTGGTTTTCAGTTTCTGCATCTGCAAGCTGGGGATGGTAAAAACAGGCACCTTTTCAAGCTGTCAATGAAATGTGAGGGCAGTCAAGTGTGCTGGGTGCCTGGAAGGAGCGTGGCAGGCACCTGGCATCACTCGGCTTCTCCTGCTCTCCCCAGACTGTGTGAATACTTTTCCCTCTGTTCCCAAAACCAATAACTCCAGGCAGTCAGGCAGTCCCTTATCCAGGAGACTGACCATAGGCCCTTTTATCTGGGACATTTGGATGAGTACCAGGTGGGCTGTTGGTTAACTGTGGGTTAAGGAAAAGAGGTACGAGATAATACCTCCTCTGATCTGTCCCTTAAGGGAGTCTCAAGGATCCCGTGCCACCATTCTCTGACAGCATCTTCAACTCAGCTTTAAGCTGTGCCCAGGCCAAGGGAGGACACTGTGGACTGTGGGTTTTCTTCCAGACAGATGTACAAATCTACTCCTAAATTATTCTGGGGGAAGGGCCAAGGACCTCCAGAGTCTATTCACAGACCTGAGGAAGAAGCCCTGATGTTCATGGAAAGCCCCAATTTATAGAGGCAGGTGGAAGGCCCTCTGAAGGACATGTCCAAACTCTGTTCAGGGTTGGGCCTAAAGGCCTCAGATGGAATTTTTCTGGTTCTCAGGAAGCTCAGGACAGTGTAACGTGGGGAGAGTGGGCAAAAACCATCCTCTTCTCAGAACCAAGTTCTGCATCTACACCCTTAGCCCAGCTGCTAACACCCCATCTCTCCCCAGGAAGCTGGGCCCCACTTCCGCCAAGGTCAGAGGGCAAAAGTGATACCATCAGACACCTAGTAGCTTTGCAGGCCACCATGGCTTCCCAGTGGTTTGCAGGGAACATGTCCCCAAGGGAAAAGCCTATGCTGCCCTCATCTTCCCAGGCACAGCTGTCTGCACTGGCACCTCATTGTGCTCTGCCCACACTGGGCCTGCCACAGTGAAGAGGGTCTGTCCCCACCTGTAGCTCCAGGGTCACCTTAGAGAATAGAAGTGGGCCAAGAAGAACAAGATCCAGACCCATGAGACTCAGGCAGTTGAGAACCCACCAGGGGCCCTAGAAGTCCCAGTCCCAGGAGATACTGATCCACAGCAGCCAAGGCTTCCAGGTGCTCAGAAATCCTGCTGGCTGCAGGGAGCCTAGTTCTGGAGCTAGAATCCAGGGTCCAGAGGGAAAGGTGCCCCATGCTCTTAAAAAAACACATGTTTTCCTAGGGAAGTTTAGGGAATGTGAGAGTGTGTTTAAATGAGTGTCCACACACACAGGAATCCCCCTTGTCCCCTCCTTACCTCCGCTCGTTGCCAAACAGACGGGCCACCTCTTCCCTGCCAGGGCTCCGGGCCCGAGTCCTACGCTCCAGTCGCCTTCTCTCCACCTGGAAGGCTTCTCGGTGGCTGATCCTGATGGCCTTAGGGACGTCGGCCAGGGCGGCATACTGCCTGCTGGCTTTAAAGGCAAAGGCGCTCCCCAGTGTCTCTGTCTCCCGCCCCCCAGCGTTGCTGGAGTCCACATGAGCAAGGTGCTGGCTGGCCTCATCCAGGGAGTTGAGGGAGATGCTGCTGATCATGCGGATGGGGGCCCGAGAGCCTGGGGAGTGAAGGGGATGACCAAGCCCCTGGGAGGGCGGTTCAGGGCAACTGTACCTGTTGGGGGTGCTGGGGCTGGGGGGTGAGAGTGGCGGGGGCAGCTGCTGCTCCTCAGCCTTCAGGTCCTGCTTGGTCTTCTCTAGGGAGAAGTAGCCACTCTCCACCCGCACTTTGCGGCCACAGTCCATGCGGTCGCTACTCATGCTGCTCTCCTCTATAAGACAGGGGAGGGGGTAGCACACTCAGCCTGCTGCCAGTTGTACTACGCAAATTTCTTAAAAAGCCCACACAGGACCCAACAGGGGCCATCTCTCCATCGTTTGTCTCCAGCATTCACCAGGGATCACTCAAGGGCAGAGTTGGGAGGGGGAAAAAACCACAGGGTGGGAATGAAAGATTCATTGGCCATCTGTCCCCTATCCTGGCTGCCTCTTGCCCAGACTAGCTGGCACGGAGAGTGGGACTCCACCCCAGGAGGAGAGACATCCTACCAGATGTTTTTTACTGAACCCCAAGGAGGAAACCAATAGCTGGCCAGTCTTTGTCTCTTAGATTTGGAGGCTGGAAGGGGCAGAAGGCTATGCAGATGTGAGATGGAACAGATGGATCTTAGACGTGGATGGGCACGTGCTACCAAAGAACTCAACCTGTGCCCAGAGTGAATAAAAAGTGTGTTTCAGGCCAAGATCAGGTGGGCCAGTCCCAACTATGCACTTGTCCTTAATGAACTAGACAAAATATGAAGGGGGAAAAGCCAGATTGTGTCTTGCAGAATCCCTCTGTCCTGAGACGAGAAAGGTAGAGACACAGACCCTGATTCTGCTCAAGCAATTTGAAAGTGCTCAGTGGAGAGGATAAAATGTCAACTACTTCTTCTCCAGCACCTTCTTCCCTAACTCTAGCCAGGGGCCTGAACAGGGTAGAGGAAGAAAGGGGCTAGACAGCACTCAATACTGCTGCTTGCAGGACACAAGACAACACATGGTGGGTGGAAGTATGAATACAAGCACACAGTGCAGGTACAGAGGTCTCATCATATACAAGGGCATTGCTGCAGAGCACTTTTGATTCTCCTGACACCTACCTGGTGCTACCCTCCTCCTGTATAGATGGAACTTAAATTAGAAGGGACAAAGTCAAGGCCAAGACCAGAGCCCAAGAATCCCCAGTCACTTACTGCCCAGAACGGATGCACAAAGGGAGAGTGAGGTCTGGGGCCCTTGACCAATTCCCAGTGTCAGTTCCTATCTGCTGGGATGCAGGTCCATTGTGAGACAGGGCACAAGGACAGGTAAGCATGCGGCCAGCTGGCCACTGCTCACCTTCTTTTCCTTCCAGCCCTGGTTCCCGCAGGGAGCTGGCAGCAGGAGGCTGGCTCTGGCTGGGACTCTGAGCTGGGCTCAGGCTGC
This sequence comes from Sciurus carolinensis, assembly GCF_902686445.1. Taxonomy (NCBI): domain Eukaryota; kingdom Metazoa; phylum Chordata; class Mammalia; order Rodentia; family Sciuridae; genus Sciurus; species Sciurus carolinensis. Next base: position 40,302,629 of record NC_062215.1, on the reverse strand, counting down.
TCCCATCAGGTTGGTCCTTGGCCCTCATTTCTTCCTGCCAGAGTGTGGACTTGGTGGTGGGGACTTTCTCTGCACTGGGGATGCTGCTGCTGCTGCTGCTGCTGCTGGTGACAGCCACCTTGGCAGGTCCAGGCTCCTAGAGAAATAGTGGTGTAAGTCAGGGCATAAGAGCACATAGCCCAAGCCAGTTCACAGGTCCTGAGTGCACAGTTACAGGGGACACCAGGTCAGCTACACAGCACCAGGGCCCAGGAAGCCCCAGAAGGGAATGCTTGGAACAATGGAGACACTCCTTCCAGATGGTATCATGACCTTTTTACCTCTGTGGCCCCACAGTGCCTAGTCCAAGTGGCCTGAGGCCATCTTGGCAAATGTGTGAAGGAAAGGCCCCAGGTTTATTCCAGAGGTAAGTCCCAAACATGTGCAAGTTCTTCCCACCCACACAACCAGAGAGCACTCAAAATAGTAGCCATGGGTGAGACCATAGGGGCTCGCTCAGAGTCTGCCAATCCTAGACTCCCAGGCACTTTACACACAAATAAGGGGAGACAGATGGGGCAAGGGAAGCAAACACATCTCTGGTCATAAGAAGCTGAAATGGAACACTCAGACACTATGTGAAGGAAATAATCGTCAATGATGATGGTCAAAAGCTATGGCCTAAAATGTTTGTGTCCCCCACCCCATTTGTATATGGCAATCCTAACATTAATGGTGATGGTACTAGGAGGTGAGGCCTTTGGGATGTGATTAGGTCATGACAGTGGAGCCCTCACAAATGGGATTAGTACCCTTATAAAAGAGGGCCCACAGAGCTGACTTGCCCCCTCCCATGAGGACCACCCAGTCTGTATTTTATTATGGTGACAGGAATGAACTAAGACACCAAATATCTGGCTCAAACCTGCACACATGCACCCACACACGCTTGTGTACATGTTTGTGTGCATGTGCTCTTCCACACACGGGCTGGCACAAGTTAGACCCAAGTTGGTAGCTCCATTGAGAATGACATCAAGTCCCTTTTTTTCCAGGTCACAGAAGTGGTGCTGTTGAGGGGAGAAGTGTTTGTGGGGCAGGCTCTCTGACAGATACAAAAAATTCAACTCCTGAGCACACAGACAAGAGAACTCTTCTACAGAACCCTGACAAGGTCAGGGCTGGGATACCCTGCTTTCTTGCAGCATCAGTTCATCCCTTGCCCAATCAGCCTGCCAAAGGTGCTCCCAATAAGATGCCTTTGATCCCTTTCAAAAATGAGGCATGTTTCAGCTGTCTTGCCAAAGACAGGGGATGATACAGTAATGCTCACCTCCCACTCCCATCCTGGCAGCCCAGCCTCATTTTTTAAATCACCTCTCAGTCCATCTCTGGCTCGGGGCCCTTGGTGAGGGCTAGAGATGACCAGATAATTTATAGGTGCTTCCATATGCACATGCAGACACAGCAGAGCCTTTGGGTTATTTGTTTACAGGCAGGCTAGGCACCATACCATTCAGTCTCACCAAGTTAGCCCCTTGGAGGGGAGGCCTCTCGCATGGCCAGAAGAGGCAGTGTGGGGATCCAAGCATTTCCACCATTACATGCCCCCAGAGAAGGGGAAAGGGTAGGGAGGGGCAGGGTACTGCCTTGGATGGGGGCCCCAGTTCAAATCTGCTGTCAGTTTTATAAGGATTACAGGCCTCACAGGACAAGATTAGTCAGGAAGGCTCTTCCTGCAGGTCCCAGGACAAACACTTGACAACCCATTTGGCTCAGAGCCAAATAGCTTACCAACTCCCACACTGGAGACCCTTCTCAGAAGAAGTCAAGATTTTCCAAAGTAAATGCTACAGGTTTCTCCTACCAGTTTCATGAGGGCTCCAATGACCCACAGAGACCCAGCCCCAGGGCCACCTGCTCCTCCAGTCAGCACACTGCTCTGGCCTGACCATTCACCACAAATCACAGCTGTGCCACCTTCACTCCCCTTAGCAGCAACACTTCGCCCAAGCACCAGCCACTCCAGGTCTTTCTGCCATGCCCCCTTACACCACCCCATGGTCTGCCACTCCAAGTCCAGGTGGCCAGAGGCTGGGCACAGCTCTGGTGGGTTCAAGGGTAGCTGGACTCTTGCAGAGATGTGGTGGGAGGCAATGTAAAAACTATCCTTGATATATCAGTCTCCACAGTGGAACAGACACTGATCAAGAGCTGGTAGAGGCCAGCAGAGAGGGCCATAGAGGAAGGAGCAGGATTCTGTGCCTGTAAGGGGCATAGACCTGGCCATGGCTCCTATAGCTCCCCACTGGGAGTGGAAGTGCCTAGGGCACACGCATACCCTTCTTGAGGTACAACACCTAGGACATTACTGATGATTTTCTCCTTCAGTTACCTGATTTCTTTTGTCTCTACACTAAATAAAATTCATTGGGACAGCAGTAACAAAGTCACTCTGGTTTGCAGGGGATGGGTGGAAATGGGCAACAGGGAAGTCCATCCCTAGACAAAGATGCTTTTCTTTCTCTGAGCTGATGGATGAGACATCTGGCTGGGCCAGGTGTGGCCACAGAGCTAGGCCTAGGTCTTGGGGATCGCTTGATGCCTCACAACGTGGGGGAGGGCTGCTGGGGCTCACATTACACAGATCCAGCCTTAGTCAGAGGAAGAGGCACAACACCGGGGTCTCTGGGTGCCATCTTCTGGATGCCCAGGAGAGCTCATTGCTCATGTTGTCAGTGCTGAAGTGAAGTCTGTGCTGTTCACTAGAAACACTCAAAGGGGTTTCAAAGCAGAAGGAGAGAGGAAATAGGTCCCCTCTCTCTGAAGGAGTGCCACAGAAGGCCTCTACTTCCCTGGCATTAAAATGGAGGAGGAGAGAGGGCTCTGCCCTAAGTGGGGGATAGCAGAAATCTCAAGAGAAAATGAGACTCCTGTGGAAGGAGAAGCAGACAATATATGCACAGGTCAGGGCATGGCCTCTGTTTTACAGGTCTCTGAAAGGGACCAAAACCTGGGGAACTGGGAAAAGGGAGAAGTTGGCTTCTCAGGGCTCCATCTGGCTAACAGAGACCTTCAGTGCCTGCACAACTGGCTGGAGACTTCAGCCCTGGTCACACCTAACAGCAGACTAGTGCTTCCTTCTGTTCCTTCCCCTTCTAAACACTCCTTGGAGGCTGTGCCTCACAGGCTACAGTTGTAGGGCTCCGGTAAGGACTGGGTCTGTCTCCTCTCCCTGCCCTGGGTTTTGCTGGTATTTCCTGTCCCCCAGTCAAATGGCTGGCTGCTTCCCCTGCAACCTAATCCATGGCCCCACCTTGGGCAACTCCAGGGCAGTAGACAGCCAAGGCTTCAAGACCTGAATGGTTCAATGTGAAACTCTTCTGGGCCTACAAAAGGCTGTGGAGAAAGTGTCAGGCATAGGGCTCCTGACTCTACAGGAACCAAAAAGCTTTAGGTTCACCCCACAACCCTACACTGGCCACTTGAACACCTTCAGCATCAGGCTGCAGCAGGAGGAGGCCTGCTCAGAGACCTCGATCCAAAGCAGTGCCTGTCTCTCTTGTGTAAAGGGCCCTTGTCACACCACACATCAGTTGGGAAAGATGTGTGATTAAACAGCTTTTGAAACTAGTGGACTCAAAAGGGGTGATTTGGGGATAAGGGGAAGAAATGAGAGTGACCTGCCAGGTCAGCTTAGGAGAGAGCTGAGATCCCTGCACTCCGAAGTCTGAGAGGCATACGCTCAGGGAAGTGAGTGACTTCCCTGCCCTTGGTCTTACTGACCAAAAAGGTAAGAGCCGAGCTAAGGGCAGCATCATCTGGCGGCTCACAGGGAAGGAACACAACCAACACAACCCTGGAGTTACCTTATTTGGAGGCAGAAGGTCTGCACAGCACTATTTCACAGGCATCACCATGGAAACATGGTATAATCCTAAATGCTGCTATTCTGCCTATGATATTTTCTCTCAAACCATGTAGCTTTGGAAGATTTGCGTGTTAACTGCTATTCTCCAGCAGGAAACTCCATTTTCAGTCTCCAGGAACCACTATGATTGCATTTTTTGCTGACTTCCCGTCCGGGACATTTTCCTTTCAGGAGATGTTGGCCCAGGTGCCACCTGGGACTCTTTGGGGAATTACAGGATGGTGAATGGACATCTGTCAATGGAGGGTGGGTTCCAGCTGTGCTCTACTGTCAGGAGGGCCTTTGCGACAGCTTAGCACAAACTGGTCGGAGGGCAGTCAGAGGGGTGTGAGAAAGAACTCAAGACAATGCTCATCACCACTTTCCTGCCTGTCCCTGACAGCAGTTCAGTGAGGGAGAGCAGTCAGGGAGGACTTCATAACCCCAGGGAAGCAGGGTTCCCACCTCAGGCTGGCTCTCTTCATTTCTGCTGCCTCTGACCTTGCAATGCTCAGGGGACCCCATCTCATTCTGCTCACTCTTGGGATGGAGGTGGGAGGGTAGCAGCTGGATGCTTGATGGATCAAGAGCAAAAGCCCTTCATGAGGCAACAGTTTGATACAGAGGGGGAAGGATTAGCATTTGCTGAGTACCCATAATGGGTTTTGTTTCCTTTAACACCCACAATCATCCTAGCAATTAGATACCAATAGATCTGTTTTGCAAATTTCTTAGTAGAAACTCAGAAAGGTTACCTCACTCCCCCAGGCCCCAGGAGTGTGGGGAGTATGTCAGAGATGGAGGTGTACAGCCCTTCCTGCCCTGGCCAGGAAGGGAAGGAGGGAAGAGGAGAGGGGTCTGGAGAGACTGTCCCAGCCACCCTCACTCTTATCACATGGGAATCAGGGTGGGGGACCCTGAGAGTCCCTCACTGGGTGGGGACACCCCAGGACTCTCCCTTTCCACGACACAGCCTGCTGCTTGCACAGCTGTCTCCTTTCCTGGGCTGTGGCAGTACCGGAACATATGCAGCAGGCCAGCCCCTGCACATGTTATTCCCTCCCCAGAAGCCAACAGGATGACCATGGGAAGGGACACACTCTACCACTGTTGCTTGGCATCTGCCTATTGGCTGTAACCCTCCCTTGTGCAGCCCCAGGGCACACCAGCAGGCTACTGTGTCCTGGTGGCTTGGAGGAGATGGTGTGGACTGTGGCCCTCAGAACATGGAGAGGATCAGGGTGTGTGTAGGGTGTAACCGCCACAGTCCTAGCACAAACCCTTCCCTACTCTGTAACCTCCAGAAGCCCTTCTTCCCAGGCGCCAGCCCCATTGAGGGGATATCACTTGGCAAACCCATGGCCTACCTGCGGGGTGGGCGGTTCTACTTTCCTTTTCTTCTTCTGGTTCTGCTTGTTGGTCCTGGGATACACCATTAGCATCTCTAGCCACCTGGGGAGAAGAGAGGAGACAGACCACCAAATTAAAACCCTGGTTCTCAGGGACCATGACCTGACCTTTGCTGGGTGGTCCAGGTTCCAGGCACTATGCCTCCTCCTGGAGATGCTCATCCGGTGGCCAGGTTTCTAGGCAATGAGTAAGGCAGAAGCAGCACAGGGTGTGTCAGGTCCAGGTCCAGATGATGACCCTGTCAAGGCCACAGCAGGTTGACGGCACAAGACAGGCTCCATGGGCAGAGGTGGCCCTGGCCACAGGCGTTGGGTCACAAGGGCATACATATCATGATCACATTACTGACCTATCTCCAGGGCTTAGACTCAACTCTCAAACTGCCTGCCCAGAGTGGATTTGTGGAGTACACAAATGGGCAGCAGCTGGGGGCCATTTAAGGTTACTGAGGCAGACGTTAGCCCTGAGGAGAAAATCAGGAGTCACCCCACGGTGGGTTACCTCAGGGGTAAGTGACTGACTTTGCAGCCCACCCCTTGGACAGGGAGGATGCTGGGCACCCTGGCTTTGGGGAAGGCCAGCAGAAGTGCCCAGGGACCATCACTAAGGATGCTGAAGGGGAGCATAGAAAGAGTGGGAGCTATAAGCTGGGACCTCAGAGATCTGACCCTGCAATGCTCTGGCTCTGCCTTGGGCACGCCTAGCCCCTTGAGGCTTCCATCTCCTCATTTCTGAAACTAAAGGCTAGATCAGGTCATGGCTTAAACATTGCACAGAATTTTACCAGGACAAAGGATCTGAACAGTGGCTGCCTCCCAGTTGAGGCTACCTTTAGCCCAGCCCAGCCCAGCCCAGCCCAGAGTAATTAGCTACTCAATTAGTAGCTAAAAGTATGGACAAACACCTGTGCGATTATAGCCAGGTCCTATGGGTCTCTGCTTGCCCAAGGCAAGAAAAGAGACTGCAACTGTATCTGCAAGAAGAGCAGGCTTCCCCAGGGCCCCAAGCCCTCTCACTTCTTGTGTCTTGCTCCTAGAACTTGGGGCTCACAGAGCTATGGGGGCTGCCCTTTCAGCAGCCACAACAGCTGATATTTCTGCCAGGCACTCCAAGGACCTGTGCCTGCAGAGGGCAGTTCCAACAACTTCACCTGACTCTTTGTTTAAGGTTATCACACACCCTCAGGGCCCCAGGTGTGTGGGAAGCATGGTGGGGTTGCAGAATCTTCTGAGAGCCCTAAGGCCTGCAAGGTACCCTCCCTCAGGAGGAAGGAATGAATTGGCCAGCATGTTCTTGCCCTGTAGCACCAACTGAATGCAGTTGAAGGAGGAAGGGAAAGGCCTGGGTTGTGCACTGGACATCTTATTTGCTGCTCGGCCATGCTGTGGCTGGGATCACAGATGCTGAAACAAATGATGGAATGTGTACTTGGTTCTCAGATTTCTCACAGAAGCCCAGTAGTAACTGTTAAATGTTATCTAGATGTGTTACGAATGTTAACAAAATAAACCAAGTGAAGAAAGAAGAGGGGTGAATATTGGTGGGTGTTAGGACTGCCCAATTCCAGGGGGAAGGAGAGAGGGAGAGAACACAGCTGATAGTAGGGCAGGGGAAAGAAGGGAGGCCAGTGCCCAGCCCTGGTGGAGAGTGCAGGTGAGGCACACTTGTCCACTTCCACCCAAAGCCCCCTCCTCTAAAAGAGCTGTGTGAAGTGTGGCCTGAAAACCTAAAAGCCCCTCCTGGCACATGGAAACTGGAAAGAGAACCACTTACTCTCTCCACCCAGCCCTGAAGAGACCAGCAGCCTCAAGGCCTTTCAGAAAGACTAGGAGGTTGAACAGGCTGGTCCCAATGGCCCTGCTCCCAGACAGCCCAGTGGAAGCACTTGTATCTCCTTAGGGACCTGACTTTGATGTAGTGTTCAGGGGCCAGAGCCCACAAATTAGGGGCCGTGACAGGCAGAGGAAGCTGCAGCAGGCACCAAGGAAGGGGGCCACCTGCAAGGACAAGAGAAGATAGAAAAACAAAGGCAGGAGTACCTGACCCAGGATGCAAATATGGTTGTGTGACTCACCATAGAGACTGAGTGTTGCAGCATGTGGGGAAGGGAAAAAGCAGCTGTCGGGTCAGGAGTGGGCCCAGGGACAGGTTGCCACCATGGGAACCTACCTGCTCGACAGAAATGAGCAGGACCCAAACCAAGACAACAAGAGAGGAAGAGCCTCAGGTGACCTATTCTAGCAGTGGCTATGGTACCAAGCCACAGCACAAGCCTAGGGCTCTATGGAACACCCAGCCCATATACAGGATGCTGAGGCTACGTGCATCCAGTACTCTGGTCTGCTACTAATGTCTAACCAAGGTGTGTGGGTATAGCAGGCCCCATACATGCCAACAGAAGAGACAACAGAGGCTGTGTATGGGGTACACACCTATAATCCTAAACAGAGGGCTAAGGCAGGAGGATAGCAAGTTTGAGGCCAGCATAAGCAACTCAGTGAGACCCTCTCTCAAAATAAAAGAAGCCTGGGGTGCAGTTCAGTGGCAGAACACTTCCTTATTAGCACACGTGAGGCGCTAGGTTCAACTCCCAGTATTGTGAGGGGGGTGGGGGAAGGAAGAGAAGAAGAGGAGAGGATGGCAAAATGAAAATGAGGGGTTTGGAACGCAGCAAGGACCCCACAATAAATGCTATAGGTATGGGTCAAAAGCTAAGCATAGAAATCATTTGGCCTTTGGTTTTTTGGGATTGGCTTATCTCACTTAGCATGATATTCTCCAACTTCATCCATTTGTCTGCAAATGCCATAATTTTATTCTTTTTTATGGCTGAGTAATATTCTATTGTGTATATATACGACAGTTTCTTTATCCATTCATCAATTGAAGGGCATAATGGGGGGTGGGAGGGAGGCAAGAATGGAGGAAGGATGGATTGTATAGAGGAAAAAGAGGGGTGGCAGGGGTGGGGGGAAGGAAAAATAACAGAATGAGACAAACATCATTATACTATGTACATGTATGATTACACAAATGGTATGACTACTTCATGTACAACCAGAGAAACAAGTTGTACCCCATTTGTTTATAAGCAATCAAAGTAAATAAATTATAAAAAAAAAATTTAATCAAAAAAAAAAAAAAAAAAAAAAAAAAGCTAAGCATAACATTTTCTAATCATCACTGAGCCAGTTCCAGATACTCCCCTGCCTGCCTGGGGACCTCAGACCTCCTTTCCACTTCACCTGTCACCCAGTCTGCTCTGAGATACAGTCAGGAGGGAGAGGTTCCCTAAGGGATCCATTTTGGACTGGTGTGTCTGGTCAGGGTAGGCAACAGCAACTGGTGTGAATAGGAGTACAGACGGCCACTCATCTTGACATGTCCCCTGCCACCAGGCCCTCAGGCTCCTCAGGTTCTTCAAAAGCCCTCGATATCCTTAAGCCCCATGGTTCTACATTAAGCTCAGGGAGAGACACAAAGGTGCTTCTCCAGCTCATTCCCAGCAAACTGGGTGGCCTCCCAGCATGGGGCACTCCTTGATGCCCATCCTCTCACCTCCTTACTCTAGGCCTGGGAAAGAGCTGCAGGTGGGATGCTAAAGCAAGGTGGTACTCCAAGGAGTTTTCTGTTTGTCAAACCAAAGGGCTTCAGATCTCTAATTCCTTCTACCCTGCAGGGCAAGATGAGTGGAAATTTCTGGGATCCACTCCCTGAGCCTCCAGCCAGGCCTGCTAAGCCTGCCCACCCACACAGACCAGGCAATTTTAGTCCACAGTCCAGGCTGTGAGGTGCTGGTACCAAATACCACTGCTGGACCAGGAGATCCCTGAAGCTCAGAGGCATAGTGCTCATGTCTCCCAGACTATTGGCTATCTCAAAATGTGGGCACCCTTTACCTCACAGGCCTTCCTCTAAACACTACATAGAGGAGTGGGATGAGTAAAAGGCTGTCCTTTCCACCCAAAGAATCCAGTCTCTAGATAGAGTGGCTTTATGTGAGGCACTGAAGACATGACTAAGATATGCTCCACCCTCAAGGGTCATCGCTGCAGAAGATGCATATGCACATGGACCATCTGGAGCTTTTACCCAAGCTAGGTGATGGAGCCCAGGGTCTCCACATGATGTGCTCCTTAGCCTAGAGGAAAAGAGGAGTGGTTCCAGGCTTAGGGGAGGGCATAAACATTACCATGCAGTTCAGTACCTGAGGCACACGGCAGTGGGGTGGGTGGCTGGAGAGTCAGAAAAGGTCTCAGAGGGTCCACCAGGCAACTTGGACCTGACTCTGGGGGCAGGAGAGAGACAAGGGCAGATGTACTTTGGGGACTGTGCCGCCTTGTGGCTGAGTGATAGGTAGGCTGGGGGGAAGTGAGAGTTGAGGTGAGGAAGTCAGTGAAGAGGCCAGAGGAAGACACACGGTGGGCCCACAAGGAGAGGCTATCCCAGAGTCTTAAGGATGTATGAGCAGCCTTGTTGAGTGTATGGAAAACAGCTAGGCATGGAATGGAGACCTGGTGGGCACAGTATACTGAAGTGCTGAGAAAGACAGGGAACTAAGGAAGTCATTCAGAGAGATATATGCTGACATGGTCAAAATGACACACAACACATTTGGTGCTGAATTTAATCAAGTCCAGTACAAGGGTCCCTTCTGTTTGCTGAGTGCTCACCCATTGATGATTTCCTTGGTTTCTGCCCTGATGAAATGCTCCTTCTCAGGTGTCAGGATGCACAAGGAGAACTTCTGGCCAGTACGGCCCTCCCCATCCACCACATCTGTGCACTGGTTCATGTTGATAGTGCCCTGTGGGAGGGTTGTGGGCTGCAAAAACAAGACAGGCAGTCACTCAGAGGTAGCAGAAAGGATGCAACATAAGATGACATCTCGTCCTGGAATACTTGGTCACTGCCATCCCTCAGTCCTCATAGTTCCACTTCCTCCCTACCCACTCAGGAAGAAGCAGAGCAGACCAGGTTTTCTCAGAGGACACCCAGCTGGACTTCACTTCCTACTTAAGAACAATATCCTGGCTTGCATCAGAGGAAGGGGCAGGGGTGGGGGGGGGCAGGAAGGGGACAGTTCAGTGAGGACAGCTGGGGGGACAGAGGCAGCCAAGATCCTAGTCCCAGAAGGGTTGCTGATCTAAGAGAACAACGAGAGAAAGCTCCAGAGGAGGTAGATTCAAAATAGCCAGGTTATTTTTAGATAGAAGGATGGAACTGGAGGAAAGCCACATCCTTAAGCTCATCCTTAAGCTTGGTCATGGGGCTGGGGAACACAGTCAGGCACCTTGTAAGGACCAGCCCACCGGCACCTGCCCAGTACTTGGAGCCTGCCAGCCAGCTGTAGTCCAGAACAATTTTTCCCCCCTGAACAGAAAAGCTGTTAGACACTGAAATTAGGGACGGAAAAACCAAAATCAGAAAAGGAAGGCTTTAAGAAATTCACTCAGGTGAATAGCTAGAGGAGCAGGCTTTTCTAGAGGTGATCTTTTAGCCCTTATTTGGTCTTAAGACTCCCCACCAAATGTGCAGGTGCTTTGGGAAGGTGGACAGGGTGCTGTGGCTCCCACCACACCAGGACTACTAGTTCCCTCAGGGAAGTGCAGTCAGTTGTTCAGAGCCCTAGGGCTGGTGGGCAGGCTGTCTCTGTAGTGCCCTGGGGCCCACCACTTCTTTTGTTTCGCTCCTGGAAAAGCAGCAAATGCTTGCACCTTCAATTTAGCAAAGAGGCAGATGGTGGCAGTCAGGGACAGTTTAATCAGTTCTTACTGCCAGCTCCCTGCTCACATCTAAGGGAGGGGCCTGGTCTGAGGGCAAGATGTGGTACCCATGCTGACCTCAGACCTACTACCCCACCCTACTCTACCCCACACCACTGGTTTCATCTGCCAAACTCAGGTTTAGCTGCCACCTCCCCAAGCCTCTCCAGCTGGAGTGTGTTGTGATCTTCCTGTTACTGCTACTTGGCAGACCTGTAAGCCACTCCTGCCACCTTTCTCCACAGCCAGTCCTGATGCCTGCTACAGGAGCAGACCCGATGGTCACTGGAATCCACATACTATCCCCACTAGGTCTCTTCCCCAATGTTGCAGAGTGAACCCCCAACTCCAAGAAGCCTTTCTTTGTGGGGCCTCTGACCTTAAATAAGCTTCACTGGCCTAACTCAGAATGGCAGGTAGCAGGGCAGAGGTTGGGTTCACAGGAGCCTCTGCTTTGAGTGGGACACACACACTTAGCAGGGGTTCACAGTGCAAGGCTTCAGCACTGCAGGGGTGGGGTTGAGGATCAATGGTCACCCAGCACTCTTATCAGCATAGTAGGGCATCTCCAGGTACTGTTGGCTGGTCCCTAAGAAGGGGCCAACAATGGGAGCCTGGTGGGGCTGTCCTGCAACCAAGCAGTGGGCAAGGGCAGTGGTCTCCAATTCCATCTTGCTTGGATCCAAGTCCCCATAGCCTTCTGGCTGGGGAGGTCCAGGCGAGGGGTCCTTAACCTTTTCCACCTACCTCTCTCCAGTTCCAGCCCCTTCCCTTATTCTACTCTACCGAAGTCTAATCCCTAGGCCTTCTCTGAAATGCCCCTCTGAGCTGCTTGGAGTTGGACTGCTCCACACAGAAGCATATGCTTCCCCCAGTCCTGAAGTGAGGACCAAATGACAAAGTTGTGTATGAGCCATGAGTGATCAGAGGGAGGGGACCACAGAGAGGCTTTTCCAGGGCACCTTTTCCTCCCAGGTCCTGGATTACCACTCCAAACCTTGGGCCCAGGGGTCTCAAATGCTGACAGCATGTGTCCTTGGTAAGGTATAGATGTATACCACAATGCCAGTAGACTATAAGATGTAACATATGTCACACAAAGATAAATGGGGATGATAAAACATCAACAGAAATTCTAATATTTTCTCCTCAAGGGGTCACCCACTGGGGTTACTTCTGACAACTATTCCAGGATTCAATGTCACTGAACTACTCATTGTCATCAAAGGTCTGCTCTCCACTCTGGCACAAAAACTGTTTCTGCTGGGTACTGGGTCACTAGCCACAGATCCTGCCTTGCAGCTGGAAATAGTCATGGGTCTCAGCCTCTCCAGCCAAGTATGAAATAATGCCCACAGCTTCTCCTCCTCCTCCTCCTCACTGGGGCCTCAGCTTCCTCATGTGTGAAATGAGGGTTCTCCTTCCAGAAAGGATTTTGGAAGAAAGGAAAAGAAGGCAAAGGTAGGTCAGGACTGAAGGAAACTGATGTTATGACCCATGTGCCAGTATCTCACAATTATAATATCCTTCACGGCCCCCTTCAACATTACTGTGAGACAGTCACCTGATCCTATTACACATGCAGCAAAGGGCAAAGAGAAGGAATGTCAAGGAATAGGGGAAAGCTGTGGTTCTGGGCTCGATTCACCCTTGGAGCTTCTAATGAGGTAGCAGGAAATTCCCTACTCCAAAATTAGATGATCTCATTCTTAGTTAACCCTGGTATTAACTTTTCTTTTTAACAGCAGATTTATTGAGATATAATTCACATACCATACAATTTACCAATTTACAGAGTACAAATCTAATGTTTTTTTAGCATGTTCATACCATGCTAACAATTAATTAACTGTAGAACAGTCTCATCACCCACTAAAAAACCTGGTCAATAGCATTCACTTCCCTCTAAACCTCCCAACCACTAATCTGCTTTCTGCCTCTAAAGATTTTACTTATTCTGGACACTCCATATAAATGGAACCATACATTGCAACCTTTGTGTCTGGATTCCTCCTTCAGCACACTTTGAAGGATCATTTGTGATGCAACATGTGTCAGCATTTCACTTCTGTTATTCAGCCCATTCTGTGGATGTACCACATTTTGTTTATCCGGTCACCTGTTGATGGACACTTGGGTTTGTTTCTACTTTGGGGCTGTTGTGAACAATGCTGCTATACATGTTGACATACAAGTGTTCATGTGAACATATGCTTTCATTTCTCTTGGGTGGAAAACTAGGAGTGGAATTGCTGGGTCATATGGGAACTGTTTAACTCTTTGTGAAACTGATATACTATTTCCCAAAGTGGCTACACCATTTGACATTCCCATTAGCACTATTAAGGATCTGGCATTAACTTTTAAAACTATATTTACACTGTGCTTCCAACCAGTGCTCTTGGACAGCACGTCTAGATATGTACTGTCAACCTGCTAAGAAAATAGTTCCTTCCAAGTCTCAACAGCACTGCCCAAGGAAACAAACACCAATGCTTTTTTTGTATGTGTGCATATGTGTGTGTGTGTTTGTGTGTGTGTTACTGGGGACTGAACCCAGGGGTGTTTAATCACTGAGCCCCATCCCTAGCCCTTTTTTATATTTTGTTTAGAGACAAGGTCTCACTGAGTTGCTTAGGACCTTGCTAAGTTGCTGAGGCTGGCTTTGAACTCATGATTCCCCCGCCTTAGCCTCCCAAGTTGCTGGGATTTCAGGTCTTGCCACTGTGCCCATCTTCACAAATACCAATGTTACAGTAGCACTACTGACAACAATGCCACTCACCCTGAACATGGCCCTGGTCCAAGCCCTGCCCCTGCATCCTCTCACTGAACACTCTCATGACCCCATGGGACAGGTGCCACTGTCATCTCCATCCTACATGTGAAAAACAAAGTCTGGTGGCCCATTTTCAGAATACAGCATTTAGCTTTAAATGTAAAATTGGGATGTAAGAAAAGAAGCAGAAGGAGAGAACAGAATGGAAAGTTGCAAGCTGGTAATATTTGAATGTGAAAAATTCACAGCAGCCCTTTGACAAACAGGAGGTGAGAGGGAAGGGGCTGAAGAAAGGGTCAGCCTAACCAACAGAGATAAATCGCAAGATGCTCTCAATCCAAGAAGACCTTCCTGACAAAGAGAACAAAGGAAGGTGGGGACAATAAAGGTATATTTCTTTAAATAGCTCAACAGAAGATAGTAGAACCTAGGCAATGTTTGGGAAGACTACACCCCCAGAGTACTCAGTCAATGAGGAACCAGGGGAGAGACTTTGTGCATTAGTGTATAAAATGCTGACTGTAACTGTTCCGGGTGTACCTGTTTACCCAAACAACAGATCCTGCAAGACCATCATTAGAGCCTTGCTTTTCCTGTATGTTTGTCTCTCAGTCCACTCTCTGGGTTCAGACAGGTGAGTGTGAACCCAGAGAAGCAGGGGGAAGCAGGCCACCAAGAAGCTAAATAACTCATCCAGGGTCACAATGCTCAGAAGGAGCCATGTCAGAATTCAAATTCAGGTTCCTGGTCCTGCAAATAGTCACTTTGCTACGCTACCACACAGTTGCTCTCCTACAATCAAAAAGCTGGAACATATTCAACCAAGTGTTCCAAGATAGCCCATGCTTCTGGCCAGTGCCTCGTCCCTCCCCTTCTGCCTCCGTCTAGGAGCAGGACACACCCATCTGTATTCTCAGCCCTCAGAAGACAGAAGAAAAATGTTCAGGCTGGGCCCAAACCTTGTGCTCCAAGAGCAAGGACAAGTATCTAGGCTGTAACCCAAATTCAGGCAGAGGGAACGCCTGCTTCTGATGCTGTCAGCAAGAAGTCAGCTCCACTGAGTTCCCTGCCCTAGTTCTGTACCTCCAAAGGCTAGAAATCCGGGCCTCCTAAGAGGCCCAGCTTCACCTAGTTTTGCTTATTCCTGAAAAAGAGATGTACCTGTTGAACCAGAGGGAAAAAAGAGAAAAGTAGGGGGGAAGAAATCACAGGGAGGGGCTGCTCAGTGTTATCAAAGGGAAGCCCTTTCCTTCAGACAGTTGTTGTTACAGAATCAAAAGATTCTTCTACTTGAGGCACAGCAGGAATCATACATGCTGTCCTCCACTGCCCCATTCATATAGTGAAGGAAAATAAGAGACTCACAGTTAATCAAAACTTTTCCTTGGGCCAAGAACTGACCCCTAGATCTCAAGGTCAGAAAGGTCTTCTTGGGGTAAAGCCAAATCCCACCTACTGCTTAGGTCCCTGGACAGTGTAGTTCTCTAATTCATCTGACACCCACAGAAAATACCAAATCACAAAGTGATGAGCACACATGGCACAAGCGCACACATGCATGCACAATGGAAAATTGCAAACCAGCACCTTTACCATAAGCAATGTATGCATTTGCTTAGTTACTGATTTTCATATTCACTGTGACCTGCTTAAAGACTGGGAAAAGCACTGCTTGCAAACCTTGGTCATGAGCAGTCACCAGCTGACTGCACACTCCAGGGAGGACAAGAAGACACTATCAGTGGGAGCCTCAGTAGCAATATGAGTGTCCATCATTTCCTGCTGCTCATGGAGGGTTGGGCAGGGCAGATAGTTGAAGATGTTGACTTGCTCCCCTTGACCCTAGTCTCTGGGGGACCACACCACTGTTCTGAGTTCCAGATGCACCACCTGGGGCTCATACCCCTTTAAGTAACTGAACAAGTCGGAGTTCTCTGGCACCTCTGCCTTTCTTGGTGTCCTTCCTCCCTGGTCTTTGCAACCATTTTGCACAACATTATAGGTAACACTGCCAGGCATAACCCATGATGCCCGTCCCCCTTCAGTCTGACCCCTGAGCACAGCAGAAGGGCATTCAGACACACCCTGCCAGTAACAGACCTTCTTCCTCCCAAAGGCAATGATAATAGGCCCCCAGGCAGGCAGGGGGAGTTGAGTTTTCTTTCTTTGGGATTGAGGAGGTTGGATTCAAGTTCTCTAAGGAAGGAAAAGTGTTTCCTGGGGAGCAGCGATGTATCAGCCATATTCACAGGGGCAAGCAGCTGCCCAGTAATAGAGAGGTCCCCAGCTCTTCCTGCTTTAGTCAACTGCCCCTAAGGTCAGACTCTAATAAATCAAGAGTTACTCTCTCGGTGGGGGGAGGGTGTAGACGGTGGTAATTCCAAATGCCACTGGTGTGTAGAATGGGCACTTGACTCTGCTCAAAGTCCCTCTTCCCCTGGAACAGCATCCTCTCCAGATGAATCCTTGGGAGTCCAATTCTCTGAGGAAACAGGAAAGAGCTGAAAAGGGGGTCATGAGCCCTCCCAGTCATGGAACAAGTAGTCTCTACCTTACCTCTGGGCCACAACTCAGAACATCAGGCCGACCATGGCTGGGGCCCAGGGGTAGTAGGGATTGACATCGGTGCCTGTAGGTAGAACTTTCACTCTCTTACCATGTGGCAGCTGCAGCCCCTGTGTCCTCTGTGGTCCCTGAGGTCTATAGGGTAGCAACACAACCACCCTTCCATGGCATCTCCTGGGCTGAGCTGTGCCCTTGCTTGCTGCTGATCCTCAGAACCTAGGCCTGTTTCCTTGAACATGGCCTCCTCTACACTCCTCCACCCTTCCAAGGTCCACGTAAAACCTACACATCTTAGCTCAGCTGCCCGAGGAGGTCATCTGGATGGCCAGGTCTGCTAGACTAGTGGTAGAGCACAGTCTGGGGACATACTCATCATGGTTCCTGTCACACCAGTATAGCAAGGAGAGCTGATGCCACAAACTACACCTATCCCAGCCCCTACTTCTCCATGGAGGTTCAGAACTCTAAGGTAGACTCTGAGCTTTACCTTTTCAGAACCCTAAAAGCCAGAAAGTTCTTACCTTTAGAATCCAATTCTAGCTCTGCACTTACTAGCTCTGTGATCTTGGGCAAGTCACAAATTGTGAGCCTCAGTTTCCACAAATGTAAAATATAGGTGAAAATATGCCTTATCTGTAAAATGGTGAAGGTGTATGGAAAAGTTTTGCACTCCGTAACAGTCACAGAGAGTGATCACATGCTATATAGCGTGGAGACTGAATGTCTCCTACATGTTAAAGGCCTACGTGTTAAAGGCTTCATCTCCAGCATGACTACTGGAAGGCCATGGAACCTTGGGGGGTGGGGGGAGGGCGCTGCAAGTGGGAAGTCTTAGATCTCTGGAACATGCCCTTAATGAGGGGGCTCTGGAACACTTTCTAGCTGCCATGAAGTGAGCAGCTTGCTCCACTACATGCTGCTGCTATGATGTGCTGTCTTGTCACAGGCCCAAAAGCAACAGAGCTAGTAGACATGGACTAAACCTCAAAAATCATGACTCAAAACAAATCTTTCCTCTTTTTAAAAGTTGATTATCTTAGGTAATTTATTACTGTAATGGAAAGCTAACATACCCATCAATGTTACTCCTAAGTATATACCCTAAGTGTATTATATAAGTATCCCAAAGAACTCACAGGTATTCTTTTTTAAAAAAATATTTTTGTTGGTTGTTGATGAACCTTTATTTTATTTATTTATTTATATGTGGTGCTGAGAATCAAACCCAGTGCCTCACACATGCTAGGCAAGTGCTCTACCATTGAGTCACAACCCTAGCCCAGAACTGACAGGTATTCTAACAAAAAATGTTCACAGCAGCATTACTCATAATAGTCAAAAGGTTGAAACTACCCAAATACCCATCATGGATTAAAAAAACAATGAGATATAGTCATACAATGGAATATTATTCACCCATAAAAAGAATGAAATACTGACACATACTGGAACATGAGTGGATCTTGGAAACAAGATATTGAGGGAAACAAGTCAGTTACAGCAGGACAAGGTAGGGTATGACTGCATTTTGATCAAACATCCAGAATAAGGAAGAAAGACAGGAAGAAGATCAGTTATTCCAAGTATAAGGGGGGATTGGGAAGTGAGGAGTGACTTATTGTGTATGGGGTTTCCACATGGGGTGATGAAAAAGTTTTGAAATTAGACAGAAGTTATGTTATATAACATTATGAATATATAAAATCACCACTTTACATTGGCTAAAATGATGAATTTTGTATTATGTGTATTTTGTGCCCCCTCCACACACATAACACACACAACCCACACCTATATAGCTGTCATGCAACTGGAAGGGATACTGTTCTTGTAAATGGGGGCTTGGCTGGCCCTAGCACACTGCTCCTCCTTGTTCTTGGTGCATTCCCACACACGTCTTACCAAGGCAAGGACGTAGTCAGGTGTTTCCCCTATCAACTCGCCTCAGGAGGAAGGAAGGAAAGTCTTGGGTGTTTGGTCTCCCATTTTGGGATGGAGAGGCAGGGCCTACAGGATTGATGGTGCTCCAAGCACTATGACAATCTGTTCCCAAGAGAGGGAAAGGGAACCATGGTCTCTGTGCAGACCTTGGCCACCGGCTGCTTATGCCAAGGTGGCTAACAGGCATCTTGAAAATGATGGGCCAAAACCAGGTGTTTACCTAGGAGCAACCCACACACTCTACATGTGCCCTACAGGTCCCACCTGACCCTAGGAAAGGCTGGAGCCTAGTTTCCAAGGCCACATCTGGGTCATGGGGAGGCAGGGCCTGCCCTTCTATTGAGCCCCAAGTTAACAGCAAAGGGGACCCGAACAGTGCACTGGCATCACTTCACCAGCTGCTCTCCCCATCAGCTCCAGGGCACATGCAGGCCAGCTCTGAGGCTGTACCTTTCTTCCAACTGCCCATTATGTGGTCATTCTACTGTCAACCAATCTGAACTGGGAGAGGACAGTGAGTGGCAAGCCTCAAAGCTGGGGTCCTTGGAGAGGCTGTGGAAGCTTGGCAGGCCAAGGCAACTTTGGGCTCCTGTGCACAGCAGGAGACCTGGGCTCTGCACCTCTGCACTGCTCAATGGGATGAATCCAGGTCCAGGTCAACTCAGTTATCTTTCAGGAGTAGAGATATGGCCAGGCCATCCTTTCTCAATAGCCTCTCAGCATTGTTCTCCCTGTGTCTGAAGCCCTGCCACTGCCCCACTTCACCTCTTAGCCCAGCTCACAGGCCT
Source organism: Sciurus carolinensis (assembly GCF_902686445.1). Taxonomy (NCBI): domain Eukaryota; kingdom Metazoa; phylum Chordata; class Mammalia; order Rodentia; family Sciuridae; genus Sciurus; species Sciurus carolinensis. The sequence goes on along the minus strand of NC_062215.1, from coordinate 40,283,492 downwards.
GGAAGGTCCACAGACACTGGTTGAACAGGCCAGCCTCCTCAATGCTGCCTCTATCAGAGATGCCCACTGAAGTTCCTTACCTCCTGTGTGGTTACCCCTGCACTCTTTAAAGGGTAGGCTTGTGGGTAGCCCCTGACAACATGTAGGTCACCGACCTGTTCTCCACACTAGACTGGAAGGTACTAGATAAAATTAATTAGATAAAATTAATTTTATTCACCTCTATATACCTAGGTTGGCACTTCCCAAAATGAGCTTTGGTGAATATTTTTGATGATATTTGGAATAAACAAACTCCCTAGATATATATATATATATATATATATATATATATATATATAAACGTTTTTTTCCCCTCATTTTTTAATTGGTGCGTTATAGCTGTACACATTCATGGGATTTGTTGTCACATACTTGTACATGCACATAACAAAAATATAATTTGGCCAATATCACCCCCAGCATTCCCTTCTGCCCCCCTCTACCACCTCTCACTGCTTGGTCCTTTTCCTCTACTGCTCTCCCTTTGATTTTTAGGAGACCTACCCCCACCTTTGTTTTCCTCTATAGCTTCCGCATATGAGAGAAAACATATAACCTTTAACCTTCCGAGTTTGACTTATTTTGCTTAACATGATAGCTACTAGTTCCATTCAATTTCCCGCAAATGTCATAATTTCATTTTTATTTATGACTGAATAAAACTCCACTGTATATACCACATTTTCTTTATCAATTTTCTTTATTATTCATCTGTTGATGGACCCCTAGGCTGGTTCCACAGTATGGCTATTATGAATTGTGCTACTATAAACATGGGCATGCATGTATCACTGTAGTAAGATGCCTTTAATTCTTCAGGGTAAATACCAAGAAGTGGTATGCATGGGTCGTAGGTTGGTTCCTATGCCCAGTCTTTTGAGGAGCCTCCATACTGATTTCCATAGTGGGAAACTATAGTGGCTGTACTAATTTACAATCCCACCAACAGTGTAAAAGTGTTCTTTTTTCCTCATAACCTCTTCAGTATTTATTATTACTTGTATTCTTGATGGCTACCATTCCAACTAGTATGAGATGCTAATGATGTTGAACATTTTTTCATGCATTTGTTGGTCATTTGTATTTCTTCTTTTGAGAAGTGTTTGCCCATTTATTAATTGCATTATTTGATTTTTTGGTGAAGTTTTTTGAGCTCTTTATGTATTCTAGATATTAATCCTGTCAGAAAAGTAGCTAGCAAAGATTTTCTCCCATTCTGTGGGATCTCTCCATATCCCTAATCATTTCCTTTGCTGTACAGAAGCTTTTAATTTGATGCTGTTCCATTTATTAACTCTTGGCATCATTTCCTGAACCTTAGGGGGACTACTGAGAAAATCATTGCCTGTGCCTAAAAGTTAGAGTATTGACCCTATGTTTTCTTCTAGGAGTTGCACAGTTTCTGGTCTGATCCCAAGGTCTTTGATCCATATTGAGTTGATTTTTGTGCAAGGTGACAGACAAGGGTCTAGTTTCATTTTTCTACATATGGATAACCCGTTGTCCCAGCACCATGTAAACATTTATTTTACTTATATACATCCTAAATATTTTACATGTATATAAATGTCTTCTTTACAAAATAGGAACAAAAATCTTTACCAAATCTCATGTTTTAAGGACTGACAGGACAACACGTATGCAAAGACCAGATAAAACAGGCCCCACAGCCTTCCTACCTCAGCTCCTGGGTTACCAAGGCCATGGAACTGGTCTGCAGTCACCACTCAGGCGTTGGCCAAAACTCTATCGCAACTTACAGAGAATCAAGTTGAAAGGCAAGAGGTGGGTACAGTGATGTTGCTTAATTCCATATACATGAAATGTTCAGGACAGGCCGACTGACAAAGACAGAATGTAGTGATGGTTGTACAACCCTGTGAATATTCTAAAAGACAATGGAATGGCACACTTAAAACAAATTACTGTACAGATAACAGAAAAGAATCAGGAATGTGACAGCCAGGCTCGCTGCACAGGCTCGCTCCTGGAGAAGCCTGTGCAGCTCCTCTCATGCTCCATGGGAAAGAACATTGACCTCCCAATCCAAGTCTGCAGATACCCTACTGTTGCAGTAAGGTCCAGACAAGGAAACCAAGACCTAGGTTCTCACCACAGCATGAAGCCTCTACTCAGAAAGAAGCCAGCAGTTAAGACTAGAATCACTAAGGACCTATCGATCTACTGGGATCCGATCGCAGATGACTGTGGAAGCCAGCCCAGCACAGCAGTGGGAGATGGCACCTACTGGGGAAGATACCACAGAGCAGCTGCTCCTACTCATGGGAGGCTCCCTTTTAAGACCTGCTCCAGCCTCACCCACAGCCAGTGGGAGGCATTCAAAGCTTCCACAGATTAGCAGCAAGGGATCTCTAAAATGTGGTGTATCTGCTAATCCCGGCAGCAACTGGGAGCTCCTGGTACAGTGCAACCCCCGCCCCAATCTGCAGGGTGAGTGAAGCCTGCACCACGCATACTGAAGTGGTCTGGGGACTTGAGGAAATGACCAACTCAGGGTTTCCATGGCAGGTGGGAGGCATTTGTTAGGTGGGTTAAACTTATTTTTGTAAGGGAGAAAGCAACACAAGATCTTTCTCACTTGCTACCAAGACCAGGAAGTTTCTTCTCACACCTGCTGTGTCAGCCTGGTCTACTGGCTAGGGAGTGTGACACCCAAGGCCCTCACCCAGTGGCCAGAGCTGTCTCTCAGCAAGTCCTCCTACCAATCAAGGCCCACCTTCCTCCTAGTCGTGAGTGGGGGAGCTGGGGAAGAACAGCTTATATCCTCCTCATCCACTCCATCACCTAAGCTGGTTAAAAGGTCCTACAAGAACCAAGTGCCCAATACACCATATGTGACCATGAAGTCACAACATAAGACTAAAAGCTATAATGCTCTCAAGATGAGGACCAGGGCAAAAGCTTCATAACACTGGGTTTGGCAATGATTTTTTAGATATGTTTGGAGCAAAGAGAAAGAAAAATTAAATTGAACTTAACCAAATATAAAAACTCCAGTTGGATCTAAAGACAGTATACAAAAATCAACAGGTAAAGGTGAGAAAAAACGAACCATCTATCTGATAAAGCATTAATAATACATAGAGAACTCCTAAAAATCAACAACAAAGAAAAATTAAAAATGGGCAAAGATTTGAATATGCGTTTCTCCAAAGAATATAGACAAACAGCCCACAAGCCCACAAAGACATCTGACATCTTTAGTCATCAGAAAAATGCAAACCAAAACCACAGTGACAAATACCATAGTGTATCCACTAGGACAGTGGTAATACCTAAAAATAAATAAATACATAAATAATAGTTAAAAAAATAAATGTTGCTGAGGATGTGGAGAAACTGGAACCCTCATGTATCACGGTTATGTATACTGGTTCAGCTGTTGTGGAAAACTAAACATGGATTTACCATATCATCAGTGCATCTAACGACACTTCAGAATGAAGTTTTTGACATTTTGGCAATGAACCAAAATGTCAAAAGCCCTGGCACACCCCACCCCCTCCTGACCTTCCTGCCTAGAGTCAAAAGGGTCAAACAAACAAGGCAGGTTGTGCTCCAAGTAGTGATGAAATGGCTGCCAACAGTCCTCATTCCTATGTCTCTTCCTGCTGTCTTGGTGCAACAGAATCTAAGAGTCTTATGGCTAAAGAACACATGGTCCTGAGAAGGATACCAGCTTAATCCTCCACTGGCATTCCCAGTACATGTTCTCCCAAGATGCCTGCCACAGGCCTCCTGGTATACAGAGAAATGGCTCCCTGCCACAGGCCTCCTGGTATACAGAGAAATGGCTCCTGGATGAGTGAGCAGTGGAGTAAAATCCCCTGGTTGTGCTTCCCTCACCCATGATCTGGGCCACCTGTCCTGCCCCTGGACACCTGCCCAAGCTTTCCTGGCAAGGGCACCTCCACTGGCACCTTATCTCCTAGCTCTTCCTAGCACAGCCCAGGTAGTGAGCAGTTTCCTCTTTCCTCAAGTTTCTATAGTATATCTTTCTCTTTTCTTTTACTTTTTAATTCAACTTTTAATTTCAGGATAGATTCAGATTTACAGATAAGTTGTAAAGAGAATACAAAGAGCTCCTATACACCCCTTACCCAGTTTATCTTGTTACTAACATTCTTCACCACTGTGGGGTATTTGTCACAAGTGACCAACCAACACTGAATTAACTGAAGTCTATATTTCTTCAACACAACTGTGTTCTGGTCTCCTTAGTTCTAATGTCCTTTTCCTGTTCCAAGACCACATCACATTTAGTTGTCCTGTCCCCTTAGGCTACTCTTGGCTAAGATGGTTTCTCAGATCCCTTGTTTTTGATGACCTTACTAGTTGTGAGAAGTGCTGGTTGGGTCTTTGGTACAACAGGTTTCAGTTTGGCTATGTGTGAGGGTTTTCTCATCACTGGACTGTGGTTATGGTCTTCAGGGTGGGATACTGAGAGGTAAAGTGCCCTTCCCATACCATCTGGTCTAGGACATGACTGTTGATGATGACTCTGAGCACCAGGCTGGGGTGGTGATGTCTGTGTCTCCACCCACTTCCCATGCTCCCTGAAGGAAGTTACTACGAATAGCCCATGAATGAGGACCAGGGAGTGATGTACCACCTCCTTAAGGGGGAAGTGTCTGCATGAATTATTTGGGATTCTTCTGCATAGGGCATTTTGCCTTTTCTCCACCATTTATTTCTCTGCACTCTATTTTCTACTTACATCGACTTGTGAGAATTTATTTTACACGTGCACATGTGTAGTCTCAAAGTACTTCCTCACTCTCAGAAGGACAATGTACTCCAATTACATTTTCTGGCCCAGCCCTACATCGGCCAATTCCCCATGGAGCCACGGTTCCTTTATTGGAGAGCGGCATTAGAAACCAATGTCTGGGGGGTGGGTGTGCTCATTGCTCTTGGGGTGTTTCAGCTTCCAGGCCATCTCAGCTCAACAAGGAAAATCAGCATCTATAGCTCTGTCTGTATACACATCCTTATGTATCTCTATTCTATATCTAGTCTGTATCCAGCTCAACATACTGAGGAATCCAATTCTATCCCTCTACCACATGAATCATTCTAGCCTTCTTCCTATGCTTTCCTGTGCCTTTCCACTCCAATGTCTGCTGTCCTTTGCTTAACTGCTCAATTCCAGTATGTGCATGGAGGTTTCAGAAGTGTTTACTAGCATCCCTGTGGGACAGGGCTATACATCTTGGGTGCAGGGCTCACATACTGCCTCTATGCCTTCAGGCTGGAGACAGCTTATTTCCAAGGTATAAACTTCCTTTTACACTACTACTCAGAATCTCTTCTGGTGAACTCCTGGAGAAGAACCTGCCACCATTCCTATTACCCAAGAGCTCAGCAGTAGGTGGAATACTATTATCTACATATTTTATATCTCTGACATGGTTTTCTGAGGCATGTCTGGATTAGGAAGGAGGGAAGAAAACTGGAGGATGAAAGAAGACACAGAGGAGGGAAAGGGAGAAGAGGAGGTTAAGGGCACTCCTTGGCTAGAGCTGCCTTTTCTGCCTGAGCAGTCTCAGTTGTTTGCAAACCAGGGCAAGTAGAAGGATAGCCATCCTGAAGGCAAGCGGAGTCTAGCAGGCGGGTGAAGCAGGGGTGGAGTGCTGCTGCTGAGCCTGGCCTCATGTATCCTGGCTCACCTGGTCTCTAGCTTCTGGTGTCTGAATCTGCCTTGGCCTGGAAGGGAAAGAGCGCTGCCCTTCCACATGTTTAACTGCTTTTCTGCCCAAAGGCTGCCAGGTAGATCTAGGGAGAAAACAAGTTGCTGTTTGCTACAGTAGGACTAGGCAGCAATGCAGTGGTGAGGGGCCCCAACCACCCAGAGCCATCCTCAGCACCCTTCCTGCTTACCCCAAGTACTAGGGTCTCATGCAGTAGTACCAGAGCACCCCAAGGCTAGAGAAGAAGGCAAATTGTCTTATACTGGAAGGTTTTAGAGTTGAAAGCAATGGCTCCCGACTTTTGCTAAATAATACAATCACCTTGGAAGATTCAAAAATAGAGTTCTCATGCTCAGAGACTCTGACTTAAATTTCCTGGAATGGGGTTGAGGCTGGGGCATTGGGAATTTTAAAAGCTCCTCTAGTGCTTCTAGCACTCAGCTGAGGTTGGGATCCCTGTCTCAAAGGGAGATCACAATCCCTCTTTTGCTTCTACAGCAGCCCTACTCTCTGCTGTCTAGTGGATGACTTTTTATCCCAGGTTGGCCATCCAGCTGGATTAATTCACTCACACCTTTGGGCTGGGCCCAAGAGGACCTGATCAACACAAAGATGGAGGGAGAGAGGAGACGGAACACAGCTGTGAAGAACTAGTGGGCAGTAGGGACAGATGTAATGGAAAGAGGATTTCATAAGGGGCTTGAGCCAGCATCCCCAAAAGTCTCTGTCAACCATTACAAAGGAAAATGAAACCCTCAATAAGCCTGAGTAATGTGGAGTGGTGGGAGTGGACGAAGGGGACGGCAGTCCCTCCCCAGCAGGCACAGCACTGAGAACCAGGGAAACAGGGAGAGATAGAGGCTGTGCCAGGCAACTGCACTACCCAGAGGGCAGTGGCCTTTTTCAGAAATGTGTGAGGATAAGAAGATGTGGTCAGGGCTGTAATGAGAGGGGACAAAGTCCAGGAAGGCTGTACCTCAGGTGGCCCCCTCAATAGTGAGCAAGGTCTCCACAGCCTGGGCCTTGAGCTATGGGGCTGGTTCCTTAGGCTTCTGTTCAGGGCAAGCATCTGGCACAGCATCTACTGACTCACTGCCAGTGCAGATACGCCCCATGGTTCTCACATGTTTCTTTCTGCCAAACATTTACAAACCAAGGGCGACAGGCTAAGCCCCAACACCAACAGGCCTGTGGCCAACATGGGGGCAGGATTGACCTGATCAATACAAGCTGGATGTCCAAAAGACTTTAATCACCTCTTGGGAAGAAATTCCAAACCACCTGAGAGAGGAGTTCTAGACTGAGCTTGTGAGGAATCAGGAAGCAATGTGTTTTCAGTGCCATCCAAGTCTCAGACACAAAGAAGGCAAAGGAAGGTTATGAAAGGCCTCCAGCAGGGGATCCTTGGGGACAGTTGGGCCCTGTGCATCAAGTCCATCTGAATGCAGGCCAGGTCATGGCCCTTCAGTCCTGCCTTTCACCACAGGGACACCATTCTGCAGGGAGATATGCTGGTCCTGGCCCAGGCATCTCCCTGCAACAAGAAACAGCAGGCTCAGGATGTATCTGCCAACCCCCAACCCCTTAGAGAAGGAAACTGACTTGAAACTGGGAACCCAAATCCCTTGGGGATGGGCTCTGTGCCCAAAAGCCAGGCACAGAATAGTCTAAACAATGCCTAGCTGCTATCTGGCTCATCCTCCACACACTTATCCAAACCTCCAAGCAGCTATGAAACCACCAACCTGCCCCAGCTCCTTCCTGTAGACAGGGGCTTTGTCATTGGGAGAGTCTGGACGTCTTAACCCTAAGTTCAGAATCCTGGAAGAAGTATACTAATGTGCTCAGACCTCTGTTCAGAGAGAAAACTCACTCACTAAAAGACCCAACCAGCAAAGTTTATTTGGGGGCTCACAGTTTCAGAGGTCTCAGTTCATAGACAGCAGGTTCCACTCCTCAGGGCTTGACGTAAAGCAAGACATCATAGTGGAAGAGTTTGGCAGAGGGAAGCAGCTCATATAATGATCAGAAAGCAGAGACAGAGAGAGATTGCCACTTGCCAGATACAAATATATACCCAAAGCCACATTCCCAAAGCCTCACCTCCTCCAGCCACACCCTACCAACCTTCAATTACCACTCAATTAATCCCATCAGGTGATTAATGTACTGACTGGGTTAAAGCTCTTGTAATCCAATCATTTTTTCTCTGAACCTTCTTGCACTGTCTCATGTGAGCTTTTGGGTGACACCTCACATTCAAATCTTAACACACAGCAAACCTAGCTCTTGGGGTGGGGCATGGTATTGGGGTAGAGCCCATTAAATCCCAGTACCCTTCAGGATCAGCTACCAAAGGGCAGGGGCAGGAGCTGGGAACTCATCCAATGAGTTGAAGGCAAAACCTCCCTTGGGAAGGGGATTTGATGTCAAGTTTCCCTTCAGTCTATTTTCTGCTTCCAAGACTTCCCCAGCCCAGTGAAGGGATTATTAAGAAACAAGATCCCTGCCAGCATTATGGGAAGGCAGACATTTGAGAAATAGGTCTTACCTGGGAAGCTCCTCCCACTAGGAATTCTACTTCATTCCTCAGGGGAATCAAGCTCAGCCTTGGCACAGCGAGGCTTTAAAATTCATCCTTACAACCTGCCCTCCAAGCCTGGGAAAACCTACAGACGGGTCAGTTCTGAAAGCCGAGGAACGTATTTTTCCCCCTGCAAGTGTGGAACCTTCCTTTTATCATGCTCCTCAGCCCTAATTGAAATCCACCTCTTGGACTGACCTCTCCAGGGTGGGCATTGGTTCTCACCCAAACCTCTCACTGGTCTAACCAAGCCCCTGACTAACTACTGAGGTAAGAGGATCTGGTTCCAGAAAAGGGTGAGAAAACCTACCCAGAACCCACCCAGATCTTGTGGGAGTAGTGTTTCCAGTCTTTTGTGGGATAGGGTCTCTAGGGCATGCTAGGCACCCTTCTCAGAACCACCCACAGTTAGCTCTTACCAGCTTAGTATGTTCCCATCACTTCCGGTCTGGCACAGGTCCTCTAGGAAGAGGCACATCTACAAATAGGCCATAAAGAGGCAATAGGCAGAAACAGCCACAGGCTCACTGCCAAAGATCATGAGCATAAACTCCTGAGCCCGTACTGTGTCCAGGACCAGTGAGGAAGACATGTCACAAGGACAACCCCCATCGGGGCAAGCTCCCCAAACTATGTGGAGATGTCATATTTCCTTCAGGTTCTGGCTGCTCAGGTATACTCAACCTGTGTCATGTCATGTCACCCAGCTGTGCATTGTGATATGTGCAGTTTTCTATATATGGTTTATTTCAATAAAAGTTTCCAAAAGGCCTCACTTGGGATGGAAGATGTCCAATACAGCATGGGAAAGATAAAAAGACTTAAGTGTATTAAAAGGAAGGCCCTGCCCAGGTCACAGGGCTAACAATGACCAAGCTGGAAGCAGGACCCAAATAAGACCCCTTCCCCTTGGCTCTCTTACTGAGAGGCAGTTTCCAGAGGAACAGACCCTTACTCAAAAGCACTGTCTCTTTACAGGACTTCAGAAGAACAGCATCTCTCATGCTTGATCCTTCAACAGAGCCACTACCGAGTGGCCACCTGCCCCTCCTCTATCTCAATAGATTCTACTCAGTCAAAGGGAACAACTGACCCTGAGAGGAGGGCTTTCCTGTCTGCAGTGTCTGAACAGTCTGGATGCCAAGACAATGAGGACCTCTTCCCCCCACCTCATTCTCGGGACAGAGCAGTCCTGCCCTAGTAGGAAGAGGGGCTCCACTCAGTTTCAAGACTAATTCTGCCCACCTAGGATTGTGGATGTAGAGAATGGGTCACTTCTAACACAACAGCAATAGGTAAACCTAGATTCTTGGGAGATCACTGGCCAATGAATGTCAACAGAGGCTACCTGGGGAGTGGGTCTGAGGCCCACAGTGAAGTTATAGGACAGTATCCTCCTACCCATCTCAGTTGGTCCCACCTGGAGATAGCAGGCAGCTCCCTTATACTGGAGGAACTGATGACCATCTCAGATTACATTGAATCAGATTAACGTCAACTGAGGATAAGCAAGTCTTACTGTAGGTTTTGAGTGAGGCTCTTTTGACCCCAAAGTGAGGAAAACACACACACACACACACAAAAGGATCACTCTACAGTTGGACCTAACACAGGAAGGCCCCTTGCCTCTGCACAAGTCCCTCCCCAGACCAAGGGCAAACCCAAAAGAATAGACACAATGGGCCCCAGACTGAGCTCAGGGAATTAACACAGCAGGATTTAAGAACAGAGTTGGGGCGGGGCACACAACTGCAATTCCAGTGGCTCAGGAGGCTGAAGAAGGACAGCAAGTTCAAAGTCAGCCTCAGCAACTTAGCAAGGCCCTAAAACAATCTAGCAAGACCTTGTCTCTAAATAAAACATAAATAAAGTTGGGGAAGTGGCTCATTGGTTAAGTGCCCCTGAGTTCAATCTCTGGTACCAACAACAACAATAAAGAACAGAGCTGGGGGTTTCAAGTTCTCAAGTGAATGAAGGATGGAGAGACTGAAAGGGCTGTTCCTTGAAGCAAGTGAGAGAAGCAGCTTTGAGGTCATGCAAGTAGCCAAGGAGGCCACAAGGAGAAGATGCAGCTGAAAGAACACAACTTTCTCTTTTCTCTCTCTGTGACACAGGATAGGTATCTGCTAATAGTCAGTGAGGAAGGTGATGGGGACAGAGGAAGGATGTCTTCATGACTTTCCCACCGAGTCATGAATGTAGCCTGGACTACTTAATGGAAAGAGGAGAGAGAGAGTCACCTAGGGGACCATTCCACTGCCTTTCAGGTACACATATATCCTCCACTAATGGATACGGAAAAGAAAAAAAATTATATTACTTTCCCATCAACCAACCAGCTTGTGTGGCCAACAGCTGAGGACACCAAAACCATATGGCTCTTACAAAACCAGGCTTGATATGTTTCCTATGTACACCCAGACAACTGCCCACATCCACAATATGCATCACCATGTTGGCTAACTATGCAGAAGGGATACAACAGTGGGACTGTGGACAACATACTCTCTAGGCCTCAGTGTTCCTCACCTATGAAATGGAGGTAATAATAGAGCCTAATTCAGAAAGACTGTCATTGATTAAATGTGAATGTTCATAGAACACTTAAGCACAGCAAGTGCTATATGAATATCTGACAAATAAATTAGATACACAGTCTTCAATATCATCCTAGTTTTCACTCAGGAGCAAACAATCAGAGAGGTAAAATATTTGCTCAGGGTGGGAGGGGTTAGCGTTAGGGTTAGGGTTAGGTTTAGGGTTAGGGATAAGGAGGGTGGTAAGAATGAAGGAAAGAAGGACTGTATAGAGGGAAAAGAGGGGTGGGAGGGGTGGGGAGGAAGGGAAAAAAAAATAATGAATCAAACATCATTGCCCTATGTAAATTTATGATTACACAAATGGTATGCCTTGACTCCATGTACAAATAGAGAAACAACATGTATCCCATTTGTATACAATTAAAAAAAAAAAAAAAAACTAGGAAAGCAACAAAGGCTAAACACTATATTCAAGTTCAGAGGAATGTCTCCTTATCCATCTATATTTAGAAGTGATTATACTATAGTAATCATAGGCTCCTTTTAACTTGAACATAGCTACAATTGTATATTTTTATATATTTTATCTATGTATTACTACTAAATTTTTATTGTGTACTATTTTGTATCCCAATACAATAAAACATTCCCAATATTTTCCAAAAAAAAAAAAAAAAAAAAAAATTTGCTCAGCCAGCCACGCATGGTAGTGTACACCTATTATCTCAGTTGCTTGGGAGGCCAAGGTAGGAAGATCATAAATTCCAGGCCAGCCTCAGTAAGTTAGTGAGACCCTGTCTCTAAAATTTAAAGAGCTAGCCATGGTTTTAAAAAAAAAAAATTTAAAAAATTAAAAAATAAAAGGGCCAGGTCAATGCTAACATACTTGCCTAACATGCACAAAGCCCTGGATTGAATCCCCAATATAGGAAATTTTTTTCTTTTACTTAGCCATCAAGAAAATGCAAATCAAAAAACCACTAGGAGACACCATTTTGTACTTACTAAGATGACTCACATAAAAAGATGAATACTTATCAGTAAGGATATGGAGAATTTTAATACGCTGCTGTTCAGAATGTAAAATGATGCAACCACTTTGGAAAACATTTTGGTGGTTAAACAGTTACCATAAGACCCAGCAATCCCACTGGTAGATATATATCCAAGAGAATCAAAACCACAAAGGTCCACACAAAAAGTTGTACATAATTATTCATAGCAGCACAATTCACAGTAGCCAAAGATGGAAACAACCTAGATGTCCCATTGATGAATGATAGATAAAATGTGGTTTATCTGTACAATGGACTATTTTTCACCCTTAAAAAGGAAGGGAAATTCTGACACATGCTATAAGGTAAATTAAGCTTGCAGACAAGATAGCAAGTGAAATAAGCTAGTCACAAAAGGGCAAATACTGTATAAATTCCACTCATTAGGAATGTCCAGAGTAGGCAAATCCATAGAGCAGAAAGTTGCCTGGGGTTAGGGTGTGTTGAAGGAAAATGGAGTGACCAGTCATTAAAGGGTAAAGAGTCTGTCTCTGGGAGGATGACATTTTAAAATTGACCACGGAGATGGTTGCAGAAGTCTGTGAATATACTAAAAACCACTGAAATATTCACTTTAAATGGGTGAGTTGTATGACATGTGAACTGTATTTCAATAAACCCATTATCAAACAACAACAACAACAACAAAATACTTCTTTTCACTCAGGAGGGTTTGTATTAACAACTGAATCTCCCATCCCAACTCAGCTGATCAGTGCAACCTTATTACCAGTATGGAGGCTCCAGAAGAGTCACTCCTACAAGAGAAACCTTGTACCTATTCTCTCCTGAGTGAAAGTAAAGCCCCAGGGAGGAGAAAAAGATGTAAGGATCTTGCTCTCTCTTTCTTACTTGTCCGTGCCCCATTTAAGCAATTCCCATCTCCTCATTCCCAAGCAGACCATGTTATCCTAAGTCTCTGACAGCCCAGGCTGGTCTATCCACTCCAAGAATCTGAAATCTCCTGTCTCTTCTCAGACCTTCAACTCTCCCCACCCTTCTCTGACCTTACCTCTTCCACATCCAATTCACACCTGGCCCCCCTTGGAGCCCTGAGCTTCCTCCAGTAGCTCCAACTTCCTCCAAGTCCCTCACCTGGTGACTGTGCCCTGGCTGTGAGCATTCCCCTCTACAGGTGTCCTGACTCCCAGCAGCATCATTAGTTTCCTGAAGACAAGAGGAGGCGGGGACCCCTAATTCCTAGTTCCTACTTCAAAGTAGAAACTCAGAAGATATTTAGAGATGCCTGAATGAAGGAACAAGCCAATGAACCACAAGGAACCTCTTTCTGCTAGAAAAGTCAAGGCTCTGAGTGCTGGGCCTATTAAAGAGTATTGGTTAGGGCTGGTTAAAAACAAAGACCAACTATTTATTTTGTTAATTTTTCCGATTGTTTCTTTTGTTTCAATTTCGTTGATTTCGCTCTGATTTTAACTATTTCCTGTCTTCTACTACTTTTGATGTTGGTCAGCTCTTCTTTTTCTAGGGCTTTGAGCTGTAGTGTTAAGTCGTTTATTTGTTGATTTGTTGATTTTTGTGGAATGCGCTCCATGAAATAAATCTTCCTCTAAGTACTGCTTTCATAGTGTCCCAGAGATTTTGATATGATGTCTTTGTTCTCGTTTACTTCTAGAAAAAATAAACAAAATTGATAAACCGCACTAACAAAGAGAAAGAGGGAGAAAACTCAAATTACTAAAATTCGGAATGAACAAGGAAATATCACAACAGACATGAGTGAAATACAAAACATAATTAGAAGCTATTTTGAAAATCTATACTCCAACAAAATAGAAAACCTCGAAGACATCAACAAGTTTCTAGAGACATATGAATTACCTAAACTGAACAAGGAGGACATACACAACTTAAATAAATCAATTTCAAGCAATGAAATAGAAGGTCATCAAAAGCCTACCAACAAAGAAAAGTCCGGGACCAGATGGGTTCTCAGTCAAGTTCTACAAAACCTTTAAAGAAGAGCTCATTCCAATACTCCTCAAAGTATTCCATGAAATAGAAGAGGAGGGAACCCTCCCAAACTCGTTCTATGAAGCCAATATCACCCTGATACCTAAACCAGACAGAGACACATCGAGGAAAGAAAATTTCAGACCAATATCCTTAATGAACATCGACGCAAAAATTCTCAACAAAATTTTAGCAAATCGCATACAAAAATATATTTAAAAGATAGTGCACCATAATCAAGTGGGTTTTATCCCACGGATGCAAGGTTGGTTCAACATCTGGAAATCAACATATGTCATTCACCATATCAACAGACTTAAAGTTAAGAATCACATGATTATTTCAATAGATGCAGAAAAAGCATTCGATAAAATACAGCATCCCTTCATGCTCAAAACACTAGAAAAAACTGGGGTAGTGGGAACATTCCTTAACATTGTAAAGGCCATCTACGCTAAGCCCAAGGCCAATATCATTCTAAATGGTGAAAAACTGAAAGCATTCCCCCTAAAAACTGGAACAAGGCAGGGATGCCCTCTTTCACCACTTCTATTCAACATCATCCTTGAGACTCTAGCCAGAGCAATTAGACAAACCAAAGAAATTAAAGGGATACGAAATGGAAAAGAAGAACTCAAACTATCCCTGTTCGCTGATGATATGATTATATATTTAGAGGAACCTGGAAATTCCACCAGAAAACTTTTAGAACTCATAAGTGAATTCAGTAAAGTAGCAGGTTACAAGATCAATGCTCATAAATCCAATGCATTTTTATACATAAGTGATGAATCTTCAGAAAGAGAAATTAAGAAAACTAACCCATTCACAATAGCATCGAAAAAAATAAAATACTTGGGAATCAATCTCACAAAAGAGGTGAAAGACCTCTACAATGAGAACTACAGAACACTAAAGAAAGAAATTAGAGAAAACCTTAGAAGATGGAAAGATCTCCCATGTTCCTGGATAGGCAGAATTAATATTGTCAAAATGGCGATACTACCTAAAATGCTATACAGATTCAATGCAATTCCAATTAAAATCCCAATGATGTACCTTACAGAAATAGAGCAAGCAATTATGAAATTCATCTGGAAGAATAAAAAACCCAGAATAGCTAAAGCAATCCTCAGTAGAAAGAGCAAAGCAGGGGGTATCGCAATACCAGATCTTCAACTCTATTACAAAGCAATAGTAACAAAAACGGCATGGTATTGGTACCAAAATAGACAGGTAGATCAATGGTATAGAATAGAGGACACGGACACAAACCCAAATAAATACAATTTTCTCATACTAGACAAAGGGGCCAAAAATATGCAATGGAGAAAAGATAGCCTCTTCAACAAATGGTGCTGGGAAAACTGGAAATCCATATGCAACAGAATGAAACTAAACCCCTATCTCTCACCCTACACAAAACTCAACTCAAAATGGATCAAGGACCTCGGAATCAGACCAGAGACCCTGCATCTTATAGAAGAAAAAGTAGGTCCAAACCTTCAACTTGTTGGCTTAGGATCAGACTTCCTTAACAGGACTCCCACAGCACAAGAAATAAAAGCAAGAATCAACAACTGGGATAGATTCAAACTAAAAAGCTTTCTCTCAGCAAAGGAAACTCTCAGTAATGTGAAGAGAGAGCCTACAGAGTGGGAGAATATCTTTGCCACTCAAACTTCAGAGAGAGCGCTAATTTCCAGAATATATAAAGAACTCAAAAACCTCTAAAACCAAGAATACAAATAATCCAATCAACAAATGGGCTAAGGATATGAACAGACACTTCACAGAAGAAGATATACAAGCAATCAACAGATATATGAAAAAATGTCAAACATCTCTAGTAATAAGAGAAATGCAAATCAAAACTACCCTAAGATTTCATCTCACCCCAATTAGAATGGCAATTATCAAGAAAACAAGCAACAATAGGTGTTGGCGAGGATGTGGGGACAAAGGTACACTCATACATTGCTGGTGGGGTTGCAAATTAGTGCAGCCACTCTGGAAAGCAGTATGGACATTCCTTAGAAAGCTTGGAATGGAACCACCATTTGACCCAGCTATCCCACTCCTTGGCCTATAGCCAAAGGACTTAAAATCAGCATACTACAGAGATACAGCCACATCAATGTTCATTGCTGCTCAATTCACCATAGCCAGATTGTGGAACCAACCTAGATGCCCTTCAGTTGATGAATGGATAAAGAAACTGTGGCATATATATACAATGGAATACTACTCCACCATGAAGAATGATAAAATTATGGCATTTGCAGGCAAATGGATGAAACTGGAGAATATCAAGCTAAGTGAGATAAGTCAATCTCAAAAAACTAAAGGACGAATGATCTCGCTGATAAGTAGATGAGGACATATAATGGGGGGTGGGAGATGTTAGCATTAGGGTTAGGGTTGGTTTAGGGTTAGGGATAAGGAGGGTGGTAAGAATGGAGGAAGGAAGGACTGTATAGAGGGAAAAGAGGGGTGGGAGGGGTGGGGGGGAAGGGAAAAAAAATAATGAATCAAACAACATTGCCCTATGTAAATTTATGATTACACAAATGGTATGCCTTGACTCCATGTACAGAGAAACAACATGTATCCCATTTGTTTACAATAATAAAAAAGAAAGAAAAAGAAAAAGAAAACATAAAAAAAAAAAAAAGACCAAGCACATTGGCCAGAAGGTGTCACTCTTCAGAAAAAAAGTCTCCTGGAACAAAGGGGCTAGAAACAAAGATGCACAGGTCCAGTACTGGGTCTAAAGGCCGCAGACATTGAGGGACATTCATTTTCATTTTTTTCAGCCTGCCAGGACACCCTGGAATAAAAAGTGGCACATTCCAGCCACCATGACAAGTGTGCACACCAGCATGCTCAGCATGGCCGTAAGTCAGCAATGGCTGTTACTGACCTGCTGTTATCTGCAATCCCTGTGCCTGGTGCTTTCCAATGCTTTTCAAACCTAAGTAATCCACACACACAAAAAAAGAGGCTACCTAGGATCAGAGATGGTGGCTCTGGCTATGGGGGATGAGGAGGGCTGACCAAACTGGAAACTCTGGTCTTTGACAGATAACAAATTGGGACAGGTCATATCCTAGAGGCATTCAGAGTGACTCCTTCCCATCCTGTTGCCACTAAGATCCTTCCTGCTCTGTAAGAACCCTCCCACCCTCCAAGCCCAGTATACCTCCCCAGAACCATGCATCCTGCCCACCTCTCCTATAAAGCTAATTAAATGTCTTTCATTAATTTTAGTCTTAGGATGGCTCTACCTCAGATGAGCTGACAGAATCTGCAGGATGACCTCAACTGTTTCTAAAAAGGTTAGGCCACAACTCCCCATGGCATTGGAGGGTCACAGGAGGAGACTCCTAACTCCATGTGCATATGTTCACCATGCCCAGAGCTGCTATAGACACAGAGAGGGCCTTTCCTCTAGGGAGAAGCTAAATGATGATTATTCCCAAGAAAACAGTCCTAGTCTCATGTCCTCAGAGATGTCCTCTTGCTAAAAGAGAACAAGGAAGTTTTATTTAAAGATTTAATTCCTCGAGCTTAAAATAAAACCAGGGCATCAGAAGTTGGGGAACCACGTGCAAACAGTCATTGTCTGGGGCAGGAAGTAAGGACCGCATATTGGAAATCAATCTGTTTTCTGCAAAGATTAGGCTTCCATCTTTTTCAATTCTCTTTTCACCCCTGTGATGTCTGATGCAGCAGATAAGAGAAGGAGATGCTGTGTCACCAGACAGGGAAGGACCCTATGAAGAAGAAGCTACTATCAGTGCTGACAGTCAGTGAAGATCACTTGAGAGAGGAGCAGGAGCCTGGGGTTGGGGGTGGGGAGAAGGGCTGTAACAGTAAAAGCCTTTGTCTCCTGCAAAAACAGATTTGCTTTGCTTAGGGCATGAACTTCAACTCTTTCCAAGTAAAAAGAGAACGCTAGACAGAAGGATCAAAGTAGGGTGAGCTGGGTAAGCTCCACCAGGCCTCTAATTAGGCAGCTTACTAAAAATAGAGGCCACCGCTCCCAACAGCTAGGGTCACTAGACATCCAGAAGGCCGCTACTGCGGTCTGGGGTCTGGGGTCTGAGCATCTTTACTAGTAGTGTGGATGGGAGCATGGGCTCCCATGCAGCCCGGGCCAAGGGCAGGGCAGGGCCTGGCAACAAGCTCCTCTGTTTGGAGGAGGAGCACAGCAGAGGCAGCAAGCATGGTCTCCTTAGCTCCATGCTTTGCCCACACTTTTACTCCAGGCTTTTACCACATCCAACCCAGCGTTCTCATCTTAAAAGACTCCACAGTCAGGCACTGTAAGTGACTTAGCCCACCACTGTCTAGAGGGACCAGGCCCTCTGACTCATGGCCCACCTTCCCTTGAGGAAGAGGGTGGAGAAAACATGTAGTTGTACCTGATGGTGGCACACTTGAGTCTTCCAACTTGCTGACAACTGCACTTAAGGTACGGAATGCACAAGGCCCACACACAGCATCCATTTTTGGGCACATGAAAAACAGAAGCATTTACAAAAGGGATGAACAAATATAGCTGATGCACAAAGGGACTAGAAGATCCTCATCCAGCTATTTATCCAAAGTAGCCACAGCAAAGGGGCTGCATATCTGCCCTGATTCGTCCTGGCAGGTCTGAAGAGAGCCCTCTGGGAACAAGTGCACACTGGCTAAACTGAAAGTGCAGATATAAAGGAGGGTGTCACCAACAGAGGTCACCAGGGGTAAACAGGGAGCCCATGTACCTTTTAATTCTTTCTCAGAAGTGTACACCATTAAACACAGGAGCATGTGACACAGTCAACTCTTTGACTCCTGTCAGCCTGGGAAAGAGGCTGTCATCATCACACAGGTGAGGTGGAGGCTCATCACAGGCTTCTCAGCTGGTGGTTTTTGGACCCACTCACTCACCCACATGTGCTTTTCCTCCTGACCTGGGGCCTGACCCCAGCCATCACTGGCCCCATCACAATGACCTGGGAAGGAGGCAAAGTCAGACAGGCCCCCTCTGTACTAGTCTTCCTGGAGGCTCCAGGTATCCCAGAGTTCAGGCAGAACAACATCACGATTTGAGTCTCCCATAAGGCACAAACACAAATCAGGTGCTTGTGAAGCCAGTGGAAAGAGAGAAGGGACTCTGAAAGCCCAACAGAGCAGATGGCGAAGCCACCCTTCAGCCTGAGGCCTAACCAACAGAGTTACCTTAGAAAGGAATGGCATGTAAGAACAGTGGTAGTGGTGGTAGGAGGTCCTCAGAAACACTTCAAAAAAAAGTTTCCTCTTTTGCTTCTCTTGCCTCTTGGGGCACACCCTCAAATCCAGGGCCAGCCACCTCTCCTCCAAGTCACACCCTCCACCTCACGGGAGCTGGGAGGGTGAGCTGAGGAGCCAGTGCTAAAGGAACAGCCATGGGGGATTCCAGCTGCTCTTGCCTGGAGCAGTCTGGGCAGTCTGGAAATGGGCACCAGCAGCCAAAAAGAGCACCCACAGCCTTCTTCCTTTCAAATTCTATTTTTAGAACTCTATCCTCAAGAAATAATTTTAGAAATGGGGAAATATGTGCACAACTGGAGTCCTTGCTGGTGTCTACATAACTGTCAAAATGTTTCTGAAGGTTTTTTTCTCTTATGTATGTATTTTAAATCAAATGCAACATTACTGAAGTGTTAAACTGCTTCTTCACCAGGGGGCAGATGTCCCTGGACCTGAGACAGGGAGGGAACTCGGGAAGGAGCCTTTCCCTTGGTCTGAGGCCACACAAGCATAACAAGCAGGATACAGCAAAAGTCTCCCCAGTTATTCGGATGAATGCCCAGAGAAGCAACAAACAGCTCCACTGCTTTCTGGTTTTATGTCCACACCCTAAAATGATCCCTGTGGTACAGATGAGAAAGTTCAGGTTTAGTGAGGTTACAAAGGCCATCAGAGCCAGCTAACAAATGGCACAATTGGAATTCAACCCCCACACACTGTGTCATGTATTTTCTGACAATTGCTAGAGGGCAGACTAATGCAACTTAGTTTTGATTGATTGGTGGGAATAGTGGGAGGGCACATGGAATGAGCCATGGACATGGCCTCTGGTTCCTAGACTCACTGGCCCACGGGTTAGTGAGACCATGTGTATGCTCTACCTCATGCCAGAATCACTTGGAGGCTCAGGAAAGGCAGTGAGACACGATGGATAGCCTGAATCTCTCTGGGATGGAAACTGAGGGCTTCCAAGACACCCTCACACCTGCATCCACCTCTACAACCCTCTGCCCAGGGTGCTGCAGAGGTGGCACAGGCCCCATCCCAGGAGGGGACACCACTCTGCCCTCTACTGGCTACCCCATGACAGCCTGACACTGGCACAGCTGTGACACCTGGAGGATTTTCATCAAAAACTCACTCTAAGCAAGTCATCATTTAAACTCCAACATCAGACTCTTTCTGAAGAGTTGGTTTATCACTTTATCTTTGCAACGTCCTATTTTTGTAAAAATATGTACAATAAACATGTTAATTTCATAAATGGGAAAAAAATGTTATAAGCAGCAAACAACCTTTGTGGCATTTGCTCTCCTGTATGTGACTGATCCTCTTGGCTTCCAGATCAAGTTAAATCTCTATGTCTTTTTTACAGTCTGCACATTAGAGACAGATTTGCTGCACTTTGAGAAACCTAGGCAGGAAAACTGAAAATTGCAAGAAAACAAAGTTTTTAAAAGGATGACTTTTCGTATTTCCTTGAATGTTTCCACAGAAGGACACAACTTGGTCACCCTGGGAGTCTCTGCTGGATCCATGGGGGTGAAGGACCAGTGAGGAGGAGTGTATCCAGCAGGTAGGGAGGAGCAGTCAAAGGCTCTCAGCTGGCTCTGCTCTGCTCTCCATGTGCAATGTGTGCCTCTGACATGGTTATTTTTGGGTTTCTGAGTTGGGTAAAAAAAAAAAAAAAAAAAAAGACAGAAATGCTTTGCACACCCGCCATGCTAAGCAGCGCCCCTCCCCGCATGGCCCCTCTGGGGGAAGGAAGCAGACCCTTGTGCATTCTACCCCCCCCCATCCCATCTTTCCCCCTATGCTTCTGGACAATCTGTGGGCCTCACCCACTTGCTTGTCTCTTTATACAGAGCTGGGAAAATGTGGAGATAAATAAAGCCTCAATTAGGCAGACGTCCAATGTGGGGGGTGGGGTGGGGAGGAGTTTGAGGCTCAGTCCCAACTCAGGAATGCCTGAGAAAGCTCCCAGGACTGCAGGAAGCCTAGAGGTTGGAGGCTTCCCACAGTTCCCTTCGGCCTGCACTGACCAGGCGCTGGGAGCCTGCTCCATCCCACACACAGTTTCTCTAGGCAGCCTGGCTTGCTGCAGAGGGTCTGACTCCCCTGGCACCCCAATGTGCAGAGGAAGAAAGGGACCCCAGAGAGGGACTTGGCCAATAGGGTGCATCAGCCTGGCCAGAAGCTGTGCAGACCTCCCAGCCTATGAAGGCAGTTTTTCCCTTTCACCTTTGAAAATTCAGCATTTCTTATTTACTCTTTTCTGAGACTGGAAAAAGCAATGAAAGGGAGATTTCATTTCTCTCCCAAGACTTCAGTGGGGGTAGAGCAGCAGCGTTTATGGGGAGGAGACTGGGCCAGCACAGGCTCAAAGATATTTTTAGAGACATGGGAATTAAGCAAGCAGGGACCTTCTGGGGCCGGAAATGGTTTTGTTTCCATCCCAGATACAAAAGGCCAAATGAGTGGTGGAAAGTCAGGGATTGGAGGCAGAGTAGGGCAGGGCAGGATCAGACCCTGGGGAAGGAAAACCTAGGCCAAGAGCTCTCTACAGGCCTTGTGATTCTTTGTGCTGTGGTGTGCTACTACTTCACAACTGCACTGTGGGCACTAGCCCTGCAGTGCCTGCTCTCAGCCTCCCCTATTTTCAGCCTCAGTGGCTCAGGAAGGCAGCAAACAGAAGACGGCAAAGCCCATCATCCCAGTTCCTTTGCTGCTGGTTCTGGTTCAACAGGGAAAGTGAAAGGGGATCCAAGTTAAGATTTTTCAATTATTTGCAGGCTCCCAATGAGTCAGGCTACCTTAGTTTTTGAAGACACAATCTTATTCACCTGTGGAGTCCATGCTCAAAAACCATCTCTCTACAGCTTCAGGAACAGTCACACAAATCTGGGGGTAGACACATGGAGAAATGAAAAATAGAGAAGACAGTGAGAGACCCCTATGCCTCCTGCTGCTGATGGGAGGATGGCTTTTTCTGGAACACCAAGGCAGTGACTACTGACAGTCTCAAATGCTCAACATCTGCACTCAGCAACTCCAGGGATGTTCCCTGGAGTATTGTGTTAAGAAAGGAAGAAGGAAGAAAGGAAAAGAATTGGAAAACAACTTGGAATAAAAGATTCAAATAGAGCCCCCTGATAGAATAGTGTGTAGCTAATGAAGACATAAGGAACTTCTAGATAGAATATTTTTATTAAAAATAATAGGATTAAAAGCCGGGCGTGGTGGCACTCGCCTGTAATCCCAGTGACTCGGGAGACTGAGGCAGAAGGATCATAAATTCAAGGTCAGCCTGGGCAATCTTGCGAGACCCTCAGCAACTTAGTGAGACCCTGTCTCAAGATAAAAAATAAAAAGGACTGGGGATGTAACTCAGTGGTAAAGCCCCCCTGCATTCAATGCCCCAGTACTAAGGAAGGAAAAAAAGGGGGGGGGGACCAGGATTATACACATTTAAAAATCTTACTTTTAGGCCTCACATTAGTATACAATTACACATCCCAAGAGGTTACATTATATGAACTGATTTTTATCCTCAGGTCGTAAGACTTAATTGGATAATATTGTTTTCTGCTTACCCACTAAAATTAGGTTCACTATGAACCTAATTTTACTTCTGGCACCCAAGGGGAAGCATCATTATTTCTTCAGCCTCACTGCTCTGGCTGATCCTACCTTTTGAAGTCTCCATCCCCTCATACCCTACATTATTCCTAATTTCTTCTTTCCTGGAGTCCCAGAGCTCACCAGTTGGCTCCTGCAGATGGGCAGGGAGACGGTGTCTGTCTGTCTCACTGTTTATGCTCCCCACAATGGCTGACCCCTTGGTTTTTCTAGCTAATCTATGAGATTCTGGAAGGTAAGGACCTGTTTCCATCTTTACTTTCCCAACTTTAAGCCATCCAAGACACACAGCAAATCAAGCAACACATGAATGAATGAGTTTGAATTCTTGTGGTTTCCTGAGGTTGTGGCGCTCTTAAGAAATGCACGGAGTAGAGCTTAGGAATACTGGCACTCTGTGGCCCTGGAATAAGGACAGTCCATGCCCCTGGGTCTCCCTGATGGTATTGCTCAAGGCTGCCAGAGTATCAGTTGCAGAGCCTGCCCAGGCCATGGCAACAAGGATCTATCTTATTGTTGGTACCAGGTAGGTGACCAGGCCATCAGTGAAGCGCTTGTTCACAACAGATTAGATAAACTGTCTCCCTCTAGTCTTCTGGAAGAGTAGTCGGTAACCCTTGGGCTTTCAACAGGAGAATTTGGGATTTCTTTTTCTTTTTTGGGGGGTGGGGGGTGGATTTCAACTATTTATGAAAGTATCTCTTCCTTATAAAAGGGGTTGAAGCAAATAACGGAAGGAACATTTAACTCAGGATGGGAACACATACGTCTCCTGGGAGGTATTCGTGCATTTGCATTCATTCACACACCCTCATGCACAACCTGCCAAGTACACACAAAGAACTATCCAGGCCCAGAGCAACAATATGACCCACACAGGATCAAACAAGGGCAGGGAATAGCAGGAAGGGCTTGCCCACGGTGGCAACCAGCACACACCATTAGTGTGCAGACCATTCCTGCATGCACAGGGGACCTCCATTTATACATGGTTGACTGAACATAGCAGTGTGTTCAATTTCCTGCTGAAATTCTAACAAAAATGACCATAAAGGAAAAAAGAAAGGTATAAACTATCAAGAACAAAAGATATCAATTAAATTTTGGAGTAGGGAGTGGTTAGATACATGATCAGTGACTATATGGGGGCAGAGGCAGCAAGTTGACACTGCCCCCAACACTAGAGAGTTCAGGGCTTAGAGACCCCAGGGGATTCAGACACAAGAGACTGATCTGCAACTATACAAAGGGCAGCCAGATGCCAGAGGCCCAGTTCCAGAGATTCCCTGTTTTGTACCAGCCAGCAGCAACCAAAGTGTTCTCCCTGAAAAAAATTCTGATTCTGGGGCAGCATGCACAGCTGGAGGTTGGGAGGAGTGAACTAACAGCAGGAACACTCCAAGAAAGTCAGCATCCTGAAAGGGAAGGCCCCACAGGCTGGAGATAAGGAAATTCATATTTCAGGAAACTGACCAACCCAAGAGAAAGACCTCCTAGAATTGGAATTCTCCAAAGAATGGAAATGAAGTAGTTTATAACTAGGGATATTCAAGGGTTCTCTCAAGGGAGCCAGTCCCCAGCCTGGTTGTCCTTCTAAGGCCTATTAATGAACTCACCCCCATGCACTCCATACACATGCTCAGTCTCATTCTAAGAGATACTACTCATTTGAGAAAGTCCAAGACTAAAACCAACAGAAAGGAAACTAGGAGAATGCATATCAGACCAGAGATAGAACAGTTCAAAATAACTGAAATGATTACAGAAACTACCACATCCAGGAAACACAAATGAGAGGTTCTAAAAGGGTACATATAAAGAACAAAAAGGGAGCTATAAGAAGCTAAAACAGGAGTTGGGGCCTAGCTCAGTGGTAGAACACTTGCCTAGTACGAGCAAGGCCCTGGATTTGATCCCCAGCTCCACCAAAACAAACAAACAAAAAAACCCACCACTCGCCCCCCAAAAAACAAAACAAAACAAAAAAAAAACACAGCAGCAGCAGCAGCACTTAAAACTGAAAACCAAAAAAACAAGGACGGAGCAGAAGGATTCTAAGGCAGGGTTAATGCAATTCAGGACCAAAGCATTGCGAAAAGACAGTAACATTAGAGACTCTGCCCAGAAGAACTGGCAGCCAAATCACAGGAGTTGCAGAGGTAAAGACCAGTGAAAACAAAGCAAAGGAAATTACCAGAGGAAACAACACAAGCAAACATGCTGGGCCAGGACAGAACTTTCCTTGTTGAAAGATATACAGGCTTTTCAGCTGAAGGACAAATCACAAGTCCATACCAAGGTATATATTTATGTAAGTTTAGAACTCAAGGGGAAAAGAGTGTTCAGAGCAAAAATTTAGTTCATTTACAAACAATCAGGAATCAGATCTTTGTACACAAACTTCTCAGGAGTACCAGCAGAAGTTAAAGACAAAGAACAATGTCTTCAGAATTCCAAGGGAAAATTATTTCCTATATCACATCCTACAGACAGCACAGCCACCAACCCAGAGTGTGGGTAGGAAAGGCGTCCTCAGAATGGCCGGGCTTCAAAGACCTCTCCTCCCTCGTGCCTTTCTTGGGAAGCTGCCCAAATGAAGAAGTAAACCAAAATAAAGAAAAGATGGACCTAAGAAATCAGGGAAAAGGAAGAGAATTCTCAGGCTGACAGTGAAGATGGTGAAGCAAAAGCCCAGGTCAAGAGCTACACAGTAGGTGGGAGAAAGGTCAGACTGCACTAGAACACAGGGCCAGAAGGCTCCTTGAGAGCTGCTACCAGGGCAAAAAGGAACCAATGTCCTAGACAGTTGTCTCCACCCAGAGGAGGTGCTATAGTTCTGTTGGAAAATTTAGGTTCAATTAGAAATAGTTAAACAGAAAATCAAACAAATGAAGGTGCAGGAAGGTGATATTAAAGGCAAGAAAAACCAAATGTCTTGTAAGGAAATGGAATCCTAGTTTACTACATGGCTTGAATGTGCACATTTTACACTGTCATAATAATACAGACTCTACTGATGTAACCCCAATATTTAACTTGATGCAACCAACCTGATGAAATGAAGGTAAAAGAGGATGTGATTGTGCATGTGCCACACATACATGTGTGCACACATATGCACGTGCTGTAGGAGAGGAGTGGCAAAGCCAGGCAAGTGTACAGACCTAAAACCTATTTTATGGTGCATAAAATCAATAGATGATATCTTTTGAAATACAAGAAATAGCAGTTAAAAAAAAAAAGAAGGAAAAGAAAAAAAAGAAAAAAGAAAGGAAAGAAAATTAAAAAAAGAAGTAGCAGTAAAAACATGTTACTTACAAATATAGAAAAATGTTCTAGAATACCCTTGCTTCCTCTGGGAGCTAGGAAGGCCCAGGACAGCTTGATACTCTTTTGTGTTACAAGTCTTGTGGCTACATATCTGGACTTTTTAATCTATGTAAATATATTGTTTTGGAAAAACAAAGTTCTGTGATGCCTTTAAAATTCCCTTCTGACCCATTTTCTGCCAGAACATAGGATCCAAATACTATGCTATAGGGAAAAAAAAATGGATATTTGTTATGTAACATTTTACTGCCCTCCCCTCCCCACCATCATGCTAATGAGAAAATAAAATAACTGTGAGGGCTGGGAGACTGCTGCCCAGGCCTCTCAGATCCCACAGTAGGCACTTCTCTGCAGGTGTGGCCATGTACTACCCTCTGTGCTGGGAAAAGGAGATTGCTCCCCTCAGAAAATCCTCACCTAGAGCATTCACTGCAGTTAAGTTTGTGCTGCCTGAGTGAGGGAACCCTCACTTCCAAGTCTTCAAGGCTGTTTCATAATTCAAATACTTGACTTTGAAAGAAACAAAATATTTAAACCAAATAATTGAATGTGTTCTAAAACTAGGCAAATACTTTTTTCCCAAATGGGAAAGGCTAAGGACATATGGAAGAAACCAGTACAGCAAAAACTGCCACAATCCTCAAGTGTGTGATTCCACCCAAAAGTCAAATATTCTACACAGCAACCTCTTCTATCCATCCTTCAAACACCTATACATGCTGCATCAGGTGTCAAATTTTAAACACATACACCTGTGACCTCCTAAATGGCTGGTAGATGCCTTAAGCCAACAGATGTGCACATGCCCAGGTCTGTTCCTTCTACAGGTGAGGGACAACAGGGACAGCCCACCCCTTGCCTGGCAGGCCCTGTTCCTCTCATCCCATGGGTCCAACAGTAGCAGGGCAAGGGAACAACTAAGCAGACAATCTGTATATCCACTGGCAACACCAGTGAGAGTTCGTCTTTCTCTACAGAAAAATGGTTGCATGACCTCAGGAGCAAATGTTTACTCCCATTTTTCTGCTTGGCACAGCAATCTGACCCAACACACACAGGAAAGACACAGAACATGAGTGGGAGCAAACGAAGATAAAAAGACTTCAAGCCTTCAAGAGTTCCCACCAACCATGTTCTTGCCTTTCTATGGCCCACTCCCATTCTGGTAAGGAGAGTGAGAAGACAAAGATTCCCACTGCTTGCCTTTCCATCCACTGAGGATGAGGCTGCAATCTCTACGGTGTTGCATACCATGTGGTGCCCACCATATGTTTAATGTGACCAGGGCACATCAAATATGAACTCACAGCTACTTCTCATGCTGAAGTTGTAGTGCATTTAACTCTCCACACAAGTATGAAAGGCGTTGCTGGGGATCAAATCTAGGGCTTTGCGCTGGTGTGCTAGGCACATGCTCTATCACTGAGCTACCCCTCCAATCTAGTGCATTACTTTTTAATTCTGCATTATTAGACCAAGTAATGTAGTCAGTACCCAGTGGTGAGCCCAGGGCATCTGCCTATGCCACTAATGAGCATCAGCACTACCTCTTTTCAGCTGAGATGCAGGCACTTCAAGGATCCTCCAGTCTCTGGATGTTCAAATGGCTAAGGAAAGCCAGAGCAACACATCCATGTTGCGTATTGACTTTGAGAAGCAGCCTATCCAAGCATGACCTTACCAACTAGGCAGAGGTGCAGAGGGAAGCCCAGGAGCAAGGTTACCAAGGAGGGACAGAGGTAGGGAATCATACCTCTAAGACCCTTCTGCTTGACAGGACAAGCCTGCTTTGTGCAGCCAGTTGGAGGTGGAATAGTCTTAAATTTTAAGGCCCTGTGGTTCTGGGGACTTTGGCCTTCCTTCACCTTAGTGTCCCAAGCTTGATCTGCACCTTATATTTGAGAAGTAAATAGAAGACCAGTCTCACCACTATAACAACAGACTCCTAAAGAACAAGGAGTCTTACCTTCCTTCCTTGCCTCTCCCCAGGGCCAGCTTGGTAAATGGGATGCGCAGCAGTCAGGTAGCTGCATCCTCCCCTCAAAGGAGCTCACCTCACAAGCAGACTTGCTGCCAAGCCCTGAGTGAAGTCTTCTTTGTCACCTCAACTACATAAGGAAGGGCTGGCTCTTTTTAGGTCCTTTTCTATGCAGATGTTCCCTTATTTCTTCTCAATCTAAACACACACACCCCAGCAGAAGAGATGCTGACCCCAGGTGAAGAATGCACACATCCATCAAGGGCAATCTCTGTGGACCCTCTTCAACCTTCCCTTCTGTGCTGGGCTCATGCCTAGCAGTGGCATCCTAGAGTCCCACTGAACCCTGCTGAGCTCCCCTGGCTCAAGATAAGACAGCCAAGAAAAGAAGGGAGAAGTCACACTCTCTGCTCATACAGAGGTGGCAGGTCTGCTGGGAAGAGGATGGCCTTTCCTGTTACTCTCCTAGCCAGGTCCAGGCAATATCATTGCAGAACTTTGAGCCTGGCCCAGTACCATCTCTCTGGAAGCTGTTCAGGCAGAGTGCACCTGTCCTTCTGTTTCTATAGTAGTTCCCTCTGGTTATGCCCTCTGTGGCTGGCTGAATAACAGTCCCCAAAGACATGCATGCCTTAATCTCCAGAATGTATGAAGATTCTCTAGTTGACAAAACCAACTTTTCAGATATGATTAAATTAAGGATATCAAAATGGAAAGATTATGCAGGGGGTCTTAAAAAAATGCAATCCCAAGGGTCCTCATAAGAGGAGAACAGGGAGATTTGACAAAGATGAGCAAACTTGTGACAAGAACAAGAGGCTGCAGGGAAGTGAAGAAGAGGCCAGGAGCCGAGGAATACAAGCAGTGACTACTGGAGTCTGTGAAAAGTTGAGACAGGGATTCTCCTGCAGAGCCTCCAGTGGGAACAAGACCAACCACACCTTGACTTGAACTCTGGACCTCCAGTATTGTAAGAGAGAAAGTAAATGTTGTTTTAAGCTATTAAGTTTATGGCAACTTCTTATAATGACCAGAGGAAATGAGTACAACTACCATGCTGTGTGAATGATCAGCACCTCCCTCACAGACGGAAACCACCTTGCAATTCACTCATTTCACTTCAGCACAGGTGAGCACACAACACAATGAGGCGACACCCCCTTTGCTGCAATGCCCCAAGCAGTTCACCAATGTCTCTGAGACCGTGAAGCATCACCACTCCCTGGTGTTCAGGGAGACTTCCCTCATCAAAAGGATGTTCCCTTCCTGGCCAAACAGAAGATTCTTCTGAGAGAGGGTTTTGAGGAGTGGAGAGAGCATGAAGATTATGACACTAACATATTAAGCTGCCATAACTATCCCTTCCAGGATTGACTCATTTGTTTTCTGACTGACAGCATTACCTATTTCCCAAGAAAGTCACATGTAATGGGCAAGCTAACTGGGTTCAACGGCAAGGTCCAAGGGGACTCCAAAAGCTGAGGGTGGAGGGGATTCATCCTGGAGAGTGTGGCAGCTGGCTTTTGGCTGCCCAGGTCTGTATGTGCAAGTATGGGCATGATCATTCGTGAATACCCTGGCATTAGCCACTAGGCTTTGCTCCTTTATTTCTAAATGTTTTAAATGTTTTCTGTTGTGAATGCCCATAAAATGAGTTCTTTGACAGTTCTTTCCCTGCTGCTATTTAATTAGTTTCCTACCCAATTACTGAGAGCCATCTATTTACCCAACACTCCACTCTGCAGGAGGAAGATGCCCAGCACATCATCACAGCCTGCAGCCAACAGGGCATGGCAGCTGCTGCAGACAAGTCCACCGAGGCTGTGAGACAATGACCAGGGTGCTCATCACAGTCCATCTTCTCCTCACTGCCCATCAGAAAGTCTTCTACAAACTTCACAGAACTGCCACTCCCACTGCTCCATTACTTCCTCCCCATCACTAAGAGCTATGCAAGTGGCATGGGCAGGACAGAAGGCAATGAGATGCACACTCACTGACTAGTTGTAGGTATGCTGAGGAAGGCAGGGGAGAGTGATCTCTGGGATCTACTTATGGCACTGATGTAGGTGGGTAGCTAAGTCCTGTTTGCTGCCCTTGACTCACCACTTATGGAACCAAAGGAAGGTAAGGACACTGGATGGACTGCTGAGACAGAAAGGCATTCACAGAGAGCCAAGGTCACCAATTCTCTCAGCATGGTCTGAAACTTAAAGGCAGATTTTCAGGGGGAGCTAATTGAAATGTTTACCACAGAAACTCAAGCACGGAAGTTGAAGAGGATAGCAGATAGATCCAGTGCCAGTCACCTACCACACACTGCTGTGCTATTACTAATGCCTTCAATGCGAGTTCAGTCCTTAATGTGTCGACTCTTCTGTGTTTCCACATGGAAATAAAGTAAGTAATTAAGTGTTCTCCGTGTTCTTAACAGGTATCCTAGGGACAAGGGACACAGGGAAGAGGGACTTGGTCTGACCTAGATGACCTATGTCCTCTCTTGGCTCTCCCAAAGACTCAGGGTGAACCACAGAACCTTCCCCCTTGCCTGCACAGACTGACTTGTACCCTTCCATCTGACCTTCTCTGTCCTTCTGGCACATTGCTGCATTTTTCTCTAACTTCCTCCCTCTGTGAGGCTTAGGCTGTGCATACAGAAATCCCATAGTGGAGGCACATGTATTAGTTCTGTACCACTATAACAAAATACCTTACATGGGTTCTTCATGAAGTAAAGAGAGATTTATTTTGGCTCATGTTTCTGAAGATTCAAATATAAAACTGGGAAGCCCCATCACTCTGGACCTTTGGTGAGGGCAGCACATTGTGGTGGGAACATACACAAGGGCAAGTGGTCATATCTCCAGTCAGAAAGCAGAGACACACTAATACCTTATGAGTGCTCACCCTCAAAGACCTAAATACTAAGGTCCCACCTCTTCAAGATCCACAGCACCTCCCACAGGGCCACTCAGGGAACCAGATCCTTACATATGAACCTTTGGGGGACACTCATCTGAACCACAGTAGCACACAACTTTCAAATGCCCCTGCACAGGTCCCTGTATGGAGAGTCAGTTGCTTCCCTTCCACAGCCTCCACTCCCCAAAAGGGCAGCTCATAGACTGCTGCCCAGGGTCCTGGCTACTCTTCCCACATCTGTGGTTCAGTTCCAGGGACAGTCTCAATTATACTCCCCTCACCTGCTGCACTTCCTCACCTATAACAAGGAAGGTCTGGGTCAGGTCCTGCACAGTTAGAAACCCCCTGGTCTTTGCCCCCAAGAATCTACTCTGTTCTCTGTCCACGACCCCACAATCAACCATGTAGATTCTGTCCTCTAGTTACTCCCTATGTGGGAAATGCCACAGGGCCAGTATGAAGAGTTGTCAAATAAGGAGAAAGAGCTACTGGGACACAGAACTCTGTCACTGTCCCACACACAGTCTCTCAAGCTGTGTCCCAAAAGATTCTCCCCCAACTTCCCAGCTCTAGTTAAAAAGAGGGGCAGGGAAGGGGAGCAGCTTAAAGCTCAGGCCCATTTCCAGAAGATAATGTCATTCTAGCAATGTCCCACAGAAACACATGAAGAATGTTCCTGCAGCTACATGCTCCCTTCTAACATGTGATGTGGCACATCACAGAGTTTTGAGGAAAACTGTGTGGAACTTGTCAACAAATGGACTTCAGGGACACCTCTAATTTCACATCTTAAGACAACAGTTAGTAAGGGTTTCCAATACCACATGGGTTCATCGCCCCTTATTTGGAGTTTTAGTTTTCATGGTCAACTGGGTAGAAAACTGGCCCAAATTTCTTTTGCTTCATGATTTCACAGATAACAAGATTACCTGTCACCACAGATCTTAGCAACTTCAAGATACATTTTCCTTTTTAAGTCTTGAACTTTCACCTTTTCACATATAGGCAGCATTCTCTGGCTTCTCTTTGGCATATCTGAGTTGCCTGCATCACTGCTCTTGAACTTTGGGGCCATTATTAAGTAAAGTAAGGGTCACTTGAGCACAAGCACTATAATACTGTGACAGTGGATTTGATTATCAAGATGGTTGCTGAGATGTTTTAAGCAACATTTGTATCAATTTTACTACAGTATGCTATGATTTTTCTATTTATTATTATTATTAATCCCTTATTATTCCTAATTTATAAATTAAACTTCATCATAGGATGAATATATAGGAAAACACATGGTATATACAGGGTTCAGTACTATCGGTAGTTTCAGGCATCCATTGGGGTTTTAGAACATTCCTTGAGGTTGGAGGAGACTAGTATAAGCCCCACTGAGTCTTGGTCTCAGTGAAATGCACATAATATCTACTGACCAATGAGGACCACATTAGTGAGTGTGCACAAAGAGACAACCCAGGAGCCAAGGCAGGCATACTGCTCCTCCCCAAAACTCCACAATGAGCAGGAAGGCAGCCAACACCACCTCTTTCCTCCCAGAAGACTTCTCTGCCTCCCCCAACCACCTACTGCCTTTCATAGTATCTATACCATGCTTCTGCTACAGTCCACCGTGAGTCCGTAGGCCTGAGTTCAGGAGAAGGACCTTCTTACGGCTGTGAATCCTTCCACCACTAGTCTTTGTTATGACCCCAAAGTCACAGTGACCAAAGAATCAGACACAGTCAATGGGCCCCAATGCCAGGGGAAGAGGCAGGCTATTTGCCTGTTCAGGCAGTCTGCCTTGAAAAGCTCTAAACTGGAAGCAATGAAGTCAGAGCTCAAAGCAGTGTTCCCAAATAAGAATGTTCCCTGAAGACCACGTTGAATGGTAAGTCAAAGATGGGCTCAGAGCTGCACCTTGAAGACACTCTAATGTAGGGCAAAGATGGCTTTGGGAGAATCAGGCTACAGAGATCAACTGCAAAGTATGGAGTGACAAACTCAAATGCCAGTTCCTAAAGACCAAGTGGTGATACCCTCCTCCTAGGAACCCTGGGTCCCTGTGCAGTGCTCAGGCTTTTATACAATAACAGTAACAGAAATGCTTCCAGAACAAGGTGGGAAAAGGTCCTAAGGTCACAGGAATTTTTTGGATTCTCTTACAAACAGCAAACTTTAAAGCAGCCAGAGTCTTGCCTGTCAGCACAGATCCACTGAGGATCTTGCAGACCAGCCCTATCACTAAACACAGGAACACAGGTGTCCTCAATTTAACTCTTTGGCTGACCGTCACATCCTATGAGATTGACAAACCCACAGGCTGTCCCTGAGAAAACACGTACCCCTAAAAGGGAAAGTGTTTCCCTACGATGTCTAGGAAAGTGGGCTAAGCTGATGCCCTCAGCATGGCCCCAACAATGTCCCGCAGCTCTTTTTCCATCTTGACTCTGTCCGGGGTTCTCAAGGCTAAGGAGAGAAGCTTCAGTCCTCAGCACCAGCTGTCACAGCCATGCCTCCCACTCACATACCCCGTGGCCTCCAAGTGGAAGAGGCCACGGGGGCAGAGGCAGATGAGATTCAAGGGCAGTAGGCCTACCACAGATAAAAATAAGGAAATCCTGATAGGCTACAACATGAATGAGCTTTGAGGACACTTGTGCTAAGTGAAATAAGAGATACAAAAAGATAAATATTGTATGATTCCACTCAGGGTGAGCATCCCTCATCTGAAAATCTGAAATCAAAACTCCAAACTCTGAAGCTTTTTAAGCCCTGAAATGGTATCAAAAGTGGAAAGTTCACACATCTGACCTTATGTGGCAAGACACAGTCAAAATGCCAAGTATGCTAAAATGATTGTACAAAATTATCTTCAGGCTGCATGTTTAAGGTATATATGAAACATATGTGAATTTCACGTTTAGATTTGAATCCCATTCCTAAGATCACTCAATATGAATGGACAAATATTGGAGTATCTGGGAAAATCTGAAATCCCGAACAATTCTTGTCTGGAGCATTTCTGATAAGGGATACACAATCTGTATGAGGCTTCTAGAAGAGTCAAATTCAGAGACAGAAAGTATAGTGGTAGGCCAGGCACAGTGGTGCACACCAGGCACAGTGGAGCATGACTGCAACTGCTTGGGAGATTGAGGCAGGAGGATTGTTAAGTTTGAGGCCAATTTCAGCAACTTAATGAAATCCTGTCTCAAAATAAACAGAGATGGGGATGTGGCTCAGTGGTATAGCATCCCTGGGGTCCATCCCTAGTGAAAGAAAGAGGGCAGGGGGAATGGTGGTTGCGATGGCAGGGGTGGAGGGGATGAGAAGTCAGTGTTTAATGGCAACAATTTCAGTTTGAGAGGATGAAAGAGTTCTGGAGTCAGATGGTGGGGATGGCTGCACAAGAGTGTGAGTGTACTGAATGCCACCAAATTGCACACTTAAACATGATTAAGATAGTTAAATTTGATGTCGTATATATTTATCATGATTTAAAAAAAAAAAAAAGACAAAACATTAGATTTTATTTTGCCTCAATTCCAGGAAGGGAACAGGCCCACCACGGAGTCCCTAAGCCTCTGGGCTGATCACACTAGCTCCTTAGCTTTCACACGAGTCCCTAAGCTACCCAGAATAGTGGCAGAACATGGTAGTCATGTGTAGACTTCTCAGGGAGAAAACAAGCAGCAATTCCGGTTTATATGTCCTGCAGCTCTTGTCCATCTTGACTCTGCCCGGGGTTCCGAGGCTAAGGAGAGAAGGCTTCAGTCCTCAGCACCAGCTGTCACAGCCATGCCTCCCACTCACATTATCCGTGAAGGAGAGCAGCAATTCCGGTTTATAGATCCTACACCTCCATCCACTCCTGAAAAGCTGGGGGCCCAGCCAGATCTCTCAGGCTGCTACTTGTCTGTGAGGCTGCCCTGAGCCACCTCACCTCAGCTGCATTGGGACGTTTCCTTTCCTTTTTTTGGGAATATGCCTCTTCTCCACACCCATTAGCTACAGGGCATGTGGGTGTATAGAGAAAGAGATTTCCCAAAAAAGGAATAGATTCCTAAACGGGAGTCCCATCTTGGAACTGCCCAGAAAGCCAGAGGTCAGCTCTGGAGTTGGATGGGCCCACAGGCCCCCATTTCAGGAGAAGCCCCCAAGCAGAGAGGGACTCCCAAAGCAGAATCAGAGTGGGATTGCTGCCCTCTTCCTGCACACCACAACACGAGACACACCACCTGCCTTTCTCAGACCTAACCCTATAAGGCTGAAATAACCTTTCCCCTCAACACTCTGCAGAGCTCTGTGGAAGGTTTCCTCCTTCTGAGACGTGACCTGTAAGGGTCACCACATCCATAATCTTGCTCTAAGGACCACCCTTTGTCCCACTTTCTCTCTTTTCCTGGACTGCCCCTACCCCACTTTCTAAGTCAGGAGCTGAAATTCTGCAGCAATGCATTACAAAGTGGTGAGCTCAACTCCATAAATATTTACTAGGTCTGATCCACCCAAGACCCATGCCAGACAATGCAGAGAGAACCAAAAATTACAGGAGTCCAACAAGGGGAAAAATGTCACAGTCTGTTTAGTAAGCTAATATTTAAGCAAATGAAAACAAACAGTAATATTGTATACAAATCAAATAATTAATAACAGATTGTGTCTAAGTGTTAAGGGAAACAAACCAATCACAAAATGCTATAGATCATTATATATAGTGCAGTGTATCAGTAGCAGGATGGCCACCAGCAAGAGCTAGACCTGAGCCTAGTAGGAACAGTCGGACCCCAATGTGGCCACCCGCTGCTCAGAGCTGCTGCTTTTGGAGACAAACACCCAGATGGTGTCACTTTATAGACATGGGTGACCTGGCATGCCTGTAGAAAGCACCATGTACATCATGTACATGACTTGCTAGGTAAGAAATGCAAAAGCAGTACTGCTAGCCTTGGGTGGCCTGGTGTATATAGGGAGCCCCACATAATTCTCCAGACCAGAAAGCAGGTCTACCCCTACTCTATGACTACCACTTGCCACACGCCCAGCTGATCAACCCCACCCCATTACCTCTCACTTGAGAAAATTGAAAGTCTTGTGCTATTGAAGAATAGAGTTGACAGCAAACTAAATTTGCATTTTAATTTTTAAAATAAAATTTTTATTTTAAAAATAAGCTAAAATTTAAGTAAACACTGACTAAATCACGCAAGTTCTCAGCCTGGGTGCTGTTGACATTTTGGGCCAATCCTTCTTTGGTCTGTCCTATGTATCACAGGCCTGTTGCAGCATCCAAGGCCTCTATCCCATAGACACCAGTACCATCCCTGCTCCAGTGTGATAATCAAGATGACTCTGGACCATTGCCATGCAGTCCTGAGGCACAGTGACTGCTGAGGACCACTGCTCTTCTAGGTATTCACAGAGAAGTTCTGCCCACATGGGCTTGCCTACTTCTACTCCTTCAGAACTCTGCTAGCCAATGTAAGGTGGGAGTCTCTGCCAAGGGAAGGCTCCTGGATTTTAAACTGCTTGTCCTGGGAAGCGACCACGAAGGACAAACACTGACGTAGCCATCAAGCATGTGAGAGGTCTCTCCATATCCTACAAGAGGAGACACCATGCTTCCTTCTGCCTGGCCTCCACCTGGACTTCTTCTTCCTACCTGGCTTCCACCCCAATTGCCTCTTCCCAGTTAGCCTCCACCTGGACTATTTCTTCCTACTGAACTTCCACCCCAACTGTCTCTTCCTGCCTGGTCTCTACCCACCTTTCCTGGACTCTACCTTGACTGCCTCCTCCTACTTGGCCTCTACCCCATGACCCCCTTGCAACTTCCTGATCAAACAGGGAAAATCCTTAAATTCTTAAAGGTATTTTGATACAATTGCCACTGTTCTTTTTCACTCATAGAAATAATGCCACTTTACCCCCAGAGTATGTGTACCACCCACAGTCTGCAGAACAATATTAACTGATTACCTGTCAATCACCTGCTCCAAGGTCATCTGACAGAAAGCAGCCCATACACAAAAACTTTCAGCCCTGGTCATCCCCCAATATCCTCTCTTCCAAGTCTCCTGGGGCTCCTTTGTTTCCCCACACCTCTGGCATTGGGCCACCTTCACCCTGGCACCAAATGAAATACTCCCCAGCCTGAATCCAGGTTGCTGGGAGACCAGTGTGGGCCGTGAGGTGTCGGCACTCCTGGCTCGAAGGTCTCAATTATTGAGAAGCAGCTCTGGGATACAGCATGTGCTTGGCATTGGTGCCAATTCAGAGGCAGCCCACAACCACTTTCTTTGTGCTTGTGCAACAGAGCCAAAGGGAACAGTGGATTGTGCTCGACTTCAGTTGGATCCAAAGAAAGATTTCCTATCACAATTATCAGTTACCAAGGAAAGTCCAGGGAGTTCTGTTTCAGGCAGGTTCATGGCCCAAGCCCAGCTTAAATGTAATCCAGGGAGCTCTTGAGGTTCACTTTTTACACTGGTAGACAGCTGCAGGACTTCAGAATGGGACTACCCAGTAACAGGAAAGACAAGGTAAACCTCAAACCTTGTGGGAGCCAAGCCCCCACCCATATATGCTTGCCCATATGAAGATCAGGTCAGGAGGACACTAAGGGTAGAGTAGAGTCTGCCCTGCAGGTCTGCCTCCTGCCTTAAGGACAGCAGTCACCATGAGCATCATCTTCTTGTTCCTACCCCTAGCAGCACTATCTTGCCTCCACCTAGCAGCATTCACCTCTACTCTGCTCACTTTCACTTATTCTGGACTACAGATGATCTGGGCAAAAACCTTCTGCTCACCAGAACAAACAGAGGAGAAAATTCTTTTAGGAAGCACATTATGAGGTAACAGTCAATACAGATATGCAATGGGATAATAGGTATGGATATCATGCCTATTCATGGTTCCAGGAATAAAAGTACAGAAAGTACCACCAAGTTTAGGCCACACGTGCAAACAGACCACACTTTTGGCCTTTGCACGTTAGCTCTAATGACCACCCAAAATCCCAGGTCCCAATGCTCTGAAAGGTCCTTAGAACACACAGTCATTTCTACTCACACTCCAGAATTCTCTCACAACTGCAGCAAAGCAATGACATGGGACAGGTAGGTCAACCTATTTGACATACATAGCATGACTAGATTTTCTAGCATGGTCCCAATTTTAAAGACTGCCCAAATGCACATGTAGATACACATACACTCATCATTCTCACCCACTCAAAGGAACCAGGAAAGGTGGTCAAAACATCCTTTTTTACCTTTTGTAAGTGCAGTCATAATTAAACAGGGGAGAGAAATCTCCTTTAGAGAAAAAGGCAGGGGCTGACATGGGTGGAAAAACAAAAGCCAGAACATTCCACTTGGTTGGGTTGGGTGTTTGGTCTCTGGAGCAAGAACAGCACACATTCGTCCAGCACAGGAATAGTTGGAAAACCAGGTGGGTGACAGAGCAGGAAGAGCCCATATGCCTCTGGATTAGTGACCAGAAGAACAATCACTCAGGACCAGGAGGCATCTATTGTCAGATAAAAATTATCCACTCAAGATCGATGGGATAAGCAAAACAAATTACAGTCAGAAACTTAGAGGTAGTCCTGGGATGACAGCACATGAACCCATTGTGTCCCCTATCCACTCCCACAGGTCCACAGTCTGTGAAAGTCCTCGCTAAGACCCAGGACTTTGCCCTCACTTTCCCCAATGCCAACTCCAAACTCCTATCGGCCTTGAATTAGAATGACTTCCCCTCTCACTACTTCCTCACCCTCAACCACTGAAGACATCTCAAATCCAGGGTCTAGGTTTTCAGAGTCATCTCCAATGGGTTCCACAAGTCCTTCAAAACAGCCCAAACAGCTGAGCATGGTGGTTGATGCCTGTGATCCCAAGGGCTCAGGAGGGCTGAGGCAAAAGGATCACAAGGTCAAGTCAGCCTCAGCAACTTAGCGCGGGCCCTAAGCAACTTAGTAAGACCCTGTCTCAAAATAAGATATAAAAAGGGCTAAGGATGTGGTTTGTTGGTTTAAGTGCCCCTGGGTTCAATCCCCAGTGCCAAAAATAAAAAAGCCCAAACAGAAGCTGGAGAAGGGACTGCTGCACTCACACATGATGTTAACCAATGATGCCACAACACAGGGGTCTGGTAAAGCTGGGGAGGGGAGTAGGCAGGCAAGAAGGACACTCACCATCTCATCCAGGGCGTAGCGCAAGAGGCCATGCTCATAAAGGATGAAGAAAACCGTCGCTGCCATTTCTGCAATGGAGCACAGAGTCTGTAGTTAGGGAAGTCCTGGCCCTGGGTCTCAGCTGGCTGAGTCCTATGTCTAACAAAACTATGTCTAAGGACTGCTGGTTCCGTGGCTTCAATTTCTGAGACAGACAGCAGAAAGAGACCCAAGGCATAACCACAGTGATTCATTAGCCAGGCTGGGTCCCAGAGAGGAGTCCCAAATCATATGAATGACTTGTGATTCCACACAGTAATATTGGGAATTTAACAAGAAGGCTTAAAATCATGGGAGCAAGTCATGTGTGGTCACCTTTCTATATTCCTTACAGCAGCTGGTACAGAGCTATCACCTGATGTGTACTGATATTTTTTGCATGAATGATCAGACACAATCTGGAATAACCAAAGGATGCAAAGGCACTGATTTACTACTTCTGAAAAAAATCCAGGAAACTGCTAGAAAAGGGCTTGTTCAGATGATCCACTGGGAGACAGAAAAAAGACAGCTAAACTCCAGTCAGTGGTGGAAAGAGCTAAACTAAAATCAAAAGGGAAAAAGAGCAAAACAGTGCAAACACCCTCACCCAGGGTGTGGCCAACTGCAAAGGGCACCTCCCTCTCATTTTTCACCCAAAGGTCAGGTCACCAGGGTTGCCAAGAGTAAGGAATGCCACTAAGAGCTGGAATGAAAAGGACTAGATAGGCACCTTCTTCTGTGTGGAGAAGGGCTTTGTCTACTACCTGAGGCTCTTGGCCTAAATCATGATTGACAGACATAGCTCCTAAACCTCAAGATCATCAGGAGGGTCCAGGACCTATTCTCAACCTTTCAAAAAACCCAACCACATTCAGATCTTTACTGGCAATAAGGCCACAGAACTAACTACAATATTATGTCTCTTTGCTATGGATGAGAATTATATCATTTAAAATATAACAATGATTTATCCCTTCAGAAACTGGAAATGGCAATTCTGTACAACTTAATAGAAACCAGAAAAGGGACCTGGGAACTGCAATCTAGACTTGTCGCTACTGAGCCTTCTACCTGGGTGGTAGAACAGGATGTGAAGGGTCTTGCAAAGAGGATCTAAAGGGGGTGATTCCAGATTGAGTGTCCAAGGGGAGACTGCCTGGACATGTTTTCAGGAAACATTTTCGAGGTTATATGTTTGTCTTTAAAATCAAACCCACTCCAGAAGGAAGCCCAAAGAAACAATATAATGTTTCTGGGGAAAGAATATGCATCCCAGGGCCCTGGTCCAGATGGAGAAAGGGTGAGCAGCAGAGATCCAAAGGAAGGGGAAGGGGAGCTCTGGAATGCAAGGGACATGAAGCAGAAGAGCTGGAGCAGTTTGCACTCAGAAGAGAGCTCATAAAAATGGAAGGACAGTGTTTTACCTAAAGATAATCTAAAAGGGCTTCCTGGAAGAGAACAAACCACCAGGCAGGACAATGCTGGTTTAATCACCTGCACTCCAGCAGGGATCCAACCTGGCTGGGGTGCCCAGGAGAGAGGAGCAATGTGATGTTTAAGAAGGGTAGCACTCTGGCCCTCACCCTTTCACTAATGTTCCTACACTAGGCCCCTGGGTCCCAGGGAGCTGCAGGAGGCATTCTTGGCACCAAAGGAATTGGGAACTACATCAGCATAAAGCACAGGTGCTCAACTACTCTTTTGCCTTTTTCCAGTTAACTGTGGAGAATCAAGAGTCAAGTTGACCCACAAACAGACAGCACCCACATGAGAGCATCTTTGTTTGAAGGGAAGACTCCGCAAAAACAAAGACTTTCTGTGAGCCCTGTGAGTTCACCAAATGGGGGTTCCAGTTGACCCCTGCCATCCCAGGACATCATTCTTGTCTTACTCTCCCATTCTGCCAATGTACCCTCAGATGGCCTCCATTCTCTGTCTGGTTCCTGCCACCCTGAGAATTCACTCTGGTGTCCTTACCGAGACCGGTGCACTGGGTTGTCAAAGTCTGTCCCATCTGGAGCCAGGAGCAGCCAGCCACCATAATGGGTTTTGCCTAGAAGAGAAAAAGGAGGACAGGTCATCAGAAGCTTGAACCATAGCAAGAAAGACAGGTCAAGTTGACAAACACAAAGTCGCCCCCAGCTCAGTTGAACACGCCTTCCCCTCCCAAGCTACAGACTGACACACTGGAGTAAGAAGTTAGGGGATTCTATAAGACACACTGGAGTAAGAAGTTAGGGGATTCTATAA
Organism: Sciurus carolinensis; assembly: GCF_902686445.1. NCBI lineage: Eukaryota > Metazoa > Chordata > Mammalia > Rodentia > Sciuridae > Sciurus > Sciurus carolinensis. The sequence continues at coordinate 40,241,975 of NC_062215.1, read as the reverse complement.
CATCCAGGGCAGAGTGGAGAAAGCAGAATCTGGTAGGAGTCTGAAAACACTGAAAGTATAGGAACTTGGAAGACATAAGCTACATCCCTCAAGTTCTTGAGCAACACATTAAGATCAGGGGGAAGAAATGGCATTTTATTCAATAAGAATGTGAGTGCCAGCATGCAGCAGCCACCAGAAATATGTCAACAACACAGCCTGAAGTCCTCATCCTGATGATACAAAGCAGGGCCTGGGAGAAACACTGCATTAGTGATCAAGGATCAAAGTCTACACCATCCAAGGAGTCACTAGCCTCTGGTTGTAGCCAGAGGACAAAAACCCTCTGAGCTTCAAGCCTTCCATTTGAAAGGTGGGGATTTTGACAGTTCTATCTATACCTCCCAAGTTCATGGGAGGACTGATAAGATACTACAAGTAAAATCCAACATTCAAAGGTAAATGTGCAGCCACTTTGGAACACAGCCTGGCAGTTCCTCAAAAGGATAAATGAAGTTACCATGAGCCCCAGCAATTCCACTCCTAGTATATGCACCCAAGAAAACTGAAAACAGGTGCTGAATAAAAACCTGTACCCAAATGTTCCTCACAGCATTATTCACAATCACCAAAAGGTGGTTAACTTCAATGTATGTCTATCCATAGATAAGTGGATAATGAAGATATTGTCTAGCCAGACAATGAAACATTACACAGCCTCTAAGAAAAAAAGCAGCACTGATACATGCTATAACATGCAAGAACCTCAGGTGAAAAATATTAACTGAAAGAAGCAAGACACAAAGGCCAACCATACTGCAGAATTCACTTACATGAACTATCCAGAATAGGTAAAGCAACAGAACAGAAATATTAATGGTTCCCAGGGGTAGGGGCGGGGATGGAGTGTCTGCTGATGATATAGGGTTTCTTTGGTGGTAATAAAAATATTTGAAAAAAATGTTTAACATCCCTAGTAATTAAGAGAAATGCAATCAAACTACCCTAAGATTTCATCTCACTCCAATTACAATGGCTATTATCAAGAATACAAGCAACAACAGGTGTTGGTGAGGATATGGGGAAAAAGGTACACTCATATATTGCTGGTGGGATTGCAAATTGGTACAGCCACTCTGGGAAAGCAGTATGGAGATTCCTTAGAAAATTTGGAATGGAACCACCATTTGACCCCAGCTATCCCACTCCTTGGCCTATATCCAAAGGACTTAAAATCAGCATACTACAGTGATGCAGCCACATCAATGTTTAAGCAGCTCAATTCACAATAGCTAGATTTTGGAACCAGCCCAGACGCCCTTCAATAGATGCATGGATAAAGAAACTGTGGTATATATACACAATGGAATATTACTCAACCATAAAGAAGAATTTATGGCATTTGCAGATAAACGGATGGAGTGGAGAATATCATGCTAAATGAGATAAGCCAATCCCAAAAAACAAAAGGCCAAATGTTTTCTCTGATAAGTGGATGCTGATACATACAGCAGGGAGCAGGGATGGGGGGCAATGGGGGTGGTAAGGGAAGAATGGAGGAACTCTGGACTGTGTAGAGGGAAATAAGGGAAGGGGAAGGGGAGGGGCAGGGGGGAAGGAAAGACAGTGAAATGAGACAAACAAGATCATTACCCTATGTACATGACTGATTACATGAATGGTATGACTCTACACCGTGTATAACCAGAGAAACGAAAAGTGTACTCCATTTGTATAAAATGAATCAAAATGCTTCTGCTGTCATGTATAACAAAATAACCAATTTAAAAATTTGGGAATGAGAGAGTGGAGTTAGATGCACAACACTGTGAATATGCTAAACTCAATGAACTGTACATTTAGAAAGGTGAACTTTGTGGTATGTAAATTATATCTCAATACAAACTGCATAAGAAAACCACACTAAGCATGGTGTCTGGCCTATAATTCTCAATAAATGTTAGACACTATTATATTTTTACTGTGCAAAGAGTACCCCACTCCCAAGATCCTGGCAGTGGGAGTTCAATTCAGGTTATGACAGCAAAGACAAACACTCTGGTTCCATCCCGTTCCCTCTTCAGCCACACCAAGCTGACAAGAAGGGGCTGGAAAAGGCATAGCCAAGCCATGTACCCATTACCCTTTGGAGGGCAGTAACACAAAGGAAAACGAGACCCCCTGACTGCTGTTTACATACAATCTCTGGATAAGCCTTGAGGGTCTCTTAATAAGCCTCTTATAAACACTCTCCAAATTGGGAGGTCCTGCCACACACCTTATTTCACTGTGGAATCTAATATGTGACCTGGAAAGGACAGGTCACATAGCCCACTGATTTTTCCTACTAGCAGAGTACATAAGGGGACTGTGGGTCCGAGGTGGAGGCAGGCTGCAGGAAGCAGGAGATACACTCATTTTGAAGAAATCAGAGAGGATGCTGGCAGAGGGCTGGGGGTTAGACAGACACTGCCCTCCAAGGTCAAGAGGTTCATGAAATGAAATAAGCAAAGGGAAGCAGAGGTCTGTTTTCTCTCTGAAAACATCAGCAGCATCCTGTAGTCCTAGGTAATGAGCATGCTCAGCCTCTCCCCACATGGCTCTAGGTGAGCACCCTAATTGGACCCCATCAAAACCCACCTAAGGCATAGGGAAATCAGAGCCTGGATCAGACAGCTCTCTGTGTGTACCCATACCCAATGACTCCTATTTAGTCTCTCAGCTGGCCCGCAAGTCCCCCACCTGTGAAGTCAGCAGGCTAGACCGCAAAGCTATTGCTCTGCCTCTACCTGGTTTAATATGTGCCACACACCTGGCCTCTGGCTGCAGGGATTTGGGGCAGTGTCACACCAATAAGCTATATCTAGTAGGTATTACCCAAAAAGTACAGTGGGGTTGGGCACAGTGGTACACACCTGTAGTCCCAGTGGCTTAGAAGGCTGAGAGAGGAGGATCTCATGAGTTCAAAGCCCTCCTTAGCAACTTAGAGGGGCCCTAAAGCAAGACGCTGTCTCAACATTAAAAAAAAAAAAAAAAAAAAAAGAAGGTCCGCTGGGAATGTAGCTCAGTGATTAAGCATCCCTGGGCTCAATATCTGGTACCAAGGGGCAGGAACAGTAGGGACTTACAGGACTGGCACAAGATCCCTCAGAACTCAGGCTGATCATGGTCTCAACACAAATCCATATTTGCATCATTATTCTCTCAACAAACATCTGGCAAGCCCTATACGTGCATGGCCCTGTGTGATGACTAGGGACCCTGCTGGCACCACCAGCTAGGTGTAGCCAGAGATCACAGATGCATGACCCAGATCACAGAAAAGGCAGGCCAGGCAAACAGAGAGTCCAGAACAAGAAACAAAGATTCCAAGAGAAGGCACCCACTGGGAAGCAGGTGACCCCATTGAAAGCATCTACTAAATTAAATCCAAAGAGATAGAAGAAGCTTAGTGGTTGCTTGGGGATGTGGGGATAGGAGGGTTGGGAGCAGGGTTTCTTTTGGGACAATGAAATCTTCAAAACATAACTGTGTTGATGACTGCATCTCTCTGGAATACACTAAAATCACTGAATTATACATTTTAATGGGTCAATTGTATGGTATGAATTTTGTCTCAAAAGACTTTTTTTTTTTTTTTTTTGTACCTAAGATTGAACTCAGGGGCCCTTAACCACTGAGCAACGTTCCCAGCCCTTTCCTGTATTTTATTTAGAGACAGGGTCTTGCTAAGTTGCTTAGGGTCTCAAGTTGCTGAGACTGGCTTTGAATTCACAATCCTCCACTTCGGCCTCCCAAACCACTGGGATTACAGACGTGTGCCACTGTACCCGGCTTCATAAAGCTGTTTAAAAAACTATTTACCAAGGACTGCCAGGCAGTGGGGGAGCAAAGGTAAAGAGAAAACTGATCCTACCACTGCTCCCACTTCATCAGCTCCCACACCACAGGCAACTATGTCCTTCTCCCCAACCCGAAGAACTGAAGTTTCTAGGGAGGAACCTGGGGCCTTCACTCAAGTTTCCAGGTGCCTGCCCTAGTCAGATTTCAGAAGCTTCATTCAAAGAGATAGGAACAAAGATTACAAAGTCAACGACCAGACCACTGGTTTATAGAAAGGAGCTAGAGTGGTCAGACAAGCAGATAGGAACAGGAGGCCCAGAGTGCACTGAGCAGGCCCTGCAGGGTGCAGGACAGGGCGACAGCTCCAAAGCAGTTGTCTTTTTTAAAATATTTTTTTAGTTGTAGATGGACACAATGCCTTTATTTTATTCATTTATTTATTTTTTTTAAAGTGGGGCTGAGGATTGAACCCAGTGCTTCATATGTGTTAGGCTACCACTGAGCTATAGCCCCAGCCCAAGGGGGTTGTCTTGATGCCTACAGTTGAACAACAACTAGAACCATGCAGTTCAGGGGTCATGGGGAGACAGAGAAGGCAGGGTCTCATTGCATAGCCATCCATGTGAGCAAAGGTCAGTGAAGGAGTAGAGGTGGCGATACCTGCAACCATACACATACACACACACACACACACACACACACACACATGCACGCGCGTGTCTGGGGTGGAAAGGATTCTCTGGCAAGGGCATAGTGAGGAGCCATCATTAACCCTCAGAGCTTTTCCCACTGAAAATATCCAGACTACATCCAGTGCTACAAGCCCAGATAATGCCACACCAGGACCCGCACTGGCACAGCCATTTTCCTCTCCCCACAGCTTGGCCAAAGGGTCTGCTGCTGTCATCCCAGTTCTCTCACCCCACCCCTTGCGAGCAATCCTACTCATCCCTCAGGGCTCCACATCCATTCCTCAAGGGGCCATCCTGATCTCCTAGGTCAGCGTCCAGTGACTCACCTCCATCATTAAGACAATGACCCATTGCAGAACTAATGTGTGCCCATCATTCCACTATGTAATTACGTTGCTATAATATGTCTGTTCCCTCACCTCAGAACCTTCATTCCAAGGACAGCAGGATGGGATAGGCCCAGCACCAGCTATGTCCTCCATTTGAAGGCAGGTATAAGAGGGGCAAGAAGGGAAGGCAGGCAAGTGGCCAGTCAACTGTGGCCTGCAGATCAGTTCTGCTGGGTGCTCATTGCTCTCCCCCACCCCACTAAGTTTCCTGTTTCTTGGATGACCTATGGTCCTGACTCAGTCACCCAGTCCTTGTCTCCCAGGCATGAAAAAGGACTGCTAGGAAGAGTTGCTGTTCTGCCAGTATCTAAAAATGCCACGTGCCCCCTGCCAACACCACCACAGTGGAGTCACCATGTCTGTAAGTCCAGAAGTAACCCTGACAGGAGGCCCACAAACAGTGGCAGGAGACAGCTCAAAGGAAGCTCAGTGCACTTGGAAACTTGAGTGATACACTCAGTTTTGCTGTTTTCTGGCTTTGGAGGACACAGAAGCAGGTGCCTGTTGCTGACACTGAAAATTGGAGATGGGCTGCAAGGACCCATTGGGGAGGGCCCAAGTTCTGTTTCACACAGCCCTGCACAGCAGGCCTTTTCCCACACAGGCCCCAACCCCAGAGAAGGTGCATAGCTCCAGACCCCCAGTGACGTCACTAAACCTGAGTTACTTGCATTCCCACACAACCTGCACAAACCAGAGTTGTGCTTCAGGTTGCTCTCTAGGGGGATATGTGTGTGTGTTAGGGGGGAGGGTGGCTGGAGGTCCAGGGACACTCTTTAACCCAAAGCCCTTTTAAAAAGTGACTTGAAATTTCTGCCTCCTAGTTAAGGGGGAAGATATAATTCTTATTCCTCCTACGAAATACCACTAAAATCTGGGGACATCATGAGTAAACCAACATGAGAAGACCCTGAAAGAAGGACAGCAGACAGCAGATGAATGAGGGACCTCAGCAAAGACACAGGGCTGATTTCCTTGGGTTTGCTTTTTGTTTCCCAGACCAAATGCTGAAGAAGTTGGCAACCTGGAAACACCAATGGACACAGGAGGAAAAAAAAATCAGCCAGGTGTGGTAGCTCACACCTATAATCCCAGCAACTTGGGAGGCTGAGGCAGGAGGATCCCAAGTTCAAGGCCAGCCTCAGAAATTTAGCAAGACCCTGACTCAAATTAAAAAATAAAAAAGGCTGAGGATGGTGCTCAGTGGCAGGGCACCCTTGAGTTCAATCTCTAATATGGAAAAAAAGAAAGAAGAAAGTAAAAAGCTGCCCCCCGTGGCTGAAGAGCCAGGAAGGGCCAGCCTTTCGCAGAGACTGCAGCCCCACCCTCAAGTGACTGAAGGTAGGCCCGTACCCTGTCTGCTGTCATTAGGCACCTCAACACCCTGCCCAGGTTGTGTCAGAAAACACCAAGTAGGGAGCCAGGGTGCTCATTTCCCCCATCCCAACACCCAGAAAGGGGGGCCCCTCCCTCTCCATGTGAGGAAGCCCACAGTAGGATTTTTGACACTGCCCAGTGGTAATGAGGCCAATCCCACTTGGCAGTAATGAATTATCCCTACCCTCAGGGTCAAGGGAGACCAAGTAGGGCACATTGACCCCCAAACCCCTCCTGAACAGTGTCAGAAAAGCTGACTAAAAGATACAATCATGCCATCAGAGTTCTTGAAGGACAGAGGAGGGTAAGACACAGTCTTCAAAGAATGGCTGGAAAAACTCTCAAATTGAACAAGAGTGGCAACCTATAAATTTGGGAAGCTGAGTAAACTCCTAAGGAGACAGCAAAAAACATCCACCCAAGATACATCATAATTAAACCAAAGAAAAACTAGAAGACAAAAAATCTTGAAAGCAACCAAAGAACAATGACACTTTACTAATAGGACTAGAAGATCTCACATCAGGAACTGTGGAAGCTAGAAGGAAGTGACAGGGCTCTTCAGGCACTGAGAGAAAACAGCTTTCAGTCAGAATCCTACCCTAGCAGAAATCCCCTTCAGGAACAAAAGGAAATTAAGATATTCTTGGATGAAGACCAACTAAGGGAATTTGCTAATGTCCTGACCCCTAAAAAAAAAAGGGCCAAAGTTCAATCAGAAGAGATAGAACCTTGGAACATCCAAAAGGAACCAAGAACACAACAAACAAAAAAATAAGGTAAAAATTAGGCTTTCCTTCCTTGGGTTTTCTAAATTATGTCTGATAATTAAAGCAAAAATTTTAATACTCTCTGTGTTTTAAATGTATATAAAGGAAAAACTTAAGATAATGACACAGGGAAAGATACAGAGATATAAACAGGTACTCTCTTTATTTGAACTAGTCAAATGATACCACCAGTAGATTATAAATTATATGTATATAAACAGAGTGCCTAAAGAAATCACTAAAATGTCCACACCAAAAAATACATTGAATGTAGGTGAATCAAAATATAAACTCTTAAAAAAAAAAAGTCAAGTATCCTACAGGAAGAAAAAGAAAACAAATAAAAACTAGACTGACCAAACAAAACAGAAAAAAATTATAGCCTAACATAGTAATAATGATATTAAACACAAATAAGCTAAATATACCAATTAAAACACAGAAACTGGTAGACTGAATTTTTAAATGACCCAAGTATATACTATATAAAAGCAATTTATTGCAAATACAATGATTACAGGCAGGCTAGAAAAGATATATCTTGTAAATATTCATCATGGAGAGCAGAGTTGCTATGTTAATAGCAAATAGAGTATATTTTGGCACAAATAAAATCACCAAACTGAAAAGAATATTATATAATGATAAAAGGGTGAATTCACCAAGATACAGCAAGCCTAAATGTGTATGCAGCAAACAGCTGCAAAATAACATGAAGTTAATACTAACAGAACTAAAAGGAAAGATAAGCAAATCCACAATTATAGCTAAAGACTTCAACATCCCTCAACAATCTTTCAATCCTTCAACAACTGATGAATACTAACTAGACATTTAAATCAGCAAGGATATAGAAGAAAGCAACATCATTACTATGGTTTGAATGTTTATCCCTTTCAAAATCATATTAAAATTTAATTGCTATTGCGATAGTATTAAGACTTGAGACCTCTAAGAGATGAATAAGCCCACTCATGGATGGGATTAACAACATCATAAAGGGTCACTATGGCCCCCTTTTGTCTTTATGTCCTTCCACCTTCGGCCATGTGATGATTCTGCCAGAGGGCCCTTGTCAGATGCCACAGTCTTGAGCTTGGTCTTCCCAGTCAAGAAAATAAATTTATTATTACCCAGTTTGAGGGTCTTCTAACAGCACAAAAAAGTAAGAACAATCACATCCAACAGAATCTAGCATTAATAGAACAGTTCATCAAACAGCAGAATACATATTTCAGTGTCCATAGAACAAGATAGATCCTATCCTGGGCCATAAAACAAAACTCAGATTAAAATGATTGAAATCTAATGAACCAAACTGGACATCAAGAAGAGAAAGATCACAAGAAAATCTCCAAACACTTTTAAACAATTTACGGGTCAAAGAAGAAATCAAGGGATTTTTTTTTTTTTCTCAATTAAAAAAGTAAATAGAATTGTATTAAAGTTTGTGGGACACGGCTTAAAGCAATGCTGAGGGAACTTTATAGCATTAAAATGCTTACCTTAGAAAAGAGGGAAGGTTTCAATCTAAGTTCCAACTCAATAATCTAGAAAAAGAAGTACAAGAAATACCCAAAGCAAGAAAAAAAGAAGGAAATACTAAAAATAAGGTCAGAATCAATGAAATTTAAACAGAAAAACAAATCATGAAAAAGATCTGATTCTTTGAAAAGGCTGATAAAACTGATAAGCTTCTGTCAACATCAACAAAGAATGTAAAAATTAACAGTAATGGAAAGGAAACAGGAAGTATCACTAGAGGTCCTGCAGAAATCAGAAAGATAATGTTATACCATGAACAATTCCACAAACATTAATTTGACCACTTAGATAAAATGGACCCATTTCACTAAAAAAAAAAACACTAAAAAAAAATCTGAATGAATGTTAAGGAACTGAATATGTAACTTTAAAACTCCCCCAAAACAGATCTTCAGGCCTACATGGTTTTACTGGAAAAGTCTACCAAATGTTTAAAGAACCAACACCACTCTACATAATCTTTTGAGGAAAAACAGAAGATGAAACACTTTCAATGCATTTTAGGAAGCTAGTCTTATCCTGACAAAACCAGAAAAACATAGAAAAATCAGACAAACACAATACAAAAGAACTATAGAGTAATACCCCTCATGAATGCAGATTCAAAATTCAACAAAATATGAGTAAATAGGATTATACAATATACCTATTGGGGCTTATTCAAGGGATGTTAGTTTAATTATAGCAAATGTCAATTGGTGTAATCTACCACATTAATAGGCTAAAGAAGAAAAAACCACAAAGTCATATCAACTGCTCTGGAAAAATGTGACAAAATCCAAAATCCATTCACAATTTTATAAACCTGTGAGAAGTGTAGGAAGAGCATTTATGAAAACTTTCACTTAATGATGAAAGACTGAACATTTTCCCTCTAAGATCAGGACCAAGGCAATGATGTCTATTCTCAATCCTCATTCAACACACTGTGAGAATTTCTAGCCAGTACAATAAGACAAGAAAATACAATAAAAGGCATAGATTGATAAGAAACAAACATTTATAGATGACATAGTTGTCTATGTGGAAATTCCACATAATCTCCAAAAAACTCCTAAACTAGTAGGTTCAATAAGATTTCAGGTTACAACATCAGTATATGAAAATCAGTGTTAGTTCTATATACTAACAACAGGTGGACATCAAATCAAAAATACAAAAAATACCATTTACCATTGATCTCACAAAAATGAAATACTTAGGTGTAAATCCAACAAACATGTACAAGATTCACATGCTGAACACTCTACAATGCTGAAGAAGAAATCAAACAAGACCTAAACAAATGGAGAGATAACACTGTGTTCACTGACTAAGATCCTTAAGAAGCTGATTCTCCCCAAACTGATATAATGGGTAAATGTAATTCTTATTCAATTCCATTCTTGTAGATATAAATAAGATTATTCTAAATTCATATGGAAAGGCAAATGAACTAGAATAGTTTTTTATTAAAAAAGAGTAGTAGTGTCTATCTAATCACAAGATTTACTACATATCCACAATAATCAGGAGTCTGTAGTATCAGAGCAAGGTCAGAAACATCAATCAATGAAACAGAACAGAGAACCCACTAATCAACCCACATCCACATAAATGTTCCAAATTAACTTCTAAAAAAGGTGCAGAAATATTGCAATTAAGGAAAGACAGTCTTTCAACAAATGGTGCTGGAGTAAGTGTTCATGTATAGGAAAAACAGAACACACTAATATAAAAATTAACTTTATATAAAAATGAACTCAAAATGGAACACAAATGTATATTGATAAATCAGATTTCATTAAAATGAAAAGTCCTTTTGCTCTGTAAAAGGCTCTGCTGGAGGAAGGGGGAAGAAAAGGCCACAGAATAGGATAAAATATTTGCAAACTACCTTTTGACTATAAACTAGTATCTAGAATATATTAAGATCTCTCAAAAACCCAATAGTAAAAAATAAAATAAAAGATCCAATTAGGACACAAGCAAAAAACATTTCACAGAGAATTTACAGATAGCAAATACACTCATGAAAACATATTCATCATTATCAGAAATAATGATAATGGGTGGTGGGGAAATTCAAATTAAAACCACATGAGATATTACTATTCTCTATCACAATGACTAAAATTCCTTTTAAAAAGGTGACAACACCAAATGCTGACAAGAATTTAAAAAGAGTATATATCACCTACACAATGCTGACAAGCATCAGTTTGGCAGTTTCTTAAAAACTAACCAAATGACTATCATATGACCAGGAACTGTGTTCCTGGATACTTATTCCAGAGAAATGAAAGGATACATTCACACAGAAACTACATACAAATGGTGATAGCAGCTTTATTCATGATAGTCAAAAACTCAAAACAACCCAGACATCCTTCAGCAGGTGAACAGGTAAACAAACTGTGGCTCACCATCCCATGCAATACTAGTCAGCAATTAAAAGAAATAAACTACTAACACACACAACCACTTGGATGACCAAGATGAGTGGAAAAAGCCACTTCAACAAAAAAGTCAAAGGCTATATGTTGTATGATTCCATTTATAAAACATTCCTGAGATGTTAAATTTATAAGAAAGAACAAATTCTCAGTTGTTAGGATGAGGCAGAGTTGGTGGTGGACAGAAGTGGCTGGGAGGGACCCTGTGGGGATAGAGATGCTATTAATCCTGATGGCAGTAGTGTCAGCATCATGGCTGTGATGCAGGATGTCACCATTGGGGAAACTGGTTAAGAGTACAGGGGTTAGGGTTAGGAAGCGGGGCAAGAATGGAGGAAGGAAGGACTGTATAGAGGGAAAAGAGGGGTGGGAGGGGTGGGGAGGGGTGGGAGGGAAGGGAAAAAATAACAATGAATCAAACAACATTACCCTATGTAAATTTATGATTACACAAATGGTATGCCTTTACGCCATGTACAAACAGAGAAACAACATGTATCCCATTTGTTTACAATAAAAAAAACCCAAAAAAAACCAAAACAAACAAACAAACAAAAAAAGAGTACAGGGATTGTTGTGTTATCTCACAAGTTCAAGGGAATCTACCATGATCATACTAGAAAGGTTTTGTTTTTTTGCTTTTTTTTTTTTTTTTGGTGCGGGGTGAGGGGGGGTACTAGGATTGTACCCACGGGCGCTTAACCACTGAGCAACACACCCAGCCTTTTTTATTTTGAGGCAGGGTCTCACTTAGTTGCTTAGCACCTTGCTAAGTTGCTGAAGCTGGCCTTGAACTTGTAATCTTCCTGCCTCAGCCTCCTGAGTCCCTGGGATTACAGGCATGCACTTGCACTCAGCTATAAAAATTTGAATAATAAAACCAAAAACAAACCCAAATCTGCTACTTCCCAAATGTTCCCTCCATCCCATCCCCACACAGGTGTAGAACCGTGGAAAGGGGACCAGCTGCAGTTCCACTGCCTTAGGGCTGGGGCTGTAATGGCCCCTGTAGTTAGTCCTCAAAGGTCTGTCAGTACCTTCCCCAAGCAATGGCTGCCTGCTGAGTTCCTGAGATGCATGGCTTGTGTTCCACTGGCCTTACCAGGCTGCATGCACATGTGCAACTGCACGCACACATGGACACACAGACATTCCCTCTCTTGGGCCCTCTATTTGACCACAACAAGATTCCTCACCACCCTCCTGAGGCATATATGGGTTATGTCAGGGAGAGGTCAATTGTCTCAACCCAGGCCAAGTGGGTGGGGCAAGGGCAGAAGTCAACATCCTGGCCTGCTTCACACAGTGCTGTCAAGCTGCCACATGGACATTTCCCAGACATGAGCAGGCCTCTGGACCCAGTTACCCACCATAACCAGCCCTAAGGCATCCAGAATAACACACTCAACTGGACATTCTCACTTCTTGGCTCCACATGAACTGTCTTTGGCTCAAAGAACAGGGAGGGAGCAATCAGTGACGGGATCTCTAACAGGTGGTTTAACTCAGATTTCCTGTTCCCTTGGACTCACTGACCCTCAGAGGACAAGTAGGTATGCAGAGAAGCGGTCAGGCACAGCACCAGGAGGCGCTAAAGGGAACAGCAGCCAAAACGACCAAGAAGTGTGGTTCTCACCCTTTCTGCACCCATAATATCCTGCCCCCTGAAAGCCCTCCATGGTACAGTGCTCCTCACCTCCTACACACAAACATCTACTCCACAGGATAAGGTGATTTCACAGTCCCATGCATAGTCAGTTCAAGATTCCATGCCCCTTAGGCAACAGTAACTGACACAAAGCCAGGCTCTTATGCAGTATGTGCTAGAGCTGTTCTGCCATTACCTCAGCTCAGCCCAGGCCAACTCCACAGACCCTTCTTCTACTCTGCTCCTTTTACATGCACTTCAGGCCTCTGGGTTTTGCACAGCATTTATTCGTAACTGGTTACTCAGTCCACTCTGCATAAGCTCCTGCTCCCCTCCATGATCCCACCTCCTGACTCCAGGTCAGTCACATTCCTTTTCTCTTACAACAGCACAATCCCAACAGGGGACAAGAATCCAGCTCTCTTCTAGCTAAGTGCCCAGTACAAAGCCGAGTTCTAGGAACTGAATAATCAAATAAATAGGTAGGTGACTCCACAGATACACTTACTGGTCATTACACAGAACCTAACTGCTCTGCAGTCCTACTGGGACTACTGCTGTTAAGGTCTTCCCCAGGACCTGGAGAGCCTGGCTGCACTTCTGACTTCCATGTACATAGTCACCAGGATGCCAGTCACCAGGATGGGCCAGTGCCCAGGACCAAGAGGACAATCAGCACCCTGAAGAGCAAACAAATAGCCAGTACAGTGGGGTTGAGTCTCAACTTGTAATCCTTCCTTCTCTACATGTCAAGTCCCTGTCCAGGCCATTGTGGGTAACATGCACTCTCGGCAGCAAGTGGTTACACACATCAAGAACCATGAAGTGCCGTGCTCCTGATGCAGTAAGTCTCTAGCCAGAGACTCAGCCTAAAGCAGTGACAGAACAAAGTGAAAAGTTCCATTCATGATGTGGGAAGAACCCAATGCCATTTAAATGCTGATACATAACTCCCTACAGTAGCACAGAGCCATTTGTTACAACAACTGAGACAATCTCATCAAGTCATCACTTTGTGAACAGACCCTCATGGCTTCACCTTCTCTGGGTCCTGGGTGACCAAGTACCCTGTGGAGGTATTCAGTCGAATCTCCCTAGCAGCTTCTGAAGTGAAAGGTTAAACATAAGCACACAGAGACCCTTCCTTGAGGGGCATTCAGTCTTTTATGAAGGAGACCAGACGTGGGTAGGATGTGAAAGTGTTTATAAAATACATAAAGATGGATATCGATTGGGAGCTGTGATAGTTTGGACATGAATGTTCCCCAAAGGCCCATGTATTAAAGTCTTGGTGGACTTTTTAATAGGTAGAACCATAAAGAGGTAGTGCTAGTGGAAGGTCTTTAGGTCACTGGGGGAGGGCACTCTTAAAGGGCAGTGTAGGAACCCAGTCCCCTCTTTACTCTTTTTTTGCCTCCCAGCCACAAGGTAAGTGGTTTTGCTCTACCATGCACTGCCGCTGTGATGTGTTACCTTGCCACAGGCCCAAAATCAATGGGTTCATCTGATCACGGACTACAACCTCCAAAATTGTGAGCCAAAATAAGCCTTTTTTCTTTAGAAGTTAACTATTTCAGGTACTTTGTTATAGTGATGAAAAGATAACACAGAAGTCAATGAGAAAACAGCTAACTGTGTTGACTGCTGGGGCCATGAGCAAATGTTAGAGGTTTTTGTTTTGTTTTTTTATCATCTTTGTAATGTTACTATATAGCACTTACAAGTTATTGTTTATTGTTTAAGGGGAGAAGATGTCTGTGGCTTCTGATATAATCCTGGCAGAATGGCTTCAAAAAGGGAGAGGAGGTGGGAGAGGAGGTGCTGATCATCCTTAGCAGAACAAGAAGTAGGGGGAGCTAGGGAAACTTTATATTTCACTCTCTGCCAACATGATGGAACAGCTCTGGATACTTAGTATAAAGATCCTGGCCTGGGACTACGGAGGCCCAAGTTCAAGTCCTGGTTCCATGACTTAGGCATTTATGGCCCAGAGTAAAATAGTATTTCTGTGAATCTCAGTCTTATCATCTACAATAACAGAAAAATACATATATCCTTTCCAGACCATTTAAATACAAAACCACATCAGACACAGTCCCATCTCAGACACATTTTAAGTCAGTACCCAATCAAGGGCTGGGGATATAGCTCAGTTGGTAGAGTGCTTGCCTCACAAGCACAAGGCCCTGGGTTCAATCCCCAGCACCAAACAAACAAAAAAAGCCTCAAGGCCAGAAGCATCTACCCTAGCACATAGGTAGTGCCTAGCACACAGCTGGCATTGGAACCAAATTAGTACTCTGGGAAGAGAGTCCCACAGTGTGACCAGTGTGCTGGCCAGGCCCAGAGGACCCCAGGGCTCCTGACTCTGTGGATGGGACAGGGCACACAAACCCCACACAGGCTCCTGTACAATAGATGCCACTCAGATTCCAAGCAGAGTGACCGTTCCCATGAAAGTTCTTCAAGGGAAAGCTTACCCATAATCATGGGACCAATATCCCAGTTCTGAGAGAACAGGGGCAAAAAATGTTCAGGGTCAGGGCAGGGTTGGGTAGGGTAGCTCTTGGTGGGGTCATCAAAGGATGGACAAACAAGCAGGGGATGTGTGAACTGCAGCTGATGTATCTTCCGTGGTCATGAATTTAGTTCTTTGCCCTCTGTTTTCCCCCAAAAAGTTTCCGTGGGGACACTGCCATATTCGAGGCAAACAAGCTGTTTAATATTTCTACACTTCAATTCCAAAAAGAGAAATGATGCCTGGGCAGCAACCATCTGGCCAGCTTGTAAATCATAGGGGACTTCAAGGTTGCCTGACTTTTCTAAGACACTTAGATGTTAATCAGTAAGACAAGGAAAGATGAGAGCAACATCAAGGTCTGGGCTCAGGTCCTACCCTGCCAAGACCTCACCATGTTCTGTGGCCACCCAGACGGACAGTGGGAGAACCAGATGGCTCTAAACCCATGAACTGTGGAAGGACAATTCTCAGCAAAGCTGTAAGCCCAACTGCCTCTGTCAGTGGAGTGAGCACACACTTGGAGGCAGTGCCCAGAGGGGCTTCTCTTGCAGCACTAACTTGCCAGGGCCAGCACTGCAGACCCCTTGAGAGATCACAAGCTTGTTACCACAATGCTATACAGACCAACCCATGTATTAGTACTCCTGTCTGAGCATCATTCACAAGGTCTTGAGCCCCAAAGAATACTGCCCTGTGGCTTCACAGCCATGCAATTCTGGACCCAAACTACATTCTTTAGTACCATCACCACCTGCCAGCACAAGATTCCAGAACCTAAAAACTGCCTATGAAGGCAACAGGGAAGGATGGGCCACTATGGAGATGCTCAAAAGCATACTGCAGCCTCTACAAATGATTCGACATCATCAGAACACAGGGCCATGTGACCAGGAGAAAGCCCTGGTTTCCAAGTGAGAAAGGCCACTGCTCACCAGCAAGCAGGACACACATCCACCTCAGTAGGAGAAGTGGAGGGAACAGTTAAAAGGCCCATGGTTTCCTTCCTTGGTCACCTCTGGGCTACTCCCCTCTTCCTCATTCCGTTGTCCTGCCACTGTCCCAGGTACTTTATATTCATTTATTTTTAATCTTCACAACAAACCTATGAGGTATGTACCATCACTGCCTCCACTCAACATCCAAGAAAATTAAGGCACGAAGAGGAATAATGTGGTCTGTCAAAAGCCACAGAGCTAGGAGGTGGCTAAAGTAGATGGGAACAGAGACCACCAGGCTCCACAGCCTGCCCCTCACCCACCAGACAAAACTCTGACCTCTGCATCTCTCTCCCAAGGTGAAGGTTGGAAGGTAAAGGCTGGCACTTGAAGAGACCTGTTCCCAAGTGGGACATCCTTGGTGGGGGATGTGGGTGTCTTGTCCTGACCAGCAGAGCACTCAGGTCTTCCGTTGCAACTGGGGTCAAACCTGAGGAGTTTTAGGCCAGGGCTCAGGGCTTTCCTGGCCCCAAAGTACATCACCAGTGAGAATACAAGAAGGAGCCCTGCAATCAGCACTGTGGATGAGCTGACCAGACCTCCTCCCACAGTGGCAGCCCCCACCTAGCATGGGTGGTTGTTCCAAAGTCTGGGAAACTGATGGAGAACATGAGCTCTTCTTTGGAAGGAACCTTTCCATTTGCATGAAGACATGGAGCCTGTGCGCCAACTACCACTTTCACCCTGCTCCAGAGAAAACTGGACCAACAAGTTGTCTACTTCAGAGTACTCAGGTCACATATCACGCAAACTCCAGGGAATGAAAAGGGCCCTACTAATTACCCCAGGATCTCTGGTGCCAGAACTCAGGAGAGTGCGGTGCCCATCCCTGTCCCTGCAGGCTGCATGCAGGCTGCTCACCTCCCCAAAATAGCTGCCTCTCTCTGCCCTTCGCAGTTGCCAACATGTGGCACTGAAGTCCAAGACAAAGCTCCTAGATATAAAGATCATAAGGCCACTGAGCCAAGACAAAGGCATATAAGGTGGAGTACGGGGACAGGAACTGGGCACCAGGAGCAAAGGGGGCATTTAGGAGACATCTGTGGGAGGGAACAAAAGACAAACTTCAGAAATGAAGCCAAGGGACATGAGCCTGCAGTAAACAGACAAGGAACAAAGTCAATATGCAGACAGTGATGGGCCCATCTCTCCAGGCAACACTAGGGCTGGGAGTTGAGGAAGAAAAGGAACATCACAAAAGGTCCACCCCCTCAGAGCTACCACAGAGCCCCAATCATTCCACCAGATCAGGAGCAGCAAGGGTGGAGGCAAAGACACCTAGCCATAGTCAGTGAGACAATGACTACATCTCAGCACAGAAGTTTTCCGCACACTAACCACTCAACATAGTTGACCTTAAGCTCTGTGTGTGTGTGTGTGTGTGAGACACATGAACCCACACATGGGTGGGTGTGGCGGAGTAGGCCAACATCATGACTATATGCTGTATTCCTGGGAACGAGAAGTGACAGAAGTGGGATCTGTAGCTTTAGTTGCACATTAGTTGCAAATGTCAAACAGAAAATGACAGGAGGACATGGAATAAAGGAACGTCAAATACAGATGCTCCTGAATTTATGATGAAGTTACACCCTGATAAACCCATCATAAACTGAAAATACCCTAAGTTAAAAATGCATTGAATACACCTGATCTACCAAACAGTAGGGCTAGGCCTAGCCTACTATAAACATGCTCAGAACACTTTCATTACCCCACAGATTTGGGTAGAAGCAGAGCTTATTTTATCATAAAGTATTAAATAGTTTATGAATGTAATGAATACTGCACAGAATGTGGAAAACAGAATGTTGAACATACCATCAATACCTGTAAACACTGTAAAGTTGAAAAATCATAGGTCTAAATGTCCCTAAGCCTCCTATGATGGTTTGGCAAAATATGAATATGAGCCCACACCAAAATGGGGTGGTAACTATTTGGGGTATTTTACAATAACTTTTTGGAGCTATACTTCACACAGCATACAATTCAACCATCTCAGGTCTGCAATTCAATGGTTTATAGTGCAAGCATCACCACAGACAATTTTAGAAGCATTTCTATCACCCCAAAAAGGAAATGTATGCTCTTTAGTTATCACTTTCCAAACCTGTCATCTCTCCTACTCTCAGGCCCCGGGCTACTGCTAATCTACTTGCCATATCTATAGATTTGCCTATTCTGGACACTGCATGTAAGTGGAGTCATATAACACACAGGCTTCTCGAACTTCTGTTTCATGTACAGTCTTTTCTGAAAGCTCAGGACCTCAACTGAACTTCAATGATTCCTCGGGAGCCACTAGAGGTAGGAAGGAAGAATGGGCCAGTCCAGAGCATACTGGCCACCAGAGCAGGCACCCATCCACAGCCACTGCTCTGTGTCCTGCACCAATCTGCCAGCCCTGTACCCACCTGCCTGATGCCTCACTCAGGTCTCTGTCCACACTGCACCCTCATCAAATCCATGCTGGCAGGGGCTGGGCTGTGTGCCAGGTATGTGGGGTCTTCAAGCACATACCCCAGCCTGAGCCAGACCAGCAGTTCTCAAAGTGTGGGAGTCTCTGATGTCTTTGTGGAGATCCATGAGCCAAAACTATTTTTAGTTAGGCACCACTGCCCTTTTCACTCTCATTGGCTCAGGAGTATACAGCAGAGCTTGCCCAAAAGCCACAGGACCTGATACTGCAAAACGAGACTGCAGAAGCTAGGAGAATTCAGCTGCCTTTCATCAAATGGATATGAAAGCAATTTCCAAAAAGGTAGAATAATGTGACTCTTCTCAGTCAATTGTTTTAGTTTAGAAAAGTTATTTTTCAGAATTCGTATTACTTATATGAACATGTAAGCATTTATTGTTATTTTTTAATGAATTCATAACTGTCTTAAAATGTCTCCATTTTAATTTCTAATACAGTAAGTGCCAAGAGACATATTCACATAAACAAAAGTCCTTTGAGAGTCTCCATAATCAAGAGTGTAAAAGGGTCCAGGGGCCAAAGTCTGAGAAGCACTGACCTACCGACCACTCCCTCACTAGCTACCCAGAGTTGCCTCTCTGACCGC
Source organism: Sciurus carolinensis (assembly GCF_902686445.1). Lineage (NCBI taxonomy): Eukaryota > Metazoa > Chordata > Mammalia > Rodentia > Sciuridae > Sciurus > Sciurus carolinensis. The sequence goes on along the minus strand of NC_062215.1, from coordinate 40,222,713 downwards.
ACTTGTCCCATTCCTGCCAGTCCAAACACAAAGTTGCTTCTACGACCTCCTTCTGGTTTCCACTCAAGAATCCTTTCCACATGACAATACTGCCTTAAAAGGCGACATCTTAACCCAGACTTGCTCCCAGCAGCTGTGTTACCAGTCTAAGCAGAAATCAAACAGGTTCATAGATGCAGGTGGACAGGACAACCTTCCTCCCCAGGATGCCAACCTCACCCTCAGCCTCTGCCTTGGGAAGAAGGCCCAGTGGAGACAGAATCTGCTCCCACAGCCAGGGAATGCCCCCTGGGTCCTACCTACTACAGAGGACTGACACACTGCAGGTTCAAAGCATTGCAACTATGCCACAGGGATCACTGCTCCAGCCATGGGAGGGTTGGGAGACAGAAATGCAGGGGACCCATTGGAATATGCACCTGTCCAACATTCCCTGGAACTGCTCAACTGTCACTTGAAGGACAATGCGGGGCTCAATGGCCTGAGCCTCAGCTCCCACCTCCACTAATGGTTCAGGGGGATCTCTGAGGGAAAAGATGGCATCCCAGACACCATCAAAGGAAGCTCTGATGGTACATATGCTACTTATCTTCTTTTGTATACATATGATATTTCATCCTACTAAAATTATTAATGCAAGGATTGCAGTAAATTAGTGATTTTCAGACTGTGAAGCCCCCCAAGAGACTGTGTTTCAGGGGTCACAATAGGGTGTGGGGTGCCTCACAGGTAGAGCCATTCCTCCCCACAGCCTTTAACACAAAAGCTTTCACATATCATACATGAGAGCTTCACAATGTTTCAAGAGATGGGTGTGCTGCTATCAAAGAAAGCATGAAAACTGGCTAGCTAATACCATTGCCAACAAGACACAGAAGGCCTTTCCCTCCAGTCAACCCCAAGATCTCTGGGGCCTGATATCAGGGACTGTGGACCCCTCACCAGCAGCTTTCAGGCCCCTCGCACTCCAATGCACCCAAATCTCCCCTAAGTTATCCTGCCTTCAAGGCCTATAACCTTCAGCTCTTCTCCCAACAATACCAAAGGCTGAACTTATCTCTGCAGCCTAGTGGGTTTTCATGAAGAAAGAACAAGAAAACCCAACCTTGCACGCAGCACAGCCTCCTGCGCCAGCCCTTAGAGCTGCATCAGTGCCTACAACCAGAAGGGTGGCCCCAGGACCCAGTTTCCCTCTCTAGATGCACCAAGTGAGGAGCATCAGGCTTTACACAGCTTCCTGCAGCGTCCACCACCAGCTTCATCCTCCCATCTGAAGGGCTACAGGCCAACACCTGGATCCATGTGCTGATTCTGCCACAGCCCAATGGCAGAAATGCTGCAGACCAGTCTCTACCACTGGGTTAAGTCCAGGTCCCTACCACAAAGAGCTGAAAGATGTTCAAACAAAAACCTGTACATGAATGCTCACAGCAGCACTCTTACCATCTGCCAAAAGGTAGTAACAACTCAGATGTCCAACAACTGAGAAATGGATAAACAAAATGTGGTACATCCACACAATGGAAAATTATTAAGCCATAAAAAGGATAAAATTCTGATTCTGTGCCACAGGGTGAATGAACCCCCCAAAACATGCTGAGTATAAGAAGCCAGACCAAAGGTCACATATTATATGATTCCATTTTGTGGAAATTTCCAGAATATGTAAATCCAGAAATAGAAAACAGAGTCATACATAGTAGCTGGGGTCTGAAGACAGGGAGAAGGAAGCAACTACATAATCATAAGTATCCTTCTGGGGCACATAAAATGTTTTCAGCTAGAGTGGGGTGGCTGTTTCACAACACTGTGAATGTACTAATGCAACCGAATTGCACACTTCAAAATGGCTAATTTTATGTCATATGAATTTCACCTCAAAGAACACAAATGAACAAAGATAAAACCCACAGCAGTTCCCAGCACCCTAAGCACAGAGAGGGCAGGCAGGATGGAGGCTGCTGGCCATGTTCATCCTCCCCTCCAACCCTCTGCCCATGAGGCCTTGCAAGCCCTGCCCCTGCCTGGGCTCCTCCCTGGACTCCAGCAGCTGGAGTGGGGGTGGGGGGACATTTTTAAAAGCCTCTTCCCTGTTTGGTCTTGACAGCCCGCCCATGACCGCGGGATTTTTGGAACATGACGCCATTCGTGGCAAAAGGAGGAATGCTGGAGAATGCGTGGGGACAAACTCATGGGGCAACAGCTTTGCAGGGAAGAGTCATGCCCTGTTCCACAAAAAGCTGCCCTTCCCATTAAAAAAAAAAAAAAAAAAAGGTAGGGCAGGAAAGTGGGATGAGGAGGGAAAAAGAGGAAGTTTAAACAAGGACAGCCCATATCCCAGCCTCCAGCCCCACCCCTTCCAGCACACATGCCTCCCAGTAGGTCAGCACTAGGCCAGAAGGCCTACCTGACCCCTCTCAGTCAGTGGGACACGGAGTAAGGAGGCTTCCACCCAGCTCTCCCACTGACAGTGTACTGCCCCTGGGCAAGTACACTACCTCTCCCCACCCAGTCTGCTTATCTCTCTACCTATGAGACTACTGTGAGTGTAAATGAGTTAACAGTGAACTGGCACAGAGAAATTTCTGTTAGCTATGAATAACACCACAAGTACAATAAATAATCCGAGAACGTGCCAACTGCCCCGTGAGTTCAGTCAGGAAAACCTCTGCACCACAAAAGGCTGCTTGGATATGTGAGCCAGCCAAGCCCTCCAGGAAGAGAAGTCCAAGCTCACAGGTTTCCTAAACAGGAAGGCAGATGTGAAGTTAGGAGAAACAGTAGGCTCTGTTGCCCAAGTGACATCTGTCTGTCTGTGAAAAAAGCCTTCCCAGGTCTGTAAAAGAGAGGTTTCTACTTGTTCAGACTGTCTAGAAGTTTCCCTGGCAGAGGCTCTATTCCCTCTAATAGTGATTTATAAAGGCTATGGAAGACAGGTCAGAAGGACCCACCTGCCAGTGGAGGGACCAAATCAACACTGAACCCACAGTGCCATGACACACCGTGGCCAGATCTCCTACCCAGCCAGTGATTTGGGATGAGACCCAGGTGTGCCTCTGTGCTACTATACCCCTTAGCCATTTCACCCAGGTCCTGGCTTCCCAGACACCTCCAAGAAGCTGCACAGTTGCTCCAGGGGACACTAGCAGGATAAGCAAAGCTTCAGCTTTGCTGGATCCTCTCCCATCTCACCAATGATGACTCACATGCTTCCCTGTGGAGACATTTCTGAAATGGGGATCTGTCTATGCCCTTTATAGGACCTGTGTCATCTGCTTCTCTGGGCTGAATTCACCTCTGATGTTAAATCCCAAGCTGATGGAGCATTGCCCCTTCGCATCCTACCCTCTAAAAATTCTTGAATCTAGTTCAACCCTTATACTTACATGTTTTGAAAACCAGATCCACACAAGAAACTGACTGCCCTTCTAGTCCCTGTGGAGCTAACACAGGAACTTCATATGGGGAGATGGCTGGGCTTTGGAGCTTGTGTTTGGTGGGCTGGGGGTACAGAGAAATGGAGGTTTGAGAGCCGGCTCTCCCACAAAATCAGGGTAGCAGGTTCCCTCACTGGGCCCATTTTCTCAACTGTAGCTTCAGTTTGGAGCTCAAGATCCCCAAAGAAGTCCCTCTAATTTGAATATCCCATCCTGTTTAGCTCCAGGAGAGATGGGACACTTGCTACTCTCTGTATGGCATCTGCCCAGCTGGTCCAGGGCCTAGCCATGGTGGACTTTCAAGAGCAAATGTCAGACCAACACACTGAATGTGACCTAAGGGCTGGGCCCCTATTCCATACAGAGATTCATGCTGTATGGTCAGTGCTTGCAAAATGTACCCCATTTACTGGGCACCCACTATATGTCCTAGTATTTATGAACTCAGTTGTTCCTAAGGATCCTACAGTTGATGAGAATCTTGCCCACATCTTCCATCATCCTCATTGGCACCCAAAGATGGGTGGTATTATAACCCCTAGTCCTCAGATGAGGGCATAGACACTTAACTCTAAGAAACCTATTCAATCAGCATGGAAAATGCTGGATATGAGTTCAAAGACCCTGCTCTCCACTATTCCAATTCTCTTACCTGGCACACTGAAATGAAATGTCGGACTATCAGATTTCTAGGTCATAGCACATTCCCAAGCATAAGCCAAGTTAGCACCTAGACCCCATGGAGCACTGAAGCTTCCACACACCAAGCAATTCACCCAGTCCTGACAGTGAGGTTCTGGGTATGGACAAGGGATCCCTGAAGATGAGGCCCCTTTCTCTGACTCAGCTGCTCCCACTTTCATGGACCCTTCAGCAATGGGCAGGACCAGGAAGAGGTAAGAAATTGCATTGTAGAAAGTACACCACAGAGCCTCCTAAGTCTGTTAAAACCTGTGCTTCAGAATTTGTGAGAGATCAAGGACACGGCTATTTCCGGATTCTGAATTCCTCTCTTAGGAGAAAAAATAGTACTTCCTGTTCAGGTCACACCAAAGGTGTGGTCACTACCACAGGTCAGCAGCCTTTCTGGGGGACATGGGGCTCCCTATACAGAGAAGAGGTGAGGCCTGGGCAATAAAATGCACACCACCCTATACCACCCATACACACAGAAACACGCCCCACCACACACCCCAGAACTAAGGAATCCAAGTTAGGGCCAGGCCCTCTTTCTGATAGCAAAGGTTAGCCTTATCAGGGACACAGAGGCCAAAAAGGACTTTGGAAAAACCCACCATGCTGGCCTTCCTGTGACCTAGACAGGTCACTGAACCTTTCTGGTCTCAGCTGCTCCATCTACTAAATAGAGACAATCCCCAACTGCTTAATGGGGGGCAGGGGTGAGGGCATAACAGATCCTTTCTTCCAGGACTAGGAACTAAAAGCTGCAATTTATTCTACAATACACCAGCTACCTACCACCAATCTGCCCCAGTCAGACAAAAAGAGTACCAAGTTTATAAGTCAAAATGGCCCTCCCAACGGCAGGAAGACAAGTTCAGATATGTTGTGAAGATTGGTCTGAGTCTCGTGGAAGCAAGCTCTGTATCACGGTCCCATTATGGAGCAGCTTGGCGACCCTGGGTGGGTCATTCAAAACTCTCTGAAATTCAGTGACACCTTCTCTCCCAGGGGAACATACTGCCACCAGTCCAGTTGGCTCCTGAGGCCTGTGTGAGATCATGGGACCCAACATTTGATTCAGTTTGTGGAATTTCAGAGGGATGTCACAGGCTTATCCATGTGCAGACTGTCATTGCAACTGCCCTGACATCAGAAAAGGCCACTGTCCACTGCAACGTGCAACCCCCAAGCTCAGTCCCAGGAGTGGAAGGAGTTGGAAGGGTTCCAGGTTCCAGGCAAAAACCAGGCTGTGGTTTCATGTGAACTAGGATGACCTTGACTGAGAAAAACCAATGAGTGGTTTGGAAGATTCCAGTTCCAGCCTCCAGAGACAAAATGCCAGCAAATCAACCCACCAGGCTCTCTCACCCCCAAAGAAAGGGGATAATGCTATGGGAGTGGTAGAGAAGAGTAGTGGTAGTTCCATCCCAAGGCAGCCATGGAAACTGCTTCAACTGCTGAAACTGGAACAAGCACAAAATCTGGGGCAGAGTTTTCAAACCTACCCCACTAACCAATCCCACACTCCAGATGACCCAAGGCCCCTGGTGGGAGGCAGAATTCCAGGTTTCACCCATTTGCCCAGTCCTGTTGCTTTTCCGGTATCATACACAGAATTTCTGTACCAGTAAAAGGCTCCAAAGTTAATGAAAGCCTGAAAACCACTGAACTGGTCCAACTGTGTCATTCAGATGCAAAAGGATAGCCTGGAGAACAAGTTTCCCAGGATAAAAGAAAGGTCTGTGTTCTTAGGTTGAAAGCTTCCAAATTAGCATCCAATGCTCCAGGACCTGGCCCTACTCCACCCCTACACAGCACCAGGTATAAGCAGTAGGATGTGCTTCCCTCTGCCTGGCTGCAGGGCTCTCTCCTTTCTTTAAGACTAAATGGCAGCTTGGGGAAAGGTTTAAAGATAAACATTGAAATCAAACTTTTTGATTTCAGCTACACAGCATGAGAGTCCTAGTTGTTACAAGATGGCCCAAACAAAGGCTCTTCCTCACAGGAGAGGGCGCCAGCAACTTCCAGTATTGATCACCAAGTGGAGGTGCTCAGGAACTCCATGGTTCCATGGACACACCATGTCCTGCCTATGAACAGAAAGTGGGCACCTATTTTACAGGTCGGGGAACCTAAATCAAGTTCCTGGGTCACCCCGCACTGACACTCCAACAGGAGAACACAGGTCTTGGGACTGCGGTCCTTCTGGAAAAGGTCAAGTAATAGGCTAGTAACGCTAAGAGGCAACTACCAAACACTGGAGCAACAAAGAAGAGCTAAGAGCCATGGAAGACTTCAGTTATAAGGCCAGTAACGCAGGGGTTGAGGGGGAAGCACAGAGTACACACACCAACAGCCTATTCCCTAAACTCACCTCCACAGGGTGGTTCGGAGACAATCCTGCTGTGTTAGCTCCTGTTCTGCCCCCAAACCATGCCCCTAGACAGGGGCAGGGCCCATAGCCCAAAGAGAACTTCCTAATACATCAAAAGGAGTCACCGAAGAAGATGCTATATTCACAGAAAGAAACCTCAAAGTTGGCAAGATGTGGGGTAGAGGGGCCATAAACAGAAGTAATAGGTCCAAGAAAACAAGCACCTCAGGAACCCTCCAACCCTGGGCCATTTTCAGGATACCACCATGAAGAAAGTCAGAGAAAGAAGTGACTGGCACAGCCTTCCTAGCTGTGGGTAAGGACTGCAGGCATAGGCCATATATGGCTGCTGACAACTGGGAAGGAGGCTGGTCTCAACTGAACTGTGCCCACAGGTAAAATACAGCTTTTTTTGTGTGTGTTGAAATGACATTATTTTGGATACTTGAGGTCAGAGAAAATATAACTGAAAATTAATTTCACCTGTTTCTTTTTACTTTTTAACAAGACAACTACAAAGTTTTAAATTATATTTGTGGTTTCCACTCTAATTCTATCAGACAGAACTGGTCTAAGCTAGGGGTTGGCAAACTACACCCATAAGCCAAATGCAGCCTGCCATCTGCTTTTTTAAGGCTCAAAACCAAGAACAGCTTTTATATTTTTAAATGGTCATATAAGTACCTACATAAATGCCTCAACTTTGCCTGTTGGCCTGCAAAACCTTAAGTATTTACTACCTCGCCCTTTAAGGAAAAAATTTCTAATCCCTAGTCTAGATTCCAGAAACAATCAGAGATTCTTTCCAGGTAAAACAAGGAACAGAAGACAGATGTGGATATGTATGTGAAGTGATTCTTGTACTTTTTTCTTTTATTGAAATAAAATTCATAGAACATAAAATTAACTATTTTAAATGAATAATTCAGTGGCATTTAGTATAGGTGATAATGTGCAACCAGCACTTCCATCTAGTATCAAACCATTTCATCACCCTCAAAACAGAAGCCCAATCCCACTAGCAGTCACACTTCATCGCCCTTCCCTCAGTCTCTGGCAACCACTAATCTGCTTTCTATTTCTATGGACTTACCTATTCTGGACTTTTCATTTAAATGGAATTATATATGCCCTTTTGTGCATGGTTCTTTCACTTGGCATCATGTCCTCTAGGTTCATCCATATGGTTGTGTGTCTTTGTCCTTTGTGACTTTTTAGACCAAGGGACATTCCACTGAATGGATACACAAATTGTTTATCCACTCATCCATTGTTGATGGACATTTGGATTGTTGCCACCTTTTGGTTAATTTGCTCTCAAGAATATTCACACAAGTATTTGTCTGAACATACCTGTTTCTAATTCTTCTGAGCATACACCTACTAGCTTCAAGGTAATTCTGTTCAACTTCTTGAGGAGTCACCAAACAGTGGCTGCACCATCTTATTTCTACCAGCAATTCACAAGTGTTCTGTTTTCTTTGCGTTATCACCAACACTTGGTAAATTCTGTTTTTAAAATTCTAGCTATCCTAGTGAGTATGAAGTGGTATCTCATTGTGGTTTTGATGTGCACTTTTTTGATGACTGTGAGCATCTTTTCATGTGCTTGTTGCCCATTTGTAATGGGATTTTTTTGTGTGTCTGGAATTTTTGACACATCGCCTGCCAAACAATATGCCAATCCACACATAAATTACATACCTTCTAGAAAGAGTGGGCATGATACAGTGCTTCTGAAATAAATGTCAAGTCAAATAAAAAAGTTCTGTGCCCTGGAGCTTCTAAGACTATCACAGGAACAAAGGTACCCCTAACAAAATGCTTCACTGAGACTTGGTCCTCGCCTACCCATTTATGTCAAGGATCTTCACAGCCATGGCAGTGAGGTATGGCTCAGACACAGTGAGGGCAGAATCAAACCAGGAAGACTAAGAGTCACAGGAAAGATCTAGCCCAATTTCATTACCAGATGGGAAAACTCAGGCCTCAGGAAGGAAAAGACCCAGTCAAGTACCATGATGAAACAAGGGAAGGCATAAGACTAGAATGCAATTCAAACACAGTGGCTTCTTCCATGGAAGACAAAAAAATGAGACAGCCCATAAGGTCAACACTGTGAGCCCAGGAGATCCACACCCAGACTGGAGGTTGAGGACCCTGTACTCCAGTCCTGCCTCTGCCACTAACCACCAACCCCAGACTGGAGGTTGAGGACCCTGTACTCCAGTCCTGCCTCTGCCACTAACCACCAACCCCAGACTGGAGGTTGAGGACCCTGTACTCCAGTCCTGCCTCTGCCACTAACCACCAACCCCAGACGGAGGTTGAGGACCCTGTACTCCAGTCCTGCCTCTGCCACTAACCACCAACAATCTCTGATCCACCTCCCAGCTGACCCTGCCCTCCCCGTCTTCTGTAGGCCCATCACATGGGGATTCCCTTAGCTTGCTCTTTTTTCCTCAGTGGTAACACTCACTCCTAGGACTTTAGCAACCACCTCCACATTGCCAACACTGGACCCCATCCTCACCTAAACCCTAACCATCACCTCCTATTTTTTGAGTGGGTCACTCCACCTAAGTATTACGACAGGCATTCACCTCCACAAGGTCAAATATATCGCAGTAGTTGTGGCCCCTCCCCATCCCCCACTTCTCCAAATCATCCTCAATATTGTGTTGAAGGTGCTTCTATACACCCCTTTCTTCAATCCAGCCTCTACTCCAACAAAACACCTTATCCCCAACATAAGCATCTCCCAGCACTGGTGTGCAGAATCAAGACCTTTATAACAATCTACCTGGACTACTTCTACAGCTTCTACTAGTTCTGCCTGTAGCCACAATGACTTTCCTGAAGAGCAAGTTTGATAAATTTAAAAGTTAAGTATAAAAATAACTATAAAATAACTAAGAAAATATTAGTGACTATTTTATAAACCTTGGCAAGAAGGCCTTCCTATATGAGATTAAAACTTCAAGCTATAAAGGATAACAGAGATTTAACTGCATTCATTGTATCTTATTACTTTGAAGCTGAGGACTGAGCCCAAGGCCTTGCACATGCCTAAGCACATATGCTTATCACTGAGCTACATCCCCAGTTTCATATGAAAAGAAAAACAATCATGCATAAAGAGACAAAAAACACTCAGAAAAAAATACTTGCCATATTTAACAGCAAATTTCTATCTAGAGGAAGGTGGGCAAACTATGGCTCACAGACATAATCCTACCAGCTGCCTGTTTTTGTAAATAAAGTTTTACTGGAACATAGCCATACTCATTAATTTATGTATTATCTACAGTTTATTTTGTATCATGATGACAAAGCTGCACAGGTGCCACAAAGATCATATAGACCATAAAGGTTAAAATGTTACTGTCTGGTATTTTACCAAAAAAAAAATCCACAGACCCCAGTGATCTAAAGCATATACAAATCAATGGGGCACAGGGGAAAACGAAATCAATGGGAAAATGGGTAAACAAGCAAGTAATCCACAAGAGAAACAAAAACACTCAAATATTATAAGGAGAGGCTTAACTTCATCGGTAATTCAAGAAATGATTAAAGAATTAAATCATTTGATAATATCCAGTCCGGGAAATGTTATGACACAGGCTTTTTTGGAAGGTAATTTGGTGGTATCTGTAAAAAAAATTTAATGCACTTGATGTCAACCCAGTCATTCTATTTTTAGGTATCTGCCCCCAGAGAAATATTTGCATTTGCACGCGCACACACACATACACACATGCCCAAAAGCATTTATAACACTGTATACTGAAATATTTACTATTTATAACAGCAAAACTCATCAGTAACCTTGATGTCCATCAATAAGGGAATAGGTTAAATCACACCACATCCTTAATGGTCCAACAGGCAAAACAATATTGATATATTTATATGTAACATCATGAAAAGATATTACTAAGCAGGGAAAATATTGCAAACACACGAACAGTTCAGGTTTAAAAGCATATTTGCGTCCATATGTACACAGAGAAATGCACAGGAGGGCTGAGGGAAAATGCCACCCTGTGAACAGCGGCCTGGAACTGTAATAATGAACTGTGGCTTAGTACTTAACTCAGATCACTCTAAATTCCAGTGATAAGAAGGAGGCAAGGAACTCCTCTGCCCCAAACCTAAAATGGCAAGGCACCTTCTGCAACATAATCATCCTTGACATTAGTGCCCTCATGATGTGCTCATGGAATGGCCACTGTAGACTCTGAACAGGAGTAGGAGAAAGAACAGGGACAAGAATCTTGGCTCTGTCCCTACACTAGGCAAGTTGCTTCTCTTCTCCAGGTTTCAGTCTTCTTACTGGTAAGAGGAAGTGGTAAGATTAGCTAGCTGATCTCCAAGTCCCTTCCAGGTCTGATGCCAGAATATAGACCCTGGAAGAGGTTCCTGTACCTCTCTAGGGGAAAAAACAAACAAAACCCACAACCCACAGCTGAGGAAATACAGCTCAAATCAGGATGTTCTGAGGAATGTCTACTCTGGGAAGATGACTTCCCAAGAGCAAAAGTCGTCCCCTCCTCCCTGGGTTCAGTGTCCAGGCCTATTAGAGAGGGGGTGGCCTCAGTAGCTGCTGATGTATCTTCCAGCTTGGACTGTCTAAAATAAGCTCAGCGTGGGGAGGGGCAAAAGGAAGCAGGAGCTTGGGAGAGACCAATGGGAACTGACTGGCTGAGGTTTTCTAATGGAGCCATAAGGATGAGAGCGAGAGGCTGGGGGAGGGCCGGATGCAGTAGAGAGCAGCAGTGAAGCTGTTGGCAACAGCCCTGAGTTTCCCTCCTCTCTTTTCAAGATCAGTTTCTTCCTGAAAGATCCCAGGAGGTAGAAGGCTGGGCTAATCTCTCCCGGCACAAATAACCCCACTCATTATTTTAGAAACTATCATTCCAGTTGTGCCCTGGAGGTCTCAGGCCTATTTCAAAACCCACAATTCAACTTTGAATACAGTGAAAGAGTACAGTATTTCAAATTTTCCTCTCCCCTTGAATCCAATTAATAATTGACAATTTTTTTAATTTTAACAACTTCTGCTCAAACATGCAAATTCCACTCTAGTGTATCCAAGCTTAAGAATCAGAAAACAGCCATATATGGTATAAATACCCAATTAATCGATTTGGGCAAGAGCTAAGAATAACCAGGTAACTTTCAAGTCTCTCACAATAGCCCTTACCAAACCCAAAACTTCTTAAATCAAAGTTGGCTCTTTTGTGACAAGTATTTTGTTTGTTTGTTAAAACGGTAAGAGGGAAAAAGTTGAATGAAATATCATTCCTTGCTTTTCATGACAGCTCCACGAGGGAAGTAAGCCAGAGATCACTGTAACCAACTTATAGATAAGGAAATTAAAATATACAGAGGTAAAAGAACTTGTTCAAGGTCACACCACTGAAAGCGACAGCCAAGACTGGCAACAGTCTCCCCACTCCTCTTTACCATAGGAACTGCTTCCCAAAACAAAGCATCAGGATGAGAAGAGGAAATCAAGTTTTCTCTCTCAAAATTCTATCCCCTACCCTCCAGAACATCTTGGGAGCACTGCCCTTCCCAGGATGACCTGCCTCTAAGACCTTGAGTTTGGGTAAAGCTTTTTGGCATTTTGGCTGGTGGAAACCTGACCTCAGAGAAAGGCACTGCATTCAGGGCCATAACCCCTGCCCTACCACCCCACTCCTATCTGCCCTGTAAACAAGTCAAACCCTGCTTACACTTAAGTGGCATCAAAAACAGCCAGGTCAGAGCACTTCAAAGCAATGTTTTCGGTCTAAAGGGTTCTTTTGCAAAAGGAGTAGCTACAACTAGGTCACACTGGACTGGAATGTGAAGGGAGCTCCCCTGGCCTCATTCAGGGAGTTGAAAGAAAGCTCTGAAGAGGATGGAGACTGGGGGGAAAGGCTAAGCAGGGTGCACAGGTCCAATCCAAGGAAGAGAAAACAAGGCCTGGAATCCACCAGTGCAGGGGTTCCCAAGGGTTTCAAGGTTTCCAAAGGACTGCAGCCCTAAACCAAGGCTGTGCTTTTGATGTCTGTCACTCTGATGCAAGTTTGGGAGCTACTAACTAGTCCAAAGCCTTCAACTGACAGATAAGGCTGGAGGAGTGAGCCAACTCTTCCCTGGAACCCACAGGTCTTTGCATCCCCAGTCAGTGACCAAGAACTGGAAGGACTGTGAGGGGAGAACAAGCCCCTGTTCTCCTTTTCACAACAACAAAAAGCCCTTCAGCTTAAGTTCAAGAGCAAGTCCCTCCACCTCTCTCCTGTCCCTGATGGTGACAATGACTGAGGAGGGCAGGATGGGTCCCACAAGGCAGAAGGCCAAGGTCCACTCAGACAAGATAATCCCTGGGTCACTCTGATGGACAAGTCTGAGTTTCCAGTACAAAATCAGCGGGGTGCGGGGTGGAACTGGGGGGTCTTGCCAAACAGCAAGCAATCCCCAAACGCTTTGTTCCTACTAAGAGAAAACAGGCATTTTTGAGTCACCCAAAAAGCATGAATCACACGGCCGGGTTGTGGGAACAGGAAAGGATGTTATTTTTCGGCATACTTGAGGATTTTCCCTTTGTCCCGACTCTATCAGTACTCCTCCCGTCCCCCCCCCCAACTCCAGTCCCATCCCCCAGCACTCACGCACATTTTTTCTGCTCCATTTTTATTTTCCCCGTGGCCTTCAAAGGCGCCCCGGCCCTAGCCCGCCTCGGGGCACGTCCCCCCAGCACGACGCGGGTCTCAGGGGTCCACGACCCCAGTGGCGCCCGCCCCTGCCACTCACCTGCGTCAGGTCCTCGTCATTGAGCAGATGCGACTCTCGGGGCTTGAAGCAATTTTGACACTTGCTCTTGTTGAAGATGTTGGCCTGGAATTTCCTGCACGGATTCTCCTTGGCCGCCGACATGGTCGGCGCGGCGGCGGCGGCACAGGCCCGGCCCGCGCGTTCCCGGCGGGTCGGGGCTCAGCGCAGCCGCCGCCGCATCCCCAGTCGGCCGCCGCAAGGCCCGGCCCTGCTCTCCCGCGGACCGGCTCGCCGCACGGCGAGGCTGCCGCGCCGCGGGGCCTCACAGCGCGCGCGCCGCCCCGCGCCCGCCCGCACTGCCGCCGCCCGGCCGCCGCGGGCCCATGGACGCGGTCCCGGGCCCCTGCCTCCCGCCGCGGCCGCCTCCCAGGAGCCGGTCGCCGCCGGCCCGCTTGTCGCCCCGCCGCTGCTGCCCTGGGCGCCCACGGCCGCTGCAAACGGGAGCGGAGCGACTCGCGCACTCCGGGCGGGGCGGGCGGCGCGGGCGGGCGCCGGGCGCGTGGGGCGGGGCCGCACAGACGTGATCGGCAACTGCGCCTGCCAATAGCGGCCGTGCGCTCCCGCTAACAAAGAAACCCCTGAGCCAATGGCAGTCGGGGGCGGGGCCAAAGGCGACCGAGCGCAAGGTAACTTGTGCAGCGGAGGAAGGTGGGGGCCCCCGGCCTGGGACGTTCAGGTTTGGTGGACTGGCGCCGAGGCCAGCGGGCCTGACAGCTGCAGAGGCAGGGCGGGGGCCTGAGAGACCGGGAGGTGGGCTGAGGCGGAGCCGACCTCTGGCTGGCTCTCCGAAAACCATTCAGTTCCAGTCCAACTTTCTCTCCAGAGCCCAGCGTGCGCACCCGGACCGAGCAGATTAGTTTAGCACCTACTATGGGTTGTCGTAGTCATAGTTGGCATTATTCATAAGGCGTAGATACTGTTCCAAGTACTCCAAAGACTTTGGCTCATTAGAGTTTCACAACCTTTCCTTGATCACTCCCATTTTACATATGAGAAAACTGAGGTGCGGAGAAGTTAAGTAATAGGAGATAATGTTTCCAGGGATGACTAAGAGAAGATGTCAGCCATCCTTGAAGAGCTGTCAGTTCTATTATGGGAGATTAGTGAATGCTGACTTTCTGCCAGCTCCTGAGCTAGGCATTCTTTCCTTCGTTATGTGTTGGAGGAAAATTAAGGCTCAAACACCCTGAGTAATTTTGTGCAGGGTCATTCTGCTAGGAAGGGGGCGACCTGTCACTCCAGACCTCCATTGTCCAGTCTTCTGACCAAAAGACAACCTGGAGACGCTATGAAGGCACTGACAGAGGGTGCAGGATTCAGAGAGGAGAAATGTACTCTGTAGGAGAATTAGAATGGCTTCCAAGAGCAGCAGGGTGGATTGAAGCAGATAGAGATTCACTGGGGCTGGAGGTGGAGATAGGGAAAGAAGGAGCAAGAAAGAAGTCTAAAGGATTTGATGAAGGCTGATCATCCAGGGCTTTGGATTCCAGGCTCTGGCGTGAAAATGTCAGCCTGCTGGCAGTTGAGAGTCATCCTGAGTGTTTAAACTGGGTGAGCTAACTCCGTCTTCACAGGGGAGGTGACATTGGAGCATGTGGCAGCAGCAGCGACAGCAGCTGTTGCTTAAGGGATGGGAAGGCCCTAGGAGAAAAAGTAGCAAATGCTTCCAGAGCTGTGTACTTTTCCACTGATCATGTGGTGGCTATCCCAGGGAGGTGGATTTCCACTTTGAGTAAGAAATGCTTTCCTACAAAGGGAATCGGAGGAAGGCAGATCAAAGTCCTCCGGCAGCCTAAGGGGGAAAAGCCCAGCTCCACCCCCTCAACTCCAAGGCAGCATTGGACAAGTCCTTTACCCTGCCTGGTGCCTCAGTGACCACATGTACAAAATTGACATGATTGTATTGTGTTGAAAGCATTAAGTGAGATAATGCTTGTAAAATATTTCACACAATGTGGCAAAACATTAATTAAATGTAGGCAACTGATGTTTATTTTACTATTCTTGCAATTTTTCAGTTGCTTTTAATTTTTTGCAAAATAAAAGAGGGGAGGAAAATGGGTAAAGGAGACTGACAATTCTTGCCTTCCCAGAATACTAAGAAAGTGATACCAATAGTGACCTCTGGGGAGGGAAGCTGGTGGTTGGGAGGTGACCTACTTTTAATTTTCAATGTAAGCCCTTTTGTTCCTTTCAGATTTGGTATTATGTGCAAGTACAACTTCTTTTAAAATAAAAATTGTAAAGTCCTATCCTTGCCTCAGGGCCAACACAAAAGCCTTCCCACTGAGAAAATGCTATGTGTGTTCAGGTCAGTGGACACATCCAGTGCCCAAGGGCTGGGGACTGGGGGTCTGAAGCTGGGATATAGAGTTTGATTTGGGAATCCAGAGGCTGCCTGCCTGGAGGCAGCTCACACTCAAGTAAGAGTAGACATGTGGAAACATGAGGCAAAAAGATAATATTCCATTTGAAGTGTTGTGGGGGATCAAGACCTAGGGGCACCCAGTACGGCAGGTAGCTTTAGGGAGAGCTCCTGAAGAAGTCAGCTCCTGGGATAACTGAGACCCAGCTAGGAGAACTTGGCAGGAAAGCATTCTGTACATGACCACCAGGAGAGGCTCAGGTCCTTGAAACCAAAGGGTTTGTCAATGATCTCAAGTACCTCACTATCACCTGTAGAGATGCTGAGCAAGTGATGCAGGGATCAGGAGATGAATGGATGGTGAGAGCTCAGCCTCTTGCAGGGGGTGTTAATATCATTTCATCTCCATTTTACAGAAGACACCCATGAGGCTCAGGACATATCAGGAGGTTACCTCTGGTCACAGTTATAGACTCTGAGAGTTCAACTCCATACAGTCTGTCACCAGAGCTGCCTAGGCAGTGGAGACTCATCAACTTTGGATTTTTTTCCACCAAGTACTTACACAGGGGCTGTTGATCTGGAGAATGAATTAGAGGCAGAAGACTGGAAACGTGATGGATCCAAATATGACCAGGACAGATCAGAGTACAGAAGTAGGAACCCAGACTAGAATAGGGTCATTGGGAGATGATGAGAATGAATTTGGACAACATTAAGGAGGCAGAATATGTGATATGCTGTTCAAACTTCTTTAGACCATGACATATGCCTGTTATTCAGGAGACTGAGGCAGAAAGATCATTTGAACCCAGGAATTCAGGGCCAGCCTGGGCCACATAGCTAGGCCCTGTCTCAAAACACACACACACACACACACACACACACACACACACAAACTAAAGCACCAAAAGAATGGGGCTGGTTCTCAGTACTCCAATTCCTGGGCCTAGTTCAATGCCTGGTAAAAAATCAATACCCAGTGATAAGAAAATGGATGAAAACATACCTTTCCACCTTGAATTGGAGTATCTCCTTGATCAGATTATATTATTCCATGGACAGGGTTTGGGTCTTGTAGCCTTGGATTCCCTTTTAGGGACCTAGAATAGTATTTTGCACCAGCTTTCACACTAAACATTAACATCCTTTAGTATTCTGTACATCTCAATGTATAATGTACTTCTCCAAAATGCAAATAGACAAGCAAGAAAGAAAAGTCCTTTCAGGTGAGACCCAATGCAGTTAAGTATTGCTCTATGATTCTGACTGCCACCCTGAAGCCTTTTGGGCATCCCATGAGGGAACAGAATTTACATACGCTCACACTCACACACACACACGCATACACACACATATGTAGAAGTAACCACTCTTTCGGTCTCATCATCATAGATTAGTCTTGTCTGTCCTTGAATCTACTCTGTGTCTGGTTTTTCTCACTCAACAGCACATCTATGAAATTCATCCATTCACACTGACACTGTGGGTATCAGCACATAATTCTTTTTCACTGCTACCCTTAGTCTCATTGTGTGGATATATTGCAATGTATCTATGCTCTTGTGAATTGTCATTGGGGATGCTTCCAGTTTGGGGTCAGCACAAACAGAGCTACTGTGAACATCTTTTATGTGTGTATTTTGGTGGACATCAACACTTATTTCAGGTGGGCACACCTGGGAGGGGGAGGGTTGGGTTGTTTGGTATGTTTGACTCCATGGGAAACTGCAACATCATTCTCCACATCTGAGAGCTGGACTCTCCTCTCATGTCTTCTCTGCTAGTAAATGACCATAAGAACATAAGAACATGTTAATGCTACAGATTACTAGGGTCTTCCCTTGGAATCAGTCTATATGTTGGAATGCAAGAATTTCTTTTTAAAATAAGCATACTGGGCTTTTTTTTTTTTTTTTTTTTTTTTTTTTTTGGACCAGGGATTGAACATGGCAGGGGTACTTAATCACTGAGCCACATCCCTGGTCCTTTGTATTTGTTTTTTTTTTTATTTTGGGACAGTTTTTTGCTAATTTGCTTCGGGTCTCACTAAGTTGCTGAGGCTGGCTTTGAACTCTCAGTCCTCCTGCCTCAGCCTCCTGAACCACTGGGATTATAGTTGTGTACCACTGTGCCTGGCCATTTCTTATCTTTAGGTCAAGTTTTGGATACAGTGGACAGAGTTATGGTTCTCAAATCCTGGGGGCAAGGATTAAAAATTCCTACTCCAAGGTGTTTGCCACTACTAGTCTGTAAAAACCCTCTCAGGAAATTTTAAGGTCTACACACACACACACACACACACACACACACACACAGACTCACTTGTGGACACACATAGGGTCAGGTAGACTGAGGCATTCTGGTAGTGGCCATGTCTCAGTTGGTCATTGCCCTATGAATCTACCCTCACCCCTACCAAGCATGGTGGCAAAAACCCAGTTTTATTGTCTCTCATGCTTCTGTGAGTAGAAGTTCTACTGTTCTTACCTGGGGATCCCGCAGGCGAGTTCCTTTGGAAGGTAGCTGGGGCTGAATCATCTGGAGACTGGTAGCTGACTGGACCCTGTCCTTTCTGCACATTCTCAAGAGTCTCTCCTTTTCTGTGGTCTCCCTTTCTGCTCTGTACTTTTCAAGAGGTCCTCAGAAGCATTCCAAGAGGCAGAAAACAGAAGCTACCAGGCAAGGTCTGGGACTCCACCGCATACTGTCAGTCAGCACAAGGCACAAGGCCATCCCAGGCTCAAAGGTGAAAGGGCTGACAGTCGTGAATCCCAGGAGATGTGGGTCACTGGGGCCAGAAGTAGTAACCACTTCATAAGATTGTGGGGACTAAACAAATTAATGTGACGAGTTTAGAATAGTCTCCAAACACAGTAAGTTCTCAGAAATATCAACACTTATTATTGTCCTATAACCTCTATGCCAGAGACTGGCACATAAATTTTTTGTAAAGGGTTAGATAGCAAATATTTTAAGCTTTTTAGGCCATATGACCTCTATCGCAGCTACTCAACTCAACCATTGTCACATAGAAGCATTTATAGATAAATGAATAAACACAGTTGTGTTCCAATAGAACTTTACTCACAGTAACAAGTGGTGGGCTTGTCAGAGATGGTAGACTATCTCTTGGATACCCTCTTTTCCTCCCATCATACAGATGAGGAAATTGAGGCACAGCAAGCTTAAGTAACGTATTCAAGGTTATATAACCAGTAAATAGTAAGGCTTGGATTCCAAGGTGGGCAGTGTGTTTAGAAGCACTGCCCACCTTATGGAATTACAGGTGCTGATGGGGAACAGGGGACCTCCTTCTCTAAGACTCAGTTTGCTTCCCTGGAAGTGAGACCAAAAGATCTCAGGAACTCCTTCTATTTGGGACTCAGGGATGCTTTTCCACAGCAAGCACCAAGTGACAACGTCCAGGCATGCATCAGGAAAGAATGTCACATACTGGACATAGAAAGTCCACCAGAAGGGCAACTTAGCCATTCTATTACAAATTTTAAATATGCATCCTTTTGATTGAGTGATTTCACTTCTAGAAAGATGGGTTATAAATTTGTTCTCACAGGTACACGAAAATAGATTACGTACCAGGATGTTCTCTGCTTCATTGTTCTTAATAGTAGAAAATTGGAGACACTCCAATTACCACCATTAGAAAATCAGATAAGTAAACAATGGTTCTTTGATACAGGGGACAACCATGCAGCTGTTAAAAACAGATGATGTTTAACTGGCTAACAGTCTACAAAATATTATGAAGTTGAAAAAACTAGTAGAGCAGGGTATGGTTGTATACATATAGGGTATACATACCTATAATCCCAACAACTCAGGAGGCTGAGACAGGATGATTGCAAGTGTGGGGCACCCAACAACTCAGGAGGCTGAGGCAGGACGATTACAAGTGTGAGGTACAGCCTCTGCAATTTGGAGAGACCCTGTCTCAAAACAAAAATATAAAGGGCTGGGGATGTGGCTCAGTGGTGTGGTAGAGTGCCCCTGAATTCAAATCCCAGTACTTTAAAAAAAAAAAAAAAAAAAAAAGCTAGTAGAAGCCAGATCTGTTGGTGTGTGCCTATAATCCCAGCTACTTAGGTATTTGGGAGGCTGAAGCAGGAGGATTCCTTGAGCCTGGCAGTTTGAGGTCATTTTGAGTAACAATGAGATCCCACTTCAAAACAAACAAACAAAAACCTTATGGAAAAATGGTCTGTATCATTGTTCTTTATTCATGTTTTAAGAATATATGTGTTTGTTTCAAGCATATATGTGTTTGTTTCAGCCAGGCACAGGAGCATATGCCTGTAATCCAGTGGCTCAGGAGGCTGAAGCAGGAGGATTGCAAGTTCAAAGCCAGCCTAAGTGACCCAGCAAGACCCTGTCTTTAAATAAAATATGAGAAAAGGTTGGGGAAGTGGCTCAGTGGTTAAGCACCCCTGGGTTCAATCCCCAGTGCCAAAAATATATGTGTGTGTGTTTGAAATATGTATAGTTAATATTTTTATAGAGAGTGTCAGGGGGCACATATACCTCCACATACCCCAAACAGTTCATTGTAATTAATCAGGAGGTAAAAGATTGGTACTCTTGCCTAAACTATAGATTTATATTATGTTTAAATATTTTTAACAAGCTTTTTTCCCCTTTTTTTGCTAATCTAGAGAGAATTGTATAATGAAGGTGGTGTTCCATTACCTCTCCTCAATACCATTGGCTCATGACAGGTCTTGCTTAAGATATACCCCCAGTCACACCTCTCTTCCTGTATTCTATTGAAGCAAATCCCAAGTCATACAATTTCTTCCATATTCTAGTAAATGTCTATAAAAGATGAGAACTCTTTCAAAAACCACAATGCCATTATCACACCTAAAAAAACAATAATTCTTTAATATCATCAAATGTCCAGTAAGTAATTTCCAGTTATCTCATAAAAACATGAATTATTTTTGTCTAGGAAAAAAAAAAGTTGAAAAAAAAGTCAACCCAGGGGTTAGATTGGTATAACTTTCCTGAGCATTGTTGAGTGATATTTATCAAAATCTTTAAAAATGTGCTTATCTTTGCCCTGGCAATCCCAACCCATGAAGAGAAAAAAAAAAAAAAAAAAGCAAAGAGGAACATAAACATTGTTCACCAGAGTATGCAGTGGCAGTGCCTGTTACAGAGAAGTTGCTTGAAAAATATTTGTTGAAGTTGAGTTATAGCACTGTTGTTTGCAGCTTTGTTTGTAAAAGGAAAAACTAAAAATGATGAAAGTGTCTGACCTTAGAAAACCAACTCAGTGAAAGATGGAAGAGCCATAAAATGGAATTTTAAAATTATATTCTAATAACACGTGTAAATAATATCCCTGCATGCAGAAGAAGTGGAGCTTAATCCCTATCTCTTTTTGAGTATAGGTAGACTTAGATTTTTCACCCAAAACAATGGACTGTAGAAGACGAAACCCTTTCTGAGGAAAGAGGAACACTCTCTACCCATCACCAGTGACAAGTTTTGTGGCACAAGGTCAAGGACACCTCATCCCTCTTGTCTGCTTCCCAAAACCCATAATGTGGGTCTTGTCATAAGAGAAACTTCAGACAAACCCAAACGAGGGGCATTCTACAAAATATCTGAGTACTTTACATATTTCTAAAAAATAGCTGAGCTGTCTTCCAAACTGTCAAGGTCATGAAAAGCAAGGAAATCTTCAGAAAATTGTCAGGAGCTAGAGGAGCCTCAGGAAATCCCTCAGATCAAATGCAATATGGGATCCCTGATAGGATCCTGGGCTGGAAAAATGGCATTTATGGACAAACTGGTGAACTCCTCATAAATTCTGTGGTTTAATTAATACTTTTATATTAATGTTAATTTTTCAGTTTGGACAAATGTGCCATGGTCATTCAAGATGTTAGCATCAGGGGAAGGTGAGTACCATACCAGCACACTGTGTTCTCTTTGCAACTTTGCTCTAAATCTAAAATCATTCAAAAATAAAAAGTTTATTTAGGGCTGGAGAATGTAGTTTAGTGGTAGAACACTTGCCTAGGATGTGCCAGGCCCTGGGTTTGATCCCCGGCACCCATAAAAGCAAAACCAAAAAATTTATTTAAAAAAATCAGGATGCAGATATTTATTAGCAGAGAAATGTATAATATTTTAAGGGGGTCTCATGCAATTTTTGCCAAATGAGGTCATTTTTGTAGAATAATTAATAGCAAGCAAAATGTGCATACAGCCATCAGTGGGTAGATGTGTTTGTCAATGCACGCATGGGGAAACAAGTCTACAAGCATGACTTTCAGGGAACACGTAGGTGAGGACCTCAGTGCTTCTGGTGACCTAGATTGTTCATGTTCCTCAGATGAGCAGCAGCTTTGTGGGAACTAGTCCTGACACATCTTCTAATTTTCCAAGAGAAAATAGAAATCTAGATTGTTATACAATTGCCAAAGCCTACATAACTATGGGAAGAGGTAACTTTGGGGTCACACAGTCAAGGAAAAGGGGGCTGGAACTGCCAAAGGCAGGCAAGACAGGCCTCTGGTTATGTAGTGTCGGCCTTGGCCCCACCATCTGGAGGTTGGTCAGTGGACCAGAGCAGGACAGCTGTGCTCTTCCTGCCAGGGACCCTGCGTATGGCTAGACTGGAGGGTGGAGGTTTGTTCAACATCCACATGCTTGGAATCTGACACTTCTGGTGCACCAGATCACTCTGGGAGCTGTGTGCATGTGTGTGTGTGTATGCATGCCCACCTATAAACTACAGATGAAGCACCTCCTTACACTTTCATGTCTACATGTCAAGGTGGTGTCTGGCTGTCTCTGAGGGTGTCTGTATGAACAACCACATTCTGCATCTACATGCATATCAGTGTGCTTCTCCTTGAGTCAGTGCCTGTATCTGTGAATGAGAGTGTGTGTGTGAGTTGTATGGATGTATTCATCGATGTGTATCTGTGGTGTGTGCAGGATGATGTCATGTGTTTATAAATGTGTTTGTGATAGCTGCACTATCTCTCTGGCCCCAATGCACACATGACTGGGCTTTCAGTAATTGTCTGTGTGTGCATCTCATGTGCGTGTGTCTGCTCTGTCGAGCTGTATATGTCTGTTGTATGCACAGGTGTCTGTGTCCATTTCCACATCTCTGTGTGAGTGTCTGTCAGTGTCAGATGTTCTGTGTTGTGTCTGGTTGGGTGTGTGAATATGTGTGAGTGTGATGCTGGGGGCACCACCTTCTCCATTCCTTGTGCCGTGTTCTAGCAAATCCTTAGAAAGAAAGTCCAAGCCCTGCCTGCTACCTCCCGATTCCCAATCACAGGCCTGAGAAGGGGCAGGGTGTGTCAGTTCCCAGGCCTAGGTTCGAGGACCTCAGAACATCTCTTGGTGCACAAACACAGCAGTCACCAGCCTACCCTGACCTAGTTTCTGGAGGCCCCTGGCCCTTGGCCAACTGGAGAGGTGTTGATCACAGCCCCACAGCCTACCACCGCTTTATTATATCCCACAAAGACGTCCTGAATGCCATTCTTTTAAAGTAGTTGGACACAGACCAACCTGGGACGGCAGAGAGGGAGCTTGTTCATGCAGACTGTCCTCCTGGAGAATGCTGTTCCAGAGAGTGAGCACAGGACTGGGGTAGGAAGGCTTAAGACAGTGACACTTGAAGGTCCTGCCGAGAAGGAGCTTTTCCCATGTCAATGCACCAAGAAAAGGGCATGGCATGCACAAGGTCCATGAAGTAGGGATGCACATGGTGTGCACAAGGGATGGAAAGAGTCTCCAAGGGGAGAGGGAAGTGGGGTTGGGAAGGTCATAGGGACCTCTGGGAGCTCTGGGCCTTGATAAGAACTCTGCTTTATTTGAAGACTATTCAGAATCCACAGGGGTAGGGAGTCAATTTTCCTCCTTTCTCCTCCTTGTTACTGGGCACTGACTTGAATACCCTCTCCTTAGTACCCCGCACCTGGCCCCTCTCTCACAAGTCAACTGAAAATCCCTGAGTGTTCCTCCTCTAGTCTTGTATGAAGTACTCAGACTGGGTCTCCAGTTTATTTAGTGTCCTGGGTCCAATGTCTTTTCCACTGAGAGGCTTTGCACCTCTCAGTCCATTTGGGGTTGGAAGGTCCTTTAGGCCATTTGGTGTTTCACTAACTTTCCCCACCATGATGGTTTTCTGGGAGCAGAAAAGAAGATGAGGCAGAAGGAACCAGTTTGCTGTGGCTCCAGGAGTTTCTAAAAGAGAAGGCCCTGGCTTTCGTTGCAGCTGGAAGGTCCTTGGTTTGATCTGAGGATGGGCTTCCTAGTTAAAAAAAAAAAAAGATGTCATAGCCATGCATTACCAGCATAAGGGATCCCTAAAATGCCCTCCTCAGTGGGGACAAGGAAGGCACCAGCAGCCCTTCTCAATCTGAAATCATCTTGTCTCCTGTACTAGAATATCTGCTCCACAAGGACAGGGTCATTGTTTATCTCATGCGCTTCTGTCCCCTGTGTCTCAGACTGTGTCTGGCACATGCTAGAGGCTCCTGTGAAGTCTGAGGAATGAGTGGATGACTGAGGTGAGGGTGGACAGTTGGCTGCCCCTCATACACAGCCTGCTGTGCACAGCCTTACCCATGTGCTCTCCCTGTATCCGCCAACAGCTCTGGAGGAAGGGGGCACTCAATAAGGACCCTGAGGCTGGGAGAGGCGAGACCACCTGCCTGAAGTTGCATTGGCAGTATGTGGCAGCCTGGACTGGAGAGGCCTGCAGGGGACTCAGGAGGAACAGAGGTCAGGCAAGGACCAGTGGGCACCCTGCCTTTCTGCATGACAGCTCTCTGTTCATGCACAGGCATCTGCTTCCCCTGGCACCCCACCTGGAGCATCCTCACCTGCTTCAGGTACCATCACTGCTCAGGGTCACCTGCCTACAGCACACAGTAACCAGCCCATCAGCCCAGAGTTACACAGTGAAAGAATGATGGACAACTGGAAGTCATATCCAGGTGGCCTCAACTGGGCCCTGCTGGGCAGGCCCAGCCCTAGGCATGCATGTGGCTCCACCCATTACTGGGCAGGCAGACCTGCCTTCTTGGGTGCTCTTGCCGCTCCCTGGACTTACATCAGCTGGGTGGACTTGGGCAGCCTCAAAAAGAGGAAGAATGCAGGTCATTGTTAGCGACAGGCTGGGATTCCTTTCCAACTGGCCCCACCCAGAGGCAGGTCAGGCCAGGCTAAGGGCAAGGATGAGTGAAGTGCTGGAGACAAGCTGACCCTCACTGCCCTGTGATGGTCTGACCAGTTCCAGTAATAAGGACCAATGTATTCATCATCATCTAACCTTGCTACCACTCATGCATGTGATTTTTATAATGAGAGAAAAATGTACAATAAAAATAACTTCTCTCTCACTTGCCCAATCTAAGGTTATTCTAAGCACTAACTCATTTAATCCTCACAATGACTCACTGCCAGGGAAGTAGTGTCATCAACCACATTGCAGAGGAGGAAACTGAGGCTCATGAACTTGCCCACATTCACAAAGCCAGCTGGTGGGATCCACACCCAGCACTGGCCCCAGCACCCTTTTTGATCTTAAGCAGCACACTAAGTCACTTTCAGATTGGTGGCAGACACCAGGTCTTGCTCTGGAACCGTATGGTAGGGATGAGCGAACGTGGGGTTTGAAAGTCAAGCTCCAGCTCTGTTCTACCCTTGCTTGTGACGTTGGGTGAGTCACTTCACCTCTCTAGGTCTCAGTTCCCTCAACTGTAAAAGGAGGAGTAATGATACCCACCTGAGCCCCAATGGTCTTTTAATGGAGAGAGAGTAGAATGAAGTCCTGGATATAAACTTTGAAGTGCCATGCACTCATGAAGGGCACCATTAACACTGAGGATCTCTTTCGCATGTTGTCTGATTCAATCTTTCCTCCCTGACCACAAGTTCCTTGCACATAAGAGACAACATAAAAATCACCTGTCTCTCCATAGATCTTAATCAGAATTTGATCCCCCAAATCTGTATTGGGTTGGGGGTGTAGCACAGAGGTAGAGTGCTTGTTTATCATGCCTGAGGCCCCAAGATCAATCCCCAGCACCACACACAATTGTGTGTGTGTGTGCGTATAGATAGACAGATATAGATATAGATACATTTATTGACCAAATGGACACAGCACATCATAGTAGCTAAAAGCACAGGTTCAATTAATACAAATACCTTATACATTAGAAAACTGTTTGGCGGAGTCTACTAGAATTAAATTGAGATACATCCATCCAGTGATAGCCATTCCCCTCCTGAGTATTCACCTAACAGAGACAAATGCTTATAGCCACCAAAAGCATCACCCCAAACTGCAGCAGTTTTATATGTAATAACCAAGAACAGAAACAGTGATGGTGAACAAACTGGATATGGTATATTCACACATACACTCTCAGCATTGAAAAACCAATGCCGATTAACTGCCTCAGGAGGGATGAAGCTTAGAGATCTAGTGTTGAGTGCAGGAAGTCAGACATACAAGAGAACAAATGGTATCAATCTGTGGATAAGAATTTTTCAAGAAGAGAACTGAGTACAGTGGCACTTATCTGTAATCCCAGCTGCTCAGGGGGCTGAGGCAGGAGGAGGGCAAATTTGAGGCCAGCCTGGGCAATTGATCGAAACCCTGTTCTTACATAAAAAAAATTTAAAAGGCTGGGGATGTAACTTAGTGGTGGAGCACCCCTGAGTTCAATCCCTAATACCACAAAAACAAACTTAAAAAAAATTCCAAGAGAGACAAAAGAATATCTGGGATTAAGTCAGGATCATGACCATCTCTGGGAAGGGGATGCCATGTGGGAAGCAGACTTCTGGGATGACAGACATGTTTTATTTCCATCTGGGTGGTAGTCACATGTGTGTGCGTGTGTGTGTTAAAGTTCATTGAGCGGTACCCAGAAGATTAATGCCCTTTATACATGGAATTGATGCATAATTTTTTAAAATAAATCTGGAAAAACCAAATATAGGTTCTAAAATCTGACTGAAATTTCAATTCTGCTACTTTTGAACCCTATAACCTTGGTTATTCTGCTTCTCTGCATAGACATGCATGACCCTGGAAATATAGTACTACTAGAATAGCAATGGGGTTGTCAAGTGAACAAATGGAGCATCTAGCACCTAGTGCAGTGCCCGACACACAGGAAGTATTCAATAATTGGTAGCTATTGTCAATAGTGCAGGATTTACATTTCAAGCCATGAGACACTTATTCCACAAATATTTACCAAGCACTCCATATGCCAGACACTGGGATGGGCTCTGGAGATAAAGCAGACCTGGCTCCTTTGCCAGGGGAATTGACAGTCTAGTTTAATCAACAGATGTGACTTGTCCAAAGCTACATATCTGATAAATGCCCCAGGTGGGACCCAAGCCAAGGTCCTCCTTGGATGGAGTGGATGCTCTTGCTTCCCTGTGTCTATCCCCTGGGGCATTCCAAATGTCCCTGTGGACATTCCCTGCTGAACCAGTAGCTCCCTGTGTCTGTCACCTCCAGAGGGGCAGATTGGAAGTCCTAGGAATTAATACCAGTGAGAAACATAAGTTCTGGGCCTCTCTGGGAGAAGAGAAGTGTGTTCCACCAAGTCTTAGGATCCAGCCCACAGTACTCATTAATGCACATTGTTTAATTATTCTCCTCCTCCCTGTTGACTTCCTCACATCCTACAGGTGCTTCCTAGGATTATTCCACCTGCCCCCCACTTGTCCCCATATCCTGTCTTTTGGTCTGTTTTGAGGGACACCTCAGTTTTTGACCATGCATGGTGGAGAGTCAGAGGTTGTGAACATGGCCTCTGGCTTAGGGAACAGCCAGACAGCAATCCTGCTCTTTCTTAGGACAGTGCTGCAATGAGCAGGGGGTCTTTCTGTGGTCTCAACTGTGCCCTGGTTCTCAGAGATGCCACTGGCTGCCCTCACCAATCCTGAGTCCCTCAGGTGGCTGTCAGGAAGGAGGGCTAGTTAGGTGATGAAACCCACTCATGAGGGGATGGAGTCAGGAGTTGTCAAGAGAACCCAAGGAAAGAGGATGCTGCAGCTGCCTCTGTTGCCTGTTTGCTATGAACACCCCAAATTGGTAGCTCTGGCCTCATAGGGCTCTAACCTCTCACAACCTGCCTCTGGGCAGCAGGCCAAAGTCCTGAGCTGTGTGGCCCTCCCTGAGATCTCTGAGATGGAGCATTGATGTTCTCCCTCTACCCCAGTGCTTTCTGCCTATGCTCTGTTCTTATGGCCTCTGAAGAGTCAAACAGGCTTTTCTGGAGGTTGGCACTGGGGATTAGAGGGCACAGGGTTGAATCAGATCAGTCATCTGGGAGATGGGTTGCAGAAAGCCCCCCAATGGAGGGAGATGTTAACAGCCTGGATTCAATGGTCAAGGATGCTCTCAAATCCCTTCTTCTTGGCCACAAACACTCCAAACCGCATCAATTATCTACATCAGCAAGAACAGTGATCTCATCTCCTTATTTGGAGATGGTGACTTTATAGATATCCAGTCACTAGAGTGGGTTCTAATTCAACATGATGGAAGGAGAAATTGGGACACAGACCCACGCAGAGAGGGAAGACAAAATGAAGAAACAAGAGGAGACGGCCACCTACAAGCCAAGAAGAGGCCTGAATGGATTCTTCCCACACAGCCTCAGAAAGCGCCAGCCTGCCCACACCTTCATATCGGACTTCCAGCCTCCAGCCTATGAGACAATAAGTTTCTGTTGTTGAAGTTGTCCATTCTGTGGTACTTTGTTAACAGCAGCCCTCCTCACAGAGGAATATGCATCCTTATTGAGAAGCAATTCATGTACCAAAAGTTTCACCCATGGAATTGTATGCAAGTCTGTGCTTTTCATTCCATTCAGTTTTGTAAACATTGCCAGGATTTAAACATAAAACATTTTCTTCATCCCAAAAGGAAATCCTGTGCCATTAATCCATCACTCCCTGTCCTCTCTGCACCCCTAGCTCCTGCTGACACTCTTCTGCTTTGTGACTGTATGGATTTGTCTCTTCTGGACATTTCCTATCAATGGAGTCAGACAGTATGTGGCCCTTTGTGTCTGATTCTTTCAGTTCATGTTTTTGAGGTTGATAAACATGGTAGCAGATCAGGACATCATTCCTTTTACAGCTGCATCATAGGCCCTTGTATTGATATAGCACATTTTTTTTTATCCATTCATCAGTTGCTGCATAATATAATTTTATTTTAAAATGAGGACTGGAAGCATGACAAATATTCACATGTGTTAAATATAAATAATGAGGACATGGATATTTTTTAAGTTTCTCTGTACTTTTCTGTATTCTTGAAGGATTTCACTTTTTTTGGTATTACTGAGGTTTAAACACATGATGCTCTGCCACTGAGCTACACCCCCAGTTCTTTTTATTTTATTTATTTATTTTGAGACAGGGTTTTGCCAAATTGCTGAGGGCCTTGCTAAGTTGCTGAGGCTTGTCTTGAACTTTTGACTCTCCTGACTCAGCCTCTAAAGTCACTGGGATCACAGGCATATGCCACCATGCTCAGAAATCTTTACAATTTTAATATTATTAAGTATATTTCATAAATATATATTGAAGGAGATATAGAGTGAGTCTCCAACCATGAAAGGAAGATAATAAGTTGCTGACATACTAAAGGAAAAGATGGGTCTAGTATTTAGGAAAGAAAAAGGACTTTGGAATCCTCTTTTCCAACTTCCTGTTCCCCTCCTGACTAGTGTCCTAGGGACAGGGATGCTACTTAAGCCTCAGTCTATGAGACTGCCATCTGTCTTTGCATTTTTGGCTACTTTCCCAGCAGGGTCTGTGCTCAGGGAAGGTGTGCAATTTTTTTTCAAGAGTAGGAAGGGGCAATCCAGGCTCCTGGGCCATACCTGGGTCCAATGGCCACTGCAACCACCTGCAGGATCATCCCAGTCTGACTCTGGTGATTTGCCACATATATCAATGAAGAGTCTACTCCCTCTCGACACTGTCATCCCACAACTGCCCACAGGGATGGTGACCTGGATCACCTCCCACTTGAGAGATAGTATGGTAGCATGACCCAAGGTAAAGGGACGATGGTACAGTTTAACTCATCAGCACTGTTTATTCACCATGGGCCTGTGCCTGGCACTGGCTCTGAGCTTTACCTTGTGCTTCATCTAAAAGGAGAACTATAACTACCCCTATGGGAAGGCGAGGCTCAAAGAAGCAAAGCACTGGCCAAAGGTCCCGCAGCCAGGACCTGAATTCATTCCATACTTGTCCATACCCTCCTCGTTAACTTCACCCAGGCATAGACCCAAGGCCCTGGGATTATGTGGCTTGACAGGGATGCTCAAGCTCCTTTGATCATGGAGCCCCACTCCCCTGATTCACAAAGACAACCTGAGGGGCATATCTGGGGCAATGCAGCTGTGGGCCTCCGCAGCCAGCTGGGCCCATTGGCCCTCTTCTTTATAGAAGCTTGTGTGTGTGTGTGTGTGTGTCGGGGGCAGGGGGGCAGGCATCAACACAATGGTGTCTGCTTCCCTAAGTCCATATGGACTTCACCGAGATTGCAATTGCAGCAGGGAAATCTACATTTGTCACTTAAGATGATGACATAACTCAAAAGAAATAGCATTGTAATGGAGTTTTAGGAGCTGTGCAAATTTAGGCCTAGAGAAGAGCTGGAGGAAGTGGGAGGGGAGTAGGCTTGCTCAGTCCAGTTTAATTACTGGGCCATGGCAGACCTCGACCTCCCCACAAGGCCCTGCTGAGCTGAGCAACTCGTCAGCGAGTTCCATCTGTATGGCAGGGGGCAGGGAGGACTCCTTCAGAGAAAGGGCACAATGGTACTTCTCAGGATCGAAATCAGGAAGGAGCCAAGATAGGGGTGGAGAGGAGGGCAGACCCAGTCTCCCTTCCTACAGGACTGGCATTCTTTCCTCGAAACCTTGCAAAATAAGACAGTGTGGCTTCCCTGCTGCGGTCTGGTGCTGGAGGCATTGTTGAGATTCCAGGAAGGACTGGCACCCCTGCCACCTGTGACCTAACAGCAGCTGCCCCCTGCTCCCCCAGGGTCCTGAGCTATGTGCTGCTGAGGCGGGTGGGCCCCTCCCCCTCCCACTTCTTCTGAGACCCAAGAATGTTGTCATCTGGCCACCCACGACCTTATCAGCCTGGCCTTTCTCAGGATGGCTGGGACAAAGGGTGTGGGCGTTCTTGGGACTCTAGGGGATTCTGGGAATGCCTCTTTGCTTCCCCAAATCACCAGCTGTCAGAGTTGGATAGAATCCTCATCCACCAATTTGCTGAAGAGGAAACTGAGGTTCAGAGGAGGGCAGAGACTTGCCTGAAGGTGTAACTATTTTGTTAGTGTGAATTGAACCTTACTCGGAACCTCTTCCCATTTCTGGGTCACAGACTCCTGTGACAATGGGAGGCAAGTTCTAGATAATCACTCAAATGCCCAGGCATGTGGCATCAAGGCTCAGGGTGGCATGGTAAGCAGCACTTTGTCCAGAGTCAGAGCTCCTCAGCCCTGGTCACTGGGACCCTGCAGGGTGTGAGATCTTCTGTTTTCCAGAGAAGGTCAAAATTAATTTTTCTGTGGGAAAACTACTGATTTTCAAAAGTTGATGATAAATTATAACTTTAGCAATATATATTATATTGTATCAGCCAAGTTAAGCACATCTGTCTGCCAGATGCAGGCTGAGGATCATCAGGTTGGGACACTTGCCCTCAACCCTGTCCTTAGGAAAGGGCCCACACCACATGTGAAGCCCGGGAAACCCTGGTCCCCGTGGCACCACCTAGAGATGGGTGAGCAGTGGGCAAGGAGTCACAGACACAGCATTAACCTCTGCTTGCCCAGGCTTGCCGGAAAGAACACCGAGGATCATCTCGTCCCTGTTTAGGAACCCAGAGCAGTTAATCAAGTTGTCCAGGCAGCCCCCAAGGGAGTCGGGAAGCAGGAGGAGGAGGTGAGGTCAGAGTGGTGGGTGTCAGCTGCGAGGTCAGATCACGACAGGCGGGCTGAGTCGGCGCCATCAGGAGATGGTCAGCAGAGTAAGGCTCAGTCCAACTCAGTCCTTCATTGGCTTGTTAATCCATGAAGCCTTGTCATTGATTCATGTCCAGAGTCAGAGAAACTCCAAGGTAAGATGACTAAACACAGTTGTCTCTCAGTATCTGTGGGGGACCCGTTCCAGGGCCCTTTATATAAAATGGCATGGTATTTGCATATAAACTCATGTCTGTCCCATTTACTTTATATCATCTCTAAATTACTCTGTGTGTGTGTGTGTGTGTGTTTCTGGTACTGGGTACTGGGGCTTGAGCCCAAGGGCGTTCTACCACTGAGCATGTCCCCAGACCTTTTTTACTTTTATTTTGAGATAGGGTCTCACTAAGTTGCCCAGGCTGGCCTCAAAGTTGTGATCCTCCTGCCTCAGCCCCCTGGGTCCCTGGGATCACAGGCATGCACCACCATGTCCAGCTTTTAGATTACTTTAAAAGCCTACTACAATGTAAATGCTATGCAAATAGTTGCTATACTACATTATTTAAGAAATAATGACAGGAAAAAAGTTCATACATGTTCAGCACAGATGCAATTTTTTTTTTTTTTTGGAATATTTTCATTCAGAAGTTGGTTGAAACCAAGGATAGAGAATCTGCTGATTTGGGAGGGCTGACTGTACCTATAGGGACAGGGTTAGGAGTCAGACATAGACCTATTCTTACCTGTGGATAGGAGTAAGCACACCAAACAAAGGGCCATGAGGGAACGGGGAATGTAGCTCAATGGTGTCTGCTTAGTTTGTGGGGTTCAATCTCTACCACTGGAGCAGGGGGAGAAAGAGCTATGGGACTGCTGTTATGTGGTAGGAAATCCCTTCCCTACTCTGTTTCCCTTATCTTCCTCCCAATATGCCTTACCCCACAGACTGGGGCAATATGGGACGGTGGGCAGAGAGCAGTCAGGGATCAGCAATATCCATCTGAACTCCAGCATCTCAGCCCTTGTGACCTTGGGCCACTCCTCCCCACTCTGCATCTCAGCCTCATTTCCTCAAGTGTAAAGGGTGAGAAGATATTGGTGAGCGCTGAGCAAGGGTACCAGTAGATGCCCTTTTGGGGCCTGTTCATGGCCATCCTCCTCCCCAGGCACCTTGTGAAGACAATCAGCCTGGCTCTTGGTCCCCTTCCTCTGCTACAGCCACAGAGTCCTGGCTGCACGGGGCTCTATTTAAACCACAAATCCAACAGCACATGAAGTGAGATCTGTCAGGCACAGAAAGACAAACACCACATCCTTCCACGTACATTTAGAAGCTAAAAATGTTGATCCCCCAGAAGTGGAGAGTAGAATGGTGGTTACCAGAGCTGGGGAAGTGGGGGATAGGGGATGGACAGGGGTGGTTAACAGGCACGGGGAGTCGTTGGATAGGGCAAATAACGTCTAAGGTTCATACCTTGATAGGGTGACTAAGGTTACAGTCATGAATTGCATATTTCAAAATAACTAGAAGAGAGGATTTTGAATGTTCCCAACACAAAGAAATGATAAGTGTTTGAGGTGATAGATGTACCAATTGCTCCTATCTGATTATTACAAAGTATATACCCATATTGAAATGTCACACAGAACTCATAAATATATATTATTATGTGTCAATTTAAAAAACAAATAAAGATTCAGTCTGGTCACTCTCTGACTTAATCCTGCTCCCCATGGCTTCTCAGTACACCCAAAACCACATTCAGGTGCCCCCCCCCCCCAGCTTCCTGGTCCCTGGCCAACCCCACCTCTCTCTCGCCTTCCTCATCTTTCTTCACTGCTGGTCTCTTTCTGAGGTTCAAAATGCTCATTCTTCCCTATCTTGGGGCTGTGCCCACTCCCCCATCCAAGCTAGTTTTTTCAGGCCACCCCTCTGAACCACCTTCCCTGCCTACCTGCCCTCTGTCCTTGTTCTACAGAGCTGCCTGCTCTTTCCCTTCTGTGCTTTGGCACCCTGTCTACCCATCTCCCTGCTTGTTCATGTGCTCTTCACCTTCCCCCACCATCATTAGGCCAAAAGCTTCCTCAGGGATCATTGTCTATCCTGTGTCTTCATCCCAAGCTTGGCATCTGTCACACTCAAATATTCAGTGACCACAAATGAATTCTGGAATTCAGCTTGGATTCTTAGAAGAGCCAAGGACTCTGCCCCCTGGGGCGGGACTTGGAGCAGATCTGGAAGGAGCTCTGTCCAGGGAGGGGCCCTGGATTGGAAAACCACCATGGCCCTTGTCTGACACCACCGGTCCCTGAGCCAGGATTGTGGTCCCTGTGGTTCTATACTGGCTGGACAGGTTCCACAGCCGGTTTGGCAGGATTGCTATGGACAGTGCTCAGCTCTGCTGCAGAACAAGCCTGTCCTGACACCTGTGGCCCGGTTACCTGGTGCAAGGCCTACTCCAGGTTCCTGAGGCCTAGCTGAGCATCTCTCTCGCTCTCTAGGCAAAAATGACACCCTAACATCCCCCATTCATCCAACAACTCATGCCAGGTATCTATCTACCAGGTGGAGCTTCTCTGTCTGGGTTGAGGGTCCCCTAGTAAGCAGAAAGAATTGGATTCCAGCCTTTTGTGAAGGTCACATACAGGACTTTCAGATGACCTTGAGGGACTGGAGTGTGGCAATGGAAAGGTATCCCGGGAGAATTCTGCTGTAGTTTGAGTTTGGGTTGCCCTAGAGGATCTGTGTGCAGGTGGCTTTTGTGGAGGGATTCAGAAAACAGCCCTGAGTAAGTTGGGGAAGTGAGATGGGAAAGGGGAGATAGGCTGTATCAGGGAGCAGGCCAAAGCTGGGGGTACCAGCAAGACTTTTGGGGGGTCATTTCCCCTACCTAGAATGCTCCTTGTCCAGTTGTTTGCATTTTTGCCTGGTCTTGGTCAGATGATGGGCCTCTTGGCTGACACCTCTCCATGCTGGAAACCTCTTTCTGTGACCACCTTTCTTCCTGCAAAGCAATTCTGGTTGTCCCTGTATATGGACTTGGTTGTTCATTTGTCAAACAACCCTATCTAAACACTGCTATCTAGCCACTGAGGAATGTTTGCTGAAAAAACGAAAGAGCTCTTTACAGTGATCCAGAATGGAGTCCTAGGCCTGTGTGTGTCCTTAACTCCATGTGTGACCTGGGCAAGCTCCTCTGCAGTGTCTCCTCCCTCTACTGTGCAGCCAGTGACTAGGTTCCCCAGGAGTACTGCTGACTCTGGCCTTTGAAGCTCTGTAATAATTTCAAGGGAGAACCACTGACCATCCTCCCAAAGCTGGGAGCCCAAGCAAGCTCTTAGACCAATTACTACCATCCCCTCCAAGTGAAGCATGCAGACCCCTACTCTACACAAGAGGATAGGGCAGAGCAGACTACAAATGCCCCAGTCTGAGCTGGTTAAGAAAGGTCACTTGTCCCTAGGCTAGGAGAAAGTAGGGTGTCCCAGTTGGAAGAGGAAGACCCCAACTCAGAACCTTCTCCTTAGAACCTTGACTTGGTGAGGGAGGGCACAGACATTGAGATTCCTTAGACCTCTGAAGTCAAATTTGAGTTCAGCCAAGATGATACAAGCAAGGAAGATATAGTTTAGCACACAGGATCAAAAGAATAAGCAACAAAAGTATCAGGTGTTGGAAAGAACATGAGATTTAGGTAACCAAACTAGTGTGGTTAGCCCTTGGGAGAGGTGAATTTCCTGTTTCCATTCTTTTTTTTTAATTTTTTTTTTTTTTTTTTTAGTCATCAACAGATCTTTATTTCATATATTTATATGTGGTGCTGAGAATCGAACCCAGTGCCTCACACATGCTAGGCAAGCACTCCACCACCGCACTATGACTCCCAGCCCTCTGTTTCCATTCTTAAGCCACTTCACTTAAGATTCATATTTCCTTAATATGTAAAGAGTTCCAATGAATCAATAAGAAATAAATGGCAACAGAAAAATGAGGATGAATACAGAGAGGACAGTAAATAAAAATGGCTCTTACACTCATGAAAAGATGTTTAGTCTTATTTATAATCAGAGAAGTGTAAATCGAAACTACAGTCCAAGACCATTTTTCACCTATCAGATTGGCAATGATCCAAAACTGTGATAACACTGTTTTGGCGTGGGCGTGGGAGACAAGTACTCTCAGACAAAACTGGTGGGAGTATAAACTGGTATAGCCGCTATCAGAATATTTTTAAAAATGATCATGCCTTTTCACCTAAAAACTCATTCCTAAGAATTTATCCTAAATGGACACTTGCATATATGTGTCAATGATACACCAGGGCAAGGATATTTATCTCGGTTTGATCTTCTCGTAATAGCAATAGAATGGAAACAGTAAATATCCATCAATAGAGGTTGGCGAGCTCCATAATAATGTATTCAATGAACAATCTCCACAACTGTCGGGAAAAAATGAGGCAGGTTTATATTCTCTAGCCTGGAATGATCTAAATAAAAGTGAAAAGAGCAAGGTTTAAGGACAGAAGGTTAAATGTGCATGCATACTTGTGAAAGGCTTAGTTTCTTGTCTCTTAGACTACTCACCTTTGTCTTGTGTTGGCTGCTGTCTGTGTTTGGCCAGGTCCTATTCAATCCCTTATTCTGTTTCCGGTCTGAAGGTGCTTTTACTTACAACTGTCTACACAGGTGACTCTTCTAAGGAGGATTGTCCAACCTCCTGGAACCCTGTTGCTCCTTCCTGCTGAGGTGAGGAGTGCTGCCCCTCCCCCGGGTGGCCCTTCACTGGTGACTTCATGGGAAAGCATGAAAATCCAGCATCCTTAACTCAAGCTGGGAAACCAAAATGTGACTGCCACTCCACAGTCCCTTGGAACCCCTACCTCTGTGAGACTTTGCCTAGGGTTGTGAAGTTATGCTTTCCATGGTCTCTCTCCTTTTTGGTCTGTTGGCCCCATTCCCTTATCACTGTCCTCTAGATGCATGTCTTAATAGGTGCTGCCATATAAATCAGGGTCTATTTCTGGGGAATGGGCCCAAGATGCTTTCTCTCTTAACTTGCTCCTTTCTCCTATAGGCAGATCATAAGGGTATATGCAGATGTATGATATGACATAGTGACTGTGCTTATTCCCATTTTACACTGAGGGTCCTAGAGATAAATAACTTTCCCTCAGTTCTAGTCAGGATGTGGCAAGTGGTTTTGAGATCAGATAATCTGGCTCCATTGTCAAGCCCATTTCCACTGTTATATTGAGAACAGCATGGAAAATAATAGGAGAACTCCAAGAGTATGGAAAAGCTGCATTTTCAAAGGAGACCAGGTAGGAAATGATCTTTTCCTCTCAAGATTCCCTCCTTTGTGGTCTTCCCTTCATAAAACACACTTCCCACTCTCAGATGCAAATCTTAGGACTAGAAGTGGGACCTTCAAGGTAGACATAACTCCTGAGACCAGCATTTTTGCAGAAGTAAAAGGGAAACTGTTGCTGGTTTTGCTTCTTCCCTTCTATGGGAAATGCCTGCCTGGCTCTGTATCCCCAAGCCCACTACTGTGAGGTCTGCTCTTGTAGGATCTAGATTGTCCAGAGACCTAGCAGAATTGGATGGATTGCCAGCACATTTGCAAACTATACTAGAGAGACTATACCATACAATCCTGTTTCCTCCACTCCTCACATGTCACCAGAGCTTCAGGACCCACTCTTGAACCCCGAGTATGTGTCCTAATACCAGGCCAGGGAGTTGACCCAAGGGAGAAAGGAAGATTCCTGGAATCTAGTTCCATGCTGGGGTGTCTAGAAACAACTCACCCATACATGGACCTACCTGTGAATCATCTAAATATGGCCCACTCAGGCCACCTGAACTCAAGCCCAGTTCATATCCTACCCTATGACTTCCAATGTGTGTGGCCACTGTAACAACCCCCAACACAGGAGGAAGGTGATGGAAGGGAAGACATACCAGTGTCAGTGGCCTCAACCCCTGGTGGCCAAATGGATATTTATTCACTGGTGCACCATTTTACCTAAGTATATGGCCATGGGAACAATGTAGAGGTGTTGGCAGCTCCAGGACACTAGAAGGGGCCTGGATAACCAAGGGGCCCTGAGGCTTAAGTACCAACAGATTCACGGGAAACCACCCTCTGAACAGGACATTATGGAAAGGATTGAAGCCTGCAGTCCCCTGCTGAGGAAAGAGTCACAGGTCATGTCTTCTATACAACCCCAGTTCTGCTTTCTGGTCCTCCCTTTCTACCCGATAAGCTGATGAATCCATTGGAAGACTTCATTTGTTGGAAAAGAGTCTTAGAAAGTTCCCTAGCCCAAGAAACCAAGACCTTCACTTTAGACAATGAACTGTGGGGCAGGGTTAGAACTGAAGACCCGCCAAAGATGGGGTAGAAAAATAAAGGCCACCAGAGAGGAGGTCAAGGGTAGAGGGACAAAGAGAGAAACATAGTTGTTTCATGTGGGATCTCTGCAGGGACATTAGTTCAGTCTCTTTAAAGGTTTGAGAGGATGGGCCACCCTGAATTTTTTCCCTCCTTTCTTCTCAAGGTCTACTTGGCCAGATGGCTTCTAGGAATAGTCTGTACTAAGTATCTCTGTGATAAGAGCTTAACTGATAAGACACCTGAGTTCACCTAAGTTGCTGCTTGTAGCCTGATATCTGGCAGGATCTGAATAGATGCCCATGCTGCTTTTCACCTGTTTCACTGCTTCTTAACATCCAGGGACTTGAGTAAGCCAAGGTTGTTGATTACTTTATCAATAATAAATATCATGGGATGGTAACCTACAAAAGATCAAGGACTATGTTTTGTTCCCTGATGCCTCCCCCACCTGGATGAGCACCTGGCATGTCACAGGCCTCAGTAAGTGTGGCTTCAAAGGATGAAGGAGAAGGATTGTTTGGGGAACCCTATGTGGAAGCACAGGCAAGTCCTTTGTGTGGATTATCTGATTTAGTTTTCAAATGAGTTAAACTAAGTGTGTTAGTCAGCTGTCGCTGTAACAAACATCTGAGAAAATCAGCTTATAAAAGAAAAAGGTTTATTCTGGCTCAAAGTTTTGATCAATTGACCTTTGTTGCTTTGGGCCTGTGGTAAGGGAGCACATCATGGTAGGGAGGGTGTAGGTAGCATCATCTCTGGCAGGGAAACGAAAGACTGTGGGCTGGGGTCCCACAGTCTCCTTCAAGGCCACACCCAAGGTATCCACCTCACAAGAGCACCATGGGCTAGGGACCGAGTCTTCAACATGTGGACCTTTGGGGAGTACTTATCTCAACTGTAGCATGAAGGCTCAGAAAGGAGATTTCACTTGTCCAGGGTCACAAGGAAGTGTGAGACTGAGATGTGAATCCTACAGTCTGTCAGACTCATGATTTCTTTGGTAAAGATAGGAAGACGGTGCTGCTCCTTCCAGCCTCAGGAAGTAGGAAGGACTGAGTTGGACTGGAAGCCTCCCCTCCCCATGCACAGGATTCTCTGACTCCTGAAGTCCCCACCATCATTGACTGGAAGCTCAGAGTAGAGTACAGAAGAGGCCATCTGAGGAGAGCATGCTGGAATGATTGACACTCTCAGAGGGCCCCAAAACATGGCTCCCACCTGGAGAGCAGCTCCCTATAAGTTGAGTGTCTGTCTGCCAGAAAGTGACGTGGCCATCTGGGGAAGGGACTGAGGGAGGAAGGAAGGAGTCATTCCTCTTCAAAGGGACGCCTGCCCTCAGTTCCTGAGGAATCTTCCATGTTTATGTCTGTGGAGGCCAGTTCCAAACACCCCAGAGTGCGGCAGGCTTCCCTAGATCCAGGACTGTCCTGTCCTCAGAGCCAGCAAGAGGATGCCTTTCCATCCCCACTGCAGGACAGGTCACTGAGGCAGCCACCATTTAGGGACCCTGAATTCCCAAGCATAAAAAAGAAATAGAAAATAAAGTAACTTGTGTTCTTTAGAGAAGTTTTAAGATCACAGAAGAATGGAACAGAAAGATAAAATAACTCATCACTTAGACACTTTCTCCCCATCATTTTATGATGACAAGTTTCAAACATATAAAAGAGTTGGAAGAATTGTATGAAGAATTCCCGTGATAGCACAAAATTCACACCTTCTCTGCCTGCTCACAGTTCTTTCCATCTATGCAGGATTTTATCTAGCCACTCATTTATCTCATTTTCCCTTTCTATATTTTCATAACATAAATGTATATATGCACGGGGCACAGTGCTATAATTCAATACATGTATACACTGTATAATCCTCAGATGGTAATTAGCATTTCCATTTCCTTAAACATTTATCATTTCATTGTGTTGGGGGACTTCAAACTCCTCTCTTCTAGTTCTTTATGAAATAAAGGATATATTGTGAACCATAGTCACCCTACTGTGCTGTAGAACATTAGAGCTTATCCCTCCTATGAAACTGTACTCTGGCACCTATTATCCAACCCCCCTGTAGCCCCTCTCCCCTCTATTTTATCATTTGATAAATTTCAAAGCAAGTCGAGGACATCAGTATGTGCTCCTCCAAATACTTTGGCATGAATATTACTCGTTGAAGTGAAATAATAATTTTAACAAACATTTTATGATGGAAAAGTTCAGACACATGCCAAAGTGGAGAGAATAAGATAATGAACACGGGCACCCATCACCCCAGCATCACTGTGGCTGACAGTTTTCCAATTACTTCCTCTACCTCCAATCTTTTTTCTTAATGAAAAACCACTTCCTTTCCCAAAGGAAGTTCCAATTTAAATCTTAAAAGTAATTAATGCATTATTACAACCATCATAGTTATCATTGGGTGCATTTAATGAATGGTAAACTGAGTTAAACACTTGATGGGGAACAGGGAAATGCCACTTAGAAATTCTTACTTACGAAGGAAACACTTACCTATATAGTGGGCACTTTGACCAAATGACCAAAGTTCACATCACCAAGAAGGGGACAAACTGGGTTTGTGTGACTCTTGATAAAATGCACAAAGAATTCAACATTACTTCTGATGTTGATCCAAAATGCAGAGCATGAATCTGATCATGAGAAATGTCAGACAAACCCAAAGGGAGAGGTGTTCCAAAGGACAGTTGTCTATACCTAAACAAACAAACAAACAAACAAAAAACAAACCAAAAAACCCCAACAAGATCATGACAAAGAAAGAAAGGGTGAGGGATAGTTCCAGATAAAAGAAACATAATGAAAATAGCGCGGAGTAGGACAAGACAAGACAGGTAGACACCACATGCCACACATGGTCCTTGTTTGGATCATGGATCAGAAGAAAAGTGCTATAAAGGACACTATTGGGACATCTGGCAAATGTACTGTGTACTAGACCCATATTGTTACAGTCTGAATTCACTCCAATCTCATACTCTGGTTAGGAGAATGCCCTTGACCTAGCAGGTCACACTGAAGTTAATTAGGGGTAAAGGTCTGCAATTTACTCTCAAATGTCTCAGAAAAATAATTTTATATGCACATATATAGGTTATATTATTATATGTAATTATAACATAATCATACATAATGTATGGTACGTAATATATTATTATTACATTTATAATCACAAAGAGTGGGAGGGAAAAAGAAATGTGATCAAATGTTAACAATGGGTGAATCCAGGTGAAGGACAAATGGAAGAATTTTTCATTCTTGCAGATTTTCTGAAGAGAAATTTTCTGAAAATTATTTCAGAAGAGAAAATTTAAAAACAATCCCTGCACACCCCAGACAGATTTCAGCAGCTCCCAGGGCATGAGCAGGGAGCAGGTCTCTTGACCTACGTCTGACCCGGGTCACCCCGTCCACTCAGGGAAGCACCCTTCCCTTCCTTCACCATCTCGTGGACAACCATTTCAACCCCCTTTCCCAAAATACATGTTGCTTGGTATCCTGCCCTTTTCACGTAACGTCGTATCATGAGCACTTTCCTGAGTTCTAAACGTCTTCTCAAGAATAATCACTTCTAATGTCCCCCTGGTCTTCTGCCCGTGATTTCTTTCACCATTTCACTTTGTTGGAATTCACATATTCTGCTTTTCCACCATTGTAAATAATGCTGTGATGAACATCTCCGCACCTTCATCTGTGCTATGTCCCTGACCCGTCTCTCCTGGAAGTCTCAGGAGGTAGATGGGGCACAGACTGCTGGCTTCTACTGTGTGCTAGGTCCTGTCCCCCTGTGTTCCAACACTCTAGAAACACAGCAGCAACAAATAACGATGCCAGCTCCGCAGTCCCACGGCAAGCCCAGCATCACCAGAAATCATGGAAACATTTGCCAATTCCAGGCGTCCCAAGCGGACCTCGCGGTCTCCTTTGGTTCCCGAGACATCATTCTTTGTTTCCTTCTGTGCCTCCCTGTTCTCATCCTATGCCCATTTCCTAGGACTGTCCCTGTGGTTTTCTTTCCAATTGGTGGTTGTGATAATGAATGTGGTTCATGCTTACCTGGCTAACCTGGCAGGAGAGAGAGGCATTGCCACCCGTGCAGGGCCACACAGCGCTCGGATTCCAGTTCTGCTCTTTTCTGACTGTACCCTCTTCCCTGTGCTGCTTACTGTCCCTGTGCCTCAGTCTCCTCCTCTGTGAATGGGACCTGTCTCTTGGGGTGGTAACAGCAGTTAACACACGTTACCTAGAACAGTGCTTAGGACTAAGCACTCAACAGACACTACTGCTATTTGGACATTAAGGAAATCAACCTTTGTCCTGTTTGTTACTGAGTTTCCTTCCTGAGTCTGTAAGCGGCCTGTGGTGTGGCTGGCTGAGAAGGCTGCCCCACAGAAGCTGGAGGAGGAGCGGGTGGAGGTGAGAAGGTGAGCGACGGTCTCCTCCAGCGAGTCTGACTGGGACAAGAGCCAGGCGGGCCCCTGCTCAAGTCACCAGTGCCCAGAACACAGCGTGTGTTCCCTGAGCAATGTCAAGAAAGGAATGTCTACCACTTGGGACATTCTCTGAGCCACAAAGATAG
The DNA here is from genome assembly GCF_902686445.1 of Sciurus carolinensis. Lineage (NCBI taxonomy): Eukaryota > Metazoa > Chordata > Mammalia > Rodentia > Sciuridae > Sciurus > Sciurus carolinensis. The sequence continues at coordinate 40,179,999 of NC_062215.1, read as the reverse complement.
GCCTGGTTGGCTCCAGACCAAACTCCAAGTTCATCCCAAAGAAGATTTTGCAATTTCCTTTGAGAAATGCCTTCCAGTGTTGCCCAGCTCCAGTCCGGAAGGACTTTTTTTTTTTGGGTGTTGGGGATAGAACATGGGAGGCAAACACTCCACCACTGTGCCGCATCCTCGGTCCTTTTTCTTTATTTGGGTCTAATTTGCTCATGTTAGCTCCAAACTTGCTATCCTCTCACCTCAGTTCCTTAAGTAGCTGGGATTACAGGTGTGTACCACCACGCCTGACCTGAAAGTTCTTCTTGAGAGCTAACCTCATTCCTTCCTGCTTACCCGGTTTTGCTCCACCCTCCTCACACTCAGGAGTGCAGGCAGGGACTGTACCCCCAAGGAGAGCACTCCTAGGGTTTGCTCCCAGGATGGGGGTGCAGGTGGGACTCTCACCTCAGAGCCCAGGTGAGGTCCTGAGAGGGCGAGGCTGGGCCTCACTCAGCTTCAGCCCACGCCCTGTTTCCATTCCTTTCCTGTGACTCAACAAGTGAGGGCCTGGTGCCCCTCACCCCATCTTCTCCACCTGCCCCCCACACCTGCATGCCTGGATTCCTGACACCGGGCTTTGCTCCCTCCTGGCTGTGAGGAGGAACCAGAAGCAAATAGAGCCAGCAGTGGATGTCTAAATTGGGGTGAGTCACCCCTCAAATTTGGGACTGGTAAAGGGCTTGAGGGGACCACACCCTGCCTGGCTGCCTGGCTGGAGTCACTCAGTTCTCAGCCTCTGGAAATGGCCTGGAAGGGGCACAGCCTTTCAGTGCAAACTCTGCCTCCTCCGTTCCCTGCGTCACCCGCCTCTGGGGCGACCCTACTCTTGGCATTTAGACAACTCCACCCACTGCCTCTTACAAAGCTTGCCTTCCCTGCTTCAAACATCAACCAGCTGTGACCACTTAGAAGCCCTTTCCATGGTTTAAAAACCATGCTGGAAGTGGGGGTTGCAGCCACTACCATTATTCTGTGCACGAAGATCCCCATCACTGAGTCCCCCAAACCTCAGAGACAACACAGTGGAATGCCTTCAGTCTCAAGCATGGTTCTTGGTACCCAGCCCAGGCAAAACCACACACTCCAGGTCTTCTGAATCAGTGCCCAGAACTCTGGCCTGGCTTTGTTCCAGGGGACAAGACTGACCAACCCTTAGCTGAACCGGAAGAACCGTTCTCTCAAGTGGGAGGACTTGGGCTCCAAGTCAGTGCTGACATGTGCTGCTTGCACATCAGGCCAGATGGACAGGCAAACACCTCTTGCCATTAGAGACTTAGAAGTTGGGACCAGAGAGCATGGGAAAGGGTCAGACATTCAAGAGAAACAAAAGTTAAGGCCTGGCTTATAGCATTCTATGCAAACTGGAAAAATAAATATTCTTCAATAGTAGACTTGGGATATATTTACATCACAGAATACTATATAGCAAGGAAAAAGATGCAACTATTCCTTCATGCAATGACTTCAGTGTATCTTGAGACAATATTGGATAAAATAATTCAGATGCAAAACAGCACATACTACATGATTCTATTTACAAGGAGTTAAAATATAGGCAAAACTAATTTATGGAGATGGAAGTCAGGGTTATGTTTGCCTCCAGGTATAGAAGCAAGGAGGAGGCACAGGGAGCTTTCCACAGTGCTGAAAATGTTCTACGTCTTCGACTGGAGTGTGGCTACTGGGATGTATGCATTTACAAAAAGGCATTGGGTTGTGCAAATGAATTTGTGCACTTTGCAGCAAATTTTATCTCCATTTAAAAAAGAAAAGAAGGCAGCTGCCTGTAGTGCCAAGTATGTGGTAGGTTGAGGCAAGAGGATCACTTGAACCTAGGACTTCAAGGTCAGGGACTGGGCAACATAGCAAGACCTGCTATAATAAAAAACCAAAATAAAGTAAAAAGTAAAGAGTTCAAATAGAAAAAAAAAAAAAGGAAAAGAAAAGCAAGGAAGAAGAACACCCCCCTCCCCCCGCCGCCAAGAGGGAGAGCTGTTTGAACCCGCTGCTCTTGATTCTTGGGCTTTTCCTGTATGCTTATGAGCATCAACTCATTCAGCCCTCTGGGTACCTCTATAGGTCTAGAACTATCTACACCAGTAAAACACAAACTGCTGTCTGAGCCCCGGGTTGAGTCAGGAGCTCTGGGGCAGGGCCTTGGAATATGCATTCACCACAGGCCTCGCCAAGACAGAAGGGAGGCTGTGATGGGCGCTACAGCAAGGGTCGTGGGATCCTCCCAAGCTGGGGAGGATCCAGGCAAATTTATGGAGGAGGTACCTAGTGGATCAACAGATCTGCAAATGCCTAATAAGTGAGAGCTGGTGATTCCAAGCCCGGGAGGAAGCCAGCTGAGCCACTGCAGGGAGGCTGGGGGGTGAGGGAGAGAGCCCAGTCCTCAGGGGTGTGGGTGGCTTCTGCTGAGGGGTTTTCTTTTGAGTGGTAAAGCTTAAACTAGGAGGAAGTTCATAAATCCTCTGATAAATGACCCCCTCCCACTGGGGTTGTTTATGTTCCAAAGTCAGGAGCTGGGCTGGAGGTGTAGCTCAACAGTAGAGCACTTCCTCGCATGCACTGTAAAAAACAAACAAAAACACCCAAACTCAGAAAGAACACAATGTCCACAAAGTCAGGAGTGAAGTAAAACTCACCTGTGGTCCTTTACCTGTGATAACCCTATAAACAACCTGCAAAAGGTGGAATAGCCCAGCTCAGACGGAGAGACAGGAGCAGATGTGTATTTCACAGGTCGGGGACTAGGTGAAGTCACCCATGAGCACAGATGGTCACGCTGGATGACAAACCTGGACAAAGAGAACTCCAGTCCTTCCCTGTAACCTGTGGGATGGAGGAGAGGTGTGTGATGTGGGGGGGAATCTGGGGCAGGATGGGAAAGGGGTCTGCACCTGTTGGTAGGTGAGAGGATGGGCTCTTTGTAGAGGAGCTTCCCTTGACTCCCTGTTAATAGGCTTCCTGTTACCACAATGATCAACCAGGATGACCAACAGAGAGCAAGGGTTCATGCTCCCTCCAAGCGTGGGAAGTTTCAGTCCATGACTGGTTGGCCCTGTTGCTTTGGTCCTGTGGTGGGGCAGCCATCATGGAGGGTCCCCACAAGGGGACCACTCCCCTGTGGCTGGGATGAAAAAGGGAGACCAGGGTCCCACTCACCCCTTCCAGGGCAGGCCCCGCCTTTTAAAGGTTCCGCTTCGTCCCAATAGTGACACTCTGAGAAATAACCCTTAAACACATGGGCCTTTGGGTGACATTTTAGATCCAAACTGTAGCCTTCTGCACAGGTCTAATGGTCTTGCCTTCCCAAGACTTCCCTTATTGTCTTTTCAATTTGCTCTTACACTATCATGTCAAGATATCACGATAAAAGCTAGTTTAAGCTGGGTGCAGGGGCATATGCCTGTAAGCCCAGTGGCTCCAGAGGCTGAGGCAGGAGGATCACGAGTTCAAAACCCGCCTCAGCAATTTAGCAAGGCCCAGAGCAACTCAGTGAGACCCTGTCTCTAAATAAAATACAAAAAGGACTGGGATGTGACTTAGTGGTTAAGCACCCCTGGGTTCAATCCCTGATACCAAAAAACAAACAAAAAACAAAACAAATAAAAAAAACCTAGTTTAAAAGTTACTGTGTAGAATTAGTATAAGATTTAGCAGTTCCACTTCTGGTTATTTACTTGAAAGAATTGAAATCAGGGTCTTAAAGAGATATTGGTACACCTATGCTCAGAGCAGCAGTATTCACAAGAGCCTAAAGGTAGAAAAACCTAGATGTTTGCTGACAGGTAAACACAATATGGTGGAATATTACTCTGTCTTAAAAAGGTGGAAATTCTGAACTATGCTGTAATGTGGACAGCATATATTTCATATATAATATTGGAGATATTATATATGAAATAAACAAGCCACAAAGAGACAAATGCTGTATGATTCCACTTATACGAGGTCCCTAGAGGAATCAAATTCATAGAGACAGAGAGTAGAATGGTGGACGCTAGGAGCTGGCAGGGGGAGAAGGGAGAGGTACAGCTTACCAAGCACAGAGTGTCAGTTGGAAGGATGAGGAAGCTGTGCAGAGGGGTGGGAGTGGTGGTTGCACAGTGACTTCCATGTCCTTAATGCCAATGAGCTGCACACTTAGTAATGGTAAGACGAGCTGAGCAGGGTGATGCACACCTGTGATCCCTGCCACTCAGGAGGACTGTCCATCAGCCTGGGCGATTTAGCAAGACCCAATCTCAAAAAATAAATAAAAATAAATAAGAACTAGGGATGAAGTTCAGTGGAAGGCACTCCTGGGTTCAAACCCCAATACACAGAGAGATAGATAAATATATAGAGAGACTAGTTTAAGATGACAAATTCTGTGTGGACAAATGCAGCAGGATCCTTGTGCTTAGAATTTAGGTCCAACTTCCTGTAACAAGAGGGAGGTTCATTTCTCTTTTTGGCAAGACTGTCATGGTGACTGTGCTCCACACAGTCACTCAGGAACCCAGGCTCTTGTCCTGCACCCTTCCATCCCTAGGGAGTTCCTCTGTCCAAGTGGCCCAAGACAGCTCACCACCATATGCAAGTACCAAGCAACAGAGTGAAGAAGTAGGGGAAGAAGGGCCATGACCCCTCCTTTTAAGGTCATGCCTTTGGGGGCCTCTGTCCTAGGAGAGGGGTGATGTTTCTGTCCCCCTACACCCCACAGGACATCAGCTTTATTCCATCTCGCTGGGGCTGCCAGAGAGGTGTGTTATTCAGACCACTCTTCAAAAGAGAAGCTGCTACGAGAAACATGGTCCGCCGAGAGCCTCTGTCACGTTTGAATGGTCCTGGGCACTGGGAGTCTGTGATGACAGTCTGTGCTCTGGAGGCCCTCAGGGGCCACAGTCCTGCTTCCTCAGAGCAGCATCCCAGGCTGCAGGTCCCTGCCAGAGCCCCCAGCCAGTTCCTCATCTGCACAGGCATTAGTCCTGCATGGATTCAAGCCTCTCCCTCCCACTCCTTCCCTCTCAGTCTTTGACAGCCCGTACCAACTACGCTTTTCTTTTTTTGTGGTATTGGGCATTGAACCCAGGGGTGCTCTACCACTGAGCTACATCCCCAGTCTTTTTTACTTTCTATTTTGAGAAAGGGTCTTGATAAATTACTCAGGCCGGCCTTGAAATTGCAATCCTCCTACCTCAACCTCCTGAGCCACTGGGATTACAGGCATTTGCCACTGGGCCCGGTTTGTTTCTTGCATTTCTACCTCTAGCTTGTCTGTTTTCAAATGGACACCTTTGCTCCAGCCTGCATTCCCACCATGCATAGGAGTGCCGAACACCAGGTAGATGCTTAACACAGGTTCCCTGGTGAACACACAAGCACGATGGGTATTCACACATGTGTGTTGAGATGAGCAAAATTGAAAAGTAGCTGGGAAATAGCCTTTGCAGGCTCACCTGAGTGGAGTTCCCCTGCTAGGCTAGCTGGGGTCCTCTGCCAAGGAAAACAGGAATGGAAAGTTAGAACCAGTCTGATTACAGCACTGGGCCCCTTGATCAACACAGCCCCTTCCTGTCACCTGCAGGGTGGGGTCTTTCTGAGCCCATAAGGGGCATGGAGGGAAACATCTGCTCCAGGCCTAGGCAGGCCACCCTGGCAGGAGCACCCTGAGAGTCCTGGTCCTGGGAGCCAGAAAAAACAAGGAGGCTGCCAGGGCCAGGCCCCTGGGACACTGGCCCAGGGCAAAGCGAGCCTCCCTGGCTTCCTGGGCAGGACACTGATTGGGCAGGATGGGGTTTGTTGGCAGTGACCTTTCCCCTGCTATGGCAAGCAGTACCACCTGAGGAGATATTTTTGAGGCCGTTTATTATCCCTACTTCCCCTGCTGCCAGCCTGGAGGCAAGGAGAGCTTTCTCCTGATGGCCTGTTTATGAAAGAACAACACAGTCCCCTGTGGCCAATTGCATGCTTCTTTGGACTCTGTGGGCTCTGACGGCTTGGGAGGGGTCTGACCTGCAGGTTGATGCACTGCAGCAGGCGCTCAGTAGTGAGCGGTGAATGGACCAAAGAGAAGCTGCAGCTGACTGGGGTCACAGGGATGGACACCGGGGAGTGGTCTGAGAGGGCAGGAAGAAGAAATCAACAGGAACAGAACTAGAAGAAAGCCATAGACTATTGTGGCTCACTCTAGAATTATTTGGATAATTGGATGATAACTCTGATAGAAATAATGACTTGGTAGGCTCAACCCTGGGATTGGGCCAGGCTGTGTCCGGAGTGGTAAAGCAGTGTCCCGATTACTCATAAGAAGGGTCAGTGTCAGACCAGAGAGTGGAGCCAGTGACTTAGACAGATTCGTATGCTATAACAGAATACCTGAGGCTGGACTTCAAAAGGAAAGGGATTTATTTCTTACAGTACTGGAGGTTGGGAAGTCCGGGGTGGAGGAGACTGCATCTTGTAAGGGGCTTCTTGCTTAATCAATTCTTGATGGAAGGTGGAAGGACAAAAGAGCACTCAAGTGCAAGAAAGCTCAAGAAAGGCTGAACTTGCTTTTATATCAAACCCACACTTACCATGACAACATTAATCCCTCACCTTTTTTGGGGTGGGTACTGGGGATTAAACTCAGGGGCGCTCAATCACTGACACACATCCTCAGCCCTATTTTGAATTTTATTTAGAGACAGGGTCTCACTGAGTTGCTTAGCACCTTGCCGTTGCTGAGGCTGGCTTTGAACTTGCCATCCTCCTGCCTCAGCCTCCTGAGCTGCTGGGATTACAGGCATGCGCGATGGCGCCCTGCTAATCCATTGCCTTTTAAAGGTTCCTTCTCTCAACAAGTTTGTTTCCAGCACAGGACTTTGGAGGATACGTTCAAACCATAGCATTCGGCCCTGACCCCTGCCATGCCCTTTTCACATGCACACTACATTCATTCCAGCTCTAGAATCCCTGAAGTCTTGATTGATCCCAGCACAAGCTTAAAGGTCCAAAGTCCCAGTCTCATCTGAAACTCAAGACCTGATACATCCTGAGGCAAATTCCTTCCAACTGTGGGGTTATGAAATCAAAACAGGGTGTCTACTTCCCAAACACAACAGAGGATAGATATTCCCATACCAAAAGGAGGAAATAGGCAATTAGAAGAAGAAGAAGAAGAAGAGGCCTAAGCTATTCAAAACTCAACAGAGCAGGCAACATTGAATCCTGACTCTAGAGTCATCTTTCACTCCATGTGCTGCCCCTGGGGACACTGGGGCAAGGGTTAGGAGCCTAGAACCTCAAGCCTCCTGGCCCCTGCAACAGGTGCCTGCCTGGCCCCCAGGTGGACTGAGTCACCCTTTGGGATTCAGGTGGAGACCTTCAAGCCCCACAGCGCGTGCCCTCTGTGTCTGCGGTCAGCACTATGTGGACGTCCCCAAGGCTGGTGTGTGTACCTAGACCTACCTGAGCTTCCACCAGGGTGGCCTAGGGGTGCTGTAGCAGAACCTAGGAGCAGGGCCTCGAGGTGGCCCTGGGCTGCTGAAGTGCCTCTGGAGGAAACCTTGCCTTCAAGGTCCTAACTTGTCTCTCAAGGTCTCCCAAATGCCTTTAGGGTCATTCTTCCACTCTGGGTGAATAGAACCTGCCTTCCTTCTATCCTTTTTAATCTCTTTAACAAACTAAGGGCTGCTTGACCACACCCTTAGCATTCTTTCCCAAAGATGCTTTTCTTATTCTTCGCATGACCAATCTGAGGGTTTTCCAAATCTTTCCATTCTGCTTCCTTTTAAATTATACATTCCATCTTTAAATCCTTTCTCTGCTCTTGGATCTTACTGTATTGTTATTAAAAGTAGCCACATAGCTCTTTTAATATTTTGACACTTTGAGACTTCTGCCAGACATGTAGTTCATTGCTCTTAAGTTCTGCCTTCTGGTTGCGAGGGCTCATGCCTGACTTTCATCACCTGCAGGATGGTTAAAATCCATTGTGTGAACGTACCCTACAAAAAAGGGCAACTTGGAAAAGGACACAATGAGGCAAGATGCAGAAGAAATGCCAGCACCTGTCACCTACGTGATCCACAAAGTCTTGGATGAAAGGAGCAGGAAGTGAAATGGCAAGGCACTGCTCTCTACCATCAGGCTGGCACCTGTTCGAAAGCAGAGGGCCACTGTCGTCAGGGATGTGGGGAAGTGTCCTGTGGGCGAGAGCACAAATGGGGGCACATCTATCAACGTATAGAATAGCTACGTGTGCTTTTGCTTTGATCCAAGAATCCCACCCTTGAGGAGTGATTCCTGTGGGAGTATTTACGCAAGTGTGTGAAGATATGTGAACAAGGTTTTTCATCTCAGCATTGTGTGTGATTGTGAAAAAAATGGTAACAATGCAAATTTCCATCAAAAGGAGAATAAATAGCAGTATGTTCACGATATGGAAAACTGCACCATGTCAAGGTCTGTGTAGGGTGAACTTCATGCAAGAGGGTTTTGAATGAGTAAAGGCAAGAGGTAGAAGACTATAGAAAGTGCTGCTCTGGCTTGAATGTGTCCCCCAAAGTTCATGTGTTTGAATCTTAACCCCCAAAGCAACAGGTTGAGAAGTGGCACTTTTTCTCCTCTCTGGCTCTCTCTATACTAGGGTTTGAACCCAGGGTGCTCTACTACTGAGCTACAACACAGGCCCTTTTATTTTGAAAAGGGTTTTGCCAAGTTCCCCATGCTGGCCTTCAACTTTCAATCCTCCTGCCTCAGTCTCCCAAGTTGCTAGGATTACAGGCACGTACCTCCATGCCCAGCAAGGCTTGGCACCTTCAAGAGGTGATTAGCTCATGAGGGCTTTGCCCTCATGGATGGGTTAGTGTTGAGTTTGATATAAAAGGAAGTTTGGTCTTCTCTGCGTCTCTCTCAGGTACCCTCTAGTGCCCTCTATCTTGTACCAGATGTGGGCCATTGCCAGATCTTGGACTTTCTGGCCTCCAGAACTATAAGAAATAAATTTCTGTTGTTTATAAATTCCCCAGTCTCAGGTATTCTGTCATAGGAACACCAAACAGCCTAAGACAAGTATGATTTTTGCCCCCACTGCGGTGCTGGTGATTGAACCCATGGCCTTGTGCTTGTGAGGCAAGCACTCTACCAACTGAGCTATATCCCCAGCCCCAAGCATGATTTTTATGTAAACAATTCTATATATTTTCTATGGATTCATAGAGCAGTAAGTAAATATTAAGGAAAAGATGTGAAAGTACACATCAGAATGATGATGATTGTTACTGTCATTAAAGGGAGGAGAGGCAAGGCCTCCATGTACAGTTGGTCAGAGTGTGTCCTGTCCAAAGTTGTTTGGCCACAGGGAAGAGTGGGGTCTATTTGGCCTCTGCTTATTTCTCTAAGTCGGGTACCTACAGGGCTGAGTCCACAGAGGTGGGTGACTTTTCCTGATTCTCCCAAAGATGCTATGGAGGCAACTGTCTGTCCTGAGGAAGGGGCCAAGAGTTGGAAGTTAGGGATGTTAGAGGGGATTTTCAGTAATGTTTGAATATTTTTTGTAAGAAAGATATTCAGTGGTAGAGTATTTGCCTAGCTTGTGTGAGGCCCTGGGTTTGATCCTCAGTACCACCGAAAGAAAAGAAAAGTATTTCTGAAGCACTTTGACAATTTTACACACACACACACACACACACACACACACACACACACACCACCTTTTTAGTGTGGGCTTTGGAGTCAGACAGACCTGAGTTTTCACTCTGGCTTCCTCATTCTCTTGCCTTGTGATGGGAAGCAAGTCATGCTCCCTCTGTGAGCCTTGGTCTCCTCATCTGTCATGTGGAGATATGACCCTGTCACATGGGGCAGGGTGGGCATTTGCATTTGTGCCAGCTTGGCGTCCACAGTCTCCGAGTTTTTCCTGGGAAGCCCCTAGACCTGCAGCATCCATCCTGACTGTCCCAGGGCGCTGACTCCAACCCTGCTCAGATCTGAGCACATGGGGGTCTGACCAAAGCAGGTAACATCCCCAGAGTGAGGGCAATTGGTTGAGGAAAGGACACAGACACATTTGGACCAGGAAGCCCCCTTCTGTGACTTCCCCTGGGGCAGCAAGGCCCGCTTCTTTCCTCCCAGGTTTGTGAGGATCTAGGAGGGCACAAGGCATGACCTGGGGCCATGTCTGAGCACAGAGGGAAGCTGAGCCCCAGCACCGATGGAGAGATGGGATGGCCGAAGACCCCTGGGGATCCACATCCAGACACTTCGCTCTCTTGTGAACTAGATGAGACAGATGCTGCTGGTTCCTGGCCCTGTGCCTTTGGCCTTCATGGAAATCACCAGCAGAACACTCTGGTGGGACCTGAACATGTGCAGGACAAGTTGGAAGTGCCAAAGAGTTATTGGTGCCAGAGCGACCCTCTGCCAACAAGAGACGAGTTGTTGAGCAACACCTGCCCTGGCTTCCTTGTGCCTCTGGGTACAGATCCACTGGGACTTCCAGAGCTCCCCAGCAGGATGGAGCCCCAGAGGCCCACAGCAGCGCTGCCCCTCTCTTGCTTCCCCACACCCAACCAGGGCTCGCTGGAACCACCTCCTAAATTCATGACTTTGGGGGGAACCTGAGCTAAGATACTGAACCAGAAAATTTCTTTCTTAATCCTGAAGCCAGTTTGAGTTGGTTTTCTTCCTTGCAAGCAAAGGAACCCTGGTTAACACCTGACCCTAGTAATGGCAACTGGCTTCTGGGAAATTTTGGAAAGATGATCTAACATATAGGGAGTGACTACCCTGGTGCACAGACGGACGGACCCCTAGTGAACAACTGGTCCACTTTCGACTTTTTGACTTTATGGTGGTGTGAATGCTGTATGTATTACTGTCTTCCAAATTCAGAGTTTGGATCTTTTCCTGGGCTAGGGTTCTGTGGTCTGACACTCTCACTCGGTCCATGATCACGAGGAAAAGCAGCCGGCACCCTGCTGTGCACCACATTGCTAAGCTGTGATGTTGGGCAGGTGGGGTGGATTCAAGGCGCTTTTGACTGACTGTATTTTCAGTGTGCAATGGGTTTATCAGGGTGTAACCCCATCAAAATTTGAGGAGAATCTGAAGATGCTGGCCTTTCTCCCTCCCCAGGCCCTTGCTCCTACCCGGGTCTGTGGAATTGACACCCAGATAAGCTGAGTCTCTCAAGTGATGGCTGGGCGCAGTCTCCTGGTGTGGCTGGGGAGGGCTTTCACCTGACTGGCTAGACATGTGCTATTTATGTCCCCCTCCATCCCACACCTGCCACAGCACCCCAAGTTCCCACAGCAATCGACATTATTTTTCATCAAGTCTTCTCTTCAAAACGGACTCAAACTCCAGGGAGCACTCAGCTCTTATCATTGAAACTCCCCCCGCACCAATTCCAATGCCACTTATGGAGTCCCCAACACACACCAGGCTGCACTGATGCTGTGCCACAATGAGGATGCCTCCTCCTGGGGTACCATCACTATTGAGTCTCTGAATACAAATTTCATTGAAGTTTAAGACATGCAGGAATTTGCACAAATCTTCATTACATAGCTCAGTGAATCTCGTAATGCGAGCACACTTGGGTGACCACAGAGCGGAAAAGAGGTTGAATGTTCCCGGCACCCTGGGGCCTCTGGGCTCCCATCTTCTGCCTTTCCTGAGTGTCCTAATGTCCCACCCACAGGGTAATTTTGCCTGGTGTTTGAGCATTTTGCAGTTAGACTGTATGAATTGATTTCCTTTAGAATCTGACTTCTCTTATCTGATGCTCCACCTGTGAGAGCCATTGTGTTGCTGTGTACAGCAGGTAACGCCTTTACATGGCTGTATAGTATTCCATCAGGTGAACACAGCACAATGGCACAATATACTGACCGGCTTCATGGCACATGGATGTTTTGTTGCTTCAGTAATTTTGCTCTTATGAATAGTATTGCTTTGATTCTTTTTAAAAATTGTTATTAGTTGGAGATTTTTAGACCCACTGAGAGAGAGATTGGACTAGGGACTCCACTGTTTTCTTCTCCCTGCTCTGTGCAGTACTGGGAACCAGCCAGGTGCCATCTGTCCCCCATTGTCCCCATGCCAGAAGCTGGAATTCTCCAATTCTCCTGAGAAGTCCTGGACCCCAGAGTAGTGTGGCTTTCTCAGCTTTGTAGAGGGGGGTCCTCTATGCCTTGCAGGTGAGTCTGCGTGGGACCAGGTGGCTTGATTGAGTGAGGGCTGGGAAAAATGAGTCCTGTTATTTCACCGAGGAGCAAGACTGCAGACCGGTGATGATGCCTATCAGTTAGGAATTGTGTCCAGCTGCAGGCAACACAGGCCTGGAAAACAATGGCTTACGTGAAATAGGAGTTGATTCTCACAGGTCAGGGACTCCCTGGCAGGGGTGGTAGTTCTAGGGCATCACCAGGAAACCACTATCCATCTGTCTTTCTACTCTGCCAAATTTTTGGTTTGACTACCACCCTCAGGGGCCCAAAATGGCCTCTGGTTTGCCAGTCATTGTGTGTATGTTGCAGATAGGAAGAAGATTTAAAAGTTCATTTGGAGCCTTCCTGAAAGTCTCGTCCAACAGCTTCTGCTTGTAGGTCACTGACTGACCTTATTTGCTAGGGAATTTGGGAAATGGAGTCTTCTGGGTCACTTTGAATGAAGTCAGAGTTCTGTTACTAAGAAAGGAGAGAATGGATATTGGGCAGGCCCGGAGTAGGCTCTTGTTCAACATCGAATCCCAGTTCTCTTTTACCTTATTTGGGATATTTAGGAATAAGAGACTCTCTGATGTTAGCAATTGCTGAAAGCAAACAAGACTGATTTCTAAAGAAAAAAAAAAAAAAACAAAAAAACCTTACTCAGGGCTTTGCTCCCTGGTTACTGGTTCTTCATCACAGATGTGTGCTGCCCCCTTGGGAAGGAACACAAGGACCTTTCCTGTAAATAAGTAAATCACAAGTAAATAAGCTGGAGGTGTGGCTTCGTGGTGGAGTGCTCGCCTAGCCTGGGTGAGGCCCTGGGTTCCATCTCCAGTGTGGAAACAACAAACAAACAAACAGAAAGCAAAATAAACACTACATCTATGCTTTCCAAGATAAGGAGAGTTTATATGACTGCCAATGGCAGATGGTCTCAAGCTCTGTGTAGGAAGATTCAAGCCTGCGTCTCAGGCGGATTCTAGAAGCAGGCAATGAGACAAGTATTTGTGTTCTAAACCACTTGCATGCAAATACCTCAGGGTCTGCTGGAGAGGCCCAAGGAGATGGGAAGGGGCAGGTTGGGGAGGGAGATATTCGCCCAGAAGAATCCACAGCCTCACCTCAGCCCCAAAGCAAGTTCCTGGCGAGGGGTCTGGGCTGTCAAGCTTGTGATGGGCATCAGTCATCTGTTGAGGTCCACTAGGGCTAGGGAGTGGGTGAACTCCCAGGCACGAGGTTCCCTGCAGCATTACCAGCTTCCACTGAGTCACGTACAGAGAGTTCACAACTCAAGAAGGCTCAGTTAGGGTTTTTTCACTTGATGGTAGGAAAGTTACACCCATACAAAACATTGTTTTTTGGAATTCCATACATTACGAGAGAGAGTCCACACTTCATGATAAAAGAGGCTTTATGTTGGATGATTTTGCCCGAGGTGGGCTGAACTGAGCTAGAATGTTGGCTAGATCAGGTGTATTGGATACTTTTTCTGCAGGTGTGTGGGGGGGTACTGGGAATTGAACCTAGAGGTACTCTACCATTGAATCACAACCTCAGCCCTTTTTATTTTATTTTGCGATGGAGTCTTGCTAAGTTGCCCAGGCTGGCCTCAAACTTGCAATTTCCTGCCTCAGTCTCTGGAGTCCCTGGGATTACAGGCATGCTCCACCATGCCCAGGATTGGTGGGTTTATTGAATGCATTTTTGATTTAGGATATTTTCAACTTATGTTGCCTTTATCAGATGTGACACTGTTGCAAGTTGAGGTGCATCTGTACCTCTTTTATACCCACAGCACCTCTGAGAAGTCAGAAGGGAAAACTGGGATCCAAGGAAGGAAAGTTCTAGGTTCCAGTTTCCAGGGTTGGAATCCTCACCCAGATGTGAGTGTCACCAAAGAACCAAATTAAGGCCTTGTGATTGAATAAGGTGACTGACAGGCATTTGCTGAACGTCTTCAGTATACAAAGCCATGCTCGTGGGGGTCAGCATCTGGTGAGGAACCTCAAGACCAACGGGTCCTTTGCCTCTTTGCATGTCACCAATGAAAGGGCCGTCAAAGATGTAATCAAAGTAGCCAGTTATGTCTGCTCAGGGTCTCTTAAGCTCATGGGAGGGGAGAAGGTGCTGGAGGAGATGGGCTGGAGACACGTGCAGTTTGACCGTGGTGTCAACCAACGAGGACTAGCTTCTCCTTGTAGGGAGGTAAGGTCACTCATTGACTGGCACTGCCTAGAATTTAAGGAGGTTCCCTTAGGAGAGGACTTGGGGAACTAGTGGGTCCTGTCACAATAGAGATGGGGCTTTGCAAGCACACAGAACTTGGAGCCCTCCCAAATTCCAGCTTTCTGTAATTTCACCATTTCTAGGCTGTGCAACATTGGGCAAGTTAATGAACCTCTCTCGGCATTTGTTTTCTCATCTGTAAAATGAGAAAAGACAACATGGAGAGGTTGTGAAGGCTCAATGAATCATTAGAAGGCACACTGTGGTATTGGTGATGATGACTGCTTAAGTGGTCGGTAGGACCTTCTACAGCCAGAGGCCCGTCCTTCCTGGCCTTGGGTTAGCTCACAATTGTCTCTGTCAAAACCTCCAGCTGGTTGGGTGAGGTGGTGCACACCTGTAATCTCTGCGGCTCGGGAGGCTGAGGAAGGAGAATCCCAAGTTCAAAGTCAGCCTCAGCAACTTAATGAGGCTCTGTCTGAAAATAAAAAAAGCAAAAGGGCTGGGGATGTGGCTCAGTGGTTGAGTGCCCTTGGGTTCAACCCCTGATACAAAAGGAAACAAAGAAACCCAAAACATCCCTCCCACTGTGGGTCCTGCTTCCTCAGAGCTTCGCCCTCCCTAAGGCCTGCCACCATATCCACCCTCACTGATGTGTTTGTGGCAGACAGCTTTGACCTCCGTGCATATTGATAAATACTACATAAAACTTCTACTAATAAAAATAAATGCACTGTATATGTATACAGTATATGTATCTGCTTAGAAGTAGAAGTAAAAATATAATAAATTAATATAAATATAATAATAATAAATACTGTAAGTAGCATTTCTTGGGCTTTTGATGTGTTAGGCGCTGTGCTGCAGGAAACTCTGGATTTTCTCATTCACCCCCACCCCACCCCACAAGGTGCGTGCTACCACAATGCCACTTGCCAGGTGAAAGAATTGAGGCCCTGGGCAGCCCTGCCAGCCCCCCGGACTGCAGTGCTGGCACTCTGCTCCAAACCAGGCCTGGTAACTGCTGTCCTACCAAGGTCATGGTCATGGGGCTGGGGTCCCCTCCAGACTGGCGTCTTGGGCCCTGTGTTTGGAGCTGCTCCAAGGCCTGGAAATCCTGTTGTGTTGCTCTATTGTCCCCTCTGCCAGTGTCCCAAGGAGCCAAGGAGCTTACAGAGCCTTATGTGCCCTATGCTATAATTGGGGTGCATGAAAGGGCACCATGGGGTCTGGCATGAGATCGTGAAACACTGTGCCCCCACTTTTTTTGGTACCAGGGGTGCTTAACCACTGAGCCACATTCCCAGCCCTTCCTAGTCCTTTTTTGTTTTTATTTTGAGACAAGTCTCATTAAGTTGCTGAGACTGCCCTTGAACTTGTGATCCTCCTGCCTCAGCCTCCAGAATTGCTAGGATTACAGGTGTGTGCCACAGTGCCTGGTTAACTCATGTCACTTTGTGAACCTGTTTTCTCCCAACTTCAAATATAGCAAACGACTCCTCACAAGAGTCCATCTTCTTTGGCCCTCTGTCCTGTAAGGGACTCCTTGCCAAGAGCTACCAGGGATTCTAGTCCATGAGCATGGGGAGGGGCCCTACCCCAGCACATAGCTGGGGCTCAGAGATTATTAAACCAAGGAGCAAACAGGAACCGACGCGTGTGAGTGAATGCCCTGTTCCACAGGAGGCCTCAGCCTTCAGTGTCAAATGACAAGCTACTCTAGGGATTTGCTCCCAAGTGTGCCAGGCCATGTCCAGAGAGGAGACAAACGGTGGCCCTGGTGTGCACTGCACAGGTAGGGCCAAGGGCAAGGAGGGTGGGCTGCATGGGATGTTCCTTAGGCCCAAGGAGGTGAGGGTGCCCCGGGCCTCTTTCTCCTCTGGCTGCCTCCTGCCTGCTGGAGGCTGCTGGAACTGGAACCAGCCACCTGCCATGGCCCTCAAGGGGCAGCACAGCCAAGCAGTGGTGAGGGGAGTACCAGAGGCTCCCTGGGAGGACACTGGAGGCCCAACCAAGGATGGAAGGCAGCTCTTGGCAGTGCCTGCCTGACGCTGGGCAGGAGGAGGGAGTGCTAGGCTGTGGTCCTGGGCAGTAGCTACCTTGATTTACCTCCAGGGAGGCAATGGCAGGGAGCTTCAAGCATAGGCTCTGAGGCCCTAAGTCCCCATCTCTGCCCCCTGGTTCGGTGTGGTACGGAGCACTTGTCTCAGCATCCTCCTTTGTGAAACAGGATGTGTCAGGACTTCCCTGTGGATACCTGGGATTCTTGCATGCTCAACATGTGTCAGGCACAGCCCTCTTCCTTCACAGAACTCAGGGAAGCTTCTTAACAGAGGAGGATGTGGAGACACAGAGAGACTTGGCAATTGCCTGAGGTCACCCAGCTACTGTGTGGCCATGGAAGACATGGTTGGTATCCCACCAATTATCCCCTGAGGACTCACCTCTTTACTACAAAGGCTGGGGACACTTGTGACTGTGCCTTGGGTTTTTTTCCCAACTGCAAAAGCAGGTGAGTTAAAACAGCAGAGATTATGTGGAGTCATTGCCCCCACAGCACAGTGGATGTGGGTTGGGTAGAGGAATATTCCAGCTCCCTTGCTCCTCTGCTGGGTGAGCTCTGGGGCATGCCCTTGCTGTCTCCCAGGGCTCCAGCAGTCCTGAGCACCCTATTTGATGGTAGCTGCCTTGGTAACTCACCCTTTATTATTGTTGTTGTGGTTCCTATTCTGCAGGGCTAGGGCTCGAACCCAGCTCCCAGGGTCTCACACATGGTGGGCAAGCTCTCCACCTCTGAGCCACACCCCAGCCTGCACCTTTCCTGGTTCCCTTCCTTCCCTGTCTCACCCACTCCCCTGATGGGATGTCCTGCATCTAAAACCAACTAACTGCCCTTGAATCCTTGTCCCAGGGTCTGACTCAGACCAAAGACAGTGGCAAAGCCAGAAGCTGGACCCAGACAATGGGGCTCCAGAATTCACATTTGTAACCACAGCTGTGCAGAAACCGCTTGCAGAGAGGAGGTGATGTGGGGTCCTTCCCCAAATGCCTAGTGCCCTGAACACCTCTAGGAATGGCCAAAGCTGTTGTTGCTCCCACCTCCCAAGACCCGTTATGGCAGCCTTGTCAGTGTCGTGCCCACCATGCCAACTATGGTTTGAATGTGTCCCCCAGAGATCATGCGTTAGAGGCTTCGTGCACAATGCAACGTGTAGGGAGGAGGCACCCCGGCCAGGTGAGGGATTGATGGCTCTGGGCTGGCAGTCAGCTATCCTGGAGCAGGTTTCTGATTAAAGGATGGAAGGAGGACCTCTGCCCACTCTCCTCTCTCTTGCCATATTGTGATGTAGCAAGAAGACCCTCATGGATGTGGCCCCTTGATCTTGGACTTCCCATAGGCTCCAGAATTAAAAGAAATAAATCTCCCTTGGTGAGGACAAAGAATTTGAAAAAGATGTAGACACAAGATGCCTGGGACTCTGAAGTCTTCTAAGTGATTGTCCTTCCAGCTCCCATCCTCTGCCTATGTCATAATGTCTCTCATGAACGTCTTTAGTCTCTCCTTGCATACCTCCAGGGATAAAGGGATCACCACCTCTCAAGCCCACTTGAGCCAGCACCTGCCTCTGCACTGGACTACTCTGCTGAAAATTCCATCAGCACGGGAGAGCAGGAGGCCCAGGCAGCGTGACTTTGCAGCTGTCACTGTCCCTCAGTTCTTGGGCTGCCAACCTCCAGAGAGACCGAGGCATGGGAATTTTGCACTTCTTTCTCCTCCCTCTCAAAACACAAATGTTCCCTGCCCCTGAATGCACGCACCAGGCAGTCTTGGAATGTTTAATGTGTCACATGAACACAGTTACATAAATATGACGTGTGCATGGTTTTAAGGGTTTTAAATGCTGAGGTTTCAAGGTGAAAGAAATCTTTGTCTTTTTTGAGGGAAAAAATATTCAAGGGTAGAATTTTGGGAAAGAAGAGTGACAGGCGTAGGTGGTTCTGTTGCAAAAACCTGCCTTCCACGACTGCATAGCTCAGCTGGACAGCTAGAGGATTCATCGGATTTGCATCTGATGAATCTCTGCCTGGCTCTGGATTTAGAACTCACATTGCAAGCACAGACTCACGTTGAGGTTTCCAGAGTGGGCTTGTTCCACCAGGGTAGTTGCCCACGCTTACTGCAGATGCTTGAGAACCAATGGACAGAGATACAGGCATCAGATAGACAGAGAGACCTCCTGTATGGAGCTGATGGTCAGGGAGCACACACATCCCACGGGAAAAAGTACCAGTGCAGAGGGGCAGGAGTCTGAAGGTGGGGTGCACAGAGCTACGGCACCTTCTCACGAGGAATTTGTTCGAGCTGGGAAAAGGCTTCTAAGAGAAAGGAGCTTATTTTATTTTCACTTTTTTATTATATAAAAAGTACACATTTTAATGCTGCTGCTGGTGGTACCTCTAGTCCCAGCTATTTGGAAGGCTGAGGTGGGAGGATCGATTGAGTCCAGGAGTTTGGGGCCAGCCCGAGCAACATAGTGAGACCCTTTTGAAAGAAAAAAAAAAAGTGAAGTATACAGCTTGATGCCCTTTTACACACGTGAACACCCATGCGCTACCTCCTGACCAAACTATGGAGCATATCCAGCCTCCAGAAGGCTCCTTGATTCCCTCTACCAGCCAATATTTCTCCACCCCTCTTCTCAGTCCTTTTATTGTCAATTAATTCTGCTTCTTTTTGAGCTTCCATGAATGGAAGCACATGGAATGTGTGCTTTTGTATCTGGCTTCTTTGATCAACAATTTTATCTGTGAGATTTGTGCAAGTTGGTACCTGTGGTAATAAGCTGTTTTTCTTTGCTATATAATATTCCATTGCATGAATACACCATCATTTGTTGACGTCCTCTGTTGATGGATATTTGGGTGGTCCTAACTATAAATAAAGCTTTGTACTGGGAATTGAACCCAGGGCTGCTCTACCACTGAGTTACATTCCCAACCCTTTAAATTTTTATTTTGAGACAGGGTCTTGTTAAGTTGCCCAGGCTGGACTCAAACTTGCAAACCTCCTGCCTGAGTCTCCTGAGTTGCTGGAATTCAGTCATGAGCCACTGCATCTGGCAAGAAAGTGACATTTTTTAACTGACAGAAGTTGACTTAATGTATGAAGCAGAGCAGGTAGGGACAATAGATAAGGAGGAGTATAACATGCACAGTGTCCTTTGGTGGGAGGGAGTCTGCCTGGGGTGTCCGGAGGCTGACATGGCTGAGGGGAGCCACTTCCTGGTGCTCTGTTTCTAGGAGATATTAAAACGACTGTCATGTTCTTGGTACTTGCTGATCTGATGCTGGGGTGTGGCTCTTCACCTGGGGTCTTTCTTCCAAACCTCCCCGGCCTACAAAGACTAGAAAGCTGACCACTACATCTGCCAGGCTCCCTAGCTTCCAGATGTGAGTTAGGATCCACAGTAAGCACACGGAAGCAGAGGATGGGCCCACCTGCAGCTTGGGACTGTGTTCCGTCTTCCTGCTGGGCCTTGGGATATGGGATTTTCTAAAGCACTGTCCTCATATCTGGTCTTGATACTCAGTTGTGGCAGCAACAGTACCCTGCCACACCCCTGCACCCCACAGACATGTACTTCAGTGATGTCCACACTGCCACCTGCTGGTGTGGTGGAGGGGCAGCTCCCTTTGCAGGTCAGCTTGGGAGAGCTCCAGGAGGCATCCAGAAGCCCAGCCCAGGGCCCCTCCTCTTGCCCTCCAGTGATTTTATAAGTACCCAATGCCAGTGTTAAATCCTGTGTGCTTCCAACACCCAGAGATACCATCTCACATCCATTAGAATGGCTACTATCAACACGAAACAAAACAAAACCCCCCAAACAGAAAATATCAAGTATTGGCACAGATGTGGAGAAACTGGACCCCTGGCGTACTGTTGGTGGGAATGTGATATGGTGTGGCTGCCACGGAAAACAGTATGGAGGTTTTGCAGAAAGTTTCAAAAAGATTTACAATGTGATCCAGAATTCTGCTTCAGGGTGTATGCCCCAAAGAACTGAAATCTGGGTCTCAGGGAGACAACTGTACGCACATGTTCTTAGCAGTGCTATTCACACTAGCCAAAGGTGTCCACCCACAGATGAGCAGATAAACAAAATGTGGTTTATTCATATGACAGGCTATTATTCAGCAATAAAAAGGAATGAAATTCTGACATTATGTTGAGTGAAATAAGCCTGTCACAGAGAACAAATACTGTGTGATTCCACTATTTTTTTTTTTCTTTTTTGGTAACAGGGATTGAACTCAGGGGCACTCAACCACTGAGCCATATCCCCAGTCCTATTTTTTATTTTATTTAGATACAGGGTCTCACTGAGTTGCTTTGCTGAGTCTGGCTTGGAACTCGAAATCCCCCTGCCTCAGCCTCTGGAGCTGTTGGGATTACAAGCCTGTGCCACCGTGTCTGGTGTGATTCCACTCTCAGGAGGTACCTAAGGCAGTCAGATTCATGGAGACATAAAATAGAATAGTGGTTGCCAGGGACTGGGGGAGGGGCGTGGAGAGTTGGTGTTTAGTAGAGTTTTGGTTGGGGAAGATGAGAGTTCTGGAAATGGATGGTGGAGATGGGTGCCCACCAGCCTGAATGTACTTAATGATACTGAACTGTATGCTGAAAAAATGATTAAAATGGTAAACTTACATTACAGGCATTTTGCCACAATTAAAAACAAAAGCAAAAACCCAAGCCAGATGCCAGCAGCTCAGGCCTGTAATCTCAGCTACTGGGGAGGCTGAGGCAGGAGGATTGCAAGTTCCAGGCCAGCCTGGGCAAGTTAATGAGAACGGCTCAAAATAAAATTAAGGGCTGGGGATATAGATTGGTGATAGAGGGCCCCTGGGTCCAATGCTCAGTACTACAAAACAAAACAAAAACACACCAAATGGAAAAAATGAAAACACCAGGAAAATTTCCACTCTGCAGTCATTTCCAGTTTTGTCCCTATGGGATCACATGCGATCAGTAAAAGGCAGGTGGGGAGGACCATTTTACAACTGGGAAGATTGAGGATTCCCAGAAGCAGGATCGCATAGCTGGAGAATGACCAGCGGGACTGGACTTGGGTCTTACTCCTGATTCCGTGCTCTTTTTGCTATAAAACATCGACTTTTCTTCCTTTAGCTCCCTGTTTCCCCCACCCCGCCCGTCAGTCCCTCTAAGGACTGTCCCTCTAACCCTTTAGAGCCCTGGAGGAGTCTGGGAGGGGAACAAAGGCTCAGCCAGTGAGTCCTTAGGAGTGGGCGGAGGCACTGGAGGACAACCAGCAGCCTGGGAGCACCCGCCTGGTCCCCGCCTCCGGGCAGGAGGAGCCGGGCTCTCAGGCTGCGGGTGCACTTGACCCAGGCCGGCGGAGTCAGCAGATGGCGCCGTGGGGTAAGCCAAGGCGGGGCCCAGCCAGAAGGGTCCGTAGTTCGTCTCCTGCTTAGACTGACGTTAAAAACGCCACCAGCACATCCCAGGAATGACTTTTCCACATGGCAACTAGGGGTCACTGAGAGGCAAGAGTGAGGGCCCCTTCCCACTCCTCCCACTGTGCCCTGGGTAGGGGAGGGGTGCAACGACCCCAGTCCGTGCAGGGGTCGGAACCCTGTGTCCTGTGAAGTGCCTTCCACTGCCACCTCCCTACATCTCCTGGCAGGACTCTTTGAAGCCTACTCCATGGAAGGAGAATAAAATCCATTACACCTCATCTATTCCAGAGACAAAGTCCTGCTGCAGAGGAAGGGCGGCCCAGCCCGGCGCTCAAGGGCTCGTTAGCAAGGAACAGAAGCCGGCCCCATCTGGGTTCCCTGGCACCTCCACCCTGGAGGCGATACGCGCAGGGCTGCTCCCCAAAGCCCGGTCGATGAGAGGCCCGGAGCCTCGGCGAGGGGCGCCACCTGCTGGTGAAATCAGGAGAAGCTCTTATTGACGCAGGACACCAGACCGCCGAGCTGACCCAAAGGGACTGAAGAGTTTTAATGATAAGGTTTCTTCAGGCTGAAGCGATCTCCTGTGGTTGCCCGGACAGTACAACAAACGAAGCTTAAAACCCCAGAATTCTGGGTTGGGGTGTAGCTCTGTAGTAGCACCAAGCTGTGAGGCTCTGGTTTTGATCCCTGGCATCACCTAAAGTTAAAAGCTAAATCAAACAATAGGATTTTATTGCCTTACTGTTTTGGAGATCCAAGATCAAAGCATGACCAGAGCAGCTCTTTCCTTGCCTTTTCACTGGGTTCTGGTGGTGGTGGCAAATTCTTGGCGTTCCTCCAAGCACCACTCCAATCTATGCCTCCACCTTCATATGGCCTTCCTATGTCTCTTTCCAAACTTCTCTCTTCTTATACAACACAAATCAGTGGATTAGGGTGGGCCCTAATCCAGAAGAACCTCATCTTAACTTTATTTTAGCCACAAGGACCATGTGAATTCCGCCCCCTCTCTAGTATGGAGGATTGAACCTAGGGGTGCTCTGCCACTGAGTTACACACCCAGCCCTTTTTATTTTTTATCTGGAGACAGGCCTTGCTAAATTGCCCAGGCTGGCCTGGAACTTGCGATGCTCCTGCCTCTGCTTCCCGAGTTGCTGGGATTAAAGCATGCGCCTCTGTTCCTGACTGTAGCCCTGGTTTCTGAATCGTGCCTCATACACAGGTTCTGGCAGGACACTGAAGTCAATTTGGAGACCCAGCTCAGACACTGCCTCTTCCTCCTCCCTGTACCCTTGCGCTTTCCCTGGACCATCTTCTGGCCTCTGAGCCCCAACAAGGCACCAGGGAACCCTGGAGAGGGTCCCTACCACACTGTGCTGGACTGGTTGGGTGTGCAGCATTTTTCTCCTAAACCTACCTCTTAGCATCTGGCTGAGCTTCACCTGCTCTGGAAAGCTGTACCTAGGCTTGGTGCCCTTTGTCTGTGCTCCACAGCTCCTGTATTGTCCCCTTTTTAGTGACATTCTTGTTCAGAGTGGGTGTGTCAGCAAATGACAGCAGGGTTTTTCTTTGCTCTTCTCAGGACACCTCATGGATTTCTAGATCTACAATACTCTAAACAGAATTCAGATTTTACAGGATGAACCCATGGGAAGAACTATCAGATTTGTGCAGAGTAGCATTATTTCATAAAGTGATCCTTGAGATGGAAGGACTAGCGTGGTTGCTTGTATCCAGGTGGCTTAGAGAAAGACAGTCATTTAAATGATATGAAGCAGTAGCACAGTGAATACTACTGTTGATGGTGTCCAGTTCAAGAAGAGACATGGGTCCCTTCCAGCCAGCAACATCAGAAGCTATGCCCAGGTTGGTTTTGATTCAAGTGCTTATAAAAATATAGGGATAGGATGGACACAGTGGTGCATGCCTGTAGTTCCAGTGACTCGGAGGCCGAGACAGGAGGATTGCAAGTTCAAGGCCAGCCTCAACAATTTAGCAAGGCCCTAAGCAACTTAGCCAGAACCTGTCTCAAAATAAAACATAATAAAGGACTGGAGATTTTGCTCAATGGTTAAGTACCCCTGAAATATAAGTGCTTAAATTTCTTAATCAGTGATTTCAAACTGGGGGTCCCAGGGTCAAATTGGCTTATAACTGCGTTTGATTTGGCCTTGGCCTTAGCAAATTTTAAAATGCACATCAACATTTAAAAGTAAAAAGAAGGCTAGGGGTACAGTTTCGTATTAGAGATCCTACTTAGCATAGACAAGACCCTGGGTTTGATCTTGGCACCACAAAAAGAAATAATAATTATTAGTAAAAGTCAGAAGATTTCCCACTGGAATTCAGATTTCTAGCATATCTTAGGAAATACAAATTTCCCGATCAATGTGACAACACTCCAATTCAGCATGAAGGAGAGAAACCACTTGATTTCAGCTGATACAGAAAAAGCATTTAGCAAAACCCCTCACATTTTGTGATAAAAACACTTAACTAATTTGGAATAGAAGAAACTTTCTCAACATCATAAAGGACATTTGTGAAAAACTCACATCTAACCTCATACTCAATGATGAAAAACTTGAAAACATTTCCCCAAATGTAGGGACAGGACAAGATGCCACTTTCATCACTTCTCCTCAACATAGTCGTAGAATTAGAGTAATCAGACAAGCAGAAGAAATAAAAGGCTTCCATCCATATTGGCAAGGAAGCAGTAAAGCTCTGTTCATAGATGACATGATTTTATATGTAGAAAATTCAAAGAATTCACTGAAAAAACAACTAGCGCTAAAAAATGAACTTAGCAAAGTTGCAGATCACAAGATCAACGCACACAAAAAAGTCAACTGTATTTCTATACACTAGCAACAAAAGGTTCAAAAGGAAATTGAGAAAACAATTCTACTTACAATAGCATCCCAAATTTAGGATTAAATATAATCAAAGAAGTGACAAACTTGCACAGTGAAAACTATAAAACATCACTAAAAAGAATTAAGAAATACTTAATATTGTTAAGATGTGATACTACCCAAAGTGATATACAGATTTAATGTACTTCCTATCAATATCCCAATGGCCTGTTTTGTAGACATGGAAAAGCTGATCCAAAATTGATAGGGAATTGGAAGTGACCCTGGGTAGCTGAAACAATGTTAAAAAAAAAAAGAAAAAAGTTGAAGGAGTCACTTTCTGGCCTCAAAATTTACTATAATGTTACAGTAATCAAAACAGTGTGTTACTGGTATAAAGGACAGACATATAAAATCACTGGACTAGATTTTAAGTTCAGAAAGAAATGCTTGTGTATATGGTTAATTTATTTTCAACAGGAGTACCAAGTTCATTTGAAGAGGAAAGACCAGTCTCTTCAAAAATAGTGCTAAACCAGGCACATTGGTGCCTGCCTGTAATCCCAGCAATTACATAATAATGCCTTGGGAGGCTGAGGCAGAAGATCAAAAATTTGAGGCCAGCTTGGGCAACTTAGTGAGACCCTATCTCAAAATTGAAAATAAAAAGGATCATAGTTGTAAATATTAGAGCTGAAGCTGTAACAGTCTTAGAAGAAAACAATAGTAAATCTTCATTGTCTTGGATTTAGCAATATTTCATCCACATGACAATAAAAAATAAGCAACTGTTATGGCTTAGATATAAGGTGTTCCCCAAAAGTTCCTGTTAATGCTGGAATATTGAGAGGTGAAATAATTAGATTTTGAGAGCTGCAACCTAATCAGAGGATTAATCCATCTGATGGATTAATAATCTGAATGGATTGACTGGGTGGTAACTGTAGGCAGGTGGGGTGTGGCTAGAGGAAGTAGGTCCCTGGGGCCATGTTTTGGGTACTTACATTTTGTCCCTGGTGGCTTATCTCCTCTCTCTGTCTCTTTCCGGGATGCCATGACTTCACCATGCCCTTCCACCATGATATTCTGCCTCTCCTGGAGCCCAGAGCAATGGAGTTGGCTGTCTGAAACTGTGAGTCAAAATAAAATTTTCCTCTTCTAAGTTTTTCTCGTCAGGTATTTTGGTGACAGTGATGAAAAACTGACTAATACAGAAATAACAAGTAATACATTGGATTTCACCAAAATTGAAAACTTGTATGGGGCAAAAGATGCTGTCAAGAGAGTAAAATGACAATCCACGAATGGGAGAAAGTGTCCACAAATCATATAGCTAATAAAGGGCTAGTGTCCAGGGTATATAAGAGCTCCTATAACTCTACAGCAACAAAAATAATCCAGCTTAAAAATGGGCAAAGGACTTGAATAGACCATTTTTCCTAAGAAGATACATAAAGAGCATGTAAAAAGATGGTCAACATCATTAGTCATCAGGGAAATGCTTAGAAAAATCCCAGCGGGCTTAGCCAGTAGCTTGGGTATGTGGAGCATGTATATTTGTGTGGGGAGTTATATGTATGTGGGTGCTTGTATGGGTATGTATGTGGGGTGTGTGAATGTATATGGGGTGGATGTATGTATTTGGGAGCTATGTTGGATAAAACGATCAGGAAGGAACTTTTTTTTTTTTCTTTTAGCACTGGGAATTGAATTCAGGAGTGGTGTCCAATGATCAATATCCCCAGTCCCTTTTATTTTTTGTCTTAAGACTGGGTCTTGATAAGTTGCTGCAATTGCCCTCGAACTTTGAATCCTCCTACATTAGCCTCCCAAGTAGCTGGGGTTACAAGCATGCACCACATGCACAGTGGGAGAGTCTTATTTCATGAGGTAAGATTGGAGTGGTGAAAGAAGCAAGGGAATGACCAGAAAAGCGTTCTGAGCAGAGGGGACAGTGTTGCAAAGACCCCAAAGCAAGATCTGCTTTGTTTAAGGAACCACAACAGCCATGGGCTGGAGTGGAGGCTGTGAGGACATGAGAGCAGAGAGGCAGGGGACACGGTAGGAAGGGCCTCCAGGCTAACACAGTCACTGTGAGATTTTATTATGAGAGATACATGTGCATGTCAGAATAATGCATTCATAAACTGTTAAGAGATTATGAAAGCTTAGAAGAAGAATAAAGGGCATTTAGCTTGAAGCAGGACTGAGGAAAAGAACCAGAAAGGGGAAGAACCCGAGAAGGTGGGAGAAGTGTGATGGTAGGGCGTCTGGGGCCCCTCTAGCAGGGTGCCTGTGAGCAGGAACAATTCCTGAAGTCCCAGCCTGTCCCTGGGAACCACCCCTGGTGTGTCAGCCAAAATCACTTAAGGCTTGGCCCTCACTGTAGACTCGCATCAACATGATGATCAGCAGCTCAGCACAGTCCACTAGAACTTTCTGTGATGGTTGGAAATGACCTGTGTCCTGATGGCACCCCCTAGCAATGAGGGCACTGTGGAGCCCTTGAACTGTGCTGCATGGGACGACTGACAAATGGAATTTTTCATTTCACTTAATTTAAATTTAGATGGCCACCAGGGACTAATGACTCCCACTCTGGAGAGTACGAGATGGGCTCGCAGTACTTCTACGTACTGCATGACTGGGTTCCACCAGGTGGCTTCTCTTCACAGGCACAACCAGGTGGCTTCTCTTCACAGGCACGACCTGGGTGGCTGCCACCACACACAGGCCCTTGCCCTGCTGACCCTGCCTCATTCTGACCCAGCTCTTTGCTCTGGGCCATCTGAAACCCTTTGGTTAACTCACCACAGATCTCATCTTGAGTTAGCAGCTGGCAGATCTTTCCATTCTACTAAGAACATTATTTTCCGTTTGCGCACGAATCTTGGTCTTTGTCTACCTGTTGGTCATGTGGGAAGGATTAGGTCAAAACCAAACCCCAGGGCCATAGCAGATGGCCTAGTCTGAGATTCATACCTTTTTCATCAGGAGCCAAGAATATCTACGTTGCTAATTTGAACCCAAACAGTGAAGTGTGCTCTTTCTCTCTTTCCCTCTCTCTCGTCTTTGGTATTTATTCTGTGATTTCAGTTTTCAAAACCAAAACATTTCTGCAATGCAAATGGCTTACAATGGTTGTGGTCTCCAGTGTGTTCTTGTAAAGCAAATGCATTTGGCTTGTGATTTTGCACAGCCTTATAATGACTCCAGGTGAAACTGTCCAGTTGTGAAGGAAGGTGGCCAGGTCATCTCTGTGGTGGGGCTATCCTGTGCTTCCTGAGATGTTTGCCAGCATCCCTGACCTCTACCCACATGATGCCAGTAACAACGCCCCCACCCCTGGCACCACTGAGACAACCAAAACTGTCTCCTGACATTGCCACATGTTCCCTGACCATGGAGGCAGTTTCTTGGTGGAGAACTTGGATGAGAAGAAGAGGGGATGTCTAAGAACACGTAAATCATTGCTCTTGGAAGTGAAGGTGCATAGACTCTAGACCACATTGCCTATAGGTTTCCAGGTCTTAAAATTGAGTAAATTCAATGAGGGACTCATGTCCACATTCTTTGTTTATTGTTTTTTATATGTTCACTTTTCTGAGGGTCAGATACCAGGGCTTTGGTGGTGGGTAAACAGATCATTTTATTAATTCAGTCCATAAATATGTATTGAGCACCTGCTGTGTGCCAGGCACTTCTCTAGGCACCTGGGAAACAGTGATAAGAAAAACAGACATACTTTCTGCTTATTTGGAGCTGCTGTGTGTGTGTGTCTGTGTGAGTGTGAGTGTGTGCACATATGAGTATAAATAACTAATAAATCAATGAATAGGAAAACAAGGGGACTTTTAAAAATGACAAGGTACTAGTGGTGGGGAAGTGCTGTTTTAGATAGGGAAGATCTCCTCTGAGGAGATGATACTTGATTTTCTGCTTAAGAAGGTAATAACCCAAGGATAGAGCATTCCAGGTTGAGGGAATAAATGCAAAGGCCCTGGGGCAACAGTGTTCAAGCTGCAGTCAGATGTCCTCTGTGAGCAGGCGCAGGAGCAGCAATCAAATCACAGGGCCCCATAGGAGTTAACATTTCATTCTTCATAACATGGGAAGCCATATTAGTGTTCTAGGATCGCCATACCAAATTTCTATAAACCAGGGCTTAAAACAACAGGCATTTATTCTCTTGCAGTTCTAGAGGTCAGGAGACTTAAATCAGTATCCCTGGGTCAAAATCAAGGCATCAGCAGGACCATGCTCCTGCTGAGGCTCAAGGGGAGAATCTCTTCCTTGCCTCTTTGGTGACTGCAGGCTTTCCCTGGCTGCAGTCTTTGTCCCCATGGTCATGTTGTCCCTGCTTCTTCTGTTTGTATCAAGGACTCGCCCTGTACCTCCCCTTTGTAAGTATGCATGTGACTGAATTTAGGGCTCCCTGAGACAATTCAAGATCATCATCTCAAGATGCTTAATTTAGCTGAGTGCTGTGGCGAATGCCTGTAATCCTAGCTGCTCAGGAGGCTGAGGCAAGAGGATCACACAAGTCCAGAAGCTTGAGGCCAGCCTGGGCAACACAGCTTTCTTCCATTGGTGTGGAAAACATTCCAAGTGCAGGAGGGACATGCACAAGCTGAGGGATGGGGAAGACAATGAGGTATTTGGGAGGGAGCAAAGGAGGCCAAGTGGAAAAGGCGGGCTGGAGGCAGAAAGGACTCCAGATAATCTCACACATCTTTTTTGAAATAACTCTTGATTGCCATTTGAGTACACACTCCCTTGTTCTCAGTTCCTGTAGGAGTTTGAGTCCACCCCTGGTTCTGGGGGAATCACAACCCAAGATTGGTTAATCAAACTGTTATATCTCCTGACAACATTCATTGGTCCAGAAGTGAGCACATGACCCAAACTGGTCCAGTCACAAACATGCAACTTGAACTCTCAGGGGAAGCAACCTAAGAGGTGGAACAGGATCCAGCCATGCCTGAAGTCATTCCTATCAAAATGAGGCACCCAACAAAAATGGGTTTAAGCTAGTTTGGGATCAGGTTTTATGTATCTGACAATCATGTAAAGGACTTAAGTTTACATCTATTACCCCACAAAATCCCCAAGGCAGCCGGGGGTGGGGGGAGGTAAAGGGCCAGGAACGATTATCTTTGCTTAAAAAAATATATTTGAACCTTGCATGCAATCCCAGAGACTCAGGAGCCTGAGGCAGGAGGATTGCAAGTTCAAGGCCAGTCTCAGCAACTGAGCAAGGCCCTAAGTAACTTACTGAGATCTTGTCTCAAAATAAAAAAATAACAAAGGATTAGTAATGTAGCTCAGTGGTAAAGTGCCCCTGGGTTAAATTTCCAGACTCCCGGTCCCCCAAAATAAAATTGTTTTCTTGGTAAGAGTCTTGTAGGTTGACCCATACTCCATTGTGCCCTTAAGGCACTGGGAGACATTGTGCAGTCTTAGAATCTAGAGAAGGGGAGGAGAGTGGGCCTGGTGCATTTGCTCTGTACAAGGTCAACATTGTTAGCCTGTTTTATGGATGAGAATGGCATGAGTCTCAAAGTCTTGCCACAAGTAGGCAGATGAGCCCAGCTCCTTTGGTTCAGCTCTGGGGTTCTTTCCTTGTGTCCTTGCTGCAAGAGAATAGCAGAATCCATTCTGGCACCTCTTACCTTATCTTGTCCCACCTCATCCCCCAGCAGGAGGACTACTACCATGTCTCAGGTGGGGGAAGGGAACAGCTGGTCACTTGTGACCCTCACTCTGGCCACAGTTCCTCAAATACTCCATGTGTTACCCTCTCATTATCCCTGCCCATTGGAATGACCTGGAATGACATTCCCTCCCATTGTCCATTAGCACACTCCCACTAGTTGACACTTTTTATTCCTTTCTCCAGGAAGGCTGTTCTGGTCAGGTCAGACGAGGCAATGTAGTTCTCATCTTGCTCACCAGAGCACTTGCAGTTGGACCCTCAGCTGCCATGCATGCAGTCCACTCACTGAGGCTGCCATACTGTGAGGAAGCCAAACTAACTCACGGGGAGACCATGGAGTAGCCCAACACTGCAACACTGCATCAGACTTCTGCCCAGGCAATCCTCGTGAGACAGTAACTGGTCCAGGACTTTCTGAATGTCCTGTTCTTGTTATGTATGGTCCTTGGAAACATGCCTAATCTCCCCTTTGGGTAGGGTAAGCCTCAGTGTAGACAAGAGTTCAGGGAAAATGGGGAAGTGTCTTGGTTATCTCTTTTTGCATTACAAACTACTCCTAAAGTTTTATTGCTCACAATATTGTTCATCAGGAGTTCAGATAGAATTTAGCAAGTATTTTGTTCCTAGACCTGAAAGCCACACACTGGTAATTATAAAGAAAAGAGGTTAGGTTAGCTCACAGTCCTGGAAGTCAAGGAGCATGATGCTGGCATCTTCTCAGTATCTGGTGAGGCCCTTCCTGCAGGCACCGTGGAGGCATCACAGAGCAAGCATGTCAGGGGAGAACTCAGTTTTATAACAAAGCCACTTTTGCAATAATCCATTAATCTATGAATGCATTAATCCATCAAATGACCTAATTTCCTCTTAATGCTTCCACCGATTCTTACCTCTTCCAGGTCACGATAGGGATGAGGTATATTTCAACACGAGTTTCAGTGAGGACATTCAAACCATTGTGCGGCAGGTCTCTGATGTGCCTGGTGTTGGCTAGGTTGACTCAGTAGGGCTGGAGGAATAAAGATGGCCTCTGTTTCATGCCCAGTGCCTCCACTGGGGTGGCTCAAACAACTGGCAGGGATGCTGGGATTCAGTCTTTTCATTGTGTTGAAGAGCTACTTTCATGTGTGTAGAATATCTTTATATAGTACATGGGTTTTCCTCTGCAAAAGCAGAAGCTATTAGACCTTGGTGGAAAGATCTAGAACATAACTCCTGCATATTCTGTTGATTAAAGCAAGCTATAAGACAATACAAATTCAAAGAGAAGAGAATGGACTCTATTTCTTGATGGGGAAAGTGCTACGAATAAAAAAGAGGATGAGAATGACTGGTGACCATCTTGGCAGACGGTCTACAAAGGAAGTTACTGGTGTTCCATGACAGACAGTGGTAATCATTAGAGCTTTATATAAATGTCCCAGTTCTCTTCCTTGAAAGAATAGATTAGAATAGCATTTTCTCATCCCTTTGAAGAGAGGGCATGGTCATGTGACTTGCTTTGGCCAATGAAGTAGAGCAGAAGCGAAGTGTGTCATTTTGGAGTAGAAGCTTTTAAGGGTCAATAGTGAGTCACCACCACATCAGTTCTCCTGCCTCAGCAACTCTGGAGCATAGAAATGGAGTGTTAGGAGCTGAACTGTATCCCTACCAAATTCATATGTTGAAGTTCTAACTTCCAGTATACCAGAATGTAGTTATAGTTGGAGATGAGGTCTTTAAAGAGGTAATTAAAGTTGAATCAGGTCATTGGAGGTGGGTCCTAATCTTGTATGACTTGTGTCCTTTTAAGAAGAGGGGTTTAGGGCACAGATGCACTCAGAAGGACAACCATGTGAAGACGGAGAGAAGAAGATAGCCACTTACAAGCCAAGGAACAAGGTCTTGGAAGAAATCAACTCTGCTGACACCTTTATCCTGAATTTCTAGGTTCCAGAACTGTGAGAAAATAAATTTCTGTTGTTTAAGCCATCCAATCTTTGGTATCTTTTTATAGCAGCCTGACATTGTTTGAATATTTGTCCCCTCCCAAATTTATATTAAAATTCATTGTCATTTTAACAGTATTAAGAGGTGGGGATGGGAAGAACGATAGAATGAATCAGACATTATTACCCGATATACATGTATGATTACACTACTGGCGTGATTCTGCATCTAAAAGAATAAAATAAAATAAAATATGACAAAAAAAATGAGGTGGAAACTTTAAGAAGTGACTAGGCCATGAGGGTTCTATCCTTGAGAGTTGATTAATGGATTATCTTGGGAATAGGTTTCTTATCACATGAGTATGTTTTTATAAAAGGATGAGTTTGTCATCCTTTTGTCTCTCTCTTATCTGCTCTTTGCTCTTCCACCATGTGATGACATAGCAGAAGGGGCCTTACCAGATATAACCTTTCTATTTTAGAATTCTAGGCTCTAGAACTATATGAGCCAATAAATCTCTGTCCATTATAAATTGCTTGGTCTGCAGTATTCTGTTATAGTAGCACAAAATGGAATAAGACACAGCCACAGCACACCAACCCAGATTTTGTCACTGCAAAGTGGGATGCTATTATAACAAAAACCTAAAAATGTGGAAGTGTCTTTGTAACTGTGTAATAGGTCGAGTCTGGAAAAGTTTTGAGTTGCATATTAGCAAAGACCCAGATTACTAATTAATTTGTCAATAAGTGATCAAGGTGCCAGCAGATTTAGTGT
The DNA here is from genome assembly GCF_902686445.1 of Sciurus carolinensis. NCBI lineage: Eukaryota > Metazoa > Chordata > Mammalia > Rodentia > Sciuridae > Sciurus > Sciurus carolinensis. Next base: position 40,146,787 of record NC_062215.1, on the reverse strand, counting down.
CTGGCAAAGCCTCACTTTATGCTTTCTAAATGGTACCTTCTTGCTTAATTCTCACATGGTAGGAAGAATGAACATCTCCCTAAGGCCACTCCTAATCTTATTCATGAGAGTGCATTCTTCATGACCTAAATTATCCCCAAAGTCTCACATCTTAATTCTATCATACCAGAGATTAGGTTTCAACATGTATTTTGCATGGTCAGAAATATTTAGATGATAGCAATCATCTTAGAAATAGGCATGTACCATCATGAACAGAATATTAGTATAAATAGGAATCTTAAAAGGGCTTTTGGTAACCCACAGTTCCATATGGATATTGACTCCTCTAATCCATGAATATGAGACGTGTTTTCCTTAATTTATCTCTCATTTAATTTCTTTCTGCAATATTTTATAGCTTTATTGTACAAATCCTTCATTTCATCTCCTTGGTTAATTATTTTATTCTGTTTGATGCTGTTTGTAATTTTCTTTTCAAATTGTTCATTGTTTGTATATGAAAATGTAACTGATTTTTGCATGCTGATTTTATATCCCACTACCTTGATGAATTCATTTATTAGGTCTAACAGTTATTTTGTGGAATTGTTATGATTTTTTCATACAAGATCATCACCAGCAAACAGAGATAATTTTACTTCTCTTTTTCCAATTTAGTTTCTTTTTATTTCTTTTTCTTGTCTAATTACTCTGACTAGAATTTCCAACATTATGTTCAATAGAAAGTGGCAAAAGTGGACATACTAGCTTTATTTCTAATATTAAATAAAGGCTTTCAACATGCAGTATGTTGTGGGTTTTTCATATATGGCTTTTATTACTTTGAGGCACTTTCCTTCTACTTTTGGCTTGTTGAGTGTGTTTATCATGAGACGATATTGAATTATGTCAAATGCTTTTTCTGCATCAATTGGGATGATCGTGTGTTTTTCCTTTTCTCTGTTAAAATTGTGTATTACATTGATTGATTTTTGTATGTTGAATCATCCTTGCATTCCAGGGATAAATCCCACTTGGTCCTGGCGTATAGTTACATTGACACATTGCTGAATTTTATTTTACAGTATTTTGTTGAGGATTTTTGCAACAATATTCATAAGGGATATGGCACTGTAGTTTTCTAGTAGTGTCTTTATCTAGATTTGGTATTAGGGTAATGATGGCTTCATCTAATGAGATAGGACACTTTCTCTCCTCTGTAATTTTTGGGAAAAGTTTGAGAAGGATGGTATTAGTTCTTCTTTAATTATTAGGTAGGATCTACCATTGATGACATTATGTCCTGGGCTTTTCTTTGCTGATAGGTTTCTGATTACAAATTCAATCTCCTTACTTGTTTATTCAGATTTTCTATTTCTTCATAATTTAGTCTAGGTAGATTTCCTATTTCTAGGAATTTTTCTTCCTTTTTAATTTTTTTTTAGTTGTAGATGGACACAATACCTTTATTTAATTTGTTTTTTTGTAGTGCTGAGAATCCAACTCCATGCCTCACACATGCTAGGCAAGTGCTCTACCACTGAACTACAGCCCCCACGCTAGCATTCTTATTTCTTAACATAAGCATTTATAGCTTGAATTTTCCCTCTTAGTACTGCTTTTGCTGCATCCCATGAATATTGGTATGTTGTATTTTCATTTTCATTCACCTCTAAGTATTTTCTAATTTACTTTTTGATTTCTTTTTTGATATATTGATCATGTAAGAGTATGATGTTTAATTCCCCACAAATTTGTGAATTTTTCAGTTTTACTTTTGTTACTGATGTCTAACTAGATGCCATTTAGGGTGGAGAAGATACTTTGTATGACATCTTTTTCTTTAATCTATTGAGACTTAATTTGCAGCCTAACATGTAGTTTATACTATAAGTGTTGCATTTGTACTTGAGAAAAATGTGTGCTATTTTTGCTGGACAGAGTGTTCTGTATGTATTTGTAATATCTAGTTGGTTTACTATTGTATTTTTTAGGTTCTTTATTCATTTATCTTCTGTCTGGTTGTTCTACCCATTACTGAGACCAGGGTATGGAAGTTTCTAAACATTATTGGAGAACTACCTATTTTTCCCTTCAATTCTGCCAGGTTTTCTTTGTTTTGTTTTGTTTTGTTTTTGCGGGGTGATACTGGGGATTGAACTTAGGACCACTCAACCACTGAACCACATCCCCAGCCCATTTTTGTATTTTATTTAGAGACAGGGTCTCACTGAGTTGCTTAGGGCCTCACTATTGCTGAGGCTGGCTTTGAACTCAAGATCCTCCTGCCTCAGATTCCCGAGCTGCTGGGATTTCAGTTGTGTGCCACTGCACCTGACTGTCTTATCTTCTTGTTGTATTTAACCTTTCATTAATATATAATGTCCTTTTTTGTCTCTTGTAAACTTTTTAAAATTTAAATCTATTTTTTTTCTGGTATTAGGTATATTAGTCAACGTTTCATCTCTGTAACCAAAAAATCTGACTAGAACAACTTAGAGGAGGAAAAGTTAATTTGGGGCCACAGTTTGGCTGAGTCCATTGCTCTGAGTCTGAGATGAGACAGGTGGAAGGGCATGACAGAGGAAAGCTGCTCTGCTCATGTCAGCTGGATACAGAAAGAGAAGAAGCCAGGAGGACAAGATATAATCCCAAGGGCAACATTGACCACCACCTCTGCCTGCCTGCACTTCTGATATTGAAGTAGCAATCAGTGAACCAAACACAGATCCCTGAAATTTTTTGCTCATCCTGGTTTCTTTTTTAAAAAATTTTAGTTGTTGATGAACACAATAGTTTTATTTTACTTACTTATTTTTTAAATGTGGTGCTGAAGATTGAGCCCAGTGCCTCATATGTGCTAGGCAAGCGCTGTACCACTGAGCTGTGACTGCAGCCAGTTCATCCTAGTTTCTGCACATTCTCTGCAAACTGTTCCAGGAACACACATGCCTGCCACATGCCTGGGTGTAGGGCATGGACAACCGCTACTGAATTGAAAGCTAAAATTGATCAAAATTAACTGCAATTTAGCATTCAACCCTTCCCCTGGAAGTTGGAACTTTCCAATGGACTCCAGAATCCCCAAATAGTTGCATAAGCCAGATTTTTCTGTACAATATTTGTCTAGGTGGGGAGATAGGTTCTGGTGCTTCATTGTATTCCAAAGTTCTCTGCCTGGAATTAAATGCATTTTACAAGTGAGAAGGACTTGAGTTTCAGAAGACCAGGGGGCTGAAAAATGTGGACTCAACTGTGTTGCCCAATTTATATGTTGATGTCCTAATCCCCATACTTCAGAATGTGATTGTATTTGGGCACAGTGTCTATAAAGAGGATATTAAATTTAAGTGAGGTATTGAGAATGGGCCCTAATCTAGTATGTCTGGTGTCCTTATAAGAAGAGGGAAATAGCATATAGACACACACAGAGTGACAACCATGTGAAGACACCAAAATGACAGTCATCTACTAGCAAGGAACAAGGTGAAATCAACACTTCTGACACGCTGATATCAGACTTCTAGCCTCTGGAAGTGTGAGCATATAAACTTCTGTCATTTAAGCCTCTTAGCCTGTGATATTTTGTTATTTTATCCCAGAAAACTAGTATGGGAAGTCTCAGCTCAGTCCTGGAACCAATTCCCCATAAATACTGAGGGATGGCACACTCCCCCCACCAAATATATTATACGCACACACACACACACACTCACATTATATTAATTAGCACATGTACATAGATTCATATACACATATGCATATTCATATAAACAAACATATAATACATTATTATATATAAACACATTTTTGCTAGTGTGCAATAAGGCAAGAAGAAGATATAAAAATCATTCAGATTTAAAAGAAAAAATGTCTTTATTCTTAGACAACATAATTGTTATATGGAAAATTCTATATAAAAAGTCCCATGGAATCTACATGAAAGCTATTATAACTAATAAGAGACTTGAGTAAGATCTCCAGACACATGATCAATATACAAAATATATTGATTTTGCATTTCATATATTGACTGTATTTCTAAATACTAGCAACAAACAACAAATCGAAATTTTAATAAACTTACTGTGCTCTCAAAAATATGAAAAGGGAATAAATGTGGCAAAAGTTGTGAAAGACTTATATAATGAAAACTAAAAAATATTGCTGAGATAAAGAAACCACAAATAAAAGGAGAGATATGCCATGCTTGTACATTAGAAAACTCAATACTAAACAGTCAGTCAAAGGAGGCTCACATTACCTGCTTTAGAACAAGACCTAAAACTAGACTAGTCAAGAGGGTGTGGTTTTAGTGCAAGGGGCAGACATTAGTTTGATGGGGCAGAATAAAGACTCTAGAAATAGAACCCAATGTCTAGACAAGTAATTTTCAACAAAAGTGCAAAGGCAATTTAAAAAGGATCATCTTTTTTCTTTCTTTTTCAATTTCTTTTTCTTTCGTTCTTTTTTTGTGGGGGATACTGGGGATTAAACCCAGGGGTGCTTAACCACTGAGTCACACCCTCAGACCTTTTATTTTTTAATTTTGAGACAGGGTCTAGCTAAGTTGCTCAAGGTCTAGATAAGTTGCTGAGGCAGGCTCTGAACTTGTGATCCTCCTGCCTCATCCTCCATAGCTGCTGGAATTACAGGCATATGCCACCATGCCTGGCTCAATTTCATTTTTGAGACACGGTTTTGCTAAATTGCTCAGGCTAGCCTTGAACTTGAACTTGTGATCTTCCTATCTTAGTCTTCTGAGTAGCTGGAATTACAGGCATATGCCATCATGCCCAGCTAAGGATCATCTTTTTAACAAATTGCTTTGGAATAATTTGAAATCCATATGCAAAAAAAGTAATAATAATTTGGATCCATATTCTGAATTATATATAACAATAAACCCTCAAAGGATCATAGCCCTAAATGTAAAACCCAAAAATGAAATTTCTAGAAGAAAACATTTGAAAACATCTTGATTAGGCAAATACTTTTTACATACAACACTGAAAGCATAAACCAGAAAATTTTAAAAAGATAAATCAACTTTGTCCAAATTAAAAACTTTTGCTCTTTAATAGATGCTGTTAAGAGAATGAAGAGATACACCTCAGAGCAGGAGGAAATATTTGCAAATTATATATCTGTTAAAAGACTTCAACCAGTATCATAAAGATAGAGGGAAGATGGGTGGAGCAAAAGAAGGCAAACAAAAGGAATAAAGGAAGGATGGAAAGGGGAGGAAATATGGAATGAATTTAACAAAATAATGTTCCATGTATATATAAATGTGCCAAAGAGAGTTTTTTATGTATATGTAGAAAGAACCAGGCAAAGGAAAAATCAGTAGAGGAAGGAGAATAGGGAGTGGGGAGGGAAATTTGGAAGGGAATGACGGTTGAAATAGAATTCCAGGCATGTATGATTTTGTCAAAATATATCCAACTACTATGTGTAACTCTAATGCTCTAATTTTTAAAAAATAGACTTCATCCAGACTATATAAAGAATTCTCAAAATCCAATAATAAGAATATAAACAATCCACTTTTTTTAACGGGCAAAAGGTTTGAACAGGCACTTCATCAAATGGGATATGTGGATGGCAAATTAGCACATGAAAAGATATTCAATGTCCTCAGGGAAATATAGAAACCATAAGGAGATACCACTGCACACATAGGCTACAATTAAAAAGACCGACCTTACCCAGGGTTGATGAGAACGTGGAAAAACAGGACTCTCATTCTTTGCTGGTCAGAATATAGGCAGTAAACCACTTTTGAAAATAATTTGGCAGTTTCTTAAAATTTTAAACATACCTACATTATGAGATAGCAATTCCATTATTAGAATAGAATGAAGGTACATATCCACACCAACATGTGCATCAATGTTTAAGAGAGCTTGAATTGTAATCATCAAAAACTGGAAACAGCTGAGAAGCTAAGATGACAATCAACAGGCAACTGTGATACCTCCATACAAATGGGGTGTTTCTCAGCAATAAAAAGGAAGGAGACACCACGGAGGCAGGCACACATAGTCCCAGCTACCTGAGACAGGAGGATCATTTGAGCCCGGGAGTTTGAGGCCAGCCTTGGCAACATAGAGAGATCCTGTCTCAAAAAAGGGATAGAACTTAGGGTGTGGCTCAGTGGCATGGTAATTGCCTAGACTGCACAAGGTCATGGGTTTCATCCCCAGCACTGCAAAAATATTAACAATAAAGGACATGAGAATGCCCTGGATGGAAAGTGTCCTCCAGTTCTGTGGCCTGGAGCCAGGGGTTCCATTTAAGAGACTGCTTTTGCTTGGGTTCTGTTTTACTTTGGTACGGGGATGAAACCCAGGGCCTTGCAGAATGGAGGCAAGTGTTCTATGGCTGAGCCCCTACAGATGGGTCCATCAAAATTTTCAAGCCTCCTCATGGCTCCCATGTCACTCAGAGGACAAACCAATTTTCAAAACGACCACAAGGCCCCTCAGACTCAGCAGTCATTACCTGTCCTGCACCTCTTCCTTCTGCACAGGCTCTCACCCACCGGCCTCCCTGCTGTTTCTGAAGCTGGCCAGGCCCTTCCTGCCACACTTGCTGTTGACTCCTTCTGCTTGGAAGGTGTTCCACAAAGTGCCACAGCCCCCTGCCTGATTCAGGTCTTTAGTGTCACTTTGTTTGTGAGGCCTTCTTACTACTTGTGGCCCCAGAGATATCCAGGTTCTGACCCCAGGAACCTGTGAAGGGTCCCTTGTATCACAAAAGGGATTTGGCAGATTAAACTAAAAATTTTGAGATGCAAGGTTATTCTAGCTTGTCCAGGGGGCCCTAAAAAGAAACAGAGGAAGATCTGACACAGAAGAAGAAAAGGAGGTGTGAAAACAGAAACACAGAGAAGCCAGATGTTGCTCTCCCTAACTCTGAAGCTGGCAGAAGGAACCACCTGCCCAGATGAAAAGCAAGTCAATGGCTGGAAGTGGCAAGAAATGCTTTTTGCACAGGGATTCTCCCCTGGGGGCTCTTGAAGGAATCAGCCCTGCAACACCTTGACCTTACCCCATGGAAGCTGATTTTGAATCTGCGGAACTGTAAGAATAAATATGTGTTGTTTGTAGCACACTTGACCATTGTCAGCATAGGTGCCTCACATACTCCCTTACTTAAAATAGCATTCCCTGGGAAAGGAAGAGAAGATGGGAATAGGAAAGACAGCAGAATGAATCAGACCCAACTGTCCTATGCTCATATCTGAATGCGTAACCAGTGTAACTCCACGTCATGTAAACCCCAAGAATAGGATCCTAATTAGAATAAGTTATACTCCATGTATGCATGATATGCCAAAGTACACTCTACTGTCATGTATACCTAAAAAGAACAAATTTAAAAAATGAAATAAGCATTCCTCACATCCAGAATCTCTGGGGTCCTCCTTCTCCCTCCCTGACCTCGTCAACACCAGACACGACATTTATACTTATTTACATGTGTATGATTTGTCTATCCATAAACTCCAGGGGTGGGGATATTTTGTCTGTTTTCTCCTGCACTGTGGAGCCCACCTTGTGGTATATATAATGACGCTGGGAAAACCATGTGTGGACACCTAAAAGTTGAATGCATGCAGAAAATAATACTGAGAATAGTGCAAGAAATAATTTAACAAACACCCGAGGGACCTTGTTTAAAACTGGTGGAGTTTGTTCTTTTTCTTCTCTCTTCTTTTTAAGGCAATACAGCCTTGCATATGAAGTTCAAGTCTGCCAGTCACATCCACTCCCATCACATGCACACACCACCACCACCCAGAAGTAACCTGTATTGGGAATTTGGTGTGTGTGTTTCCAGCTCTTTTTATTTCTTATTATTTTTTTAATTTCACCTACACAGATAGAGGCTGATTAATGATCCTGGGGCTGTTTGGGGTGTGTGTTTTAATTGATGTGAATGGAGCCACATCGTCCCCTGTCTTCCTTCTCCTCAGTCTGTTTTTGAGAGGTCTGTGGGTCTAACTCTTTTCCTGGACCCACTGTATCATGTTGTTATGAGAATGCATCCCATTTTATTCATCTATTTCCTGGTTGATGTGCCAGGCAGAGTCTGGGCAGGAAACAAATGGAGCTTTTGAAAAGGGAAAGGACTGAAGGAAGGGCCTTGGGAAAGGTACAGACAGGACTAAGGACAGCAGCCTCCGTGTCTTCTCAGCTTTTGCCATCTCAGATTAAAGTCTTTGCTCACATCTTGTGACCATCCATGGGGCAGCAGCTCCTCCAATGTCCCCTGCTGGGGGACTTGGCCAGGGCATTCCCATGAAGCAAGAATTAACAACAGGCAGTCACTGTAGATATGTAATCGGGTCGGATTGTGAAAATGGAAGCTGGTTTGGGTCCTGGAAGTTGGAGATTGCCCCTGGGAGATCAGAATGTTAAAGTCTCCAGAGTTCTTTGATTACCAAGATTACCTGTCTATACCACCCCTCCCAAAAGGCTGTTAATAAAGCAACTCCCGAGCAGACAGGGAGCTTCTAATTAATGCCCCCCTGGGCTGCTGCTCCCTTCCTGGCCAGTCACTCCACCTTGGCCCACCTGCTTCTCGCCTTTTGGCCACCCCACCAGACATCTCCTGGGCCTAGTCACATATGCAGGAAGGACAGAGATAAGGGGGAAGAGGGCAGGAGAACAAAGAAAGTCTAAAATGTATAAAAGAGACATGATGCTCTCACTTCTTGCGATACCCTTCTCCCTCTCGGGAGAAGTCTGTTACTATTTTTTAAATAAAACTTGCTTTCTACACTGGCCTCAGCTGCTTCTCTAATGTTCAAACTTCAACATTTGAGGAAGCAGAACTCGTCACTGATAACCAGCAGTATCACCCAGGCACTGATACTCCAAATCTAGTTTTGCCTAAGATGAGTGTACCTCCCAAGGGAATTTACCCTGAGTCCACTCAGCACATCACTCAAGGACCTCCCCACCACCCCCCGGGGGCTGTCTTTACCCAGTATGTCCCTTACAATTTGTCAGCAGGACCTTATTGAACAAACTGCAATTCAAAGAACAATGTAGGTCAGAGTACATATGAGTCCTCTGCTCCCTCCGTGAGGCCTCTGTTCCCTCCCTGGTCAGTCGCATCTTTGTGTCCCACCCCACTGTGACTGAGCCCCACCTTACCCTAACCCTGCCCCACAGAGGCCCTGAGGAGCGAAGTGGGAGCCGGTTGGGCCTGCACAGGGCCCTGGGGAGAACCTGGCAGGTCACTGCAGAAACAGTACTTTCTGCAGGAAGGACAAAAGTGCCCGCCTTTCTCTCACTTCCTTTTTGGGGCCTGGGAGGGTTGGCCTTCGAGTGGCCAGCTGCTATTTATGGGCCTAGGCTGTGCTGTGTGAAACCCCAGTCCCTCCCGAGAGGAAAGAGTGGTGGAAGTGGCGGGTGGGGGGGGGGTGTTGCTGCAACAGGTGACACTGTCCTGGGTCTGGGGCACCATTTGCCCAGGTGTGGCGGCCATGATGTCAGAGGGAAACCCTCCAGGAGGTCAGGGTGGCCCTGGTGCAACAGGTTTCTTCACAGGTCAGCCCCACTATATCATATGGATAGATGCTCAATATACAGAGGGGGCTCGTCTCTTGGGTGATGGCATAAATCTCCCTGACTTTGATGGAAGGGGATACTGAGGACAGAGAAGCTACGGGCCTTATCCGAGGTCACACACTGAGCTTGGAACACCTGCAGGACTGGAGCCCAGGGTCTGGGCTCTCATTCTAGTGCTCTTTATCTTCTTGGGGGTGGCAGGAACACCCGTTTGGAGCAGAAGTGAGATGAGTCATTTTTGAGGGTCACTGAGCATCTTTCCCCACCCTGGCTATTCCCAGGGCTGTGGCTAGGGGATGGAGGCCTCCTTGTATTGTTCAGAACCCCTGGGTGGTTTGCGGGTGGAAGGAGACTGTGGTTGGGAGGGACAGGGTGGGGGCTGCCCAGACATAAGACTCACACACATCTGGAGCCTCAAAATCTGCATCCGGGCAAATGAGCAGAGCTGCCTCCCTCCATGTCCTGCCTCATTCATATGGGACTTTTCTGAACTTTATTTTTGCACCATCTGGATTACTCTTGGGTGCTCATTGCAACCTGATTTCATTGGAATAAAGATGGCCAGGTGGCATTCCTTTTCCCCTCCCTTGCTTCTCTCCTTCTGTCCTTTCTTCCTTCCCAATGTACTTGTTGGCCCACACACTGATGGATGGTCAGAGTCGCCTTCATTGGCAAGGCGAGATTTACAGGAAATGATGAGTTACTCAAGCAAATATCTGGCCAAAGAGCCTTCCAGAAAGTGGGAATGGCATGTGCAAAGGTCCTGAGGCAGGAGCATGATGGACACACTTGAGGTCCAGAGAGGAAGTCCCATGTCTGGAGTGAGCAGATAGAGTGGAGTAGAGGAGAACTTCAGAAAGCACAGGGAGGGTAAAAGTTCCTGATTCAATGACATGAGGTTGTATGGGCTTTCAGAGCAGCTGGAGAGCTGGCAGAGGGTCCTACAGATAAGAACTAAACTTAGACTTGGGTACTAACAGGTCACATAGATGCCTGGGTGGGAACCACAGTGAGGAGGGGCATTGGCAGCAGGAGGAGCTCATGGGGAGTCCCCTGGCTAATCTAGGAGAGTGACGAGGACAGCTCAGACACTGCGGGGGTAAAGGAGATAAGAAGTGATCATCTCAGAATTATTTTGAAAGTGATTCCTGCTCAATATGCTCATGGATTGGATGAGGGTGAGGTGTGGGGGGAACAGGGAGCCAAGTTCATGATCCCCACATGCTGTGCAGGGAGCCAAATGGACTGGGTTCCAATTTCGACCTGACCAGCCATCATCCATGTGTCTCTGTGCCATGGCCAAGTCACCTGGGTTCCTGGGTTCCTGTCTGTGACTGAATGACTGACCCCTATGGGGCTCCACATTGCATGCATCCAGGGTCAGCTCAGCACCTGGCACTCCCAATTACCCAGGAAATGCAAGCGGTGGTGGGGCAAGGGCAGTAGTCACCATTCACCATAGCCTCAGGCAGTTCTCACCACCTCCGGGTCTCCTTTGTAGAATGCCTGCGGTCCTGGTCCCGCGGCAAAGGAGACTGAGCTTCTACAACAAAGACTGAGTTCTATTCCCTTCCAGACATGGGGGAGAGATCATGGGCTCACAGTCATGGTGCCGCATTGCCCCTGAGGAAACAGACCAGGATGAGCAAACGGCTGAACATGAAGTGGTGAACTGTGAAGACTGAGGAATGGAGATGAACGAGGATGTGCACTTCAGGGAAGGTGGCTAGCAAGGGTCCCTGGGGGACTTCAGAGCATAAAGGAAGAGGGAGCATAGGATGGAGGGAGGAGCCTTGAGTGGAAAGAAGAGCGTGTTCCAGGGGTCTGGGGTTGGGCAGCCCTGGGTGCCTGCGGGGAACTGAAAGGAGGGTGCTGGGAGAGTCAGGAGGAGCAGCGACAGAAGCCTGCAGGCAGAGAAGTGCTGTTGGGTGCGGGGGTGGTTGTGACAGGTGTGGGCACTGCCTGGGCATGGTTGCTACAGAAATTTATTACGCAGAGGTGGGTGGCTGTCATCACACATACGTGGGCCCTGTGTGTTCCTGTTCTCCAGTGTGATTCAAAATAGGGTGTCACCCTCTCCCATTCACGGCAAGCCAACTGCAGGGACAGAAGGGAAAGCCATATTCGGGCCTCATCCCCTTCCAAGCCCTGGAGTTCAGTCCTTTGCTGAAAAGCCAGGCGATGAGGGGAACAGGTTGTGGGGAGGCTGTGTTCACCACTGTGCTTGGGCACCTACCTGGGCTCTAAGTCAGGGGGCAGATGGCACCCCAGAGTAAGGCTGGCAAAGCACAGCCTATCACTGCTGAAATGCCACCATTATGGATAGGAGCATCGGCTTTGGAGAGTTGAGAGCCACCCTGACCTCAGAGGAGGTTGTTTCTGGAAGCAAAGATCCAGCATGTATTCATGTTTCCTGTTGCTATAACAAAATATCTGAGATCAGGTATCTCATCCTTAAAGAAAAGGACGGTAGTACCAGGTCCCTGAAATGTCTCTTTCAAAGAATTTAATAAGGCCTAGGGAACTACGAGAGCCAGGCCAGGCCAGCATGCCTAGATAAGTACTATCTAGAAGGACACTGAATTTCTCTAGTGTGTGCTGGGAATTAGAGAAAGTTGGTGTTATCTGTAGTAAGCTGTTTTCTTGCACACATGCTAAGACAGCTGCTCCTTGGAATGCTGGTCATCCAGGAAACAAGACAGACTAAACAAATTAACGATTCATTGCTTCTGTAACCAAACCTATAAAACCCCCTCCCTGTAGTAACTGGTATGGATCAGTCACCATGGAGAGGAAAGTGCTGGTCCAGGCAGCCACCCCTGGACAAAGCAACACGAGGGATGGGAGGTGTGACTTCCTGGCACAGCCCTGCAGGCCCCGTATGCAGCAGAGGTGCACTGGTCCCACCGGGTGCCACTGGGCTTTCTGGTGAAACACCTGTCCAGCCTCTCACCATTGGATCTCTTCCATAAACATTTCTCAATGCACTATGTATGTACCATATTCCTTCTCTGGGTATCTTCCTTGGTCTCTTGGTCAACTAGTCCACGGCCCCGGCATACATGGGCTGCAAATGTCACACTGGGTAATTTATAAACAATAGAAATTTATTTATCTCCTAGTCCTGGTGGCTGGGAAGTCTGTGGTGCTGGCATCTACTTGGCATCTGGTGAGAGTTCACTTGTGCTTTGTTACATGTCAGAGGGCACCACCTGGTGAGACAGAGCCTGCGTGCTAACTCTTCTCATAAAGCCACTAACACCATCGTGGGAGCCCCACTCTCATGACCTCACTGTGTCCTAATTATCTCCAAAGGCCATCAACATATGAATTTGAGGATTAAGTTTCTAACACACGAACTTTGGGGAGCATCTATCCCCCTGGGACAGGTGAGACCTGGGGTATCGCATCCTCCCAAGGCCTTTGCATTGGGCCGTGGAGGCGTGTTGATTCTGAAGAAGGAAGAAGAGCTCATGGCAAGAGCTTTCACTTCACTTAGTCCTCACTGCAGCCCTGAAGGTAAGAATCATCCTTCCACTTACAGGTGAGGACACCAAGGCTCCAGGAAGTCATATGGTTTGCCCCAAGTGTCATAGCTCCTAAGTGGCAGAGCAGGACTTGAATCCAGGTCTTTCTGAAATGATCCAAGGCCTTGTTAGAGCTCTTGGTCTCCACTGGTAGGAGGGTGGAGTGGTACAAACACTGTGGAAGGTCATTAAATGACATGGAAATAGTCACAAAAGCCAAAAATACACCTTTCATCGTGAGCAGTCGTATTTCTGGGTGTACACCCAACACAGATTCACCATCATCACTAGAATGTAGGTAAAAGGATGTTTCTGACAGCCCTTGTGTAAGAGTCCCAAGAGTAATCATCCCAAATATCCATCAACAGGAGAATGGATTAAAGAACTATGGGTATTCACAGAATGGAATACCACACAGCAAAGAAAATGAACCACAACACTACACACACAACACAAGTGAACCTCACAGGGGTAATACTGAGTGAAAGAAGTTAGACCCAGAAGAACAGATGCTGCATGGTTCCTGGAGTTCACAGTCAGGCAAGACTGATTTCCGGGGACAGAGGTTACTGGGTGGAAAGGGCAAGGAATGGGACCTGCTGCAGGGCCAGAAATGAGTGTTCTCATTTGTGGGTGCTGGTTGCGTGGGTGTAGTTATGTGGAAAAGTCCTTGTTGCTGTCTACTTGAGACTTGAGCTCTGTACTCTATTTCCATTCTCCCTCCCTGAAAAAGACCAGTCCTCCTCCTCCCTCTGTCTGGTTGTGCCCTGGGGACATGGAGTTCCACATGGGTCCTAGAAAAATGTATCCCAGACTCTAGGGCTCAGTCTTCAAAGACCCTCTCTCTGCCCTCCACAGGGCTCATCTTGGGGAGGGGACACTGCAGGGGCCATAGGGATGGAGATGAAACTGCCAGAGAGGACAAAGGAATTTGAATAGATGTTGGTGCCTGGAACGTTCCAGAAAGCCTGTCACAGGGGTGATGCCTCATGCCACTTTAATGGTGGCCTTTGTGTCCCTAGCTCTATGTAGTGGGTGTACTTTCAGCTCAGGGCTTGTCTGGGCACTTGCTGACCATGAAAAGTCCCTCAGACACTTCAGTCTGGCCATCTCCACTCTAAAGAACCGGCCTGGAGTGCGGCTGGTGGTCGAGCGCCTGTCCAGCATGCCCAGGGCAAAACAGACAACACGAAAAGCCCATGTAGCAGTTGCCCTGACGTGGGGTGTCCTTCCCTTCTCCCACCTCAGGCTCTTCTCCCTGGAAGCCTGAGGAGGGACCCCAGGTCTGCGCCCTGGCTCTCTCCCTCCCCTCCTTACCTTCTGCTTACCTATTTTGAGCTGCCTGGCTGGAGGGAGAGGCAAGGGCCTCCGTCACACCCAGTGGTAAACAGTAAGACCTGAGCCATTTGAGGGCTAATGTGTTCTAGCTGCTGTGCCACATATCATCTCAGGCAAAGCTTAGAGTGACCCCATTCTACAGAGGACAGAACAAAGGCTCAGAGGAGGCTGACTCGCTAGAGGAAGATAGAACCTGTGTGTGAACGGGAACCCAAGGCACCTCCCCCAAGGGCTCAGCACTGCTCTGGGAACCCCATGGTCCTCCCCATTCAGTAGCGCTCTCCAGTGGCGGCCCTGAGGACCTCAGGGGGAACCCTGATGGGAACTCCAGGCCTTTGTAAGGATCTGCTGGATCCTCCCTTGCCAACCACAGACCTGTGTGAGGAGGACAGTCCTCAATACTTAGGCTAAATGACAGGTCACACTGGACAGGTCCCTGGGACAGAGGTCATTTCTAGCTACCTTGTAAGGCAACAAAAGAGATTCACAAAAACGTAAGATAGTGCTACTCTTCTTACTCATTTTCTTTTGATGCACACCTAGTCAATTTTCTATAACAGTATGTTATATATGTTAACAAGGAGGGAGCTTCTTATGGTTACTTAAAAAGAAAGAAAGCTATCTTTCAATTCTGAGTTTCATTTTAACGTGTTCAGTGTTGATGAGTGTAACTCTCTGGGCTTTTCCACAGAGTTTGGAACCAGGCAGGGGGTCCCAGGCAAGGGTCCCAGCTGGGCAGGCAGCAGACATGCCAGGCTTCTGCTACCCCTGCCAGGTGCAGGGAATGCACATCAGATTCTCTCAGTTCATGGGAGGCTCCTTGCTGGCCAGGGTGAGGCTCCCCAGAGGGAGCCCTCTCAGGGGCCTAGGTGAGAGGCCAGGCACCTTTCCCCACCAAATTGGAGGAAGCCTCAGCTTTCTGTAAGAAGTGTCCCCCCAGCTAATTCATCTGAACCCCCACTGGATCCAGCTCGCTGAGCAGCCCCTACAGTCATCTCCTTCACAAATGTGTGAACAGCTAGGCTCTGAGGTCCTTCCTGTCCTTGCCTCCAGAGCTCCTCCAAACTGGCTAGGTGGTGAGAAACAGAGAAGGACAGAGGAGTCGTCAGGTTGGAGACAGTGGGTGAGGCCCCGTGTGGGATCCAGGGCCAGGGAAGGACTCTTAGGGATAAACTGGTAAAACCCCAATAGACCCTGGAAGCTTTTAGTTAATGCTTACCTTTATTATGTCTTTTCAACTTTTCTGAGGACCCAAAATTATTACAAAATTTAAAGTTTATTTTAAAAATGGGAAACTGGACCCAGGGGCCATCGTGGGGCTCAGTGGCAGAGCGCTTGCTTAGTATGCATAGGGGCCTGATCCATCCCCAGCACTGCAGGGCCGGGACAGGGATGGGGGAGTAAAGACAGGTGTGGTGGTGGTGTGCGAGTCCAAGAGTTTAAGAGCAGCCTGGGCAGTCATCAGGAACACAAACAAAAATAAATGCTGCAGGGGATGTATAGAGAAAGGAACACTCTTACAGTGTTGGTAGGATTGTAAATTAGTACAACTGCTATGGAAATCAGTATGGAGTCTCCTCAAAAGACTAAGCATGGAACCACCACAGACCCAGGCATACCACTCTTTGGTATTTACCCTGCAGAATTAAAGTCAGCGTGAACATGCATACCCATGTTTATGGCAGCACAATTCACAATAGCCAAACTATGGAACCAGCCTAGGAGACCATCAATGGATGAATGGATAAAGAAAATGTGGTATACATATACCATGGAGTTTTACTGTCATAAAGAAAAATGAAACTATGTCATTTGCGGGAAAATGGATTAATCCAGAGGACATCGTGTTAAGTGAAGTAAATCAAACTCAGAAGGTCAAGGGTCAAATTCTTTCTCCCATATGCAGAAACTAGAGAGGAAAAAGGAAAAGGTGGGGTAGAAATCACGGGGAGATCAGTAGAGAAAAGGGACAAAGGAGCTGGGAGTAGGGGAGGAAGGGGGAAGTGCTAGGGAGTGATATTAGTCAAATGATATTGTTATATTGTGCACACACTTGAATATGTATCTAATCCCATCAATATGTACAACTGAAATGCACCAATAAAAATGTGGGGAAAAATATGTTAGTACTAGCCAAAAAAAAAAAAAAAAAAAAAAAAAAGGAGGTGATGGTCACTCCGGGTCCCCATATACATGAAGCACAAGAGGCAGGTATTGAAAATCAGAACGGTTCTCATTCTCTGTGAGGGACAGGGGACCTAGGAGGGGCTGGACAAGTTCTATTTCTAAATCTAGGGACTGGTGTGTCTGTGTGTGAAAGACTTTTAAGCTGTACATTTACATGGATGTAAGTCATATCTTAAGGAATTTTCAAATGTTTATTTAAGAAAAACTAGGTCAGGAAGAGACTGTTTTGGCTGAGGGGACTTGCGTGTTTGTCCAGTGAGCTGCAGTCTGGAGCTGCCCACGCCTCTTCTAGAAGTTTCTGCCTCTGTAAGGGGAGCATCTGTTGAGACCTTGAGCTCCAGGACCCACAGAGCAGGAACGGAGGTACTTAAGAAAGTCAAGGAATTGTCACTGTGTAGTTTGGACAGTTACCCCAGAGGCTCATGTGTTAGGGCTTATTTCCCAATCTGTGGCGCTACAGATTGACGCTTTCTTAACCCATTGTGCCTTAGATCCTGCCCCACCCCCATCACCTGATGGCTCAAGGCTGAGTTCAACCAAGAGCTCACTTTGAATATTTTTGTCTTGAATGGTTTCCTTAGATGTGGTTTTGTTGTTGGGTTTTTGATTTTGTTTTGGCACTAGGGATTGAACCCAGGGGTTCTTTACTGCAGAGTCCTTTTTAAAATTTTTAATAATTTGAGATAGAGTCTCTGCTAAGTTGCTGAGGCTGACCTTCGACTTGCAATCCTCCTTCCTCAGTCCCCTGAGTCTCTGGGATTACAAGTATGCAGATCATACCAGGCAGATGAGGTCTTTTTATCCAGCTCCAAGCACAGGGATGTCTTTTCAACCAGATTGTGGAGCTTCTGGGGGTAGAAACCATGTTTTTTAATAGTTCTTCCAAAGGAGCTGTAACAGGGAGCTCACTGCTTAACCAGGGCAGTTTTTGGTACCGGCAGAAGCAGTGAGCTCTGTCTCCAGTGGGGCTTTCTCACCTGGACAAGTCTGCACAGATCCCCATGGGACAGGACAGTCCTGTGAATGCTTGGGGACTGCCACCCAATCATTTCCCCTCCATGGGATCACATGCCAAACAGGTTCTAGGCCCTGAGAACCCTCCTCTGATCACATGCCCAGTAGCTAAATCTGCCCAACCCCACAGATGCCCAGCAGAAAGCTCTCCACTTCTGCAAGGCAGAAGTGCCAGGGATTCACACATCCAGGGAGTAGCCAGTTTATGTCCTTTCAACCAAGAGGACAGACAGGGATTGATGTATAAATATAAAGCCCCCCACTCCTTTCCAGTTTCCCCATAGGATTGAGTTCCCATTGCCTGTGGTGACTATCACAACAACACAGCCTTGCTTGAAATGTCGTCCCTTCCTTGTGTCACTTCTCCACCCGCTGACCTGCAACTCCCACATGCACTACTGGTGCTTAATCTTCACATTAGTATCTGCTTAAGGAGGAGCCTGGGCCCTCACAGTACTTCTACCTAATGTGAGACCCATAATAAACAAGTACCAGCATGTGAACGTATGCAATTTGAATATCCCTAATCTGAAAATCTGAAATCCAAAGTGCTTCAGAATCAGAAAGTGCCAATATGATGGTCAACAAGGTTTGGTTTTTTGGAGCATCTCAGATTTCAAATTTGCAGATTAGGATGTTCCACTGGTAAAGCCTATGTAAATACTGCAAACAACAACAACAACAAAACCAAAACCAAAACAACAACTCTGACTTCTAAAACAATTCTGGTCCCAAGCATATCAGGTAAAGGATACTCTACCTGTGGTATAAAATTTTGGTGAGGGTGTGAAGGGAAGAACAGGGTGCACATAAGAGAGGCTAGGTAGAGAGAGCACAAGTCTCAAATGCATTAGTAGGGTTATGCCTACTTTAGAATACAAGGTCAGTGTGTGAATCTGCTTTCCATTACTGTAACAAGATGCCTGAGACAATCAAATTAAAAGAGGGAAGATTTACTTTAGCTTATAGTTTCAGAGGTTGTAGTCCACAGTCACTTGGCCCTGTTGCCTTGGGCCTGTGGCAGTCCAGGTCATCATGGCAGGAGTGTGTGGGTGAGGATGCCTGTTTACCCCATGGTGACTGAGAAGCAAGAAGAGAGGAAGAGGCTGAGGCACACACCCCAGTGACTAACTTCCCCCCACTAGGCCTCACCTCCTGAGGGCTCTACTCCCTCCCAATAGTGCCACAGGCTGACAACCAAGCATTTGGGTCTTTCAGGGACATTCAAGATCCAAACCACACTAGATGTTATAATTACAATCACTAACATATAATTATCCTAACAAAGCTATGGGGTGGGTGCAAGTATTGACCCCACTCTAGAAAGGAGGAAAATGTGACTCAGAGACTAAATCACCTACAAAATATTTCAGAGATCCCAGGTTGATTCCTCTTCCAGTCATTCTCATTTCAGCACAGTAGTTTCTCCTTATCTGAGGTTTGGATTTCTGTTGGTTTTGGATAACCAATGTCAACTGCAGCTTAAAAACACTGAATGGAAAATTCCAGAAGTAAACAGTTCATAAGTCTTAAATTGAGTGCCATTCTCATGCCATCCCACTTCATTCTGCCTGTGCCATGAATCTTCCCTCTGTCCAGAGTTTCCACACTTCATATGCTACCCACCCATGAGTCACTTTGTAGCATCTCAGTTACCAGTTTGACTGCCAAGGTGGCACGGTGCTTGGGTTCAAGTCATGGTTGCATGGCAGCCTAACACTACATCACAATGCCTAGTCACTGACCTCACTTCATCTCTTCATGCGGACTCTGTATCACTTCACTGTGGGTACAGTTCAGAAAGATATTTTGAGAGGGACCATATTCATATAACTTTTACTACAGTATATTGCTATTCCATTTTATTATTAATTACTGTTAACATCTTATGCATAATTTATAAATGAATTTTTATCATAGGTGTGCATAGGGGAAAACAGTGTATTGCAGGGTCGGCACTATCTGTGGTTTCAGGCATTCACTGGGGGTCTTGGAATGTATCCCCATGGATAAGGGAGGGGACCTACTGTAAATGACACCACTATTTACTGAATGGTTCAAACCAGAAATCTGGGGTTGACCCTCAATTCTTCCCTTTCCTTGCTCCCGCATCTTACCCACCAACAATTTGTTTGTTCTACCTTCTAAAACTCTAAACATACTCAGTATGGCTATTTCTCTCACATTCCCACTGTTGTCACTGTCCCCGTAGCCCCCATCATCTCTGCGGAGTCATGAACTTGTCTATGACCATCACCCACTTTCCCCCAGGAGCTGCAGGGATATCAAATGTAAATCAGACAGAGTCAGCTCACAAAGAAGATTCTCTGATGGCTCTTTATTGTTCCACGAGCCTTTGGAGGACACTTAAAATCCAAACTGTAGCAGCCAGGATAGATCACTCAGAGGAAGTGACATCTAAACTGAGACCTAGAGGATGAGGTAAAATGCATTCTAGACAGAGAGGGGAGCACATGCAAAGTCCCTGGGGGCAGGAAAGAGCTGGCATATTCAAGGTACATGGAAAAGCCCAACATCCCCCTGCAGTGTCAGGAGTAAAGGGGAGCTTGGGATGAACCTGGAGGGCTGGGCAAGATCCAAATCACCCATCCTGTGATTGGCAGGACAGGAAGTTTTCCTCTGTTCTGAAGACAATGGGAGGTTTCCAGCCATCTTCCAGCTGTAGATTGAATTTGGAATGTCCCCCAAAAGCCCATGTATTAAAGGCTTTTCCCTCAGAATAGGACATGATAGAAATTTTAAGAGGTGAAGCATAATGGGAGGGTTTAGGTTATTGGGTGGGGGGTGTGCCCTTGAAAGAGATTGTGGGACCCTTGGTCTCCTTTCTCTTTCTCTTTTTTGTAACCCAGTCATGAAGTGCACAGCTTTCTCCACCACCTGCTTCTGCTATGATGTGCTGCTGCCACAGGCCCAGAAGTGTGGGGCCAAATGACCATGGACTGAAACTTCCAAATCCGTGGGCCAACGTGAACCTTTTCTCTTTAAGCTATCTCGGGTATTCATTACAGTAACATAAAGCTGTCTAACGACACAAGTAGACTGGATTATTTCACACATTCCTTCTTCTGAGAACAATAGAAAAGCTGGACAAAATTAAAAAGAAGCAAACATATCTGTTTGCAGGTTCCAGAGAACTCTCAAGGCAGAGAGGTATTAGAGGACAATGAGGCCAAGACCTGGGAGAAGCTGGACTCCAGAGAAGGGAGGCAGGCAGGGGACACCACCTTCCCCCAAGGTGATCACTGACTGGAAAGCTACATCTGAGATTGAGAACGGAGCAAAGGTTTCCTCAGCCTCATGGAGCTTGGGACAAGGAGAATGCAAAATGTGGATTTTAGAACCTTCCAATGAGGAGGGGTCTGTTAGATGTCCATGGTTTGTGGTTGGGACCCTTGAAAGCTACAATGTGAAGAATAAAGATGAAGAGTAAATAGACCCCCCTCACAGGTCCAAGTCCCTCCTTCACACAACCTGCGTTCCTCGCTGGGTTCAGGGATCTGGGACGGCTGGTGCGTCCAGACCAATTGCCACAAGTAAGCAGGAAGATGGCCTCTGTTTATCTGCACAGTTTTTCCTGCCTACTGTCCAGGGTTACAAGAATAAAAAACTTGACCTAAAATTCAAGAGGAAAAAACACACACCAACAGTAAAAACAGACCCACGGGATGTTGATAATGGAGTTGTCAGATATGGACTTTGCAGTAACCATGATTAAATTTTTATGAATTTCAGGATAATATGGCAGGGCTGCAGATGTAGTTCAGGAATAGAGCACTTGCCTACTATGCACGAGGTCCTGGGTTCCATAGTCAGCACTGTTTAAAACAAACAAACAAACTGGAAAATTTTGGTAGCAAATGAGAATCTAGAAAAGGACATTAAAAATTAAGCATATTTTTACCATACTATCTATCAATCACATTCCTTTGTATTTATTCAAATGAGTTGAATTCCTATGCCCACACAAAAACTATGCACAGATGTTCATAGAAGCTTTATTCAAAAGTACCAAAACTTGGAAGTAACTAAGATGTGCCTCAGTAGGTGACCAGAAAAGCAAACCGTGACACATCCAGACAATAGAATAATATTCAGCACTGTAAAGAAGTGAGATATCAAGCCATGAAAAGACATGGAGGAAACTTAAACGCCTTTTACTAAATAAAAGAAGCCAATATGAAAAGGCTATATACTGTACAATTTCAACTATATGACATTCTAGAAAAGGAAAACCTATGGAGATAGCAATTGCCAGACATAGTGGTGCATGCTTATAATCCCAGTGGCTCAGAAGGCTGAGGCAGGAGGATCTCAAGTTCAAAGCCAGTCTCAGCAATTTAGCAAGACCCTGCCTCAAAATAAAATAAAAAGGGCTGGGGATGTGTCTCAGTGGTTAGGCACCCTTGGACTCAATCCCTGGTACCCTGCTCCCCCCCCAAAAAGATAAGTGATTGCTAGGGTAGAAGGGAGGGAGGGGTGAACAGGGAGGGCACAGAATTTTAGGGCAGTGAAACTATTCTATAAGGTATATAATAGTGGATCCATGTTGGTATGCATTTGTTCAAGTCCATAGAATGAATTCAGCAAGAGTGAATACTGATGTAAATTATGAACTTTGGGTTATAATGGTGTATTAATGTAAACACATTGATTGTAACAAAAAATGTACCACTTTGGTGCAGGATGTTGATAATGGGGAGGCTAGGTTTGGGTGCAATAGAAACTCTGTACTTTTCCACATTTAACTGCAAAGCTGAATATAATCTAAAACACAAAGTTTGTTATTGAAAAAGAAAATAAAAGAAGGTAAAATACTGGAAGAAAATAAATGACAAACAAAAAGAGAGAGCATTGATTAGAAATTGTAGGCCTGAAAAATTCAGTAACTGAAATTAAGAACTGAAAAGATGTGTTTAATGACTGATTAGATGCAGGGAAGGAAGATGTAAAGGACTGGAAGATAGGTCAGAAGAACATATACAGACTGAATAATGAAATTAGTGAGGAAAGAGGATAAGTGATATATGGGATATGATATAAAAGGTTCAATGTGCAAATGAAGTTGCAGGAGAAGAGAAAGCACTGGGCAGCAGTAATAGTTTAAGACAGGATGACTAATATGTATATTATAATAAATTACATTTGTGTCTATATGTTTATGTACACACATGTACTTTTCTTTTCGAGTCCTGGGAATCAAACCCAGGGCCTCAGGCATGCTAGGCAAGTGCTATTCCACTGAACTACCACAATTCCAACTAAGAATACTTTTTTAAGTAAGTGAAAGACATCAAGCTCTGGATTTTAGACAGACTGTAAGCCCATACCAGGATAAATTCAAAGAAAACACACATAGGAACAGTACAGTAACTTTACTGGAAACCAAAGAGAAAAAAATTTTAGAAATAGGCAGAGAAAGGAAGCATAAGAAGCCATTGGAGAGCTTCCTGAGAAGGTTGACACTGTTGTGGCTTAAGTTCGAGATCTCCCGGAGCTGCCGGGGCAGAGTGAGTAGTGGCTGCAGACCAGTTAATGACTCAGCAGAGAGGAAGGAGGCGGCAGGGACAGCGGGGATGGGAGAGAGAGAGAGCCATGTTGAGTATTTCTGAGTTTTAGATGGTAGAAAAAATTGTTGATGGGTCAGATGTGGGAGCAAGGAAAGGAAAGAATTGAGGCTCATTCCCGGATTTCTGGCTTCAGCCATTCAGTAAACAGTGATGTCATTTACAGTACAGCCCCTCCCCCATCCATAGGGCTACATCACAAGACCCCCAAGGGAATGCCAGAAACTACAGACACTACTACCTTACATTTACTGCTTTTTCCTACACATACATATTGTCATGATTTGGATCTGGAATGTTCCTCAAAGGCCACGTGTGGAATGCATGGTTCCCAGTGCAGCTGGGTTCAAAGGCAAGACTTGTAGGGTACTTGATTGGTTCATGAGGATTCTGACCTCATGTAGTCATCCGTTGATAGTGGAATGGACTACTGGGAGTGGCACCTGATTGGAGGAAGTAGGTCACTGGGTGTGCGCCTGGAAGGGTTTACCTAGTCCCTGGCCCCCTCCTCCCAATCTGTTTCCTGGCTGCCGTGAGCCGACAGCCTTCCTACACCACCATGATGTTCTGCCTCACCTCAGGTCCAAAAGAATGGAGGGGGACAACCATGGATGAGTCCTCTGAAACTGTGAACCAAAACAAATCTTTTGTCTTCCAAGTTGTTCTTATCAGATATTTTGGTCATAGTAATGAAAAGCTAACCTACATACCTGTGATAAAGTTTCATTTGTAAGTTTTCATTTATATGAGCACAGTAGGAAATTAATAATAATAAAATATGAGAATTATAACAATATACTGCAATAAAAGTTATGTGAATATGGTTCCCCCCTCTCAAAACAATTTTCTGTACTGTAGACACCCTGCTTGTGAGATGCGGTGGCATCCACATGAGGCGATGAAGTGAGGTCAGTGACTAGGCATTGTGAGGTAGCATAAGGCTGCTACCTAACAATGACTTGAACCCAAGCACTCTGACACCTTGGCAGTCCAGCTGACAACTGAGATGCTACCAAGTGACTAAGGGGCAGGTAGCATACGCAGTGTGGACAGAGGGATGATTCATGCCTCTGGCTGGCATGAGATTTCATGGCATTACTCAGAATGGCATGTTACTTAAAACTTATGGGATAGGGGTCTTGAGGAGGATGGCGAGTGGTCGCTTCCTGATCAAAGAAGAGATGTGGAGTAGGCTGGTGCCTCCTTGACCTATACGAAAGTGTTATTGAGTCAAATTCTGAAGACAGAGGCACCCTAGAGAAGCCTGAACTTAACTTACAGGAAGATAAAGAGGATGGGCCTATTAGAGAAATAGAAATTGAAAATTTCCCTGCAGGTGGGCCAAAAATGGAAATAAAGGTCAATGCAAATGCTATGAAGAATGCCCTTCTGGAACTCCCTCATATATGTGGATCAAATTTCAAGAATTGTCCAAAAAAATTCTGAACAGAAAACCTCAGCTTCAAGATTCAGAGGGAAAAAAGAGAAAATGCTCCAGAAAAGATAAATTGAAGAATGAAAAAGACTCTCACAGCAAACAGTCCTCAAATGAAACTCAGTGGAAGAAGCTTACTTAGTACTTTGGAGACGATGACATATTTGAACATCCTGTTAAAAAGGTGCACGTCTGTAATCCCAGTGGCTCAGGAGGCTGAGGCAGGAGGATTGCAGGTTCGAGGCCGACCTCAGCAACTTAGCAAGGCCCTAAGCAACGTAGTGAGATCCTGTCTCAAAATAAAGCATAAAAAGGACTGGGGATATATCTTGGTGGTTAAAGCACCCCTGGGTTCAAACCCTGGAAAAGAAAGAAAGAGAAAAGAAAGAAAGAAAGAGAGAGAGAGAGATAGAGAGAGGAAGTAAATGGGAGGAAATATACCAGATCAAAGAAGTAGGAAGTGACTCCGTAGGGACTCAGGGTAGGAAAGCCTTTAGAGGAGGTGATGTTGGAGCTCAGACTCAGTCATGCAAAGAGCCGGAGGCTGAAGGGCAACAGCAGAGCAAAGGCCCTGGGTGGGAATGTCCCCAGGATGTCCCTTGGCTTGTTTTAGGATAGCTTACATCAGATGTGGAGAAACAGGAGAGGAGAGCAGGCAGTAGGGCAAGGCTGTGTGGGGCCAGTCCCCTCTGTTCTAGGCTTTTGTGTATCTCCCCCCAGGCCATCTGGGAGTCACTGGTTTGTGGAGGCTGATTGCTCCGCTGAGTCACTGACAGCTCCCTAGGGGACTGGCCCCTTCTTCTCACGAAAGACCTGGTTCATTGGTTTTCCTTACTTGAATTGGTCACCTCCACCAGCAGAACCCAAAGGAATCAGAACTTGGGGGTTTGTTTGCTTGCTTTTTGTTTCCAATGTCGGTGAAGTGTATATTGTGCAATGCATACTTTGCTGGGTTCTAAGGACAAATCAGAGGCTTTGGTGTCCTGGAGCTGCCCAGAGTCCAAAGATTCCACAGCATGAAATGGGTGTCCTGAAGCTCGGTTCACCTATAAGTTGCTTCTTCTTTGGATTCCTGATGATGCAGAAGTGGGTAAACATCTTTGCCCAACATGATGTGTACAATAGAGGACTTAGATGAGAGAGAGAAGGAAAGAAAGAAGCAGGAAAAAAGACAGATTTTTTTTCTCTTACTCTAAGATCTAAAAGTTTGCAGAATGTTTAGCCTTGTTGCTCCATTCCCCATCCAAACCACCCATCCTGCTACATTCAACCCCCAAGCCAAGAGAAGCTAGGACACCACCAACCCACCTCTCTTTCCTGAGCTGCCCTGAGAATGAACCCTTTAAACACTTTTGACTGCCTTCTCTATCTCCTGATCCAGAAGCCCTGGTGGGCTAAGAGTTATTTGCAAAGCTGCACTTTTTGATTAACAAATGACTTCTCTGCTAAAAGCCTTGCAGGGGCTCCAGAACCTGTCCATCTTTTATTCTCTCCAGGAGCCATCTGGCCATGTGGGAAGGGTATGGAGAAGCAATGCTGTATGGACTGAAGGCTTTGGGTTCTGTGACCTTAGAAAGTCATCGTGCCTCTCTGACCCTCAGTTTCCTCTTCAGCAAAATGGGAATGATAACAAATGAAATTCTGAAAGGATTAAAGAAGGTCAAATGTGCCCAGTCTCATTAGTCATCGGGATATACAAATTAAAGAAAAAAGACACAACCTCTCACCTATTAGTTTGGCAAACATTTAATAATCTTATACTCTCCTATGTTGTCAAAGATATGAGGAACAAGGACAGTCATACTTGGCTAGTTGGAGTGTACATTAGTGTGGTCATTTGGATCTTATCTAGTGAGACTGGAAAGTTGCAGACCCCACAACTCAAATCCCATTTGAGAATTCCTCTCTAGAGAGACCCATGCACCTAGAGGCATGCACAGATCTGCCCACAACAGGGTTGCTCATAACAGCAAGGACTCAAATACAGTCAAAATGTACCTCAATAGAAAGGTAAAGAAACAAGTTAAAGGTAAAGTTAAAGAAAGGTAAAGGAACACAGTGAAAGGAACAAGCTTGCTACATATGAATTAATGTGAACTGATCTCAACAGTGTTGGATAGGAAAAGAAAGATGCATAGTGATATATACAAAATATTTATATAAAAAATATTAAGGGGCTGGGCATATAGCTCAGTGGTACAGCACTTGCTTAGCATGTGCAAGGCCCTGGGCTAGATCTCTAGCACTGGGAAAAAACAAAACAAAAACATCAAGCAAAATGATGCTATCTACAGTATTGTTCATAGAAAAAGACATTCTTTTAAAAGTATTAAAATGGACTGGAGCTGGGTTTGTGACTTGATGGTAGAGCATGTGTGAGGCACTGGGTTGGATTCTCAGCACCACATATAAATTAATAAAATAAAGGTTTATCAACATTTTAAAAAGATTTTTTAAAAAGTATTAAAATGAACTTAGAAGTAGGTACCACATTTTTGACAGCAGTTACTTCAGCAGAGGGGAAGAGGTAGAAAAGGGCAAGGGGGATTTCAGAGCATTCAGTTATCTTTATGAAAATCTTTTTCGGGGGGTGGTACCAGGGATTGAACTCAGGGGCACTCGACCACTGAGCCACATCTCCAGCCCTATTTTGTATTTTATTTAGAGACAGGGTCTCACTGAGTTGCTTAGCACTTCACTTTTGCAGAGGTTGTCTTTGAACTTGTGATCCTCTTGCTTCAGCCTCCTGAGTTGCTGGGATTATGGGCATGCACCAGTGTGCCTGGCTCCTTAAAAAAATTTTGAAGGTGAATGTGCCAGCATTTTAACATGTAATGCAGGTGGTGAAAGTTTGGGTATTTTTAATATTATTCATAGTCATTTTCTGTATATTTATTTTCAAAAGGGAGAAATAAAAATATTAACTTTCTATTACTGTAACAACATACTTGAGATAATCAACTTGAAAAGATGAAATGTTTATTTTGGCTCATGGTTTCAGAAGTTCCAGTCCATGGTCACTTGGTCCTTTCACTTTGGGCCTAAGGAGGTACAGTACATCATGGAAGAAGTGCATGGTGGAGGAAGCTGCTCACATCATGGCACCTAGGAAGCAAAAAGAGAGAGGAAGGGGTCAAAGTCCCACAATCCCCTTCAAGGACACCCCTCTGAAGACCTAACTTCTTCCCATTAGGCCCCATCTCTTAAAGGCTCCACCATCTCCCAATGGCACCATGGGCTGATAGGCAAGCCTTTGACACATGGACCTTTGGGGACATTTATCTAAGGCACAGCATAAAAGAAAACTCTCCTTTACAGAAAATACCCACTAATAATGTAGAAGGAATGATAGGTTTAAAAAAGTCACCAGCTCACAAGTGCAACATTTGTTTCAGTCAAGGACCATGAACAATGCTAACATTGTCAACAGAAAGGGTGTCCTTTCTGTTGGGTACCAGGATGTTCACACAGTGCCAAAGAATCCCATGGGTGTCACTAATGACCTAGTGTGCTTCCCATGGGGGCTCCTGGTATCACCACCTTCACAAATGATCTGAAATAGCATCCCTGTGATGGGGAAGAGCTGACACTGCACCTCCAGGATCACTCAGAGGACAGAGGAACAAATTCAACACCACCAGGAGAAAAAAGAAAGACTAGATGTGGACCTTTTGTAAGATCATGGCCAAGTTTCTTCACCAAGTCAGTGTCAAATTGTTAGTCACCTTTCCATCACTGTAATAAAATACCCAAGATAATCAACTTTAAAAGGAGTAAAGGTTTGTTTTGCCTCACAGTTTCAGAGGTTTCAGTCCATGGTTAGTTGGCTGGCTTGCTTTGGGGTTTGTGATGAGGCAGAACACCATGGCAGGAGGGCATGGTGAAGCAAAGCTACCCATCTGATCACAGCAGGGAAGCAAAATGGGAGAGAAGGGGCCAGAGTCCCAGTATCCCCTTCAAGGACATGCCTTCCAGAGACCTAAGTCCTCCCACTGGACCCTGCTTTCTGAAGTTCACACCACCTCCCAGTAGCACCATAGGCTGGGGATCAGGCCTTCAACCCATGGGCCTTTGGGGAACATTCAAGATCCAAACTATAACACAAACCAAAGAAGGAAAAGATGATCACAGAAAAAGAAGAGAGTGGAGAACCACTCCAGATGCCTAAAAGACAGCAGAAAATATAATGTGTAACCCTCGATTGGATCCCGATTCAAAACTAGCAACCAGGAAAACCTCAGAACAATTGGAAACATTTATATATGCACTAGATAGCAGGTGATGTTACTGAATTATTGTGGATTATCTTGGGTGTGATAATGATAATCTATGTAAGAAAATATGCATTTTCTAATCGCATTCACTTTTTTTGTGGTACTGGGGATTGAACTCAGGGCACTCTACCACTGAGCTACCTCCTCAGCCCTTTTAATTTTTTATTTTGAGACAGGATCTCCCTAAGTTGCTGAGGCTAGCTTCCAACTTTCCATCCTCCTGCCTCAGCCTCCTGAGTTGCTAGGATTACAGATGTGCACCACTGCGCCCAGCCAAATGTCCATTTTCTCAGGGAACATCTGCTGAAGCATTTGGCAGCAAAGCATCATCCTGTCTGAAAACTGCCTCGTTGTCTCAGCAGGAAGGCAGCCAGGTAGAGACACAGGCAGATGTAGTTAATGGACCCAATGAGAAGAGTCCTTGAGCCCACGTGGAGGATCTGTGGGTATTAATTATGCTTCCCTTTTTACCTTGCTCTTGACTTTTTCATAATAAAAAGTAATGAAGGAAATATTTTAAAATAAGAATAGAAACTAGGTCTTATCACAGAAGTTCAGAGACTCAGTATAGAGAAACTGCTGTTTGTTTCTTCAAATTGGATTTTGCTAAAATAATGGTATCTAGCATTTCTGAGAAATTAGTACAAATGGAACGAACCGAGGAAATTAAGAGCATCTGATTGTATATGTAAATTGCAATAATGAAAATGAGGGCTTTCTCTACATTTCTAAGAAATGTGCTTTTGGGACATTCTTGCTTTTGTCTTCTCTCTGGACTGTCAGAGGTTCAACAGTGTGGCCTCAATCAAAGGGGACAACAAGGGGCTGGCAGACAGGAGGGAGCACATGGAGTCCACCAGTCTAGCCTGTCATGGGTCTTTAAGGTGAAAATACCACAGATGTACAAGAGTGATGTGGGACAATGTCACAGTGTGATGTGATTGATCAGCACAACAATGTTCCCATTGATTAAGTCATTCCACTTAAGCAACTAAAGCCCTTCACTGAGACAGGAAGATAAAATATGAATTAAACAAATAGATACAAAAGTATTTAGGCCTGTGCCTAGAACACAGGAAGCACTACATAAATTCTTCCTGTTTTTATTCCTAATGAGCATTCTGAAAGATCATTAAAAACCATCAGGCCTAATGGGCAGGATATAGTAAATGAAAAAGTCACACGCAAAGCACCGTGTTCCATCCTTAGAAATGAGCAATTATGTATATGTGGAAAAAAGTGTGTGTTGGGGAGAACATGGGGGAAACAAGGGGAAGCACATCAAGAGTGATACATAGGTGTGTGTAAGTGCCTGTACTTTGCCAGAACGCTGCACATAGCAGGTTTGTGGTATCTAGGTGGGAGAGACATTTACTTTTCACTCTTTTCCCTTTAGAATTCTTCCTTTACCATGCGCACATTTTAAACTACTGATTATACACATATAAATGAACCAACTCCAAAACTTTGAGGTGTATAAGGTATCTACTCTGGGTTCCAAAACTCGTCTGTTACCTTGATTGTGGAACTTAAAATTAGAAGCCTCCCTCCCCCTGGGAGTCAGCTCAGAAAGGACTGGTTTCAGAATGAGGTTTGGAAAGTGAAGAATGAGGTTCAGAAACCATTCTGAGGGAACTCACGTGAGCAAAAGCATTCACATACTGATCAGCAGTGAGACAATCCCATCCTTCAATCCCCAGTCACCCCCAAAATCAGGCTGCATTTTGTTTGTTTAGTTTTCATTTCTTGCAGAGCACATGCTGGCTTTGACTCTCTAAAGTGCTACAAAGCCAAGACGGTGTGTGTGGCTTCAGACAGCTGCACCCAGTCTAGTCCAGTCTAGTTCCGTTTCTGGAAGGCACAGTTTGCTCAACAGTCAGAGAGGAGTTTTGTAACAGTCAGAGCTAAGCCCCTGGGAGTCAGCTGCTTTGTGAGGTGGTGGATCCCCAGACCTGAGGGTGTGCAAACAGAAGACAAGGAGGGGATGTGATACAGGCATTCAACAGTGACCCTGGGCTTGCCCCATTTTGACAGGCAGAAAGTCCCTGTCAACGAGGGTCTATTGATCAACTCCCTCGAGTCCAACTGTGGTTTTGTTATTTTCACTGACACAGTAATGAAAATCTTCCATATGGAGGTCGGGGGTGGGTAGATAAATACCATCCCCAGTCCTGGTCCCCTCTTGCTTCACCTGGAGGTCGCCATTGTCATTGTGCTGCCCTTTCAGATTTCCCATGAATCACATGCCTTTGCACATGATCCTGGCCAGAGTGGTACCGTGGGTGTATATGTGCGTGTACACATGTGTGTGATTTGCTTTTTTTGTTTTTCAAATTGCTTTTGATGTTGTTTTACTAAAAAGGTTTCATACTATAAACCTCATGCTTATAAACTACTTTTTTTCACTATCAATCTGCCCTATGAGCTTCAGAGTCACCTCCTTCCCTTTAGGTGTTGCATACATAGCTCCTTCTGACCTCTGCACCCTGTTTATTCAGCATTCTCTGTTGGTGCTCATTTAAATGTTCCCATCTTCCGCTATCATTGGCAAGGTTTTAATGATGGACAAAACTTCAGGGTCCTGGGGGTAGGCACATATTCTATACTTTAATTGACCCTGGCCTTAAAAAACAGTACCACCCACCCACATCCTCCAGCAGGAGCTGAGTTCTGTACATCACCTTCAGCACTTGATAGGATCAAACTTTAAAACCTTGTCCACCTGATGGATCAGAGTTACTTTTCCATTGTTTAAATTGTATCTCTCTCTCTCTCTCTCTGGTACTGGGGATAGAACCCCGGGCACCTTACCCCTGAGCCACATCCCCAGCACTTTTTGTTTTTAATTTTGAGACAGTCTTGCTAAGTTGCCTACAGCCTTGCTAAGTGGCTGAGACTGGTCCTGAACTTGGAATCCCCCTGCCTCAGCCTCCCAAGTCACTTGGTTTGCAGGTATGCACAATTGCTCCCACTTTTTTTTTTTTTTTTTTTGGCAGTACCATGGATCAAATCCAGAACCTCACTCATGCCAGCCAAAAGTTCTACCACTGAGCTAAATCCCCATCTATTTGAGCATTATCATCCTTTATTGTTAACCACAGTACCCTACATGCAATGGAACACCAGAACTCCCCCTCCTATCTAACTTGGTACCTGTTAACTGATTTCTCCATCCTCTCTCCCTCACCCTCCCCAATCCCTACTCTCAACTTCTTTGAGATTAACTTTTTTAGATTCCACATATGAACAAGAATGTGTAGTTTTTGTTTCTCTGGACCTGGCTTATTTCAGTTAAGATAATATCCTCCAGTTCCATCCATCCTGTACAAGTGACAGAATTTCCTTCTTTTTAAAGGCTGAATAGTATTCCATGAACTATATGCACCACATTTTCTTTGTCATCTGTTGATAGATGTTTAGGCTGATTTCATATCTGGGATACTATGAAAAGAGATGCAGTGAACATGAGGGGTTGCTGTGCTTCTGATCCCTCAGGAGGTTTCAGAAGACTTGGAATGACATAGAAATAGTTACAGTACTGGGTGATAAGGGCCATAGTCTCAATCCTCAGTCCCATTTGTGGAGAACTCACTGTGCCAACAACTTGCTCTCAGAATGTGAGTGTGTGAACTCAGACTCACATGGCTTGTGCCACGCATAGTATTATTATTATACCCATTCTACAGAACAGAACACAGCAGCATGGGGGGGCACATTATGTACATAACTTGTCCCCAAGACCTCCAGTTGGTATTTGGCAGAGTAAAGATTCAAACCCTGTCTGGAGGCTCTAGTGTTCAGCTTCCCAGTGCTTTGATAGGCATCATGACAAGCTGAGGAGGTGCAGAAATTGAGCCCATAACTTGGTTGTGGCAGTCAGTGTGGCTTCCCAGACACCTCATCTGAGCCTTGAAGAAGAAACAGGAGGAGCAAAACTTGCAATGGAATAGGACAAGATCCTCCAGGAAGAAGGAAGGCCTGAGCCCTTCTGCGAGGCTGAGACCTGGCCTGGGGGTATTCGCTTGGGGCAGGAGATTAGCCCCTGAGGTGGGCTAGGGAAAATCTGGAAGTCCCTAAGCCACACCAGGATGGTCCCAGGCCGTTCTCCGCACACCGGTGGACAAAGCCGACGGGACTCAGCCACTCACCTTGCCTCGTGAACGCGCAGGCGCTGGTGACCGGGCAGCTGATTTACATACTCCAGGTTGTGGGGAAAACCCAGGAAGCGCAGCCCAGGCACTAATCAAATCTAGGGCTAATAATAAACATCCTGAGTAATGAGTGGCCGGGGCCAGAGCAGGCGAGGTGGCCGGAGCTGGCGGGCAGGCAGAGGAGCAGTGTGAGTAGCTGGGCCAGCGGGCAGGTGGGCAGGTGGGCAGGTGGGCAGGTGGGGGGGCCACGCCCCAGGCTCGGGAGGGGCTCATGGACCCACACAGAGCCGTAAGCTTGGGGAGGCCCCAAGATGGCTGCAACCGGGGCTTCCCCAGGCCCCTGCACGTGGAGAACCCCATGTCTGTGCACTTTGCGGGGTGGTGGGGGGTCTTGCCTTCCAGAAGAGGAAGGCCAAGGCTGAAGCTGGGGAAGGTCTGCCACGATGGCAGGAATCGTCACCTTTGTGACCATTTACCCCCTTCCCATTTTTTCTCTTCCACCCTCATTGGACCATTTAAAAATGAATCCCAAACACTACATGGTGTGATTTTAGAAATCTCTGTATTGAACTCAAAATCCCTAACCCCCGCCCAAACTACCACTTCTGAAAAGAATTCCTTAATATTCTCAAACAGCTAGTCAGTGCTCAAATGTACCTGCTTGATATATCCACATCTTTTCAGTTTTTTTGTTCAAATCAGAATTGAGCATGGCCCACATTAGACATTTAGTTACAGTGTTAATCCATACCAATTCCCTCCCTCTCATTATTAACTTTTTACTTCTGAGTATTTGTCGAAGAAATGGGACTATTTTTCTTGAAACGTTTCATTAGGACTGGATTTGGAGGTTTGCTCAAAGACAAACATTACCTGGAAACATCTGTTGCTTAGAGCAAATGAGATGATGCCTGGTCCTTCATCATGAGATGAACGCAAGACTGGATGTGAGGAGGGGCTGTCCACACCCAGGCCACAGCCAAGATACCCAGGCCACAGCCAAGATCCTCAGGCCTCGTCTGTCCCTTTCCCCTGCACCCTAAGCTTGAAGCCTGTCTTATCTCTGATTTTCATTTGAGACCAGTGACTACAAACCTGTTCCAAGCCAAGGGTTCAAATACACATAGTTTCTTAGAGAGTTTGACAAGTCAGTGACCAGAGGCCACCTTGACCTAGGATGAAACCCCCAGGGACTCTGGGACCAGGAGTCAGGGACCAGCTGGAATTGTGACTTGGCACCCACAGAGGCTGGAGAGGGAAATGTCCTAGCTCCCATTGTTCACAGACTGAAGCACTAAAGCTTTGAAATGTCTAGACCCTCTCTCTCTTTCTCTCTCTCTCTCTCTTTTTTTTTTTTTTCTTGTTCAGACCTGCTCTTGAAGAGGAAAGGCTCTGGGAAGGCCTGTGGTTAAAATGTGCTTTAGTTTTTTTTTTTTTTTTAACTCAATCTGTTTTAATTTTAATAGTTCTTATATTTGTACCAACATAAAAGTAGGTATATATTCTTTTTGGCTTTAGTTCTCATGCAACAATAAAACCTAGAATAGTTACAAATTAAAACAAAAATATAAAACCAGTAAGGTGTGAATGAACCATCTTTATTTACTATAACAAGTGCTGCTGTTTTCTCAAATAGAAAAATGTTTTGCATACAAGAAATGCATCACAGGTAATGGTTTACTAACAGAGAACTGTTGTTTTAGATCTCATTCTGTTCTTAAACTGTTATGAGTGGTTTTACTTTAATAATAAAGTTGAGAATGCTTGTTTGCATTAACAATCTTGTTCAAACTGATATTGAGAAATTCAAGTCTTTTCTTCCTCTTTCAAGGCAATCAGAGCAGTATATTAGCCAAACTTTTTACATGACAATCTTCAGATGCCAATTTTAAAAATGCAAGAACAGATAGATTGAGAAAATTCAAAATTGCCTTTACTAAACTGCAGTAGTGACGACTAAAAATTCAATTAGATTTAGATTTGAGACAGGCATATTTTTTACTGCTTATTTGGCACGGTGCTTGTTGCAAGTTGCTGTGTAGGGAGCCCCTTCACTTAATGGAACTGACATGTCTCGGATCTCTTCTGAGTAATGTAAATAGTTGTCCGACTTTGACTTTCTTTAACCCCTCATTTTTCAAACTAATTTGACCACAGAGGTCTTTCTTGGTACAGCACCTGTCAACTAGCCGAGTATGACAGGAAACTCAGACTGAGGGCTCTAAGAATCGTCCCTCTTGGCTGCTCTCTGGTGAGCCCAGCCCGCAGGTCCAGTGTGCAAGAGGAATTCTTCCTTCTTTTCTGTCCATCGGCAGAGCTTCTTTCTCAAGCTTCTGTTCTGCCCAGTTGCTGTCCCTCTTGGGGGTTTCTTGACCATCTTTGGGGATAAATGGTGGCTGTGGGATTTTTACATTGGTCCAGGTGGTGGTGGAGGAAAGGGAAGTAGGGACAGCATCCTGTGGTCAGTTGGGTGTCTGCCATGGTCAAGTGGACACTATCTCCCTATCTAGCGCAGTGGCTTTAGTGGCTTCCAGGCCATGTTAGAACCTCTCTAAGGCTGCCCTTGTCCCACGAATCTGTTGTCCACTCAGCCATCACTTCACAGTGAGGCCAGAGTGGGTGGAAGTTCTCACCTCTCATCTTCCCCACCCAAAATGGGGCAGAATCAGAGACCTTTTTAAAATCTTTGGTTTTAAATTGCTTTTGAGTAGATGGCATAGTCATGTGATTTGAAACCCAGAAAGGATGGAAAAATAGAAAATAGAAAGTCTTCCTTCCCTCCTTCATCTGCCCAGTGCCTGCCTCCTCTGGGATAAACAGCTTAATTGACATGTAATTTACATGCTATAACATTCACCTACTTAAAGTTTTCTAGTATATTTATAGAATTGTGCAACCATCACCATAATCTAATTTTAGAATATTTCCATCACCCTGAAAAGAAACCTTGTCACTTCATCCCCTACCCAAACCTAGGCTACCACTAATCTTTCTGTCTCCATAGGTTTGCCTATTTGGGACATTTTTTATATTAATGGACTCATAGTATGTGGTGTATCATGACCTGCTATTTCTGCTTACTTAGCATTTTCTCAGGGATCATTCATTCATAGCATATATTCATACTTCATTCATTTTTGTGACCATTTTATGGATATGTTTTGTTTATCAGTTCATTAGTTTATTGACATTTTGGTTGTTTCTACTCTCCAATTAGGATGAATAATGCTTCTATGAACCTGGGGGAACATATTTTGGGTTAATATGTTTTTATTTCTCTTAGACAGGTACCTAGAGGTGTAATTAATTATTGGGGGTCTTATAATTCTGTGTTCAACATTTTGAGGAATTGCCAAACTGCTTAAAAAGTGGTTATACCATTTTATAATCCCATTTAATGCACAAAGATTCTGATTTCTCCATATTCTCACCAACACTTACCATTGTCCATCTTTCTCATTATAACAATTACAGTGAGTGTAAAGTGTTATCTTCTGGTTTGGATTGGCATTTCCCCAATGATAATGATGCTGAGCATCTTTTCACGTGTTTGTTGGCCATTCATATATTTCTTGGCAAAAATGTCTGTCCAACTATTTATCCCATTTTGAAGTTGGGTTGTCTTTTTTAATCATTCAATTATAAGTGTTCTTTAAACATTCTGAGTTCAAGTTTCTTATCAGTTATATGATTTGCAATTATTTTTCCAGTCTTTTATTCCCTTCTTCTTCTCCTCCTCCTCCTGCCTCCTCCTTCTCTTCCTCCTCCTCCTCCTCTTCCTCCTCCTCCTTCTGCAGCAATTAGGGTGGGGACTGGGGATAAAACTCAGGGGTACTTTACCACTGTGCTGTATCTCCAGTCCTATTTATTTATTAATTTATTTTGAATCAAGATCTTGCTAAGTTGCTGAGACTGACTGTCAACATGCCATCTTCTTACTTCAGCCTCCCAGGTCACTGGGATTACAGGTGTGCACCACCATGCTTTTTACTTTCTTGATGGTTTCTTTGGAACACAAAAGTCTTGCATTTTCATGAGGTCCAATTGATCAGTCAGTTGTTTCTTTTATCAAATGTACATTTGGGGTCATTTTCTAATCCCAAATTATAAATATTTAGCCCTATGCCTTCTAAGAGTTTTTCTTTGTAGTTTTAACTCTTCCATTTGATCCAGTTTGAAGTAACGTTGAGAGGTGGGGGTTTAATTTCATTCTTTTATATGTAAATTCCTGTTGTCTCAGCACTATTTGTTGAAAAGACTGTTCTTTATGCCATTGAATTGTCTTGGTACCCTTGTTGAAAATTAATTGACCATGAATGTTAGTCTTCAATTTTGAACTCTTAATTGTACTCTGTTGAGCTATGTCTCTTTTTATGCCAGTATTGTATTGTCATAATTACTGTTGCTTTGTAGTAAGTTTTGAAATAGGGAAGTGTGAGTTCTCCAACTTTGTTCTCTTTCAAGATTGTTTTGGATCTTTTGGTCCCTTGCATTTCCATATGAATTTTAGGATCAGCTTGTCAAATTCTGCAGAAAAACTCAGCTGGGATTTTGTTTGGAATTGCATTGAATCTGTAGCACAGTTTGGTGAATATCTGAACAATATGAAGTCTTTCAATCATGAATATGGGATGTCTTTCCATTTATTTAAACTTTCTTTAATTTCTTTTGAAAATGTGTTATAGCTTTCAGTGTACAAGTCTTGCACATCTTTTAAAAGTTCTTTAAAATATTTCATTTTAAATATAATATTGTCTTTATTTTCTTATTTTAACAGATTTTTATGCAAATACTAACACACATATAAATTAGAACTTTCTTCCTTTTGCGGGAGAATAAAAGGAACCTATGAGCTACACAATATATACCATGTTTTGGTTTGCTTTTTTTTTTTCTACTTAATATATCTGGAGTTCTTTCCATAGCAATATATATAAAGAGCTTCTTCATTACTCTTTTTATATAGCTGCATAATAGCCCAGTGTATAAAGTATAATGTAATTTACTCAGTCAGTCCACCACTCATGAACGTTTAAAAATCCTCAGTAATTATAAACATCGCTGCAGTGAGTTTATCTTTCCCCCCTGTAGGATAAACCTGGAGTTTAATCACTGAGTTATTAATAATTTTGATAAATATTGCCCAATTGTCCTCCATAATGGTCACACTTATTTACTTTCCTTCCATAATGAATGAGAGTGCCATTCATTCAAGGCTTTGCCACCAGAAGTTCTTTTATATTTTTTTATTTGAAAAACTCTGTTAGAAGGAAAATGTATCAGTGTGGTTAGACTCTGCCTGCCTGTCTTTTATGAATGAAACCATGCATCTTTATGTTGTTTTACCTGTCTGTCAACGGTACATCTATGACCTTTGCCCATTTTTCTCTTAGGTGTAGTCAGTGTCTTTCCTTTTCTGTTTGTCTTTCAAATATGAGTTGCAAATGTTTTGCTCTCAGTTTTCATATGTCTTTGTACTTTTTGGTAAGGAGTTTGTTGCCATAAAGTTTTGTTGTTGTTGCCATTTGGTTTTTTTGTTTTGTGTATTCTATTTTTATCAGTCTTTTATGAATTTTGGATTTAGGGTCAGATGTAGAAAGACCTGTCATACTCCAAGGTTGTAAAGAAATCACCAAATGGTTTCTTCTCTGTAACTATTTTTATTCATTTTATCTTTTAATCTTCAACTGGGTGTTTTGTTGTTGTTGTTTGTTTTGTTTTGTTTTTAATCTGAGTGAAATTTCCTGTGCTTGTTTCTGACCCAGTCCCTTTGTGCCAAGAATCCTTTCTCCTA
The DNA here is from genome assembly GCF_902686445.1 of Sciurus carolinensis. Classification (NCBI taxonomy): domain Eukaryota; kingdom Metazoa; phylum Chordata; class Mammalia; order Rodentia; family Sciuridae; genus Sciurus; species Sciurus carolinensis. The sequence goes on along the minus strand of NC_062215.1, from coordinate 40,107,913 downwards.
GTGTGAAAAACAGAAGTTAGAATTTCTGCTTCTTCTTTTCCCCCACTAGGACACCGCTCCCCTGAGTGCTACTGGGATGGAGGAAATGCAGGCAGGGAAGGGGATAGTTGAAAACAGCTCACATATTATCCCCGCCCAGTGTTCGTTACAGTAGAGTGGAGACATATGCATTGCTGTAGTGCCACAATTCTTTACTGAGGACAACTATGTACAAGGGGTTCAGTCATTTATGAGCATTTATTGACTACCTCTTCTGTGTGCCTAGTATTATGAAAGGCACTGGATTCAGAGTTGAATGAGACAATAGGAGGTAGAATATTTCTGTCATTGATATTACAATTATTCTATGTTATTACAAATGGCCATCATCAGCCTATTACATTCTATACTATTTGTGCCAGAATAATAGCTACCAATATTAACAGTCACGTCTTCAGCCAGTTCCATGTTATCATGTACATGCCCTTGAGGAAAGCCTATAGTCCCATTTTACAGGTAAGAAAAACTGAGGTTTTACATGGCTCAGGTCCTCTCCTCAGGGGACCCCGTTGTGCCTCCTCACCATGGGCACTTCCTCCCCACACATTCTGTCACAGAACTGTGGTGAATCAATTTTCTTCCTTTTTAAGTTTAATTAGTTTATTTATTTTGGGGTACTGGGGATTGAACCCAGGGGTAATGAACTACCTCCAAGTCCTTTTTATTTTTTGTATTGAGACAGGGTCTTGCTATGTTGTCCAGGCTGACCTAAACTTTTAATCCTCCTGCCTCAGCCTCCTGCACCAGTGGGATCACAGGCCTGCACCATCACATCCAACTGCAAATCAGTTTTCAAACCAAGCTAACAAGAGGCAAAAATCACAGCAGATAGAAATGATCATTCCAGTTTTATTAACAGAAAACTGAGAAGTGACTTGATTAATTCTCTCAGAGCCTGTTTAACTTATGACTTTAGACCAGCAAGGGGCAGTGGCTCTTGACCCTGAGCACCACTGACATGTAGTGTTTGCGTGTGTGGGCTTCCAGGGGCAAGTCCTAGAGCTATTCTCAGTATTTCAAAAAGGCCTAGTAAGAAATCATATATGACTAACAGAAATAAAAAGTCATCTTTCTTCTTCCTCATCCTCCTCTCACTTCCACCCCTTATTTCTCTGCCTCCCCTTCTTCTCTACAGTTAATAAAAAACTGTCATATCCTCCTCTGTCCTTGTGCATGTCACCCAGGATCAGCTGTGACATCTGGGACATGCATGCCATCCTCCATACTGGAATCTCTCCTGCCCCCACCTCACTAGTGACAACCCATCTTTTTAGCTTCCAGTCCAAATTTTCAATCAATGTTCACTTAAAAGATTAAAGGAGACATTCCTCCTGCTTACGAAGCTTTTACTGTCCTTTATGTTCAAGTTCATCTACAGGTTTTTGTGGCAAAACTGTAAAGAGCTTGCTAAAAAAAAGGAGCCAACACTTTCTCCCATATCTGTTCCTTTTCTCATGGAAACTAATTCCTCTCCCAAGGTGCAGATAAGGAGAGAGTTGGCTCCAGTTATTGTAGCAGGAATTGACCCTTAAAATTTTTATTTTTGAGTTAGGTCTAGGTCTTATTCAGTACAACACTCCATAATGCAAGGAGAGGCAATATTAATAAAGCCAACAGCTCAGGAGGTCAAGGCTATAGTGCTCAGTACCATGCTAGGCACTTGTCATACACATAATGCTCACAATGACGTAAGCCATCACATCCTTGTTGTACAGATGAGGACACTGGGACTCAAAGTATATTATTCATTGCCAGTTGTTCACATTTATGAAAATATTACTATTGTCAACAGCTAAGTCATACATGTACTATGATTATCTTTATTTTATTATTGACCTCTTTGGTTTCCCTGAAGTTGATAACTCCCAGGTTGTTGTATATCAATAATTTATCCCCAGCTCTATAACAGATCTAACTTGTCAACTGGTCAGACTTACTCATTTATCTATCATTTCCATTTTTCATTGATAATAGTTCTTTCTTTCTTCTTCACTTAGTTGGGATAGGGGACCCTTCATACTGTCACCTGGGGAACTCCTTTCCCATTTTGCGGAGAATTTCCATCTTCACCTCTCTGCTGAGAGGGTTACTGTTTTACTCCTCACCTCACTGTTTTCTTACTCCCTCTATTTGATGAAGCACACCCCCAAGTATTACCAGATCTTGCATGTCTGATAATGTTTATTGGTGTTTATTCCACTCCACACGTGATAGAAAATATTTAGTCTTCTATTGAAAATAATTATCTGTTATGAATATGAAGGCATCGTTCTCCATTTTTCTTCCTTCCTGTTTTGCTCTTTTGGTGTGGTAAAATACATATAACAAAATGTAACATTTTGATCATTGTTTAAGTGTAGAATTCAGTGACATTAAGCACATGCAGAATTACTACTATCTATACCTGAAATGTTTTCAGTAACCACAACAGGAGTTCAGTACCCATTAATTAGCACTTCTCCCCCCCTCCCCCAGCTCTGGTAAAATCTATTCTACTTTCTAATTCCATGAATTTGCTCAGTGACCTCGTGTAAGTGGAATTTTGTAGCATTTGTCCCTTTTGTATCAGGCTGATTTCACTTAGCAAGTCTTACAAATTCATCCACATCAGTACATGTGTCCCTCCTTCATTTGCTTTAATAACTGAATAATATTCCCTTGTATGCCATCTTATTTATCCATTCATCTGTTGATGAACTATTTGGTTGTTTACAACTTTTGGCTATTATGAAAATGTTGCTCTAAATGTTAGCCAACTTTTCATTGCTGGGACAATACCCAAGAAAAACAACTTAGAGGAGGAAAGATTTATTTTGACTCATGGTTCAGAGGTTTCAGTCCATGGTTGGTTGGCTCCATTATTTTGGGCCTAAGGTGAAGCAGAACATCATGGCGGAAGGGCATGGCAGAGGAAAACTGTTCACTTCATGGTAGCCAGGAAGCTGAGAGAGGGATAAGGAGGAGGAGGTGAAGGAGAAGGAGGAGGAAGAGAGGGAGAGAAGTGCCAGGACAAGAGCATGCCTGCAGTGACCTACTTCCTCCAACCATGCCCTACCTCCTACATTTCCACCACCTTCCAGTAGTTCATTGGGCTACTGAGGTTGGAACTCTTATGATCCAACCACTTCCCAAAGCCCCACCTCTGAAAATTGCTGCACGGGAACCAAACCTTCAGCACTAAGCCTGTGGGGGACTTTTTAAATCCAAACAGTGACAGTTGGTATGTATGTTTATATCCCTGCTTTCAGATCTTTTGGGTATGTACCTAGTGGCAGAGTTGCTAGATCATATGGTAGGTCCGTGTTTAACTTTTTGATGAATGGACATAAAAATGTGATGAGCTATGACCATCTTCTGCAGTGATTGCATCAATATACATTCTCAGAAGCAGTGCACAAAGGGTTCAAATTTCTCCACCTCTCCAACATTCATTATTTTCAGTTTCTTTTTACAATAGTCATCTCAATGATGTGTGATATTTTATTGTGGTTTTGATTTGTATTTCTCTAATGACTAATGATGTTGAGCTTCATTTCATGAGCTAGTCAGTCATTTGTGTATCTTATTCAGAGAAATATTGGTTCAAGTCTTTTGTCCAGTTTGACTTGAGTTGTTTGAATTTTGAGTTTCTTATGTAGTCTGGATAACAACCCTTGTCAGGTATACAATTTGTAAGTATTTGCTCCTATTCTGTGAGTTGTCTTTTCATTCCCTCAATAGTATCCTTTGGTGCACAAAAGTTTTTAATTTTGGTAAAGTCCAATTTATTTAATTTTTTTCTTTTCCTACCAATGTCTTTGGTGTCATTGCCAAATTCGATGTATGACAATTTCCCTCAGTGTTGTCCTCTAGAATTTTGTAGCTTTGGCTCTTAGCATTTGATAAATTCTGAGTTAATTCTTATATTATAGTATTAGGTAAGAGTCCAATTTCATTCATTTGCATGTGGATATCCAGTTTTCCCAGCACTGTTGGGAAATATTACTCTTTTCCCCATTGAATCATCTTGTCTAAAACCATTTGACAATGTGCAAGGGTTTACTTCTGGGCTCTGTATTCTGTTCCATGGTCGGTATGTCTATCTTTATGCCGTAACAACACTTTTTTTTTATCGATTAAGTTTTGTAGTAAGTTTCACAATAGGAAGTATATCTCCCATCTTTGTTCTTAAAATTCTTTTGACTTTTCAAAGTCTCTTATAATTCCATTTGAGTTTCTAGAATCAGTTTTTCTATTTCTGTAAAAAAAAAGTCATTAGAATTTTGTTAGAAATTGTATTGAGTTTGTAGATTGCTTTGGGTAATATTAACCTTTTAACATCATTAAATCTTCCAGTCCATGAACACAGGCTATCTTTTGTTGAGATATTTTTAGTTTCTTCTGGCAATATTTTGTAGTTTTCAATACACACTTTTGCCTCATTGATTGAATTTATTCCTAAGAATTTTGTTCTTTTTTATGCCATTGTAAGTGGAATTATTTTCCTATGGGATTGTTCATAGTACATCTATAAAAATTCATCTGATTTTTGTGTGTTGATTTTGTATTCTAGAACTTTGCTAAACCTTTTACCATCATTCTTCATTCTTTAGTGTGGTGCAGAATATTGATCAGTTTATATGTGATGAACCATAATTGCCTTCTAGGAATAAGTCTCACCTGACCATGTGAATGCTGCTTTTCATATGCTGTTGGGTTCAATTTGCTAATAGGTTGTGTGTGTGTGTGTGTGTGTGTGTGTGTGTGTGCATGCACATGCATGTATGTGGAGATTTTAGGGATATTTTATACTTAAGATCATGTTATCTGTGAGCAGAGATAATTTAACTTCCTCCTTTCCCATTTGGATACCTTTCTTTTTCTTGCCTAAATGCGTTGGCTAGCATTTCCAGTGCTATGTTGAATAGAAGTGGCAAAAATGTGCATTCTTGTCTTGTTCCTAATCTTTGAAAAACTTTCAGTCTTTCACCATTGAGTACATTATTAGCTGTGTGTTTTTGACTTATGGCCTTTCTCATGTTCAGGAAGATTTTTTCCTTTCCTAGTTTATTGAGTTTTTAAAAAAATCATGATAAAGTGTTGTTTCTTGTCAAATGATCTTTCTGCATCATTTGAGATGGTCGTGTAGTTTTATTCCTTGTATTTATTTATTTAGGTACTGGGGATTGAACCCAGGACACTTTACCACTGATCTACATCCCCAGTCCTTTTTTATTTTTTATTTTGAGACTATCTTGTTAAGTTGCTTAGGGTCTCGCTAAGTTGCTGAGTCTGATCTTGAACTTGTAATCCTCCTGCCTCAGCCTCCGAAATCTCAGGGATTACAGGTGTGCACCATCATTCTTCATTCTTTAGTGTGGTGCATAATATTGATCAGTTTATATGTGATGAACCATAATTGCCTTCTAGGAATAAGTCTCACCTGACCATGTGAATGCTGCTTTTCATATGCTGTTGGGTTCAATTTGCTAATATTTTGTTGAGGATTTTTGCATATGTATTCATAGGCATGTTGGTCTATAATGTTCTTTTCTTGTGATGTCTTTATTTGGATTTGGCATGAAGTCTTTTTGTCTGACAATAATATATCTGCCTCAGCTCTCTTTCAGTTACTATTTGCATGAAGTATCTTTCTTTATACTTCTTTTTTTAAATTTTTTATTTTTATTGTAAACAAATGGGATACATGTTGTTTCTCTGTTTGTACATGGCGTAAAGGCATACCATTTGTGTAATCATAAATTTACATAGGGTAATGTTATACTTCTATTGTTAACATTTTTGTGTTCTTTAATATAAAGCCTTTTGTAGACAGCATATGGATAAGTCTTGTGAGTTTGTAAAAATTGAATCTACCAATGACAAATTACTTCTCTCTTGCTACTTTCACATTCTTTGTCCTTAGGGTTCCATAATTTTATTATACTGTGTCTTGGTGCAAGTTTTTCTGGAGTTTTTCCTGCTTGGAGCTTGTTGAGCTTCTCAAATGTGTATACTCATGCCTGTCCTTACTTTGGGGAAGTTTGGAGACATTATTTCTTTTACAATTAATTCCAATTTACATGTAATAATTGTACATATTTATGGGTTACAATATGATTTTTGATATATGTGTACATTGTATGATAATAAAATAAAGGTAATTAGCACATCCATTACCTCATGCATTTGTCATTTGTTTGTGGTGAGAATATTTGAAAACCTCTCTTCTAAATATTTTGAAATAAGCAGTGTATAATTATCACCCTACCATATAATGAACATCCTCTCTGTTCCATAATGTACCTCTTGACCAGTCTCTCCCCATCCTGCACTTCCCCTTCCCTCTCCAATCTCTGGTAATCACTATTCTACTTTTTACTTTTATGAGGTCAACTTTTTTATATTCCACATAAGAGTGAGAGCATATGGTATATGTCTTTCTGTGTCTGGTTTATTTTGCTTAAAATAATATCATCTAGATCCATCTATAGTTTTGCAGATAACTGAATTTCATCCTTTTTATAGTTTAATAGTATTCCATTGTGTGTATACCACATTTTCTTTATATATTGATCTGTTGTTGGCCATTTAATTCCAAACTTGGTTTTTGTGAAGAGTGCTACAATAAACATGGAAGTGTAGATGTCTTTTTAATCTACTAATTTTATTTCCTTTGGATATTACCCAGTAGTGGGATTGCTGGATCAATTAACTAGTTAATTCTAGTTTTAACTTTTTGAGGAATAATATCCTTACTATTTTCATAATGACTGTACTAATTGACATTCCCACTAATGGTGTACAAGAGTTCCTTTTATTCTACAACTTTGCCAGCATTTGTTATTTCTTGTCTTATTGATCATCGCTATTCTAACTGGGGTGAGATGATGTCCTGTGGTTTTCTTTTGCATGACCCTGGTGTTCAGTGATGTCAAACTTGTTTTCATAATCTTTTGAGGAATGTCTGTTCAGCTCCTTTGCATATCTTAATATGATTATTTGTTTTCTGTTATGTTGATATGTTTGAATTCTTTATATGCTCTGGATATTAACCCTTGTCAGATTTTTTTCCCATTCTGTAGGTTGTCTCTTCGCTATCAGTCTTTTCCTTTGCTATTTGGAAACATTTGAGTTTGATGCCATCTCCTTTGTCTGTTTTTACTTTTTGTTACCTACATGCATCTGAGGTCCTATCCAAACAAAACCTTGCCCCAAAGCAATTCCCCTGTGTTTTCTTCTCATGGCTTTACAGAGTCTTGCATTTTAACCTTCAATGCATTTGGAGTTGACTTTTATAACTGGTAAGAGATGGGGGTCTAGTTTCATTCTTCTGCATGTGGCTATCCAATTTTTCAAGCACCATTAATGGAAGAGATTATTCTTTTCCAAATGCATATTCTTGGCACCTTTATCAAAAGGCAGTTGATTATTAATTCACAGATTTATTTCTGGATTCTCTATTCTGTTCCATTGGTCCATGCATCTGTTTTTATGCTGGTACCATGCTGCTTTGGTTACTATTGCTTTGTAGTATATTTTGAAGTCAGGTCATGTGATGCCTCCAGCTTTTTTGTTTTTCCTCAAGTTTTCTTTGAATATTCAAGGTCTTTTGTGGTTCCATACAAATTTTAGGACTATGTTTTTCCCCATTTCTGTGAAGAACATCATTGGTACTTTGATGGAGATTGCATTTGAATTTGGTTAGTAGGGACACTTTCACAATATCAAAATGGGGTATTTGAGAACTCATTAAACACAGGATATCTTTCTGTTTGTGTCTTGAATTTCTTTATCAGTGTCTTAGTTTCCATTGCAGAGATCTTTTAGTTCCTTGGTTTGATTTATTTCAAGGTATTTTGTTTGTAACTATTGTGAATGGGATTTCTTGGTTTCTATTGGAATATAGAATCACCATGATTTTTGTATATTGGATTTGTATCCTACAACTCTACTGAACATTTCTGGCTTTTGTTGTTGATGTTTGAGATGGGGTCTCCCTATATTGCCCAGGTTGGCCTTGAATTTGCAATCCCACTGCCTAACTTTCCCTGAGTAACTAAGATTACAGGCATGTGCCATCACTCCTAGCTCTTTTATTAGTTCTAGTAGTGTTTTGGTGGATTCTTCAGGTTTTTCTGTATATAAGATCATGTTATCTGCAAACAAGAACAATTTAGTGACCTTTCCAATTTGTATGCCTTCATTTCTTCCTCTTCAGTTGGGTAATTGATCTGGCTAGTACTTCTAGTACTACATTGAATAAAAGTGGTAAGCATAGAAATCCTTGTCTTGTTTTAGATTTTAGAGGAAAATCCTTCAACTTTTTCCTCTTCAGTGTATTAGCAAGTTTTGTCATACTCAGGTTTTATGGTGTTGAGGTATACATTACTTTTTGTTTCTATTTTTATTTTTTATTTTAGGTGCTGGTTCTGGAACCCAGGGCCCTGTGCATGCTAGGCAAGTGCTCTGCCACTGAGCTACACCCCTGAGGTACATTCCTTCTACATCTAATGCATTGAGAAGTTTTATGATAAATGAATTTAAATTATTATTAAGTGTTTTTTTCTGAACTTCTAGAGATGATCATATTGTGTCCTTCATTCTGTAATGTGACATATCACATTTATTGATTTACATATAATGAATTATCCTTGCATCTCTGGTATGAACCCAACTTAAGTATGGTGAATAATCTTTTTGATGTGCTGTTGGATTCTGTTTGCTAGTATTTGCAGGGGGTCACTATTTCTTCAAATTTTCTGCCCTTTTGTCCCTCTTCCTTCTGGAACTCCTATAAGCATATGTCTGCTAAGGGTCCCACAGGTCCTCAGGGTTAGTTCATTTTTTTTCCCATATCCTTTTTTTTTAAAAAAATTTCTGTTCTACAGACAATAATTTCCCCAACTGACTTACCTTCAGGTTCACCAGTCCTTTCTTCTGCCTATTTAAATTTGCTGATAACTCCCTCTAGTGAGTTTTTCATTCAGTTATTGTACTTTTCAGTTCCAGAATTTCTGTTTGGTTCCTTTTTTAAAAAAAGTAAACTATTTTTAGATCCGTTTCAGTTTCACATCAAAATTGAGTACAAAGAGTTCCCATCTACTCTTGTCCTTCCTGAAAACACAAGCTGCCTCTCCACTTATCAACATCTCCCACCAGAATGGTACATTTGTTATAATCGATAAACCCACACTGACACGTCACCCAGAGTCCATGGTCTATATTAGGATTCACTCTTGGTGGTGTACATATTTGGACAAGAAGACGTCCCTGTATATCCACCATTATCATGTCACACAGAGTAATTTCCCTGTTCCACCTATGCCTGGCAGCCACTGATCTCTGTAGTCTTGACTTTTCCAGAATGTCAAAGTTTACATCATACAGTAGCTTTTCCAGCTTGGTTCAGCTTATTTAGTAATATGGATTTTGAGTTACTCTGTGATATTTTGGCTCGGCAACTCCTTTGTTTTTGGCGAGTATTATCCCATGGTTTGGATGCGCCACTGTTTCTTCATCCGTTTGCCTACTGAAGTGCATCTGGTTGCTTCCAGATGTTGGTTCCTTTTTTTTGTTTCCATCTCTTAATTCATATTCTTATTTTATTCATACGTGGTTTTCCTCATTTGCTTTAGTTCTTTGTCCATGGTTTCCTTGAGCTACCTTGAACATATTTAAGATTATTGATTCGACACCTTTGACTGATCATTCCAATGCACAGGCTTCCGTGGAGATCTGGAATGTTGAATTCTTTATTTCCTGTGAACATTCTGTTTTCCCTCTTCTTTGTATGTTTTGTGATACTTTTGAGAACTGGACATTTTGAGTATTTTGTTGTGGTAATTCTGGAAATCTGATTCTCCCACTCCTCAGGAATTGGATCTTGCTCATTAAGGACTGGAGTCATTCACTTGTGACTTTTTCAAACTCCTTTTGCACAGTATGTGTTCCTGGCTGTGTGTACTCACTGATGTTTCTCTTCCTCTATCTCTGTAGTCACCCAGTGTCCTCACAAAGATTTTCTTAAGTGTCTGGCTCCCAAAAGGAGAGGGGGTTACAGAAGCCACATCAACCATGCTGCTGGCCCCTGAGTGATCTAAAGCAGCAGAGTCAGCAATCAGAACCCACAACCCCCATATTTGAAGGACAAGGGCCTTATTGCCCATCCTGGCCCCAGCAAATGCTAACCAGGAACTTGGGCAGTTGTCCCCACTGATGCCTTCCAGGGTCTGGGGGCCAGGGAATGGAAGCCGTTACCAAGCCAAGGCGGAAATCCATCCAAGTTCCTGAAACTTACCTGTCTCCTTCAAGATCTCTCCTGGATAGCTCCAGAGTTTCAAAATAGTTAATTCCTTTGTTGCTGCCAGCTCAGTTGTTTAGCAAGAAGGACAGATTCTTAGAGCTTCCTGCTGTAACTCTTCACATCCCAGGACAGCTGTGGAGATCTTTCAATTTCGAGTCAATCTTTGGACTTTCTGAAATGATTCTATCATTTCATATCTCAGAAATGTCTTCAATTGCATCTTCCAACCCTTCTACTTATGTTTTTATCCTGGCTATTACATCTTTAATTTTTAATAATTCTTATGAATGTTCTTTAAAAAAGAATGCACTGGTTTGTTTTGTTTTGTTTTTTTTTTTTTACAAATGCAACATTCTCTTATATTTCTGAGGAAATTCTGCTGCTGTTGTTTTTAACCCTTCTTCTGCTTCCTGCATCACCTCTGTTGGCCCCAGGCACTCTTCTTCCGTTTGCTGGGTTTGAGTTCTTTTGTGCTGGGGGTGGTGCTCCAGTTTCAGACCCTTGGTTTCTGGTTCATAGCTAACAGCTGGTTGCAAGTCCTGGGGAATGGACGGGACTGTTGGCATGGATGCTTTGCTGTAGTGTGATCAGGCAGGGACTTGGCCATTTTCTTTAGAGACTTTCCCACTGACAGTGCGTCTCAGTATTTTCCTTTGGGTCCATTTTCCCAGAACACTGTCTGCTTATTTCCAGCTATTGCAGAGTGAGGTGGAAAGAGTTTTTACAAACCTGCCTGCAGCACCCCTCAGGTAAAGGCAAAGCGAGTGAGAAGAGGGGAGACACCATGCTGGAGGAGGATCCTCACTGGATCCCCCTCTTGCCGGGAAGGACCTCTTTGCACTCTCAGTTGTGCCTGGGGAGATGTCCAGTCTAATGCTTGGGTGGACAATGAGGAACGGGGATCTGGGTGGGACCAAGTCCTTTTATATAAATTTCCATCCTATTCTCTTTCATGCTTCACACCTCCTGCCCGATTCCCTGTTGTTAGCCACTCTTGGTGCCTCCCGTTCTGGAGACATCCTGAAAGCCTGTGGCCTCCTTCCCTCTCTGGGCATAAATGATGGGAGTCAGTCCCCCTGGTCTCCCGGTTCTTCCATCTTCCAAAATGTTGCTGCCATCAGGCCCCTGCCTTAGCAACTTCTTTCTTTGTCTTTATCTTTGAGGACAAACGAACTTTTTACTGTCTATTGTAAGTTTTCAGGAGGGAAAGAAGATAAACTCACCTGTTTAAGCTGCTGTGCTAAGTGGGATGCCACTCATGTTTTCTCAGTTAAAGAATAAGCACATGCTGCCGGGGTCCAGCCCTAGCAGGGGTTGGGGGTCCTAGGTGGATGGGAGGCGTTGGCATGGTGGAGAAACAGCACACAGAGACACCAAGTGTTCTGAGGCTGAATCTGAATCTTAATTGTTCACAGAATCTTTTCGTATGTTTTTTCTTTGATATTATTACATCATTTCATGGTTAATACAATAAAATGTTAAGTTAAAAATCTTCAAGAGTATAATTAATGATCTTATTCAAGAAACATGTTCTTACTGTATGATAACTTAAATAAAAAACAAAACAAAAGCCAGTTCCCAACAAGGTAGAGGGCACCATGCTCTGTTTAGTTTTAATTTCCCTGAAAGAATACGTCATTAAGTTTCTATAGCAGTTACCCTTTCCAAGAACTCTAATGTTAGATATTAACAGTGGAAAGTTTTTGTTAATACTAACAGAGAATAGAGGAATCAGCTTATACTTAATATTTATTCTATTTCATGTACTCATTGGCAGACTAAAACTCTATTTTGATCTTTAAAGAACTAGACATAGGAAGAAGACAAATTATACTTATGATTAACCTATTTATTTTTTATTAAGTGGGAAAAATATCCTTAAACTTAATCATTAACACTAAGAAAGCAATGAAGACCAAACACCACATCAAAGCTCAGAGGAATACTCTCATATACCTATAAATAACCTTTAGAGAATTTGAATACTAAAAGAAATCACAGGCTCCTTACAAATTTGAGCAAATCATAATTGCTTATTTATGACTTCATCTAAGTATTAATATTAAACTGGATGTATGTTATTTTGTGTCCCAGCAACATGAAATCTTCCCAGTATTCTATGTCATCTGAATCATATTGATTAGTAGTATTAAAAGCAACTGCACATGGAGACATGCCACGCCTATGGCCTCCAAGAGGGAGGATGATCTTTCAACAGAACCGTGTCAAGTGTTGGAGTGGTAGGAAATAGATGCGGGAACATGCCTTGCAGAGTTTAAAAGGAGATGCTGGGGAGCCAGGCATGCCCCTGTCATCCCAGCCACTCAGGAAACTGAGCAGGAGGATGGCAAGTTCAAGGCCAGCCTGGACAATTTAGCAAGACCCTGTCTCAAAAGAAGAAATAAAAAGGTCTGGAGATATAGTTCAGTAGTAAAGTGTCCCTGGGTTCAGTCTCCAGTGCCAATAAACAAACAACAAACAAACAAACAAACCAATGAGAAGTTGAGGAGAAGCAAGGGTCCTAAAATCAGACAGAGCATTTTATCAAAGAAGTGATGCATCTCAGAATGAATACATACAGACTGCCAAGCATCGGAGCAGGCAAGACTCAGAAACCATGTGGGCAAACAAAGCCAAACACAAAAGTCCCTGGTGATAAGAAGGACTGGAGGGGGCTACAGTTGTGTGAGGCCCTGGGTTCGAATCTTGGCACCACATGAACATAAATAAAGGTGGAACTTGAGATTAGGTAGAGGGAATAAGAGGGAGGAGGGTATGAAAGATAGTGGAATGAGACAGACATCATTACCCTATGTACATGTATGATTACACGAGTGGTATGAATCTGCATCATGTACAACCATAGAAACGAAATGATGTACCCCATTTGTATACAATGAATCAAAATGCCGTCTGTAAAAAATAAATAAATAATTAAATTTAAAAGATACAATAACATTTAAAAAAGAAGGACTGGAGGTGTAGCTCCGTGGCAGAGCATTTGCCTACTCTGACCCCCAGCACTGCAACAAAACAAAGAAAGATTAGAACGGTAGCTACACCTGGGATTAGGTATGGGGAGTGGGGTGACCCAGGGAGTAGTCCAGGGTGCAGGAAATGTCTCTCTCTCAATGTGGGTTGAAGTGACACCATGTATCCATAATCACCAAACTGTACACATAAGACTTGTGCACTTTGCACGTGTCACTGTGTTTCATACTATGGTAAACAAGGAAAAGGGAAGGAAATGGACATTTATCGAGTGTTTATTGTAGGCTACGTTTGCTTTAAAAAAATTAATTTAATGAGCACCTACTATGTCCTAAGCACTATCTAGGTCCTGAGGACCTAGCAATTTGGTCCAGGCCCTCCCTCCCACATGATGCCCACAGTTGCTGTAGGAGATGGTATGAAAGGAAAGCAACCACAGTGACAAGAAAAGGGCATTGCAAATGTGTATCAGTGACTTGTCACAGTGTGGGGAAGAGTCCGAAAGGTTTCCCTGAAGAAATGAAGATCAGAAATCTTAAGGAAGAGAAATAAATAACCAACCGAGGGAGTTGGAGAGGGGAAGAAGAGCATTTTGTGTAATGGGAACAGCATGTGCAAAGGTCCTGTAGGAGAAAGAGGCACAGCCTGAAAGGAGGGCAGAAAGCAGGGCCAAGCAGGGTGCAGCTGATGTGAAGGAGGGAGGGACTCCCAGGATAACCATTTCATAGATGGGGAAACTGAAGCATGGATAGGCGAGGTGGCACTACTGAGTGCAGCTGGAATTGGGAGCCAGCTTTGTCTGGGTGCCCTCTGCCCACTGAGACACAGAAAGTCCTTGGGGATTTGAGTGAGGAGGCCACTGGGCTCCAGTTGGCCTGCCAGCAGCCCTCATGCTCCCTACCTCTCAGCTCCACAGGGCCTGTGGCTGGCTGGCTATGGGATCCTGCCCCAAAGAGCAGTACTGGGACTCTCTGCTGAAGAGCTGCATCTCCTGCAAGTCGACCTGTGACCATCGGAGCCTGCGCCCCTGCACAGCCTTCTGCAGTGAGTCCTGGAGCCTGGGCCCAGGGCTGCTGGACCAGCCCCACTGCCCCCAGAGCGCCCTCTGGCCCCACTGCAGTCTGGTGGCTGAGAGTGGGGGTCAGGGGAGGAAACGCACAGCTTGGCACTTCTTCGCCCTGCGTCCCACTCTCGCCACGTCCCCTGCTTTCAGTTTCTTGAACATGCTGCCTTCTTTCCGGCCCCAGGCCCTTGGCACACACTCTTCCCTCTACTCGAAATGCAATTCCCTCATTCATCATCCCTCAGCTCCCTCCTACCCAACATTCAGGTCTCAGACCAAATATCAGGGGTCTCCTCGACTCTCCACTAGGAGTTAGGCCCTTCTGGTCAGTTTCTGTCATTTTCTTTTGAAAACTTTTATCATAGGAATTGTCAACCATGCATAGACGCAGAGTTAGGATAGCACAGAAAGTCCTGTGTACCCATCATTGGCTTCAGTCATTGAAATTCTGCCTTTTTATTTTCCAACCATTTTTGCTTGTATATCTTAAAGCAAATTTAAGACCTTATATCATTTTTACCTGTTAAATACTAGATCAGGGATACCCCACACATCAGGTCCCCCAAAACATAAACTCAACATCTTATTGCAATAAATAATTCCTTAACATAGTATGATAGTTGGGCCACATTCAGTTTTCCCTGAGTGTCTTGAAAAATATCTGTTGTTCACTGATCTTTTTAAATAATTTGTTCTTTTCCTTGATAGAACTCACCATAATTTGCTATTATGGTTTTTTTTCTTGTTTTGCATTTGTTTCATATCTGACGCAGTCACTAGACTGAACTCTCCGAGGGGGGACACCATGTCTGATTTGAGTCTGGCACAGTGCCTGGCACGTAGTAAATATCATAAATACTCACTGAGTGGAGCTCAGAGAGGCTGAGTGACTTATTTAAGGTAACACAGCTGAAAAGTGAAGATGTCAGGATTTGAGCCCAGGACTCTGACTCAGAAACCATGACTCTGAACCACACTGCTCACTAATGAATTAGAACTTTCATGGTTTCATCCTGCAAATATATATGGAGCCCTCTAATGTCATGAAAATAGGAATCTGGACTGATCCTTTAAGGAGGGTGTCATCTGATCAGAAAAAAGAGTAAGTATCATAAAAAGCCACAGTTGGGAGGATCCCCCTCAGCTGATGGGGACATGTTCTTGGAGTTCATAGGATATGGAAGTCAGCAGGGAGGGAAGGGAGCCCTGGAAGAGGGACCAGCATGGGCTGAGGCACAAAGACGGGAAGACAGGACAGGGGATCCTGAGACGCAGAGTGGGAGAGGTCAAGGTCAGGCAGTGAGAGCGAGTGGTCGGGGCACTATGGCACCACCTGTGGCACGCACACGGGGCCTCTAAAGAAGGGAGGGGGACACAGAAGCCCTGCAAACACTGGTGTTGGGCTGACCCTGCACCACGAGGGGTGGTGGCAGTCTTGGCAGCTTTGTGGAACCGCACAGAGGGGCAGGCCCTGCAGGGCCATCTAAGTCTTCCTGAGGTCCCAGTGCTGTGGTCTTTCTGTCCATCTCTTTATTCCATCAAAGATGTGGGGTGTGTGTGTGTGCGTGTGTGTGTACAGGTGTGTGTGTGTGTGCGGGTGTGTGTGTGTGTGTACAGGTGTGTGTGTGTGCGGGTGTGTGTGTGTGTGTACAGGTGTGTGTGTGTGTATGGGTGTGTGTGTGGGGGGGGTGTATTGTGAAGAAGCTCTAGTGAATATTCTATTCAAGCCTCCCTTAACCGAGCCTGTGCTAGGTGCCAGTAACTGTGCTGGGTTCTCCGACTCTGCCCAGCAACACTAAGAACCAGCATTGTCATTACCCCTCTCTGGGAAGTGGGGAGACTGAGGTGTGGAGCAGTGAAGACTGCACAGCCTGCATGTGGTGAAGAGGGACTTCCCCAGTCTGCCTGGTTTTGAAGTTTGTATTTTTAGTCATATCCTACAGTATCTTAAAGACAAAAGAAAGTTTACTTGTGAAAATAAAAATATTCTTAGACTTTCTGGAAGGCAAATTTATTGTCCCAAATATTTTTCTTTCTTTGGTGGTCCTGGGGCTGGAACCCAGGGCCCCTTGCATGTTAGGCAAGCACTCTATCACTGAGCCACACCCCCAGCTCCTAAGTAGATTTCTTTATACACTCAGTGTTGGTTCTGTTGTGCTTGGACTTTAATCTGCTTGGCTTCTGCTCCTTGACACTGATACTTGTTTAAGCTGCTGTGATTCCCATTTATTTTTAAAACAAACAAAATGCTACTAATGTCAACTTTCCCACTTTACTTCCAACCCCCTCCCACAACTTGCCAAAGAGGATTCTGACCTTTTCCCTCTATTCCTCATGCTAATTTGAAATATATTTTTTCTTGATGAGGTTTGAAAAATGCAAGTAAATATCTTATATGCCAATGTAATAATCTAGATTATCAACTTTAAAACATAAGTGGAACATCTTCAAATGTTTGAAAACTAAGAAATGTACTTTAAAAGAATCTATAGGCCAAAGAAGGAGTAATAATGAAAAGAAAAACGTTTTGAACTAGATATAGGAAAAATACCATATATCAAAATGTGTGCAGTGCAGCTAGAACAGTACTTAGAGGACAATTCATAACCTTCAGTTTGTATAAATTCAGTTTGTAAAATGCAATTTGTAAAAAGATTTGGATTACTCTGGAATTGCTTTTTGAATTGGACTGTAATTATTTTTAACTTTGATGTCCTTTGAGACTATACCCAGAGCTTCTGCAGGTCCATATCACCCAGTAGCATCATTTGTTTCTGTTTCCCAGAGTCACTCAGTTGCCACAAGGAGCAAGGCAAATATTATGACCATCTCCTGAGAGATTGCATCAGTTGCATCTCCATCTGTGGACAGCACCCCAAGCAATGTGAATATTTCTGTGAGAACAAACTCAGAAGTCAAGTGAACCTTCCACCAGAACTCAGGAGGCAGCAGACTGGGGAGACGGAAACCAGGTCAGATAACTCGGGAAGGTACCAAGGACTGGAGCACAGAGGCTCAGAGGCAGGTCCAGGTAAGCCACTGGAGTCAGTTTGTGGTGTTGAGGGTCAAAATGCAGGGGAGACTGGGCACCAAGCCTTGATAAAAAGAGTCTGAAGGGCTGGAGTCAGCTTAGTGGGAGAGCCTTTGCCTAGCACGTGTGAGGCACTGAGTTTGATTCTCAGCACTGCGTATAAATAAATTAAATAAAGATCCATGGACACTAAAATATATATTAAAAAAAGAAGCATCTGCAATATAAGAAGCCCAGAGTCCGGGCAAGTAGCCAGAAACCAGGATAGCAAAACAATTTAGACAAAATTTCCAGAAGTGTGTGGGCAAGAAAGAAGTAGAAGAAATTACCTTACCAGTAATTACCTCTCACCAGAGAGGGACCTTTGTAATGAAGGCTGCTAAGGTTCTTTTTATCTCTTTCTTTTTAAAATTTGTATGTACTCTGACACAAAATTATACAATTTATGGAGTACCATGTGATGTTTTGATACATGTATTTGTTGTGTAAAGTTCAAATCAGCCTAAACAGATCTATCTCTACAAATATTTGTCATTCCTTTGTAGTGAAAATCCTTTCATCTACATTCTTCAAACATACAGTACATTATTATCTAAGCCCACCCTACTGTTCAGTGGAGTGCCAGAACTTATTTCTCCTGTGACTTAGTACCATTGACCAGCCTCTCCTCACCCACCCCCACCAGCCATCCCCAAATGAGCAAGTTTTTTTTCTGCAGCCCTACCTGTGTGAGCACTGTGCCAGGAGGCCATCCCAGGCCTCCGCCAAATCTCAGCCTCCATTTAGAGGAAATGGAGAATTCCTATGAATGAGAGGAAGAGATATTACTTAAAACTTTAAGGCCATTTTGGACATGGTAAGAAGAGTCCTGCTGAGCTGGGCAGCTACTGAGTGCCAGGTGTCAGAAATAATCTGACTGGTTCTTCTAGGAAACAACTCGACTCCATACCCTGTTAGGTGGTGTTGGGAAGAATGGAGGGGGACTCCATGTGGAGTTGTGAGCACCTGAGAGACCCTGGAGCTGCCCCTGGAGAAACAGCAGGTCTGAGTTCCCAGAGAGTTGATTGGTTTCTTTCCTTTGCTATGACTTTCCTCATGGTGACAGCATTTCCAGAAGGCCAGGCTCCAGGGCCAGAATGCCAAAGGGTAGGTCTGGTGTGCCCTGATAATGGAGGTTCTCAGCTGCAATCTCCACTTGGTTAGCCTGTCATCTTTGATTCTTTTTTTTTGGTACCGAGGATTGATCCCTAAGACATTTTACCACTGAGCCACATCCCCAGCACTTTTTTGTAATTTTTAATTTTGAGACAGGATCTTGCTAAGTTGTCAAGGCTGGCCTTGAACTTGTGATCCTCCTGCCTCAGCCTCCTGAGTTGCTGGGATTACAGGTGGGTACCATCACACCTGGCTCATCTCTGACTCTTGTCTGCTGTCAAGTTAGCTGTCATCCATAAGCTCAGTGGCTTAGAATTCCTCATGAGTCAGGGATTGGCTGTGTCAGGCTGGCTCCCTGGGGTAGCCCCACTTCCTGCATCTCTTATCCTCCTCCTGGCACCAGTGAGCTGACCAGGCTTGTCCTTCTCATGAGGAGAGTAAGGGACAGAAACACAGCCTCATGCTACCTACACCAGACATTAGTTATATCACTGCTACAGCATTCTGTTACTCAAACAAGTCATGAAGTCACCAGATTCAAGAGAGGAGAAACAGACGTCATGTCTTGGTGGTAGGAGTGGCAAAGAATTTGTAGCTGTGATGAGTTTGTGACCAGTTTTAGTGCAGCACAGCCTCTCTCATGGGAGGCGCTACAGATTCATGCGATGGGGGTGGGGTGCGTGGATACAGAGGGACAATCAACCAACCAAGAAGGAAGTGTCTGCCTCCCTGCCAGTGTCTGATGGCCTGTACACCTTCCCTGCCTACTGTGACACACCTGATTTTCCCCACCAGCCTGGAACCTTTCCCACCTCCAGTGCAGTAGATTCCCCTTTGGGTCAGTCTTAACCTTTGCACAGATCAAGAGACTGAGTCTTAGAATTAGGAGTGACTCCCTGAGTCACATGGCAAGTATGTGACTGAGTTGGGCTTTGTCCACCCTACAACAGCAGGACGACCCAGGGCAGCACCCATGGGTTTACTGATTCCTGAAGATCATGTGTTGCCCATAGGATGAGGTTAGCCACTTCCTGCTTGTGATCACCAGATAAGACTTCTCCAAAAGGTACTTGGAAGAAACCTGGGGCCTCATCTTGGCTCCAGGGATAGAGCTCCCATGATGTGTGGGTGGGTGTGTATAAGGACATGTTGGGAGGGTGTGGGGTCAGCATTACTGTGCCTCACCCTGCAGCTTTGGCTGCTCCACTGTACCACGGTACAGCCAGGGGACACCACAGACCCTACCAGAACCTCAGAGACTTTGTGACTCTCTTGCTGTACCCTGTCCCTGCCCTGCATCTGGGTGATCTGGGGTTAAGCTCTATTCCGCTCTCTCCTCTCATACCTGTATGTGCTGCTGGGGCAGGGGCTGGGCTGGTGTGGACTGTAAACAGGAAGCCTGAGGCCACATGCACAGGGGACAGACCCAGATGTGGACTATTTGAGGGCAGAGAGCAGAAGACACCATGTGACCATGCTACTGAACCCAGTGGAATGGTTGTTCTGTTCCCTGTCCCCTCTGTGGGCTTTCTGAATCCTGTCACCCACCACAAGTCCGTAGTCCTGCCAGGCCCACCTCACCCTACCCCAGGTTTCTCATGCAGCCCACTCAGAACTGCCATTCCTTCACGGGAGGCCTGCGGTGCAGTGGGGGGGCAGCAAGGGCAGGATCCTGTCCTGACCCTGTGGATTTCAGTCTCATGGAGGGATAGACTACAGACAAGACTTATGCAAATGATAAAGTAATCTCTGTCTGGCGATAACAAAACCCAGCTGGGGCAAGGGATGGTGGAGACTTCAAAACCTCAAACATCAAAATATAGAGACACAGCCAGGTGGGGGTGGTGCACGCCTGTAATCCCAGCAACTTGGGAGGCTGAGGCAGGAGGATCACAAGTTCAAAACCAGCCTTAGCAACTTGGTGAGGCCCTAAGCAGCTTAGTTGAGATCTTATCTCAAAATTAAAAAAAAAATTAAAGTTCTGGGGATATTGCTCAGTGGTTAAGTGTCCCTGGGTTCAATCACACACACACACACACACACACACACACACACACACACACACATGTATATATACCATCCTCCTCTCTGGCCGTGGTGTAGCCTGGAGAGGTGCATCCCAAGGATGACATCTTGCAGAGAAGGAGGAGGGGAACTGAGACAGAACAGCAAGCATTCAGGAGTAGCTGGAGATGGCACTAGGAGGAGTCATGTGCCAGATGACAGAGGGCCCTTGTTGCCAGGCTGGGAAGGCCAGTGTCCAGCTAGAGGCAGGGAGGCAGCAACTGGACAAGAGGGTCAGAATGTGACTGTGAGGACATCTTCCTCTTTGCCTCTGGGGGCATGGATGACGACCATAGCAGCATGGGCCCTGTGTGAGAGGCTATTTCTGGCAATACTGGGGCCACAGATGACGAGGACCTGAGGTAGAACAGAGGCATGAGATCAGGAGGTGAGGGAAAGGCCCTTGCGTCTGGCCAGTTCAGAGTCACAGCCTCTGTACCACTGACACATCATGGGTGGGGGATCACATGGACAGGGTGACCAGGAGACCACTGACGTTGAGATGCAGCTATCAAATCATGGAGCACATCCCAGTGACAGAACTAACCCAGGTGCTTCAGTATTCATGCATCCAGCAACCAACTCAAGTGGCAGGCCCGGGGACTTCAAACTGATCAGGAGCACAGAGGACATGTCTGGCTCTTTAACTGCTAAAGAGGAATTTGTGATTTTGTTGGGGACAGGGGCCATACCTGCTGCTCATGCAGCTCATGGTGGCCTCCATATATAATGGAAGCAGAAGCTAAATTTCAGTTAGCCATTAGAGAAAGGACATCTTTGTTTTGCTTGTTTCTCCAAGTCACAGGCCCCTGGAGTTGTCCCATGGGCCCCTTGGGGTCCTACGCTAAGACCTGCAGGTGGTTTTGTGAGCCAGCCCTTGACCAGCCTGCACCTGGATTCCATCCAGCACCACCTCCCAGGTGACCTGGGGAAGTTTCAATACTGCTCATCCCCAACTGTCCCCACCCATAATGACCTCGTGGGGCTCTCTCAAGGCTTAAGTGACTTCACATTTGGTGTGTGTGTGTATGGTAGCTGGCATGTGAGGACCAGCTGCCCTTGCTGGTGAACTAGGTTAGCTTCCTGTGGTGCTGTGATCTTGCTCCATAGACCAAGTGACTTAAAACAACACACATTGACATGTTTACAGTTCTAGAGGCAGAAGGTCGAAAACCAAGGTTTGCACATGGCTGTGTTCTCTCCAAAAGCTCCAGGAGAGGATCCTTCCTGCTTCTTCCAGTTTCAGGTGCCTGCAGGCATTCCTTGGCTTGTGACCTCATCATTCCAATCTCTACTTCCATCTTCACATGGCCTCCTCTGTGTCTGTCTCTCATCCCTTGTCATCTAAGGACATTTGTCATTGGATCTGGAACCCATCCTAGTCCAGGATGATCTAGTCTCCAGCTTAATTTAATTACATCTGGAAAGACTATCATCACATGTGCAGGTTACAAGGGGGCATATCTTGGGGGGGCACTGTAAGGGACAGTGTCCCCAGGACACTCTGAGCTTTGAGTGGGAACACCACATGTGATGGTAAGGCCAGGTTTGGGGACAGCCAGGATCCCTGCATGTAACTGAAGTTCTGGATAGCATCTTATCTGGAAAATTTGGATTTCACCCACCCAGAAGGTGGCAGTTGAAGTCACAGGAATGGAAAATGTTGCCCCAAACCCGAGCTAGGACAGCAGCAGTCTAGAAAATTCCATTTTTAGATGAGAGATGGCTTTGAAAACATTTTTTTAGAAAACAGACGTAAAGAGAAAAGCAGGGGGGAAAAAAGAGAGAAAAGCAAAACAAAATTAGCAAAAATTGGCTGAGAAATAAACTATGCCCTGGGCCTGCCTGGCTCTCTAGAGGGCAAAGCTGTGCAATGCCCTCTGGTGGTAGTATCTGGGAACTGCAAACAGGGGCCATCTACCCTGAACTTATTTTCACCGGCATCTCTTCTGACAAAAACTTGCTCACCAACTAGAGATGTAGCTCAGTGGAAGAGCGCCTGCCTAGCATGTGCCTAGCCCTGGGTTTAACACCTGTGCTGAGCTCCTATGCTCTCTGGGATCAGGGTAGAGTGAGCACAGAGCTAGGGCTCTACACCACATGGAGCTGGGCGTGGCCTGGCCTGAGGGGTCACAGGAGGCCAACGGAAGTGGTTCCTGAGTTTGAGAACTGAGTGACCTTCAAGATTGAATGAAAGGAAGTAGAGAAGTGACAAATATGTCCCCACTGAGCCAGTGCAGACTATTCCTTTTCCCAAGGAGAGTCCTGGCACTTACTGCCACAGGACATGGTGACCAAGGCCATCTAGGTGACTTTTGAGCAGCAGAAAACCTGCTGTGTGATCTCCCCATCCTTCCTGGTCAGCTTCACATGACTCTTTACAGGTATGGGCTGGCATGTGGTCCCAGTGGTAGAGCACTTGCCTAGCAAGCCTTGGGTTCCATCCCCAGCACCGGGGGAATAAATTAGAGAAATGTGGAATCCGATTGCCACTATTAGGTGTTGTTTTGGAAATGATACACATACATCGTTTTTTAAAGACTATTTTTAAAAAGCTTTTGGGAAAAATCTCCATCCCACCTCCAGCCTCTCAGTTTCTCTCCCAGAAGCAATGAATTGCAGTTTTTTATCTCTTCTTTCACACATAAATCTTCTGAGGCACACTCACATCTTCTCACCTCGGTTATACCCTTGCTGGCATCCAGAGTGCCCACCATGCTATGTCATTCCAAGTCTCTTGGTGATTGCTCCCTTTCAGAACACACAGACCCACCCTATTTGTTTTAGTGACTGCATAGTATTCCATCTCCTGGACATACCACAATCCACTGTCCTTGCTACTAGACTCCTAGCATGTCTGAAGTCTTTGGCTGCTGTGAATGATGCTGCAACGGATACCTGTGTGTATGTAAGAGGACACACCCCTAAATATGAAAGTGGATCAATCAAAGGAATCAGAAAATTACATTTTAAATGGTGGTAGATGACTGGGAAAAGTGGTGCATACCTGTAACCCTGGTGACTCAGGAGGCTGAGGCAGGAAGATCTCAAGTTTGAGGCTAATCTCAGCAACTTAGTGATGCTGGATAGGGAAATTAAAAAAAAAAATTGGGGGATATAGCTTACCCCTGGGTTCTATCCCCCCAGTACTAAAAAAACTAAAAACTAAAAATAAATGGCAATAGATGGTTTCAAACGACCCTAAAAAGAGACAACCCCCACCAACAACATGTAAAGTGCCTGTTTTTCCACACCCCTTGTGGGACAGGTAGAAAATGACTCTTTTTCTTTTATATAGTTTTAATATGCATTTTTCTTCTTAGTCTAAGGGTTTTGAAAAGCATGACTTATGAGCAGGTCTCTAGGTAGGGACCATTTTTCACTTCCCATAGGAAACCTCAAATCCTTGATCTGGGAAAAGAGGAAAGCAGAGAAACTGGAAAAGTCCTTTAATCCCCTAAAAACAGAGGGGCTCTAGATGGTCATCCATGCAGCATGGAAAAGCCACTGGAAACTTAGTGCCCTAAAAATAACATTCTACTATTTTTTGCAGTTCTGTGTGGGGCTCAGCTGGGCAAGTCTTCTGGCTGGCTGGTCTGCCTGGGGCCACCAGGTGGATGGTGCTAGGGATGGGGTCCTTGAAGGCCTGGCTCTGATGCTGGGGTGGCCTCACCTTGCTCCTCCTACATCTGTTCTCAGGCCTGTCCAACTCCATGGGGTCTCTTCCTGTGGCCTCTCCAGTTAGACTTCTCACATGATGGCTCACGTCTCCCAAGAGAGCAAAACCTGCGGCTGCCAGGCCTGCTTCAGGTGTAGGGCCAGGGCTGGCACAGGGTTACCCCCAGGGCATCTTCTTGGGTAAAATGAGTCCTGACTCAGACCAGAATTGAAGGGAGAGGACTCCTCCAGGACGTGGTATCAGTGGCTGTTCTTTTGTGGTCCATTCAAACCTCATGCTGAAAATATTCAGCATCTGCAAATGTTTAGTCTTCCTCCTTGAGTTATCATGGCAGTCCATCTCTACTCTGTCTCGTAGCTGGCCTTCTGTCTCTGCTGTAAAGGCTGCTGGCTTCTCTCCCATTGGTCCAGCCAGTAGGACATTTTTGTTTTATTCCAGGGGCCAGTGGGAGCAGTGGGCCTCAGCCTCCGGATGTGCAGCACCACATCCTGAGAACCACAGGCCAGCACCCGTGGTTGATCCCCTCCTCTGTGTGCTCTCTGAGCTCTGGGCATGGCACATACGAGACAGCACCACAGGCCTCGGTGTGGTACCAGTTCACCCAGAGCTCCTGTCCCCACTTTGTAAATGCCATGGTGACACCAGACGACCACTAAGAATCCTGCCAACTCCATCACATCATCAACACTTGAATCTAAGAGTGTGTGTAAGGATGAGGGGCAGTACCTGCCCTGTGGCCCGTCTCTGTCTGGCATACTGACCCAGAGCACTGGCCTGGGACTCTGTCAGACCTGCTCCCAGTTACAAATCTAAGACTGGGAACAAACAATATGACTTTGAGACTCAGGTTTGTCATCTACAAAATGGAGTGTAAAATGGTGGGGGTGCTGTGGAAAGCAGTCCTGCAGTTCTTTAAAAAGCAATCATGGAATGACCCAGCAATGGAATGACATCCACACCCAAGAAAATTTAAAAACACATTCATGGGAAGACTCACACACGCACATTCATAGCAGTGTTATTCACAGCGGCCAAAAAGTGGCAACAACCTGAATGCCCAACAAGTAAGTGACAAGTAGATGAACAAAATGTGGTATTATCCACACGCAGAATATATTATTCAGCAATACAGAGAAATGGAGTTCTGAGACACTACTATGCACAGGTGAACCTTGAAAACACAGTGCTGAGTGAGAGAAGCCAGAAGCAAAAAGTCACACATTGATTGACTCCATTGATAAGAAATATCCAGAACAGGCAAACCCATAGAGTTAGAGAGCAGAGAGTGTCAGCCAGCCTGAAGGCAGAGGGGGCAGAGTTCATGGGACAGGGTTGTTTTGGGCAAGAGAAATGGTCTCAAATTAGTGGAGATGGTTGAATATGCTAAATATGTGAAAATGCTAAATAACACAGAAATATATACTTTAAAATGATGAATTTGATGGTATATGAATTATATCTCAAAAAATTTTTTGGTACCGGATATTGAACTTAGAGGCACTGTACAACTAAGCCACATCCCCTGCCCTATTTTGTATTTTATTTAGAGACAGGGTCTCACTGAGTTGCTTAGCACCTCACTTTTGCTGAGGCTGGCTTTGAACTTGGGATCCTCCTGTCTCAGCCTCCTGAGCTGCTGGGATTACAGTCGCGCACCACCACACCCAGCAATATCTCAATTTTTTAAGTGGCATCCTATCCTCCAATGGAGTCAGAAGATTAAGGAAACTACTGTGCAAAGTGCCCAGCACATAGAATGGGCTCAGTAACTGGTCCCATCATACACAAGTTTGCACGCATGAGTGCAATATGTACATATTATATTACATCTAGCTATCTGTCCTTCCACTGGAGGACCTAGCTCACATCCCAATTCCAAAGGCCAGGAACATCTTGGGATAAGAAAAAAGTCAAAGGAGGGCTTTGGCCCGGCAGTGGATCTCTCTGGCACCCCAAGTCTGGAGGCTGGTTAGTAATCTTGCTGGTACTGACCTCGAAGTATAAGCTCATCCAGGAAGGCTCCTCATTGGAGGAGGAGCCAGATGCAGAGAAGATGGAGACACCATTCCTGTACTGTCATCCACACATCCATCTATCTCTGGGACCATTCCCATCAACTCCCTAGGAAACAGAGACAACAGAAAGGGCCAGCTCAAGAAGTGTCCAGTTTTGAGGTCTTGGAAGAAGTGGATGTCAATTTCCTCCAGGACCCAGAAAGCATACTAGCCAAGCCTCAGGTCAGGAAAGGAATCCCACCTCTCCAGGAGTCAAAGAGGAGAGCAGTTAACTGGGAGTGGGGGATGGCCACAAGGATGGCTTGGGCATAAGAAGGGGAAAAGAAGGACTTTGACCGGAAGGGGAACTGAGGGTTTCTGAGGTGGGACAGGAGTTAGGATGGCTGCTGGTTTAAGAAGACACTTCAGATAAGGGCCCTGAGGAGTGGGGTCCCCCTTGAACTCAAGGTCTTACACTGTCTTGCAGTCCTTCTAGGATCGAAGCTGAGCCCCGAACAGCTGGCCCTAGTCTACAGCACACTAGGGCTCTGCCTCTGCGCCATAGTCTGTTGCTTCCTGGTGGCGTTGGCCTGCTTCCTCAAGAGGAGGGGAGATCCACTCTCCAGCCAGCCCCCCAAGGGGCCGTGCAGAGCCCGGATCAAGTCCTCCCAGGGTGAGTGTGTGAAATGGGGGTCCTCGCCCTCTTAACTGCTTGTGTGACAAGACTCGGGCCAACCCTCTGATTTGTCACTGCCTGCTGCTGAATTAGGATTTTTTTTCCCTGGGTGCTAGGGTTTGAACCCAGGGCCTTGCGCGTGCTAAGCACTTGCTCTTCCACTGAGCTCCATCCCCAGCCCTACTGCCTGCTTCTATACGGATAGTGTTTGCCAAATTTTAACATGTAGAAGTCTGGGACACATCCGGTTAAAACGGCTGGGCCAAAAGAGAAAGTGCAGGTATAAGGTAGCCATCAGCATCGCAGGACGCAGGCTCTCTGAACTAAAACCGGGAGGAGGTCACCCTGGTGGGTGCGTGCGTGCGTGCGTGCGTGCGTGCGTGTGTGTGTGTGTGTGTGGATTTGAAAGCCCAGTGCTGGAGGGACAAGCCTGGCGTGGCCCTTAGTTCCTAGATAAAAGGAGATTTCTGGAGTCCGGGCGTGCGGCGGCCGGGTAGAGGAGTGCAGGGCCGCAGCGGCAGCCCCAGCCAACGTCCTCTCCTGTCCCCGCAGACGCCGCGATGGAAGCTGGGAGCTGTGCGGGG
This sequence comes from Sciurus carolinensis, assembly GCF_902686445.1. NCBI lineage: Eukaryota > Metazoa > Chordata > Mammalia > Rodentia > Sciuridae > Sciurus > Sciurus carolinensis. Next base: position 40,080,352 of record NC_062215.1, on the reverse strand, counting down.
GCGCCGCCCGAACCGGTGGAGACTTGCAGTTTCTGCTTCCCGGAGCGCAGGGCGCCCACCCAGGAGAGCGCGGGCGTGCTGGGGATTCCGGATGCCGCGGGCCGGGGCTGCGGGGTGCACCACGCGGGGACCGCCTCCCCGCAGCCCTGGGCGCGCACTGCCAATGGCGGTTTTGGCGTCGTGTGCGCGCCCGCCCTGGACGGGGTTCCTGGCGAATGAAAGCTGGGTGGCCAAGACGCAGGTAGAGGAGGGAGATGAGGAAAGAGGAAGAGATGGAAAGAGACTACAGAGGGAGTGAGAGACGGGGAGGGAATGAGGAAGAGAGAGACCGCAAGAAATCGAAAGAAGGAAGTTGAGACCGAGAGGAAATAGGAATGGTGAGAGGTGCCAGAGTGGGAACTCGGACATTCTTTAACCCCTTTCCGTGCAAACCGTGTCACCATCACCATAACACACACGCAATAAAGTTATCTGTGCATGCTATTCACGGCTCCAAGAGCCCTTTTCCCTATAAAATAAACATCCCGCCTCTCCCACGGGATCTTGGTGTGTCTTTCTATCTGAAGAACGAAGGCGTCCAGCCCTCACCTTCCTTGGCACAGGTTTCACCAAATGCAGCTGTGGGTCGACCTGGGGCGCTGACAATCTTCTCAGATTGCTGGTCGGCCTGGCTCTCTTTAAATGCATTCTACTGTCATGTATAACTAATTAGAAAAAATTTTTAAAAATTTTTAAAAAGAGGGAGAGCAGAGAAAGATGGAAGAATGGTCTGCAGAAAGGTAGGTGTCGCCAACATCTGGAGAAGTAGGGACTTGAGTGTCTACTTTTTTTCACAAACAACAAATTCTCTTCCATGCCTCCTTGGTGAGGGCATGAAAGTACAAAGCGTGTGTATATGTATGCACATGCATGCACAGGCCTGGAGGGCAGTTGGAGCTGAAGGTAGCAAAACTCTCAGAAAGAAGGATGGGTGTTCACTGGACCCCAGCTGGAGATCGTTTTCTTTTGCATCCATTTTAAAATTAGCATTTAAGCCTATAGTTTTGGTAGCATTTAAACCTTGAGTTGTGCAACTATTCTTAGAAGCATTTACACAGCAAGGTAAGTACATGATTATGTAAGTTGAAATCTCTCATGCTGCACCACCCAAGGGTATGCAGCAGAACTACACTCGCCGAAGGGCCATGGGGCATACTTTGGGAAACATGGACAGGCATCCTGCTGCTCTAACGCTCTCTCTTCTCACCATCAGTGGGCAGATAGGCTATGCATCTGCTAGGGCCGCCATTCCAAGTGCCATGTTACTGGACTGCTTCAGCAAAAGAGTTGTTCATGATTTTGGAGACTGGAAGTCTGAGGTCAAGGTGTCAGCAGAATTGGCTCCTGAGGCTATCTGGCGAGGACCATCCTAGGCCTTTCCTTGGCTTATAGGTGTCCTTCCTCCTTTCTCTCTTCTCCTCATCTTCCCTCTGTCTCTGGGTTCAAATTTCCCTTTTATAAGGACACCAGTCATATTGGATTGGGATCCACAATAATGACTTTGTTTTCACTTTTCTGTAAAGACCCTATCTCCAAACAAGGTTACATGAAGCACTGGGGATAAGGACTTCAACATATGAGATTTGGGGGACAAATTCCACAAATTCCACCCACAACACTGGCCCTCCATGATACCACCTCTGTTTCATTTTTATGTCCAGACAAGCTGGCATCTAAAAACATAGCTGCCAAGAGCACTTGCCTTCCCTTGTCCAGTGAGCCCACTTGGCAAATGGTCCATCTTGGCTGCATTGTTTCTGCACTACCACACCTACTGCAAGCAGCTTCCTTTCTTGTAGCAGGGTTGACACTAGTTAGGTGTTGGCCAAGTCCCACTACACTGTTGTGCTCAGAGACACAACATCATCTATTAAGGCATGTTTGTGTGATGTGTAGATGGTTATTCTTACAGATCTGTATTTTTCAAATTCTGAACCTGAAGGGCTCTGGATGTAGGATACTTCTGGAAATGCTTGGTGGGGTTGGGGATTACAAAAACAGGATGCTGAGCATCCAAATTCAACTTCAGACAAAATCTTGTACAGTTATTTGTATAATTTTCCAGTTGACCTTGGTATAAGTTTTTGTTTTGTTTTTAAAAGAAAAGTAATTCCTTGATAGAAGTAAACCTAAATACTGTCAATTTTGTCCATGTTGTGTAGTTCTACCTTGAAAATATATCCTGATTCCAGTCACTTGCATGGCCTCTGTAATTTGAATTCTCATCATTCGTCACCTGGATTACTGTCTAACCTCCCTGGTCCTCCTCACTGCCACCAAGTTTTTTCTGTAAAGGATCAGTTAAAATAGTTACTTAGACTTTGTGGACCATGCAGTCTCCATTGCAACTACTCAGCAATTACTCAACTCTGCCATGAGAATGCAAAAGTAGCCACAGACAGCAAGCAAGCCCATGGGTATGACTGTGTCTAATAGAGTTTGATTGACTAAAACAGGTGTGGGGGGCGGGATGTGGACAGTGGGCTGCCAACCTCTGCTTGACTCCATGGCAACACTGACCTTTCTATGCCTCTTTAAAAGATGTGTTTACATTAGACATCTTTAATCAATCATAGTAATCCTCAAATAGTAATACATTTCTTCCCATATAGGGTAGGAATCTTACAACCATAAACTCCCCCCACCTATCTTTTGTGCTATTGTTGTCTTAAATTTCACTTCTACAAGTTCTATAAACTCACAAGGCATTGTTACTATTTTTGCTTTCGAAAGACAGTATCTCAAGCGGGACTAAAAATTAAGAAACAGTGTCTTGCCAGGTTGGGGCCTGCCTGTCAACCCAGCTACAAAAGGCTGAGGTAAGAGGATTCCAAGTTTGAGGGCAAACTGGGCAACTTAGTGAGATCCTGTCTCAAGTTTAAAAAAGTGCTGGGGTTGTGTCATAGTGGGTTCAATCTCCAGTACCAAAAGAAAAATGAATGTCTTTTATGTTTGCTTTCATTTCAAGGGATCTTCATTTGTTAGTGTACACCCAAGTGTCTGTCTTTCTGGTCCCAGTCTTTCCATCTGAGGCACTTCTATTAACATATCATGTTATAATGCTGGTCTCAGTTTTTGTTTGAAAAGCCTTTCTTTTCTACTTTTTTTTTTTTTTTTTTTTTTTTTTTGCGGACTGGGGATTTGAACCCAGGGCCTTGTGCTTGCGAGACAAGTACTCAACCAACTGAGCTATATCCCCAGCCCTTCTTTTCTACTTTTGAAAGACATTTTTTCTAGGTATAAAATTTGAGATTGCCAGTGGTTTTCCTTTTAGCATTTTAAGGGTGTCACTCTTTTATCTTTGACTTGCGTAATTTCAGATAAGACACATGCTATATAAATCCTATCTTTGGTCCCCTGTAATGTGTGCCTTTTTAAAAAAAACAATCTTACTATTTCAACAGTTTGAATATAGTGTGTCTAGGAAATCTTTGTTTTGGTTAAGTTTGTTTTATTTTGCTCAGGGTTCTCTGAGATTTTCTCTGAGATTTTTGTAGCTTGGTGTTCTTCTTTTTTAAAAGAAAAATGTAAGTCTTCATCTCTTCCATCTGTTTGATATTGTTCCAAAGCTCTGGTGCCCTATTATTTTGTTTTTATTCTTTTTTCTTCTTGTGATTCAGTTTGGATAATTTCCAGCAACCTTCAAGTTCGATGCTTCTTTCTTCAGCTGTGTTGAGTCTACTCGTGGGTCCATCAAAGTCATACACTGTTTTCTTTCTTGCCAAAGTTTTTCTTCTACATTTCCATTTTCCCCCTGGTAGTTTCTCTCTGCTGAAATTCCTCTTCTATTCATGAATGCCATTCACCAGAGTCCACTATTGATTTGTCTCTTGACAATAGGTTGTTTTTGCTTGCTCTTTTATCTTGTAGTTTTTGATTGAATGCCAGAGATTTAGAAGAGCAAAGATTGATGAAGTACTTATGCCCAGAAATGTGCATGTCTTTCCTTCTGCAGTCCATTACTGTGAGGGGTTGAGTCATCTAGTCATGAATCCAGCTGGGTTTGGATTTTGATATCACTGTTTACTTTCAGTGCACCACTGGCTTCAAGTTCCCCTGGTGCTATTGTGCTCTTGGGTGACAATGCAGGTCACAATATACCTGTTCCACCTTGGTTTTATGCTTTTCCACGAAACTCTGCTACAAAGTGGGTCCTCTCCATATTTCTGGCCCTCCCTCAGTGGTAGATCACTGTTAATTATCATGAGTGTGGGGGAAGTGGGGCTTGTCTATGATCCTGTTTCCAGTCTCAGTCTGAGGCAGGCCCTATGCTCTTGGGCCTAGAGATTGAAGCTTTTTCATTGATGCTTCTTCTCTGAGGAGTAGCCCTCTCATGAAGTGGGACAGTCTCCTGCCTCCCAACTGCAGTGGAGGCTAGTTGCTTTTCCTTTCCACCAACCTCAGTCAGTCTTCACATATGTGGTAAGGCCAGCAGGGTTTGCTGCCTCGACCCCAAATTTATGCCTTTTGTTTTCAGGGAAGATGAGTCTGGGTGAGCTTTGTGTGTTTCCTGCCATGGTGGCTGCTCCCCTTCCCAGGCCTGCATCCAAGGATATCTCTGGTCTCCGACTCCATGTGTGTGAGGACCCAGTGGAGGTCTATGGAGGAGAGCCTGCAGTGGGTGTGAACTGCCCTGTGCTATGATTTGGAAGTCCCCCACTCCCCCAGGACTCCCTGTGTTGAAATTGATCCCCACTGGGAGGTGTTACAATGATGGAGACTTGACCCAACTCTTGTGTTTAGAGGTGTGGCCTTTGGGAGTTGATCACAATGGCATCAGGTCATTAGGAGACCCCGTGACTGAATCCTGGTGGCTTTATAAGAGACCAGAAAAGACACACGTCTCTTGCTGTGTTATGCCCTGTGCTGCCTCAGGGCTCTGCCAGGAAGACCATCGCCACATTCAAACCCTGAAACCTCCAGAACTGTGAGATAAATAAAAACCTCTTAAAAAATAAAAAATAAAAAACTCTGTTCTTTAAAAATGAACCCAGGACAGACATATCCTGCCGAGTTCCACACTCAGACTGCCCTTCACTCACCTCTGGCAGTCTTTACATTTTCCACATTTTATAGATGAAGAAATTGAGTCTGGAGAGTTGAAGTAGCTTGCCAACGACACCCTCCACTAGGACTGGAGCTCAGGCAGCTGGGCTCTTTATTGTGTAGTCGCTGGCTTCCACTGCAGAGGTTAAAATGAAATCTTGACATGAGAGAGGCTGGAATCTTCTATTTTAACATGCGGTGATTAAGTCTATGACCTGACAGAAGAATCCACATGAACACACTGGCATGGAAAGCATGACGAATTCCAGCTGGAAACCAGGCAGTGAGCCCACTGGCTCCTGGTGAGTAAGACTGTGACACAGAGGCACAGCTGACACCATCCCTCCCACAAGCAGCCAACATTCCACTCTTAGAACCGACTCAATGAGTAGACTGAAGTGAACTCCCCAGGGTGCCCAAAGGACCCTTATTTCCCATCTTTACGGCCAGGCGTGTGTTTTACCTGGAATGTCCAACCTTGATGGCACAAGTGCACACCATGTTCTGCAGGCCTCTTCTCCAAGGTGGTCACATTGAAGAGCCTTCAACCATCCTGGCCCTGGCTCCCTGCCTTCGCTTCACCTGCCTTCATGTCTCCATAGCATAGTACAAGCCCACTTGTATCTGCCCTACAAGACTGTACTCTCTACAACGTGGACAGGTCTTTGGCTTTTGTCACTCCCACATGTCAAACATGTGTGCCATTAAATAGTTGTTGAATGAAAGAACTAAGTGTCAGACTGGATCATTTGTCATTTTAGAACTTTCAGTTTTAACAGTCCACAAAAATATGACTTCCAGAGATTCAAGATGGCAAACTAAAGGGAGGTGCATTCCTTATTGCCCCACAACTCTGGTTTCAAGCAAAAGAAAATCTGTTTCTCTGTGAGGCAGTCTTTGCTGCTCATTGATCCCCTGCTGTTTACCCCATTTCTCCACCTGCATCTGCCAGCATATCGACTACTTTTGAGTGCAGATTGCTCACTGACTGCTGCCTATCATCCACCATTTGCCTGTTTGCCTGCCTCTTGCCTGCCCATTGCCTGCCTTTCACCTACCCATCACCCACTGCCCGAGGTCCACCTGCCGATCATCCACCAGTAGCCTGCAGACTGCCCACAGACCCAGAGTGGATTGCCAGCTGCCTGCTGTTGCCTGCAAGTCCACTGTCACAGTACCTGCAGGTTTGGAAACACGTGGCTGCTGTGACTTTGGGACAACAGCCAGGACTTGCAGGACCCCCCAGCTCAACCAACAGCACCCTATACATACTTGGCACCCATGCTCTGTGCTGCAGCTCTCCATTTGCTAACACATTTGGAAGCCAGTACAGCCATCTCGGATTATCCGGGAAGTGGAAGCTGCCATCTTTAGGTGGGGCCAATCCCATCCTGAGACCCCTGCTGGAGACTGGAAACTCATTGTTAGGTACCTCTCATGCATCAGGCTACTGAAGACTGGGAGGTTTGAACAGTAGATGACTGTTATAGTGTAGATTTTTTTTTCTTTTTCAAAAATTTTAAGTTTTTCTTTATTTTTCTCACTGTATTTTCCTTTTGTTTACCTGTTTCCTCAGAGTCTCTTTCTCCCTTTTCTCATACTAACAACCAACTTCTTTGATTCTGCTTTCACTCTTCCTACGATCTAGTACTTCTATATACTCTTTTCTTATCCCATTAACAGTTTCATCCTACACCCCTCCCCATCCTTTTTCTCCACCACTAGAAACTGTAGACCTAGATAATAATTGAACTTACCCTCTCTGTTTATTATGACAATATTGTTAAGGTCTTCACAGGGGCTATTTGATTTAGGGCTGCAAATTATCTGTAATGGCTGCTGCTAATATTGATCTCCCCCTTAAAGAAGAGGTTTTGGAAACCTGCAGGGTCAATATAAACCTGTAGGGGGGAAACTGCAATACCCCAGATCTGCACTGTTAGAGGGGAAGATACATGAACAACATGAAAAAACAAGGGAAAAAAGTGTTCCAAACAAACCTAGATTCTATATCAATAGAATCCAATGACAGCATGGTAGAAGAAATGTGAGAAAAGGAGTTCAAAATATACTTAATTAAAATGATTCACAAAGCAAAGGATGAGATAAAGAGCAAATGCAGGCAATGAACGTTCACTCCAATAAACAGTTGAAAGACCAATTGCAGGAAGCTAAAGATCATTTCAACAAAGAGATAGAGATTCTGAAAACAAACAAACCAACAGAAATCCTTGAAATGAAGGAAACAATAAACCAAATAAACTCAATGGAAAGCATCTCCAACAGACTGGAAGACAGAAACTCAGACAATGAAGACAAAATATTTAATCTTTAAAATAAAGCTGACCAAACAGAGAAGATGGTAAGAAATCATGAACGGAAGCTCCAAGAACTAGGGGACATCATGAAAAGACCAAATTTAAGAATTATTGGGATTGAGGAAGGCACAGAGATACAAACCAAAGAAATGAACAACCTATTCAATGAAATAGTATAAGAAAATTTCCCAAACCTAAAGAATGAAATGGAAAATCAACTACAAGAGGCTTACAGAACAGCAAATGCACAAAATTACAACAGGTCTACACCAAGGCACATTATAATGAAAATGCCTAACATCCAAAATAAAGGTAGAATTTTAAAGGCTGTAAGAGAAAAACATCAGATTACATAGAGGGGGAAACCAAGATGGATATCAGCAGATTTCTCAGCCTAGACCCTAAAAGCTAGAAGGGTCTGGAACAACACATTTCAAGCTCTGAAAGAACATGATTGCCAACCAAGAATCTTATACCCAGTAAAACTAACCTTCAGATTTTAAGATGAAATAAAATCCTTCCATAATAAACAAAAGTTAAAAGAATTTACAAATAGAAAACTTGCATTATAGAACATTCTCAGCAAAATACTCCATGAGGAGGAAATGAAAAACAACAATGTAGGTCAGCAAAGGGAAGAACTACCCTAAAGGGAAACCCAATCAAAGGAGAAACCAAGTCAAGTTAAAAACCGAAAATAAGCCAAAATGACCAGGAATACAAATCGTATCTCTATAATAACTCTGAATGTTAATGGCCTAAACTCATCAATCAAAAGACATAGACTGGCAGATTGGATTAAAAAGAAAGACCCAACAATATGCTGCCTTCAAGAGACTCATCTCATAGAAAAAGACATTCACAGACTAAAGGTGAAAGGTTGGGAAAAAACATACCACACACATGGACTCAGTAAAAAGGTAGGGGTTTCCATCCTTATATCAGATAAAGTGAACTTCAAGTCAAAGTTAGAAGGGATAAAGAAGGGCATTTCATACCACTTAAGGGAATCATAAATCAGGAAGACATAGGATCATAAATATTTATGTACCAAACAACAGCACATCCATGTACATCAAAAAAATCCTTCTTAATTCCAGGAATCAAACAGAGCACAACACAATAATTCCAGGTGACTTTAACACACACTGTCAGAATGCATGAGAAAATGCTTTCCCCTCCAGAGTCCTATCAATAGAGTATGTTAGCTAACTTTGGATTTTTGCCAATGGAAAGAGAGAAAATGGTCTTTCATCTGAAGTTTTAATTTAATTTCTCTTTTTTAATGAGTGAAGGTAACTATCTTGTTTACTAATAGTATATTTTATTTCCTTTTTCTATGTTTGGAACGGATTATGATTTTATCAATTTACATGTTAGGAAGGATAGCTCTTTGTGATATGAGCTGTAAATATCTCCTTTAGTTGTCTCTTTAAAAAGTTTGTGATGCTTCTTTCCATAATAAATTGATTTTTATATAACAAAAAGTGCCAGTGAAATAATTTATGACTTGGGGATTTTTGACTCTTAGGTAGTTCTTGCTAACTCCAGATATGTAAAGAAAAATTTTTCAAGTTTTCTTATTATTTAATGGTTTGTTATTTAAAAAATATCTTTGGTACATAGGGAATTTATCATGGTATATGAGGTAAGGCAGAGATATTACTTTACTTATTCCTATAACATTTATTGACTACTTGTCCAGTGATTTGAGATGATGTCCTCTTTATACATTCAATTTCTAGATGTATCCGAATGTATTTACTTCTGGGTATTCTGTTTTTCTAATAGATCAGCATGATACTCTTAAATTATTTAGACTTTTAAAAATGCCTTATTGCGTTTTAGTGCTGTTTCCACTTGTATGTTTATTTTTTTCACTAAATTTAGCATCAGGTGATACAGTTTAAAGTTATTAAGTTTCCATTGAGATTTTGTTAAATTTATAAATTTACACAATAATATGATCCTTCTATTTGCAGAAAGTTATTTTTTTTTGCCTTCAGTGGTATTTTAATTTTTAACTGGCCTTACATTTTTATTGACAAACATATTAATATATTTTTTACTGTTATGAAATCTTTTCTTCCATTAAATCTTCAAAAGATTGAATATATGTAAACTGATTTTCGTATGTTGGTTTTGTACTTGATAATCTAATTGAGCTATCTTACTGTTTGTAATAGCTGTTAATATCTCAAACCTTATATATATATATGTGTGTGTGTGTGTGTGTATATATATATATATATATAGTTAGTTTTGCTGGGTGTATATATATATATACACATATATATGTACATATATACATATACATATATATCTTCAAATCTGAAGGTTTGTTTTGCTTTTGTACTTGATAATCTAATTGAGCTATCTTACTGTTTGTAATAGCTGTTAATAAAATATCTCAAACCTAATATATATATATATATGTGTGTGTGTGTATATATACATATATATATATGGTTAGTTTTGCTGGGTGTATATATATATATATATATACATATAAATGTACATATATACATATACATATATATACTAATCTTCAAATCTGAAGGTTAGTTTTGCTGGGTGTGTATATATATATATATACATATATATATGTACATATACATATACATATATATACATATATATGTATATATACATATATATATACACCCAGCAAAACTAACCTTCAGATTTGAAGATGAAATAAAATCCTTCCATGATAAACAAAAGTAAAAAGAATTTACAAATAGAAAACTTGCACTACAGAACATTCTCAGCAAAATATTCCATGAGGAGGAAATGAAAAACAACAATGTATACACACACACATAGACACACACACACACACACACACACACACACACACACATATGTATATATATATATATATATATATGACTTCCTCTCTGCTCTGGTTTAGTGTATCTCCAAAAGATCATATGCTGGAAACCTGGTTCCCAGTCAGCAGTATGGAGAGGTGGAGCCTCTGGGAGGAGCCTGGATCAGTGGACTCACAGGTTCTGGCAGGAGTGGCTTTGTTAGGAAAGTGTGTCCTCTCTACCATGCTTGCAACATGTCACCTCAGGATGCCTCCCACCACATTAAGATGCAGCGGGAAGCTGCTCACCAGATGCTGGCACCATGTTTTTAAACTTCTCAGACTTCAGAATCATGAGACATATATCCATTCTTCATGAATGTCAGAAAATGGACTAAGACACCTTGCTGGCTCCTACTTTAAACCACTTATGGTTTATGTGTACCACCAAGGAGGGACAGGGAGAAAACAATCTTCAAGATCATCAAAGGTCAGAGTTGGGGGAATTTCCCAATCATTCCTGGTAGCCTTCCCCTCTTCTCATTTTATAGATGAGGGACTGGGGGCTTCGGAGAGGAATTGCTAGTTCAGGGCACACTGTCAGAATGCTAGAGCCCCAGACCCCTCTCCCATCCTGGATGAGAAGTGCTTTCTCCACTACAGTGACTACTTTCTGTGGGTGACAAAACTGGGGTGGGAATGGGGTCACATGGGGCTTAAAAACAGTATTAGCATTCACAAATTTGTTGCATGGAGAATATTGTCTCAAGTGAGGTCCCAGGTCCTGAAGTACAGTGGGTGTAATTTCAGGGGGATGTGTGCACACTTGGAGGAATCCGTGTTCTCCCCGATGAACTTGTCCAGATCGGGGTTTCAGGTTTATTCTGGTCTAAGTTGGACCTCAGGATCTACGCAACACAGGATTCAACCTTGTGCCTGATCCTTTGACCCTCTGTGGATCAGTGGAAAGGATGCAGCCCTCACCTCTCCTGGGAGAATGTTCCTTTGCAGGTGAACATTTTACACCTTCTTAACTTTTTCCCACTGGTTTTTCATCTCAGAGGTGCCAAGAACCCAGTTTTACTAGTCTGTCAGTCCTTTAACTGAGCTAGTCCTTTTACAGCAGCAAGTGATCCAACCTGTCTTGAGCGCACAGTTCCTGCTTCCCCATTGTCTTGAAGTGGCTGAGTGTGGAGTCTATGAGGGTTCAGGTGGTCTTTCCTCTTGACCCCAGACTCTTGGGCCTCAGCACTCATCAGGATCCCCACTGTCCCCAGGCTTTTGCTTGTGCTGTCCTCTATATGAAAGCCCCCTCCTGCTCAACTGTCACTTCCTTGGCTGGGATCCCAAAGCACTAAATGTCAGGGAACTTACGAGTTGACGTATCATCCTTGTGACAGACAGCAAGAAAAGGGGATGTTTTACCTAGGTATGTCTGCAGATAGGAAGAATTTAAGGATTTATATGAGGGTTTAAGATACATTCATTGTTCAGGGCTCAGACCAGTTTCCAGCCTCCCAGGAAAAATGGAGCTGGCTTGTGAGATTGGTCAAGTCACTCTGGTCTTTGGGACAGAGAAAGCCAGGGGAGAGGTGGGATCCTATACCAACTCAGGGATGATTCTAAAGGACAGCGATGAAGGGAAACCCTCCCAGGGAGCAGGTCTTAAGAGCAGTCAGTCTTTCTGGTTACCCACTTTGCAGCAACAACAGAGCCCACAGTGCTGACCTGCATCCATCCACAGGAACTGCTAATAGCCTGACTGGTGGCAAGGACTTGGGAGAAACAGGACTGAAAGATAAGTGACAAGATCTGGATGGACAGACCTCTCAAAATGGACAGACTATGAAGATGTCTATATCCATGTTCCCTTTGTCCTCTTTGGTGGGAACACAGAGAATTCCTAAAGGGACACTTAAATGGCATGCCTGTGGGTGTGACCCACCTCTTCCCTCAGTCCTGTACTTGCTCAGGGGGCCTGTGAACATGGCCACTGCAGAGATGAAGGCCCAGCAGGCTCAACATCACGTGCTCACCCTCATCAAGGCCCACCAGGTGGCACTCCTGCCCAAGGCACCTCATCTGCCCAAAACAGTTGCCAATTCTGGGCCCAGCATCATTTCCAAGGACTCAGCCAGGCCTCTTTCAACATGAAGGGGTTGTTTGTCTTCACCAGAGTAGTCATGATCTAGGTATGAATTTGCTTGCTCTGCATTGGTACCTCCACCCTATCTCAGCACCCCACCAATAACTGCTCTCTGGTCAAAGTCCCTGATTCACAGCAGAGGATATGCAGCAACAGGTGCACATCTGTGGGACTTACCTGCTCTTCACACACCCATCTGGAAGTGGCTGGGCTTTCAGAGAACTCAGTAATGGTGAAGGGCTGGGGCTGTGTTGCAGGGAAATTTGGTGCTTTAACTAGAAACCATTATATGATTCTGACCCCCCCCCCCCCTCCCCAGCCAGCACAAGGGTCTGAGAATCAAGGTGTGAATGTGAAACTGCTTCTTAAATACACCCAGCTGGGCTGGGGGTGTGGCTCAGTGGCATTCAGTGGCAGAGTACTTGCACAAGGCCCTGGTTTTCAGCCCCCACGCTACAAAAAACAAAAATCTGACCGGTCACAAAGCCATGGCTGCATTTCTCCTCCGCTTATACATGAAGCTTTCTCTTCCTGGGGACAGCCTGCTACCAATGTACCTTCTTATGCCACAACCAGGTCAGCTAATCACACCCTGGCATGATTCGTACTTGAAGGTCCTCAGGTGACTCTCATGCACACCAGTCTGAGGGCATATGGCTGTTCTGAATCCTCCATGTTGTTTTCCTTCCCATGAAAGAAGAAAAGAGGGTTAAACAACAGTGGGTTAAGGAAGTGGAGCACAGGGACTTTTTAGGGTCCAGCACAACCCAGGGGCCAGGACACTTCCTGCTGCTATTCCCACTCTGCGGTTCACAATTCTTGCCACCCTGTGTTAGTAAGAGGAGAACAAGCCAGACTGCAGAATAAAATGTAGCTTTATTATGACATAGGAAAGACTACAAGCCATCAGGGAGAAGAGAGTCAAATAGCCCCTCAAAATGACAGGGAAAAGGCAGGTGTAAACATCTTGGTAATAAAATCTCCAACCACAACACAATCATTGGAATTTTTTTCTTACAATTTTTGTTTTCAAAGTTATAGTAAATGAAACAAGTCACTTGAATTGTCAAAAGAACTGCGATTTTACACAAGTAAAAGCATACACACCAAGCCAAAATACAATAGCACTCAGGTATATATGTCTCAGGGATGCTGCTACAAGAGGGAAGTCCAGGGGCTGTCCTAGTGCCCAGCAGGAGGGGAGCCCGGGCCTAGCCCCAGGCTGCTGCCTTGTGTGAGGAGTCCCTGACAGAGGGAGGCTGTCCACACGATCCTCAGGCCATCCCATGCCTCCAGCACTTCACACGGCTCAAAAACATTGCCTTCATATTTCTGAAGAGGGTGAGTTCATTTGTCTTACTATGAAGCACTGAAATGACAACCAGTATCTCAGAAATACAGGCTCTTTCTAGCACACTGGTTGACTGTGTATAAGGGGGTGTCACCCAATGAGTCCCCTTCATGGTAAGATGCACTTTGTGACAATCTGCACACCTCCCTACACAAGGTGGTCAACTAGGAAATGGTAAAACCATTCTGCTGACCTAACAGCCAGGGGAGGGGGGGGCTATAAGAAGTGATTTCTAAACCCATCAAATAAATATGCTGCTCCTCACAAAATAAATTCACATGAGCACATCAATGCTGAGGACCCAATGCTGAGGGTCCTGGCAGAGGGCAAGGCCCAACAGGAACTCAGTGTCCATGGGGCCACAGGTACAGAGCTAAGTGCTTAGAATGCCAAAGCCTTGGGGAAGGAGGGAATCAATCTGAACACAAAAGTCTCAAATAATGCTTACAAAAAGGAGCATAGTTCTATCTTTCTCCCCAGTTCTATATTCTTAGTGTGGTGACACAAGTGAGGCGTATGTCACGATGGAGGAAGCAGATTCAGCCCAACCAGAGGTGACCAGCCAGAAAGTCCAGCTGACTCACCTGCTTGCTTCACACCTGCATCTGGACACCCCACAAATCAGGGTGCTGAGGCTCCCAGTTCAGACTCCTACAGGTTGACTTCAGTTCAGTCTCTTTTCCAAAAGATTTGTTCCTGATTAAAAGACAAAAATCTGCTCCCAAGATCATCTTCATAGCACAGTACATAGAACCTGGCCACCTGGGGCTGTGCCTGAGAATCTGGGCCCATCCACGTTTTTCCAATAATGCTTATTTAACACATGTGTTATTTAACACATGCTTCAACTTATACTCTTCAAGCACAGAAACATGACAGACAATGAATTGGGAAGTGTTCAGAAACTGCACCACTGAGGCTTGGCCATACCTGCCGACTCTGTGGCACATGATCGTGTTTCCTGGGTTCTGGTGTTTCTACATTGATTAAGCAGCAGCTTCTCAGTTCAGGTCCCCTACCTGCCTTTGTGTGGCCTGTCAACTGTGAGAAGTTTTCTCATTTTTGAATAGTTTAAAAAAAAAATTTTTTTTTCTTGACACACGAAAGTCGTACAAAATTCAAATTTCAGGGCCCATAAATAAAGGACTACTGGAACACAGCCAAACTAACTGTTCACATATTATCTACAGCAGAGGCCCTACAGTCCACACAGCCTCAAATTCTCACTACTCAGCTCTTTATGAGAAGATACTTGCTAGCCCTGAGACTGCTCATTCCCTTCTCCCCAACACAAGGACCCCACAGTCCATGCAGACAGTGCTCCAGGACAGCTGGAGAGTTGGCCATTCACAAACTAGATTCGAACAATGCTTCCGTCCCCAGGTCCCCAGGTTGTAATTTCTCAAAAATGGACTAACAATCTAAGTTTGGGTTTGAATAGGTAGATACATGCAAGATATCTTACAAGGAACTTCCTCAACCAGCTCTGCGACAACCTCAATCACAAAAGCATTTCATTCTCACTACAACTGAAACCACAGCAAGTGTAGAGAGGAGGCACATGGTCTCCACTAGAGGCCGCTCAGCTTCAAATCCAACACCAGACACCAAGCGGCCCTGCACAGGCAGCAAGACTGAAGATCAGGAAGAAAAATGGGAGGAAAGGGACCATGGAACCACTGAACAATGCTCCATTTACTCCAAAGATCAAGACACTGAATCATGAGCTGCAGCCCAGTTCTCCCCTACTGACTCTGCCTGCTGTGAACCACAGAAGGGGAGAGAGTAGCAGGGCAGGGTAGGGAGGGGTGCAACAGAAACAGCACCAATTAAAAAGCAAGACTCACTCTTGAGAATAAAGAAATGGTCTAGATTTCAGTATAAACTCGACAGTCATTCACTTTACTATTATTACATTTATGAAATTCACCATTGTGGAAAAAGAGAAAAGGGAAGGGGAATAAGAAAATGTCTATTTCTAGAAAACTGAGAGAACATCTGAGCTGATGCTTCCACATGCAGTTGATGCTAAATTATCTGCAGAACAGACGTGCTTGGAACCCGCGCAAATACCCTCAGGTCCATGGGCTCTGGGGCTGCTTTATAGCTGCAGAAAAAAGGGGAGGACGGGAGCTCACACTCTACGCATTTAAAACTACAACCCAATAAAGGCGCTCGCAAGCCCTCTGTCCTTGCACACCATCTTTGCCTACAACTTTGATGGACCCATTATTTTCAAACGGGTGGGCACCTTTTTAAACTGTGTGCATGGTATGACAAAATGAAGCACCAGGCAGAGGCAACTCCATGCCATGAGAACGCCCCCAACCACAAATCTCCTAAAGTTTTGAGGAACACAGGAGAGATGCTAGTGATGGATCCCCTCAGCTCCTTTCCCAGGGCACACGTCCTGAGGCCTATGCTCCAGCAGTTCATGTCCACTCTGACACCTCGGCTCCAGGTGCAGAGGAATCCGTGTGCGGGCTCATCTATACAGGAGGGGTGCCATGGTGGTGTGATGTCAGGGAAGCTGGGGATCTTCTGGTGAGGCTTGCCAACTCCTTGCCCTCCTTTTTTCTGACCAGCTATGGATGAGGTTACTCATATTCCAGGAACTGTTTGTGGTAGAACAGTAGGTATCTGAGGAGGTAGAAAGAACACAGGCTTTATTCCAATTGCATGTATAAAGGCATTCAAATCAAACAGCCCACCCAGACAAAAATATGTGCATGTGGCCCTCTGCATGCATCTGACTTCTTGGTTGGTTTTGGTTTTTCAGTCCTCAGGGAGGACAGTCCCTTGCTGCACTGATCTGTTCCAATCAATGCAGCCTGACCACACCCTGCATGCCAGGGAGTCACTGCAGACTCACCCAATGCCTGCAGCCCTTTGACACTGTCTCTCCTGTCCTTGAAGAACACTGCCCTCATGGGAGGCCTACTGCTGCTATGAACGCCATGACAGGTGTAGCCTGACTCCTGCAATGCTCTCAAGGTTGCACTTTAATAACACATAAGCCCTTGTCTGAAAAACTCTGCTGCTCTGAGCTCATGTTCAACCCTGAAGGAGTTCCTGGCAGCTGGGTCAGCCTCATCCGTGGGCCAAGAATCCTGCTGCCCATTCAGGGATAAGGATCTAGGGAAGTTCAAGATAAAAAGAGGGGTCCCCTCAGTCACTGAAGGGGCAAAAGTTTTCTGTGCCCAAAGGAACAAATCCAGCAGAGGAGAGAGGAACTGATAAAGAACTGATTTGCCCAGATTACAGTGTGGGTGCTCCGTGAGTTAAACGACTCTCTATCCTCTCCCACAACCCAGCTAGGTAGGTGGCATCCTACTTGGAATGAGCCCTCATTACCTCAGCAACTAAAGGTGAACATCGAGTGTCACTCGAGGCACTAGAAACAGATATGGCTTTGGACCCAAATGACAAGAGGGGCAGAATGGGGTGGGACTGCAACCACGAGGCCTCCAGCCCCACACAGGGGCTACGCACCCTTCACTGTCCAGCACGTCCTTGATGCTGGCCTTGGTGATGATGGCATCGTCACACTTAAACCACTGATCTTTGTGCTGACGGATGAAGCTGGTGTAGTGGCCACTCTCCAAGGTCCCTTGATGGTTAACGACAGCAAACAAAGAGTACCTAATAGAGGGAGGAGTGGGGAAGACAATGGCTGACTAATAGCACCTCTGTTGGAAAGCACACAGCCCTGACAGGCCCAGGTGGCCACTGATCTGACCAAACCTAACAACAATTGCAGAGGGAGAGGGAGCTAGCTGAGTCTGCCTTCCAGCCCTCCCCAGCTCTCACCAGGGTGCAGTGAATTCCTGGAATCACACTTAGCAGAAATGGTGATAATCAGTGGGGAAGTAATGGTACTCACTCTACTTGTGCCACCTTTCTATAGTACCAACAGCAGGAAGAACAGAGCCCCTTAGACCTGAATGAAGTCAAGAAGCCTGGGCAGGGGACAGCCTCCAGCTGGAGGAGCATTCAGGTAAGAAATAGCCTTTGCTAACAGAGGTAAAAGGAAGCAGACCAGGAAGCAATTAGGCCATAGGAAAAGTGACTTCTGCTGATACTATTCCCCATGTGCCCACCCTGCCAAGGGAGGCAGGGAGACCCCTGCAGAAGGTCCAAGAAGCCCCACAAGCCATGAAGTACCACGTACTTGTTGTCGTTGTTGAGACTGTCCATGGGCTGCTGGTACTGCCCATTCATCCTGCTTTCTTTACTGTAACAAAGAGCAGCAAAACTCAGCATCACTGAAAATAATTCACCAAAGAGACATGAGGTTCTAACAATCACCAACACTGAGAACAGTTAAGTGGATGCTGCCAGAGGGTGCACTTCACATGCTGTAGGTGGAGACTATCCTCATGCTGTAGTGTGGGAAATGGGACTCAAGCTGGAGGCTAAGACACCCAGGAGCCCAGCAGCATACCTCCTGGCCGCTCGGCCTCCTACAGCCTCCACAGAGGGTACACAGTAGGCACTCTCTCTCAAGTAGATCCCCCAGGAGCTCCCTAGTGGGCTTTATGACTTTGTAATGAGCCATCCTCCCACTGACTCAGTGTTAAGTTAGACCCATCACCAGCTGCCTCAGCTGCTTCCGCAAAAAGAACAGAGACTGTTTACCCCTCCACCAGCACTTTGGTAAAATGGGAAGGGGGCCTACTGGAAATGAGAACTCTCATGTTTTGTTTAATGCATTCACCCACCAAATGCTAGCAGAAGCTTTAAGATCTCTGAGACCCTGGTATCAGCAACCATTTCATCACCTCCCTGGACACAGAAAATCAAGGTTATGACGACTCATTTTCCCAGAGTGGACTGTCGATACAGAGCTATCATTCTGACAAACTCATTTTATTTGGGACAGTGACCTATGGACCACAAGGACAGAGCCACCAAAAGAAAGGACACAGGAAGATGTTAATAACTAACAACAGATAATTTGCTTGAGATGGTCCAGTGAGTTGAACTATAAACCCTAAAAAAAAAGGTTCACCTCCCAATTCTTAGAACCTGTGAACATGACCTTGTTTATAAATAAAGGTCTTTGCAGATATCATTAAGGTTGTCCAGCCTGGATTATCTGGGTGGGCCCTAACCTTAATGATCAGTGTCTTTATGAGAGAGAAGTTGAGGGATTTCAGACAGACTCAGGAGAAGACCCTGAGAACGGAAACCAGTGGTGGTGTGGCCACAAAAGGACCTGGAGCCACCAGAAGCTAGAAGAGATGAGGAATGGAACCTTACCAGATTTTCAAAAATGGGCCCTCTCAAACCCCCTGATTTCTGGTCTCCAGAACCATGAGAAAATAAATTTCTATCACTGAAAGCCACCAAGTTTGTGGATGATTAAGTTTATGAAAAGTTAGATTTTTATTAATTGTGACAAACAGCATTCTAGAAAGGTGCTATATAACCACCCCAACAGGACAAGGTGACTCCTACCTGGAGGCCATGAAGGGTGTCATGTCCAGCTCCAGGGGAAAGGACACATATGTGGTGATCTTCCGCCTCAGTTTGGCCGAGTGCTCAAATCGCTATAGAAATGGAGGAGGGAGAGGGAACAACAAGGAGACTAAGTGACAGTTGGCTTGTGAGTTCGTGAGGGCTCCTTCCTCTGGGCATTCCATCTTACTTTCTGAATTGCCTTTGGTCACATCTAGGGCTTACAGATTCAACAACACAATGCTAGTCCACACACATCTGATTTATGAAGTTCACGTCAAGTCTGGAAATGATGACAACGCTCCATGATAAACACCAGCGGTACAAGAAAGTGATCTCAGGACAAACCCAGATTTTTGTTACAATCAAAAACCTCTTTCAGTAGCAGAAGGAAGCACTCACACCCTCTTGCTCCTTTGGCTTGCCTACTTACTGGCTCCAATTACAAAATGCCACTGAGCCTGACACTGGACTGCTTTCTGGAAAACTCACTTTGAGATGAAAGCAGGCCACAATGGGCAGCTTCTTCATGGTGAGCTGCTTGGTCGACTCCTGGTAGCTGTGGCACCCACTGCATTTGATCTTGGCACTGCTTCCCAAGTGCTCTGGTCTGGTAAATCTACAAGACATTTAAAAAATGTTTTTAGCTGGGCATGGTAGTGCACACCTGTAATCTCAGCAACTCCAGAGGCTGAAGCAGGAAGATCACAAATTCAAGGCCAGCTTGGCAACTTCCTGTCTCAAAATAAAAAGGGCTAGGTAGTTCATGTGCAGGGCCCTGGGTTCAATCCCCAATACAGGGGGAAGACGAGTTTTTAGGGAAAAAATGAAGGATAATGGACAGGAAAGGAAGAACAAAGGGATGTTTTATCACTACTGGTGTGCTAAGACTTGCTACAGAAAAATTTAAAGCATAAAATGTCTATCTGAGAAGTAATTCACACAAGTTAAGGTTGTTTACCATTTCACAATGAAAAAAACATGAAACTTTTTACATCATCTTCTCTCCAAACTTTTATATTATTGGAATTTATGACTAAATTAAGTTATAAAGACTCTTTTGGAAAAATGTTTTTGGTTATTTCTTTGCTTGTCTTCTAAAAGCTGATACTCCATTTTACTATTGGGACCTATCAATCCAACAAAGTTGATGCGTTTAAAAAATTTTTAAATATAACTTTGATCCTGCTTTGTAGCAAGATGAATCATAAAACTGTGCCCTTCTTTGTCTAAGGCATGCTTCACCTTAGCAAGGACTCTTCTGCAGTGACCTCTAATTAATGAAGAGCATCCTAAGTCTTACCACTTGCCTAAACCAATGAAGTAGAAAAAGGACACATTTTAAAATGGCTATTAAGTGCAAAACACCACAGATGTTTTAATCGCTTGCAGCAAAGGTCACATACATGGGAAGTGGGACCAGCTGTTAGTTCATGCTATGGTGCATGCTACTGGTTATAGAAAGTGAGGGAGCATCATGTTCTGCTCTTTGGCTCTCAAGTTTGTTTACTGGGTTGGGGTGGAGTGGGAGATCAGAGGTTTGTCATACAGACATGCTATCATGCGAAGCCAGGAGACAGAAATACTAAAAAGTTTTAAAAAGGGCCAACCAGTGCAAGCTCCTGGGCATCTGCAGCCATCTACAGGATAATGCTGCACATTCTCTCTATTCTCTACTCTGGATGGCAGAGAGAAAATACTATCCTCATCTGGCCCTGATATTTAGAGCTTTCTTCTGACCAGTTACTGCTTCTAAAGCAGCTTTCCACATGGAACATGTGGTTTTCCCTGCCCAAATGCCATGGCTGCCTTACCTCCGCAGGCAGTCCGTGAGTGTTGTGGTACCTGATGCATGGCTCTCCCCGTTCACCACGCTGCCCTCGCTACCTGGGCTCAGGGGCCAGAATGGGGTGGAGGAGCCAGGCAGATCCAAGCTGATGTCCCAGAAGGGGTCTATGGTGGTGGAAACTCCACTGCAGAAAAGATGGAAACACAACAAGAGGACTGAGGTCCACTGCAGTTTCTGAGGCTTCTGTGCTTTTTTCGTGGTACACCAACATTGCACTTTTGTTCCAAGAATGCCTGAGGGTGGGTGCTCAAGCAGGAGCATTTGCACCTATGTGGCCTGGGCTCCCAAGGTGACCCAAGGAAGAGACATGCATAAAGCCAGTAAAGCAAGGGATACTCCTAAGTTTCTAAACCTGGGAGAGTACCACCTTAATTTAGTTTTTTTTTTTTTTAAGACTAAACTTTCTGAGTTCTAGGTTCATAGGTTCTGAATCCCCAGGTCTATCTTGGCTGCATGTGGGAACTGGAGCAGCATCATTACCCAGAAACTGGTTACTGCCGCCCTGGGTAGTAACAGAGACAACCTGCCACACACCCACCACACACCCACCACACACACACACATCACACTGAACGTACACTGGCCAGGCTGAGCAGCCCATGCAGAATGTAAGATGTTGGATTTAGCAAGTCCAGCTCCTGCTTGGAGATTTAATTTATAGTATTAAAAAAGGGAACCTCATGGGCTGGGGTTGTGGCTCAGTGGTAGAGTGCCTGCCTAGCACGTGTGAGGCACTGGGTTTGATTCTTAGCACTACACATAAATAAATTAAAATTAAATTAAATTTTTTGAAAAAGGGAAACTCAGAATGGGATATTTGCTCAAGATATTTAAACAGAATATAAATATGAAACAATCCCCCACTAATAGAATTTGATAGTTAAGGGTCAGTGAGAAACTCCACAATGCTCAGAGGCAAGGTCCAAAACAACCTCTGCTATTTAAGAGAAAACTGTATCTGTGATACCAAGCTACAGAGACCCTTTTCCAGGACTCCATATGGACAATCCACTGTGGGCTCTCAACAACCATAGTAGATTGTGACCAGGGCTTTAGAAAACTGTACTGGAATAAAAACACCAGTGTGCACTGAGGGTGAGTGCAGGCCCTCTGATTTAACTGCCAAGTGATTCTCATTCAGGTTCTGAGGCCTGAAGTGCTAAGCAGTTAAGTAAGTGTAACTACACCTGGCAAGAGACAGTCACTACCTTGGAGCAAATAGAAATGGGAACCATGATGAAATAATTAGATCAACACATGGGATTAGGAGTCTGCCAGGGTGATCAAGCCATTCCTGAAGGGGGCTGTTTTATTTGGTTCCAGATGTCAAAGAAATGTGGGGGATAATTCTTAAGAACAACCTGTTGGATTGAACAGTGAAGAAAAACACTGACAGTCACATGTCCCACAAGGACCCCAGCCCGACAGGTTTTCTTCCATAGCCTCTGGTACTCAGTGTCACAGTCTTTAGTGACTCTGCTTTAGTGTTAGTGTTTACTTAAAAAACTCTTCAACGTAATGGTTCTGCTGCCCAGGACATGCGCTAAGACCTCAGTATGGCCCATGCAGATTCTGATGCAGCAGTTGACTGTCTGGCTGAGAGCTGCACTTACTGGCAGACCTGGCATGTGACATCGGACTGCAGTCCGCCTGTGAAGATCTGGTCGATGATGCAGTTGCAGTGGTTAGGGTTGTTGGCCTTCTTCCCGTTGTCATCACCTGAGGACAGAGAACAGCTTTGTGATCAGCATCTGTGCACCTCCAGGACAGCAGACACCAAGTTTCCACATCTATCCAGCAGAGACAGGAGGAAAACAGGAGTGCTGACACTCTAAAAGGTATGTGAAGACATTTGTGATTTCAACAGACTTGACAAAGGGGCCCATCACTGTTTTAACTGATGAGAGATCTAAGCACCTGATTTTCAATGCTCTTTGTTTCCTATCCTCTACAAAAGATCTCCTTAGCAGCTCTGTCAGCAACAAAGTGTCTGACACCTAACAGCTTGGTAGGGTTATTGATTGTTTTTCATGTGCAGAATAATCAAATAAATATTTTTCTAGAGAGGAAGTCCCCAACCCATTTTCCCTCATCAGTTCTATACTTCCAAACTCCTATACTTCCGAACTCCTGTGTCTTCCCTTTTGTTCAGTATGCAATCTACAAGCAAATACAAAATTTAAGTAGCAGAGTACAAGATATATTTGAAATGTATATTCTATCTAACTTTCATTCAGTTAAACAAGGGGGATAGTGATGTAGTCATTTTTACATAGATTATGTGTCAAAAAAGTAGAATTAGCAGGCCGTATAGCTCATCTCATAGAGTGCCTGTCTATCATGCTGGAGGCCCGGGTTCGAGTCCCCAGCACTCTGGGTTTGTGGAAATTACAAACAAAAGATACCAAAAAAGTAGAATTATTACAGAAGAATGGCCAGTCTTCTTAGAGTCATCCAGAATTAAGATTACAGAAAAACACTTCCCAAAAGAACCTCAAATTCACAAGGTAAAATGTTACAAGGGGTGGGAAGATATACATATACAGGAAGATGTAAAGAAAGATGAGCTGGAAGATGACCCAGAGGTGACAAAAACTTATGAACAACACACAACCAAGTGTATCGAGGGCCCACAACCTGTATGTCAAAAAAACTCTGATAACTACCTTTGTTTGTTTGTTTTGTTTTGCAGTGCTGGGGATGAAACCCAGAGCTTCACACATGTCAGGCAAGCACTATATACTGAGCCACATCCCTGCCCATGACTTCATTTTTAATGAGAAGGGCTGACATTTCTTTGCAGGCATTTTTAATGGAGTTAGGTCAGAAGCAGAAAACAATGGTGTCAGTTTTTGGTTCTATAAACATTTTAATAGCAATGCATTTTCAAACAACTTTTAATAGAGATTTCTCTTATGGAGATTCTTAATTACTTTCATAAGATGCTTGCAGTAATAATTTAATAATCTTTCACAGTGGCTCTTTCCTGTTTGTGTGGCATACATTATTTGAGAACACCCAATAAAACCTAAGCTATTCAGCAAACTTCATTTGATTCTTAGGTAAGCACTGTAAGTGTGTATGCTTTTAGTGGAAAAAAATTTTAAGTACCAACAAAACAGAACCAAAAGTCACAGCTGATCCGAACGAGTCATCTAACGTCAAGTGTAGGGGCTCTGAACTGGTGCCACAGGCTCTACGGTTACATTGGTGTGAGGTGCCACCACCCCTGAGCACAGCCTCAAGAGACTGAAAGGCACTAGCAAAGCAAGCTGCTTGTTCTTTAAAAGACACCAATTAAAGAGAAAAGCAGCTGGGAAGGTACCACCTACAACTTAGCTGCAGGGGCCCAAGAGCCCAACGGGAAGCAAGTATCTATCTCCTTATCATAGCAGTATCTTCAGAGGTGAGATCTGAACCTGCACCCTCCCTCAGACCTACTAAACCAAACGCCAGCAACGTTAAGAAGCCCTAGATCCAAAGACCCATATCCACGCTTCACTGCAACCTGTAGGCCCTTTGAACTGGGAACTCCACCAGAACCAGAAAATCTGTGATGAAAAAGGGAGGGAACCAATTGTGGTTCAAGCTATCCCACCATTCCATCGGAATCTCCACTTCCAACCCTAGGAGCCACTGTGCCCTCTCCCACTTCAACCATCAAAACCCACACATGCCCAAGAACCTGAGAGGGAGCACCATGCACGAGGCCAGGCTGTGGGACTATGTTAAGGCAGAAGCCATGTTCCATTAAAATCCCAAGAGAGAGTTTAAAGTAAAAGACCTTTGGTAAGAATCAAAAGAGGATTGCAATCACAGTCTGGGATGCACCAAAAGGTGAACAGGCTTGGTCCCCTGATCCCAGCGCTCTATTATAGAGCAGTAAATCATTTGCTCTGGGGTGTTCCCATGGGAGAGGGATGGTTCTAATCATCAGTCATATTCAGAAGCTTCAGACATGATAACCCAGAGGAACCATAGAGCAGCCACAACATGCCAAGGTCTCCAAGGAAGGTCCAATTAGGAAGATCCAACTGAGGGCTGAGATTTCACTGTTCATGATGATGGGTTGTACAGGACACCCACCATGCTGTTGCATCTCCAATAATGCCAAAGACATATGAAACTATTTCCTCTTCTTCTAAAAATAAACTACAAGGAACCTTCTTTAAGAAAATATGACCATATACAGTCTATGCAGCATACGGTGGAGTGTTCCCCCAGTTTTGGATGTGCATGCACTCATCCTCTCTTTGCTCCCTCTTGAAGGAAAACGCCTGTCCTGACCCCAGGAAAGGCGCCAGGGGACAGGGTGCAGTGCCAGTCCCACCTTTGCAGTGCCGGTGGAGGACATCCAGGGCAGCGATGAGGAACTCGTGCGCATCCTGCTGCTCGTAGCCTGCCAGGTGGCGTGCGTGGGTCCACACCAGGTGTAGCAGCTTGTACGGGATGTGAGGGGACCGGTGCCCAGAGTAAAACTGCTCAGTGAGAAGTAAAAGTGAAAAACTTGTGGGAATACACACTGGACTTGAGCGTACAACAAAATAAAAGTATTTAACAGTTGTCTAGGACGGGTAATGTCTAGCTGAAAGGGCCAGGGATGTAAGTCAGTAGTAAAGCAACACTGACTTCAATCGCTGGTACAAAGGAAAAAAAAAAAAAAAAAAAAAAAAGACTTTATCTGTCCAATGTTAGCTTATACAAACCAAACCTCAGGTCCAGGTTTCTGCTGACATGAGCATTTCAAATCTTACCATCTGACCTACTGTGAGCTTTGCTTAGAATACATGTACAATATACCTTTCTTATAATTCTGAACAAAATGACATTGTAACCAATATACCATTATTAATGATAGACTAGGGTAGGTGTAGCTTGATGGTAGTGCTTGCCTGGCATGCACAAGGCCCTGGGTTCCATCCCTAGCACCACAAAAAACAAGTAAATAAAAAAGTCACAAAATTAGCTTTGTTCTTTCAGATTCAGAAGAGTTTACACACTCAGGAGTTCCTTCATTTGACAGTAACCGGCCGTTGTTTACACAGCAGCAGTATAAAGTGGACAAGGAAGCAAGACTGTTCAATTCTTCAACAGGCTTAGGGTTTACACTTGTAAGATGTTGAGAGGTAGACAGCTGCTGTAAGGAAGAGATGCTAGTACTGGTTGAGCATCCCTTAAACTGAAAAGATGAAATCCAAAATACTCTATAACCTGGAACTTTAGAGTGCATGGTACATTTTGGATTTTTGGATTAGTTAAGATCAATTAGTAAGGTCTATGCAAACATAATCCAAAACACCCTGAGATCTGACACACTTGAGGTCCCAATCATTTTGTATTCTGGTCTCCAACAATTTAAGTCTATTCAATAATATAATCCCCACAGATACCAGTATGTTGCAGGAGTTAGAAATGGGTTAGGCTAGGTCTATGGCTATACCACTATAAACGCACTGATTTCACCTGATCTCAAAACTAAGCAGGGTCAAGCCTGAGTACTTCAATAAGATAAATGGGTTATACTAGGATAGAAATTGGCAACCTTTTTATGAAAAGAGCCCAACAGGGAGTAACTTCAGCTGTGCAGCCTACATAGTCTCCACTCAGCTACTTAACTCTGAGGCTGGGCTCACATATTGTCAGTGGCTGACAATATGTGAGCCAGTGGGTGTAGCCATGTTCTGACAAAATAGCAAGATGACTGATAAAAGCAAGGAAGGCTGGGCCTGCCTGCTCCTGTGAGACCTGTAGGGTAAGCATCTGCCCCATTTTTAAGCTGGGGTAACTGAACCTGGTCTGCGACCCCAGCCCAGACATGTATTGACCCTGGGGCCAGAGTTCTGTCTTGCATTCTAATCTCCAGTTAGACCCAGACATGGACGGGCACACCATGAGGGCAGCTAATCAGATCAAGGGAACAGAGCCACACTTGCAGAGCAGAGGCTCACAAAGAAAGGAGGCCTTTGATGAAGCACATCTGGAAGGCTATGGCAACAGGAAACCCACTTCCCTTGAGAACGAACCAATAAAGAGTCAGCACATGTCTCCAGGCCTTCCTGAGATCCAGGGTGGAAAGAATATAAATGTGAACTGCCAGTGTTTACGGAGATGAATGTCTTCTACCAGCTGATTCTGCCACGCCCCTTGCAAGGGCTCCTTTTCTCATCCTGGGTCAGTAATGTGTCTCCAAAGACCATACCCAAAGCCTCTTACCTAGCAATCTCTTTTGGAAAAAGTGTCTTCCATAGTTTAAGCACATATTAAATATTTACTCACTATATAGGGTTCTGAAAATTTACCTTCCCTTATCATGGTCAATCCTATTTTATTTTCTTTAAAAGGCAAAAGAAAGCAGTTACAAAATATTCCACAGAATAATATTGCAGAAGTTGGCAGCACTCACCTCCTGGAATAGTGAGGACATCTCACATACCAGGCAGGAGCTGGGACTCTGCATCTCACACCGGTGCCTGTCAGACAGGAAGAAGTCACGCAGGAGTGGCGTGTGGGTCAGAGCCTGGACAATGCAGTTCATGAAGCACGTGTTTCCAAGGTTGATTAGCCCTCGCAGACCTGAACAGGAAGTCAGAGAGAGTGGGAGCTACTTGTGCACTCAGCCATGGGTAGGGTACTGCCACAACCTGGAGGCTGCATGATCACTTTCTTTTATTAATTCATTCAAGAAGAAAAGATCAAGAAGAAATGTAATACATTTCTCATTTTTATATGAACTGTGTTGAGAAACGTTCACCACCATTAATGCCCTCTTTCTCTTCGGCCATTATGTTTTAAAACCATTACCCAAATGTGTTTTCTATAAAAAACACGCTGGAACAGAGTCCCCCAAAAAACAAAATGCTTTTAAAAAATGTTCTAAAACATATTTTTTCACTTCTTAGAATACTTGGTGTACACCCTCACATACAGCCAGCCACGTCACTTCTCTCCCTGAAGATCAACCTGGTTAATAAACACTTGGGTTCCTTTACACATGCAAACTCTTAAAAGGTGGGAACCATCTCCACTCATTCCTCTGTACCCCAAGCCCTTGGCAGTCCCTGCAGAGAACAGGTGCTGGAGACCTGGATGTTGATCAGGTCAATCAATGACATGCAGTTTAAGCAGGGCTTAAGCAGATTCCTGTTGCATTATGTAATCTTGAGGAAGAAACCTAAGAGTGGAAATAGACTGCTGCTTCTGCATGATGTCCACCACCCACCTATGGTGCAGTTAGAGGTGATTTTTCTCCTTTTAGGGTTGTGTTTCAGCAGTTCCAGCTCCCTTTTGGTTGGTTCCCAGGTTGAAAACTTCTCTCCAGCACCTAAGCAGATGAAAGACAATTCCAAGTGCTGTTGGATTAATTTTCATCAAGAACGTTTATAAATAAAAGTTGAGGGGTTCTGTACTATTTATCAGGCTGTATTTCAAAGAGGGGCATCCCTAATATCAGGGCTTTCTAACACCCTACTGTACAGGTGGGTGACTGGCTTGCTTATAGGGGCTTCTCTTTGGTGGTGGCGGGGGGAGGTTTGTGAATACACATTTCTTGCAAAACGGCCTATTGAAGCCACCCCCATATGAATGCAAGATGATTCTTTTTTAAAATGCCTCCAATTCCTGAGTACAGAAATGGCAGTATCAATCTCACTCAGTTCCTGGGTACTTCTCCGACTATGACCAAGTTCTGCCTTTGACAGACGGGAGGGAACCACAGGATTTAGAGACAAAGCAGGTAGGTAGATTTAGGCAAAACCCAACCTTGCATCTTCCAAGCCTTCCGCTGTTCCTCTTTGGCAATTATTTCCATGTCTTTGTCATAGATGTAGTCTTGACACAAAAAGCAATAAATACCTCCATATGTGAGATCGATGGCTGCAGAGGAAGAAGGGTAGAGACAGGAAATTCAATTTATTATGAAAGGCAATGCTTCAGGACTCAAGCATATAAGTCAAGTTTCTTAGACAATGTGTGACATTGACAATAAGGGCAAAATTTCACTGACTGATATTTTAGGTTCATAAAGATTCCTGGCCACCTGACAGGGAACAATGCTTTAATACATTGAGAATTCCTGGTCCTATCATGAAAAGGAGAGCAAGAGATGTGTGCTGTTTCTTTGTTCTATTCTCTAAGAACAGAAGTGAAAGTTTCTAACCAGACAAGCCTAACTTCTAGGCCAGAGCTGTCTCCTGGGCAAGGATTTTGTGCACTTTCTCAACAGCACCATCTGGAAAACAGGACCAATACCTGGGTTCTTAATCACTTTATTCTAAGGACAAAGTCCTTTGAGTACCTGGAAGGCACTTTCTGAACTCAATAATTAAATAAAAAAAAAAAAAAAAACAGGGTGTGTGCACAGGCTTAATTCATTAAGCATTATCAGATGTACAGAGGTAAGGTAACAATAAAAAGCACAGATTTAGAATAACTTGGATCAATCCTAGCTCTGCCACTTACTAGTTACAAACCTTTCATAAATTACTCAACTTCTTTGCGTCTCTTTGGTAACATGGTGATAGTAGAGTAGGTAGTATATCTCTTAGGTTTGTGTGATTATCAAATCAGGACATTTAAGTACATCTCCTGATAAATAGTAATATCTTTAAAAACAGATTTTACAATACACTGGTCCCTCAGCATCTATGGAGGATTAGTTACAAGACACCCTTGGATATTAAAATCTGTAGGTGCTCAGGTCCCTTATGTAAAATGGTGTAGTGTTTGCATATAACCTACACACATCCTCCTCTATACTCCAGATCATCTCTAGATTACTTAAAATACCTAACTACATGTAATGCTATGTAAATGATTATTATATTGCATAGTTTAGGACATAATGACCAGTGGGAGAGTCTGCATGTATAGAGTACGGACACAATCTCCTCCCCAATCCCAAGTATTTTCTATTGTAGTTGGTTGAAACCATGGATACAGAACTGCAGAGGGAAGGTCAATTTTCATTAATGTCTTAAGTTACTATGACTCAGATTAATACTCTGGTGAATCTTCAAATTCCTCTAAAGTATTAAAACAGCAATTTAAGAATACCATGGCTACTCTTCGCCCCTCTCAAAAACCTGATAAAATCTCAAAAAACTATTGTGAAGTCCTCAAAAGAGAAGCTACAGAGAGCTCACATGGCTGCCCTTTGACACTACATACTTATCAGCAGTATACTTCCTGGTGTGTGGACACTGAAATAAAATCTTGTGAAAAACCAGTTTACTTACAATAAGGACAATGCGAACTGTCAGGAGGGCAGAGACATTCAACAATGTACCAAGCATATAGGTGAAGAAAAATACTAGTCTAGGGAAGGCGTGTCATTATTTTGGTGTTTGTCCAAGTCCTAGATCATGCCCTTTCTCAAGATACTGTTAGACAGCAATGGCACTGTATAAAACTGACAGACAGTCAACAAGGGTGCCAAGACCATCTGGGGGAAGAATATAGCCTCTTTAGAAAATAGTGCTGTGATAGTGTGATGTTCACACACAAATGAAGTTAGATCCCTACCTCGTACCACATGCAAAAATTAACTCATAATGGACCACAGACCAAAACATAAAAATAAAAACTCTCAGAAGATAACACAGAGATAAATCTTTATGAGCTGAGATTTGACAATGGATCCTTAGATTTGAGACCAAAAGTATGAGCAACAGAAAGCCAGATATGATAGAACTCACCTGAAATCCCAAAAATAGGCAGCCAGATATGATAGAACACACCTGAAATCCCAACAACTTAGGATGCTGAGGCAGGAGGATTCCATTTGAGGCTGGCCTCAGCAACTTAGTGAGACCACGTCTTAAAATCAAATAGACAGGTAGGGTCAGGCGGGTGGTGCATACATATAATCCCAGTGACTTGGGAGACTGAGGTAGGAGAAGTACAAGTTTGAGACCAGCCTCACCAAATTATCCAGGCCTTAAACTATTTAGCAAGACCTTGTCTCAAAATAAATAAGAGGTTGAGGTTGTGGCTGGGTTTGATTCTCAGCACCACATACAAAAAAATGAACAGAATTAACATCATCAATTAATTAAGCATCAACAATTAAAAAAAATTAAAATAAAAAATAAAAAGGGCTAGGAATGAAGCTCAGTGACCAAACACTCCTGGATTCAATCTCTGGTACCAAAAAAAAAAAAAAAAAAAAAGTCAATTCCAGTAAAGGAAAGGAAAAATAGGGAAAATTGACTTCATCAAAACATCAAAATTAAAACTTTGCCACGCCTGGTGGTGCACACCTATAATCCCAGTCACGCAGGAGTTAAGGCAGGAGGATTCCAAATTCAAAGCCAGCCTCAGCAACTTAGTGAGGCCCTGATCAACAAAGCAAGATCCTGTCTCTAAATAAAATGTAAAAAGGGGGAGGAGATGTGGCTTAGTGATTAAGAGCCCCTGAATTCAATCTCTGGTACCAAAAACAAAAACAAAAACAAAAACTTTATACATTAAAGCACATCATCAAGAAAATGAAAAGACAACCTAAAGAATGGGAGAAAAAGAGGCTGGGATGGTGGTTCAGTGATAGAGCGTTTGCCTAGCATGTATGAGGCACTGGGTTCGGTTCTCAGTGCCACATATAAATAAAAAAAAATTAAGATTCATCAACGACTAATAAAAATATTTTTAAAAAATTTTAAAAAATGGGAGAAAATATTCATGAATCATATATCCATCCAGAATAGACTGACATATAAAATATTAGGAACAAAAAGAATCCCATTAGAATATTGGCAAAAGGACTCAAACTAGTATTTCTCCAAATATACACAAATGATCCAAAAGGTATATGAAAAAAAACATGTTCAACAGCATTGGTGATTAATAAAATGCAAACTGGGCTGGGGAAGAGTGCTTGCCTTGCATGCCCAAACCCCTAGGTTCAGTCTCTGGGACTGCAAAAGAAGAAAAAAGAAAAAAAAAATGCTTATCAAAGTCACAAGAGATATTACTTCATATCTACTATGATAGCTATTTTAAAAAAGAAAAGAGGAAAAAAATGTTGGCTGATGAGGATGCACAGAAACTGGAATCCTCATACATTGCTGGTGGGAGTATAAAATGATGTAGACACCACAGCAAAGTTTGGTGGTTTAGCAAAAGTCAAAACATAAAATTAATAAATGACTCAGCTGTTGCATTTCTAGGTTTATATATAAAGAAAAATGAAAACATATGTTCACCTCAAATTACACACACATGTTCATGGCAGAATTATTCGATAAGAGCTTAAAAGTGATGGGCTGGGGCTATAGCTCAGTTGGTAGAGTGCTTGCCTTGCATGCACAAGACCCTGGGGTTCAATCCCCAGCACCACCACCAACAAAAAAAAGTTTATCATCTGATGAATGGAGAAGGAAAATGTGGTATATACACAATGGAGTATTATTCAGCCATACAAAGGAATGAAATGGTAACACACACTACAACTTGGATGAGTTCTGAAAATACCCTGAGACAGAAGTCAGACACAAAAAGTTACATACTATATAATTCCATTCACAAGAAGAAAAACTCAGGACAGTTAAATCCTTGAGAGCAGATCAGAAGCTGCGGAACTGGAGGTGAGAAAGAGATTACTTAATGGACATGAAGTGTTCTGAGGAGTGAAAAAATTTTGAAATTCAGAGGTGGTGGAAGTATACAACACATTACATATACTATGAATTGAACATTTTAAAATGGTTAACTTTATGTTGTGTGAATTTCACTTCAACATAAAAATTAAAAATAAAAAAAACCTAAAGCAATACCTACAGTCAGTAGTTACTTGGGAGAAGAAATTCATAGTCAAAAGTATTCTAAACACAAACCCTTGGACTGCTCCCGGGTCTAAAGCTGATGTGCAGGTGTCTGGCTACCTAAAACCGACCAGGGCCTCTCCTGTAGAGATGGTGTCTGCTTTTGTCTTTATAATCAATTCACTTGGGAACTCTCAAGCCAGCAGTGCTCAGGCACTCAAGAAGGGCCTCAAGGAGAGGGAATAACCATTAACTCGGAAATGAGCTGACCCCACCTCCCACTCCATACTCACCATTCTTTTTGGGCAAATGACATAACTTCTAATGTGCACAAAGCTAAAGGTGTTATTTTTAGCCCTTTGAGACT
The DNA here is from genome assembly GCF_902686445.1 of Sciurus carolinensis. Lineage (NCBI taxonomy): Eukaryota > Metazoa > Chordata > Mammalia > Rodentia > Sciuridae > Sciurus > Sciurus carolinensis. The sequence goes on along the minus strand of NC_062215.1, from coordinate 40,047,208 downwards.
CATACAGGCAAAATGCAAGCGCCCTTTTAATTCAAACCAAAGATCTTCAATGAAACTAAAAGGTATGAAAACAAACTGCTCTAAATTACCTGTGTTCCTGCCTCTTACCTGGAATTCAAAAGCCTGAAATGTATGCCAGCACAGGAGACTACACCAAATTAAAGTTCTTTCTTAAGTGTGTGCTTTTTCACATTACCTTAAAGCAATATTATAGGGCAGCCGGACATAGAAAGTAGAGCCTTTCACTAGACCCTTCTTGTCCCACATATTCTTCTCTATCCTTCCCAAGGCCTTTGACAATGACCCTATGGCTTCTAACATTCTATCTATAAGAGTATAAGCCGCAGTGTTCAGGTCTCCCTGCTGCTCCAATTAAAAACTGGACACCCCATGGAGTAATACTGAGATTCCTTTCTAAGGATCCACTTCAGGAGGCACTCTAATGTATTACTGAATATTCCTGAGGATTCAGAAGGACTTGCCCACAAGGAAATCAATCTTGTTCCTCATACACCATGAGGTTGCTCAATTGAATTTCCCTTGAACATTCTGCAAAACACCCTCCATGAAATGAAAACCAAATACTATCAGTCTAGGAAGTTGTTCTGGGACAAGGGAAGGAGCAGCATAGAATCCGTCTGTCCTCAACAGGGAAAGACTGGGAGTTTACACTTATTCATGCAGATTACACTTCACAACTTTCCTTTCCTGCTCTCCCCTCCCTCTCCCTGCACACTTGCAGGATGCTTTCCCATGCTCCAGGCCATTCTCTCAAGGAACAGCAAGCCAACCCCACTAATTCACTCAAGTGTGGCCATCTGAGGAGGACTATAATTTAGGCATCAGAGCAAACCAAACAGGTTTCCCCCATTAATGTGGGAAAAGGGGAAAGAAAAAGTAGTGGAGGAAGGGACAAGGAACTTTTTGCTAAAGAAAGCATGTAGGCTTTGCAGTCTGACAAGTCTGTACTCAAAGGCTGGTACTGCCATGTCTCAGTTCTGTAACTTGAACAAGTTCCTCCACCCTTCTTTACTCAGCCCATGTTACCAGCTGTTCAGCAGAGTATCTATTTTTTTCCCTGTAAGGCACCCAGCACAGCACATGGTTCATCAGTGGACAAGTAATGATGCTGTTGAGTCTGCAAGGCCGTCTAGGTGGCACAGCATTGGGCTAAAACTCACCTGTACCTGGTCACTGAACTGTCTAAACTTAACAAGGCACACAGAAAAAAAAAAAGCACATGTTCATCCAGCAACTGTCTTTTATGCTCCACAGCTTTTGTTTTTTGCTACTGGGAATTGAACTCAGAAGCACTCAACCACTGAGCCACATCCCCAGTCCTATTTTGTATTTTTTACTTAGAGACAGGGTCTCACTGAGTTGCTTAGCACCCTGCCGTTGCAGAGGTTGGCAATCCTGCCTCAGCCTCCTGAGCCGCTGGGACTACAGGAGTGGACCACCACTCTGCACCTGCCCAGCTTTTTTTATCATGTTACACTATAAGAATAATCTTTTGGGGGCAATAACACTCATTTTCAGATACTGAAGAGTTCTGAATTAAAACCATCAGTCTCCCACTGGGCATGCCTGCAATCCCAGAAACTTAGGAGGGTGAGGTTGGAGGATTATGAGTGCAAGGCCAGCCTTGGCAACCTAGCAAGACCCTGTCTCAAAAAATAAAAAGGAGTGGGGATACAGATCAGTGGTAAAGTACCTCTGGGTTCAATTCCCAGTACCAAAACAGAAACAAAAAAAAAAACCTTCAATTTCCTATCACTCTCACAACTTTCAGCCTGTGGGAATTTGGTCACATGGCTTGTTTCTTCTTGTTTTAATGAGATATCATTCATAAACCATATAATTCATTCAAAGTGCAGTCTTCCCCTATATCCACAGGAAACTGGTTCCAGAATCTCCTGTGGATGCCAAAACCCTGGGTGCTCAAATTCCTTACATAAAATGATGTAGCATTTGCATATAACCTAGGCACATCTTCCCATTTACTTAAAGTTATCTCTAGATTACTTATTATACCCAATTCAATGTAAATATCATGAAGAGTGTAATTCAGTGACATTAATTATGTTCATAATGTTGTATACCATCACTATAGTTTCAAAACTTTTTCATTGTCTCAAACAAAAACTGTAACCTAAGTATTAACTTCTTACCCCATAATCATCAACTGATGCAGAGAAAATAACTGACAAAATTCAGTACCCTTCCATAATAAAAACAATGAATAAACTAGGAGTAGAAGGCAAATTTCTCAATATGATAAAGGACATATGAAAAACACACAGCTAAAATGACACTCAGTGGTGACAAACTGCAAGCTTTTCCTCTAAGACCAGGAACAAGACAAAAATGCCTTTTGTGCCACTGCTGTTCAACACAATACTGCAAGGACTAGCCAAGGCAATCGGGCAAGGAATGGAAATAAAAGGCAGTCAGACTGGAAAGAAAGTACTGTTTGCAGATGACATGATATTTTATGCAGAAAACTTTAAAAAGTCTACCCTTTCCTGAGGAAATAGTCCACAAAAACTAATAATTCAGCAAAGCTGCAGGTTACAAAAACCAACACACAAAAACCAACTGAATTTCTATGTAATAACTATGAACGATATGAAGAGGAAATCAAGAAAATAATTTCCACTTACATTAGCATCAAAGCTAGTAAAACACTTCAGAATACACTTAATCAAGAAGTGTTATCATACACTAAAACCCACAAAACATTGCTAAAAGTTAAGAAAAAAATGAAACAACCCATGTTCATAAACTGGAAGACCTAATGTTAAGATGACAATACTAGTCAGGTGTGTACACCTGCCAATAGTGCTAACTACTCAGGAGGCTAAGGCAAGAGAACTGCTTGACCTCAGGAGTTCAAGGCCAGCCTGGACAACATAATGACACCATCTCAACAATAAAAGGGGGAAAAAATGACAATTCTACCAAGTGATCTATAGATTCAATGAAATCTCTACTACAGTCTCAAAGATATTTTTGCAGGAAGAGACAATTCATTTAAAACTCAAGTGGAATCTCAAAAGACCCCAAACACCTAAACAACAGTGAAAAAGAACAAAGTTGGAGGACACGTTTCCTGATTTCAAAATTTACTACACAAAGCTACAGTAATCAAAATTGTGTGACACTGATTAAAGACAGACATACAGACCAATGGAATAGAGCACCCAGAAATAAACCCTCATGTATACAGTCAAGTGATTTTTCAAGAGGGCATCAAGATCTTTTGGACGAAAGCAAAGTCTTCTCAATAAATGGTGCTAGAAAAACCATGTCCCTAACTAACATACAAGAGTAAAACTTTATCTAACACCGTATATAAAAATTAAGTCAAAACCAATCAAAGACCATCAAAGTCACTGAGTATAAAATTTAAATTGTAGGGCTGGGGCTGGGGCTCAGTGGTAGAGCAGTTGCCTAGCATGTGTGATGCCCTGGGTTCGATCTTCAGCACTGCAAACAAATAAATAAATAAAGGTTCATTGACAACTACAAAAATTTTTTAAAAAGTTAAATTATAAATTACTTAGAAAAAAACAAAAGGGGAAACCTTCATAACTTTGGATTCGACAATGATTTCTTGGACAAGACACTGAAAGTACAAGCAACAAAAGAAAAAAATGGATTTGGCCAGATTTTTAAGTTCTGTATTATCAAAATTTAAATCCAAAGCACTGAGTCCTTTTTTCTTCACATAAATGTTGATACTGCAAGAGACTGAAAAAATAGGTTTCAGAACCAATAATATTTTCTTCTACAAAAAAATGAAGACTGATGGCTGGAGTTGTGGCTCAGTGGCAGAGTCTTTGCCTAGCATGTGTGAGATACTGGGTTGGATCCTCAGTACCATATAAAAATAAATAAAGGTCCATCAACAACTAAAAAAAATATTTTTTAAAAAATGGAGACTGAGGGGTTGGGGTTATGGCTCAGTGGTGGAGCACTTGCCTAGCATATGTGAGGCACTGGGTTCCATTCTCAGCACCACATATAAATAGATGAGTAAAATAAAAGGTCTACCAATATTAAAAAAAAAAAAATGTAGACTAATGTGGTTCTTCAGTGGAAGGGAAATTTATACAACACAATTATAAGACAGCAGGTGGACACAGGAGCAGAATCAAAGACGTGGTTACTGGAAGTAGCATCACGTTATAATGGAAACACAAAACACATGGACTAACACATACCAGAGGGCCACATCTTCCTACCTTTCCATGATTTTGTTTCCTAAAGTAACATTTATAAAAGCTTACTCATTCTAGTGGAAGAGCAAAGCTGATCACTCAGGTTGCTAAAATGAATGACTATCACAGATTTATAAAGTGATTTTTATAGATCATGTTGGGTTAATAGTAAGATTCTCCAGAATACTTTTAAGTAAAAATATTTATTTCCAATTCTCCATATTCTTTTAACCAAAGTGTATCTGGCTCTAAATTGATCTGAGATTCAATTACAGTAGGAACATGTCATCTGTATTATTCCATCATAGCCACACTGACCTGATTAGCACCTTTTCCCTCACCTCAATGTAAGAAGTCATCACTGACAGCGGGGACCCCCCTTTGGGTTTGTAGCTGACCAGAGCCTGATGCACCACTGGTTCTCCTTCCTGACAGGCCAGTTAGCTCATTGTTACAACCTGAGTCCCCAATTTCAAGCAGTCTTTTTGCAAACAGTTGCTATTAGATGGAAATCAGATCCACTAGAGATGATTAAATTACTATAATTTCATCTATCTCAAAAAAGAAAAACAAAAAAATAAAACAAAACAAATAAAACCTCACAAAACTTGAGATAAATTACAAAGCAACATGGTAAATGGCTTAGGGGAAGGTGTTAGGGATTGAACCCAGGGGCACTTTGCCACTTAACACCATTCCTGGCCCTTTTTATTTTTTGAAACCCCAGTCCTTTTTATTTTTTAAGCATGTGAAAGATAAATTTATCTTTTTAAAAAACTTTTTTTGTAGTTGTATATGAACAGAATGCCTTTAATTTGTTTGTATTTATGCAGTACTAAGGATCAAACCCAGGGCCTCACACATGCTAGGCAAGTGCTCTGCCACTAAGCTACAGCCCCAGACCAAGATAAATTTATCTTGATGCCACACAATGTTAATGCTAAGTTGCTGAGGCTGGCCTCAAACTTGTGATCCTCCTGCCTCGATCTCTAAGGTCGCTGAGAATACAGGTGTGTGCCATGGTGCCCTGCTGATAATGGATTTTAGTTTTGTGAATTTTTGTATTTGCTTTATATGAGATGCTTTCCATGTCACCCAGAAATTAAGAAATGTTTCCTTTACAATGAAAGTGCTGCTGCACACAGCATGATGCTGAGGTGATAGCCTCTGTGTGCCCACAATACACTGTAAACACATCACATAATTCAGAGGCCTGTTCTGTCTTCAGTCATCTCACTTCTTTCAAGGAAATGATTACGGAAGACACGCTACCTATGTTAGTCTCAGCCAAAGTTCAGCCTTTCCTGTGTGCACTGCCTACAGGGAGTTTGTGCAGCAACTTCAAAAACATGCATCAAGTTGTTTCTGATTAGGATATTTAGGTTAATATTTTCCAGAGAGCATGAGATTACAGAATTTTAGGAAAAGAAGACAAAAAACATCTTTTGCCATGTTCACATGAAGCATTTTCCAAAAACAGTTTCTCTGGCTTAGACCTCTGAAAATGGTCTTCTAAAGGAGAATATAAAGACCTCACAAGCATTTAACTGACGGTGCTACTTTGCAAGAGAGAAAGAAATACTTAATGACAACAGTCAGAAAATAAAGGTGTGTGGCACACATCTGTAATCCTGGTGATTCAGGAGGTTGAGGCAGGAGGATTGCCAAGTTCAAGGCCAGTCTCAGCAACTAAGTGAGGCTCTAAACAATGTAGTGAGACCCTGACTCAAAATAAAAAATAAAAAGGGTTGGGGATGTGGCTCATTGGTAAAGCACCTCTGGGTTCAATTCTCCAGTACCAAAAAAAAAAAAAAAAAAAAAAAAATTAAAAAGGCAAGAGTAAAACTCAGTTTTATATAACTTCAGAATGTAGGAGTTTGAATTTGAATTTTTAAAAATTTTTTAAAAAATTTTAGTTGTAAATGAACACAATAACTTTTATTTTTATGAGGTGCTGAGGAACGAACCCAGTGCTAGGGAGGTGCTCTATCACTGAGCTATAACCCCCAGCCAAGGAGTTTGAATTTTTAAGCATATGAAAGATAAATTTATCTTGATGCCACACAATGCTGAGCTAGTCTTTTCATGAACTTGCCTACTTTGGTTCCTTACTATGTTTCAAAAGGAAAAACAAAGATCTGATACTCATTCATAGAGAAAGCACTGAAAAACACAAAAGTTTCAAAGAAAGTTAGCCAAACACAACAAACAGCAGTTGTCATTTATTATTTAAAGTCACATAAAATGTTAACACCAACTTAAAAACCCTTTGGGCAAATGGCACATCAACCATCTGAGGCTCAGTTTATCTCCTTCATTTCCCCTATATTTACAGGAGAGAGCTGGGTAATGCCCGTTCCTGCCTCAGGAGGGCGCCTTACCCAGGTTGTGCCGCTTGGACTTGGCGTGTTCGTGGATGTGTTTCTTATTGAAACAGCCAAAGAAGACGCAGTAGAGGCAAGAGTGGAGACGGTTCAGGTGGACGCCACAGACATGGCAAACGCAGGACTTTGCCTGAAATTCAGAGAAGAGAATCAGTAAGTAGTGCACGAAGCAACAGGAGAGCTCAAAGAGAAATGCCAAAGCCAAGCCAAGCAATCCTGAAGCAAAGACAGGGGAATTTATTGCAAATCACTCTGCTCATTCTTTCAAGTTCCCTTAAAGGGACTTTACTTCATTTATGTCAAAATTAGCTCCATATTTAAAGACAGCCCATGACCTCAACTGTCAAAACCCAATAAGTAGCCAGGTGTGGCGGCACACACCTATAGTCCCAGTTACCTAGAGAGCTGAGAATTGTGAGATGAAGGCAGCCCAGCAACATAGCACGACCTGATTTTGGAAAAACAAAAACAAAAACAAAAACAAAACAAAGCCTAGAAAGCTAGTGGGATATTTACCACATTCACCTTCCCAGTCCCAACAGGCACCCTGAGTCAGCTCTGTCCCACTCCAGGCCAGCTACTCACACCCTGAGTATCATCTGAGGTTTGATAACCCTGATTGCAAGACCACATACTTTTAGAAGCAAAAGGACAAAACAAAAATCACACAGACAGCTGGATGTGGTGGTGCACACCTGTAATTCCAGCAACTTGGGAGGCTGAGGCAGGAGGATGTCATGTTCAAAGTCAGCCTCAAAAACTTAGCTATACCCTGTCTCGAAATAAAAAATAAAAGGATAGGGAATATGTCTCAATGGTTAAGCACTCCAGTGTTCAATACCTGGTCCCCACACCACCCCCACCCCCAAACACACACACACACACACACACACACACACACACACACACAGAGAAAATAGGAGGTTGAACTAAAGCAATATACACAAACAAGAAAAAAGTAACAATTTATTACTGAGAAATAGACCACAGGAACATAACATTTTAACAGCAGCAAGTATGAGTGCAGTGGTAAACAATTCTTATGTGTCCACAACACCCAAAAGGATGGCTGACTTCTAGCACTACAGGGGACACCTAGAAAGGAGGTGACATCTCAAGGAATTCCCACTGGGCTATTCTGGTACCACTTGAGTAAACACAAATACCAAGAAGAATGAATTATTTACACTGAGAATTCCAAGCCCATGTTGAAATTAATACTAGAGATACACACACATGAATTCTCTCTCAGTCATCCTCATAAATGAATTCCAACTAACAACAGTTACAGTGGAAAAGACAAAAATATAAAATCTTCATTCTATAATCATAATAATAACTGAGTCAAGAAAGAATCATCAATGGACTCTGAAATCATTGGGTAAAAAAAAAAAGGTAATCCACAAAAGCTAAAACAGCAGAAACAGACCAAATACCAGCCAACCGACGACGGGGTGGACAAACTGTGTGATGGAGTGTGATTCCCCACGAACAGGAACAAGGCTGGAGCTACAAGGTGGCAACCCTCGAAAACATGACTCACAACAATATGAAAAAAATAACACAGGGTAATCTACACACATAAGCTGAAAGACATAAATGAAATACTATGATGATTAAGAGAAGAAAAGCATATCTGATTGTGGAGGGTTGAGGAAAAAAATCAGGAAAGTCTGCACACAAGAGATGGAATTTGAGCAGAACACTGTGGGGCACAGCCCTTGAGACCAAACACACGGCCTCACACCAGCGGGCAGACAACTCACTGCACAGTCCAGCTCAAAGAAGTTAATGAACATGAAACAGAACCTTAAGAAAAAGCACATAGGGTTCAATTCTCAGCACCACACAAAAATAAAGGTATTGTTTCCACATCTACAACTAAAAAAGAACAAACACAAAAGTCACACACAACTTGCACGCACACAACTTTCAACTGGTCTATGAAAAGCAGGTAAGTCTAAGAAGGTCTGGGCTTGGGTTGTGGCTCAGTGGTAGAGCGTTTGCCTAGCATGTGTGAGGTATTAGGTTCCTTCCTCTGCACCACAAAAATAAATAAATAAAATAAAATAAAGGTATTGTGCCCATCTACAACTAAAAAAATATTTTTTTTAAAAAAAGAACTAGACTTACCTTTTTTTAAGGTTTTTTAAAATACCTTTATTATTTTTATGTAGTGCTGAGGATCAAACCCAGGGTCTCACATGTGCCACGCAAGCACTCTACCACTGAGCTACAACCCCAGCCTATTAAGTCTAATTCTTACACATTTCCTGCAGTGACTTTTTCAAGGGTCCAAATTACTTTTCTACCACTATGAACTCTGATGTAATTGAAGCACCAGCCAGAAACATTCTACTCTCCATGAAAAGTACATACAGGTATATTTCCTAATGTTGTCCCAAGACAACCAAGAAGTCATAATATCCCAGTAATTAATGAGCACACCAGTGCCCAGATCCTGGTTTCTGATTTCCTTTTCTAATAAATGGAACCAGGGATCCTTGGAGAAATGGCCGAGTCTAATACCAAAGCAGAAAATATACAAGATGACCCTGAAATATTTTGCAATACTGGAAAGTAATGGAATGCTCAAAGACGACGAAATAATGTGGAATTACTCAGAAGGCTGAGGTCGAGTGAGCCCAGGAGTTTGAGGCCAGTCTGGGCAATGTAGTGAGGTCCTTGATCCATTTTGAGTTGAGTTTTGTGCAGGGTGAGAGATAGGGGTTTAGTTTCATTCTGTTGTATATGGAATGTTTATATTTATTTAACATCTACAAGTCCACACTTATATAAATGATTGAATAAACACATAAATGGGTGAGAATGGGCAAATCTTCCAAAGAAGACTGAAGAACTCCAATGTATAGCTACTGGCCAGGCATAGCAGCTCAATACCTGTAACGCCCCCAGCTTCCCAGGAGGCTGGAAACAGGAGGACTGCAAGCTCAAGGGCTGCCTGGGCAACTTAGCAAGACCCTGTCTCCAAATAAAATGAAAAGGGCTGGCGATGTACAGCAGTGGTACAGTGCCTCTGGATTGTTTCCCAGCACCAAAACACACACACACACACACACACACACACACACACACACACAGAGGAACAGAACTACCCACAAATCTATGACCTATGCAGTGACTTCCTTCCAATGAGAACAGTGTGTAGAGGAAAGAAGAGTTACTCTGCAGTGGACAAATTTGATAAGACATCAGCCATGTGGTCAAGTTCACCATCAATAGTGGTAAAATGGCAGGCACGGTGGCGCACGCCTGTAATCCCAGCCTCTCAGGAGGCTGAGACAGGATTGCAAGTCCAAACCAGCTTCAGCAACTTGGCCAGACACTGTCACAAAATAAAAAATATAAAGGGCTAGGAATGTGGCTCAGTGGTAATAGTGTCCCTGGGTTCAATCCCTGGTTAAAAAAATAAATAAAAAAAAAAGTGGTAAAACATCCCAACAGTATTATCCTTTTTAAATAAAAAATATATATTTTTAGTTATAGGTGGACACAATATCTTTATTTTATTTTTATGTAGTGCTGAGAATTGAACCCAATGCCTCATGCATTCTAAGCGAGTGCTCTATCACTGAGCCACAACCCCACCACCCCCCAATTGTATTATCCATGATACAATGTCGTGAGAAGGGTACTTTACCTGGTCTTCCTCCCCTAGAGCCATAACAAGAAAATCTAAACAAACACAAACTGAGGGACATCCTATAGAATACCTGACTACTGTTCCTCAAAACTATCAAGGACACCAAATACAGAGCCTGAGAAACTTACTATCTAGGGAAGCCTAAAGACATGATGACTAAATGTAATAATGGGATTCTGGGGCAGAATAAGGACATTAGGTAAAAACTAATGAGATCTGAATGAAGTATGGGGTGCAGCTAATTATGTGTCAGTATTGGTTATTAGTACTGCAATGAAAGATGTTAACAATCAGAAACCGGGAAAGGGGTTGTGGGACTTTTTATCTTTGTAATTCTTCAGTAAATCTAAAAAAAGTAATATCCTTTAACAAGTTGACTAATTTGCACAGAACAAACAAGCAGAAAGAAAACTGAGGCAAACTGAGAAATATGAACAAACTATATCAAAGATGGGAGTGTATCACTGTCAGTATTTTGTTGTAATGCTGTACTACATACAGTCCTGTATGTTACCACCACGGGGAGTGGGAGAGGGATCTGGGGAGAAGGTATACAGAGAGGATTGCAATTATTTCTCATACCAGCCCACCAATCTACAATGATCTCAAAATAAAAACTGTAATTAAAAAAGTACATTATATGCTTGTGTGGAAATGTCACCATGAAATCCACTAATAGGTACGATTAATATGACTGAACAATTATACATAAAAAGTTTTTTTAAAGTTTCCTCAGCAAAGGAAATAATAATTTGAAGAGAGAGCCTATAGAAAGGGAAAAAAATCTTTACCACACGCACCTCAGGGCACTAATCTCCAAGACATATAAAGAACTCAAAAAACTTAACGCCAAGAAAACAAATAATGCAATCAATTAATGGGCTAAGGAACTGAACAGATACTTCACAATAGAAATACAATAGATCAACAAACATGAAAAAATGTTCATCATCTCTTGCAATTAGAGAAATGCAAATCAAAACTGCTCTAAGATTTCCCCTTACTCTAGTCAGAATGCCAATTATCAAGAATACAAGCAATAATAAGTGTTGGTGAAGATGTGGGGGAAAAGGCACACTCATACATTGCTGGTTGGACTGCGGACTATTGAAATCACTTTGGAAAGCAGTATGGAGATTCCTCAAAAAACTTGGAATGGAACCACCATTTGACCCAGCTATCCCACTCCTCAGTTTGTACCCAAAGACTTAAAATCAGCATACTACAGTGATGCAGCCACATAAATGTTTATAGAAGCTGAATTCACGATAGCGAAACTATGGAACCAACCTAGATGTCCTTTGACAGATGAATGGATTATAGAACTGTGGTACATGTACACAATGGAATATTACTCAGCCTTAAGGAAGAATGAAATTATGGCACTTGCAGGTAAATGGATGGAACTGGAGAATATCATGCTATGTGAAATAAGCCAATCCCAAAAACAATAAGCGGATGCTGACTCATAGTTGGGGGTGGGTAGAGAAGAATGAAGGAACTTTGGATTGTACAGAGGGGAGTGAGAGGAGAGGTGGGGTGGATAGGGAGGGGATGGACAGTAAATTGTGAGACAGACATTATTACCCTATATATATGTATGAAAAGAATTTTTAAAAAATATTTATCACTGTCGAAGAAAAAGTTAATGAAAATAAAGTTTGTTTTTTTTTTTTTTAAAGTTAATCAGGAGTAGTATGCACATTTAGTCTCAGCTCTCAAAGGGGAGGACGAATTGCTGGAGCCCAGGAGTTCAAGACCAGCCTGGGAAACGGGGCCACACCCTCCCCTTTAAAATAAAAGTATTTCCATTCAAACTTTTTCTCAGAATGGAATGGCCTATCCCCTCACAGATGGTATAATGTTTTTGCTCTGATGATTTGAGAAATCAGCTCCCCAATAAATAAAGCAAACTGTTGATTCCTCAAAGAAACAAAGTTTGAAAAGGAAAAAAGTCAACTAAAAAAAGGACATGGAAAAGAGAGCTAAAATAAAAATAAAATGCAAGAGGGGAGAGCTCTCAACACTGTTCTTACTACCACCCTGAGCCAATGAAGACTAATTTAGTCATCAGTGGAGCTAGTGACACAGGTAAAATTCAAGGCCCTAAAAAATAGAAAGGTCTGGGGATATGACTATTTTGTTTTGTGTTTTGTTTTGTTTTGTGCAGTACTGGGGCTGGAACCCAGGGCCTCGCACATGCTAGGCAAACAAGCACTCTGCCATGAGCTATAGCCCCAACCCTTTTAAAACTTTTATTTAGAGGCAGTGTTTCACAAAATTGCGGCATCCCTGGCCTCAAACTTGCAGTCCTCCTGCCTTAGCCTCCTGAGTCCCTCGTATTACAGGTGAGCACCAACACATGAGGCTGGCCCATGGTCTTCCTTGTGCCAGACTACATGTCCTGGAAGTTACATCATTCTGTTTAAGCCAATAAGAGCAGAACTTTTAGTGTCCAAAAATTATTTCTGCTCAACAGCTCAAACACAAGAGATTCGTTCATATCTGAAGAGAAGGATCACAGATTTCAAGATAAAAACTTAACTACCAACAAGTGATGACCAGCACAGAATACAGACTTCCCTAGGACCTGCCAGAAACTTGTTCTAGGACCACCCCACAGCAAACTCCCAGGATGTCAAAGTCCCTTATGTAAAATGGGATAGGTTCTGCACAGAACCTAAACACATCTTCCCCCATCACCTCTAAATTACTTAAAATACCTAACAGAATGTAAATGCTATGTAAGGAGTTGTTTACTATTAAGCATGACAAGGGAAGAGGCTGCATATGTTTAGTACAGACTCAACTTTTTTTCCCCTAGGATTTTCAATTGTGACTGGTTAAATATGGACTCCGAAGATCAGGAAGGTGGACAATAAATTATTTTCTAAAACATAGCACAGTAACTCAAGACAAATAATCCAAGACCATTTTTCACCTAAAATAACCTCTTTTTTGGGGATGGGGCTGTGGCTCAGTGGTAGAGTGCTTGACTAGCATGTGTGAGGCACTGACTAGCATGGTTGAGGCACTGGGTTCGATTCTCAGTCCCACAAATAAATAAATAAATAAATAAATAAAAATAAAGGTCCACTGACAACTAAAAAAATATTTTTTAAAAAATGACCTCCTTTTCTGCATCACAAAGGCCTATACCACCCCTCCAAACACTGACTGCACAAGCTGCTTCTCTTTTTATTGTCCACCAACTGAAAACTTCTATTTTGCCTGTACACTATATTACGCTTTAATACTTTACTTGGAGTTTCTGTATCTCTCCTTTTAACCGCCCCTGCCTCTGCCCTGATGTTTTTTAAAACCTGAAAGTGAACTTTCAGATGCACCTCAGATCTGATGTCTTGCCCTTGCCCTATTATTCCTTTTTTTTTTTTTTTTGGTACTAGGAATTGAACCCAGCAGTGCATAACCACTGAGTCATATCCCCACACCTTTCTATTTTTTAGTTTTTTCGTTTGTTTGTTTTGAAACAGGATCTCGTTTAGTTACTCAGGGTCTTGCTAAGTTGTTGAGGCTGGCTTTGAACTTGCCATCTTCTGGCCTCAGTCTGCTGAGTCGCTGGGATTACAGTATGCCCATGCCCTGCCCTTGCCAAATTATTCCTTCTTTAAACTGATTGTCAGCTTTAAGTTTAAGGCAGAAATTATCTTGCTATTTCATACCTATTGTTTTGGGAGCTAATTCTAACTTCAAGTTCTGAAGGCACAAACCCAGGGGTGAGTCTGCAAACTCCTTCATTACTTCAGAGTTGACTCAGAATTAAAGAGAAAATGGGCAGTTCAAAAAAAGATCAGCCCCCTTCTTCCAAAGTGTGTCCATTTCTTATTCCTTCAACAGTGCTATTAAGACACATTAATGGGAAAATGCTCCCTCATGATATGAATTCACCCTTTAGCCTCCTACCTATCACTGCCCAGATAGTTTTCCTTCCTCTCTAGCCCTTTTCCCAAACCAAAAACTTTCCCTAAGCATTTTTACCAGAAGAGTAGATTTAGGATCCAAATTCTGGGCCTTGGAAGCCTTAGAGGACAGGCTGTAATAAAACTTAAGAGGGAAAAGAGAAACAATTATTAAAAAAAAAAAAAAAAAAATTACTGTTTTCCAAAGTGTCCACATACTCAAAATACAAGGTATAATATGTCAAGTCACAATAACCAGTAGAACTATTACACTTCCTGACTTTTTTATAGCCAGTTTCTATGTTTACACACAAACCCTGAAAGGGTAAGAAATTTGTTACATTTAACACATACCAGAAATGCAAAGGGAAGAGAGGTAATACTGAGTTCTAAACCCTGGGAGCATTTTTACATTCAATAATACAAGAGTTGTGCTGCAATTCAAGCCTAACTGGGGAGAAAGCTAACCAATCTGATCATGTTTTCCCTCATTCCCTATCAAAAGAAGGATCAAAGTTTGGATACAAAAACCATAACCTGCTTCACCTTGGATGAGAAAATTTGTCACTCCTATTCATCCAGAGATTCATTCCAGTGGTTAAACTATAGCTGAGAATGGCAACCCCAAAAGGTACCTTTGCTTGATTACAAAACTATGATTCAGGGCCTGCCCTAGTGGCCCATGCCCATAATCCCAGACACTGGGGAGACTGAGGCAGGATGACTGCAAGTTGGAGGCCAGCCTCCACAACTGAACTAGTCTATCTCAAAGAGGGTTGGGGGCGGGTGGAGAAAGGCAGCAGGCAGGCTGAGGGTATAGCTCAACAGTAGAGTGGATCGGGAGCCATTTGCAGTACCACCAAGAAAAATAAATAAATAAAACTGAAGTATTGTTAAAGTTTGTATCTTAAAACCAAATACATCTTAAGCCCGCAGATCAGCTGAGAATCCCATACAACATGGAAAATGTATATTATTCAAAGTTAATCTCTGTAAGTTGTTTCTCAAACTAACTTTTCCTTAAGTGGGCCACTCAGTGTTAGAAATAGTTACATGGGATGTGAAGTAATACAAGAAAATAAATCCCCCAATCAGAGAAAAACAGATTCACAGTTCATTGTTGGTAGACTGCTAGCAGTGTAATAACTGACAGTCCTGAATTTCAAGGGAAATATTTATCACCACCCGTCTATAGCTTAAATTTTTACAGGAGAACACAGATGAGGTTCAATAGCTTTCGAACTAAGCAGCTAAAATTAGAAACTAAAAACATTAATCTGAGTCATACAGCAAAAAAAAACTTCATCTTTTAGAAAGTTAGCTTGGGAGGCTGAGGCAGGAGGATCATGGAGTTGAAAGACAGCCTGAGAAACTGAGCAAGGCACTAAGCAACTGAGAGAGAACTTGTCTTAAAGTAAAACACTAAAAAAGTGTTGGGAATGTGGCTCAGTGGTAAAGCACCCCTAGGTTCAATCCCAGGTACCAAAAGTTAAAAAAAAAAGGGGGGGGGTGGTGGGGATTCTCTATTTATTCCCATATAGAAATGTATCTTACACACATCACATGTCTTAAGTCAGAAAGGAATAAAACAGCTTCAACAAGATTGTCAGCTGCAGAATACTGGTTTCAATTTGGCACTTTTTAAGGGTCATAATTCCATTAGCAAGAATCTCACTGACAATAAAAAAAAAAAATCTGTTTCATGGGATCTTAGTTCATTCTATATAACTATGCCCAGCATCATTACTGTCAAAAACAAAAAGAAAGATAGCATGGACTACGAACCAAGCAGATCCATTAGTTTTCCCATTAAAAGTGCTATTCAAGGTGGAAACTGATAATGACTCCCAATTTAGGAATGTCATTTGCAAAACTGTAAATTGTAAAAAAAAAAAAAAATTCAGATAAAAATGATATTTTGATTTCCAAATCATTAATAAGCCTAACCTTGGATGCACATAATGATTGAGGTCACAAGCACTAAGGTAACACTGTGACTTCCTGAATGGCTACCGGAGATGATTGGCTCCCTGTAAAATCTCATTGCAGAGGCACCAAGCCCCACCTCCCCCATCAATCAAAAATTTTCTTTAAAATTCACTTCTCGGTAGCTACAACACAAATCCTCAGTGGACGTGGCGACGCGGTCATCCAAGGATTCCACCTGCCCGTCCTGCTCTCCCCGCCCCACCCTCGTCCACTCCACAACTGAACCAGGGAGAGAAAGCGATGCCATCGCCCTGTGTCTGTCCCAGCAGACCCTGGCCCTGGGGGCGCTCTTCCCAGCACCGTCGAAACACCCTAACGACCCCGGTCCTGGGCACAGGTTCCGCGTTCCAGTATTAGGATCCGAGCCCTGACCTTCACGAATGGACACTCAGGTGTAATGGTTGGTTTCAAGACAGCTGGCCAGGCTGACTGCCGCAGACCATCCCCAGCCCGGGAGTCTTCCTATCATTTCTCGGCGCCCCCATCCCCTCCCAGTCCTGGAAGATTCCCGAAACAGATCACTTGCTACAACGCCGGAGACCCTCCCCTGCAGTCGTAGGCTTCCCACTCAACCTGGTGGAAGAAACCCCCCTCCCAGTTTGCACTCGCCCTCCCACGCCCCGCCCCTCCTTCGTCCCCACGCTCCGTGCCCAGAGGGGGAGGTGGTGGGGGGATGGGAAATGAGAACGCCCCTGCCCCTCCCCCTCGCCTGCTGGTGCGAGCGACCCCGGGAAGCAGCTGGAAGGTAAAAGGCTCTTCCTTCTAGTCCCCATCAGGGCTCCAAGACCCCTAGCCCTGAGTGCCACACCGCGCTACAGAACAAGGGGTGTCCTGGAGCCAGCCCAGGCCGCGGAGTTTGCGGGGTCGCACCTTGCGCTTGCGGGCCTCCGCTGTGCCGCTCCACACGAAGCACTGATAGATGGCCCGCAGGTTCTGTTTCCAGTTGTCCACCTTGAAGCTGGTCAGGTGCGAGCAGCCCGGCGGCGCCACCGCCAGCTCGGCGTCCATGGCCTCGCCCTCCGGCTCAGGCCGGGAGACCATGGTGGGCAAGGCCCGGCCTCGGACAGGGGCCGGCGGCGAGGGGGGCGAAGACGACGCCAGCGCGGCGGGAGCAGCTGGGTTGCGCGTCCGGTCGGCTAAGGCACGGGCGCCGGGAACAAAGCGGCGGCCGCGGCGCCGGCGGACAAAGACAGTGCTGCGCGAACGCCGAGGGGAGGCGGCGGCGGTGCAGGCGCCGCCCCCGAGCTGCGGCGGCCGCGGGCCCCCAGCGCAGAGCTCTCCGGGTTCGCGGGCGGAGATTACGTCACCCCCTGGCCAGCGGGCCGGCGCTGTAATGCGCAGACTCTGAGCCGCACCAGCCCCGCCCCCGTTATCCCTCCTCCTCCTGCTCCCGCAGGGGGTGGAGGGGATGGAGTGAACAAAGGCCCATCCCTATGTCTACGCCATTGGTTGCCGACCATCCCGCGGCATCTCCCGCCGTTGTCATAGGCTGACAAAACAGTCCGTCTGGTTCAGAACCGCCTCCCGGATCACCGGAGACTGGACGTGCTGGGTCTCCCACTAAGAATTGCGGAGGCGGGGGCGTGCTGAGGATTGGGTAACGCTGGATGTCCGTCAGGGCGTGGAACCGGTTTGCACCGGCCTGAGCTCTGCCGCAAAGAGGCGGGGCGACCTGCTGAGGGCGGCGCGGTTCCGAAGTCTGTGCTCCCTTCTCTCCCTAGGCGCTTCCCTGGTTCGTTGTCAACTGCCTTGGCAACAGGAACCCTCCTGTGGACTTTTACAGGACCCTACCACCTTTGTAGCCTATGTTCGGTATTGCAGTGCCATGGATGTTAGATTAGAACAGCTAACTACCTGTGTGGCACTGCTTCAAGGATGCAGTTTGGAGTCACTCCACACCAGAAGCCCGCAGTCCAGGGAAGCTCCAACCCAGCGCTGTACAGTTGAAACAGGATGCCAGTCACTGTACCGAATTATAAATTTCATAATAACTATATTTTTTAAAACTGAAAAAAGCAAAACAAGGCGAAATTAATTTTAGTAAGATAGCTTAGCCAACCCAGTGTAGCCTGAATATCATTTCGCCATGTAAGCCATATTGTAAAATTGTTACAATAGTGAAATATTTTACAACTTATGTTGTCTTCGAAATCTAGTATGTGTTTAAGGCACATCCAGTTTGTACCAGCCACATTTCAAGTGCTAGAGTCTACTATGTGGGACAACACAGGTCTAATGAGTGTACTCAGCATTCTAATCTGTGGGTTCCACATCTGAGGATTCAGTCAACCCAGGATGTGGGGTGCAGGGGGATTTCCGGTACTGAATGCTTATGGACTTTTTTCTTTCCATGAGTTCCTAAATGTCATTGTTCCCTAAACAATGCAGCGTGACAGCTATTCATACAAGCCATTACAGTGTGTTAGATATTAGACGATATTAGATCTGTGGTTTTAAGTATGTAAGAGCCAGGGGGCAGTGGCACACGCTAGTAATGCCAGTAACGCCAGTAATGCATGAAACCTCTGAGGCACAAGAATTGCACCTTTTGAGATCAGCCTGGGCAACTTAGCAAGACAATGTATCAAAAATTTTTTAAGCGTGTTGGGGAGATGTGGAGGGAAGGGAAGGGAGGGAGAGAAATCTAGGGAAACCTTGGTGCGGTGTGGTGCTGCTCTTCTATACTCATCCCATTGCTTGATACTTTGCTGCTTTCTTCCACAAATTGTAGAAAACTAATTGCTGTCCAGAGCTGTTGCCAGTTTAAAATACAGATAGTGCATACTATTCTTAAAGCTACAGCATTTAATTTGTTGACTACTGGGATAAAGCATTTGTGTTGGGGGCAAATCGCCAAGCACACTTTTGCCTCAGAGCCATTGAGTTTATAGTCGCAGTCACTTTTGATTGGTGCCATGACTCAGATGGGCTCTTTTACCACCACTTAGGCAAGTGTAATCCCATCTGATGCCCAGACCCCTCCACCCCACAACGATGGACTCACCTTCTACTCACCTTGATGCTCTCCTTCACATCTACCACCAGCTTCAAATTGGTGAGTTTTCACCTAGGTCAACTTAAACTCTCCTCTACTGACCTGAGATGCGACTGTTGATTGTACAGTGCCCTCAAGGCAGTTGAGGAATGGGGGTTCCCCCAGCCACGACATTTACAGTTACGGCTGGCCCCCTTAGTTGACCTTATCTGATGGGTGGGTCCCCGATCTTTATGGTGGAAATTCTTTCTCAAGATTGAGGCTCGTCTTCACTTTCTCTCTCGAAAATCCTGACGACAGGTCCTCAACTCTCTCAATTTTTGCCCAGCACACACTGATGGTCCCATGACAAGCCCCATCACTGTGCTGCCTTCTGGTCTCCAACCAACTAGTCTGTGACCTTGGGATTCCTTGGACATTGACTTGATTGTTTCTCAGTCTCCACCATGGGATCTAGGTCTTCCATCCCGGCAGACTCACCCTTGGAACATTTACTAGAAAATCTTAAATCCCTTCACCTGATCCCTGACCTAGAGCCATCAAAACTTATTTACTTGTGTAATGATATTTGGCCACAGTATCCTTTAGATAATCAATCAGAATGGTCAATTAATGGCACCTTGGAGCCCAACATTTTACAGGGCTTATACAACTTCTGTGAGCAAGCAGGCAAGTGGAAAGAGATTTATCTTCAAGCCTTTTCTTTGTTGCATGCTGAACTTGATCTTTGCTCTTCCTGCAAACCCTAACACCTTCTTTTGGCTGGTTCTCCCCATCCTAATACTTCCTCCTCCTCCGACTTTGATCTGGCTGAAGAACCACCCCCATACCAGTCCCCTGCAGCTGAGGCCCCTCTGGCCCCTCCTCCTCCATGTCCTTTGCCCTGTTCTGTTTCTTTCCTCTCCCCCGCTCAGTCCACCCAGTCCTCCGGCCACGTGGTCCTGCACACATGTTCTAGCCCCCTTACAGGAGGTGGCCAGTGTGGAGGGAGTGATCAGAGTCCATGTTTCTGTCTCGCTGTCCAATCTTTCCCAGACAGAGAAGTAGCTAGGCTCCCTCACCTCAAACTCCACAAACTTTATTAAGGAATTTCACCCAGTCTTACGACCTTACCTGGCATGACATTTATATGATCATGTCCAACACCTGACCCCTGAGGAGCACAGTAGAGTCTGGGAACAGGCACACAGTTATGCAGATGAGGTTCACCAGTCAACCCCAACCCACCCAATTGGAGCTGAAGTTGTACCACATAGGGGGCCCGAGTGGGACTATAACGGGGACTGGGTGTTTATGGTGGGACGAATTCTAAACCTGCATCCTTTCAGGTTTCTGAAAGGCCACCATTAAACCCATTAATTATGATAAACTTCAGGAAGTAATACAAGACAAAACTGAAAACCCATCTGCCTTTCTGAGTCACCTCACAGAAGCCATGCTCAAATATACTACACAGGACCCTGAAACTCTGAAGGGACGACAGCTACTCATGACTTATTATTTTGCCTCAAGTGTGGAAAAGAGGGCCTCTGTGCACAAGCCTGCCCCAACCCCTGGCAGCCCCCAGGTCCTTGTCCAAAATGCCACCAACTGGGTCATTGGGCAGTGGATTGCCCTGGTGCTCAGAGAAGTGCCAGGTCACCCTCACCCCCTTTCCCCACTGACTTACTGGTATTGGCAATGGATGATTGAAGGGGTCCAAGACTTCTATACCTGACGACCACCACCATTCAGGAGCCCCAGGTGACCCTTACAGTGGCAGGCAGGCAGATCCCTTTCCTTAGAGATACTGGTGCCATCTTTTCAGTGCTGTGGGAGTTTGGGGGACCCATTTTTCTCTGCCAAATCCTCTATTGTCGGGGTAGAGGAAAACCATACCATCCCCTAAAAATCCCTCCAATAAGTCGCCCTATTGGACAAATCTGTTTCACTCATTCCTTTTTGATAATACCTATGTGTCCCCTTTCCCTCCTGGGAAGGGATATCCTAGCCAAATTGGGTGCCTCTATTTCCTTCTCACCCACCATGTGCCTGCACCAAGACTCCTCTGCTGTTCCTGTCCTCATGACCCTGCAGGAATATACAACTCAACCTGAGTCTTCATATCCCCTTCTTCCCTCCCTTGTGGACCCCGAGGTCTGGGACACCCATGCACCATGTGTAGCCAAATGCTTATCTGTACTAATTCGCGTGAAGGACCCAACATCCTACCCAGTCCATGCCCAATATTCCCTTCCCTATTGGAGCTTCTTAGGGCTTCAACCAGTCATCCAGGATTTAAGGCAGAAAGACTTTCTTCGCCCCACCAACTCACTTTATAACACTCCCATCCTGCCTGGTAAAAAGCTAAATGGAGCCTACCATTTGGTGCAAGATCTCCTCATCATCAACTCAGCAGTTGTTCCCATCTTCTCCATTGTGTCCAATTCCTACACATTGCTTTCCTCTATCCCTTTCTCCACCACACACTTCTCTGTGTTGGATTTGAAGGACACCTTTTTCACTGTCCCTCTTCATCCTGACTTGCAGGATCGCTTTGACTTCACCTGGACTGACCCTCTCACTCAAGTTTCTTCTCAGCTCACCTCCATAATTCTCCCACAGGGATTTTGGGACAGCCCTCACCTGTCTGTTTGGCCAAACACTGTCTCATGATCTTGCCTCTCTTACTTTCTTTTCCTTCTCTCTCTTACAGTATGTTGATGATCTTCTATATAGTCCCTCTCTCAAGAACTCCTAAACTTCTAA
Organism: Sciurus carolinensis; assembly: GCF_902686445.1. NCBI lineage: Eukaryota > Metazoa > Chordata > Mammalia > Rodentia > Sciuridae > Sciurus > Sciurus carolinensis. Next base: position 40,025,285 of record NC_062215.1, on the reverse strand, counting down.
ATTTTCTGACTGACAGAGGGTATAGGGTCTCTCCAGCAAAGGAACAACTTTCCCAACCTCACTTTATTTATTTAGGAGTCAGCCTCTCACCTGGATTAAAAACCATCACTGTAGAGAGAAAAGCATTATTGCAGAACCTGTGCACTCCATCTACAAAGGAAGAAATCCTTTCCTTTCTAGGGTTAGCAGGATATATACAATCCTGGATCCCAAATTTTTCCATCCTGGTGGCCCCCTTGTATCAGGCTTCAAAGGGCATTCCCACTGAGCATCTCCTCAACCTGGTAGAAGCCCCTTTCCAGACCCTTCTTCAAGTCCCAGCCCTACACCTCCCTAACATCACTAGACCCTTCTACCTGTTTGTTTCTGAGAAAAGTGGGTTCGCTCTGGGGGTCTTAGGGAACATGTTTGGTCCCACCCTTGAGCCAGTAGCATACCTATCAAAAAGGCTAGACCCTACTGTAAGAGGCTGGGCACTATGTCTTAGGGTATTGGTCGCAGCATTTGTCTTAACCCAGGAATCAAGAAACTTTCCTTTGGGGCTCCCACTGAAGTGCTCTCACCTCATCATCTGTCTGAGCTTTTAACTTCTAAGGGTCTTCAAACTCTACCACCCTGTCAGCTATTAGTCTTGCAAACTGCTCTTATTGAGGACTCTTCCATTTCCTTTAAGATACGCCCTCCTTTAAGTTCAGCCACCCTCTTACCCCCACCTTCCAACATACATGCTTCAGCAACCCATAGCTGCCTTGAGATTCTGGAAGTTAGTTCCCTGCCCCTCCAATGTTTTGGAGGGGACCTTAGACAACCCTACTTTCATATGTTTCACTTATGGGAGCTCTTTTCTCCTTGAAGGAATCCTTCGGGTTGGATATGCCATTGTCTCCCTGGAAAAGGTTGTATTCAGGACCACTACCTAATAATACCACCAACCAACAGGCAGAACTAGTCACCCTCCTGAAGGGAGAATCTCTCACAATCTACACTGACTCCAAATATGCTTTTCACATTATTCTTTCCCATGCCGCTATTTGTAAAGAGAGGGACCTTCTTATTACAAAAGGGAACTCTATTACCAACTCTAGCTACATCCTAACCCTCCTTGAGGCTGTTCGCCTCCCAGCAACCATAGATCTTGTACATTACTGAGGTCATCTGACAGACCAATCGTTCTTCTCTTCAGAGAACAACAAGGCAGATGAGGAGGCTAAAAGGGCTGCCCTGTCATCCACACTAGCCCCCATTATGGCTCTCCATGATCCCTTACCTCCACCACCCACCAACAGGGAGCTACTTTCCTATCTCCATTATTTGTTCCACTCCAACCTTTCTTCACTCTTACAGTTTGCTAAGACTCATCTGCAACTATCCTCCTCTGACATCTCATTTCTGAAAGCACTCTCCTCCACATGTGAAGTTTGCCTATGAACCAACCCTACAGCTGTCAGGACCCCCACTTTTCCAACTCACCAGGCCCATGGCATCATTCCAGGAGTGGGCTGGCAACTTGATTTCACTCACATGCCCACAGTAAGAAAGTCTAAATATCCATCTTCTCAGGATGGGTTGAAGCCATCCCCACCTCCAGCAAAAGAGCACTAACCATCTCTACCTTCATCCTTCATGAAATCATTCCTTGCTTTGGAGTGCCTACCTCCTTCCAGTCAGATAATGTGCCTGAATTCATCCCTCAAGTTTCCCAACAACTTGCCAAGGCCCTTGGGATCTCTTGGCATTTCCACATTCTCTTTTACCCAAAGTCATCAGGCAAAGTAGAAAGAGCAAACCAAACTCTTAAAAATGTCTTAACCAAGCTCTCTTTAGAACTTCACCTTGACTGGGTTAAACTCCTGCCCCTTGCTCTTCTGTATCTTTGTTCACTACCAAAGAAACTTGTTAATATTTCCCCTTTCGAACTGATGTACTGTCGTCCCATCCTTCCCCCTGGGCTAGTGCCCCTTTTTTCCCCTCTTCCTTCTCATATATCCATTCCTCTCCTAAACCACATTTGAGCATTCCTATGGGGTTACACTGACTCCTCCTTGCCTAAACCTTTGTCTGGTCCCCTGGCTCAATCTCTTCAAGTAGGAGATCAAGTTCTTATCTCTTCTCCTCAGGAGGCTACAGCCTCTCTATCTCCCAAATGACAGGGACCTCATATGGTGATCCTGGCTACATCAAGGGCTGTCAAAGTGCAAGATTTACCAGGATGGTTACACATTTCTTGGGTTAAGCTCTACTCTCAGTCCACAAACCCCTCTCCAGCTTCTAACACTCAGGCTTCTTCCAGCTGATACTCGGTCACCCCAGTGGGACCTCTCTGTCTTAGGCTGAAGGCCATCAAGCCCTTCACTCTTCTTCCTGTTCCAGAGGCCGAGGACCAGAACACTGAGACACCAACCACACCCAGCCATGAAGACTGGACTGCCAGCTACATTCTTGCCTCCCCTTCTATTCACCCTGTCTGCCATTTTCCCAACTATTGGATTTTTTTCCCAATAGATCTATCCAGGTGCCAGCCATTTCCTCCCTCCTGGATTGCCCACAAGACTGCTGGAAGACTGACTCCTACTGTCTGCAGGGACATATGTTCACAGCCAATGCTCAGAGAATCCACTCTTAACACAGACTCAATTTAACTAACCCTCTCATGTCACAGGGATGTTGAATATACATGACAGTGGGGTTCTCTCATCTCCTGGCTAGTGCTCTTTGACTTTCAATAGCATCCCCTTAGAGCATGTGATCAGGACCATCTCTCTTCCAGTTTCCTTCCAGGTGCATATCTTCCAATGGAAGTCACCCTATGGATTCACTAGAGAAAGGGAAGTGCTCTCAGGAAGAGTACTGCCTCTATGTCAACCAATCAGGTATTAATCAGCTGTATTACAGGAATATCAGGGCCTCACAGGAAAGAATCGGACCCTGGCTACAAGTGCAGTCCCCAGAGGATGCAGTCCCCAACCCCGCCTGCTGCAATGACATCTCCCTCCCCTGAATCAGCTCTATGCCCACACCTAGCAGGAAGTAGTTACTGAAGATAGATCTTCACCCATGCACCCAAAGGAATCTTTTTATAAAAACAAAAATGGGGGAATATAAGCTGCAATGACTGCTAACTCTGTTGGCTGCCCGGCAGGTAGGTGCAGCGCTTTGTCCGTGTGGACCTGCCAGGTGTTGGCTCCCCCAGGCAGCAGGTGGGCACTAGGTTTGCCCTGCAGTCTGGCCCTCGCCTTGGGCCTCAGGCTGCCTAGGACCAGTGCACTGTACGACCTGCCCCTTCGCGGCAGCTATTCCTCCCCCTCCCATCTTAACCAGCCATTGGTCCACTTGTCAGCCTGCACTCAGCAGCCATTGGCCTGATTCCTAGCCTGTGAACTTCCTCATCAGCAATTGGCTCAGTCATCATTAGCCTGCAAAATTTGACTACTTAAGAAAAGCTCCCTCACCATACTTTCTCTTTCTCTCTCTCTCTCTCTCTCTTTCTCTCTCTCTCTCTCAAATCAAAGATAGTCAAGTCTGGAATTAAAAATTATGTGGGACTGGGGTGTGGCTCAGTGTTGGAGCACATGCCTAGCATATGTGAGGCCCGGGGTTTGAACCCCAGTACTGAATAGAATAAATAAATATAAAATTATATGTGTGGATGAAATTGGAGAATATCATGCTAGTGAGATAAGCCAATCTCAAAAAAACAAAGGATGAATGATCTCTCTGATAAGCGGATGATGACACATAATGGGGGGTGGGAGAGGGGCAAGAATGGAGGAAGGAGGGACTGTATAGAGGGAAGGGAGGAGTGGGGGGAAGGAAAAAATAACAGAATGAAACAAAAACTATTACCCTAGGTAAATGTGTGATTACACAAATGGTATGCCTCTACTTCATGTACAGAGAAACAAGATATATCCCATTTGTTTACAATAAAAATAAATTTTAAAAGTTATATGTGATTCAGCTTTACAAATACTGAAAGTGAGGAGTATTCTAGGATTATTGGGTTTACAAATGATTTAGTTTTAAGCATGTATGTTCAGCATTCAGACTCTAATATTGATCAATAGCATTTTTTAATCAATATGGTCATCTGACCTAAGAAGAATTACTATGTGCTCTACTTGAATTAATACATAATGATTTTAAATGCCCTATAATCAAAACAGGCTTACTCATAAAAAATTCAGAATATGCTTCAGAAGCAAACTCTACCAGAAGAATGTACAGTGCTCTTTAGTACTTTTTTTTTAAAGGGAAAAATTGGAACCAACCTAAATGACCATTAATAAAAGAATTGTTGACTAAACTATGGAATGGCTATTCTAGGGAATACTCTGGAGCCACTTATAGAATGTAGTGGATAGCAGGGTATGATGGCACATACCTGTAACTCTAGAGGTTGAGGAAGGAGGATCACAAGTTCAAGGCCAGTCTGGGAAAATTAGCAAACCTGTCTCAAAATAAAAATAAAAAGGGTTTGGGGTATAATTCAGTGGTAGAGCACTTCCCTAGCAGAGAACACTGGGTTCAAGACCCAGTGCCACAAAAAAGAAAATAAGATATTCATAAAAATAATTTAAACAGAAGTAGTTCTGGGACTGAGGCTGTAACTCAGTAGCAGAGAGCTTGCCTAGCATGTGTGAGGCGCTGGGTTCAATCCTTAGCACCACATAAAAATAAACAAGTAAAATAAAGGCATTCTGCCCATCTACAGCAACAACAACAATTTTTTTTTAAGTTTTATAAATATCATTATGGTTTGAATATGGCTTGTTCTCTCCAAAACTCATGCTGAAATTTAATCCCCTTTGTAAGATATTAAAAGAGTGTTTAGAAGTGAGACCTTTGAAAAACAATTAGGATTAGATAAAGTCATCAGGGTAGGACCCCCATTGCTGAATACAGTGGCTTTATAAGAAGGGGGAGAGAGAAGAGAATAGATTGGCACACACTCTCCCTGATTCTCACTGTTCCACCCCTGGGGACTCTGCCAACAAGAAGGCCTTCACCAGATGGGGCTCCTTTACCTTGGTCTAGAACTGTGAGTCAAAATAAATCTCTTTTCTTTATAATTTACCCAATCACTGGTATCGTGTTATTAGCAACTGAAAATGGGATAAGAGAAGCACTAATGTAAAAAGTCTGTAAAGCCTAAGTAAATAAAACAAAGTATAGAAAATTACAGATATATGCTGACACTGATGAGAAAACTATACTATGTGTGGGTATGTATTAAAAGTCCAGAAAAAAAAAATAACCCATTAATAATTGTTAATTTATGGTGAGGGAGAAGTAAACTTGGATCAATCTATAATGTTGGGTAAAGTCGTGCATGGTGGCACACGCCTGTAATCCCAGTGGCTCAGGAGGCTGAGGGAGGAGGATCTCAAATTTAAAGCCAACCTCAACAACTCAGTGAAACCTTGTCTCTAAATGCAATGTACAAAAGGGCTGGGGATGTAACTTAGTGGTTAAGCACCCCAGAGTTTAATCCCCAGTACCAAAATGTGTGTGTGTGTGTGTGTGTGTGTGTGTATATACATTTTATATATATATATATATATATATATATATATATATATATAAAATGTTGAATTTTTGTATAATATATATATTATATATAATATATATAATGTGTGTATGTATGTGAATATATATCTATATCTATCTATATAAATTTAAAATGTTGGTTTTTTTTTTTTTTTTCTTTTAATACTGGGTGTTGAATCCCAGGGGCACTCTACCAATGAGCTACATCCCCATATCTTTTCATTTTTTCATTTTGAGACAAGGTCTCACTAAGTTGCCCTGGTTGTTCACAAACTTGAAATTCTCTTGCCTCGGCCTCCCAAGTAGCTGGAATTATGGGCATGCACCACCACACCCAGCAGCATTGATTTTTTTATAATGAAAATTAATCATATATTATTTTGTACTTAAAAATCACTAAAATGTAAAAAAAAAATGAAACATCATGACACAAGACAGTATAAAGAAATCAAGACCCAGAGAACAAAAATTTGTTCAAATTTACATATTCACATGATTCTTCAGTCCCAGTCCAAAAGTTCCATTTATGCATTTATTTGTCGACCCAAAAAACAAGTCAGACTGCAAAATTACAATCCTTGCCCCATCATGTGCAATTTGTGTAGCCTTGGGCAGATTGTCTCATTTCTCAACCCATTTATTTATCTATTTAAATTAGAGTTATATCAGCTCAGAGCTTATAATTAAAGGGGTTTGGCAAGGAATAAATGAGATGATCCATGCTAAGTTACTAACATATGCTTGTTGCTTATTAAGGATTCAAGAAACATTTGTAATTATTGATCTGGTATTTGAGATGATTAAAACAATTTCCTACTTTAAAAATCTCACAATGTAGTGTGATTAGAAGCAATGTTGCCAATATTAACAAGTGTCTTAGTCCATTTTGTGCAACTATAACAGAATATCTGAGATCTCATAATTTATGAAAAACAAAGATTTAGTTGGGTATTGGCATCAGATCTCTATTTTGCTTCTGCCAGTATTCTGCCCCCCCACACACACACCATTTTACAACCCAGATTGTCAGTCTGTGAACATCCTAGTCAGCCATTGGTCAGCCGTCAGCCTGCGAACATTCTCGGCAGTCATAGGTCCAGATTGTTAGCCCGCGAACTCTCTAGTCAGTCATTGGTTCCTTGTTATTAGCCCGCGAAATTCCACTACTTAAAGAATAGCTCCACCGCCATTCTCTCTCACTCACTCTTACTCTCACTCACTCTCACTTGCTTTGTCTCTCTTTCTCTCCTCCTCACTATCTTTCTCTCTCCTCCTCACTCTCTCTCATTCTCTCTCTCTCATTTTTTTTCTCTCTCTCACTCTGTGGACAGATACTCTGCCTGTCTGCTTAATAAAATCTCTTGCATGAGTTCCTGCGTCCAGAGTGGTTTCTAAGTGCTTTCATCAGGTATGGTAGTACTTGACTGTAATTTCAGCTACTTGGGAAACTGAAGCAAGAGAATCATGTGTTTGAGGCCATCTTGGGCAACATAGTCAGACCCTGTCTCAAAAAGTAAAAAAATAAAAATATAAAGGGCTGTGCTGGGGATGTGGCTCAGTGGTAAAGTGCTTGCCTAGCTACACAAGGCCCTGAGTTCAATCCCTAGTGTTACCAAAAGCTTGGTCCTTGTCCCAATGCCAATTCAATAATGAAGATGCAGTTTGAAGAAAAAGGAAAAAGGAGGTTTATTGCTTTTCTAACAAAGAAGAAACACAGGGGACTCCTGTCCCAGAGGCTACAATTCTGCCCATCAGGGGAACATGGGGGTTTTAAAGAGGTGATTCAAAGGCCACATTCCATGTGTTCTCTGTTGGAGTTGTAATTCACTTGTTAATTTTGGAGATAGTCATTTCTGAGATCTTCTGGTGCCATCTGAGATCTTCTGGTGTTCCTGTGATGGATGTGTGCTCAAGGACAGTTAATTCTGCCTATGATGGGGAAGAAGGGCAATCCTGTTTCCCCTGAGATTAGGGAGGGGAAGAGATTGGGGAGGAGTAGGGAAACAGGAAGAGAAATATGTCCTTTTAAAATGTCATAGCTTGGTGTAGTGGTGCATACCTGTAAGATCAGTGCCTCAAGAGGCTGAGGCAGGAGGATCTTGACTTCAACTTAGCAAGGTCCTAAGAAACTCAGTAAGACCCTGTCTATATAAAATACAGAGTGTAGACCCAGGAAATGAAAACTCTGATAGAAAACCCACAGTATTTCTGGCCTGAATAGCAGAGGGAAGAGTACAATCAGAGCCACTGAAAAATGAGATATTCAGAGAGGGGGAGCCCCAGAACCTATGTGCAAACTATGTCCAAGTGCTAGTTATCTACCAAACCACTCATGTGGGGCAAATTCCATGCTGCCAAACTAGAACAAAAATTAATTAGCACAGATTTGATCTACTGTCCAAGAAACCGTTAAATACTAAGTTCATTGCCTGCTAAAATAGAGATATCAACTATCTTTGAAAGTTTATAATAAAATTCATTAAAAAATATTCAAGATAAGACTGGGGATGTAGCTCCGTTGTAGAGCTCTGGCCTAGCATATGTGAGACCTTGGGTTTAATCCCAGCATTGCATGGAAAAAAAAAAAAAAACATAAAAATTTTAAAAAGAGGATGGCCTGAATAATACCTAGGATATAATTTGGAATTATTTGACATATGTATGAGGCATAAGGAAATGGGGAGGAGGGGTATGAGGAGTACTGTAATGGAACCCAGGGATGCTCTACCACTGAACCCTTTTTATTCTTTGAAACAGGGTCTTGCTAAATTACCCAGACTGACCTTGAACGTACAATCCTTCTGCCTTCCTGAGTCACTGGGTTGCCTGTGCCACCATGGTCAGAAGAGATAATACAATAAAAAGTGACCAACCTCCATCAATAATGGAACAAAAATGACCAACCCTAAGATGTATGAAATGTTCAAATTGGTGTATAAAAATTTCAGGGCTGAGGTTGTGGCTCAGTGGTACAGCACTTGCCTTGCATGTGTGAGGCACTGGGTTTGATTCTCAGCACCACATATAAATAAATGAATAAAATAAAGGTCCATCAATAATTAAATATATATTTAAATAAATAAATAAATATATATATATATATAAATAATTTTTTAAAAAGGAATTTCAAATTGGCTATGGTAACTGCTCAATAATGTAAAGGAAAAGATATTTTAAATGAATGAAAAGATTGGAAATAGCAATGAAATAGAAACTATAAAAGCATCAAGTGAAAGTTCTGAAATTGAAATACCACTATCTGCAATAAAAAGGTTACCAAATGGGTTTAGGGACAGAGTAGAAATGACATGGGAAAGAGTCAGTAAACTTGAAATTATCCTGTTGGAAGAACAGAAAAAAAAAAAAAAAGAAAAAATATCAGTAGATCTTCAGAGACCTGTAGAACAACATCAAAGTCCCAATATATTTGTATTCAAATTCCAAAAAGGTGGGGTTAGGGGAATTTAAGAGAGAAAGAAAAGCAGCAAAAAACCAAACTCTTGAAGAAAGAAATAAAGGCAGAAATTTTCCCGAATTTAAGGAAAGCTATAAACATACAGATTAAAAAAACTCATTGAATCATAAGTTGGATAAAGGTAAAGAAAACATGCCAAGACAAAATGAAGTTTCACTACTAAAAATAAATAATAAAGAGCAATTTTTTAAAAATTTTTTGGTACTGGAGATTGAACCCAGGTGTGGGGAGTCATCCATGCCTAGCAAAATCAGACTTGGCTGAGCCATGGGATACACAGGCCTGTCTCCCAGGAATTGGCAGCCATGAGAAACTGTTCCAGACCTCCAGAGAGTAAGGGGCCTTCTATGGGAGTGACTTAGTATCTGGGGATATGCTAGTTCCCTAAGCTAATGGCTTCCCTAACTTCACCCCAACCTGTTCCTCACAGAAGAAGCCCCTCCTGGTCTGGGCCCCTTTAGGTAAACTATAAGGTAACTATAAATTAGGTAACTATAAATAAAAGTGAAGATGGGGTTCTCCATCTTGTTGGAGGCCAGATCTAGTAAGGCCTGATCCACCACACACTCTTCCTTTTGAAAAGAGTATTGACTTTAGTGTGTTTATTGATCAGATAAGTTTATTGGTCATTGATTTATTGCCAGCACTGCCATCCTCAGGCAGTTAGCCCTTCCCTCATCCATGCTGGATGTGGGTGAAATCCCCATATCCAGGGGCACTTAGCCACTGAGTCACTTCCCCAGCCCTCCTTGTTTTGAGGCAGGGTCTCTATAAATTGCTTAGGGCTTCACAATTTGCTGAGGCTGACTTTAAACACCTGCCTCAGCCTCCTGAGCTGCTGGGATTACAGGCCTGGCTAAAGAACAAATCTTAACAAGCAACAAGAGGAAAGAAAAGATGTTATACACAGAGAAACAATTATTAGTATTATTATTTTTATCTTTTAACTTTTTACAGACTGCATTTGGATTCATTGTTCTCAAATGGGGTACATCATTTTGTTTCTATGGTTGAACACCAATTATTTTTATCTTATCAAAAAACACGGAGGCCAGAAGACAGTGGAACAATATCTTGGAAGTTATAAAAGGAAAAAATTGTAAAAACCCATCAGTAATAAAGATAAAATAGATAATTTTCATAAAAAACAAATCTAAGAGAATTTTCCCCCACATTTTTTATTGGCACATTATAGTTGTTTATCATGATGGCATTTGTTGTTACATATTTGTACATGCACACAATAGAATGCTATGATTTGGCCATTATCATTCTCCAACACTTTCTCCCTCCCTCCCCACATCTCACCCTTCCTTCTGTCTCTTCCCTCTACTGATCTCCCTTTGACTTTTATGAGATCCCCACACATATCTTTTTTCTCCTTTATCCTAACTTCCACATATGGGAGAAAACATATGACCCTTGGCCTTCTGAGTTTGGTTTATTTTGCTTAACACAATGTTCTCAAGTTCCATCCATTTTCCTGCAAATGACATAATTTCATTTTTCTTTATGACTGAATAAAACCCCATGATGGACCCCTAGGCTGGTTCCATAGTTTGGCTATTGTGACTTGTAGGATGCCTTTAATTCTTAGGGCAAATACCAAGGAGTATGATGTTCGTGCCTAGTCTTTTCAGTAATCTCCATACTTATTTCCATAGTAGGTGTACTAATTTACAATCCCACCAACAGGATAAATGTGTTCCATTTTCTCCACATCTTCTCCAGCATTTATTATTGTTTGTATTTCTGCCATTCTGTTTTGTTTTGATTTGCATTTTCCTAATTGCTGATCATAGTGAATATTTTTTCACATATTTGTTGGTCATTTGTATTTCTTATTTTGAGAAATATCTGTTTAATTCATTTGTCCAATCGATTATTAACTGGATTATTTGATTTTTTAGTGTAATTTTTTTGTTTTTGTTTTGATTCTGTGGATTGAATCCAGGGGCACTTAACAACTGAGCCACATATTCAGTTCTTTTATTTTTTAATTTTGAGACAGGGTCTCACTAAGTTTCTTAGGACTTGCTAACATGGTAAGGCTGGCCTCCAATTTGCCATCCTATTGCCTCAGTCTCCCAGACCAGTGGAATTACAGGCATGCATCACCTCACCCATCTTGGCATGAAGTATTTTGAGTTCTATATATATCCTAGATATTACTCCTCTATCAGAAGAGAAGCTAGCAAAGATTTTCTCCCATTCTTTAGGTTCTGTCTTCACATTCCTGATTGTTTCTTTTGCTATGCAGAAGCTTTTTAATTTGATGCCATCCCATTTACCAACTCAGCATTAATTCCTGAGTTTTAGGAATCCTCTAAAATTATTTTCATCCACCAAATATACACTACCAGAAAAGAGAAATTCTATGGGTCAAAAGGAAAAAAGTACCCGATGGAGTATTGGATATTCAGAAAGACATGGAGAGCATCAGAAGTAGCAATAATCTGGATAAAGAAGTATTCTTTCTCTTACTTTGTTTAACAATATATTGACCATATCTTGGTTTTTTCACAGCTGTGACCAAACGACCTGACAAGAACAATTTTAGAGAAGTAAAAGTGTATCGAGGGCTCATGGTTTCAGAGGTCTTAGTACATAGAGAGCCGAGTCCATTGCACTGGGCCCAATATCATGATGGAGGAGTGTGGAGGAGGAAACCAGCTCAGGACAAAACCACAAGGAAGCAGAGAGAACTCTGTTCACCAAGGACAAAATATATGCCCCAGAGGCACTCCCCACTGACCCATCTCCTCCAGCCAAACCCTACCTGCCTATAGTTGCTACCAGTTAATCCCTACCAAAGGATTAATTCACTGATTGGGTTAAAACCTCTGTTAATCCAATCATTTCACCTCTACATTTTCTTGTATTATCTCACACATTTGCTTTTGGGTGACACTTCATATCTAAACCATAACAGACCATTTAAAGCAAAAATTATAACATTATTTTGAAGGGTTAAAATATATGTGTATATTGATATATATGGAGAGAGACAGAAACAGAATCCATATGACAAGTATTAAGCACAGGATAGGAAGGAGATGTAAAAGGACTTATTAGATTATAAACTTTCTATATTTTACAATATTAGATTTAAGTAAGTTATTCGAAGGTATGAACTGATGTTGTAATCCCTGAACAATTTCTAAAAAATCATGAAAAGAGACAGTTGCAGTGGCACATGCCTACAATCCCAATGACTGAGAATGCAAAGACAGGAGGATCACAAGTTTGAGACTAACCTCAGCAACTTATGGAGACCCTGTCTCAAAAAAAAGTGCTGGGGATTGTGATGGGCTGACATATTTGACTCCATGGAAATGTTATGGGCCAGGCTATTCGGGCAATGACTAAACAGACTCCATTTTACCTTGAGACTCCATGTTATGTAGGAAATACTTCTTCCTTCGGAATACCTCGCATCTGTACCCATCAACAGTTGCTTAGCATGTCATGTTTGGCAACACAAAATGCAATTCTTGTATAGTGAAAAATTTTTCTGTTTTTTGTGATGGGCTGACAGATCTGGCTCCATGAGAATGTTATAGGCCGGACTATAAGGGAAATGACTAAACAGACTCCATTTTGCTCTGAGACTCCATGTTATGTAGGAAATAAGCTTCTCCCAAGGGAACACCCTGCCTCTCTACCCATCAACAATTGCTTAGCTTCTCCCATCGGAGCAGCCCACCTCTGTGCCCATCATCGGTTGCTTAGTATGACATGTTTAGCAATACAAAATGACAATTCTTATGTAATGAAAAATTGCTCTCTTTTGATTCCTATTGCTCCTAAACAATGTACCATATGAACGGTGGTTGTGTGGCTATTATTAACCATTCTTTAGTTTGTACCTAGTTAAGGGTCATTTTGACCCACTTCCCCCTCTGTTGATGATCTCATGATGTTAGTTTGTAATTTCGAATCATAGCAACACTTAGGATTGATGTGATATTTGGTATAAGAACCCCTACAACCTTATGTTTGGGGCTATTCTCCCAATAGCCATTTTTTTGGGGGGTGGCATTGTGTGAGACAGTCATCCGGCTGGTTTAATAAAGACTCTCAAATTTGGACTTCTCAGTGATGATCGGTCTGCTCTTAAGTTGCGCCCCTTAACATTTTGCTTCCTGTTTTCCTAAGCACTGTACCATGTCAACAGTGATGTCAACAGTGATTGTTTAGATGTTGGTAACCATTTTTTAATTTGTACCCAAGTAAGGTCATTTTGACCCACTCCCCCTCTGCTAGTGATTTCAGATGTCACAATGTTAGTTTGTAATTTTGAATCATAGCAACAGACACTTATGATTGGTGTGCTGATTTATGGTATAAAACCCCCTGCAACCCTATGGTCTGGGCTGTTCTCCCAATAGCAATTTTTTGGGCATTGTGTGAGACAGTCAGTCAGTTGGTTTAATAAAGACTCTCAAATTTGGACTTCTCAGTGGTGATCGGTCTGTTCTTAAGTTGTGCCCCACAACAGGGATATGGATTAGTGGTAGAGCACCCCTGGGTTCCATCTCCAGTACAAAAATAAAACAAAATGAAGGAACTATAACACTGGCATGCTCAAGATCCTAAATTTGATGCCTTAAACTGGAAGAAAAAAAAAAAAGGAATAATTCACAAAAGATAGGAAAGGGAGAAAAGAAGAAAAATCAGAGAGAACAAAAATCAAGTAATAAAATAGTGCATTTAACAACAAACATATCAATTATTCCATTCAATGTTACTAGACTAGAGGACTTCCACTTCCATCCATGATAGAGTACAGTTTAGTTCTAAAAACAATGGTTAACAAAAACCTGACTAAACATAGGAAAGGAGGGTTTTCAAACCCTGGAAAACAGGAAGTGCAGAGCAGTGATCCCTGACAGAAAGGAAACAAATAAGACTACCAGGTTACCCCTGCGACTTACTGCCTGGAAAGAGTGTGAAGCCTCCAGATCAAGGACAGGGAGCCCAGGGTAGGGTACTGCTGAAGGTCCTGGTCCTGGGTAGACTGAGAAGGTTGGCCACTCTGCCAGCTAGAGACCAGTTCTCTCCAGGAAGTGAGAATGTAGAGAGGTAAGGGTGACTAGAATTCACAAGTGAAAGACTAGAAAAGAGTGCTGCAGGGAAGAGCATTCCAGAAACCCATGGCTGGTTCCCCTCATCTTCAGATTCCTGGGCAGCGCAAGCATGCAAAGAAATCACCTGAGACAGGGAAGTCAGCCAGAAATGAGCAGGTAAGACGACCCTGGAGACAGTTCACATTCCAAGCAACGGAGGTGGAGAACTCTTATGGTTGGAGTACTTGGAAAGCCGTGGCCTCTGTGGTAGGGGCCCAGGAGCTCTGGGAGAAAGTTGTTCTGGTCACTCCTTACAAGGAAAGGATCTTGAGCCCACGCCTATAATTTCCGTGACTCAGAGGTTGAGGCAAAAGGATCACATATTCAAGGTCAGCCTCAGCAATTTGGCTAGACTTTGGTTCAAAATAAAAAAAATAAGAGGGGCCAGGGATGTAACTTAGGGGCAGATGCACCTGGGTTCAATCCCCAGTATCATAAAACAGAACAAAATAAAACAAAGACAGGAGATTAAAAAAAAAAAAAAGCTATAAATTACTTCCTATAACTGATCCAAAATGAAGCCCCCCAAATATTTAAGGAATTACAAAAGTCAAAAAATTAAAAGTGGTGGGGAAAGGAGGAGAATGAAGAGAAGGAAGAGAATGCAACCGGGCAGGGTGGAGCACACCTGTAAAAACAGCTACTCAAGAGGCTGAGCCAGGAGGATAGCAAGTTCAAGACCAGCCTGAGAAACTTAGCAAGTTCCTGTCTCAAAATTTAAAAGAAAAATGAAGTTGGGGTGGGGCAATGAGATGAGGGTGAGGGTGTGGGTGGGGATGGGGATGGATGTAGCTTGGCTCAATGGTAAAGCATTCCTGGATTCAGTCCTTCTTTAAAAAGAAAGAGGAAGGAAGGAAAAGAAAGAAGGTGTCAGAGGGAGAGCACCAAACAAGATAAAATTTTCAGTGTTTGACATCTAATAAAAAATTACAGAGAATGGGGGTGTAGTTCAGTGACAAAGAGCTTGCCTAACATGCGGAGGCCCTGGGTTTCATTCCAAGCACTGAAAAAAAAATAAATAAATAAATATAAAAAAGAAAAGAAAAGAAAAGAAAACATTTAAAGAAACAGGAAAAAAAAAAACACTCATCATGAAGAGCAAACAGGATTGAAACAGACCCCCAGAATGAAGTAAACAACAGATTTAGTAGGCAAGGACATTAAAATGGCCCTTATAAATAAATATATTTCATATGTTAAAAAAAACTAA
The DNA here is from genome assembly GCF_902686445.1 of Sciurus carolinensis. Lineage (NCBI taxonomy): Eukaryota > Metazoa > Chordata > Mammalia > Rodentia > Sciuridae > Sciurus > Sciurus carolinensis. The sequence continues at coordinate 40,009,924 of NC_062215.1, read as the reverse complement.
ACAAAAGATTGAAAATATTAAATTTTTTGCCTTTGTCACAAATCTGAATATTTATTGTTCCAAAATAAATGCTAAAAACATAACTTGAAACAAAAATGTCAACATTCAGACTCAGAAAAGGTGTGACTCAATGCCCCTCACATGTAACAAGGAAACTTCCTCAAAAAAAGAAAGAAAAAGGAGAATATATTACATTTTTAAAAAAGGAAAATATAAAAAAATTAATTGGAGGACTGGATTTGTGGCTCAGCAGTAGAGCACTTGCCTGGCATGTGTGAGGCCCTGGGTTCTATACTCAGTACCACATATAAATAAAATAAAATGATCTATTGACAACTAAAAAAAAATACACACACACACACATATGAAATGAATGGACAGAGCTGAAGGATAGGCTCATGCAGCCAAATATACATGTAATGAGAATATTACAATGAAGGGGAGAAGATTCTTATACCCAAGTTGTTCTAAACACTCTTAGAATTTTTCTGAGAACTGAATCAAGGATAACTTTTTAAATTTCAGTTAATTAAAATTGAAGATTCATGGCTAAGTCACGCTAGCCAGATTCTGAGTACTCAGTAGCCACACATGTGCCAGGCAGAGTGGCACCTGCCTGTAATATTAGTGATTGGCAAGGGTGAGACAGGAGGGTTGCAAGTTCAAGGCCAGCTTCAGCAACTTACAGAGACCCTATTTAAAAATAAAAAATAAAAAAGGACTGGACCACTGGAGTGGCAGAGCAACCCCTGGCTTCAATCCCTCGTGCCCGTCCCCACAAAGGGCCACATGTGTGCTTGCTTCTGCAGCACATGTACTAAAATTAGAATGTTACAGAAAAGATTGCATGAAGAATGGAGGAAGGAGGGACTGTACAGAAGGATAAGAAGGGTGGGGGGTGGGGGGAAGGAAAAAATAACAGAATGATTCAAACACCATTACCCTATGTAGATGTATGATTACACAAACGGTATGCCTCTACTTCATGTACAAACAGAAACAAGATGTATCCCATTTGTTTACAATAAAAATAAATTTAAAAAAAGAAAAGATTGCATGACTCCTGCACAAGGCTGATGTGCAATTTTTTTCAAAAGAAAGAAAAATATTAGCCACGTGTGGCTACTGACTACTGTATTGAACATAACAGTTAGGAGAATAAAAACATCACTCAGCTTTGAAGAAGAAATTGGAGCAACAAAGATTTTAAAGGCAAAAGTAGGGCTGGTGGTATAGCTCAGTGTTATAGTGCTTGCCCAGCAATGCAAGATCCTAGTCCATCTGCAGCACAAAGAGAAAAAGAAAAAAGAAAAAGGATGAAATTTACATAAACTACTAGGATATGAGTCTTGGGGACACCAGGCAGAACTTGGTGTCAGCTCACTGATGGAGATGCCTATGCTGGGCAAGTGTTCCGTTTACAGTTTTTGTTTGTTTGTTTGTTTGTTTGTGGCAATTCTGAAGATTGAATCCCAGGGTGCTCTACCTCAGCTACATCCCCAGTCAAAGGGGATTTTTTATTTTGAGAGGGTCTTGTTAAGTTGTCCAGGCTGACCTAGAACTTGTGATCCTCCTGCCTCAGCCTCCCAAGTTGCTTGGAGCCTGGTGTTGTCTAGAGCTTCTTGAACTGTCTGCAATCTTAAAGAATAGTGAAGATTAACTTTGTTACAGAAATTTGTCATGGGCACGCAAAGGATGGGATTTGTACAGAACAAGAAAATGATTTCTTCTGAGCTTTTAGAAAGTCCTTGAAAAAATACATATCTTAGGCACACAGGAGCCCTCCCTTTTCAACTTCCCTACTCTAATTTTGTCTGAGTTTGACAACAAGATTTCATCTTGTGGTGGCACACACATGTAATTCCAGTCACCCAGGAGGCTGAGACAGGAGGATAACAAATTTGAGGCCAGCCTGGGCAATTTAATGAGACCCTGTCTCAAAATAAAATCAAACAAGGGCTGGGCATTTAGCACAGTAGTAGAGCACTTGCCTAGCATTTGTGAGGTACATCCCCAGTATGGCCAAGAAATAGAGAAAGGAGCTGGGCATGGCCGTGCATGCCTGTAATCCCAGCAACTCAGGTTACTGAGGCAGGAGAACTGCAAGTTCAAAACCAGGGTCAGCAACTTAGTGAGGCTGTAAGCAACCTAGTGAGGCCCTGTCTCAAAATAAAAAATAAAAAGGACTGAGAATGTGGGTCAAGGGTTAAGCACCCTTGGGTTCAGTCCCCAGTAACAGAGAGAGAGAGAGAGAGAGAGAGAGAGAGGTGTAGGTTTGTTTCATCAACTTTCATGAGGGAAAACAGGGTAACTAGGTAGCTTTGAAGACTGAAGGAGGAAGGACCACAATGTGAGGTGTAGGAGAATGACCCCAGGACCAAGCTTGAAACTGATGTTTGGAAAGCCCTAGTCATGTCTCTAGTGCCTGCAGACTTCAGAACCATCTTTATCTTGCAGACAATCACCTCTGGGTGTCTGTCACAGTGACTGAAGTCTGTAACTATTGTGAACCTACAGAAAACTTCTTTGGTAGCGAGATACATTGATCTCTAAAATTCTAGACTGACAGAAACCGTATTGAGGGAGAATGGAACTTTCTACTTTATTTTTTTGTGGGCCTTGTGCATGTGAGGCAAGCACTCTACCAACTGAGCTATATTCCCAGCCCACAAGAATGGAACTTTCTTAGACATAGAGGACCAGCAAGAGCTTCAGATAAGAGGTTTTCAAACATAGCATCTTATATTTATTTTAACTTTGTTGTTTCTAAGGGAACAGGATTCTGGTCTACTTTCTAGCTCAGACATGTTGTTAACCTTTTAGACATACCCTATTTGCTTACACCTATCAAAACATTGCTTCATTTAAGTTTTACTTACACTCCGCTCTCCTCTAAATCCTATAAGGACCCCGCTTCTACCTGTGGTTATGTTTGTTCATTTGTTTTTTTGTTTTTGTTTTTCTTTCTTTTCTTTCTGGTTCACAATCACCCAAGGATGACAATCAATCACCAAGCTACATCCCCAGTCCTTTTTATTTTTTATTTTGAGACAAGATCTCACTGGAACTTGCAATCCTCATGTCTCAGACTCTTGAGTCCCTGCCACCAGTCTGTATGTATGTGTGTGTGTGTGTGTGTGTGTGTGTGTGTGTGTGTATGTGTAACCCAGGGCCTCCCGTACATTAGGCAAAGGCACTACCACTGAGCTACCACCCCAGCCCTTCCCTGTGCTTGAGGAGTCCAAATTCAGCTTCTTTTGCTCTACTGAGGTTGATAAACTCATTGTGGACTACAGGTTTGTCCCTGTTGGGTTTTATTAGTCCTGGAAACTATGTTTATAGCTTAAATTAACAGATAAGAATGGAATTTTATATGCACAGAGTGGAAAACCAAGAGGATATTCGCCCCTCTATGATCTAATCACAGAACTTTCAGTATTCCAAAAGTTAAAAACTCAAACAAAAAATGTTCCACAATGATTGATCCCCTGGAGCAACAATTGTGACTCCTTTTTTCTTCCAAATTGATGCTGAGAGAGATCCTCCTTTTTATCAAAATGTTCATCTGGATCTCTTTCCAAATATATTAGACGTAAAAAGAAAACACTCTTCTAGAGTACTGGAGGTGTAACTCAGTACTTGTGAAATGCTTGTTTGCGTGTGAAAAACCCTTGGTTTGAATTTCAGCACTATGAAAGTAGCAAGAATATTATAAAGAATCCTCAAGTAAGCCTCCATTATCCATCTTAGACAAGGATCCACTTTTGGTTCATGAAGGGGTGTGGAAAATAATATTCCTACAAGACAACTCCCCAAGAAAAATGGAGGGACAATGTGAGTTGGGAGGAGGGAGGGGAAATTAGCTAAACTTTAAACCTCTCTCAGTACATCCTTTCCCAATAACAATGGGCCTTGAGGAGAAAAGCAAACTTTCATCCCTTCCTGGGTTCATCCCCAGCATCTCCACCAAAAGCAAACATTTGCCCCTTCCCAACCCCAGTGCATCTTGAAGGAAGGAGGCAAATACTGAAATGCTAGGCCCTGAACTTTTATCCTTTCCCATTGCAGATGACTTTGGAAAGAGAAAAGCAAAATAGTGAAGCTCTAGGTAACAATGGGTGCCAAGAGGAAGAAGATAAGCAGTGAACACTGAGTTGTGAGCTTTTCCCACTAACAATGAGTTTCAACCTTTTTACAACTACCTTCCTGAGTTAAAATTTTAACCTGCACAACTAGGTCCCTGATTGTCCAAACTGCAAATCTACAGTCTTCAATGAAATTATAAAACCCAGACTCTTCTGTAACCTGGGGGCCATCTCCATAACCAGAAAATTAACCTTCCATCTCTGATTGACTGACTTCACTGCAGAATAAAGGAAAGCTTGCTGATCTGAGGTTTGCTTCCTATCTCCTACCTCTGAAAAGATAGAAAAAGCTTGCACCTGTGTAAATATGAGGCTCTTCCCAAACTGCCCTCAACCCCTCATAAAAGTCGCAAAGAATTTTCCTCTCGTCTCTTACCTTATCTGTAAAGGCTAGGTGGCTGACCCAAAAAGCAAACTTAACGATAATGACAACCCTCCTCTCGGAGGTTAGGGAGACCCAGAACTTAAACTAACATGCTTTGTATACAATTTTATATGTTAACAAATTAAAAGAACACTGTAAAACTGCTTGCCTTTCATTATAAAAACCCTGCTAAACAAGGGCTTGGGGCCCCTCAGCGTCACCGGTTACCGAGTGCGTGGAGGACCAGGCTCAAGCTTGCTAATAAATGACTCTTTGTTGCTTGCATTGATCATGGTCTCTGGTGGTCTTTGTGGGGGTCTCGAGCCGCTGGGCACAACACCTCCTTCATTTCTGGGCCATTAGCTTACAGTTCATCTTTTTTTTCTCCTCTTTCCTTCTTTTCTTTTCTTTTCCTTCCTTCCTTCCTTCCTTCCTTCCTTCCTTCCTTCCTTCCTTCCTTCCTTCCTTCCTTCCTTCCCTTCCTTCCCTTCCTTCCCTTCCTTCCCTTTTCTCCCCCAGTCCTAGGGATCATATCCAGGCCTCATACATGCTAGGCAAGTGCTCTACCACTGAGTTACAGTCCCAGACTGATCTCATTTATATTTTTCTATCCAAGTAAACCCACAACTTGAGTCACCCCAAATTCAGTAGCAAGGAAATTGCTACAAGAGAGTCCCCTAAACCACCCCAAGAAGGGGCTGGCAAGGATTTCAAAGAAAGAAGCCCTAAATGCCAGGGTGATCAGTTCAATGCCTCCATAGGGGAACTTGCATACAAGTGCTACAGCAGCCCTGGAGAGAGAAGTGAAATTCTCACCTAGGTATGTCTGCAGTGAGGGGTCAGGCAATTTGGGAGGCTGCGGCAAGAGGATTTAGGCATTTAGCTAGGGATTTGGGGAATTTGGCTCCAGGCTGGAGCTAGTTTCTACATGTTTGTCACCATGCTTGATCTTTCAGTGTTTCAGGCAAGGACCTAAGCAAGTTTATCGGTGCCTGGGAATGTTCAAGGCCCCAGCTTGGGCTCCAGCCTGAGGGGAAAACCTGTAGCCTGCAGCAGGGCCACAGGGAGGTGAAACCACTCTGATTTTACATCAGGACAGTGAAAGTAAGGCAGTGACTGGGATATAGGGGACCCTAAATATGTATATTTTCACCCATCCTCCCCAGTTCCATTTTATTTTTATAAGTTGTAAAAATAGTACAATGAGCATTCACAAACCCTCCATTCAGACACCTCATTTATTTACACACTTTTGTGTATGTGTGGCAATGGGGAGTTAACCCAGGGGCACTTTATCATTGAGCTACATCCCCAGTCTATTTTTTTTTTGTATGTGTGTGGGTGGGTATGTGGTTGTTTCTTTTCTTTTCTTTTTCTGGTACTGGGAATTGAACCCAGGGGGGTGCTCTACCTCTGAGCTACCAAAGTACAATTCTCTAGACGTAATTTACCCCCTTCCAAATTGCATCAAGGATCTCACATCACATTTGGTTCCATGTCAAATGTGACAACCTTGTGAAATGTCTTTGGGTTATGTGTTTGGAGCTACATCCCCAGGCCCAGTTTTTTAAAAAATTTTATTTTGAGACAGAGTCTCACTAAGTTGCTGAGGCTGACCTCATATTTGGAATCTTCTTGCCTCAGCCTCCCAAATTGCTGGGATTATAGGCATGTGTCACCACACCTATTCACTGCTTAACACTTCTCTCTTTAGATAGATTTTGTTTTTGGATGTGGGAATGGAACCTTATACATGGTAGGCAAGTATTTTACCACTGAGCTACAGCCTGCTATTTGTATTTTTAATCTAAGTTGTGTGCTTGAGTAACTTGCACACATACTTCAGCATATACCTTTTAACGATTAGTCCTTGTCATATGTCATCACAGCACTGGAAATTTGGGAAATTTAATGTTAATGAAACACATTCCATTATATCCATTGTCTTATTATATAAGGTTATATTTTACATCAATTTCATAATCTATATTCAAATTTCTCCCAAGTGCACCAAAGTACAATTCTCTAGATGTAATTTACCCCCTTCCAAATTGCATCAAGGATCTCACATCACATTTGGTTCCATATCAAATGTGACAACCTTGTGAAATGTCTTTGGGTTATGTGTTTGGAGCCTTGCTGTCTCTGCAAATCCCAAAATGATTCCTGGACTTGTTGGGGGAGGGTGGCTAGATCTTGGGTGCCATTAGAAATACTGAGGTGCTATAAGGAATCAAACGTGTGCTCGGAAGTGGGTCAGCAAGACAAAATTGTACTTCTGCAAGACGGTGCGCCCCAAAAGGGAATTCGGCAAGCAAACACACCTGGGCGGACAATCCACCAATATTTATCCCTAACAAAGCACTGCCCCTCTGTCCTGATAGAAAGAGTCCAGAGGTGCAATCTACCCAACTAGCTGATTTGAGATTGGGGTGGACAGGGAAAAGAGCTGCAGCTGTGATGGGATGCCTGTTAGGGAATTTAAATATGGCTACAGTCTGACCACATGGCTTCCTAACCTAAGAGGGCTCCATGACACACGTGAAACTTAGTTACGGTAAGAAAGCCTGTGTTGCATTACAGGTTTAGCTTTCCTAGGAAAGAAAAACCTAAATCTTACAGTTATACTCAGGTGGAAAGGAAGGCTCGCTGTTTTGAAGTAAAGAACTAGGGTTCAAGATTCCCAGGCAGCCTGTAAGTGTTCTCCTCCTTCCTTCCTACAATGTGGTTTTTTTTTTCCAGCACCAAAGTCTTGGTTTAAAATTGTGTATTTCTAGTGGGCACTGTAGCACACACCTGTAATCCCAGTGGCTCAGGAGGCTGAGGCAGGAGGATCTCGAGTTCAAAGCCAGCCTCAGCAAAAAACGCGGCACTAAGCAGCTCAGTGAGACCCTGTCTCTAAATAAAATACAAAATAGGGCTGGAGATGTGGCTCAGCAATAGAGCACCCCTGGGTTCAGTCCCCAGTATCAAAAAAAAAGAGGGGGGAAGCAGAGAAAGAAAAATAAATCTTAACCATCCATGTGTGTGACCCTCTATAGCTTTGAAAGGGGTTTTACACATATCATCTCATTTGACTTCGTCATAACTCTTTAAGTAAATGGCTCCGTCCCACTTTTAGGCCCAAGTAAGCTGAGTCTCAGGGTACTCACATCCCCTCCCAAGGTCACAGTGGATGCAGAGCACCAGCAGGTGTCTTGAAGTCAGCCACCACATGGATCCCGACACAGGCGGTATCCCAGCCTCCTCCACCCTCATCATTTTGTTGTTTCATTGCTAATTCATTTTCATGTAATGAAAGAGACTTGCCCTAGCACACTGGGTCTCTTGAGATAGCTTGGTTATTAAAATTATTTATACTGGGGAGGCTGAGGGAGGAGGATCACTTGAGTATGTGAGTTGGAAACCAGCCTGAGCAACATAGTGAGACCCTGACTCAAGATAAGACAAAACAAAACAAAAAACACAAAATTCTCCCCTGTATAAAAGAAGGCACAGAGGACAGATTTTTTAAAAATTGCTAGGAATACATGTCTCTCAGAATGGACAAAATATAGCATCCTGCATCAGAATTAAAGTCAGAAATTCCAATGACCTATTTGGAATTCAATGCACGTTTAAACTCCTTGAGGAGTTGTTGTCTGGACAACCATGTGCCCACTCCCCAGCCTACTCAGGACTCTAGAAAGTCAGTCTCCACCCCTTTCCAGTGTCCAGGCTGAGTGGCTGAGGGTCCCTTTGCAGTACCCTGAGCTGGGGACTGCCTATGCCCAGGAAACCACCCTGCCTTCCTAGTCTGTGTATAGGCGTCAGGTTGGGGATGCTCCAGCAGCCTGGCAACGATGGCCATTGCCAAGGGGCTCACAGAGACAGGCTCTTCCTTCACCAAACCACGCCTCTCTTTTCTTTTTTTTTTTGCATATTTCCATCTCATGTCATTGCTATGGTTCCTGACAAACGGTTTCCCTTGGCCTGCGGGGAAAAGGTCAGAGCTCTGAAGGTAGATGAGGCATGCAGTCTAAGGAGAAGGAGGTGGCTGGGTTCAGGCTGGCCACATGTTCCTTCCTAAGGAAGGGAATGAACCACCATAAGGAAGAAAGGTTAAACTGGGAATGTAGCTCAGTGTTGCAAGCCTGCTCTGGGTTCAACCTCTAGCACTGGATTAAAGAAAAAAGAAAAAAAAAAAAATCAGGAATGTGGGTGTATGAGTGATGCATATGTTCAAAGATGGCTGAGCCAACAGGACACTGTCTTCTCTTCCCTTTCCAGCCCCTTTGTATCACTGCTCACCATGGACTTCTACCCCATCCCTCTTCTGCCTCACATGTGTCTTAACTGAGCAGAGGTTACAGAGCACATCAGATCTGAGATCAGACTGCATGGGTTCCAATACTGTCTGCAGTACTTACAGGCATGTGACTTTCAGTAAGTTTGTGCCTAAGTTTCCTCATTTATAGCATGGGGGTAACAACAATATTCACTTCCTGTGGCCGTGTTTTCTTTTTCTTTTTTCTTTTTGTACTGATAATTGAACTCAGGCAACTCTAGTCCTTTTGATTTTTTTTATTTTGAGACAGGATCTTGCTAAGTTGTTGAGGTTGGCCTCAAACTTGTAATCCTCCTGCCTCAACCCCCCAAGTGGTTGGGATTACAGGTGTGCATCACTGTACCCAGCATCCTGGAACTGTTTGGAAGATTGAGTTATAATGAGTTAAGAATTTAGGACACTATAGAATAGCAGTCAATAGAAATACAAGCAACAATAAATATGCCAGAGGATGTGAAGAAAAAGGAACACTTTTACACTGTTGGTGGGACTATAAATTAATACAGTCACTATGGAAATCAGTATGGAGGTTCCTCAAAAGACTAGGCATGGAACCACCACATGACCCAGTTATACTACTCCCTGGTATTTATTGTGAAAAATTATAAAGTCATACTACAGAGATACATGCATACCCGTGTTTAAAGCAGTACAATTCACGTTAAACAAATTATGGAACCAGAGTAGGTTTTCATCAACAGATGAATGGATAAGGAAAATGTGGAATATATATACACATTGGAGTTTTATTCAGCCATAAAGAAGAATGAAATTATGTCATTTGCAGGAAAATGGTTGGAACTTGAGAACATTATGTTAAGTGAGATAAGCCAAACTCAGGTCAAGGATTGTATGTTTTCTCTCATATGTGGAAGCTAGAAAGGAAAAAGGAAAAGAAGGGTATTGGGGGGATCTCATGAAAATTGAAGGGAGATCAGTAGAATAGAGAAAAGGGATCAGAGACTGGGAGGAAGAGATGGCAAGGGGAAATACTGGGCAATGGTATTGGCCAAATTATACCGTTATATTGTGTGCATGTAGGAGTATGTAACAGCAGATTCCACCATTATGTACAACTATAATGGACCAATAAAAATGTGGAAAGTGTATTAGAATAGAGACAGGTACAGAGAAAAGATCAGGTAAAGGTGTAGGGAGAACATATCCATCTACAAGCCAAAGAGAGAGGCCTCAGGAAAAACAAATGCTTCTGACTCATGACCTTAGACTTCTGGCCTCTAGAATTGTAACAAAATAAAGTCCTGACATTGAAACCTTAAAAAATAAAAAAAAGAGTTTAAGACAAATCTTAGCATTTGGATGAGTCATGTATTTAACTCAATCATTTTAGAACTTTCTGGAATTTTAAAAAAAGTTTTCTTTTATAAAGAAAAGAAGTTTATTTAGCTCCCAGTTCTGGAAGTTTGACATCCAAAATCAGAGAGGCCCCTTTGGTTCAATCTCTGACGATGCCCTAATAGCATCATGGCAAGATCGTATGTTGGAGCAAGAGATCACAGTGTACAACCAGAAACCAGAAACCAGAGAGAGACTCTGTGGCCCCACAATCCCTTCTGAGGCCACACCCCCAGTGACTCTGTAGGCCCCCTTTAAAGTCCCATCTCTGAACATCACCCTGATGAGGATGAAGCTGCCAATACATGAGCCTTTGAGGGACACATTCGAGCCTTATCCAAACCATAGCATCCCACAGGGGAATGTTGTTAACCCTACTTTTCAGATGAAATTGTGGCTAGACAAGTGAACAACCTGCCCAAGGTCATAAACATCAAATTTAAAAATCCAAGTTCTTCCCATTGTCCCATAAACTGGGTCAAACAGGGATTCTCCAACTTCCTATTAATGTCATCATCTTATAAAACAAACATAAATATGCAGCTGTATGAAAGTTAACCCCACAAGTCTCTGGCAAAACAGCAAAAAGGAACTAAGTAGTGGCCTCCCCAACTCAGAAGTAGAAAGGACTAAGACTAAAGGAGGAAGGTGTCTGTCAGGACCAAAAGCAGCTAAATACATACTCTCCTGGGCTGTCGCACTGAGGGTGTTCACCATGGGGGCTTTGAACTGGGCAGGAAGTCAGATCCCCAGAAACGTCCAGACTACTCTCCTTGTTACTCTGAACATGTCCTTGACATTTGGACAGTTAGACACTGAAAAATCTTGCCCAGTGTGGAATGGGCACAAGACATCACTGACCCCTATGTGTGCTGGACTCAGAAGTGTTTCCAAGGAACACTTTGGATGCGCAGCAGGGTCAGAAGGCAGCTCTTCCTTTCTTTTACTAGTGAACCATAACAGCATAGCTGTGTGTGGGGTGCTTTCTGACTTGGGATGTCTGAGGCCAGGGGTGTTGGGAGCTGAGCAGATGTACCTCAGGCCTTAGTTTCCAGGGTCAACCCAGATCAGAAGGCAATCTTGGAACCGCTAAGTCTTTGCAGTATGAGGGAAGAAGAAGGGAACTGTCTGGCGGCCCATGACTCATCACTCAGACCAGGGGACTCAGTAGTCCCTCAGATGGAAATTGGAGCACCTGGCTCATGTTTCTGTCCTCTGAATGTGCTTTTTGGTTCTCAGGTTTTTCCTTTTCACGTGATGGAGGGCTCTGTTTTCCACTTGTTCTTTGTTGTACCTAATATAATATAAAGCTGCTCCCCCGCCCCTTACGCTGCAGTCATTTCCCTGCTTCCCAACTTACAACCTAGCTTGTCAGGCTGTGAACATCCTAGGTAGCTATCGGTTCATCAGTCAGCTTGCAAGCATCCTTCTCTGTTATTGGTCCCTCGTTAGTCCGTGAAATTCCACTACTTAAGAAGAGCTCCCCCAGCCATTTTCTCTCCTCCTAGCTTTCATGCTCTCTCCTCCATTTCTCTCTCTCTCTCTCTTTTCCTCTCATTTTCTCTCTTACCCTGCAGAGAGACACTCTGCCTGTTTGCTTAATAAACTCTCTTATGTGAGTTCCCATGTCCGGAGTGGTTTCTGGGTTCTTACAAGTACCCACTCTTCTCACCAAGACAGGGTTCCAGCAGACTAAAGTCCTGGCAGGACAGTGAGTAGAGCCAGCCATAGGATACAGGGACTTGCGGAATATGCAGGAGGCCTTGTCTGCAGAAGCCTGTGCTGTGCCCCAGCTACTTTCAAGGAGATCCGGCACTTCCACTGCTACCATTCTGAACCAAATCTCTGCTCTCTCTTACCTGCATGATTGCTTGAACTTCTAGTAGGCCTCCCTCCCTGTTTCTTCTCCACACAGCAGCCAGAGGGATCTTGTCAACTCATGGCCACATCCTGTTACCCTTCTGCTCAGAGCCCTGCAATTCTAGCACAGAGTCAAAATGAAGTTGTTTTTTTTTTTAAAAAACCCAGTTTTAAATACACCTATCAATGGATGAATGGATTAGCAAAACATAGTATAGCCATAAAACAAAGTATTATTTGTCCATAAAAAGGAAAGAAGTACTGGGTAGGGATACAGTTCAGCGGTAGAGTGCTTGCATAACATGTACAAGGTCCTGGGTTCAATCCCAGCACCACATGTGCATGCAAGCACACACACACACACACACACACAAAGCCAGACACCCAAAACATCACATATAGTATGATTCCATTTATATGAAATGTCCAGAATAGAAAGTAGATTAGTTGTTTTCAGAGACTGGAGAGAAAGGAGATGCGGAGCAATTACTTAATGGGAATAAGGTTTCCTTTGTGGTGGTAAGAACTTCAGGAAATAAAGGAGGTGATCGTACAACATTGTGAATACATTTAAATGATGAATTGTATACTTTCAAATGGTTATTTTATAGTCTGTGAATTTTACCTCAATAAAAAGTATTTGTTTTATGATTGTATTTTGAAATAGGATTTGACTAAGTTGCTGAGGTTGGCCTCAAACTTGTGAGCCTCCTACCTCAGCCTCCTGAGTCATGCAATTATAGGTGTGTGCCACAACACATGACAAAAAACAGAAAACATTTTTTTTAAGTATTGCCTCAAAACAATTAAAAGTAGTTGAAATGATTTTTGCATTTTAACACACATACACACACACACACACACACACACACACAAACACATATACACACAGAAAGCAACCCGGGTCCTTACAATAGGCTATACCTCTGGCTGTGCCTCATGCTCATATATTCCCCAAAGAGTGCCTACTTCCTTCCCTTCCTTTCACATCTAGCACACTAGCCTGAGCCCTCCATGGCCAGACCATGACCCTGCCCACTTTCCTGTCTCCTGAATCCACAGTCATCTTTTATCTGCACAAACCTAATCATATTTCTTCCAGGCCTAAAACTCTCTACTGATTTCCTGTTGCTTTTAAATAAAATCCAAACTGTTTACTATGACCTTTGTGTTTCCATGTGACCTGCTTCACTCCCACTTCTGGTCTGGTCATGAGCTCTTCTGTCTCTGCCTGATTCTTTCTGTCACTTAGTTCTACACTCAGTGATCACAACTCAAGTGGTTCTTGCAAATTGCTCTGTGAAGTCCACCAGCCCCTTCAGTCCCCAGGGCACACCATCCTGCACCATCCCCTTCATAGCCCCAATCTTCCCAGATGTCTGCTTCCCTCCTAGAGAGGATGCCACCCTGAGGGAGGGACTGGGAATGTGTGTCCTGGGGCATAGCTTTGGTTGGCAGCTGTGCTCCTTTTTAGCATCACCTGCAGATATTTTATAAAAAGGACTCCCCTGCCACCCCCAGTACTGAGGATTGGATCTAGGGGTACTCTATCACCCCAGTCCCCCAGTCCTTTCTCTTCCATTATTTATTTGGAGACAGGGTCTTGTTAAGTTCCCCAGGTCAGCCTTGAATTTGCAATCTTCCTGCCTCAGGCTCCCAAGTAGCTAGGATTACAGGTGTTTGCTACTGTGCCCAACTAAAGGACCATTTTTATAAAGGTCCATGCCCCACACCCTTCAAATGCCTTTTAATTGATCTGTAGCAAGATGGAGATATTGTTATTAAAAAAAAGAAAAAAAGACAAGACAAAACTCCTTAGCTATTGTGTGGTAGTTTGTTTCAGAAGCAATGAGAAATACATTCTTCTTCCATACCAACCACTGGCGAGATTTTCCCAGAGATGAGCTGCAACAGCTACCAAATATAGTTGTCAAAGAACTCTTCATCTGTGTATGCCCTCATAAATCACAGGATACAAATGACCCAGTGAAGTAAACAAGAATATACTTTGTAGGCCATGAGTGGAAATGGCTCTTGGCCTGGCCCCAGGGCCTGAGGGAGGAGAGCAGGCAGTGGCCATGCATGTGCATAAGGACAGCAAAGGCACATTTGGGCACAAGCTGATCAGGAACAAAAGGAACTTCTCAGGGTTATAGGGCTGGGGGCCTCTGTAAGGTGTTTCAAGGATGGTCTCAAGGACACAGATCTATTCTTGGTGGTAACTAGGCCCTCCACTCCTGGGCAGGGAGATTTCTTCTCCTGCCTGAGTCACATATAAGATGGGGGGTTGACCAGCAAGCTCTCTAAGGCTCCAGGCCAAACACTCACTGACTGAGAGAGTTGCAGCAAAAGGCCTGAAGTCAGTTGGATTAGGAACATGAGCATTCCAATCCCAAGCCCAGGTGGACGGTTTGCATGAAATGTACTTTGCATTCTTGATCTTTAGGGGTTGGGGGAGTAAAGTATCGTTCCCCATTACTTTAAAGTCTAATTATAGTCTTACTTATAGTAGTCTTACTTCCTCATAAGTTTTAGGTCTAACTGATTGTCATAATTAAATTATTATGTCTAATAATAATAGTGAGGAGGAGGATAGAGAAGACAGGCCTACTACGAGCCATGCACTGTGCAGAGCACTTCACAGCTGTCCTTTCATCTAATCCTCTAGTCCTGAATGCCCAAAGCAGGTACTCTGATTGTCCCGTAAAACAAATGAAGAACTTGAGGCCCTGAGGTGTCCAACACCAGACAACCAGTCGGTGCAGAAGTGGGATTGGAACACAAGGGCATGTGTTCTTACTAACATGAATCAACTTTTTTGGGGGTACTAGAGTTTGAACTCAGGGACACTTACCACTGAGCTACATTTTCAGTCCTTTTTATTTTTTGTTTTGAGACTGTGTTATGATTTGAATATGAAGTGTCCGCCATGTACTGCTATTAATGAAGGACTATTCAGAAGTGAAAAGATTGGATTATGAGAGCTATAAACTAATCAATCCATCCTAGTTTGAATGAACTGAGTGGGTGGTAACTGTAGGCAGGTGGGGCATGGCTGGAGGAGGTAGGTCACTGGGGGCATGCCCTGGAAGGGTGCATCTTCCCTGTGGCCCCTTGCCCTCCTTCTCTCTTCCTGATCCAACCGTAAGCTGAACAGCTTTCCTCCACCGGGCCCTTCCCCACTCTCTTTGCTTCCTGGCTACCATGAACTGAACAACCTCCTTCCACAATATCCTTCTGCCATGATGTTCTGCCTTCCCTTGGTTCCAAAGCAAAGGAGTCTGCCAACCATGGGCTAAAAACCTCTGGAACCATGAGCCAAAATAGACTTTCCCTCTTCTAAGTTGTTCTTGTCAGGTATTTTGGTCACAGTGATGCAAAGTTGACTAACACACAAGGTCTTGATAAGTTGCTGAGGCTGGCCTTGAACTTATGATCCTCCTGCCTCAGCCTCCTGAGTCACTGGGATTACAAGTATGTGCCATTGTACCTCCTGCCCCTGCTCTGTTATGAGGTCTGCACCTTGGGGACAGTCAGGCATTTACATGGGCTGCGGTGACATTTTCTAACAACAGTTCACATACAAACACATACCTACACATAGTTATGTTTAACTGAAATAATGACTTCACTTAACTCTACTAGGTGTAATGCTCTCTTGTATTTTCCCCTTCATTTCATTAAGATTTGTCTCTAAATCCATTACCTGATTTACTGGGTTTAAAAATTTTTTTTCTTTTAGTTGTAGATGGACATAATATCTTTATTTTATTTATTTATTTTTATGTGGTGCTAAGGATTGAACCCAGTGCCTCACACATGCTAGGCAAGCACTCTACCACTGAACTATATCCCAAGCCCTCTGATATACTGTTTGAAAGCACAGGGTCATAGGACCTGAGAGATTCTGGGATGTAATTTGGGGTGGTTGGGATATGATCCTGCTTATGCCTAATTCTCCAGCACCTGCCCTCTACCTCACTACCTATAACTATACAGTCATCTCCCTTGTCTAGAGGGAATATGTTTTAAGACCCTTAGTGAATGTTGAAACCTGAGATAGTACCAGACTATTTTCTCTCCTATAGGTTTGTAAACCTATGAAAAAGTTCAATTTATGGACTGGGGGGATGTAGCTCAGTGATAGATCATTTACCTGGCATGCTCAAGGTCCTGGGTTCTATTCCAAGTTCTGAAAAAAAAAAGTTTAATTTATAAATTAGGGACAGTAAGAGATTAGCAACAATAATAATAAAATAGAACAGATATAACAGTATTCTGGAATAAAAGTTATTTAAAACTTATGAATTACTTCTGGAATTTTCCACTTAGTACTTTCAGACCACAGTTGACTATGGGTAACAAACCATAGAAAATGAAACTGCAGAAATGGGGGCTGGAGGCTGCTGGAATTTTGGGTCTGTAGCTCCTGCAGCTGTCCTTTCCCTTTAACTGCAGACATGGGCCCCAGTTTCCCCCCTCCCCTGCCGCTGTCTTCTGGCTTTGATGTCATCTCCCAGTTCTATGTATGTTAGAATATAGTTTGGACTGTATGTTATAGAAGCAAAACAATAAAAACTTGAAGAAGATAGTTTATTTCAGAACCATCTAGGATTGGTACAGCAGCTCTGAGTGCCAGAATCCCATAAGTCTTTCATCTTTCTGCTCCATCATCCCTAGGGCACTTCCCTGTCTGGTGCACTACCACATCTAACCACAGCCATTGGGAAGAAGAAAAGGGGAACAGACAAGGGGAGGGAACAACCTGCCCCTTAAAATATAAAATCTCTGCACAGATCTCATGGCCAGACCATAGTAATGTGGCCACATCTAGCCACAAGATGTACTCTGTATCCCGGAGACCTTGTTCCATCACCCACAAGGTGAACACCCTGCCGCCTTGCCAACCTCTGAGTTGTCCTTGGAGTCATTCTTCTCATCTCTTGAAGGACAATGTACAGTTGCAACTGAGTATCTATATCAGTCAATTTCCTACTTACAGAACCCTAGAAGTCTGACAGTCTTTCTTTGTTTCATCCTGTCTCTATTCCCTCAGTCAAAGCTGACATTATTCTTGGTGGTGTAATATTTGCCACCTGTGAAGGTCAAGGACATCCACACCATTACACATGTTGGTCCCCAATGGGTCCTTCTTGGGCAAATCCTTCCCTATTCTTATCTTCTTTTGCAGCACTGGAAATACAACCCAGGGTACTCTATGACTGAAGTACAACCCCAATTCTTTTTATTTTTTATCTGGAGACAGGGTCTCACTAAGTTGCCCAGGCTGGGTATCTGGGATAACAGGCCTATGCCACCTGTGCCCAGCACACCTTTATCATTTGTAACCAGGCTACAGTAGCAACAGTCTGTTCATCATGATATGAGTTTCAAGGACAACAGAAGCTTTCTCTTCAGCTCTCCAGCACTTCCTTCTAAGCCCTCACCAAAATCACCTTCAACATACATATTACTAGCAACAATTTCTTCAAAGCAATATAGGCTTTTTCTATCATGCACCTCCAAATTTAACAACAGAAATATATTCTGCCATAGTTCTGGAATTAGATTGCCAAAACCGAGGTGTTAGCAGGGCTGGTTTCTACTGAGGCTCTGAGGGAGAAACTGTCCCCTACTTCTCTCCTACCTTTTGGGTTGCCAGTCTCCATAGTATCCCTTGCTTGTGGACACATTGCCCCAATCTCCACCTCCATCTTCACTGGGCATTCTTCCCTGTGTCTCTCATGTGCTCTGTGTCTCTTTTCTTTTCTTATGAAGACACTGGTCAAGGCCCATCTAATCCACTATGAACTCATCTTAGTTTAGTCCCATCTACAATGATCCTATTTGCAAATAAGGTTACATTTATAGGGAGGGCATCAACATATCTTTCGAGTCAGACTTTATGGTGCACACCTATAATCCCAGCAGTTCTGGAGGCTCAGGCAGGAGGATTGAAAGTTCAAAGTTAGCCTCAGCAACTTAGTGAGGCCCTAAGCAATTTAGTAAGACCCTGTCTCTAAATAAAGTATTAAAAAGGGTTGGGATGTGGCTCAGTGGTTAATCACCCCTGGGTTCAGTCCCTGGTAACAAAAAAAAAATTCTTTTTTAGGGACACAATTCTACTCACAACTGAGTATAAAATCCCTACAAAGGAAATCTTCATTTTATCTCATTACTTGTTTTACTGAAGTGGTTCTTATCCAAGGCATCAGAGGTAGGAGACATGTTGCATTGAAAACAAAGCACAGTTATTTCCTACAAATGCATTTTTAAAAAACAGGGTCTCACTCTGTTGTTCAGGCTGGCCTTGAACTCCTGGGCTCAAGTGATCCTTTGCCACAAATGAAATTTTATTATCCCTCTGGCTCAAGGAATCAATTTCCAAGAGTCGCCTTAGAGGGCTTTGTGTTGGAGGGCTTATGGAGCAGGAATGATGGATGAATTCCATTATCTTTGCCTGATGTAGCAGAGTCAAGGATGTCCTTACTGCATTCAATTCAAACAAATATGGAGGATATTTATACTGATTGGAGCTAAGGCTCTAGTGTCAGAAGGCCTGAGTTCACATGCAAGATTCACTGTAACCATGCAAGTTACTTAGTCATGATATCCCCCACTTTCATGAGTATCTGTTGGAGATTATGATAATGTATATCTGTACCAATCAGTTTCCTGGTACTGACTGGGACTGATTTAAGCTAAGAATCTGTGGAAGCTTGTAGAAGAGTGTACAGTAAGGACAATCAGGATAGAGTACCAAGTTCCTTGGGAGGTGTCAGCCGAGGTCCTTCCACTGGTGGGGTTGTTGGTGCAGACATCACAGCCCTTGGACCTTCTCTGCAAACACCATTGAATAAACAACTCTACTGTTAAAGCCAGGAATGATCCCTCCCAACTTTTTACCTTTAAAATATTCCCTTCAGCCTGGACAAGGTGCCTGTAATCCCAGCAACTTGGGAGACTGAGGCAGGAAGGTTGCAAATTCAAGGTCAGCTTCAGTAATTTAGAAAGGCCTCAAGCAACTTAGCAAGACCCTGTCTCAAAAAAAAAAAGTACTGGGGATGTGACTTAGTGGTTAAGCACCCTGGGTTCAATCTCCAGTACCAATAAATAAATAAAATATTTCCTTCAGAATCTAAGCATCCAGTGGAGTCTCTGTGGCTAACCTTGATCACATGCTGAACTTTAGAAAAACAGGACCACCTTCACCATCCCTGATGGATGGCAACCCTGCCTAATCAAGTCCCACACTTTGGAGGGCTCTCCCAAATAGGAAGAATGTTTGGATGTTGGGCATGCAAAAGAGAAAAAAGAAAAATAATGAAATCCTTATATTACCAATTAAAGAAGGATATGATTATTAAATTATTTAAAGCACATTCAGCTCTGTACTTGGTAAGGTACAACAAATGGTGGCTATCATCATCATCATCATCATCATCATCATCATCATCATTTAGAACTGGACTGGGTACTAGGAGATGCAAAGATGAATGACATGTTCCTTGCTCTCAAGGACTCACAGTCCACTAAGAAAGAACCTTGCTTGGCAATAACTCAAACATCAGCCAGAACCTGCTGCAACAGAGGTGAGTGTAGAAGGAGGGAGGCAGGAGAAGGGGGAGGGAATTACCTTTTTGTGGAGTACAGGATGCCTCACAAAAATGAGATCTGCTTCCATCCATGGCATCCACCCAGGGAGACAGCACAAAGGAGACACAAGGGCCCCCTGCAAATTAAAGAACATGGAGATGGTTAAAATGCTGAGTGGCTGATTTCTATGTGAGTATTTGATAGGAAATTTTTTTGACATTATCTTCTTTTTTAAATTAATTTTTGATTCATTGTACACATATGGGGTACAACTTTTCATTTCTCTGGTTGTATATGAAGTAGAGTACCATTTGTATAATCATACATGTACATAGGGTAATGATGTTTGTCTCATTCCATTATCTTTCCTTTACCCTCCTTCTCTCCCCTCATTTCCCTCTATACAATCCCACAATTCATCCTTCCTCCATTCTTCCCTTACCCCCCAACCCCAGTTATGTATCATCATCCACTTATCAGAGAAAACATTCAGCCTTTGGATTTTTTGGGATTGGCTTATCTCACTTAGCATGATATTCTCCAACTCCATCCATTTACCTCCAAATGCCATACTTTTATTCTTCTTTATGGCTGAATAATATTCCTTTGTGTATATATACCACAGTTTCTTTATCCATTCATCTAGGGCATCTAGGTTGGTTCCACAATCAGACTGCTCTAAGCTATTTGTGATCTTCAGGATGGAGGGTTTGTTTTGTTTGGTTTGTACCCTGTGGTACTGAGAATTGAACCCAGGGATGCTCTAACACTGAGCTACATCCCCAGACCTTTTGATTTTTAATTTTGAGACAGAGTCTCACTAAGTTACTCGGGCTGGCTTTGAACTTGTGATCCTACTGACTCAATCTCTTCTTCCCCCTCTCCTTCCCCCTTCACTTCTTCTCACTCTTCCTCCTCTTCTCAAGGATTATGGGTGTGTGCTACTACACCTGGCTTAGAGGGGTTCTATAATGGTTTGGACATGAGGTGCCTCCACAAAGCTCCTGTTAATTCAGAGAGAAAATGATTGGATTGTGATAGTTGTAAACTAATCAGTACATTCTAGTTTGAATGGACTGACCAGGTGGTAACTATAGGCAGGTAGGGCATTGGCAGGAGGAGGTGGGCCCTGGAAGGGTACCTCTTCCCTGTGGTCCCTTCCCTTTCTCTCTTTCTTTCTGCTTCCTGACCCTGCCATGAGCTGAGCAACTTTCCTCTGCTGGGTCCTTCCCCTGTGATTATTGCCTCATCTTGGGTCCAGAGCAATGGAATCAGCCATCTATGGACAGAGACCTCTGAGATGGTCAGCCTCAAATGGACCTTTTCTCCTCAAAGTTGTGCTTGTTGGGTGTTTTGGTCACAACAATGAGAAAACTATCTAAAACAATTTCTTTCTTTATTTGTTCTATTTGTCTTCTGAAATTTTGCTGTCTGATTTCAAGATGTGTGTAGGAATGGAGTCTGTTCATGGATAAAGGGTTTTTGGCATTTTAAAAAATAGTATGTTTCCAATAAATAAGGCTTACTGAAATCTAAATGATGTTTTCAGGTAATTTTTTAAAAAAGGAATTTAACAATGCAAAATTTAACCATTTAACAATTGGTACTGGAGATTGAACCCAGGGCTGCTTTACCACTGAGCTACATTTTTGGTCCTTTTTAATTTTTTTCTTTCTTTCTTTTTCATTTGTGGTGCTGGAGATCAAACCCAGACTCACACATGCTAGGCAAGCACTCTACCACCGAGCTATCTCCAAGTCCCTGTTTTATTTTTTGTTATGAGACAAGGTCTTGCTAAATAGCTGAGGCTGGACTGGAACTTGTGATCCTCCTGCCTCAGGCTCTTCAGTTACTGAGATTACAGGCATGCGCCACCATGCCCAGTTCCTATTAAGTTCTTTCTATATCACATATGATATAGATATGGGCTGGGGGTGTAGCTCAGTAGCAGAGCCCTTGCCTAGTGTGTGTGTGTCCCTGAGTTCCATCCCCAGCATTGCAAAAAGAATAATAAATTAATTATATATCATCCCCAGGCTCCTGTGATCACAGTGTGGGAGGGTGCTTTTCCAGTGTCAACTAAAGAAAGAAAATTAATAGAAGAGGCAGAAAGTTGGCTTGAAGGTAGCAGCTCTACAAACAGCAGGAGAAAGCCAGTATGGAGAGAACACACGGTCTGACTCAAGGCTGCCACGCTCCCTTCAGGGAGGGTGCTGAGCTCAGTTCTTCCTTAGACCTGAACCACTGATAAAGACACCCCAGAATTGGTCATGAGATTGACCTTGCACCTCATCTCAACTCAAGCTATTGTTGCTACTGAATGATTGTGGAAATGTGTACTGGCCCCCAACATTTCAGCAAAGCCAAATGGAGTGAGGGAGGGAGCCAGGAGATACATGGGGAAGAGCAGCCCCAGCAGAGAGAACAGATGAATAAAGTAAAGGTCTATCAACATCTAAAAAAAAAAAATTCAAAAAAAATTTTTTAGTTGTCAATGGACCTTTATTTTTTCTTGTTTATATGTGGTGCTGAGGATCGAACCCAGTGCCTCACACGTGCTAGGCAAGCGCTCTACCACTGAGCCACAACTCCAGCCCCCCGGTTTATAGTACTTTGCATGTTGTCACACATTATTGCTGGGAGAATTAAGTGCTATTCATGGGATTCCCCTGGGAGAGGACATCTGGAAGGTTGACCTTGGTTTCTCTTGGTCTCTGCCTTATTGTGCTATTTTCCACTGCTGATTTTAATCTGCATTATTTTACTGTAACTGTGGGCATGACTGTATTACAAATTCTATGAGTCCTAGGGAATCATTGAACCTGAGATTGCAGAGGGAGCAGGGGACCTTTGATTCAAAGTTGAATTTATTTCATCTATTTTTCTGTCATCTACTTACTCTACCTAGCAGGAAGAGTTTGATTGGCCTAACGTCACCTGATCCACATTGGCCAGGGCAGGGCACTTTGATAGCTCCATTAAGATTGCACTGAGTGGGAAAAAGGATTCTCAAAATTGCTGACACTACAAGAAGGGATCTGGGGGTGTTAGGACAAATCACTTGTGGCTGTGCCAGGTGGGGGGATAGTAGAGTAGATTAGCAGGAGAAACCTAGAGGCCTAAGGAGACGGTGACCTACAAGTGACACAGAACTCAGGTTTGTGTCTGACTAGCAATTAGCATCAGGCAATCACAACGAACAATGGAAGGTGTCAGCTTCAGAATGGAGCAAAATGTCAAAGATCCAGAGATTTTTGTTGGAGATCCAATTGTATCTCCTAAAAAGATATGTTGAAGTCCCAAACCTTGGCACCTGCCAATGTGAACTTATTTGGAAATAGGGCTTTTACTGATGTAATGAGGTTACAGTGAAATCATACTAGATTAGGATGGGCCCTAAATCCAATGACTGGTGTCATTATAGGGAGAGAAATTTGGTGATACACAGACACTTAAGGAGAAGACCATGCGAAGGTGGAAGTAGAGGCTAGAATGATGAAGTTACAAAGGACTGCAGGTGTGGTGGTGCAAGTCTGTAATTCCAGCAACTCAAGAGGCTGAGGTAGGAGAACTGCAAACTCCAGGCCAACCTGGGCAACTTAGCAAGGCCCTCAGCAGCAATACCCTGTCTCAAAAAAAAAAAAAAAAAAAAAAAAAAAGGACTGGGAATGTAGCTCAGTAGTAGACCCTGGGTTCAACCCCAGTACACAGAACAAAACAAAAACAAACCCCAAACCAAAATAGACAAACAAAAAACCCAAGCAAATAAAGGAACATCAAAGATTTTTGACAAATTGAGCCATAAAGACAAAAGAAATTGTATCATTTGCTAGTAAATGGAGAACATCATGCAGAGTGAAATAAGCCAAGGGTCAAATGTTTTCTCTTATGTGTGGAAACTAGAGGAAAATGAGGAATTTTCTCACGAAAATAGAAGGGAGGACAGTGGAGTAGAGGAAGGGGAATGAGGGTGAAGGTGGAGGGTTGGGAAGGGGGAGAAGCAACAGAAAGAAAGACCTGAACAATGTCATGTGCACCATATCACAACGAATTTCACTTTGTTGTATAACTAAAATGCACCAGTTAAAAAATTAATATATTAAAAAGAAAAAAAAAAAAAGAATTGTTGACAATAACCAGAATAAAGAAGGGACAAGGAAGAATTCTTCTCTAGAAACTTCAGAGAATATGGCCCTGTTGAAATGTGGGTGTTGGAAAAACTGGATATCCACATGCAGAAGAATGAAATTAGACCCCTAGCTCATACTGTGTACAAAAATCAACAACAAAAAAATGGATTAAAGACTGTTATCTGGGGCTGGGGTTGAGGCTCAGCTGCAGAGTACTGGCCCAGCACGCGTGAAGCACTGGGTTCAATCACCACATATAAATAAATAAAAGTATTGTGTCTACCTATAACTAAAATAAAAATATTAATAACAACAACAAAAGACTGTGTTATCTGTTTCTGTTGACAATAATGCAATGCCACAGGTTGGGTGAGTTTTAAAGAAAGAAAGTTTATTTTGCTAAAGGTACAGGTTGAGTGATGGTCTTCTTACTGGCAGAGTCTCAAAGTGGCACAGGCATCACACAGCAAGGAGACAGGAATCAGTTTGTATGTGTGTGTTTTGGTTCCCCCCTTCCCCTCCTCCTTCTTATTCTTTTTTTTTTTTTTTTTTTTTGGTACTTGGGATTAAACCCAGAGGTACTTAATCACTGAGCTACATCTCCAGCCCTTTTTATTTCTGTTTTTTTGTTTTTTTTTTTTTTTTTGAGATAGGGTCTCACTGAGTTGCTTAGGGCCTTGCTTAGTTGCCCAGGCTGGCCTCAAACCTGTGATCCTTCTGCCTCCGCCTCCTGGGATTACAGGTGTGCACCCACCTGGCTGGGTCATTGTTTTTTATATGACCCCAAAGGCACAGGCAACACAAACAAAAATGAATAAATTGGTGTTATGGTTTGGATCTGGAGTGTCTCTCAGAGGCTTATGTGTTGAAGGCTTGGTCCCTAATGAGCAATATTCAGAGGGAGGATTTTGGAAAATGATTAGATTACAGGGGCTTTGACCTCATGAGTTGATTGATTCGTACAGGGACTAATATTTAAAGGGATTATTGGGCAGTAGTGGAAACTGTGGGAGGTGGAATCCAGTTGGAGGGAGTTGATCCTTGAGGTCATGTCTTTCTGGAATATATTTTGTCCCCTGCCTGTTGCTCTCCTGCTTTCTGGTTGCCATGAGTTGAGCAGCCTTGCTCCATCAAGTCATTCCACCTTGATGTTTTGCCTCACCACACACCCATAACAATCAAGTCATCAGCCCCTGGGCTGAAAACATGAGCCAAAATAAAACTTCCTACTTTAAGTTGTCAGGTATTTTGATCACAGCCATGAAAATTTAACACAATAGGATTATGTCACACTAAAAAGTTTCTGTACAGCAAAGGAAATAATCAACACACTGAAGAGACAACTTAGGAGAAAACATTTGTAAGCCATACATCTGATAAGGGTTCGTATCCAAAATGTATGAGGAACTCAAACAACTCAATAGCCAGAAAACTGTCTGATTTACAATTGGACAAAGGATCTAAAAAGGCACTTCTCAAAAGAAGGCATCTCAATGACCAGCATGATTTGTATCATTCCATGCTATAAATTAAAAAATACTCAACATCACTAACCATCAGGGAAATGCAAATCAAAGTCTCAATGAGATTTTAGAATTACTACTATCAAAAAGACAAAAGAAAATGTTGTGCCCAAAGGCTCGAGACCCCACAAGGACCACCAGAGACCACGATCAATGCAAGCAGCAAAGAGTCATTTATTAGCAAGTTTGAACCTGGTCCTCTGCGTCCTTAACCAGTGACACTAAGAGAGGCCCCGGGCCCTCGTTAGCAGGGTTTTTATAATGAAAGGCAAGCAGTTTTACAGTGTTCTTTTAATTGGTTAACATTTGAACAGCTAAACATTAGTCCTCCTCTGGTTGGGTCCGGCCAATCTATTTGATTCTCATTGGGTCCTGCCAGAACTGAACGGTCCTAGTGGAAGAAGGGAGGAGGGAAGGGGTGAACTATGCAGGAGATGAGTCGGGGCTAAGCCCCGCTCCCGTCCTTGATGGATAAGGTCTCCAGGCAACTGCACATTCCTCGGACAAATATCTCTTAACAACCTTGGTAAGCACAGGGGCCCAGCAGTCCTGTTTGTCCTTGAGACAGTTAGCAGCACAGATACCACCCTGCTCTCAACAAAAACAAGTATTGAGGAGAACATGCAGAAAACAGAACATTCATACATTGTCGATGAGAATGTAAATTAGCACAGCCATTATGAAAAATATCATGGAGAGACCTCAAAGAGGTAAAAATAAAACTACCATGTGATCCAGCAGTCCTACTCCTGGGTATATGTTTAAAACAAAATGAAATCAGTATGTCAAGGAGACATTACAGCAGTATTTACAATAACCAAGATGTGAAATCAACCTAAGTGTCCATCAACTGATAAATGGATAAAGAAAATGTGGTGTATATACACAAAGGAATGCTATTCAACCAGAAAGAAGGAAATCCTGTCACTTGTTACAACATGGATAACCCTGAAGGACAGTGCATTATACAGATATTAAACTGATAAAAGTAGAGTTCCCTATGTACCTATATGACTACACCATTGGTGTCATTCTACATCATGTACAATCAGAAGAATGAGACATTATACTTCACTTATATATGATGTGTCAAAGTGCATGCTACTGTCATGTATAACTAATTAGAAAAAATGGGAAAAAATAAAATAATAAAAGATCTTATGAAGAAGTCAATTATTAAAAAATTACAAGGAAAGTCCATGAGATAATGAGAAATTTATCTTGCTCTAACAATGATACTTATGGTAAACTTAGATACACATCTAATTTAAGGCAAATGTGTTGATTTTATATGGCTATATTGTTAACCTGTGCTGAATAGAATTTTCCTATAGAACATATAGTATGACAAATGTATACTATGATCTAAAAATTAATTCAATTTAGAAATAAAAATACTAGAAATTAAAAAGAAAAATAGAGAGTAGAACTCTAGTTACCAGGGTGGAGGTTGGGTTGAGGGATTTGGAGAGATGTTGGCTAAAGGATATAAAATTTATAATAATAGTATTTTGTATCATTGAAAAATATTGAGAGTAAATTTTAAGTGTTCTCGCCACAGACACAAAAAGACCATAAACTCTGGGAGGTAATAAATGTTAATTAGCTTGATTGGCCATTCCACAAGACATATGTATTTCAAAGCATAATGTTGTCAGTGGTAAATACAGATTCAATTTTATTTGTCAAAGCATTTTTTAAAATGTGAGCTCTGGAGATGTTATGATTTGGATAGGTATTGTCCTCAAAAGTTCATGTGTGAGACCATCCAAGAATGTCCACAGGTGAAACAAATAGATTAAGAGTTGTAACCTAATTGTTTTTTTTGTCTTAAGTATACTCAGAGTTAAATGTTGAAGAAGGTTGTGTAACACTTATCCAATAAAGTCTTTGATTAAAAAAAAAAAAAAAGGCCAGGTGTGGTGGCACATATCGTAATCCCAGTAGCTTGGGTGGCTGAGGCAGGAGGATCTCCAGTTCAAAGCCAGTCTCAGCAAAAGCGAGGTGCTAAGCAACTCAGCGAGACCCTGTCTTTAAATAAAATACAAGATAGGGCCAGGGATGTAGCTCAGTGGTTCAGCACCCCTCAGTTCAATCCTGGTAACAAAAAAAAAAAAAAAAAAAAGGAGTTGTAACCTAATCAGCAGATTCAACCACTGATATGGATATGGGTGGAAACCGTAGGCAGGTATGGTGTGGCAGGAGGAAGTAAGTCACTGAGGATGTGCTTTGGGGGTTTATAGTTTGTCCCTGGTAGTGTAAGCTCTCTCTGTTGCCTGGCAGTCATGTCCTGAGCTGCTTTCCTCTGCCATACCCTTCCACCAAAATGTTCTGGGTCACCTTGGGCCCAGAGCAGCAGAGTCAGCAAACCAAAGACTGAATCTGAGAAACCATGAGCTAAAATAAACTTTTCCTCCTCTAAGTTGTTCTCGTCAGGTGTATTGGTCACAGTTATGCAAAGTTGACTAAAACAGGAGAAATAACCAAAAAACAAAAAGTGGTGAACAAACCCTTGCTAGAGAGCAAAGATGTGGAAAGAGGCCCAGTCAATTATCTTGGAAGAAAAGGTCACTTGGACAGAAGAAGAAAATTGTTTACGAGAAGGAAAACCAGACATAGAGATACACAGCTAGTCACCGGAGAATATCGTCTGAAGATGGAGGCAGAGATCAGGATGATGCATCTACAAGCCAAGGAACACCAAGGAACATGGAAACCCCCAAAAGCAAGAGAAGCATAGAAGAGACTCTCCAGTGGGAACCAACTCTGCTGATACCTTGATTCCAGACTTCTAGTCTCCAGAGCTGGAAAAGAATAAGTTTATATTATTTTAAGTCACCCAATCTGTGGTAATTTGTTGTGGTAATCCTTGGAAAAATATACTTTAAAAAATAAATATTTAACACCAGATTCAGTGACATCCACCTGAAATCCCAGCAACTGGGGAGGTTGAGGTGGGAGGATTGCCAGCCTCAGCAGCAGAGTGAGACCCTGACTCAAAGTAAAACACAAAAAGAGCTGGGGATATAGTTCAGTGATAGAGCACCCCTGGGTTCAATCCCCAGCACCAAAAATAAATCAGTAAATATGTTTTGGAAGGAAGTGACCCTTGGAGGGTGCATTGGAATAAGCTATCGCAGGGCAATGAGGCAATATCTATAAAAATATAAGTACATGTACCATTGAACAAAGCAATTCTGTTGTGTTCTTTGGTTACCTATTTGCACAAAGAAGGACTTTCCAGGTCAATTTATTGTGACATTTTTACACAAGCAAAAGACTGAAACAATAGGAGTCTGGAGAGATGCAATGTAAAACATTCATTTCATGCAATAGCACCAAAAACCCACTAGTTATTGGTATTGTTTTATTTCTTTAAAAAGAGAAAGATCTGAGGCAAATAAGGTAAAGTATTTTTTAAATAAAATTACACCGTGGTAATGCAAGAGCAAAACACACAAGAGGGTCACCTCTCCAGGACCAACCCAAAGGGTCCAGCTTCTTTTTCTTTCTTTCCTTTTTTTATACTGGAGATTGAGCCCAGGGGCACTTTACCATTAAGCTGATCCAATACAGTTTTTGATTTAAAAAAAAAAAAAAAAAAAGGCCAGGTGTGGCACACACCGTAATCCCAGTTGCTTGGGTCATCCATTTTCTTTTTACTTTGAGACAGGGTCTTTCTAAGTTGCTGAGTCTCACTAAATTGCTGGAAATGACCTTGAATTTATGATCCTCCTGCCTCAGCCTTCAGAATCACTAGGATTACAGGAGTGCGCCACTGTGCCTAGCTAGGATCCAATTTCTTAAAGAAAGAAAGAAGTTAATATTTTTATTTTTAAACATTCTTTTTTAAAAAACTTTTTTTTAGTTGTAGATGGACACGACATCTTTATTTTATTTATTTATTTTTATGTGGTGCTGAGAATCTAACCCAGTGCCTCACATGCTAGGCAAGCGTGCTACCACTGAGCCATAACCTCAGCTATTAATTTTTATTTTATTGTAAATTGACAAATTATAACTGTACTCATCTGGACAAGGTGGTGCATGCCTCTAATCCCAGAGACTCCAGAGCCTGAGGCAGGAGGATCACAAGTTTGAGGCCAAACTTGGCAGTTTAAGAAGACCATGTCTCACAATAAACAGGGCTGGCTATGTAGTTCAGTAATAGGATACCCTTGGATTCAGTCCCTAACTACCGCCCCCCTCCCCACACACACACAGTTAAAAAGAAGGAAAAAACAAAAAACCGGGATGAGACACCAGTAGCTTAAAGGGATTTATGGAAGTTGTGGTGCTGGGGTAACAGAGTAAGCTCCTTTTCGAACCTACCTTTTTGCAGAGAACAAGAAAATGTGTTCTGAACAAAACAAAAAAGATAATGAAGAGTGAGCAAAAACCAGCAGATTCCATAGGGCAGTCAACACCTGAGATAACAGCCAACTTCGAATAAACTTCCAATTTTAGCCTGAGGGTAAGCCAAAGTCTATTGACATCGGGTGACTACAACTCCAGTGGAAATCTAGTCCTTCTGACCTGAAAAATCAATAAGTCACACTTCAGGCAATCGATAGCTGCTGGAAAATGAGGGAGGAATTCTGGGAAAAAAAAAGAGGAGCTAGGAAGAAGGAGCCCTGAATTATATATATAAACGCCTCCCTAGCTGGGTGCAATGGCACTTGCCTATAATTCCAGCAACTTGGGAGGCTGGGGCAGGAGGATCACAAGTTCGAAAATTCAAGGCCAGCCTCAGCAACTTAAGATGCTGTCTTAAAATAAAAAGGAGTGAGCATGTAGCTCAGTGGTAAAGCACTCCTAGGTTCAATCCCCAGTACCAAAACAAACAAACAAAACCCTAATAAGTTAAAGGAGTGTTTACATACATTAAAAATTCCTTTTAGCATGTTGTTCTGTTGTTTTTAACGAACACATCTGACCCAGAGTCCCATCTTCCCTGTCAATCCTTCACAAATACATTGTTCTTCATCTAAAAAGTATAAAAGCTTCATGCTCTACTCATTTGTTTGGATTTTATTCCTTTGTGAAGATGTAAATATAAATTAAACAAAATTCACATTTTATGTACATGTAAATTTGATAAAACTTATGCTTTTCTCTGTCAATCAGTTCTCATATTAATTGAGTTCCTAAATTTAGTCAAAGAACCCATAAGGCCATCCTAAGTCTGTAGCTCAGTAATAAAGTGACTTGCCTAGCATGTGTGAGGCTGGGGGTTCCATCCCAGTAACACACATACAAGCTAAGGGGAAAGTAGAAAGGATCAACCCCTTCCTCCCCTACAGTTCCTACACTGAAAACTATAAAACATTACTGAAAAAATTAGGGAACACTTACATAAATTAAGCTAAATGCCCTCAAGCTCACAAACTGAAGGACATTTATAGTGGGGATTGGCATACTTCTTTCTTAAAGTGTTAGACAGTAAATATTTTAGGTTTCTGCACCAAATGGTCTCTCTTGCAACTAAGGTCATGCACACATAATGACATTTTTGTCAAGGATGGACCACATGTATAATGGTGTTTCCATAAGATTTTTTTTTTTTTTTTTTTTTTTTTTTTTGTGGTGCTGGGGATCAAACCCAGGGCCTTGTGCTTGCAAGACAAGCACTCTACCAACTGAGCTATCTCCCCAGCCCTCCATAAGATTTTAATGCTGATGACATCATAGCTGTCTTTGTGTGAGTACACTGTGATATTGGCACAATGAAATCACCTGAAGACACACTTCTCAGGATGTATCACTGTTATTAAAAGACACATGACTGCATTCAATTCTGCTACTGTAGAGTTTGTATGTACGTATTGTACAGTTCAATAAAACTCTACTTACAAAATGGGTGGGTGGTGGCCACAGGCTCTAATTTGTTAACTCCAAATCTATAAATTTGACACAACCCGATTATAATTCCAGCAGGATTTTTGTGAACCTTCACAGCCTGACTCTAAAATTTGATTGAAAATTCAAAGAGCCTAGAATATTAAAAGTAATCTTGAAAATGAAGAACAAAGACAACTTCCTATCTTTCTTTGAGACTTGCTGGCAGGGTGCCAGTGTGCACTCCTGTAATCCTAGTGATGCAGGATGCTGGGGCAGGAGGATCACAAGTTCAAGACCTACCTCAGCAACTTAGCAAGACCTTGTCTCAAAATAAAAAAATAAAAAGGCCTGTGGAAGTAGCTTAGTGTTGTAGCACCTCTGGGGCCAACCACCAGTACCAAACAAACAAAGAAACAAACCCAACAAAACACAAAACAAACAAAAATGCTAAATGAATTGAAGTAGACTGAAACAGTACTCAGTAAGAAAAAGAATAACCCACTGCTACTTAAGATGAATTTCACAAACAATTTGCAGAATGAGAGAAGATTTACACAAAGGAAGCATACCAGATGAGTCCATATATGTGAACTTAGAGAAGAAGCAAAATAAATCTGTTGGAAAAAAATCAGAACAGTGAAATTCTCTGGGAGATTGCAGATGGAGATTGACCAGAAAAGGGCATAAAGACTACTTTCAGGGATTATGGTAATATTCTATACCTCCATATGTTTTGAGTTATGTGAATGTATATTTTTGTCAAAAATAGCATATGCGCTGGGTGTAGTGGCACATGCCTGTAATCCCAGCAACTCAGGAGGCTGAGGCAGGAGGTTTGTGAGTTCAAAGTCAACCTCAGCAATCTAGTAAGGCCCTAAGCAGCTTAGTGAGACCCTGTCTCAAAATAAAAAATAAAAAGGGCTGGGGATGTGGCTCAGTGGTTAAGCACCGCTGGTTAAGTACCCCAGTATAAAAAAAAAAAAAGCATATGCAACTTACTGTTTGTGCCTTTCACTATATGCAATTTTCTGCATTTTTTTTATTGTGGTCAAATAAAATTTGCTATTTTGACCATTTTTAATTATCCAATTCATTGGCATTAATTATGTTTACAATGTTATGCAACCATCACCACCATCCATGTTCAGAATTCTTTCATCTTCCCAAGTAGAAATTCTAAACCCATTAGGCACAAACTCCCCACTCCCCCCACCCCAATCCCCAGTCTCTAGTCTACTTTTCGTCTCTTCCATTGCTCATTATGGATGTTAGGAGCTGAACTGAACTGGAGAGAGAACTATGTTCAGTGCTATGGTTACAGCTGCTCATGTGCAATCCCTGCTACTGTGGAGGCTGAGGCGGGAGGATCACTTAAGCCCATGAATTCAAGGGCAACTTGAGCAACATAGCAAGACCTCATTTCAAAAGGGAAAAAGAAAAAAAGAAAACAAATGGGCTGGGGATGTAGTTCAGTGGTGGAGAGCTTGCCTAGCCGGTGTGAGGCACTAGGTTTGATCACTTTCTGTGACAACATAAGAAGTTTCCCTTTCTTCGGTTTTCCTTTATGGAGTGGTGCAGGATCAAGCGTCAGATGGATCAGCATGGTCATGGGGGTGTCTCACTGTGGAGGGAGCCAAGAATAGAGAGGGCCCGGGGGTAAGTCACAGAGTGGAGAAGTTCTGGGTACTGAGTCAGAGTGGGAAATATGTATCCAGGGCTTCCCCATCACACCCCAACAATAAGGAGGCCCTAGCAGAGGCAAAAAGAGTGAATGAAGACAGAGGGGAAAGAGTGAATGCTCTTGTGCAGAGTATGGCCACCTGAGGGGTGGGAGGCTGAAGTCCTGACTGCAGCTTCCTACATAGGCTGAGGTGCAGATGCCCTCCAAGGAAAGCCTTTGCCATTGCCCCTGATCAAGCCAGAAGGATCATACATAGGCTTTTAACTAGGAGCCAGACTCCTCATTAGACACATGGTACAAGTGGAATAATGCAATATTTGCCCTTTTGTGTCTGGCATTTTTCACTTAGGATAAGGTCTTCAAAATTCACACATACTATAACATGCATCAGGACTTCATTTATTTTAATAACAATAATATTTCAGCAGAACATTGTGTATGCCTGTAATCTCAACAACTGGGGAGGCTGAGGAAGGAAGATAGCAAGTTTGAGGTCAGCCTGGGCAATTTAGCAAGACTTCAGCAACTTAGAACTTTTCTTAAAAAGAAAATAGAGGGGCTGGGGAGAGAGTTCAGTCAGTAGAGTGCTTGCCTTGTAAGCATAAGGCCCTGGGTTCGATCCCCAGCACCCCCCCAAAAAAAAAAAAAAAAAAAAAAAAAGAAAGAAAGAAAGAAAAAAAATAGAAAGGACTGTAAATGTAGCTCAGTTGTGAAGTGCTCCTGGGTTCAATGCTGGACATCAAGATAATAATAACAATATTTTGTTGTAAGCATAAAATATTCTTATCCATTGATCTGTTTATGGACATCTGAGTTGTTTCCACTTCTTGGCTATTGTGAATGATGCTGCATGAACACTGTTGTATGACTATGTATTCTAGTCCTTGTTATGAATTCTTTTGGGTATATGCAAAGGAGTGAAATTACTGGATCCCACATTGATTCTATGTTTAACTTTTTGATAAATTGCCAAACTTTTCCACAAAAGACTGCGCCATTTTACATTCCCACTAGCAATGCATCAGGGTTCCCATTTCTCCACAAGCTCTCCAACATGTTATTTCCCTTTTTTAAAACAGTAATAGCCATCTTAATGGGTATAAAATGGCCTCTCATTGTGATTTTGATTTTCTTTCCCCTAATTAGTAATGATGTTGAGAATTTTCATGGGCTTATTGGTCATTTGCATGTCTTCTCAAATATATATTCACATTGCCCATTTTTTAATTGGTTTGTCTTTTTGTCCTTGAATTGTAAGGAGTTTTCTTGATGTTAAACCATTATCAGATATATAACTTGTAAACATATCCTCCCATTCTGTGAATGTCTTTCCACTTTCTTTATAGTGTCATTTGATGTACAAAAGTTCTTAATTTTAATGAAGCTCAATTTATCTATTTTTTCTTTGTTGTCTTTGATTTTGGAGAAACAATTTCCAGATCTAAGTTCATAAATATTTTCTTCTAAGAATTTTGGCCTTTAACTTTAGGTCTTCTGTCTATTGTGTATCTGGTGTTACTTACTACAAGTGCATATCCCATTTTCTCAGTAATTTTAATTTATTCATTTTTTCTGTGGTACTTGGGGATTGAACTAAGGGTGCTTTACCACAGAGCTACATCCTTTTTATTTTTTTATTTTGAGACAGAGGCTCACTAAGTTGCCCAGCCTGGTCTCAAACTTGTGATTCTCCTGCCTCTGCCTCCTGTTGCACTGGGATCACAGTCATGTGACATCACTCCTGGCTCCCAGGATTATTTGTTGAAAAGACTGTTCTTTCCCACTGAATGATATTGGAATCCTTTAAAAAAACAAAACAAAACACACACACACACACACACACACACACACACAAAAAAAAAAACACAACTCAACTGACCCTAAATGTGAGGTTTTGCTTCTGGGCTCCCAATTTTATTCCATTAGTCTACATAGCTATCGTTATGCTAATACCACACCATTTGGTTATTGCCACTTCGTATTAAGTTTTGAATTTGGGAAGTGCAAGCCCTCCATCTATGCTGCTCCTTCTCAAGATAATTTTGGAGGGTTGGGGTGCACCCCAGCAGTAGAGTGTTTACCTAGCAAGTGCGAAAACTTGAGTGCACACACACAATTATTTTAGCTGTTCAGGGTCCTTTGATATCCCACATGAATTTTAGGTTGAGTTTTACCATTTCTGTAAGAAATGCCATTGGGCTTATGATAGGAATTGCATTGATTCTGTAGACTGCTTTGGATAATACTAATATCTTAATAATATTGAGTCTTCTAATCCATAAATACAGAATGCCTTTTCATTTGCTCAGGCTTCCTTTAATTTCTTTCAGTAAATAAAAAAAATTTTTAAGAACAGAGAAGTTTGGATAACTTGCCTGAAGTTACCCAGCTAGGACAGGGTATAAGAGTCGCTCAGGCCAAAGAACATGAAAGAGTTAAATGGTAGGAGAGGGTTAACTAAAAGAAGCCAGAAAATGGCCCAGAAAAGATAATGTAACCCCCACCTGCATCCTGTTGTCGTTTTGTGACTGAGACAGATATGAGGAACTGAGCTCTGGAGCTAATCTTGTGTAAACATCACCAAGTTACTAGTAAAACCATAAAATTGCTCAACCAAGGAAACTGCTTGTTTGCTTGCTGTTATAAAAAGGCCGCTGTACTTTGGCTCGGGGCTCTCTGCCTCTGTCCTGCTGTTAGGACATGTAGTGGGCCCCAGCATGCTTGGACAATAAACCCTGTGCGTGTTGCATGAGAAGGTCTCTTGGAGTCTTCCTTCGCGGGCGGTGGGTGTCTCGACTCTAACATTTGGAGGTTCCACCGAGATTTCCCTGCTGCCCTGGTCGTCTCCAACAGGCTCTTCTCGGGGTAAGTAAGGCGCCTATATTCGGGATTACTTTTGCTCAGGTTCTGGCATTGCTGTGACTGTCGAGTGTAAGGTGTGAGCCTTCCCCGACCGTGGTGGATAGACGTGTCCTAGAACCACAAGTCACAACCCTGGGGGATGCCCCAGTGGTGGGAGAACTCCAGGGACGCCTGGACGTCTCTTTTACAGTAGGTTCTGAAACAGTGACTCTGTTGCCAGAAAAATCAGTTAAGACCGGTGCACCGTTTGAATTGTTTGTTAACGTCTTTTTGGGGTCGTTTTGTGTCAGTGTTTGTTTTTCTTTGTCTCTTTTTGTATTTGATCTCTTCTGTTATTGTTCCTACTAAGATGGGTCAAGCAACTTCAACTCCTTTATCTTTAATCCTTGCTCATTGGTCAGAAGTCCACAGCTGTGCCCAGAATCTCTCTCTCATTGTTAAAAAGGCAAATGGCAGACCTTTTGCTCCGCTGAGTGGCTATCCTTCGGAGTCAATTGGCCTCCTGAAGGGTCTTTCCATTTGGTCCTGATCAGAAGAGTAAAAAGTATTGTCTTCCAACCCGGCCGTGATGGTCACCTGGACCAACAACCCTACATCATGGTTTGGCAGGATCTTTGTGAGACTCCTCCATCGTGGGTAAGACCATTCCTGTCCCCAGATTTAACTCCAAAACCGGCTCCAGCAACTATGCTCCCTCTAAAATCTGACTCTTCTGGGGAACAGACACCAGGACACAATTCTGGTCCATCAGCGCCTACATCTGGACTGTACCCTCCTCTCCCTGGCCCTATCCTCCCGGAATCTCAAACTGACCTCCTTTTCCTTGACCTTCCTCCACCCTACCCTCCTTTACCCCCCTCTGCCCCTACTTCCTCTGCCTCACCCCCCTCCAATCCAATCTCTCCTGACTCCGCTTCTTCGCCCGGCCAACCTGACTTTCCTCAATCTAGTCAGGGACCAGCTCTTGGAACCCGGAGTCGTAGGGCCCAAAGCCCGGGAGAAATCCCTGAAGTCGCGGTTACTTTGCCCTTGCGCCCCTACGGGGCCCATGATTGATGATGGACAAGGCGGGGAAATGCAGTCTTTACAGTATTGGCCATTTTCCTCCTCAGACCTCTACAACTGGAAGAATAATAATCCCTCCTTTTCAGATGATCCTTCACAGCTAATGGGTTTAATAGAATCTCTCATGTTTTCTCACCAGCCAACCTGGGATGATTGCCAACAGTTGTTGGACGCCCTCTTCACTATTGAAGAGCGAGATTGGGTACTCCTGGAAGCCCGGAAAAATGTTCCAGGGCAGGATGGGCGCCCAACCCAGCTCCAGAACATAATTGATGACCGATTTCCTCTGTGTCACCCTACCTGGGATCCCAATACTCCTGAAGGTAGGGAGCATCTGTCCATCTATCGCCAGGCTCTAGTGGCGGGTCTCTGTGCGGCCGCCAGATGGCCTACCAATTTGGCCAATGTAAGGGAAGTAATGCAGGGACCTTCTGAATCCCCCTCGGTCTTCCTTGAGAGACTTATGGAGGCATACCATAGATATACTCCATTTGATCCTGAGTCTGAGGAACAAAAAGCCTCGGTGGCCATGGCCTTTATTGGCCAGTCGGCTTTAGATATCAGACGCAAGATACAACACCTAGATGGCATCCAGGATATGACCCTAAGGGATTTAGTAAAGGAGGCAGATAAAGTATTTCATAAAAGGAACAAAGGAAGGAAAAAGAAAGAGAAATGAAGGAAAACCTCAGGAACAAAAGGAGAGATCAAGCATTAACAAAGATCCTGGCAGCGGTAGTGGAAAGCTCAGCTCCTAGGAGAGAAGGAAAGGACAGAAAGGATAACAACTGGGCCACCGCCGCCGCCCAGCCCTCAACCCAGAACAGTGTGCCTACTGCAAAGAAAAAGGACACTGGGCAAAGGACTGTCCCAAGCGGAGCACTAGAGTCCAACCAGCGGTCCTGGCCCTGAGCGAAGATTAGGGGCGACGGGGCTCGGACCCCCTCCCCGAGCTCAGGGTAAAATTTGAAGTGGAGGGGACACCCATTGACTTTGAAGTAGACACTGGAGCAATTTACTCTGCCCTTCAAGAACCACTAGGCCCCCTGTCTACTAAAAGATCCTTGGTCCGGGGGGCCAATGGGAGCAGCTATCGCCCGTGGACAACTAAAAGGACTATGAATTTGGGGAAGGGGCAAGTTCAGCATTCATTTCTTGTGATCCCTGGCTGCCCGTCTCCCCTTATGGGCCGTGATCTCCTCACTAAATTGCGGGCATGCATTACCTTTAATCCAACTGGCCCAAAAATAGAATTCCTGAACCCATTAGTGGAAGAGTCAATGGTAACTGCCCTGACCATAGCTGTAGAAGATGAATATAAACTGTATAATATCAAAAATAGTGCCACCCCGGAGGAAGAAATAAAACCTTGGATCATGAAATATCCCGACTCCTGGGCTGAAACAGCGGGACTAGGATTGGCAACTCCGGTGGTGGTCTCCTTGAAAACCACCACTGTCCCCATTCGGGTCAAACAGTACCCTATGAGCAAGGACATAAGCCTCACATAAGAAAATTGCTCCAGCTGGGGGTCCTAATACCTTGCCAATCTGCATGGAACACCCCATTACTGCCAGTCAAGAAACCAGGAACAGGGGACTATCGGCCCGTGCAGGATCTAAGAGAAGTAAATAGTAGAGTTCAGGAAATTCACCTTATGGTGCCAGACCCCTATAACCTACTGAGTACCCTCAACCCCAGTCGAACCTGGTATACTGTCCTGGATTTGAAAGATGCCTTCTTTTGCCTTAAGTTACACCCTAGCAGTCAGCCATTGTTTGCTTTTGAATGGACTGATCCTGAGGCGGGGATCTCAGGGCAACTGACTTGGACATGCCTGCTGCAGGGCTTTAAAAATTCTCCTACTATTTTTGATGAGGCCCTCCATCAGGACTTAAGCCTTTTTAGGGTTAACCACCCTGAGGTAACTCTTCTCCAGTATGTGGATGACCGGCTACTGGCAGCCTCCACCAAAGAGGACTGTAAGCATGGGA
The DNA here is from genome assembly GCF_902686445.1 of Sciurus carolinensis. Lineage (NCBI taxonomy): Eukaryota > Metazoa > Chordata > Mammalia > Rodentia > Sciuridae > Sciurus > Sciurus carolinensis. Next base: position 39,971,180 of record NC_062215.1, on the reverse strand, counting down.
CTCACTCTACTAACTGAGCTGTCCCGGCTAGGCTATCGAGCCTCTGCAAAGAAAGCACAGCTGTGCAGACAAGAGGTGACTTTCCGGGCTGGGGAGATAGCTCAGCTGGTAGAGTGCTTGCCTCACAAGCACAAGGCCCTGAGTTCGATCCCCCAGTACCGCAAAAAAAAAAAAAAAAAAAAAAAAAGAGGTGACTTTCCTGGGCTACAAGATGGAAAGCGATGGCTAACCGAGGCTAGAAAAAAGACTGTAACCCAGATCCTGGTTCCCACTTCTAAGAAACAGCTCCGGGAATTCCTAGCGCTAGCACTCCCTGATGTTGAGAAACCCTTCACCTTATACATGGAGGAACGAAAGGGAATAGCCCGGGGAGTCTTAACCCAAATTTTAGGGCCCTGGAAAAGACCAGTAGCATATTTGTCCAAACGCCTGGATTCAGTGGCCAGTGGGTGGCCTCATTGTCTAAAAGCTATTGCGGCGGCTGCTCTATTAGCCAATGATGCTGATAAGCTTACCCTGGAACAAAAATTAACCATTGTGGCCCCACACACACTGGAAAGTGTCATCAGGCAACCCCCAGATAGATGGCTCTCAAATGCGCGCATCACCCATTATCAGAGCATTCTTTTGGATAAGGACTGAGTGACTTTTGGGTCGCCATCTACACTGAACCCTGCCACCCTGCTTCCAGAAGAAACCAAGGAACCAGTGATGCACACCTGCCGAGACATCTTAGCGGAAGAAACTGGAATCCACCATGACTTAAAGGACCAACCATTACCCAATTCGGAGGTAACCTGGTTTACAGATGGCAGCAGCTTCCTCCAAGAAGGTAAGCGGCGCGCGGGGGCAGCAGTGGTCAGTGAAACAGAGACCATTTGGTCAATGGGACTCCCAGAAGGAACATCAGCCCAGAAGGCCGAGCTAATTGCCTTAACAAAGGACCTAGAACTGGCTGCAGGAAAAAGAGCCACTATTTACACTGATAGTCGCTACGCTTTTGCTACGGCCCATGTGCATGGAGCCATCTATCAGCAAAGGGGACTTCTTACCTCTGCAGGGAAAGAAATTAAATATAAGTCTGAAATACTCCGACTGCTGGCAGCTGTCCTCCTGCCTACCGAATTGGCTATTGTACATTGTCCCAGCCACCAGAGAGGGACTAATCCCGTAGTTGTGGGAAACCGATGGGCGGACGAAGAAGCTAAGGCTGCCGCCCTCCGAGAACCAGACACGCAAATCCTGGTGGCTAAGGGAGAAATAACAAAACTCCCCTTTCCAACAGAAGGGCTAATTGAGAGTTCCAATGACCAGACCTCTGATAAACAACCTGCCTTGTCTTACTTACAACAAGTTCATCAGCTTACCCACCTGGGCGCCAAAAAGATGCAAGAACTGATTAGAGAACAACCTTTTTCCCCATCTCCCTCAGAAGCTAAAAAAATGGCAGAACAAATAGTAAAAGCTTGCAGAGCCTGTCAGGCTGTAAATGCCTACTCATCCAAGGCCCCCGAAGGAAAGAGACTAAGAGGAAATCGGCCAGGGCAATTTTGGGAAGTGGACTTTACTGAGATTAAACCAGTATGGACTAAGATATCTTAAGATATCTAAGATATTAGGTATGGACTAAGATATCTTCTAGTGTTCGTGGACACCTTTTCAGGATGGGTAGAGGCCTATCCCACTCGAAAAGAAACCACCCTGGTAGTGGCAAAGAAGATCCTGGAAGAAATATTTCCACGATTTGGACTTCCTCAGGTAATTGGGTCTGATAATGGACTGGCATTTGTGGCCCAGGTAAGTCAGGGTTTGGCCAGGATCCTGGGGATCAATTGGAAATTACATTGTGCATACCGCCCCCAAAGTTCAGGACAGGTAGAAAGAATGAATAGAACAATTAAGGAGACTTTAACTAAATTGACCTTGAGACTGGCTTAAAGGATTGGACTATGCTCCTGCCTTATGCACTGTTCCGGGCCAGAAATACTCCTTCTCTTTCTTTGTTTAATCTTATCCCCTTGGAGATTTTGTATGGCACACCACCACCAGTTCAAAAATTGACTCCTATGACAGATATGAACTCTTTGCCTTTTACCCCCTTGGTTGATAGGCTAAAAGCTTTGGAAGGAATTCAACAACTACTCTGGAAGCAACTGGCAGCCGCCTACCAACCAGGGGAAACCAAAGTCCCCCACCCCTTCCAGGTGGGAGACCCAGTGTATGTACGAAGACACCAGACACACAGCCTTGAGCCTCGGTGGAAAGGACCATACCTGGTACTCCTGACAACCGTGACTGCGGTAAAAGTTGATGGCATCGCCTCTTGGATCCATGCGTCCCACCTCAAGCCGGCACCACCACCGGGACCAGATTGGAAATTGGAAAAAACTGAGAATCCCTTCAAACTGCGTATTCGCCGTATGGGTAGGACTATGGACTCTCCCCCTGACAACCTGTAATCCCCATGCTCCCCAACTATTAACCTGGGAAGTATTAAACCCCACTGGGCAAAGGGTCTGGTCCATAAAGGAAAGCCACCCCCCAGGGGCATGGTGGCCCACTTTACACCCAGATGTATGTCAACTGGCCATTGGACTGGACACCTGGGATTTGCCTGAGGTAAATAATCCCAATGAAATCCCCCTGCAGGGTCCCGGAACAGGAAATTACCCCCGGAATTATTTAGGGGATTATAGGGGGTGCCGGGACCCACAGCGGCGGTGTTTTCTCGGGAACACAGACTTTTATGTGTGTCCCAAGGATGGCCGAAACCGCCAACAGATAAGAAAATGTGGAGGGCCTGAATCCCTGTACTGTGCAGCCTGGGGATGCGAAACCACAGGGGAAACCTCTTGGAACCCCTCTTCCAGTTGGGATTGGATCACTGTACGCCGTAATTTTACCCGTGCAGGAAAAGATAACTGTTACACCTCTAAGCTACCCCAAACAACTTGTGGCTCTAATCCCCTTTGTAATCCACTAAACATTTCCTTCACAAATCAAGGGAAGAATAAGAATAACTTACCTAACTGGCTAAAAGGAAGAACTTGGGGTCTCCGGTATTATGCTCCTGGCTATGATTTCGGCCTCTGGTTCACCATCAAATTGCGACAGGAGGCCACTTCAGTAACCATAGGCCCAAACAAAGCTATCCAATCGGCCCCCAGGCCATCTAGTCCCACTAAATCTCCTCAGTCAGTATCTACCCCTGGTAAAACAGAAACAGTTACTGCCAGGGCACTTGGAACTAGTACATCAATACAAGGACAGCCAAGCAAAAGGCTGCAGGAGCATACTTTGCTCTGAACTCCACTCAGAGCAATTTAACCCAGTCCTGCTGGCTATGTCTTTCTGCTTCTCCCCCTTACTATGAGGGAACTGCAGTCAATGGAACCTATAATATAACCTCAAGCTCTACTTGTGGCTGGAATGGAAATCATAAGCTTACCCTCCCTGAGGTATCAGGGAAAGGCTTATGCTTGGGATCTCCTCCTCCCCCTAGGGGTAAACAGTCCCTATGTGCCTGAACAGATCCTGTAAACACCACTCAGAGCCATTTCTTTGCTCCAGAAACGGGAACCTGGTGGGCATGTAATACAGGGCTGACCCCCTCCACTTCAACCATGGTGTTTAATAACTCTGCACATTATTGTGTAATGGTCCGTTTGTTCCCCAGAGTGCTTTATCATGAGGCCAATTCCTTTGAAGACCGGGTGGAAGGGCACATAACCCGGTTCCGCCAGGAATCTGTGTCCATCTCTTTAGCCCTCCTCCTGGGAATTGGGGCTGCTGCGGGAATTGGAACAGGAAGAGCTGCTCTGGTACATGGATCACAACAGATGGCCCAATTGGAAGCCGCAATAGATCAGGATTTAAAGGCTTTAGAAACCTCAGTTACTGCTTTGCAAGAATCCCTTACCTCCCTCTCCGAGGTTGTTTTACAAAACAGGCGAGGTCTAGACCTCCTCTTTATGCAGGAAGGGAGACTTTGTGCCGCCCTAAGAGAAGAATGTTGCTTTTATGCTGACCACTCTGGAGTGGTCAAAGAGTCTATGGCTAAATTAAGAAAGCACTTGGAGGAACGACAACTTGAACGAGAGACCCAAAGAGGATGGTTTGAGTCTTGGTTCACCCAATCCCCCTGGCTGACCACCCTGTTATCAGCTTTGGCTGGTCCTTTGGTTATTTTGCTTCTGATTTTAACTATAGGACCCTGTATACTTAACAGAATCATAGGCTTTGTACAAGAAAGGATAGGAGATGTAAAATTAATGATAATTAGACAACAATACACAGCCCTGGGTGACTCAGATGGTCTCTAGGATTAGAGACTGACCAAGAAAAGGGGGAAATATAAGAGTGGCTCAGGCCAAAGGACATGAAGAGTTAAATGGTAGGAGAGGGTTAACTAAAAGCCAGAAAATGGCCCAGAAAAGATAATGTAACCCCCACCTGCATCCTGTTGTCGTTTTGTGACTAAGGAAACTGAGGAACTGAGCTCGGGGCTCTCTGCCTCTGTCCTGCTGTTAGGACATGTAGTGAGCCCCAGAATGCTTGGACAATAAACCCTGTGCGTGTTGCATGAGAAGGTCTCTTGGAGTCTTCCTTCGCGGGCAGTGGGTGTCTTGACCCTAACAAGGGTACCAGCTGTAAGCTCATGGCCCACAAATGACAGAGGTAGGAGACCGGAAGCAAACTTACCAAACCTCGGATCAGCAAGTTTTCCTTTATTATGCATTAAAGTCAATCCATCTGGCATCATGCACCAGAGGGCCCATTTTCTGGGTATGGAATTTGCTTCGGGGTTACAGAAGGAGTCTTGGTTTTTATAGTTTCATTGGATACTGAGGACGTGCAGTTTTGACAATCAGGGGTTAGTTGTACAGGTTAGAACTTTAACTTAGGAAGGTAGTTGTATAAAGGTTGAAACTCATTATTTTCTGGGGAGATGGGAGTCCAGATCCCGAGGATTAGTACTCAAGTCTTGCCCATTGTTTTAATTTCTCTGGGATCCATTGTTTCCCAGAGTTTCAATATTTGTTGTGCCTCCATTTAGGGCTCATTTGCAATGGGGGAAGGTCAAAATCCAGGGCCCAGCATTTCAGTATTTGCCTCCTTCCTTCAAGATGCACTGGGGTTAGAAAGGGGTAAATATTTGCTTTTGGTGGAGATGCTGGGGATGAACCTTGGAAGGGATGAAAGTTTGCTTTATCCCCTCAGGGCCCATTGTTATTGGGAAAATGTGCACTGGGAGAGGTTTAATGTTTGGCTAATTTCCCCTCCCTCCTCCTGACCCACACTGTCACTCTGTTGTTTTGGGGGAGTTGTAAGAATATTATTTTCCATAATCCTTCACCAGCAACCTGTCTCCTTAATCTCTGCTCTGAGTTTCCCGCCCAAAACTTGATTTGTAGGAAACTGCATCACTGACATAGTTGGTCTTCCACATAATTTATTAGCACCCCTTTCTTTTGCCTAGCCTCATTCTGTTCTAGCCACTGCAAATACAGAGAATTTAAAAAATGCAATCACCACCCATGGGAGTTAAGAATTTTAAGTGGAACCATTAGACAAGTAAACAGCGAAAACAGAGTATGCTGAGGAAAGGCTAGAGGGTTACACAGAGTGAGAGCCAGGACTGAAGGGCACCTCACCCGGCCCTAAAGATCAGAGAAGTCTCCCCAGAGGCAGGACATTGGAGAAAGTCATGAAAACCAAGTAGGATTATCCAGGTGGGAGAAGGGAGGGGCCCCATTAAGCTTTCTCTTACTCACTCTGTGTAACAAATCACCCCAAAACTTAATGACCTTAACTCATTAAGTCTCAAGTCTTCAATTTTGAAAACACAAATATTCCAATGGTATTTCAGATTTATCTTAAGTGGTATATTTATTTCTCTATTTAAGTTTTTATAGGTGTTCCACATGTGGGACAATGGGACAAAGTGAGTCAAAACATCATTTTATCATATTCCCTCATGGTTTTGGGAGTTGATCAATATGGTTCTCTCTCAAGAGAGAATGATTAGCTGCAGGGCAAGGGGCTGGCACTTGAATGTCTAATACTTGACAGTGAATGCTGGCTGTGACCTCTTTGGGGCTGTAGACTAAAACACCTCGCAGGGCCTCTTCATGTAACCTGAACTTCTTCACAACAGAGCAGTTGGGTTCCAAGGGCAAGAGTTCCCAAGGAACCAGGAGGAAACTGTCACTCTGATTTGGAAATGACATGGTCTCACTTCCACCATAGTCTCATGGCCCCTCAGAGGATCAGGTCACCTTGTAAGAAGAGGACACTGGGATGGGAGTCATGAATGTAGCCATTTCTGGAAAATGCAATCTGTCACAAGGACCTGTAAGGCAGTAGCAATAAAGAGATGAGACTCTCCTGCCACCACCCAAAGATATTTCAAAAACAACTCTGGACCATAAAATAGGACAGTGAAACTCAATGGCGTATGGACTTCCCCATAATAATTCCTTCCATGCTTTTGGCGGGGTGGAGAGAGGAATTTAGATGTTCCCATCACTTTCTCATGCAGGAAACTACTATTCTGGCCCCTAGCTACTCCATCTCCTTTTCCTGGACGTCATGAAATGGTATTTGTGTCTGGTTTCTACCAGTATCTGATAGAACGTCTGTATAGCATGCCTGTATAGCAGCAACACATCTAGCCATGGAATCACTGGGTCATAGGTGGGCCATACCTTTATTTGGCTGCTATTCAATCTTCGTTGCCTTTTCCTGCAAGCCGTGGACAAACACTCTGAGATCACGCGCTACTTTCTGAGCACAAGGACTCCCACTGCATCAGGATTTCATTAAATGGGGCTTGAAAGAGGCCAAAATCCATCGGCAGGTGCTCACACTCCGCGGCCCGCCCCCCGCCCGCTCACTGGCAGTCCACCTGGACGTAATCACTATTCATCCACTTATTTCCGGCCTCCAGAAGACTCTGGGAAACAAGGTCTTTCGTTGGGCGTGAAATGACCCGCTAAAAAGCAGGGTCTTTTACACTAAATATTTATTTCTGTGCTAATAAACAAAAAGGGATTTTATAGGAAGGAAACAGGAGGAATTCAACATTCAGATCTGAGGCGGAGGTTCTCAGGATGGGTTGGCAGGACGTGTCAATCTCTCCCGCCACCACCCCTTTTTTCCCTCCTACGCCTCCCCCGACCTTAGACCTCTTCATGCAAAAGCCCTAGAGACAGAGCCTGATTGGCCCAGTCGCCACTCCTGCCCGTCCATTGGTGGAGACCTCTCTTGATTGACAACCCTATCAATCTCCGGATCAACGGAGGAAGGCGTGAACAGAATCACGCTTGCACTTTCCGTACACCGGAAGGGAACTGAGGCAATTCCCTGGGGAAAAACCACATCCCAGACCCAACCCAAACCCAAATCATCCGTCTGTCTTCTGCAACTTGTATCCTTAAAACTTAAAACTCAGGCAAAGCTACCGACACCGAGCCAAGGGCAGCAGAATAGGAGGTGCAGCTGCCTCTTGTAGAATTTGCACCCCTTGTCTTCTAATTTAAAATAAAAAGGAGAAAAGCGCGTAACTCACTGCTATTAAAAAGTACGTTTGACTGGGAGTGGTGGCACACGCCTGTAATCCCAACGACTCCGAAGGCTGAGGCAATAGGATGGTAAGTTCGAGGCTAGCCTCAGCAACTCAGCGAGATAGTCTCTAAATAAATGTCTCAGTGGTTAAGAGCTCCTGGGTTCAATCCCCGCTGGGTGCGGGGGGATCAATATTTGATTCCCAAATAGTTACACCCGAGGACTGTATGCATTTCCAGCAAGGCCAGAAACCTGAAGAGAGGGGAAAAAAATTTAAATAAATTCCAAGAAGAAAGCATCACTCAGTTAAGAGGCCTGCTATCTTCTGCCCGCATTTAGTAATACACTAGATAACATCTTTCTGCCCCCCTCCCAAATATCCACAGCATCAATAACTGGGCACTTCACAACCTCAAAAACTACTCACATAAATATTATCCAGAATGTCTTAATAAATAAATAAATAATAGTATGACTTCAAAGATCGGTACTTAATCTACAAGGGGACATTTCATTACAGTCCTGCACTGCATAACATTTCAGTACATGACTTATGGTATATGTGGTGATCTAATAAGATATTGCCTAGTGACACAGTAGCTATGTTAGTTTGTGGAAATATACTGGGTGGTGTTTGATAAGATCGTTTCTCGGAATGTATCCTTTGGAATGGCTCCTTATGCCAAGCATAACTATATTCTTCTTTTAAAAAAATTATTTTGTAGTTGTAGATGGACAGCATGCCTTTATTTTATTTGTTTATTTTTATGTGGTGCTAGGGATTGAACCCAGTGCTTCACACATGCTAGGCACGTACTCTGCCACTGAGCTACAGCCCCAGCCCCGTGACTATATTCTTGAGCACAAATTAAGGTAAAATAGTTTCATGTTTTCACCTTACTTCAACAAAAGGTTATTAACACTTAATATATGACAAAAAAGCCACTTCGAATATACATGCAATTCTGTTTTCCAGAAATACAGAGAAGACCCAGGGTAGTTTTGATAATTGAGACAATAAATGACTAATCTGTTCCAAAAGGCTCTCCATGATTGGAGCTATAAGAATGTAAGAGGTTCTGAGAAAGTGGAAATTATTTTTAGTCTAGAAGAGGGGACCAGGTTGGGGAGACAATATATGATTTTGTCACATCATCAACATTTTTATGTTGCATTCATTAAATGCTTGTATGAAAAGCAGATAGTGCTGTGAAAACAAACATATTGCTCTTGTTCTCTAGGACTTTACAATCAAAATATAGTACATACCGTACTTTTTCACTCTTGAGTTCCTTGTTTTATTTCTGAGGTTAAAAAAACATGAACCTAAAATAACCTCAGTATGGCCCAAATAGACAAAAAGTATAAAAAGTCATTCAGTGGCAATTTTCTCTTATCCTGCCTGAGTTTCCATACCCTTCTCCTCTGGGGGGCCTCTGAACTTACTCCTCATATATCTGTGCTTTGATTGGGTTGTTGCTCAGCAAAGAGTCCTTCCCCTCACCTTTTGCCCTAACATGGTAGAGTTTACTTCCCTTTTTCACTGCCTATGCCACGTGTATTCAGCCCTCTATATCCTCAGATTCAGTCAACTGAGGATGGAAAATGTTCAGGGAAAAAAATTGCATTTGTCCTGAAGCAGTACAGATGTTTTTCCTAAACAATACAGCATAACTACTTACTTGGCATTTGTGCTGTATTCAATATTATAAGTAATCTAGAGATGATTTATACAGGAGGTTATATGTAAATACTATGTCATTTTACATAAGGGACTTGAGCACTGCAGATTTGGCTATCTGCTGGGAAGTGGGTTCTAGAATTGATCCTTTGCAGATAATGAGGAATGACTACTTCTTGTGGCCAATGGGCCTTGAAAAAAAGCAAAAATGTGCTATTTCTGAGCTGAGATTTTAGAATGTGTGGTAATTCCCCCACCCTCAGACTTTTGCAGTCTTGCCATTTGCCATGACAAGAACTTGCCCCAGGTCACCTCAGGCTGGGTCCCAAAATGAGAGAATATGAAGTACACATGAACCTGACTGGGAGACTGAAGCAGCTTGACCCACATATCTGTGGGCCAGACAATGCTTATTGTAAACCTGTTAGATTTGGCAGGGAAGGTATTTGTTAGGCAGTATTATTGCAACAAAACCTAGTCTCATATTGTTCTTATTTACTTTATACATAAGTCACTAAGATATGTAGGGATTCTCCATGTTAGTATTAGTACCTAGATTTTCTTTGAATTTCATTGTATTCCAGTGTGTGGCTGTTCTCCAATGTATTTAACTAGGTTTCCATTACTGTGTATTTGGTTTAGTGCAATTTTTTACTTTTTTTTTTTTTTTTTTTTGGGTGCTGGGGATCGAACCCAGGGCCTTGTGCTTACAAGGTAAGCACTCTACCGACTAAGCTATCTCCCCAGCCCCATCTTTTACTATTAAAAATAAAGATGCTGGGTAGAGTGCTTGCCTAGTTATACAAAAAAAAAAAAAAAAGGCATCAAATAGTCTCATGCATACATCATTTTGCATATGTTTGAGTATGCCTATAGAATCACTATATTGCTGGAATGGAAGGCATATGAAATTTGAAAGACACTGTTCAGTTGCCCTAGGTTGTACTAAAAGCAATAGCATTGATGATCGAATTAATGCTGAAAGAAATTAAGATGACATTCTGGTCTCTATATCACTTGCATTCTTGTTCTTATTCTTCTCTGAGTGTTCCTTTCTGTATCTTCTCTTCCTCCTTCTATTCCCTAAGTGTTCACCAAGGGACTGTCTCGGCCTTGTATTAATTAGGACAGGCTAGGTAATGTGTGTGAAAGATGACAGTACCACCCTACCCCACCATGTGCAGTGGCACACACCTACAAGCCCAGTGACTCCCAGCAACTCTGGAGACTGAGGAAGAAGGATTGCAAGTTCAAGGCTAGCCTCAGCAACTTAGCAAGACCCTGTCTCAAAGCAAAATATAAAAAGGGCTGGGGATATAGCTCAGTGGTAAAGCTCTGCTGGGTTTAATCTCTAGTACCAAAAGAAAAGAAAAAATATTCCCCCCACCCAATTCAGTGGCTTTCTTGCTCATGTTACATTTATCCACTGTGGTTCTGCTACAGTTCTATCAGTAATTTTCTTCACGTCAGGACCCAGGTTGTTGGGGAAGTCTCTATTTGAGAGATTGATGGTCTTAAAGCAGAAAGAGCAGAGACATGGCAAACCACACACTGATATCTTCAGTTTCTGTTCAGAAATGTCATGTCACTCCTGCCCATATTCTATTGGTTATGCAAGTCTCCCTCCTGAGTCCTCCAAACCCAGGATGTTTCTGCAGAGTAGGATACCATATCAGGGCTAACAAGAGTTCAACCTGCCATGTCCTATTCTCTTCTTGCCCAAAGTGTAGAATTGGACCCACATCCTTTTCCTTCTGTGGAGATCATTAGGGGTCTCCATTGCTGACTGAATAGGGTCCAGGCCTTCCCTAGTCCTACCTATCTCCTTTCTTAGTGCTTATCTTCATTCCCAAATGAAGCCAAATCAAAGGACTAGCCATTCTCTGTTCCTCTGTGCCCTTGCTAATGTCACCAAGGACAATCTCATTTATTCCCATGGCCTCTGCTGTTTCCAGACCTGACTAACTCACCTAGTGCTTGTTGGGCTGCACTATTGGACTCCTTTATTGGAACCTTAGATTCAAGATATCCTAAAGGGAGCTTGTCTCATTCTCCCTTGCTGTGGTTTGAATATAGTTTGAGTGTGTCCCTTTAGGGTTCATGTGTGGGAAGCTTGGTTGCTACTGTGGTAATGTGAGAGCTGGTGGAACCTTTAAGAAGTGGGTCCTAGTGGGAGATATTTAGGTCATTGCAGGTACTGCCCTCAGAAGTGATTGACTCAGTCTTGAGGAATGAGTTAGTTTCCGAAAGAGTGGGTTGTTATAAAAGAGCAAGACTGGTCCTTCCCTGCTCTCTGGCTTTCTGTCTCACTATGTGATTGCTGTCACAAGCACTCCTATCATTGTGATTCTACCTATCATGAGACCCTCACCAGAGACCAAACTGATGGGGCCAATTGATCTTGCACTCTCCGTCTTCAACACTGTATCTAAATAAGCCTCTTTTCTTTATATATTACCCAGCCTTAGGTATTTGTAATAGTAACAGAAAATGGACTAATATACTCCTCTAACCTGCTTCATCTATGAGACCTGCATAACCCTACTCATCTCTACCTCACATTCTCTTTTCCTTTAGCACCCAGTTCATTGCTCAGTCATATTGAACCAGTGCCTATCATGTTTCTCAGTTCCAATCTCACTCCTCTTTAATTCTGTCCTTGGTACCCTACTTTTGGAATGCATTCCCTTCAGTCATTCCAAACTCCCTGGGATATGGTAGATATGCAAGAAATATAAATTTTTAAAAACTTATATTTCCCATAATTCCACAAGTATTTTCTGAAAACTTGAAACAAGCAACATACTAGGGATACACCTGTGAACCAGAACTCTGCCAACAGTATTATCCCAATTTCATCTCTTTTTTCTGTCCATATTTCAGAAAGAAGCTTCAGGAGTCTTTCTCATGCAATGATAAGCTAGTAGATTCCCGGTTAAAAAACTCAAGGATCTCCATTATCTACTGAATAGTCCAAACCCTCCCCAGTCCTAGCCTCTCTCCTTTCCCAATTCTCATCTTTACCCACCCTGTACAGCAGCCAAATCAAAAGAGTAACCATTCTCAGCATGTTCCTCTGTGACCTTGCTATGTCACTAAGAGCAAAAGGGACATGTCCAAATTCTCCCCATCCTTCAGGTTCCCACATACATATCCACTCTTCCATGAGTTTTTTTCCCTGGATGTTCACTTTTAATCCATTCTTGCTGAAATTTCCACACCAGCATATCTAAAATTCTTCTTTAGCAGTGCCATTGTCTCCATGTCCAGCTAAGTGTGTCTTCTTTCTTCCCTAGCTCATGAGTTTCTTGTGGGCTGGAGCTGTGCCTGTTCAATCCTTGTCTCCCCACAGTTCCCATAGTAAGAGCTCTGTAAGCCTTTATAGAATGAGTGAATTTGTCACAGAATAGTAAGAAAGTGAAGTGCATTCCTGAACCCAGGTCTGGAGTTGACCCCAGGGCAATTACTCAACCAAACCCCAAACCATCCAGAGTTGGGGCCAGTTGGGATTCCAAAGAAATCTCTTTTCCTTTAGCACCCAGTTCATTGCTCAGTCATATTGTGCACTATGTGATTTACAATTGAGACAGAGAAAGAAAAGGGGGCAACTAGGGGAACAACCACAGATTGTTATAGTTGGGGTGTCCAGTTGGGGTCCAGGTCCTTGGTGTCCTGAAAAAGAATTGAGCAAGACACATATAAGTAACAGACAAAGTAGAGAATGATTGAAGGTGAAGGTGGAAGCAGCACTCCATAAGGTAGAGTAGAGTGGGCTGAGCAGGAGAGGGAGGCTCAAGACCCCCATGTCTGGAAATTCTTGTCTTATTTGCTGGGCTATGAGGCATTCTCTTCCCTATATGGACCTGACTGAAGACCTTACCCCAGTTGCTCCCATCGGTTGCCTGTGGCTGGAGTTATAGGTGACAAGTCCTCAGTGGCAGGAGTTGTCATGGTAGTGGGACTTATCTCAACAGGGACGTGATGACTTATCTCCCTGTCTTGTCTTCCATTGGCATTTTTCTCATACCTTGCCTCCCCCATCTTGGTGCCCCTGAATTCCTACTTAACAAGATGAAGCAGAATGCCTAATAGCTACTCTTCTGAGCATTTACAATGTACTAAACCCAGGCCCAGAGTTCTTAACTCCAAGTATCTGTACCCTAACACTACCAGGCTCTCACTTTATGACCTTCCATCCTCTCTTCTGGGTAGGGAAGGGTTAGGTGGGTCTCCTGCTCTCTTGTTCATGCTGTATTCTTACCCTATTTATATCCTTCTGCCACAGGATGACACACCATATCATCACAGAAATGTCATGGACCCTGACTGTGCTGTGGCAGATGGGGCTGTGTGGGCATCAGGGGGTACAAATAGGTTTTTATAGATCCTTAAGCATAATATTTGAGAATCATATGTGTTTTCAAAACTCCAATTACCTTCTTGATTTCAGAGAACCTCTGAGTTGCTAAATGGCAGATGATGCAACTTTTTGAGTCCTGACAATTCAATTCCTTCCTGGGAGAATCCTTAAACTCAGAACTTTACAAATCATCATCGTCATCGTTGTCGTCATTGTCTCTGAGTCTCAGAGAATAATATGGTCACCTCAGGAATACAAAGACTCTTATAGAAACCTAGTATTAGGAGACAGACAGATATGAATAGCGGGAACACGATGTTAAGAGAATAATTCTATAAAATGGGCCCACTGTGCTTTATTTTCCAAGAAGCAATTTACCTGCAACCCAAATTTACCTGCAGGTCTATTAAGTGAACAGGATATGTCACATTCCTCAGCAAACTACCTGTGCACTGCAGGAGAAATGCAGGCCCAAAATAATGTCAACCAGAAGAACACAAGTTACCCTGAAGGAGGAGACTTTTTGACCAGATCCTGAAACTCTGGAAAATAAGGATAATTCCTCCTAACCATAAAATCTGTAAGAATATGTGGTGAAGAATCCAATGAGGGCTGAGGATATAGTTCATTTGGTAGAGTGCTTGCCTTGCATGCACAAGCCCTGGGTTCAATCCCCAGCACCACAAAAAATAAATCAATCAATAAAAAATAATTCAATTAGAGCCAGTCAGCATGGGCCAAGGTGACCAACAGTTTCCATGAGAATGGGGACTTGAAAGCCTGATGTCAGTCAAAAGTGGGCCTGGGTGGGACTCTCTGGAAACTTCTCTGGGATTCCAATAAAACTGGAGTGCAGGACAGTCACAGTATTCCGCTCCTGAGAGGACCCACTTTCTCCCTTAAGAGTGTCTCCTTTCCCTTTTCCTTTCCCTTCAATAAACTCATGCCTATTACTCTGAGCTACATGTCTAAAATATTTATGACTTGATCACAAGAATTGGGGTTTGAAGGGGGGATCTTCACATTGCCTCAGTTTCTTGGAAGGTGCAAACTCTGTAACTTTGGGGCCTCTTTTGGGGGATTGAATATGTGCTAAAAAATACATTGAATTAGCCCAGACTAGCGAACAATACAGTCAGGTTGGCTAAAGGTGACCCAAGAATCCAAAGGGCAAGATGTCTGCTTATGCCTTCTTTGTGCAGACTTGCAGAGAAGAACATAAGAAGAAAAATCCAGAAGTCCCTGTCAATATTGCAGAAATTTCCAAGAAGTGCTCTGAGAAGTGGAAGTCAATGTTCAGGAAAGAGAAATCTAAATTTGATGAAATGGCAAAGGCGGATAAGTGCACTATTATTGGGAAATGAAGGATTATGGACCAGCTAAGGGAGGCAAGAAGAAAAAGGACCCTAATGCCCCCAAAGACCATCCTCTGAATTATTCCTGTTCTGTTCAGAATTCTGCCCCAACAGCAAGTCCACAAATCCTGGTATCTCCATTGGAGATGTGGCAGAAAAACTGGCAAGAGCAAAAAGCAGCCATACATCAGTAAGGCTGCAGAGTTGAAGGAGAAATACGGGAAGAATATTTGTAAGGTGGTGTTAACTATATGGTTATTGGCTAGAAATTCTCAGTTATCAACTATACGTATTTACGGTCTGTAAAAAGAACAAAACAACCAAGAAAAACTCTTGTTTAGCCTTGAGGCTGTGGGGGAGGATGCCTTTTGGAGGGGCTGTAGCTCAGGGTGTGCACTGTGAGTCTGGACCTGTTGACACTGCAGTGGGCATCCATTTAGCTTCAGGTTGTCTTGTTTTTATATATAGTGATAATAGCATTCTGCTGCCTTTCTTAGTTGTGGAAAAAGGGGGGTCAGCTGGCATGAGAAGTGTTTGAATTGTTTTTAGTTAAGTAGAGTAGGTTTTAAACTTTGTTTTCAAACATACTGTAGGACTCTTCATTGTCAGCAAGGAGCCACTGCATCAATCAAAGTTCAAGAACCTTCTGCACTTAAAAGCAGTTTGCAACATTATGTTATTTTTTGTATGTTTAGAATGCAGAAATATTTTTGAAATTAAGTAAACAGTATTACATTAAAAAAATACATTGAACTGAACAAGTCTTTCTTAACTTCCTTTAAATGTCCTTTGTTAAGAGTGAAGGAGAAAGAAAAGTGCCTCCGTGGAGCTGTTGCTTTCTGGGGATAGTAAGAATGGAAGAAATTTGCTCCATGCCCGGAAGTGTTTGTACACAATTCTAGAAGGAATAGTGAATAGTTGGCAAGAGTGAGGAGGAAAGGGAGTCAAAGTCAGACACGCCCCTTTGGAATATCAAGGCATAAGCCTGCTGGTAAACAGGGGAGAAAATGGAAGCTGGAAGGGCCAGTATAAGATGTCTCCTCTGGCCACACTGCAGTGACACGCGCCACCTACTGGAAGAGTTTGGAATGCACCCTTTTGCCAGGACTGTATTACAAAGGAAGGAAGGAACGCTGCAGGGGATGGGCAAGGCATTTGTCCCTGGTTTCATTTTCAAAAAGGCTTGCAGATTTAGACTTCTGACATTATTGCTGTGGGAGGCTGTGAGTCACAGAGAGACAGTGTGGCACACATGAGAAAATGTCACTTCTCACATCCTCACAGTATGGGCACAGCCTTGGGGCACTGCCAGTTAGATTTATCCATAAATCGTGGAATTGTGGCGCAAACAACTCAAATGCATTACATTTTATTTGCAAGTTAAAACAATTGATTTGTTCAATGGAAATTGAAAAAAATTCCGCAGAGAACATTATGGCATGTGAAATAAGCCAGGCATAGAAAGATAAATACCACAGCTTCTAGCTTATCTGTGGAATCTAAAAGAAATGAACAATTGAAGCAGAGAGTAGAATGGTAATTACAGAGGCTGGAGAATGGAGAGAATGGGGAGATGATGGCCAAAGGATACAAAGCCTCAGATAGGAGAAAGACATGTTTTCTACATCTACTGCACAGCATGGAGAATATAGTTAATAATAGTGTATTATTGTACATATCAAATTTGCTAAGAGAGTAAATGTTCTCAACACACACCACACACACACAAACCAAGTATTTGAGGTGATGGGTATGTTAGTTAGCTTACTATATGTATTCCATACCTATTCATAAATCACAACATCAGTTTCTACCCAATAAATAGTTTTTTGTTGCTGTTGTTTTTAAAATTATTATTATTGTGGGGTTTTTTTTTTTTTTTTTTTGGTACTGGGGATAAAACCCAGGAAGCTCTACCACTGAGATGCATACGTCCTCAGTCATTTATTTATTTTTATTTTGGTACTGGGGATTGAACCTACGAGCATTTTATCACTGAACTGTATCCACAGTTCTTGTGTGTGTGTGTGTGTGTGTGTGTGTACCCAAGATTTGAACACAGGGCACTCAACCACTGATCCATATCCCCAGCCTTATTTTGTATTTACATTCCTCAGCAAACAACCTGCTATCTAACAGGAGAAATGCAGTCCTGAAAGATACCACCCTGCCAATAAGAAGGACACGAGTTACCCTGAAATAACTTTTACGACTTTAACACAGATTCCAGAACTCAGGGAGATTCGATCAATAGAAGCAAAGCTCCCTAACCATGAAAACTGTAAGAACAAGTTTCAATTAGAACCAGTCAGTGTGGGCCAAAGTGACACAGAATTGCTGTGGATCTTTAGTATGCTGTTAATGATATATAATTTCCTCTCCATGGTTGAGACTGTGCACAGTGGAGACTTGAAAGCAGGGTGCAATCCTGCTGTCAGTCAAGAGGTGGACCAGGATGGGACTCTCTGGAAACTTCCCTTGGACTGGAAGGCAGAAGAGGCATGATGTCTCTCTCCCAAGAGGACCCACTCACTCCCTTCTTTGCTTCCTGTCCCTTCTAATAAACTTACACCTGCTATTATGTGCAATGTTACTGAAATCTTTTCCAATATGGTTGCAAGAAGTGGTGAGAGCAAGCATCTGTGGTTGCTTTGGCCCTACAAGATAGCCTTGTGTTCTCTCTCTCTCTCTCTCTCTCTCTCTCTCTCTCTCCCCGCATACACACACACACACACACACACACACACACACACACACACATATGGCATATATATTGTACATGCATGCAGTGGTAAGAATTCTATGTATATATAAATATACATAAATACCTATGTGTATATGTACAAATATACACTGTTGTGAACTGTAGTTCTTTTTTTTTTTTTTTTGTGGTGCTGGGGATTGAACCCAGGGCCTTGTACTTGCAAGGCAAGCACTATACCAACTGAGCTATATAGCCCTGAACTGTAGTTCTTAACTACAGTAGAACTCACTCCTATTACCTAACTGTATTTTGGTGCCCGTCACGCAAACTCTTTCTGCCCTCCATCCTCCCATTTTCAGCCTCTAGTGACAAACATTCTACACTTTACTTTTATGAAATCCACACTTAAGAAATTTTTTTATAAAATTCATTAATCCTTCCTCCAAGAGGAGAAACATGGACTTTCTTATTTCTAAGAGTTAAAATTTCTGTGCATGAGTGTTAGAAATACCAAGGTCACAAGAAATCAAGCACATGCTCAGAGGTGGGTGGGCAAGGCAGACTTTACTGCTGCCAGAAGGGCGTGCTACTGAACCTAGCTAGCAAGTAGAGCTGGGTGGGCAGTCACTGCTTTTTATCCCAACACAGTGCTCCTCCTTGTCCTGATTGGAGGAGCTTGGGGATACGATCTAAGTGATTATCTAATTTTAAAATTCCCTTAGAAAAGAGAAGGGCTATAATTAAAATGGCTACAATTGTATCCCATTAAGGCTAAATACTATATTCTGAAAACGGACCACTGAACTTTCTATTTCTCACAGTGTCACCCACATGAGACATTCTTCTAAGTGTCAGTGAGTGGCTGCAAACTCCTTCCTCAGGAAGAACCTGAGCATTTCCAGTCACCACAAATAGCAGAACATTTTGTTCGTGTGTCTGCTTCATGTTCTCTGGTCTCAACTGACGATGTTCTAAAAAGGGCATTGCTTTTCTGCTTCTCCCCTTCCCCTCCTCTTTCTCACCCCACCTCCCATCCTTTAGCTGGGCACACACTCTACCATGAAGTTACACCTTCAGTGCTTTTATTTCTTTTACCACTTCTTAGTTGTTCTTCTGATCATTTGGTAATGAATGAATTTGGGGACCCCTCTGAAATTCAGAATAAATTTCTCAGGCTGAGAGTGGAGGCTGAGGGGCTCACTGTCCCCTCCTCATGACCTGATGGAAGCCAACGAAGCTGAGGGTAGAGATTGCCCCCTCCCAGGCCTGTCTAGCACAGGCTAACTAAATCTAGATATGTGCATTTCCTGCCTTTTGTCCCATTTTGCCCCCTCTTTAGGCTGACTAAATCTACATATTCATATCACTTGTTTTTTATTTCTATACATGTAACTGCTTCTGTGGGACCTCAGGGGAGAAGGACTCTAGCTGCTTCTCCCATTGTTCAAACTGTATAAAGTTCATTTTTCCTTTTCCCATCTTTTATCTATTTCTTATGTAGGCAGTCAGTCAAATCCAGTCAACTGGGATCCAAGCAGGGTCGCTGGGATAGGCTCCTGGTAACGTAGTTTATGTATAACAGTTATGCTTACCAGTACATCTCCCAGAGGAGGAGATGATGCCCTGTGCAAATACAGGCACTTTGAACTCTTTCAATTCCAAGGACTTTAGGAAGGTGGCAGTCTTTTCCTTACAGTTCAAGGACATAGGGCATCCTAGTGGTGGAGGCAGCTTTGAGGGTACTTCATACTACTAAGTGACATCATACAAAAGATAGATTAAAAAAAAACAACAAATTTTATTTTAAAGTTCCTGGCAGGAGGTGTAGAGTAGAGCTATACTAAACAAACATAGTTACCACTGAAATGGTTTTATTTATCTGCCTTCATCTGAGGAAAAATATGATTATGCATCCCAGCACTCTTGCAACAAATTCAACACCAACAACAAGAAAAGCAACAACTACTATTTATTGAGTACTAGCTCATGTGGCACTTTACAAGTGTTATTACTACTGGCCTCATGATCACTTTATTATCTTCATTTTAAGGATGAAATGCTTCATTTTGGAGGTGGTAAGAAATTCAACATGGGTCTTTTTTTTTTTTAACTTTGAATGGATTATAGATTTACAGGAAGCTGCAAAATGTGGATAGCACAAAGAGGTAATCTTCACCCAGTTTCCCCATGATTATAGTGCAATATCAAAACCAGGAATTTGGGCTGGGTGTGTGATCCAGAGTACTTGCTAGACCCAGGTTCAAACTCTAGTATTGCAAAACAAACAAATAAAACTCAGGAACTTGAAAGAGAGAGAGAGAGAGAGAGAGAGAGAGAGAGAGAGAGAGAGAGAGTGAGCAAGCAATTCTATGTTACATGGCTTGATTCACACAACTACAAATGAGATCAAGGTTCAGAATTGGGCTGGGGTTGTGGCCCAGTGGTAGAGCACTTGCCTAGCATGCCTAGCATGTGTGAGGCACTGGGTTCAATTCTTAGCAGCTCCACATACAAAAATAAAGATATCATGTGCATCTATAACTAAAAAAAGGTTCAGAATTATTCTACCATACAAGTTTCTTGTAGATGTTTTGTTTTCTTGTGTACAAAAGATCTTTCTGCTACCCCTTTGTTGTGTCACTCACTCTCCTTTGTCCTCATCCCTCACCTCTGGAAACCACTAAATATCATTTCAAGGATGCTATATTGCCAGACATGATGACACAGGCCTATAATCCCAGCAACTCGGAAAGTTGAGGCAAGCCTGAGGGATTCAGTGAGACCCTTTTGCAAAATAAAAAATAAAAAGGACTGCTCAGTTGCAGAGTAACCCTTGAGTTCAATCCCCAGTACAAAACAAGCAAACCAAAAAGCCCCAAACCCCAGCCCCCCGAAAAAAACCCCACAAAACCACTGTACAATTGGAATTGTGGGTATACAACATTTTGAGATTGACTTTTTCTCAGTATAATGTCCTTGACATTCATCCAAATTATTACATGTATAAATAGTTCTTTCCTTCTTGATGCTAAGTAGCATTCTATGGTATTGTTATAGAGCTGGGGACTTCCAAGAAACTGAGGCAATGTGAAGATCCCCCTTTGAACCCCAATTCTTGTGATCAAGTCAGAAATATTTTAGACATGTAGCTAGGAGTAATAGGCATGAGTTTATTAAAGGGATAGGAAAAGGGAAAGGAGACACTCTCAAGGGAGAAAGTGGGTCCTCTCAGGAGAGGAATAGTATGACTGTCCTGCACTCCAGTTTTATTGGAATCCCAGAGAAGTTTCCAGAGAGTCCCATCCAGGCCCACCTCTTGACTTTTGGCTGACAGCAGGGTGACATCAGACTTTTAAGTCCCCACTGTCATGACAATATAGGTCACCTTGGCCCATGCAGGTCACCTTGGCCCATGCTTACTGGTTCTAATGATTCTTAACCATACATTCTTACAGATTTTATGGTTAGGAGGAACTGGCCTTATCTTCCAGAGTTTCAGTATCTGGTCAAAAAAGTCTCCTTCAGGGTAACTTGGATTCCGTTTACCAACATTATTTCTGGCCTGCATTTCTCCTGCAGTGAACAGGAAGTTTGCTGAGGAATGTGACTTAGCAGGTAAATTGCTTCTTGGAAAAGAAAATCTGTAGGGGTCAGCACAGTGGGCCCGTTTTATAGAATTAGTCTCCTAATCTCATGCTCCCACCATCCTCATCTGTCTGTCCCCTAACATTATACAGTTTGTTTAACCCTAAGGGATGTTTTGTTAGGTTCCAGTTTTTGTCTAATACACATAAAGCTTCTATGAACAATTGTTTCCAGGTTTTGGTCTGTTCATAAGTTTTCATTTCTTTGGGATAAATACAATTGCTGAGTTGGATGGCATGTTTAGTCTTTCCTTCCTTCCTTCCTTCTTTCCTTCCTTCCTTCCTTCCTTCCTTCCTTCCTTCCTTCCTTCCTTCCTTCCTTCCTTCCCTTTCCTTTCCTTTCCTTTCCTTTCTTCCTTCCTTCTTTATTTATACTTGCAGTGCTGAGGATGGAACTCAGGACTTTGCACATGCTAGGCAAGCACTCTTCTCCTACTGGGTAGCATAGATCCTAGGAGCTAGGATGTAATTGTCACTGATCATAAATATTTGAAGTCACAGTGGTAGGAAAAGAGGTTTTATTGAAAACCAGTTTTGAAGGAAGATGGAAGAAACTTCATTCTTTCAAAAATTCCATTTCTGAAAAGCTCTGGGATGAGGAAAGTTTTTAAGGGGGGAAGGGGTGTGTTAGGACAAAACACTGGAGTTTCACAGGTTCTGCCCCTGTCCTTGGCCCTGGAAAGATATCAGGAATCCCAGGAACCTTCCTATGTCAAAAGGAGCTAGGACTTCTGAGGCCAGCATCTGCATCTTTCTTTTAAATAAACAAAATTGTTTTTAACTGAGCGGAAGAAAAGGTATTAAGAAAGCTTTCTTTATAATTTAGAATACAAAAAAAAAAAAGAGAAAATGTTAGAGATGGAGGAATAGATTGGAGACACAGTTGGGAGGGGGATCTCAGCCTTTCCAGCCTCCACTCTTAGCATGAGGAAGCCATTCCCAATTTCAGAAGGGTAGGGGGCAAATTCAGTCCGTTTCACTACCACTGAGCTATACCTCCAGCACCATTTTTCTATTTTAAATTTTGCTGAATTCTAGCTTTAGTATTTCCCTCCTTCTGCTTTCTTTCAGTCTATTTTGCTCTGCATTTTTCTTTTTTTTTAGCTCATTTAATTTGAGATATTTCTCTTTTAATACTATGTAAGCATTTAGTGCTCTAAATTTCCTTCTCAGCACAATTTTAACTGCATCCATGAGTCTTGATATATTGTATTTTCATTTTCATTCAGTTCAATTTTTCTTCTTTCTGGTACTAGGGACAGAACCCAGGGGCAATTTACCACTGAGCTACATTTTAATTTTTAATTTAATTTAATTTAATTTTTTTTTAGTTTTTTAGTTTTAGATGAACACAATACCTTTATTTAATTAATTTATTTATATGAGGATCAAACCCAGTGCCTCACATGTGCTAGGCAAGCACTCTACCACTGAGCTACAGCCTCAGCCCTTCTTTTTAATTTTTTATGTTGAACTTTTTTCTTTTATTATAAGTGATCACCGCTTCCTTAATGAATCCTCCATCTGCTATTATTTTTATTTATCTACTTTTTATGTTGTGCTGAGGATCGAACCTCTGCCTCACATGTGGTAGGCGAACACTCTACCACTGAAACACAACCCCGGTGCTTCATCTTATATTTTTAATTTGTTCTTATTTATACATGACAGTAAATGTATTTTGACATATTATACTTGCATGGAGTATAACTTATTCTAATTAGGATCCTATTCTTGTGGTTGAACATGATGTGGGATTACACTGGTCGTGTATTCATATATGAACATAGGAAAGTTATATTCAATTCATTCTACTCTTTTTTATTCCTATCTCACCTCTTTTCCCTTCATTCCCCTTTGTCTAATCCAGTGAACTTCAATTCTTCCCTCCCCACCCCCTTTATTGTGTGTTAACATCCACATATCAGAGAGAACATCTGGTCTTTGGTTTTTTGGGATTGGCTTATTTCCCTTAGCATGATACTCTCCAGTTCTATACATTTACTAGCAAATGCCATAATTTCATTTTTCTTTATGGCTGAGTAATATTCCATTGTGAATATATACCACATTTTCTTTATCCATTCATCTGTTGAAAGGTACCTAGGTTGGTTAGCTTAGTTATTGTGAATTGAGCTGCTATAAACATTGATATGGCTGCATCACTATGGTATGCTTATTTTAAGTTCTTTGGGTATATACTAAGGACTAGGATAACTGGGTCATATGGTGATTCCATTATAAGTTTTCTGAAGACTCTTCATACTGCTTTCTAGAGTGGTTGCACCAATTTTCAGTCCACCAACAATCTATGAATGTAGACTGCCAACATTTATTGTTATTCATATCCTTGCCTGGAGTGAGATGGAATCTCAGTGTGGTTTTAATTTGCATTTCTCTAATTGCTAAGGATATTGAACATTTTTTCATATATTCCTTGTATATCATCTTCTGTGAATTGCCTGTTTAGTTTTTTTGCCCATTTATTGATTAGGTTACTTGTGTGCATGTGTGTGTGTGTGTGTGTATATGTGTGTGTGTGGTATTAAAGTTTTTTGAGTTCTTTATATGTCATGGAGATTAATGCTCTATCTGAGGTGCAGGTGGCAGAGATGTTCTCCTATTCCGCAGGGTCTCACTGAGTTGCTTAGCACTTTGCTTTTGCTGAGGCTGACTTTGAACTCACAATCCTACCTCAGCCTCCTGAACCGCTGGATTACAGGTGTGCACCACTGTGCTGGCCATTGGCACATTATCTGTCAACACTTCAAAAAAAATGTGTTTTCTGTTGTTAGGTGGAGTTTTCCACAAATGTTGACTAGATAATGTTGGTTGATGGTATCATTGAATCCTGTATATGTGCTTATTTTATGTTTGTTTTATCAATTGTTGAGAGAGGGGTATGGAAGGGTTATGGAAAATAATATTCCTGCAAGGTAGCACCCCAAAGAAAAATGGAAAGAGGTGTGGCTTGGGAGGAGGGAGGGGAAACTACCCAAGGATTAATCTCCCAGAAGTTAATAACGATGGTCCCTGGGGAAAAGGGGTGGATACTGAATGCTGGGCCCTAAAACCTTGATGTTCCCCCATGGCAAATAAGTCCTAAATGGAGGCACAGCAAATAACAACAGGCAAGATTTGAGTACTCATCCCTTGGAATTGGGACTCTTATCTCCCCAGTCAACAATGATTATCAACCTTTTTACAGCTGCCCTCCTAAATTAAAGTTTTAACCTGTTCAACTAGTCCCTGATGGTCAAAACTGCACATACATGGCTTCCAATGATTACATCATTGTACCCTATAAAACCAAAATCCCCTCTGTAACCAATGGCCATTTTTTCACTCAGAAAATGTGCCCCTACAGCACCCTAGTGCACTTCTCTGAAACCATTGAGGTCTGCATCCTATCATTTTGCGCTTACAGGTATGAAACCTTCAACTACTATTCTGTTTTTGCTTTGAAGATGTTGTACCTGTCTGGTTTGGTGCATACATCTTAAGGACTGCTATATTTTCTTGGTGAATTGACTCTTCTAACATAATGTAATGTACCTTTTGGTCCTTAGTGATTTTCTTTGCCCTGAAGTCTATTTTTTATAATATGTTTATGCTTGTGTTGTGGATATTGAACCCAGGGCCTTACACGTATTAGGCAAGTGCTCCACCACTGAGGTACATCACCACCCTGCATTTTTTCTGGTATTAACAAAGCATTTCCTGCTTTCTTTTGATTGATGTTTGCATGGTTTATCTTTTTATATCATTAACTTTTGGTCTAACTATATAAATGAGTTTCTTGAGGGTTTATTTTTACCTTTATCCACTATGCCAATTTCTGTCTTTTAATTTTTGTATTTAAAGTTCTTTCATTTATTGACTTATTAAAGTTGAAGTTTACCACTTAGTTTTTTGTTTTTTCATCAACAAATAAAAATTGTACATATTGGGCTGGAGTGTGGCTCAGCAGTAGAACACTTGCCTGGTATGTGTGAGGCCCTGGGTTCAATCCTCAGCACCACAAATAAATAAAAATAATAATAAATAAATAAAATAAAGGTCCATTGACAACTAAAAAATATTTTAAAAAAGAGATATTTTTTAAAAATTGTACATATTTATGAGATACCATATTTATGGTGTTTCAAATCAGGTTATACATGACATAATACATACATTGTGTAATGTGCAAATCGGTGTAAACATATCTGCTCAAACATTTATCTTTTTTTGTAGTGAAACATTCAAATATCGTTTCTTCTAGCTTTTTTTGAAATATACAGTACACCATTATTAATGGTATTATTACCATTATCTATAGTATAACACTAGAACTTACTTCTCTTATCCAACTGTAACTTATTATTTATTGGTACTGTCTTCTCTACTTTCCCCAGCCCATGATAAGTACTGTTGTACTCTCAACTTCTATGAGATCAACTTTTTAAGATTCCATATATGATTGAGATCGTGTGATACATGTCTTTCTGTGTCTGATTTATTTCACTTGGCATAATGATTTCCAGTTTCATCCATGTTGTCTGTCATTTTATTTTATTTTATTTTTTATTTTTCATATCTCTCTTTTCTTACTTCTGTCTTCCTGTGGTTTGTTCAAACATTTTTTCCTGAATTTTTATTTATCCATAGGATTTTTTAATGTGTCACTCTATGTAGCTCTAGTTGTTGTTCCAGAGCTTGCAAATATACACGTAACTGACAGTCCACATTTTACCAGTTCAAGTGACGTATTGGAACTTCACCTACCTCTGTGTCTCTTTAACCACTCATATCCATAATTGTCTTAAATATTTCCTCTACATATATCAAGAACCATATTAGTGTTACATTTTTTGCTTTAAATGATTTTGCATTCAAAATGATTTAGAAAACTCTAGAAGAGAAAAAGTTTATTTTATTAAATTAAAAGTAAATTTAATTTAATTATTTTAATTTTGGTTATGTTTTTCTTGTTTCATGTGTTCCATGATCTTTTTTTATAATTTACTTTCTGCTTAGAGCATTTCCTTTAGCCATTCTTGTGGGTACTTCTGCTGATGACAAATTCTCTTGGTTTTCCTTTAAACAAGAATGACTTTATTTTTACTTCTTTTGGGGAGAGGACCAGGGATCAAACTCAAGGTCACTTGACCACTGAGCCACATTCCTGGTCCTATTTTGTATTCTATTTAGAGACAGAGTCTCACTGAGTTGCTTAGAACCTCGCTTTTGCTGAGGCTGGCTTTGAACTTGAGATCCTGCTGCCTCAGCCTCCCAGCTGGGATTACAGGTGTGAGCTCTCCTTCATTCTTGAAAAATATTTTCCCCACAGTTGTACATAATGGTTAGATTTGTTGTTATGTATTTGTACATGCACACAATATTGTGGAGAGTGGATGAACCCCTGGTCATCCACTGATCCTGTGGTATTGGTTAAAAGCCAAGCCTGGGAAACATTCCTTGCCAAAGGTGAGGATATTAACAGCTTTGACCCTTGGTTCTCATGAGCCTCTGGTTATCAGCCGAATCTGTAATGTGGGCAAAAAGTCAAGCCCAGGAAACATTCCTTGCCAAAGACAAAGATGTTATCAGCTTTGACTCTAGGTGATAACAGTTATCAGCCGTCCAGGACAATGTGTGCCCTGGGTACAGCAGGATAATAGCAGAATGTTCCTAGCTCTGAAACAGTATTATAGCTGTGAAAAAAATGTTTTTAGTGCACAAAAAAGCCTCTGACAACTTACAAGCCTTAAACAATCTACAATGCCCATATAGTTTAACTTCTTGATTATGAGACCCTATGTAATAAACTTGTGGACCTAGTCTGTGTCACTGTTCCTCCATCAGAGTGCAGTGTCTCACCTGGCCCCAGTTTTTCATGAAAATATCTCTGTCTTCTTTGTCTCTGTTTTTCTTCGTCTCCCATCACCCCTACTCAAGAATCCTTTGTTCATGCTGCATTATGATATAATAATTATTATATTATAATATAATAATATAATTTGACCAATATCATTCCCCAGTTTTTCCACCCTCTCTCCCTTCTTCTCTTCCCCTGGTCCCTTTCCTCTATTCTACCTTTCATGAGATTACCCCCCCCACACCCTTTCTTTTCCATTTTCTTCTCTAGCATCCACATATGAGAGAAAACATACAACCCTTGACTTTCTGAGTTTGACTTATTTTGCTTAATATAATGGTCACTAGTTGCATCCATTTTCCTACAAATGACACGATTCATTCTTCTTTATGACTGAATAAAACTCCATTGTGTATATATAACACCTTTTCTTTATCCATTCATTGGTATACTTAGGCTGGTTCCATAGTTTGGCTAGTGTGAAGTGTGCTGCTATAGACATGGGTATGCATGTATTGATATGCATGCTGACTTTAATTCTTTAGGATGAATACCAAAGAGTGGAACAGTTGGGTTATAAGGTGGTTCCATGCTTAGTCTTTTGAGGAAACTTCATACTTGTTTCATTTTGACTTGCAATTGCTAACAATGCTGAACATTTTAAAAATATATTTGTTGGCCATTTGTATTTCCTGAAGGATATTTTTGCTGGATGTAGAACTCTGAGTTGAACATTTCCTTCAGCACTTCAAAAATATTGTGCCATTTCCTAGTGACCTCTATCATTTTTGATGAGAAATATGCTGTCATTACATTTTTTTTTTGTTAAAAGTAGTGCATAATTTCTCTCTTGGCTTCTTACAAGATTTTTGTCTTTAGCATTAACAAGTTTTATCATGAAATGTCTTGGGTGAATTTTTTTGAATTTATCTTTTTGGGCTAGGGGACTAGTGTTATTGAGGCTTTGTCTGTGCCTGTTGGCAATTCCAGTTTGCCTGCTCCTCCAGTACCCAGTTTGTGATATATGAAACAACTACTACCATGTTGTTTGTATTTTAAGGCTGGAGGTTCCTAGCTGGTCTACCTTTTCCCCACCTTTCAGTCTTCTTACGCTTGTTTTATATATGACATCCAAGGTTTGCAGTTGTACTTAGTGAGAGGAATAGGGAAATGTGTGTCTACTCCCTCTTCTTGGAAGCAGAAGCCCCCTGTCTTGTTTTCACAGAAGGTCATGTTACTGTGCTACAGGCTGTATTTGTATAATATCCTGGCTAGGGAGTTCAAGTTCTTGTCATTTTACAGATCCAATTCAAATTGGCTACAAAATCATCAGAATTTATTGTCTTGCTTGTAGACCAAACTCCAATCAGAACTAAAGTGTGAGTTGGTTAAGAAGACTGTAGGTCTGGAAAATGAACTCTTATAGGCTGGCTCCTTTTTGCAGGAAGGATCATGGTTGGGTTTGTTACTTGGATATGTGAACTGTGTGAACTGAAAAACAGGAGTCTAAAGTTTCCAGAACAGTCTGTGATATGTCAAAGTAAAACATACTAAACATATTTTTGAAAATGTGGCTAATGTAGTTAAAAATAAAAGGTACCCATTTCCAGCTTTTGGGGATACCTGTATTTCCATGATATATTGACTAAAGTGAATAAAAGCAAGAAACAGAGGAGTTACAGTATGCTGCTATTTGTATAACAAGGGAGGATACTGCTTAATTATGAAGAAGAGAGCTCTGCAAAGACGCATATTGTTGTCGACAGGGGTGAATTGGGCGACTGGAAAACAGGGAGGAAGATTTTCTACTATCATACTTCTGCTATCTTTCAAATTTTGAACTATGAAATTTCCCCTTAGTTTCGCCAACAGACTCTTTCTAGGCTTCCTCCTCTGCCAATTCGGGTCTTTTAAAATTTTATTTGCAAGACATATATTCTGAATAAGTCATTTTCAGATAAATGTATTCCAAAATCTGCTCTATTGCTTGCAACGTCTCAGATTTAACTACCAGCAACTTATCGGGGACTAATAAGTTTAGAATTGGTACTTTTATGTTCTGCTGAGGCGTATCTTCGTTTACAACATTCAACTAGTCATTGTCTAGAATTGATTGTTTTGTATGGAGTAGAGTCAACGTTCATTTTCCCCGAGTCCACATTCAATTGGCTTAGCATTATTTATTGAAAAGAACTAGTTCCATCATAATGGTTACTTGGTGGTGGTGGTTGTGCGGTGACTGCCTGGGTCTGTTTCTGGCTTCTCTCTTTTTCATTATTACAGCTTTATAATAATCTTGATAACTGTAGTGTAAATTCTCCAACTTTTTTCTTCCCCGAAAGTGCTCGGAACCAAATGGGTAACCTTAAGATTTTCCCTCCGGAAGATGAAGGGAACGTGCTCAAGCAGAAGAACTCCACTTCGATTTTCTACGCTTCCGAGGGGCCAGGCTCACGTAGTAGGCGCATGCGCAGCCCAAACACTGGGATTGGTCAATTCCGGATTTCTGAGTTTACGTCACTTCCGAGGCGGGAGCATGAAATCGATTGACTATGGCCTCTCCGGCAACCAGGTAGGGTAGGGGGAGGAAGGAACCTTTTGGATGAAGGTGATAGGGTCCGGCGTGGGCTGAGGAGCACTGTGTATCCGGATTCGAATGAATACTTTCCCGTCTAAGGGGAGGGAAGCAGCGTGGAGGCTGAGCGAAGGTCGCGGGTTCTGAGCAGGCGCGCCGGGGCCGAATGGATTTCGTATTACCGCGGTAGCAACTCTGAAGGAAGTCTCAGCTCGGACACTGAGATCTTGTGTCTGATGTGGTCTTGTTGGCGGAGCCCCCTGCCTGTCACCAAGGTCTCGTGTTGGTTTTCGTGGCCGGAAAAGGGAGTAGTGATGTGGCGGTGCCGCCCATCGCTCTGCGAAGGCGAGGTGTGTGAAAGGCGACTGCAACCAAAGTACGCTTGGCGAGGGTCTGGTTCTCCAATTCTACACCGACGGATCGGAGGTCCTGCAGCGTGTGCAGGTGGTGTGACTCAGGGCTAGGGCACGGGAGGCTGGTGGCATCTTAGCCTAGTGATGGAGACTTAGAACTAGCAAAGGAGATTCGACTTTCCACAATGTAGGGGAGAGTAGTGACTTTTGAACATTCACGGGAATGACTGTCTTAAATATCTTATTTCTCCGGTTCTTGTCTGGTTGCTTCTGATTGTGCGACGGTGGGAAAATGTCTTGAACTCTTAGCGCCTGTTTTTTCAGCGGTAGGGAGTAATACGCCTACTCGTAAGGCTATGATGAAGTGTAAATGATTGTTCTTGTAAGATCCTTAGCTGGTGGCTGGCACACAGTAGGTACTCAACAGTGGTGCCTGTAGAATTAATTCTCTTTTCAGTTCCCAAGCCTTTGGTATAGTGATTTGAGATTGAGACGATATCTTTTTTCCCTTCTTTTTTTGAGTCAGGGTCTCAAAGTAACTTGGGCTTCATTTACGCATGTGCTTAGTGAATATATACTTGCTTCTCGTAGTGGAATTGCTTGGAAGTGCTTTTCACTCTCCCAGCCTGTATAGGGAAGGGGGGAAAAAGTCAGTTTCTAGTTAAGTGGCAGGTGGAAAGGGAGATCCTTAGCTTCGTAATAGTTTGAATTAGCAAAAAAAAAAAAAATCTACTTTTTCAGAGGGCAGGGAGGGGAACTAACCTTTTTGAGCACTCACTGGAAGGGCTATAAAGATATTTTTCTTATTCCTGAACACATGAGTAAAGTGGGTGGTATCACTATGTGTTTACAGGAGAGTTATGGAAGCTAAATTGTCTACAGCAATTTAGTGATAGAGGCAAGCTTTTAGATGAAGGACTCTTTGCAAAAATATGTGGTTATTCAGGTACAATGGTTGTCTTTGCATAAGGCTTTGTTAAAGAAATTATGTTAAAAAAAATTAAGGTCTTGCCAGGTGTGGTGTAATCCCAGCTACATGGGAAGCTGAGTCAGACAAGGCTCAAGTTCATCACCAGCCTGGGCACCTTAGTGAGACCCTGTCTCAAAATAAAAAATGAAAAGGACTGAGGCTGTACCTCAGTTGTAAAATGCCCCTAGGTATGGTACCAAAAAAAGAAGAGGTGGATGGGGAAGAATAAAAGAAGGTCTAGCTCAGTGTAGAGTAGGTGCCTAGCATGCTGGAGGTCCTTAGTTCCATCCCTGGCATGCACTACCCCCAAAGCCAGGTACACTGGTGGAGTCTGTAGTTCTACCATCTCTGGAGCCTGAGACTGGATTGCTCGAGCCTAGGAGTTGGAGGTCTGACTGGGCAACATTAACATACCCCAGTCTCAAATCAAAGAAAAAAAGAGCTAGGCGGTGGCGAATGCCTGAGGCATGAGGATCAGGAGTTCAAAGACAGCCTCCATAATTTAGTGAGGCCCTAAGCAACTCAGCCAGATCCTGTCTGTAAGTAAAATCTAAAAAAGGGCTGGATATGACTCATTTTTTAAGCACCTCTGGGTTCAAGCCCCAGTATTTAAAAAAAAAAAAAAAAATTGTAGCCTTATAGTAACTTAATCAGGCTATTGAGGGCTACCCAACTTTTTCCCCCCAAGATGGGTTTCTTCAGAGGATTATGATAGGAGCAAATGGAGATGAAAGGAAGAGTCATATCTGGGTATTGGACAGGGATGAACTGTAGCAACTCTTTTCTGCTGAGATTTCCTGAGGTTTTATTCTGACAACCCCGAAAACAATATGGTGAGGCTTCTGAATTAACAGTAGGCTGGAAGGCTATGTTATGTAGTGGTGTGGGGGCTTGCTTTATAGGGCTTGCATTATAAAAATGGATATATGTTGCACACAGTTGTAATCCTACCTGCTGGGAGGCTGAGGCCTGGGAGATTGCAGGTTTGAGACCAGCCAGGGCAATTTAGTGAAACCCTGTTTCAAAATAAAAAAATAAAGGCCTGGGGATATGGTTCAGTGGTAGAGCCTAGCATGTGTGAGACCCTGGGTTTGATCCCCAGTACCATTAAGAAGAAAAAAAAAGATATATATCAAGTATGTTTTCCTGAAATGATATTTTTTAAGAAACAGTGAGGGGCTGAGGTTGTAGCTCAGTGGTAGAGTGCTTGCCTAGCATGTGTGAGTCACTGGGTTTGATTCTCAGCACCGCATATAAGTAAATAAAAAATAAAGGTCCAAAAACAACTAAAAAAAAAAGAAAGAAAGAAAGAAACAATGAACTACCTAATTTTTTTTTTCCCCTTTGCAACATTTGGTTGTATTCACCCATTGCAAATTGCTTTCCTTCAGCTCCCTTTCAAACTGAATAAAATGGAATAAATTCAGATATACTGCTGAGTAAAGGTAACCTAAACCACCAATTCTTGAGCAAGACTGGCATGCTCATGACCACTGCAGTAGGTCAGTATTCTTTATTTATTGTGACCTATCACATGAGGTCAGAGTTGGAATTTTCTCCCTGTGTTGGTACCTAAAAGGTTTGGACTTTGGAACATTTCAGATTTTTGCCTTAGGAATACCTAACCTGTAATAGTTACTATTTATTGAGCATTTGCTATGACCAGGCACTGTGCTAAGTACTTTATGTATTATTCAATCCTATAATAACTTTGTAAAATAGGACTACTGTATTTATAGATGAAGAAAGTGGGCTGAGAGTTTATAAGAATTTTATACACAGGTACAGAAATAGTAAAGGCAGAGCCAATTCCATGTCACTCTAAAACCTGATGATTATCAACTTTTTGTTTTTGATTTTGGTGAACCCAGGGCCTCATGTATGCTAGGCAACTGCTCTACCTTCAAATTTCACACCTAACCCCCATTCCTTATTTGACAGATATTTATACCTGCTATGTTCAAGCTGTGTGCTAGGTGTTTGGGATACAATGATGACCTGATACAGTAAGATTTTTTATAAATCTACCAAGAGATACCATATCATTAAAACTAAATATTCATTACTGTTGTACCTGCTGTGGAGGACAGTAGAGAGCGCCATGAGAATAACATAGCTAACAAGGGGTAGGGAATTGGGAGAGACAGGTGTGACTGCCTCTAGTAAATGTCTTAATAATATTTATTGAGATCACAAAGACTGAGTTGGGAGTGTG
This sequence comes from Sciurus carolinensis, assembly GCF_902686445.1. NCBI lineage: Eukaryota > Metazoa > Chordata > Mammalia > Rodentia > Sciuridae > Sciurus > Sciurus carolinensis. Next base: position 39,937,897 of record NC_062215.1, on the reverse strand, counting down.
TAAGCAAAAATAACCAAAACGGTTTCGACACCGTAATTAAAGTGCAAATAACTGGGATGGGAGCAGACTTCATGGATCAGCTATGTGTTTTATTCAGCAGCAGAGTAAGGCGTGGAGGGGCTCACTTTCTGTGTAGAAAATGGCTCCTGGTTACAGAAGGGATCTGGGTTTTTATAGGTTACATTGAGAGGTGATTTAATCTCTTTAACAGAATGTGTCACTTTGGGCATTCAGGAAGTTGTGAGAATTTGAAACTTGTTTTTACTGGGCAGTGTTTTTACTGGGCACACATGGAGGGTTCAGTTCTCAGTGCCCAGTCCTTATCTTGTCATTTGGGGGGAGGGTCTTCATATTGTCGCTGCGGCAGAATGAATATGTAGCTTTACTGTCATTGGGAGGGAATTTCAGGGAAAGGATCAATGTTTATTTTCTTACCAGGGACTGCCATTTTAGGACTGATGTGTGTCTCCTTCCTAGGGATTGCCTTGTCACTGGGAAAGGATTTACTGGGGAAAGAACATTATTTTATCTTCTTCCTCCCTCATCCTTCAGAGTTAAATTGGGCAAAGAGCTGTGACAGTGAGGGAAGGTCATGTGGTAAAGCTTGAAGGTAAGAGGATCTTGTATGTTGTGGTTATTGGAAGACCTGTGTGGCCAAAGGGTGGAGAATGTTGCAAGATCAGATGCCAAGTGCAGATAGGGATCTTTATCCTAAGATCAATACCCCCCAACTCCCCCTCCTAGTCCCATTCTTGTTTATTTGCTTCTCAGAACATGCAGTCAGTTTCACAAACCATGTCTGTTTTTTAGCTCTGTCTTGGAGCCCAGTCTTCTACTTCAAGAATGTGTTTAGACTTCAGTCTCCCCCACAGGAGAGAATTGGGATGGAAAGAGAGATAAATACCTAAATGTGAGACTTAATCAGTATGTAATAATTTGCAGTGCAAAGCTAAATAGATGTAGAGTGCCAGTATTTCATTATATTTGTCTCTGATTTGTAAATTGACTTAACTTTTTTTTAAGCTCCACTATGGTCCAAGCCCTGTGTTAGCTACCTAGGATGCAAACATGGATGAGACACCTTTTCCCTCTATTGTGTATAATTTAGTGAATGTTTAACTTGCTTCCACTTAAGATAATATAGTTGTTTCATCACCATCATTCCTCAATATTTATTTATCATGTGCTAGGGATACAGTGGTGAGCAAATATGCATGGTCTCTGCTCTCGTGGAGCAGTTATGTCACAGTTGGAGATGGAGAACAGAGAGGGAAGGAGAGAGTTGAGATGAGATTGTATAGGTAGGCAGGGGTCAGACAATGCAAGCCTTGTAGGCCATGCCAAGGACTCAGGACTTATCCTAAGAATGGCGGAAGCCATTGAATAGTTTCAATCAGGGAAGTAGTACTATCAGGTCTGTGTTAATGAAAAATTATTCTGGCTCTTCAGATGGATGCAGAAGTCATGGATTTGAGGGCTACTTAAAAGGTGTGATCAGCGAGGCTTGGTGATAGGTTGGCACTGGGTGAAAAGGGAAAGCTGTTTGGGCTGATTCTTTTCTAGCTTGTACATCTGCTGTAGGAAATCCCAGATCAGGAGTTCAGTTTTGAATAAGATGCCTTTGAAGTAATCTATGTGGAGGTGTCATAAAGGCAAATGATTGGAATGGGCTCTTTTTTCTGCCCATATTTATTTTATTGGTACATTACAATTGTATATAATAGTGGGATTAGTTGCATATTTGTACATTAACATGATATAACTATAATTTGGCCAATATAATCCCTCAGTATTTCCCCTTTCCCTCCCTTCCTCCCTCCCTCTGGTCCCTTTCCTCTACTCAGCCACCATCTTTCCTTTTCCCTCTTGGCATGTAAGAGAAAACACATGATCCTTGACTTTGACTTATTTTACTTAACATAATGTTCTCAAGTCCCATCCATTTTCCTGCAAATGACATAATTTCATTGTTTATAGCTGACTATAACTCCATTGTGTAACTATAACACATTTAAAATAATCTGTTTATCCATCTATGGACTCTTAGGCTGGTTCAATAGTTTGGCTATTGTGAAATGTGCTGCTATAAACGTGGGTATGCATGTATCACTAAAGGATGCTGACTTTAAATATTTAGGATAAATACCAAGGAGTGGTAGAGCTGGGTCATATAGTGGTTCCATGCCACTTCATACTGATTTCCATAGTGATTGTACTAATTTACAATTCCAGCAACAGTGTAAAAGTGTTCCTTTTTCTCCACATCCTCTTCAGCATTTTGTTATTATTTTTATTCTTGATGACTGCCATTCTGACTGGTGTGAGATGAAATCTCAGTGTAGTTTTTGATTTGCATTTCCCTAATTGCTAATGATGTTGAACGTTTTTTCATATATTTGTTGGCCATTTGTATTTCTTCTTTTGAGAAGTGTTTAATTCATTTGCCCATTTGTTAATTGGAGTTTTTAAGTGTTTTTTTGAGTTCTTTACATATTCTGGATTTAATCCTTTGTCAGAAGATTTTCTCCCATTCTTTAGGTCCTCTCTTCATATTCCTAATTGTTTCCTTTGCTGTGCAGAAACTTTTTAATTTGATGCCATCCCATTTATTAACTCTGGGTATTATTTCCTGAGCTTTTGGGGTCCTATTAAGAAAGTTGTTGCCTGTGCCTGTATGTTGGAGTGCTGACCTTATGTTTTCTTCTAGGACTTGCATAGTTTCTGTTCTGATTCATAGCTCTTTGATCCAGGAATGGCCTCTTAGTCTCAAAAAGCTCTTATCAGGACACCCCTTTTTTAAGGGAATAAAAAACTCTTGAAGGGTATGAGAAACGTGCTTACCTGCCCAAACGCAGAGAGTGGGCTTGGAGATATGAGGTACCACTTCTATTTTCCCTGCACTTCAGGACAAAGGAGTTAATTAAACTCATGGATAGACCAGAATGGACCTTACAGGAAAGTTCAAACTCAAGGGCTAAAGGATGCAGCCAATCAGAGGGTCAGGGACCAAGCCAATAGACATAACACTTTTCTAATACCTGTTTAGCATGAATTTTGATCAGCGCCTCTACCTGGAAGCTATATAAGCCCTTAGATTAGTACATTTAAGTAGAAAATCTTGCTGTCCATTCCTCTCTTGCCTTGTGGGAGTTCTCATTTAAATAAATATTATTCTGTTCACTCTTGCCTTCTGTTATTATCTGTGGATTTTATTCAAATTTGTGAGACAAGAACCCAGAAAAAAGTTAGTAAAGCAGAGCATCTGGTTTCATCTAAAACTCTGGCTTCATCACTTACTCTGTTTTATCTTCCTCAAAGCCAGGTGCATCATTAAAGCCAGGATACCCTCACCATGAATCTCCAAGGACAAACAACCTAAAGGATAAAACTGTTGAGGAGTCACCAAAACAGCAAATTTCCAGGGCCTTTTCACTTTCCACCTATGTGTCCTCTTAGCAGCTACAGCAACTCTTCCTCATCACAAGGCAGAGATGTTTGTAGAGGATGTGGCATCAATATGAGATATGTAATATTTGACTCCAGGATGACAGGACAACTGTCCCTCCCTTAAAGTTAAAGTGCTTTCTCAGAAAACAAAACAAAACAAAATACAACTGTTAAAGTGCACCTGAAACATTCCTAAACTCCTGCCCACTGTCCCACTCTTGCATGAATAAAACTAGGTTTCCCCTTTGTCCAGGCAGCCGACTTGAAACCCTCCATCACTGCAATGGCTCCCTTCTCAAGTACACGCCCTGTTTGAAGGCTTGCTTATATTTTCATGACCCTGACTTGTTTTTCTTTCTATTGCCAGCAAGTCAAAGTTTGTGTGTCTGGTGCCATTTTGAGGGAACTATGAAAGCAGCAGTGATGTGAGCCAGGACAGGTTGTATAATGTTCCCTGTATGTGAGGGGAATGTTAAAAGTACAGTATCTTGTCAACCTAGAAAATGCTTTTCTTGCCAGGCACGCTGGTGTATGCCTCTAATCCCAGTGGCTCAGGAGACTGAGGCAGGAGGATCGAAAGTTCAAAGCCTACCTCAGCAAAAATGAGGCATTAAGCAACTCAGTGAGATCCTTTCTCTAAATAAAATATAAAATAGGACTGGGCATGTGGCTCAGTGGTAGAGTGCCCCTGAGTTCAATCACCGGTACCCACACCCCCGGCAAAAAAAAAAAAAAAAAAAAAAAAAAAGAAAAAGAAGAAAGAAAATACTCTTCACAAATGTGGAAAAGACAGAAATTAGTTCTGTTATTGAATAAGCCCTAAATCAGACTGGGATTACAAAGACAAATGAAATCCCACCATTTGTAGCCAAGCAGATATAGCTGGTTATGTACATAGTCTCAAGATTAATGGGATTTGTCCTCTTGTAAGAACACTTCAGAGCATCATTTGCTATATATGCTTTCATAATTCATCCTAAATTCACCTAGTAATTGATTGAGGTAGTCATTTGTGCTATTTAAATGCCTTTATCTAAAGGAAAAAGAAAACATCTTGTGTCTCTATGATAGGCAGGTAATCAAGGCACCCAGACTAAACTTCCAGGGTGGTTGTCTTCCTTGATGTTTACATTTTAAAAGATGGGGTTCCAGCCCTTCAGAAAAACAGTCCTGGGCTTTACTACTGACTAGAGCTAGCTAAAGTTTGCATACATTTAAAAGAAACAAAGGATGGATTTAAAATACTAGGTTTTGCTGGGCCATGGGGGCACACACCTATGATCCCAGCAACTCTGGAGGTGGCAGCCAGCTTGGGTAATTTAGTGAAACCCTGTCTCAAAAAACAAATGAACAAAAAAAAAATCTAGGTTCTTCAAGCTGGTGTGGTGGCACATGCTTTGTAATCCCAGTGACTCAGGAGGTGGAGGCAGGAGGACGGAAAGTTCAATGCCAGCCTCACCAAAAGTGAGACTCTAAACAACTCAGTGAGACCCTTTCTCTAAATAAAATACAAAACAGGACTGAAGATGTGGCTCAGTGGTTGAGTGCCCCTGAGTTTAATGCCCAGTACCCACCGCCCCCCCCGCCCCCCCAAAAAAACCCACTAGGTTTTTCAAAGAAATGCTCTAAGACAATGGATGTGTGTGATGTGGGGGTGGGGTAAGAATATAAGATCTCTTTCCTTTTTCACAACAAGGAAAATTCAAGTTTTAAAATTTACTTAGACTTACAGTGCAGTAAAATGTTACACTGAAGGAATGTCTAAAATGTTGTACTATACAGGGGTTATTCTAGAAATGGTTCATGAATACTATATACTTGTTTGTGGTGTTAGAAATAACTAGGTGCTGCAAGAAATCAAACACTGTTTGGAAGTGGGTGGACAAGGCAAACTTCTGTTAGAGGGCTTGCTATCTAACCTAGCTAGCCAGCACACCTGGGCAGCTAGTGCAGGTAGTCCACCTGTTTTTGTCCCTAATGCATCCCTGCCCTTTGCCCTGATAGGAGAAGCTCAGGGTTACCTCTACACAAGTAGCTAATCTAAAAATCAGAGTGGGCAAAGGAGAAGGCTATAATTAAAATGGCAACAATTGGATTCAATTAAGGCTAAATACTATATTCTGAAAATGGACCACTGAACTTTCTGTTTCTCACAATGGTTAGGGTGCACTCAAATGATTAATTCAACAATTTCTTATACATTGATTTTTTTTTTAATAAAGAGAAATATTACTAGTAATTTTACTTAAGTTTGACTGGTTTCCAACAAAATTCTATGACTGGTTATTAACCTGTGCAGGGCCTGTCTTATCATTAATGTTAATAATGTCATTTCTAACTCCCACCCACTTATACCCATATGAGACTTGTCTTTGAAGGTAATGTTACCTTTTTTGGGAGGGATAGTGGGGATTTAACCCAGGGTCACTTGACCACTGAGCTGTATCCCCAGCTCTTTTTTATTTTCGAGACTAAGTTGCTGAGGGCCTTGCTAAATTGCTGAGACTGACCTTGACCTTCTGTCTCAGGCTCCCGAGTCTCTGGGATAACAGATGTGACCCACTACAGCTGGCACTATTACCATTTTAATGCAGAAATGAACTCAATATATTCTGGGATGTTGAAAACCTGGAGGTAAAAACTGAGATTGAATGGCATGAAAATTGATTGGAAGTATCTTGCTACCAACCAAGGTGGGAAATCACAAATTTCTTTGGATCTCCCATGCCCCAAAGTTTACTGTAACCTGTGTCTTAGCCTAAACTACCTAATGGAGGGACAGGTCTGCTGACGGCTCCTGAATTTATTGAACTGCTTGTCAGTGGTTTGAACTTGCTTCTGTACTTAACTCTTATTTTATTAAGTAAGATTGTGTTTGTACTGGGAACACTGAGTTTTATAGGGAGATATAAATTTTAAGATACTTATGTGAGCAGTACTTAGCAGTTGGTAAACTGGATACTATATAAAGAAACTACTGTTGTTAAAAAATTCTCTGCGAATATGGCATCATAATCCATATTGTTTTAAAATGTTATCTAAACTGAATCAAGGAAATTACCCAGTTCCTGTTGAGCAACTAGCTTGTTTATATTCAGTTATTGCATAGAAGCATTTGAATTCTTTTTTGGTGTTTAGAACTGAGTTCAGGGATCTGGTCATCGCCTAGACAGTATTAGAATTCATCCTATTCAAGGAGCCAGCTAAGGGATTGTTGTTTTTACATGACCCCGTTTGATGCACTTAAGAGTTAAGAATGTGGGCTTTAGCGTCTCACTATCTGGGTTCACATCTTATTCTGCCATTTGCTGGCTCTGTGGCTTTAGGTACTTTTCTTAATATCTATCATACTTACTTCACAGAATTGCTTCATGGAAATGAGATCATGAGTATGAAGTAGCCCAGTGTCTGGCATATTGCAGATACTAAAACATGTAGTTGTTATCAATGTTTTATCACCCCCACACACAATAGTCATGTATGGTAACAGACCAAAAATTGTTTTTAGTGTAACTTAGATATCTGTGTAATATTATCATTTCACTAAGTTGTCAGTATGTTTAAAAAAAAGCCACAGAATAGGCAAAAGAGTAATTTTTTGGGGGGAGGTACTGGAATTGAATCCAGGGGAACTTTATTGCTGAACTACATCCCCAGGTCCTCCCCTGCACCCTCCCCTGCTTTCTGGAGACAGGCTCTTGCTAAGTTGCCCTTGCTAGCCGTGAGCTTGTAATTCTGCCCAAGTTGCTGAAATTATAGGTGCTAGTTACAAAGTGGATGCTGAATAAATGTTTGTTGAATGAATGATGAATAGGTGAAATGCATATGTGAAGGGATCAAAATGAACACCTTTATCAACTTAGGTTCCCTTATTGCCTTTTATCTCCTAGTTCTCAGCAACTGGTATTTGAGTACCTCAGTTACCATCCGAGAGTCAGCGGCCAGCAAGACTGGGAACACTGGTATATGAGAATTACTATTTGAATGTCATAGTTTATAAATCTCTAGATTAAGATGAGAGATAAAAGCCCATCCTCTGTAAAGACCTAGCAGGAAAAGATCCTGACAGGAAGAGAAACTATGCTCATCTCAATGTTTTTTACATACTATAGGATAGTACAAGGTCTAATATCACAACCCATGATTCCTTTGAACATATGACAACTCCTCAAAACAGAAATACATTTTTATTTCTAATATAATATTTTAGTAAGGCGCAGTGGAATACACCAAAGATGACTGCACCTCTGAGCCTTATATGAGAGATGTGGGAGAGAAAACAGCTACCACTGTACAGGGCAAAACCTGGTCCTCAAGAAGAGCCTGGTGAAGAAGAACAGGAAGGTGAAAGGACCATTCAGAGCAGAAGTTGAAGATGCAGAGAATTTTGCTGATGACATACCAAGAGGACCACAGAGTTTCTGAATATGACCAGGGGTGGGAGATGGGGTCAGAAAAGGGAGTATTCAAAATGGTTTAGGATTTGAGAGCCAGAGGATGTCCCAGGATACCTGGGCTACCTGTGGTGATATATGTAAACAGGGGTAAAGGCTGTGATGATGTTGGTCCTGTGATTTATTGGCATGTGGGACTAGATAGGTTGAGCAGTGGAATGGGGATTTAGACGGAGGGTCTTCTAGTGGGAGCTTCCACTAGACTCCTGCTGACAGACTGGAGGAGAGGTGTTGTTAGTCCTGACCCTGTAGATGGAGGTCAGTAGATCATCTGGGATGTGCCCAGGTTGGCACATCCCCAGGGAAACAATGGCAGAGGTCTTCAGGGGCTTCAAACTTCAAACTTTAGTACCCATTAAAATCATCAGAGGAGGTTATTGAGTCTTTATTCTCAGGTCTCACCTTTTCCTGTGTTAGTGATTTCAAAGGTTGGGGCTGAGTGGAGCACTAGATCTGTACTTTTTTTTGGTTGTGGGGTAGGGACATGGTATGGGAGACGCTTTCCTGCTGAGCCACATCCTCGACCCATTTTATTTTTTATTTTGAGACAAGGTCTTACTAAGTTTCTTAGGGCCTCACTAAATTGCTGAGACTTAGATCCTCTTGCCTCAGTCTCCTGAGTTGCTGGGATTATAGGTCTGTGCCGCTGTGCCTGACTATGGTGAATGTGTTAATGGTGTTTTCAATTTATGGTATTTTTTTCTTTTAATACATATTTCAGAATTTTCTAGTTTTTTTTCCCCCTGCCTAAAAAGACCCTGTGAGAGAAATAATGGGAGAAAAATTGATCTGTGAAAAGTGGGAAATGTGCTAACAATGGGTGAAATATGTGGCTTAATTGTCCTGAAGAGACACAGCTGTGTCCTCAGGGAAATATTTGCTAGGATGCCAGATAAAATAAAGAGTTAGGGCCCTTGCAAGGCTATTTTTAAATGAAAGCATAGACACTGGCAATGGCAAAGCCCTCCCAGGTTATTAAACTTTCCTTCTCAATTACCCTTTCAGTATGTGGCCTTACTGTATTAAGGCATTAAAGCCATGCAATACAAATTTTAAGGAGGATTATTATAAATATTTTCTTTCAAAAACTGCTTTGGAGTAAATGGCATTTCTTAGTTAAATTTCACAATCATGTTATTCAGTTCTAAAAATATCTTAGAGTTTGGGGTGAACCATCATCCTCTATTAAGGCAGATTGTCCAAGAGAGACACAGTGGACAAGGGAGGTTTGTCTGAATCCAGAAGGAAACCAAGAATTAGAATTGAAAATAATCTGATTTCAACCATGAGAATACTTGAAATAACACTGAATGTTTCTAGGACCTGTTGACTTTTATTTGTTCTGGTGATTTTTTGCAGAAACAAAATTTCAGGAATGTTTGGGTTTTTTATGCCTACTGGTAAGTAGTTAAAATAGATGGTGAGCACTCTTGTTCCTTGGGTCTCAGGTTTGGGGCTTCTGCTCATTACTGAGTGAGTATAGGCAAATAAAATGACACATCTGAGCTCCAGTGATTTTTGTAATCCAAGAGGACTGGGGTAGTTTATCTTAATGATTCATTCTCATTCAACATTTGTGGAATTCTCACCCATAGAAGGTGGTGGGAGGCAGAAAATAAAAAGCCAAATTCTTTTCTCAGAACTGCCACTCAGGAAGGGAAATTGTGTGGGGAAGTCATTATGCTTAACCCTCCCTAGGTATGGAGGCCAGGCTTGAAAGGCTTCAGGGAGGAGATGATGCCCAGGCAGGACATGAAAGATGAGGAGGCATTATCAAGGTAGACTATAGGCAAGAGTAAATCCCCAGAGACTCAAGGTTCTTCTATCTCCCATTTGCCAAATACTAGCATTAAAAGAATGTTGTCTGTATTAAAGGCTCTTAAAATATCATTTAATATTTCTTGAGCATCCTTGACATTTAAAGTATAGGTTTAATGTAAATATGGAGTTAAATTTCAAAGAGATGACTTTGGTCTGCTGTCAGGATAATGGGAGGACATTTGGTCCTTGAGTTTTTGGTGTTCTTGACTTCCTGAGTTCATGTGCTGGCCACTTTACCACATTTCAGTGAGCTAAGTCACTTTAAAAAACGTATCAGAAACTAAAATTGGTTTTTGTTATGCTTCTATTCCTGCTACCAATATCCCTGAGCCTGCTTGCTGTGAAGTTTAATAATGAGGTTCCTTCCTTCTCCCATTCTGATGCCCCCTACGAACGTAATGAAGAGTTTTGGTAGAGGGGAAAGCAATACAAATGACCAGATTAGCTCTATGCTTAATATAGGACTGGTTCATCTCTTTGTAGTTCTTGCCACACAGTAATCAAGTATTTTTTACTGCTTGTTGTCTTCCCTGCCATAGTTCATAAACACTATACATCAGGCCCTGGGTCTCAGTTATTCATGATGTGGGGCCCTAACTCCACATCCTTAGTTGGTACTCCTTAAAGATTTACTGACTGACTGAAAGGAGTGAAATATAAAGAACGTATTGTTTCAAATGAATAGGGACATAATTTAAAAGTACTAAGTTAGAATTTTATCCATCAACTATAAACACTTCTTCAGGTTTTTAGGCAAATGTTCAGAACTCCCATCACTTCCTCTGCCTGATTTACTTTGTCTCAGTGGCTGATCATCTCTCTAAGGGCAGTAATTTATTCCCTATTTTGTTCATTATACCCCAGAGCCTAGAACATCCAGCACACTGTAGGTGCTTAGTAAATAATTTGCCAGATGAATCTATATTACAGCAGCTATTTTGCATAATTGTGTTCAATCTTGAATGCAAATACTATGAGTTGTATTTTATTCCTGTTTCTGAAACTGATGTCTATACATAGTTCCTAATAGATACTTTGATATAGGTTCTAGTGGCTTCTTTTAAACACTACTGGATTCCTGAACTCATATTTGCACTGGCACTTTTTCTTGTTGCTGTTTTTGTTTTGTTTTGTGGTGCTGAGGATTGAACCCAGGTCCTCACATCTACTAGTCAAATGCTCTACCACTGAGCTACACTTCCGGCCTTCTTTTAAAAATTCTGTTTTGAGACAGGGTCCTGCTAAGTTGCCTGGACTGACCTTGAATTTTTCATCCTCTGTCTCGGCCTTTCAAGTGGTGGTGGGGATTGAACCCAGGGCCTTGTGCATGTGAGGCAAGCACTCTACCAACTGAGCTCTATCCCCAGCCCAGAAACAATCCATTTTGAAACAAGGGTACTTAGTCATGGTTAGAGAATAAATTTGTGTATGTCCCATAGCAAGTATTATGCAGGATGGCCTTGAACTCAGGTCTGGTGCCAACTTGGTGCTTTTTCTACTTTGCCAAGCACAGAAAGTGCCTCGTTCAGTCTTTATCCAGAGGGGCCTGTGACTCTTGTGTGTTTTTTAGGAAAGAGGGTGAGATCATTTCAGTGTCTTCCAAAAATACTAAATTCACTTGTATGTCAATGTGTGTATGTAGCCATAGTCAGTGCTGGATTAGGCATGGTAGTGCATGCCTATAATTGCGATGGTTCAGGAGGCTGAGGTACGAGGATCACAAGTTCAAAGCCAGGCTTAGCAACTTAGAAGGCCCTAACAAACAAACAAACAAAAAAACCCCTGAGAACTGAGACTTCGAACTGCAATAAATGGTCAATCTTTGCATAGTGCTATGCCTCCGTGTGGTTACTGTGCTTCCCTGCAGGGGCTGAGGCTGAGCTTTGGCACCTCTCTTCCTGCCCTTCCCGGATAGGATTGCTGGGAAGTGTGTGCCCAGTGCAGAGGTCACTTCAACATGGTTGCCCTTCCCAGTATTGATCACTCAGCGGCTTATTCTCTGGTCTTCTGTCTGTCTGGTTTTGTTTCTACTGATGTCAGCCTACAGTCCTTTAAACCAGGGGCTCTCAGTCTGCTATTCCAAATACAGCCCACAGACCACTCATCTCTGGGTTGTTCCAGCATTCCAAGGAGGTGGTCCTGTGGACTTACAGATATCTTCTGGCTCCTGGGCTCAAGGTCAAAAGGCAAGAGAAGACACTGGTGCTGGGATCCACCACTGGCTTTGTAGCTGCCATCTGAGGTAGGCTGTTGTTCTTTCTTTCCAGTTGAAGACAACTTTGGCTGCTGCTTCTCAGAAAAGAGCAGCTTTACTCTGCTTTTATTTTCTGAAAATAGATAAAATTTACAAATATATTTTCAGATATAGGTTATAAGCATGTCACTTTAAGTAGTCCAACTGATTAGAACTGCTTATCAGTTATGAAATATAAGGTGTAGGTTTGTAGGGACAGGATCCTAACTGCTTTGGTGGTACTAAACCACTCCTTGCCATGTGACTTCAGTGTTCTGCCTTCCAATTGGAACCCTCTCTGCCCTTTAGTCTGATTTTCTTATAACATGGCAAACTGATGACTCATCCTTCTTACAGACCTGAAATCATGCTTTTTAGAACTCTGAACTGTTTTTAGATCCCTTCCTTTGATTCTCAGATGTAGTTGTTTAATTTCTATGTTGTGGCTTCTGAGTAGATTTCAATTGCCTGTTTTTATTTTGTTTTATATGTGTTTTTCAATTGTATGAGAGAAGAAAGGAGTTTTAGGAACAGATTCCATCTGTGAATCACAATGGAGAATTTTGGTCAAAGTATGCTATTCCTTAAAGGATGATATTTCTGTTCAGAGTTGATGTTGGGGTGATAGTCTCATTTCTAATTTGAGGTTCTGAAAACCCTTGACCTCTTGGTAGGAAATAAGGGAGAAACTGAATCCAAAGTCACAGCGAGAACCCAGGAACTCTCAGCTTCAGCCTGAGAAATACTCACCCTTGAAGGGACTTGTGTTCCTTCATATTCTTTTAACCTAGGTCCAGAGCTCACTAATCTTGTAATGTATGAAAATACAAGCAGACATCCTCAGCATGTGACCCTTAAGATCTGTTGCTTCCTCAGGCCAGTTTATATGGCTAATTAGTGCAAATGCATGCCTCAAGTCCTTTCCCTGGCAGTTAAGAGAGTGGACGTGACTGTGGTGTACACACTGCACAGTGTGTCTTTTGGATGATGTGTGCTCTGTGGTTTCTATGGAGGTATCTCCTTCCTTTTCTGACCTTTCGTTTTCTACATAGCTATGGCTTATGATGGTGTTGGGAAGATTGTCTCTTCTTTCCATCTCCAGTGCTGGAAATCATAAGCAAAATATTTTTTCCCACTTCCTTTTTATATACTCTTGCCTTCCTAGTCCATGATCTGTCCATGTATTTGAAACTAGCAGTTATTAAGCTTTTTGATATAAAATGCATAATTTATAAGCATATTAAAGGCTCTCTTCTATGCCATTTTCAAAGAAAACAGGCTTGCTTTTCTTTGACTTTGCTATAAATTATATAGGAGATTTAGTTTTAATCTGGAATGTGGCCAGGCAGGACACATTTTCTTTCTTCTACTTTGTAATAGTCCCCTTTACTGGGAGAAGACTTCTGGAACAAGACAGTCAGAGTGATCATGGTCTAACTTGGCCATCATGGTAAACCTGTTTCTGAGAGACCGGGAAGACCTAGCAGCCTGGGTCTTCCCTAGCATCACTGCTTCACTGCACCTAGCATAGGTGCAGAATGGAATAAAAGTTGGGAGGTCTTTAAGAATTTTGATCTTCTGCAAAGTGTTGGGATTACTTATCTGAACAGTTTTGTCTAGTCAGGAAAATTATGCTAAGATTGAACCTGATTCTCTTATCTTTTCCCACCACCATCTTCCTTTTTCCCCTGAGGAGAGTTGACACTGATTTTTAATTTACTGTGCATTCTGTCACTGCTTGCCAGAGAATGTAGTGTGTGTGCTCTCCCCACAGACGGTGGCCGTGGACTGAGGGTGGATCCCATTAACCCTGTGCCATGTTTGCCCCAGGCAAAGTGATCCTCAAGACCAGGGGAGCAAGGCTGGCATGTGATATTGTGTCAGGTGTTCAGGGAATCCTAGAAATGTCTAGGACAATGTATAGCTTTCTCTCTTTTATTCATGTCATAGGTTGCTGGCTTGAGTTTTAATTAGGTTGTGTGAAAATGCAATTTGTTGCAAGCTTTAATTATCTTCCATTTGGGAGCCTCACAGTCTGGTTTGTGTTCATTGTGCTCCTCCCTGGATATGAAAAGGGTTGAAGGACAGTTCATTGGCCCCCACCCCTGCCAACTTTTAAGTTTTGCTAACCTTGGTAACATTTTCTGACACAAAAGTTGGGACATGGGATACTGGCTTCTTCTGTTTTCTCCTATTTATTAATTAAACCAAAGGGTCTATGAAGCTATAAAAATTAAACTACATTGAACCCTGTATAGTTTAATGAGTTTATTTCATTTGGGAAGAACCAATGTTTGTAAACTTGGACTCGTTGAGAAACCTTGGAAATCTGACTGCTGATAAGTAACTTCCTGGACCAGGAATTTGTGATGCTACTGCTGGCAGCTGTGTTCCCTGAGTGCTTGCCTGAGCCAGGGTCCATGCACACCGATTAGTTTGTTACATCTCTCAATAGACCTTGGAGGTGGGTTCTTACATACCGTCATCTCAGAGATGAGGACTCTGAGGCCCAGAGCAGTTAGGTCCTATCTCCATATTGGTAAATGACTGGGGCAGGATGTGATACCAGCTAGACTGACTCAAGGGTTCATTTTCAGGACCCCTACTCTGCTGTCACCATGTCACAGTCAGTGTTTTGCTTGTTCCTTTTCCCCACTACAGTTAGTGTTTTTTAAGTGGGCTCAGGAACCTCTGAATTTTGGGAGATGATAGGCTGTGTACTGGTACTCAATGCCCATGGCCTCTGGTGGAGTTTGTACCTTAGCCTCAGGTTGCCAGCTCTGTTCCTCAGGTGTCCATGAGAGAGAGTATACACAGTAGCTGCCACCTAATGAACATAGCTGGCTCTGACCCTAGCTCCTGAGGCTGAACCCTGTTGTCCTTCCCTGAGCAGCACCCCTTCCCTTCTTCCACTTTCCTGCTTATCCTGGGATATGAGTGGGTCCTGGGTAAGGTTTGGGTAAGGAAGGGTAGATGCCACTTTTCAGGTCTGCCTGGTACAAGAACCTGGGGTTGCAGTGAGAAAAAAACTTCCCAGATAGCCACCTAGCTGGGTTGCCGCTCCCTCCAAATTCTAAGCTGTAATTGCCTGTGGTCCTACCCATGCTGTCATTTGCTGTCATTTTCTGGCAAAGCTTTACCAACAAAGTGGCAATCCCTCCTGCCCTAGCAGTTACTCTCCTGCTTAGGGGAACCTTCCTACATCCCTGTTTTTCCAGGGATAAAAGACCCTATGAAGGGCCCTAGGCAACACCTGCTGCATGCCCAGCATGGGCACTGGGGCAGCTTTGAAACTTGCTGAACATTCCCAGGTGCCAGCTGAAGAATCTTGGGTTCCAGCATTTGTTTGGAATCCTGGAGACAGGGATGGTGCCAGCAGCACCTAAGTGAAGAGTGTGGCACTTCAGATGTCACTCTGATTCCCATTTCATCCAGTGTAGTCTTGACACAATGTAGGGGAGAGTTAACCTGCTTAGAGTTTGGAATTATTATTTCTAACTGACACTAAGTAACAATCCAGACTTTTAACCTAACTCTAAGCTTTTAAGTTTAGGTTAAGTCAAAGTAGGTAAAGTGGCAGTTGATGGGAAACTGTTACTTTTATAGTCCAAGGATGTTGATTTTTTTTTTTTTAAATCAAGAATTTAGGGGTATTTGGAAAGGGAGGTAAAAAATATAAATACTAAACTTTTGTTGAAGTGACAGTTGAAGTTGGAGCAGAACCATTTTGCTTGGGGTGCTGGTGGTAACTTAGCTTACATCAGGATAGTCACCCTGAATGTGAACTTCAGGATCAAAGCAACTTAGCATGTAGGTGGATGCAAGCTAGAAGCCCTTATTGTTCCTAGCTTGGTTGTCTTGGGAAAGGAAACGGAATTGTTTAAATATATGGTGCTTATGTATGAATATGTAATATGTATGAGTATGTAACAATGAATCCTACCATTACATATAATTGTAATGGACAAATAAAAATACAGGAAAAAATAACATGGAAAATGTACAAAATCAAAGTGGAAAAGTTATAAATAATAAAATGCAGTATTTAAACTCGGAAAAAAATATGTGGGGGTTAAGAGATGGGACATTTAGGTGGTAGATGTGGGTTTTACATAGTTCTTCCTAAGCTGATGAATAATTTAAAGCTCCCACGATTTCATCAGAATTCTGTTCTTGGTTTCTAGCAGTTTTCTTCCTGTGAGTTGCTGTGCTCATTGCACCACTGTTCTGGAGGTTGTCTGTGGGGGAACTTTGTCTAGAAGACTTTGATCCACTTGTCAAGTGGCTTTGTAGGGCAGTTCTTTCAAAGTGATAGAACACGGTGACATCTTCCCTAGCTCATCTGTGACCTTCTTTAAACTGTCTCCCCACTTATCTGTTGTAGGTGCCTGGTAGGTAATGAGGAGCTGGGGAGGCTCAGGAGAAATAAGGAAATTAAGGGCAGTTGTAGACAAAATGGATATGTTTCCTAAGAACTGACAGCACACTGTTGCACAAACACTCATGTTGTAACCAAGACTCACTAGAGAATGCTGAGAACATGTCCCTGTGCACAGCAGGGAACATGCTTACCAGCCTGAGTCTGTGCTGATATTTGGCATGGGGAAGCTCCGTCCTGCACTGCATTCCTATTGGCTATTGTTATTTCTTTTCTTTTTAAAGAAGAATGTTTTTGCTTGTAAAAATATTCAGGGATTGAAAATGATAAAGGGTATGATTTAAGTTCTCCAAAACAAATTTTCAAAGGAGAATCAGGTGAGTACTGGTATGCTACCCTGTCCTGAAGCACTCACCAGGTCACTGAATCCTAAACCAGATGACATTCTTAGCTTGTTCTTAGGGGCATCATGAGGCCTGTGGTATTGCTATCTGCTCATGTCAATGCAAAGTGGAAAATAAGTGCCACAATGCTAAACAGTTGTTGTGCCCTGAAGGGCCTGGAGAGACACTTGTTGGGGCTCAGAGCTGAGGTCTGCAGAAAGGAGATCTAGGATTTGTATCTGTTATGGGAGGAGCCTTAGCAAGTACTCTTGACTTCTCTTATCTTCTCACTAGTTGATTTGGTTTTGATTCTTCCAGGAAGAGTCTGCTGAAGGAGAAGGTCATGGACTTGATGACCTCTACTGCGACCCTGCCTCTGTTATTTAGCTGCCTGGGCATCTTTGGTCTCTTTCGGCTGCTGCAGTGGATGCGCACAAAGGCCTACCTGCGAAATGCCGTGGTAGTGATAACAGGCGCCACCTCCGGACTGGGAAAAGGTGAGTCATGGGGGTAGTTGTTGGGGTTGGGAAGTCAGCCAGGCATGAGGAAAGGCTGTTGCACAGGGACCACAGGAATGTAAGTGAGATGTTACTGTCCTTGGTCCAGTTGGAACAAATGGGGCCTTACATACAATAATAAACAGCCCCTGCCCTTCACTGGGGAAGCAAAAATAAATGACTATAGGAACCATTGAAGGGGCAGCCTTACTCAGCTCCAGCTGCTTGTTGAAAGAAAGATTTTGATGTGAAATTACCCAATTTTCAGATAAATACCTCATTTAACAAGTGTTTTTGCCTCTGTGAGGGCCAAATAAAACATGCCTTTTTCCTTGGATTCAGCCAACACCCTGGGTCTGGTACATGGTCTTGGTGCATACTCTCCCTCTCCCTTCCCCTTCCCTTCCTAGACGTGGCAGGGTTGGAGACAGGATCAGTCAGACTTCAACTGTTCCTCAGTGAGGTCTACCAGTTTAGTGCCATTCCTCTTCAGTGAGCACTATGACCTTCTGAGGCCTGGCTATGGGGTACTGGGACACAGGCCTGGTGTCAGTCAAAACCTTGGCTTGGTTCCTTTTCTGGAAGTCCACATGGATGTGTTGCAGAGCTCTGTCATTGATTCTGGCAGCTTAAATGAAGGGTATGCTGTATGAAGCTCCCTCTCTCTTCCTTAGCCTTTGTGTATGCTGTGACATCTCACACCAGGAACCATACTCAAGCACGCATCCAGGGAGGAAAGCTGAGATGCTCTTAGAACTGTAGTAAGCTCACCTACCATTATGTATCTTGATTGGTAATGGCAAAGCTAGTGCCCACTGAGTATCTTCTAATCCTGAGGCTCTGGGCCAAGTGCTGGACAAATCGATGAAGGACAGGGTCTCTGGGTCTGGGAATAGCTCAGTGGTAGAGTGCTTGCCTAGCACATACAAAGTCCAGGGTTCCATCCCCAGCACTGGGAAAAAAAAATTAAAGACAGGGAGGGTTCCCTCTTGAGGAAGTCATAGCATACCGGATAAAGGCAAGGACTTATCTTGCATATTGCCATTTCAGTAGTGGGTATTTCCTGTCAGGCCTGCTGTAGGGAGGCACATCTATACGTGCTGGCTTGTGCCACACATTGTCAGGTGCAGGATCTCACTGAATAATCAAAATTGAGATGTAGAACAAGTTACGTCTTGCCTTAGGACTTCCTGCCAGAAAGCACAGAGACAAGAGTCAAACCCAGAACTCTGTCCTAAAGCCTTAATTGGAGGAGTGGAGTGATGACCCTGTAATAGGAAGATGTGGGCCAGTAGAGTGGGCATTCTTGACTGGCCCAGGGGTGGGAGCAACATAGTCATGCAGGAAGTTGTGAGCAACTGGATGCTGCAGAACACAAAAGAAAAGACAGACCTTGTCTGTAGGGTAGGGGTTTGCAGTTGGCTGGGGAAGTCCAGGAAGACTTTAGGGAATGTAGGTTCATTTGTACACCATCCACCATGTTAGGTGAGGTCTCCATGGGTGAACCCACATCTGTCATTGAATTACCAGACCTTCGAAAGGACAGCTGCCTCTAAGCCCTTTGCCATGGTTGTTCCTCTGACCTTACTCAGTTGCTATAATTAGTATAGTCAGCAGCCGCTTCTCTTGATCTCAGAGAGAAGCAAGTTTTAAAAGTCCTTGAAGAGTATTTGAAAGCTGGCTGGGGTGGAATGGTGAGTTGCAGGTGCCCCCATAGGTGGATGTTTCAGAAGGACACTGCCCTGTTCTTTATTTTGCATCTTCTCTCATGACACCAAGACTGTGAAGGAAATAGAAAATGTAATTGAGAAAAATAATCTGTAGGTATAGTATATGATGTCAGGCCTTTCTGGGTTCTAGTCACTGCTTATATTCTACCCTATTCAACAGGAGTCCCTCCATCCAGATAAAGTGGGAACAGATTTTCAATGGGCTGTCTCAGTATGAATACTCACAGTTGATGCTACCAAGGACATGCTATCATTGCCTAGCTTTTGTGAGGAGGGAGATTTACACTGCCCTCAGTGGCTCTGCCTGCCATGACCCTGAAGGTTGGGGATTATATGATGAATCTTCAGACAGCTTTCTGTATTTCTCTTATTTTCTGTCTTGTGTATTTAAGCTGCATGATCTTGTCCTTATACAATAGTAGCACCATTGACCAAAGGAACAGAATGTTCTGGATGCCTACTTCAGTTAGTCTGAAGCACATGATTCTGCACAGCTGTCTTGATTTGTAACCAGGCAGCTTTGGGCACTCATTTGCAGCCCTAGATAACTGGCACCTTGGAACTATTAGCCCTTGTCCCTTGACTTTCCTGCCTCAGTGCATTAACTTTTTCGAGGAAGGAAAATAGAATCCTTCCAATCTGTTGTTTTCATTTCTGTCACTCCCTACACAATCTATGATTTCCTTTCTTTTTGACTTTACTAGGAAACAAAGTAGAATTTAAGTGATCCTTTTCCAGAAGGGTACCTCCCCACCTTTGGTTGTGTCTACATCCTCTGGTGGTACCTTACAAAATGCCCTGTGTGTTGGTCAGGACAAAATGGGGAGAGGAAGCTAATAGGATCAAAGATCCTAATGTTTGGGAATGATTCAGTAAATTGGCTGAGCAGTTCTAGCCTCAGGAATGCTGGTGTCTGGCTTTGGGGGCAGCCCCCACCCCCAACTGTCAATCTGGTGAGGATTTTGTTGTTCCGCTGGGAAGGAGCACCAGGGCAGGTGGGGCTAGTGCTGCGACCTGACCAGACCACCCAGGGACAGACAAGAGCAATGACTGTGGCTTTTGTGGGGCCTCTGCCTTTCAGTGAACAAACCAAGCAAGTCTTCAAAAGCTGTGCAACATCCCTGAAAACGCACTTCTGTAGTTCACCTGGCAACTCTTTCCAGAAAACTGAGGTGTGAGAGAGGTATCAACCTGAGCATGGCTAGTGAAAACTGTATGTAGGGCTGAAGAGGAGCTGTGGGGTGCAGAAAGGGCTTTGCACCATGAGACAGGTGGCAGAGCCCCTTTTCAACATCTCAGGATCCTATGTTCTAAAGGACACTGGGATTTTTTTTTCTCCCTTCCTGTTTTGAACCTTTTACCTTTAAGGAAGCTTGATTTATACTGCCTGAGCCCTCTGACGTTGTCCCCTCTCAGCCTAGCAAGTGACAGCTCTCATTCCTCACCTGCCCCTTGCTGCATGGCTTCCAGAGATGGAATTGCCCTGTTAGGGCAGCCTGTCCCTTCCATGAACCACAGGGAGACCAAGAAACCACTCGACTACCTGAGCCTCTAAGATTTGGTGGGGGCCACATGGTTGACTCACTGGCCTCAGTATGGTCAGCCAGGGACCAGTACAGATCTGCTTGTGAGCATTTGTGGGTGAGGACAGGCAGTGCCCTGCCTTACACCAACTCACTTCAGTTTTCAGTACGTTTTTAAAGGCAACTTAGAAATATTAAAGTATTAAAAACAAGAACTATGAAGAACAGTACTTCATAGTGCTTTTTACTTATCCAGCACTGTAAGAAGTGATTACCTACTTCAATTCATTCAATCTCATAGTCCTCCCTGAATTAGGCCCTATTTTTATCTGCATCTTAAAGACAGGAAAGTGAGAAACAAAGAGGTTATAACTTACTCAACATCATGGAACCAGTAAATATGGGAAGTCAGAGTTGAACACAGGAAGTCTGGCTCAAATCCGTTCCCTTGACCACTGGGCTGCCTGCTTTTACAAAGCAGTTTTCATAAGTTTTCAGGGCACTGAACAATTAACTAGGACATGTTTTGGGAGAGGGGAAGCAATAAACAAAAGAGACATTCCTGTCTTTCCTCTCTCCCATACCATCCTCTCCTCCTCCCTATCATCCTTTGCTTCCCTTTCTCCCACCACCATTTTGCTGCCTGAATGCCTCCCCCAGCCTAACAAGACCTTTGACCTTCCTTTTTCTGCACTAGCATCATCTGTCCATGGTTCCTCATGTGCTTTGCGCACCCTGCTCCCTCTGCCTTGAGCAGTAGCGACAGCCCCTCAGGCTCCAAGGTTCCTGGGAGGACCCTGTCACTCCTTCTTAAGAGTCATCTGGCCTCATTTTCTACAGAACTGTGCAGGTCCCTGTAGATCCGTGTGATTGCATATGAGCAGTTCGGGAAGCAGGTCAGGTAGTACTAGAACACAACTTTGATGGACAGCGTCATAGCAGCTGGTCTTGCCTATCCTATCCCATCGGGATAGGTTCCACCCTGCCTTATCATGAGGAATATCACTTAGCCTGGCTGAGCTTCTTCAGCTGTGAAAATGGGGGTAGCACTCAGACTTATTCATAGAAAGTTCTGAGCATAGAACTGACCATAAATCTGTCCACCCTTCTGTCTTCCTCATTGCCTTGTGGATGTCTGCTGCATCTCTGGGTGGAATCCCTACATTGGACCCCAACAACTAGCTCCACACTGGTCCATAGCACCTGCCAATACATACATGTGAGGAAACAAACATACCTGGCACACTGGATGAATTTGAATTGAATCGCATGGGGGAGGAATGGCTTTGGATATCCTCAGTTATCAAGGTTCTTTTCTCTTCCCTTAGAATGTGCCAGAGCCTTCCATGCTGCAGGTGCTAAGCTGGTGCTCTGTGGCCGGAATGTAGAGGCCCTCGAAGAACTCACCAGAGAGCTCATGGCTTCTCATGCCTCCCAGGTGAGCCCAGGGCATGTTTTCCAAGGGGAAGGGCATCTATAGGCCCCACTCTTGGGCTACTGGATGGAAGAACATTTGTGTGGTCATGCTGTGCCAGGGAAAGCAGCAAGGCTCCAAGCAAAGTGGGCCATAGCTTGATGAGGAACTGTCTTCACATCCCACGCTGCTGCCACTGGATAGGCTGTGGGTTGAGGAAGTTCCCTCTGTGGGAATGCTTTCCCAGCCTTTTACCTGGCTTGTCTCCACTCATCTGGTGGGGATTGATGATGATTTAAGATTTTTAAATTGTCTTAAAATAATATTTACCATTTTACTATTTGTGAGTGAAGAACTCAGTGATATTAAATGCATTCACAATGTAACTTACACAAAACTTTAATGTCCTCCCCCCAAATTGTGTAGTCATTAAACTAATTCCTGTCCCACCAGTCCCTGAAAACCTGTCTTCTGCCTCAGTGAATTTACTTACTCTGTGGACCTCATATAAAGGAAATCATACAGTATTTGCCCCTCTAGTCTGGCTTACTTCTTTTAGCATAATGTCCTCCATGTTCATCCATGTTGTACCATATATTAGCATTCCCTTCCTTTTTAAGGACGAATAAGATTCCATTGTATGTATATTCTACATTTTGTTTATCCATACATCTGTCAAATGAACAGCTTGCTGATGAACTTAGATTGTTTGTGAACAATACTATGGATGGATGTTGGTGTTAGAGTACTTGCTTTCTGTTTTTTTTTTTTTTTTTTTAAATATACCTAGGAGGGAAATGACTCAATGATATGGGTAGTTTTTTTTTACTTCTGAAAAGCTGCCTAACTGCTTTTCAGAATAGCTGCACCATTTTACATTCCTGCTAGTAATGCACAGGGTCTGTTTCTCCACACTTGGTATTTTTGTTGTTATTGGTGGTGGTAGCTTTGTAATAAGTTTCAAAGTGCTCCAACTATGTTATTTTTCAGGATTCTTCTTGCTATTCAGGGCCCACTGCAATCCCATGTCAATTTTAGGATTTTTTTTCCCTGCAAAAATTGCTATTGGGATTTTGATAGAAATTGCATTGAACTTAATAGATCACTTTGGTAATACTGTGAAATTAACAATATTAACTCTTCCAATCCATGAACATAAGCTGTCTTTCCTTGTATTTATGTCATTTTAAATTTTAGTCAGCCGTGTCTTACTTTCAGTGTGAAAATTCATTAGTTAGGTTTATTCCTCAGTATTTCCTAACATCCTTTTTCACTATTTATTGTTCCTGTATGGAAACAGCTGATTATTTTATGTTGATCTTGTACCCTACAGCTTTGCTGAATTTGTTAGTTAGCTCTCAATAGCTTTCATGGGATTTTCTATATATAGAACCATGTCATCTGCAAACAGATAGTTTTTACTTCTTCCATTCCAATATGGGTGACATTTTCTTGTCAATTGCTCTAGTTAGAGCTTCCAGCACAGTGTTGAACTTCACTTCTATTGGGAGACCCTCCACATTGCATTGCTCAGATACTCATTTCTCTAGCACTATAGACTTCTTCATAGCACTCTTTACAGTTTCAGAATTTATCTGTCTTCTCCACTAGACTGTGTGCCTTAGAGGGACAGGAACTATTGTCTGTGTTGGTTTCTGCTGTGTCCCCAGTGCATGGTACATAGGGAACATGTAAATATTATTTCATGAAGAAATGAGTAAAAGTGACTTAACCTGAGAAGGACAGAACCAGAACAGTTGTCCAGGCCAGGAGTGACCACTGTAGGCAGGACCCTGTAGGCCTCATTTCTTAGGAAGAGGACTACTGCTGTAGCCCATGTTATTTCGTGCCCATTGTGCCACTCCCTGGACTCTGAAAAGCAGAGACATAGCTGATGTGGCCTGTCACTTAGCAGGTATATTTGGTGTCTGTTGTATTTGACCAGGGGCAGACGCACAAGCCTTACACAGTGATCTTCGACCTCGCAGACACTGGGGCTACTGTTGCTGCAGCAGCTGAGATCCTGCAGTGCTTTGGCTATGTAGACATACTCATCAACAATGCTGGGATCAGCTACCGAGGGACTGTCATGGACACCACAGTGGACGTTGACAAGAGGGTCATGGAGACAAACTACTTTGGCCCCATCGCTCTAACAAAAGGTAAACAGTCTTGGACCTAAAGAGGAAAGACCATGATGTGTTGGCATCCTTTTTGTTTCACTCAGTTCCTTTCTGGCTACATCTGCTGTTCTACCCTGCTGTGGGTGTGGTCATTATGGTTTAGATGTTTGCTTTTTATAAACTTCTATTTGCATTTTTATCTAGGTTATTCACTCTATCATGGTCTTCTCAGACACAGCCTCCTTGGCATAGCATTGTCTGTGTTGTCTTTCTATGGTGTCTGCAAATTCCTTTGTGGTGGAGATATTTTGATGTTTAGCCAGACTTCAGTTCACGGGACAGACTCCCCAGAGGGTAGGGAACTATGCTGACCATTTTGGGTAGTTTGTCTGTGGACTCCCTCCTGCCTCTGCTGTCTGGTTCTCCACCCTGAGGAACTGTCATCAGTTGTCAGGCACAGTGACTGGAAGAATGGTGTCTAAATCCCTGCCCTCTCCCCTCAGCACTCCTGCCCTCCATGATCAAGAGGAGGCAAGGCCACATCGTCGCCATCAGCAGCATCCAGGGCAAAATCAGCATTCCTTTTCGATCAGCATGTGAGTTCTTCCTTCTCCCCTCCACCCCCCAACCATTTTTGTGTTTTCCTGATTATAAAAGTAACATTTACTGTTCAGAAATCAGACATTGAAGAAATAACCTACATGGAATGTGAAGGAAGTCCATCAGAATGTTTTCTCTGGAGCCACATACCTGGGGTCAAATCTCAGTGCTGCTCCTTACCCACTATGTGACTTTGGGCAGATGTCCCCACCTCTCTGCTCACCCATATTTGCATGTAGGGACAAGTCCCAGCCCCAGACTAAAGGAGCTGTGAGTGCAGTGTCTGGAGATGCCCTGCACTGGGCACTGCACATGCTGCCTTCTCTTACCATTGTTATTTACTAGGATTATCCCACTGACAGATCATTTTATCACTTTGGAGCATTAGCCTCCAGATTTTTTCTATATATAATCAAACAAAATTAAGATCATGCCAAAGATGGGGGTACAGGCCTGTAATCCCAGCAACTCTGGATGCTGAGGCAGGATTGCAAGTTTAAGGCCAGCCTGGGCAACTTAAGGAGACCCTGGTCTTAAAATAAAAAGGGCTGGGGGTGTAGCTCGGTGGTAGAACACTCCTGGGTTCAATCCCCCGTACAAAATGGTGGGGGTGGTGGGGATCACATCATGCATGCTTTCTTGTGGCTTGTTTGTTCCACCTTGCAATATATCTTTCTACACCAGTACATGTGGATTTATCTTATCCTTTTAAGTGGGTTTGTAGTAAACCATTGAGTGGACATAATATGATTGGTTTAGCCATTTTCCTGGATGCTTGAGGAGCTTTTCCCCTTTTCAGTCCTTTGAGTGATTTGCTACATAGAACATCCTTGAATTTATATCTCTGGACACTTAAAGGAGGGTTTCAATAAGATAAATTCCAGGAAGCAGAAATATTAGGTAGGATCAAATATTTAAAACTACCAAATTGACTTCCAGTTCACAGATTTCCCTCCATGTAGAAGAGGGGCTATACCACAGTCTAATGTGTCATTTCTTCCATCTCTCTGCCCTCACATTATACTAGCAAACACATAGAATGTAGTTTTTGGAGTTTGGGGTTTTTTTTTTTTTTTTTTTTTTTTTTTTAAGATTTCAAAGGTGTCTTCACAAACTGTCTCAGTAGCTACTTCCTTTGCTTTATCCTCTGAAAGAAAAAAACTGTCTTGGTACAGCCTCATTTGCTCTCAGTCACCTCCCAAAGCCAGCCAGGGCCCAGCATAGCCAGGCCAGTGAAGTGCTGTGTCAGCACTTTGAAAATACAGTAATATTCAGTTTGATGATAGGATGTAGCCAACCATCTGAATGGAAGATGTAACAAAAACAGCTTTCCCCCAAGATGTTAACTCCAGCTACACTTTTTGGTTCTAGTTTTATGTCCTTGGACTAGTCACTTAACTTTTCTGACCCTCAGTTTCTTACCTATCAGAGAGACTTATAGTCATCATGTTTCCCAGGGCTGGTCCCAAGATGAAATGAGACAACTAGAGATGTCCATGGAAACCATATTTGTTTCTGTGGTTGTTATTTCTTTTTGCTAATACTCAATTTCAACCCTTAAAACATAGACAGGCAGACACCGAAGGCTGCTGAAATGATCCCCTCCTGCTCTCCCCTGCAAAAAAAAACCTACCATGTATAATCCCAGATAAAAATTCAAGTGAGGCAGAATGTTAATAGATAAATCAGGGTAAAAAATATATATGATATATATAGAGAGAGTTCTTTGTACTAAAATATTTCCATATTTAACTTTGATTAAACCCCACTGATTATCTATTCTCTAATAGACCTGCTGACTATAGTAGGTGTGTAAGGAGGGTTTGGGTGCTCTATAGTGACCAGACTGAATCTGACTGTGCCTCCTGGGCAAGTGTGTCAACCCAGAGAAGTAGCAGCCTTTTCATCTACACATGGGGGGAAGCAGTCTCATCTCCCTTCTGCTGCTATCAAGAGAACCACATCAAGAGAATCCATGCATTGTAACACTGTGCACTGCACAGAGGAGAGACCAAGTGTTGGTGACAGTGCTGAAGGAATGGGCTGCACAGCAGGCTGAGAACACCTAGCCTAAGAACTTGAGAGCCAGTCGTTGTTGTGCCTTCTATTTTGGAGACCCCAAGGATGACCCACTCTTCCTGCCCTTGGGCCTGGGCTGTCCCCTGGATTACAGCCAACAGGAGTTCTCTTCATTGCCCTACAACCTACTTATCTAGCCCTGGAATCACTGCCTAAAATACAGTCTATCTGCCTCCTGTGACACTTCCTTGCTTTTCCCCTTCCTGTTTGTTTGATTGAGGAATGCCCTTTTTTATTAAGACTAAAACATTTAGGACTCAACTAGAGGAAACAGATTTTCTATGGAAAATCCTGGTGTGTTTCCCAAGAATATAGGGTTACCTCCTCAAAGCACCTTCCACTAGATTGTGGAGCTGTTGCTGGGGAGCACAGGTGGCTCTGTCTCTTGCAGATGGTGCAAATTATCTGGCTTTTCCAGATGAAAGTTATTGCCTAGAAGTTTACAAAGGAAAATACATAAGAAGCCAGGCTTGGATTTTATACACATGTGTGCATGTAGGGATGCTCATGGGTAGCATGCTTTGCAGTGATAAAAACTGGAAGGAATCCATAAAGGTCCACTGATGGGCCAGTTCTATCACCTGATGACCACTTCGTTAGGATTGGGCAGCCAGAGCCATGTGGTGAGTGGGTCTGCAGGGCCAGCAGAGAAAGCTACTTGCAGGAAGAAAAGGAAGAGTATGAGCTTATTTCTGTAAAAGAAATGTACGATCCCATCCTAAATCTGTATCGGTACATAACATATAAAAAATAAATCCTGAGAAATAGCATTGGTCCCCTCTGGGAACAAAATTGAAAGGCAGGACTTTTGCTTTTTTTACTTTATGGGCATTAAGTTTTTTTTTTTTTTTGTTTTGTTTTGTTTTTTAACTTTTAATTTGGAAAATTTTCAGATTTAAAGATCTCCCATGTACCCTTCACAAAGATTCCCCATTGTTAACATTTTCCTTATTCTCTTTTAAGTGAATTTGCAATCATTTTTTCCTCAGCCACATGAGAAGCTGAAGGCAGATACCCCTTTTTGCCTAACCACTTCAGTGTTTCCTAAGAATAAGGACACAGAGCACCCCTTAAAATCAGGAAATGAATATTGCTATAATGCTTAAATCTTAAAATGAAACCAGGTTTTAAAAAGAGAGTGAATGGGTATAAGTAGGTGAGCTTTGGGCCTTATCCACCTTGGTGCTCTCACTGCCTCTCTGACCACGTTTGCAGATGCGGCCTCCAAGCATGCAACCCAAGCCTTCTTTGACTGTCTGCGTGCTGAAATGGAACAGGATGAGATCCAGGTGACTGTAATCAGCCCCGGCTACATCCATACCAACCTCTCTGTAAATGCCATCACTGCTGACGGGTCCAGATATGGAGGTAAGGCCTGGTTGCTCTTGTATGAAAAGCTATCAGTCAGCCCTAGTGAAATGTGCAGCTCTTACCTACCCCAGTGAGTGCTTTTTCATTTTTCATTTGGAATATAATTTTTAAAACTGAAAAACTTGACATGGGTGTTGGTTGTAGGTGTGGATTATTATTTAATCTTTACTTACTACTAAGAACTGACCTTAGCCTGAGTGTCACCACTAGAGCTTTCAGAACAGGAGCCCTGGAGGTAGAGGATTTAGTGTGAAAGAAATGAAGTCCCTAAGCTGAAATGCCCCCAAACATCCAGCTAGCCTATTTCCAGATTCCAAGGCCCAAGCAGTATTTTCACTATCAGTACTAAGGGAATTAACCGGAGGCAAGTGTGGGTAGCTTGCCTGAATGGTCCCGCCTCAGTATGTTAGAGAAGTGACTGGCTTCAGTGCCAGTCTTCAGGGTGAGGCTGGGTGTGGTGCAGAAGTCAGTCAGTCAAAGGCAGCACTGAGGCTGACCTGCAGTCACCATTTGTGGGCTGGGCAGCCCAGCCCAGCATGCGAGCCAGGCTGAGAGCAATCAGCTGCTGGTTCTCAAGTTAGTTGGCCCATGAGTGCCAGAGCTGTTGAAGCCTGCCTGCTTGCCTGTCTGAACTCAGAACAGGACTGCCCATCTCTACAGTATGTTCCACTGTGTCGTACCTCCCTCGGTGTGGTCCCTCCCAGGTCTGTGCTGCGGTGTCTGCCAAGGGCATGCTGGGCCTGCACCGACCCCAGTCAGACTTGAACCAAGATTGTCCTGTCCTGGGTGGCAGCTGCTCTCTTCCTGTAGCAAATCTCTCTGTGGCACTTAAAATTAAACAGTGATTAAAAACTTCCCATTCTTCTGTTAACAAAACTACAATGAGAACAGATACTGGTGAGGAAACTCAAGGCAGACTAGACAGCTTCTGAAAGATTGCAAACGGTGTGTGCTAGTGGCCAGTGACTGCTTAACTGGTCCTGCTCTGCTAGCAAAATGTCAGGTCACTAATGAAGGGTTAGTTAACCTGACACCCCCTAAACTACCCATAGCTGTCTTTCCCAATAGCTAAAGTGAATTATGGATTTCTTCCTGTCTCTTGTCTAGCTAACACAACATTGGGAGTTGGGACATCTGTCTACTCCCTACTCAGTGAGCTGGTGGCACATAATGGGTCAGAAGGCCCTCCCCACCTCAATAGATGGTATAATATTCTCAATTCATTTGTTGTTCCAAGAGCAAACATGTCCAAGGTCAGGAAGCTGCTGCTCAGGTGCAAGGGGCTTGCTCTATGAGACCCTACCTTGGTTGGCCTTCCACTTTTGCCATTAGATCACTAGGAGATGTATTCACATTGGTTCCAATCACTGACTGGGGTCCCCAGTCTGTCTTGTCCCCATGTTCCACCAACATCTCCTTACCCCCACTTACCCACTTAGAAATATAAAATGGTTCCTTGTTTCTTCAGGATATAACACCATCGGGGATAGGGGTATGCCATCTGCTTCCTGTCAGACTCTGGGAACAGCTTCACAGTGGGGAGTGCAGCAAGCTGACCAATGGCTCACGTCAGCGCTAGTCCTCAAGAGAGGGACCTCTGCTTCCAAGTTAATGTGTTGCTTTTCTTCTTTTAGCTATTGACAAGAACACAGCCCAGGGCCGAAGCCCTGCAGAGGTGGCCCAAGATGTTCTTGCTGCTGTGGGGAAGAAGAAGAAAGATGTGATCCTGGCTGACTTGCTGCCTTCCTTGGCCATTTATGTTCGAACTCTGGCTCCTGAGCTCTTCTTTAGCATCATGGCCTACAGGGCCAGAAAGGAGCGAAAAGCTAAGAATTCCTAATCCTGGCCAGAGCTAGCAACTCCAACCAATTCAAGCTATGATGAGAAGCAATATCTCCCAGGCTTGACTGCTCTACCAGGGATAGGTGTGCTTGAAACTTTAATGGTGATTTGCCCTCCAGATAGAAAAGACTGAAGAAACATTTCTCCTGCAGGTTCATGGTGCAGCCTCTGCAGATGGAGAACAGGAACCAAACAGGCAATGAGCTTCTTCCTAGGGGTGAGGAATAAACACTTAAGGAATAAACATGGAGATGGGTTTCAGTTCTAAAAATATGAAATAAATGATAGGAACAGTAAGAGTCATAAACCTCAGTGACTAGAAGAACCATATGTCCTTGAATTTCAGCCTTGATGATTGTTAGAAAATGTCTATCTTGGAATCAGATGTCATAACATCACTTGATCCAGATGTTCTCGTGTTTGACGTATCCAAGATCACTTAACCAATTTGCTTTGGCAGAGACAACCTCCAGCACTTGGGAGAGAAGGTTGCAGTTATAGGAAATCGTTATTCATATCCCTTTCCAGGGTCCTGTGAAAGCCCATTCAACACAGAAAATGGTGGGCTAGTGTGTGATGGGTTATGTGGTACATCCCAAATAATCCTGGCTTTAGCACTAAAAGCTATTCCCTATATTCCTGCTGACTATAACCACTGCCTTGCAGGATGCCAGGCACCACTCAAAGCAGATGAATTTCCTAAAGAGGTAGCAGCCATAAGGAAGACCCCTGCATGGCCCTAGACATCCGCTAGAAAAAGAAACCTTTAGAGACTGACCTGGTGAGCAGAGAGTTGAAGCAGTAGCCGATTTCCTGGTGGAGGGAGTTCATTCACTCATTATTGCCAGAAAGGCAGCCTGGGTCCACCTTTGATTTATTAAAAGTACATAGTTGAGGTTCTTCAATGAGTTCTTCATTTAGGGAAAATTTTTTTCCTACTAATGAAACTGAAGTTGAAATAGTAGGTCTATTATAGACTTCCCCAAGTTGGAATAAAAGTCTCTTAGCAAATGATGCTGATGTCTTGCACTGACTTAACTCTGGCTCTGTTCAACTCTTGTTTTAAACAGCTGCCTCTGACAGATGATAAAGATAGTTACAAGAGCCTGGGTTTAGGGCACTGGAGGCTTTCAAGTTTCCTGGGAGTAGAAGAACAAGTGGGTGATTAGATCTGGTGCCCTGGCTCACAACACATCCTGTGGACATTCCAGAAGCCTTGGATGGATGAAGTGTGAATATAGACAAGGATGAGTGGTTCTTCATCTTCCACAGGAATCACCACCCCATTCCTGACATAGGAAAGAAAGTTTCTCAATGTCCAGGGTGGGCTGGAGCCGAGGCAGCAGCAACTGTTCCAGAATTAGTCCAGTCTCAAGTCAAGTGAAACTGCCAAGCATGTGGCAAGTTCAAGGAGAGGGCTCTCCCTCTAAGTGAAGTGAAAGAACACCTCTCCTTAGACATTTGTTGACTGGCACTTTTAGAATGACCCATGTCCAGCTGCTGTCCTTTCCTGTCCACTAAATAAGATGGTCAGCATTGGATATACTGCCCTCAGAAAAAAGAGTTCAGCAATGGTGTCCTCCATCTTCAGAAGACAGGGAATCTCACAGCCACTGTTCAAGGTATTGCTTTGGGAGCCACTGTGGCAGGTGGCTATGAGCCACGAAGCCCTATGAGCCTGCAGCTGTGGTGCAGGAAGCTTGGAACCTTAGGTTCATTTCACCATGTGGATGCTTAAGCCATGTCCAGTGGTGAACATGTGGTGGTTTCTTTACCTAACATTTTTAAAAACTTTCTAAAATGTATAATTTTCCCATATGAATAGAAAGTATAACGTAAAATGTAATTATTAACATCTAGGAAAATACAGCTACTTGCTAGAGGCTGAGCATGGGGCTCCCTGCTCTTGAGGCTGACAAATTCCAGGGGAGTGTTAATGTTAGATGATGCCTGTAGCCCCAGAGACCATGTTCCAAATGGCCTGTCATCAGTGTGCTTCAAGTTCTCTGTTGCTCCTAAAATGTCATTTCAGGTACCTCTGGAATTAAGCAAGCATTTCTGGAGAGAGCACTGGTTTGGACAAATGCAAGACCTCCTGAGGCAGCCTGTTCTCATGTGGAGGGCAACTAGTGCATCTTCCTGTGACTGAGCCTCCACCTGCACAGCCTGCCTTCAGTTTGTGGCCTCTGAACAACCTTCATTTTAATCTTGAACTTTTCGAAACAGTGTTTGAATGTAAGAACTTGCCACCAGGGGTAGCCATTTTGCTGCTGTTCCAGTTTAGTTTTTCTGTTCTGGGAGGTTTTTTTGTTTTTGTTTTTTGGGCCCTCTTTCAATCTTGAATTCTGCTGGGAGGTCTGAAAAACACTGTTTAATTGGTTCTGCCTTCAGATATCTGATTAAGTTCAAAGACACTATCTACTTTCCTTTC
Organism: Sciurus carolinensis; assembly: GCF_902686445.1. NCBI lineage: Eukaryota > Metazoa > Chordata > Mammalia > Rodentia > Sciuridae > Sciurus > Sciurus carolinensis. The sequence goes on along the minus strand of NC_062215.1, from coordinate 39,905,571 downwards.
AAGTCTTTTGGTGCCATCTTGTGCTTCCTGCTCAAAACTGAGACTGAAAACTAAAACCAGTTTTTCCTTCCCAGCCAACAAGTGCAGAGGGGAAACAGTGAGAACACAGTCTCTTGGGTGCACAGCTTGGTTCACAGCAAGTCTCCCACCCTTTTGGGACAGGTGGGCGTGATAGTGGCTAAACCAGATGTGAAAACTGGAGGAGTCACAAGAGGCTGAGGAGAAGACCTAGGTGGAAAGAGCATCAGGGTCTGCCCTTCACATTTCCTGGTTAGCTTCTCTGAAACTGGATGGGGTGGGTAGTTAAGATTAAAGTGATTTGCTGGATTAGTTACATGACCCATTCCCTGAAATGACCCACATGGGACTTGGGTGGATTTTCCACAGGATCTGCATCATGTGACCTTTGCTTTCTCTCAGTTGGCAGTTACTGAAAGCTATTTCTAACTGGCATGACACAGGTGAACATGAGCCACTTGTCAGGATCCCTGCTGTGACAGCTCCTCTGTGGAGGAGGGAGGTATGTGTCTGTTGCTCCCATGGCCTTGCCTTGGTCACACCCATCCCTGCCCTGCTATCTGCAGAGGCACTGCAGCTTCACTTGCATGACCAGGGACCACATAACTAAGATGGCATTTCACAGTCTGAGTTAGTACATCTAACAAGAGTCACTTTGTATAGTGTGACCTGATTTCTATTTTTGGTGAGGGCATCTGCTTGGCTGACCCGAGGTCCCACAGCCTGTCCAATCCTAGCCACCTCCCCCATGAAATCTGATGTGCAAAGAGCACAGCCAGGCCAGGCATGGAGCTCCCTTTCCAAATCTGGACCTGTCTATTACAAAAACACCTACCATGATTTCCTGCCCAGCAGTTGTCAAAGCCTGCGAGTTTTCACGGGCAATGCATTTCAACTTGTCCTACACAATTGGGATGAGGCCTGTTTGTCCAGGATCGCTTTTGCCCAATGCCATTACCACTTTATTGTTCCCACTGGCCAAAGGCCACCATGTAAACCATACTGTACACCTAACATCTTGTCACTCAGCACTCAATGATTAGTATTTTTACAACAAAGTTTTTAAAATGTTTTGTGGGCTATGGTACTTTTTAAATCTTTGGATCTCCCCTACCAAAAATGGCTTAACCACCCCCAGAACCTTGCTGTGCACCCTGGGTGAAGCCTCCTTATGGCTCTGAGGACCAGAGACCCTCCTGATGGATCCTTCGCGGCTGGGTGAAAGGTCAATCTAGCCGTCTCTTGAAGACTGTCCTTCATAATTGCTATGTGACTCTTAGGGGAGAACTGGGCCACTGAGGCCTCAGCCTTTGTAAAGGGGATTATTGTCCATTTATCCAAAACCTCAACAGGAGCATGGCAGATGGTGCATAATATGCCTTTTGGCTAAGAAAGGAGCATAGGACTGGGCTGCTGTGGAATGGCCCCCAAGACCAGCCAGGGCTCTTCCTTTGACCTAGGGCATGGGTTAAATTCAGTCCACACATTTTTTAAAGCTGTGGTGCTTTAAAAAAAAACCAAAGATGTTAGCACCTGTGCCCTCCTAAACCAGAATTTCTGGACAAAGGTTCTCGTGCCCCAGAATTTCCTAGGGGCACCCAAAGAAAGACCTGTGATCTCTAGGCCCCATTACTTTACCATGTCCCTGAACACCAGCATGTCGGAACTGGCCACAGCAAGGACACTAGTTTATCGGGGCAGGGGCTGGTTCTAGGACCTCGGATCCAGACCAGTTCTTGCTACAAGTGGTGACACTAGGCTGCGTGAGGAGCACGAGGTGTCCGCAGTGCCTGCATACCCCATGTGCAGCAGCAGCTGTAGGCACCATTATGGACAAAGAGAACAGCAAAGTTGAAATTCTCATAATTTTAATAATGGTCAATAGCTTCTGGTTGGCTCTGAATGGTACAGTTAAACAATATACTCCAAGACCCCCCCCCCCAAAGCACGTTCACACCCCCTCAGTAGCATTGGCTTCCATCCACATTCCACTGCCCAATCAGACTTCCACAGCCTTAGAACCCCTCCTGGGTTATGGAAATCCATATCTTAGTGTAATGAGCTGAAAAAACCCTTGGTACACCCATGATCTGTGTTCTTTTTTAAAAATAACAAGTATTAAACCAAACACCTTCCCAGGCTGCCTTGCAGAGCAAAAAGTGTTACTGTGGCAATCTGAATCCTCTCATCTCTTGTGGGCTGTGTGGCTCTGCTCCTCTCCCTGCTCCACTGAAGTCATACAGCGTAGAGTTCGTAAATCTTCTTTACACAGTACACCAGGGCAGCCAGTGCTATCGTGTTGTGCAGTCTCTTTCTGTGCAGGTCGTCCTTCCGGACCAGCACCACTGGGGTGGAGGAGGTGAGTGTGTGCAGAGGCAGGCGGGACAGTTTATAGGCATCGTATTCCACTTGGTACTTGCAGCAAGGGTCAAACTGCCAGGAGATCCCATAGAGGGTGCAGCATGCCAGGCTCAGCGCGCCAGCGGGCAGGGAGATATAGTGGGAATAATCTAAGGGCAGTGCCAATGGGGTGAAGAGGCAGGCAGTGCCTGCCAGCACGGTCGTCTTGTGCAGGCAATTGCCCACGGTGATCCAGCGCGCAGTCTCATCGCCGATGCGGGTGGGCTCGATCACAATGTACTTGTACTGGGCTTCCAGGGCCTGCTCCAGCTCATATTCAAACTGGTCTTGGGCATTCTCCCCATTGTAGATCTCATGCACAATGTAGCAGTCCGTGGCTGACAAGCTCACCCTTTGATGAGGGAGAGAGACAAGGCAGTTAGGCCGAGAAGCACTGGACTAGGTTTCACTAAGATGCTGGAGGCGTCACTTAGGTGTTTATCTGCTCTAGAACCCAACACACAAGATAATCAGTAAACATTTTTCTTTTGAAAGAATGAAAGAGCAAACCAAAAAAGACGCAGCAAAAGGAGTAACCAGTGCATCTGACAAGCTACCACACTGCATGCCAGCTTGCTGGGGAGCCTAGTGTGGCACCCTAGCAGACTGACAAGTCAGTACACAGCCCAAAGGGGAAAAACGTGATTTCAGCACAGAATGCCATGGACCGGAACACAGCAGAAGCATGAGGTCAACAGCTCGGAAGTTGTTCTGGGCTTATCAGGCAACTGCAGGAGGGTTTTTCTATGGAAACCAACACACCCTCCAGGACGTGATACTGAACCTGCCCTTGGCTCAGTTCAAAAGTGGTCATCCAAGGTCTGCACAACCCAAAATAAAAAGGGACAACTTCACCCCAGGGGCCTGAAAACCTTACTCCTCCAGCCATCTGGGAGGACAGGCTGCAGTACAGCAGACCCAGGAACAGCAGCTATCCCAGGGGAAATGCAGCCCTCTCTCTGAGCTGGGAAAAGAGCAACAGTGGCTCTCAACTCATGGGCAAGAAGCACCTGTGCGGTTTCTCAAACATGCAGCCCAGATGATGGCCCCATCTGGACCCTGCAGGCCCAGGACTCTATCACCTCTGAGGGCTACTCTCATGCCTGCAAAGACGCTGTTCAACCCTTTGCTCCCCCAGCACTGCAGATGGATGACATGACCCTGAACTAGGTAAAGAAGGATCTAAAGCCTTATGGAAAGGCTCAGCTCTGTCAAAGCCAGATGACTGTTGGGCCTTGGGCCTCAGCCCCAGCAACAAGCATGGGCTAAAATGGCTTGTTGGGCAATTTAAGGTTTTTCATAGACTTCCTATCTTAAGCAGAATCTTCTCACACCCAGGACAGGCAAACCTAAGTACAGGGCTGCACACCCCTTTCCATGTTTCCTGGGGTCTTATTTTGACCTGTTCAGATCTAAGCCTCCATAATGTCATCTAGCATGGACTGCTTCTAGATTTATGTCTTCTGCTCGTTTCATAAGATGCCTTATTTAGCTGGATGTGGTGGTAGACGCCTGTAATCCCAAGTTACTCTGGAGGCTGAAGCAGGAGGATACCAAGTTTGAGGCCAGACTCAGCAAGTTAACGAGACCCTGTCTCAAAATATTAAAAAAAAAAAAAAAAAAAAAAAAGCTGGAATGTAGCTTAGTGGTAAAGCACCCCTGGGTTAGCTCTCCAGTACCAAAAAAAAAAAAAAACAGGTCATCTTCATCCAAGCCCCACAGAGACATTAAAGACATAGCTTTATGGTTGAATCAAGCTTTCTAGCCTACAATGTTACTACCTAGTTATGCAGAGCTATATATCATATGCTTCAATGAAAAGTAGCCCGTAGTCCCCAAAGCTGGTGGTCATTGCTTCCCCACCCAAATCTATACCCCTCAAACCAGGGGGCTCTGGGTCACTGTGCTATTCTCCCTGACAGGAACTAGGCCCCTTCAGTGGCCAGCAAGAAGCACAACCAAAGTGTTCACAGCCTACTTGGCTAGTCCCAGCACCCACATGGTGGCAGTCATACTGGCATGCACTCCAGCAACTGACACCATAGAGACTAGTGAAGACACCAAAAAGGAGGTTATCCAGAACCCTCTCAGTTCACCATAGGAGGATCCCAATCCTCCCTCAAACAACATGGAGGAGTGCAGTGGAAACTGGACTGCAGGGGGCAAACAGTAAGAAACAAGCAACCAGAGAGCCCGACAGAACAGACTCCTTCCAGTTGTCACTCTTGGGCAGGATCTGGCACTTTATTTATTTAGGGGGCTGGGGATGGAAACCCAAGGCCTCACACATGCTAAGCATGTGCTCTACCATTAGCCACACCTCCAGCCAAGATTCAGCACTTTAAAAATTCATTTTTAGTAAACAGATAAGCAAACCTCAGAGGCAGGGTTTCACTCTAGTTGGATGAACTGATTAATGTTCTTATGTGAGCACATCGAAAATGAAAGTCACAGGTAAAGAGCTGACTGTGCACCCATGTGCCAAGGGGAGGGGATCCCACTCCCAGATGGGACCCCCTTTAATAAAAGGCTCTGGCTTGGACCCAGACAAAAGGAACTCCTTATCCTGAAAAAGTATCTGTAATTAAGCTGAGCTAAGGCAAAGCCTGCTAATTAAATCACAGGCCCTGATTAAACGGTACACTGGAGAAAAATTACTCCCTGGGGTCAGATAAGAAGCCTCAACATGGGCTGTGGCCAAAGCAACCTGTGACATGGTGTGTCAGTCGCTGGGCTGCCAAAGACACACAGGAAGCTGATGAAATGGAAAAGCAGGGTTTCCCCTTTAAGTTTCTTTGTGAAGTTTCTTCTTCTGGGGAAAATTCAGAGGAAGGTAACAGCAGCTGTTTCTCTCAAGCAGAATTCAGCATCTTAAAAGCCACCTTAAACAGACAAACAAGCCAGCTGAATCAGGGTTTCACTCTGGCTGATGAATAGGGGCCGAGTAGTCTCTGGCAGGCACACAGAAATCAGTCAGTGCTAAGGTGTGACTGCGCTCCCTGGTGTGTGGGAGTGACAGGGTCTCGACTCCCAAGTGGAAGCATTTCTGGCTAAGAGATTTCCTTTGTGGTCATGTGTAACACCCAAGAGAGGCCAAGGGTCCAGAGAACAAGAGACCCAAGGGATCAAATCATGCATTCATCTGTGAAACCAAAAAGGAGTTGCTTTCAAGCTAGTTATGTGTTCTGCAGACTCTGAAATGAGGGACAGACACCTCACTGTGGGATGTCAGAAGTGAGCGCTCATCCCTGTGGAATACTCAAAACAAAAGATGGCATCAAGCTGGGGTTACAGAATGTTCTCACCCAAACCCTATTCCACCACGGTGTCTTGCTTGCCCTTCTCTGCCTGGTAGGCTTGTAGCCATCCTGAATGTAGTTTTCACATGGTGTTTTTCCCAGTGAGGAATGTCCAGTCAAACCAGCACCTGGATTGGGCCGGAGCGCTCCATCTAGGAAACACATCAGTGGGCAGGTGTCATCTCTCCAACCCTTGACAGGTCCCCAGCTCCCTCTCCAAGCCCAGATGGTACCCACATCCACCCAGGCCCACCCTGCCCCAGGCCCTGCACGGCAGGATCCCTCAGGTTCCTTGGGCAGGCACAGTGGACAAGGTTACCTATTGCCACTTGTCAAGACAGATTTTGTGAGTGTGTCAAGTCCCAACATGTCTGGGAGTGACTTCAGAGACTTCCAAGATCCAGCCTTACTACTGTTGTCCTGCATCCCAGTCCCTCAGCATGGGAACAGCAGCAAGCAGACCCTGGGTCAGTGAAGTGCTCCCAAGGCAGTGGGTTCTGTCCTCACTGGATCCATGCATCTGTTGCCCTCACTGTAGGTGGTCTCATGAATGCCACAGCTTGTAATGAGCCAGTGTAAACACAGGTGTGTCCACCTGACACATCTGTGAGCTGATTCCATAGATGACACCCCACTGCTTGCCAAGTCATCACTTCAGCCTCTTGGAGTCCCACTGTCTTACTAGGAGCAGCTCAGCCTGCTCCTATCCCACTAGGGAAAAACACATGATGTGAAAACAAGAACAAGAGCCAACAGAAGGCACCAGGTACTTCAAACAAGAGCAGGTTCTGAAGACAGCCCAGCACAGTGTCCTGTTCTACTGTCCCAAGGCCCAATAACTAATTCTGCTGTGAAAGTCAGTTAAGGAAAGGAATTCTCATTTTGTCAGGTTGGGATAAAATCTCTTGAAGTCTAAAGAAGTAAATTTCTAGGATACCTTATGATACACGAGGAAGGAGATGGCAAGATTCAGACTACAACAATCCAGAAACACAGGGAGGAGGAGAAGCTGTGTCAGAGTCCATCAGGCCAGTCCAAGCAATCAGCACCCCATTTTCCTGTGTGCTGGTGGAAGCAGGGTGCTATCTGTTACTGTCAAGTGGATTTTAAAGGGCTCAGGTCCACACTGGTAATATGGACTCTGGACTGTTCTACTTCAGAAACTGGTTGCTGAATTCTCTGAGCCAAGTCCAGTCACTGCTCAACCATGCGAGCACCCACCCCAAAAGCTTGTTTTTGCTTCTGGGTCAAATGCAACCCAGCTAAGAACCAAGTTGGAAGGCTGCCTTGAACCATTCAGAGCATCATTAACTGATCTCTAACTTACAAGGCCATAGGCCTTAGAACCTACATGGCCTGACCCTGGGATGTGGAAGCAGATTTTTTAGAAAAGCAATACAGTATCTCTTATGAGTATCCCTTACCAAATGCTTAAGGTAGAATGTTCAGCATTTGGGGATGTCTGAATATACATAATAAGATGTCTTGGCAATGGGACCAAGTCTGAACATGAAATTCTTTGGTTTCACCACACCTTGTAGCCTAAAGGTAAATTTATACAATATTTTTAGTGCACCTGCATTTTGACTGTTAACTATCACATGAGGTTCAGTGTGGAATATTCTACTTGTGGCACTCAAAATCACGTTGACACTCAAAATCTTTCAGATTTTGGAGTATTTTGGATTAGGCATGCTCAACCTATAGCCAGCTGGAATCTTTTGCACTCAGGGCTTACTAAGACCATAATTTTGTTTTTCTTTGGACATGTGAAATGACCACTGAGAGTCTACATTAAAAAAGCAAACAAAAAATGATGGAAATAATAATAGAAAATACCATGAAAATCAAGTTAAAAGGAAAAGGCAAGGTATAAAACAGTGTTTATAATATGCCATCAATAGTGTATTTTTTTTTTTTAAGGTATCTATTTGCCTTTATATGCACAGAACATTTCTGGAAGGAGACAAAAAGACCTGAGAATCTGTCACTAAGGAGGGAACTGAAAGGTTTGGAAAAGAAAAGGAAGTGGGTCCCTTTTTACTAAATGATCTTTGATTTTTTTAAACCTGGCATAATATCTGGCACTTTAAGAATCACTAAATGCAGTTTGCCAGCACTGGGGTCGCTGTAGCCTCTGAGCCTTCAGTGGGGCAGGCGACAACCTGTTCAAGCAGCTCCAAGGGCTGCTGCAGACACTGTGCTGCCTTAGTTCACAGCACTTGTGAATGGACATTATGGGCCTGTCTCTCTTCTTCCATCTGCAACCACATTTGGCCTTTGGGCTTGCCACCAAGAAGAATCAGCTGGTGAAGGAAGCCCTGGGGCATGCTGCATTACAGTCAAAATGCACCATAGTGAAAACTCAACAGGCCACAAAATATCCTCTTTGGGACCTGGGTACTCTAAGAGTATGCCAGACAGCCTACTCAGCCTACTCAGAGACCAGCCCTATGTCCATGAGGCCAGGCTTGAATATCAAATGTGGGAATCGCCGAAGTCTGTTGACACTCCCTAAAAAGTCAAGAGCTATACAAGTTTGTGCAAAGCAGCACTGTTTGGGAATACAAGTGACTAACAAGAACTAAACTGAGCTGAGGATGAGGATGAATAGATGCCAGCTTGTGCATGTGTGTGTGTGTGTTGGAGGGGAGGGCACATGTAGATACCTCTTGTGCACAACTCAAGTGCAAAGTTAAAGTTGTAGGAGCCTATGAAGAAGTACAAGGAGATGGGGTTCATGAGCTCTGCTGGGGGGAAGCTCATATGGGCCAAGGTAAGGCTAGTTTTCTACTTGCTAAACTCAGTGGTGTAAGCACAAGGTTATTATTATTAATTTTTAAATGTGGCAAATGACCATAATTTTACCATTTTAGTCATTTGAAGTGTACAGTTCAGCAGCATTAAGTACATTCACATTATTGAACAAATAATTTCTAGAACTTCTTCTCATTAAATAACTTGCCATCCCCTGGCAACCATTATTCTACTGCCTGTCTCTATGAATTTGACTATTCTAGAGAACTCCTATGAGTGGAATCACACAGTTTATTTGTCTTTTTGTGACTGGCTATTTCACTTAGCATAATGCCCTCAAGGTTCAGCCATATTGCACCATGTTCCAGAATCTCCTTCCTTTTTAAGGCTGAATAGGATTCCATTGTATAGCTACATCATACTTTGTTTATCCATTTATCTGTCAATGGACACTTGGGTTGTTTCCACCTTTTGACTATTGTGAATAATGCTGTTATGAACACAGGTGTACAAGTATCTATTCAAGTCCCTGTTTTCAATTCTTTTGTTTATATGCCCAGAAGTGGAATTGCTGGATCATACAGTAATTCTATGTTCAATTTTTTATGGACCTGTGGTAGTTTTCCAGTGATGGTACCATTTTACCTTACCACCAACAGTGCATAAATTTATCCACATCCTCCCCAATACCTGTCCTTCCTCCCTCCCTCTCTCCTTCCCTTGGAATTGAACCCAGGGGTGCTCTACCACTGAGGTATACCCCCAGCCCTTTTTGAGACAGGGTCTTGCTATACTGCTCAGGCTGGCCTTAAATTGGCAGTTCTCCTACTTCGGCCTCCTAAGTCACTAGGATTCTGCTTTCGTTTTAACAGTAGTCATTCTATAATGAGTGTGATGTGGTAAGTCACTGTAGTTATTTTTTTCTTTGCCTACTAGGGACAGAACTCAGACCCTTGCACTTGCTAAGCATGCTGAGCTACATTCTCAGCCCTTGAATTGTATTTTTATTGAGGTAGAATGCACAGGCCATACAATTCACCCACTAAAGGTGGACAATTCAGCAGCTCAGCATTTTCAGAGTTGTGTAATCAACCCCACAATTTTAGAACACTTTCATCACCTCAAAAAGAAACCCTGGCTGGGTGTGGTGTTCTATACCTGTAATCCTAGCAATTTGGGAGGCTAAGGCAGGAGGATAGCAAGTTCAAGGTCAGTTTCAGCAACTTAGTGAGACTGCCTCAAAATTATAAAGAAAAAAAGAAAAAGAAAGAAAGAAGGGATAGGGTTGTACAGCACCCCTGGGTTCAATCCCCAGCTCCACAAAACAACAATGACAAAGCCCAAACACCTGTACCTGTACCCATTAAGAACATTTTCCATTTCCCTTAGCCCTTGGCAACCAACATTCCACTCCATGACTATGGATTTGCCAATTCTGGGCCTTCCATATAAACAGAATCATATGTGTTGTTTTATAACTGGCTTCTTTCATTTACCACCACTTAAAAAATTTTTTTTTCTTTAGCTATAGATGAACACAATACCTTTATTTTATTTATTTTTATGTGGTGTTGAGAATCAATCGGTGTCTCATGTGTGCTAGGCAAGTCCTCTACCACTAAGCCACAACCCCAGCCCTATGATTACATTTTTAAGTCATCACATTGTAGCTGGGTGCCATGGTGCACACCTGTAATCCCAGTGACTCAGGAGGCTAAGGAAGGAGGAATGCAAGTTTAAGGCCAGTCTCAACAACTTAGCAAGACCCTATCTCAAAATAAAAAAAGGGTTGGGGATGTAGCTCAATGATGAAGAGCTCCTGGGTTCAATTCACAGGACTAAAAATAAATAAATAAAATCATCATGTTGTAGCATATAAACTTTTGATGTATTTACATCATTTTTTAAAACCCAAGAGAGAGAGATGTATGAGGAAAGTATTGCTACACCAAAAAAGATCAATATCATTTTTCTTCGGGTGGTAGCCTAACAGTTGACCTCTAAATTTATTTTTCTTCATGCTTTTGCTTTTTATTAAAAAACAAATAAATGTACTTCTTTTATAATAAGAAAAATAATCATAAACCTTTTCATAAAAAGATAATCTCACTCAACAACCTGTATCCCTTGAGGTGAAGAGACCTGACAACCAGTAGTCTGCACTGCTCAGGATAGCAGGAGGCAGCTTACTTCCAGCTCTGGAAACTTCTCAATGCCCAAGGAGAAGCCACAAGGAATAAGCCCACCAGTCCAGAGACGTCCAGGAGCAGAGAGCTTCTCATGACTGAGGTATCATGTTGGTATCACACCCCTGCAGTCCTGCCAGAGAAAAGGTGAACAATCCCATTCCCTTTTCACTCAAGCAAGCAATGGCCACACTGCCCTGCAAGCTTCCATCATTTCCTGGTCTTGCTAGACCCAAAAGAACTCAATCTAACTACAGTACAAGTAATGTCTTTAGCTCATTTCCTGAAGTGGGGGTCAAGGCTTTCTCAGGCCGGGTTCAAGGGTGAGTTCACCTCTAAAAAGGGGAGAACTGGGCACAGTGATGCATGCCTACAATTCCAGCTGAGGCTGGAGGATAGAAAGTTCAGGACCAGCCTTAACAACTTAGCGAGACCCTGTCTCAAAACAAAAACGGCTGGGGGTATAACTCAGTGGTAGAATGCTTCTGGTTTTGACCCACAATATCACAAAAGAAAAACAAAACAAAGGGCATAAGCTCCTTGAAGGCTAAGACTTTACATCATGACACCCCAGCACTGGGCCTAAATGTAACAGGTTCCCAAAAGAAAGTAGATGCACATTTGTTAATGAGTGACAGGAAGAGAAAATGATGGTACAATGATATAATTAAGAGAAATGATGCCTGAAAAATTAAATTAGGTCCACTGTCAGCCTGCTTTTTACTTTATATGTGTCATTTGATTACCATGTGTGACATGAGGTGCGGGACTCTACCTCAGTCACCAGGGCCAGGAAACGTGTTTTTGGCTAACCAACACTGCTTCCTTAGGACCCTAAAGATTAGGCAGGAAAATCCTGTGTCACTAAGAGAGGCACAGGCACATAGGCCCAAAACAGTTCCAAAAATTCAAGGAACTTTCACAGGGCACCTGACGCTTTCATCCATCTCAGAGAAAACACGTGCAAGAGGCCACTTTCCTACTCTTCAGTCTGGTAATCAAGCAGTAATTCTGCCTCAAGAACAAGAACACAATACACCAAGTGTGGAAGTCAAGGGGCCTGGGTTCAAGTTGTCTCACTAGCTTCGTGTCCAAGGACAAAACACCTTGCTAACCTGTGCCAGTTTCCCTGTGTCAAAAGGGGCCAAAGGCCCTGGTTCTCCCAAAGCTCTGCAATGCCCTCAGGACCTGGGCCAGGTGTACAAATCTAATTTGAAAAGCACCACCCAGTGTGAGGCACCTGTGACTGTTTAAGTTAATTACAATTGGATAAAATAAATTCAGTCCCTCAGTCACACTAGTCACATTTCAAGCATTCAATAGCCACGTGTGGCTCACGGCTGCCCTGATGCACAACAGAGATAGAGAACGTTTCTGCCATGGTGCCAAGTTCTTCTGCACAACCCTTACCTCAGCTGTTAAGGCTGGTTATTGGCTTTTTATAAGACACGAGTACAAATCCTGTGCCTGTTCATCTCATCCAGACCAGGAAGAAAAACTTCCATCACACAAGAGGGCCAGAATGGGAATCACTCAAGAGACATTAAAAAACCCCAAACCCCAACAGTCCTCAGCACTAAAAGGGAAGGATCAGATCAGAAAGGGGTCTGTAACCCCAGCAATGTGAACCAACCTGTCCCATGTGGCCATCTGTAGAGCTGGAGAGGGCACTAAACTACGTTGACAGCCTAGACCTCATCATCTGGGTGCACAGATAAAATACAGCCCTCTAGAGGAGGATGTGGTGCTGACTCTAGTAATTCCATGAATCTGGCCGGTAACATATGCTTGGGCAGACGGCTGCACAGGCCAGGGGAGGGAAGGTTGCCGAAAATGATCAAACCCTAAAAGCTGAAGACTCCAGGCTGCCATGCATCATGATTAGATGCAGACTGGTGCATGTTCACATGACTATAAGAACAGGAACTCAGAGCACATGGCTAGACTTACATTCCAACAATCACGGAAAACTCAGGGATGCTCAGGAGTCCTGAGAGAGAGAGAGGCACCAAGCAGTCCAAATAAGATAGGTGGGACTGTGAGCTAGTCCAGGCTGGCACGAGGGTGGCAAAACACACAGATAACTGCTCTGTGCTTTCCTAGATGAGTGAGTGTACCTCAATGACACTAGCAGGACAAGTGGCAATCTGTTTGATGTATTTGCTGCCAGTATGCTGAATTTTGGACAAGAATTTAGGTTATAGCTCAGAGTCTGATGTTCTTCCTTATAAAAACTGTTGATTCCCTAAATTTAATGGAGCACAGAGAAAAAAATCAACATGTAAGCAGCTATTGGTTTGGTATTTCCACCCCTCCTAGGTCAGCACTGTCCACAGCCACAGAACTTAATGCAATGGTGGAAAGTTTTGTTCAAATATGGTAGCCACTAACCAAAAGTGGCTACTGAGCACTTGAAATGCGGCTGGTGGGACTGAGGTGCTAAATTTTTCATTTAATTAATTTAAATGTAATCACATGTGGCTAATGGCTATGAAATTTCTATGATAGTTCAGTAATTCAGTTCTAATCTAGAATTGAAAAGTCTAGAAACACTCGAGAGCCAGGTTAGAGCAAAAATCCATCCAGCACATGCAGCAGAATCTGTAGCCACTGGCAAATTCAGCAAATTGGTCCAAAGCATTGCTCTGCTCCAGCCCATCCCAGACCACATGATGTGGCCTTCAGTTTCAACATAAAGCAGATACCATCCATGTGTAAGCAGTGACTTGGGATAGTGCTCTTATAATGTGGAGGTGAAATTTGAGTCAGTCTAAATGTGACATGGAACAAAGTCATTTAGGAGCCATAAACAGCCTAATTTAGTCATGAGAGCCAATAATACACTCAGGCCTCATAATCTATGGTGCTAGGGCAATCAATTAATCCAGCCTGCTCCACCCAAATTCTTGCCACTAACTGAGGAATGGAGGTGTGCCCAGAAGTCAGCTTCATAGCCCAGGGGCGGGTTAAGTTTCCAAGCACTGCTCAGCGTGGGAGGATCTTAGGAAAGATGTGCACAGGCAAATGACTCCTCTGAAGGAAACTGGCTTGGGCCTTATAGCAAAACTCAAGGGGGGGGACCTCCAGTCATATCATGTTATCTGGAAAGAGGGCAGATGGTGACTCTGAAACAAAAAAAGAAAACAAAAAAACCAGATGCCTATTCCTGGATGACAGGCAACAAGTGCAAGTACAGTTCCTAACCAAAGGTCACAGCCTAAACATCTACAGAGACCAGGCAGTTAACTGCAATGAGTCGAGTTGTCAGGAATAATGAACTAAAGAGCACTTGCCCTAACCAAAGAGAAAGACACTATACAGCTGTGCAGGCACCTTTATGTGAAATCTATTGGCAACTCACTTAAATTCTCTTAAAAATCTGTTGAGGGGCAGGCGCAGTAGCACACACCCACAATCCCAGTGACCTGGGGGGCCAAGGCAGTAGGATTACAAATTTGAAGTTAGTTTCTGCAGCTCTGTGTGATCCTGTCTAAAAATAAAAAGGACTGGGGGTGTAGCTCAGTGGTACAGCACCCCTGGCCTCCGTTTCCAGTACTACCAAAAAAAAAAGGTGTTGAGGTCCAACCATGGAAGACTGGATTATTCAGTCTATAGGCTGTGGTTGGCAAAACTGTTTTGAATTAACTTATCTCAAGTCAAAATAAAAACAATTCCCAATATCTATTTTCTTAGGTCTATAAACATTTAATCTTTGCTGGCAAGCTTCTGTACCACGTTTGAGTCATCTCTATTTGGCCCTTTGAGTTGTTCTTATTTAGTGAGGAAGAAAGCCTTTCTCTCTGATACTGAGTTTTCTAAGTCAGGTCATTTGCTATTACTAAAGAATCAATGTTTGCATTAGTCTTAAAAGTGTTAGGTTTTAAGGGCATCTGGCAATCACAAAGGTAACTTCTTTTGACAGTCCAATCAGTCCAGTAAGAAATACCAGGTGGGAACTGAAAAGACAAATTCATTGCCACTGCTTTTAAGGAAGAGTCAATGAAAAAAGAGAATACTTGGAGTTCAAGAATAAAAGGTAGTCGGGTGTGATGGCACACACTTGTAATCTTAGCCGCTCAGGAGGCTGAGGCAGAAGGATGGCAATTTCAAAGCCGGCCTCAGCAATTTAGCGAGGGCCTAAGCAACTCCGCAAGGCTCTGTCTCTAAATAAAATACAAAAATAAAAAGGGCTGGGGATGTGGTTCACTGGTTAAGCGTCCCTGGGTACAATCCCTGGTACAAAAAAAAAAAAAAAAAAAAGGAAACTATCACAACTGCCAAACAGGAAGAAATAATCTTCTAGGTAGGGAAAGCCATCTGCAGGCAATGTCAATGAACATGGAATGGAATCAGTTAAAAAAAAAGGTACAACACAGACAAAACTTTTGCTAACAATCAAAAGACCAAAAAAGGAAAACTAAAACTTTACTTTCTTCTGATACCAATCAATCCTTAGCAAAATGGATAGGACAGTTTAATCCTATTGGCTCCACTGATATACACCCCTCTCCCAAACTTCTAGAGGTTGAACAGTTTCTAGTAGCTCCTACTAGTTGAAAATGCTTTTCAGAAGCAAAAACTGCAAGTTCGATACGGAAACTAATCCAGTACCATCTTCTGAAAATTGGTTATTCAAATCGAGGTCCACCTTGGAAGAAACAAGCTCCTTAGCGTCCTAACAACACACCATTCATTGGGAAAGGTCACTTTAAAGGACTTGCAAAGTAGGAGCACTTACTGAGAGCCCTCTGTAAGTCAAGTACGGCCCCTCGAGGAAGCGGTCGGCCCTCAGCCGGGAAAGGCACATCTGCCAGGGTTCGTCTCCCTGCCGAACTTGCGCTTCGCGCGCCCTGCCCCCAGCCCGCCAGGCTCTGCGAGGCCTTCCCCTCCCTTCTCTCTGGGTAGCCCTTCCTCGCCACGTCGGGGGCCGAGACCGCCACGTGCGCTGCCCGGCGGGGCGCCCGGTCCTCCCCGCGCGGCCGGCCCTCGCCCCCGCCGGAAAGCTGGGCGCATGGCCCTGCCCCACCGCCACCCTCCTGGAGTCCTCGGCACTGCCTGGAGGCCGCTCGCCCGCTCCCTCCGGATCCCGGCTCCTCCCGGGCTGGAACCCTTGTGCCCGGCAGGGGACGGGGAGCCGGGGCTCGGCAAGGAGACGCGCAGCCCCGGGAGGACTCGCCGCGCTCCCCGATTCCCGGGTCGACTTTCCCGGCAGTAGCAAGCCGCTGGACCTCACCTCTCTCGGGAGCTGCCGCCGCTGCTGCCCGGGCCCAGACGCCTCCTTCCCCAAGCGGCCATCTTGGAGACTCTCAGCTCGCCCGTGTCTGGCGCCGAGGCGGGCGGGCGGGCCGAGGGGAAATGTAGTCCGGCCGGCAGCCGGGCGGCGCGGGCCGCGGCGCGCCGAACTACGGAGCCCACAATGCCGCGCGCCGGAAGCCGCAGCCGGGACGCGGGCGCCTAGGAGGAGCCGGAGCTCCCGGAGCTCGCAGCCTGCGAGTCGCGCCTGGACGTCCTTGGGTTTCGAGAGGGAGTGCTGAAGGAGAGTGGAAGGAAAGTGCCTACAACTCCCAGAGCGCCGCGCGGGGGCGGCTCGGCCCCGCCGCCCGCGCACTTCTGCTGCTGTCCGCGGCGGGCGCGGCCATGCGGGCCGTGGGCCTCGCCCCTCCTGCCCTTCATAACTGCCCTGACACTAAGGTCATCCAGGGGCTGGAGGCACCGCCGGGCCTCCTCGAAGGCAGTAGCCGCTGCCGCTCCATCCCCCGCAATTCTCTGGACTTTGGGCATACTTGAGAGACCGAGACAGACGCGGGCACTGCCGCCATGGAGCTCTCCCTTTGCAGGTGCAAGCTGTTGGAAGATTCTGAAAGCAAAGACAACCAGCTACGACACATGGTCATCACTGTGAGGAAAATAAAGTTTCTGCGTTAGAGAAAGTCTGTTTGAGATTTGGGTTGTATGTACTGCTGCACGTAATCATCATAATTTTGATACCTTTAAAGGTATCAGTTGGGCAAATCATTCCCCCTGGTGAGAACTCTGTCCCAGGTCCTGGCATTTCCCTGTCTTACACTGCTGTAAACTGTCCCAGTTGCTGTTACCTCAGACTTACGGACAACTGGGGAGATCCCTTACAACTTGAGGACTTCTAAGTCTCTCCTCTTCCCACAGACACAATTGTTAAATATACTGATTGGTTCCATAATTATTTAAACAAAACTAATGCAGGAATAAGTTCTAGATTCTGAGTGGTGAAGAGGCATAATCCAGACTAGTGGGACTCTGCAGGTCAGAGCAAAAGGGTTGACAGATATAGTGGTGACTCTTAAACCACTGGGATTCCTCTGCATTTCCCTCTGGCTAATGGTCTACTATAGTTTTAGCTGTTTAAAACCCTTTCAGAGTTCCTCCTTGCCTACAGGGTGGAATTCATGCTCCTTAGCACAACCTAGAAGCCCCTCCTTAGTTAAATGTTGTCTGTTTCTGTGACTTCAACTGCCCCTTTTGCTGGCCTGAAACTTACCAGGCTAGTAAATGCAAAGTTTGAACCCACTGATGTGTCATGCTGTGCCTAAGCCTTTCCTTGCCTCGCCCCTGACTTTTATGATTCCAAGACCTCGGACATGTCTGATGTCTGGGAAGTTCCTGGTTTTTAAGTTAGGTCATACAACCTGGCCTCCAAGAGCCAATGCTAGCATATGCTAGAGACTCATGAACAATTGCCATGTTATGTCACAGTGAATATGTGACATATTTTATTTATTTATGGTACTGCTGAAATCCAAGGGCTACACCTTTACCACTAATCTATATCTCTAGCCCTTTTTATTTTGACACAAGTTCTCACTAAGTTGCCCAGGCTGGCCTCGAACTTGGGATTCTCCTGTATCTCAGCCTTCTGAGTCACTGGGATTACAGGTGTGTATCACTGCACCCTTCTGTCTCTTCTCTTGACCAGTGTGGTGATTAAGAGGGTATATTAGCGGTTCTAGAACACTGAATTTGAAGTGTGGATCCACACTTCTGGATTGGGTTGCTTATGTAGCTTCTTTGTGTCTCAGCTTTCTTGTTTGTAACATGGGGATGATATTAGTACCTCCCCTCAGAAGTTTGGTCTGTTTCACAAGATGATACTTGCATGGAACTTAGAGCACAGGACAACAACAACTGATTGTTATGGAATGCCCAGTGCTATCCTATATTTTAGGTGATTTACCTCTTTAGATCTTCACAAGAACACTACAAAAGTGATAACTGTTGTTTTTTAAGAGCTGCCTTTTGTTAATGAAGAAACTACAGGAGACCTGAGTGATTTACCAAGGTCACCTGCCAGTAAGGAATGCTGCCAGGATTTGAACCCAGGTCATCCAGGTGCAGAGATTACACTATGCCGTCGTGCCTCTTCGGAAATGCTCTGGAAATGCTACTGTTCTTAATGAGGCAGGTCAATGCCTGATACACAGAGTAAATGAAAATATTTAAAAAACTGTAGACCTAAGATGATTGTCCCATCTCTTCAGCTCTTCCATTCTCACCTTGACTTCTAATTGGCCATCTGTTTCCAATCTGCTGACTTGAGCTAAGATTCCCCAAAGCGTTGTCTCTTGATCATGGATAGTGCACAGACATTGGGAGGTACATAGGCAGGTTCACTTAGCACAAATTTCTTTAGTGCCTACTGAGGGCACAACCTGAGTAGTGGAAATTAGAATTCCTGACAGCACCCATGTAATGGAGACTCCATATTTGTCCCCTGAACTGCTGGCACTCAGTGGGAAGGGTACTCAAAAAAATCTGCCACTTTTCTTACTACACGTTTCATCCATTCATTCTTCTAACAAACAATGTTTGAGGGTACTCTGTGCCAGGGAGTACAGCGTTTAGTAAGACATGATTTCTGGTATCTTTTTTTTTTTTTTTTTTTTTTAGTTGTAGGTGGACACAGTACCTTTATTTGTTTTTATGTGTTGCTGAGAATCAAACCCGGTGCCTCACACATGCTAGGCAAGCACTCTACCACTGAGCCATAACAGCAGCCCAACGGTATCAGCTTTATATTCCAGTTGAATAAACAACTAAGTGGATAAATATTTTCAGAGAGTGACAAGTACCAAGAGGAAAAAAAATGGGATGATATAATGCAGTGATTTAGAGATTACCAGTGATAAGAGAAAGTCTCTTTCAAAAGGTAACATTTGAATGGGATGTGAGAGAAGACAGTGTACATTTGAAGATTTAGAGACAGAATGATATGTGCAGAGAGAATAAATGCAGAGACTCTGGAGTGTGAGTGGGCCTGGTGTTTTCCAGGAACAGGACTGGGGTAGCTGGAACACTGAGAAGCAGGAGTGGTACTTAGTTTGCCTTTGGTTGAGTCATTGACTCTCTTTAAATGTCCATTTTCTCAGCTATATATTGGAGGCAATTATGTCTATTTTAGTCCATGTCTATAGAGAAGAACCATCTTATGTATTTCAAACAGAGGGAATTCAATACAGGGTATTGTTTACAAAGTTGTTGGAAGAACAGGAGAAGCAAGGGGACTGTAAGGGCACCCAGAGAGTAGCAACTGGAATTAGCTGCTACACCCTATCAGTTGAAGGAACAAAAGGAAAAAATATATTTACAGAAACTGTTCCTGAGCTGCTGAGCTGAAGCTGGGAGCTGCACTTGCTTGAGGGCACTATTGGAATGCAACTGATGCTATAACTGACTTGAGGTATTGACAGTAGCCAGAGACCAGAAGGATTTTTCCTTTTCTCTCATTTTCCAAACTTCTACCAATGCCTCTCATTGACAGAATCAGCTGACAAAGGAGTTTGGGAAAGGTATTTTGCAGGCTCTAGGCCCTGGCCACAGAATGGTGAGTGTAGGAAGAATGAAGACAGCAGAAACTATTCACATAATCCAACTTTCAAGGCTGTTCAGAGGAGGAGAAATGTGTATGTACTCATAAATGAGGACTATTCTGTTTCTTTATCTTTTTTCCTTTTTGTTGTACTGGGGATTGAAGTCAGGGAGGTTCTATCACTGAGCTATATCCCCAGCCCCAACCCCTGCCCCTTTTGAGACAGGATCTGACTAAGTTACTGACATTGGCCTTGAATTTGATTTCCTCCTGTCTTAGCTTCCCAAGTTGCTGAGATTATAGTGTGCATCACTCTACCTGGCAAGTTATTCTTATTATACTTAATAGTACATAGTAGCCTTTCAGGAGAGGAAAATCTTCAATATCTTTGGTATGGTATTTCCACAGAAAACATTAACTTGCCATTAAAAGCATCAAAAATTAGCATTTTAAAAATAGAATTTTAGGGTTGGAGTTGTAGCTAACAACTTAGAGCAGTTCCTAACATGTGCAAGGTCCTGGGTTCGATCCCCAGCATCACACACATAAAAATAATAATTCTTATTATGTTAAATAGAATTTTAATTTGGAATGCCTCACATGTTCATGTGGTATAGAATTCATATTATAAAACAATATACAGTGAAAATAAATTTTCCTTATTCCATCTTTCCATCACTTAGTCTTTTCCATCTGCATCCTCCATACATAAAGTATATGCATACATTAGAAGCAAAAAAAATTTTTAAAGGGTGCATACTGTACAGACTACCCTATGAATTTTTATTCTTTTTTATTATTTTTTTTCCCCGCTTGACTGTATCTTGGAGCTCTTACTCCATCAATACATACCTGAGTTAACAGTATGTGGCATTCCATTTAGATAGGCCATAATTTTGTTAGCCAGACTCGCAACAGTATTTTCCTATTTAAAAAAGAATGCTGCAAGAAATGTGCTTGCACAAACTCCTGGTGCCCACATGCTAATATGACTGTGGAATAATTTCCTCAAGAGAACTTGCGGGTCAAAGACTGTGTGTATTTGACAGATATCACGAAACTGCTATCCACTCCCCAGCAATGTTTGACAGTGCCTGTTTTCCCACAGCTTCACCAGCACTGTCTGTTAGCAAATGTTTTCTTTTTGCTAATCTGATAAATAAACACTGGTGTCTTGCTCAATGCAATAAGGTAGCCTGAACTGGATCCTGGGACAGAAAAAGGACACTGTGGTAAACAGGTGAAATCTACAATTGTAGTTAATAACAAAGTGCCCATATAGATTTCTTAGTTTTCACACATGTACCATGCTACTTGAAATGTCAACATCTGGGGAAACAGCATGAAGGGTATAGGGAACTGTAGTGTCTGCAACTTTTCTACACATCCAAGATTATCCCAAGAAAGCATCTTTTATTTTTAGTTACTTGTTTGCTTGTTTTTGGTACTGGGGATTGAATGCATGGTGCTTTACCACTGAACTACACCTACCCAGTCCTTTTTATTTTTTTATTTTAAGATAGAATTTTGCCAAGATGCTGAGGATCTCACTAAGTTGCCCTGGTTGGCCTTGAACTTGTATCCTCCTGTCTCAGTCTCCCAAATTGCTGGGATTCTGGGCATATACCACCATGCTAAGCAAGTTTCTCTTCCCCCCACCCCAAATTTCTTTTAAAAAATGCTGCCTAGTGGACTAGGGGGTAGCTCAGCGTATAGCACTTACCTAGCATACCCATGCCTCTGTGTTCAATTCCTAGTACTGATGAAAAAAAAGAGGTATCTTGTTATATGTAAATTTTGCATTTTTCTTACTATGAAATGGAACATCATGAGGCTCCTTCTTTTTTAGTTTTATTTTTTCTCTGAGATGGGATCTCGCTATATTGCCCAGGCTGGTCCTGAACTCCTGGGTTCAAGTGGTTTTCCTAGCTCAGTTTCCCACATGCTATAGGCACGTTCCTCTGTGCCTGGAGTGAGGCTGTTTTAAAAAGATGGCCCTGCCTGGCATCTGGGGAGTTTGAGGCAGGAGGATTGAGAGTTCAAAGTCAGTGTCAGCAACTTACCAAGGCCCTAAAAAACTCAAGACCCTGTCTCTAAATAAAATACAAAAAAGGGCTGGGGATGTGGCTCAGTGGTTGAGTGCTCCTGGGTTCAATCCTCAGTACCCTCCCAACCCCCCTTCAAAAAAAAAAAAGACCACTAGCCATGCTCATTTACCAAAATGTTACAATTTCTTCACATATTAAAATGTTAACAGTTCTTTTCCAATTCCTTTCAGCTGATACTATGTTTCTTATTCCCATACATTAAAAGGCAACTTGAATGTTTTCCCCTCCTAGTTGTGCAGTTTCCCTGTACAGGATATTGGTTTTTGTTTGCAAAAGTCATACATACCTATCCAATAAACAATATAGTGATGTATAGAAAAGAGTTAATAATTTCCTGCCCATCTCATGCTGCTGTGATCCTAACATTAACATCTGATGTATATCCTTCTACACCTTTCCTTATTTCCTTATTCTGGAACACATACACGGGCTGGCAATGTGGCTCAGTGTTAAAAGAGTGTTCACCTAGCATGTGTGTTTGATTCCCAGTAACATACACACACACACACACACACACACACACACACACACAATTAATTAATTAAAAAATAATTTAAAAAGAAAATAGGGGCTGGGGTTGTCATTCAGTGGTAGAGGACTTGCCTAACGTGTGAGGTACTGGGTTCAATCCTCGGCATCACATATGAATAAATTAAAAAATAAAGGTCCATTAACAACTAAAAAAAACAAAATAAAGAAAATAAACACACAGAATTGTATACATAGAAGTATATATTATATATTATATAAAAGATACATATGGACCTCATTTTTGTTAAATACATATTTAATTTATATATATATTTTATAAACTTACATATAAAATATATATAAATTTATGTATTTATATTTATATATTTTTAGATATATTTGATAAAAATTATATCCATGTGTATTTCTTTTCAACCTCTTGATTTTCACTTAACATCATATCATGAATATTCCTCTGAGATCAATACAAAAATCTCATATTACTTAATAACTTCATGCCTTTATAATATTTAGGAACTCAGATGATAATATATTCAAACTTATTTTTTAAGTTTAATTTTTAAATTTGACACAGTAATTATACATATTTATGAAGTACAGTGTGGCATTTCAATTCATGTATGCAATGTGTAATTAAAATTTCTTTTTAATGTGGACAGTAGCCACTGCCAATAATGCTATGAAAAAGTTTTGAATTCTTATTATCTGCTGCTTTTGTTTTTATAGGATCCAGTCCTAAAGCAGGACTGCTGGATGACAGTATGCCCATTTTAAGAGATAGTGCTATCATGACCTTGCATATAGAAAATTATAAGCAATCTACTAGAAAATCTATTAGAACTAATAATCAAGTTTAGCAGGGTTGCAGAGTAAGAAGTTAATCACAAAAATTATTTCTGTGTATTCCTATAGTCAGTCAAAATTGGAAATTAAAAAAATAATTCCATTTATAGTAATATAAAAAATATGTAGGGTTAACAAAAGAGGTACAAAATTAACTCTGAAAACCATAAAATATTGTTGAAAACAAAGATCTAAATAAGTGTAAAAGTGTCCTATGTTCGTGGATTGTAAGACCTAATATTGTTAATTTGGCAATTCCCTGTGTTAGATTGTTGTGACTGCCATAACAAAGTATCACAGACTGGGTGGCCTAAACAACAGAAAACTATTTTCTCATGGTTCTGGAGGCTGGAAGTCCTGGTTTCCGGCAGGGCTGGTTGATGTTTCTTCTCCTCTTTTTCCTGCTCCTTTCCTTTCCTTTCCTCCTCTTTTCCTCTTTTATGTTGGTGATTGAACCCAGGGTGTGTTATCACTGAACTATGTCCTGGTCCTTTTTATTTTTTATTTTGAGGCAGAGTCTCTCTGAGTTGCCTAGGCTGGCCTCGAACTTTGGATCCTCCTGCCTGAGTCTCCTGAGTTGCTGGGATTACAGGTGTACACCACTGTGTACAACAGGGCTGGTTTCTGGTTTCTTCTAAGCCTCTTTGGCTTGTAGATGGTCATCTTTCCCCATATCTTCATAAGGTCAATGCCCTGTGTAGGTCTATGCCCAAATTTTCTATTTTTATAGAACACCAGTTATACTAGATTATAGTCTATCATCATGACCTCATTTTTAAAATACCTTTTTAAAATTTTTATATGGTGCTGGAGGATCAAATCCAGTGCCTCATACCTGCTAGGCAATCACCCTATCACTGAGCTACAACCCCAGCTCACCTCATGACCTCATTTTAAAATTTAATTTCCTCTTTAAAACCCCTATCTCCAAATATAGTCACATTCTAAGGTAGTGGATATTAGTATAGTGACATGAATTTGGGGTGGACAACCTATGCTATGGATAATGCTCCTAAGGATCCACGTGTTAAAAGCTCAGTCCCCAGAGTGATGCTATTGAGAGATGGTGGAACCCCTGGGAAGTGGCATCTTCTGGGAGGTCTTTAGATAGTTGGAGGTGTGCTCCTGAAAGGGACTGTGGGGCCCAATCTTGTTCTGTCTCTTTGCTTCTGACTGAGATGTGATTGTTTACTTTGTTCACCAGGATATTCTGCACTCACCAGAGACCCAAACCAATGGAGTCATCTGGTCTTGGACTTGAAACTTGGCAACCATAAACAAAATCTCATTACTTCATCAGGAATCTGTGTCAGGCATTTTGTTGTCTGACTAATATAGCCCTTACATAGCAGGTGGGATAAGAGATGCCATAGCCTCAGAATATGATTGGATGATGTGTGTGGCAGAGAATCGAGTCCCAGCCATCATTCCTTCACCTCAAGCTCTCCTGTCATTCTGCTGCCATTGCCACCTGTGCATCA
This sequence comes from Sciurus carolinensis, assembly GCF_902686445.1. Classification (NCBI taxonomy): domain Eukaryota; kingdom Metazoa; phylum Chordata; class Mammalia; order Rodentia; family Sciuridae; genus Sciurus; species Sciurus carolinensis. The sequence goes on along the minus strand of NC_062215.1, from coordinate 39,881,145 downwards.
GAGGCCCCTCTGGGCTGGCTCTGCCCCACTCTCATGCATGTGGCCCTTACCTGGTAGGCACATTTGAAGCTGGGTCTTATGCATCATGTTATGGCAGTAACCAAGGCCAGAAGCAGTGACAAATGGTGTGGATTTCATAGAGTTTCCACAGAAAGATGGATGAGGATGGTGACATGCACACTGAACTTTTCCTCAAGCATCCCAGGCCCTGTGACTGTGCTGCAGCTCTTGCTCACCCTTTCCACTTCCTCTGTCACCCCTCTTATGGCCTCCATTACCAATCTTTTTCCAGACACAGGACTCTCTTCTTCCCTGGCACTGCTGTGGTGGTTTAAAAGCATATGTATAACTCCTCCACACTTCCTCCATCAAGAGGGGCTGGTGGTGATTCAGGAGACTGAGGCATGAGGATGGCAAGTTTGAGGCCAACCTCAGCAACTTAGTGAGACCCTGTCTAAAAATAAGAAATAAAAAAGACTGGGGATGTAACTCAGTGGTAAAGCACTCCTGGGTTCAATCCCCAGTACCCCCCCAAATGTGCCTATGCCCCCTCCCATTGAATTTGAGTGGGTTTATGACTGCTTCAGTCAATAGAATAAGAAGAAGTGGCATTGTGTTACTTTGGCTCACAAAAAGTATTTTTCCCTTTGAACTCATACCTGGAATCACCCCCAAAGAAGGGGCATGGGAGTTCCTAGAAGGGAGTGCTCCAGACTCTCTCAAGATAGGACCAGTTGGGATTCCCAGGAAAGAAGCACCAGGTCAAGGTAATCATCCAAAACATTTATTAGGAGAAATTACAGAGTGGGCTGTATGTGTCCTTATGATGGACAGCGAGAGAAGGATGTTTTTCTACTTAGATATATCTACAGCTAGAGTCAGGGGATGGGATGAGGGTGTGTGTGGTGTGTGGTGTGTGTGTGTGTGTGTGTGTGTGTGTGTGTGTGTGTGTTGAGACAGTATCTTGCTATATTGCCCAGGCTAGTTGAACTCATGATCCTCCTACCTCTTGCCTCCTGCCTCCCAAGTAGCTGGAATTACAGGTATGTGCCACTGAGGGTTTAAGAAATTTGGACTCAGGGCTGGGGTAGTTTCTTTTGGACGAAAACCTAAACACATTTTACTGAGAACATTTAAAGCCCTGGCTGGGGTTCAATCCTGCTGGAAAATTCCTGTAGCTGGCTGGGCACAGAGTAGTCAAAGCACTGTCATTTTTAGTCAGGACACAAGGTTGGGGGCAGGCTCGGAGACCCGTCAAAAAGTCATACAAGTTCTATCCTCGTCACTGGAGCTCTCTGTGCTGCCATGGAAGAAAACTGGCTATCCAGAGGCTGCCATGCTGTGAGGAAGCCCAAGCCACATGGAGAGACCATGTGTAGTTGGCAGTTACAACTGAGCCTTAGATATGTAGGGGCAGAGAAAAGGCTGCCCCACTATGCCCTCTCTGGTATCCTGACCCACAGAACCCACAAGCAGAATAAAATCACTGTGTGATGTTCCTGTGTTTGGAGGTGGCTTGTCACATAGCTGAATAATCCCTGTCTGAAATATTTAGGATGCAGTGAATGCAGACATTGTTCTCTTGGTGAGATGGAGGTCATGGGCCCAGCTGTACAGAAGTGCAGTTGTCTGTTGAGACTGCAACAGGCACCTGTCCCTCCAGGATGTCCTGGAGTCTGGGTCTGTCCCACTCCATCACCATCTCTACCATGAACACGGGAAAGGCCCTGAAGTGCATGCCTGAGGAACACTCTCAGAAATATTTGGCACACCCTGTGACCAAAAGGACATGAATGGGACTCCCCAGTTTTAGAACTTGGGTTTGGGAAAAGCACAGATTGCCTGTTTTTCATCTGAGTGTGCTCCTGGGATAAGGGTGATACCAGTTCACCTGCCAGGTGAGCTTGGAGGTTCATGTACAATGTATTACTTGTCATGAAAGTTTTACACAGCACCTGCAAAAACCCTGGAGATAGACAAGTAAATGGACAGTGGCCTTGCCCCAGGCACACTTTACTTAGCCAGTCCCTCATTCAAGAGGGGGCAAACAGAGCAGGGGAGACCAGCTGTCTTGGTTTGCTTAGGACCGGGTGGGAGGTTCCTAGGAAACAGGAATTTCAGCTTTAATATTGGGAGAGTTAGAAAACAGGCAAATCAGTCATGCAAGGGTGTGGTAAGGCAAAGATGGTTTGATAATCACAGTGCCTTGCTTTTGAGAGCTCACTTTATAGCTGTGTTGCCCTCATGACAAACCAGTGAGGTAGGAAAGATATCTAGCAGTATTTTGATATCATAAACTAGGAAACCCAAACTGTTTAAAGCACCTGCCTGTACTTGTGCAGAACTCCATGGTGGCTCTGTGGTGACCACCATGTCTCCTGCTGTCCCTACGGAGACACACACCCCATTGTTGTCCAGCCTGTCCACAGGCGAACATTTCCAAGGAACCCCTTGACCAGATGACACTAGTTGCATTAGTAGGCAATGTTGTTCAAAACAGATCACAGAAAGCTTCCATGCATCCATCCTTCTGGTTCACTCCTGCTATGGGGTGTGTGCACCAGAATGGATCAATGGCAGCCCCAGCAGGTCAGCCAGCCCCCCTTGAGGAACCAATATCTGAGTAAGATGGGCAGTTGTGAATCAGATATTTACAGGCAAACTCTAAGCAGATGAGGTGATGTAACTGGAAGTATTTAGGATTGGGTGGGGGCAGGGACTGCTGTAGAGAAGGCTGCTCTGAAGAGCTATCTTCATCAGCTCAGGCTGTCATAACAACAGCATAGACAAGGGGCTGAAGCAACACACACTCGTTTATTACAGCTCCCCACCATTCTGACCCATTTAACATTAACTACCTCCTAAAAGCCCTGTCATTAATTACAACCACATTCTGAGGTACTGGGGGTTAAGGCTTATTATAGCTTGGACATAGTTTGAGTGTGTCCCCCAATGTTTCATTTGTTGGAAACTGGGTCCTCACTGTGAAGACATGGGAGGTGATGGAGCCCTTAAGAAGCGGGGCCTGGGCTAGGGAGATAGCTCAGTTGGTAGAGTGCTTGCCTTGCAAGCACAAGGCCCTGGGTTCGATCCCCAGCACCGCACAAAAAAAAAAAAAAAAAAAAAAAAAAAAGAAGCGGGGCCTAGTGGGAGATAATTAGATCATGGGGGTCATGACCTCAGAAAGGATTGATGGAGTTGCAATTCTCATGGACCCCAGTTAGTTCTTGAGAGAGAAGTTTATATAAAAGAGTAAGACTTGCTGGGCACGGTGGTGCACACCTGTAATCTCAGCTACTCAGGGGGCTGAAGCAGGTGAATTGCAAGTTCAAGGTCAACTTTGGCAATTTAGTGAGATCCTATCTCAAAATAAAAAATAAAAATCCTGGGAATGTAGCTCAGTATAGAGCCCCTCTGGGTTCAATCCCCAGTACAAAAAAAAAAAAAAGAACAAGGAGGATTGCATGGACTTTGAGCCTCCAAAACTGTGAGCTGTGAGTTAATAAATCTCTTCTCTTTAAAAAGTACTCAGCTTCAGGTATTTTGTTATAGCAGTAGAAAACAAACTAATACAGGATTTTTATATAAATCTTGGGGTGGGCACAATTTAGCCCATTGTGTTCTCTTCTCAGATTGTACTGGGGCTTCATGAAAGAAGCTGGCAGACTGAAACATTAGAGATCAGAGGTTGATTTTGGACAAGGACGCTATGGGGGAAGACATTGCTTTATATTCCCCAGCTGGTGTGCAATGGGCTGGAAGATAGCTGCTCTTCAAAGGGTCTGAAGGGGAGAGGCTGCTGGGGCAGCTGAGGCCTAGGACATACAGAGGGCTGGGCCTGCACTGGGTGCATCCCCTTACTCTGGGTAGAAGTAGATGGAAGCTATTTTAATTTTTATTTCTTCTTCTGGTGTTTTTTTTTTTTTTTTTTTTTTTTTTCAGTACTGGGAATTGAACCCAAGGTCTTGCACATGCCAGGCAAGCACTCTACCACTAAGCTATACCCCCAACCCCGAGGTAGAAGTTATTTTCAATCCTGAACTACCCTATGGGGTGCCTGGAGGGACAAAAGACCCCACCAGAATGGACCACCAGATTCCTAGGAGTTGAAAGAGGAACCACAGGACATGGAATCTGAAGGGCCCAGCAGCAAGGGCTGAGCAGCAATACAGAGGCAGCCATCATAAACATGTTCAGACAGGTCCCCTGTGTACCTGCCTTGACAGCACAACTGGTGACATCTCCAAGAGGCGGAACAATTCATCCATCAATGGATGAATACATAAACAAACACAGTGCAGGCTCATTCAGCCATAGAAAGGAATGGAGTTCTGCTCCATGCTACAATGTGGATGAACCTGGAGAATATTATTTATGCAAGTTAAAACCACACTGAGATCTCACTCCAGTCAGAATGGCAATTATTAAGAATACAAGAAACAATAAACATTGGTGAGGATACGGGGAAAAGGGCACACTCATACATTGTTGGTGGGAATGCAAATTAGTGCAGCCACTCTGCAAAGCGGTATGGAGGTTCCTCAAAAAACTAGGAATGAACCACCATATGACCCAGTTATCCTACTGCTCAGTATATGCCCAAAGGATTTAAAATCAGCATACTACAGTGATGCAGCCACATCAATGTTTATAGCAGCACAATTCACAATAGCTAAGCTATGGAGCCAACCTAGGTGCCTTTCAACAGATGAATGGATAAAGAAAATGTGGTATATATATATATATACACACACACGCACACACACACACACAAAGGAATATTACTCAGCCATAAAGAAGAATGACTTTATGGCATTTGCCAGTAAATGGATGAATCTGGAGACTATCATCCAAATGAAATAAGCCAGTCCCCAAAAGTCAAAGGTCAAATGTTTTCTCTGATATGTGGAAGCTAATCCACAATAAGGGGGCAGGGAGAAAAGATGATCAGTGGATTAGACAAAGGGAAATGAGGGGGAGGGAAGGGGGATGGGAAAGACAGTGGAATGAATCTGACCCAACTTTCCTATGTATATAAATGAATATACCACAGTGAATCTCACCATTATGTACATCCAAAAGACACTAATTAAAAAAAAATAAGTAAATAGTGGAAAGATCAGTTATGTACAGGGAAGGGGACAGTGTGTGGGAGGAAGGGAGGGCAAGGGGAAATCCTGGGGACTGAATTAGAACAAATTATAATCCATGCTTTTATAATCATGTCATAGTATATTCTACAGTATAAGTAAAAACAATCAATAAAAATTACTAATTCTATGTTATGTGAATTTCACCTCGATTTTTGAAAAAAAGTAACCATATGTGCATTGAAATGTCACACTGTATGTTCAGCTCAAAGAGGCCTTGGGATCACAAATATGTACAGTTACCATGTGTTAATTAAAAGTAAACATTTAAATACATAAATAAGAAATAAGTCAAAAGTGACCTCGAAAGCAAATCCAGCCATGAACCTCTGCCTTGGTCAAGAGAACCATCTTGGGGTCCCCTGGGTGTCACTTACCTGGACTCTCCAGCAGCTTGCTGCAGTCCCAATATCCGGTTGGGGAAGATCAATAAGTGGTTCCTCATTCACTCATTCATTTTGACCAATAACATACTGGGTGTCTGACTACGAGCAGGGCACAGAAAGAAAGAGGGGCCCATCTCAGGAATTCCCACGTCCGGACCAGCCCTGAGGGTAAAGGTGCCATTTGACCCACATACATCCTTTCAGATTTTCCTGTAGCTATATTTAAAAGACTAAAAAGAGACAGGTGAGGTTAATTCTAATGATACTATCATCTCTTACTATCCAAGAGGTTCCAGGATTCCCTGCGGATACCAAAATCCAAGAATGCTCAAATTGCTTTTCTAAGAATTTTGAATTTTTTGTATTTATTTAATTAATTTATTTATGGCACTGGGGATTGAACTCAGGGGTGCTTAACCACTGAGCCATATCCCCAGCCCTTTTTATATTTTATCTTGAGACAGGGTTTCACTAGGATGCTTAGGCCCTTGCTAAGTTGTTGAGGCTGGCCTCAAACTTGTGATCCTCCTGCCTCGTCTCCCAAGTTGCTGGGATTACAGGTGTGTACCATCACACCTGGCTCAAGTCCCTTATATAAAATAGTGTAGCATTTACATATGACCTACACACATCCTCCTGTATACTTTAAATCATCTCTAGATTACTTTTGATATCTAACAAAATGTAGAGGCTATATAAATAGTTGTTATGCTATTTTGTTTGGGGAGTAATGATAAGAAAAAAGTACATGTTCAGAACCGGTGCCAATTTTAAAAAAATATTTCTGATCTGTTGTTGGTTGGATCCATGATGTATAAGTTGTAGATATGAAGGGCTAACTGTACATTTTATTTTACCAACATATTCAAAAAAATTATCACTTCAACATGTAATCAAGTTAGAATTTATGGATGAAACATTTTACAATCTTTTTTTTCAAACTGAGTCTTCAAAATCTGGGGTATAATAATTTTACAACTGGAGACATCTTACAGTCCCTGAAACCTGCAGACTTCTGGACATTTCTCTCAAATCTCTTTAGAGAGAAATTTACAGCTGTATCTTATCTGATTTCATTTGGAGTTGGAGATGGGAAAAAACCAAACCTGCAACCAAAGAGGAGTTGGAGAAGAGGGAGGTTAGGTCTCATGTCCCTCTGTATCCATTTCTCCTGGGAAAGACCTGGGAAGGAAGGAAAGAAGGAGGATGAGTTGGGGAAAGAGAGACAGGAAAGATGCTCAGGGAGGGATAACCAGGGAGGAGTGTCAAAGATGCTCTGTGGGGGTCCAGGCCCAATGATGGCAAGTATGTTTTCATTTCTTGTGACTGTTAGTAATAAATGGAGCAGCTTAAAACTGCAGATATTTTTTCAGAAGCCTGAAATCAGGGTGCTGGTGGGGCCCCACTCCCTTGGGAGGCTCTGAGACGGCTCCTCCCGCCCCCCGCCCCCACCCTACTTTCAAGGCTGCAGGCCTTCCTTGGCTACAGCTGTTCCTCCATTTGTACTTGGTCCCTTCTCTGTGTCTGCTCCCGCTGACCCCTCTAGTGAGGATGCTTGATGCTGGATTTGGGGCTCACCTGGATAATCCAGGATGTTCTCCCAAGATCCTTAACTGCATCTACAAAGACCCCTTTCCCAAATCAGGTGGCATTCACAGGTCCTAGGGGTTGGGAAGGACATTTGAGGGTCACCATGGCATTTGCCTGATTTTCATCTGTGTGACAAAGTACCTGAAATAAATCACGTTAAAAGAGGAAAGGGTTATTTTTCCACCTCCTTTCAGTCCAAGGTCATTTGGCAGTACCTCATGGCAGAGTGGGGCAGAAGAGGCCTACTTACATCAGGTTGGCCAGGAAGCAAAGAGAGAGAAAAGGGGCAGGTGTCTCAATGTCCCCTCAAGGCCACACCCCCAGTGAGCTAAACTCCTCCCACAGGCCCCATCTCTTAAAGCTTCCCCCACCTCTCTGTAGGATTATAGGCTGGGGACCAAGACTTCAAAACATGAGTCTTTAGAGAATTTAAGATCCAAACCGTAAGAACCATTCAGCCCCCTAGGAAGTGACAAGGAAATCGGTCAAAAAATCACAATTCAGGGAAGACCCTGTCGTCATCAACATTGTCCCCCACCCCCATGGAAGCTTTCGGGCAGGTGACTCTGAGCAAGGAGTCCCAGTGTAGCGACTGGTGGTTTCCAGGCTTGGCCTGCTGGGATCAGGTAGGGTTTGGAGGCTGCAGGAGCCACACAAATCTTCCAGATGTCCAGTGGATCCTGTCTCCCTCACGTCAGCCTCTCTTTCTATCTTTTCAAAGCTTAAGCCACTGCTTTAGTCAGCTTTTTTTGTCACTGTGACCAAAAGATCTGACAACAGCAGTGGAGAGGAGGAATATTTTATTTTGGCTCATGGTTTCAGAGGTCTCAGTCCATACGTGGCCAACTCCATACCTCTGGGTTCAAGGTGAGGCAGAACCACAGCAGAAAGGCGTGGAGGAGGAAAGCAGCTCAGGACATGGCAACAAGGAAGCAGAGAGCTCCGCTCACCAGGGACAATATGTAAACCCCCAAATCATGCCCCCTGTGACCTGTCTCCTCTAGCCACGCCTTACCTGCCTACCATTACAGCCCAGCTAATCTGTCAATGAATTAATCCACTGATTAGGTCACACGTCCCATAATCTATCATTTCACCTTGAAACCTCTGCATTGTCTTGCACACCAACTTTTTGGGTATGCCTCATAGCTAAACCAAAACAGTCACATTTGATAGAAGAGGGAAATTTACCACCTCTACCAGCTCCTATCTGGGAAGTCCTTTCAGACCCAGGCTCCCCGACCCTAGCACTGTGGAAGTTGCCCTGACTGCTCAAGCTGGCTGAGTCTCAGAAGCATGCTGATGTTGTGCATTTCCAAACCAATTCCACAGCAGCCTGAGTTGGGGGCCACAGCCTGGGCTTTGGCCATCGCTGTCACCTTAAGTGTGCATATCTGGGAGGAGGTAGCGTGGCCTCCATGCTCTGCTGGCTCTGTGTCTGGCTTTCTTCCTGCTCTTCCAATACTTTCTGGGTCTATCACATGTGTGTTCAGGGTGGTGTGTGCCAAGAGTCCTGAAGGCCAGGGAGGCCAACCCAATGTTGCTCTCTATAGCAGAGGTCATTATTCATCCATTAAGTGTCCCCCCATCCCAGAAAATTCTCTTGTTTATTCTTTCTGAAATGTTCCCAGTGATGTCTGACTTGGGTGCGCCTCCTGTGGGTTTGCACCCATTCTGGGACCAGAAAAGACAGGGAGGTGTGTGTTGGGGGAGGGGGAGCACATTTGGGAAACACAGAACTGGGCCTTCTCTTTGGTGCCCTTTAGCTGCTTGGATCAAGATGAATTCAGGAAGGACGTGATCTGGCATATTTAACAGTGTTTCGTCTTTGGTGCTGGGGATTGAACCCAGGTGTGCTTTGCCACTGAACGACATCATCAGTTCTTTTTATTTATTATTTTTTATTTTTTTATTTTTTGGGTGCTGGGGATCGAACCCAGGGCCTTGTGCTTGCAAGACAAGCACTCTACCGACTGAGCTACCTCCCCAGCCCCTATTTTTTATTTTGAGACAGGGTCTCATTAAATTACCCAGGTCAGCCTCAAACTTGTGATCCTCCTGCCTCAGCCTCCTGAGTTCGCCACCGTGCCCCACTTGGTCAATTTTTGAATTAAAATAAGCATCGTTTTCTCCATTCTTTCACTCAATGGTCTTTCTTTCAGCCCAAACTCATGCGGTAGGTCTGTTTGTGCAATCAATTCTGAGAGCAATGCATGTGCAGAACTGTGGGCATTCTGTGAGCAGACCGGCCCCCACCCTCCTGGCTGAGCATCCCCCGCTGTCACCCATCCTCAGCTCCCATTCTCTCTGCTTCCCATTCTCGCTCCCCAGCAGTGGCTTTGCTCCTGTGGAAAGCACAAATGGTTCTGTTTTCTAGGCTTGTATAGAAGTGCTGCCACTGTACTACTGCAGAGGCACTAGCACACAGTCTTGGGAGTGGAGAGGTCACCCCGGTTACTGTCCAAACCACAGCAGGATCAGCCCAATAGGATCATTTCTGTTTTGTTTTTTGTTTGTTTGTTTATTTTATTTTCTTATTTATTTTTGTTACTGGGGATTGAACCCAGAGGTGCTTTACCACTGAGCTTCAGTCCCAATGCTTTTTTACTTTGAAACGAGGTCTCCCCACTAAGTTGCTGAGGCTGCCCTTGAATTCACGATCCTCCTGCCTTAGCCTCCCGTGTCCCTGGGATTACAGGCATGTGTCAACATGCTCAGCCAACAGGACCATTTCTGGAATGTGGACTGTCCACATTAAACACACTGCCATTGGAAGTGTAAGGCTCTGGTCAGCTGCATGAATCACCTGGCCCAAGGCTGGCCCAGGTATCTCTGTTCTTGGGGCTCCAGACCCAGAAAATACTGTCTCTTGGCTTTTAGGATGAGCACTGAACAGGAAGTAGGTAGTTTGGGCTCTGGCCCCAGTGACAGCACAAGCATTTAGTGGCCCTGAGACAGCCACTCCTGTACCTGTCTTGTGCCTTTTCTTTCTGTTCAGAAATGAAAGGAGACCTAGAACTCTGCCAGATCCTTAGTTCACTCTTAAGTTTTGTTTTTTCCTTTGATGCTGGGGATGAACCCAGCGCTTCATACATGCTAGCAAGTGCTCTACCACTGAGCTGCCTCCACCCCCTTAATAGTGTCTTGAGTGGACTCACTCTTTGAACACTGAGTTTCATTTCAAGGGGAAGTTCAGACAATCCAAATGGAATGTCAATTCGAAGATAAACACAGTGGAAACCACACAGTTGTTTAAATTCTAGTTCTGTACGATTGCCCCCTAATCCGCAGTGGCCGGCCCTGAAGTGCTGTGGAGTTGCAGGCATGCTGACCTGCAGTGAGTCCTGCTCTGCCCTCAGAGGGAGGCCCCTTCCCCCAGGTGAGGGCTGCCCCTGCACCCTGGGCTGTGCTGGAGATTTTCTGACCAGCAGCTCACCTGTGGGAAATACTGCCCACATTGTGAGCACCAGCACTCAGTGGTGGTGAATTTTCCTCTCTCCCCATTCAGGAGGCAAAATGCAGGCTCTGGGATTGGATGCCTGGAACCTGCAGAGGATTTGGCTGCTGTTCATGATTACCTGGAATCCTCACTGAGAGGGTCCAAGGAGGCCCTGGGTACACTGAAAAATTTCCAGGCCTTGAGAAGGGAGACCTGGGTCTGAGTCTTGGCTCTGGCACCAGCCAGCTAGGGGACTCTATTAGTTATACATTCAAAAAATATTTACTGGGACTGTGGATGTAGCTTAGTGGTAGAACACTTAGCTAGCATGTGTGAAGCCCTGGGTTAATTCCTAGCACCATAGGGGGAAATATACTAAGCATTTCCTGTGTGCCTAGGCTGGGATTTTAGCAATGAACAAGTTGGCTGTAGCTCTGCCCTAGTGGGGCTTTCAGAGCAGTGACAGGAAATAGTCAACAAGCAACAAAATTCCAAGAAATTATATGGAGTTCAGGTCTGGGAAGGCATGGACTATGGATGTGATACCTGGAAGTTCAGTGGTCATTTTGTGACCATGAGTCAATAATCATGAGGTCAAAAATAAAATAGTAAGGATGATGCAAAGGGCAGATGAAAAGAGCCTGTGCCTTTGGTGATATCATTGCTCCCCTGCAAAGCCCTCGATCACAATCCTCCAGGCTTTGTGATTTAAGCAATAACTGAAATGCCACTGTAAGTTGGAGTTTCCTAGAGCTGAACACATGTCTAACTAATGTAGACCTAAGTGACAAGGAAGATCGACTATGAGGATATCTAGAAGAGGAACATTTCAAGCAGATGGAACCGTAGGAACAAGATTGAATGATTCGGAGAACAGTCAGAACAGCTGTGGTGTGATCGCCTGCAGGGACAGGGCGAGCCGGAGCGCACAGAGGCCCTGTTTTGTGCGTAGTGCAGGGGGAGGGCCCTGGGGAGTTCTGAGTGGGAGAGAGGCACTTTCTGATTGAGGTTTTAGAGAACCCTTCCTGGCAGCTGTGTGGAGCACAGCCAGCAGAACTGTGGCAGCCCAGAGTCAGGTGAAGGAGGTGACTCTAGCCTCAATGGGCAGGAACAGAGTTGGGGAGCCAGGTGGAAACACTCCATGCACCTCCACACACTGTTCTGCACAGACAGATCTGTGTTCGAATCCCACCCTGCCACTTGTCAGCTGTGTGACCCTGAGACAACTTAAACATCTCTCACTAACCCATTTCTTTCTTCTTCCTGACCCAGTTGCTGTCCAGGACATTTTCTCTCACCTGGTAGCTGCCGTGGCTTCCCAACCAGCCTTCCCACCCCTGTGTTTTCTCCACACTCAGCCACAAGCATGATTGCGCCACTTCCCTACTTAAAACCCTTCAGCAGTAAGGCCTGGCCATGGCCTACGGACTCGTCAGGATATTGGTTGCTGCTGGAACAAATAGGCTGAAAATCTTTCACAGGTTGGAAGCACTGTGGTTTGACTCTTCCTCGCTAGCTGTCCGGGGCCGGTGTCTCTTGCCTGCCTCCACACAGTGATTCAGGGACCCAGGCCCCCCCCCAGCCTCAAGCCTCCACCACTCCCCTTTTGAATCCAGCCTTAGGAGGGGAAAGAGACATCAGGGAACGGGGCACACTCCCTCTTAAAGGTATCAGTTCATATCGGTTCAGAGTTAACTACAGAGGAACCTAGGAAATAGTGTCTGGGAAGGATGGGAAATGGATTTGTATTTTTAAATTTTTGTTATTTTTCATGACACCAGAAATTGAACCCAGGGACGCTCTGACCTACATTCCTGGCCCTTTCCACTTTTTATTTTAAATTTTGTTTTTTTTAAATGTTTTTTTAGTTGTCAATGGACCTTTATTTATTTATATGCAGTGCTGAGAATTGAACCCAGTGCCTCACATATGCTAGGCAATCACTCTACAACTGAGCCACAACTCCAGCCCCATCACTTTTTATTTTGAGACAGGGTCTCCCTAAGTTGTCCAGGCTAGCCTAAACTTGTGATCCTCCTGCCTCAGCCTCCCAAGTGACTGGGATTATAGGTACCTGGAGGAAATGGATTTTTAGTGCAACACGTTGTCAGACAATAGTCTGTCCTGGAGGCAGAGTACAAGGGTGCTTTTTCTCCTACCCACTAACTTCACAGGGGCGAAGCCCCAAACCCTGCCCACTTTCTGCCGGAGGTGTGATGTTATCTCTTGGAGATGCACATTTTTCACCAGCATCATCCTATGATCTCTAAGTAAGACCAATTTATTGCTATTCTAAACACAAAGGGTGGAGCAGGGGCAGGATAAACACGACCAGAGCTCTTATTAAAACATGAAAGAATGGGAGACGCACAGCAGTCCCAGGCCCCAGCAGTGATGCCATCCCGAGAAGCAGACATGGCCAAGACTTCTGCCCAAACTATGGGGGTTTCCTGGTTTGGATCCCAGCCCTGAATGGGGCTCCCCCATTCAGTTTTCCTCATGGTCAAACCTGAAGAGGGGCACACATTTCTGCGGCTCTTTTCCTGCCCAGATAGGCATGGGGTCAAGGCTCGTGAATTTGGCAATACAACCTGCTCAAGAATTTAGGCAGTTTTCCTTCCAGTAAGTTCCATGTGGTCACACCCAGGGTTCTTTTCTAACGTGGATACCTGGCAGCTTTGTTTCTTGGTTCTTCATCCTCATGTCTCTGACTGTCTCAACTGATTGACACTTACCTCGAAGTTACCTCAATAGTCACTAGCATGGCAAGACAATGTCCTCCATTTGACCCTTGCTGCTGGGCGGATGCTTTGTCTGAAGAATTCCCAAATTTTATTTATTTGAAATTTGCTACAGTTGGATCTTCAGCACTCCTTGGAGGCCCTTGCGTTAAAATGTTGCTCCCTGGGGTGGTGCTATTGAGAGGTGGCGGAACTGATACCAAATTTGGATCCTTGGATCAGAATTGCAGAAGTGAACCCTGAACCCAGAAAGAATTTAAGCACAGGCAAAGCTTTAACGGGACTTCTGCTCGAGCCAGAAGAGCCAGCGTGTTGAGGGGAGGAACCCCAGGTCGACACCAGCGAATGGCAGGGAAAGAGCCTTTTTTTGGCATCTAGGGGAGAGGTGGGACTGAGTCTCTTGACGCCATGGTGTGTAGGGTGGGATTCTAGGCGCAGTCGGGCTCTTCTTGGACTTCTTCCAGCTTTTCCTGTCTCATTCCCATCCTAGGTCTCTGCCTGGGGCTGTGCATCTTACTATGCTAATAAGGTGATAGTCACTGTAGGTCACCTCAGTGACTATTCTATGCACCTGCTTGCCACTCACCACCTGGAATTTGCCCTTATCAATCTGGGAAAATTGCTGACATTGTTATTTTCCAAATGGTGCAGGTCCTGCTTTGTCTGGCTGGAGCTGGCATTTTAGCTGACTCAAAAGGCTAAACCGACTTTCCTAGTCTCCTGTCTCCTGGCAAGTAATCTCACTCCCATCACCCTGAAGACTAGTTTGCCTTTTAATTCCTAACTTTCTGGTGTGACTATTAACCCCGTAAGACGGAGGGCAGGCTGGGTGCCTGTAATCTCAGCTACTTATGGGCAGATGCATGCCCATAATCTCAGCTACTAAGGAGGCTGAGGCAGGAGGATAGCAAGTTCGAGGCCAGCCTGGATAACTGTGTGACACCCCATCTCAAAAATAAAGGCTGGGGGTGCAGCTAAGAGGTAGAGCTCCCATGGATTCAATTCCTAGTATCACAAACCAAAACCAAGAAAAAACCCTGAGAGCTAGCTTGGTTGTCTTACTTCCCCTGAGAGGTTTTATCCCTTAGCCTTAAGAGGGTCCTTTTTTTCCTGGTGGTCCCTATATTAGAATCTTTAGCCCATATGACCCAGTGGGAGGTCTTTAGGTCATTGGGGGAATGCTCTTGAAGGGGCTATTGGGACCCTAGCCTCTTCTTCTTTTTGCTTCCTGGCCATAAGGTGAGTGCTTTGGCTCCACTAAGTGTTTCCCACCATTTCCATCTGACACCTCTTAATCCATGGGTCTGCCTGGCCATAGGCTGGAATCTCTAAAACCATGAGCCAAAAGAAACCTTTTCTCTTTTCTTAAGAAATACTTTTGTAGGTTTACATGGACACAGTACCTTTATTTATTTTTATGTGGTGCTGAGGATTGAACCCAGTGCCTCGCACATGCTAGGCAAGTGCTCTGCCACTGAGCTACAACCCCTAACCACCCTTTTCTAAGTTATTTATCTCACACATTTTCATAGAGACAGAAAGCTGACTAACAGCAAGTTCATGAGCAGCTCATTTTTTCAACACTGCAAGGCCTCAAACTGTTTCCATCCCTCTTTCTTCTGTTGGTACACTGCATCTTAGCGGAGTTCATCTCTTCATTGTAATACCTTGCTTCAAGCCAAAAGAACAATCAACATATATAGATATGCTAGCTCATCTGAGTACTTTTCACTAGAGTTACAGGCTTAGTACACCTGGTCTATTCTCTGAGTTGTTGCAGGCTACAATTTTTACCAAACATTTTGCTCCTGAAGATCATGAGTCACCAACTCTCCATTCTGCCATGTCTGTTTCCATGTTTCCTACTGTCTGACCACTAAGCCAATGCTACTCATTGTAGGGTTTTTAAAATTTTTCTTTTTTCTCTTTCTTTTTTCTTGGTGCTGGGGATCGAGTGCAGCAGTGCTTAACCACTGAGCCACACCCCAGTCCTTTTTATTTTTCATTTTAAGACAGGGTCTCACTAAGTTGCACAGGACCTTGCTAAGGGGCTGAGGCTGGCCTCAGACTTGTGATTCCCCTGCTTCAGCCTCCCTAGCTGCTGGGATAACAGGCATGTGTCCCCATGCTTAGCTACATTTTAGGTTTCAAACTGTGGTAGCATTATACCTCAAGGCATTAGTCCGCTGTCCACCCTAACAAATAGACCCCAAATGCAGAGTGGTTTAAACACATACAGAAGTATTTCTCATGTAACAAGCAGTAAGAGTTAGTTATTGGCAAGTGGTTTTTCTCTGTGACAATTCAGGGGCTTGTGTGCTTTATAGCTAGTGGATTTACCCTCCCCAAGGACTTGTCAAACTCTAGTCAGTGGTGGAATGAGAGAGAAAGCCTCGAGAGAGCCCACCATGTCCACGCACCAGCCATTGGTCAGAACCTGCTGCCAGACTGGCCGGGAAGTGCAGCTGTGTTCTGAGAGTGGAAACAGATGGGAAGGCTAACCACCACACCTGCCAAGGCCTCCACCCTCAGGCCCACCCACCTCTCCCATCTCCTTGCTGGACCCTCCCCTTCTAGCCCCACTCAGCTTCATCCAGTTCTTCAAAGATGCTGAGACTATCTCACATCTAAGCTTTTTCTCAGGATGCCAAGTTTGCCAATCCATCCAGCCACCTGCCCACTCATCTATCTATCCATCTGTCTATCCCCCACCCACACCCACCCACTTATGAATTCATCACTCATCCTTCTGTCTATCTGTCCACTCCTTCCTCCATCCAACAAATATTTTGAGCACTAAGTATGTGACAGGCAGTGATCTACATGCTGGAATATTCCAGTGAGCAAACAAAAAACAAACTCCTGCCATTGTGGAGCTTGCATTCAATGAATAATAAACAAGACAACACATTATATATTGTGTAAGACACAAATGGGAAAAATAGCAAGGATTCAAGAGTGGAGCAATTTAGAGTGGGGAGGGTGGGTGGGGTGATGCACACCTGTAATCCCAGCAAGTGGGGAGGCTGAGGCAGGAGAATATCAAGTTTGGAGGCCAGTCTTAGCAACTTAGTGAGACCATTTCAAAATAAAAAGGACTGGGGATATAGTCCAGTGGTCAAGCACCCCTGGGTTCAATCCCAGTACCAAAAAAAGTTGGGGGAAGATTGGGAAGAAGTCCTCACCAAGATGCTGGTAACTGTGCATAGACCTGAAGGAGATGTGGAGGGAGCCATGAACTTATGCAGGGAGAGCACTCTGAGTAGCACATACAAAGCACATACAAAGGCCCTGAGGTGGGAGTGGCTTTGCAGGTATGGGGAACAGAATGGAGGTCTGGATGACTGAGGTGGGGTGAGCAGGGAAGAGCAGTAGATGGGTCATGGGGACCCATCATTCAGGGCCTGCAGGCTGCTCCCATCATGAAGCCTACTCATCTTTTAGGCTCTCAACCACATCCTTTCTTTAAGAAAGTCTTCCAGATCCTCCATGGCGGGGTCGTTCACATCACCTGGTGCATACCAGCTGTCTCAACATAGAGTTCCTTACTGTGTGTGTAATTTCTCACCACCCCCACTGGACTGGGAAGATGGAGCCCTGTCTCGGCATCCTCACTGAGCACACACTAGGTGATCCTTGGGTGGGTGGGACTGGACCTCTGAAGGGCAGCTCTGCCAGTAAGGAGCACAGGTTCTCTACTCCCAGGCTTGCTGGGAAGTTCCTCCAAGACGACCTGCTCACCTGGTCCATGGCACTTAGTTAGATGGACATTTTGTCTTAGATAAAACACTAATACATTGCTCCTCCCTGACTCTCCTTCTGTTAGTCAACTCTCCCTTGCTGTGACAAAATACCTGAGATAATCAACTTAAAAAGAGGAAAGATTTATTTTGGTTCACAAATTCAGAGGTTTCAGGCCACATAGTCACTTGGTCCTGTCACTTTGGTGGCACAGTACATCATGGCAGGAGTGTGTAGTGGAGCAAAGTTGCCCCCCTGATGGTGCCCAGGAAGAAAAGAGAGAGAAGAGGGGCAACACTCTCAAAATCCCTGCCGGGGATGTGGTCCCAGTGTCCTAACTTCCTCCGCCTCTTAATGGCTCCACCTCTTGGGCTCCACCATAGTTACACCACCTCCCAGTAGTGCCACAGGCTGGTGACAAGCCTTCAGCACATGAACCTTTGGGAGACGTTCGAGATCCAAACCACAAGCTGTGAAGATGCTTACTGCCACCCAGTCCCTGTCATTCCATGTCCAGTGTGTGACTCCCTCACTGAGCTTCTCCTATGAGGACAACCTTCAGAAGTATGCCTCTCAGGGGCTCCCCTTGACTCTCGGGCTCCCCTCTCCCTAATTCAGATAACTGCCAAATCTCACCCAGCCAGATGTCCCACTGATTCCGTAATGAATAGCCTACCTGTATCTCCCTTGCTCTTCAGACCAACTCAGACTCTAACACAAGACAGCTTTTACTTCTGGGCCAGCATTTGTAACGATGGAAGAGCTGGTCTCTACAGCTCATTAGTTCCTCTCTTCTCTCTCATCATGTACAAGGTGTGGAACCCAGGCCTCGCACATGCTGGGCACCTGCTCTACTACTGAGCGACACTTCTGGCCCCATTGTTCTCTACGACACGTTGTCTTCAGGACCGATGGGCTGGCACTAGGTAATAGGCCACACTTCTAGTGGACGAGAACATTCCTGCCTATCCTGATTATTTGTCTCTGTCCTGCTGTGCATCACGAGGGGCTGGGAGCCTGCGACTATCCTTGCCAGGGCCCTTCTCCTCAGGCTTCTCAGTACTTAGCGCTGGTGGGAAGCACTGGCATGGGATTAGAAGCAGTAAAGCTGCTTCTGGATTTGAGGGTGTGTTTATTGGGGCAGCAGTCGTGAGCAGCGGGCTCACACTCCCCGGGCTTGTTTAGGCAGCTAGTTTCACCAGAAACACCCTTGGCTGCCCTGGGATCACGGTTTGGGGTGACACCTTCTGTTCCTCCAGACTTGTGTAAAGGCAACTTCCTGTATTCACCAACATTTGGGTGATCTCGACTTCTTGCTCCTCTCTTCCTTCCAGTGGGGTAACCAATCCCCTGCAGTACATTCCCTCTGTTTTGGGCCCCTGGGCAGTTTCTGTTTTATTGAGTGTACTAACTCATGTTGCTCCTGGTGGTAGGAGTGACTTCCTAGGAAATAATCCCTCAATGCTTGAAACCTAGGATTGATTACATGCCTGGATTGGGTTGGAACACAGGAATGACCTCATTTTAGGAGGAAAAGGGTCCCTGGAAGATTGCAATATTCAGTGCTGCTATGGTTCCAATGTGTCCCCCAAAGCTCATGTGTTGGAAACTGAGTCCCCAGTGCAACAGTGTTGAGAGGTGGGCCTTTAAGTGTGATTAGGTCATGAGTGCTCTGCCCTCCTGCTTAATGTCATCATTGCAGGTGTGACATCTTTAAAAAGAATAAACTTGGCTTCCCTCTCTCCTGCACATGCATGCTCTCTTGCTCTTCTGCTTCCTGCCATGGGATGATGCAGCAAGAAGGCCCTTGCCAACTGGGCATGGTGGCACATGCCTGAAATCCCAGTAGCTCAGGAGGCTGAGACAGGCCAGGCTCAGCAACTTAGTGAAACCCCAAACCTTGTCTCAAAATAAAAAATAAGGGCTGGGGATAGGGTGGGAGGCCCTTGCCACATGTGGGCTCCTCAACCTTGAACCCTCTCTTCTTTATAAATTATATTTATAAATTATGAATTATTCAATCCTAGGAATTTTGTTATATCATAAAACAGACCAACAAATGGCAGAACTAGCACTTACAATGCCACCTATTTGGGGCGAAGTGTTCTTTTAAGGCAAAGCCTGGGAGACCAAATGACCACTACCTTTGACCATGGTTGTGGGGGTGGGGCATGCCTAAAGATGCCAACGAGAACTGGGGGCTTCTCACCTGTATGTGTTGGGCATAAAGTGTCCCCCATAATGCTCATGTTAGGCAACAGAGCAATGTTCAGAGGTGAAGACATTAGATTGTGAGAACTATAACCTAACCAGAGGATTAATCCATTTGCTGGATTGATATTTTGAAAGGACTGCTGTACTTGGTGGTAACTGAAGGCTGGTGGGTTATGCCTTTAGGGTTTATATGTTGTCCCTGCCTCCTCTGTCTGCTTCCCAGCTGTCACAAGGTGAGCAGCTTCCCTCCACCACACCCTTCCACCACTATGTGCTGCCTCACCTTGGGCTCAGAGCAATGGAGATGGCTAACCGCGGACTGAGACCTCTGAAACTACAAGCCCAAAATAACCCTACCTTCTCTAAGTTGTCCTTTTGGTTACAGCAATTGGAGATTCAGTAGAAAACATAATCAACTGCTCAGCTTGACACTGATAAACTGGGTTCACTCCTGTATTCTCAGCAACTCGGGAAGTTGAGACCAGGGGATTGCCAGTTCAAAGCCAGCCTCAGCAACTTAGTGAGGCCCTGTCTCTAAATAAAACATAAAAAGGATTGGTGAGGATGTGGCTCAGTTGTAAAGCACCACTGGGTTAAATCTCTAGTACCAAAATCAAACAAAAACCCAACACTGATAGAAAAAGAGAGAGATCTTTGACAATCAGAAAAGTGTCTTTAATAATCTTGTAGCCATAGGACAGATAAAACTGAAAACATAACCCTAAATTTGATCCTGCAGGTCGCAGAGTTACAAGATGAGTTCACAGCCTCGTAGGATCTCTTATGTGAAATTTAGGGCACTGATCTGGAAGGAGTGTGACCCTGAGAATAGTAAAAGGATGTTGGGATGAACTGGAACAAATCTGAGAATCCAGAACTGAGCAAGAACAGTGGGAGTATGCGAACACTCCTGCTTACGACCCCAGTCACACGTGCGACTCAGCCTTTCCCATGCTGACCAGGCACTCTTGATGAGTCACACACCTTGCAGCTCTAATAGAGCCCACCTCAGACCCTCAAAAGAGCAGGAAAGTGGCTGGAAGTATCTGTTTATTGCTTTCTGAGGCCATCTGTCGCCCAAAGTAGAAACAAATCCACAACACAAGCTTGGCACCAACATTTAGAGAGGATGGGTTCTGCTCTTAGTCCCTCTAGCTGTGTGGGCTGCAGGCTACTATGACCCTCAGTTTCTTCATCCACTGAACACGCCCAATGACTGGCATCTCCTGGGATGGTTGTGAGAATTGAGACTGTGAAAGGCTTGGCACTTGCTGTGCCTCTCCTCTTTCTTTGCCATAGACATCTCACTCTCCCAGTGGGAACTACTAGGAAAAATTCCCACTCAGGAGACGGCTACCTCCTTGGGCAGCAGGATGGCACAGGACATGGCCTTCATTGTATTGCTGGATCTCTATGCTCTTGGGTTTTTGATGGATCCCACCTGCCTGCTCTGAAAAAAATTCCCAAATTTTCAAGACTGAGAGCAGTTCATGTATAAGTGGCTGATGTAACATCACCAGTTTTGTCCCAGGAAACCCATAACCACTTCCCACGAAAACCAGAGGCTGGTGTTAGAGCTGAACCGTGGGGTGGGCTGGGCCTGCTGGGTCAGGACATGAAAGGCAAAGTTGCCCAGAACAGGATTGGACTCCTAATGCCAAAGCCACCATCTTGGACAAAGAATGAAGAACACCTGTGTAGCCTGCCTCTCCCATCCCTCCTCCTCTCCGGAGGGCTCCCAACCTCCTCACTGTGTCCACCTTATCACTTAATGAGGCAAATGAGACTGCTCTTGGGTGGAGGAGACAGCCCGCCAACCCCACACGCAGCACCTCCTGGGAGCCGCACACTAGGCCACGCCTTCCGTTGAAATGTTCGTTATGTTCAGAAATCTGACAAGGCCCAAGGAGTGGGTCTCTAGCTGTGGCCAGACACCACTGGGGCAGGTCCTGGATAGGAAAGGCACGTAAGTTACCACCTGCGTAGACTGGACAAGAAAGGGGGACCCCAAGGGCAGACCCAGCAGGAGAGCATGAGACCTTAGGTGAACTTGCAGGTGGATAGGGGGCAAACGTCCCTCTGCCCCTGGTCTCACCAAGGCCCCCAAGTGACTGGTGCTGACTGAGGGCTCCTGGAGTGACATGGGTCAAGAGGTGGGTGTGGTTGGGAGGCCAGGCAGAAGGGTAGCACCAGAGGGCTGAACTGGGCTGGTGGCCCCACCAGGGTGGGGTGGAGATGTAGTTATTGCTGCTGCTCCAAGGATCAGCTGGTGACTATGGTCAGGCCCAGCACAGCCCTGTCGGGAACCCTGGAGTGGAGTCTGGAGCTTTAAGGCAACCCAAGGAGGTGCTCAGGTCACCCCCGCAGGAACTTGGGACAAGCCAACTGAGGAAGCCCCAGCCACTCTTATGGGGCCCTGGGCCTCCACATTCAAGTACTGAGTGTCTCATGGGCATGTGGCCATGATGGCCAGTCACCTGTGTATGGACCACACATAGTGTATGGGACCTTAGGTTCGGGGGGGACCAGGTGGGGCTAGGCTGCCTCCTCCTGGAGCCACCTGGCTCCTATAGCTCCTTGAGCCTGTGCTGGTCCTCTGGGGTCTCCCGTGGGGGGACCCCTCTGTGGGTAGACTGCAGAATGCAGGGCCACCTCATTCTGTAGTTCAGAGCACCAGCACTGGCTCACTGAATCACGGGGGAGACAGTCTGAGGAAACTTGGGAAGCATGTGTGGGTAGGGAGTGGTGAGGGAGGGGAGGCCCTGGTCCAGACACCCCTGGACAGAAGGGGAGACAGTGTGGCCCTCAGCAACTTGTGTCTACTCTGAGGCCTGCAACTTGCTCATTTATCATCTTGACCCAGGAATGGGGCATCACTACTGTGTGGGACACAGCACAGCTGAGCCCCACTCCTGCCAGTAGTTTCTTCTGGGAGGCCTGGGTTTTTTTCTGGCCCTTCAAAAGAGCCCTTTGCAAACAGAGCTGAGGAGGAGGATGCAGAGGAATGGGGGCCACCTGGGCTCTCCTAGGAATTCTTGGAGGTCAGAGCATGAATATCTGCAGCTGGCACAAGATGCTTAGGACAGTGACCACTGGCGTTCCATGCTGGACTCACAGTGGTGGGGGCTCAGGAGCACTAAACTGAGGGGCCCCCACAGGAAGGCTGCCAGCCTTCCTCGTGTGTGCAGATCTCAAAGTTGCTACAGTAGGGCAAGTAGCTGTCTTGAACCCCTGAGCTGCTGTGGTTGGGAGGGAGAGCCAGGGGGTCTTGGTACCGAGGCTGGAAGCAGTGAGGAGGTGAGTGGGAACAAGAGAGCCACCAGGCCAGCCACCAGGCCAGCACCAAGGGGAGGAATCACCAAGGCACCCCCAACATCTACCCTGCCCTGAGTCCCCACATAGGAGGAGGGAGGCACAGAAGAGTGGGGAGGTATTGGAGGCCAGACCCAGACACCCCCAGAGGCCTGGAAGGGGCACACTGCATCCAAGGATTCACTGTTGACTGTCCCCTCAACTCAAAAGGGCCCTGGATTCCTGGGTCACCTCAGCTCCATAGAAGAGCAAGAAGAGACTTGAACCTTGTGGGGAACAGGGGACAAGAGATCAGGACTCTGAGCCCTAACCAGTCCTTAAAGGAGAGACACAGGCCCCCTGAAAGGTGGGTCCCACAGAACCATGGCATGCTTGGTTCCAGACTGACACCAGGAAGGCAGGTATGGGGAGGGGCCCTGGGACTTACAACAGCCAACCGAATGTACCTGGCCACAGCTGGCCCCCAAAAAGAACGATGCTCTGATGTCTGGAGTCAGCAAAAGAAATCCCTCAGCTGAAATGCTCCTTTCTTTTGGTGATGAGGGTGCTTGTGGGGGTCAGCATGCCTCCTCCTAGCCCCAGCTCCAAGGCATGCCCTCTGTGAGGGCCTGGGCAGATGACAGCAGAAGCCAGTGAGGGTCGGGGATGCTGCCATGCTCGGCAGGCTGTGGCCACTTGGGCTGCCTTGGGAGCCGACTCCTGGCCAACAGGGGGCAGAGGCAAATGAGAAGGGTGACCCCTAGGTGTGGGGGCCTTGGTTTCCTGTAGAGCTGACACATGAGAGGACAACAGAAGATGAGGGCACCAGGAAGAGCAAGACACCACTGCTCTCCCCACGCCTGCCCGTGCCCCCAGCTCATGTGCGAGGGCCTGTATCTGAGCCGGGACCACAGCTCCAGCCACACTCTTATCTCCCACATCAGGGAGGGTTACCCTCTGCTGCGAACCTGCACCAGGGCACCAACGTCTGTGAAAGAGAAGGGGGTCATGCTGGTGGCAAATGAGGCTTGGTGCCACCACTCTCCGAGGTTGGCATATAAGGTTCCTTGTGCTCCTCTTGACTCTGGAAAATGTCCTCCTTGTTTGTAGAAAGGACATAGCACCAGAAGCTGGTGGCAGGGGTCTCACCCAACCTCCTGCTGATCACAGAGCAGGGACCCAGCTGGTCCCAGGCCCTCTCATGCTGCCCACTGAAGGTGGTGTTGGGACCACCACTGTCTGGTCTTCCCTTTGCCCTGGTCACTGGGTCACCGCCCATCCTCGGCCAGCCTTCTTCAGGAGCCTGGACTCGGAGACACAGATGAGCGTCCTTACAAAAATAACTCTGAGCCTGTCCCCAGGGGGAGCAGGTTCCTGAGAGCACGTGGGGCTGGGTGGAGTCCATGTGGAGGGGCCGGCAGGGGGCGCTCCTGCCCACGGCCGGGGCTATGGCTGCAGCCGCTCCAGGTACTGCGGCAGGGGGTTCTCCTTGACATACTTCTGGATGTACCAGCACGTGAGATGGGCCTTCAGGTCCTCCTCCACCACAAAGTCCAGGGCAGCCTGGGGGGCCAGAGCAGAGGGGAGAGTGAGTGGTCAGAGCCCCCAGCCTGCACCCAGGGAAGGTAGATGCCTACCTCTTCTGCATCCCCCAAGTTCCACAGCAACTGTCCCACTTGCCCAGGTCAGGGCCTCTCTCAGTCTTCCTTGGTAACTTGAGATAACTCCCTCCCCAAGCCTGAGCCAGGAAAGCAGAGGTTGTGGTGGGGTAGTGTGGGGGGCAGGAGGTGGGGAGACAACAGAGGGCCCAGCTAAGCCTAGGAGCAGTCTTTTGGGGGGAATTGAAGGCCGTTCCCTGCTCCAGAAGTAATCGCCCTTATGAAGCTCAGACCTATAGTCCAAGCAGCCTGGGGTTTGAGGTGCTTTGGGGATGAACAAAGTCGGGCGGTGGAGTAGGAATGGGCCATGAGTTCACTGACCTGAGCGTTCACCCATTTGTTCTCCCTAGGACTCACTGAGCAACTACTATGTGCCAGGTCCGGGGCCCTAGGACAGAATCAGGCTGTGGTGATCCTGGAGGTTTGGCTGCAGCAGGGTTCTGCAGATCAGAAGCCTGGGCCCCAGTGGATGCCACTTGCCCTCAGAGGGCCAGGGAGTGTAGAGTGCTGTCCAATACCCCTGCTGCCAACTGCAACTGGCTGGCAAGGCAGACTTGTGGGTCTATGCTCTGGCCAAGAAGCAAGCAGGAGTCAGCTGTCAGGCCACCACCTCCCCTGATTGTGAGGGTAACTGCCCCAGGTCCCCCATCTGCACCCATCCTACCTTGGCAAGGTGCTTGGCAATACCCCGCCCACGGTACGCATCAGGGACCTCCGTGTGTTGCAGGTCCACAATCCGTTTGCCCACATACTCATAGAGCAGGACGGCCCGGTCATGACATCCTGGAGGATTGAAGATGGAGACAGGTGAGCCAGGTTACTTGAGTTGAGTTCCGAATAACCTCTCTGGGCCTCAGCTTCCTCATCTATAAATTGGGTATATGATAAAATGTTTCTTATAGGGTTGACGGAAAGATTAAATGAGGTAACCCTGGAAATGTTCAGCACCGTGCTGATGAAATGCAAGCCCCAGCTATTGTCACTCACCTCAGCATCTGGGGACCTCCCCAACCCAGTCTGCTCTCCATACCTCCACATAAGCTCCCTCCCAAGGTCTGGGAGACTCAAGCCCTGGCACTGGACACAGGACAGGGCCCAGCAAATCTACAGTGAAAGCAAAGGAAGAAGAGATGGGAGGGTTGGGGTTGTGGCTCGGTGGTAGAGCACTTGCCTAACACGTGTTAGGCCTTGAGTTTCAGCCCCAGAAAAGCAATAGCAAAAAGTTGGGCCCCGTGATGCACACCTATAATCTCAGGGACTCAGAAAGCTGAGGCAGGAGGATCATCAGAGCCAGCCTCAGCAACTTAACAGGGTCCTGTCTCAAAATAAAAAGGGCTGGAAATCTAGCTCAGTGGTAGAGCATCCCTGGGCTCAATCTCCAGCACCAGAAAAAAAAAAAAAAAAAATGGGGAAGCAAGCACAGATGCAGCAGAACCACCCTGGGGACCCTGGCAGAGACACAGCAAGGAAGGTCAAAGGACTAGCATGAGAATCCATGAGAAATGGATGCTGGACACAAGAAGCAGGAAGAAATGGGTCTTCATGCCCTCCCAAGAGCACCAGGACCAGAGCTCACCAGCCTATCCTAAACTTCTACTGGAAAACACAAGTGAAATTCCTCCAATCACAGGTTGCTTTTTGTTTGTGTTATCAGGGATTGAACCCAGGGGCATGTAACCACTGAGCCACATCCCCAGTCCTTTTAATTTTTTATTTGGAGACAGGGTCTTGCTAAGTTGCTTAGGGCCTTGCTAAGTTCCCAGCCTCCTGGGCTACTGGGATTACAGTTGTGTGCCATGGCGCCTGGCTTGATCAGTTTTTAGTTACACATTTGCCTGTCTGTCCACCTAACCGTCAGTTCATCCACTCATCCATCTATCCTTCCATCCATCCACCTCCATTCACCCCTCATACATATACCCACCCATCCATCCTTGCACCAAATGTTTACAGAGGCCCAGAAATGTTTCAGGTGCTTGGCATACAGCAATGGACAAGACAGAGATCTGCCCTCACAAAGCCTACTGGAAGGGGAGAGAGAGAAACAAGAAAAGCCAGTAAGTGCATAATGTGTCATGGGGTGGGAAAGAGCCATGGGAAATGCTGGGTGGGGGACAGTGTGCTGGAGAAGGAAGTCAGTGCAATGGTTTAGAGGCAGGGGTGAGTGGGATGACAAGGGCCAGGGTGGCTGGAGTAGAGCAGGTGATGGGGAGGGTGGAGGAGATGAGGGCAGAGAGGTGACAGAAGCAGGTCCTGTAGAGCCTCCTAAGCTGGGTCAGGAAGATGGACAGGAGGTGATTCATGACTTTGCTGGACCCCTCTGGCTGCTGTGGGGAACAGACTTGGGGCAGGAGCAGGGAGACCAGTGAGTTAGCTGCACTGGTCCTGGTGAGTAACACTGTGAGACCCTGATGCTGCTCTGAAGGTGTCCCCGGCAGGATCTGGGCAGGGCTGGATGTGGTCAGTGAGGGAAAGAAGAGTCGAGGGCAGGCCCAAGGTTCTTCCTTTGCTCATTCCATTTGTTCCTTCCTTTGTACTGGGGACTGAACTCAGGGATGCTCTACCACTCAGTTTCATCCCCAGCACTTTTTATTTTTTATTTTGAGATAGGCTTTCACTAAGTTTCCCAGGTTGGCCTTGAACTTACAATACTCTTGCCTGAGCCTCCCAAGTTGCTGGAATTATAGGCGTGTGCTCCCAAGGCTGGCCCAAGCTTCTAATTTCAGGGAGTTGCTTGTGCATGAAGGAAATAAATACGCTGGGTTTGGGGAGGGTCAGGGTCATTATGCCAGGAGCAGTCAGGAGGGGCCCTCCCAGGAAAACTCTCTAAGCTGCGATGTGAACAATGAGCAGGAAATGGCTGAGAGAAGAGCAGAGGAAGGACAGGTAGTGTGTACAGCCAGTGTAAAGGCCCTGAGGTTGGAGGACACGATTCCTTGGCTCTAAAAGAAAACACGTCAATGTCAAGTGTCTTTCTCCACTTTTTAAGAGCAAATTGTATTTCGCATATTTTAATTTGAAAGAAAAAGGCAAATTGCATTTTACATGATTTAACTTTAAAGCACCAGAGAATTTGCTCCTAAATTCTGCTTGGGTTGCCAGCCTGTGCTAGCTGTCACAAAGGAAGACTGATAGGCCAAGAGATCAAATGACCCACCCAGGGCCATAAAGCAAATCAGACTCTAGAACAGGATCCAACCCCAGTCGTGAGGCTTTCTGGCTCTTGAAATCCTTGAGTTTCCCAAACTCCAGGAAGGAGGCTCCAAGTCAGCTCCCAAGTTCCTCAGTCAGCTGAGGAAAGTGAATTGCAGGGACATGAATCACACAGCAGGTTCAAGATGAAGCTGGGACCCAGGCCTCTAATTCCCAAGCCAAGTTCATTCTCCTGCTCCACCATGTCATGCCCCCTACTTCCTGCTTCTAGGCCTTGGCCTGGGCAGTTTCCTGGTCCAGGATGCCCTCCCCCAGCCCTTCTTCTGTCCCACACCTCCAGGTACCCAGGCATTGGTACCCCTCCTGACCTGACTGTTGTTCTGTGGGCTACACCTACTGCCCTGGCCAAGGCCCAGCTGCACCCTCCACTGCCTTGCCCCAGTTGTATGGCATGGGACTTGGTTCTCAGGTTCACATCTGTTGGGATTAACTTGGCCCCCTTGAGACAGGCAAGCAGTGATGAGAAGCTATTTGGGGACTGACCTGATTCTTGAGAGAGCTTCCCACCTACCCTGCCTATTTAATTACTCCAAATTCACTGAAAGTCTACTATGTTCAGGCAGAGTTTGGGGTGCTGAGCAGTGAATGAAACTAACAAACTCCTCCCTCATGAAGGCTCTGTTTCAGTAGAGGAGACAGGGAATAAACAACATTGTAGATGACACAAGATTCACAAGTGATGGGTATCTGTGTGCTATGAGGACATTTCAGCAGAGAAGGGGCAGGGATTTGGGGTTGGGGTGCCATTGTAAAGATAGTGTACAGGGGAAGCCTTTCTTGTGCAAAGACTAACAGGAATGAAGGGATATCTACGGTATAAGCAGACTGGGTAGTGAGAACAGCATGTGCAAAGATCCTGGGGTAGGATATTCAAGGAATAGCAAGGACCCAGAATGGATGAACCTGAATGTAGCAGTGTGGTTAGGAAGCCAAGTCAGGGGGTTCTGGACCCAGATCATGTAGGGCCTGCAGGATACTGAAAAAGATCTTGGCTTTTGTTCCAGCATAGTCTGCTGAAAAGGGGCATTGAGCTCTTATAAGACTGCTAATGTCCTCTGTCCATTCATTCACTTATTCCCTCAATCAAGTGGGGTGGTCACTTGGGCTGTGGATGGACCTGTCCCTGAGATGCCTCTGGGATTCTCTGCCTCCCTTTCACCCACTGCTGGGCACTCAGTTACCACCATATCCTCAGCACCCAGCCCTGGGCAGACAGACACCCAAGAAATATCTGTCCAACAAAACCCTGATGTTCTCCCTCTGCCAGGCACACACTGGGGTTCTAGGCAGACTTGAAGGCTACTGACATGCTCAGCACATTGGTCTTCCCGGAGCCTGGTCTGTATCTTCAGACCAGAATCCCAGAAAATGGCCATGTCCCCAGAGTTCAGGCCAAGACCCTGGGGTTATCCCTTCCTTGTCTGACTCTGCAGCATGTCTGTGGGCATACCTTTCAGATGTGCCACTGCCCCGGACCAGATAGCCACCTCTGCCATCTCTGTGCAGGGTGTCCAGAGTGGGCCCATTTCAGGTGACCCCAAACGGTACTTCACCAGAGGCTTTCCTTGACTGCTTGGTGTTCCCATCACAGGACAGTGGGATGTGAGGGCATCATCTTCAGCCACACTGTCAATTCTGAGCACGATGCCCCCCCACCAGGGTCTGGGTAGATACTGCTACCCAGTAGATAGATACTGCTATGTTGACTCATGAGGATATGGGCACATTCTCACGCCCTTACCTGGGCTGGGCTCTAAGAGCCCCGAACCTTAGACTAGCACAAAAGGGGCACTATTTGTCACCTGGGAGCCAGATAAACGAGCATGGGTTTTGGTTCCACCTCTGCCAGGTAATCTCAGGCCAGCTGTGATACTTCTGTGACCCAGAGACACCTCACCTGTCTTGGGACAAATCAATACCACCGGCCTCCCTCCTGGGACTGAGAATCAGATCAAGATCAAGAACTGCAGCTGTTTCTGAAAAGTTAAAGCTTCAGGGGCTGGGGCTGGAGCTCAGTGGCAGAGCACTTGCCTAGCACTGGGTTTGATCCTCAGCACCACATAAAAATAAATAAAGGCATGCTGTAAAAAAAAAAAAAAAAAAAAAAAATTAAAGCTCCAGGCTGGGTGTGGCTCAGAGGGAGAGCGCCTGCGGCATGTGTGAGCTATCTGAGCTATCCTCGATCAACCAACCAAATAAAAGAAGTCAAAGACCTCCGCGCTACTAGTGGCTCTTCCCTGTGGCTCGCCACCCCAGTGCCTTGTACCCATCCCCAATGCAGTATCAAAGGGCCCAGGAAGTAGTTATGGAAGGCAATCACAGAGAAAAGGGAGGTAGGGAGTCTTGGTGAAATGTGTTCACCTCCACCATTTCCGCTTTGCCCCACCTGCTCTAAAAGAAAGCATCCACTGTACAGATGAGGAGACTGAGGCACAGGTAAAGTTGCAACTGGTCCCTGGGAACTGAGGTGCCAGGCCAAGGACAAGCAGAGCAGTGACAGGTCCCAGAAGCCCCTGAATAGCTTCTTTAGTGCAGCCTGGTTGCAGGGGGTGGCTGTTAGTGGTTCAGGCAGAGGTGGCTGGGGCTCTGGAGAAGCTCCACAGTGGGTCACTTCCCCTGCTCAAGGGACCTCTCAGCCTGACACAGTCAGGAGGCATGTATCACTAGGCATCCCCCACTCAGGACATCTGCTCTTGGTGGGCATTATGGGATGCTGTGAGACATGGGGGCTCCTGGGGTTATGGGACCTTGTGGGAGGCATTGTAAGGTCACGCAGGGCCTTGTGTTGGGGCTGGAAACTCCTCCCCGTGAGGCTAGGCGCTACATTCTCAGCCCTGCTGCCTTCAAGGTGCTGGGGGAGGCCAGAGGCAACTGACAAGTCTCTGGGGCCTCAGGCTTCCTATCTGCAAAACAGGCACAGGGAGAATGTGGAAAATTCCAGGATTCTGGGACTCCTGGGTGATCCTTGTCCTTGCAGAAAGTTGGACACACGCCCTGACTGAGGAATGGAGAGGGAAGGCAAGGAAGAGGCTAATGGGTAGCAGGGGCCTTTTCCAGTTTTCTCCAATCTTCAGATGACAACCCTTAGATGGAAGCTGGGGCTCAGAAGTGTGCTTTGGTATCCCTACCTACAAAATGGTGACAATAAAAGGCAGTTTTTCAGAACCTTGATTTGGGGTCAAACAAGCCTGAGCTTAACCTTAACCCTCCTCTCAGACACCATGTCAACAAGTTCCATTCACTCTTCCTTCCAGATCTGTCCAGGCCCTGGATGTCTCTCCCCACCCCTACTCCTTGGACTAGTGCAGTAGCTATTCTCTGTTCTGTCCTGCCTACAGTCTGCTCCTCTCAGCACAGTGGAGGGAGCTGGGGCCATCCCTTCTGAGCATCCACCAGACTCAGAGTCAAAGCCAAATTCATATAAATTCACGCTTCCAAGGCCCTGCACCATCTGCGCACCACGATCCAGCCCCTCTTCCTACCTACCATCCTCCACTACACCCAGCTGCTCTGAATGCACACCAGGCACCCACAGGGCCTTTGCACTTGATGTTCCCTTGGCTGCTGCAGCTGTTTCTTGCCTCCTCCAGGTCTTTACTTAAATGTCATCTTCTTGGGAGGAGATCTTCCTGGACACCTGATTTTAAACAGCAGCCTCATCCCTACGCACCCTCCAATCCTCCCTGCTTCTTTTCTCACCAGGGTCCTTATTTTCTAGGATTCTTCACAATTTATTACCCATTCCCCACTCTAGACTATCAGCCCCATGAGTCCCTAGGACCTTGAAGAGTACTGGCACACAGAAGGTGCCCAATTAAATAGCTGTGAAACAAATTCCAGCTCCTCCACCTTGAGACATAAGACTTTGGCAAGCCATTTCACTTCCCTGTGCCTCAGTCTCATCTGTAAATGGGTGGAGCTGTTTTCTGTCTCCTCCCAGCCTTCTATAACATAAAGTGACTCCATATGTACAAGGCCTACTGGGACACAAGTGCCTAAACATCTTCCCTCACTCAGAACCAGAGCTTGCAGGAAGATAAACAGCCTAGCTCTGCCACAAGGCGAGCCTGGGGAACAAGAATTCTCTGGAAGCCAGAGAATGACAGTCCCACCATGCTCCTGCACTGCCAGACTCAGACTCACATCTGTTAATGGCCACAGTGGCACCAGCCTCAGGTTTCCTTGACAGCTTGACAGCTCAGACTCAGTGCTCACATCTGTTAATGGGCACAGTGGCACCAGCCTCAGGTTTCCTTATAGGTAGGAAACCCTCTGAGTGCCTGCCTGTTCCCAGCCAGCTCAGGCAGGCCTAGGCTGGATATACACTAGCTCTCAAATACACACCCAGCCCCAGCCTCCTGGATATCCTGAGAAGGCCTGCCCCAGGCTGGGCAGTGCTATGTTGGGGACCTGAAAAGGAGCTGCCAGCTTCCAGCTTCCCTCTTCTCCCCTGAGTTTGACTGGGAGGATCCCTGACCACACCTACATTTAGCTACAGGGCAGTAAGTTCCAGAAAGGGACAAGTTTAAGAATACAGTCTGATTACAGCCAGCCCTGCAGGACTGTCCTTTGGCTGCAGCCATTTGGAATAAAACAAAACAACCAAAAAATCCCAAGTATTCCTTTTTCTTTCTCTCTGCAAGCCTACTGGGCCTCTTGAGCCACCAGGGGGACCAGAACCTCCTTGGAATTCATGATAACCTCAAAAGAGAGGATGTGAAAAGTCACAAGGCCTCTCCCCACAAATGTGACCAGAACACTGAATGTCATTGCCAGTTGGGCCACAGCCAGAACCACAGCAGAAAGACTTGCTTCTATGAGGGAAGACTGTGGTATAGGGTCAGCAGGGTCCAGATTTGAGCTTTTGCATCTGGCCTCAGGTGACACTGGGCAAGTCACTTCCTGCAGCCCTAAACTCAATTTACTCATCTGTAATGTGGGGTGGTGTGTCACAACACATCTCAGGGACATTATGACAGTTGCATCCAAGAGGCCACGGAAGTGGTGGGACCCAGCTCCATGCTCAGGATGCCCAAAAACAGGAGATCCAGGCCCCTCCTGACTGCCATCAAGAGCCAGTGGCAGGAGCCAAACAGAATGCTATTCCACTGCTATCTCAACTCAGGGGCTGACCTCTGACAAGCCTCTTCTTTTCCTGGGCCTCCACCTTTCCTTCTTGGAAATGGGTACAGTGGCTTCTAAGGGTCTTGGGCATTACTAGAGAGGGCTGACCTGGGGGTGAGATTTGGAGAGTTCATGTCCTCAATTTCATAACTCTATTTCCAACTCCTCAGACCTTCTGGGGGAGGGGGTGTGGGCTGGTAAGACTTCTCTACAGGAAATCAGGACTTCTGGTTTAAAAAACAAGGATCAGTCCAGGTTTTTATAAGCACTTGCCATGAACCAAATAAGCGGTTCCCAACTTCACGTTTAGTGAAGTGTGCACAAGTGCTACTCCCAGAGATGGAGAAGTGGAGAAACCGAGGTACGTAGAGATGAGGCAAACTGGCCAAAGGCTCAGAGACATCTATTAACCCCCATATACGAACACACGAATACACTCCGACGAGGGCAGAAGCCCCTTTCCTGTCAGCCCCCAGGTCCAGTGTAGATTCTGCAGTGTAAAAAAGCTAAAGTTCCCGGAGCAGCGACAAACAGGCTGGGAAGGGGCAGGTCACACCCGACCCGCTCCTCAAGATTTGAAGCAGCAGCCCTAGCTGGGTGCCCTACATCAGAAGGCAGCCGGGCGGAGCAGGTGCGGGTTCCTTGTGGCTGAGACGAGACGCTCCTGCAGGACCCCCTCGCGTGCCCGCCCGCCTGAGGGCTCTGCACCCGCGCGCCTCTCACGGGAAACCCGCCCTCGCCCGGCCCGCGAGCAGCCGCGCCCCCACCCGGCCCCGCGCGCAGCCCGGCCCGCGCCAGGAGCTCCGGGCCGTCGGAGGAAGGCCACCCGCGTCCGCGAGCGCAGTCCCTCCCGGGCGGTGGGCAGGGACCACGGCTCGCGGGCGGCTAGGGGCGATCTCGGCGGGTCCCGCTCTCACGCAAACAAAAGGTGGGGGCGGGCCGGGCGCCGCGTTACCGTTGAGCCGGACGGTGAACTGGCGGCGCCGGCGATCGTGCTCCACGCGGATGGGGCAGCCCTGCTCCAGCACGCCCAGCGGCACGGAGGACGCCGAGTGCGCCATCTGCGCGCCGTGCTGCGCCGTTGGACGGGCGGGCGCGGGTCGGGAGTCCAGGCACGCGGAGCGGGGCGGCAGCTGGGCGCGGGGCGGCCGGGCAGCCCGGCCAGAGAGACCGCAGGCGGCGGCGCTGAAACTGACACTCGGCGGCAGCAGCGGCGGCAGCAACAAAAAGGAGGGGGGGGCGGCCAGGAAATCAGCTGTGAGGTCACGTGCAGCGTGCAGCCAATGGGCGCGCGGCCTTTTTGTTTTGATACATTCCATTCGACTCTTAAAGGGGCCGCGCACCTAGCTGGCGGCGTTCCACTTGCAACCCCAAACAAAACAACGCGTCTGCCTTCGCGGCTGTGTTGCTCTTCCCTCTTGTTTTGCTCCACAGGCATCTTTGGGATCCCTACATAGACCCTCTCAAAAAGATGTAACAACCTGTAGGAATATTCTAATCGTCCCCACAACAACCATCGCTTATTAAAAATTTGTTGTGTGCACAGCCTGTGAGTAGCCATGCCCTGTTACGCAGGAAGCGGCCTGTAAGGAGTCACTGTGCTTAGTGAAAATTTTTACCACAAACCTGAGAAATATGCCTGACTCCATTTTACAGATGAACAAATCGAGGCCGGGAGCAGTGAAATTATACCCCTACATGATGCTGGGGGCCCAGGTGGTGATTGGAGCTTGTGGCACCCATCCATCTATGCGCAGCTGGATGCAGGGGTGAGATTAGCCCCACAGGATGGGGGCGAAATGCCACCTCTCTGGAACAGTGCCAGAGATCTCTGGGAATCCCTGGCTCCACTCCACAGATTGGGTGGGAAGTGGGGAGAGGCTGAATTCTAGAAAGAGGCAGGAACTTGCTTGAAGATACAGGACCCTTGGGGCGGGAAGGGGGGGGGGGAGTTAACCAATCGTCCCACCCACCACCCCTCAGACCCCAAACCTTTCCTCTTGTTTGTGTCTGAAGTTCGGGTTAGCTTTGCACTGAAATCACAGGCCTGCTGGTTACTTTTACAGTTTTGTAATAACTGTGTAAACTTGATATTTACACCCATGTGACCACCATCCAAATGGAGATAGAGAAAGTTTGTGGTTCCCTAGGGCCCCTTTTCAATCAGTACACACCTTGGAGGTAACCACTGTCCCTATTAGCATTAATGACTGGAGAGCTTTTTCTAGAACACCCTTTAACCTTAATCAAACAACATGTACTTTTTAGTGTCCAGTTTCTTTTGCTCAACATTTATCTGAGATGTGTCTGTGCTGTTGTTTGTATCTTTGTTATAACTAAGTACTCCATTGTGTGCATATGACACTTTATTCACATGTTGAAGGGCATTTGAGTTGTTTTTGGTTTTGGACTATTATAAATAAATATGCTGTGAACATTTTTGGGGCATCTTTTAGGGTCTGCAATTTAGCATTCCCCTTGTGTAGCCACCAGCAAAGGATATTACAGTGGCTAAATGTGTTGTTTTGTGAAAAACTGCCAAAGTTTTCCCCAAAGTGGTTGAATCATTTTAGTCTCTTACCAACAATTTTGAGAGTTTTGTTGGGTGTCTTTAATTTTAGTAATTCTGATGAGCATCAAGTACCTCCTTGCTGGGACTTTAATTGCCTGATGATTGATTGCATTGAGCCTGTTCTTTCCTCTTTCTTTCTTTCCTTTCTTTCTCTTTCTTTCTTTCTTTCTTTCTTTCTTTCTTTCTTTCTTTCTTTCTTTCTTTCCTTTCAGTATCAGGGATTGAACCCAAGGTTTCCCTGCATGCCAGGCAGGTATCTACCACAAGCTACACTTGAGCCTCTTTTGTATACATCTTGGTCATTTGCTTACCTATTTTTGCGAACACTTCAGCCAATTAACTTTTTATCTTTTGAATTATTGTCATTCTTTTTATTGTTAGATTGTGATATACCTACCTGGAATATATTCTTCTAGCGGATACTTTATTTTTGTTTTACAAGTTTGTGGTTCCCTAGGGCCTCTTTTCAATCAGTGCACACCTTGGAGGTAAGGCGTATCAGGCAGTTTGGAAACAAAACACGTGGGGTGCTGGGTTGGGGGGGGGTGAGTCATTACATACAAGGAGATAGAAAAGGACCCGGGGTCAGAGAGGGCCTTGACCTCAGCTGAGTCAGAGCTGGCTGCGAGCTTAAGCAAGGGAGATAAGACCCTGTGTGTCTCAGGTGACTTCCCTGCCTCCAAAGAACTGAAATGGCTGGAGAGGCCAGAACATGCTCTGGAAATTTCATGAACAGGCGGTTTTCCATCTCCAGGCCTTTGCATGTGCTGTTGCCCAAGCATCACCTTCTCTCAGAAGCCCTCATCTTTGCCATCGCACTTATTTACATAGTGTCTGTGTCTGTCCTCCCAACCCCCGGCCTGGACTTGGGAGATTTCTGTCTGATAAATCCCTGCCAAGGCCTACAATACTGCTGTCTCTTCCTTG
Organism: Sciurus carolinensis; assembly: GCF_902686445.1. Classification (NCBI taxonomy): domain Eukaryota; kingdom Metazoa; phylum Chordata; class Mammalia; order Rodentia; family Sciuridae; genus Sciurus; species Sciurus carolinensis. The sequence continues at coordinate 39,845,099 of NC_062215.1, read as the reverse complement.
TTTTGGATTCTACTTTTAAATGGCTCTTAGCTTGTTAGGGTCTTTAAACCCTGCAAACATCCTTCCTCAGATAAGGATAAGTAAAAGAGTAAAATGAACAATTAATGTTTGCTGGGGTTGTTGAATGACTGTATATGAAAGCCCCTGTGACTGGGGCCTGCTGGGGTCATGCAGAGACCAGGTCATATATATGAGGTATCATTTATTCACTCAATTTCTAATTAATTTACCGACTATTAAGTACCTACTATATGTCAGGCACTGTTCTAAGGGGACACAATACTAAACAAAACAGACGAAACCCCTTCCCTTCACAATGTTCTAGAGGAGGGGTGGGGGAAGAAGAGGAAGACAAGAAAGAAGGAAATAAATATAGTGTCCCTTAGAGAGAGGTGAGTGCCTTGAAGGGAGTTTGATCTGGAAGGTGAATGGGCATGCTCCTCAGGAGGTCATGGTTTCAGAAGGGTGACCAGGACAGACCTCAGCTCAGATGGACTCTTTTTATGAAAAATTTGAGAGAGGTAAAGGAGTGAGTCTGGTGTTATTGGGGGAAGAGCAGTCCAGACAGAGAGAGCAGCCAGAGCAAAGACCCTGGGGTATGTTTAAAGAACACAGGGAAACTAGAATGGCTGGGGCAGAGGGTGGGGATGAGCCCAAGAGGTGGAGAGGGCAGAATGAGGAGCCTTTGGCTTTGATTCTGAGATGGGAAGGAGCCATAGGAGGGTTTGGGGTGATCTTAGTTTAAAGGAGCAGCAGTGGTGTCACAAGCCTGTAATCCCAGGGACTTGGGCCCCTGAGGCAGGAGGATCGCAAGTTTGAAAGCTCAAGGCCGGCCTCAGCGACTTAACAAGATGCTGCCTCAAAATAAAAAGAAGTGAGTATATAGCTCAGTGGTAAAGCACTCTTGGGTTCAATCCCCAGTACCAAAACAAACAAAACCCCTATAAATTAAAGGAGTGCTTACATACATTAAAAATTCCTCCTTTCAGCATGTTGTTCTGCAATTTTTGACAAAAACATCTGGCCAGTGAACCACAACTCCCCAGGCCCCTGTGCTCCTTTCAACCCCTCCCCGACCCCACCTGACTTGTTTTCTGCCTTTATTCTTTGGCTTTTTCTGGAGTGTCATATGCAAGGATGTGCAGCATGTGGCCTCCACGCCTGACTTCCTTCACTCTGCACCAAGCAAGCCTTTGTGGTTTGTCTGGAGTGTTGTGCAGACCAGCACTGTCCCTTTCCATGGCTGCACAGGATTCCAGGACATGGTATAATGGCCTTGATTTTGAGGACCCCTCTACCCAACACGTGGGAATGGACCTGGAGGAGAAGGGGAGGCAGAGGACCCTGTACTGGTCCCCACAAGTGGCCAATGCCTACAGTCGTGAACTCTTTGATCTCATAGTGACACTGTGTGTGTGTGTGGTGGTGGGTGCTAGTCTTGGGTCACAGAGTCAGATTAGCCCCTCTCCATCCCTTCCCCAGGAGTGGGAGGAGGGGCCTCTGTGAAGTTTGTGGATGCTCTGACCCTCTCTGCTCTGGAGCCAGGGAGCACCAGTAGCAGGGAGGCAGCTGAGCTGGACTTCAGGATCCTAAGGCCAGCTTCCACCATCACCACCACCTGGGCACCCTGCCTTGAGCAGGCAACTGGGGCTTGGTGAGAACGCCGCCACCCCCTGGTAGGAGAGGGGAGCTGAAGCCCCACCAGGGAGAGGTGCCCACAGGAGTTCAGTGACACCTGCTCTGGCTCATCTGTCCTGGGCCTGCAGTGTGATCTCAGGTTCGTCACAGGCCCTCTCTGGGCCTCATCTTCCTCCCACAAAGTTCCTGCAGCCCTAGCTGCTTTCTAAGCTGCCCACCAGGAAGATTGGCTCTGCCAGACCTGGAATGAGTGTAGGTGGGGTGGTGGGAGGCCTGCCCTGGTCACCAGCCTAGCATTCTTCCCAGTAAACTCCTCCCCCTCTCCCTCCCGAACCCCTACACCCACTGTCTATTCCTTTTAATGTCTTTACTGTTTTCCATTCCTCATTAGAAGCAAGAGAGATGCTCATTTAAAATGTTCAGAAAAATAGAAAAATATTAAGAAAATAAAAGTCCCTTCTAATTTTTTTTAAAGGGTACTAGGGATTGAACCCAAGGCTTTAAGCATGTTAGGCAAGTGCTCTGTCACTAAGCCACATCCCTTTGCATTTTATTTTGAAATAAGTGGCTCAGTCTGGCCTCAAACTTGTGATCCTCCTCCTCAACCACCCAAGTAACTGGGATTACAGGCATTCATCATCCCCCACCATGCCTGACCCTCCCAAATGTACCTTTCAGGTCTGCCACTCTTCATGTTTTCCCAGTGTGTCTTGAGACAGCATCCTGGTCTTGTAGTTATTCATTAATCCATTCACTCATTCAACATTTATTGAGCAACTACTATGTGTTCTGGATTCTGGGAATGCAAGGCTAAACAAGACAAAGCCCCTGCTCATATGGAGATCTTTATACACAAATGGGATTTTTTTTTCCCAATAAAGATATTATCAGGTCATATTCACTGGCTTGTACCCTGGATTTTGTTTGTTTTTCTCATTTAACAATATACTGTGAGCTTTTTCCTTTTTTTAATATGTAGGGAAACATAGAATTATTCTTAAGAATATTTTTCAATATAATTTGGATGAGTTAATTGCTAGAGTTTGTATGTTAAATGTTCCCCAAAGGCCCATGTGCTAAAGGCTTGGTCCCCAGTTTGGTGTTACTGGAAGGTGGGGAACCTTTAAGAGGTGGAGTTTTAGTGAAAGGTCTTAGATCACTGGGGGCATACACTTGAAGGGGCTTGTGGGACCCTCAGCCTCTGCCTTGCTCAGTTTTTGGTTTTTGGTCATGATGTGATTGGTTTTGCTCTGTCACACAGTACCTGCCATCTTGTTCTGTCTCCCCACAGGCCTCAAATTATGGGACCAACCAATCATGAATTGGAATTCCTAAAACTACAAGCCAAAATAAACCTTTATGTTTATAAATTGATGGTATCAGGTATTTGGTTATAGTGACAGAAAGTTGGCTAACAGCAGTTTATTCACATTTCAAAAACTAAAACAGAATATAGTTGTTCCTCTGTATCTGAGGGGGATTTGTTCCAGGATCTTCTGAAGACACCACAATGCATGAATGCTCAAGTCTTTCATATAAAATGACATAGTATTTGCATACAACCTACGTACATCCTTGGGTGTACTTTAAATTATCTCTAGATATGATATGTAATATAATGTAAGTGTAAATAGTTGTTATGCTGTATTATTTAGGGAGTCATGACAAGAAAAATGTGTATGTTCAGTACAGATGCAGTGTTTTTCAAATTTATTATTATTATTATTATTATTATTAGTGCTGGGGATCAAATTCAGGACCTTGTGAATGCTAAGGAGGAAGCAGGGGCCTCTATCTCTGAGCTGTACTCCCAGCCCCTGAATGTTTTTGATCCATAGTTGAACACCAGACATGGAATCTGTGGATACAAAGGGTCAACTGTCGATACCAGGAATAATCTCCCTCCTTTCCCTGTCTGCCATCTGCCCAGGTCTCCCCAACCACACATAGGCAAGCATTTTTACCTGTTTCTTTGAATTCTTTTGCAGTTTTCCAACACATAAATACAAGTAAACACAAGTATATATTCTTTCACCTATTTAACCTGAAGTTTAGCATATAACCTAAAAGTTGAGCCTATCACTGATCAGTTTTTCTTGGAGACCTGACACTTTGAGGTTGCCCCATTCTTTTCTACAGCTGTGTGATTTTTCCATGCATGAAGATACCAGGACATCAACAAATGTTAAGACCAACCATTCTCTCTGACACAGTTATTTACTGATAGCTATTTGATCATTTTAAAATGTAGCATCTTTGTATGGGCTCTTGCTTCTTTAATTTTATGGGTATATTAACTATCTAACCAGTTCCCTGCTGTTGGGTCTTTTGGTCACTTCCAGTTTGTCACTTCAATTAGATGAGTCTGACAGCTTTCCAAATGTCTCTTGGTAGCTCATGGAGTTGGGATTTGAGCCCCAGTGAGGCTAAGTCCAGAATCTGACACTCTGAGCTCAGGCCAAACAGCTGCAAAATTGGTGTACCACTCCGCCTCCCACAGGGGCCCCAATCCCCAGGTGCCTCCCCAAGGGCAAAGATGGCCTTCTCCTGAGAAGACCTGGGAGGCATCTACAGATCATTTGGAATAGATTAGGGCTCTAAAATGCCATGGGTGCCGGGCCCAGGCAGACTGTGACTGAGGGAGATAAGCTGGGTGTTGGACAAGAGGGGACGGTGTGGAGTGTGCAAAGTGGGGACTGGCTGCCCTGTCCAAGGGTGACTGCTCACTCCAGCTGACTGTCCCACAATGGAGACCTGTTCCAGGTTTTCTGTGTTGACAACAGGAGCTGGAAATCAAATGAAATCAAAGTATAGTGGAGACTCCTGATGTTTAAATGATACCAACTGATTGAAAAACACAATTATGTGCATCTACTGGTGATGTAAATGGTTGGGAGAGATAGAGAAAGAAAGATAAGATGCAGAGATAGAGAATCGGGGAGAGAGAGTGGGAGGATCTGGCAAACTGTTAATCAATGCATCTAAGTGAAGGCTTAGAATTATGGCATGATTCTGGCTATTTGTTTAGAGATGTAAATTTTTTCAAAATTAAAAACTGCCCCCCCCCACTGAGAGATAAAACCAAATGTAACATGTGAATCTTGGTCACCTCCTGGTTTGAAACAAAAAATTCAGCTGTAGAAGACACTTTGAGGACAACGGGGTTGCTGGAATGCGGACCTGTGTTAGATGTTTGTGGGATTATGGTGGTTTTTTTTTTTTTTTAATTTGGTGAGATAATCACATAGTGGTTATGTAAGAGAAAGTCCTTGTTCTGGGGGAAAAAAATGTCATGATGCTAGACATTCCCAAATGATTCAGAAAACAGTACCTTGCTGCAGGTGGTGGGGGTGGGGAGCTGGCACGCACCACACTACCAAGGGAGGCCTAGTGACAGGAATAGTTGATACTGGGTTACAGGTGAACAGTGGTTGGGATTATACTTTTGACTTCTTGTGTGCTTGAAACTTTTCATAATAAAAATTTGGGGGGAAAAGGGGAAGAAAAAAAGACCATGGAGGTGAAAAAAAATATAAGGGTACTAGACACTAGAAATGGCCTCTGTCTGGGAACTGGATGTGTGTCTGTCTGCCCCATTGACTGGGAAAGCCTGTATCTTGTTCATCACCACCATCACAGAATGGGAAACTGAGGCAGCCTGCAGTCATATGGCAAACACAGGGAAGAGTCCAAGGGTGAGAACCCAGGTCTCAGGGCAGACGAACCCCAGGCCCATCATTGACTTCTTCCCTTGCTTAGGTCCCTCATGTCACTTCTCTGAGCCTCAGTTTCCTTATCTGTAACATGGAAATAATGGCCCTTTCTTCTTAGGGATTTTTCCTTCCTTGAACTGGCTTCCCTCCTCCTCCAGCTCAAGGGAGCTACAATTTATATACAATGAAGTTCACCCACTCAAGTGCACAGTATGATGCCTTTTCACAAATGTATACAGTTGTCTAATCATTACCACCATCATATAGAACATATCTTTACTCCCAAATTTCCTTCTGGTTCCTTTATTCCCTCCCCCTTACACCCAGCCCCTTGCCACCACGGATCTGTTTGTGTCACTATAATTTTGCCTTCTCTGGAATGTCCTGGAAGTGGAATCATATTGAATAAAACCTTTTATCTGGTTTCTCTTATTTGGTAGCATGGTTTGAGCTTCATCTATATTGTCACGCTTGTTCATAATCCATTCCTTTTGTGTTGTTTAGTAATGTTCCACTGAGGGATGGACCTCAATTTGTTTATCCATTGCCAAGTTCATAGATGTTTAGATTCTTTCCTTCAAAGTTGCTATTAACATTTTCATACCGATATATGTGTGTCTGTGTATGATTATAAACATAGTTATTTCTATTGGGAGTGGAACAGCTGAGTTTTAAATAGGAGTACATGAACTTTGTGACAAACTGCCACAGTGAGAGTAGTCACATCAATTTTAATTCTCACCAGAAATAGGTGAGAATTACAGTTTCTGCACACTCTCACGAATACCTGGGATTGTGTCATTTTAATTTTTGCCATTCTAAATAGGCGTGTTGTGGAATCTCCTTATGGTTCTCATTTGCATTGCCCTGACTACTAATGATGTTGGGCACCTTATTTGCAATCCAAATTTCCTCTAGAGAGGTATCTGTTCAGATATTTTGTGCATTTTTTTTTTATTGGGTTGTTTGTTTTCTTACAGTTAAATTGCAGGAGTTCTTCCTATATCCTAGACACCAACCTTTTATCTGAGATGTGTTTTGACAGATTTTTCTCTCAGGGTTATTTTAAGCACTAAATAGCATCATTAACACCCAGTGAGTGGTTGCTCTTATCGTCATCATGATTACCACTGTTTTATTACTCCTTCATGTCATGTGGCTAGGAACTGCCAGTGGCACCTACCCATGGAGCCTCCTCAGTGCCCCGAAATCCATCACTGAGTCCCCTCCAGCCAGACTTTTCTGAGAGAGCCACAGCCTCCAGCAGGGCTCCAGGTCACGCTCTCTGGGTTGTTTGTTGTTTATAATATTCATTTATCAAAACCTGCCAGCTGGCTTCTGCAGTTTGGCAGGAGGCTGCTTGTGGGAGGGGAGGGAAAGCCTCAGAGATTGGCCTTGCCCTTCCTGCCACTGCCTCCCCATCTCCTGGCCCACATCCAGAGCCCCAGCATGCTGGACACATGTAGCTCTGTCCCCTCATTAGTGTCACAGCATAGTACCCTGATCTAGATTCTGATTTCCATTTGCCAGACAAGACAACTGAGGCTTAGAACCAATGCAGCTGCCCAAAGTCCCACATGCCAGAAGGGGTGGCTTTGTGATCTGGACACAGTTCCTTGCACTAATGTCATCACTCTCATTTAGCCCACGTCCTTCCAGCTTCCACATATTGCCAGACTACACAGGGGCCAACCTGAGCAAATGGTGACTACTGAGTGCTTGCAGGTGTCAAGCACCAGGCTCTCCATGAATGATCTCACACAAGGAAAATAAATGTAATTGTGTTATCCCATTTTATAGATGAGAAAACTAAGACTGAAAGAGATTGAGTGACTCACTCAATAAGTCAGTAGAGAGCAGCACTGGAATGCAGGCAGTCTCCCAGCCTGAGGGTTTGACTGTGGGGCCAGACTGATTCTACTGCCTCTGTCCTTTTGTGGGACCTGCCCCCATCAGTAAGGCCACAGTTCTGGGGGCCCTAGGCATAGTGTGCATCCTTGCCAATCATCATGCCTCTTGGAATCCCCACTTCATCCATGATGTCCCTTCTTCCCTCCCTGCTTGAAGCTCGTTTTGGCTCCCCATAATTCCTTGTGCTGCTGCTGCTGGCGGCCCTACCCTCCTACACGAGAATCACCCTTATTCATTCACATTTCTCAGTGGAAACAGGCTGCCTCAGACTCTGTTGAGGGCCCCATGTTTAAAGGGAGATTTGGCAAGGTCTGTCTAAGATCCCCTGTGCCCAAACCAGTCCCTCCTAGAACTGTCTTCTTCAGAGGCGCTTCACATGTGGGAAATGCTGTTTGCACACAGACATTTGTTGTCATGGAAAAATGCTGGAGACCCAAATGCCTGCCAGCAGGGCTTGGCTCCATACACCCAGGGAGAGTCAAACAGTGGCATATTATGAAGTTGCAAAACAGGACAAGAGTACTGTCCTTGTGCTGAAATGGAAGGATATAGAGGATATAAAGGGAATTATTTTTTGTGTATGGTACTGGGGTGCTCTCCCACTGGGCTACATCCTCAGCCATTTTCATTTTTCATTTTGAGACAGGGTCTTGCTAAGTTGCCCACTGTGGTCTTGAACTTGTGATTGTTCTGCCTCAGTCTCCCAGTACAGGTATGCCCGGCAAAGATGTACAGAGAATGTTAAGTATAGGTCAGTGAATAAAGAAAAAAAAAAGATATTTACTTTTCTCTGCAAGGACATCCAAGGAGCTGACAAGGAGCTCCAAGGAGCTGCGACTTAGGCAGGTGTAGAGGGGGTTAGGAGATAGTGGTGGTACACACTTTTCACCCTCTACCTCATCACTTTTTGAATTTTGAACATAAACTTCCCCTACCACCAGGACACTGCTGCTGTTGTTGCTCAAGATGTCCTCAGTAATTTAAGTAATTTAGAGGTGAGGTTCATTGCCCTCCTTTTCTAAATTTGGTTGTCCCATGTGCGCTTGGGAGGTATCTCCCACCAGCTCCCACCTTGCCCCTCTTTGGGTGTGGCTGGACACTTCTAAAGGAAGGGCCCTTTAGGGGCCTTCCATGTGTTCAGCCAATAGTCCACTGAACCCACCCAGATCAGGTGAGGACTCCTCCTGCCCCTCCCCGAACCTCAGGAGTGATTGCATTTAGCAGCCAATCCTCAGTCTGCTCTGACCATGGGTCTGGAACATTCTAATCCTCACCCTAAACCTTTAAAGAAAGTATGATTAAAACACCCATTTTACAGTTGAGGAAGGAGTCTCAGTTAAATTCCATAACAGGCCAGATGATATACTAGTAAACTGGAGTGAGAACTCCATCCCACAGGCTCTTGGCAGCCTCCTGAGGAAGAGTGGCCTGGGTCCCTGTCCTTGAACCCACTGGAAGGTCTCAGCTCAGGGATCCTTTCTCTTGATCAAGCTAGGAACCCAAAGATGCATCTGGCTCAAGTCTGTGGGCTCTGATTCAGTGTGATGAGGGCAGTACAGGGTTTGTGGGAAGCTCAGTGGAGGGATAGGGAACTACACCTGGTATACCTGGAGACTTCCCAGGGAAGGTGTTGCTGGTGCCTGACCCAGAAAGATGAGGAAGTCATCATGTTTCCAGTTCCTTGCAGGCTCACTATCTTTTCTTCCCACGCTTACTGCTCTGCCTGGTTTTCTTTTGATTAACAGGCTCTCCACCCTCAATCTGGAGGAGGCTCCACGCTTCCCCATTGACCGGCCTCCTCCCTCAGTCTCCATCCCTTTCCCTCCAGCGACTATGGCCTCCGACTCTCAGGTTCTTTCTGCACACTCCATGCCCACCAGTGTCCCATGTATACTTACTCCAGCCTTCCCAGTGGAGAGGGAAGCCCCTGCCAGGGCCACTGCACTATGAGACATGCTGACAAACTGAGAAGTGCTGTGGGTGGCCCTGTGAATGGTCACTGTCTACAATAAACTCCAGAAGGAGGATGGACATTTGAACAAATGGCTATAAATTCTGACATTCCTTCAGTGGGAGGTAGGGGTCAGTGTCTCCTCCTCTTAAATCTGGGTGGGCTGCTTTGATCCACAGGGTTAGTCAGAAGTGACATTGGGTGACTATCCATACTACATCAGAAAAGGCTATGCAGAATTGCTTGGTTATCTTAGGACAGTTGTGCTCTTGAAGAAGCCCTGGCCCACAGGGCAGCAGCCAGATAAGTCATTCCAGTTCACAGCCCTGGTGGGGCTCTGCTTGGAGTCTTCCCTGCCCAGGTGCTGGGCATTCAGGTGATGGATCCTCCAGATGAATCCAGTTGAGGCCCTGGACCCCATGGGACAGAGCCAGATCCTCCTTGTTGTACCAGTTGTTTTCTGCCACTGAATTTGGGTTGTTTTGGATGGTAGTAGGATGTGGGCAGGGAGAGGACTTTGTGACTTTCTTCCATTGCTGATCATCATTCCTTTATCGACAGGTATCTGCTGGAACCTGGAACGGACTGGGGGATGTGGAGGCAGCACCGGTTTGGAACTCGGCCTGAGGTCAAACCCCAGACCACTGTTTCCTCTGCTCCAGTAAAACAACGGGAAAGGATTAGATCTGGGGAAAATGTACTGGGAAGCTACACCTTTCTCCAAAAACCATTACCCATATTTAGCTCATGACACCATTGGAGTTTGGAGTTTTTTGTTTTGTTTTGTTTTGTTTTTGTACTGGGTTTAAACCCAGGATTGCTTTACCACAGAGCTACATCCAGCCCTTTTTATTTTTTATTTTGAGACAGGATGTTGCTAAGTTGTCCAGGGTGGCCTTGAACTTTTGATCTTCCCGCCTCACTCAGCCTCTTGAGTTACTGGGACTACAGGTATGTGTCCCTGTACCTAGGTAGTCTGGGGTCTTAAATCACTAGATGGGTTTGAGACTCTTCTGATCTGAAATCCTGAGGTCTCAGTTTGGGTAATCCAGAAAGGTTGCATGTAAGGAGCAGGATTTGAACTGTGAAGAATAGGAAAAATTAAAATAAATATGGTATTTTATTAAAATACTTTATCTACAGTATGTCAATCAGTTGTATTAACATTTTAAAATCCTATTTATTTAATACATCCTGAAAATAATACATACAAACATTCTTGCAGAAATGTTTGACCAAAAAGTGTGAAGAAGAAAAACAGCTAGGTGCAGTGGTGCACACCTGTAATCCCAGTTATTTGGAAGGCAGGAGGATCACAAGCTAGGGGCCAGCCTCTGCAGTTTAGAAAGACATTGTTTCAAAATAAAAAATAAAAAGGACTGTGGATGAGCTGAGGGGTAGAGTGCCCCTCTGGGGATGAGCTGAGTGGTAGAGTGGTAGAAGTTCAATCCTCAGTACTTCAAATAAAGGGGAAAAAAAAGTTGGGGAGGGGAAGAAAGAGAGAGGAAGAAAAAGAGTGACAGAGAGAGGGAGGAATGGGGGCAGGGGGCATTTTCTTGCAATTTCAATGTTCACAAACCACCATGGCTGATCGGTGTAGTTCCTGTTTCCACCATGCCACTTGGGCCAGGGTGTAACCTTTAGCAAACTTTCCTCCTGGCTCAAGCAGGGAACAGACCAGTGGGCAAAAGGGAAAGATCACACCATCAGCCTAAGAATTCATGTTTGGAGCATGTAGCCTCTGAGGAGGGTGCCAGTTCAGTGCCCTCTGTGCCCTGAAAGAAAATAACTCAGTGTCCCCAGCAGGAGGCTACTCCTTCTCTGCCTCTGCACATCCCCTCCACCCCACAGGGTTATCCCAGTGACTCCTTTCATTGGGCTGAGCCCCACCTCTAAGTCCACTTCTGCAACACAGGCTCTTCCCTGTTGGGTAGGGACAACTTTGAAGACTCCGCATCCTTCCTGCCACAGACTGTTCTTGGTTTTCAAATCCTCAAGCACAAAAAATAACCTGCAGACTCAGGACAGTGTAAATCTATCCTCAGGAGGGCAAAGAAGCCACTGCTCTAAGCATGCCCAGGACATCCTGGCAGACCGCCCAACAGATGTCTGAATCCATCTGAGTGCTGGGCACCAGGGACAGGAAATGAATTCCCTTCATCAGCGGCTCACAAGCTCCTAGCAGCCCTCCTCCACCAGGGACAAATTCTTCTCTCCACCCAAGAATTTTTGCAACACTCTATAAAGCAGTTACCCAAGGTCAACCATCTGAATGCCCTTTCTTCGTTTATACAAGATCAGTTACAGGATGGAAAGATGGGGTGGGTGAGCCTGTGACCCCTGGAGTAGCCTGGGGTGGTCGTGGTGGCAGGCAAGGGCATTTCCTGAGGGCCACAGTCCTGAGCAAAAGACTAGACCCACAGTCGGTGCACGCTAGAAACACGGTGAATGGGAAGTTTCACTGCCTCTGAGGACAAACAGTCTCCTTTCTTCACGGGGAAGTAGAAAGTTGCTCAGAGGGGAAGAAAACCCCAGCATCTGATAGCACTTCTCGTTTAAGTGTTTTCCTGGGTCACACCATGCGTCCAGGACACATATGGGGCTTGACTTCTGGTCTGGCTGACTGCCTAGACTGATACTCTCCTGGGACCGCCATGTTCTCTTGGAGCTAGCGAGGCAGCCACTCAAACCTCGAACCCAAGGTCATGCTCCCAGCTAAGGCCCGAGGTTTACCTAAGAACCCTAGTGGAGGGCTCTGGGTCCGCATTTTGCCTACTCAGAGCAGACCCTGGCCCGGGGTTCTCTCATCTCTTCTCCCACGGAAAGTTACTAACCCGGAGAAGCTGGGAGCACACACTCTCCCAGCCTGCCTGGCGGTCACACAGCCACGTGATGTGGAACAGCAATCAAAGTCTTGACAGGACTGGGGGCGTGGCTAGGTCGGGGGTGGGATCGGCAACACAGGCTGGCTGTGACTGGGTGCCCAGCTGCTGCTGCAGTGGTGGCGATTTCACTCATGTGGCTCTGCTGAGTGGCTTGTGGCTCTTTTCCTGAGTGTGTAGTTGGCAGGCAGGAGAGTCCCAGAATAACTCAAGATTCTAAAAATATTCAGTTTCTGCCTGCTCACTACCTGGGTCGTTAACCTCCTAACCTCATCTCTTCCCCCTCCTCCCCTCCCCTTGAGCATGCCCTCGACCCTGGACACCCTGGCCTTTTTATTTTTCCTTGAAGTTTACTTTTTATTTTTATTAAGGCAATAGTACACACTTGGCTACTTAGCACGGCAAGACACTTAACAACAACCCCAAACAAACCAATAGCCACCTACTCCCCAGGACTGCTCCTACTCCAGACTCAAATCGAGTTAAGCATCGATTATGTGCAGGGCTTCTAGAACTGGGGATAAAACAGTGACGCAAACAGACCAAGTTCCCACCCTCCCACAACTGTCAGTCGAAGGTAACTTCCTCCAACCCTTCTAACCCTTCCTTCCTTGGTTCTACATCACAAGCTTATACTGACCCACACTCGACCCGCCTTTCTTTCTTTTCAATTTATCTGATGATTTCCTAACATGGAAGATAAGGATTTTTAGTTCTCTTACATAGGGATTCCTATATGTGGTTCCTGTAAGTCCCAATCTCATTTCATTACAATTTGGGGATATGTCAGTATTTGGTGTTTACAGTATTATGGTTATGTAAATATCATCCCAGACTGATACCTTATGACTATTTTTCTATTTTGTGTTATTTGTTTTTCAAGGAATTTATAATTGCCTTGGTTTCTTCTTGCCTTGAACTGGGCATTCAGTGGATCCTTTCAATCTAGAGACTTGATTGGTTCTGGGAAACTGAAAGGCATAACTGCTTTAACATAATTCTGGACTCAGTTTGTTTCCATCCCTACCTGCCTCTCCACCTCCAGAGTATGTGTTTATGGGGGGTTATCATGTCAGTAGTCTGACCTTGGATTGGCTCTTCCCCCTCCAGAATTTGGTTTCAGCTTCCATTAAAGTTGGTTACCATTTCTTTTCATTTTCCAGCTTTGAAAAGTTGTCCCTCTTGTCTCTGTTATTGATCTCTCTTTTATTTTCCAATTTTTTTATTGGTTCATTCTAATTGTATGTAATGGTAGGGTTTGTTGTTACATATTCATATATGTAAATGATATAACAATATAATTTGGCCAGTATCACTCCCTTTTGCTTCCTGTCCTTCCTCCCCTGGTCCCTTTCCTCTACTCTACTGATCTTCCTTAGATTTTAATGAGCATTGACCTCTTTTTAAAAACCCATTGTGTGTCATAGCCCTACCCTTCCCTTAGTTCCACACGACTTTTTCTTGTCTCTCAGGTCTGAGCTCAGAAGACACCTCTGGGAAGGCCTTGATGACCATTCATGCTTCTCTACAGTGTCACCTGTTTTAATTTTGCCTATAACCCTTATCACTATTTGGATACTATTTTCTCTATTTGTGTTCACAGATGTATTTACCTTCTTTCTCCAGCCCCTCATGCCAGAATATTTGCTGCACAAACGCAGGACCTTGTCTATTGACTGCATCTTTGGTATATAGTCAGTGCTTCACAGTGTGAGGCAAAAACAGATGCTCAGGAAAAACATGTTGAACTCATGCTTGCATCAGTATGAGCATAGGATTTCCCTGAGGATCTTCAGTCTTACTTAGGAAGGAGCTGGTTCTGGTCAGAGCTTCCTGGGAATTTAAGATGCTTCCAGTGAGAGGGTGAGACTCCATCAAGGGAGGGATATAAGCCCAGTTTGGATATGGCTGAAAGGGGACAGAGCAATGATGGCAATGGACATGATGGCCTTTGAGGTCTGGCAAAGATGAGTGATTGACTCAAAGTCACTCAGTTACTTTCTGGCTTAGATTAGAAGACAGCCCTTTTCAGGTAGATACTGTGCTCATGCTGTGGAATGAGCTCAGTGCAAATGTTCTGCCTCTCTTCTTCCTGGTAGTGTGATAATGGGGGAGTTGCTTGTCTCTGTTTGCAGTACTTCTCACCTGTAACATCATGATAAGAGCACCCCTCTGGTTCTGGATTCCAGATAAGAAGAGCAAGCCTTCCAGTTAAAAAGACTGATATAGGACTGGGGATATAGCTCAGTTAGTAGAGTGCTTGCCTCACATGCACAAGGCCCTGGGTTCAATTCCCAGCACCAAAACAACAACGACAGAACCCTGATATACAGTACTTTAGGCAGTCATCATGATAATCTGGGCTCAAACTCTGGTTTCATCCTGCTGGTGATGAGACTTGGGCAAGATGCTTGAAGCCTTGGCCTCGGGGTCTAACCTTACCAGCTTCATGAGGGTGAATGTGGAGTCAAGAGACCTTGCACACTTGTCCTGCACCTGTCCTCCACCTCTCAGGAGGATGCAGTGTGTCTGAGGATCCTGGGGGCAAACAGGCACCATGCTGAGTTTCCTGGGTTTCCTGGATAAGTGTCTGTGTGACCACAGGGTTTTTATGCAACCCTAGCATGAACCTGGACTTGCCAGACTTGAGGGCTCTGTCAGAAGGAAAGAGCTGGTGTCTTTTCAGAGAGCAGCAGAGGAAGTTCAGAAGCAGGGTGTTGCAAACCATTTTAATGGAAGCACAGGCAGGAAAAGGCAGGGGAAACTGTCACCATCTGACAGACTGGAGTTTGAACAATAGCTCTGCCTTTGTCAGTGGCTTTGTGCACACTCCAGAACCTCTCTGATTCTCTGTTTTTTCTTCTGCTAAATGAGAACAATGATAACAATAGGCATCTTGCTGGGGTGTTGTGAGCTTTCCTCTATTCCACCAAGTGTTTGCTGACCACCTACTGCATGCTGAGGATGCTGCAGTGATCAAAGCATGGCACTGCTTTCATGAAGCTTGCAAGAGTATGTGCTTTGAGGGATGAGCACATAGTAGTTACTCTTGGTGCTTACTATTTTGCTGGTGGAGCTATGTCACTTGTATGAATTCATCCTTTGATATTCAAGGCTGTGACCATTAAATAAAGCAAGCGAAGGACAATAAAAATAAATGAATGAATAAATAAGTAAATAAATAGAAAGATAAATAAAGCAGGTAAGCACCCTCCCCTTCTGGTTTCTCCTATCAATTGTGGTCTCAGAAACTGATCCTGAGCAACAGACTTCAACTTGCCTCCAAACTCCTGGAAGTACTTTTCCAAAGCACTACCGCCAGCCTGGTCTGATTTTGGGCTGGGAGGAACCACTCCCACTTTCTGCCTTGGGGCAGTGTGAGCCTAACAGGAGAGACAGATGTGTTTAGCCACTGACAGATGATCCATGATGAGAAGGTCCCAGGCAGGGGTACTGGGCAGGGTGGGACAAGGAAGAGGCAGAACGTGTCAGTTGAAGCATGCAGGGAAGGGAATTCTTGGCCAAGAGAACAGCCTTTGCAAAGAAAGGCTCAAGGAAGAAAGCTTGGGTTGGATGTGCCCGTATTGGAAAATTCCCCACCTAGGAAGCCATGGCAAGGTTTGGAGCATGACCAGCCCTGTTTTATAAGGCTCTCCCTCTCACTGCAGTGTGGAAGGCACTGTGCAGGGCAGGAAGGAGAGGGCTTCCGAGAGGAAAGCACGGAGAGGAGGAGGCTAGATGGTAATCAAATCAGAGGATAGAAAGTCTTGCAACAGGGCACCTCTAAGCACTGCTGTACTAGGAATGACCACCAGAGGGCGCTGAGGACCAGCAAGTCATGGTGGATGGTGCTTGTGGCAGGGCGTTCCACAACACAACTGTGTATGCTGTTAACAACTGGTTGTGTCTGTTAATGTGCCCACAACTGTGTATAGACTTGTGCACCCCATTCATGTTCCTGAGTGTGTGCTTGTGTGTGTGGTCAGTACACAGGAATGAGACTATGCAATGGTGAGCATGTGCAAGGGTGAGAACAGGGCCTGCTTGCCTCCCATCACCCTGGCCACAGTAGGCACCTTCTTTCTCCGGTATAAGCCATTTGCCTCTGGGCCTTTGCATGTGCTGTTCCTGTTGCCTGTAATGCTCTTCCTCTCCTTGCTCTCCTCAGGTCTCTGCCAACATGTCACTTTCCAGAGAAGCTTGTCCTGGTCTTCCTCTTTAAAATAACAGACCTGCATCTTCAGACACACACTTTGTCCTCTCCTTTATTTTTACACCTAGAATTTGTCATTCTCTGACATCCTATAATTTAACTTAGGCATTTTGCTTCTCTGTTCTTCCTGAGGGCAAGATTGCTGCTGTCTTTTTCAATGGTCTATCCTCAGTGTTAGGCACACAGTAAGTGCTCAATAAACATTTATTCACTGAATGAATGAATGAGATCCTTCAACCCTGAGTTTGGGCCATCCTCTCTTCCCATTTCTTTCTCACCCCAGGTCCTGCCCACCTCAGTTCACACCTTTGTCCTAATTTGGGTCACACCCCTTGCCATCCAATGCCTCAGTTTCCCTTCATTTGCAGAGAGGGGTGTTTGCAACTTTTTTGCTGGGAGTCAGGATAAGACACAGCCTACTGGGGCCCGTGTCCAATGCCCCTTTCCAGTTTCTGAATGGTTGTGAAGTTCCCTAGCCTGAATTGCCACTCAGAGACAGAAAGAGATGAACAGATATTGCTGTCACAAGCCAGCAACAGAAAAAGAGTGGACAGCTGTCCAGCAATACTCCTCATCCCAGCAGCTCTGCATTCCTCACCTGTGCAGGGATGCTCTTTCTTGCCTCTCTGCCTGGCAAGCTTCTGCCACTGGTCCTTAAAGGTCCAGTGTCAAGGTCACCACATTTGCAAAGCCATCCCTGACCTCACCCAGGCAGAGTCAGGCCCCTTCCTGGGACTCCTGCTTATGCATCTATTTATAGCATCCCGCATAAAGTTCTGTGATTCCTGGGCCCTTCGTCAGCCTCCCTGACTAATCTGTAAACTCCTCATATGTGAAGACCTTGTCTGAGTCATCCTAGTGCCTGGGAGTCGAGCACGGGACTAGAGTCGCTTCACCCATGTCTGTGGCATGCTTTCCTCCTTCCTCTGTTCATTCCTCAAATAGTTATTAGGCACCTACTGTATGCCCTGCTTTGGGCTGTGCTTCAGGAATGCAACAGAGAACGAGATGAGCAGAATTCCTGCTCAGAAAAGGTGGATGGGCTGGTGGGAGAGATGCATTAGAAACAGAAGAAATAAGCAAAGCACGGGCAGCATGAATGTTGTGCAGAGAATTAAGACTAATTTGGGTCTGATAACTGGGAAAGCCTATTAGGGACATTTATTTAGGAGGAGGTTTGAGAGATGAAAGGCACCCAGCCCCAGGAAATATCGATGGGGTGGCATCCAGAAATTCCAGACAGAAGAAGCAGCAAGGGCAAAGGCCCTGAGGTGGACCTGTGTTGCTATACTCAAGGGGCAGCACTAACACCTTTCAACATACCAAGAAGCACAGTGGGAAAGGAGGAGACTGAGAGAAGCAGAAGCTGGAGCAATTGGCAGGGGGCCTAAACCCAGAAAACCTGCCAGACCGGGCTTGCAGTTCTGGTAGGGAGATATTTTCTACTGGGTGCCCCTTTTTCAGAAAGGTAAGTGCAGGTCCCAAGGTGCTCTGAACACGCGGGTGTGCAGCTGGGATGACTTCGTGTAGGAGGTGGGCTACAGTTTGTTTATGAACTAATTTCCTGGACATGTAGTGAATGCCACGTTCTAGGTCAGGTATTTCCAAGCTTGAACTCATGAAATACTTTCAGAGCATTTCATTGTTCCACACGATAGCTAAGTAAACTGAGGCTCAGAGGTGCTAAGTGACTTTGCCAAGGTCATCCAACTAGGAAGTGGGAGAGCTGGCATTTGAACCCATATCTCTTTTAGTTCAACACTCATGTTTTTCCATCCTACTGCCTGGAAAGAATGAGCAAGAGACACAGGAAGAGAATAATGATAATTATAAGGTCTTTCCCTCTTATCTCATCTGGCCTTTCCCACCACTGTGTGGGTGAGGCCCTGCAGGGTCCCTGTTTTACACACAGGCAAGCAGAGGTCACCCCGCTGCTGCAAGTGTTCCTAGCAGGGGGTGGAATCTGCTTCCCTCAGGTGAGGTCCCTGACAGGACACAGACTCATGCCAGCCTGGATGCCAGGCCTGACCCCTTGGCCTTTGCCCGGGTTTCCTGACCTCACAATCCAGTCACCTGATCCCAGCACCAGACTGGTCAGTGGCCCCTAAAAGTCCTCCAAGTGGGAGTAGAGAGAGTACTGACCTAGCTGGGCATTATACAGATGAGCAGGAGGATAGGAGAGAAACAAAGCCCAGGTGGGAGTCAAGGCGGGACCTTGATCAGGGTTTGCCAAAGGGAGCAAAATGATACCTGATTTGAGACTCAATTGCCTCCACTCCGCATTGAACTGGGGCCCTAACGATACAACCAAGAAAGCGACTTGCACTGGCTTGTCATTAGACACCACCAGGTTCACCAATGCTTCTCCACCCTGGAGCAGTTCCTTGCACGTGGAGGGGCTCGTGGATGTTTGCTGATGCAGGACATAAGTGCGTGCACGCGGAGCAAGGTGTTAAGCCCTTTACAACAGTCAGTCAACAAACATTTACGGATCGGGATCCGATGCCTGGCTCCAGTTCTCATTGGCGCGCCCGGAGGCAGGGCGGTTATCGCCGCTCTTCAGAGGCGGAAACGGAGGCCCTGGGTGTCAGAGACTTGCCCAAGGTCACCCCCGCTACAATGTTGCTGAGTTAGACCTGAACCCGGGTCTCACTCAGGACCGCACTTTTAACCCCGGCAGCACCAGCGCAGTGGGGCTACCCTGGGGAATCTCCGGGTTTTTCTAGATTACGCACGAGGGAGGCACCCACGCTGCGCACTCGCTGGGGCTGCAGGACCGGGGGTGTGAAGGGGCGGGGCTTGCGCCTAACAGACAGAGGGCGGTAGGGATGTCCGGGGGTGGTGGGCGGGGCTTGTGTCTTGATAGGCAGCGAGAATGATACAGCTCTTGCCGCGGAGGGGCGGAGCTAGACTGAGCTTGGGTTTCCCGAGTGGCAGTCGGGCTTGACAGATTGTGGGCAGGGTCGGATTCTGGGCCCACGGTGGGCGAGGTTTGTGCTTGACAGGCAGGATCAGGCCGACATATGATAGGCAGGGCGGGCCCTGGAGACTGGTAGGCCAATCGGCGAGAGGAGGCGGGACCTGAGTCGGCGCCGTCCGGCCGAGGCCCCTGCGGCACTGCCCAGTCTGACTGTGGCACCGCCCGTCGCAGACGTTTACTTGCCGCCACTGCTGCCGCCTCTGCTCGTTCGTCGCGCCCGGGCCGCCCGCCCGCAGCCATGAGTGCTCTCGGTCCTGGTGGAGCCCGCCGCCCTCTAGATTAGTCTCTGTCGCCTGGGACCTGTCTGCAGCATGGAGTCGCCTGCCTCGAGCCAGCCTGCCAGCATGCCTCAGTCGAAAGGTAGGCGCGCCCGCCAGGACAACGCCTGAATCCCGCGTCCAATTCCAGTCGTCAACCCCTACCTCTGTGTGGTCCTACCCCGTCCTGTGCCGGGCCCCGGCAGCAACACCCCGACTCAGAAACCCTCCCTGTTCTGGCGTAGGTCCTGTGCCAACCTGGTACCTCACCTGGATCCCCAGGTTAGGCCTTGGGACTGCACCCAGGCCGAGATCTCCCAGGCTGGATTCGAGCTAGGAATTCGTTCTGCCCACCCCATGCCAGATCAGGACCATCTCCCTGACGTCCTCATTTAGGCCTCAGGGTTGCAGCCTGGATAGAAATTAAGCTGTACCCAGGTGGGATTCATTCTGATCCCCTCCTGGGTCCATGTCTGCCATCCCCCCTGGTATGGGGCTGTGTCCAGAATGGGTTTTAACTTTACTCTCCACCTGGCATCCAAAGGTATTCCTGTTTCGGGGGCCCTCACTGTGTCCCCAACACAGGTGTCCTGACTACACCCCTGTTCAGAAGGCTCTGTCCTCCCCTCCCCCAGCTCTGTCCATCTTTGTAGGCTCTACATTGCCCCATCTCTGGCTGCTCTGCACCCTATCCTGCAACCCTGTCTTCCCAAAACGTCTCTTGGCCTCCCGCCCCTCCCTAGCATAGTCCCCTCTCTGTGGGCTCCCCCTGGACTTGAGTTGCAGCTTTTCTTTGCACTTGGGGAGCTCAACCGCTCCTGTACTTGGTGTCTTCAGGCTGATTGCTCCCAGCCTGTCCCTGCTTCCTGGGACCTGGGCTAGCTGCCAGGCCAGCATGCTGGCCGTGCACAGGGCTTGCTCTTTTCTTCTCCAAGTAACTGGCCTTCCTGGAAATTTTTGTGAGGTGGCTGTGGTGGCTGTGGCAGTAGCAGCAGCAGCAGCAGGATTTGTCATGCGGCGGGGGAAGGACAAGACTTGGAGGGCAAAAGGGGGATTTTTTTCAGGAAGAGGAAAGGATGTTTTTGGCATGTCTGAGTCTCAGTAGGCTGGGCTCTGTGAGAGAGTTCCAAACCGGACGTCTGTAATGAATGGGCTGACTCCCAGCTCTCTCAACCTGCTGCTGCCTCCCTCTGGCAAACCCTTTAATACCTCTGGGCCTCAGTTTCCTTATCTATAAATTGAATATTCGGAGTATGACATGAGATTGTGAATGCAGAAGAGCAAGTGTGGTGAAGTGGTAAAGAGCTCAGCACTGTGCAATGTGTGGCACATAATAGGTGTTCAGGAAGGGCCAGTTGCTGCACATCTTATTATTTCCGTTTCTTCTACTGGAAAAACTTCATCCATGTGGGGTCAGGGCCTTACCTCTGGTTTAGCTGTAGAGCCAGCAGGAAGAAGGTAACAGCAAGCACTTAGAGGGCCAGCTCTTCAGGGTTTGTCTCCTTTCCTTCTTTTCTCTGGAGGAGCCCAGACCCCCGGAGCCGGTGGGGTCCTGGGGAGGGTGTGGGCCCTTCCTGGCCCCTGCAGCTGGCGGCTGCGGTGGCTGTGGGCTGGAGCTGGGTGGGCAGGGTAATTACGTCTTACATAAGTGGGAGGCCGGATCCCTGACCATTGCCCAACCGCTGTGAGTAACTCAGGAGGCACTCGCTGGGGGAGGTGGCTGGGGAGGAACTTGCACTGTGCAGACCTCATGGATCTTGGGAACCGGGAAATCAGATACTTCTCCACTTAGGAGAGCACGGGAAGGGGTTGGAAGTGTTCTTTGCTTTTGAAGACATTTTAGCTCTTCCAGGCAGGAGATGCCTCATCAAGATAATAGTTGCAGTTGCAAGATTGTGAAGGGAGAAGGGGTCATTGGTAGAAAGCACTGTGGGGGGACACTGCTGGACACCCCTCCCCCCCACTGTGTGCTGTGTGACTTGAGGCTTGGCATTGCCCTCACTGGGCCTTTGCAGAGAGAGCCAGGATGAATTTCCAGCATGATGATCAGTGGATTGCATGGCTGTCAGGGACCAAGACCCAGGGACCTTGTATCCTCTTTGGGGTCTGGAGAACTACAATGTCCAAAAATCCTAAGAGCTGCCACTTAACAAGCTTTTATCCACTGCCATGTGTTGTCTCATTTATTTGTCATAACCTGCTTATAGATAAAGAAAGGATGCATCACTGTGACACATGGAGTTGGGGTTCCACCAGGACTCTGTCTTCACAGTGGTCTCTCCAGTGCTTTGTTGTGTCCCATTCCTGTGCTGGATGCTTGACTAAGCTGTGGGACATTTTGACCCGCTGATCTCCACCACCCCCATGTCCATTGGGCATCTTCTGAAGGCCAGGCCAGACCTGGAGGATGGACTGAGACAGAGAGGCTGCCTCTCCTGTGTGTAGCCCTTCCCGGTTGGCACATTGTGTGTGCCACTGCAACCTGACCTATTTGACAGATGCAAAGCCAAGATCTCACAGGGGACTAACTTAACTGAATGCACAGAATAGGGGTCCTCACCCATGCCTTCCCTGTCCTGGGCACTGGGCCCCAGCACAGAGCTCTTTCCACCTCCTCAGGAATTTAAACAAGGAGGGAGTGGCTGGCACTGGACCTTATGGGTGCTCTGCCTTTGGGCTTTCTGCCTGGCAGCAGGCACCTGTCCTATCTTCTGTGCCAGGAGCCTGGAGAGTTCTTTGTAGGTCCCATAACCCTGCTGTTTTCCCCATACCATCTCTGGCTGGGGTCAGAGGGCAAGGGCAGCTGGTGCTGGGGCTGGTGTGCAGGACACATGTGGTCAGCATGATCCGAGTCTGCAGCCACCTGTGTCCTAGGGGGGCACCACATGTGTTCTGTTGCTGTTCACAACAGGGCCTCCTTCTGCCCCCTGCCTCTCTGGGAGTGCCACCCGTTGAGCATTTCATGGCTCATCTTCACATGGCTTGGATAGTGGCTGCATAGTTCCTGGCTGCCCTGTAAGGCTCTAAGGAGCATTGTGCTGGCCTGGCCCGGACTGGCCCTGCCTTCTGTGGTTTCAGTCCCCCCTCCTTTCCCGGCTGTTGGAAAGACTGGAGGGTGGCACCTCAGGGACTTTCCCCACCCCTGGTGTGACGCACAGGAAACTCTCTATCAGCCAGCCCGTGGCTCAGGGCCTGAAGGGAGCAAAGTTCTCAGTGGGCCTGTGTGGGGAGAGGGCTGGGGCAGCTGGGCTTCCGGTGGGTGAGTCAGCAGCCGGTGGTGCTGACTCACCCTGGGCATGCCAGCCAGCAGCTGCCTGCTGCACACAGGGTGATGCTGGGCCTGTTGGGTGGGAGAGGGCTGTGTGCCCAGCCCATGGGCAGCACCTGGCCCTGAGCTGAGGTGCTGGATGTGGCCTGGCCTCCTCAGGCTGGGCCAGGACCCCTTGGGTAGGCCCTCTGTCCCACCCAGGAACTTCCTCTGTTAGGCAAAGGGCTCTGCTTCCTCTTGCTCACTGAGCAGGGACAGGTGGCAGTGAATGTTTACTGCCTTTGGCCCAAGAGACTCCTTGGGGTTAAGATGTGTAGCTAGGTGCTCAGGGAGGGCCAAGAGTGGAGGCGGTACAGGGTCAGCCGGGTTGGCCAGGGTGGATCTCCACCTGAGCTCCCAGAAGACAGATGTGGAGAGGTTGAGAACTCAGATCTGGGGCCTGACTACCTGGTCTCAGATCCCAGCCAGGTTCCTTTTGCAGTGTAACATCAGACAAGTCACATGTGGTATATTTTATGTTTTCTGTAAATGATTTCTGTTTCCTGGATGTGGCCCCTCTTTCAGAGGAGAAATCTCAGTTCCCTCACCTTCAGAATGGGAATGGGGACTCTGCCTGTGTGAATACAGACAGCCTCTTTCCCCAGTGACGAAGTGTCAGGTACTGTTCACAGCAAGACTGCCTCTACTGGCAAGGAACCCTTCCTCAGAGAGGCAGGAAGTGGGGGTGGAGCCTCCGCTTTAGTGGGGTGGGACTGGGTTCCAATCCTGGCTCCACAGCTTCCTCACCGTGGCCAGTGGCATGCCCTCTCTGACCCTCGGTCTCTTCTGTAAAATGGGAGTAAACACCCCTCCCTGGCAGTGTGGTGGTGAAGATCAGAGATAGTGTTTGTCAAGCAAATGGCATCTGTTATTGTTTTATAATTGTTATGGTTGTGACTACTGTTCGTTGTAGAGCAAATCAACAGGATTGGGGCTTCTGATTATGCACTGTGGGCTCAGTGACATGAGGCTTCCCTAGCTGTACGGTGTTTTAATGCTGGCCAGAATTTATCAGGCTTTAGAACTTCTTATTCCTCTGGTCCCCAAGTTGGAGCTGGGGGCTTGCCTTCTGGGTGTCCTGGGAAGGGCAGGTGGGGAGCAGAGAACTGGGGTGACTGGGTCTTTCTGCAGGTTTGTCCCTGACCCTAACTTTGGCATCCAGCATGAGAGAAAACTGGAGGGGACATGTGGGTGGCATGGTATGGGAATTGGAATACAGCCTCCTGGACCTAGGAACTTCATGTCAAGAGCATGACGCAGGACAGACAGCAGAGCAGAGACTTCTGAGACTTAGATGCCAAGTCTGGGTCCTGTCCAGTCCTGAGAGGATCATCAGTTTTCCACCCTCAGTGCCAGGCACTGGTCCCCATCACTAGTTCCTGTCACCCTCCTCCTGCCCTGTGGACTCCTCTCTGGGATGTCATAGCTGAGCTGGCATCCCAGGGCCTGCCCTGGCTTCTCTGGGAAGGCTGTGTCCAACTGCCCCTCTCTCCACCAGTCCCCTGCCCTGGGTAGCTTGGCCAGATCCTCCTGCCATGTATGGGCCCATGGTCAGGCCTGTACCCTGCTCTGTGACCCCTTCTTTTGGTGTTCTGTCCCAGCAGGTGGGCCTTCCCTCTTCCTTTTAAAAAAAAAAATTGTAAATGTATCTGCAGGCACCAAAAGGATACATTGAATGTACCTCTGTATTTAAAAAAGTGAGTCAAATGAATTCTGTGTACATAATACCCAGCTAAAGAAATCCAACATTACTGGGATCCCAACCCCTGTGAATTCGATCTCCCTTCCTTCTCCCTCAATAGCTGTCTAACTTTTATTTTAATCATTGTTTACTTTTCTTTGGCATTTTAAAAAATCGATTTTTTGTTTTTGTACTGGGGATTGAACCCAGTGGAATTTTACCGCTAAGCCACATTCCCAGTCCAGGTGTGAAGTGACAGGCATGCTCCTTGGAACAGGGCTGTGAAGGGCCTTGGATGTCAGTGCAGGAGTTTGGGCATCATCAGGAGGCTGGTGGGAGCAAGGAGGGTTGCTGCCACCCAGTAAGGAGGTGCTTTGTTGATGGTGGTGTGACAGAGGCCAGTCAAGGACAGCTTTGGCATAGGATGGGGGATGCCCCCTGCCCTCCTTGTCCTTCTCTGTGACTAAGCCTTCTTGTGGACCCCAGAGCAGACTTCTGCTGTCACGGCTTACCCCAACCCCACTCACCTGCAGCAACTTCCAACAGCAGGGATGGTCCTGGGCCTGGCTCTGCCCCCACCCACTTTGTGACCTCTCCAGCCTGTTTCTTCTTTTGAATGAAAGGGATGAGAAATAGCCACTTCCCAGGGCTGCTGCTGAGAGTGAGAAGCAATGAGACACATCAAGTCCGGGGACACTGGAGTTACTGGTCAGTGCTGAATTTGAACTTGAGCCATGTATTGGTGTTTTTTCTTACCAAGAACACCTTTCTCCAATGCCCCCATGCTTTGTAAGATTTTGCTTTGTAGTGATGGTAACAATGAAAGCTAAGAGGGCACTGGTTAAGGAAAGGTCCTTCTGCAGAAGGTGCAGCACGGGGCCTGGGATGGCCTGGCTGATCTCATACTACCCAGGTGGAGGCCTCTGGGAGCACAGCCCAGAGCTGGAGCCGGAGGAAGTGCCCCTTTCACATGGAAGCCCCCTCCCAGTCACGGCCTCCTGAAGCCTGGTGCATGGGGCTCATCATGCACTTAGGGGTCCAGGTCAGAGCAGCCCCTGATCTGTGCAGGCATTTTATATGCACAATCTCAGTTGGCTCTCGTGGTAACCCAGTAACGTGTTGTGTTGTCGTCACCCCCATTTATGAATGAATAAATTGAGGCCTGGAGTTGGGGAGTGACTTGCCCAAGGTCACAAAGGTCTGTCTTGTGAGCAGAGGCTTATCTTAACAACACTTTACCCTTCCTGGCCCTCTTCTGGAGGTCATGGCCATTGCACCCACACATGAAGGGAGGAAACTGAGGCTCACAGAGAGAGTTTGATTTGTCCATGGTGTCACAGCAGCCAGGTCTCCTGATACCACTCCTTGTCATTTGACCTTTTCAGAGTGGTTTGGGGCAGATGTTGTGACTACTCAGTTGTGGTCTGGGGAAGGCAGGGCTCAGGCCTGGCTCTGTTTCTGCCCTGGTGTATCACATCAGGTGAGTCTCTGGGGCACTGACTGCAGTTCTGAGCAGCCTGCTGCTTGGTACCCTTGTCACGCACGATGAACACAGTTGCCCCTTGACTGATGAGGACACTGGAGCCCAGACTCCAGCAGTACCAGGACCCAGACTTAACCAGGCCTCTTTTTTTTCATTAATTTTATTTAAATTCCTTACACTTAAGTAGCTGAAGTTGTGCACAGAAATCCCAAAGGAACAAAAAGACAGTTTCTTGCATTTCTGTGGAACGTTCTGTGCAGAGCATTTTCTTTCACAAACTGCTCTTTTGCTGTCAGTGCTTACTGTGCCTGGGAGACAGCTCCTGGCGCCCCAGTGAACCTTCACCAATCCTCTGTGCCAGGCTTTTGATTTCATAAACCCTTGACCTCAGTTTCTTCATCTGTGAGATGGAGATCACATTAGTTCCAGCCTCATAGGGTTGCTGAGAGGCTCAGATGAGATGTAATGCAAATTGTGCAGTGCTCAGCTTGTGCAGCTGTATCAACAGCTCTGACTTTCCTTACCTGCATCACTGTGCTTATGTTACTAGCTTTAGATGCTTGTCATGAGGAGTGTGTGATCAGCAGGCATGAATTGACAGGCCAGGTTCCTTGGGACAGGGCTGTGAAGGGCCTTGGATGTCAGTGCAGAAGTTTGGGCATAATCAGGAGGTAGTGAGGAGCATTGCTGGCACTCAGTGAATGACCCATGCCTGGCATGTAGTTGGTGCTCACTAAATGTCAGTGGGAGTTATAGTGTAGGGGTTGGTGGCTGGAGGTACAGTTTTTGGGTCAAGGGGAATGGATTTTTTTTAAACTGGAGATTGAACTCAGGGGTGCTTTACTACTGAGCTATACCCCTGGTTCTTGGGTTTTTGTTTGTTTGTTTGTTTGTTTTGGAGACAGGGTCTTACTAAATTGCTGGGGCTGGCCTCAAACTTGCAGTCCTCCTGCCATAGTCTCCTAAGTCACTAGGATTACAGGAGTGGGCCACTTTGCCTGGCAAGATGGATGTTTTGGTACACTTGGGGGTGAAGGGCCCAGCCCACTGAGGTCCAGTGGGGGAAGGAGATGACTATCGCTCATGTTGATTTCTGTGAGGCCAGCTGCCTGGTCCCCCTGCTGGGTGAGCAAGCCTCTCCCTGGTCTGCTCCCTGTTCCTGTACCTGGCTTCTTTTGACTCCTGTGCCACCTCCTCCTTGCGTCAGCCTCAGCTCCGATCTCCCTTCCTCTAAGCATTGGTGGTTCTTGTTTGTGTAGTTTTCTCTGCCTCAATACTGCGGACATCTCTGACTGGAGAGTCACTTTGCTGTGGTAGGGCTTGTGTGTGTGTTGTGTGTCCCTGACCTCTGCCTGCTGGACACCAGTCCTACCTTCCCCCTGCCATGGTGGCCTGCACTCTGCAGAGGAGCAGGCCTTATGAGTTGAACAGATGGGGAGGTGCCCAGGGCCCAGGCGCTAGGGCCTGACCAGGTAGCCACAGGCAATTGGGCAGTGAGAGGGCAAGGCATGAGTGACTGACCTTGAGCAGCTCCCTCTCTGGCCCTAGCTTGTTTCTCACCTGTGAGGCAGGAGAACAGACCGTGCTGGGGGCATGGGATGGCTATGAGGCTAGATGGGGAAGGCCTGGGAGTGGCATGTAGTAGGTGCTCAGTAAATTAAAGGCCCTTCCTTCATCCCCACGCTTTCTCTCCAAAGCCCCAGGACAGGACCTCTGGGCCTTGAGGGAAAGGGGGGCCCTGTTAGGTCTCTCCTTGCTCCCTGTGAATGCTTGGCAGTTGTGGCTCCCAAAAGCTCTTTGGGGACTTCTCTGAGAGCATCTGGGACCCCGGGGAGAATGTCAGGTGTTCAGCACAGGCTTTGGCTCATTGTGGTCAATAAACATCAGCTATTGAGGTGAAACTTCTCCCCTCAGAGTGGTTGTGGATTGGTCTGGTTGAGGTCTCCCTATGACCCTGCAGGATGGGATGACCAGCTTAGGTGAGGATGGGACATCTTGCCACCTACATCTCGGCAGCCACATCAGTTCCTTACTCCTAAGGTGCACTCAGGACCCAGGGAATCGGGAACCATGAGAAGCACCCAGAATACCCAAAAGATAGGAGTCAGGGATGGTGAACTAGGAGCAGTTGTTATTTTTGTCATTGGAAATCACAGGACGGGACTGGATATGGTGTATGCGGGCTCCCTGTGTGAGGGACCCTGCAGCCTAATCTCTGTGGATGGTTGGATGTTGGAGCCAGCAGATCTACCTTCTTGTCCACACCTGCCAGTTCCCTGGGTGACCTCTGTCAAGTCACCCTCCCCTCTGATCTACGTGGTACAATAGACCTGTGAAAACCCTTCCTCAGGGCGTTGTGGAGGGCGTGGACAGAGGGGTTCTCTGGGTGGAGGGCCTGGCACTGTCTCTGCCACAGGCAGCCCCTTCTAATGTCCTCCGGTCAGGCCCTGCTAAGGCATGGCATTGAGAATCCTGGCGCTCAGTCTGCTATCCCTTCTTCATGGTGAGGTCTTGATGCCCAGAGAGATTCAGTACTTGCCTGAGTTGCAGTTGAATCAGGCCACCAGGCCACTTGGCTTTAGAGTGGTCACTTGTGAAAGACACCAGGAGGAGTTAGGGAGAGCTAGTCACAAGGGTCTTAGTTGGGGTGGCCAGGGATCCTCTGAATTGACAACGGGCAGGGTTGGGTCCCAGCTTAGATAGCGCTGCAGGGAAGAGCATTCTGGGCAGTGGGAATGGCAGAGGCAAAGGACCTGAGGTGGGAAAGAAGGTATCTTCTTCAAGGAATGGTGAGTGGGCAGTGGCTTGAGTGAGGGGCGGTGGGAGGAGACAGGACAGGAGTTTAATCTGTCTATGGGCACCTTTGTCATCGCGGTGTGACTTTGGACCATTCTCTGACTTTCTCCTAGTCTGACTTCCTCACTGCCTGCCTGGGGGGCCGCTGTGAGTCTAGAGTGATCTGAGGACATGCAGCCGCCTGGCACTGGGCTCGCCTGTACCAGGGCCCTGCGAGCTGGAGCTGGCGGGCTTGTGGTTTGCCCATGGTAGCCCAAGAGCCTTTGTTTGTTGTGGTGACGGTCGCCACCTTGAGCCACACCTGGGTAGCCCCAGGCTGCCTGGCCATCTGGCCCAGCCCTGACATTGATAGCAGATAGTGGCAGTCACTGGTGGCCTGAGGCCTGTTTCTGGGCTGTTTCCATGGTGGCCTCACCCACTCTGACAGCTGGTACGGCTGCCCCATGGAGCCCAGGTCACTCCTGACGCAGGCCCGTATCCCTTCAGGGCAGGTGGCAAGACCAGGCTGTGTGCTGCCAGCTGGGGAGGAGGGGTTGGCCTCACCACCCAGTCCAGCTACGGGTGTGGACATGCCCTTGACTGATGGGGAAACTGAGGCCTGGGGAGGGGGCCATCTTATGACATCTCCAAACCCGTGGGGTGAGGTGGCTGACAGGCTAGAGCCAAAGGAAGGTGGGTGGAAGCCAAGAGCAGAAGCAGTGCAGGAGGGCAGGTGCTGCTGTGCACCCCGCAGAGGCCAGGTCTGCTTGGACCTGGTGAAGGCTGAGCTCTGGGTGCTCCCAGCAGAGTTTTACTTTTTATCATGAGATTCTATATTATCATTACAAAGAGCCTCAAGTCAAGATTAAAAACTACCTATAATTCTCATTATTTAAAGGTGGATTTTTTTTTCCACCTCTACCTAGTGGCAGTAGTAACCTTGTGACCATTTATAGGGCCACCTCCTGTGTGCCCAGCCCTGTGCCCAGTGCCCTGCCGAGAGGCCCCCTCGCTTAGTCCTGCAACCTCTATGGAGGGTGGGTGGCATTTCTGCCATATTCTCTTTTGCAGATACAGTGCCTGAGGTTCAGAGTCTGTGTCCTGCTGTCACCACTGGGTGCAAAGATTTACAATGCCTGTCATCTTCCAGCTGCAGTGTAACCTGCATCCCCTGCCCAGATGGTGGTCCTGCACACCTTGGCTTTTCTTTTTTTTTTTTTTTCTTGTCATGTAGAATATGCCAGACCAGGGAAATCCTGGGTGGCCTCTGGGTCCCGAGACCACTTCACTGTGCTGCATGAGATCCTAGACCTGGGCCTGTCTCTCCACTGAGGTGTATCAGGGCTGCTTTGAGGTTGTGCCTGGTCTATTGGTGTCTGCAAATCAGTCACCTCCTATGTCACTCCCAGCTGGGTCTGATGGCATGGGCTCCACCTACATGGCTCTGTGGCATGGTTGAGACTGGATCCGAACGTGGCTCAGAGGTGGCTTAAGGTCTCCTTGGCAGGTGGTGGCAGGACCATGGGCATTTTCCAGGCCCCAGTGGCCATTGCTGTGGGGTGGTAGGTGAGGGCACAAAGGGCAGGTGGCAGGGAAGTGGGCGGAAGCTCCTCCAAGGGCAGGTCTATGGTTGGCACATCTCTGCTGTGGTTTAGTCCCAGCTCTGCCACCCAGGAGATACTTGGTGCCCTGGGCAAGTTACTTCTCTGCTCAGAAATTGGAGCCTGACATCAGAGCTCCTGGGAACACCTGGCAGGCTCCCGGCTTCCCTGGTGCCTGCTTTTCCTGCTGATCAGATGATGGCTGTGCCATGTTCAAAGGGCAGTCCTAACTCAGGAGTGCTCCATTGTGTGCCAGCCCTGTCATGCCCTGCTCCCTCCAGAAATGTAGATTTTTCTTTAGTACCAACCCAGTGCCAGGAAGGTGTGGGCGCAGGGCCTCCTGCCTGTCCCAGGGATTGGGGCTGCTGTGGGGAGGGGTGAGGGCCTCCCAGGTAGCCTTGGGAAGGGCAGCAAAAGTGGGACATTCATGGCGATGGGAGTGCTCCGGAGGCCCCAGGCCCCACTGCTCCGAACTCACCCTGACTGGTGCCCTCACCTCGTGGTTGGGAAGCTGAGGCACTTGGACAGCCTCTTGTTCCAGGAGGCACCAGACTGGGGAGCCAGCAGCCCTGCTCCCTATGCTTTGCATGCCGGTAGCCACATGTACTTTACTTGGCCCTCAGGTTCCTGATCTGAGCAGTGAGGCAACATGGGCCTCTGGGGCAGGCGGGATCCTGGGAGGAAGGAAGTCCCTGCTTCCTGAGCTGCAGGCTGGTGTCTTACTCCAATATCTTTTCCCCCTATAGTTTTCTTCCTGTAAGAGCCCTTTCTGGGGTCAGTGTCCCTGCTGCAGTGGGGAAGCTGAGGTTGAGAGAGGCAGGGTTCCCATGGTGGCAGATGGGAGTTGAGCCCAGGTGTGACCTGGGTGGAGATCCCTGAGCTGCGATGCGTATGATGCCCAGGGCTTGCTGCCCCCACCAAGGACTCCCTAGCCTGTTCCTGCCCCAGCTACCTGAGGTGGGTGTCTGCACAGAGTGACACATGGGGAAATCAAGGCTGGGGGAGGAGATGGGAGTGGAGCTGGGGCCGGAATAGAGCTGGGTTTGCCTCAGATGCCTCTATCAAGGTTGGCACAGTGGAGGGGGAGCTGTGAGGGCAACTGCAGTGAAGCACAGCATACTGGGCAGCTTCTGCAACAGGAATTTGTCTCTCACCATCGAGGGTGAAGTCTGATATGGAGGTTGGGCAGGGCTGGTTCTTTCTCATGCTGCAAGGGAAGGATCCATCAGGCTTCTCCTTAGCTTGCAGGTGGCCATCTCTCCCTGTGTCTCTTTACCTTGCCTTCCCTCTCTCCCTTTCTCTGTGTCCCAGTTTCCCCTTTTATAAGGACACCAGTCAGACTGGATTTGGGCCCACCCTAGTGACCTCATTTTAATTTAATTACCTCTGTAAAGAACTTATCTCCAAATAAGGCCACATTCCAAGGTCCTGGGGTTAAGATTTCAACATACGAATTTTTGAGAGACCCAGTTCAACCCATAACAGAAACTCAAGACATAGGTCTTCTGCAGGGTCGGGAGTGCTGGTGCCTGGCAAAACCTCAGCTGGTCAGACCTGGCCTTCATCACCGAGGCTGTGTCCCTGGGTGGGCTGCCCAAGCCCCCTCTCCATCCCCATCCCCCAGCAGAATATGGGAAATGTGTGGGGCCAGGCAGCTCTGAGATGATGGTTCCTGGCTGTGGCATAGCTTCTAGGGGGCAGGTGGGGCTTGGGCTCTCCCAGCGTCAGGGAGCAGACCTGAGCCCATTCCCGTGCTAGGTGCTGCCCACTTTTCCCTTCTAGGACAGTAGACTGAGCCTTGTCCCCCTGTGGCACTGACTACATTGGGCAACTCTGACCTGGGGACCTGAGTTATCTCTGTCCCCAGCTTTGTCCAGCACAGGGAACATTGATGGATCTGATGACCAGATATCTCACCTTTTCTTCTTTTTAGGAAAATCCAAGAGAAGGAAGGACTTAAGGATATCTTGTATGACTAAGCCCGCTGTGCCCAACCCCACGTGAGTCTGCCTCAGTTTCTCACCCTGGCTCAGCCTAGAAAGGGTTCCTGAGGGGGCCCAGTGGAGGGAGCCAACAGGGAGTGGGGCTGGGTAGCACCAGGCCAGGTGGTTGATTGGGGGCTCATGAGCAATGCCCCCCCATTCCCCATGTCTAGCCCTGAGTGGATACTTAGCAACTGATGAAAGGAGGTCACTCTAAGAGTCACCCCCAAAGGCCAGGCCACCTGCCCTTTCCTTCTCTTAGGGAGTCTATGGCTCTCCCCAAGCTCACAGACTCTACTCTCTCCATAGACCCCCCCGGAACCTGGACTCGCGGACCTTCATCACCATTGGAGACAGAGTAGGTGCTGGCTGGACCCTGGGTGGGGCTCCCTCATTTCATCTGATAAGGGGTCATGCTGATTCTGCAGGGCCACTGGGAGGTGACTGTGGGTGGCAGATAGCTGGGCATCTTGCTCCCCTGGTGTTGGGTCACCTGCTTCTTGACCTTCCTGTCTGGAATGGGGATCATTGCAGCCTTGGGAGGCTGTGGGGAGCCCAGAGATGGCATGTTCTTTGACCTCAGACTGAGGGCTATGAGCCCCTCCACCCCTGTGTCACCTGTGAATAGTGTGTTGACACACAGATTGCTGGGCCTCCCAGATCTCTCGGGTTAGACCCTGGAGTCTGCACTCTATGCACTCCTGGTCCCTCAGGAGGACACCAGCCACTGAGAAGCCTGACTCAGACCAGGCAGTGCTCATAGCATGTGCCAGGCTGTCCTGACACAGACCCCTCTCCTTGGCTGAGCCCTTCCTGGGCTTGTCCTTCCTTCCTGGCACTTCTTACCACCTGATGTCCTGTTCATCTGCTGGCTTACTCCTGTGTGTGTGGGTGTCTCCCAGTAGAGGGAACCTTTGTATGGGTCAGACCTTTGGTCTGTTCTGAGTCCCCAGTTCTAAAATAGGGACTGGTACATAGTAGGTGCTTAGTAAATAGAAGTTGAGTGAATGATCGCTCTGTCAGGGTGGGGTGAGGGAAAGAGGGAATGGGCCTCTCATGAGGTCCCTTGGATGTTGGTGCTTCACCTTTCAATAGAGAGCAATATGAGGCTCAAGTGATCTGCCCAAGGCCACACACCAGGGAGTGGCTCATATGAGGTTTGGCCCAGATCTGACTAACTTGTCATCTTCTCTTTCCACTGAGTGAGGGATAAGGACCAGCTCCTGGCTTGGTGGCCACCAACCCCCTGTCTTTTATGTCCCCCAAGAACTTTGAGGTAGAGGCTGATGACCTAGTGACCATCTCAGAGCTGGGCCGTGGAGCCTATGGGGTGGTGGAGAAGGTGCGGCATGCCCAGAGTGGCACCATCATGGCTGTGAAGGTAAGCAGGGCCCTCTCTTGCCAGGGAGGTGGGGGCTGAACCTGAAGGGTGACTTACAGCTATGTGGCTTTGTCCCTCACTGTGACCAGTGATAAGGCTGAGCTTTTTAGGGTAGCCCAGGCTGTGGGCCTGCAGAACTCCTGGCCCTCATGTGATGGGTAAGGGGTGTTGCCCCTGCCACAGTGACCCCTGAACCACAACCCTTCCCTTCAGCGGATCCGGGCCACAGTGAACTCGCAGGAACAGAAGCGGCTGCTTATGGACCTGGACATCAACATGCGCACAGTTGACTGCTTCTACACTGTCACCTTCTATGGGGCTCTCTTCAGAGAGGTACAGCATGGCAGGAGAGGGGATGTTCCCTGCCATCAATTCATCTTTTGGCCAGTGATCCACTGTCACTCAGTTCCCTCCTGTGTGCCAGGTGCTGGGGACTCAGGGGGACATGGGGGAGCCAAAGTCAGTCGCTCCCTATCCACCTGAGGTGGAGACAGAGGGGCTCCTGAGATCACTGACCCTGAGCTGGACTGCCCACCGCCCCTGCTACCCAGCTGTTATCGCCCTGCTCTGTGCCTTGGTTTCCTTGAGGCCTGTGACTGTGCATGCCTCCCAAAGTGGTCATGAAGGTCCAATGATGTGGCCAGGGGGTTGGCACTCAGTGAGTGCTGTGGTTTGTCTGGATGGCCATCTGCCTTCCTGGCAGTAGTGCCTGGTGGGTGGGGCGGGCCCCAAGCAGGTAGCATCCATAAAGGTGTAAGGTTCTGGGTTGAACTCCAGATTTCTGGGAAGAAGTACACATGGGGAAGAGGGGAGTCGAGGGTGAGGCCAGGGAACAGGGCCCAGGGAGCTGGGTGGGTGGAATAATCAGCCTGAGTGAGGAGTGAGGTGATGACATAGAGTGAGGAGGGAGAATAGAAGCTGGGTTGGATGGGAGGGCTTTTGATGGTGTCTTTCCCCCTTTGTGGAGCTGTTGAATGGCCCCCTGGCTATCTCCCCCTTCCCACATCCCAGTGGGATGCTTTCCTCACCACTGACTTACAGGGAGGCCCTGGGTCTCTGCCTTCCCAGCAGACCATCCTGAAGGGTATGCTGGACATGCTGGGAAGAGGGAGCAGGTCCTTGCAGGCAAGGGCAGAGTTGGACTGAGTTGGCATGAGGAACAGTGGTAGGGGCTGCAGGGCCAGCTCGTGGAGCTGGGCAGTCTCCTCTATATCCTAAAGCTTTCTTGAAGGGACACTGTCAGCCTTGTGATTTCATTCCTGGACATGCCATGGAATCAGGTCAGGTGGAGGAGGCCAAGGCAACAGAGCCCATGGAGACAGGCATATGGATTGGCAGTGTAGGACAGCCTAGGGGAAAGGAAGGGGAGAGGCGAGAGAAGCTGATTGGCAGAATGGCAGTGGCCAGGAGCTGCAGGATCACCTGAGGGCCAGTGGGTGGGCACATGTCCCTTCTGTCCCTTCCATCCCTTCTCAGGTGGAGACCAAGGCTGGCACTCAGAAGGCTGATTGTGTGAGGTGGGGCCCAGGAAGGTGAGGTGGGCCTGTGGTCGTCCATGCACAGGCAGCTCTGATGGCTGGGCTGAGCTCTGGCTGTCTTCCCTGCAGGGAGATGTGTGGATCTGCATGGAGCTGATGGATACATCCCTAGACAAGTTCTACCGGAAGGTGCTAGATAAGAACATGACGATTCCAGAGGACATTCTGGGGGAGATTGCTGTGTCTGTAAGTGTCCTGGGCCTAGTGGGCTAGGTGTTCTGGATCCACGGCAGAGACCCAGACTCTGCCCATCAGGCACACAGCCCAACTGATGACTCTTGAGTACAGTGACTGCCCCTCAGAGGTCTGTCACCTTCACCTGGACCAGTCCTGCATTACTGAGGAGACACCAGGGCCTTGGGCTCCTAGAGTCCCATAGATTTGGCAGGTGCCTCCAGGCCATGGAATGCAACTCTCATTTGGGACCATTTTTGTAAAAGGGACTTAGTATTTATTACTGCCTCATACTGAAAATGTTCCAACTCACAGGGTTATAAGCTGAGCTGTAGGAAAGTGTTTGCTTTTTGAGCCTAAACATTCCTAGAGGAAGGCAGCAACTCTGGACTTGGGCATCCCAGCAGCCAAAGGAAAAAGGGAAATGGGGCCAGGAATACCTGTGGGTCTCAATCCTGACAGTATCTGGAAATATTTAAAATGTGCCCAAGCCTCAGGCTCCCCCACCACCTAGCCCCCAGGGAGATGGCTCTGCCAGTGGAGGGAAAGGAGCCAGGGAGCGTGGTAGGCAGCGGTGATGGCCCCTTGGAAGATGCAGCTTGGATCTGCAGGGGTCTCTGGCAATTCATATCAGAGTTGGTGGGTGAGAGGAAGGCAGGAGCCCAGCATGTCTGCACCAAGATGGCTGGGGCAGATGTTGGGGCGTGGGTAGGAGCCTAAGTGACAAGGGCTGTGTCCTGTGTGTAGGGGGTGTGTCATGGTGGATGCAGCCTGGAATTACAGCAGTCCTGTCTCTTCCTCTTATCCCCACCCAGATCGTGCGGGCCCTGGAGCACCTGCATAGCAAGCTGTCTGTGATCCACAGAGGTTAGTGTCCCCACCCTGCCAGACTAAGGTTTGGGGAGGGGTAGATTGTAATGTGTCCCGTGGGGTCCAGTCTGCTTTTGCCCACATCTCCTTGTGCTGGTCGTGCTTGGAGCAAGGACTGGAACTACTTTTGTCCTGGCCAAGGTTTTGATGTACAGTTTACATACTGTGAAATGTCCAGGCCAGGCCTTGAGTCTGAATCCAGTTCACACTTGAGGATTCTTCCCTCCTGGCCTCCATGCTTGTGGTGGCCATGACTCTGATTTTTCCTACAGTGACGGTCATGCTTATTAGCCACCAGCCTCTTACTTGGCTGCTAGTTCCTGGACTTACCAGGTTGCTGATATTGTTGTAGCTATTCCTCTGCACTGCTGAGGACCAGCTGCTTATCCAGACAAGTGAGGCTGAGTTACCTTTGACCATCTCAGCTCCTACCCCAGGTCATTGGGGTGACAGTTTGGCATGGAACTTTCTGGGTCTTTTTCTGCACATTTTGCCCTTATTCATGTTGTCATACATGTGGTATGTGTGTGTGTTTCATGTGCACATTTGTCTGGAGACTCCTGCTGTGCTGGTCACCTACTGTGCATCTGTGGGGAGACCTAGTGTCTGTACACACAGACCCTGTCCCCTGTGCTTTCACTGACATGTCTGTCTACCTGTCACCTTCTGCTCAGTAGGTCTCATGTCCAGAATGTGGATAGTGGACACATGTGCCTCCTGGGACCATGTGTCAGAACCCTGTCTTCCTCTCAGTGGTGGGGGCCCAGTTGGGTCACATCCTAGCTGTGAGCCCCCATCTGTGACCTGGTATCTGATGTGGCATCTCCTGTAGCCTCAGTTCCCTTGCCTGATCCTTGGGGCCCTGGTAGATCCTGGGTCACGGCATGGGAGTGAGGCACCTGCCTCCAGGAGGGGCTATGCAGATAAGGGCTGAGAACGGTGTGTCCTCTACTTGACAGATGTGAAGCCATCCAATGTCCTCATCAACAAGGAGGGTCATGTGAAGATGTGTGACTTTGGCATCAGTGGCTACTTGGTGGACTCTGTTGCTAAGACAATGGATGCTGGCTGCAAGCCCTACATGGCTGTGAGTGGTTCTGTGCCCACCCCAGGCTGGGAGAGGATAGGGCTGGGCAGGAACTGCCTCATCCATCAGGGCAGGGCCTCCCTAGCTTCTGTGATTCCTGCCACAGAGGGCCATCCTCTTCACCCATGCTGTTACCTGCACCCCCAGATTGGATAAGTTGTGTGGTCTGGGTAGGTCCTGCCCTGTCTTCATTGTTAGTCAGTAAGGTGGCACCTCTTTGGCCTTCCCTGCAGCTGGGGTTCACTTCGAGGCAGCATTAGGCCCTGGCTCAGTTTCCTTCTCTGTCAGATGGACAGGTGGGACACAATGTACACTCAGTTTTGGGGTGGGGAAGGCAAGACTTAACTGAGGGAGTGTTGGGTGGCTTCTATTACCCTGGAAAGGTTGTTCATGTCTCACTGATTCCCTTTGCAGCCTGAGAGAATCAACCCTGAGCTGAACCAGAAGGGCTACAATGTCAAGTCTGATGTTTGGAGTCTTGGCATCACCATGGTATGGCCTGGGGTTGAGTCCAGCTCTTACTGGTCAGGTGCGGCTGGATTAGGGCTGTGCCTGGGGCCACGAATTATTGGGAGTCTGTCAAATAGTTAGGTCCTAGAAAAGTGTTGGCTTCAAAATCTAAGAAGAAAATGTGCAATGAAAAACTCCTATCTAGGAATGACACTGTCCCTTTCCCGATGGTTCAGTTTACCCATCATGAATGTTCTCCATGTTCTGTGATGTGATGTCAGCCCCTGGTCTGGCCCACTGCACTCATGGTGCATGTTGGGAAATCCCACCTAATCCCAAAGAGAGCTCTTGCTGTATAAATAATCTCCAAAGCAAGATGGCAAAAGTCTTTGCAGGTGCAACAGCTACTAATGGTTCGTTTGTTCAACGATTAAAGTCCTACATGATCTGAGTTCAGAATTTGTATCGCCTGTGGGATCCTGGTGCTTTTCATGGCTTGGGAGCGTGAGGCTGGTGAGGTTTCTTGATCCTGAGCCAGCGAAGACTGAAAGGGCCCTTGGTTTTAGCGAGTGGGGGCAGGTGTGCCACCTTCAGGGCTAAGCTGGAGTGGGGTGCCTCTGAGCTCCAGATGTAGGGATGGGCCTCTTGTTCCTTCTAGAATGCCTGGCAGAGCCCCCACCCTTCAGGAGGGAGAGTGAAGGTCAAGCTACTTTAGAAGGGTCACTGTGGCTGGGCGTGGTGGCATTTTCCTGTATTCCCAGCAACTAGGGAGGATTGCATGTTGCAAGCCAGCCCTGGCAACTTAATGAGACCCTGTCTCAAAGTTAAAAAGAGGGATGGGGATGTACCTCAGTGGTAGGGAGCCCCTGGGTTCCATCTCCATTGTGGGGGGCGGGGGAGGGAAAGGGTCACTGTGACACCATGTGGAGAATGGATTAGAGGGATAGGAACATGACTGGGCTGTATCCACACCCCCTATCATTTTAGGTGGATGTGCAGGGGACAAGGGCATGTTTTGGAAGAGCGTTGCTGTCACAGTGGCTCTGGTGGGTTTGGGTTGGTCCACTGACATGGCCAGCTGGAGTGGTCTTTAGTCCCTTTTCCACATCCTAGCCTTCAGGACTACTGCAGCATGGCCTGGGATCAGCACCCTCCCTGTCTGGGAGAACCTGACCCAGGGAAGTTTCTGGCTGCCCCCCACCTCTTTGGCTAGTTGTTTGTTGGGGGCAGGGTATAGCAAGAATTAGTCGAATGGATCTGCGTTGTGGAGATGTGTGGGAGTGTACTCCAAGATTTTCTAGACCTCTAAAAGGTGACCTGTAGTCCAGTTCTGACAGTATCTACCTTCAGTTCATGCAGACCTCACAGGCTAAGGGCTCAGTACCACCAGACTGCCAGTTAGACTTCCCATACCATTGACCTACTTGCTGTTACCTGGGGATTCCTATACCCCTCTTCTAAGATGTGATAATTTGCTGGAACAGTTCACAGAATTCAGGAAAAGACTTTACTGTTTGCCAGGTGTGGGGGTGGACACCTGAAATCCCAGCAACTCAGAAGGCTGAGGCGGGAGGATTGGAAGTTCAAGACCATTCTTGGCAACTTAACAAGGCCCTGAGTAACTCAGTGAGACCCTGTCTCCAAATAAAAAATAAAAAGGGTTGGGGATGTGGTTCAGTGTTAAGTGGCCCTGAGTTCAATTCCTAGTACCAAAAAAGAAAAAAAGACATTTTGTTTACTGGTTCATCATAAAGGACACAACTCAGAAACAGCCAGACGGAAGAGGTACACAGGACTGGTGTGTGAGTGGGAGGCCTGCCGCCCTGCCAGCACCTCCACATACGTGTTCACCAGACCAAGAGGTCATGGAGTTTTTATAGAGCTTCACCTCCAGCCTCCACCCTCCCTTCCAGGAAACCAGCAGGTGGGGCTGGTTTAATCACTTGGTCTTTCTGGTGACCACGCCGGGCTCAGTCAGGGAGCTCTGCTACCCTGACACTGGCTGGTTTGGCTGGAAGGTCCAAGAAGGCCTCACCACAGGGCTCCTCTCTGTGCTTCTCCCTGTGGCTTCCTCACAGCATGGCTGTGTTGGCGTATTGGAATTCTTTTTTCTTTTTTGGTACTGGGCATTGAACTCATAGTGGCTGGCTCCTGAAGGGGCGTGCTGGCCCTGGCACTGACCCAGCCTTGCTGCTGCCTCCTCATATTGGTCAGAGAAGTTGTGAGACCAGCCTCCCTGTGTGAGGGGAAGATGCCAGTCCTCAGGGAGAAGCGGGGTGGCCACTCTGGAGACCAGCTGCCATGGTACAGGGTAGATTAATCGCCCATGAGTTTCCATAAGTAATAGAAACCAAGTATAAAAATAGAGAGGAAAAGGGGACAAAAATGAATATACTTGTCTACTGATATACACCTCTCTTTTCCCACCACCAACTGCCAGTGTTGTAAATTTCCTTCTAGAATTTTGTGTGGATTCTTAAGGAAAAAGGAGGACTGGGGATGTAACTCAGTGGTAGCGTGTTGGCCTAGTGTGCATGAGGCCCTGGGTTCAATTTCCAGCAACACACACACACACACACACACACACACACACTTTTATTCTGCCTTTTTCAGTTGGTATTACCTATGGTTTATATTCCTCTGAATTATTATAAACCCTTAGAGGTATCTCTTCCAAAGACCCCCACAACCATTTATTGGACCTAAGGGAGGATATTTCCCTGGTTTCTGATTTTCATTTCCACTGGAAAGCCTCAGTCTCCCTGGGGAGCCACTGTGAGGCAGCGAGGAACATCCCTCTAGGTGACTTTGGTGTCAGGAACTCTCTGGGCATCCACTTGTGCCCCCCTCCTGCACACACCATGTGACATAAAGGGCATAGACCTGGGCACACTCAGGAAGTGTTGGCCAAGTGCTGGCCAGGCTGGTGTCACAGGGGCCTCACAGGGTCCCACTGTTGCTTCCCTGGCTGGAAGCCTGCTGCCTGCAGGGGATGGCCCTCTGGCAATAGACCCAGGCTGTTTCTAAATACTTCAGCAGGTAACACCTTACCAGGCATCTTTGTGCCCAAAGGCAGTTTTTATTTCTCATTTCTTGTGGTTTTTTGAACAAGGATTACGATGTCAAGGCTTTGGATACTTTTTCACTTTTCTGACTGTAAACTGTAGTAGCCACTGGTCTTCCTCTTGCAGCTTGTAGAGGGGCCTCACTTCTGCACATTGAATCAGTGAAAATTCTGGGAGAAAGTACCCACTCCATGTGGGTTCGTGTGGAGGACAGCCTGTGCACACAGGGTCATCCCCACTGCCGCTGCATCTGTGGGCATGCTTATGTCTTGGCTGGAAGGGGCCTGTGGCCTAATGGAAAGGCCCTTTCTCAGCACACTAATTAGTGCTCTGTTTGGGAGCCAGTTGCCAACACAAGCATTTGTTTGACTGCGGTTTCTCCCATTCATTATGGTGATTATGGCCTGTCGTGGAGGGGCCTTGTGCTTGAACTATGGAGCTCTCTGCTATTCCAGGCAGGGTCCCAGGGTGACCTGATTTGTGTTTTCATCCCAGCAGTCAAAATGACAACCCAAAATTTGTTGTAGGCTAGCCAGTCTCTCCCACAATGTCTTCCAACCCACTGTAAGCAGGGCATGGGGTTAGGAGTACAAGTGGGTGCACAGACCAGTTGGTCCCATGTCACCTGCAGAGGTCCAGCCCAGCAGGAGGGGTGAGATTATGCCAGCCACTTGTCTTGGGGGTCAGAGCAATAGCAAAGGGATGGAGAGGGCAAGGCTGCTCAGGGAAGGCAGCATCCCTGAATGGGGGAACACACTCTGTAGAGAAGGAACTGTAGATTTGCATTCCTGATGGGGCCCACTGGGCTGTGCAAAGTGAACCCATCAGATGCAGGTCGCCACAGTCTCTCATTCCTTCCAGCTGTAGAAAGAGAGCTGTGTATGTGTTATTTTATTTCCTGTTTGCCCCCTCTGTAAAATCAGTGACCCAAATTAATGGCAGTAGACACTTATAAGTCTGTGCTGGGAAGACATTAGGGAGGAGAGGGGCAGAGGAACTATCCAGGGTCAGAGGAACTATCTAATTATGGTGCTTTGCTGGTTGCTGTCTCACAGAAAGGTGAGCATGACCACCAGCTCCTCAGATTTTACAGAGCATCTGGAACTTGGGTTGTTAGGGAGTATTCCAAAATCAGATTGTTTGAAAAACCAATGATAGTTAAAACCCATCATAGCCCAGGTTGAATTCCCTGTTAGCTGGGTTTGCTGGAGGAGCTCAGTACTTGGTGTCCCCTGGCTTCCATCTTTGGTTTGTGGTGCTGTATCAGGGAGGTCAGTGACAGCAGTCCCTCGGCCTGTCTTGTGGCTGTGGGCACTGCACCAGGATAGGGGGGTCCCTCCCACCTCCCTGCTTCTGGTTGCAATGTGTGGGTTCATAATGGTGACTGGGGGACCTGCCGACCTCACTGTCCCCACTGCAGATTGAGATGGCCATTCTACGATTCCCGTATGAGTCCTGGGGGACCCCGTTCCAGCAGTTGAAGCAGGTGGTGGAGGAGCCATCCCCCCAGCTCCCAGCTGACCGTTTCTCCCCCGAGTTTGTGGACTTCACTGCCCAGTGGTGAGTTTCTGACCTGCTGAGCCCAGTCAGCCTCCCCACCCCTTGGAACCAAATTAGGAAATGCTCACGGGAGCATTGTAAAAACTAATCATGTTTCAGTTCACAAAGGCACTAGGAAAAAAGCAAGATCATACAGACCATGTTTTCTGCCCATAGTTAAACAGAACAAGAAATTAATAATTAAAGAGGAAAAAGCTACATGGAGTTTAAAAGTAAATTTATCTAAGTAACTATTGGGTTATAAAAGATTTAAGCCGGGTGCGGTGGCGCACACCTATAATCCCAGTGATTCAGGGGGCTGAGGCAGGAGGATCACAAGTTCAAAGCCAGCCTCAGAAACTTAGCAAGGCCCTCAGCAACTTAGCAAGACCCTGTCTCCAAATAAAA
The DNA here is from genome assembly GCF_902686445.1 of Sciurus carolinensis. Taxonomy (NCBI): domain Eukaryota; kingdom Metazoa; phylum Chordata; class Mammalia; order Rodentia; family Sciuridae; genus Sciurus; species Sciurus carolinensis. Next base: position 39,802,213 of record NC_062215.1, on the reverse strand, counting down.
AATAGAAAGGGCTGGGATGTGACTCAGTGGTTAAGTACCCCTGGGTTTAATCCCTGGTACCAAAGACCCAAACCAAACCAAAACAAACACACAAAAAAAAAAAACAAAATAGATTTTAAAAATATTTAGAAGTTAAAAAATGTTGAGAACATATGAATATCTATGTGTTGTGGCAGAGATGCTCAGAGTAAAATTCATAGTCTTTTTTCTTTAATTGGAAAATAGGAAACACTGAAAACAGATGATAAGAATTATTAGTTGGCTTGACCCTTTCTAATTGAGGCCTTTTTCTCCCAGAGTCTCCTCTTCTGATTAAGACTATCAAGTATGATTGTTAGGTAGAGTATTTTAGGGTTTGGTATCATGGAAATTCCCTGGATCACTGCAGAGATCAAAATCAAAAAACCCCTAAGACTCCAAGTCTCTGGTTTGCATACATGGCTTCCCCTCTATTTTGGGAGACCCCTAGATGGTCTTGCCCCTTCTTCCCTGAGCCCCAGAAGCATGTGCCCCCTGTTACCCAATAAGGGCCAGCCTGGTCTATCTAGACTCACTTCCTCTGTGACATCCTGGTCTCAACCCTGTTCTCTTCTAGCCTGAGGAAGAATCCTGCAGAGCGCATGAGCTACTTGGAGCTGATGGTGAGTGTGGACAGAAAGGACCTGCTCTGCTCTTCTTTGGGACTGGATGGTGGCTGGGTGGGGCTCTCTGGGGATGTAGCAGCAACCCAAGGCTACAGAGGGGCAGCTCCTCATCCTGGCCAATGCACCACTTGTTTAGGTTTTCAGTCACTCATTCAGGCTCCATCCATCCTCCTCCCTGCCTGATCCTGGTTCAGGTCAGTGCTGTGACAGAGCCAGCTTCATGGAGGAGTTGCCATTTGAACTGAGCCTGGAAGGAAGGATGAGAGTTCACTGCTGGGGGAAGGAAGGGCGGAGAGGCTGTTCCAGGCAGCGGGTCCAGCAGAGGCAGAGGCCTGGCACATGTGGGGAAAAGGCAGGCTGGTGTGCCTGGAGGATCACGGCAGGAGGGCTGAGGAGGAGCCTTGAGTCCTCTGATGGTTATGGAGGGCTTCCTAGGGGCAGAGGTTCTAGAAGGGTGGGAAGGAGTTTGCCAGGTAGGAGCAGCACATGGGCTGGGGTGGGTTCAAGGAGGGGGAAGTTTCCCCTTTGGTGACTGTGTCTTCTGTCACCCATCAGGAGCACCCTTTCTTCACTTTGCACAAAACCAAGAAGACGGACATTGCTGCCTTCGTGAAGGAGATCCTGGGAGAAGACTCATAGCGAGCTGGGCCTGGGACCTGACTCTGGCCCTCTAGCACCCCAAAGCCCTCTCTGCTGCGACAGTGCTTTCCCACAGCCATAAGCTACTGCCATCCTGGCTCTGGGAGTCCTGGGAGGAATCAAGGGGGCTGCTTCCAACTGACTCTGCAACCAGCCATTTGTCCCAAGTGCCAAAGAACTAGACTTGTGGGGGTTCCCAGCTGGTCCCATGTGGACCCCTTCAGTGCCTCTGCCCCAGCTGCTGTAAGGACCCCAAGTCTCCACCCTGAGCCCCTGGACTTGATGGGCCTGGAAAACCCTGCTGGACACTGCTGTCCCTCACAGAGAAGGCAGCCAGCCTGGCCTGTGGACAAGACTATTGCCTCAGCCCAGCCATGGCTGCACCCACGTTGTATATTTTTTTTATCTCTCAACTGAATGGACTTTGCACACTTTGGCCCATAGTGGCCACTCCTCTCTCCTGGCCTTGGTGTGGAGGACACAGTAGGGGGATGAGCCATGTGAATCCTCCCAAGACTCCCATGAGGGGGGTGCCTTGAGCCACCTGAGGCTTTTACCCCAGCACTGAGACAGTCTCTGAGGAGCACATTGGTTACTTGGCTCCAGCCTGACACCTCTAGTGTTGTGGGTCCACTTTTTTTTTTTTTTTTTTTTTTTTAATTTATCCTATGTTGACTTTTTCTTTTGCTTTGTGGGTTTGGCTGTTTTGTTGTTGTTGTTGTTTTTCCTTGCATGGTTTGGAGCTGATCACTTCCATATTCTAGGTGCCAGCAGGCTGAGAACTGTGCCTTTGTTCAGGATGGGGTCCAGGGAGTAGGGCCCAAGGTCTCTGCTCAGAGTATGCCAGGGGAGCTCTCCCCTCCCTCTCTTGGAGAGTGACTGGCTCCACAGGAGCTATGGATTTGCTTTGGTGTTTTAAAAAAAAAAAAAAAAGAAAGAATATATATATATATATTTTTGAACAAAGTCCTACCCATCCTGGGTTCTTTCCCGGATGGGTCAGGTCAGGTACCTGGTTGCTGTTTTAATTAAAAAAAAAAAAAAGGGATAAAAAAGTTGTGTGAGACTGAGTGACAGCCACAAGCCCTACTCTTCCTTGGGGAGGGTCTGGGGTTCCTAGAAAGAGCCCTCATTCCAGGACAGTCCCAGGGTCCCAGGGTGTTGTGATTAGGGGAGTGGGGACCTGTTGACCCACCAGGGCCTTGCACTTGGCAGGCCCTCTTCCATATGAGGACACAGAAGCTCCCAGAGAGCTCTGACAAGGTACTTCAGTGTGTGACCATACAGGTGCCAGACCCTTGCTGGACAGGACAGTGAACAGAGTCCCTTGGTGAGGGCTGCCTGTCCTATCATCATCAAAGAGTGATGACAGCCAGAGAGAGATTGACGAGCACACCTGGACACTGCCCAGGGCTGGCCCTGGGCGCCTCATTGACAATGCTACACACATCCCATGGGAAAACTTGCCCAAAGCCACATGACTTGTAAAATGGAGACATGTAGCAGAACTGTGGAGAAGGCTCTGAGGGGTGTTGGGACAGCCCAGTAAAGTCACCCTTGCCAGAGTCTGTCCAACTCTGAATCTTGATGCATGGACTGGGGCAGATGGGGCTCTCCTCCATCAGATTTAAGCAGAAGGGAGTTTATTTGCTCATGTAATCAGGAATGTGTTGTACTTCAGCTTCTATTGGATCCAGGAGCTTGATTAATGTCCTGAAGGACTTGTGTCCACCTTAAGCTCTGTTCTCAGTTTTACACTGCCCTCATAGGGACAAGTCAGAATCCAGTGGTGCTTCCCAGCTTAGCAAATGGGCCCAGAACTCCACTGGAAGTCCTAAGGGTGGCTTTTATCCACTGGGAAAGGGTAACATGCTCATCCCCAGGTTAATTACAGGCCAGGAGGGTAAAGAATGACTGACTGTTCAGGCACAGATGGGACCTGAAAGAATTAGCTCATTACACTTCGAGTTGTGAAGGCAGGGCCTCCATAGGATTTGTCTCCTCCCTGTCCATCCACCATTTTTCATCTCCAGCCTTTAGTCTGGAACAGGCCTCTGCCCATTAACCCTTCCCTGGCACTGCACTTAACAGTTTCCAAGAACTTTTTAGCCTCTTTCTCTCAATCCTTCGATGGTGGAGGCTGGGTCTCATCTCAGGGCCTTGAAATTCACTGTGCTGTCTTCCTAAAACACTCCCTCCCCCATCTTCCTGTGTCTGGTTTCAGGTCTCTCTTCTGGGACCACCCTGACTTAAGGGTGGCCCCCTGGTCCAGCCAATTGAACCAATGGCTGCTTTAACTGGGCAGATCTTACCTGCCATTCTTATTTTCTGCGCGAGAAAACTGCTAACCTCTAGCGACGGCTTAGCCTTTGTTGAATGAATTACCGAAGAATGAATGGAGGGAGGAAACGAGTCCCACAGCCTTGAATGTAGGGGCGCGCGCACGGATTGGTCCGCGTGCTAGTGCGTTTGTGCACGCGCGCGTCCATCCCGGAGCGTGCAGGCCTGCTGGATTCCAGGGGCGTGGCCCCAGTCACCTCTCCTGCAGCCGCCAGGAGGCGGCAGAGCCCGGACTTTAACCGCGTGCCTGTGGCGCTCCGCCCGGCCTCTAAGCGCCCTGGTCCTAGAAAGGGCGGGGACTTGGCTTGCCTGGGTATGCTATTCTCTCAGTGCGGTCTTGGCTTCTCTTCTGTATGGGTTAGAGGGTTAGTCACCTGATCTATCCGTGTACTCCACGCGTGGACCTGGCTCAGAGGCTGATGCGGGTGATAGAACAGGAAGCCTGGCTCACATAGGTTATGATGGTGCAGTCCCCATTACAGCTGACAAATCGCTACCGCTTCTAGAGCTCTACAGTTTACCAAACTGGGTTTGCAAAGGAACTTACAGTTTGCAAACCCCCGATGGGGTTATAAAGCACTGTACTTTGAAGTTTGCAGATTCGTGAACATATTACTGCCAACACCAGTCTTTTTCAGGTACTGTTAACATTTATGGTGTCCAGGCATCAAACGTGAAGATCATGTTTACATTTACAGTTGGGCTTATACAACCCAGGACCTCACTGAAGGTCTCCCTCCAACATGCTGCCTACCTCAGGATCACCTCTTCCCTGTTCCCAGGCCCTGAGGTGAGAGTTCTGGGGGATAGGAACCTGCTGAGGGCGCCTTTGCTGAGGCCAAGTGTCTCCATTTCCCATCAGGAAGCAGGGTCAGGGCAGTCTCTGCTCCCGGACCTTGGATTAATGTGTCTCTCTGGACTGACAGATGGCAGAGGCATGTGGACTTTGGTTTCAATTACAGCTATGAGAGCCTCCTTAGAAGGCAGCATTAAAATTGCAACAGACAGGCAGGCTGCCTTGGAGGGAAGAGTTGGTGAATTCCCTTCTGGAGGCGAAGGCAAGCAGCCTCTCTGTTAGACATCAGCTCCGTCTCTTCTCTCCTCAGAACACTGCTGTGGCTCCCACTTTCTCCAGTCAGACCCTCTAGATGGCCCATAATGTCCCAGAGCAGGCCCACCACTCTACCCCTTATTCCCTGATCTTCATTCACATGGGCTCAAACACACCAAGCCTGGAAGTGCCTCAGGGTCTGTGAGTTAGCTGTCCTCTCCTCCCAGATGCTTTCCTCAGAGATGTTCTCCCAGATGCCACCTCCTCAGAGACCCCTCCATGACTGTCCTCTGCCCGCCCTGTTTTCTTCATATTTATCTATTTTTTGTTCATTCTCTACCTCTGGGACTGAACTGGGATGGGGGTCTTTTTCAGTTGTGTGTGGGGTGGGTGGGGATCAGTAGGATGATAGAGGACACACGGCAGGCACCAGAAAGTTGGCCCCCAAGCCCAAGGCGGGGCCCAGGAAGCAGGCAGTGGGGTCCAAGAGCCAGATCCTGCTAGAACCGTGCCAAGGTTTAGGCTGAGGTGGAATATGTGGTTCTGTTGATTCTGGGGGAGGGAGTCCTTCAGGAGTGAGGCCCCTTCTCTTGCACCAACCCAAGACTCTGCATTTCAGAAGGGAAGGTTCAGACAGCTGGCACCACACAGCTGGGAACCATATGCACCCAGTGGGATCCACCCTGCCCCTCCAACTTGCTGCCCAACTCTCCTCCTGGGGGTGTATTTTGGGAGAGGCCTCTGTTGCTCACCTGGCAACACCACAGTACCAGAAACCAACTGAAATCCCTCTTCCCTCCAGTTTTTAAAACTTTTCTGGAGCCTAGTACGGTGTCTTATACCTGTCATCCCTCAAGAGCCTGAGGCAGAAGTATTGCAATTTCCAGACAAGCTTGGGTAACTTAGCAAGATTCTGTATCAAAATAATAAAAAAAATAGGACTGTAATGTAGCTCAGTGGTAGAAGGCCTCTGGGTTCAATCCCCAGTACCAATAAACAAACAAACAAACAAACAAACCCATTTGGTTAATTCTGGCCCAGGGAAGTGGCTCCCTGTAATAGCTTTATCTCAGGCTGTTTTCCTGGCTTTACTATAGGCAGGAGTTGTGGCTGGGCAAGCAGGGCCAGAGGCACCTGTCTCGCAGCAGGGATATAAAAGCATCTGCCCAAGCCTCCATCTGATGTCCACTTCCCTCCCCAGCCACACCCCTGCCAAGACCTGCCAGTTTCTGCTTGAATACCTCCCCCAATGGGGAGCTCACTCCTACACAGACAATCTTCCTGGAGGAATCTGAGATCCCTCTTCTAGCCCTATTCTCTTCCTGAAGCCTGTGATGTGAGGGCCCCGTGTGTAAACTCTGGCACACTCTAAGTGCTCATTTCCCTGCCTCTTGTGAAAGCGGTTGCAAATCCTTTTGGAAAACAGGTGGGAGGGTCTATATATACATCAGCTGTACTATGTTTATCGGAGTGTGCTTAGCTTTGTGCCTGGGACATCCCGGTTCTACTAGAGGTTCTGAAGTCTCGTTGAGACTCTGATCCTGCTGGAGGCCATCCAGAAGGTGGGCAAAGTCAGATAGATCCTGGAAACTCAGGTATCCTTCCCTGGTCATAGCTTTGCCCCACCCTGAGAGGGACACCTGCCAAACCAGCTTTAGCTGCAGCCGCCCCCTGTGGCATCACAGAAACCGTGGGTTGCTCTATTCCTGCTCAGGGCCAGCCTTGTGGGGGACTTGTATTGGGTGAGGCTTGGGAGGTAGCAGCAGCTCCTGGTAGCAGCAGTCTCTGGGGATGGGAGCGTTGCTCTGTGTATCAAGGAAGTTCTTCCCTTTTCCAGTTTCCAAACCTTCTATGGCTGCCTATTGCCCATGGCACCCAGCAAAGAGGAGGCCCAGAATGACTTCTCTAGAGCAGAATCTTTTCTGGATTGTTCTCGTCAGGACTTGGCACATGGTAGGTTTTATCTGAGCATCTACTATGCACCAGGCAGCATTCTAGACCTGGAGATACAGAGGGGCTAAGACAGACCTGGGCCTGCCCTTTGCAGGCTCAGTGAGGACATCAGACATGGTGGATGCAAACTCACAAATGCATAAAGCAGGCTTCCCCACCTTTCCCCCATGATTGCTCTCTAAGGAAAAACATCAAATTAAATTAAAATTAATTAATTAAATAATTCAAACACATTAAGCTTAGTTATAATTATGTGATTCAATTAGATTGATTAATTAAATGATTTATATTTGAATTTAAAAGTTCCCAAGGTGCTCGGGGCCTTGGCGGCACTGAAGAGGATGCAGGGTTGGAGGGCAGATTGCACGGGAAGTTACTGGAAGTTTTTAAGTAGGGGACACACATGATCTGATTGACATGAAGAAAAACAAGAACAAGGGTACTCTGCTGCAACATCCCCAAGGCCTGCTCTCTGTCCCCTCACCCACGTGAAGATTTGTCTCTGCTGTCACCCCCAGTTCACACATCCCTGAATTGTACTCTCTTGCTGCAACTTGTGTGACTTTGAAGATGTCCTAGCACCTCCTGAGACCTGGCTTCTTCTCTGCTAACTGGTGCTACTAATACTGATCTTGCAGGGGTGAATGGCTTCAGTGAACCCCTCGAACCTGCTAAGGTCCATCAAGGGCAGTCATGTATTTGGCCTGGCATGTGCAAGGCCCTGGGTTCCATTCCTAGCACAGAAAGAAAGAAACAAAAAAGCAATAGTGCTTCAAATCTGTGACAACTAAAAATTATTGCCAGGTATGGTGGCACATGCTTGTAATCCCAGCTGCTCAGGAGGCTGGTGCAGGAGGATTCCAAGTTCGGGGCCAGCCTCAGCAACTTAGTGAGATCCTCCTGAAAGTGAAAAATAAAAAGGGTTAGGGATGTAGCTCAGTGGTAGAGCACCCCTGGTTCAATCCACAGTACCATCAAAGAACAGAAAAGGTGATCATTGTCACCATTGCTGGAATCTTTCCTGCCCCACTGGTTTCACACCCTCCACATAAGCTCTCCTGGTTGTTTGGGTGTCCGGGATCTATTCCTCTAGGTTCTTTCACAGATTTAGGTTTTTCTGCAGCTTTGTTGCCCATCCCAGCACCTCCATGTTAGCTGTGTGGCCTTCCAAAAGTTACTGTACCTCTCTGACTCTCCATGTTTTCAGCCTTCTCAGGGCAAGTCCCAGCCTGATTTACCAAGCAACTGGATTCCAGGTCTCATGGTGTCTGCCATCAATGTATGGGAGTCAGGCAATGAAGACCGGGGGACAGAGTGCTTGATTGAGAGTCCCAAGGGAGTATTCATCTTGGTGGGCAGAGATGAGTGGGAATCACAATGGGCCTCCACTGCCAAGAATCTGGGCTCACTCAGTGACTGCAGACCTCCTTACTGGGACACAGCTAACCTCCCAACTTCTCTATGCTCTGCTGCAAATCCTTATATCTCAGACCTACTTCAGGGAAGTGGCAGTAGGAAAACCCAGCCTGTGCTTAAAGCAGGACAAACTCCGAGATGTAATTTATACTGTAGGGCTCCCTCAGGTCAGGCTTCACTGGGATGGACCTTGCACCTTGCTTGGCTTCTCTTTTACCTCTGCTTGCCTTGCTCCCTGGTTTCTGCTGGGAGAACTTCCTTAATGAAGTACCTTATCCTGATTCTTTCTCAGACTCTGCTTCTGGGAGAAACTGATAAAAGGATAAGGTGAATTGCTGGCACTGGTATCATAGATGATTTTTTAAAAATTTGTTGTTTTAGTTTACATGACAGTAGAATGTATTTTGACATATTATACATACATGGAGTAAGACTTCCCATTCTTGTGGTTGTGCATGATGTGGAGTTATACTGGTTGTATATTCATATATAAGGATAGGAAAGTTATATATGATTCATTCTTCCTTTCCTAGTCCCACCCCTGCTTCCTTCCCTTCACCCCCTTTGTCTAATCCAATGAACTTCCAATATCCCCCCCCACCCTTATTGTGGATTAGCATCCATATATCAGAAAGAACATTTGGCCTTTGGTTTTTTGGGATTGGCTAATTTCACTTAGCATGATAGTCTCCAGTTCCATCCATTTATTGGCAAATGCCATAATTTCATTCTTCTTGATGGAACAGTAATATTTCATTGTGTATACATGCCACATTTTCTTTATCCATTCATCTGTTGAAAGGCACCTCGGTTGGTTCCATAGCTTAGCAACTATAAACATTGATGTGGCTGATTTTAAGTCCTTTGGGTATAGGCCAAGGAGTGGGATAACTGGATCAAATGGTGGTTCCATTCCCAGTTTTTTGAGAAATCTCCATACTGCTCTCCATTGTGGTTGCACAAATTTTCAGTCTTACCAGCAATGTATGAATGAATCATAAGTGGGTTTTAATAAAGTGAGTTTATTGGTTAGGATCTAGGTTTGCCTACTTATTAAAAAATAAAAGCAAAACCCACATTAATGGTGGTTTAAACAAGACAAACAATTATTCTCTTCCAATAGTCTGAGGGTTGGTGGTTTGTAGCAACAAAGTTGTTTTCATGGTGCCACAGTTTAGTTTCCTTCTACATGACTGCTTTGCCCTTCCTAGGGCATTTGAAGCCAGATGGTTCTAAAACAAAACCCACATTCCAGGTGACAGGAAGGAGAAAGTTAAAGAGGCAGCATATTCCTTCCCTGGTAGGGTGCACCCCAGAGGTAGCATACACCATGCTCGTCCCACTGGTCATCTTTCAGTCACATGGTCATTGTGTTGGCAAGGGAAGCTGGGAAATGTAGTCTTTTTTTGCACATAGATGGGCAACTGCCTGAACTCCAGGGGTTCTGTGGCTACAGGAGAGGGGAATAGATATGGAGGGAAACTATCCATTCTCACCACAAGTAGAGACAAATGTTACTTTAAAGAGGAAATAATATTCTTTTAGAGAGAAAGGTCTTTTTCTTTTTAAAGGAAATATGCTAAGGATTCAGAGGGTAGATAAAGGAGAGTTCTTACCAGGGAGGGCCCAAATGGCACAGGGGAGAAGTAGGAAGCGGAGGATTTTTCTAGAGGTATCTAACTGTCCAGGGCACCCTAGGACAAGAAGTTAGAGGGGGGTGGAAGGGACAAGAAGAAGGTAGGGAATTTCTGCCTAGTATGAGAAGACGCTCACTTTAGCATTCAGTTTTCTCTAATTTTCAGGGACAGGCAGACACATACAGTAGCCTGGGAAGGGTGTTGGAGATCAAGGAAAAGAAGTGGAGTGTGGATGGAGACTCACCAGGCACACAGAGTGAAAGGCTGAAAAGAGTCAACTTGAGAATGAGGCAGACGTGGAACATTGGAACAAACAGGGTTAAGGGAACTTTTGTCTCATGAGAATTGCTGGAAGAGCGCCGAGAATGCCAAATTTTCCCCATAAGAGGCTAGGACACTTTTAAATTTTAGATATTAGCTGGGTGTCCCATGAGGTTTAACTGAATTCCATTTGTTTTCCACGCATATTTGCAAAACTGGAATCATGTCAGATGTTACAGATGTGCATTCTTGTTTCTCAAAAAATTGAACCCAAGGCATTCTATCCCATGATTACATTTCTGATGGTTTCTTATCATTTCATCATCACAAGTTGTACTTGACTGGGACAATTCCCTGATGTGGGAAGTGGCCCCTGACTCCAAGGTTTCACTCTGGTAAATAACTCCAACGTGGACATCCTAGCATAGGCAGCTTTGTTGACATTTCAGATGTTGGATGATTTCCTCGGGCATGATTCCCAGAAAAGAAGTGGGGTAGAGGGGAAGTACATTTGCCTGTAAGGGCCATGGGTTGTGAAGCCAAATGGCTTCCTGGCCCAGCTGTACCAATTCGCCCTGTCACCTGCAGAGCCCGGAGAAACCTTCGCCCGAAGGGAATGAGGGGCTAGTTTGGTTTAATCTTTCTTTCCCAGGTTTAAAAAATACTATTAGAACATAGTAAGTAATTTAAAAAGAAAGCTTACTTATAACACCATCATCAGAATTATTTATGCCTAACATTTTGACTTAGAGTCTTCCAGCTTTATTCTACATCTAAATTTTTAATTGTGTGAAAATTTATATACACAAATTTACATACATATTTTTATTATAAATGATTGAAACATGAACAGCAGCAGCAGCAGAGAGAGAGAGAGAGTGTTATATGAACCTTTAGGAACTCACCACCCAGCTTAGAGGAATCAGTTATCTCATACGTACCCTCTCCCACTTCCCCTCTCAAAGTATTTGGATATTTGTTCCATTCATATTATAATTTAATCCATAAATATGCCAGAGTATTTTGGAAGATTAAAATCTTAAAAAAGAATGACAGTATTATTATAATTCAACATCAAGGAATTTCTTCACATTGGCAATACACAATCTCCCCTCAAGTTTCTTTTCCTTTCCTCTCCTCTCCTCTCCTTTCCTTTTTTCTGTGGTGCTGGAGATTGAACCCAGAGACTCATGCATACTAGGAAAGCACTCTACCACTGAGCTGAATCCTCTGCCCCTCAAATATCTAACTTTCATAAATATCCAAAGCAATAAAAGGATTGAGAACTGAATAAGACACCACATCACAACTGGTTGATATCTCTTCTCAGTATTTTTCATCTGGTGGTTGCCTCTCCATGTTTTCTTCCTTATAATTTTTTTTTTGTTGAAGAAATTGAGTTATTAGATTGTAGTTTCCCAAACTCTTGATGTTTCCTGTAAATTAGTAACTGTGTCTAGAGATTTGATCAGATTCAGGTCAGAATTAATTTCTTTATTCTGTGCTAGGGATTGAATCCAGGGCCTTCCACACTAGGCAAGCACTCTGTCACTGAGCTACATCTCCAGCCCTAAAAATATCTATTTTAATATATTGTGCTTTGTTATAGTTAAATAAGATAAAAATATAAAGAAAACATCACCCTCTTTTGGAATATAACACTGTGATCATTTTAACCTTTATAGGAAAACACTAATAACTAATGTTTCTTTTTAAAAATTTATTATTTAATACTACTATTAAATATATACTGTTTGTACATATTTAGGGGGCACAGTATTGTAATTGAAAAAAATATATAGCATAATGATCAAATCAGGGTAATTAATATTTTTATCTCCTAAAATATGATCATTTCTGGGTTGAGAACCTTCAATTTCTTCTGAAGTTATTTTGAAATATGAGTCAGTTGTTGCAGACTATGGTTACCTTACTGTTCTATATAGAACATGAGAACTATCCCCCCACTTTATTTTTGTGACCAGGATTTTTCACCCTCTCTATCCTCCTCTTTTCTCCTCTTTCTAGTCTCTACTGAGCTCTATTCTATTCTCCTCCTCCTCCTTTTTTTTTTTTTTTTTTTTTTTTTTTCAGTACTGACCAGGAATTAAATCCAGGAATGTCCTACCATTGAGGTACATCCTCAGTTCTTTTTTGTTTATTTTGAGACAGGGTCTCACTAAGTTGCTGAGCTAGCCTTGAACTTGTGATCCTTCTGCCTCAGTCTCCTGAGTAACTGGGATTACAATACACCACTGCACCTGGCTACTCCACATCTTTTGATTAGGGAATTTAGTCCATTTACATCCAAGTTTAGTACTGGTAGAAGAATCGATTCCCACCATTTTATCATTTTGCTGACACAATAGAAATAGAAAACGTATTCAATGAAATAATGGTTAAAAACTTCCCAAGACTTGAAAATAATAACATTCAGGTCCAGGAAGCTTGACCAAAGAAAGCCCTCTTGACCAAAGAAAGTCCTCTTTGGTGGGGTAGTTCAATGGTAAACTATGTATTCATGAAGCCCTGGGTTTGATTCCCAGTGCATGCATGTGTGTGCACACTCCCACACACCTTTACCTACCCACAAGGACCTACAAAATCCTCTTCACAGCATGTCAAAAGTCCAAGACAAAGAGAATTAAAAAAGTACCAGTTCCCATTTAAGGGAACTCCCCCCCATGTACTAAAAGCAGATTTCTTATCTTACTGGTTTGGTGGTTTTTTTTTTTTTATGATAAGTTTTGATTATTTTCCCTTTTCCTTTTGTGTATCTGCTTTACCAGTGAGTTTTATCATTTTGTGTTTTCATGATGGTAGTTGTCTTTTCAGTTGCAGGAATTTCTTAACTGTTTCTTGTAGGGTCAGTCACAGATGAACGATGAATCCCTTTAGTTCTCTTCTTGTCTTGGAAAGTCTTTATCTCCCATCATTTCTGAAGTACAGCTTTGCTGGGTATAGTATAATTAGTTAGGATTTTGTTTTCCTTTTAGAACTTGGAATATATCATCCCACTCCCTCCTGGCCTGTAAAGTCTCTGATGAAAAATCTATTTGTGTAATGGGAGTTCCCTTAAATATGACTTGGTGTTTTCCCTTTGTTTTTAGAATTATCTTCTTTGTCTTGGGTTTTTGACAGTTTGACCATGATATGCTGTGAGAAGGACCTGTTTTGGGGCTAAATATGTCTGGGGTTCTTTGAGTCTCCTGAACTTGGATGTTCATATCATTCCCAAGACTTGGGAAGTTTTTGGCTATTATGTGTTGAGTAAGTTTTCTATGCCATTCCCCTTCCCTCTACTTCTGTAACTCTCATAAGGTAAATATTTTATCACTTTATGGTGTTTCATGAATCTCATAGGCTTTCTTCTTTTTTTTTCTTTTTGGTTCTGAGGATTGAACCAGGGGTGCTTAACTCCTGAGCCACATTCCCAGGTCTTTTTATCTTTTATTTTGAGACAGGGTCTTGCTAAGTTGCTGAGGCTGGCCTCAAACTTGTAATCCTCCTGCCTCAGCCTCCCAAATCACTGTGATTACAGGCATGTAATCACATAACTGGCTTATGGGTTTTCTTTTTTTTTTTTTTATTCTCTATTTTTTTTTCATCTGACTGGATTATTTTCAAAGACCTTTCTTCATGTTCAAGAATTCTTTCTTCTGTTTAGGGTAGTTTGTTATTGAAGTTCTCAATCTCATTTTTTATTTCATTGAATTATTCAGTTCTAAGATTTTTTTTGGTTCTTTCTTATGACATTTAACTCCTAGTTGCATTTTCATTGAGATTATGTTTTGTTTTCTTCATTTTGTTGACTCATCCATCTGTATTCTCTTCCATCTCATTGAGTTTCTTTAGGATCATTGTTTTGAATTCTTTTTCAGGCATTTCATAGATGTCCTTTATTCTGCACTCTGTTTCTAGGAAATTTCTCTGTTCCTCTAGAGTTGTCATGCTTCCTTGCTTCTTGTGTTGCTATGTTCACTCCTGTGCTTCTGGTGTAACAGTCATCTCTTCCAATTTTACAGACTAGTTTTCAGAGGATAAATACTTTTTCTTGTAAATGAGTTTTAAGTTGTTGGTTGGGTAGGGTACTTTGGCTTTGATTCCAAGTGAACACAAAGGTATATAGGCTGTGTGAAGTCCTCAGTTGTGATCAACATCAGTGGTGTTTGAGAGTGTCTCAGTAGTTTAGATTGCAGGTATTTGTGGTGGTAATAGATGCAGTGGTTGTGTATGACAGGGGTATATGACCTCAGGACCCAGTGGGGAGAGTGCTGATTGCTGATATTTGTTGGGTCTCTGGTCATGGCCAGGGCAGTGCCAGAAGGTGTGGATGATGGGGTATATGTCTTCAAGAAATAACTTCTGGCTGTATGGGGACTCCCAACAATGGGAGCAGTAGTGCCAAAAGCATGGAGCACAGTAGATACATTCTCAGGCCTCACTTGGGCAAGATCTACTGTTGTGGGATCCTTTGGCAATGCTAGTGGTGGCACCAAAGGTGTGGAGAATGAAGGACATGTTACTAGGAATGCAGGGGTGAGCATCACAGGTGGTGGGGGCTTCCAACATCAGTGCTAGTTCTGGGTGCATGGAACCTGAGAGACACATTCTCATGCCCCCACAGTGGTGAGCTCTAATGGTGGTGCTGCAGGCAAGTGCTGTAGGTGGCTGGGGCATGGGGCAGGAAAAGCACCTTGGTTCTTCAAGTCTTGGAGGTGGCACCCTGTGCTTTGCTGGATCCCTGTCCCCTGTGCAAGGGCATGGGTGCTGGGGTCATAGTTGCACAGGTGGGCCTAGTTTGTGATGTTGCAGTATTTTGTGTGAGTGTGGTGAAGAGGTGGAGTTTTTAATTTTTGGAAAGAACATTTTGTAGAGAGTTCTGTGTCCCTCTGTCAGGAGGCAGTGTCCTGTCATCTCATTGTGGTATTAGAGCTGCTGATTGTCAATGATGGTTTCATTAATTTATTAGTGGTTGCAAATAAATCTAAAATAAATTAGTGGTTGTGCAATGATGAGTCTAATTCTACCTTTCCTTCTTCATTATTAGCTGAAATGTTTCTGTGCAGAGAAACTCCCTCTTAGCCAAACAATTACTATTTGGCTACCTGATGCTATATTTTGTTTTTGTTTTTGGTACTGGGGATTGAACCCAAGGGTGCCTTACCACTGAGCTACATCTCCAGCCATTTAAATTTTTTTCAAAAAGTTTTGAGACGAGGTCTCACTAATTGCCCAGGCTGGCCTTGAACATGCAACTTCTCCTGCCTCAGCCTCCTGAGTTGCTGGGATTACAGTTGTGCACCACCACATCTGGCCGGTGTTATGGTTGGTAAAGGAAAGGCAGATTATATGCTTGACATGGTCTTTTTTGAAGTTTTATAAATCAATTTTGCCATCAAATACAGATAAAAATAAATGCATGCATGAATTTAAAGACATTTGATGTATTTTAATTAATTAGAATAATTACTCTTGTGTAGGCTGTTGTCCCATCTTTCATGTTGTCCCATCTTTCGAGTTGTTTTTGAGTCCTTGGACCTGACCCTCCATTCTTTAAGAGAGTGCTTGCTATTTCATTTGGAAAATTGTTACAAGCTCATCTTATACATGTTTAGACTGGAGTCAACTATTTCTCCAGGGAGCCCTAGGTCTTTTAATGAGAAATAGTATTTTGGAAACACAGTCTGGTGTTAGAAATGCACAAAACTGCTGTGTTAGCCATAATTTCCACATCACTAATATATACCAATACTTCTGATTCAAATTCAGGACTACAGAGCTTTTATTCCTATGATTTATCTGTATTTCCTTTCTCTAGGCCAGATTCTGGTTCTCAATGACACTGAATCAATAAAATCAGAAAACCATCTGTTTTGGTTTAGATATGTGTTCCCCCAAAACTCATGTATGAGACAATGCAAGAAGGTTTAAAGGTACAATGATTGGGTTATGAGCACCTTAACTCTTTCAGTGAATTAATCCCCCTGATAGGGATTAACTGGATCTCTGGGGGCATGCCTTTGGGGCGTTGTTTTTGTTGAGCAGATATCTCTCTTCCTCTCCTTCTTCCCTAACTCTTCATGCTGCCCCCACCCTCAACTTCCTGATTATGTCTGAGCTGCTTTCCTCCACCATGCCTTTCTGCCAAGATGTTCTGCCTCACCTTGAGTCCTGGGGAATGGAGCCTACTTGCTATGGACTGAGACCTCTGAAACTAGGAGCCCCCAAATAAACTTTTCCTCCTCTAATTATGTTTTTCAGGTCTTTTGGTCACAGAGATGAAAAAGCTGAGTAAAACGGAAATTGGTACCAAGAGTAGGGTCATTGCTGTGACTAACCTGACCATGTGGTCCAGAAACTTTTTGAGCTTTTTGGAATTGGTGGGAGGAATTTTGAGATCCTTAGCAGTGTCAGCTGCAAATGCTTCAAATCGTTGTAAAAGGAGCTTAGTGGCTGATTCTGTTGGGAGCTCAGAAGACCAGAATGCCAATAGGACTCTGGATAGTAAAGACAGGGCTTGAGAGGGTTTAGAGGAAAAAGAGGACAGTACTGGTAATTGGACTAGAAGCCATTCCTGTTATGTTCTGGCTGAGAAGTTGTCTGCATTTTGCCCATGTCCTGAGACTTTCTGTGAGGTTGATTTAAAAACTGACGGACTTCTTAAATTTGGCAGAAGAAATGTCTAGGCAGCATAACATTCAGGTGGTGACATGGATATTGCTGGTGGCTTTTAGCCAGATTTATTGTGATAATCAGAAGCAGAAATCAGAGCAGAAAGATTTGAAAAACTTGGACTTGAAAGTTGGGAGTAAAACTGGGGCTAAGGAAGTTTCAGTTGTCAAAGACATTGCCACCACCAAAAAAATGCTAAAGGCTTTGCCTAGAGACAATAAGAAAAATGTCTTGCAGGCATCTCAGGAGCTGGCAAGAGCATACCCATCTCAGGCTCAAGGGAGTAAAAGGAAATTCTCTTGAGAAGAGACAAGTGGGGCACCCTGCTTGTACAAGGGGACCGAGGAAGTTTTTTCACTATGCTCAGCCACCCAGGCAATCAGAGGCTGCTGCAGCAAGGGTCCTTGGAGGCTTGGCTATTGCTTGAAATGGTGGCAGACCTTGGCGGTAACCATGTGGTTCTGGTTCTGCAGGATTGCTGGATACTAGAGTTAAGGGTTTGTGAAGGCTTCCACCAAGATTTCAAAGAAAGGCCTGGGAGACCAGGCAAAGTGCAGCATGGTCAGAGTCCCTGCGGCCAGCCCCTGAAAGGGCGATGCATGGAGATGTGAGGAGGAAGCTGAAGTTGCAGTGTAGACACCCAAGATTAAGAAACGCTAGCACTGTGGAAGAAAGTTGCAAGAATCCAGTAGAAACACACAACAGAGAGGCCATGTGGGCTGAAACCAGCAAAGCCATTGAGTCATAGCTACACAAGCCCTTTGGATGGAACATCACCATGCCCTGTGCCCCAGATGCCGGACATGGAGCTATAGGACTTGTTTGCCCAGCTGGATTTCAGTTTTGCTTTGGTCTCATCCCTTCTTTCTATGCCCCTATGTTTCTGAATGGAAATGTTTACTTTGTATCTTTATATATTGGATACATGTAACTTGCTTTTGATTTTTACAGGAATGCACAATGCAAGTTTGTCCTGAGTCTCAGAGGAGAATTTGGACTTGAACTTTGGGGCAATGCTTGAACTGGTAAGACTATGGAGACTCTTGAAAATGAACTACATGTGTTTTACATTGTAAGATGGGCATGGTTTTTATGGGGTCAGGGGTGGAATGTTATGGTTTAGGTATGAAGTATCCCCCAAAACCTCATGTGTGAGACAATGCAAGAAGGTTTAGAGGTGAAATGTTTGGGTTATGAGAACCTTAACCTAATACGTGAATTAATCCTCTGAAAGGAATGAACTGAGTGGTAACTGAAGGTAGGTAGTGTGTGGCTGGAGGAGGTAGGTCCTTAGGGAGTGCCTTTGGGGTATACATTGTTGTGCAGTTCTTTTTCTACTTCCTGATCATGTCCTGAGCTGCTTCCCTTACACCCTCTTCTGCCATGATGTGCTGCCTAAACTTGAGCCCTGAGGAATGGAGCCAGCCTTTTATGGAAGACCTCTGAAACCTGAGCCCCCAAATAAAATTTTCCTCCTCTTATTGTGCTTGTCATGTCTTTTAATCACAATAGCAAAAAAACTGACTAAAGCACCATCTGTGTGAGCCCATGGTACATATTACCACAATATTATTAAAATACCACCACCACTACCCACAATACAATGTCAGAAAACAGTTTAAGATTTTCTTTTGCATTTCTTTTTGATATTAGGATATATTGCACTAGAGATGGATAGTCAAATTATGGCACGTTAAGTCCCTAGGAATAGTTCTTCCCATGTAGTTATGAGGGAGATGTAGAAGGGCTTAGGCAGCCAGGGCAAGAGGGCAAGTGAGAATGTGGGGGGCAGGGCCAGAATAAAGGAGCATGGAGAGGGTCTTCTGATGAGGTCAACTTCCTGCTTGATGAAAGTGCTGTGGACACAAGTGGGGGACTCAAGTGGAAAGATACTTTTATACTAGTGCTCCTAAGCAGGGGACCCAAGAGAAAAATGAAAACAGATGCGTGGAAAGAGGGAGTACCAATCAATAATATTGAAACTGTGCTTAACAGGGGAGGAGATAAGGAAAGGTGGAAATTCCAGAGACCATAAAAAGAACAGGCCAAAACTCCCCCACTGGATTCCCTGCTCTGGGGCCCCTTCTCTTCAGAAAAATCTATTCCTGTAGCTTTTGCAATAAACCTACTTTGCTTGCTACCTCTGTCCTGTTCTTCAATTCTTTGCTGAATGGAGACAACAAACCCAGCACCCTTAGATGGTAACAGTTGCAAAACTTGGGTACAAATCAGGTTTATTTGTTTTCTTTTGGTGTTTAGGGAATTTGTAAAACTTATGATTACACGTAAGTACATATATACTTGCTTGTTCTTGTATATACTTAAACATGGTTCTAAAATCAGATCTAGAGAAGCCTAACTTCAATCTCTGTTCCACCCTGTTCCAACTCTTCCCAATATGTAACCATTAAAAAACATTTGGCTTATTATTTACAGCAGTTATAAAGAATGGTCACAATTCTTCAACATTCACCCTATTGGGAAGTGTAGTCTGTGTCTTTCCCCTGGAATCCAGGGGATGTGTGACTGCTTTGGCCAGTAGAATGTGGCAGAAGTGATTTTCAGGACTCCCAACTGGGTTGTCAAATGCTCACTCAGAACACTCGTGCTCAAAACCTCTTGAGCCACTATGTGAGGAAGTCCCACCACTTCAAGACCCCTTTCTGGAGCAGCCACATGTAGGTACAGGGTTCCACAGTCCCAGGTAATCCCAGTATTCCAGCCATCCTCATAAGAACCAGTTGTGCAAGTGAAGCAATCATGGATCTTCCAGATCAGCTCAGTCAGCACCAGGATGCCTGTGTGTGACCTCATCAATGCCTCATGGTAAAGAAATACCATCCAGCAGGTCCTGCCTAAATTTCTTTTTATTTATTTATTTATTTATTTATTTATTTATTTATTTATTTATTTATTTATTTTAAAAGCTTCACTAGGCTGTTGTGCCTAAATTTCTGATCCACAAACTCAGTAGGATAGTTTGTTAAGCTGCAATAGATAATCAGAACATCCTTCCTTTTTCATTTTTGATACAAATGGTTTCATACATATATGTATCTGTCTCTGTATTAGACAAAGGGTGACATGATAGTGACCTTACCTCATGCTTTTCAACAGAAAATATGTCCTGGCCATTGGTATGGAGAGATTTAAATCATGGAGTTTTAAAACATGGAGACAATTTGAATTTTTTTCTATTAATAGGTGAGTTAAGACTGTATAATCAATATGTTTAGCTTTGATTTTGTGCATTTATACCTATGCAAGCCTTATAAACAAATTGTCTTTCATTTAAGTGTTTATTTCTATTTATACCTTTAATTGTATGTTTCTGTACTTGAGAAAGTTCATATTTTTGTATAAATAATTACCTTTATACTAATATCTGCATATGATACTTTCAGCCTGCTCTTTTTCTTGTTTATCTTTTGCAGCGCTGGAGATAGAACTCAGAGCCTCCTGCATGCTAAGTAAGCACTCTCCTACTGAGCTTCCTGACAGCCCCTCTCTCCCCCTCCTCTATGTCTATTGTTCCCTTTGTTATTAGAGATATTGAAATTTGCTGCTATCCTCTTCCTTTCCCTTTCTCTCCTACAGGATCTCTTTTGAGTTAATATCCTTTTACTACCAGATATGAGCTATAGGCTTATTCTACTTTTGACATACTTTTCCCAATTTCTTCAAATATTTGATAGTTGTGCTATATCATACTGTACTTTACAACCAATATTTGGTCCTAATTCTACAAGTAACTCTCTGTTCTACCTGTTCGGTACTTATCATCCCTTATATTGGTGTTTCTCTGGTCATTGAGGTTGTATGAAGCTTGTTTTCTAATAGGGTCCTCAGAAGGTGCTCACAAGAGCAATATTCCTGGACTTCTTGTGTGTTGGTAATTATTTATGGTCTTTATACTTGAATGCCACCTTGACTGTCAATTTACTTTCTTGGACCATACTTAATCCCTTTAACACTGAAATCCTATTCCCTCACCTTCTGCCATGAACTATTGGTGTAGGTGAGACTGAAGAGAATCTGATTTTCTTGACAAGGGACTTGATCTTTCCCTGGAGCCTCAGTAGCATCCACAGAACATGTCAGATAATAGGATTCTTCTTTTGGATGTAGTAGGTCAGTTTTCCAGTTACAAACTGTTGTTTCAAATTTTTATTTATTTCAGCAAGGTGTTTTTGATTTGTACTTTTTATGTGCCTTTGGTTTTATTCTTTGAGAACTGTTATACATATGTTAAAGCCTTTGCCTGTCTCCTACACAGACACTTTCTCTTCAATCTTTTCCTTATTTATTTATTTTTTTTATTTCACCATTTTATCTCATAATTCTCTTAAGGCTTTATCTATTGGATTGCTTGTTCTCATGTTCTTTCTAGATTATTCTTCATTTTGCAATGAGAATTTTAATTCTTTCTTTAGTTCTAGCACATCTTTTCTGAAGTCTTCTGATTTCTACTTGTTATCCATTTATAGCTTTTATTACTTTCTTAATTTTTCTTGCCTCATTTTAAAAAATGAATTCTTTCTTTTTTCTTTTTTTGTTTTGGAGCATGTATTTCTGGAATTCCTTTATTATCTGGAGGAGAACTGCTCCTTATTTCCATTTTCCTAATAATAACTGTATGAGATGTAATCACAATCTTTGTCTGTTGGTCATTTTTATGTGAAATGCGTTTTCCGAACTCTCAAGGAAGGGTGGGCCAGAATCATTTTTCTGTGGCTTGTCACCCTTCTATGGTTCTCTCTTATGTTGTCTTCATGAAATGTTGAAAAATAGGGTCTTGTTTTTTGCTCCCCTCTTCCTAGACCTTTCCTCCCTCCCTCCCTTCCTTCTGTATCTAGTTTTTATTTCCTATTGTCTTTTTTCTGTCTAATTTGTATTTACTCTCAATAAGTTCTAGGCATAAGCCCTGACCTAGAAGGGAGTTTTCACTTTTTAGCATGTTTATGGGGCCTGTGATGCTCCAGTCCTGCCAAGCTCGCTCTGGACCCCTTGCAATGACCACACATGGTCTGTGTGGTAAGTCCTGGTGTTAGCAGGGAGGTTACCTCTAACCTGAGGCAATTAGAACCTGGTGTCCCTCCTCCATTCCTTTCTTCACTGCTATTGTCATCTCAGAAGACATGGCTGCCTGAATCCGAGTCCTTCATTCCCTTCAATCCATGTTCAAGAGTGTGTGAACAAAAAGTAAACTTTTGTAGTGTAGGCACTGAACATTAATGCACTTCCTTTGCTAAAGCGGTCTGTTGTTTCCACACTAAGAAGGGGCTGGGAGTATGGCTCAGTGTGAAGCCCTGGGTTGGACCCCCAGCACTGAAAAACAAAAACGAACAAACAAACAAACAACAATAAAAAACTAACTTACACAGAGAGAAATGTGGCCATAGCAAACTCCTGAAATAGGTGGCACTGGTGTGGCAGCAGAGTGGCAGATAGCCAGAAAACTGGAAAGACAAAGACTTGAGTGACTCAGAGGCAAACCATTCAGTAAAGCTATATCCTGCGGCAATCTGGAAGGAAAACCAAGTGACTCCTGAAGGTATGTTCTAGAGGAGGAAACTGGAAAAGGGAATGTGAGTCAAGCAAACATTCACCACCCTGATTGCATTTGGCAGGACATCAGCATAGAAAAGAAATGAAAGGAGTTGGGATAAGTCAGAAAGTCAAGACAAAGCAGGCTGACAACCTCAGATGCTTCTGGATTTTTAACAGTAAGAGAGGGTATGGTATTTACAAGAGCTTTGAAACACAAGTCCAGCAGAACCACTTGTTGGATGATGGCCTCTGAGGGTAAGTCTTGGATTAAGGTTGTGGCCTTCCAGATGGACTCAGCCATTAAGGTGAGAGAAAGAAAACCATAGAGGTGAGGATTATTTCTTGCAAACAATTGAGTGTTTTAATTGGCACATAGAATAGGTTGGAGGCAACTAGACCAGGATCCTACTAGGTATTTAAAAGGACTACGATTCCAATGAAATCATGCCTGGACTGCCAAAGCCTTTGGTGACTGGAAATCTAAAATGGGATTAAATGACATTAGGGCTGTCACCCTTCTAGGAGATAGGAAGTAGGTTGGAAAAGTGTGACATCTCTCTACAGACACAGCCAATAAAGAAAATGAAATGGGCAGAAAGAGCATGTTTATGGGGCCTGTGATGCTCCAGTCCTGCCAAGCTCGCTCTGGACCCCTTGCAATGACCACACATGGTCTGTGTGGTAAGTCCTGGTGTTAGCAGGGAGGTTACCTCTAACCTGAGGCAATTAGAACCTGGTGTCCCTCCTCCATTCCTTTCTTCACTGCTATTGTCATCTCAGAAGACATGGCTGCCTGAATCCGAGTCCTTCATTCCCTTCAATCCATGTTCAAGAGTGTGTGAACAAAAAGTAAACTTTTGTAGTGTAGGCACTGAACAGAGTGAGTGGTCCTGGAGGACAGGGGAGTTTCTTTCTCCCAGAGAGAACCATCTGGGCCTCATGAAAGAAATTTTCTCACCTTTGGGGTAGACGCTGCTCAAAGTGTACCTGGTGGGTTCTCAAAATTGCTTTGAAGTTTGAAATGTCTAGCCAGTTTCCAAATGAGAAAGATTTTTGTGATTATCTGGTCCCTCTTCCATTGTAATATATTGGGGGATTGTGGATAGGGGCAGATAACTTGCTATTTTTATTCAGAAGACTCTGGACAAAGAGGAACTTCACAGATCAATCACCATTGCATGTCACCCAGAGACCTGCATTCTGACCTGGTAGCAATGGTTGGATGAGAAAGGTTTTCAAAGGGAAGGGTGTGTCCGATATATTTGGAAAAGGGAGCACAGGAATATTTGGTGACCAGAAGGGAATGTTGTGTCAGAAACAACCAACAATGACTGAATATTCATGGTCTCCCTCATTTCCCAGCCTCCCTTGCTGTTGGGTTGGGGTCATATGACTCCTTCTGATTATGAGAAGAATGACCAGGTTGAGACAGTTAAAAGGTGAAACACTTCCTTCATTCCCATCTCCCTTGCTGGTGGACACTGGAAATCATATGCTGAGATAGTGGAGTCACAAGATGGAAGGAAGCTGCGTGGGTGCCAGTGCTACCATGTGGAGGAGTGCTACTGCCTGGGGTAGTTACTCAACTTACTTTAGACTGGGACATGACAAAGGAAACTTAATTTGGTTAAGTCATCAAGATGGTTAGGTTTTGTTATCACAGCATATCTCAACCTCAACTGACTAACACAAGTTGTGTTTTCTGTTACACAGAATTGAGACCCTACCAACCATATTATTTTATAATTGACTTTCAAAAACCATTACAAATCAGCTTAATTGAGGTATAATTTATAAATAATAAAATCCACCAATTTGAATGAAAGTTGGATAAATGTAGATAACCATGTAATCACTACTCAAATCAAGATGTAGAATAATTCCTTCACCCCCCAAAATTCTCTCCTGCCTATTTGCAGTCAACTTCCATTCCCACCCCCGTTCCCTGGCAAACACGTATCTGTTTGTCACTATGGTTCTGCCTTTTCCAGAATGCCATGCATAATGGATTCCATAATGGAATCACACTGTATGTAGCCTTTTGTGTTGAGCTTCATTCTCTTAACATAATGCCCTTGAGATTGATCCAAATGTTCATTCCTTTTTATTGCCAAGTCATATTCCATAATGTAGATGTCCCACAGTTTGTTTATTGACTGTTCAGCAGTTGGTGGACATTTGAGTTGTTTCCAGTTTTTGGTGATTGTAAATAAAACTGCTGTGAACATTTGTATTCAGATTTTGTGTGGATACATATTTTTATGTCTCTTGGATAGAGGTATAAGAATAGAATTTCTGGATTGTGTAATAAATACATATTTGACTTGAGAAGAAGCCACCAAAATGTTTTCCATTGCATTGCAATGAGCATTCTGTCAGAGTATTACCTGCTTTTGAATGAGACTCCTAGAGCATTTCTATTTCCCTACCTAAGTAAACATTTTTCTGGAGTATGATTCCAATGGTTTTGATAATTCAAACTACCCCCTATATTTGGGTCACTTCCATTTGTCTTCCTGATTATAGATATATCATGTGTAAAGGACATCTTTTGCATATCTCTGGTTATTTCCTAAGGCAAAATTCCTAAAAGTGGGATTCCTTGGTTAAAGAGTGAACTTTTCTTTTGCCTATGATACATTTTCTTTCTTACAAGGTTGTACCAATTTATAATAGGACCAGAATGGAGGGCAGGTGCCAAGGTTTTTCCTATCTGAGGAAATATTGCATCAGAGGATATTAATTTTTTCTGTGTCTTATTTTCAGTTTTGTTTTGTCTTTCTAAGTCTACTGAGTGTGCTTTTTTGGTTCACAAACATTTTAAATTGTTTTGAAATCAAACATGTCAACCTATGCATTTGTGGCTTCTGCCTTTGGTATTATGCTTGGGAAGAGCTTCCCCATCTGAAGATTATAAAAACAGTCATTTAGATTTCTTTATTTTTTAAGGCTTCGATCTTTACATTTCACACTTCATGTATTTATTTTTAACTGTAAATGTATGAGACATACCAAGAGAACATGACATGTGTGCAAGTTTAGCAGATAATAATAAAATGCTCACTCCCAAAAATATTCAGGAAGAAAAAGAAGTCACAGGAGATATATAGGTTTTGCTTCATTTATTTCACTTATTTCAAAGTTAAAGCCAAGCAAAATCGGACTGTATATATGGTTTAAGACTATGCCTTCCTGCAGAACTGTGGAACACAGCAAGGAAATGATGTACTCAATATTCTAAGAGGAGCTTCTTTTTAAGGGGAGTGATGAGGAGGGAGCTGGGGGACCTTAGGGCTTCCAAGAGACACATGATACTCTATTTCTTCAGGCAGGGAGTGGGTTCACTGGGGTACATCATCACATCTGGTTTAAACATATTTTATATACCATTTTGGATATGTATGTTCTACGTGTGTATTAGGATTCTCTAGAGGAACAGAATTAACAGGAAGTACGATTATAAAAGGGGATTTATTATTTATGCTTACACAACCAGAAGCTGGATAGTTCACAATGGCCATCTGCAGGCTGGAGAGCTGGAAGAACCAGTAGCTGCACAGTCCAAGACACAGAAGCCCTGGAACAAGAAAGATCAACAGCCCTACCCTAGTCCGAGACCAAGGTTTCTGGAAACTACCTGGAGAATCACTGGCAGCATTCAGTTTGGAAGAGTGAGGAAGCGAGAGTTTGATATCCTCAGACGATGGAAGCAGATATGGAAGCAGAAATCAAGAACCTGTTCAAGAAGAGTCGAGCTTGCATCTGCATCTGCTTCCTTGTTCTTCCAGCTTTTATTCCATCCAAGCCACCATCCTATTGGGCAGCGCTGCCCATGCTTAGTGAGGGTCTCCAGTCATTCCTAGACATGCTCTCGTGGACACACCCAGAAGCCTCTTAATCATCGGCATCTCTTAATCCAATCAAGTTGACAATTCAAATCAACCATTAAAACATGGTGTTTGAAAATAGATTGTGTGGAGCTGGGGTTGTAGCTCAGAGGTAGAGCACTTGACTGGCACATGTGAGGCCCTGGGTTCGATCCTTAGCACCACATAAAAATGAATAAATAAAATGAATGTACTGTGTTCATCTACAACTAAATAAATAAATAAATAAAAAACGAAAAGAAAAAGAAAATAAACTGTGGTAAAATACAGATAACAAAATTTATCATCTTAATCATTATTAAGTATCTGATTCAGTGATATGGTGCTGTGAAGCCACCACCACCCATCTCCAGAGCTCTTTCATCTCCCAACTGGAACTCTCTGTCCATAAGTGCTGACTCCCCATTCCTCCCTTCCCTTCACCCCTTGCAGCATTCTACTCTCTGTGTCTATAAATTTGATCCCTGCATGGACCTCATACAAATGGAACCATACAGTATTCATCCTTTCATGACTGACTTTTTTCACTCAGCAAAATGTCCTCAAAGTCCATTCATGCTGGAGTATATTTCAGGATTTTCTTATTTTTAAAGGCTGAGTAATATTCCATTGTATTATAAACCACATGTAATAGACTCCATTCAAATTTTAAAGTTGTTTAAAAAATTAGTTCCTTGTTTCTCTATTTGACTCTTTTTAAAATAACTTTATTTTATTTACTTATTTTTTTTATGTGGTGCTGAGGATCAAACCCAGTGCCTCACACATGCTAGGCAAGCACTCTACCCTGAGCCATAACCCCAGCCCTCTATTTGACTCTTTAACTTACCAGAATGGTATATTGGTACATGGTGTGAGGTAGGGATAGGCAGCCTGCTTTGAATTTCTCCACTTCTGAGAGTTGTGAGAAATGTGTTCCATTTCACAGGCTTCTGTGTAGACTTATTTTATGTAGAGAGTGGTGGAGATGCTAAAATAAAGCATCTATTATTTTATTTGCCAAATATTGATTGAGCAACTTCTACTTGCCAGGTATGTTTATGGGACCTGGGGTGCAGCTCTGTGAAGGCAGATAGATGTAGATCCTACCCTTCCTCTGCAACTGACTGGTGATGGGGGAGGGAGTGGTTACTTCCAGCTTTGTGGGGGATATTTAGAGTGGGCTGCCAGGAGACAGAATATAGACAGAAATGAGAAGGGAGCATTTCACCAAGAGGGAAGAGCTTCCTGCTATGGGTTGGATGTGGTTTGATTTTAATCAGCATTCACATCACTGTGACCAAAATACCTGACAAGAACAACTTAGAGGAGGGGAATTTATTTGGGGCTCATGGTTTCAGAAGTCTCAGTCCATAGATGGCTGACTCCTTTGTTTGGGTGAGGCCCAGTGAGGCCTTCCTTTGTGAGGGAAGGGCCCAGTGGAAGAATGCTGCTTAGCTCAGGGTGGGGTCAGGAAGCAGAGAGAGGGAGGGGAAGGGGCCACAGGGAAGATGTACCCATCTGGGGCATGCTCCCAGTGACCCATCTCCTCTAGCAACACCCCAGCTGCCTACAGTTATCACATAGTTCATTCAAACTAGGATGGACTGATGGGTTACAGCTTCTCACAAGTCAATCATTTTACCTCTGAATATTCCTGCAGAAACACATGACCTTTTGGAGGACACTTCATATCAAAACCACAGAAAACAAAACAAAACAAAACAAAAAACAAAATCACAACAAGCTTGTCCCTTACACGTTCATATGTTGGAGATTTGGTCCTAGCGCTGTGAATGTTGGGAGGTAGACCTTTAAGAGGCGGGGCCTAGACAAGATAATGAGGTCAGTATGTATGCTAGCCCAAGAAGGAAGTACTGCTGTTCTTGCAGGATTCTGGTGAGCTCTCCTGATAGGGTATTATGAAAGAGAAAGGTTGGCTGCTCCCTATTGCCTGACTTCTTATCTTACCATGATTGCTCCTGTAGTGCTCCCATAATTGTGATCCCACCTGCCATGTGCATAGTCAATGGATCCCTTGCCAAAGCCAAGCCCATGTTGGTGCCCTGCACTTGGACCTTCAAAGTCATGGGCTAAGTAAACTTCTTTTGTGTTTGCATTACTCAGGTGTTTTGTTACCACAATGGAAAATAAATTAATACACTTTCTCAAAGAACTGAGAGCTAAACATGAGTATCATGTCACTGTTTATCTTTAGAAAGTATTGAGCTCCAGGTGACAGAATTTTTGACTGCAGTGCATTAATAAAGACAGTTCATTTTCTCAAAGAGAAAACTTGAGAGGTGTTGTCATAGCTTCATGGAGCCCAGGCTCCTTCCATCCTCCTGTGTGTTGTGTTTGTTCTTAGATTCATTGACTTATAATTGCAAGATGGCTGCCTTAGCTCCAGTCATCATGTCCTTTCACAGCCTCCAAAGACTGGAAGCAAGGGAGGTGGCTATCGTGTTTAGAGTGTACTCATCTCCTGTCTCTCTCTGCGTCCAGCAGGACCATCTTTCCCAGCCTCCCCTTATATGTCTCTTTGTTCAGACAGATGTCACGAGGCAGCCATAGACCAGCCACCGACAATGGAGAATGGGATTCTTGACTGGTTTGGATCAATTAAGATTTCCCCTCCAGAGCTGAGCTGTCCAAGAGAGCTCTCTCCTGTGACAGAAATGTTCTAGAGCTCTCATCCAATATGGCAGCTACGATGTGACCATTGAGTGCCTTAAATGTGACTAGTGTGATTGAGGAGCTGAATTTTTATGAAAGGAAATGTTAATTAATTTAAATTTAAATAGCTGCATGTTAACTAGGGAGAAGAGATATAGCTGTGGAGATAACCAAGGTGTTTACGCCTGGCAGCACCTGTAAATGGATGAGGAACTGGGTGTGTGTAGAGGGTGCAGTGGGGAAGGAGGCACTAAGAAGGACTGTGGCCTTAGTGCTTTCAGTTTCTTCCCAAGAGGGGAGTTGGAGACAAGTGACCTTAGGTGCTGGTCACTTCCAAGTACTTTAGCCCATCCTGAGCTCCGTGGAAAGCTCAGTGTCCTCTCTGATGTGTCTGAGGACCCACTGGCTCTGGTTTCTGTTCCTGAACCCTCTTTGGATATCTCCAATTCAGGAGCTGGCATGATAGCAAATCCTAAATGTCCTTGATCCGCTTCTATATCACTCTTATCTTGACCATCTCCCCATGGGCTAGAGGGTTGAGCCTGGGAGAGACAGGTGACAGAGTTGTCATCCCAGGAAATGCTCCCATGAACCTTCAGGGAGGAGTGATGTTATCCCATTTCACAGGTGAGAGAGGTGAGGCCATGTCCCTGGCTGGAGGGTGGGATGTGCCCTGGTGTGGCTTGCTGGGTCTGCACAGCCTCCTCTGGAGTTGAATTGGAAGCAGCCACCAGGCCCCAGTCCATAACTCAGGGTGAGTCAATGGAAACCTCGTTTGGGTATATTTTTAACCTCACTGGCTGTGAGCTGGGAGGATGCACAGACATCTGTGAGGCCAGCAAGGGGGAAGGAAGGGCTGGTGGCAGAGGTTCCGTGTGGCCTGGACTCACACAGTGCTCAAGTCTCAGCTGACACAGTCTTCCATGCTGCTGTCCCTGCAACGGGCCCCTTGTCTCGTGGTGGGCCTGTGAGGGAGTCAGAATGAGATCATGAGTCATGGTTCCAGGGTAGGAAATGAAGCTCAGAAGATGGTGATGTGGCCAAGGTCTTGACCAAGGTCATAGTGAGCTGGGAGCAGAGCTGGGAGTTTGAGGGCCATGGGACTAAAGTGCCCCTGCCTGGTGTGGAAGCCCCTGGGCTTTGAAGCAGGACTCACTTTGAATCCTGGCCTGCCTCTTACCAGTTGTGTCATGTAGAGCTTCCCTTTGCCTCCTCTACAAAGTGGGTGTCTTAGTGGGGAGTGGGGTAGTCTTAGTGGTGGGTGTGGGAGTGAGCCCAGCATCTGCCCCTGGCTGTTAGCACTGGACTTTGTAGTCTGGAAGTCTCTCAAAGCAGGTGGATTCTGCTTGGTGTGGTTGTAATCCCAGTAGCTCAGGAGGCTTAGGCAGGAGGATTGCAACTTCAAAACCAACCTGAGCAACTTAGTGAGATTCTGTCTCAAAATAAAAAATAAAGAGGGCTGGGGAGTAGGTTAATGGTAAGGGGCCCCTGTTTCAACCCTAGTACCACACACACACACACACACATACACACACAGCAGGTAGAATATACCTGGAACCAGAGCAGGGTAAAAAAAAAATTAACTTGACTGGGCTGTAAGGATTGCTCAGGAGTTAGACCTGGGTAGACAGGAAAAGGTGCACCAAATAGGCTGAAAGCACCCAGCAGCCTGATGGCTGGGTCTGCAGGTGCACAGAGACCTGCAAACTGGCCCTGAGCTCACCTCTGCTCCTCTCCTTTGCCACCATCTGGGGAGCACAGCCGCAGTCTTGGTGGGCTGAGAAACCTCCCTCCTCATGGTCTGTGGGTAGGGCGGAGGCCAATGCTGGCTGGTTCTTTTATTCTCTCTGGTGGGGGCCAGGATGCTGGTTTGATCAATGAGCAGCCAGTGCAAAATGTCAGGAGCAATTAGAAGGAGCCTTTGGCATAAGCTTTATCTGCAACAATACGTCTTTATTAACCATGCTTTTAATGATGCAACCGAAAGTGCTGGCAGAAACTGTCACGGACTCCCGTCCCCTGGGTGTGTACTTTCATTCACTGCTTCATTTCAAAATGGAAATAAAACCTTGAAATTTGCCCCCATTGAAACCTTAATCTCCTTACCCCAAAATATTGTAGATATCAATTAGATATCATGCCATAACCAACATCCTACAAACTCAACTGCAGCAGGCTAGTCTACACTCAGACGAGTTGCCAGCACAGAGGTGGCAGGTGTAAGGGCTTTTGAGACCTACTCTCAGAATAGGCACAGCATTACCTCTGCTTGCATGATCAAGTCCTCTCTTGATGGAAATTACTTCAAAGAATTTGCAGCCATTTTGGCAATTTATTCTTGGTGAAAGCAATCATACATTGCGTCAATAAGTGTGTTTTGAGCTTCCTTCATTACCAGATCTTATGCCGGTGTTGCTGGGGTCACAGAGAGAAATTTGATTTGGCTTCTGCTCTCCAGAAGCCTCACATTCAGACATGGGCACATCCAAGGTGCTGAAAATCAATGTAAAGTTTGGCCTAACACAGAAATGAGGTCACAGAGGTAGGTTGTAGGGAATAAACTCTAAAGGGCTTTATAAAGTGCCCTTTGGCTATAGGGGACATGAGCTACCATTGCTTCTGCACTAATTATTCTCTAGGGGTGTTTCTGACGATCTTGGCAGCTATTAGTGGAGGCTCAGGGTGAATGAGGCCACATAGCTCAAGGTGGGTCTGGGATTGGGATCCAACTGTGCCTGACTCTGTACCTGTCCTAGGCCAGCTGACCTTGACTCCCAATGATTCAGTGGGTGAGACATTTTCAGGTGAGCCAATGACCTCAAGTCCCATTCTGCAGGTGTTTGTGCCAGTGAACTTGGGAGGCAGGTGGATGGGGGCTTGGGTGTGGAGGCTGGGTTGAACCTACGGCAGCCTCCTCCTTACTGTGGAGGCAGTAAAAGAGGCTCCAGGATGTATCTCCTGGGTCCACAGTCAGGGCCTACTTTGGGGGAGTCACATGTTCCCCAGTTCCCAGTCTGCCCTGGCTTTGCTGCTGAGCTCCTGGGTGGGTCTCAATCTGCCTTTCCTTTCTCATGTGTCTGTCAAGTGTCAGTCCTGCTGGGAAGGGAGGTGCATTCCTTAACTGGTCCTTGCCACCTGGAGAGGAGGGAGGGTTTCATTCTGAGAAGAGCCCTGAGTTTCCCAGGCTGGGGACTGCCTGTGTTGGCCTTTGCCTCAGCAAGAGTAACAATGCAGCCACCACAGTAACACCACTGTTTGCTAGGGCTTTCCTGGAGTTGCCTCCTTCAGTTTGTGAGGACATCCGAAGGTAGGTGTTATAAAGCCTACTGAAGATGAGGAAACTGAGGCATGGAAAGGTGAGGTAGCAACCAAGGTAATACAACAAATCAAGATATGACTCTGGAAATCCGCCAGCAGCCCTGCTCATTCCCACTAAGCTGAGCAGCCTCAAGAGTCAGGATGCTGGCCCTGGGGTTACCAGGCCCGTTGCTTTGTCTGTGACATTGTGCTGAATTTGCAAACCATTTCTTAGATGGGGCTATAACACCTACATCTTAGAGATAAGGAAATTAGGGCTCAGAGAGGTGAAGCCATATGCCCACGTCACACAGCTTGTAAGTGGCAGAGCTGGGCAGAGTCCTGGTTCTTCACTGTCATGCTCCAGGGCCAACTCAGGAGTGGGGCTTGGAGGGACCCAGGGCAGTCATCTTGCCCTTCTGGGATGCCCATTCCGTCAATATTTGCTTCCTCAGAGTGCCCTCCAACCTGGCCAGAAGGAAGAGAAAAGACCTCTGGGAGCTGAATCTGTGGGAGGCTGGGAAGAAGAGGGGAGGGAGAGCTAACCAGGCCCAGAGCTGCCTGCTCTGAGGGACATGGCCTGCAGCCACCCTCAGGGCTGGGTCCAGGATGTCCCCTCGGGCTTTGTAGGTCCTGGCTGTTTGGAACCCTCACCCTACAGATGGAGTTATAAAGACCCTTCCCTTTTTGGGAGCCCACCTATCACTTCCTGAGCACTTACTAAGGCCAGGCACTGCCTTAAGGGCCTAATCCTGGGAAGCTTCCATTTTACAGAGGAGAAAACAGTCACGGAGTGGGTTAGGAGCTCATCTTTCTAGCTAGCGGAGGCCTGGGATTGAACTGTAGATTTTGCTTTCTGTGCCGCAGACCTAAAACTGCTGGGGACACAAGGCCCAGGTGGAGGTACGCACCCTGGTCTCCCTGCACTTGAATGGAAGAGCCAACATCAAAAGTGCCAGATGCCACTGATGACAGGGGTGGGTGGCATGATGGTGAGGGCCCACATAACTATCTTGTAGGACAGTGCCCAACTTGGGGTAGGAACTTAGCAAAGCCGGTGGTCAGGAAGATGTTACTATGGCAGGGTGCTGGCCTGTAATTCTCATGGCAATCTAGTTAGGGGCCTGCTTCACTTTTCTGTTTCCAGACAACCACACAGAGGCATGGGGACTTGAGAATATGGCCTGAGATCTCCAAGCTGGGGACATGAGCAGTGGGTGTAGGTGGTACCCTGGCAGGAGCCGGATATGTGCCTCAAACACTTGGGGTGCCCCCACTAGTGGGGAGGGGGCTGCCTAGCAGTGGCTTTCTCTGTTTAGGGCTCCCTTCACATTCCATTGACCAAAAAGTCAACAGTAACGCTGATCAGTGCTCACGTGGCCCTGATGCCATGCCAGATGCGTTCTCAGTGCTTCATGCCTAATCCTCTCATAGCCAGATGGGCAGGCACGGTCTCAGCCTGGGAGGCAAAACTCCACGCTGGGGAGCAGCAGGGCCAGAGACAGCACCTGGGCCATCCCCGGGAGGCTTATTTCCACAATTTCTTTATAAACTCATCACTGGGAAAACTGAGGCACAGGATGGTTATGTATCTTGCCCAAGGCCAACCTAGCCAGGGAGGTGGGGAGCTGGAATTTCAATCCAGGCCCTTCAGTCACTGAGGCTGTAGAAGTGGCCACAACCCCATCATTCTTGCCATGGCCTCCCTGCCCCCAACTGGACTTCACCCCTTCCTCTCAGCTCACCTGGGCCACTTCATGCACTCTCCATGTCCCTGGTCAGTATGAGTGACCTTTGGCATAATGGTGACCTCCCCAGATCTCAGGGTATCTAAGAAATGACCTCATAGCTACATCCAGGGAGGACAGGGCTTGCAGGTGCAGCTGGGGCTACCCCAGGCTCCCCGATGCCTTTCCTACCCCTGCCACATCCTTCTGGGCCCCATCTTGGAAGCATTGCTGGACCCCATCTTGAACCTCTGCTGGGAACCCCATGCAGGCTCATCTGACCTCAGAAGCACACCTAGCCCGTGTGGGGTGTGGATGGGACACCCTTCTCACCCTTCAACATCCTGGTCTTGCCCAACTGCCCTTCCTGGCGCCCATGCCTCCAGAACCTGAGTTAGGATTCGGGGTACATCTCGCCCCTCCCCTGCCCGCCTCAGGCCCTTCTCCTCCCTTTGAACTGTCTGTCTTGCTGTGGAGGAAGCTATTCATAGCCAAGATGATGCAAAATTTATAAAGTGTGGCTGGGAGGGTTGAATCCACCCCCGGCACATGGCCATGCTGCCCCCACTCCGTGAAGCTCTTCCTCTGAGTGGGTGTGTGTGCGAGTGGGTGTGTGTGTTAGACAGTTTCACCTCGGCTGCTGTTGCTGCCATGGTCCTGGTGGGTTTTTTCTTTTTCTCTTCTGGAGGTAAAAGTCACATCACATTAAACTGCCCATCTTGAAGTAGACAAGTTCACTGGCATGGAGGGCATTCCCAGTGTCGCAGCCACCCCTCTCTGTTCCAAGACAACTTCCTCCCCAAATGGAAACCCTGTACCTGTTGGCGGTCTCTCCCCACCCCCTCCCGCAGCTCATGGAAAGTCTCTAACCAACTTTCTGTCTCTATGAATTTGCCAATTCTGGACATTTCATAAAAAATGGAATTACACAGGGTGTGACTTTCTGCGTCTGGCTTCTCTCATTTAGCATCGTGTTTTCAAGGGTTATCCATGTTGTAGCACGGATCAGTACTCCATTTATTTATTTATTATTATTAATTTTAAGTCACATTTCCAGCCTTTTTTTTATTTTGAGACAGGATCTCACTAAGTTGCTTAGGGACTTGCTAAGTTGATGAGGCTGACCCTGAACTTGGATCCTTTAACTGCTGGACTTATAGGCATGTGGCACCATGCCCAGCAGTATTTCATTTTATTATTATTATGATGATGATGATGATGATTATGATGATGCTGGAGATGGAACTTATGGCCTCCTGCTTATTAGGCAAGCACTTTACCACCAAGTTACACTCCAGTACTCACTTAAAAAAATAGTATCACATTTTTTTTCAGTTTTGAAAGAGCTTTTAGATTTCTAAAACCTTTGTTTATTTTTACTTTTTTATGGTGCTGAGGATAAAACCCAGCATTACTACTGAACTCCATTCTCAGCCTACTCTTTATTTATTTTAATTGACAAATAAAAATGGCATATATGGTACTTATCAAATATGACATGTTGCTTTGAAATATGTATGCATTGTGGAATGGCTAAATTGAACTAATTGAGATACACATGACCTCATATACTTATCTTCTTTTGTGGTGAGAATATTCCTCTTTCCTTTTCAAGGTTGAGTGATATTCCATGGTATGATAGACAACATTTGATCCATCCACTCATCCATGGATG
The DNA here is from genome assembly GCF_902686445.1 of Sciurus carolinensis. NCBI lineage: Eukaryota > Metazoa > Chordata > Mammalia > Rodentia > Sciuridae > Sciurus > Sciurus carolinensis. Next base: position 39,766,806 of record NC_062215.1, on the reverse strand, counting down.
GATGTCACTGGTTTCTACCTTTAGGCTGATATATATAGTGCTGTTACAGACATTCACGTACAAGTTTTCTCTAAAAATGTTTGGATTCTTCTGGGCAGAGACCTCTGAGTGGAATTGCTGTGTCACAGCCCCTGGTATGACAAGGATTTGCTGTCTAGGTGTTGAGGCCTTCACAATGGTCCTCATGACCACTGTTCCACTTGGCTCTGCTGAATTGGAAGTCTTGCTCTGATGGCTGATCTCTTGCTCTGATGACTGATCTGACCCTGGACATGTCTTCCCCTGGCCCCCACCCACTGCACCCAATCTACCCATCTGTCCCCTGCAGATGGGGCTTTGTTCCTTCCTCTCATACCAGGAGCGGCAGTCAGGCCTTGGGCTTAGTGGGACAGGTTTCAGATGGGGGAAATCAAGGCCCACAGGGAAAAGGGCCTGACCCATTGAGTTAGAGCCAAGTTGGGACTGAACCCAGACCCACCAGGTCCCCAAGTCCTGGCTCTTTGCACCAGAGCTACATGTCTCCAATGGGAACATGCACCCCTAAGAAAGCCAAGGCATAGGTCACACTTGGCTCATCTGCTGGGGCCATCAGTTTTCCTGGAGGCTCCAGGCAGGATGTACGAAAACAAACCCCAAGTAGACTCTGCAGCCAAATACCAACCCTATATGAATTGTCATTCTCAGTGGGATGTGTTCAAGGAATATTGGTGCTCAGATGGGCCATCGTAGACCGGTCCCCCTTCTTCCACCCAGCCCTGGCTGCTCAGTGACACAGATGTGATCATAACCCTGGCCAGCCTCCTCAAGGTATGTATTTGGGAAGGCTTGCAGCCACCCTCTTCCTTTCCCAAAGAAAGATGGCAACTCCTGTGAGCTCTCCTGAGTCTCCCTGAACCCCAAAACCCCAGGAAAGAAACCTGCTAGTCTACAACCCCCTGGGAAGACTGATCCAGCCCTGCCTGCTCTCTGCTGTGGGCATTGATTGGGGCTGTGGCATTTATTTTTCCTTCCACCAGGAACACTGGCTCCTCAGTTTGCAGTTCCTTTCTCCTCTTCTGAGCAGCCATGGACATTCGATAAATATTGAGTCGATCAATCAATCAGCCTGCCTGGCCTGGTTGAGGTAGCTGGCAATGGTGATTCTCTTGGGATCCCATGAGTGTCCTGGAGACTGGTGTTTACCAGCCCCGTCACTATACAGGTGGGAAGCTGTGGCCTCCAGCGGAGTCAGGCCTTCTCAGAGCTCCCCACCCAGTTTGTGGGGGTGGGGATGAATTGGAACCAGCACCCCTGACTCATGCCAGACTTCAAATGATCTCCTTTGAGCAAGCCTTGAGCCCAATGGCATCATATTCTGTAGTCTTGGATCCTCAATATCCTGAAGGCATGTTCTAGGATCCTGAGGTGCTAAACCACCTGGCGAACAAATGTAGACTGAGTGACTGTTTTGGGCTAGTCAGGGATGTGTAAGACAGGGACCCTGTTCTTCAGATGCTGATGACCTCATTGGGGAGACAGAATACAAAAATGGCAGGTGGTGTAAAGGAATCCAAAGAAATATAAAGCTGGGTAACAGGAAGAAGGAGGTCAGGTGAGGTTTCTTAGAGGAGACCATGTTTGATTAGACACCTGGAGGAAGTGGTAGAGCAGGGGCAGCACATGCAAAGGCCATGAGTTCAGCAATGCATGACTCCTTTGAGGAAGTTACCTAAGAAATGGTGGATCTGGCTTAGCCTGCTGACCCATTTGGTGAGTTAGTTCTCAAGAGAGTTTTACAATTTTGAACTAGTGGCCAATCTTAAAATCTGAGATTCTTTTTCCATGAAAAGTCCAAATTTCCAGGTCTCTTAAGAAATAAAAGCTCTGACAATTTTGAGCCCTCATTTCTTGGAAATCTCCACACAAGAAACAAAGGAGAGACATGGTTGCCTCTTGCCCTCCAAGCTCAGAAGCCTGAGGGCAGAGAAGCTGGGAACAAAACCGGTGGGATCGGGGATTGTGTGGCTGCCTAGGGAAGGAGAGCCAAGGCTGAACTTCCAGCAGCACCTCATCGTGGTTCACCTCACAGGGCCTGTTATGCAATAAGTGCTCAAAATCATGGCTTGTCCCCGATCCCAGACTAAAGACCAGACCCTTCCCCTTCAAGATTATGGTCTTCGTCATCTCTTTCTCCTCTCTGTCCCCACCTTGCCCTGCCCTGAAGGCCCATCCTCTTCCCTCTTCTCATTCCTGTTCCAGGTCTTCTCTGATGTCCCATGTGCTACGGTCTCTCACATTTGGGGACCCCCGTCAGAATTCTTACTACTGAATGTGAGCACACAGCTGCCGCAGTTCTTAATGCAGGGGTCCTGGCATACAGCAGGTCTCGGTAAATGCTGAGGGAATGGATAGAATCTTCTAGGTACCAGACACTGGTACTATCATGACTCCTATCTTACAGATGCAGCAATTGAGCTTCTAGGGCATGAAGGTATCTGCCCAAAGACACCCAGAGGGGCAGAGGCAGAGGGCCAGGTAGCAGTCTACGCATTGCTGTGATAACACATAGGAGGCCGCTGAGCGTAGGGTGAGAAGAAGGGCTGGATGGTGGCTTCAGATCTGATGTCCAGGCCTGGGGACCTGAGCTTTCTTTCTGTCCTGCTGGTGTCTTCATCTGGAGATTTCTCTGTGGGTTCCAGAGACTGACCAATGAGGAGTAGAGGGAGACCTGTGCACCTGAGGCTCCAGGCTCACCCTGATGGCCCTGCCCAAGGGAGGTCATCACTACCTGAGAGAGAACCCAGGTTTGGGAGGACAGGAGTCTTCCAAGCTCCACTTGAGGAGGTCTGGGCTGCACATTACAGACAATTTGAGGATCTCTGTCTCTAGGAGGCCTCTGGTGTCACGTCTGACAATGTCACCTCATGTCACTGTACTGGGCATAGCCAGAGCCAATATGGAGGCTCCAGGGTATCATGAAGATAAGCCCCTGTCCTCTTGCCTTGAACATTTCTCCCAAGCCTGGTTTACCCACCAGGAACCTCTCAGGGTACCTCAGGAGTACTAGGTGCATCTGCTCCCAAAAGATGGGACTCCCTGTTCTGAGGCCCCAGAGGTTCTCTGTGGGTACAGTGGCCAGGACTGGGGTACTCCCACACTTAGCAGCCCAGAATGGTGGGAGGGGGACCTCAGGCCCTGCACTCTCTGGGGCAGAGAGGACTGGGCAGGCCAACAGGACTCAACCTCTTTCTCCTGCCCTCTTGGGAGTTTATGGGACTTCTCTTCATTCTTGTTCCCAAAGACTGAGCACCGTTAACAGCCCTTGGACCTGACTCACTCCTTAAATCCAGCTGATTCTGGAGCCAGGTGTTTGAGGGGCTTAGAGGGTCTGTTTTGTAGCCTTAGCTCTGCATTCCAGGACTTGAGGTTGAGCCAGGCCCCCTCTCCTGCTGGGGTCTTCTTGTACCAAGAGCTCCAGGAACCCTGGAATGGCCCAACCTTGGAGCTCTTGGGATCCTGCTGCCTGATAATTTCAGAAAAGGCAGCCCAGAGAGGTTGAGCCACTTGCCTATATTCACAAAACTCCTGTGCCTTGCTGTGCTTATCTCCAGATCCCTGCCAGGATGTTGCTACTTCTGCCTACCCCTCTTTCCACAGAAGCTTCAGGCATGGATGTCAAATGGGGCCCATTTTGAGTGTGCCCATTCTACCTATGGGAAAAGCAAGGGCTTGCTAAGGGAATGCATGTGCGGGTCAGTATGGCTGAGACCCCAGTCTGGAGTAATTCACTCCCTCTGGGTGTCAAGCCCTCAGCCCATCATAAGTGGCCTGTATGTGGAAAGAGGGGCTGTGTTCAGGGGTACAGGTGGCAAGCCTACAGTTCTATTCTTCCCCACTGGTTTTCTGTGTAGGATGAGACTGTGAGGCTTCTTTGGGCCAGGGAGCTAATTTGGTGCTGTTGGGGATGGGAGGCAGAGGTTACCCCACCTCTGAGTCTGGGGTGGTAGCAGCTAATGTGAACCAAAGGACTGGCTCCAGGGAGGGCAGCCCCAAAGGAGGAATGGTTGAGGGTCCTGAACTGGTTTTCTCCCTGGGGCCAAGGCCTGTGCTGGGGATGTCCAAGCGTCAGACATGCCTTGCCCTGAGAGAGCCATCTGGAAGGACACAGGCACATACGCACACACACACCCCCACACACACATGTCTGCACACATGCATGGACACACATAGGTAGGCTCATGCAGACACAGGTATGGATACACGTGGGTATGCACAGGTGCACAGATACATACCTACATAGACATACTCAGGGACACACACAGACATGCAAACATAGATACATATAGTCATCCCTCAGTAGCCAGGGGAGGGGGGATTGCTTGCAGGACCCCCTCACATACCAACATCCCTGGATGCTCAAGTCCTTTATGTAAAATAGCAATGTATTTGCATATAACCCATGCAAATTCTCCTGTATACTTTAAATCATCTCCAGATTACTTATAATACCTAGTACAATGTAAATGCTACATAAATAGTTATTACAGTGCATTGTTTAGTGAATAATGACAAGAAAATAAAGGCTGAGGGTGTACAGTACAGATGCAGCCATCACAGGCCTAATTACACAGTACACAAATGAGACCCAAGGCTAACAATGTTCCAGCAACAGCGCTGGAGAGACGGAGGGTCTGTTGAATGGCAGGAGGCTGGCGCGGGGCATGCCTGTACATCACTTTATTTGCACAGATTCAATGTGGTGCATAGTGCCTGGAAAATTCAAGTTTTGTTGTTTTGAACTTTCTTGAATCCTGCCCCCCACCACTGCCGAATATTCTTGATCTGCATTTGTAGAACCCATGGGTGCAGAGACTGACTGTACTTGCATAGTCTCACACACACATGCACACACGCGTGCGCACACACACACACACACACACACACACACACTGCACACTACACCCCAGGTAGTGCAGGCTGGGGTGACTGGGGTAGGTGTGAGGTACCATGGGATCCCTGACTCATCCTGGAGAGGCAGCTTGAGGTGAGTCCTTTTGCCCCACCAGGATTAGATATTCTCAAAAACATAGGGAAAACAGCAAGAAGAGACCAGAAACTTCTGCCTACGATATGTCAACATCTGGGCGCTTCCCTGGGATTTTTCTCTACACAGTGAAGCATACCTCATGGCTTTCCTGCACAGCTCCAGGTGTCCACTCACAGGTTGTTCTGGGGCCTTTCTACACCTGGCAGAGCCTTCTGTGTGGACAGCATGGTGGCGGCTGCTGGGCAGTGGATGTTGGGGTCATTGCCACAGCTCAGCCACAAGAGCAATGCTATTGTCACATTCCTGAGGTTGCAACTTCCGCATATCCCAAAACGATTTCCACAGGCTTTGTGCCTCCTTGTGAAACACCTGGGTCTGTGGGTTGGCAGGTTTTCTTTTCATTTTAATGATACTAAGTCCCAATTGGAGAGATAACACTGCATGAAAGCACAACCCTTCCTCCCATCCTCACCCCCAGACTCAGTTCTCTCCAGAGACAACCACTGGATTTCTGTGAGTCTTTCTAGAGATTTCCATATACACAATACTGAAATATTTTCTGTGGCTCTTTGAATAGAAAATGTAATGTGTGTGAACACTGCTCTGCACCTTAGTTTTTTGTTTCTGTTTTTTAAGCTTAATGCACTTTGCGAGTGACTCTAGTGGGCAGCGACTGAGTCACCTTGTTCCTCGTTGTGGCTCTGCACCATTCTGCAGGGTGAGTGGGCATCACTGCACTTCATGCATCCATGCCTTGTGGTGGACACCCCGATTGTGTGAACGAACTCCAGTTGGCATCCTTGCTCAGCTGCCAGATACCACGGGACACAGTTGTCAGTGGGTCCAGGGCCTCATAGTTTCAGGCAGTCTTGCTTCGTGGCCTCCTCCATGGTGGCCGTCCAGCCAACACCGAACGTGATGTCCATGCTCCCATGCCTCACTGGGGTCCCTGACAATGTGAGGGTGACAAAGGCACCTGCAAGTAGATTGAATTTGGTTTCCACTAGAGCATGGAAGAGTGGAGGGGGGGGAGAAGGCCCCCACCCCAGCCAGGCAGCAGGTCATCGGTGGTGGGTGGGGTGGGCAAGGATCCCACAAGTCCCAGGCCAGCCTCAAGGGCAGGGAAATCTTCCTTGAAAGGTCTACTTTACCTGGAGGTGATGGAAGATATTCTCAGAGGAGAAAGAGGGAAGGGCAATCCAGGTAGATGGAACAGCGGAAGTGTGAAATTTCAGGGAGCTGAGAGGTTTGCCAGGTTGGTAGGAAGGGACAAGGACAGGTCATCTCACCCAGAGCCTGGGTGTGTCCTCTGGTGCCTGGGAACCAAGTCTCAGAAGTGGGAGAGAGGCAGGGCCAAGGGAGCATCGTCTTCTCCATCCCAAGGAGGAGGAGGCAAGCAGAAGCCACCCTATCAAGTGAGGCTGGTCCCCCCGTAGCAAATAATGAACCTGGAATGGAGCGGAGGCCGATGTTTTATTCATGGTTAGCGCAGAGCGATCAATTATGGGCTTCTGCCACCCAGCCTGGCACTGCCTCCATCATCCTGCCATCCCAGGCTATTTTGGGCTTGGGCTTGGGCTAGGCCTCACCTCCCCCACTATCCCAGCCATCTCCCTGCCTGGGGTGGGGGGCACTCCTCTCAGCTTGGGCGACAGACCAGAAGTAGAGAAGTCATGGGTCTATTGCCACTGAGCGTCTGGGTAAACTGAGGCTCGGAGAAGTGCAATGGCAGAGTTATAGAGGACCAGGGCTCATTTCCTGTCATGCAGCTCCTAAGGCAGGTGGGCAGGGACATTGCTATTTCTAGTCACTCCCTGGACTTGGCCTCCTGTCTGGGTAACTTAGTAGGACCCATCCTCTCTAGGCAGCCAGGGTTAGAGGAGGCATTTTCAGGAGCTGTTGAGAAAACTGGGCATCCTCTGGAGAGGACATCCTTCTGCCCACCCTGAAAGACCCCCAGATCCTGCACATGGGTGAGCAGATCTGCCCTGCTGCCTGAAAGAGAGCCGCCTATGAAGGAAGCCAAGTGTGGGTCTCTGCAGCGTGGACCAGTAAGCGGCAGCTGGAGGTGACTGGAGCCTGGATGGAGAGGCCGAGGCCCTGCTATAAGAAGCTGTGAGACTGGAGGAGAGGCTCCCCCATCTCCCCAGAGCCTGAATCTTGCCCCTGTGAAAGAAACACATGCTCAGAGCTGAAGTGGGAAGAACCCTGTGTTCTGCCTCATTTCCTCCCCAGCCCAAGCTCAGCTACTACTGAGGTATCTGGTTTTCCAAGGATACATTGCACATTTATTATTTGTCTTCCCCACTGGAGTGTGGTCTCCAAGAGAACAGGAATGTAGGTCAGCTGCCCCTGCCACCTCAGTGCCCTGACCAGACACATAGTATGTGCTCAATGAACATGGTCAAATGAATGAATTGGAGGAATGAATGACTGTCAGTGGATGACTTTAGGCCCTCAAACCCACTCCCTGTCAACATTTCCTATTCTACAACACCTATTGAGCACCCACTCAAGGACCTGGGCAAGGGACCAGGGACCCAGTGGAGACAGAACAATGCCCCTACCCTTGTGGAGGTGACATTCAAACCTAGGGGAGGGGTGATTGATAAATATTAGGTGGTGACTGCTGCCTTGGAAAAATAAGGCAGGTGGAGCCCATACTGCCAGGGAAGGAGTGGTTGGGATTTTGTGTATGTATGTATGTATATGTGTATTTATTTTTGTGGTACTGGGATTGAACCCTGGGCTTCCAGAATGCTAGGCAAGTACTCTACCTCACAGTTACATACTTAATCCTGAGGCTGTGGTTTAAAATGAGTAGTCAAGAAAGACTTCCCTGAGAAGGTGATAGCTGAGAAAAGACTTGAATCTGGTAAAGAATTAAATGTGAATAATTTAGGGAACAACATTCTAGAAAGAGGGAACAGCAAGTTCAAAGACCTCAAGGTGGGTTCATTCCTGGCATTTTTGCCTGAGGAAATGGCAATTCCTCACTCTCTCTCATCCCCACATCCAGTCACTTCTCTTGCCTCCACTGCCACTCCTGTTTCTGCCCACAACAAGCACCTGCTTGGATTAGTGCAGTAGCCACCTCACTGGTTTCTTTGCTGCCAGCTTGCCTGTCTAATCTCCTCTTTTCAAGGTGACTGGAGATAGTTTAAAGCATAAAGGAGACCATTTTTGAAGATGCTTTTTGGTGGTTAAATCAGTTATCATATGACCTAGAAACTCCACTCCCAGGTTATATATACCCAGGAGAAATAGATAACAGGCATTCAAATCAATACAGGTGCACCCAGGTTTATTCAGCACTCTTCACAGTTGCCTAAAGGTGAAGACATTCCTAACATCCATCAACAGCTGAGTGCACAAGTAAGATGTGGTCCATCCACACAAAGAATGTCATTAAACACAAGAAGGAAGTTTAGGATGTAAGGAAGATCTGGTTGTGACATCTCTCGCCCCATTGATTGCTAGGGTTGATTCTGCTGATCTGGCTGATCTGACTGGCTAGGTGGGTGTCCCTTCCCTCCCTCACTGCTCCTTGTGCCTCTCTCCTGAAGCTGCGCACTCATCCAAGAGGAAGATCTTCCCCTGATAGAGGAGGACTGTTCTTCTGTCAAGGGTATACCATTAGCTGTGCTCCTCTGCTAGAATTCCGAACAAGCTCTTGAGAAGGAAGTTCAGATGCATGCCGCAGCATGGATGGACCTCAAAGACACCATGCTAAGTGAAAGAAGCCAGATGCAAATGACCACATGTATTATTCCACTTATGTGAAATGTCCAGATTAGGAAAATTCACAGGGACAGAAAGTGGATTAGTGTCTTCTGAGGGAAGTGGGGAGGTGGGGAAGGACTGCTAATGGGCATGGGGGTTTTCTTTTGAGGTGATGAAAATGTTTTGGAACTAGATAGAGGCTGCAATTATACAACATCACACATGTACTATATATTTATTCGCACTGAACTGTATTGCAAAAATGGCTAACTTTATGTTATGTAAATAATACTTGAATTAAAGCCAAACCAAACAAGAAAACTTTTAATTGCTCCCCATGGCACAAAAAATGAAATCTAAGCTCCAAACTGGCCAGCAAGTCCCTGTGGTCTGGCCAAGCTGCCTCTGCCCCTCAGGAGGAATGCTCTGCTTCCATGGTCCTCTTTCCTCCAAGAGCCATGTGCTGTTCCCTGCTCCCTGAGCATACTTCCTCCACCTGCCCCAGCTTCCCCACTCCATGAGGGCCTCTGCTGACCTCCCTGGCTAAAGTAACTGCTCATGCCGCCAACTTCCAGCCCGCTGCTGAGGCCTCCCCACCCCTTACCATGGCCTGAAACTATCTCCTTTGAAGTTGAGTCTTCTCTACTTCTATGCTCCGACTCCTCTTTTGGAACATTAGCTGCAAAAGGCCAGGACTTTTTTTCTCTCTTTTGGTCACTGTTGGTATCCCCAAGGCCCAGATCAGGGACTGACACATCAAAGGTGCTCAACAAAGGAATGAGTGAATGAACGTGCGCACGTAGGCACGTCAGTTCCCACCTTGCCTGCTCTGCCTCCAGCATCACAGATGGCCTGCCCACTGCATCCCGCTGGTCCTCTTGTCCCAGAACCCCCCACCTCAGGTGGAGCCCAGGGCACCTTGAGTTGCATCAGGGGAGCATGTGGCCATGTCCTGCTCTGCCTGCCCTTCACAATACCCAAAGCACATAGGTGAAGTCCACAGCATGTGACCTGACATTCATGGTCTTTCCCAGCTGGATCACCCCTCCTCCATCACCACCTCAGTCTTTCCCACCTCTGCTTTTGCCACAGCAGGTCCCTCTCCTGGTCCCTACTCAGGTAATTCCCTCTGCTTTCCCAAGGCTCAGCAGCTGCTGTGGGGTGTAGCTGAGACAGACACCAGGGCTATAGTTTGTATCTGAAGTGGCCCCCGTATTGACAGTGTGGTCACCAGTTCATGCTGCTCTTGGGGGATGTTGGAACTTTAGGAGGTGGGAGGAAGTGAGGTCATTGGAGCATGCCCTTGAACAGGATTATGTGGCCCCTTCCTGTCTCTTTTTTGCTTCCCAACCAACATGAGGTCATGAAGACCTCATGAAGAGTCCTCATCTGCCACATGCTCCCATGATGATACACTGTGCTGCCACAGGCCCAAAGCAACAAGACCAAGTGACCATGGACTGAAATCTCTGAAATTGTGAGCCAGTAAACCTTTAAGCTGACTATCTCAGGTATTTTGTTATAGTAATAGAAAGTTGTCTAATACACCAGGCCACCTCAGCTCCAGATCCTCCCCTGGATCCTGATACCAGGATCTGAGGGAAGCCAAGAAGCTATTGGGGGAGGGAACACAATGATAACAATTATGGAAGTTCCCCCGAACACATGGACATCCATTAATCATGATCCTCACCCCTCTGAACCCTGGTTGAGTGATAATGAATCTTATTTTTTCAGGTGAAAAAATTTTGAGGCTCAGAAAGGTTAAGGAAGTTCTCCAAGGTCACAGAGCCAGGAAGGGGAGGATCAACTGTCAAAAATGCACTTTGGTTTATGGTTGGTAGTTTTTTTGTTATTGTTGCTATTATTGATGGTGGTCCCTGCCTCAGGAGCTTTTGCCCTCTGACCCTCCTACCCACTTCCTGTGGGCAGGGATCTAGAGGCTGAGGAAGAACCCACTTACTGAACTGGGGTGGGTCACCCACTGTACCATTTCCCAAAATGGGGATGGTGAGAGGTTGCAATGAGGGGCCTGGCATATATTCAAGGTCTAGGAAAACTAGAATACCTAGGGCTGTCACTTCCTGTTCGCAGGGCTCTCGATCCATGTGGGGAGATGATGGGGCCCAGGATTCACCGGGTGGGCACCAAATCCCTCCAGGAGCCTAGATGAGACCCTGACTTAGTTTGGGAGAGCTTCCTGGAGAAGGAGAGGATGTGGTTATGGGAAGCAGTCTAAGCAAAGGTCTGGAGGTAGGGAAATAGAAACCTCTTAAAGCTGAGCCAGGATGGAGAGAGGACAATGAGAAAAAAGAGCCCCTAGCTGGTCATCAGGGGAGGGCTGCTTGGCCTTCCCCAGAGACACGATATGACTTCAATCACCCAGAGAGCTACAGTTTTCATGAACCAATTCTTCCATGAAGAATACTCAAATTGTACTGTGACTGCATTGGCATAGAGATGAGCATAATTTGTTTGTCGTCCACTCATCTATTCATCTATCCATCCATGCCCCTACTCCTGAGTCCATTTGCTCACTGAGCCACCCATGTATTCATCCTTTCACCAAACTATCCACCTACCTGCCTGCTCAGCCACCTATCCACCCACCAATCCACTTATCCATCTATCCACACATCTATCCAACTACTCACCCATCCACCCACCAATCCACATATCCATCTATCCATCTACCCATCCATCCACCCATGCGCCTGTCCATTCATCCATTTACCTGTCCACCCATCCATCCACCAATTCACCTTTCTACCTGCTCATCCATTCATTCATCTAACAATGCATCTACTTTCCCCACCATCTACCCACCTACTCATCCACCCACCAATCCTTCTGCCCATTCACTCATCCACCCACCTGTTCACCTATCCACACATCCATCCACCCATCCACTCCATTCATCTCAGTCTCCCTACATCCATCCATCTCAGTCTCCCTACATCCAACGCCATTCTTTAAATAGATGCTTACTCTTTGTTCACCTGTTGACATGCCTGTTTCCTTTCTTCTCCAGCCTCAGCATTTTTTCCTTCCTCCAGAGACTTTTCTAGCATCTGACCCCATCTTTCTCATCACAAGGGGCTGGCTTTCAAGACTCTGACAAGCTATCTTGTCTCTCTTGTCACTGTTCCTACTGCTGATCTGAGCAGTTGTAAGGGTTCTGGACACTGTGTCTGCTGTACCCGAGGGATGACTGACCCCCAACCCTCTCCCTCTGGTTGGGATTGAAAGCTGGGATCTGTGACCAGAGGCCTGAGCCCAGAGAGGACAGGTGAGCCATGAGCATGGGGGTGGGAGGGCAGGAGGTGAATGAGACTAAGTTCATGTACCAGGCCTCTGTTTCCCCACCTATAATGTAGTGATGTCCTCCCTCATACTCTAAGCTAGATGCTGGGCTTCCTAAGCTTCCTCCAGTGGTGGGGGATGGGACTGTGGAGGAGGGGTGTTCGCGCTGCCCCCACTCCCTGCTACATACCCACTTATCCCTGATGGTCCTGACCAGGAAGGAAGGGCAGTGGGAGGGGCAGCCCCATTAGCACTGTTACCAGACTCTTGGGAGCCAGGGGTCACTGAGGCCCAGATGTGAGGCCATTAGCAACCCATTAGCCCCATCCCCCTCCCTCCTAGTCCCTATCCCCAGTCTCGGGACCTGCCCTTCACTTCCTGGCAGACCTCCTGGCCCAACACCCTCCTACCCCCAGGTCTCAGAGGTCCCCATCTATGGTCAAGGTCTGGTCAGTCTGTGCAGGTCCAGGGCCTACCCCTTATAGACCTAGAGGGGACAAGAGTTAAGCTGTCGGGGGAGAGACTGAAAGGTTTGAGCCAGTAGCTGGACCCTCAAGGCAGGGCCTTACTAGTCTCTGAGGCAGGTGGACATGGCAGGTCCAGAGGTGGGGGCTGCGGGGCCAGCAAGTCAACAAGAGGATCCCTCTGTCATCTTTGCCAAAGACGGCTTACATGCTGGTTTCTAACTTTATCTCTACTAATGTATGTGAATTGCTTTTACACAGGAGGAGCTATGTTGGATCAGTCAGTCAACCAACAAGCATTTGTTGAATTAACAAAGCATGGAACTTTGGCAGGAGGGCAAAGACCTAATTACAGGACTCATTCATAAACAAATATTTATGGAGTGCCCATTGTGTGGCAGGCCCTGTAATAAAGTAGTGAAAGAAACATTCCTGTGGGAGAAATGGACAATGAACACATAGGAAGTAATTTCTGAGAGGGTGTCATGTGCGAAGGGGATGGAGGGACCCCTCTGATGAGGGGAGCTTTGATTTGAGGTCCAGATGGTGGAAAGGAGTCTGTTAAGTAGTGAGGAGGGAAGAGCATGGTCAGTCAAAGGTCCTGTGGTGGGAAGGGAAGCTCCATGCCAGCGAGGGGAGGGAGAGGGGGAGAGTGAGGAGACAGCCCTGAGGAAGAGTGTGGATTCTTATTGTTATGCAAAGGACTGCTCTGTTGTCCCTTTGGGTGTTCAGAGCCTGAAGGATAGGGCCTGGCTCTGGTTTGCAGAATCTGTAAAACTGTGTGTGGTGGGAGGCAGAGAGGCCCACAGAGCCCTAGCTGCCCATGTCGTGACAAGAGAAGCTGGGGGCTCTAGCCAGGCAGGGCGGTGGAAAGAAGGGAACAGACTTGGACCTGCTTGGAACTGAGGAGCTTCATGAATCTTAGAATTAGATTCTCTGAATTAGAATTAGAATAGAATTAGAAGCCTCATGGAATTCTGGCAGTGGAAGGTGGCTGTCAGCTCAGTGGGAGGGGACCTCAGCCTCTCCCCTTCCACTATGACAGTGAGCCCAGCTGCCCCAGACTAGCTGCCCTGCCTGACCCACCCCTTCCCCTACCTTAGACATCTTTGGGGGCAGTAGAGGTCCTGGCTGCTGTCCCGGACTGCCCTATACTGAGGCCATTTGATTTGTTCCCCATGAGGCCCTCAGGAGAGGGTTACCATTATCCTCCCTACAACATGGATGAAGAAACAGGCTCAGAGAGGTGGAGTCGTTTGTTCTGGGTCTTCAGAGTCTGGATCTGGGTCCTGCCCTGGGCAGGGGCTGACCTCAGTTGGGGGACAGGGCGGGGGAGGGAAGGTGCTGCAGAAAGAGCCAGCGACGCCGGCAAGTATTTTTAGCGACCGCCTGCCCAGTGTGCAAGGGGAGGGGACTCAGAGATGCTCTTCCAGGGAGGAAGAGCGTAAAGTGATGTCTTAATTGGGATCCTTGAGGAGAAAAACTGTTACAAGTGCTCAATTATTTCATAATGAGCCCGCCAGTGTGCAAAGAGGGCCACAAACATTTTCAGAGCGAGATGGCGGGGGTGGGGGGGACGGAGGGAGAAAGAGAGAGAGAGAGAGCGAGCCCAGTGCTGATGCGGGGCCAAGGGAGGGATGGAGGCTCTTTCTCCTGGGTGTGAGCTGGAATCGGCCCCCACTTGCCTGACCGAAGGAAGGTCTTCCTGTCCCTTGAGTCGCTCCCCTAATGAGCCACTAATAATGGAGGAATTTCAGCCACCCAGAGGAAGGAGGGGACATTTTGATAAGGATTCCAGAATCAGGGAAACCCTCTGTCTTTGCCCACCCTGAAAGGAAACGGGAGCCACATCAGGCTGTTGGGTTGTTTTGGACTGGAAATGAGAGGAACCTTCGGAGGGAGGGACCCACGTTTCACTGTGTCTGAGTCACTTCCCAGCTGAATTTCCTCTCATGGGTCCCTATTGCCCTCCTAATAACGTGGCACCTCCTCAGTCCTCAGTGATCCCTTGTGACCTTTCCTTGTCCTGGCACCCTCCCCTGTCACTCTTCTGGGCTACTATTTATTTTATTATTATTATTTTGGTGCTGAAGATGGAACCACACTCTACCATTGAGCTACATCCCCAGCTCTTTTTCATTTTATTTTTAAAAGCTTTTTAATCAGATAAGTGCTTTTATTTTTATTTTTTATAAATATTAAAACAATTTTTTTCATACATGTATATAGGATAGTAATGTCTGTCTCACTCTACCGTCCTTCCCATCCCCACAGGCCCCACCCATCCCCAGCTCTTTTAATTTGTTTTTGGAAGTGGGGTCTCACTAAGTTGCGGAGGCTGGCTTTGAACCTTTGATCCTCCTGCCTCAGCCTCCCGAGTCCCTAGGATCACGACTGGCTGAACCACTTTTCTAACACAGGTAACAACTTTCCTCCCCAGACTCCTCTCACTAACCCTAACCTCTGCTTTTTACGTACCTGAGAAATTTCAGTCTTTCATGGCCTAGTTGCTCTGTTTCTCTTCAGCGAAGCACTCTTGTGCACCTCACTAGCTGGCAGGGGCTCCCTGTTCTGTTGATGGGTAAGTCAGCCCCCAGGAGGCCTCACTCAGTGCATCTGTTCCGCAGGGGAGGGCTAAGATCTGGAATTCTGGGTGCTGTAGGAGAGCTCTGTCCCTAGAGCGGACTTGGGCAGTGGCAGTGTGAAACATTACATAATCGTCTACATCTTACACTGAAAAAGTTTAAATTTCAAACTAATTTTTGAAAACAGGATTTGGGCTTCACAGTTATGTTGGCAATGGAACAGTGACTGGGAAAGGGGAGCTGGATGGAGCTGGATGGAAGATTGGTAGGGGTGGGGGACTCCGGAGCTGGCCCCAGGAGCTTCTCTTCCTCATCTGAAACAGAGAAGCTAATTGTCCCCAAGGTCCTGGGGCTGGGAGGAGGCCTCCAGGGAGGTCTGAGCCCTCATTATAGAGGCTCAGTGGACACTGAGAGTGGCTCTAATGGCCTCAGGGACAGGAGTGGGGGTGGGGCTCCTTGAACCTTCCAAACATCCCTCCCCCGCCTCAGGCATCAGGAGTCTGCTGGACCTGAGAAAGGAACTCCCTGGCCCCAGGTCCCAGGAGCACTGTCACCAGAGGCTGCAAAAGCCACAGGCTGCTGCTAGAGGCTGAGAAAGGGTCATTGGGGTCCTTGGTGGGGGTCATTGCCCCTTTTACAGGTGAGGAGTGGGTCCCCAGAGGTCTGGGCAGAGAAGAAAGAGCAGAGCGCTCCCCAGCCTCATTAGCCCTCCCTCCTTCCCCTATTCTTCCCTATTCACATATTTCCATCATCTGTTCCTCTCTCCTTCCCTCTGCCTCTCAACAAGTAGTTCCCATCCCCTGACATACACCAGATCCTGTGCGGAACGCTGGGGAGCCAGTCACCTGCAGACTCTATCCTGTAGGCATCTCCAGTCGCATTCCAGGAACTATGCAAGAGAATCCACCACCACCAGCCACCCTGAGGGTCTCATGGGGATTGGGGTCAGGGCACTGGAGTCTACAAAATTCTCCTGTCACTCTTTTGAAACCTACCTCAGCTCAGGTCTCCCCTCTGCTCAAACCCTTCTCATGATGACTTCCTGCCCTCCAGACAATGGCTTCTCAAGACTCCCCATCTATGACTCTAGTTAGCTCCCACCCCACTTCCCTTTGTTCCCTCTGCTCAACCACACAGTCCTCTTTTGAAACTTACCGGATAACTTCTACCTCAGGACCTTTGCACATGCTGTTCCCTCTACCTGGATCTCTCTTCCCCAGACCCCACTGTGGTTCTTCCCTTATCTCCTTCAGGTCTTTCTCAGTGCAATCTCTGGTGGCTCAACCTCAAATTGCAGCCACTTCCCTGACCCTGCCTATTTTTCCCCATGACACCTGACATTCTAATTCCCCACTCATTCTCTGTCGCCTGTACTAGACCTTCAGTTTTGCAAGGGTAGGAACTCTGTTTTGTTTACTGCTCTGTCCCAGCAACTGGCAGGGTGCCTGGCACATGGGGAGTGCCTAATAAATATTGCTTCAATGATTGATTGATGGATGGATGGCCTGCAGGGCACCCTGCCTGCTCCCAGGTTGCTAGCCTGGGAATGCTGGAGAGCAGTGTGGAGGGGTAAGGGTGGGTGGTTGCCTTTCCTGCTCTCTGGAGTGAATCAACCTGGAGTGCTCCACTGGGGACAATGGAGAAGTGAAGACCAAGCAAAGTGTGAAGTTTGGATTTGATTATGTCAGTAGTAGAAGTCAGAGGTGGGTTTATACAGGGAAAGTTGGGGTCAGATGTTAAAATTTTAAGTCTCTGGAAGGAAGAGAATGGAAGGGTGAGAAAGCCGATGCGGTAATGATTAAGAAAGCAAACAGATAGGTGGATGGATGGATGAATTAACAGAAGAGTGGGCGGATGGATGGATAGACAGGATGGATGGGCAGATGGATGGACAGACAAGGATGGATAGATGGACGGATGGACAGACAGGATGGATGGATGGATGGATAGACAGGATGGATGGGCGGATGGGTGGATGGACAGACAGAAGGATGGATGGATGGGTGGATGGGTGGATAGACAGAAGGATAGATGAATGGGTGGATGGATAAGTGAATGAATGGATAGATGAGTGAATGGATAGATGGACGAGTGGAGGAATGAGTAAGTGGATGGATGTGTGGATAGATGGAGAGATGGAGGAAGGATGGATGGAGGGATGGATCAATGGGTGAGTGGATGGATATATGAGTGGATGGGTGAATGGATAAATGGATGGATGAGTAGATGGGTAGATAAATGGATAAATGGATGGATGGATGGAAAGATGGATCAAGGGAGGGAGGACAAAAGGCCAGTCAGTCATTGATGGGTGGGTGGACAGATGGTGAGGATGATGATGATGATGATGACATCATTTTCCGAGTACTTTCTGTGTATCCTACCTGCACTTTGCACAATCAACCTCCTACTATGACCTTATGATGGAACACATTTCCATCCCCATTTTACAGATGGAAAAATAGAGGCTCAGAGACATGAAATGACTTATGAAGATCTCACAGCTGAGGAGAAGTTAAGGTTACATTTACTCTCAGGTAAGCCGAGTCTCCCTCAGCTGTCCTGCTTTTGGGGATGTGTCTCTAGCCTCTGACAGGTTACCTCTTGGGACCAGGTTTGCCCCCTAGCTGTCCTCTGGAGGAGGAGGTCACTGTGAAGATCTGTGCAGTCATGTATGGCTCCAGGGGATTGAGATGGGGGAAACACCCACCCACAATCCTCCACAATACCCTTGGCATTGGTGGTCCCCATGGAGAAAGGGTGTGTGTGGGAGAGTGACTGGCAGGATTCATCAGGATGAAGAGAACCCGTTCTAGCAGGCGCCTTGTTTCCCAGGCCTGTGTTCTTATTGAGGGCAGAAGAACAAAGGTTGGCCCACAGACCAGCAGGGCCCACAGGGTGGGGTGGGTATACCAATCCTCATCTTGCTCAGGGAATACTGGGCATGCAAAGCACAGTGGTTGGAAGTGCTGGACAGATAACAGAGGCACAGCTTATATTGGAAGTAATCCCGCCAGCTCTGCCATGTGACCCCAGGCATGTTACTTCTTCCAGAGTCTGACTCTGGAGAAGTGGATACCTGACTTGCAGCTTCATTAAGATGATTCAAGTCCCTGAACAAAGATTTATTTTCCCAGACACTGTTCTAGGTGCTAGGGACACAGCAGTCAATAAAACAGACAAATAAGCCAGATGCAGTGGTACACACTTGTACCCCAGGTAATAGGGAGGCTGAGGTAGGAGGATCACTTGGACCCAGGAGTTCTAGGTCAGCCTGGGCAACATAGAAAGACCCATCTTAAAACAAAACAAAAGAGAACAAAATCAAAACAGACAAACATTCCTGCCTTTGGGGATCTGATAATGAACACAATGAATTAAGCGAATTATGCACCATGTCACATGGGGCGAGATAGAGAAAAATAAAACTGGGGAAGGAACGATGGGGTGAGGAGGGTACAATTTTAAATGAAGTTTCTAGAACAGGTCTATCCCTGAGAAGATGTATTTGAGCAGAGACCCCAAATTGATTAAGAAAAAAAAAGTGAGCCATCTAGAAATCCAGGGGTAGAGTATCCACTGGGGGTGGGGGGAGCAGCATGTGCAAAGACCCTGGGGTAGGCATGACCTGGTATGTTCAGGGATAGAAAGGAGAGGGGAGAGAGAGAGGGCTAGGAGATAAGAACTGAGAGGTGAAGAGAGCCTCGAGGTTGTGGCTGAGCTGGAAGAGGGCTTTCAGCTGAGGATTCTGTGGTCCTGGGGATGGAACTCAGGGCTTTGTTCCTGCTAGCTCTACCACTGGGCAACATTCCCAGCCTCTTGGAGCTGAAAATTCTAGGAGGCTCCTCCAGGCTGTCACGTGCGAGGAAGGGGTTGTCCGTCCTCAATGTTGGAGCAGCACTTCTCCTGCGGACTTGGTGGGGTTGAGCCCTGCCTCCCCCTTCCCCAGTGGAGGTTGTAGGGAGCTGGTCACTGTCCCCATTAGGCCCACGTGAAGGTTGGCTTGTGGAGCCCAGGAGCTCATGGGGCCAGAGCTTGGAAAAATACCTGAGCCCCCAAACCTGGGTTCCTGACTGTAAATGCAAGGAAAGTGCAGGGGGCACATAGGCATGTGCCAGGCACATTGGCTGCCCTGGCCTGCAGCGTGGAGCTCCTGCCACTGTCAAAGCCGCCTTCGGAAACCTGAGGCTTTAAATTTGGAAACAGTTTGTGGCCCGTTTTTCCCGCGGCGGGAACCCCTAAGGAGGTACATGGAACAGCCAGGCATAAGCCAAAACTGTTAAAAAGCAGAAGGATAAAAATCCTTTCTCAAGCTCCCACTGCTGTCCCCAGTGGTTGCTGGGGGGTGGGGGTGTGACTGGGGGCTGCGATGGGGGGAGTGGTCGTGGGAGGGGGAACCGCCTCGCCCCACGGGAGCTATGTGCTGACACAAAGCCCCAAATTCCCCATCTTGCTTCCCTCACTGCACTCATTCTGTGCCTAAGCCCTGGCTCAGCGGAAGGCCCAGGAGGGATCCCAGGACAATGGTGCCCAGCTCTGGCTGCTGACCTCATGGCCGTGCCCGGATGGGCTTCATGGCATCATCCCCCCAGACCCCCCCAGGACAAGCAGAGTAGAGTCTCCCACCCAGGCCTGCCATTCGAGGACAGAGTGTCCCTGCTACTTGCACGCTTCTTGTGCTGTGGGGCTCACTACCTCCCAGGGCAGCCGTGCTTGGCTTTGAGCTGTTAGGATCATAGGAAAAGCTGTTCTTTCTTCTGTGCCAGCGGTGGAAAGAGGCCGAGCTTTGGCTTCCAAGAGCGTGAGCCATGTGTCCCTCCGGGTTCCCACGGCCAGCCCTCTGTCCTCACTGTTCTCCCTGCACTGAATCCCCTCCCTGCCTTCTCCCCTGCTATAGTGTTGGAACTTTAAGCAGCAGAGGACTGGGTGTCTTCAGACCTGAAATGACTTTCCTCCAGGAAGGGTGTACAACTGGCCCTTTCTGTCCATGGGTCCCACAACCTTGGGCTCAACCGATAGCAATAGAAAAATTTAAAAAAATTGTACTTGCCAGTCACAGCAGCCTGAGCCTGTAATCCCAGTTACTCAGAAGGCTGAGGCAGGAGGATGGCAAGTTCAAGGCCAGCCTAGGCAATGTAGCAAGACCCTGTCTCAAAATAAAGAAACGAAAAGGGCTGGGTGCAGCTCAGTGGTGGAAGGCCCCTGGGTTCAATCCCCAGTACCACACACATACACAAAGCTGTAGCTATACTGAACATGTACAGACTTTCCCCATAACAACGCAGTATGACAACTACTTACACAGTGTTGATGTCGTACTAGGTATTATAAGTTACCTAGAGAGGATGCAAAGTATATGGGGGTGTGCATGTAGGTTACAAGCAAATACTGTGCCATTTTATAAAGGGACTTGAGAATTTGGTTATCTTCGGGGAATCCTGGAATCAGTTCCCCACAGATACCGAGAAATAACTGTACACTGAAGTCCGGGAGCCTCTACTTCAGACTTAGCTACTTCATGGCCCATGTGACCCTGGACTTCATGTCTTTTTCCCTCATTTGTAAAATGACAAAAATGCTTTAGGTGGTCAGGGGGATGGACATCAGGCAATGTGGAGAAATGAGCAAGCTGGTTGCTGGGATGAGCTGATACCCCGAGATTTGGGTGCCTCCCTAAAATGTGGGGGTACTGGATCTCCTGTTCAGCCCAGTCGCCAGATCTGGGGAAGCAGGGAGGAGCTGCTTTCTCCATGCGACTCTCCTGCCTCATTTCAGAGCCCCTTGCTTGTGGATACCCTGGTCCCCTCCACTCCTCCCTCTGCCCTCAGAAGCCTGATTGGGCAGGGGTTCCCCTATCCCAGCTTCTCTTCTCACTCCTCCATTTCCTCAACTTCTGAGTGGCTGTTTCAAATGGCTAGAGATGGCAGACTTTCAAGGGATTCTGAGAGGGAGACCTCTTTGGGCAGACTTGGAAACTGGGGTTTTGAGGTTGAATGCTTGTGGCCTTCCCAGGGCACAGGTGGGCAGAGGCACCCCAAGCATAGCATGCATGCCCAGCGCCCACCCCATCAGGACTCAGATACCCGCTGCTCACTCTGAGCTCCCTGGTGGTCATAGAGATGCTGGTGCCTGTACAGATGGATCTGCAAGGTTCAGAGAGAGAATGGGTTAGCTCAGGGTTCTGCGGCCTGTGGTGTCAGGGCCAGGACTGGAGCAGTGGTCTTGGCTAGCAGGGGACCATGGTCAGGGGATCCAGCACCGCCTTGGGACCATCCCTCAGGAGGCGGAGTCTGACCATCCCTGTGCTGCAGACCCTTGCTCAGAACCCTGTTTATTTATTTATTTTTTAAATTTTTTTTAGTTGTCAATGAACCTTTATTTATTTATTTATATGCAGTGCTGAGCATCAAACCCAGTGTCTCACACAGCCTAGGCAAGTGCTCTGACATTACGCCACAACCCTAGCCTGAGAACCCTGGTCTTAAAGCATCAAATGATGCACAGGAAGCCAGATGTCAAAGCAGTCAAGAAGCACGCTTGTGATATGGGTAAAAATGCTCCTTCATTGATGACAAGATAGAATAGCAGATCAAAACCCAATCATACCTTTGAACCAGAAATGAACGTAAAGAACATTTGGAGAAGTCTGTCAGCCTTGGAGTGGGTTGTGACAAAGTCTCAGGTGCTGCTAACATGGCTGGGCTTGTTGTTTCAATTCATAGTAAAAGGGAAGGCTAAATTTCAGCTGGAGGTTGCTAGAAATAATGATAATTTCTTCTCATTCAAATTCATGTGCCCCTAAGTTCCATCCCCTACGTTTCTCCTGCTCTAGAACTTTCTGCCAGGAATAGAGCCTCAGCAACACCAGTAATGCCACATACAATAAATGATGGTGAAAAATAACAGCCACTAATCTTCATAGAGGGCTTGCTCTGTGCCAGATACTAGGCAAAGTGCTTCCTTCTACGTGATCCTTACACAGTCCTGTGAGGCAGCCACTAGTGTAGTCCCTATTTTGCAGAGGAAGAAAATGAGACACAGAGAGGCTAAGTAACTTGCCTAAGGTCACACAGATCATGAGTAAGAATGTCAGGATTTGAACCCAAGTTTGTCCCCAGAGTTTGTGCTGTTTATTCTCTCACTGCCCACAGTAGAATGGCAGGCACAAAAATGGGGGTGTAATAGATGTTTGACACATTTAAAGGGTCATTACTGAATCCTCTATGTTCACAAAGGGACATTTTCTGGGGTCCGGCTGGGCTCTGTGGATTCACAATGATTTCTAAAGTTATCATTCCCATTCCTAGGCAGGTTAATGGATTTTAAATGGAATAGATATTAGTTACCCTCATGCTGTGGATAAGGCAGTCTGCAGGGAGGGTTTCCTCCAGCTCTGGGACCAAATTTCTGAGCAGGGACCCTCACGGGACCTACATCACCAATTTAAATAGGCCAGGATGCGAGTAGGGAGGATGCTGGATTAAGGGAACAGCCTGGGGAAGGGCGCCCTGGTGGGATCTCCTGACCTACTGGGGAAACCTCCAGAGTGTCCCTGGTTTCAGGAAGCCCTCCTGGTCCAGGGACATGGGACAAGGCTGTCCCCAGGAGAGGATGTACACTCCCTAGAGCTCCTGTGAGATCCAGGCCATCATGGAGTGTTTATTAATCACCACAGACAGGATGGGGTCGGGCCTGCTGTGCAGCTCCATAGGGCATCGGCAGTGGGAGGGAACCCCGTGAGCAATGAGGCCTTGGGGGAGGTGGATTTTGGAGTTCAGCACAGGGAACAGGGGCTGGGGTGTCTCGACCAGCCTCCTCCCACAGAATGGGGTGATCTCCCTCCTCCCTCAGCTTTAACTGTTTTTAAAATTAATTAATTTGGGGGGAGGGCACGGAATCACCAAAGATGATCTGAAGATAAATGACTTGTCTCTTGTCCTCCCCTAACCTCTTACTTCCCTTCCAGTAGCCAGTTTCTGGTGTCTCCTTCCAGAATATTCTACCAAACACACCCGGGTGTGTGTGTGTGTGTACATATCTTGCTTTTAAAAAAATCTCAGTTGTGGCATCCAAAGCCCTTTCTTTAGTACTGTTTTTCCACTATGTCTTATGACCCTTCCATATTAATGCATTCAACCAACGTTTATGGAGCATCTACTAAGTGCCAGGCAGTGCTGTCATGTTGTCAAGGTGGGCTGCCCTGCCCTCAGAGTCCTGGCAGCTGCACTGCTCTGCAGCACTGTGCTGTGGTGGCCTTCACTTGGGGACATGTGCAGCTCTGTCCTATCACAAAGTGAGTAAAATTGAATGCACAACTTGCAAGCTTATCAGAGGGATAAATTCCTAGACCTGAATTTCTCAGGATAAAGGGATGTGTTTTCTTAATGTTGCTAACTATTACCAGATTTTGGTTGCAATGTCAGGTGTAGGTTGTGGACAGGGAGGTGTCCCAGGTTGAGGACCCAGGTGACCCTGCTGGAGATGGGACTGATAGGAATTGAGAGGCACATGCAGGGACTGTGAGGGGAACATGGCTGGGGAGGGAGGAATGGGGAGACCCCAGACTGAGGGAGAGACAGAAGTAGAGAGGGGGAATGTCTCCGGAGAGCTGTGATAGAGGAGTCCAGGAGGCTGTGGGTGCCTGGAGGAGGCCTGCAACTCAGCCTGGGAGGCGGTCCTTTCACCAAGAACCTGCTGTGCACCAGTTCCTGTGCTGGAACTTCCTATGTGTGTTTCTTGGGAACTCTGTGTGGTCCCTTCACTCATCCAATGAATAATCTGAATACCGACCTGGTACTACTGCAGCTCTGCAATGCACTAGAGCATTGGAGGCGAAGCAGCTCACTTTCTGGGGAAACATCATGCCCATTCTACAATGGAGAAAATGGAGGTTTTGAAGGAGAAGGCAAAGAAATCCCATCTCCTTCCTTCCTAGCTCCTGCCCCTGAGAATTGCCCCGGCAGAGGATGCTTCTATAAATAGGAGCTTCCAGTCCCAACTCATTCCTGGGATTGGGCCTCAGCTGGCCAGTCCAGCCTCTAGCTCTGCCCATGGGCCTGATGGTTGGGCTCCTATGAAGTCTGCTCTGGCCTGACAAGATTTCCAGCCCTGACCCTCTAGCTCCATGTCTTCTGAGACCAAGATTGTGTGGTTTACCTTCAGCTCCTGCTGGGGTGGGGAGCCCAGCACCTCCCCACTGGACTGTCACAGAGTAATGACCCCTTGGAAGGTCAGACCCTTAGCACACTGAGGGCCAGGACACAGAAGTCCTTTGCTGGCTGAACCCTCTGAAGCACAAATTTGTTTCACCCCAGAGAGGTCTACCCGCCAGACTCTGCTCAGCCTTAGAGCAGACGAGGTTCAAGTTGGCAATTAGTAAACCTCCCCTCCCCAACAGAACAGCAAATTCCTTGGGAAGCCTAAGCCAGCCACCTGGGGGTGGGGGTGATGGGCAGCTAGATGGTGCTCAGGGTGTTCCAGAGTCCAGCCTGACCATAGGGTAAGTGGGAGATCAGAGACCTCAAAAGACCTGGGGGGGGGAGGGGGTTGGGGGTGGGACTGAGGCCCCAAAGCAGTTCCACAAGGCTAGATTCCTGTCCTGTGGGCCACCAGGAAGACTTGTCCCTCCCTATTGCCCAGTTATTCAGCTTATTCCACTCATGGAGTAACTTGACTTAAAAACAATTTCTTTCTAAGTGCCTCATGTACTCCTCTTAACTGAGCAGAGGCCTGGGGGCTGGGCCTGGAGAGACCTGTCACCAGCCAGAAAAGGAGTGGGACCCCACCTTTCCAGGTCAGCTGGATTCCAGAGCCCTCAGAATCAGGTCTAGACACAGAAATGGATGAGCAAAAGTCCCTTCCTGGGAGGACACAATCACTAACAGTTTTGTCTCCAAATGCCTAGATTTCTCAATTTGCTGATGCAAATACATATGTAGTTTTTCTTAACATAAACAGGCTCACATAGCAGTCCCTAATCTGCCTCTTGATTACTTGGGAGGGGGCAGTTTGGGACAATTCGCTCTTGTTGTCAGGACTCATGTTAAACTCTATTTCAGGGTCAGGCCCTATTCACAGGCACTGGAGGCGCAGGGCTCTGCCCACTGCTGAGGAAGGAGGGCGAGATCGAGGGCAAGGGCCAGTTCTGGCTCTGGGGCAGAGTCCCCTGTCTGTGGAGTGATGGCCCCACATGGGGACCACAGTGGGGGAGGCAGGGAGGAAGCAGGCAGTGCCCACCAGGGTGGAGAGGGGCTGGGTAATTGGCCGGATTATCCCAGCGGGAAGGCCTCCTTGGGGGACGCTATTTTTAACTCTGAGAGACTGAAGCCACTTCCCTCCCTCCCTTTATTGCCCTTTATTCCTGTCCTCCTGGGGCCTGAAGGCCTTGCCCGCCTTCCTGGAAGCTCTGTCCCTTTAGAGGAGGAGACAGAGTGAGAAGGGGGGAGGGAGAAAACATCTCTCTGCATGTACCATGTCTCTGGTCCACACGTGGTTCTGCCAGGCGGCTCTTCAGCACCCTGTTCTAGAGGATGAAAGAGGTTTTGAAAGCTTAATGGATGTTTTGGAGGCCACGGTCTTTTTACATCTATGCCCTCTACCAGTAGCCCCTTGAGGTTACTGGAAATTTCTTAAATTAAAAACAGGATTGTTTTGGTTCATTACCAAAAGTCTAGGGGTAGATCTAACGGACTGAAAAGATCTATCTAGAATCTTGCTTTTCTCAGTATCTCAACTCTGCTTTTCTCTGGTGGGTGTCATTTCAGGTGGGTTCACTCAATGTGGGGCAGAGGTGTCCCTAGCAGATCCTTTCTACCACTCCAGCAGCCTGGGAAGTAAAACTCCTCCTTTTCCTGCAGATCCAACAAACGTCCTACGGCTGATATTCATTGTTTGGTTTCTATCACAAATGTCATCATTCAACCAATCACTATGATGTCTACTTCCAGACCTTGGTCACTTCTTACCCCTGAACCCTGGGGATGGCCCCAATCCCACAGGAAACAATTGGTGAAGGGTATGGGCTAGGAGTAGGTGAGATCCCCAAAAGTAAGTTTCTTAGCAGAAGGGTGTAAACAATGGCAGGACTGACCAATGACACCTCTTGAAGTTGCCCAGCCTGGACAAAACCCCGAACCCACACCCTCCTGATGCCCAGGAAATGCAGCATGGAGCACAGTGCAAAGTCTTGGCCTTCTGCTTGGCCCACTGCTACCCTCCTGGTCACTGTGAGAGCATCCTCCTCAAAGACAGAGCTCCAGGGGAGCTAGGGTGGGGGTGCAGGGTGGGGATGGAAGGACTAGGACAGGCTGAGGGATTGTCAGAGCCCAGGGCAAGGGAATCAGTCAGCGCCAGCTCCCAGAGCTGATCAATGCCTGCTTCCGGCAGGCGGGAGGGGCAGGAGGGACTCAGTGTCCTGTTCCCAGGGCTGCCATCATTCCTGAAGTTCTGCACGCCTCAGATCAATGCTTCAGGGTCAGCCTGGGGCCTTCAGGCACCTGGATGGGGGAGGGGCGAGTGTGCGTGCGAATGTGCCTGCAAGCAAGGTTCTAGCCATCCCCCCACAGCATCTCTGGGGACAGGGCCCTTGTCTTCCCTTAGCAATCACTCCCACCTGTGTGTTGCCTGGCACATGCCAAGAGCACAGCTGGCATTAGCCCTTGTCACCATTAGTTTTGGTTATTATCATCAAAGAGTGTCTTGGGACAAATGGTGCTAAGGAAAGAAAACAGGCTGAGAGTAAAGCTCCTGGGCCTGGGTTCTGCTCTGTGGCTCATTGTCAGAGAGTTGGGACCTTTATTTCTAGCTCAACTGACCTTGGACCCCCATGTGGATAGAGCTTAAGTGGAGTGCAACACTGTGCTTCTGGGCTTCCCGCCCTGGGCTCCCAACAGAAATGTGTATTCTGGAACCAGCCAGCACACTGGTCTTTCCGGCAGGGTAAGCACCGAGAAGAGGGTAAGGTTCGAACCCTGGCCACCTGCCTGGAGGAAGAGGCAAGTCTTGTGCTGACAGGTAGACTATGATCACACAGGGTCAAGTGTGGCTCTGCGATAGCACAGGTGCAGTTAGGCATGGCTGTAAGCACCCAGCAGGGGAGAATCCATTCATTTATGTGTCTGTCATTCTTATTCTATAGACACTTATCACCTGCTGAACCCTGGGATGGTTCCTGTCCTCAAAGAGCTGATATGCCAGTGGGAGAGGTGAACGTTAAACTTGACACCTCAGCAAAGTGGAGTTGTGAGGTGGTGAGTCCCAGTGGTAGGACAGGTCTCTTCCAGGGTAGCTGGCTGAGTTAGCTTCCCTGAACGAAGAGTGATTCTAGGAAACAGAATTCCCGGCTCAGTGGTCAGTGGGTGCTGAGACCAGTGACAGGATCAAGCTGGTAGCAGGCCTGCATGGCTAAGCCAGCGAGTCTAGAAGAGGGGGTCCCAGGGCACTGGGTGTCCTGAGAGTGGCAGGTCCTTGTCCTGGGAGATTTTGACTTTCATATCCATTTCACATTTTGATGATCTCCTGCTGGCCAGGAGAGGCCCTGACCGCTGAGTCTGGGCCATGGTCTAGGGCAGGCAGGAGAAATTCTGGCATTCCTCTGGATGAAGCATTCCTGGAGAGCTCCAGGTAGGTGCAGCTGTCTGTCTGGCTGAGAGGAGATACCGGGGAGGGATCATCTGGTTTCTGTATCTAAGTTGATGATAACTAATGCTTGACTTATGCCTGAAACAAAAGCATTGGCATTGTATTAAGATGTGACTATTATAAGAGCCAGCAGCTAGCCAGATATGATGGCACACACCATAATCCCAGTGACTCAGGAGGCAGAGGCAGAAGGACCTGGAGTTTTAGCAATTTAGTGACATCCTGTCTCAAAAGAAAATTAAACAATAAAAAGGGTTGGAGAGGTAGCTCAGTATAGAGTGCTCCTGGGTTCAATCCCCAGTCCAAAAAAAAAAAAAAAAAAAAAGGAGAAACAAAACAAAACAAAACAAAAGAAAGGAAAATAGAAAGAAAGAAAAAGAAAAAGCTGGCATTTGCTGTATAGCTGAGGCTCTGGCCCTGCTGTGCACAGACAACAAAACCCAGCCTTCGAGTGAGGCATTCTCTGGGAACTGCTTGGTGGGCCTCACTGTCCTCAAAATGGAGGGATTACAAATGAAAGGAGGGGCTCCTCTGGCCTCCCAGCCTGTGGCTCTGAGGATGCTCCTATTGCATACTTTTGTTGATCATGTACTGAGGGTTGGAGGTACCTTGACAACATCCTTTCCTAGAGCAGCTCCTTCCCTGGAAGGGAAGAAGGGGAATTTCAGGTTGAGGGCACCGGGCATAGGCCCATCTTGCTGGCTTCTCCTTGGACTATGCCAGGTGGGGAGGTTATTGTTTTTATTGCTGTGACTGTTACCACCCCAGTTTTACAGAGAAGGATGTGGAACCTCAGCAAGGGATGTATCCAAGGGCTGTCTGCTGGGTGTGGCAGTGCTGGGGTGTGGGTCCACCTGGGGGTCCCTGGGACACTCCCAAACACTTTCAGCTCAACAGGAAGCAGGTGGCATGCCTCTACCCTTGTGCCCACAGGGGGAGCCCACCAGTGCAGGTGCATGCACTGATTATAGAGAGGACTGTCCACGTGTCTGCCCTCCTGGTCCTCAATCTCTGTGTGGAGCATGGGGATGTTCCCCAAAGGGATGTTGGTGCCCCATGCCTGGCAGAGGACCCATAACAGCCTTGGGTGATTAAGAATTGAACTCCAACCTTGCAAGTGGGTTGGGAGGATAAGGTGTGGAAACTAAAGGCAGTGACCTGGACCGTTCAGTTTACCTCTCTCCTGGGGCATTCTCTGCTGGGTGATCTTGGGCAAAATACTTGCTATTTCTGTGAAATGGGTTGGATAATGGGGCTTAGGAAGAAGACCCCCACCTGCCTCACATGGGCCATCTTGGCGAACAACTGGGTGGGAGGTGTGTGTGTGTGTGTGTGTGTGTGTGCGCGCGCGTGCGCGCGCACACGCTCCCGTGCCTGCACACATCCTGGTCTCACCCCCTTGTCCCAGAAGTTGTCAGAATCCTAGACCCAGAGAAGTCCTATAGTGTACCTGCTCATTTTCTCATCCCCAAGCCAAGGGGATGCTATGGAATCCTTTGGGCACCCACAGTGGGGCCTCCCCAGAAGGGTGACTTAGGCTCGATTCTCCTGGGATAGTTGAGTCCTCTTTGGCTTCCTTCTTCTGGACACTGGGGCAGGGAAGGGTAGGAACTGAGTCATTTCCCTCCTTGGTCACTTGGAGGGAGAGGGGAAAAATTTCCTGAGTTTTTGGTCTCCTTAGAGTTTTGTTTCCCAGGAGGAGGAGGAGGAAGAAACTAGGACGCGGTGTGGTTGTTCAGGGCAGGTGTGGGGGCGTTGGGGTCAAGTCCTCCAGGATACCCCTTTTCTCTCCACTGCAACCTTAAGTGGCCCTCAGGCAGGGCCTCAGTTTCTTTATCTGCAAAATGTGGCAATGAGTGTATCTACCCCAGAGGGTCATTGTGACAGTAATAAAACTAGTCAGGTCCTTGGCAAAGAGCTGAGCACACAACAACCATTAGACACTTTACCCAGCCTAGAACCGTGCTAAGCACTTTATGTATACTTACCTCATTTAGCCCTCTTAAGATAGGGATTCCCACTATCTCCACTTGACCATAGGGAAGCTGAGGCACTGAGTGGCAAAGACTTGCCTCCATGTTCATCAGTAGAGGAAGTGGGATTTTCAAACTCAGCACAGCCTGAGGTTGGTGAGTGCTCCAGATGACTGTGGGGCCTGGGTGAAGAGCCTGGGTCAGAGCCCTGGGCTGGGGGAGACTGCAGACGGCTCTACACTGAGCTGCCAGCAATCTGGGCGGTGGCCAGAGAGCCGTCCTCCTTGGTTAGAATCCTGCAGCCAGTCTCCCCGCTGTGCAGACACATAATTATATTTCACATTAAAGGGGAAGCTGGAGGCTGAGGGGGCCTGGAAGCCTTTTGAGGCTCGTGCTGTGGGCATAGACCTGCCTCCCCGGCCCAATTCTGTGGCCCTGGGGCTGAGCTGGGGTTCAGGTCAGTGATAAAATGGGGTTTCCCTGGGTCAGGGCCCAGCCGGGCTGGTCTGTCTGCCAGGATGAAAGGCCGGGGCCCTGCAGGAGGCAGAGAGATGTGAGGCTCAGACAATAGGCCCCAGGAGGCTGAGAGGGCAAGGCGCCTGGGGACAAGCTGGGGAGGAAGCCTGAGCCTCCCAGACGGGGGTAGGCAAGAGAAGGGGGTCACATGAGGGTCAAGTCAGCATAGAGAGGGCAGGGGGAGGAACACAGGAGAAAGCAGGAAATGGAAGAAGCCAAACTGAGTACTAGATGGGGAGGGGGAGACATGCCATTAAGGAGAGGTGGTGGTGGTGTGTGCGTGAATGTGTGTGCTTGGTGTGCAAGGCGAGAGGATTTTGTGGGAATGCACAAGTTTAGATGTGTGCACATGTGCAGATACCACTCACGTGTGCACGTGCAAGTGTGTATGCACCTGTGTACCTTCAACCATTGTGCATGTTAGGACATGAGTTTTGCATGTGTGGACATGATGCCTAGGCTTGTGTGTCTGGTTGTGTCACTCCTGTCCAAGATTCCTCTGCCTGTGTGTGCGTGCCTGTGTGTATGCTCGCCATGCACCTGTGTGTGGTGCGCGAGTCCTCGGGAGGATGTGCCTCTGTGTGTGTGTGTGTGTGTGTGTGTGTATGTGTGTGTGTGTGTGCGTGCGCGCGCGCGTCCCAGTGCGCAAGTGGCTGGCGGAGTGTGTGTGTGGGGGCAGCCTGGGGCGAGGAGGGGGCGCCGGGCCTGGCCAGGGCCGTGGTGGGCGGGGGCAGTGGCAGCGCGGTGCGGGGCGGGAGTGCTCTTGGCGGAGAGTTAGACGAGTTGTCGAGCTGGGCAACGGTGGCAGCGGGGCGCGGAGCTGGGTGCGCGCCGAGCTTCTGTCTCCCGCCGCCTCCTCGCCTCCATTCCTCGCTCCCCGTCTTCCCCGGGCCAAGCCGCCGCTGCCGCTGCTGCGGCCGCCTCCCTGGGAACCGTAGCTGGTGGAGGGGGCCTGGCGCGGCTGAAGCCCGCTGGGAGGTGCAGGACTCCCGGGCGTAGGGGAGCGCGCCGGGCCCTGCCCGGGATCAGATAACAGCCGGCGGGGGAGGGGGTGGACCGGCCGCGCTCACAGCGGGACTGAGGGACCGACGCCAGCTGCGCCGGCCCGAGCGAGCGCCCAGCGGCCGGGGGCGCCGTCCAGGCGCGCGCCCCCGACCCGTGGCTAGACCCCGGCAATCCGCGCCGGGGACTGACGCGCCCCTCGGCATGGAGCACCCCCGGGGGCTGCCCTGAGGCGGCGGCGGCGGCGGCGGCGGCGATGCAGCCAGCGCAGCGGCTACCGGGGCCAGGAACGGCCACCCGGAGCTCGGAGGACGCGGAGCGCGCCGCGCCCGGACTACTGACCGAGGTAAGTGTGTGGCCGCAGTCGCACGGACCCCCGGGAACCCGGCCCCAGCTCCCCGCAGGCCGCCTTCCCGGCCCGGTGTGCGCACGAGGTGGTGCAGCAACAGGGAAGGTGGGGCAGGAGGGTTTTTCCTCGCTCTCGTTTTCATCTTTTTTCCTCCCTTGGTGAACCATCGGAGGAAATGCTGACTGCGAGCTTTTCTTCCTCTGCCATGTCTCCGGCTACCGCCACCAGGGAACTTTGCTCCTGGCTAACCTTCGTCCCGGGGGGCGCTCCGGGAAACTTTGAGGAGCCTCGGCCCCCCTCTGGCCGGTTTGCATGAGGGGGGCTCAGAAGGGAGCTGGAGGAGCCACTTTCGCGCGTGGCATCGGTCCTAGGCGTGACCTTCCTAAAGACCCCACAATCAAGGTGGGGCCACTGCCCGTGGGATTTATTAGCCGGCCTCGAGGATGCTCCCAACCCGAGACCTGCGGGGTCCTTGGAATCGTTTCTCTTCCACCTCCTGTGCTCTAGTGGAGTAAAAACATTCTGGAAATGGTTCTCGGCCAGCGGTTCCGTTCTGCTTTTTAAAAGTCGGCCTTGAGAAGCCCGCAGCCGTTCGGGACTGAGGGTCCCTCCTGGGCGCGCTTGTCTGGTCTGAGTGTCCTGGGGTGTGGGGGAAGCTGGACGGGGAGTCAGCGACCCAGTGCAAATGGCATCCGGGTTGGGGAGCGCCTTAAGGGGGGCTTCAAATGCGAATGGAGGCCCTGGCAGTGTCTGTGCCTCTGTGCACATGTCATGTGAATGTCTTAAAACCTATATTCTGAATGAGGATCACAGAAAAGTGTTTCTTTGGTGGTGGCCTCCCGTTCTGGGAGGTTCTGCCTTCCTGCAGCCTGGACTTGTGGAGACTAGGGCCATCCCCTTCCCGTTTCCCAGGGGGCGTACCCATCCCGGAGTGTGGCGCTGCCTGAGGCCATTTCTAGTTTCTTCTTCACTCCCCTGTGCTCAGGTCTGAGCCATGCAATAAAGCACTGGGGACCTCCTGCTCCCCACTTCTGCATCTCCGAACCCGGGTTCTTAGGCTCTGTCTCCCGGGAGCGCCAAGGCGCCCACACGCCGCTGAAATCGGCAGCCGCCTCCTCGAAGGTGCGAACCCAGAAGGCGTTAGCCTCCGGCCTACCCTTCGCTCCCTTCCTGAGGTGCCAGTAAAGGCCAGCCTCTGGCTGCTGCCCACAACCCGGGTCCGGACCCCAGCCTCACCTTGGGCTAGGTTGCATGTTTACAGCCAGTTCCACCCTGGACCGCGGCCCTGTAGCAGGAGAGGGTTAGAGAGGGGACAGCTCAGCATCAGAAGCTTGGGGTCTTTTTGAGGAGTGCGCCCGCTTGTATTCTCAGAAGAGCCCCTCATTGTCTGCCAGGGACCTCCTAAGAGATTTCTCATTGAAGTCTGTATCTCAGTTTTCTGGTGGCCCCTCCCACCAGCTAGGGTACCTAAGGTTGGCTGCTCTGGAAGGGGTGCCCTGGAAGGGCTGGCATCAGGTGGGGCCAGGCCTCCTGAGAGAGCGTGGTGTGAAGGGGGAGGAGCTTGAGCATCCTTGCCTACAAGGAGGCTGGCTCCAGTGTGCTGGACAACAAGGAAGGATTCTCTTCTTCTCTAGAGCACTGCTGTGCCCATTACAGTAGGCACTCTATAAATGTTGGGAGTTGGCACAAGCCTATCAGACATGAGATCCAAGTTTCAGATCACCTCCTTGTTCTCCTCCCTGGTGAGAGCACGGTTGAGCTCCTTCCTCAGCTCGGAAGGGAATGAGTCTTCTCTTGGGGAAAGGGGCAGGGTCTGAGTGTGTCTGGCTATCTATGGACCCTGGCTGTGCCCAGTTGCCATATCAGATTCCCATAGGACCATCTGGTTATTCAGGCAGGGTTCCCTCCAGGCATATACCTGATGGAGGGATGCTCAGGGACCTGAGATGTGCTGGGAGGAAGAGGTGCCTGGAGAAGCTATTGCCCAAAGCCTCATAGCAGGTTGGGTTGAAACAAATCTTCAGCTAGCTCTCTCCAAGCCAAGGGTTGCCCCCATCCTTCCTGCCCCAGGGCTACTGTATCCCTCTTCCAAGTCTGCTCCAACAAGGACAGGGTCACACTAGGTGGCCCTGCAGCAGTGAAATAATAACAACAGCCATGATAATAGTAATAACAGTATTGGCGACAGCAGCACCCTGCAGCTCTGCAGCACTGGGCGGTGTGCAATTTCCTCTTCTCTGGCTAGGCCTTTGGTGCCCTGGGCCATAATTGGCAACACCAAGCACGGAACCCAGAGGCCTTGGCACAGGATGGGGGCAAAAGTGACTGTTTTGTCACTCCTAGTAACCTCTATGGTCCTTGCTCAGCCTTCAGGCAGGGGCTGCTGCTGTACGTGTATGCTTGCCCCATGGTCACCCTCAGCCCCCACATTTCCATGAACTCTGGGCTGGGCCTTCCCTTTGACAGGTGCACCTGGTGCCTGTGGCTGAGAGTTGGCCAGTGCTTTACTGTGAGTGACACATGGGCACACCTGCCCCTCCCCTGGGGCTTGCTGCTGGAGCCTGGCCATGGCTGGCACCAAGGAAGGCCAGGAGGGGGCAGCTTGTGGGCAGCAGGAGGGTTGGGGGCTGGGCCAGCCACTCGAAAGGGAAGGTGTGGTGGGCGTGGGCTCGGCCCCTCAGAGGCTGCTCTGGGGAATTGGCAGTGTGATAGGGAACCAGCAGTAGGGAAAGGCTGCAGATGAAAGCAAGCCGCCTGAAACTGGGCCGCGGGCAGGGCTGTCGGAGGCTTCAGAGGAGACATGGGGTTGGGGGTGGGGGACTGGGTGGGGGCAGGTGGGTTTTCTGGAGGAGCTGGGCCTCAGGCAGGACCAGAGCCCTTGCTGGGCACTGGCTGAGGGCCCAGCGCTCTGCTAGTTGATTTAATTTCCTAATGGCCTGCCAGTGCAGAGGGTGGCATTAGCTTCGTTGTACAGATGGGGTTGGAGGCTGGGGAGGCTCTGGAGGGGTCATAATAGCCTGTGAGCCTCTGACCCAGAGTCCTGGGACTTTCCCAGGGACCGACCTTACTCTTCCTT
The DNA here is from genome assembly GCF_902686445.1 of Sciurus carolinensis. Taxonomy (NCBI): domain Eukaryota; kingdom Metazoa; phylum Chordata; class Mammalia; order Rodentia; family Sciuridae; genus Sciurus; species Sciurus carolinensis. The sequence continues at coordinate 39,732,150 of NC_062215.1, read as the reverse complement.
GCTCAGCAGACATCCCACCCAGGGGTATTTATATGCCAGCCTGGCTTTAACCACCTGTCCCTGAGGAAGGTTTTACACAGGCCCTGGGGCTTGCCATTCCAGTCCCCAGGGAGCTGCATCTTCAGGACCTAGTGAAGGCCTGGCATTTAGAAGATGCTCAGTAAATGTCTGAAGATGCTTTAGTGGCACTGGCTTTGTTGTACTGGCACAAATTATGGGGGGAGTGCACTCTGGGGGTGAAGTTCCCCATGGTCCCCTGTGCAGTGTCCAGCATACAGAGGTGCTTCATAAATGGCTGTTGAATGAATGAATCTCACTATGTGGGAGGGATACTTGAGGGAAGCAGTGCCAAGGAGGAGGTAGGGTGAGGGAGATGTACTTCTTTGGGCCTCCATTCTCTTGGCCTTGGTTTCTTGACTGTGAAGTGGATCTGATGCCCCAGTCAGGGAGTACCCAGGATAGGGAAGTAGAAATGTGAGCTTTGGCGTATACCTCTGGGGGAAAAGGGTGGTGGTCTCAGCAGAAATGGGGGAATGCAAGGGGAGCCTCTGAAGGAGGGGGTGTGAGCACCTGGGGAGACTTGAGAATCTGCCATTCTAGCCCAACCTTCCTGTGGACACATGGAAAATGGGTCCAGAGAGGGAAGGCATATGCTGCAACAACAGAGGGCCTCACACACAGGCCTACTGCTTGGTGTGTGCTCTGTGGCCACCCCTTCATTCACCCCTCTGAGGTTCCACAGCTCAAGTCTTTCTGCTTGACTACAGAGGCACTGAGAGGCTGCGGGGACCTTGCAGACCCTGGCCCAGCTCTCATTAGCCTTCAGCCCTGTAGCACTGGACAGTGAGTGTTCTGCTTGCATGGCTAACCAGGAGCTGGAATTCCCTTCTTAGTGCCCCAGGGAGCAATTCTGCCCTGACTGGGCATTAATGCTACTGCTCCTAAAGTCAGTGGGGGCATAGCCTCCTGGATCCTGAGTGGAAAATCCTGACCTCTCCTCCAGGCCTTGGGCAGCTGATGCCCCCCTCTACTCTTCACCTGTGGCCTGGGCTTCTTTGAAGGATGCAGGCTTGGGCAGGGGCCAGGGAGCAAACAATAAATGGTATGGAACGGAGGCTTCCATCAGAACATTGTTACTTGAGGGTCTACTATGTTCTTGACACCCTCTGGGTGTCAGGGCCTTCCCATCATCCTAGCCTGGTCTTTCTCCTCTGTCTCTCTCTTTTTCTGCTCTGGCCACTCCACCTGTTCATCTTGCTGAGCCTCTGACAGATCAGGCCCACTCCTACCTCAGGGCATGGCATGTGCCGTTTCCCCTGCCTGGGCCACTCTTTCCCAGATCTTGTTCCCTCCCTTCAGGTCTAGTGCAAATGCTACCTCCTCTCTAAGCCCTCGCTGACTGTGGCCTCCTTCACCCCATATTCCTTCCCTCCTGCTCTACTTTTCTTTTAATGCCATATACTTCAATGCATTTTGTCTTGTTTATTGTCTGCCTCCCCTTGAGATATAAACACCTTGAGTACAGGGTTCCACCTTAGCTCTACCCCCAGGGCCTGCAGTGTGTATAGTATGTGTTCAGTAAACACATGGGGTTGAATGGGTTGCTTCAGACATACACAATACCTAACACACAGCAAGTGCTCAGTAGCAATGGTAGCTAGAATTACTGTCCATTCTGCAGATGGTAATACTGAACCTCAGAAAGATGACATCACTGTTCCAGAATCGTGGACTTGTCCAAGGCAGAGTGGGATTCCGCCCTTTTCTCTGAGCCTTTGACCTGCCATCTGTTCGGTTATGGGGAAAGGAGTTGGGTTTATGTCAGGCTCCTGCTCCGGATTGCTCTGGATTGAATTCTGTGTATCTGTGTCCTCACTGGCTGCAAGTTCTGAGCTTTGTTTCGTCCCTGGCACTTGACTTGCTTCCAGCTCAAGATGTCCCTGCCCAACCCTGCAAGGGGCAGAAGCCATGCCCACTGCAGATCTAAGTGCACTGAGGCCCAGGGAGACAGCCTTCTCAACCTTCAGCTGATCTTTTTGAATTAGCAAATCTTAGCTTCCTTCTGTAAAAATGGTGAAAATGTATGGAGGCCTCAGGAGGTGGGGTTGGTGGGGGGTCTCCATTCCTTGCCCAGTTAAGCATTTTCACACTTCTACTGGCTGCTTGTGTTTCGTGTCAGTGTACTCGCCTTCCCTTTTCCAACCTCTTTTTGACATAACACCCAGGTTTACATGTACATGCGTGTGCACACACGTATATGGGTATTATGTATGTATATTAATCTTTAAAAATTGGCAATGACCAACTTTAACAACTTCCTAGTTGTAAAGAGATCCGGATGCTTACTGGTTAGTCTGTATTTGGTGAAGCCTAATCCCTTCCTTCCCTCCTGGATGCCCCTGTGGCCTCTGAAAAGACAGGGCTTATATTTCCTTTCCAGCATGAGCAAATAGTTTTTGGGACTGAGCCTCAGTGGGCCACTTAGCTCAACTCAGCTCAGCTCAGCTCAGCCAGGTGCACAGGCTTCTGGGATTCACCTGGGCACAGAAGATGGACCAGGAAATAGGAGCCATTTGCAGCTGTCCGTGCTCCCACCCTGAATGGGGAGTGTGTGTATTTGTAACATGACACCTCCATTGTGAAATTCGGCACCCTCGGCCAGAGAGGGAGAGCCCCAGCCCATGGTTGCACAGCTCATGAGAAGCAAGGTGGGACTCTGCCCTCCTCAGCCTCCTTGCAGCTGTTGGGAGACTTGAAGTGGGGGAGCACATGGAGATGGAGAGGTGCTGGGCTGTGTGTGATGGGGGAGGCTGAAAGACTGGGGCAAGAGAGGTCGAGGAGGAGTTGTGGGGCTGGGGAAGGACGCTTGCCCTCAACCCCTGCCCACCTCCCCCTGTTCCAGCTGCAGCTTGGGCCCCCTGAGCTGGCAGCTCCAGCCCTGCAATTCTCCAGCACTTAAAGCAAAAATAAATCGCTGCCAGCAGCTGGTGTTCTGGGTGGCAGCAGCAGCGCCACCCCCTGCCCCGACCCTCTGCCTCTGGGCTCCTGGTTCCAGGCCAAGACCAGGCTCCCACTCAGGCAGTAGAGGGCTCAGGGGGCTTGGCATGACCCAGAGAGAGTGGAAACCTGATGGGTCACATGGAGGGCAGAGGCGGGGTGAACACCTGGGGCTTCAGGGGTGCTGGTGTCCTGAGGTAGGTGAGGGATGCTCATATGTGGGACTTCCTAGAGTTCCAGGCCTCAACTGTATGGAAATAGCACCTGGGTAAGGCTCGGGTGTTGCAAATTCACAGAACACAGCCACCCGTACCCCGCTTGCAGGCCATCCTTGGCCCTGGTCCTGGGCATCTCTTTTCTTTCCAGCCTCTCCCTTCCTTCTTAGAGAATCCTAGAGGTCTTGCCTTATCAAATGCTCTGAGGAGGTCACATTTTAGCATCATTCATATTTTCAACAAATAGCTCTTGAATGCTTGCCATGTGCTTGGCCCTCTGCCAGGAGTCAGGGGACATGGCAGTGCACAAGACCCCACCAGCCCTCATGGGAGGGGGAGGATAAAATAGACAAGTAAACCAACTCAGGAAGAATCATAGACTTGCACATATTCCTTTGTCAATTATTACAATTTTTAATTATAAGAGTGTTGCACAGTCCTGGTTAAGTATCTAACAATCAGAAGGGTGAAACGTGAACCCCTCCTTTTCAAATTCATTTTCTCACTCCCCCTTCATGTTCTTGAGGTGACCATCATTAGAGAACTTGCTGGATTTTCTCTGTTCTTGTGCAAATGATAATATGTGAATGTAGATATATAAGCAAGCTTACTCCCCATCCCCCTTCCTTCCTTCCTTCCCATCCATGCCACTGTGTCCCCTGCACCAAGGGCCCAACTTTGTGGTTTCCCAATGCCTGCTGGACCCAGGGCTCTCATCCCATCACCTTTGCATATTGGTTGAGGACTGAGTCACCAAGTCTCTGGATCATAGAATTCTAGTTGTGGAGTCTTTGAATGCACCCAGCCACTGAAGTTCATGCACCATGGATTCTTTGTATGTTTTAGTTGCTTTGGGATAGGGAACCTGAACTGCAGAATTGGAACATCTTAGTACCAGGAGAAGTGCCGACTCCTTGCTTAGATACCTCCTTTCTCAGATCCCGCTAGCAATTTAGAAAGTCCCCTGGCTCTATACCCAGAATTCTGGTTTGGAGGGGAGTCTGGGAGTTCAGTTTTTGATCTTCCCCAGTAGCCATCCTTTGCTGCAGTCAAGCCCCCTGGCCCCTGGGCAGGTCCCTTTTCTTTGGGGTGAGTCCAGCTCCCAAGTGAGGTGAGCCCCACTTGGATTCCCAAGGGAGAGCACCGACAGCTTCTCTAGGGAGAATCCTTGCTTCTCTGGCCCCCTTTTTCTTGACCTCTTAGAGGCAGAAACACTAGCTTCTTCATGGTCTTCAGATGAGGGCAGGCCTCTGTCCTGAGGAGGGTCACCCCTCATCTTCTGTGAGATCTGCATCTCTGTGCCTCCCACCTGCTTGGCCACCCTATCATTCCTGAATGAATGATTTGAGAAGAATTGGACTCCTATTTAGGATGGATCTGGTACCCCGATTCTGAGGCAGGTGATAATGACCCACTGGTGTTCTTCCTCTTGAAGCTTTATTTTCCCCACTTGTGAAATGGGCACCATCCTCCCTTCCATCCATCTCTTCCTGCCCTCTGTGCATTGGCTCTGTGGGCAGGGCAGGGCAGCTTCCTCTCCTGCCTGCTCCTCTCTGCTGTGTGGCCGGAGGCTCAGCCACGCCATCCCTTTATCCTGCTGGGTCTCAAGCTGTCAGCAACACCTGTCAGACAGAGAAGCCAGGTCCCTTCGTGGGTTGGGAGATTTGAGGATCATCTCAGGGAGTGTCCCCAGAAACCTGTGCTGCAGTCCCAGAGTGACCCAGGCCCCCTCTGGGGTCTTGGTGGCAGAGGACTGACACCCTTTTCCTTTCCTCTGCTGGGTGTGAGCTGGGTCTGACCAGCAGAGTTTCACCCACTCAGGCGTCTTGGCCCTGACCCTGTGTCAGATGCCCTGGCTCTAGCACCAGGGTCTGATGATTAGGCTCTGGGTTTGTCCTGACCCTGTTGCCTCCTGGTGGCCTCAGAGTCAGCTGTGACTGGGTGAGGACACCCCATACGGAGCTAGGTAGATGGGGAAGAAACTGGGAGGGCAGGGCTGAGGTGGGGAGCGGGAGCTTGGGGGCTGTGGCTCAAGCCTGTGCCTTACTGTCTCACCTGTGAAATGGGAACACTAGAGAAATTGGGTTGAACAAAGCCATACACCTGATGTTGTATCTGGGTTGTGGAAGGGCAGGAGTCTGGAGGGACAGTCAGCCAGGTTCAGGCAGCGACAGCAGGAGCACTTGAGACCCTGTGTCAGTTTCCTGTGTCTGTGACAGCGATGACCACCACTCTGGGGGCTGAAAACAGTACAGGTTGGACATCCCTTATCTGAAATGCTGGGATGAAAAGTATTTCAGATTTTTAAGAATTTGTAGTATATTCATATACATAATGAGATATTTTGGGGATGGGACCCGAATCTAAGCATGTATTGATTTGTTTCATATATGTCTTAATCTGAAGGTAGGTTTATGTAATATCATCAATGATTTTATTATTATTAACAAAGCTTCATGGTATGGAATTTTCCACCTGCAGTGTCATATCAGTGTTTAAAAATTTTGGAGTTTTGAGCATTTGAGAGTTTGGATTTGGGGATTAAGGATGCTCAACTGGTACAAGTGTGCCTCCCAGTTCTAGTGGCCAGACATTTGGGATCCGGGTGTCGGCAGGGTTGGTTCCTTCTGGAGGCTCTGAGGGACAGTTCTTCTGGGCCTCTCCTGGTTTTTAATGACTGCTGGCAACCTGTGGTGATCCTTGACTTGTAGACGTGTGGCTCCAATATCTTCACGGCCTTCTCCTTATGCTATCTCTCCCTCTCTTAGAAAGATGCTTGTGGCTGGATTTGAGAACCACCCTAATTCAGGCAAGCTCATCTCCAGAGCTTTAAGTTATTTACATTTGCAAAAACCCTTTACCTACATAAGGTCACGTTCACAGCTTCCAGGTAGACATATCTTTTTTGGGTGGTGAGGAAGGCACCATTCAAATCACAACATGTGGTCCACCTGGAAACACCACCCTGTATCTTGACATTTTCTTCTTTAAGAAAAATGGAGCAGCCAGGTGTGGTGGCACATGCCTGTAGTTCCAGTTACTCAGGAGACTGAGGCAAGAGGATTTCAAATTTGAGGCCAGCCTAGGCAACTTAGTGAGACCCTGTCTAAAAACAACAACAACAACAACAACAAAAGGATTGGGGGTGTAGCTTAGTGGTATAGCACTTGACTAGCATGTGCAAGGTCCTGGGTTTCATTCTTAGCACTGGGAGAAAAAAGTATTTAAAAAAATGTTCTTTCTGGGCAATGTGCTTTGGAGACGCATACCGTTGGGGTTCTGTTTGTTGGTCTCTGCCATTTACCATCTGTATGTCCTTGGGCAGATGACCCAGCTGCTCTGTGGAATGGAGATAGTAATGGTCCTTTCCCTGTGGGGCTGCTTCAAGCAATCAGTTCACAGGCAACCCTGGGACATGGGAGGGTGTGGGAGATGACACCTTTTATGATTACAGCAATCAGCAAAATGGTTTTAAAATCTGACTGGTATTTCCGGAAGAGGCTGAATTTCCGTTTGGTTAACCTGCCTCACTGTGATGTACTCACTTCTAGGTCTCTATCCAGCCTGGCGGGAGGCTATTGTTAACATACTGCTGCTGTAATAACGTGGCACTTATGTCCTGGTGCCTGGGCAGTCCAAACAGAAAGTTCTGGAAGTGGTCTTGCTAGGTTGGAGGGGCTGTGCCTTTGTGACTTTGAGAGCTGTCACCACTATGCTTTCCATGGGGTCATGCTGGTTTGGGGTCACCTCTGCAGAGTTTGTGCATGCCTCTGCCACTGCCCAGCTCCCAGTTTGCAGACATTGAGGTCTAACAGTGCAGTACATTTCTCTTGGTTCAGAGGTGGAGCATCTTTTCATGTTAATGCACCTTCTTGTAGTTCCTTTTCTGGCAGGCAGGGTGGGGGCATTTCCAGACCTCTATCTTCCCCCCCTAGGTTGAGCCCTCAGGGAGTCAGGTGGTATGGCCCTGCTTCCTGAGGGGCTTTTCTCATCCTACAGGGGACTTCAGGGACAGGGAACCACTGCCCCACTTCTCAGATGCCAAAACCAAGACCCAGAGAGGACCTGCAATAGCCTAACCTGTTTCCCAGCATCCCTGCCTGTGCCTAGAGACCTAGGGTGGGGTCCAGGGGCCTTTGAGTTTCTCCAAAAGCTGCCGCAGTCATGGGAGGTGAGGTTGGGTTTTGCTCTTACAGATCCCCTTGCTCAGACCCCTCCCTGGGCCACCAGCCAACATGTCCCGCTAGAGGTGGCCTCTGTTTTGATGGCTCGCCGTGATGGGCTGGCCTGACGCCGGCCTCTCCCTGGGCTCCTGGCCACCATCAGGATATTTTGGGGGCTCCAGTACAGCACATGCCCAGTGGTGGATTCAGCATGCTGCAGTGTCACTGGGCGCCTTTACTTCTCAGGAAGTGGCGTGACGTCTCCCTGAGATTTGGCACCCAAATATAATAATGAAAATGACTGTTTACCCCACATCTGCTGGTGCCAGGCGCTGTGCTCAGTGCTTTCCCGAACATTATCTCATTTAATTCTCAAAATGTCCTGGTTGGATGAGGAAAGAGACTTGGAGAGATGGGGCCGCTCAGGGAGGCGGGTAGCCAAACTGGATTTCAGCTCAGATCCGGAAGCCCCACAGGAGGAGGGCCTCAGTTCCTGAAGAATGACACAGGCTGTGCTGGGTTCTCCCCGGAAAGGAGACTCTTGACCCCTGGATCCTAGGAGATGTCTAGTCCAGGGAATATCTCTGGCTTAGAGTGACCGTACTGGGCATGAGCTGGGCTGGCATGGATTCAAGTGGGCTGTCCTCCACCCCCATTTGCTGGGTGACCTGAGCAGCATCACCTCTCTGAGCCTTACTTCCCTACTCTGAGAAACAGGCCTAAATCTCCCTGATTTTAAACTGATTGTAGGGGACATGTCCCAGGTCCTAGGATTATTTTGGCGGTGTAAATGGCAGGAGGTTCTCTGAATCCTTCCCATTTTATGGGTGAAGAAACTGAGGGCTTGAGAAGGGGAGGGATTGACAGAGCTAATAACTACCTTGGGTGACCTGTGGCCTTCCATCCCCACTGTGACCTCAGCCAACAAATGTGGGCTGGTCCAGTTGACTGCTTTCTTGCCAAATGCCAGGCTAGAAGACAGGCCATTATTTGAGTCCTTTGGACTCAAGTAGGGAGAAGGTTGAGGTCAAGGCCCTACAAAAACTCTTGGGGGGCATGCTGCCCCTATACGTGTTTCTTAGGTAGCAACGGGACTGACTTTTCCTTCTGCCTCATGTACCCAGAGCCCTCTGCTCACCAGAGCTGGGCTTCCAGGTTCTGTGGAGCTGGAGTGTGGGTCTGTCCTGTCTTTCAGAAATCTGTCTATAAGTAAATATTATATGATACTCCAGGATGTGATGGGGTGACTTTGCCACTTGGGAGGACAATTGAATTGTTGGTTGCTTATTAATTCATTTATTGTTTGACTTTGGGGATCCCTAGTCCTGTGGGGAAGCAGCTGCACCCAGATGCCTGGATTGAGTAGAAGTCTCTGCAGAGGGCTGGGTGTTGAGCAGAGAAGGCTTCCAGGGGAAGAGACTATGGGTGCTTGCCTTCTGGGGGCTGCTGTCACACCTGTGCCCTCCAGGGGGAGTGTCCAGCCCAAGGGAGCCCTCAGCAAGCCTTTCAGAGCCATCCCTAGGGCCTTAGGCACGCAGGTCCTCAGCCATTGCCTCCTGGGACCCCCCTAGATACTTGCAAGAGAGCACAAGTTAAAAGATACCAAGCCATGAACATAGTCGCAATCTTGGCCCTTCTGCCTCACAGTCCCTTCTCACTGCCATGCCTGCTTCTGAGCTTGGGTGTCATCCTGGGCCCTCCTCTTCCCTCCTAGTCCAGAACTTGAGCTCTCTTTCTGGGACCACCTTCCTGTCTCTTTAAGGTCCCAGACTCTCCCGACAGTGTGACCATTCCTCTCACTGGGAACATCAAAGAAGAGACTTTCCACTGGCTCCCACCACAACTGCTAACCTCCTGGCACCAGCCTTTCCCTTCCCTGAAGTTGGCTTGTCACCCAGCTGTCCACAGGGCCCGTCACCTCTCACATACTCAAGGCCATGGCTGTATCCCTTTCACCACTGGACCCTTCTATAGACTCTGGTCAGGAATGATTCTTTCTAGAGGTGACCCCTGAGAACCCACTGGGGCTGGCACTGCTCCCGCTGGCCTCAGGACACTCCAGGGGACAAAACAGAGTCCTGCCCCAGGGAGCTTATGTTCCAAGGGCAACGGACCATAACTCCATCTGAGCAGAGACCTGTAGGCCATCAAGGAGGGAGCAGGGAGAAGGTTGGAGGGAAGAGGGGCCAGTGGACAGCATTTCTGGCATTCTCTCTTTCTTTCTTTTTTTTTTTTTTATTGTAAACAAATGGGATACATGTTGTTTCTCTGTTTGTACATGGCGTAAAGGCATACCATTTGTGTAATCATAAATTTACATTGGGTACTGTTGTTTGATTCATTCTGTTATTTTTCCCCTTTCCCCACCCCTCCACCCCTCTTTTCCCTCTATACAGTCCTTCCTTCCTCCATTCTTGCCCCCCTCCCTAACCCTAACTCTAACCCTAACACTAACCCCTCCCACCCCCCATTATATGTCATCATCCACTTATTAGCAATATCATTCGTCCTTTGGTTTTTTGAGATTGGCTTATCTCACTTAGCATGATATTCTCCAATTTCATCCATTTGCCTGCAAGTGCCATAATTTTATCATTCTTTATGGCTGAGTAATATTCCATTGTATATATATACCACAGTTTCTTTATCCATTCATCAATTGAAGGACATCTAGGTTGGTTCCACAATCTGGCTATTGTGAACTGAGCAGCTATGAACATTGATGTGGCTGTATCTCTGTAATATGCTGATTTTAAGTCCTTTGGGTATAGGCCAAGGAGTGGGATAGCTGGGTCAAATGGTGGTTCCATTCTCTTTCTTATAACAGCAAGCATACCTTCCCCAGGCCCTGGTCCTCTGCCAGGCACCTGGGAACTGTTGGGTTTGGATCTGTCAGGCTGTGATTTGGTTCAAATCTCCTTTGTGTGTCTCCTCACCTCCAGTTTTTTTGGGGGGAGTTGAAATTCACATAATATATAAGGAACCATATTAGCCTGGCACACACCTGTAATCCTAGTGACTTGGGAGGCTGAGGCAGAAGGATAGCAAGTTTGAGGCCAGCCTGAGCAACTTATGGAGACCCTCAGCAATTTAGCAAGACCTTGTGTCAAAATAAAAGCTAAAAGGCATTGTGGATATAGCTGAGTGGTAAAGCTCCTGCGGATTCAATCTCTGTGACTCCCCCCACCGCCAAAAATAAAAGTCAAATGAACCATTTTGAAGTGAACAATTCAGGAGCATTGAGGGCGCTCAAGATATTATGCAGTTACCACCTCTGTCTAGCCTCAAAACATTTCCCAAAAGGAAACCCCATACCCATCTGCAGACCCTCTTTATTCCCTCCCATCAGCCCCTGCAACCATCAGGCCGCTTTCTGTATCTGGATTTTCCTAATCAGGACATTTCATGTAGCATGTGGCTCTTCTTCCTGGCTTCTTTCATGTAGTGTCCTGGTTTCAAGGTTTACCCATGTTGTAGTGTGTGTTAGAATGCTGGGTAACACGTCACTGTGTGGATAGACCACTTGGTTTTTGTCCACGTGTCAGTTGGTGGACACCAGAGCTGTTTCCACTTTTCTGCTATTGGGATCGATGCTGCTGTGATCATTCGTGTGCATGGTTTTGTTTGAACACGTTTCTGATTCTCCTTCTATACCCAGGAGTGGGATTGCAGGGGCAGGTGGTAGCTGCGATTCACTTTTGAGAATCTGTCTTTGAAAGCTGTCTCCCAGCTCGAAAGCATGTGCTCTTGACCCCTTCTGGCCTCTGCTTCATCTCTCTGCTCCCACAAACTCTCTCAGGGGTTCCTTTGCCTTCCTCAACTTCTCTTCTTGGCCTTCACCACTTCGGTATCTCTGAAAATATTCAGAAAGAGTCACGGTGCCCTGTGGTGTCACCTGTGCCTGCCCTGCTCATTCACCCCATGACTCTGTGAATACCTCCTGGCCTGGTGCCCAGCTCTGCGACCCTCCCATCTACCTCTTCCCATTTCTTCCCCAGAGTTCAGGCCTCTTCTTATCCACACTCCTTCCCCTGCACACCTTGGTCAGCCCTGGACTCTGTCTGCACCCTGGGGTCATCTCTAGCCTACCTCATGACCTTTCCCCTGGAGGTGACCATGGGCTCTGACCTCTGAACCTTTACCCTTCCCTGCAATCTGGGGAGGCTGTGTGCTGAGAAACCTCTGTGAGATGCTCACAGTTGCCCCCGAGACTAGGCCTGCTCTGATTAGTGGAGGGGGGAGGGCAGAGCTTGGGGCCCATGGTTGGGGTTGGCAGGGCGGCTCCCAGCTGTGGCGTTGCTCTACAGCTGTGGGTCTGGGGGCTTCTCACCTGAGAAGCAGCACAAGAACTGCAGTCTCTCCACTAGGGTGGTGATTACAGTGACCCAGGCTGACTCGTGCCCAGGGCTGGGAGAGTGGCTTGTGGAGTCCAGGGCAACTTCCCTCTCTTTCCTCCTGAGCTGCAGTGACTTCTTCAGCTCCTCTCAGCTTCAGTGCCCCCAGGTGTAAGTGGGCTTAATAAGCTGCCCACCCAAAGTCCCATTGTCATTGTGTGTCTAGGGGTTCCCCCAGGTCTGGCACACATTTGGTGATCAGTGTGTGTTTACTTGGAGTCATGGACACTGGGTGTGTGTGCCCGGTGGCATGCAGTCTGTTGGCTGGGACGCACCAGGGAAGGACCAGTCTCATTGCTATAAAGGGACACCGAGGCAGGCAGACGACAGATGGACACATGCCCCCCAACAGGGGCCCTCTCCCTTTGTGCTGCACCCCCAGCTGCAGCTGCTCAAGGCGGGGGGCACAGTCCCAGCTGATATCCCACCCCCTAATCAGCCTGTCAACATTGAGGGCTGGCAGGAGCCCCCACCAGGGCTGTGCCTAAAGTCTAGATTTGGAGGGGCTCCAAGCCAGCTGCTCCCGTCAGCCTGGGGGTGCTTCTGTTGTGTGGAGTGGGGGTTTCATGGGCCCTGACCCTCCTTGCAACCAAGCATGCTCAGGCAGTGGGGCCCAGGCAAGTGGGTTCAGAGGATGGGGCCTGGGGCGGACAGTGTAGACTGGGTCTGTCTGTCTACACAGCAGATGGTATAGATGTTAGTGGCTACAGGCCTGGGGCAGTGTGAACAGATGTGGATTGTGGAGATAGGTGGAAAGCCTGATGGTGCGGGCAGCACTGGTGTGGCCTTAGTTGTGTGAGTGCTGTGATCATGTGGAAGACATGGGCGATGCCCATCTGTCTGAACTTTGTAGGCAGGGCGAGTGGTGTGCTGTGTAGACATCTGTGTGTGGATAGTTGTAGGTAGGGAGGGCATTGTGGACAACCTAGACAGTGTGATGGGTCCCGTGTCCCAGTGACCCATTGGTCCTTTGTGGTCTGTATTCTGAACCTTAGTAACATCTCTCCCCTCCAGTGCAGCCCACTGCTCTGGGAGGGGTCACGCCTCTGCTGCAGAGTTGGAATCTCAAACCCACGTGTGTCTCCTTTGATGTCCCTGGCAAGGCTGCTTCTGCTCTTCTCAGTTCCAGCTTCTCAGGCTTCTCTCTGTCCCCTGCCCACCTTGGCCGCTGGGGCTCACACGGCTTGAAAGTTTAACTGGTGTTGAGGCTTCACTGTCATATAACAGCCTTGGAAGGTGCCAGGGCTCTTGTTCTCTGTTATGTGGATGAGGACTCTGAGGGATTTTGGGGGACTCCTGATGCTCCCCTGAGACATAATCAAAGGATCCAGCCTTCAGAAATCCAGCTTCAGTGCCCTCCCAAATGACTGTACCCCTGGCTGGCCCTGCTCCCCTCTGTCCCTCTGCTTCTGCAGCCCCTTCTCTTGTGCTCTGCCTTGGGTTCCTTTTCTGTGTTGCTCTGGGTTGGTACTGTCTGCTGGTCATTGATCCTACTCAGGTCCTGGTGTGGAAGGGTGGAGACTGGAGGGTGGGTGCGGAGCAGTGAGGGCTCCTCCACCATGTCCTTGAGCACCCATTCTCTGCAGGTGGTTGTCTTGTCTCACTTAATGCCCCTAAGGTCCATCCCCTGCCTTTTTCCAGTATTAGGGATTGGACTCAGGGCCTCTCACATGCTAGGCAGGTGCTCTATCATCAGGCTGCATCCCCAGTCCCTTTTATTTTATTTTGAGACAGGGTCTTGCTAATTTGCTCAGGCTGCCCTTGAACTTGCGATCCTCCTGCCTCAGCCTTCTGGGTAGCTGGGATGACAGGCGTGTGCCTCCATACCTGGCTCCTAAGGCCCATGTTAGACGTGAAGGCGCTGAGGCCTAGAGTGCACAATCTGATCTTATAGGCCTGATGCCAGCCATCATACCAGTAATCCCCTACCACCCAGTCCCCACCCTGGACAAACACCTGGCCCATGGTCTGAGACTGGGAACATCCTCCTCCCTGGGCCACTCATTTGTGCCTGTGGTCCTCAGAACGTGGCTTCTCCAAGCTCAGGGTTATAAGCTTGGGACTGTGGGCACCATCGTCCCTGCAGGGCACTCCTGGTCACCAGTGCTAGCTTTTCCTTTCTTATCCACTAAGCCAAGTGAGGCAACAGGATGTGTTGGAGCAGAGAGGGGGCTGGAATCTGAGCAGTGGTTCACCTGAAGTCTCGGATGTTTGAAGGTCACCTCCCCGTGCCTCAGTTTCCTCATCTGTAAAATTATACTGACTCATAGGGCTCTCATGAGGTTTCCATGAGAATTCAATTATAGTACTTGGGGGTAAGGTCTGACATGGTAAATGCTCAATAAATGTAAACTCGCACTGTAGATTATTGTGCAAATAGATATGGAGTCCCTGCCCTGTGCCTACCCTGCGCTGGGGGACACAGTGATTTTAGAGAGGACCAGAAGCTCAGACTGAGGGTGGGGAGGGTGAAGATAGTGACTGCCTAGTGACTGCCTAGATTGTGACAGAGAAACCCTGGTGCTGGGCACCCTGGGAAGGGGAGCAGCTAGGGGAAAGACCTGGAGGTGGGAACTCCTGGGAATTCAGCATTGCCAGAGGCTAAGTCAGCCAAAAATGTCCCTTCCTTTTCTTTCCAGAAACAATTCTTTGGAGTTGTTGGGGCCACAACTGAGGGGTGCCCAGCAGTGACAGAGGACCACTGTGGCTCTGACAAGCCTAGACACAACCATAACCTCCTGGTGTGGTCAACACAGGGATGGATGGGTTACTTCCTGGTTTCTGGCACATAAATGATGAGCAGAGTTAGTGATAATAATACTTCTTCATGCGAGTCACAACTCTGAGCTCTTCACGAACTTGGTGATCCTCGCAAGAATCACATTGTATTGACCCATGTTACAGATAGGGAGACTGTAGCTGGACAGGTGAAGCTACCTGCTCTAGGGCTTGCCATGACTGAGCTGCCAATCTCAGGGGAAGGTTGTTCACTGGCCTGAGGAGACGTGAAGGGTGTTTGGGGTTTAGGTGAGATGGGGGCGTGGCCAGAGCCTCTGTAACTTGGTGGGCAGGGCCATTTTCAGAGTGTGATCTGGCCTGACTTGCTGTGTGATCCAGGCTGTCTCTGGACTCTTGGGCATCTGTAGCCAGCCTGAACTGTCCCCTGGTTTCTCAGCTGGACCACAGTCCTGCCGTACCTGGGTCCCTGTGAGGTCTGGCACAGTGGCCCCTTTGGGCCCTTGGAGGGTAGGCAGGGGCCCAGGGACATTGAGAAGTGCCAGTTGCCCTGGTTTGGAGTCAGAATGGGGGGTGAAGGCCTTGACGAGGCTGGAGCTGAGGACTGCACAAATATGAACTCTTGTCTTCCTGGAGTCCTGTGAGAAATCCTCAGTTAACAGGCAGGAAGACTGAGGCTCAGAGAGGGATGACAGAGTAACTAACTGTGATTAAGTAGCCAGGAAGTCACAAGGCCAGCGTGCTGCTGAGCCTGTCATGCGCCCTGCCTCCCACTTTGCAAACAGCTTGTGTGATGGCCATAGTCGCTTATGCTGGGCCGTGATTTGGTGTAGGCCTCAGGCTACGGACTAGTCCTCCAGTGCCCACCTCAACCCTTGGAGGGGCTATCAGTGTCCACCTTACAGATGGGGACATTGAGGCCCAGGCAGAGACTTCCTGGGCAGGGGCTGGCCTTCTTATAGCTCAGGAGAAGCCAGTGGTGGTGGGATACCCTGGGGGTATGGACAGGGGGCCCCCAGGTCAGTCTTGACATGGCCAGGACTCTCCAGGCCGGGGTGTGGGTCTCCTTTTCTTAGGATGACAATGAGAAGTTGGTACTGGGATTCAGGGGCCCATCGCACTTGCCATGTCCTGGAGTCACAGAGCTGGCCAGGCTGGTCCTCCGCATGGTGTCCGTGAGGTGGAGTGAGCATCGAAGCAGGCGTCCCCAGCAGGGGACCCTGTCTGACTGCCCTGGACCATTCTCACTAGCCCTGGAGCTGATCCCTGGACGCAGGTGTTTGGGAGACTATAGCCAGGGGTCATAGTCCAGGGGTGTCACACAGAACCTGGACAGGAGCACATTGTCAAGGTCACACCTCTGATTTCCATTCTTGACTGAGTAACCCCAGACTGGTCTCTAGTTCTCTGAGCCTCATTTTCCTCATCTGTAAAGCAGGAATCATAATGGTGCCTAACCCATGGGGCTGCTCTGAGACTAAATTAGGGAGGCCAAATGCTGTGGCATTGAAGGCACAGACTCTGGAACTACCTGCCTGGGTTTGTCCAGTTCTGCCTTTCCCAGGCTGTGTGGCCTTGGGTAAATAGCTTGACCTCTCTGAATGTCAGTTTCCTCATGTGTCTGAATCTGCCCTATAGGGCTTTCTCAGGGCACTTTAGGGTAGTCCAGGTAAAGTACCCTGTAGCTGTGACCAAAGTTCTTGCTATGGGCTCTGGAGTAAGGGCCTTACCAAAGAATACAGGAAACCCTAGCTTTTCAGGCCTGAGAGCAAGAGTCCACATTTTAGCCACTGCCTGAGTGGGGGTTGTGGCTCCTGCTGCCTGCAGGGAGCGGATCACCGGCAGTTTCATCCCTGAGCACTCTTGTCTGATGAAATATAAATAGCATGCAATGTTTTCGAGCATGGATAGGAAAACGTCTGTGGGTCGGGCCCTTCCTCCCTGCCCTCCCTCCCTGCCCTCCCTGCCCAGCAAAGGCAACTGAGGCCGATGAGCTGGCTGTGGGGATGAGAGAGAGAAGGAAGCTCGTGAATTAATCATCTTTTGATCTGGGCTAATGCGCTGGCCACGGGTAGTGTGTGCAATTAGTGCATTAATTGTCCAGAGAGGGCAACTTTTATGAGGGTGTGGCCCAGCATCCCCAGGTTTGCAGAGTGCTTGGAGTCTTGTTTCTGGGGCTCAGTGTCTCAGGGAGTGGGCACCTCCAGGGTACTTCTGTCCTGCTGACTGTTCCTTGAGTGGGCTCCCCAGGACTTGGAAGGGACCCACTCCTGGAGCTCAGTCAACCCAGCTTGACATGGGGCAAGGACAATAATGCCAGGTAGGGATCAGGAGCTGTGAGCAGAGCAGGGGGCTTAGCCTTGTCCACTCCCAGCTCCTTTATTTCATCTAGTCTCTTTGTGTTCAGTGTTTGGGTTTTTATTATTTTTTTGCTTTTGAACCAAGGCTGTCCCAGACTAGCTAGTTCCTGCCCTGTTGCCAAGGTGACCAGAGTGGCTCTGCCACCCTGTGGCCATTGCCAGGTTTGGGTGAGGGACCATGGTGCGTGCACACGTGTAGCCATGGACATGGGTGTGTGTGTGCTCGCCTGTGTATACAAATGTGCAAGAACAGATGCAGAGAGACGGCTCCAGGTGCACAGCTCCACATGAACATGCACAGATCCAGATCTGGGGAAGGGCACAGGCCCCTGTGCATGCCCGCGAGTACACACGCAGGTAGGTGGGTTGCACGTGTGCTGGTGCACTGCTGCACACCCCGGCAGGTACCTGCGTGTGAGGCAGGAGCTGCTGGCTGACTGTGCCCCTATCAGGTGGTGAGCTTCCCTCAGCACCTGGGCTCTGCCCAGCGTTTTCTCTGGTCAATAGAGCAGCCTGCATTCATGGCCATGGGAGTGAATGTGCTGCTCTGCGGCGCTTGGCAGCTATGGTCCCTGACACCAGGCCACCCAGAGCACCTTGGGGTGTCCTCCAAGGAACTTTCTTGCCCATCAGGGGGATAATCTAGGGGAATAACACCCACATCACTGAAGTCTGAGTCCACAGTGGTCATCACTCACCAATGCTTCTGTTACTGGCTGCCATTCTTTCCTGCCTCATGTCCCCTATGGGTGCTTCCTGGGGTCACCTCCCCAAATAGATGACTTGTTCTCAAATCCTTGACTCAAGGTCTGTCTCTGGGAAAAGGCCTTGAAAAGCATGTGCCATACCTCAGGCTGTGTGCCCATGCACACTCGTGGACGTGTCACCAAAGAGCTCACCAACGGCTCTCACCACCTGCAGGCTGCCTGCTGTGTGCCAGATCCTGTTCTGGGCATTGAGCATTAATCCCCCAACAGCTGCTCCAGGGAGCCAGAGACTAGGCCCATTTTATAGATGTGGAAATTGAGGCAAGGATTAATCATGAAAACATGGACCTTAAATGTGGAGGCAGGGACTGGGTGTGGTGGTGAATGCCTGCAATCCCAGAGGCTTAGGAGGTTAGGCAGAAAGTTCAAAAGTTTGCTATCAGCCTGGACAGTTTAGGGACACTGTTTCAAAATCAAAAAATAAAAAGGGCTGGAGATGGAGCTCAGTGGTAGAGTACCCCTGGGCTCAATTTCACAGTTGAGGAAGAAAGAGAAGGAGGGCAAACTAAAGCTGGCCAAGGCTGGAAACAATCGTACAAAGAATTCACAGCCCCCCGCCCAACATCTGCCCTGCTTGTGGCTGCTGGTGCAAGGATGGGGACGGGGCAGCCTTACTTATCTTTATGTTGTGCAGAGCCTAGCTGGCAGCATCCAGCCACACATCCCAGGGACCTCTCCAGGATGCCCAGCTCCCAGGCACTGGCTGGTCATTCTGTCCTGGGCTGCTGGAGTCCCTCTCTGAGTCTCTTTCTTTTGAAGGAGGGGGTCCCATGGTCGTTGAGAGGTGCACTCAGCAGGTACAAAATAAAAACTCCTTTCTTCTGAAGCTGGGCAGGGAAAGCTTTTCCTGGGATTCTCAGTGTCTGCCCCTGCTGCTCTTTGGGCAGAGACCAGCTGTTTGCACCCTTGCTTCCCCAAACTGACCTAGTTCTCTTAGGGTCAGCCTAGGGCCAGCAGCTCAAGGTCACAGTGCAGCAGGGACCCAACAGGATATAGATGCCAGGTCCCTGCCCCACCAGCTCTAGACTCCAGCAACCCTGGCCTTCTTGGGCACCAGTTAACCTCCACCCAAGGGTTGGGAGCCACATAATCAGAGAAAGCTTCCGGCAGGAGGTGGTCCTAATCCCAGAGTATGGCTATAAGTTCTACTGGAGACACAAAAGCCAACATCTTGGGTCTCTGTGAAGTCCTGAATTCCCACCCTTACTCTGCCATGAACTTTGTACCAGGACTTTGTGGCCTTGGGCATGCAATTTGCCTTCTCTGAGCCCCAGTTTTGTACCTCTGTAAAAAGGAACAATAGCGTGCATGGAAATGGTATGAGTCATGGTGTGGGGTGTTCCTCACACACAGAAGACGTGTAGAACCTGTTTGTTTGGGGTTGGAAAAGCATGCGACCAGGCAACTGTGGGGTCAGAGTGGCTTCCAGGGACCTGTTTACCACCCTCTAGCTTTGGGATGCCTCAGTCTCCTCATTGTGAGGTGGAGCTATTGAGAGCTGTACCTCACTCAGGACTAAGATGAAGTAATGCCTGGAAAACCAATGCTGTGAATACTGTTGTCCTGCCTTCTGGAAACTTCCTCAGTTTCATGCTCCTGGCTTGGACCCCCAGCCCTAGTGACTGCGGGTTTGACCTGGGAGATGGAAGGTGGGCCACATGTCCAGAGGAAACCTGAGGTGGGGCGGTCAGCATTCTGGGTTGGCCCTGCCCATGTCTCTGAGCTGCCCTTCCCACTCCATCGCCTCTCTGATCTCACTTCCCTGACTCAGCTCCTCATTCTGGCCTCAGGGCCTTTGCACTTGCTGCATCCTCTCCCTGAAGCCTTGCTTCCTGCTTCAAGACCTGTCTGTCTCCTGGTCAGCCTCAAATGTCACCTTTCTGGGTGGCCACACTGCAGTTCCTGCAGTCTGAACCTTCTGCATTATCATTCATTTTTTTTTCCTGGCATGTCTGTCTGTCTTACTCTCTCTGTTAGGAGCACTGAGGGGCAGAGCCTCCCTGTTCATGGTTCACCTTACATGGAGTAGTGGCATGATTGCTGAGTGAACGGATGAATGGATGAACCAATGGGTGTGTGGCCAGGCTGCCCTGCTATTTCACAGATTAGGCTGTGGTCCCCAACTTGCTGGGGCTCAGCCCTTCTTCCTTTATGGCACGTTAAACATTTGTATGCTGTGGGTGCCTTTGACATCCACTTTATCAGAATGACTTTTTTGGCAGTACTGGAGATTGAACCCAGGTGTGCTCTACCACTGAACTACATTCCTAATACCTTTCATTTTACTTTTTGGGTACTAGAGATTGGACCAAGAGGTGCTTGACCATACAGCCACATCCCCAGCCCTTTTTATTTTTAATTTTGAGACAGGGTCTCATTGAGTCATTTGGGGCCTCGCTAAGTTGCTGAGGCTAGCTTTGAACTTGCCATCCTCCTGCCTCAGCCTCCCAAGCTGCTGGGATTACAGGTGTATGCTACTACACCCGGTCCTTTCATTTTATTTTGAGACAGGATCTGATTAAGTTACCTAGGTAGGACTTAAACTTGGGATCCTCCTGTCTCAGCTTTTGGAGTCACTGGGATTACAGGCATGCACCACCATGCATGGCTTCAAAATGACATTTTTGCATGCATGAGAGAAGCTACTTAGGAATACAAAGGAAACCAGAAATGTTGTGCTACTTATCAAACAGTATCTTTAAATGGGTGATGTAGTAATTAGCATGCTGCTGCCTGATGAGCGCCTACAACCATCAAGACCTGGCTGAGGTTCTAAGAGCAGCTGCACTGGAGGCAGGGAGGGGAGCAGGTGCAGCCCCAGCGTCTGCATCACTGTCTGCCTTGTGGTAGCGCCTAGGTGGGAGCCAGGCATGGCGGGCCCTGCTGCCTGCATTCATTGCAGAGGGAACCATAGGTTCTGCAGTTTGCAGAGAGATGGGGGGGAGAAGAAATTGCCGTTTTTTTCTCATTGAGTTCACAACTAACTTAGAGACTTTGGAACTCCCTGAGGAAGACAGGGGATCTTGTAAGGGGTAAGTGGCACCTTTTCTGTATTCCTCAAGAGGTCTGAGTTATTGTCAGCAGTGTCCACCAGATCTGTCAAAGGACAAAATTACAATAATTTAGTTTAAATATCTTTCTTGGCTTTATTTTTTATTCTAGAATCAGGCAACACTTCATTCCATAAAATAAAATAAGTGTTCCAGTGAACTGAGCAGAGGAGGTTGATTTTATAGACAGAGAAAGGCTGAAGAAAGCAGAAACCAAAGAAAAACAGATTGGTCATTTCAAAGTAACTTTCTTATAAAGTGGGGGTGGGCAGGGAGACAGAACAATAATAGAAAAATAACTGATTAGTTAATGTCAGGTTGTGTTTTTTGATGAAAGGATTAAGGCAGAGAGAACTTCATTATCATACTGATTAAAACTGGGCTGTTTGGGAAAATTGGTTATCATCTCATTTTTCCTGGTGTCTTGGAAGGTCAGTTTCAGGTTAGGGACATGGACCTTTAGTGTCAGTGACTCCATTTTGAGTTTTAGTCTGGTCTGTGAGGCCTAGTGCAGGAGCTAAGTCCCAAATGATGGCCTCCTGTGATGTTTAGTCAACACCTGGATTCCATCCTTGAGCCCTCAGTTGTAAGGACCCCAGAGCCTGCCCTTGCCTGTGTGGTCCTTCACTGGGCCCCTGTCTCCCTGGGCGTCCTCCTGTGGGTCTGGGGAACAAGACAGATATCCTGTGACCTGGACTTTAGTTTCCTGACCATGGTGGGAAAAAAGGAGCCAGGGATCAGCTGCATTGCCAGACCTGTTCACATGACCATTGTAGATACCCGTGCCAGGCTGTGAGCATCCCAGCAGGGTCACAGGGGCAGGAGGAACCCCCCCGCCTTCACCCAACTCCTGGGCTTGGCTCAGAGCCCCCTTACTGGCCTGGCAGAAAGCTGACATTTCCTGTCCTAAGGGACAAGCTCATCTGATGCCCTGAGGATGACAGCTCTGTGCCCTCCTGCTGGGGTGGCCCTGCTGTGAGCAGTTAATAAGGGAGGGGTATGGGAGACTGCCTGCCTCCAGGCCTCAGGCTTCTCCCTGTGACAAGGTGAACAGGATTTTGAGGGGTATCTCATTTGAAAGATGGCAAAACTGAGGCCAGAGGGTGGTGGTGACAGAGAAGGTCCTGTGACGGGGAGGTGCCTTGGGATTGGCTGCGGCCCTGCCTACTATCTTTCCATGTAGGCCTCAAGGGCACTTCTGGGGGCACAGGAACAGTTTCCTGGTTCCCAGTTCCCTCCTCTGCCTCCCCCAGTAGCCCGACCCTGTGCTGGGGGTCCCTCAGGGAACTCAGACCCAGGCCCCATCCTCAGGTCGGGGAGACTGAGGAGTAGGTAATGTCTCTTAGCACAGTCTGGTCTGAAGCATAAGGGAGTGGGGAATTGAAAGTGGTTGTTGAAAGATGTGAAGGCGTTTGAGGGAAAATGGGGAAGAAAGGGCTTCACCTAGGGGATCCGGCATGTGTAAAGGGAGGGTGGGAAGCAGTTCCTTGGAATGCCATCCTTGGGACATGGACTCGTTTCATTACCACTGATGAGAAAGAGGAGGCCTGGGACTTCAGTGGAGCCTTCTCTGCTGTCTGTGCCACCCTCTCCTCTCCCTGGTATGCTCAGCTCCAGTCCCCATCACCCTTCTGGGCTCCTTGAACACGTGGAATCTGAGCCCAGTCTCAGGGTCTTTGTCTACTGTTCCCACTTCCACTAATAAATACTCTGTTCTCACATTTTCTCCTCATTTAGGTGTCCAGTCAAATACCTCCTCCTCAGAAACATCTTCCCTGGCCTCTAAATTGACCCCACCTGTCCCTGAAGTCCCCTGGCTTTTTTTCTTCCCAGTACATTTTGTCTGCCTCACACCACCCTAGTGTTGGCCCCAATATTGGAATCTACACATAGCAGATAGTTGCTGAGTGAGCTCCTCAGGCTGAGTGGGACCCTCTGCAGCAGGTGGAGAGGTGTGGCCTGCCTGGGCTGTGCTCTCAGGTCCCAGTGTAAAGGGGGCGTGGCAATGGGCCCCCTGGAAGCCACCCTTTCTTTCTGGGCACCTCATCTCAAAGCTTAGCCTCCTGTCCTTACCAGGCCAGGGCTCCTAGTGGTATGTCAGACCTTCCCTGGGAATATTCTGTTCCTGAAATAAGGTCAGATTTTAAAATGGGGAAGGAGAAGGGGAACAAAGAAGCAAGGAAAACAACTATCAGGTTGTGGGGACTGTGGCCTTGATTCTGCAGGCTTTGTGTTGGTTCTGCCCATTGGGGAAGAAATGCAACTTCCAAACTGGGTCCTATCCTGCTGGGATCAGGTGGGCCCGAGGGATCTTGGTGAGTGGGGGCTAGAGCACAGAGGGGCCAGAGACAGATGCTAGGCCTCGCTCTGTCGCTCATAGATTGGTGACCTGGGACATGGCTCCTCTGTGCAGCTCATTTCATCCCATCAAAGATGCCTGTGCTATCCCTCTTGAACATTCTCTGAAATAATGAGCTGAAGAAGCCAGGGTTTCAGTTGCAGGGGCCCAAGAAACATACTGGGGTACTAAAGGAGGAACAGCCGAGAAACCTTGGCAGGCTTCATGCAGGAGCATCCTTTGAGTTTTTTAAAGGATACTTTGAGTTCTAAAAGGCAGAGAAAGGCATTTTGTGGCATGGGACTGGCTCACACTGAGGCCCTGAGGTGTGGATGTTCCTGAGACATTGAGTGTCAAGTCAATGAAGAGTCCATCCCTAGCTCTCTGCTCATTCCTACTGTTGATTATAAGAACACTTTATATATTGAGTACATTAATCCTTTTTAAAACAAATATTTATCATTTACCTTTTATTTTATTTATGATGGGTTTTGGTAAGAAACACCATAAATACTTTTATTTTGGCACAATTTCCAGTCTTTTCTTTGGCAGTCTTTCTGGATCCATGTTGCTTCTTATCTCTTATATCTTGAGTTCGTGCTCTTCTCTGCACATGCAGGAAATGTCAGAGACTTGAATTAAGTTGATGTTTGAAAAATGTATGAAAATCAGAAGCTATGATACCTTTGCCCACCTGTGTCCTTCCTTTTGGGGTTCCTTCCATCATGACTATCTACTCACTCCTTCCTGCCTGAAGTAGGGTCCAGCTGAGGCCTCACAGAGTCCTGTTAGCAATCTCTGGAGTGAGGCAGGGTCTCAGAGGTGCAATAGGTGTAGGGTGGGAGACAGGAAGTTTCCACAGGGAAATCACAATATACTAATTCATTGCAACCCTGTGAGATAGTATTAACTTCATTAGTCAGATGAAGAAAAATGAGAAAATTGTGGTTCAGAGAGGTAATGTGACTTGCCCAAGGCTACGCAGAAAGGATCAGAGATAGGATTTAGATCCAGGAGATACTGCCACAGAACTCTTATACTTCTAAACTCTCTTATGGCTTGAGGTCCTCATAGCCCTTGGGATCAAGTTCAAGCTTGTTAATATAACATCCAGTGCTTTTGGGGGCCTCGGTTTCATTCCCCTGTCAGTGTGACACCTTGGCCCCAGTGCCTGCACACATTAAGGCAGTCAATAATGTTCTTCTTCCCTGTTGTTAGGATGACCACGATGTGCCCCTACCTGTTTCTGTGTATCCCCACCCCAGCCCAAATCCCTTAGGGTGCTGGGATGTTGGGTTGGCCCCTGATTTGCAGACAAGAGCAGGGAAGCTCAGAGGTGGAGAGAGCCTTCCCAAGACCTAGCATGTGAGGAGCAGATCCAGAATCTGCTCCCAGATCTGAGGGACTCCAAGAGCCGTCATAACACCCAGGGTGACCTAAGCCACTCTTGGTTCCTCTTTTGTCCTGTGGTGGAGATCAGTCTGGGCTCTCTCTGTCCCTGCTCGGTGCTCCTGGGTTCACTGACACTCCTCCAGGAAGCCTTCCTGATGTCTCCCCACTGGGCTAGACACCTCCCCTGAGCTCCCAAGGGCTCTGACGTGGCTTTGATCCAGCTGTGCTGTGACTGCTAATTTCCTTGCTGTCTGCCCTGCTAGGCAGGGAGTCCCACAAAGGCAGGTGCCTGCTGGTACCTCTTCAAGTCCCTGGTGCCCAGAGCTGAACCTGGCATTGAACAGACCCTCAGGAAGAGTGGACAGCAAGAGGGAGACCAGAGAAGGCTGTCCCAGGTCACACAACAAATGGGAGCCACATGAAGCCCCCAAGACCCTTTAGGTGTCTCTACTCCTGGGACTCAACAAAGCCCAAGGAGGATGTCTGCAGTGATCATCCCACAGAGGGCACGGCGGGGCCTCTGTCCTCCGTTGCTCCCAGGGGCCTGGGGCCAAGGACACCCTATCTCCCTTGCCCCCACCCTCTGCAAAGGATGTTCTCAAGATAAAAATACCATCAGAAACATTCCCTGGTGTCTGGTGTGACTGTCATCTACTCTGGTGGGGCCAGAATCTCTCGCCCTGTCCTCACCTCAGGGCTCACAGGGTGGATGTCCATCTCTCCTGGTCACTTACAGCAGCCCATCCATGAGGTCAGCGGGTCCAGCTCCTGTCTTCAGACTATAGATTGCAAAGATCCCTCATGTTTTTTGC
Source organism: Sciurus carolinensis (assembly GCF_902686445.1). Taxonomy (NCBI): domain Eukaryota; kingdom Metazoa; phylum Chordata; class Mammalia; order Rodentia; family Sciuridae; genus Sciurus; species Sciurus carolinensis. Next base: position 39,706,926 of record NC_062215.1, on the reverse strand, counting down.
AACCAGTACTTACTGAACCCCATCTGTGAGCTGGGCATGTCCTGGGAACTGAGGAAGGAGGTAGCCTGGTCCCTGCCACCATGGAACCTTTGGAGGGTCTTCTGGGGGAGGATCAGGCACAGCTCTCCACCTGCTTGGGACCTCTGTTTCTTCTTTCAGCTGTCTAAGGGGGGTGTCATAAACTGACACTCCGTACTTCTGAGGTGGAGAACCTGCACTTATTGTGTGTTTGCTGTGTGCCAGACACCAGAAATGTGTCTTGCTGGGTCCCTAGGAGAGCCTCCTGAGGTGTTTGGGGTCTTCCCATTTTTTGGCTGGTGAACCTGAGGCCCAGGGAAGTACCCCAGTAATCTGGGGGTGTCATGCCCCTCCAGGGTGACTGCTGTTGATGATGTTGGTGGCTCTCTCCTGAGCCCTACGGTGTCAGGTCCTGTCCCTGGCCTTGTGCTTGGCCCATACCTCCCGTCCCCGCGTTCAATTTCATGGGCACATCCTCTGGGAGACCAGGCAGGCGGCATCATCCCCAATTTTGGGAGGAGGAAACTGAGCCTCAGGAAGGGGAAGTGCCTTGCCCTGTCCCCTGGGTGGTTTCAGCCTTGGCCTCTGCTGCCAAAGGTTGGCACAGGGGGAGGTTCAGGAACAGTCCTGCCCTGCCCTTTCTTGCTGGAAACTGCAGGCCAGGAAGCACTGCCCCCAGGTCTAGTCTCCCTCAGCTGGAGTGGTGATCATGACCCAGGAAAGAATTTGGTGAACTTGGAACAATGTGGGTTGCATGGCCCTGCAGGGTGGACAAAGAACCCTGGACAAGGTGTCTAGAGACCAGGGTTCTTAGGACCCCACTTGCTGGCTCTGCTCTAAGCCTCAGTTCTCTGTATAGAGTGGAGCTGATCATAGATGAGGAAGCTAGGGTTGGATTTTTAGTTCTTGAGGAAGCCCATTCTAGGAAATATAGGGAGTCAGGAATGAGGTCTTGAGAGTTGGAACTCTGTGGAGGTGGGCTGTTACCACCAGGCAGTGGGGAACTAAAGAAAGTTCAGGAAAAAGGACAGGAGTGAGAAATATGCCCTCCTCACTTCCTGTTCATCACTTGGCCTGTCCTAGGCTCTCAGTGAGCAGGGACACGTGACTTGCCTCTTTTGTCTTTCATTTCCTCCTGTGTTCAGTGGTGTTGTGGGGGCCGTGAGGGTTTGAATAACTGAAGTCAATGGCTGAGCACACAGTTCAGGCCAGGCACGGTGTGGGCTCACTCCCTGGAAGGGCATGAGATCACAGCCCTGACCCAAGTCCCTACCATGGGTTCCCAGCTGTGTGACATTGGTCCGTGGTGCAGCCTCCATGAACCTCATCAGTTTTGAGAGTGAAAGGGCTGAGTGACAAACCCTGGGTCTATGGCAGCTGCTAAGGGAATGATGGGGGTGGGAAATCAGGAGACTGAGGGCTGGGAGGCTTCAGTGGGTGAAATGACTCACCCAGAGTCACAGAGCTTGTGAGGGGCAGAACTGGGATTTGAACCCATGTCTGTGCACCTCTAAACCTACCACTGTCACCTGCCTCAGAGGCTTATGATGTGGAGGTGACTCACCAACCATTCCCTTAATCCTAGCCAGAAAAGCCAGTGTAACAGTGTGACAGTGTGACACACCAGACTTGACTGTACCCTTGGATAGGGTGGGGCCTCTGGACTCAGTGCCTGGGAGGAGGGGAAGATGGAAGCATCTCAAGGAAGCTGACCTCTGGAAATTTACAGGGACCCTTCCCACCATCTTCTCTTGCTTCTCACAGCATGCCAGAGGAGAAGGAAAGGGGCCTCTTAGACAAAAGGCCAAGTTGATTCTGGGGGATTGCCGACACCATGTAGTATGTGTGTATGCCCAAGGGAAGTCCCTGGAAAGTTACTGGTGTCTATGAATCCATGCTCCCATGCCACTCACCTAACCACCTCATTCACCCATCCATCCATTCATCCATTCCTCTCTCCATGCAGCGCCCCCCATTTATTCATCCATTCACATGTCCACCCATCCAGCTGTCCATAGCTGGCCCAGGGTGGCATTGGGAAGGTTCAGCAAGTGATGGCCAGGAGCACAGACTGGGGACTGAGTCCCTTTTTAATACCAGGAGAATTGCCACATTATCTACCTCTCTAGAATGGGAATAGAAAGAGCTCCAACCTTGTGGGATTGTGAGGATTCCATGAGATGTCATGGGGAAAGTATCTACAACACCATCAGCCTGCAGTGGGTGCTAATAATTGTTGGCTGTTATTTTCTCTGAAGACCCATCTTGTTTCACCCTTCTGGTTCTACATGGTTGTGTGGACAGTGCTTGAATGCTGTGAAGGTGTGGGGGCATCAGAGGTGCAGGCTGGGGGCCTCCTCCACCTCTCATGAGGGTCATGAGGGAAGTGAAGAGAAATGTGGGTTTGTATGAAAAGTTCTAACTTTTGAGCCCCTCTGGGGAGAGCATTAGCCTATGCAGTAACTTGGGTTTTCTTTGTTCACTTTAGGATCTTCTAGTGACTGGGTCTTCCCTAGCTGGTGCCTGGGAAATGGCAGCCGCTGCTAATTCAACCCTGAAGAGTGCCACTTGCCGGCTCAGCACCATTACTTAGAAAATAGAATTCAAGAGGTAAGATTAAGTTTTCTGATGCAGACCTGTTCGGTTCATCATCCATCCACCAAATGCTCATTAGTGCTTCCCCTCACCCACTCATCTATCTCTTCTTCTGCCCATTCACCCACCTCTCTGGCCTCTTATTCACCCTTTATCCATCCAGTAGTTCCAAACATGCTCATCCATCTACCACCCATCTACCCATGGGCCCACCTACCCCTCCATCCACACATCCATCCATCATCCATTCATCCATTCACTGACCTGCCCATTTATTCATCCACTCACTAATCCATCCATCCACCCACCTGCCCATCCTATCCATTTGTTACTCATTTCCCCCACCCATTCATCTGCTCAACTATCTATCCACCCACTTCTCCACCCACCTAACTCATCCATTTATCTGGTCACCCCATCTATCCACCTACCCATCTGTCAGCCCGATTTATCCATCCATCTGCTTGACCACCCACCTGTGCATATGTCTGTCTCCTCATTCATGGCTCCAGCACCTCCTCATCCCTCCCTCTATTCACTGCTTATACCTTCAGCCTTTCCGTTGGAAAGGGACCATTTCCTGGGTGCCTCCTTTGTGCCAGAGCCTGTACCAGCCTCTCTGGGCCTCTGAGGTGCATCAGAGATGGAGCCTGGGCAAGATGAACTCTCACACAAGGTAGAAAGTAGCTTTGGACCCTAACAGGAAAATCCCAGGGCTAGAAAATTCAAAAAGGTTTTATGGAGGAGGGGAAAGGAGGAAGAAGAGTGGGGACGAGCAAGTCTTAGGGAACCAGAACCAAAACAGAGCCATACTGGCTGTGGTGTGGGCATCCAGGAGGGGAGGAGTCTTTGCTGGGGAGAAGCCACCTGAGGATCCATGAGCAGGGTCTAGGAGGGGAATGTTCCAGTGTAAGTAATGGGAGGTGAACTCAGGAAGCATTAGAGGGAAGAGAGGAAGTAAGACACGGAAGAGAAGGAACCAATAAAGGGTGTGTTGTCTTCATGGTTATTGCCGGGGAAGTTGGAGTTCAGTCAGGTTGGGGCAGCCAGGGAGGCAGCCTGGAACACACCCTCAGAGTTACCCCAAGGGGCAGGGAGCTGGGGCCTTGAGCCACCATCTCCTGACCCCAATGTCTGTGTATAGGCACAGTGTGCTTCAGTGACTGGAGAGAGCTTTTGGACAAAAAGACACTGGTGTTGGCTGTTGGAATTGGTAGGTGGGCCTTGAAGTGGTGAGGGCTGAGGGGACTCTAGAGCAGCACTGACCCCCTCTCTGCATCCTTGGCACACTCTGACATATCATGACTGACTCTCCTTTTTTTTTTTTTTTTTTTGGTGCTGGGGATTGAACCCAGGGCCTTGTGCATGCTAGGCAAGCACTCTACCAACTGATTACCATATCCCCACGACTGATTCTCTCCTGAGGCACAGAATAGGCTTGGTACAGAAAGCCTACACTGCACAGATCCCAGATGTGTTCAGGCCATGTGTCAGCACAAGGGCAGAGGCTGTCCGAGCTCCTGGCAGCAGAGTCTGTCTGGAAAGATAAATGGGTACAAGAGAGATCCCTTTCTTCCCAGGTTGGGAGAAACAGAAATGTCAGGTCCCTCCCAATTCTCCATCTCCCTCCACACTCATGCGTGACTCTTACTAGCCAAGCTCTGCCTCCTCACTGGCCCCTTGCTCCTGGCTCTGGCCATGCTCCCACAGGGATGACCCTTTTCACTGCCCCTGCATTGCCAGCCTGGCCTTGCTGTGGTTCCACTCTTTGAGCAAGTCCTGGCACAAGAGAGAACTCTGCAGCCCTCAGCCTCTCAATTTGACCAAGGAAGTCCTCTCAGAACTTCTCATGCTAAACTTGATGGATAGGGACTGGATTAGAAAGATTTTGTGGTAGTCCATCACTCAGTGGAAAAAAAGTTCTGTGATTGATTAGTCGTGTCTACCACAGGTACTACCACAGGTACTAGCTGTAAGAAGAGGCATACACAAGCCACTGTTGGCCTTCCCTGCATGGAAGATCAACTTTGGGACTTGATCATGAGTACTCAGTCCCTGGACTTTCAAACAAGGGCAAATGACCATGGGTCAGTACTGATAAGGATCTGTAAAAACCTCCACTTTACAGTGTGGATTTGGGCAGTTTGTCTGTCTTAATCATCAAATGGGTTTGCAGGAGCCTAGATGACTGAGACTGGATTTCAGCATTGCCATCATCAGGACTTAAAACCTTGGGTGTTGGTTTCACCTCTACTATCCAGATTGGAAGTACCACTCCATAAAGTCTGTGACTTGATCTCTCTTAACTTTAGTTTCATCCTTGGAAATTGGGGATAATAGCCACAGTGTTATTATAGGGATTAAATGAGTGAGTTTATTAGAACTTTTATTTATTTATTTATTTTTATTTTTTATTTATTTATTTATAGGTGGTGCTGAGTATTGAACCCAGGGCCTTACACATACCAGGCAAGTGCTCTACCACTGAGCCACAACTCCAGCCCATATTTTTTTAAAGTTTTTATTGGTACATTATAATTATACATAATAGTAGGAGTCATTGTGACATATTCATACACGCACACATCTATTTAATTAATCTTAACTTTCAGAAAAGTATCTAGTATATGGATGGTAGATAGTGGATCTGGTTCCTTCCACCATCCCTCCCAGTCTGCTTTCTTGGCATTTGGGAATGTGGACCCAGGCCTTGTCTAGCTCCTCCCGGATGTTACCGAAACCTGAGGTGCCCAGAGCCTCAGGGACTGGGCATGGGGTGTCCTACTCCATCCGGACCCACCTCCTGGTGACGCTGGGGCCCCACCCTTGGGTCGGGTAGCAGCTGCTCTCTGGTGTCTTCTCTAAAAGCTCCAGCCCAGGTGCTGGCTGGGGCTCCTAGCACACTGGATTCTGAGAGGCTACATCTACAGGAGCCTGGTGGGCAGGAAGCAGGTCGCATGGCTGCTGGTCCTTGGATGGCTTCACCACCTCTTGCATGGTCTGTGCCCTCTGCCTGCTGAATTTGCTTTGATCTCTCATCTCGTGTTGAATCGCCTTGTCTAGTTCAGGTAGCATACTCCAGTACCTCTCCCCATCTCCCTCTCAGTGCTGCCTGGAACTCAACTGTCGTGTTGAGCATCTCCTCCTGGCTCATGCATTCCTCTGAAACCTCTTTTTCTCCTTTGGCCTTTGTTTTCCTATCTACGAAATAGGGAGTGGCCTCCTTGCTTGCTAAGATCTCTTCCAGAAAACCAAACTTTCTGATTCCTTTTTGTATTTGTTTTTACTGTATGCACTGCATTAAGCAAGAGTCAGACAGGCCTGCCTATCTCTGATTGAGGGTACTGTCCTACATTTCTTAAACTGAGTCCTTAAAGACTGCAGAGTTTTGTAATCTTGCTGCCACACCTGTGTTTGTGTGGGAGTGTCCATTGGACATTTGGCAAGTTTGTGGTGTTGGGCTTCTACTCATGAGTCCTCTTCTGGGTCTTTCTTGTGGTTCTTTGTTCACCAAGTACTCAACCAGGGAGCTCCACATCCCAAGGGTTCTGTCTCTGATACACAGGCACGCACACACACACATACACATGCACACACAGCAGAGGGAGGTTCCAGGAAGCTAAGGGCTGAAACTCTGGGTTTCAGCTTTTTCTTTACCTAGTTTTTGGACAATTGACTTTGTTCCAAGTCAGTTTCTAGCTCTGAAAAATGGGGGAGCAGTTGTGAACTTGACCTTGTTAATTTTCTCTGTGTGGTTTTAGGAGGAACATCAACTGAAGTGGGAGTTCCCAGGCCTGTATGACACTGTCTAGGTGGGTCCCAGGTGCCCAGCCTTGGCAGAAATGCCAGGAGCCACTGTAGCACCCTTACCTGCCTGGTAGTTGGCCTGAGGCAAAACTGCCTGGCCCCTGGGAGCAGGGGCCAGGCTGGGCTCTCTGGCCTTTGATTCTTATGATTCTGTTTCCTGCAGGCCTCGATCTGCTCAGAGCACTAACTGCAGCAGCCATGACTCGATGGACGTCCCTCAAGGCCTCCAGGCCACACAAACCTGCCCCTTGTGATCTGGCGGCCTCCCGCCGGCGTCTGAGTGCCCCAACCCTGGCCACCTCCCCCTGGAGGGTCCAGGAATCTGGGACTGAATCATCTCTCCAGAACATCCCTGGGGGTCCCCACCCCTGCCGACTCCCTTCCTCCTGGTCCAGGCAGAAGCAGCATCTACTATTGTGGCCTCAGGCCTCAGCTCCTCAGACCCATGGTGAGGTGGTCAGCTGGAGCAGCTGTGGGGGAACAACAGAGTGAGGACAGGTGTTCTCCTGTAGAACCTAGGGTTCCGTGGTAGAACACTTTACATTAGACACAAGTGGTTTGGATCTCAGCTCTCTTGCTTGATGGCTTTGTGGCTTGAGGGGAATCATTGAACCTCTCTGAACCACCATTCAGAGTATATGTGACAATGGTAGTTATCTCCATAGATTATCAGAAGATTATAGGAGGGCATTAGTTGTGTCTGACCTCAGGATACCATACTGGTCAGCTCTTGCCCTGGTTCTCAGGCCTCTATATCTGAGCATCTTATACCCAACAGGCCATAGGGCTTAGCAGCACTGGTTGGGCACAGATGCTGGGGGTGCTTTCTGATCTGGCTAGTCATGTGGCCCTTACCCTTACCTGTTGTTGGAGCAGAGGTTGGAGACTGTACCTGACTAGCATGGACTTGGCCAGGAGATATGTGGCACAGATGGACTGATTACTGGCATCACTACCTTGTGCCTGGTGCCCAGCCCATAGTGGGTGCTCAGCCACCTGGGACCTCTGGACACCTCAGTGCCTTTCTGGTTTTGCTGAGGCAGGTATTAGTGGCTCTGTCTGTTCTGACTCTGTGGTATGACCAGGTGGGGATTGGGAGTACGTGGGGCCTCCATGGTAGGCACAGCTTCTCAGCATCCTGCGCACACCAGCCAGTCCCAGCTCTCCCAGTTTTCAACTCAGCCAAGCAAGAGCAGCTGTATTCCAGATGGCATTAGTGGCCTGAGGACCAGGCAATGGTGTGACCCCCAGAATGACATCAACTGGCTTGTGTGGCACCTGTAGGGTGTGGGAGAGAGCTGCTCAGCCTGTGCATCCTGGGCCTGAGAGCTGGTTGTTCTGCTGACCGGGTGCCATGTTGAAGGGTCTGTCTGCTGTGGGAGGGCACATATTATATGCATGAGGGCGTGTGGCAGGCAGGTTCAGAGCCAAGGGCCCCTTCTGAGTGGGCCAAGGGTGTGAAAGGAGCAGGTGACACTTGTGAGTACTTCCACATGGCAGGGTAGTGGCCCTGTGGTCCTCCTTTAGAGATGAGGAAAGCAGAGAATGGAGGGCTCCTGGGCTGAAGTCAGGGGTAACCCTAAGTGACCCCTGTTTGTGGCCACTCTAGGGTCACCCCTCACTGCTGCCCACAGGGAGGTTACAGATATGGCCTGTGGGGGCCTGAGTGGGCACCATAGGCACAGTACACGGGCATCAGAGGAGTACTTAAGGTGTCTGAATCAGCTTAAGGCGTCTGCAGTGAGGGGTGCAAAGATGGGACTTGGCAGGCTCTGTTCTAGGCCCTGGGGGTGCGATAGCAGTATGCAAAATAGAAAATTCCTTGCTGTCAGGAAGCAGGTCATCTTACAGTGGGGACATTCAGTCAGTGCAACCCTGTCTGCAATATTTTGCTATTATTGCCCTTGTGATTGATCAGAGGATCCGTGCTGTGGAATGATGACTGGGATGGGGCATCCAGTCCTCCTGGGGCATGGGGAGGCCTCTGGAGACATCAGTGTTGGAGCCATAGCCTGAGGGGGTGAGGCAGCAGGAGGACGTCTGTTGGGGGGGCATCAGCAAGGCAAGAAAAAGGGAAGCTTCGAATGAGGTCTGGAGTCATGGGCTGCAGGTCCTGAAGATCCCAGGAGGATCTGGCTTTGAGCAGAGGAGGGACAGGATTCAACAGCATCCTCAGGCTCCCCATGGCTGCCACCAGGTTGGGGGATTTGGGCAGTAACAGGGAGGCAGCCCCTGTACTGGTTCAGGAGGGCAATGCTGGGAACTTAGGCCATGAGGGTGGGAGGAAGTATTGGATCCTAAATATATTTTGAAAGCAGATCTCAGTGTGGGAGTAAGAGGCGTTAAGATGAATCCAAGGATTTGGGAGAGGCACAGGGGGGTCATTTTCCAGGCTGAGAAGGTAGAGTAGGAGTGGGCTTAGGATGGGAAGGAAGATGGGGGTAAGTGTGGGACCCTGGTGGGGACAGTGGAGGAGGCCAGAGTCAACCACACACACTGTCCTTTTTGTTGCAGGAGCCCCCTGGCCTGGAGGCAGCCTGGGGGCGGGTCAGGGCCCCCCCAACCCCGGGATGACCGCGGCCAGCCGGGCCAACCCCTACAGTATTGTGTCATCAGAGGAGGACGGTCTGCACCTGGTCACCATGTCGGGTGCCAACGGCTTTGGCAATGGCAAAGTACACACGCGGCGCCGGTGCCGCAACCGCTTCGTCAAGAAGAATGGCCAGTGCAACATTGAGTTTGCCAACATGGACGAGAAGTCGCAGCGCTACCTGGCTGACATGTTCACCACCTGTGTGGACATCCGCTGGCGCTACATGCTGCTCATCTTCTCACTAGCCTTCCTAGCTTCCTGGCTGCTGTTTGGCGTCATCTTCTGGGTCATTGCTGTCGCCCATGGCGACCTGGAGCCAGCTGAGGGCCGTGGCCGCACTCCCTGTGTGCTGCAGGTGCATGGCTTCATGGCAGCCTTCCTCTTCTCCATTGAGACACAGACCACCATAGGCTACGGGCTGCGCTGCGTGACTGAGGAGTGCCCGGTGGCTGTCTTTATGGTGGTGGCACAGTCCATCGTGGGCTGTATCATTGACTCCTTCATGATTGGTGCCATCATGGCCAAGATGGCACGTCCCAAGAAGCGGGCACAGACACTGCTCTTCAGCCACAATGCTGTGGTGGCCCTGCGTGACGGCAAGCTCTGCCTCATGTGGCGTGTGGGCAATCTACGCAAGAGTCACATCGTGGAGGCCCATGTGCGGGCTCAGCTAATTAAGCCCAGGGTCACAGAGGAGGGCGAGTACATTCCGCTGGATCAGATTGACATCGATGTGGGTTTTGACAAGGGCCTGGACCGCATCTTCCTGGTGTCACCCATCACCATCCTACATGAAATCGATGAGGCCAGTCCACTGTTTGGCATCAGCCGGCAGGACTTGGAGACAGATGACTTTGAGATCGTGGTCATTCTGGAGGGCATGGTGGAGGCCACAGCTATGACCACTCAGGCCCGCAGCTCCTACCTAGCCAACGAGATCCTGTGGGGCCACCGCTTCGAGCCAGTGCTCTTTGAAGAGAAGAATCAGTATAAGATTGACTACTCCCACTTCCATAAGACCTACGAGGTGCCCTCTACGCCCCGCTGTAGTGCCAAGGAACTGGTGGAGAACAAGTTCCTCTTGCCCAGCGCCAACTCCTTCTGCTACGAGAATGAGTTGGCTTTTCTGAGCCGTGATGAGGAGGATGAGGTAGACGGAGACCAGGATGGCCGTAGTCGAGACGGCCTCAGCCCCCAGCCCCGGCATGACTTTGACAGGCTGCAGGCCGGTGGCAGTGCCCTTGAACAGCGGCCCTACAGAAGGGAGTCAGAGATCTGAGCCACTTTTGGCCTAGGTGCAACACCCACCCCACCAGGGAGAGGCCCGGTGTCCTTGGAGGGCTCTGGGTTTGAGCAGAATGGGCCAGGTGCCCCAGGTCGCAGACTCAATAGTGTTTTAGTTGTTTTATGTTTCTTCGCAATAGTCTTGGAAGGTTGGTGGGAGAGTGAGCGGCCAGAATGGGCAGCCCCCAGCCTCAGAGGCTGACCAGGCACAGGGGCAGGGAGGTGGCCTCCTTGGGGGACAGGCCATAGGAGCCAGGGGCTCTGCCTGAAGATGGAGCTGTAGCCTGCCTGGAAGTGGCTCAACAATGGGTCCAGCCTCTGTGGTCAAAGGCTGGCAGGCTGCAGTGCACCTTGCTGGTTTTTAACTTGGGGGGAAACACCGGATTTTGGCTTTCTCAATCTTAGCTTGGGTAAGACTGTTTACAAAAAACAAAACAAAACAAAAAAACAAAAACAAAACCACAAAAAACAACATGCAATTGAAAAAATTTTTTTTAATTTGTGGGGAGGAAAAGGACAATTAGAATCCCATTGGTCTGCCAGGATGCAGGAAGCTGGATGAAGACTCCAGAAGGTTCTCCAAGGCTGGAATGGCCTCTCCCTGTGTGTGCAGGCCCCAGGCAAGCACAGTGCTCCAGGCTCAGTCTATAGTGCTTAGGGGTGAATTCAGGTCATGTTTGTGATAGAAGAATCATGTTAATCATCAAATAAAAGCTTTCAAAAGTCATTGGTGTGGGGTGGGGGGAGGTTGGGAAGAAGCTGGTTTGAGCATTTTGAGCTTGACTTTGTACCTCAGAGGTGCAATGTAGGGCTGGGTATAGGACCAGCCCTTGAGGGTCCACAACCCCCACCTATTCATTTCTACCTGGGGAGCATCCATCCCTGGTACAGTGAGGGGCAATTGGGAAATATCGGAGTGAACAGCTTCTTATTGGGAAGCCAGATTCCCACACTGAGAGGAAGTGGATCAGTCTCCATCCCCACTGGGCCCACAGTGTGAGTCGTGCCTTAGAGACTTCGGGTTGTCCCACTCGAGTTGTTTCTGTTTTTATTGGACTTGCCTGTCCTCCCCTACTGTCCCTGACTCCACTTTCCTGACTGCCCACCCTCCCCACCTGGGGCTGGACAGGTGAGCCCAGGAAGGACCCCACCAGGCTGTGGTTGGCTGCTTCATGGCAGAGAAAAGAGTTTAGGAAAGGATAGGAATTGTCATCCTCTTTCCACCAACTGAGATGACTGGGGATGCCATTTAAAACTAATTTGAGAAATTGGCCACCAAACAAAGAAATCCTGCTCTGGCTTCAGGGGTCTGGGATGGGGGCTCCTGCCTGTTCCCTCTTCATCCTCCCTGAGGACCAGAGCAATGAAGGGTCTAGACACTGGCTAAGTGCCTGGGGTGGGACGGGGGTCAGAGTCACTTCAGCTCCCGTGCCCGGAGGTTGGCCTGCTTCCATGGGCCCTCATCCTTCATCAGGCAAAGGCCTGAGGCCCCCTTGTCACTAGCATTGGTGCTGCCAGCCCTGTCTTGTTCTTAGAGCTGGCAGGGCCAGGCTAAAATGGAGTGCCCTTCTTCTTGAGCTTCCCCAGGATTGTGGAGGAAAGCTGTCCTCCCCAGACCATGCCCCTCAGGAAGGCCATAATTAGAAAGTGGGTGTCTCCTCTGCCTGACTTCCCAGATTGCTCCAACTGTGCCCCACAAGATAGATTGGAACCAAAAAGCACCAGGGACTCTTTGGCCCAAGTGGGGTGCAGTGGGTGGGGTGTAGGAGGCGGAGAAAGGTCTGGGGTGGGGGTTCCTGCCTCTTCTCTTCACTTTCTCCCTGAGGACCAGGACCTGGACACTGGCTATCAATTCTTTGCAAGGTGCCTGGGGCAGGGGGCAGAGATACCCAGTGCCCCCCACACAGAGGCACTCCACCCTAACCTCAGACCTTACCCTAATTTCTGGCCTAGAAGCTTCAGCCCCAGACCATTTTTTCCTCTCAGGATCTGCTGGAGGGACCTCAGCTCCTTCTAGGCTTCTGGGCTTGGCCCCTAGTCTGGCTTTTCTGGCCTTAGCCTTGGGGATCTTGAGGGTGAAGTTGGCATGAGAGTGCTTGGTTCTCACTCACTCCTGCAGCTTTCCAGACTGAGACATGGGAAGGACAAGGGTGGCCCCTGGGCACTGGGCGCCCATATAGGGTCTGTGCCCTGCTCTGTCCTTCCAGTGCCAGGGACCTGGCCTTCTACTCCCTGCATCCAGAGCATAACCCAGGGTCTCTGTGTCCCCCATGGCTTGCTCTCCAGCCATCCCTGAGACCTGGTCATCTGCCTCTTAGGCCCGTCCTGCTAGGCCCACACTGGGCCTGAATGGTCCAGCCTCCAGCCCCTGCGGGAGAGCAGCCCAGTGCTGTCTTTCATCTCACCAAAGGCAGGCAGATCTGTGTTTTCAAATGCTTCTGTCCTCTTTTTCCCCCTTCCCTGTATTTATTTATTTATTTATTTATTGCTTGTGCTAAAGACCAAAATAGTCCCCTCTTTAGTGCGGGAGGCAGGATGTGGGGAGCCATGTACGTGTGTAGGGTCGGGGAGACTGGCCCCCTGGGGAGTGTGTGGGGAAGGGAGGCATGTGAGTGCATGTGCATGTGTGGGAGTGTGTACATGTGTGCACGACTGTCTCCACGTGTGTCTCTGGATTGACAATATGGATATGTTGGTGTGTGCGTGTGTCTACCCACAGGTGCGTGTGCATATTTTCCATGTGGGGCTGGTTTCATGCTGAGGCTGGTTGCACACTGATCTGATTGAACACTGACCTCAGATGTTGGTACAATCCAACCTGATAGTTCCCGACTCTCTACCCTGATTATACAGTCTGTGGATGGGCGTGTGTGCCATTGCGAGGCATCTGAAGGCGAGCATCTGTACCTGGATTATGTGTTGGAGGCCGTGGGTGTGTTTGTCCATGTGAACACATGTACATGTGTGTGTGTGGTTGTGTGTGGGTCCTGGGATGTGTGTGTATGTGTCAGTGGGGTGGTGCATCCATGTGCAGCCTGTGGTTGCTGCTCAGAACACAGGAAGCCACCCCCAAAATCCTGCTGGTGCTGTGCCGCCCAGTCCCCACCCAACCAAGGGTCCTGGGGGCGGCGGGAAGGAGCCACCGTCAGGAGGCCCCTGTATGGGGTGTCTGCCCTGCGTGAGGTCATAGAATGTCAAATCTATTTTAAATGGTGAAACCGGAGAATTTTCATGTTATTTTCAATACATAGCGGTATCTAAAGATGTAGGCAATGAGACTAGATCACATTAAATGCATTTTGATCTCTTTGAGTGCCACTGTGTTGAGATGTGTGTCTGACTGTCCCCTGCCTGGCTGCACTGAGTGCTGGGCATTTGCTACTTCCTCAATACCTGCCTGAGGGGCCACAGGGCTCCCAGAGCCCATTTTCAGGGTTGTGGGTGGGACGTGGCAGCACTAGGGTGAAAGGACAGAACGCAGCCTTCTTGCATTCTTTCCCATGGACATCACACCTCCTGGCAGCTGCTCATTCTCCCCACCCTTCTTCCTTCCTTCTGCAGAGATGTGCTGAGCACCAGCCACATGCAGATATCTGCTGTGTCCAGCAGACCCTCCCAGGGCTCCTGCAGAAGAGGGCAGCTGGCCCTGGGATGGGCAACACTCTTCCCACTGCAAGAAAGAAGAGGAGGGCCTTGGGATCTGAAGAAGCATTATCTTGGCCTGGAATGGGGTTGGGGTGCCATGATTCACCTGCTCAGATGATGTGATGAGGAGGGGTGGGCCTGGGGGTGGAGGACTGACCCAGTGCAGACAAGCGTGGCCAGCAGGGGAGGTGCATGGCACATTTTCAGGAAACTAGGCTGCTGTGTGCCAAGGGGCTCGAACTCTGGAATCTGTATTCTATGGGAGAATCTTTTCCTTTAGTCAATCTATTTCCACCTGTAAGTTCTCCACCTTTCTGCCTCAGTGAGGGACCCAGGGGATCCTCATTCTGTAAGATTCAGATATTTATTCCAGGTGACCCAATAAAAAGCCCCTGGTCACTCCTGGGTGATGAGGACATGTTCTATGGTACATGGGGTCTGGGTTTTGTGGGACTGGGGCAGCACTGGTCATAGAGTTTTTGTTTTTGTTTTTTTTTTGATAGGAACTTCCCTCTGATGAGACCTGGAGGGAGGGAGGAACATTGGAGCTTGTGGCTTGGTCTGGTGGGGGCTCCCCTCCCTTGGCTCTGGAGCTCCTCTGGGACCCCAATTCTGCAATCCAAGGCAGTTGGAGTCAGAGTATTGTAGCTTTGCTCTTTGACCTCTCATCCCCAGTCTATCCCCCACAGTACTGACCATTAGATATGGGTCCCCAGAGGCATAAAAATCTGGCCCCTGTCGGTACCACATATTGTTTAAATTTGTGCCACCTGAACTCACAGTCTCTTGTCCCCTGATTACTGGCTGTGCTGATATCCCTAGGGACGCTGGGTCAGATTCCAGGCCACAAGCTTGTTAGGACACTCAGAGTGATTTCTTTCCCCTTCAACTTCAACGTCCCCATCTGTCAAAAGCATATTTGTAGCTCACAGATTTGGTGACAGAGGGTGTGGCCAGTTCAAGGTCATAGCCAGAAAGATAGAGCCCAGGCCCATACTAACCTTGGGTTGGGCCTGAGCCAGCCCTCTTCCCTGCACTGTCCTGCCTCCCCAGGGATGAAATGAACCCAACTCAGAACCTGCTTTCAGACAAGTGGAACTGGGCTGAGGTGGGGGTGAGGTGATGAGGTTAATTGAGCATCTGCTGGCCTGAGGCCTAAAAGCACCCTTGTTGATCCTGGACTTTACTCCTGCCAGACAGGCCCAGGAGACACTGTTACTCTATTTTAGAGGAAATTGGTAGAGGGGCATTAGAGACTTGCCCAGGTCACCAAGAGGGTAGTTATCTGTGCTATGTTCTGAGCCAGGCCTCAAGCCCCAAGCTGTCCTATAGCTTTCATGTTGGGTCAATTGACCCAGTTGCCCCCTGGACTCCCTGGGGCCTTTGCCTACCAGTGGCTAGGGCTGGAACTACAGTTTCAGCCAACAGAGGGACAGGCCATGTTCCTACCCTGGACTCATCCTGTTTGTCTGCAGCAGAGGCCCCTACAACTTAGGGGGA
This sequence comes from Sciurus carolinensis, assembly GCF_902686445.1. Classification (NCBI taxonomy): domain Eukaryota; kingdom Metazoa; phylum Chordata; class Mammalia; order Rodentia; family Sciuridae; genus Sciurus; species Sciurus carolinensis. Next base: position 39,691,484 of record NC_062215.1, on the reverse strand, counting down.
ATCACACATGGGTGTTGCCTTGCCACCAAGGGACCAGATCTGCCCATTTGCTTCCTGGAGATGTGGGAGCCTTTAAGGACACATTCATTTCACTACAGTCCCCCTGCCACCCAGCACAGAGTGGTCTCAAAATCCAAATAAAGCCATGTACCACTGCTTCCTGAAACCTTTTCTGACTTCCTGTCACAATGAAAATAAGATTCCCACCCTGCCCTGGCCCTGGGTCTCCAGGGCTTAATGGGGCACAGTATTTGCTCCGTGTGTACTTGCTGGATGAAGTGCAGTGCCTGTGAGTTTCCCTCTTACCCACAGGGTTCCAGGGTTCTGTAATCCTCATCAACTTGTGGCTCTCCTTTCCCTGACCCAGTCTGGATAGCATCTGGTCATCAGCCACAGGACAGACCAACTTACCCTGGGGTCAAAGGCTACTGAAACTGGGAACTAGGAGCAGAGGAGGGTGGAGGGTCCTTATGCTGGAGGGAACTTGGTTCCTAGGAAGGCTCTGGGCCCCCGACCTACTTTCTTTCTCTGTGCTGCCAAGAAAGTTCAGAAGGGGGCCTTTTCACCCAAGGCTGGGATGGGACCTGGAAGGCCTGAATCCTGGATTTAGCTCCTGAAGTATTTATAAGTGATCGTATCTGGGCCTCAGTTTGAGGAAATGAGAACGCCATTCATTCCTTAATATGTATGAGCCGCCACTTTTTATGGCAAGCTGCTGGGCATTGGGGCATAGTGGGAAGCCAGACAAGCCTGGTTTCTGCTGTCAGGGGCTTTCAGTCTGCAGGCCAGAGACCAGATGACAGGGAATTGGTCTGAGTTCCCTAGAAGTGGGGAATCTGGTGCCCAGGATGAGCCAAGGGAGCACACTCCAGGGAAGTGGGGAGGGAGGCAGCAGGGGTAGGAAGGGTGAAGAGTGGAATGTATGTCTACCTGGAGTCCAGCTCAGCTGAGCACTCCTCAGAGTGTGAAGAGCATGGAGGGGCCATCCCACCTTAAGGCAAGGAGGCTGGGATTTGCACCCCTCATGAGTCAGTTCTTGGTTGAGGCAACTTTGAGAATGGGGAGGTGCTATGTCATTTCTGAACAAGATGGCTCCGATTCACCCAGGAGATTATTCCAAAAAGGGCAACTGGGAACAGGTGCTTCTCCCAGTGAAGGGGTCCAGGCTTGGCACCACAGAGCAGTAACAGTATAGTGTTAGATGGGACACACACAGGGTGCTGTGGGACAGGCAGAGGGCCTGGAGGGACCGGTGGGCTTCACTGGGAAGCATGCTTCCTCTGAGGTTTGAATGCTGAGCAGGTGTTTGCCAGGTGCATGGGGAGGGCTCAGGAAGAGGAATCATCAGCACAAGCAAATGAGGTGGGAGAGAGTAAAAGGAAGCGACTTGACTGGGCTGAGGTGGGACAGATCACAAAGAGTCCCATGGACAGCACACAGAGGCCATGAACACCCCTGTGGACACCATGCAGGGTGCAGCCTTCATTTCCCAGGCCTCAGCTGCAGCATTGCCCTCTCCCAAATGTCATCCTCAAGAACAGGAGCTTTTGTTTTTCCTTGTTCATGGCTCTGTCCCAGTACTCAGAAGAGCAAACACCTGGTGCCCAGTAGGTGCTCAATAAATCTTTGTCTGCTCCAATAAGGTATAAAAGAACCAGACGAGGTAAAAGGTCTGTACTGTGTTTCTTGTCCTTGGGAGGAGCCTGGGGCTCTGCTGCAGTGTTGGGTCAGGCCATGTCCTCTGGTGATTTGGAACAAAAGTGGGTAAGACCCACAGAGGTCCAAGAGGCCTCTTCTGTGAAGGCAGCAGCCCCTAGCTGCCTTGGATCAGGGATCCCCTACCTGGGGTTTTAAAAAATGCCCTGTGCCATGTGTGATCTCCTTTCAAGATAGCATTTTAAAAAGATATAACATAGAAGAAAATACATAGGGCTTCAAAGGAAATACTATAATACTGCATTTTATTGAAATGCAGTTATTACAATATGAATAAATAAATTTGTGATATATGAAGAGCTGTGTTTCTTCACTAACTCACTGGCTGGCAGGCCCATCTACACTGACTCTTGCTTCTCTTCCAGGTGTCCCTACAGGGGGTGATGGGGCACACTTGCAATTCCAGCAACTCTAGAGGCTGAGGCAGGAATATGGCAAGACTGAGGCCACTTGGGAAACTTAGTAAGACCCTGTCTCAAAATAAAAAATGAAAAGGACTGGGGGTGTAGACCATTGATAAAGCACCCCAGGTTCAATATCTAGTACAAAAAAAAATGTGTACTGACATGGTGCAGGTACACCTCCTGCTCTGAGAGTGACAGAATTGTAGGCACTATTGCTGCCACTGACTGCCTTCATCCATAAGGGCAGAAAAGAGGAAACTTCCCTGGGACTTTAGACACTAGGGACTTGTGATACCATGCACATGCATGTATCCCTGAGTTTTATCCCTGGACACTGAAGTCATTCAGAGTACAGGGACTGGACTAGGTTGGGATCATTTCTTGAACCCTACATTGAAGTTCAGAGGCAGAGAGACCCACCCTCAGTCTGTCCCATGGATCTCTGAGAAAGTCCAAGTGCCCATAAACTCACTCCAGCACTTGTTCAGAGGCAGGGACAGTGCTGCCAGGCTTTTGTTCAATGGTATTTAGAGGACTCCTCTTCCATGTGCTGCCCAGAAGTGATGAATGCTGTGAGCACTAAGAAGCAAGCAGATGGAGGAGAAGAAAGGCAGTGCAGGGTGTGGGGAGAGGGCTCAGGAGAGGTGGCCTTCATGGCAGCCATGAAGCCACCCAGAGAGTGTGCCTGAGTTCTCTGAATTCAGTTGTCGCCCTGGCTCCTCCTCTGCCCAACCCTGTGCCCCTGCTCAGTGAGCTCATTTCTATGAACCTCAGTTTTCTCCTCTGTTAAATGGGGGAGATCACACAGTAGCATGTGAGGATTAAATGAGTAAGAAGCAGAGAAACTGTTGTAGCAGTGCCTGGCACAGAGAGGCCGCTTAACTACAAACTCTAATCCTATCGATTAGATGCTCTGGGGCCAAGTACTTCTGACAGGGCGCCTGGGGCTAATGTTCTGTAGGTCTGAGGAGCAGAGGGAAGGCCGGTATGACTGGAACACTAGGAGCCAGGGACTGGGAGGAGGGATGGCTAGGTCTGGGGTTGGGACCATGAACAGCCTAGCCCTGGGTGGCGGAGGGGGACTTGAGGCATCCAGTAAGCAGCTGCGTGGATTCAAGGATCAGGCCTGGGCCAGCATGACAGCAACTCTGGGCAATTTAAGATGCCCCCCAAGATGACCCAGCTACCTTGAAAATCAGGTTGGCAGTTATTTTTTTCTATTTTTGTTGCTGGATATTGAACCTAGGGATTTGCTCATGCTAAGCACATGCTCTACCACTGAGCTACTCAGTCTGCAGTTTAGTAAAATCACACAAAGTTTACAAACGATCCAGCCATTCCATAACTAGGTGTACTCATGAGAAATGACAACTTATGTTTACGCAAAAACTTGTAAGTGGGTGTTATTAGCAACTTTATTTGTAATTACCAAAACCAGGAAACAAGGCCAATGCCTCTTACTTGGTAAATGGGGGTAGGGGATGCTAATAGTGACACATTATTGGTCTACAGTGGGATTATTGGATGTGTCTAAGATCCAGGTAAACACAAGACAGTTTCACACTGAGAAAAGCATTCAAGTTATTTTATTATTTGTTTCTTTCTTTTTTTTTTTTTTTTCAGTGCTGGGCATGGAACTCAGGGGTGTTCTACCACCAAGTCACTTCCCAAGTATTCAAATTTTATTTATTTTACATATACATGAGACCCTCGAAAGAGAGTGAAAAGTCAAAGACATGGTTGGAGCAAGATACTTTCACACTTTTTAAACAAAGAACAATGACATAACAAAGAGATTTCAGACCTAGGGGAAGCAGATTCCAGGGGAGTGACTAAGATACAGGGAGGTATGAAGCTGCTGGAGGACTGAGAGTTAACCAGCAAATTTATGTATTAAGATCCACTGAAGCCTCAATCCCCAGTCTCTGGTGAAAATGACTCTTCTCTCACTCTAGTGTGAGGAAAGAAATTCTTACAGCCTGTGCATATAGGGAAAATATGGCTCTCTGAAATTTTAGTTTCTCCAATGTTTTCAGCTCAAAATAATCAATATACCAAGTCAGGATAGTTTTTGCTAGCAGGTCCTTAACTCCTTCATGGGTAACCAAATGATGGCCCATCCCCATGATGGAATCCTACTGAGCAATGAGAAGGAATGGGTACAACATGAAAGCTCTCAAAGGCATCAAGCTGAATGGGAGACGTCAGGCCCAATAGGCTTCCTCCTGGGGGATCCATTAATATGACCTTAATAAGACATTCTGAAAATGGCAGTGCCATAGGCAAATGAGAACTCATCCAGAGTGTGGGATGGAGGATTGGTGGACCACAGTGGGCAAGAGGAAATTCAGGAGTGGGTAACAGGTACTGTATCTAGATTATAATGATGGTTAACTACATGGATATATATGCATTGTGTTAAAACTGGCAAGACAGTGTTCAACAAAGGATGAATATAAGTAAATTATACATTATTTTAAAAAATGGGGAAAGAAAAAGAAGTTGCCGATAAAGCTCACATGCAGAGACATGGATGTGTGTGGATTTCAGAGACGAGATCAGGTCTGAAGCTGGGGACAGGGGAGTCAAATCTGTTGATGGGACTGAATGATCAGGAAATGTTAAAGACCTCATTAAGATAGCCAATAGGACAAGTAGGAGGGAGTGGGAGGGTCTAGGCATTTGGGACTGGCAGTATGGCAGCTGGAGTTGGGGGTGGTCCAGAAGAGGTATTTGGGGGTGGTGCTGAGATCAGGGTCAATGCCCCTGCCTCTGGATTCCTCACTCACACCTGCTGCTCCCCCTTTCCCAACTACACTTCTTGCCCACTCCCAGACACACATACCAGGACCATGAAAACCACAGCCATTCTAATCTTGGTCCTTCCAATGGCTCTTGGCAGAGTCAAGCTGTGTAACTGTTGAGCCAAGCCCTGACCCCTGCCCTTGGGCTTCTATCACCACCACCTTGAGACCATATCCTGCCTCCAAACCTCCTTGCCCTTCCAGCTGGGTTTGGCTGGGGCTGAGGGAGTGGGATGTTTCAGGGCTAGAATGAAGTTGGAGCTGCAGTGGAGGGGCAGCCTGGTGTCAAGGGAGAGTTAAAGGAAAGGGTTACGACTCCAGAGGAGCTGGGCATTTGCTACGTGAGGCTTTTGGACCATGGGGAGCAAATTCTTGGGACTCCTGCTGAATACATAAGGTGATGGGGGCGGACAGCATCTTTGGGTCACTTCAAGGTCGGGAAAAGTGGTGCCACCAGGGGCTCTATTTCCCAGTCCCAAGGTCATGTCTTAGGGGCAAAAGGGTTCAATTCTAACTGAGGGACTGTAGAGGTGGAGAAGATGGGACTCAGGGACCCTCAGGCAGGATCAGAATCTTCCAGAGCTCCTGGAAAAAGCCCAAAGAACAGAGGCTGGGCTCTGACCACCTCCCCCAGCATCCCTTGGGAACAACTTTGAAGGAGACTGAAAGATGATGGTGGCCAAATCAATCACTGTTCCAGCCAGGACCCTTTGCTCATGAAAGAGTAATGATGACATTGGGGTAGGGGAGAAGTGAAATGGGACGATCCCAGGCAGACCAATTGCGTATCACCCAGGCTGCTCAGGCAGTGTTGGGACCTTCCCAGTCTGGCCCCTTCTCTGCCACACCCCATCCCTGCAGAGAGCACGCAAGCCGCTGATATACTGTTAGGATTTGGATGTGAGGTGTCACCCCAAAGCTCCAGTTAACGCAGAAATATTCAGAGATAAAATAATTCCAGTATTTTGCCTGTAACCTAGTTGGTCTATCCTAGTTTGAATGGACTGGCTGGATGGTATCTGTAGGAAGGTGGGATGTGTCTGGAGAAGGAGGGTCACTGGGGGTGCATCTTCCCTGCAGTTCCTTCCCTCTGCCTGCTTCCTGTTCACCATGGGGTGAGCTGCTTTCTTCTGCTGCACCCTTAGGCCATGATGTCCTGCCTCATCTTGGTCCTAGAACAATGGAGTTGGTCATCCAAGGACCGAGACTTCTGAAACTGTGAGCCTCAAATAAACTTTTCCTCCTAAGTTGTCCTTATTGGTCATAGAAATGAAAAAGCTGACTAAAACACAAAACAACATCACTAAACAGAGCAATACAAACAGAAAGAACAGAGAGATAGTTGGATACATATATAGACAGATGACCAACAAATAGATTATATAAAGACAGGCAGCTGATAGATAGACAAATACATGGAAAGATGGACATACAGGCAGATATAAAGACAGAAATGAATGTAGAGAAGTTGGCAGATGAATAGCAAGACCAACAGCTTGTTAGACAGATGCACAGACACACACATAGAGAGAGGACAGACTGGTAGGCAGACAGATAGACAGGTGTCTGCTTAAAAGGCACATCCAGATTTTTTTCTGTAGTCCTTTTTGATCTGTTGCCTGGTGTTGACTGATTTCCTCCTCAGAGCTGGAGTGTAAATCAAAAAGAATGCTCCTAACTCAATATCTGGTTCCAAATTGAACCTAGACTCTGCCTGATTAAGTTACAGCTAAACCTGTCCTGTAGGGCACCCAGGAGAGCAGGGTGGGCTGGCATCACCTGTGTACCCTTCATGAGCTGGATACATGGCCCTCTCCAGGTGGTGTGTGTACTGTAAAATCAGTAGAGATTCTGAAGTCCTATTTCTGACTGTCATGTGGAGTGGGGAGTGTGAACAGGTGTGTGGAGCAGGGATGACAGTAAACTGCTCTTTAAACCTTACATGATGAAGAAAGATCTGCATGGGTTATGGATTAAGGGCTCATGTTCACTGTATTTTCATCAAAATGCACAAAATGAATTGTCAAAAATTTTTTTAACTGATGATAGCTCCTCACTTAAAGACTGTTGACTTTTAAACCTTACCTTCATTTAAGTAAAGCAGACAGTAATAGCTGTCCACCCCTAGCCACTGACTGGCCCTTGATTGAAAAGACCCAGACAATGAATTCTCCTGTCTTTTACTAATAGTGTGGGGAGACTGACCAGCAAAGGTCTGGGTGTTTTTATTTTATTCTTTTGGTACTGGGGATTGAACTCAGAACACTCTACCACTGAGCTACATTCCCCATCCCTTTTAAAAAATTACTTTTTTGAGACAGAATCTCATTAAGTTGCCCAGGCTGATCTCAGATTTCCAATCCTCCTGCCTCAGTCTCCTGAGAAGCTGGGATTACAGGTGTGTACCACCTCACCTGGCACGGGTCGAGTATCTTCTTATGGACGAGAAGTAGGAAAAAAGAAAACCTCAGAGTCCCAGACCTGGCCAGTTCCATCAACTGTTTGTCCAACTCATTCTGCAAGTACCATCACCATCACTCCTTTGGGGAGGCTGGACTGTGCAGAGGGAGGCATGTGTTGGTGAGCCTGACTGGCAGGCACGGTTATTAGCACATCTGTCCACAGCTGCACCCACCCTAAAGAGGAATGCGCTCAGTGTAGCAGAACACCCACAGAGAAAAGGGGCTGGAGAAAGGAACTTGCAGTCCATGGTACAGATAACCCTGAAACATGAGTTAGTACTGGGTGAGTGTGGGGTAGCTGGTCCCAAAGCCATTCTGTGTCACTCATGAGTGTGTTATTGTGTGTGTTCCTCTGTGTATTTGTTTTACCAGTTTATGAACTAATGAAAGTGCCCTGATTTCAGCAGGGAAAATCCTGGTGCCTACATGCATGGAATCAAATAAAAAGCATTTGAAATATGAAGACATTGTCAGCTTATGTTTGGATGTGTGGCATATTTACATTTTTTCCATGTTAGCAAAGGGCACGTTTTTTCCGCCTTAGCAAAGGGTTTCTCTCTGAGGGCTTGCAGATGTGGCTCTGTTCAGAAACTGGCACGAGGACGTCACTCCTCAGAGTAGTCATTATCGAACTCTACTTTTAACCATGAAGCTAAGATTCTGGGCAAAACATTGCAGTTTTGATGACTTTCAAATGATCTAAAGTGCTGGATCTTATATGGGATCAGCATACTTTCTGATCTTTGACTAAGAGTACACATCAAGCTTTACATACTTTCATTTATTTTATTTCTATTTTTATTTTTGTATTTAAGGGGAAACTTTCATCAAAATTCTACCCTGAAGCCATTGTCCTGGAATGTATCTAAACAAGGGATTCTACCTGGAACCAGTAGGGGGCAGAAAAACATCAGTCACCGGAACAGTGTTGCTCTGTGGACAGTAACAAACTCTGGGCGTTCTGGTGTCCTTGATTCTGCTGTGTTTGCTTATTAACATAACTCTGGGACCTGTAGCAGGCCCATACATCCTTAACGAGCACAGCTAACTCTTTTGATTTTTACCAGCACTAGCCATCCAAATATCTTTTTTTTTTTTTTTTACTAATAAGACCGCAGAGGACACAGGGTAGAAAAATAACAAAAATCCCCTTAAAATTATTTCTGTGGAATGTACCAAGGGGTCAGATGAGATTGTCAACATCAATGAAGAATCAATATTTTCCTGATATTACCAATTTTAAGCTTGTCCTTTTGCCTTTATATTGTATTATTTACTAATTCTACAATCATATAAATATATTTGCTGATCTAAGAGAATGGCATTTGGAAGAAAAGTGATCAAAATCAGGTCTCCATTAGTTTCCACCATGATAATGTTACCAGTAATGTGGTTCCTTCTTTGAACCTCTGGCAAAAATTAAACCTCTGTTCATCAGTATCTTACATGCAAGAATAAAACTGTCACCTCAGACATATATCTATATATAGGTAAATATTTCAAAATGCATCCTTAAGTTTTAAGACTCCAAATTAAGCAGGAATAGACTGAGATATGAATCAGATAAAGCACATTTCTTTTGGAACAAAGGAACTTAAAAAACAGAAGTATTCCCTCTGAAATGATTGAAGAGGCAAGGCCTTAATTCATAGTGTGCTGGAGCACAGATGAAAGTAAAGACTTAAGGCACAAACAGAAGGAATCAAAGCATTTGTGATGAGCAGATAACATCGTACTTTGAGGTAAAAGGAAGCTTCCCTTTTGTACTCTTAATGAAGCATAATATTCATGATGCATGAAAATGATATAAATCCCAAATGTCAGTGTCCTTTGGAACACAACCACAGTTATCCTTTTATGGATTTTCAGTGGCTGCTTTTGTACAATTATGGCAGAATTTAGTATTTGTGATAGAGACCACATGGCCTGCACAGCTTAAAATATTTAATATCTTACCATTTATAGAAAAAGTTTAGTAACTGTGATGTAAGCTCTGAAAAGCAGCCAGCTTTGTCTATTTTGTACACGGATGCATTCTAACAAGGAAGGCACTCACTGAATTTATATGTAATGAATGGATGAGTGGATGGATGGATGGATGGATAGATGGAAGGTGGGTGAATAGGTTGCTACCTTGATGATTTCCATGTAGTGTTGGAGTTGACCAGTGACTGTAGACCAAAAGTTTATGGTAGCCCGATCTATGATCTTGTGGGAGTTAATTCAAGACATCCCAGTCTCTTACTTGGAAGCAGGTTTAGCAAAAACAAAAATTGGGAATCTCACCAGGAACAGTTGATGGAAGGGGAATGGGTGGGGGTGTTGATGTTGGTGGTTGATTGATGGATTGTGAAGTCTACCATGGAGCAGAAGACACAAAGATCAGAGGTGCTGAATGACAAGGAGAGAATGGAAGGAGCAGTAGACCTGAAGCCAATGGTGATCATACAGGATGTGATTTAGAAGAACAGGAGTTTGAATTTGAGGCCACAGAACTGTATGCCAGACTGCACTCGCTCCAGAACACAGAGCACTCACTGGTGGTAGGGCTGTACCTGAACTCAACTTTCTGAATTGCATTTTCTGTCATTTTTATTCAAATCATCTTCCATGGAACAAAAGGGCTTTTCCAGTCCTGGCTCCTTCTGGGCTAGTCCACCAGAAACATGGTTTGTTTCAGGTTATGGACTGAACTCTGTCCCTCTCTAAGTTCACATATTGAAGTTTTAACCTCCCATACCCTAAATGTGACTGTATTTGGAGATAAGATCTTAAAAGAGGTGAATAAAATGAAATGAGGTCATATGAGTGGACCCTAATCCAGTGTGACTGATGTGTTTATAAGAAGAGGAGATCAGGACAAAGACACACACAGAAGGATGATTAGGACAAAGACACACACAAAGGGATGATACAGGGAAAAACACCATTCTTAAGTCAAGGAAATGCCTGATGTGGCAGTAGGTCTGTTGTGGCACGTTGATCACACTATATCACTTCCAGGGTGGAGGGCAAATGTTCTCTCCAGGAAAGACATCTGGATACAGATTTATTTTTCCTGCTCATAATGCTTCCACAAGTTACCATCGCTGACTTTTTCATCCTTGTGGTATTCCATCCACCATTGCTCTGATCAAGGGGGCCACCTTCTGTGAAGGAAGTGTGGCAGTGGCTAACGCTCATGAAATGCACAGATGTTGCAAGGTTCTGTCTTCCAAAATGTTGGGAGGGAGAGTCTGCTTTCTGAGGCCAAGGAAAAAATGCTACCTTTACCTGACTATGGTTTTTTCTCAGTAGACACACTGTATTGGTGACCACTTCAGACACTAATACCCTTGTATGATAAGCCAACGGTCTTTACAGTCAAGTAAGATCAGAGAAGGCACATTGTGGTCAGCCCCAGAAATAACCAGGTCCTCTTCCCTGGGACCTGTGAGTTATACAGATGGACCTCAGTGATCACAGTTCCCTCTTTCTAAGAGGGAATTAGAGGACAATTTTACTGTGGATATAGAAGGAGGAGGCTAAGTGACCAGGGAGGCAGCCAGTAGAGCTGATGTGGCCACAAGCCAAGCAAAACCAGCAACCACCAGAAGTTGGAAGAGGCAAGAATTGAACCCTCCACTGGAGCCTCCCCAGGGAAATACAGCCCTGCCAATGCCTTGATTTCAGCCAGTGAAACTGATTTAGGACTTTTGGCTTTCAGAACCATGAGAGAATGAATTTGTGTTGTTTTCAGCCACCATATTTGTGGTAATTTCCTATAGCAATTACAGGAAACTAATATGTACATATCAAAATTAATGGATGAATTATTTTCTATATTCTTTTCCAATATTAAAATAAAACTAAGTGCTTTTCTTCTTCATGGGTTTAGTAACTGTTAAAAGGGATAATAAGCTCTGAGGCTATGTAACTCAGAGGTAGAGCTCTTGCCTGCATGTATGAGATCCTCGGTTCAAACTCCAGTGCCACAAAAACAAGCAAACAAAAATGGGATAAGAAATTTGTGAAGTGTTATACCAAATTGTACAAAACTGACCAGACCTAACAGGGGGGAAATTCTCATTTTATGAAATAAATTATAATTTTAAAATCACCAGTATTCATTTATATTGTGTCCTGTTTTGGATTCCACATACTGGTGGCAATTTTACCTTGGGAAAATAACTTGCACCAAATGGGAAAACTGGTATATTTAAATCACTTTCTTCAAATGATATACTTTTTTGGGTGTCAATGAAATGAGAAATCAAAAAAATACAAATATGTTTTTATCTCTCCTTTTATTGCCAAAGTTCAGGCACAAAAAATGAGCCCCCCAAAGAATACATTAAGGTAGAACTGGAGGAGGACAAGCCACAGTATGACAGGCAGAATTGTATAAGGATGTTCAACAGGCCTCACCCTACTTCAGTTTCCTCTCCTCATGGTGGTGGAACCTGGGATAAAAAGCAATATCACTCCCAAGATTATGCTATAGGACATGGCAAAAGCAATTTCTGCAGATTCAATTAATGTTATTAATCTGCTGACTTTGAGTTAACCAAATAGGCAGTTAATTGGATGACAAAATGGCAAAATAAAATGGCAAAGTAAAAAAGGGCTGAGGTTGTAGCTTAGTGTCAAAGTGTCCCTGGGTTCAATCCCTAGGACCTAAAGGAAAAGAAAATTATAGCTATCCCAGTAGGTGTGAAGTGCTGCCTCACTGGGGTTTTGATTTTCATTTCCCCAGTGACTAATAATTTTGAGCATCTGGTGACCGTGAGGGGTGAGGAGAGGGGCCTGTTGGGCTCTGGTGGTCCGGGAGGGGCCTTGGGTTATCTGTCTCTTTTGTCCCTGCCCTGACGCTCAACACCCCTTTGTGACTGTCCCATAATCTATGATATGGGCCTGGAACTCTAGTCTGGAGAGCACATTCTTTGCTCATTGCATGAGGCAGCTGTGAATTTCAGACGATGGAAAATTTAAGTTGAATTTGTCTGCACTTTAGTGAGCCCTGAGCTTTTATTCCCATCTCATTTTAGTTGTGTGAACCTAGGATCATCTTTGTGACATGTCACTGTACTCAGCGCTGTTCATATTTGCCAATTTTTGGAAAAATGAGGTCACAAATCAGGTAATAGAACCCAAAAGTCACCCAAAGAAGTGGCCCACCTGAAGAAGTCTAATAAAGAAGAGGATTCTTGTCTTCCTTTTCCAATTCCTCTCTTTTTAAAACAATTGGAATGGAGAGACCACAGGGATGGGAACTCTCTAGAGACTTAACATCATTTGTCTAGAACAGGTTGGGCAGAACAAGAGGCAGTAAGAATGAGGGTTTTTATTCAAGAATCACAGCCCATTTACCCAAGTGAGGTTGAGGGTCTCAAGGTGGAACCCCAAACACCCTGTCATAGGCCTGTGGGTTGACTTCTTAAGAGAGCTTAGAAGGGAGGGAGCAGACCTCAAGCACTGTTACCAACCACTTTCCCTTCACAGGTATTAATGGGCTAACCTGCCCCATGTTGTTGAAGGGTGAGCTAGAGAGCAACTGCCCCTGAAGATAAGCACAGACTACAAGATCTGTCCTCAGGAGCAGGGCCCTAGAGATGCAGCCTGTGTATACCAGAGATCTGAGATTCTGTGCCCCATGATTTTTTTACATTTTATTTTTTAAAAAATGCTATTATTAGTGCATTATAGTGATACATAATAGTGGGGTTCATTTTGACATAATCATAAATGCATATAACAGTTTGCTCATTGTGACCCACAATTTAGAAGTATATATAGAAAAGAATTCTTTATTTGAGTAGAAGGTATTTTGGGGGGAATTTTTTACTTCCTTTTAAAAATTTTTTTTAGTTTTACAGACTGCATTTTGATTCATTGTACACAAATGGGGTACAACTGTTCGTTTCTATGGTGTACACAATATAGATTCACACCATTCATGTAATCACACATGAACATAGGATAATAATGTCTGTCTCAGTCTACTGTCTTTCCTTCTCCCACCTCCTCCCACCCCATTTCCCTCTACACCATCCAAAGTTCCTCCATTCTTCTCTTACCCCCCTTCCCACCCCCACCCCATTATGAATCATCATCCACTTATCAGAGAAAACATTCAGCCTTTGGTTTTTTTGGGATTGGCTTATTTCAGTTAGCATGATATTCTCCAACTCCATCCATTTATCAGCAAATGCCATTATTTTATTCTTAGTAGAAGATATTTTTTATTCATTTAAAAATGAATAATATGGAAATAATACAGATCTCAATAAATCAATATAGAAGTATTAATCACATCTATAGTTGTCCCTTGGTATCTGTGAAGAGTAGTTTCCCCACCAAAATCTGTGGATGCTTAAATCCTTTGTATAAAATGGCATAGTATTTGGACAGAACCTACACAAATTCTCCTGCATATTTAAATCTTCCCTAGATTACTTATAATACTTAATACAAGGTAAATGCTATATAAATAATGTTATACTGTATTGTTTAGGGAATAGTGACAAGGAAAAAAGTCTGTACATGTGTTAGTCAGTTGTTTATTGATGTCATCAAAATACCTGACAAGAACAATTTAGAGAAGGAAAAGTTTATTTGGCTCACAGTTTCAGAGGTTCAGTCCATAGTAGGCTGACTCCATTTCTCTGGGCATGAGGTGGGGCAGAACATCATGGAGGAAGGGCATGATGAGGGAAACTGCTTAGCTCATGCCAGCTGGGAAGCAGAGAGAGAGAGAGGGCAAGAGAAAGGGTCCCAGGACAGGTAGAGTCCAAGGGTATCCCCAATGACCTACTTCCTCCAGCCACATTCCACCTGCCTACAGTTAACACTCAGAAGTCTAGCTATCAATGAATTCATCCAGCAAATGGATTAATCCATCAATGAGGTCAGAACCCTAATCATTGCCTAAAATTTCCACCTCAGAACCTTGCTGCACTGAGGACCATGCCTTCAAAACATGCACTTTTGGGAGGACATTCCAGATCCAAACCATAAAGGTAAATGTTAGCACTGATATAATTTTTTGCCAGAATATTTTTGATCTGTAGCTGGTTGAATTCTTTGATGTGGAACCCAAGTATTCAGAGGGCTGACTATAATTATTAAGTCACAAAACTAACAATGAGTTAAGAGGGCAAATGCTTGAATGAAGAAAGCCAGACTTAGGTCTCAAGCTCTCATTTTTTTCTTGTCTCTAATTAACAATACAGAGCCAGGAAAAAGAACAAAATAGGAGCTTGGTAGATAAGAGCCTGCTGTTCCACCTTCACCTTAGTCCCAGCCCCCTTCAGGAAATCCCCATTCTGGTACTCAGTGACATCAGTTTCCAGGAAAAAAAAATCTCGGAAAACAGTCCTCAGAAGAAAGGCAAGGACCTGGGCCCTGAGCTCTGTTCTTTCATTCCTGCTAAGCTGCTTGATGGGAATTGAACACTGAGGGGCCTGGGTATAGGCCTCACCCACTGGATGATAATGTACAATACAGAAGGAGAAATAGTGGTGTTGGGGAGGCAAAAGTTGTTGATTCCCCTGACACTCAGACTTCTTTACAGAGCACTGGGCTTCCTGCTGGTTGCATTCTGCATGTTTACGTTTCTCCACCGAACAAAATCCATGTTGAAGTTCTAACTTCCCAGGTGATGACAGTAGCAGGTAGGGTCTTTGGAAGGTGATTAGGTCTTGAGGGGAGAGCCCTCACAAATGAGATTAGTGCTCTTCTAAAAGACACCCCAGAGAGCTAGCTAGCCCCTTCCATCAGTGAGAAGGTGCTGTCCATGATCCAGGAAATGGCCCGTCACCAGATACCAGATGTGCTGGCATCTTGATCATGGACATCAATCCTCCATAACTATAAGAAATAAATATCTATTATTTATAAGCCCCAGTCCTTCGGATTCTGTTATAGCAGTTTGAATGGACTAGACAGTCATTCAAGCCCCAGCTGTCCTGTATACACACACACTCTCTACAGACCATTGTTTAGTGTCTTCTTTTCTCCATTGAATGAAATGAAAGATGCAGAGTCCCAGCATATGCCTGGCTGCTCACCACCCAGTGAGTTGGTGTTGTGATGATCACTAGGGACAATGCACTTGTGGGTCTGTTGTTCCGGCCCTGAGGTTCTGTCTCTGGGTCTTCAGACAGAGACCCTGTTGCCCCAGGAGGCAGCCATACCTTCCGGTATGGTTCTTGCAGTTCATTTAGTATGTAGTTAGAACATTCATGTGCAATAGAGTTCTAGTTTCTTAGCAAACATTTTCTTCAAGCACAATCTCCTGAGTAGGTAGCAATTGCATACAATGGCCCATTCACAGGCTTTGATATTACAGATACAAAGAAATAAGAAGAAAGGTGAATACAAATTAAGTACAGTCTCCAACTGCATTGCTCTAAGAGCTTTCCAGGTCTATAGTGCATAAACCTTTTAAATATCACATTGATTACAAAGCACATTGGAATAGTTCTTTTGCCAATATGCAAAGATAAAAAGTCCAAAGTATACATAAGGTTCCAGGCAGTGCAAATAAAGGCTTATCATTGCCAGACAGAGAGCTACAGGGGCATGAGAGGCTCCAAAGAAAATATGAAAAATTAAGTTGCTTCCTTCTACTGAAACTAGGAATACCCTGAAAAATAAGAACAACTGGGGACAAGAATCCCTATACTGACGTTTTTATGCCATTGGTAAAATGTGCTAGGAACTATCTCTAATAAAGCCACGCTATACAGACACAGCAATAGACCAACAGAAGAACAAAATGTCAGGCAATATGGTCAAGGTATTATCTCAAATCACTGGGGGAAAAACAACCTTTTAAGTGTCTGGTGCTGGGAAAACTAGAAGACCATCTGGATGAAATGGGTTCAGAGCTCACATTCTACGCAAAAATAGACTCCAAATTGATCTGAGATTTAAAGGTGGAAACGGAAACCACATAAGAACTAGAAGTAAATATATGTAATTCTGTGAAAATCTGGGTGTAGAGAAGGCTTTTCTAATTATGATTAAAAAATCTGATGCATTTAAAGAACAAGTTGACAATTTAAATGTAAATGTTAAGCAAAAACTTTTACATGGTTAAAAAAAACCCCACAATAAATGAAGCAAAAGTATAAGTAAGAAATTGAGAGACAATAATTGTGACACACTGGAAAAAGTTTAATGTATGTAATATTTTAAAAGCCCTTAAACCAGAAACTACAATTGCTAGATGAAAACAGGGGAAAACACTTTAACCTATAGGCACAGGCAGTGACTCTCTAATTAGGACTCCTATCGCTCAGGAAATAATAATGTGACTCAATAAATGGAATGGCATCAAATTGAAAAACTCTGCACAGCAAAGGAAACAATGGTGTGAAGCAAGAACCTACAGAACAGGAAATTTGCCAGCTACTTTTCTAACAGAGGATAAATATGCAGAATATATAAAGAACCCAAAAAACTCAATACCAAAAACAAACAAGCAAACAAACAACCCAATCAATAAATGAACAAATGAACTGAACATACTTCTCAAGAAGTACAAATGGCTAACAATTATATGAACAAATGTTCAACATCTTTAGCCATCAGGGAACTGCAAATCAAATTGCACTGAGATTCCCTCACTTCAATCAGAATGACAATCATCAAGAATACAGATAACAGTAAATGCTGGTGAGGATGAGAGGCAAAAAGAACACATGGGTGGGAATGGAAGTTAGTACAGCTTCTATGGAAATTGGCATGGAGTTTCCTCAAAACACTAGAGATAAAACTACCATATGATCCAGCTATACCACTCTTTGGTATTTACTCAAAAAAATTAGAAAGCATACTTTAGAGATATAGGCATACCCATGTTTATTGCAGCTCAATCAGAATAGCCAAGTTATGGAATCAATGTAGGCATCCGTCCATCAAAAGATGGAGAAAGAAAATTTTAGACACACACACACACACACACACACACACACACACACCACAATGGAGTTTTATTAAGCCATAAAGGAATATGAAATTATTGCATTTGAAAAAATGGATGCAACTGGAGAGCATCATGTTAAGCAAAATAAAACCAGACTTGGAAAGACAGTGTTGTATATTTTCTGCATAAATGTAAAAGGCAGACTATTAATGTTCAGAAAGGGGATTAAGAGGAGAGAGAAAGGGTAAGGGGAGGCAATCAAAGGTCTTGATCAAACCATGCTAAAAGCATGTATACCACAATGAAGCCCACAATTCTGTATAATTAATAAAAATTAATTGCAGGAAAGTTTAAAAAAAGAAACAAACAAGCCAGGCACAGTGGAGTTCTCCTGTAATCCCAGTGACTCGGGAGGCTGAGGCAGGAGGATCCCAAGTTCAAAGTCAGTCTCAGCAAAGTGAGACCTTATATTTAAATAAAATACAAAATAGGACTAGGGATGTGACTCAGTGGTTGAGTGCCCCTGACTTTAATCCCTGGTACCCCTCCTACTCCCCAAAAAGAACAAGCAAAACTTAGAATAAACTAATTCTAAATGTACTTACGCTTTTCTTGTTTAATTCCAGGAGGAAACACTTTGTAATCTACCTTCTCTAAATTAGAATCATCAAAATTAATCCTGGTCAGGTGCAGTGGTGCACACCTATAATTCCAATGATTTGGGTGGCTGAGGTAGGAGGATTGAAAATTCCAGGCCAGCCTCTGCAACTTAGTGAGACCCTTTTTCAAAAAAAAAAAAAAACAATGATTAGGGATATAGCTTAGTGGTTAAGTGCCCGTGGGTTCAATCCTCAGTATCCCCCCCCCCAATCCTGCAATAGTTTAGGTATTTTTAAAAACCTCTTAAAATTAACAGAAAAATAAAATAGAAAAGTTAGTGAAAGTGGTTTTGATAGTACCTTTGCATACTTACAGCTCAGATGCAGGGTGTGGCTGGGGAGAGAGGCTCTGGAAATCCTGACCTTGGTAGGCAGTGGGTGCTTTGGCTGACTAATGTGACCCAGGATGAATTGAGGCCTCACGTCATTGTCCAAGCTGCCTGCTTAGAGGCAGGGTCATGGCCACTCCACAGTGTCAGTTGTGCCTTATAGAGAAGAGTACTCATTTCTTGCCCAAGACTGGCACCTGACCCTACTTACCTCCTGAAGCTCTCTGTTGGGGATTCCTGAGACCCCATGTAAGAAGCCCAATTACCTGGAGGCCTGTAAGCTGGAGAGGCCAGATGTAGATGCTCTGGTGACAGCTCTTCTAAGGCAGGTATGCATCCATCTAGTCTTATGACCATAAGACATAAGTCTTATAACCAGACATCCCTGGAGACCATAAGGCATCTCCAATGGGGACCACGTGGGCAGGAGAATCTTGTTGGCAGGACAAGAGATTCCTAGAAGCATTCTTGGTGTGATGGTTATTCAAGTCTACGGAAAGACATGCAGGTATTGCAAGAGTTGAATTTGTTCCTTGGAGAAAATAGTATTAAGTATGAATCTTATTAAAGGACATGGGCTAAATTCTCCTATATATCAATTATACATACATAGATCTTCCATTTACTTAGAACTTTTTAGGAAATTTGCAGGAGAAACTGCCAATGATCACATGTTGGAATGAGAGCCAGAGGGCATGGATGCAATTTTTAAATTAACACATTTATTTACATAATCAAGCCTGTCAAGGAATTAAAAGGGGGAAGGTATGACCATATAATCAAAGGTTTTCATGATGGTCTCCAATGTTAATGAGAATATATCAAGTGGCCTTATGTCTGACTCAGTGGGTTGGAGTCTAGCCCCCACCCCTTTTTTATCAGGTAACTTTACCTTTGTGCTTGTTTTATTGTTATTTGACACTGCAAGCACAAACAGATAAGATAAATTAACCCTCACTTGTTCTTTTGGGAGAGCACGAGGGAGGTGAGGCTGGGAGGGGAGGAAGGTCAGCGGCTTAGGAGGAAAATAACACACTCTTGATGTTATGGGAATCATGCAAGAAGTGACAAAGGGCATTGGAAAAGTGGGAGAAGTCAAACTTTATTTTATGCCAGCAGGCCCGGAGGAGATCAGCACTCCAAATCCCTTACCAGTTTTTCACAACTGTTATAAGCTATCATGTGTCATAAATTTCTAGTCTAACGTGATACATAATTGTGCACAAGCTTTTGAAAACCAATATATGATTGTGTGTAAGTGTTTTTAAGTGGGAAGCGTGTTTACAGAGTGTGATAAGGGAGACTGGCTCCTCTTACAAGGCCTTCTGTAAGGTAAATCTCTAGCCTTGGGCCCAGAGCCTTCACAGTGGCATTTACATTTCAAAGGTAAGTAGCTAGATCCTAGGGAAAGTCCTTTACAATCCAAAAGGAAGGAGTGAATGGTACTAATTAGGTTCCCTGAAAACCAGTTGGGGGCTGGTTTCCTGGGCACTAATTCTTACAGACAGCATCCTTAGTTTACTTCATACCCAGGCCTGGGTCAGTTACCCACTACAATGACACCAAGATTGAAGTTTATTGTTCTGGGGAACCCCCTTGGCACCAAAAATTTGGTTCTAGTTTTGTCTTATGTTTCTTTAAACTCCTTGTGAGTCACAGGTTGAAGAGCGTATTTTCGATCCTTCTTCTCCATTCCCCTTCCCTCCCCTCTTTGATCCCTGGGATCAAAACCAGGGGTTTGAGCCTGCTGGGTAAGTACCACTGAACGACATGCCCAAACCTTGTTTTTATTCTTTTAACTACTAGTATTAATCATGATAAGCTTTTGGTTGCACATACCTGCAATCCCAGTGACTAGAGCAGTTTCTAGGTCAACCTGGGAAATTTAGTGATATAAAAATAAGGAGGCTGGGGTTGTGGCTCAATGGTAGAGCATTTTCCTAGTGTGAGGTATTGGGTTGGATCCTCAGCACCACATAAAAATAAATAAATAAAATAAAGGTATTATGTGCATCTACAACTAAAAATATTTAATAAAAATAAAATAAAGAGAACTGGGGATGTAGCTTTGTGGTAAAGTACTCCTGGGTTCTGTCCCCATTACCAAAAAATAAAAACAACCAA
This sequence comes from Sciurus carolinensis, assembly GCF_902686445.1. Taxonomy (NCBI): domain Eukaryota; kingdom Metazoa; phylum Chordata; class Mammalia; order Rodentia; family Sciuridae; genus Sciurus; species Sciurus carolinensis. The sequence continues at coordinate 39,671,076 of NC_062215.1, read as the reverse complement.
ACAAAACATAGTAACTTTTGATTTTTCTGACTTTTATTATGGTTGTACCACTTAATGATGCTTCCGTCAGTGACTGCGATCCCATTAGATTATCTCACTTAGTAACATTGCAGCTGCAGTAGGTTGTGAAAGCACGCTCTATGATGTTCATGCAACAAACTGTTTCTCATGCTGTGTCCCTGTTGTTAAGCAATGTGTGACTGTATTTAATTTTGTCTCCATTCACAGTGGCAAAGTTTTGAACAGATGCCTTGCCTATATCAAATTTTATCTTGTTCTATATATTCCTCTTTCCTGAATCTAGTTAAGCCGTATTAAGTTTTGCCCTTTATCGATTACTTTATGGGCCATACCTTCAATGAAAGCACAGCCTCTGAGAGTCTTGAAAGAAGAATGGGTTTTCTACAGGCAAAGCAGATGGAAACTGTTAAGTGAAGTCAGAATGTTGTCAAATAAAGCTTTAAATAATAAAACAGCACATATATATATATATATATATATATATTTTTTTTTTTTTTTTTTTTTTTTTTGGGTACTGGGGATCAAACCAGGGGTTCTTTGCCATTGTACTACATTCCCAGCTCTTTTTGTTTTTTATTTTTAGAGACAGGTTAATGCTAAGTTGCCCAGATTGGCTTTGAACTTGTGATCCTTCTGCCTCAGCCTCCTAAATTTCTGGGATTATGGGCATTTGCTGTTGCACCCAGCTATTAGCACATATTAATACAAAGTGCTAGGGGTATCTGTCTAGAAGGCATCTTTAGGGCTGGGGATGCAGCTCAGTGGTAGAGGGCTTGTCTAGCATGCCTGAGGACCTGGATTTGATACCCAGCAACACAAAAATAAAAAAAAAAATTAACACATCTTTAATAATAAAGTTTGATTTTGTCCCTTTTATGAATGTTTAAAAAGACTCTTTCTCTGGTAACTCAGACTTTCTTGGTTCTTTTACCCTGGTATGGTTTAAGGTGTTAGGTATCCCCCAAAAGCTCAGGTGTGAGACAATGCAAGAAAGTTTACAGGAGAAATGATTGGGTTATGAGAGCTTTAATTTAATCTGTGAATTAATCCCCTGATGGGATTAACTGAGCAGGAACTGAAGGTGAGTAGGGTGTAGCTGGAGGAGGATGGTCACTGGGGGTGTGGCTTTTTGTATCTGGCTAGTGAAGTTTCTCTCTCTGTTGCCTGATCCTCATGTGAACTGCTTCCCTATGTCACACTCTTTTGCCATGATGTTCTGCTTCACCTTGAGCCCTGCGGAATAGAACCAGCTGTCTAATAAACTTTTCCTCCTCTACAATTGTTCTGGTCAGATCTTCTAGTCACAGCAGCAAAAAAGCTAACGAAAACAGAGCCACACTTACATGTTCCCCCATGGGCAATCTTGGCTTCTGCTTGTGCCCAAGTCCATTCCTGGGGACTCTAAGGGAGCCCCTTCCTCTGTTTGTACTATTAGTTGGGTCATTTGTTTTCTTGAATTTGTTTTTCTTCATTGATTCTGATTTTGTCCCATCTTCTCCCTTAGTTTGTAATTTATGCTTAGGAACATATGTCAATGAGATAAAATATTCCCTGATGTGTATTTTTATTTTCAGCTACATTTAAAAATATCTAATTTTCTCCCCATTTACAGTAGCACATTTGGGAAATTTTCATTACTAAAAGGTATTTTATACATTTTTCTTCAGATGTGGGGGGTGGAGGTGGGAAGTTTTCAGAATCAAAATGGAGTCACTGTTGCTAAGCTTTAACCAAAAATATAAATTAAAACAAGACAAAATAAAACAAAGCCAGGAGGTTATGAAGGAGAAGATCTCACACACATATGCTTGATACCAAGAACTATTCTGCCAGAACCAGCACCTTGCAGAGAGGCCACCACAACCTTACACAGAGATACTTCTCTAGGACACCTGCCCAGCAGCCATCTGTTCAACCTTGGACTGGCGCCACCCTTGTTATTTATTCTTGTGGCCAAGGATTATTGTTCCAAAATATCTGATCTCATTCTCCTCATTTTTTGCCTTTGAAAACTTCCCCTTGCCTCAGCCTCTTTGAAAACATCCATAGTTTACTACAGCATGTGTATTCCTGTTGCAGTGCCCTGCCATTCCCAAATAAATGTCATTAGGAGAACCTGATCGTTGTTTAAGTTGACATATCCATGTATGGATCTCCTAAACTAATTCTTCTGAATGAAGATGATGGACTGCTGAAATATTTCTAGTCAAAATAAAACACACATCAATGAATAACTGAATTAAATGGAATGACATCAGATGTGGGAGCTAAGTAGAACCCAGGCTCCCTCCCACATATGATACCACTCTTCTGTCATGTATGTCCCTTTAAGACCAGACTCTGCTGCTGAATTCTCTTACCTGAAGCTGCCACCCTTGGTGTTCTCTGAAGTCTGCTCAGTGTCTGACCACGCAGAGATTCTTGGTTACTTAACAAGATACATGTTCCTAGAAATTTCTCTAGGATGGAGACTTATTCCTCACAGGAAGGGCAAGGCATTTTCTGGGTAGATTTCCTGATCCTATACTTTCAATTGTCAGGTTGTGTGACTAAAAAATTATTTTCTGCATGTGTGTAGTGTAGTACATTTTGGGATATTTATCTCATTTTGTACTTCAGTGTGTTATTAAATGAAGGATATGGATGACAAATATTCATTTCTAGGTAAGCTTTACATTATCAGAACATAAACCACTGTAGCTAGGCCTGGTGGCACATGGCTGGTATCTCAATGCCTCAGGAAGCTGAGGTAGAAGAATCCCAAGTTCAAGGTCAGCATAGGCAAACTAGCAAGACCCTAGGCAACTTACTAAGACCCTGGCTCAAAATAAAAATTTACAAAAAGAGTTCTGGGATGTAACTTGGTGGTAAAGTACTCCTGTAGCAAAAAGTAAAAAACAAAACAAAACATACAAAAACCAAAACCCAAAACAAAAACAAACCTAAAAAACAAAAATACAAATAAAAACCCCCCAAAAATAGCAATCCTAATGACTAATTGTTACATCAGTGAAAACAAGAACTGGTCAATTAACCCTTCTTGTGGTCCTTTGTTGTTTTAAAAGAAACCATTCCATCTAAACATGAATTGCTTTACAATTCATTTATGATTGACAAAAATAAGAGTTTGGACTGGGTGCAGTGGTGCCTTGTAATTTCAACTACTCTGGAGGCTTGCTAGTTCAAGGCAATCTCAGTAACCTAATGAGACCCTGTCTCAAAATAAAAAATAAAAAGGACTGGGGATTTAGCTCAGTGGTAGGGTGCCCTGGGTTAAATTCGCAGTACAAAAAGAAAAAAGAGAAAAGAAAAAAAGTAAAAGAAAAAAACAAAAGGAAGGATTTGGTAAGTCTATAAAGTCACTGAATGTGGAAGTATGTGATTTGGGAAATTCAACTTTGTCAAATTTTATTTTCAGCAAATTGCAATGCTGTGCTCAGTAATGACCAGGTGGGCATCCTACAGGGGCTTGCACAGGAATAATAGATTTCTCTCTAGAATCAAGTTAATATAATTGACACCTCATTTACTCATTATCAAAGTCACCATCTGCAAAAACAGGTTGCAAATTAATACAAAGTTAGAAATGTATGTGATTTGATCTCTCTGTGGGCCTGGCCTCTATGTAGAGTCCCAAAACCTTTTGAAGCAAGAAATGACTCTATTAAATTCCATCTAAGCATAGTTTAAAGCAATATTTTTCCATTTATCACTTTTCTCCTCTGAAAACTCTTATTACAGAGGGAGATAAAGGTAGTGGAGGGGTAGATATGAGAGAGAGAGAGAGAGAGAGAGAGAGAGAGAGAGAGAGAGAGAGAGAGAGAGAGAGAGAAGAAAGAAAGAGAGAGAGACAGAGAGAGAGAATAAAATTCATAGTTTTTCTGGGATGTGTCAATCAGTGCAAGAAGATCTAGTTCCTGGCCTCGTTCTATAGCACACTTACTATGGGGGCCTGGGACAGTTTATGTACTTATACATACATTTGATTTTTCTATTAACAAGGGAAAATAAAGATGAGATCCTTAGTTTAAACTTTCTGTAATAAGAAAGTAGTTTCAGGTCTTGTGGGGATGGATTAAATCATGATTTTTGTATCAGAGCTGTAGTGCTGAAATATCCTGTTTTCCTCACAGTCCAGTAATTCTCAGATGGAGTCTTAATGGGCTCTTCTCTATCCTCCTCAGGCACCCTCTAAACCTGGTATGGTGGCACATGCCTGTAAGTTAGCACACAATATGACTTAAGTAGGAGGATTGCAATTTAGTGAGACCCTGTCTTAAAACATAAGAAGGACTGGGATGTGGCTCAATGGTAAAGCACCCCTGAATTGAATCCCAAGTACCAAAACAAAACTGTTATGATTTGGAAGTAAGATGTCTCCTGAAAGCTCACATGAGACAATGCAAGAAGGTTTGTAGAAGAAAGAATTGATTAGGTCATAGCCTTAGCCCAATCAGTGATTGAATCCCCTGATAGGGATTAACTGAGTAGTCATTGGAGTAGTAGAGCATGGCTAGAAGAGGTGGGAATTGGGATGTGGCTTGGGGTATGTATTTGTATCTGGAAAGTGGAGACTCTTTCTCTGCTTCTTGATGAACATATGAACTGCTTCCCTCTGCTACTCTATTCTGCCATGATGTTCTACCTCACCTGGAGCCTGAGTAATGGAGCTGGCCTTCTATAGACTAAGACCTCTGAAATCACGAGCCCACAAAAAAAACTATACCTCCTCTAAAATTGTTCTGGTTGTAACAGCAAAACGACTGACAAAAACAAAAGCAAAACAAAACACCGCCTCCCCCCCCACAAATCCAGAAACTGAAAGGCTGCCCTTTCCTATGGTTTGGAGATGATTTGTCTCCCCAAAGTTGATGGAACTCAGTTGCCAGTATAATGGTATTGAGGCAGTGAGTCTTTAAGCAATGATTAAATAATGGAGCATCACCCTTGAATGCCTGTCTCCTGTGGTAGGTTAGTGCCCTCAAGAGCTGGTTGTTGTAAAAGAGTGAGCCTGGCCCTCCCTGGTCTCTTACTTCCTTGCTTGTGCATGTACCTACCCTTTCTGCATGCAGCCAATTGCTTCCTTTCTGTTTCTTGCTGTGTTGTGATGCAGCAGGGCTACTCCCAAGATGTAGTTGCCTGATCTAACCTTCAGAATTGTGAACCAAAATAAACTCATTTTAAAATAAAGCATTTTATAAAGGTATTTTGTTGTAGCAACAAGAAATGGACTAAGATACTCTACATCAATATGTGCTCTTGGCTTGTAGATTGGTGTTATCTTTCTAGAACAATTTTTGCTCATACTTCACTGCTGGGAACAACCATATGAAAAACTAAATCAATTCATACTGTGTGCAAAGTATAAACATTGAGGCATTTTAAAGGAAAACAGTTTCCAGTGTTTCGAGATACTATATTTAGACAATTTAAAAAAGTAGTTGCTTATGTGACAGCAATAAAACCAAGACCATCTCATAGTGTTCTTTACTATGAACTTTCATGAGGTAACTTCTCTCAGGTGTCTCAGTGTGTTGTTGTGGAGGGTTGTGACTATAGGAGGTGGAAGCCACCCTTAAACTCAGTGTTTTTTTTTGGGGTGCTGGGGATTGAACCCAGGGCCTTGTGCTTGCAAGGCAAGCACTCTACCAACTGAGCTATATCTCCAGCCCTGGAAGCCACCCTAAGTGCTGAGGTTTCACGTCAATCCCAACTCAAGAGGATCAACCAAAGAGATTGGAGAGTATAAAGTGGTACCACTCAGGGTTTCAAATCAAGGGGAGGTTTGTCTTCTCCTGGACTCTATATCTTCCCTTTAGCATCACAGTAAAGGTTTTGGGTGTGTCTCAGTCCATTTTGTATTGCTATAACAAAGTAACAGAGACAGAGTGATTTACTCATGAAAGAGGTTTATTTGATTCATGATTCTGGTGACTGGTAAATTTAAACATCAAGGCACCAGTGTGTGGTGAGGACCCCACCCAGCAGCACTGCAACATGGCAGAGTAGCAACAGTGTAAGTGGTTGTGTGCAAATGAGACCAAGTTCATGGGGTTCTCTGGATTTATAACAACTTACTCTCAAGGTAAATAATCTAGTCCCAAGTGACCTAACCCATTCATACAAGAAAGGTATTAATCTCTTCTGAGAGTGGTGATCCCCATGACCCAAAACATTGCTTCAGGACCCATCATCTCTCAAAACCATTACATCAGGGACCAAGTCTTGGCACAAGTTTTGGTAGAGACAATCCCTATTCAAACCATAACAAGGAGGTAGAGTCACCCTGAACACAGGAACTGAGCTTCATCTACCTGCCTTACTGGGCACACTATTGTGCTTTATGAGAAGAATATTTCTCTAGGGGCATGGGATATAGCAAAGTTCATAGAGTGCTTGCTCACAAGCACAAAGCCCTGGGTTAAGTCCCCAGTACCAAAAAGAAAAAAGATATTTCTCTAGCCATTCTAAGCAGATGCAGCATTCTTGTTGTGTGATACTTTTATAATAGTGTCTGTGAGCAGAATCCCTATCACTAAGCTCTGTGATGACACATGGGAACCAAAACCATCTCACTCAGTAGTTACACATCAACAATGCCTCTCAAAAGACAAAGGAGGGTCTAATCCCTTGGCAAATTTCCTCTCCAAGGCTCACGTGAACCCTAGAACTTCCGGAAGATTAAATACATGAAAGTGTTGATTAACATATAGAATTATCCCCAAAACAGGTTTTAGTGTGTTCAACTCAGAGAAAACTGTACGTGTGCATGAGTCTCCATTATCCTCTGCTCAGGGACCCTCCTAATTATAGGGGCCAGAGCCCTCTTGGCCTGGGAGCTATGATCCTGACTTTTTTCCAATAAGGAGAGGGAGAGGGAGAGGCAGTCTCTCAGCAACGAGCTTCTGAATTCAGAAGATTAAAAACAATTCCACATTCTCTATCTAAAAGTATCTCTTGATCAGTTTTTCATTTCTAAAAACAAATTATACAGCTTTGCTTTGGAAAACAGTAGCCCAGAGAAAGGTCCCCAAGAGGCCCAAAGCACTGTGAATATCGTTGAATTGTGACATTTTGCCTTGGTCACATGATTGAATTTCTCCCTAGATCACATTGAATTTGATTGCTCTGGAGACTGAGACCTGTCACCAGTGAAGCACATGGGGGTCACAATCCTTTGATGTACTTCCATCTTAACTGATCCTTTTTAATTTTTCTCTGTTTGGAAACTTGTTGATAGAGCCTGCATCCAAACAGACTTCCCAGGTTAGTTTGGGCCTGACCATCCTCATCCCTGACATGAGAGTCATGTGACTTCTGCCTATGACTTGGAGTATTAATGTGCTGGAAACAGCCCGAGTGAATCCATATCCAGAACAAAGCTTGAAGACATTCAGACATATGACCTCCCCCAAAGATCCTCTCAGCACATTAGCCTGTGCACTTTGTGCATTGACACCTTTTTGTCCTGTCTGCAAAAAAGTCTCTCCATGATTTCAGTTTTCCTTCTTTTTGACTTAGCAGGACATCATTTTGTGGATTTTCATTCAAAGGGAGTTCAACACAGGTGTGTTTTAGGATTGGGTTAGTGGGAAGACTGTAGCAAATGAGTGGCTATCCCTTGACTATTCATCTCTGAGAAGCCAACCAATATTTGGCATGATTTAATGGTGTTTTTTAAAATACAAAACAAAATCTTTTCTGTTAATTAGAATAGCTGTATTAGCTTCAAGGGTCTGAAGATAAAACATGGAATCTGTGTTTCACAGATAATTGCATTCCACCCCAGTATACTCTTTTTCCCTTCCTCAGTGTACTAACAGAGACTCAGAAATGATGAAGGAAGCCAGGTGTCTTGGCTTGTGATTCCAACAACTCTGGGTGGGGACGCTGAGGTGGAAAGATCACAAGTTCAAAGTCAGCTTGAGCAAGTTAGTGAGACCCTGTCTCAAAATAAAAAGTAAAAAGGGCTGGGATGTAACTTAGTGGCAAAGTGTCCCTGGGTTCAATTCCTAGTACCATGTCTCCCAAAAAGAGACAAAAGAAAAAAGACAAGATTAGCAAAAAAGGGAAATATTTTATATTTGATACTTGATCAATTAGATAGACTCTCCATTTAAAATTTTTTTTTTCATGCAAGAGATTTTATTAAGTGGACAGGCAGAGTATCCCTCTGCAGGGTGAGAGAGAGAGAGAAAAAGAGAGGGAGCAAGAGTGAGAAGGAGTGAGCAGGGAGAGAGAGAGAAAAATGGCGGGGAACCATTCTTTTTTTTAAATTTATTTTTATTGTAAACAAATGGGATACATGTTGTTTCTTGTTTGTACATGAAGTAAAGGCATACTATTTGTGTAATCATACATTTACACAGGGTAATGGTGTTTGATTCATTCTGTTATTGTTTCCTTCTCCCCACCCCTCCCACCCTATATAAACTTTTAATTGATAGAATATTAAAAAGGCAGGTTATATTTTTGTAAGATGAAAATGACCAAAATTTATTGATAAATAAGATATTTTTAGTGTTCTGTAAAAATATGGTATTATACTTTGAATATTTAATTTGGATAAATGTTTCCTTTTACATTTGAACTGTAACTCAGACATTCTTGTCTTGGCCTTATTGAATTGAAGAAAAAGCTTTGTGTATCTTGCCACCTGCTGGCAGCATTCATTCTCCTCAAAGACTTGGTTTGGAAAAATGATTGGAAGATAGCTTTAAATACCCCACCCGCCTCTCTTTTTCTTTCGGTACCGGGAATTGAACTCAGGGTGCTCTACCACTGAGCTACATCCCCAGTCCTTTTTATTTTTGGGACAGTCTAAGTTGCCCAGGCTGGCCTTGAACTTGCCCCCCACGTCTCTAGGGTTACAGTCATAAACCATCCCTCCTGGCAATACATTTTCTTTCTTTTGTTTTTATTCGTGAAACCTAATACACTGCCTTTATTTCATGTAACTAAATTTTTGTATCTATTGTTAGTTGTCTAACTAACAATTATAGTTAGTATATTGGTAAAATATACTAACTATATTGGTATATTGGTATAGTTAGTATTATTGGTAAAATCTCTCTCTCATTTGCTTTAGGGATTATGAGAAAAGGGATACACCTGATTATTCCTTAGGAGCAGACGATGAAGTGCTTGTTGTGATGTCGGTAAGGACAGAGGTAGGAAGATGCATGAAACTAACAGTGAAGAAATTAGAAGAAGATTGAGTAGCGTTAAATGGGTACTGGCTGCTTGTGTTTGGTGTTATAGGTCAAATTCAAACAGTTTCACACAGCACCCTGCTTCAACCCTGCCACAGTGCTCCCTAGTAGCTCCCAGCTGTGATGGTGTAACTGGAGTTTCCTGGAGTGATGTTTACAGTGACAGTGACTATCAGCACGTGGGACAGTCCTGAGAAGCATCCCTTAATTGAATGAGAAGAAATACACTTGTTCTGTACCTTATTTATTTAGAGGAATGAATCTTTTTAGAGATTTTCATACTATAAAAATTATTTTTTTCCAGAGGCTGAGGCAGGTAGATCACTTGAGCCCAGGAATTGGAGACCAGACTGGGTAACATCGTGAGACCAATCTCAAAAACAAACAAAACTAAAAGTAACCCCCTGAAACTTCTTTTAATTAAGACATTTGAAAGAAAATATAATTGAGGTTTAAAACCCAAGTACATTTCTTCCATTAGTACCTAGAAGGGGAGAATTTTGAGATTTTGGAGTAGGGGATTTGATAATAAGTCAATGTGATCATGTCCAGAACTCAAAAGAACAACCAGTGAGAACAGATTTTGATAGGATTAACAGATGCTAAACATGCAATGTTAACAGAAGAGTAATTGCAAATGATAATGTACAATTATAATGCAAATGGTAGAGTAACCAACAAAACCATTAATGCTAAATCATTTATGTGTATGTGAAACTTACAAATAAAATTTTATTAACATTTTTATAGTATCTGTGCTGGTTTTATTAATACTAAGCTATGAAATCATTATTCAAATATATCAATTACATTTTATTAATATACAATTAGAAACATTAATAACATGAAGAGAACTTTAAATTTTAATGAAAACAATATATAATTACTAAAATGTCAGACTTTGATCAATTACTAAATTTAAGTAACATCATAATGGAATCCTTTCTAAGTTTTTTGGTAATATTTATATAGGAAGTTATGTGAGGCATGGGTTGCCTAACAAAAGGAGATATTCCTTAAAGTATTGGCATTGTCTGATTAGTGGGGATTACAAAGGAGTGCAAAAGAATGAATTACTTCAAGTTATACTTTAATGTGCTTTGATTTTCACATTACAAAATCACTATTATTCATTTGATATTTTGAAGAAATTTTCGAGATTGGTCAATATTTTCATTTGAAATGTAAGCGATTCACAAAATGATATACCATACATATATTATTTACAGGTTAAAAAGGACTTTGAATATTCAGTTATTGCCAATGAGACTACTGCAATGTAAAGCTGGTGACTGTGTCATATTTGTTGTGTTAATATGATTGACTTTTAATTTCATAGTAACCACATGCATTTCAATGTGCACATTTCATTTTATGTAATTCTGCATTCCAAGTATCTGCACAAGTTTCCTCTGAGCATTCGTCATTCTGTAGTGTGTGACGGAGTATGGCTTGCAACATTGCTAGATGACAACCTCCAAGATGAAGTTTAACGTATACATGATTTCATTCTTTGTATGTCTGCAAAGTGAACCAGAGACCTATGTCACTTATAAATTAAGAAACAAACCAGGGTTTTTTTTTTTCTTCCCTGATTCTTATAAAAAGAACTGTACTAAAATTTCCACATTAAAAAAATTGTTGGACTGAGGCTCTAGCTCAGTGGTAGAGTGTTTGCCTATTATGTGTGAGGCACTGGGTTCGATCCTCAGCACCACATAAAAATAAACAAATAAAACAGACATTCTGTCAAAATTATAACTACCAAAAAATTAAAGAAAATTGTTTTAGAACAGCACTGTGTTTCACACTATGTTAGAGGAAACTTTCACAAACATTTGGAAACAATTAACATCTTTCCTTGTTATTTTTCTCCTTAGGCAAATTAAAAAACTAGATACAAAAGTTGGGAAATAGATGTTGTGACCTTATGGAGGAGCAAAATGCCTTATGCAGGAGTAGAAGTCCTATTAAAAAGATAAATTGAGGTAGTCTCGTTTGAAGAGTCAGTCCACCGGGCACCAGTGCGAGTGATGTGCATGTTCAACCCGGTACCAGATGTGTGAATGGATGGTGTTCATGGGCACACGTGCAGCCTGCTCTTGTGGGACCTGGTGTGGGAGTACAGTGGGCCATTCACTGTTACGTCCTGCACTCCTTACCCATTCAAGTGTTGCTTATGTGATGGTGTTTTAAGAGGTGGGGCCTCTGAGAGGTGATTGAAACAAGAGCACTCCTCCCTGGCGAGTGAGGTGCCCTCATAAAAGGGCTTGACAGAAGGAGGAACTCTGTCTGTCTCTCTTGCCCTTCCACCCTCTGCTTTATGCGAACACAGCCTTCCTCCCCTCCAGAGAATGCAACCCTTGCCAGACAATCAAACCTTCCAGTGCCTTGATCTTGGGTTTCATACTCTAGTATTATGAGAAAACAAATTCCTCTTGTTCATAAATTACTCAATCTTAGACACAAACTGACTGAGATGTGCATTTATCTTTAGTGTTAAAGCCAGTTATTCTGTTTATATATAACTACTTTTTTTTGGTGGGGGAAATGTTTCATGCAAAATGCTTTGGATGGTAGAAATGTTCACTTTATGTCAGTTTCACTTATTATCTGGACTGTTCTCAAATGTGCCATGGGGTAGCTACTGTGGCATGTGGACATGGGGTCTCTGCTCAACTTCTTCTACTTCCTCACCTTCTCCATGGTGGCATCTGGCAGTGTAGGAGCTCTATACTTCCCCATCTGAGCCCCTGGGACTGATATCTGAGTGGTCTCAGGACCGGTAGTCCACATAGCAGAGGGAGAGGCAGGGGTCAGCAGTCGATGCTTCCAATGCCATCCTGTCAAGCCCTCCCCTGTTCCTTGGTGCACCCTCTCTCATGCACTTCAGAGTGATAAATATGTTCAGCTACAGGTGTGTTTCTTGTGATCTTTGATTGAAGCTTACTGACCTGCAAAAATAAAAATCTGAATGCATGCATGAATATGAAGATATTCTTTTTCTTCTATAAACTGGGTTCTGTGTTCTTGAAATTTTAACCAGATTTTTTTGTTGTGTTTCTTCTATTGGCGCATTATAACTATACATAATAGTGGGATTCACTGTTACATATTCACACATGCACACAATAAAACAATATAATGTGGTCAATTTTTTTCTCCAGTATCTCCCCTTGGTCCTCTTCCTGTACTTTTTTGGTCTCCCTTCTATTTTCATAACTCCCCTTGTTCCTTTTTTCTCTTTAGCTTCCATATATAAGAGAAAACATATGACCCTTTGTTTTCTGACTTTGTCTTATTTTACTTAACATAATGCTCTCGAGTTCCATCCATTTTTCTACAAATGACATAGCTTCATTCTTCTTTGTAGCTGAATAAAACTCCATTGTGTATATATATCACATTTTCTTCTTCCATTCATCCACTGACAGACACTTAGGCTGGGTCTATAATTTGGTTATTGTGAATTGTTCTGTGATAAACGTGTCTATGCATGTATCATTAGAGCATGCAGATTGTAATTCTTTAGGATAAATACCAAGTAGTGGTATAGCTGGATCATATGGTGGTTCCATTCCTAGTCTTTTAATTTAGCTACATTTTCAACAAACAAGATCCATCAATCTGATCTGAAGGCCCTTTGAGGACTGAGACACAGATGGACTGGGCTGGTTATTTTGGGGCCAGGGTGTTATTCTGGAGCTGTGAACGCATCTGCATGGGGAAGGGTGAGAAGGGAGTTTGGCTTAACTGGATGGAGTTAAGCTCGTTCTCTCTGTTTGGAGCAGAGAGAACCCGCACATACATCATCCTGCCTGTTCCTCAGTTCATTCACTGGACAACTATGGCAAAATGATCACCCCTGGAGCTTTGCAGTGAGGAGATTGAAGTCTATTATACCGTGATAGCAATTTTTCTGCAAGTTCTAGAATTACTTCAAAATAAGACATTGAAAAATGGCATGTCCATAAAGGAGGAACAACATTAGACTGCAGAATGGAGATTAAACTCTACTCAGTGCCACTTCAGGCCCAGCTGAGAGGCTTCTACTCACAGTCCTGAGTCTGAATGGTGTTAAGGAGGTGCTCTGTGGATGCTGCGGGAAGGTGGGTATTACAGAGATTACAGTAAAGACACTTTGGTGATGTTATGAATCATTTCTGTACTTGGTGGCGGTGACAGGATTTAAAATAATTTTTAAATTTGTTCTTTTTCATTATACATGACAGTAAAATCTATTTTGACATATTGTACATACATGGAGTATAACTTCCTGTTCTTGTGGTTGTACATCATGTGGAGTTACACTGGACATGTGTTCATATATGAACATAGGAAAGTTATGTCCAATTCATTCTACAGTCTTTCCTATTCTCATTCCCCCTTCCTTCCCTTCTTTACCTTTTGTCTAATCCAATGAACTTCTATTCTTTCCTTCCTCTCTCCTTATTGTGAATTAGTATCTGCTTATCAGAGAAAATGTTTGGACTTTGGTTTTTTGGGATTGGCTTATTTCACTTTCCAGTTCCATCCATTTACTGGCAAATGCCATAATTTCACTTTTTCTTTATGACTGAGTAATATTCCATTCCATGTGATATATATATATATCCATGTAATATATATATTACATCTTCTTTATTCATTCATCTGTTGAAGGGCACCTAGGTTTGTTCCATAGCTTAGCTATTATGAACTGAGCTGCTATAAACATTGATGTGGCCGTGTCACTATCATATGCTGTTTTTAAGCCCTTTGGGTATAGACGAAGGAGTGGAATAACTGGGTCAAATGGTGGTTCCATTCCAAGTTTTCTGAGGAAATTCCATACTGCTTTCCAGAGTGGTTGTACCAATCTGCAGTCCCACCAGCAATGTATGATTGTACCTTTCCCTCCACATCCTCACCAACACTTTTTGTTGCTTGTATTCTTGATAATTGCATTCTGTATGGAGTAAGATGTAATCTCAATATAGTTTTAATTTGTATTTCTCTAATTGCTAGATAAGTTCAACATATTTTCATATATTTTTTGACCGATTGTATTTCTTCTATTTTGAAGTGCCTGTTCAGTTCCTTCCCTGTTCAGTTCCTTTGTCCATTTATTTGTTGGGCTGTTATCATTATTATTATTTTTTTGGTGTTAAGTTTTTTGAGTTCTTTACATATCCTGGAGATTAATTCTTTATCTGAGTTGCAGGTGGCAAAGATTTTCTCCCATTCTGTAGGCTCTCTCTTTATGTTCTTGATTGTTTCCTTTGCTGTGACAGGATTTTTCATATACCTTTTCTTATATGAAACCCTTCCTCTACTGGGCATTTGAAAACTGACTACTTTTTCCCCCCATCTGGATAATATGGAGAAACCACCACAGGACTCTGGTCACTGCCTGGTTTCCTTTCAAAGACCTCAAGTTTCCTCATCTCTGGTATGATTTTCTGTCTTGATGGTGTTACCAGTGCACATATGTATTTCAAGGTTTTCAGAGAGATGCATGGACAAAGTGTGGGAATCCCTTCAGTGGCTCTTGCCTGTCTAAGATATTAGGAGTTTCAGTGTCTATGGGGCATGATCATGGCCTGATCATTGTCTGCTTTGCCAATTATCAGATGATGATCAAGAACTATCATTCTCACCCCTCCACCCTGTGTTAGGGAGCAGCCATCCTAAGCAAGGGGAAGCAGGAGGGGTGAATCAGAATGACCCAAAGCTCACAGACCTGGGACCGTTTTGGGGTCAGGCAAACAAGCAGAAAACAAGGGCCCAAGTAGGGATGGGAATATCTGCTTCAGGAGGGATACTGAGGTGGCACTTCCCAAGGCCTGGGTGGTAAAGCCCAAGGATGTGTGCAAGATACTCATGGGCTGGATTCCAGGGAGGAATAGGGTGGAAACCCTAGCTGGGTAAGCATGGCTGGGGGGAGGAGAAATTGAGGGGATCTGAGGGGACATCAATCCTGCTGTCCAGGGGAGACCCCAGTCCAGGGTTGAGTGGGGGAGGAAAGAGTTGGAAGGCCAGGTCAGGGCCACAGGAGACCATGCTTTGTAAACTCAGCTTCAAGGAGGAGAGGCTGGAACATGGAGGTGAAAAGGCTAGGAGATGAGAACAGAGGCAGGTAGGGCAGAGACCCACAGGTAATTAAGGCCCCACAGCATCCAGGGGGCAAGAAATGGGAATGGCAGAAGGAGGATAAAGGAGCAAAAAGGGGAAAGGGCAACCACCAGCTCAGTCACAGAGGAGATAGCCAGGGTGGAGCAAGGAGCTGAGATTGGGTGAAAGGACAGATGGGAGGTGAGTTGGGGAGGTGGGTGCTGGTTTGTGTGTGAACAATTTGATAATATCCTGTGGAGTCCTGGAGAGGAAATAAAAATTTAAACCATACAGACACATACTCTCTCATGTCCTTGTTTGGGTATTGATGCTTCCAAGTGGCTTTGGCCCTCCCCCAGGTGAGGAATGAAGTCATCCAGTGATTGTTGCCCTGGAGACTCCTCATCCTTCTTTCTCTCTTCTTGGCATGTACCTGTGCCAGACATACCTGGGTTGATGAATGTGTGGGTCAGTGCCACTGGGGTGAGTTCTGTATCCTCCCAGCTAAGAGCAACGGCCTGGTCCCTGGAAGTTCAGGAGGGTGGACGGGGAGGTTCCTGAGTGAACCACAAGGGGGCACACTGGGAAAAGTCCCAGCAATTATAACTAAAATCAAGTAGAGCAGGAGAAAAAAAATGACATACTGTCCTAAGTAGATTAAACTATTAATAAACGATATGACCAGAGAATATTTCACAAAATGATCATGGAACATTTTGCTATAAAAATGAGACCAGGAAGAGTATTGTACCCAACTTTCCATTTAGTTCATAAGATATTGTAGTGTCTTTATTTCTGAACACTTAGGAGATGTTACTTACCTATAATAATAAAAGGCGCATACATTAATGACAACTCTAAAATAATGATATCATCTCTACTTTGAAGGTGAGAAAATTGGGGCCCAGAAAGGTTCAGTCACAGGTCACTGAAGTGACCAGACTTTGGGGCTGGACCTATAACCTCAAACTTTGTTCCCTTTAGCCATGTTGGCCCCCCACAGCCCTGACTGTTCCTCAAGGCACCAAGGTCTTGAATCGAATGCTTATCATCTTTATGTAGGATTTGAATTGACATTTGTCTATGCTGGTTGTGGGCATGCCTCATACTCACCTGTCAATGTGCTTATCTAATTGGTCTGGAGTGGGCGTCATGCAGCCCAGCCAATGTCCTGGGAGCATCTTCCCTGAAATTTAGATTACATGCCTGTGGCTTAGGGGGAGGAGGATGAGTTGGTGATGGCCAATCCATTGTCCAGCCCTAAGAGACCAAACAGGAGACTGCCTCTGTGAGGACTTTCACATTGCCGTGGGGCACTACATTAAATTAATAGTAAGAGGGGCTTCTGAGGTGGCTGACAGGCTGGGGATTTCTCCTGTGAGCTCAGCCTGTGACCCCACTCTGGGAGACTGGTGGGTTCATAACTCAGAACTGGCCTGGAGAAGGTGTGGGTTGTGGTCATGGGATGGACTCTTGCTCTCTCTTGGTCCATGTCTGAGGCTTCAGGGACAACCTTCAGGAATTCCTTATAGGCTGAGAGGCGGGCTTGGCTGTCTCTTGAGCTCTAAGTGGCTGCCATATATTTTCACAATTCTAAAAAGCAAAGTAATGCTTTAAAGAAGGAAAAGAGGAAAATCCGATATCTTATAAGAGTTTAGTGATGAACACAGGATGTTTAGTAGATAATTCTATAACTTACATGTGAGCTAAGTAAGTTTTGCTACTAAATTTCAATAAGCTTATAAGGAATTTGAACAAAAAAAGAAAAAATTTCCCAAACATCCCCAGTAACATGTAGGAGTAATATAAGAATATAGTAATTCTGGTCACTGTTTCAAGTGGTTATATTGTATTTGGTATATGCTTATAAAAGTGCTGTCCCCAAATTACAGTATATTAAATATTCTTGGGGCTGGGATTGTGGCTTAGTGGTAGAGTGCTTGCCTAGCATGTGTGAGGCACTGGTTTCAATTCTCATCATCACATATAAATAAATAAAATGAAGGTCCATCAATAACTGAAAAATTTTTCAAAAATTCTTCCAATTTGTAGGAATAACAGAATATTTGTGAAATCTTACAAATCAATCTTACAAACTCAAGTGATGTTTCCATGGACATTTTTATACTCATCTTCTCATTATTCACACAATAGGTGATGTCCATTTTTAGCTATTCATCCAAAATAGGGCAGCTATATACATTCCTGAACCTTGATTTCATTCTATATAAAAATCATGATCTAGCTGGGTGTGGTATTGCACACCTGTAATCCCAGTGACTTGGAAGACTGAGGCAGGAGGATTCCAAGTTCAAGCCACCCTGGGCAACTTAGCAAGACTCTGTCTGAAAATAAAAGATTAAAAAATATCTGGGATATAATTCAGTTGTAAAGAGGCCCTGGTTTCAATCTATCCAAATTATAGCAGCAACAGTGAGCTTTGTTTCCATGTCTGAGATTCCTACTGTCTAAATAAGATTGAAAGAGAAGACTGGAAAATCCTCTTCTGGCTACATTCTCCCAGGGGCTGTTGTGAACAATTGATAGGGTCCCAGGTGTGAGGCCATTTACACTGTAATGGGCATTTAGGTGGTGCTCAACAGGTATCAAGAACCACTGTTATTCTTATTTATCTAGTCACCTGGGGTGAGGAAGTACCCTGTGAGATGTCTTCCGAGGCACGTGCTGGGTTATCACTGATTAGCAAAGATTCATGAACTGGGTAGGGATAAGGTGGACTAGATATGTGTATTAGTAGTTTTCTATCGCTCTTTGGCAAATCACTGCACAGGTAGTTTTGAGATAGGCAAACTAAAATGGACCCACAGGGAGAGACCCTTAGTAAATAAAAACATGTTCAATATATGTTTAGAAGAGATTAGACACATTATTCATTAAACTATCACCCACCTGAGAAACTTATATGATATGCCCACAAGCGATTGATGGCTACACTACTTGACTAAAGAACATTTTGACCAACTATAGAGTGGTCACCATGAGAGTTGAAAATGTAAATATTTTTCAAATGAGAAAAAAATATTTAACAACAGTTCATCTGCTTAGGATTCCCCCATCACCAGAAATCATATTAGTATAATCAGAGAGCTCAAACCTGGGCATGTCACTTGTCTCTCCGACTGAATTCCTTTTCTGTCCTGAAATAAATCCTTACTTGTGCCTTGCATACTGATGGGTCCTGCAACTCTTTCTGCAACCGGCGTCAAGAACCTTGATGGCTCCAAGTTGAGGTCCCCCTTTCTGAGGACCTCTTTGGACCTGTTCCTGTGATAGCATCTTAAAACACTTGCAGGTGCCCCACAGCATGACAGGCAGACTTTCCAAGGTCAGCAGGAGATATCTCTGCTGCACATCTCTGACTCCCTCTGCTTCTGACCTCCAGACCCTCTTAGAAAGGGCTTGTCTTATGAGGTCCCTCACTTTAAACCAAGTACTAGAAATGATTGAGCATAGCGAGGCAATGTGGAAAGCCAAGACAGGCTGAAAGTTTGGATCTTGAGCTAAACAGTAGCTGAGTTGTGAACACAAAGTAAAAGTTATTGAAGGAAATTAAAAGCATCACTCCAATTACCACACAAATAAGGAAGTGAAATGTCCTGTTGCTGATAAGGAGAGAGTGTGGGAGTTCTGGGTAGAAGACCAAGCCAACCACAGCATACCAAGGCCTGATCCATGATGCTCTTCAATTCTATGAGGCTGGAAGTGGGTGGAGGTGGGTTCCTGGGGTTTAAGGAGAGGAGCTGTCACCATTATATCAGTCCCAGGAGAAGTGCCAGGTGCTGATAGAGAGACTGCAGCAAGTTATGCAGGAGATTTAGCTCAGACAGCTCAAGGCCATGGCTCTGAAAAACAGATTTCCAATGTAGTTGGAACAGTATTAGGTGGAAGAAGATGCCACCTGGGTATTCATAGCCAGAGAGAAGTCAAAGCCTGGCTTCAAAGGATAGGCTGATTCCTTGTTAGGGACTGATGCACTTGGTGACCTAAGTTGAACCCAATGCTTCCTTATCACTCTGATGTTCCTGGATCCCTCTGGGAATGCTTGCTTGCCACTCTGCCTGTGCTCTGTGAATGGACTACAAAGCCCAGATGAGAGCCCATCTGTGTGCAGCATGGTTTACTGAGTATATTAAGCTCACAGTTCAGAACTACTTCTCATAAAAAAGATTTCTTTCAAAATATTACTGCTTATTGACAACTCACCTGGTCACCCAAGGCTCTAAATGGAGATGTGCAATGATATTAATGCTATTTTCATGTTTGCTAATACAGCATCCTTTCTGCAGTCCATGGATCAAGGAGTAATCTTGACTTTCAAGTATTAATACTTAATACATTTTATAAGATATTTATAAGGCTTCCATAGGTATTCCCGTGATGAATCTGGCAATGTAAATTGAAAACCTTCTGGAAAGGAGTCACCATTCAGATGTCATTCAGAATATCTTGTGAATCATGAGAGGAAGTAAAAATATCAATATTAACAGGAGTTTGGAAGAAACTGATTTCAACCCTCCTGGATGAATTTGAGGGGTTCAAAACTTCAGTAGAAGAAGTAACTGCAGCAGTGACAGAACTAGAGGAGAACTGAGTTAAAAGTGGAGCTTAAAGTTGTGACTGAATTGCTGCCATCTCATGATAAAAGTTTAATCGATGAGGAGCTGCTTCTTATGGATGAGGAAAGAAAGTGATTTCTTGAGACAGAGTCTCCTCCTCCCATTGTTGAAATGACAATAATGAATTTAGAATATTACATCAACTTAGTCAATAAAAACAGTGGAGTGTTCCGGAAGATTGATTCTAATTTTGAAAGCAATTTCTGTGGGTAAAATACTCTCAAACTGCATCACATGCTATGGAGAAATGTTTTATGAAAGGAAGATGTTAAGTATATAGGAATGTAGGTTATATGCAAACACTACACCATGTTATACAAAGGTCTTGAGCATTAGATTTCTTATCTATAGGAGGAGGGTCCTGGAGCTGATCCTCCACAAATATTGACAGAAGACTGTATGTGTTTCTACATGGATCTATGTTTGCATGTCTCCATGGGTGTGGAATGTATGTATGTTTGTTTTTATGTGTCTGTATTTGACTTATGTATTGTCTATCTGTATGTCTATGCAGCTGTGTGTCTGTGTGTAACTGTGTCCCTGAGTGTCTATGCAAGCACCTGTCAGGTCTCTGTGTGTGTGCTCCTGTGTGATTTTTTTTTTTGTGTGTGTGTGTGTGTGCGTTGCAAGGGATTGAACCCAGGGCCTTGTGCATGTGAGGCAAGCATTCTACCAACTGAGCTATATCCCCAGCCCTCCTGTGTGATTTTTGATAAGCACATTTATTTTTGACATCCTGAGGGTTCTGAATCTAATTGGTCTCAGATACAGAGGGACAAGTATAACAATACAAATGAAAACAAGGAAACCTACTAGGAATCTGTGCTCAGTCTTTCTCAGACAGGCAAAATATTATGGAACCTAGTGAATTAGTGATCCCCAGAGTCCCCACATAACCACCCACTCTGTGTGCACTGGTATTTATTATTCTAACCTGACATAATGCTACCAGTGAACCTTCTCCAGAATTCCACTTGTGTAACTAAAGAGTTCAAAGTCAGGTAGTTTTGTTATGGCCAAAAAGAGCTGCAACTGTGCAAGGTTCTGTTTTGCTGCCGCCTGGTGGAGTCAATGAATTGAGAGACAGAGTGGTGGAGAAACAGAGGGAGCATTATTATCAAGACTGTAATTTGGAAGATGTCAGGCTCTCACCTTCAATAACCATCTTCCCCTCATCTCTAAGGAGAGTCTTTTATACGAGTTTTCAAGGGAAGCTGTGTAGAAAGTTATGTGGGTCCCACATAGGTGGGCACCTCAGTTGTACTGAGTTTCAAAAAATAGCCTCTTTTGGAATGCAAGCTGTGCACATCTTATTTCATTTACACAGTGACAGTTGCCATGCAATGGAACTAAAGAGGATAAATGATCAGATTCTGTGTTGATTGAAGTGACTTGTGTCTGTTTTTTGCTGCAGTCACCATTTCTGGTCCTCATTCTTACCTTCTCATGTAAATTGGGACTAGGGACTGCTCAGGAAGGGAGAGTTTGTGCCTTCTCAGTGACTGTAGTGTGTGGTTAATTTTTAGGAGATAGGCTTCAGTGGGCAGATGATTCTTAATAGAGCAGGCTGGAACAAAAAAACTTCTGAGAATTAGGTCTCAGTGTGTGTGTTGAGGGGGTTATGTGCACCTTCACATCCTTCTGTTCACAATGACAGAACAGCACTATATTTACACAGGAATCATTTTTTGATATCTAATACCAAATATTTAAATGATGACATTGTGTGCCCTCAGAACTGAGCAGTTCTGACCATCAGACCATCCTCCAGGTCTGAGCCCTGTCTCTCTCTGCCCTGCTGACCTGATCCTCACTAATGTCTCCAATCCCTGTCCCATCCTTGTCCTCCTTGCCACCTCATGAGCCAAAGTCAGTGTAATGGTTAATTTGAATTGTCTGCTTGATTGGATTAAGACATGCAGATGATTAAGAGGCTTCTGGGTGTGTTGATGAGAGTGTGTCTATGAATGATTGGAATGTGGGATAGCCAACTGAAGTGGAGACCCTCCCTAAGTGTGGGCAGCACCATCCAACAGGATGGTGGCTTAAATGGAATAAAAGTTGGAAGAATAAGGAAGCAGAAGCAGATGCAAAGTTCGACTCTTTTTGAATGGACTCTTGATCGCTACTTCAATCATCTGAGGATATTGGACTCTTGCTTCTTTACCCTTCTGAAGTGGATTCTGCCAGTGATTCTCCAGGGAGTTTCCAGAAGCCCTGGTCTCGGACTAGGGTAGCATTGTTGATCCCTCTTGTTCTTGGGCTTCTGCATCTTGGACTGTGCAGCTACTGGTTCTTCCAGCTTTAGAGCCTGCAGACAACCATTGTGGACTATCCAGCTTCAGTTGTGTAAGTCAGTCTAATAAATCCCCTTTTTATAACCATAATTCCTGCTGATTCTGTTCCTTTAGAGAACCCTGACTAATACAGTTGGTAAACCAGCCCCCCAAGAAGTTTGAGTGTACAAGTTGCTTCAAAACATTCAGTTCAGAGACAAGGAATAGTAAAGACTTTACGTAATGTTAGATGAATGACATCAGGTATTGAACTGGGCCCCTGCAGGGCGGGGCACCATCTCATGGAGCCCTCATGGCTTCAGGGTCCTCATGTCCCTGTTAAAGGAAATAAAATAAACCATTCCAATCTATCCTGCTCCCACCCTGGATTCTGTTCTCCACTGGTGGTAGCCTGTGGTAAGCCCTTTCCCATCAGAGCTTTACATGTCCAACAAGTTCTGACATACAGGCAGAGACCATGTATGGAACCCTCCGTAAAGTGTACCCTCTGTAAAGTGTGGAACCCTCTGTAAAGTGTATGTAGGGGTTCCTGGAATTTCTTCAACACACTCAATTGTATTGAGCTTGACTCTTTCTCTGGCTGATGGAGGTATTTTTTACAGCACAGTTCAGTTGTTTAAGAATGTGACTGCGATTCTTGACTTTAAGTCTATTGATATGGTGAATTACATTTATTGATTTCCTGATGTTGAACCAACCTTGCATCCCTGGGATGAAACCCACTTGATCATGGTGCACTATCTTTTTAATATGTTTTTGTATGCGATTTGCTAAAATTTTGTTGAGAATTTTTGCGTCGATGTTCATTAAGGATATTGGTCTGAAATTTTCTTTCCTCGATGTGTCTCTGTCTGGTTTAGGTATCAGGGTAATATTGGCTTCATAGAATGAGTTTGGGAGGGTTCCCTCCTCTTCTATTTTATGGAATACTTTGAGAAGTATTGGAATGAGCTCTTCTTTAAAGGTTTTGTAGAACTCAGCTGAGAACCCATCTGGTCCTGGACTTTTCTTTGTTGGTAGGCTTTTGATGACTTCTTCTATTTCATTACTTGAAATTGGTCTATTTAAATTGTGTATGTCTTCCTCGTTCAGTTTAGGCAATTCATATATCTCTAGAAACCTGTTGATGTCTTCGAAATTTTCTATTTTGTTGGAGTATAGATTTTCAAAATAGCTTCTAGTTATGTTTTGTATTTCAGTCGTGTCTGTTGTGATATTTCCTTGTTCATTCCGAATTTTAGTGATTTGGGTTTTCTCTCGTCTTCTCTTTGTTAGTGTGGCTAAAGGTTTATCAATTTTATTTATTTTTTCGAAGAATCAACTATTTATTTTGTCAATTTTTTGTATTGTTTCTTTTGTTTCAATTTCGTTGATTTCAGCTCTCTCTAGTAATAAGAGAAATGCAAATCAAAACCACCCTAAGATTCCATCTCACCCCAATTAGAATGGCAATTATCAAGAATACAAGCAACAACAGGTGTTGGCGAGGATGTGGGGAGAAAGGTACACTCATACATTGCTGGTGGGGCTGCAAATTAGTGCAGCCACTCTGGAAAGCAGTGTGGAGACTCCTTAGAAAACTTGGAATGGAACCACCATTTGACCCAGCTATCCCACTCCTTGGCCTATACCCAAAGGACTTAAAATCAGCATAGTACAGAGATACAGCCACATCAATGTTCATAGCTGCTCAGTTCACAATAGCCAGATTGTGGAACCAACCTAGATGTCCTTCAATTGATGAATGGATAAAGAAACTGTGGTATATATATATATACAATGGAATATTACTCAGCCATAAAGAATGATATAATGATGGCATTTGCAGGCAAATGGATGAAATTGGAGAATATCATGCTAAGTGAGATAAGCCAATCTCAAAAAACCAAAGGACGAATGATATCGCTATTAAGTGGATGATGACACCTAATGGGGGGTGGGAGGGGTTAGTGTTAGGGTTAGAGTTAGGGTTAGGGAGGGGGGCAAGAATGGAGGAAGGAAGGACTGTATAGAGGGAAAAGAGGGGTGGGAGGGGTGGGGGGGAAGGGAAAAAATAACAGAATGAATCAAACAACATTACCCTATATAAATTTATGATTACACAAATGGTATGCCTTTACGCCATGTACAGGCAGAGAAACAACATGTATCCCATTTGTTTACAATAAAAAAAAAAAAAAGAAGGCAGACAAGCCATGGAGATCTGGAACTCAGGCCTAGGAAGAAAGGCTACCAAGGACAGACTTTGTTTCTAAACCCTGAACTGGGACCCAGAAACAGGATGTGTCCTTGGTAAGATAAATGAGCAGAATAAGGCAGGAAATACCAGGACCATGGTATCTGCGGGTTTGGGAATGACCAGTGGGCTGTCATGGGGATGCGTCATGCAGAACCTGAGCCGTGCACCAGTGCTTGTGCAGTCTCCCCACACCAAAGGCAAAAGGCCAGAGACAGAACCGACAAAGTGGCTTTTGTGGCCGAAAAGCTAAGGAATGAGCCTCACTGGGTCTTGTGTGATCTAGAGGGACTGGAGAAAGCAGAGAATCTCTGAAATTAGAGCTGTGTTCCTGTTCATATTTGTTGGTGGAGGGGGGTCTCTGTTCAGCTCATTTATTAAAAGAAAAGAAGTTAAAATGTCAAGCAATTTCTAGGAAGCTGGTATAACTCAGCCCAGCCTGGCATAGCATTCGAGTCAGGGACACGGATCTCACCCTTTCTCCTCTGAACTCTGCTTGTGAGACCTGGATTTTGCCCTTGGAAATGTCCAGGATAGACTTCTGCAGAAGCAACCGAGTCTAAAATGCTGAAATACAAAGAGGAATGCAAAAAAAAAAAAAAAAAAAAAAAAGAATGTGACTGCATTGGAGTTGCTTTATTTTTTTAAAATATTTTTAACTTGTGAATTTAATTATACATGATAGTGGGATTTGTTGTGCATATATTTATGCACATAACATAATTCAGTCATTTTCATTGTCCTGCACCTTCCCTTTCCCTTCTCTCCTCCCTCCCCTAATCCCCTTCTCTATTGGTCTCCCTTTTATTTTCTTGAAGTCCTGAAGTCTTTTATTATCTCTAGCTTCCACATATGAGAGAAAATATACAATCCTTGTCTTTCCGAGTCTGACTTATTTCACTTAACATGATGCTCTCTAGTTCTATTTGCAAATGACATAATTTTGTTCTTCTTTATGACTGAGTGTGTTGTACCACATTTTCTCTGTCCATTCTTTCATTGTCGGACACCTAGGCTGGCTCCATAACTTGGCTACTGTGAATTGTGTGTGGCAGAATTTCTATGCTGAATCATGGTTGTGGTCCCATTTGTAACAGGGAAACAACACCATGTTCATCTGTCAGGATCATTGTGAGAATTGAGTAACAACACAGGAAAGGCATAAATCATACCTGATTAAAGCAACAAGTTATTAAAGTGCTACCATTGGCGAGCAAATAGGTGGGGTGCTCCTAAGTGCTGTCTTCAAGGAAATCCTAGGGAGGCTTTCTGGTGCTGGTATAAATCCTATTATCATAGTGTATGGGGTTTGTGAAAATCCATTGCATTTTAAGCTTAGGATATTTATACTTTCCATCTGTATGTTACACTTTCAAAAAATGTTTTTTAAAAGTGCCTGAAAATGAGAAAAAAAAAGATTCCAGGGATATCTTCAGTCCTCCAGAGTTGGGGGCCATGTCAGTTTCTGAGGAGGAAGGGAATCCTGATAATATCTGTGTTGTAGGTGGAGTAAAAGGAGCAGGAGATAGATTTCTTAATAGAGCAGTCAGGAGCAAAGAAACTTCTGGGAATGGAATCTCAGAAACTTTAAAGATAGGAAACAGGTAGCCCCAGGAAGGGTGGAGGGTCTAGAAGTCAGGAGGGTTGTGGATCTGCTGGGACTGGTGGAGGGGCAGGGGCTGTTGGTTCTGTCCCTTTCTCAGAGCTCAAGAGCAATTCATGATCATTCCACAGTTTGGTGTCACAGGCCTGGAGGCCTATTCTGGCATGCTCAGCAGCTGATGCAGCAGCAGAGGCCAGGTGATGAGAATGTTGGTTGGTTTCTTCTGTATTGGGTGCTTGTTTCATTATTTTGCATGTGGTGAGAATTTTCTTTCTGCATGCAACTGCATCCAGTGCTATATATACTTACCAATGTTTGAAAAATAACACAATATCATAAAGGAATTCCAAACCCAACCTATAAGAGATGGACTTTGTTCTTCAGTTCTAGTGTCTTGCCCCCACTTTTATAAATCAATTATTAAACCACAAGGGGCCCCAAAGATGAGAATCTCAGAAGAGATAAGAACACCATTACTGGTCTAGGGGAACAGCTTGAGCACAACAGGAGGTGGAGGTGGGCACCGGGGCTTCTTTCCATTGTTCACAACCCAGCCATCTGGATGTGGTCTGGGTGCCAGGGTAAAACCACTCACATCATGATGTAGCAACCATAGGTTGGTTTATATGATGGTTCATTTTAGTTTTTAACTTTACTGGATTAAAGGACTATCCAGAGAACTAGTAAATCATTACTTCTGAGTGCATCTGGAACAGGTTGACATGCGCATCAATGAATGGAGAGGACAATCCAACCTTAACATGAGTGGGTACCATCCAGTCTACTGGGGGCTCAGAACAAAACAGGGAGAGGAAAGGCAAATTCTTTCCCTCCTCTGTAGCTGCAACATTCTTCTGCTGCCCTTGAACATCAGAATTCCAGGCTCTACAGTCTTTGGACTTTGGGACTCCCACCACTGGCCTGCTTCATTCCAGGGCATTCAACTCGGACACAACTGCCAGCATTAAGAACACCTATTATATAATTTCTCAGCCTCCATAATCACAAGAGCCTCTTCATTTCCTCTCATATATAGTCATGCACCAAAAAAACTATGTTTTGATCAAGAATGAACCATGTATGTGACAATGGTCCCATAAAATTATATCAGTTAGCACCACTGAAGTCTTATTAGTTTGTGTAAGTATCCCTTATGATGCTCACATGAAATTTCCCAATGACAATTCTTATAACACATCCCTGTCATTAAGTGAAGCATGACTATACCTATTTATATCTATTTCTCTATTCATATCTTATATATCATTTATATCTATATCTATATAATTATATCTATTGTTTTGTCTTTCTGTAGAACCCTGCTTATACAGCTTATTAAAAGTTGAGTACACATCCATCAGAGGATGAATGGATAAAGAAATACACAATGGAGTTTTATTATGCCATA
Organism: Sciurus carolinensis; assembly: GCF_902686445.1. Taxonomy (NCBI): domain Eukaryota; kingdom Metazoa; phylum Chordata; class Mammalia; order Rodentia; family Sciuridae; genus Sciurus; species Sciurus carolinensis. The sequence continues at coordinate 39,643,569 of NC_062215.1, read as the reverse complement.
AAACAGAAAGAAATTATGTCATTTGCAGGAAAATGGATAGAACTTGAGAACAATATGCTAGGCAAAATAAGCCAAACTCAGTAAGTCAAGAGTTGTATGTTTTCTCTCATATAGATGATAGAGAGGAAAAAGTAAAAGAAAAAGAAAGGTATGGGGGCTCCCTTGTAAACGGAAGGGAGATGAGTAAAGTAGAGGAAAGAGACCAAGGGGAGGGAGGAGGGTAAAGGAAGGGAAAGTGTCTGGGAATAAAACTGATCAAATTATATTGTATCTTGTGTATATGTGAATATGTAACGACGAATCCCACTATTATGTATAATTGTAATGCACCAATAAAAACATGAAAAAGAGTTGAGGACACTGGGAGAGAACAAGCCCTCAGCACCTGGTCACTATCAACCACTTTCCCTTCTCAGGCACCTCTGGGTTGAGGGTCCCACTCCATGCTAGGGCTGACCTACAGAGTGTTGTGGGACTCAACTTAAGAGCAGACCAATCACCACTGAGAATTCCAAATTTGAGAGTCTTTATTAAGCCGGCCAGCTGACCATCTCACACAATGCCCCCAAAAATGGCTATTGGGAGAACAGCCCTGACCACAGGGTTGTAGGGGTTTTTATACCAAAAATCACATTAATCATAAATGTCTGTTGCTATGATTCGAAATTACAGACTAACATCATGAGATCATTGACAGAGGGGGAAGTGGGTCAAAATGACCCTTACCTAGGTACAAATTAAAGAATGGTGACTAACATCCACACAATCACTGTTCACATGGTACATTGTTTAGGAGCAATAGGAATCAAAAGAGAGCAATTTTTCTTTACATAGGAATTATCATTCTGTATTGTTAAACATGTCACACTAAGTAACTGATGATGGGCACAGAGGTGGGGTGTTCCCGTTGGAGAAACTTATTTCCTATATAACATGGAATCTCAGAGCAAAATGGAGTCTGTTCAGTCATTTCCCTTAGTCTCGCCTATAACATTCTCATGGAGCCAGATCTGTCAGCCCATCACACACAGCAACGCTGTCTTCTAGAGGGCTTGGATGAAACAATATCCAATCTGTCCCTAGAATGGACATGTCCATCCTTGACCATCAGAGATTGTGTACTTTTCTTCATTAAAGGATTCCTGATGGAAATATCCATTAAGGACTGCTATGACCAATTGTTCTTATTAAAAATTTTCAGAGAAGCATGGGATAAAATATTTTCATCCACTTAAAAAGATGGGCATCAAAGAATATTGATCTCAATTAAATCAACTTACAAAATCAGCTTTTTCCTGGAGAATGGACATCTGCTGGACTTTAGAAGAAAGTATCAGTGCAGTGGAAGGACACATAGGTGGGTGATCTGCAGACTTGGTCTATGTCAGACCTTCTATGTCAGGTCTTCTTTCCACAAAGTGCCTTCAAGGACCCCAGTTCCCAGACCTGAACCAGAAAAAAGATTCTCTGCTGATTTGGATGTGGTTTGCTAAAACTTATATTGAGACTTGATTCTTCAATGTGGCAGTATTGGGATGTGGGGCATAGTGGAGATAATTAGGTCATGGGAACCACCCTTGGGAAAGATTAATGCCTATATTGAAGGAGTGAGTTAGGACTCTTGGGATGGGATTGGTTATTAGAATAGTGAGTTGTTTTAAAGTCTGGTAGCTTCCCTCAGTCTCTTTCTAGCACATCCTCCATGTGATACCATCCACTATATTGTGAGGCAGCATGAGTCCCTTTTCAGATGTAGCTGTCCAACCTTGAACTTCTCAGCCTCTGAAACTGTGAGCTAAATAAACTTCTTTTCTTTAGAACTTCTTAAGCCTCAAGTAATTTGTTATAGCAACATGAAATGAACTGAGAGTCTCGGGCATCCTCACTGCTGCTTGGCCTCTCTTGGGCATTAGTCAGTGAAGGGCTGATATAATTATGTTAGGGTGCATTATAATTATACATAATGATGGTACTTGTTATTACATATTCATACATGTGCATGGTATAACCATAAAATTTGGTCAATATCACTTGCCAGTATTTCCCCTTTCCCTCCCTCTGGTCTCTTTCCTTTATTCTACTGACAGGTGGCCGTTGCCTGTGAGCTGTGGTGTGCAATGAACTGTAAGAATATTGGTTAGAGTTAGAGACAACACTTCTTGGTCTTGACTTGAAGAAGTTGTTAAAAAATCCTGAAGTCTCTGACTCTTCTTCTGAGGGAGCTCCTGGCCTGCAAAACAGGTATCAATCACGGGATAATACATTTGGAAGCACTTTGTAAACAGCACAGCAGACCTTCATGCTCCTGTCACTGGTTCTTTAATCTTGAATAGTAATTCCTGGAGACCCCCAAGTTCTCAAGGTCTAATCTTGACAGAGTATATCCTCAGTGGAATATTCCACAAAGCCCTCTTTGAGATCCTCTGTCTCTACTCTACCTGATGTAACCCCTGGTCCTCTTCCTCCTGCTTGGAGAGCTCACTTCAGAGGCTGTTCTGGATACAACTTGTCCTTGGAAAAAGTGATTTCTGCCTGTGTCTGCTCTCTGTGTTCTAACTTGTCCTGTTGAATTCAAGGGTCCTTGTGAAGCATTTTCTGGACATTAGAGGGAAAATCCATAGATAGGGAGTGTGCAAGGAAGTCTTAGGGAAGAGGGTGGAGGAGCATTATGGAATTTGGGGTGCCCAGGAGTGTGTGCCTGACCAACTTCAGTCCACCTGCCCCAGGCTACTTCCTGGTGCACATCAGTCATGCTGTGTCTCCTGCAAACCCCTCTTTCGAGGGTAGCTTTCTAGAGGAGATACTGGGGGAGGGGAGAAATTGAGAGTGAGTATTTAGTAGGTAGAATATCAGGGAACAATCCTGGCGGTGGATTGTAGTGACAGCTGCATGAGAATGTGAATGTGCATGTACTAATGCCGCTGAAGCACACACTTAATATTGGTTAAAATTTTAAATTTTATCCTGTGTAATTTAACAGCTCATATGCACACACACACACACACACACACATACTCACACACACACAACCTGCCTTTGATTTCATGAACTCAAGTTGACCCCTTGACCCCAAGGACCAGAGTCAATTTCTGGATTCACACTTTCTCATCATTTCTGGCGTCTCAGGATTTTCCTGCCTGTCCCGCCACTCTTGTATATCAATCCTCTGCTCCCACTCCATGCTGGACAATCTATATTGGAGTGACCTCTCTGAATGTCTAGCTCTTTTTGGCAATAACAAAAGTCTTTGCATGGATTTTAAGAGAGGAAGTGAATGAAACAGGCAGCTATAAACAACAGTGTTGCCTGCAGAATGAAGAATGGATAGCCAGTGTGGAAAAGTAGAAGCGGGAGGTGAGTCAGATGCCAATTGCAGTTTTTCAAGGAGAAATGTTGGTAACTGGGACTAGTTCAGTAGTACAGGCATTAAGAGGAAATGGTAGTTTTGGAGGTACAACAGTTGGGATATATTGAACTGAAGTCCATAATTTGCATTTGGATCTGCTCTTTGTGTTGTATATTCTATGGGTTTTGCCAAATCAGAAAGTAGAGGGAAAACTTTCCCTCCCCTACAATATCCAGGTTGATTCTCTATCAAATTCATGTTGAAAACTTAATCCCCAAGGCAAGACTGTTGGGAGGGGGGACCTTTGAGATTAGGTGAATGTCTCTATAAAGGGCAATGGGTTTCCTCTCTTCTGTTCTTCTGCTGTGGAAGGACACTGTAAAAAGACCCCCACAGATGCCAACCCCATGATTTTGGACTTTCCAGTCTCCTAAACCATGGAAAAATACTGTTCTTTATAAATTACTTAGTCTCAGGTATTCCATTAGAGCAGTATAAAGCAAAGTGAGACAACTACATTGTTTAAATTCTTCATATTTAAATATTCTTATTTAAATACATTTAAATTCTTTATGTTCTTTGTATTTTGTTCATACCTTATTTGGTGCTTCTGAGACCAACATGGTTTAAAATCTCCCAAGATAAATGTAGATTTATTAATTTTCCTTCATAAATTTATTGGATGGATTTTCTTCCTATTTTAAAAACTATGCTTTCACTAGCACAAGGTTCATGATGATTATATATTCATTGTGGGTTATTACTTTAATCAACAAAATGCAGGAAAGTGTTGCTATTGTCCTCTGAATGATTTTCACCCTAAGTTATAATCATTTACTGTGAATATTGTTTCATCTTCATTAGTTTATTTTTAACTCCACTTTATGAGTATCTATATGCTTCTTATAATGTATGAATGACTGATTTCCAAGTTTTAAATTATCTGATTGTAATGCCTTTTAACTTATTCCAAGTTTTTGTGTTGACATGCCTTTTGAATTTTATGCCAGCATTAAATTTATTTTTTAACATTATTTTTTCATTTTTAATTTTCTCATATATTTTTTCATTTGTGGATAGTTTTTATTTCTATTTTCTTTTCTAAAGGCCCATTTCAATTTCCCATGAGTATTTATTTGTAATATTTGATATTCAAGATAATGCCACATATAGGAACTGAGGGTGTAGCACTGAAAAAGCAAATAGCAAAAATCCATTCTCATTGGGTCACACCGTTTTAATAATATGAGGATTATGTAATCTATTAATAGTTCTGGCATTTTATTAAATCTAATTTTATTATATGTAATTTGGTATACTTTCCTGACTGTCTTAATGATTTAATGATCATTCATATTCTTCCTTTATAGAAAATGAGACTCAGCTTGGTCATTCTCTCCTGTCCCATTGTGGTCATGTGGAGATTTCATTCCATATTTAAGCCTCTCCAGAGGTGTGGGTTGCCTGATTTGTGTTTTCCTGTTCTGAGTAAAAACCCCAGTGTTTTCCCTGTTTTTCCTTCTTGGTCTTGATCTATGTCATCTTCAGATATGGACACTGTGGGTGCTATGCCAACTTTTTGTAACAAACATTTCTTAGACACAATTTTGCAGAGAAAAATTTCCTATCTAGTTTCAAACAGTGTGCATACTACCTTAAAGGAATTGTCTTTAATATAATTTCAGAACGATTATTTTTAGCACCCCTAGTGTTTGGGAAACAGATATATACATTTTTTTCATGGAATTGTGTTTTTAAAGTCACATTGTAAAATCCACTGTACATGTGCTCCTGATCCTTAAATTCTATGATGCTGTGAATACTGTTTTCAAAACTTTGACACAGAACAATGTCAAGGCCATTTGACATTGGGCACCATTTTCTTTTCCTGTAGATATGGAGGTTATGGAAGAGCTTATGCTCAAAATGTCAGGGTCGAAGTTTAATTTCCTAAATTGCCTACTTTATTGAAGAAGGAGAAGCTACCAAAGAATGGGCATAATATTCTCTTATCTCTAGCTACAGGATTTACTACAAACACTGACAAAGTGTTTAGCTTTTGTTTCTTTCCCACTGAGAAAACTGGTAAGAACATCTGCCTATGGATAAGAATAAAGAGTAAAGAATAAGGTCATGAAGAGACCCAGACTGTTATCCAGTGTTTGTCCTGGATTTGATCTCTACAACTTCTTCCACAATGACCAACAGACCTTGAAGAGCCCCTTATGTGGCTCTTGGGAGGGTATGAGACAGTACTTAATTACCCTTATGAAGTGAAGAAAAGACTATGACAGTTGTTGTTGGAAACACTTTTGCATTTCCTTCCTAGACAGAAGCACTATGGAATCTGTACAAATTTCCATAGGTAGTTCAAAGTATGAATCATACAGGGATGGAATATTTGCTTTACCTATGTAGTTCCAGGTTTTTTAATAACACAAAAGAAGAGCACATGTGACTGCCAAAGAGAACCATGCTTGATGTATGGAGGATGACAGGGGAAGGAAAAGATCTGGAGAGATTCTTTGCAGGCAGATAGAACTATAGTAAAGGGACACTGCCTCTAAATGTTGTTTTTTTTCCAGAAAATGTTGAAAGAGTGGAATTGAAAAGAGCAACTTCATCCCTGGGACATTTCAACTGAGAGAATGTTGGTTAATAGACATGGTACTTTGTAATAATGGAATGTAGATTGGATGGTGATTTTGAGTCCATGGCAATATTCCACTGCCCCTTTTGCACTGAATTAAAATACTAACATGTTTTTCCTATTCCACTTAAGATTCACTACCATCTTCTTGATCCTTACCTGAGTAACAAAATCCAACTTGCAAACCTGTCCATAGCACTCTGGGACTCTTTTCTGCCCTAGGCATGGTCTGTCAGTTGAAGTATACCTACTGGGGCTGCTAATGTCAGATGCATGAAAGGGGAGTCATTCCTCTGAGGGCTGAGAGTAGAGATGGCTAGGAATGGCATCCAAGGAAACTTCACAGAGGATTCCAGTCACTCAAGAAAGCTATTTATTTTGTGATTACAACCCAGTGGTCACTATTCATACACACATATATTTATTGATCATGTTGGCACCAATGTACCTATAAATCTGAGCAGTGCAGAACAGGGATGCCTCATAACATGCAAGGTGTGGATGACTTCATCCAGTGGGGTCTGATCACCTAGCATTCTCACTGCATGGCTGATGTATTCAATAGGACTTCAGTTTTTTTCAAATATGAATAGACAACCCCTGGTTTTAATTTTTTTCTACCGATAGATAACCCAGATTAAATTTTTTTTTCATAATCAGATAATGCTTGAAGCATTTTGACTATAGTGATTCTGATTTTCATTGTTCACTAAATGCTTACTTGGAAGATTGAGGAAGAAAATACTTTGATATGATCTTTGATATGGTCATGTCTAAAACTAGTTACATCTATAATCCTATCTCTGCTGTGGCTCAACTGCTTCATGAAACTTTCTCTTAAGAGTAGGAATGGAAGATGCAGCTGGGCCATGGCCCCACTGCTAGCTGTTAATGGCCTCCCTGTTAGAGAATGGCATCTGTTGAGGACCAGGAGGCCTGCAGGCTTCAGCTCATTCAAGAAGCAGGGTCAGGGGCTCAAGAATAACTCAGCAAAATGAATTGGGTTTCATTCTTCCTAGATGCATTAGCATGAGTATTTTTATAAGCCTATGAAAAGGACAGAGTCCCCAAGGAGGACTGAATTCAATCCATTTATGAAGAAACGATCATCAACCAAAAAGTGCCTACATGGTAGAAATTTCATAAGATGTAATCAAGGATAAATTGCTTCCTACAAATAGGATCTCAACAACATGCCAATCTTACTTTTCCAATTTTATCCTATGATGTTCTAAAATATATGTGACGAAGGAACAGGTCCTTTTAAGTTTTACTTTAGGCTAGATACTCTACTGAGAGTAGCACTTGCTTCTACTGGAACCTTAGGACAGGTGTTCTGACCTCAGTTTCCCAAGAAAAAAATTGACATTCTGAGAGTTTAATTAAATCACATAAGACCAAAGAACAGCTCCATAAACTACATTAAACAATATGAGATTCCCCAAGTCCTAGAAAATCTTATCCTTTGGACTAAGGATTGGTAGGCATTGTAAGTTCATTAGACTATGTTATCAAGTAACATTATAGGATATCTAGAGACTTCAGATGTGATTCATTCTTTCTCTCCAAACAATATGATGTCATGGGCAGGGAAGATATTGTTATTCTTATTTCAGAATCAAGGTTTATATTTGGGAGACTTTGCTAAACTGTGGAAGTTAGGACAAAAGCTCGTATTTCTAAGGTGAGTCCTTGTCCATGGGACAATGATATTTCTTTTTTTTAGTGTCATCCATTACTGAAGAATGTCTCATTTAACAGCTGCATAGACACCACATGATGAGCTGGGCGTGGTGGCACAAGCCTGTAATCCCAGCAGCTCAGGAGGCTGAGGCAGGAGGATCGTGAATTCAAAGCTAGCCTCAGCAACTTAGCAAGGTTCTAAACAATTTGGTCAGACTCTATCTCCAATAAAATATAAAAAAGGGCTGGGGGTGTGGCTAAGTGGTTAAGAGCCCTGGGTTCAATCCCTGGTACCAAAAAAAAAAAAAAAAAAAAAAAGAAACCAAATGATGTACATGACGATTTGAACTCTTGGGAATTTCCAGGTGACCTCCATCTCTTGGAGAGCATAGTATAGTTTGTGCATTGGGCTTTCTATGGTCAAGAATTTTTGTAGGGCTGTGGTTATGGCTTAGTGGTAGAGTGCTAGCCTAGCATGTGTGTAGGCACTTGGTTCAATTCTCAGAACTACATAAAATTAAATATATAAACTAAAGGTATTATGTCCATCTACAACTAAAAAATTAGAAAAAAGAATTTATTGACATGAGGGGGCATTATTGTGGGGCATGATTTCAAAGAAATTACAAATTTATTTATTTATTTATTGGTACTAGGGATGGAAATCAGGACCTTACATATGCTGGACAAGTTCATGAGATTCCAATCAGAAAGGTGAGTACTGGTGAAGCACTCTTCTTTGAATATCCTTCTTCCTCCTTGACCCAACATGCTTTAAAGGTGCAGAGCCAGGTCATTAGGCCTAGTCCCTCCTTCATTGCTCCAGTAATTTTATTGCTAAAACCAAGAATTTTATTAATCAATTAAAACACTAATGGATATTTTGTTTAGCTAAATTTCTTAAGTGTTTTTATTGAGTGTAAGAATTTAAGAAAGAAGTCTTATTTGACCATTCTAAGCTGCTTTAAACATCCATATTATGTGCTGTCATGAGAACCCACCTTCATCTGCATTATCCTGTCATCCAATACATTAGTCTGAGGCATATTTCTTTTTCTTTTTTCTTTTTTTTTTTTAGACACAAAGCCTTTATTTTGTATGTGGTGCTGAGGATCAAACCCAGTGTGCTAGGCAAGCTACAACCCCAGCCCCAGGTATATTTCTTAATGCATGTAATGTATATTTTGTGTTTCCAGACTGGTATACTCTTAAAGATATTAACCTTTGCATCAGGGCTTTACAACATATTTGACATAAGCTAGATGTAAAGTAAACCATTTTATTGAATAAATGGTATAATGATAAAAATAGTTTTCATTTCTACTAGTAACAGTCATGGGCAGAAATCCCATAAATTCACCAAGGTGAGAACCCCAGTCTCCTGGGGTTCATGGTGTGATTTAAACAGACTCCCTCTGAAATTAAAAACAATTTCCTGGAAACAGCTTTTCTGAATCGTGTACTTCCTCATACTGAGTATGGAGGCTGAGGACCTGTCCTCTGGCACCAGGGAACTTGAGATTGATGTTTCTGGTTAACACAACCTAGCTAATCTACATTTGGATATTTCCTGCCTTTCATCGCACTGTGCCTTCTCTTGGATTATAATGCCTTTCTGTACCCCTGAGTTCTGAAGATGGAGTTTCAGACAGAAAGATCTCCTCTATCTTACTCAGAGCTGGATTGAATAAATTTCTTTTCTTTGTCAATCAAAAACTTCTCTGTAATTCCTGTGGAGTGCAATGGGTCATAAAATACTTGTTCCCAGTTTTATGGTGACAACAGAAACACACTGGGAAATAATGTTACCTGAGTCCTAAGTCAGAGGTCTGACAAAACAGGTGTGACCACTTACCCCAAAAATCAAACAGAAAAAGTGATGGTGAAAAGCACTAAAGGAACTTTAATTGATATGGCCACATTTCAGTCTTGTCTTTGGGGTATTGGCATGAGCTTCAGTTTTAAATAGAAGAATTGGGAAAGGGGGAAGAGGTATGCCTAAGCAATCTTAGTCAAACTGTGGTATGTTTGATCATGATCTCAGTTCTTATTCTTGAGTTGTCTCCCGAGGAGTTCTTATTGCTTAAAGAGAAAATATTCATTTATTGCTCAGGATATTTATCTACCAGATGTGTGATCCTGGAAATGGGCAATTTGGTTCTTATAGGGTGATCTGCTCTTGGAAGATGTAGGACATGACAGGAGACTTCTAGGTCCCACTCAGGTTTATAGATCATCGTTAAAGTGGGCAGTTCAGTGTCCTTGCAAATCTTGAAAAAACTTTAGTTACTCTTATCTTGGTGTACTCAGACTTAAGTGGGATGAGATAAGTTAGATAAACTTAGGGTTAAAAAACTTTGTATTACCAGTTTTTGGATGAACACTACTTAAACAGTTGACATGATTATGTGCAGACTTAGCAAATATCTGACTCAAGGTTTAAGGTACTAAAGGAGACAGATACAAAATGAAGGCAGAGATGCTAAGGTTGATCCTGCTTTTAATTACCTATCTGGCATTTGCTGGCACTAGTGAAGAGTCAGTGCTTTTGGCAAAAGAATCTTTTAATTTTCTGTTATAATTATGATAGGATTTTGGTTTCTAGTCAATGCATTGAAAACATTCTTTAGAAAAGCTCAATATGCAGAGCACCATAATATGCCTATAATCCCAGTGGCTTGGGAGGCTGCGGCAGGAGGATCTCAAGTTCAAGGCCAGCCTAAGCAACTTAGCAAGGTCCTAAGCAACTTAGCAAGGCCCTATCTCAAAATAAAAAATGAAAAAGGGCTGGGTATTTGGCTCAGTGGTAAGTGCCCCTGGGTTCAATCCCTGGAACACACACACACACACACACACACACACAGCACCAGGAAAGGTGATAACAATATTTAAGAATGCGAATGAGAAATATTCATTTAAATTTGCTGGTAAGATTTCAAGACAGTAAGGACTTGCCAGTGGCTCATATCCAAGATGTGAAAGGAAATTGAGCAATAGCATATGTCACATCCCCTGGGGTGGGAAGTGTCAGTAGAACAAAAGGATTGTGTTGGAAGCATGCTGGCAGTGGGACCAGGGCTTTGAGCATGACAAGGCAAAGGTTGGAAATGAACAAAGGCATGGAAGGGGCTGCATGAGGACTGTTCTTGCCTTTAGTGAGAGTAAACTAGAAAGCAATTTGAGCAACAGAACCAGAAGGAGGCTGTGAATATTTTCTGCATCAGCCTTGGCTCTGAGTGGGACAAATAAATAGATGTTTTTTTTTTTTTTTTTTCTCTGCTTCATTTTTAATTTTCTACCTGTGGCCAGGACACCAGGCTACACAATCATGTTTAACTGTGATGTGAGGCTCACTGTTAGGATGACTATTACAAAAAAGACAAGAGAAAATGAGTGTTGGTAAAGGTGTGGATGTCTCATAGTTGGTTCTTTGGGGAATCAGTCCCCATTCTGAGGCTGTCCAGGGACTCTCAGTCATTGGTCATCTTATTAGCATACAAAGGGACACTTTGGATATTCCAAGAGTTTTAAGAGCTGTGGTGCCAGGAATCAGATGAAGAACAAACACACAATTATTACACAATTATCATGAATTCATGGTATTACAGTATACATGTGTTTATCAACACATGTATGTAAATATGTTGCTATGTATGTGTGTGTGTGCACACATGTTAGTACATTCATAGAAACAGCTCTGGAAGGATATATGCAAAACTAATAGTGGCTGTCTGAGGGAGAGAGACTACATATAAGTCAAGGGGTGATGAAAACTTAACCTGTTACTATAAACTTCATTGTATAATTTAAATTGTTTGCCATTTGTAAATTTTACTTTTTTACATGTATTATTACCTTTTCTGTTCTCTTGAAATAGAAGTGTAAGCATTCTTTCTATGCGACTGCTTTTCTGTATTATTCTGTGATGGACTGAAAGAGTCTCTATGCTCTTATTCTGGACCGTGGCCTAGTGACAGCTCTTTGATAACATTCATCACTGGATGGATATTTTAGGCTTCTCACTAAATAAGCAAATTGAGTTGGTGAGGATCTTGAATCTGGTTTCCTCTATAGGTGCCTCCCTGTCTGCTCTCAGACTAATGAAATTTCAGAAATGAGTCGTCTCTGTACCTTCTGACACTGGACATATGGTTCCTAGAGACGGGCCACAGGACTTGGGCTCCTCCATGCACTCATGCTCACCCAGCTCCAGTCGCCACCAACACAAATGACTCCCTCCCCACATGACCAGTCCAGCCGATGCTTCACCTCTTCACATTCTCGGGAGAAATAAAGGGAGCTTGGACTGAACATCAACCAAATGTTGGAAGTTCACCTGCAAGTGGTTTAAAGGCACTTTCTCCTGAAGCATTTGATTGAAGATTCTGCCCAGACACCTGAAGTGTGAATAAAACTTGAGCTTCTCTCTGTATGGGGGTAAGGAAAACCTGTCCATTTTCCAAGGACAGGTATCTTTGTATAGAAGAAACTAGATGTTTCATGTATAAATATGTTGCATTTCTTTGTATAGAAGAAACTAGATGTTTGATGTATAAATATGACCTGTTTTTTTAAAAACTATTTTTCCTACTAAACCTATTTAATAGGAATTTATTCAATAAACTTAATCTTTATTTTATTTTATACATTTATTTAATATTTATTTCCTAGTAAATTATGCTGCTGGTACCAATGTAACATTTTCTCTGAGAAGAAAATATACATCTTCTGACCATTAAAAACAGTGGTTTGTAATTTAAGGGAGTTTGCTTTTTCAAAGACATTTCTTTTATATGAAAATATCTTAAAATGTATGCATGATAGCTATTTTAAATAAAGAGTTATTTTTTGTAGGAAAATAAAAGAACATAGAACTCCAGTGAAAGAAATTAAAAGACAGGGAATGAACACTGAAGAAAATAGTGTTCAGAATGATCAAAACAACAATGAAATAAAAATAAAATAAATCTAATAATGATAAAGCACCAGAAAAAAGAAGTATGAAAACAGAAGAGATATAGCAGGTAATTATTTTAACTATAAGTAATTATAGTTAAATATTGACTTTGTAACAAGTAATTATTTTAGCTAAGTCAATATTTTCAACATTAATCTTAATAGAGCACTTTAAATCAAGAAAATACATTTTAAGTTAAAACAAGAGTGAATGTATATCTAAAAACAAAAAAAGAGTGAATGTCATAGGGTTCCAAATAATCTGGGTTGACTGTGACAGAGTGAGATGTCCTGACTGCTCCATGGACCATTTATCAGGGAAACATTAATGAGAACCCAGAGGGAAATGAGAGAGAGAATGAGTTAAGAGTGGTTACTGACAGAGCAGTTTGATAAGGCATCATTTAAGTGGTCCTGCCTTCCCAGAAATGCGGGATAGTGCCTGTGTGTCGTCATTATTTTTAAAGCAAAGCAGGAGTCTCTGGTAACACATGGGGTTAGAGGGGGTCCCATTTAACCCCCACAGCTGACTGCCCTTAGGCTTCAACACAGAAATGGTATTGACTTAGGTGATGTCATGACTAGCTGACAAGTGACAAGTGCAAGTCATGACAAGTGCTAATGTGGGATGTCTATACATCAGGCTGTTTTCCTTTTCTGTTACCCAGAAGGCTGGTTTCTGTGTCTGCCTCATTTAGACCCTCTTTTCCTCTGCATCCTGTTCTGTTCGGGTTCTGGGGCACCAGCAACCTGGAGTTAGGAGGAAAGAGGTCAGGAATGATCTGTGGGTCCTTCTGGTCAGGTCTTGCTTTGGCTGCGGTTGTTTTTCTCTGCTTCAGGGCCCGCACAGCTACTACCAGAGCCCTCTTGGAGTTTTCAGGCCTAGGCAATAGCTTCTGGCAATAGCCTCCTGCTTTTCCAGAGGATGGTGAGCCAGGGGGAGGAACATTTATCAACAAGCAGGGAAGATTGTAATTGGAGGGGTGGGGTTGCCTGCCAGATGCTGCAGCCTGGAGCACACTCACACCAGTATCTGTGGGACTGCTCTCTACAGCGGCCCCATAAAGACATGGCCATCCAGTCCAAGACAGTGGCCACTAGCCATATGCAGCTATTTATATTTAAATTTAACCAAAATTAAATAAAATCCAAAGTTCAATTCTCCAATGTTCTAGCCACATTTCAAATACTTAATAGCCACAGGTAGATAACAAAAGTTAAGGAATATTTTCATCATTGCAGAAATGGACACACTAACATAAAAAAAAAGTCTTAGAAAGGGCTCAATGTCTGTATGTCCAAGTGATAATGAGGCAGTGTAAGTAATAATCTTTAAATGTCATTTTTTTCTGAGACAAAAGAGAGTATAGTGCTTAAAAACAAAAAGGCTTGTGAGAAAACCTTGGTTCATTAGTTTTGTGAGCATAGAAAATTTACTAGCTTTCCCTAAGGTTCAAATTTCTCAAGCATAAAGTAAGACTAATGATAATGTTTTCTGAAGTGACTTAATCATTGTATATACAAGCTCATATCTGAAAAACAGAGCAAGCAGGTTATAAAACATTTTAACTAAATAGATCGTGTCCACTGGAAATAGACAACTACATATGGCATCACTCTGGGGAGATGGAGAAGACAAAAGCTCCCTCCCGATCTGGTTTACATATACAACATGTCTATCTCCGTTTGCTCTCACAATCAAACAAAATCAGCCAGCAAGGAGTTGGGAGGCCCTGAGCTCTAGGCCCTGTCCAGGAATTTCATGGTGAGTACATTAGTCCTCTGCTACTATAGCTAATTATAACAAATTGGCTTGAAACTACACAAATTTGTGTTACAACTCTTGAAGTGAGAAATCCCAAATAGGTCTCATTGACTGCAATCAAGCTGTCTGTTGGCTTGCCTTCCTCTCTGGAGGTTCTAGGGAAGAAGCCATTCCTTATCGTCCAGTTTCTAGAAGCCTCCCACTTCTTTAGCTCATGGCCGCATCGCTCCAATCTTTACTTTTGTCCTTGTGTCTCTTCCCATGACTTTGACCCTCCTGCCTCCTCTTATAAGGGAATATTTGTGGTTATGTTGGACCCACATATATCCAGGAAAATCTTCCTATCTTAAGAACCTTACCTTAGTCTCATCTGCAAATTCCACAAGTAACACCATCGCTAGCCCCTTCCTCTTCCTCTTGCTTCCTGGTTATGAGGTGAGCCGTTGCTCTGTCACATTCTCCTGCCATTGCCATCCAGTCACTTCCACCACCCTGCAGAGACCTAAAGTATTGAGTCTACTAATCATGGGCAGGAACCTCTAAAACCATAAACAATAAACCTTTCTTCTTTATAAGTATATTATCTCATGTGTTATGTTTTAGTGATAGAAATTTGACAAATACACCTTCCAAATAATTTAAAATCCTGCCTGGGAGACAAAGGTAGTTATCAGAGCCACACATGGTATTTTCTGTGTAGTCCAACCAAGGAGAAGCAAAATTCTGCCTTTGAGAGTTGGTCTTAAGGATTCATTTAGTGTTTTAATGGATCTGAAGACTGGGAAGCAGAGAAGCAGAAAGTTGAATTACAACCTTGTCATAAACCCGTTGGGGAAATGACTCGGAGATATTTCTGTTACTTTCTATAGGCTTCAGTTTTCTCTCTGGTTCAATTAAAAGTTAACACTCAACACATTCTAAGGTCACCTGAACCCTTGAATCCTTATGAATTCACAGTTATCCAGAGAGTCAGGAAGAAGGAAAGTAAGGAAATCAAATACCACAGGGAACCTAGTTCCCCCCAGCTACAGAATCAATATTTTAATATTTGCATCCACACCAAGCTCTTTCATTACTGAATAATGAATAATGCCCCTCAGAAATTGTGCATTTCCTATTCCCTGAAACCTTAGGATCAGTTTTAAACACAGGGGCCTTTTGGGGACATTCAACATCCAGACTATAGCAAAAAGGTACTGCCTGGGGGAAATGAGTAGGCAACACAAGAACCAGGAGCCATTCACAGCTAGAGAATACTGTGACCCAACAGGCACAGCAGTGCATACCTGCAATTCTAGCAACTCAGGAGGCTGAGGCAGGAAGAGCACAAGTTTGAGGCCACTCTTGACAGTTCAGTGAGATACTGTCTTAAAATAAAAACTGGAGGTGTAGCTTAGGGGTAAAACATCCTTGGGTTTGATCCCTGTACCACCAAGACCACCACAACCATGACCACCACCATGAATACCACCACCACCACCACCACCACCACCACCACCACTACCACTACCACCACAAGAATAAAAAGAAGAAGAAGAAGAAGAAGAAGAAGAAGAAGAAGAAGAAGAAGAAGAACAACAACAACAACAACAACAACAACAACAAGAAAAAAAAGGATGTGGGGTCCTAAGCAGAATCCATAGGCCTTCTGTCCAGGATGGACATACTATACCCAGACTCTATCCTAGGAGGAGTGCTGCTCTTTCCTGTGCTAAGAAAGGGGTGCACTATCTCCAGGAGGAGCTTGCTACTCATCTTCTCAGCTGTCTCTTCTGAGGAGGAGCTCTGTGTGTGCTGAGGGCCTGGGGTTTCATTTCTTAAGGTTGTAGTGTCCTCCCAGGTCTTTAACACTGTAGGGCAGCAAGGCACTGCAGATTTCAACACTGTCTTTGAGTATAGTCACTCGAGGTTTGTATGTAACAGTCCTTTGGTTGGGCCAGGACTGATTCACTCCTCCTGGGTGAGTAAATGTTCAAAAAGTAGACCCATTATTACCTACTTATGTGGCAAAGTCCTTGCTTCAAACCAAAAGAAACAAAAGCACACCAAACTAGGACTTATGTTCAATTTTTTTTTGGTACTGGGGATTGAATCTAGGGGAGCTCTGCCACTGAGCTGCTCCCCCAATTCGTTCTGTGTTTGTTTGGAGGGAGGATCCCTCTAAGTTGCCCAGGCTGGCCTTGAACTTTTAATCCTTCTGCCTCAGTCTCCTGAGTTGCTAGAATAATGGGTGTGTGCCACCATGTCAATAATTAAGAATTAAGGTTCAATTTTGGTTGCAGTTTATCTTCTCTGTTACATTATGATTTCAATAAAATAAAAGTTTAATAAGATCTCTCAAATTCAAGGGTTATGAAACAAAGTAAGCCCCAGATAAGGGATAACTATGTAAAATGAATTATAGGACTGGAATCTGAAGGCCAACCATGTCTGGATCCTCCACAAAGATCTGGTCAATCACTTGGTGGCCTCCCTTCTCCCAAAGCAACCAGGATGGACCAGCAGAAGAGGGCATCTGCCCAGAACTGCATCCTGCACAAAGCCTCAGCTTGGTTCTGTTTACCCTACAGACAGGTGACCCCCCAGAGGTTCCAGTTCTCAGTCTTGTCCTGCAATCAGCCCTACTCCTCATCCTGATCTGCCTCTGACAGCTTTGGGCTGATGATATCTTACCCCCAAAATCCTAGCATAAAAGGCCACTCTAGAACCAATATACTCAGTCTCAAAGGTGAAGAGAGAAACTCACCAGATACCTTTATGCACAGACAAAACACACCCAAACTGGGCTGCAGCCAGCAGAGGCATCTGTTTCAGTCAAGCGTCCCCATCAAAGGTCTTGTCCTGTGCTTCTGAGCATTTCATCTGAGATACCCCTCCTTCCACGGTGACCTCTCTACCTGTGTTCTCCAGCACTTATCCCTGCCACATGCTCAGACTTGATCCATCAATTACCTCTCCCTCTCCTTTATACTAAATCCACTTCTTATTTATTCACTTTCTCTCAGTCTTTGCTAGGGATCAGTTCTCACACACACACAAAGTCTTCTATACACTGCTGAAGATTCTGGGTCAGAGTTCTCCCCTAGTAAATGTTCTGCCTGTTTGTATTCAGTCTCTCCCAGGTGAGTTTTGTTGGCACCCGTTGGACCACTCCAGAGTGTGCTTCTCAAATAAAGGGATAGATATTACAGGTATATCTCACTAGCCCCCACTTTTGATGTGACACCTAAATCCTAACAAAGGGACATATAAGTGGACATAGCTAATGACATAAGAGCTGTACTCTATGAAAATACGACTCAAGAACATAAGAAAAATAATAAAACCCATACCTCTTTGAAGACAGGAAACCATCATTCTGTTCTATTCCAACTCAAATAAAATCTTGACCCTCAGGCATTGCTCAAAATGATAATAATAACAGAAATTCTTTAGTAGGAAAACATGGGTTGGGTTGTGGCTCAGTGGTAGAGTGCTTACACAAGGCCTTGGGTTCCATCCTCAGCACTGCCCCCCCGCCCAAAAAAAAAAAAAAAAAGAAAAAGAGAGACAGAAATCCTTCAAGGCTATGATCTGTGAAGATTCAGCTCAGAGTAACCAGAAAAACTACAGGAAGGATAAGCAAATCTGAATCCTAGAGTTGAGACTTCAACAGGCTCCTCCAGAATCTATGTCCAGTCACCTTTCTCAATGACTTGGGTGCAGAGTGTGGAAATAGACCACACCTGGCAGGGCAGCCTATCCTAGACTTCCTATTTAGCCCCTATATCTATCCATGTGAGCATGGTTGGCTTGGGGAGAAAACCACAGACATACAAAGACACATGGGCTGCTACCTCCTGTGGGAAGGTATGGAAGGAGGCCCCAAGAAGGAAGGCGTCATTGCTTTGGAGCCTGCCTGCCCACTGTGCCAGGCCTCCCTAGCCCACTGGACTCCCTGTCTCCACACATCATTGAGTGCCTTTCCTGAAGATCCCCATTCCCTGATAAGGATTTCTAAAGAATTAAATTAAATTAATTTAATTAAAATTAAATTAAATTAATTTAATTAAAATTAAAATTAAATTTAATTTTAAATTCCTGGGTCTGTGATCATGTGTTTAAAAAAAATCTGAATTCAAGCAGTAGGGGATTTGTGTGGAACTTGTAGTGCAGGAACAAAGTTTAAATGCTGGTTGGAAACTTGGATCAACTGAACGTATTGTATATGTAGCATCCACTGCTCTGGGCACAACAGTTGTCATTGCTGCTATTTTGAGTCTTGTGGACTCTCCTAAGGTCTAGAGGAGATTCTCCTTTTCCAGACACAGTTGTGGTAGAGAAGTGCTGGAGGGGTTTTGGAGCTCAGACAATGATAACTCAAATATGCCACTTTGAGAGCACCCGGAGAAAAGCAAATGCAGGGAGGGACTTTCTCTAAGTTCCCCTATTTACCCAAATGCTGGATCCTCTAGAAGATGTTCAGGTTTTGGGAATTCCTTCTCCAGAGCCCTCATCAGCCAGCAGAGAGATTGATAAGCACTGCAGGAAAGAAGATGCATTAGGACCAGTAGAACATATATAATTAGAAGAGGGGATTTGTGAGATTGGCTTACATGATCAGGAACTGAGAAGTCCCACAATGCTCTCTGCAGGTTGGAGAGTCAGGGAAATCTGTAGCTCCTTAGTTTAGGAAGCTAGAAGCCTCAGAAAGAGAGAGAGGCCAGTAATTCAGCCATGGTCTGATGTCAAAGGCCTAAAAACTCTCTGGAGAGCTGATATAAGACTTCATTCAAAGGTTGAAGAGCCTGCAGTCTGATGTCCTTTGGCAACCCACTTGAGAAGGGTCAAGCATGAGCGACAGAGCTAGTTTCCCACTTCTTTTACTTCTTTTGTTCCATCTGGGCCCCTATCCTATTGGATGGTGCCACCTGCATTCCAAGTGGGTCTTCCCCACTCAGTTCACTGACTCACTTATTTTCTTCTCTGGAAATACCCTCATAGATACCTATATTTTACTAACTTTTTAGACATCCCTCAAATCCAGTCAAGTTGACAACCAAAATAATCATCACAGACTAGAATTGACACTATACCTAGAATCCAGACAAAATTGACCCAGATTATTATCCATTTTCAGGCCCATGCATCTCCTCTAAAAATCATTTACTCTTCCTCTAAAATTGCCTATACCCCCTACATCTCTCTTCACACTGAAAAGGATGTTCATGCTTCAACCATCGGGACTTCTTTGGGTTTTATATTTTGTGTGGCTCCCATTCCCAAGTGTATCTTAACATATTCATATGTGTTTTTTTCTTCTGTTAATATGTTTATTGTCACTTTATTTCAGCAGACTCAATTATCAACCCTCAGACAGAAAGTTTGAATTTCCCCATTGTGTTGAACTCCCTGCAATTTGCCACTAACAAGTGTTCTAGTATTCAGGGCTGACACTTGTCCTCTGACATACAAAACTTACACTGTGTAGACAAGACCTCCTGTTCTGATGTCACCCTTAGCAAGCCTGGCCTGTTGTGGTGGGCTGGCATTATACCTCTGTCAAGGGTCAGCTGATATACCTCACATGAAATTTGAGATTTCTTGGCCAAGTAACTCTTTTGGGGGGAATTAGTGGAAAGATTTTCAATGTACAATCTCTCTGGCTGTCAAAGCGTACTGTCCCTTTGCTCCCTTTCACCTTTACCTCCAGTTAGAAGGAGATCCAGAACCTTATTGGATGCTTGGGTATTGGAGGCATTGTGTGACTGCTGGCAAGCCCTTACTGTCCAGGCAAAAATGGCACATTAAAGACTGCAGTTGACCTAGCCTCAGCAGCACCTCAACTTCACAAGAGGAGGCAGCTGTGATTAGGATAAAACCTTCCAGTCCACACCACATCTAGAGCAGAGTTACTGATTTTGTAAGGACCTCAACTCGCAGACATTGTTCTGAAATGTCTGGGTCTGTTTTTCTGGAGAAGTTACTCTGCTGCAACCTGGTTGCTGTAGCAGTCTCAGATCAGCAATACACATGCAAACACAGACATGGCTGCTCTGTCAGTGGGCAGACTCCTGGCTGCCGTCACCTTCTGGTCAATAGCCATCTCCATGTTCCAACTCTCAGATTTGCCCATGACCTGGGCATCTGGTCTGCCATTTCAAAGGGTTATTGTAAGGGATAAGAACTCTTAGAATTCTCTTCTAGAGTTTTATAGTTTTACATGGTGATTATGTGATACATTTGGAGTTAACGTTTGTATGCAGTGTGAGGTTAGGTAAGGCCGAGATGGGGCTGGCTTAGGGGTCTGGGGCTGGGTGAACAGGGTATGGACAAGGTGTATACCTGCCTCATAGAGAAAGCTTTGGCAGCTCCCTTACCTGGGTCCCTCTCCTTGCCCTCCAGAAGGCCTTCCTCCCACCCCACCCAGGCTTTGCCCACACCCTTGGCCTTGGTTTGGAGGTGGTTTGTCCCTCAAAGGTTCATGTGCTGGAATCTTGGTATCCAGTTTGGTCATCTTAAGGTGGCAAAACCTATAAGAGGCAAGGCCTAGTAGAAGGTAATTAGGTCATGACCTTATGAATGGATTAATGCTGTCTTGTGGGAGTGGGACAGGTCTCATGGAACTGGATTAGTTCTTGTGAGAATGGGTTGTTATAAGCAAGCCTGGAACTTCCCCTGAATCCCTCTTCTCCAGCACCCAGCAGATGCAACTCTTAAACTTGCAGAACTATGAATTAAATAAACCTCTTTTCTTTATAATGTTTACAGTCACAGATATTTCATCATAGCAACACAAAACAGAATAAAACATTCTCCTGGAGATGATTTTCCTTCCTTCTTTCTCTTTCTGCTTGTCTTTCATTTTCATGGCACATGTTCCATTGAAGAAAACCTGGAACTCTGAATCCAAACCACACTAGGACATTGGTGGGTACATGGTTATTCTCTTGGGGAGGGAGTGTGATGAGGTCTCTACCCTCCCCTCCCACCTCCTTAGATTAGTAACAACTATGTTAATTTTAGTTGCTGTTGTTGTCACCACATAGATAGAATTATTCCTTATGTAATCATCATTACTGTTGATATTACCATTATTATTTGTTATTGTCATAAAAACACCGAATAAGTTTCTCCACCCAGGAAGGGTATCCGATTGACTGAAGATATCAAAGGAGAGGTGCTGGGTTGGGGTATATTCTAAATTCAACAGAAGCTTAGAGACCTTTCACCCATCCAAGGATCAGGGGGAGTTCCTGGCCCAGAACTGTGGAATCGACACATTTCTGCATAGTAAATTTCCCAGAGGTTAAACTGCTGAGTTGTATGATTTGTATAGGGGAGCAGAACTTGACATGTACTCTATCCTCTTAGCATCTCTGGCTTGTCTTGAGAATCACATTGGCATAAACAGATTAATCACAGAAAAGCATAAAGATATTTTTTTGCAGTGCAATTCATTCATTCAATAAATATTTATTAAGCCTACTACATACTAGCCTGGGGATAAGGCATTGATTGAAACAGTTCAACTTGCTTTCATTGAGGAGAAATTCTATTGTTATGAAACAGATGATAAACAAAAATATGCACTAGATTCAGAATTTTGGAATATTTGTGTGTACAAAATGAGATAATCTTGGAGATAGGACCTGTTATGGTTCGGATTTGAGGTATCCCCCAAAATCTTATGTGTGAAACACTGTAAGAACATGCAGAGGTAAAATGATTGGGCTATGAAAGCCTTAAGTCAATCAGTGAATTAATTCCCTGACAGGGATTAACTGAGTGGTAGGGTATATCTGGAGGAGGTGGGTAATTGGGGATGTGCCTTTGGGGTATATATTTGGTGAGCTGAGTTTAGTGTCTCTCTGCTTCCTGACCGTCATGTGAACTGCTTCCCTCTGCCACACTCTTCTGCCATGATGTTCAGCCTCAGCTTGAGCCCTGAGGAATGGAGTTGGCTGTCTACAGACTGAGACCTCTGAAATCTTGAGCCTTCAAATAAACTTTTCCACCTCTACAATTGTTCTGGTCAGATCTTTTAGTCACAAGTGAAGAAGCTGACTAAAACAGGACTGAAGGCTAAACATGAATTTCACTTACGCTTCATATAAACCTCACACACACAGAATGAAGATACATTTATAAATATTTTAGTGTGCCTGCATTTTGACTTCAACTCATCATTTGAAGTCATCAGTGGAATTTTCACTTGTGTTTTGTAGCATATTGGGATTTGAATTTTTGGATTAGGGATGCTCCTCAACCTGTTAGGTAAGACTAGCATAGTCTGTCCTTCACGTTTCTCTGACTTCTTAAAGACAAGAAAGAATAATCAAAAAGTGTGATTCCCAGCAGAGGTTGGTGGCATGTGCTTGTAATCCCAGTGATTTGGGAGTCTGAGACAGTGGGATTGCAAGTCTGAGGCCAACCTCAGCAGCTTAGATCCTATCTCAAAATAAAAAAACAAAAAGGGCTGGAATGCAGCTTAGGGGTAAAGTGCCTCTGGGTTAAATAAAAACTTATTCTCAAACCTGGTTGTTCTAGTCAGTATTTTTTTTTTTGGGGGGGGCAGTTACTGTGATCAAAACGCCTGATAAGAACAACTTAGAGGAAGAAGAGTTTATTTTGGCTCATGGTTTCAGGGGTCTAGTCTGGGTTGGGCCAACTCCACAGCTCTGGGCCCAAGATGAGGCAAAACATTATGGTGGAAGGATGTCGTGGAGGGAAGCAGCTTAGGACATGGTAATCAGGAAGCAGAGAGCAAACATTAAGATTTTTACAAGTATCGGGGAGCACCCATAGGAAGATTCAAAGAAACAGTTAAACTGAACAGTTATATATTAAGTAGGACAGAGAGTAGTAACTTGTTTAAACATGACAAGACAAAGGGTTAAAATGGGCAGTTGATTGTGAAGAAGCAACTAGGCAGATAAGAGTTAGCCTGGACATCCTGTTTCCTGTGATAAAAATGTCTCCCTGAACTGGGTGGGAGTGGTGGCACAGGCCTGTAATCTCAATAACTCAAGAAACTGAGGCAGGAGGATTATAAATTCTACGCCAGCCTCAGCAGCTTAGTGAGACTCTGTCTCAGAATAAAAATATAAAGGGTTGGGGATGTGGCTCAGTGGTAGAATGCCCCTGCTTTTAATCCCCAGGGCCAAAAAAAAAAAAAAAAAAAAGTCTTCTTCCTGGTATGGGGAGGGCACCCTTCCCAAGGGAGTTTCATCTCCTGCTTTCAGGAATAAAAGGGGAGATCAGAGCACACTTCTTGCATCAGCTGTTTTTAAGCATCTTTAACTCAAAATAATCCTTATGCCAAAGGGATATTTTGGGACTGTATATTCTATCACACCTCACTTACACATTTTTGTTGTTTCCTTTTCTTTTTGAAATGGCCATACTGTTTTCCAGCGCAGTCATACTGTATTACATCATACCAGCAATGTGTGAGGGACCCAGTTTCTCCATAACCTCACCAGCATTTGACTTTGGTCCTCTAGTTTGTTTAAGGCATTCTGATGTATATGTGGTATTTCATTTTGTTTTAATTTACATTATGAAATGAGTAACATTTTCATGTGGTTACTTACCATCCGTAGATCCTGTTCAGTGAAATGCTAATTTGTGTATTTTATCTATTTTAACCATTAGATTTTGAAGTGTTTTTGACACGTCTTTGTGCATACCTGTCAGTTAAGTGGTTTGAAAATATTTTCTCCTGTCCCTTAAGAGGGTCTTTCACCCTTTGATTTTGATGAATTTTGATGTATCCATTTCTTTCCATGGAGCACACTTTTGGTATTGTCTAAAATCTTTTTAACTGAGTCTTAGATCTCAATGTTTCCCCTAAAATTTTATAGCTTTACATTTTACACCAAACTGTGATCCATTTGGAGTTGATATTTGTTTGTTGGGTAATGGTCTTGTGTCCAGGTCTAGGGATTTTTGTTTGCCTACCTGCTTTGCCTATGGATGTCCTATTGATCTATATCCATTCAATGGAGAGATTAAATTTCCTCTAGTGAATTGCTTTTGCACATTTAAAATTTTATTTTTCTTGTGGTGCTGTGGATCAAACCCAGGGCCTTAAACATGCTAGGCAAGTACTCTGTCACTGAGCTGCACCCCAGGCCTTGCATGTTTTAAAAAAGCATTTGGGCATATTTGTTTGGCTCTCTATTCTATTCCATTGATCAATGTGTCTTTCCCTCTGCCCATAACACATGATCTTTACTAACCATTTAATAGGTTGAAATAGAGTGACTTAATTTTTGTTTTCCAGAATTGCTTTAGGGATTGTAACTCCTTTGGCTGTCCAAGATTTGAAAAAGAAAATATTCATACTTTTTTAAAAACGCCAATAGAATTTTTTATAGGTAGCCTTTTCCACTTAGCGTTTCTCATCAACATTTACATTAACTTAAAAAACCACAAACAAAATAATTTTATATTGCATTATATGGGTATGCTGGAATTTATTTAACCTGGTTCCTTGTAATAAATGCCTGTAATCCCTCACCCAATTTTTTCTTATAAGAAATAGTGCTAAACTTAATATTTTTTTGTCAAATTTTATTTTTAACTGACATAATAATTGCATATATAGGGTCTATTGTGATGTTTTGTTATATGTGTGCATTGTGGAAGGATTAAATCAAGCTAATTAACATAGCCATAATCTCACATGCCTATTTTTTTGTGGTGAGAATACTTAAAATCTATTTTAGCAATTTTGTCACTATGCCATGTGGATTACTAAGACATTCTTCCTGTTTTATGTACTGGTATCTCTCCAATCTGCAGTCCCTGGTAACCATGACCTTGCTCTCTCTTGTGAGTTCAACTGTTATAGATTTCACATATAGGTGAGATCGTGTGGTAGCTGTCCGTCTGTCCCTGTCTTATTCCCCATAGCATAATGTTCTCCAGGTTCATTTATGTTGTCACAAATGGCAGGACTTCCCTTTAGAAAGAAATTGAATAGTATTCTATTATGTATATATACCACATTCTCTTTTTCCATTCTTCCTAAGTGGACACTTAGGTAGCTCTCATGCCTTGACTCTTGTGTATCAAGTCATATTCTTATCAGACTAGTATCTGCACAAAAGTTTCCTAGTCATTTGATGTTTTGTGGCTTAGTTTGTGGATTTTGTTTGAACTGTATGTCATCAAGTTCTTGAATCATTTCTTTGTTGGCTTCTGAGTTTTTATGCTCTAGAAAAACCTGCTCCACTATGAAATGGAATAACAATGATTCATTCATGTTTGTTATGAGTTCTTTCATGATTTTGCCATTTCCCAGCTATTACCTTCGAAGACCCTAAAGAGTTTTCCACAGGGGCTGGGAACTGCTCCAGCTGCGCTGGGAGGTGCCAGTGTCCACGGGAAAATTTCCATGTCTTACCACCAGCGCTCCAAATGGGCCCCAGACCGGCCAGGAGACTCTGGGGGAGTCTGTTTCCTTCTTGGCAGCCATCCTTGCAGGTGGACTTCAGGGAAAACTTTTCCAAGATCCCCTTCTGCTGCCGCGGTGGGTCGATATCCAGCCACACCTATAGGGAATTCCGAGCCAGACACCTTGGGGAGGCGCCAGATGCTCTCTGCCTACCCGGCGGAGAAATGACACCCAAAGAGGACAGGACAAGGCCGGGCGTCTGGGCGGGCAGGGACCTGCAAGCCCTCTTGGGTCGTCACGCCGGTCACCGGGCGCCACCTGGCGGGCACTTTTCTACTGTCTTGGAGGGTCGACCAGGGGCGGAAAGAATTTCAAGGTTAAAAGGTAGGTTGTGAGTGCTCCTGAGATTTGTAATGATATATCGTTAGGTAGTATAATTGTTGTTGTTCATCACTCTTGCCATTATTATCGTTATCTAGAATTCATTGGTGGTTACCGTTACCTGTGACCCCAGTATAGCTGGATCCCAAGGATAGGGGAGGCGCGACCGCGGAGCGCTCAGAGGGCAGCAGGGCACCACATATGCAGGCTCACCGCTGGCGGTAGAAGAATGCCGGGAGGCCGGCACAGCCACCCACGCGGCTGAGACAGTCAGTCTAGTGAGTCCTGCTACATCGTGGATGTTTGGGGTGGCATTCTTGGAGGGGGCGAGACTAGGACTGTGCGGGGACTGGGAGGCAGCAGAACAAACACGGGGCACAGGCTCTTAGGGACCCCAGTAAGAGTTGCTCATATCTTGGTCCATACTCTTCTGAACACTTTCTTAAGGCCTACACTATTTCCAACCTACAGAGTAGGACTCAAAAACACTTGGAGGACACTTAAAGGCGGATCACCTGGTTGTACAAGAAATGGCCCTGGTGAGAGACCTCTCTCCTTTTTACCAGGAGGCTAACTGCTATGGCTCTTACTGTTCATGCTGCTTTGTTTTTATCTTCTTTTGACAGAACTTTTCTATGTTGGCGATAATGTGGCAATTTTCCAGAGAGGATGCTGTCAATCCACCTTGCAACTGCCACCTGTAATCAGAAAACCTTTCCTACCTACATGTCTGTTTTATTGTTTTACAGAATGCTTAACAGGACATAAATGTAAATATTCACTTGTGCAGAAGAGGAGCTAGAGCTTAAGTACAAATAGGAGCTGTAAGTCTTTTGTTTTAAATAAACAGAGAATAAACATCTGGACTCTAGCCAACTGAGAGCTGTTCATAGGGCACCACCCTGTGATGAGTCAGGGTTCTTTTAGCAATCCCACTTCTGATGCCAGTGTGTCAGGATTCCCTAAGACCACCCCAGGCTCAATGTTCTCTAGGACTTACAGAAACTGCAAAACTTGTTATACACATGATCAGTTTGTTACAGCATGTGTTAGCCTTCCATCATTGTGACAAAATACCTAAGATAATTAAAGGAGGAAGGGTTTATTTTGCTATTTCAGAGATTTCTTTTTTAAAAATATTTTTAGTTGTAGATGGGCACAATACCTTTATTTTATTATTTATATTTTTATGTGGTACTGAGGATCAAAGCCAGTGCCTCACACATGCTAGGCAAGCACTCTGCCACTGAGTTACAACTCCAGCCCTATTTTAGAGATTTCTTTCTGAGGTCATTTGGAGATTTCTTTCTGAGGTCACTGTGGTAAGGCAGCACATCATGGTGGGAACACATGGTAGAGGAAGCTACTACCTCATGGCAGCTGGGAATCAGAGAGAGGAAGGGACTAAAGTCCCAATATACCCTTCAAAGGCATGCTTCCAGTGACTTAGCTCCTTTCCACTAGGCCCTACCAGGTTCTACCACCTTCCAATAATGCCACAGAATGGGGACTAAGCCTTTAACACAGACCTTTGGGACCTTTCAATATCCAAACCATAGGATAATGAAAGGACAAAAATTAAAATAAGCAAAGAGAAAAGCACATAGTGTGAAATCAGGAGAAACAAGGGTTAAGCTCCCAGGTATCCCCTTCCAGTGGGGTTGCATGGAGACATGCCTTATTCTCCCAGCAGCAATGTGTGACACCATTGTTTGAAAGCATTGCCAACCAAGGGAGCTTCCTCATGTCTTGGTGTCAGGAGTTTTATCAGGAGGGACCTGGATTTTGGGGGCCAAATAAATCTATAGCTCACTCTGTCCTTACTTTGCCTCTGGGTCCCTAGAAGACAAACTGATACAGCATAATCCAGGGTCTCAGGCATACAAAAACATTCTGATAGGGAAGAATGTCCCAGAAACAAGTCCTGAAGATAGGCCCATGCTGGGAATTGCTAGGTTTGTACAACGTGGGCTGCTGACTTAGACCTTTTACTACATATGATTATATAAGGGAGGAGGCCATTGGTAGTTATCTTAAAATTTTGTTTATCATATTCTGAAAGAATTTGATAAGAAATATGCCATATTTCCTCCCAATGATCAGTAGAGAGAAGAAGCTACTTTTTGGTCTGTACCTACTCCCTTACTCCCACCACATCCACAACAGAAGTGCATATAAAAGCATATGTCACATTCATCATAAATTTAATGTGCCATACATATTTTTCACTAAATGCATGTGCATAGAAAATAAACATTTGAGCCTGGCTCGGTGATGTACTTCTGAAATTTCAGTTACTTGGGAGGCTGAGGCAGAAAGATTGCAAATTAGAGACCAACTCTGGCAACTTAGCAAGAACCAAAATAAAACAATTAAAAGGACTGGGGATGTATGTAGATCAGGGTGGCAAATATAAAACTGTCCCCTGGATTAAATATCCTGCATTACCTTTAGAGACGTGTTGCAACATGGGGCCACCTTTATACTCCATTCCTGGTATTTCCTAGGGAGGCTGACTGGCCACCAGGTCTGAGGGTCAGGTAAATCTGTGGCTCAGGCAATAAAGATACTTGACTTTCCTATTCATACCTACTCAGGTTTGTTTTCAGTATATGAAAGCCTTACCTATACCCCTGGCCTGCAACAGGATTGTATTTTCTTGGTTCTCCTAAATGGATTTGGGAAAACATGGTGTTATCTACAGTTCTCTGCAAGTTTTCTCTGAAGAACAGCTTCCAGTAACATGACTTCCAGTGTCCTTAGGGAATGATAAGTTTTGGACAAATTAGTTTAGCTTTTGGGTCCGTGGGCAGAAAAAGGATTCTTGAAAGGTCACTGATTCTCAAACTCCAATGGGGCCTAAGATTTCTCCTTCTAAGAACAGGGCTGTTTCTCTTACAAGACACAGCACTTTAATCCACATGACCAGGTATGACCAGAAGCTTCCATCCCATAAGGGAATGTTTGGTACCACAAGCTTAAAAACAGTTTGTTACCAGACTCCTTGAGTTTGCTTCTTGGTGGGAATCAAACAACAAGAATGCCTGTTACACAAAATAAAGTTTATTTGCAGCAAATAAGGTGACCATGAAGAATCAATTCCAAAACCATGACTCCCTGAATTTAGGTAAGGTGAGTAAATTCATCTGGACAGAAAATGCTCATTTAAAGGGGTAGAATCATGATTACATACACAAGTGCACGTGGGAGGGTACATTTGCTCAGGTGCACTTTAACAACATGTTATAGTTTGATGTCATGGAAGTGAGGCTTTGACCCCTCCTTGGGTGAAGATTTTAGCATTAAAATGAGGTCAAGTTTTTCTTATATATAGCCTACTCTCTGATGTGTTCTGTTTGGTGGAATGGTTCTTACTAGTTTGAAGTTGTATGATGCTTTTATCTCTCTCTCTTCCAGGAACTTCCAAGAAAATCTTAAGAAGAAGTTAACTGGAAAACAACTTTAAAGCCAGACACCATGATGCATACCTGTAATCCCAGTGACTTAGGAGGCTGAGGCAGGAGAATGGCAAGTTCAAAGTCAGCCTCAGTAAGTTGGTGAAGCCCTAAGCAATTTAGCAAGACCCTGTCTCAAAATTAAAAATAAATTTTAAAAAAGGACTGGAAATGTGGCTTATTGGTTAGGCACCCCTTGGTTCAATCTCCACTACCAAAACCAAAACCAAAAAAACAACTTTAAAGAAAATTTCCTAGGTGTGGCAGCTGCAGGTAGGCTTCTCCTGTAATCCGGAATACCCTGCTTATAGTTGGGAGTATTGTGTACCCTTGACTCCCCATGATCTGTCATCTAATTGAAGGCTGCAGGCATAATCACTGTACAGTGGAGCAGGAGGAGGTGCCCAGCGTCCTGCTTGTGATGCCATGTTCGGAAAGCTCTCTGGTGGATCTGAGAACCACCCTCTGTCAATAGAGGGAAAGTTTAGACCAAAGGGGCAGGTTGTTCCAGATTGGTAGGCAGTCAAAGATTTATTCAGGGGGAGCCTACCTACAAGGGTTTCTTGGGTGGTAGCAAGACAGGGTAGCTCTCTGAGAGGTGCAAGCCTGTCTAGCTTTTATACCATAAAGAAAGTGGGGGAGAGGGAGCAGTCACTAAGGACTGTGTAGCCATCTGGTTGCTTCTCAATCTGGTCACTCTCTGCTTAAAGAGATTGTGTGAGTCAGAGCTGCAGCAGTTATCTTGGTTGTCTGCCTTCACCATCGTACACATGGAGCACCCACACTGCTCTCAGGCTTGTGGCTGCAGCCCCATTGACTCTTCCCTAGGGTGCAGTTCTTTTCTACTTGTTCAGGCTGATTTCTCCACCTTTCCTGTGAGGAAATCCAGTGTTGGCCCTCAGCAGATCTCAAAGCATGGTACCACCCTAAGTGTTATCTCAGTTTTTATCATTGAGATCAGAGCTGAGAGTCCTTGTCCTGTCCATCCTGCCTCTGTAAGAGGTGATGCTGAGCTCAGCTCTAAGCCCTGCTCAGCTCTAAGACTTGTGCTTCTTCTCCCTACATCAATAGTCTCAGTTGATGTTTTTTCATTTTCATTCAAGAAAAAAAACACCATTTCTTTTAAAAAGTACCCTTTCATAATGCTAATATGTACAACAGATTATTTGGCTGAAGGTGAGCAGGCATATGGCTGGAGGAATGGAGTTTGAATCATATTGCTTAGCTCTGGTTTCTCTTCCCAAACTCTCCTTGTTCTTGATACCCAGCAAACACTTCACTCAACAGTTCAGTGGCCTTCCTGTGCAGTTCTAAGATTACAAATCAAGTTTAGGTGAACCAGATGTAATCTTTAGTAACATCCCTTTCTCCTTTCTCTATGTGACTTCTTCACATTCTGCTCCCCCAGTACTGGGAATTTAAATCAGGGATGCTGTACCACTGAACTTTATCCCCAGCTCTTTTTTCTTTCCATTTTGTGACAGGGTCTAAGTTCCCAGGCTGGCCTTGAAATTGCCATACTTCTGCCTCAGTCTCTTGAGTCACTGGGATTGTAGGTGTGCACCACCACATGGGGCCCTGGCTCTTTTCTTTCTTCACACAGGTCTTCCTGTGGTTCGGTCCTTTATGCAGAGTTGAGCAGAGATATAAAGATGTGTTTGTTTGCATTTTTTTGTATGTGTGGATGAAATGACTTCAAGTATGGCAGGAATCATGTCACTGGTTTCCTGTCCATTTGTAGCTCATCTAGTCCAACCTACTATTTGTTATATCTTGAGGTCTTTTTCTTTCTACATTTGAAGTTATTCTACCTCTATCTCTCTCTTTTAATTTAGGGGTGTGTTATGGTTTGGATATGAGGTATTCCTCAAAAGCTCCTGGATTAATGCAGGAACATCCAGAGGTAAAATGATTATGAAAGCTGTAACCTAATCAATCCATCCTAGTTTGAATGGACTAACTTGGTGTTAACTGTAGGCAGGTGGGGCATGACTGAGGGAGGTGGCTCCTGAAAGTGTCCATCTGTCCTGAAGCCCTCTGTCTGCTTCTTGGATGCCATGAATGGAGCAGAGCTCCTCCACCACACCCTTCTGTCATGATGTTCTGCCTCATCTTGGGCCCAGAGTAGTGGATTTGGTTGACTATGGACTGAACTTCTGAAACTGTGAGCTAAAATAAACTTTTCCCCCTCTGAGTTGTTTTGGTCACAGTGACAGAAAGCTGACACAGGGAGAAGTCCTACAGCTCTCATTTGGTAATTTGTCTCTTAGTGTTGAATAGCATAGCTATTACCCCAGAGTTAGGCAACATTAAGAATCATAGACCTTTATTTCTTCAGGGCACCATTACCCCATTGGATATGAATGGAATTGGAAAAATTGTCCCTTCTTTCTTAGAATTAACAGTGAATTTATCCTACTAAAGGCTCTAGGAGATCTAGCGGTAAACATTTTCACCTTGTTTAATTAAATTTTCCGTAAACGGGTCACTTACAATTTTACAAATCACATATAAAAGAGACACCAGTGTTCCTTCCACATAGTTTGAGAAGAATTGACTCACTTTCCAATAAGCTATTGAAGTCAATAATGATCATTTAGTTTTTGCATGAGTTCTTTCCATGAGGTGTGCTCTTTCTCAGCAAGACCCACTCACCAACTCTTGAGTGAAATATTTTTGGGAGGAACATTCAAAATCTGGGTCCTACAGGGGACCAGGCCAGTCCAGGTCCTTCCTGGGACCTCTCCTTCCAGTCTCTGGAAGGAGATTTATATACCCATTGTGAGACCTCTCAGTAGTGGGAACCCCTTCAGGATCATGGCCATCTCAGGCATGCTACCCAACTTCCTGACTTCCTAGACCTTTACTATCTCTCTCCAGAGGGGACCTTGTAAACAGTCATAAAAGTTGCATGCCACAGGCAGGGTCAGGGGCACTGTGTCCAGGATTAAGGGACCTACTTGGAAATTACTGGGCAGCCTGGCCTGGTCCCCACCAGTGTGGGTAAGAAACATTTCAAGGCACTTCTGATCACAGGTGGTATTCCAGACAGACTGCAGCGGGATGTAAGGCATCTCCTCAGCCTTGCTCCACAGCCAGCTCTACTCTCTTCACTGGGAGTCTTACCAACTCAATGAAAGAGTGATCTAGGCCAATGGTACCCTCCTCAGGCCATCATACCTAGCCCCAGACAATTGCAGACTATAAGGCCTTCCTGACCATTGGGTACCTTCCAGGTGCTCCTGAATACCATGGCCCATTTAGGTTTGTCATGAACTTGGGAGAGGGGCTTAGAAACACATTTGCAGAGCACCTCCCCTGACCAATTCTCCATACAATCCATCAGCCAGCACGGGATGCCTTCCATGGCTTCTATAGCAGTGTGTGTTAGCAAAATACCTGAGAAAATTAACTTAAAAGAAAGAGCGGTTCATTTTGGCTCATGGTTTCAGAGATTTCAGTACACGCTCAGTTGGCTTTGTTGATTTTAGCCCTGTGATGAGGCAGGGCATCATGGCTGAGAGCAAGCATGTGATGGAGCAAAGTTGTTCATCTCATGGTGGCAGGAAAGAAAAAGGCAGGTGCCAGGGTTCCTATATTCCCTTCAAGGGCATTCCCCCAATGACCTTCCTTCCTTCCTCTAGTCCCCTCCCCTCCTAAATGTTCTACCACCTCTCAATTGCACTTTAAGCTGGTGATCAAGCTTTTAGCACATGGACCATAAAGGAATATTTAAGATCCCAACCATAACAGAAAGGAATATCTCAGCTGCTTGTGTGGAAATGAGAAAAATTGGGGGGTGGGGTTAGGGCTGTCCATTAGCCATGTACAACTGAGCCCTATGCAAAGCTGTAGCCAAGTTGGAGCACCTTTTCTGAGACTCCCCCAAATTGTCCAAGACATTACTGGACTATACTTTTATCCTATTCTAGTAGTATATTAGTCTCCCTTATCTCAAGGGGATATATTTTATGACACCCAGTAAAGATCAGCTTCGACTGATCCCTACCACCACAGTGAATATGAAAAAAATCATAAGTGCTTTGGATACCATGTTTGTTCTATAGACATCCATGGCCAGTTTAGCTGGTATCTATTCCAGAGGTATTAGAAAAATTTTTAGGAAATCCATTGGCTGATCATACAACACACAAGACTACAGCAACCTAAAGCCTCGCTAGCTAATAAACCAGTGTTCCTCTAGAAGGCTGCCTGGAAACACTGTCATCAGGGTTTTATAAAAGGGTCTTATAACTGGGCCATACCCCATACTGGCCTGGCCTGCACTTGAAGTGTGTTCTGAGATGCTGTTAGCTGTGGCTCCACTCCGGAGGGAGATTTGGAAATACTTTAGGAAGTGCAGTCAGTGACCCAGTCAATCAGGAATTGTGGGCATACTGGAGAGGCCCTTCTCCAGCCTTTGCACCCATCCTGGACTTTGTGGAGATTATTTTTCCACAGGGAAAAAAGATCAATATCAATGAAAAACATAAATCCACACTTGACAAGTGTTTTGAATAACACAGATGTCATTGGGATGGAGGATAGTTTGGAGATGGGGGACAAATTGCAGTGGGTGATCAGGGAGGGATTTCCAGAGGAGATGATGTGTGTAAGAACTGGTGCTCAGGTAGAGGAAAGTGCCAAATTAATGCAATGGCCCCTAGCTGCCTAAGACATTAATGGATTGTACTTTTATTCAATTCCAGTAGTACTATAATCTTGCCTTATCCTGGGGATTTGTTCCAAGACCCTCAGTGGATGCTAGAAACTGGACATTAGTGAACCACATTTACATCCCATGTTTTTTCCCAAACCAACTTCTGTATATCATTTTTCACTTTATTAAATAGAGTACATCCAACTTTTCACTTAAAGGAAACATTTTATAGCTTCTCTGTGTCATATCTGTATGGCCAGCATCACTACTTTTATGATTTGGTACCATTAGTAAATAAAATGTGTTATTTGAACACAAGTCCTGCAATACTGCAACAGATTATTTGATAATGGAGACAGCTACTAAGTGACTGATGGGAGGGTTGCACACACATTTTAGTGTGCTGGACAGAGGAATGCTTCATATCCCAGGCAGGATGGTGTGATATTTTATCACATTACTCAGAAGAGCATGCCCATTTAAAACTTATGAATTATTTCTAGAATTTTCTATTTAATATTTTCAGGCTGTAGTTCACTTTAAGTAACTGAAATGGTGGAAATTGAAATCTTTGATGAGGGAGCACTACTGTCTATAAAATGCTTCTGTTTATGTCAACCCACAAATCAGATAAGCTCTTTGCCATATCCTTAGCACTTTGGCTGCCTCTTTTGCTCAGAATTCAGTGTGAGATGGGGGTAGAAAATCCTAACTTGCTTCTGGTACAATTTTTTCCTTCAGTGATTTCAATTACAGCCTGCCCTCTGAAGAATAAGCTATAAAGCATTCAACATGTTAGGATTTGAATTCGAGGTGTCCCCAAAACTCCTGTGTTAATGCAGAAATATTCAAAGGTAGTATGATTGGATTATGAGAGTTGTAACCTAATTGGTCCACCATAGTTTGAATGGACTGACTGGTCCAACTGGAGGCAATTAGAGCATGGCTGGAGGAAGTGGGTCACTGGAGTTCTGCCCTGGAAGGGTTCATCTTCCCTGTAGCCCCTTCCCCCTGTCTCTCTACTTCCCTACTGCCATGTCCTGAGTAGCTTCCCTCCACAATGGCCTTCCTCCATGATGTTCTGCCTCATCTTGGGCCCAGAAAAATGGAGTTAGCCCACCATGCACTAAGTCTCTCAAACCATGAACTAAAATAAACTTTCCCTCCCCCAAAAGTTGTTCTTTTATTTTGTTTTCTGTTTTTGGCATTAGGAATTGAATTCATGGGCACTTTACCACTGACCTACATCCATAGTTCTTTTAAATTTTTTTAAATGTTGGGACAGGGTCTTGCTAAATTGCTTAAGGTCTTGCAAAGTTGCTAAGGCTGGCTTCAAACTTGCAATCCTTCTGTTTTGGCCTCCTGAGTTGCTGGGATTAACAAGTGTGCACCACCATGCCTGGTCTCTTAGTTTTCTTGTCATGTATTTTGATCACAGTGATGGAAAGCAGACTAACACAATATCTATTTACTGAACTTCTCTATATTTCTTGTTCTAGGCACAGATGGTACATTAGTTAGCTTTTCATTGCAGTGACAAAATACTTGAGAAAAACAAAAGGAGGAAAGGTCATTTGACTCCACTGTTTCTGGGCCTGTGGTGTGGTTGAACATCATAGCTAGGATCCTGTTGTGAAGTGAAGATGCTCATATTATGGCATCCAGGGAAGCAGGGACAGAGATGGTCTGTTTTTTTAAACAAAGTCCATCCCCCACACCTGACCCATACATTTCAGAATGAAATTAATTTATTAATTTATTGATGAGGTCAGAGCCCCATGATCTAATCACGTCTAATACCTCTGAACACTCCTGCATTGAGAACCAAACCCTCAATAAATGAGATTCTGGGAACATTTCAGATCCAAACCACAATGGATGGAGTTTACAAAATACCAGTCAGAACCTTCAGATTTTCTATATAATCCCAAATAATTGGGAACATCTAGGTGATCACATTAGATTTTTTCCTCGTGGATTTTATATTGTGTGATTACACCCTCA
The DNA here is from genome assembly GCF_902686445.1 of Sciurus carolinensis. Taxonomy (NCBI): domain Eukaryota; kingdom Metazoa; phylum Chordata; class Mammalia; order Rodentia; family Sciuridae; genus Sciurus; species Sciurus carolinensis. The sequence continues at coordinate 39,607,286 of NC_062215.1, read as the reverse complement.
CTCTTTAGAGTATTTCAAACCCTTCCAAGGATACTGTTGTTCTTTACTCCTAACATACACAAAATTATACTGAATCAGAGGCCAGTTTTTGTGTAGAAAGTATCACTATTACTTGAAATGCCAATTTCCATGTTATATTTAGATAGGATTTCAACAAAAATACTAATGGATTTAATTTTTTCCTGGAATCTGACAGGTTAATTATGAAGTTCATATAGAATAACACGACAGCAAGTATAGCTAGTAAAACCCTGAAAATAGTGTCAATATGGCCTGGTTAGTCCTAAAAGATACTTGCATATTTGAAATCCACTTTATCTTAAGTGTGATGTTGATGCTTGCTTAGACAGAAAAACCAATAGAAAAAAAAAAAACCTAGAAATCGACACAAATGTAAGTGCAGTACACTGTATTATTGTATGGCTGAAACCTTAAATAAAGGGGTAAAAGGCTGTTCTTAAAATAAATCAATTTATACAATTAATAGAAATTTGGAAGTTAAAATCGTATCTATACTTACACTATATGCCTAGACAGAACAAAACCACTCAAGGATTTAGATGTGAAAAAAGAAACCACAAAACCTAGAAATATTGAGAGAAAAATTTACCAACTATGACTTAAAACGCTCACTTAGTTAAAAATAGACAAAAAATTCATATTAAACTACATAAAAATTAAAAGTTCTAGATAGAAAGAAAAGAAAAGAAAAGAAAAAAAAAAAAAAAAAAAAAAAAAGCAGCCGAGCAGGGTGGCTCATTCCTGTAAACCCAGCGACTAGGAAGGCTGAGGCAGGAATTCAAGGTGAACTTGGGCTGGGGGTATAGCTCAGTTGGTAAAGTGCTTGCCTCAAGGTGAACTTCAGCATTTAGGGACACCCTATCTCAAAAAATAAAAAAGACTTAGCTCAGTAGTACAGTGGCTCTGCGTTTCATCTATACCAAAACACAAAACAAAAAATTAACCAAAGTCAAAAGACACTATGGGAAACTTAACTTCTGTCTATCACTGAACTAACAAATATTCCCAGCCTCTATACAGAACACACCAAAATAGAGGAACCGCTTTCTGGGATAGGAGCCCTAGCACCAATGAATCTCGGGCGCGCAGCCGCACTCACAGAGGTGGCGCCGAGGTTTCTGGGTAGTGTAGTCTGAGTGGAGGGCTAAAGTAAGATTCTGGGTACCGAGGAGGAGCGCACTCGCGGAGGGCTCTGGTAGTATAGTCCTGGGAGGCGAAGCACCGCCGAGGACTCTGGGTTCCGTAGAGTCTTTGTGCAGAATGGTGGGCGGTGCTCAATGTTACTTAGGCAGCTGATTTTAGCGTCATTGTTCACGTCAGGCGCTACGGTGAGCGGGACTCCTGCCGTTTTGTCCAGGGTGTTCGTCTGTTCTGAAAGGAGTGGGGAAAAGACTGGCCCTGCGCTTCAGCGAGAAGGGGGTTGTGGGGCGCGAAGCGCTGGTGGGACTCAGGTCTAGAGTTTGCGTGTTCTTAGCCAAGTGGACGAGGCTCCAGATGTGTCTTGGAGGGCACCGCGGGCGCGGCGGGGCCAACAGCCCCAGGTTAGGGATGCCACTCAGTCTTCGTCCGCCACTCGTCCCTGGGCGATTGGAGGGGTGCGGTTTCGTAAGTGCTCAGGATCTTGTAGGGCTGGCCGGGTAACCTAGGTCCTAGTGTGTATGGCTCGCTGCTCCTTCTCGGGTGGGTGTGTGGCAGGCGGCTAGTGAATTTGAGGGGCGAATTTCCACTGTATTGAAGGGGAGGGGGTGTGTGATTTGTGGGAGCAGAATAATTTGTCTTGCCTCTAGCTCCGTGAGAGAGTGCGAGCGCATTGCTGTTGACATAAAAGTTAAAAAAAAAAAAAAAGAAAGAAAAAAAAGAAAAAGCAAAACTTTATTTACTCAAGCTATGATTCCGTACATGAAAAAATTCTAAGGCGAAATCTATGGTTAGATAAGTAGAACTAACAAGTGAATTTAGGAATAAGGATAGTATTTTTAGAAAGCATCTGTATTTCTGTAATAGCAGCAAGTAATTACAAGGTGAAACAAATATTTATATTATTATCATAACCAAAATGTTTTGGGGGCTGGGGATATAGTTTAGTGGTAGAGCTCTTGGCTAGCACTGTAAAGGCCCATCATTCCATCCCCTGCAACACAGACACACACACGGAGCAAAAATGAAAATAAAATACAGGAGAATGTCTTTGTGACTTTGAAGTAGGTAATGATAGAACAGTTGGTTCCTGAAAGGATGTTAATTTCTTAAATATAAAGAAATCATAGCAGAAATAAATTTCTTTAAAATGCCTTTCAACTTATAGAAGATATGGAATTCACTGTTTTTCTTCCCCAACTAAAAGTTCTTCTCCACCAGTGTTAACACTCTCTAAGATGGTATTTCTTATATCTCAAAATGACTGATTTCTATTATTGCTGGCTAGTGCACATATATTTTAATCATGGTCACCACATATTAACTTCTTTTATTTTTCTGCCCTTTATCACTTTGTTTTTAATGAAAAAATTAGATATTGTCAAGGGACAAAAATACAATTTATAGTTTTTTTTTCTTTCTTTTTTTTTTTTGGTACTAGGAATTGTACCTAGGGACACCTTACTACTGAACTACATCCCCAACCCTTATTTTTTATTTTTAGACAAGGTCTTGCTAAGTTGCAGAAGTTGACCTTGAACTTATGATTGTCCTGCCTTAGTTTCCCAAGTTGCTAGAATTACAGGTCTGTGTCACTATGCCTGGCTAATTATGGATCCTATTTGGTTTTGTTTTCTACTCTAGAATCTGGCAACACTTTATTCCATAAAATAAAGTAAGTGTTCCAATGATCTGAGGAGAGTTTAGTAATACAGAAAAAAGCTGAAGAAAACAGGAACAAGCAACTTAAGCAGATTGGTCATTTCAAAGTTACTTTCCTTTTATGGCACAGAAAGAGCAGTAGAAAAATAACTGATTGGTTATCAGGTTAATTAGGTTACCTGTTTTTGCCTAAGGGTTAAGGCAGAGGGAACTTTATTATCATGCCAACTGAAACTGGCCTTTTTAGGAAATGTGTCTGTCTCTCTAATTCTTATTTCTTAGAGGGTCTGATTAACAGGTTCTGTGAAAAGGAAAATTGCAAAGGAAACAAAAGTGAAAGAACTTCTCAAAATGGAGTGGTAGGAAGCAGTACTGATGGAAGTAGGACTTGCGCAGTATTCCTACTGCCACCTGGAATGTGAACTTTGGTCCTTTCTACCCTTTGACCTCAGACATCTGGAATGACTTAAATGACTGGGCAATTTCACTGTGCCCCAGAGGGTCAATATGCATGTCAAGAGATTATAGAACTCTTGTTTTATGGGCATTTCTGTTCTTTTTATAATTCTTTATCTTCTCTCTGGCCCATGTTCCTTCTCAACATTCAAAAGCCCCTAGAAGTTCCCACGTTTCCTGCCTTCCTTGAAACACTGATTTGGAGCTTTCAAATTATCTCTCAAATAACAATTTCTAATGTAACAGTGGTCCACTTTATGCTTTGAATATAGTCCTTGCTTCTGTGCTCCTGAGACTTTGTTTTAGATAAAATGAAGGTTTTAATCTTTGGTGAAACATTTTCTCTTGGGAATGGAGCAAAGCAGCCATTTTGACCATTGAAAATGACACAAAAGTTCTGGGTAATTATTTTTAAAGGACACATTTCTTTCTCTTCCTTTCTCCCTTCTCCTCTGTAATCTCTCTCCCTCCCTAATCTAGTATTACCTTTCTTCCCCATCCTAGGTGGAGTTATCTATCTGGACACACACATACCACAGAAACAAAGTAATTCAGATTTTGGAGATGGCACCAGAAGATCTCAGAAATGATTACTCCCAACTAAACAAGTGAATTACTCCAACAGAGAACTCGTGGAATATGACCTTTGAATCACCTCTTTAAAAATCCCCTGTTCCTTTAGATAGGCAGAATCACATCCTGTGGGACAGGAGTTCCCTGTGTTTCTCCTTTGTTAGCAAAATAATAAAACTTCCTTTTTTTCTCCAAACTGTGACCTCATTATTGGATTGGCATTGAGGACAAGGACTGAGCTTTTGGTAACACTAAGAACCCCAAATCCTTTTTTGCCTTTGCAGTTTTTGAGTTTGGATTCATCATCTTGGTGATATGGAACTTTGGTGTGCCGTGACTCCATTTTGATTGTTATCCAGGGCTTCTGGAGCTAGTCCAGGAGCTTAATGCAAAACACTAGCCTCCTATAATTTTTATTTAACAATTAGCTTGTTAAACTTAGGATAGTAGTACTAATCTCAGTTACCATCATTTTGGGCTTCCAGTCTGAGCATATCATTCGTTGTATCTTCACCGTGTGGATACAAGCACCAGGGAGATTATTACTGCTATCAGGAGGCTAATACAAGATTTGGAGCATGCTTTTTAGCCAGGGTTCCCATGATCCAGACCAGCTAAAATCAAAGAGTCAGTTGAGGATTCCACTCATTTTAGCCAAGTAGTCTGTTAATCAGATGAATCTGTACAATACCCAGTATTATTTGTCTATGTGCAATAAAGACTTGTCAGTATCTGTTCAGATTCTTACTGGCCTAGACCGTAGGTAGAAATTCTAAAGTTAACCACTAGATGGACTAAAGGATCTCTTAGGACTTGTAAGGATTTGTGTTTGACACATCCATTACTACTTCAGGTTACACATAGAAGCTGCTGATTGTGAAATTCTAAACTTCAGCATTGTCTGATCAAGTGAAAGGGGGGAAAAGAGGATTATTATGATAGGGAGTCTTATCCTTGTGGTCTCAGGAAAAGCTGCCCACAGCATGAAGTCAGCAATTTCTCCTGATTTCCAGTTTGAATGCCTCCAGTTATGGTTTCAGATATTTTGGTGAACTCTATGTGTCCCATACATCAAATATAGGATTTGTCAGTTGAAATTTACATCAAGCTGTGAAGCTTCAGTGTATAGAGCTTCAGGAGCCAATGAGTTTTTGTTTATGGTTGTAGCCAGATATTAGAGAAAACTAGTAGGATTCAGAATGTAATCATCCTATGGATAAATCATAAAAACTAAAACTAATGAAGAGGGCTACATTCTAATACTGTGTGTACTATTTTTTTAGACATAATTTTTTCCCTCTATAATCACCCCCATTTTACTGTAGGTAATCACAGTAAGACTGGTTTGTTTGCAAAATAGGGTTTAGTCTTCTGATTACAGACTTACCTTGGAGATATTATAAGGCAAATTCTAGGTCATGGTAGTAAAGCCAGTATCACAGTAAAACTAGTCATGAGTTTTTTGGCTTCCTAGGGCATATTTGTATATTTATATATAGTATATTTGTACTATATTGTAGTATTTAGCATGCAGTGACATGTTTGAATGTCTCCCTTTTTCAATGACCCTTCTCTTTGCAGCAGGTGCACTGATTGGCTTTTCATCCTCAAGTGGTCTCCTTAATCTCCTGGATTGGGAGGTCATGTGTCCCAGAGTTGCAAAGCTCCTTAGAGAAACTCTCCTATTCCCTGGGTTCAGGCTGACTCAGAGGGCAAGAGCCAAATACTGATTTTCTTGGCCCTTTTGTGTTAATCTTGATCTTAAACATCCAGAAAGCTAGTCTTACCAGTCATAAAGTAAGAGTACTGGGATTTAACTTTAATTTTTATGACTTTACAGTTATTTACCCACTTTTATTTAAATTTGTTTATATTGTCTGTCCTATAGATGATGGTTTATTATCTCAAATTAATTTAGGTAGTTTGTTCTTCAAGCAATACTTCTCCAAAATATTAAGCAACAGTTATTAGAGTTTACAAGGAAAATACAAAATGGAGTTAACAACAATAAAACATTTAGTTTGTGTAATAGCTATCTTGAATTTTGACTGAAGTATACATTATATCCCCTGTTTGAGATCATGGTAATTTTATAACAAAAAAACCAGTCTTTGAATATAACTTTAAGCTGAAGTCTGGCTTATTTTGGAGCCATTCTGACATGCAGCAGGGTGGAAGGCAGAGTCTTATCTCAGGTAAGGTGGGGCTTTTTACAAATCTTAGGTAAAGTGTTCTAGTTCTGAAGTTGATCTTTGCCTTTTTATTAAATGTCATTTTAAGAAGTTTACATAGAATGTTTCCTGAGTCTATGTGAATGTTAGTTAACACAACGACATTACATCCAAAACATAAATCAAGGAATGACTGAGAGAGCTTTTAGCTTTCCTTTTATGTGGCAAAGTGGCAAAATGCTTTCATGTTTCAGGATATTAACCTTTAAACAAATCAGGCTCTAACAGGTCCTATTATAGAACAGTAAGTGATAAATAAATCCCCAATACTATCCTTATTGTCACAAAGAGGGGTGAGAGTGAAGAGAACACAGGGAATCTCTACCTGCTTGCTGCTGTGGTGACAGAAGTTGTATAAATACCATTCTCTGGCCAAGAGGAGTCATTATCTAACTTATCTTGGGGTCAGACTGTGTTGCAGTAGAAAATGAGCCTGTGAGATTTGAGATCTGGAGTCAAATGGAGAGAACAAATTTTTCTGAGGAGACAGCCAAGGGAATGGGGGTCGCAGAGAATTTTAGATTGGGCAGAGTTCTCAGGAGCCCAGAGATGGGAAACAGGGGAGGAAGGGGTATCTCCACAACTTATCTGATTTCCCATGTAGGCGCAGATGATCAGTGAGAGTTGTCACCCTCCCTGACAGTTCTGCAACTGAAGATGAGGGAGACCCTGACCATGTGCTGGAGTTTTGAGAGAGAGAGAGAGAGAGAGAGAGAGAGAGAGAGAGAGAGAGAGAGAAAGAGAGAATGAGAATTAATTCAGGGTCACTGTAGAAGAACTCCGAGGACTCACCATCAGTAGATGGAAGGCTGTCCACAGTCAAATTCTGTGGTGGGCGAGGAGGTCAGAAATGGCAAGAGGCAGAACCACCCTATGGTGAATATTGGCCAGGGAGGAGGGGGCACGGTCAAGGTGGCTTGGATCCTCATGATGGGTGAGCCAGCAGGCAATGATGGTGAATCCCATCCAGGTGTCATCATAGAAAGACTTTCCTACCTAGAAACATTTTCTTCTCCCTTCTACTTTCTGAATTTAGATAAATTACTCCATTTTAATAAGATGAATTAGTACTGTAATTGAAACACAGTTGAAATTTTTGGATCCCTTTGTATATAGAATTATACCTGTTAGTAACCTTGTTTTTAGTGATGACACAAAGCAATTTTACCAATCTATGAAAACACCAATAACGTTTAATTATGTTACCCCATGGAATTTAAGGAGTTAACTTTATATCAGACAAGTGTATTGAATAGCATCTGCCATCTCTTTCCTGTGGAAGAAAAGTCCTAAAAACAATTTATATTAGACATTTTATAGATATTAATTTGACCACCTAGAGACTTGTGAGGTAAGTAATTTCAAAGACATTTTACTTCCAGTGTTTACCCAATTTAAATTGAACCTTTTAAATCACATGAATTAAAGGTATCTGCATCCATTTTAAAAATTTTAATTTTGAGTGCTATATTTGTATGTACATATATAGACAGACAACACAATATCAGACAACAGGATATACACATAACACAAAAGCAAAGGCCTTGTAGCTTTTATCTCCATTGCAATGTAACAGATGTTCACAAATAACTCGAGTTTGAATAAAAATAGAACTGATCAAAAAATCATTAACCTAGGTATGTAGGATAAAAATTGTGAGCTCAAAAAATATAGCATTTAAGAAAAACAAAATGAGTCCTAGAAGAAAAAATGATAATGGCCATTAATTATAGTATGAAAGTGAGAAAGAGGCAGAGAGAAGGGGGGGGAGAATTAGTTCTGTGTTGCAGCCCAGGAGAAGTTTAAAATGGATACTTTATTTTTCTTAAGTCTCAGGTTGGCCCTCACTGAACCTGCTACAGTCTACATCCCAATGTAGGCTTCAGCAGACTAGGGAGGGGGAAATTGCCTAGGGCTTTTAAACCCTTTTTCTTGGTTGGTAATCAGGTCAGGTTTGGATGCAGAAAATTATGAAACATTATTTCCCACTACTTTTGAGGAATGGGCCTGCTATATCATACTCCTTATTACTACATGTCACTGGCTGTTGGACTGATTAGGTTACTCCCTCCACACCAACTACCTCCAGTAAGGGGGCTAGAATATGTGCATGGGAGCTCATGGTAGGAGGACTGGGTGGGCTGAGCAGGGGAATGGAAGCAGAAACAGAATGGGGCAAAGGAGATGGAGGAGCAGGGACCAGAGGAACCTCTGCTTCAGGGGACTGGTATGGGGTGGTTTGTTAGCTGAGTTGAAGTCAGAGGAGGAGAAGGGATTAAAAGGGGGAGAAGAAGCCAAAAGTAGGTGTTTGGGTTTGCAGGAAGAGCAAAGAAGTGCAAGAAAGGATAGACTTGAAGATAAGGAATCCCTTTCCATCTGCCCACTCACTCATAGAAGTTGTGTGCTGTTACATGGCCATTTTGGATTGATTATCTAAAGAATAAGTTTTGGTGATTTTAGGCAAGAAATGTCCCAAGGGTGAATCTGCCAGAATGGGAGACCTAGATCACATGGTGGAGATTGATACAGCTGAGTCAGTGTCCAAGGTGTCCCGAGGTCAAAGACTAGTTGGCTGGAGATGAGAGGGCAGCACAGTGATGGGGTCATTACCCAAACATCAGTGTGTGCCAGGCAAAAGCCGAGAGAGTTGAGGACCTGACATTAGGATTTTTTGAAAGCAAGCGTGAAGAGAAGCCTCAACCCTGAGAGAGAATCTCCACCATAAATATCAGGGACCCACCCATCAGATAAGGTCAACTAAGGGCACCAGCTGTAACTGTAAAAGTTGTGGCTGGGGGAACCCCCAACTCCTCAGCCACCTTGAGGGTGCTGGATGATCAATGGTCATGTCTCAGGTCCGTAGAGGAGTGTTTAAGCCAACCTAGGGGGAATCTCACCAATCTGAAGGCCAGTGGTGGATGTGGAGCCAAGTGTCTGGGTGAATGGAAGGTGAGACCAGCATCTGTAGATGCAGTGCACACACCTATAATCCCAGCAACTTGGGAGGCAGAGGCAGGAGGATTCTAAGTCTGAGGTCAGCCTGGGTAATTTAGTGAGAGATTTTCAAAATAAAATACAAAAATGTCTGTGGATGTAAAAAAAAATAGTACTGATAAAATTTCTGGATGAAGAGTAGCCACAATCCTTCAATTTTTAAATAACAATATCTGTGAAACATATTAAAATTAATTGTAATGAAACATAGTATGTCTGTATTTGCACACTTGTAGCCAGAATAACCATATAAACTTCTTATAAATTTGTTCTATTAGAAATTTTATAAAGAATCTCACTTTGGAATTTTAAAGACTTAAGGCTAAGAAACCAAACCCAAAGCAGACTTCAGACTTTACCAGAAGTATTTTATATGTTGGTCATGGCTGTTTTTTTTTTTTTTAAGGTTTCTGTCTATTGGTCATGGTTTTGGGGATCCTCTGTGGTTGTCTGTTCCTGTGTTTCTTTTCTGTACAATCTTGCAGGTGGAGTTTGTCTGTCAGAGGTAAAATTAAGTGGAAGAAATTTGTATGTGCATGTCTGTCTGTTAAAAGGTTCCTGTCTGTCAGCCATGGTTTTTGGGATCCTTTATTGTCTGTATCTGTGTTTTTTATATCTCTTACTGGCCCTTTAAGACACGGACCATACTGTGTCCATCTTATTGGTAGTCTCTTGGGAAGGAGGATCTTGACTGAATGGGCCACCTATAGGTATAAGCCTGTCTAAGAGACAGAGGTTTTACTGTAGCACAATCCGGCCTTTGAATGGTTTTCAGGATTACTATGCAATCTTGCTGTTGGAGTTTGTCAGAGGTAATGTATATTGAAGAGATTCTGTGTGTACAGGCATTTATACAGTTGCTTGATAAGGAGTTTGAATAGTCAGAAACTGAGCTAAAGGTACAAAAAGGCAGTTCTTCTGGTGTGCAAGGATAGCAGGATACCAGAAGAAAGTGTTAAAAAACATTTAAATCCTTTCAACCCAGTGCGGGCACTCCCTGTACTGTTCCACAGCCTATCCCCAGGCAGCAGCAGATCATCTTGCTGTCAGTGAAGGATACCAGCCCTGGGCTGGGAAACAAATCCCAGGAAGCTGCCTGGGCTGTAGAAAAATGGTCAAAGAGATCCCAGTCTCTGCCCTGCCTTTCAGCCCCCTTTTGCCCATGGGAGATGGAGGCTGCTGATCACAAAGGATGTGGCAGTAAGTACCAGAACTGTTAGTTTATGACCTGGGTACAGGAAGAGTCTCCTCTGTTAAGATCTGACAGGACACCCCTTTTGATCAGGAGATATCCATCACTGGGGCAGAATAATTCTTGCTATAACAGTATCCTATCAAACTAAATGCATGGGGAGACTGGCAGGATAAACAACTTCAGCCAGAAAAACAACAACAACAACAACAACAACAACAAAACCCTAAGACCAACCAGTGTTTTGTTGGCAGCCTCTGCAAAGAAATTTTTCAAGAAAGCCTAAAGAAAAGGATGAAAAGGGCCTCCTTCATTAAATATCAATATGCCCAGTGTAAGAAAAAGGCCCAAAAGTAGACTGGGTACAATTGACAGATTACCCAGAGTCACTTTAAGTTTAACTTACTTAAAGTTGATGGTATTGTGATAATGATGAGGAATAAAGGTCAGACTCAAAATTATCCTGTTATCCAATCCCTTGAAAGCAACCTTGGAGAAAAAAGATTAAGACACAACTTTTGTATATGTCAGATTATCTGAACCTCTTCTGAGATGAAATTTGTTGTGTAAGTTAAATGTTACAGATAACATTCATAAGGATTGTTTCAGAATATGAATTTAAGAAAGGATCTGAGAGTACAAAAGAGATATAAGAAAGTTGTATGTATGGAAATATATTTTAGTATGGAAAGTTAGAAGGTAAAAGAAATGTTTCTGGATGAAGAAGTATTTTGTATGGTAAAGTAATATTCTTCTAAATATAAGATGAAAGAGTGGATAAAACTAAGAATGAAAACAAGTTGTAGAATGTTTAAGTTACAGAAGGTTTGTGGATAGTAAATCTCAAAATGTTTGTATGTGATTAAATTGGCTATAGTTAGCACAAAATTATTCAAATTTTAATGTACTGATATGAAGCAAAGTCTGAACTTTTACTTTCCCTTACTTGGGGAAAGTAGGTCTTAAAGGAATCATGGTTTGTACTTGTTTTAAATTATAATTTTGTAATTGGCTAAATAAACAACTGTTATTTTAGTTATTATATTTGATGCCCTAAGTTTATATGACTAGATATATGTGTACATCTGAGAACTTGGTCTGAACCTTATGTAAGTGTTATGTAAAAGTTGATAAAATAAAAGGTTATGTAGGATTTCTGGCAAGGTAACCAATAAGTGCTTTTTTATATGTTATATCTGATATATAAGGACAACACTGCCATTTGAAGACCTGTCTAATAGCTGTTGACTTTGACTGCCTATTTATGATCATTAACATAGTTTCTCAATGTATAAGAGATTTAAGGCTATCCTTTGACTTTTGCTAGTACTGCTAATCCATGCAGACCTGTGATTATTGTCACCATAAGCTATGGATTCTAAATTTTACTTTAAAAGTTAAACTTAGTTAATATAAGGACATCTGTGTAATTGTGATGATAACCATTACTGGCTCCTTTGTATATTAGATGTATTTGTTCTTTAAGTACACAAGCTTTTTAAAATGTAATTCTTGAAAGAGAAATTTATCAGGTTGGTGTTCTCTGAACTAAAATTTTCTGTAGCAATAATCTTCAGATTTACATAGAAATAACAAATTTGGTTAGTATTTTTTTTATGTCATTTAATGTTTTATAAGTGAATAAAGCAACCTATCGTCAGTAAGTTACACATAAAATTTTGTGTTACTCAACACTGGGATGGGAATTTAAATGTGTTTTTGGAAGGTAATAAGGGGATCCTGTTTTGTTCAAAGGTTGACAACGCGGAACATGAAAACATTCTGCTACCTTTTCCACAAAGGGGAAGTTAAGAACTCTCTGAGTCTCTCTGTTTGATTATGTTTCAGATGTAATGTTGTATTTTGTTAACTGATATCCAGATAGACCAAGGAAATAAGACATGATTAACTTTGTAGGATGATATTTTAAAAGGGGGGCAAAGATTAGATTCAGAAATAAAACACTTTTTAAAGAGTTGTCAAGAGACAAGCCTTAGCTGAGTTCTGCCTCTTATTCTTCTCCATGTTAGCGTGACTCTGAAGTAGGTTAGAATTAAGCTTATCTAAAGGTCTATTCAGAAGATATATATATATATATATATATATATATATATATATATATATATGTATTTTTTCTTTTAAATATTACCATGATCTCAAAGTAAATGGGATACAATAGAAAACTTAAGTAAAAGTTTGGATAAATTACAAAAGGTATTAGGGTTTATAAAAGAATTTTTAAAAAGTAAAATGTATGTAATTGAGGTGGCAAAAATAGGTTTTTTGTAGAGGTTAAATAGACCCCAAAGAAACATTAGTGTTTGATTTGTATTTCCTTGTAAAACTTTATAACTGTTGCATGTTAGTGTTTTTCAGAAGTACTATTTCTAACAGAACAACCTGAATTAATTTAGATGATAAGTCATCACCTATAGGACAGACAGGATATAATGCTACTTTCAGTACTAATACTGACTCCAATTAAAACAAAAGGGTAACTGTAAAACTAAAGATATTGAAGTTATATACCATTACTCCCACTTTAAGCCTGGCAAAACTGACCTGCTGGATGTTGAAAACCAAAAACGTGGAAACCAAAGTCAATTAAATAAAAGGGCCAAGGAAAAAGCAGCTAGTATTTTCATCCTTGCCTGCTAAGGTCAGCCAGGACTCAGAGAATGACAGGACCCCTCTAAGTGCCCTGCAATGCTGATCAAGGGAATCTAGAGGATCCTAGAGAACAGGAAGCCAACCAGTGCACATTCTGCAAAGAAGAGGGTAATTGAAGAGGGAGACATCTCTGATGCTTCCAAAGGAAGCCACATGTGGTCAGCAAAACTCTGACTCATTTCTACTAGTGGCATGACTGGTAGAGAAAGGCTAAAGAAGCCAAGACGCTTTTCACATGTTCCTAAGAGTGATCTCAGAGGGATCTCAGCTGACTCTATTTTTAAAAATATTTATATTTTATTTGTTCTAATTAGTTATACATGACAGTAGAATGCATTTTTACATTTTGATAGATCATACATAGAGTGTAATCTCTCATTTTTTATTATACACATGGCAGGATCACATTGGTCATGCAGTCATACATGTACATGAGGTAATAATGTCTGTTTCACTCTACTATCATTCCTTCTCCCATACCTGTTCCCCTCCCTTCACTCCCCTCTACCTAATATAAAGTAACTCTATTCTTCCCTATCCCCCACTTATTGTGAATGAGCTTCTGCATATCAGAGAACTTCCATTTGTTAATATAAAGTGTATTTTGCATTGTCAGGAAATGTAGTATAAGGCCAATATTCCTTATTTTATGTGTATAGAACTTTATTGTAATACTACAGAGCCCAATGTTTCCAACAGACCTTCTGCAAACATATTTACAACCATGTGTATGATTAACAAAACTGTGCCTGCTTATACTTATGTAACTATTTATGTAACTATTGTATAGTCTATCTCTAAACAATGTATGGTCTTTTGAAAACTGTAGAAACTGAAAACAGGCAAGCTTTTATTAAAACTTTTGTACATATTACATCCTTGGTGATGATATGGTTCTTCTAAATTATTTTCTTAGGATAAATTTTCATGCTAGGCATTACTGGGTCAGAGTGCATGAACATTTTAATGGTACTTATGTTGAATTACCAAATTGCCCTCTAAACCTAAATACTGGGTTTTAACACATTTAAAGAAAAAACAAAAAATGTAGTTTAAAAGACATAAAGTTACTCTTCTCAATTATCTTAACTGGCATTTCTTTAATTACTAGTACTATCCCAAAAAGATTCTTCACTGTACATTTCACTATTCTTTACATGTGATAGATCTTAATCTTCTTTCTGAAAATTTTCTTTTGCAAAATTTCTTTTTAACTCTATTTTTAAATTTTTTGCTGTATGTTAATTTCTAAATATTTATATTTAATATATTCTTATTAAATATAATAAGATATTTAATATATTCTTAATTTTTACCATTTTTTCCAGTGATTGTCAAAAAAAAAAGAAAACTTACAGAACTTTATCATAAACGGCTTCTTCGTTCCACCAAATTCCCATGGAAAACTAAATCAGAGAAATGAGAAATGGCCTAAAACATATATTATAGCAAGTTTTTAAAAAAATTATTTTTATTGTAAACAAATGGGATACATGTTGTTTCTCTGTACATGAAGTAAAGACATACCATTTATGTAATCATACATTTACATAGGGTAATGGTGTTTGATTCATTCTGTTGTTTTTTCTTTCCCCCACCCCTCCTAACCCATTTTCCCTCTGTACAGTTCCTCCTTCCTCCATTCTTGCCTCCCTCCCACCCCCCCATTATGTATCATCATCCACTTATCAGTGAGATCATTCTTCCTTTTGTTTTTTGAGATTGGCTTGTCTCACTTAACATGATATTCTCCAATTTCATCCATTTGCCTGCAAATGCCATAATAGTATTATTATTCATGGCTGAGTAATATTCCATTGTATATATATACCATTGTATATATATATCCATTCATCAATTGAAAGGCATCTAGGTTGGTTCCACAATCTGGCTATTGTGAATTGAGCAGCTATGAACATTGATGTGCCTGCATCACTGTAGTATGCTGATTTTAAGTCCTTTGGGTATAGGCCAAGAGCTGGGATAGCTGGGTCAAATGGTGGTTCTATTCCAAGCTTTCTGAGGAATCTCCACACTGCTTTCCAGAGTGGCTGCACTAATTTTCAACCCCACCAGCGATGTATGAGTGTACCTTTCTCCCCACATCCTCGCCAACACCTATTGTTGCTTGTATTCTTGATAATCGCCATTCTAATTGGGGCGAGATGGAATCTTAGGGTAGTTTTGATTTGCATTTCTCTTATTACTAGAGATGTTGATTTTTTCATATATAGATGATTTTTTTCATATAGAGATGATTTTTTTCATTTATCTGTTGATTGCTTGTACATCTTCTTCTGTGAAGTGACTGTTTCTTTCCTTAGCCCATTCGTGGATTCAATTGTTTGTATTCTTGGTGTAAAGTTTTTTGTGTTCTTTATATATTCTGGAAATTAGTGCTCTATCTGAAGTATGAGTGGAAAAGATTTTCCCCCACTCTGTAAGTTCTCTCTTCACATTACTGATAGTTTTGTGTACTGAAAGATTTTTAGTTTGAATCTATCCCAGATATTGATTCTTGTTTTTATTTCTTGTGCTATGGGAGTCCTGTTAAGGAAGTCTGGTCCTAAGCTGACATGTTGAAGAATTCTACCTACTTTTTCTTTTATAAGATGCAGGGTCTTTGGTCTGATTCCAAGGTCCTTGATCCATTGTGACTTGATTTTTGTGCAGGATGAGAGATAGGGGTTTAGTTTCATTCTGCTGCATATGGATTTCCAGTTTTCCTAGCACTATTTGTTGAAGAGGCTATGTTTTCTCCATTGCATGTTTTTGGCACCTTTTTCTAGTATGAGGAAACTGTATTTATTTGGGTTTGTGTCCATGTCCTCTATTCTGTACCATTGATCTACCTGTCTCTTTTGGTATCAATACCATGCCATTTTTGTTACTATTGCTTTGTAGTATAGTTGAAGTTCTGGTATTGTGATACCCCTGCTTCACTCTTCCTGTTAAGGATTGCTTTAGCTATTCTGGGTTCCTTATTCTTCCAGATAAATTTCGTGATTGCTTGCTCTATTTCTGTGAGGTATGTCATTGGGATTTTAATTGGAATTGCATTGAATCTGTATAGCACTTTTGGTAGTATGACTATCTTGACAAAATTAATTCTGCCTATCCAAGAACATGGGAGATCTTTCCATCTTCTAAGGTTTTCTTTAATTTCTTTCTTTAGTGTTCTGTAGTTCTCAGTATAGAGGTCTTTCACCTCATTTGTTAGATTGATTCCCAAGTATTTTATTTTTTTTCGAGGCTATTGTGAATGGGGTAGATTTCTTAACTTCTCTTTCTGAAGATTCATCACATGTATAAAATTGCATTAGATTTGTGAGCATTGATCTTATAACCTGCTACTTTACTGAATTCATTTATGAGTTCTAAAAGGTTTCTGGTGGAAGTTCCCGGTTCCTCTAAATATATAATCATGTCATCAGCAAATAGGGATAGTTTGAGTTCTTCTTTACCAATTCATATCCCTTTAATTTCTTTGGTGTGTAATTGCTCTGGCTAGAGTTTCAAGGACAATGTTGGATAGAAGTGGTGAAAGAGGGCATCCCTGTCTTGTTCCAGTTTTTAGGGGGAATGCTTTCAGTTTTTCACCATTTAGAATAATATTGGCCATGAGCTTACCATAGATAGCCTTTACAATGTTAAGGAATATTCCCACTATCCCTGTTTTTTCTAGTGTTTTGAGCAGGAAGGGATGCTGTATTTTATCAAATGCTTTTTCTGCATCTATCAAAATAATCATGTGATTCTTGACTTTAAGTCTGTTGATATGGTGAATTACATTTATTGATTCCCGGATGTTGAACCAACCTTGCATTCCTGGGATAAAACCCACTTGATCATGGTGCACTATCTTTTTAATATATTTTTGTATGCAATTTGCTAAAATTTTGTTGAGAATTTTTGCATCAATGTTCATTAAGAATATTGGTCTGAAATTTTCTTTCCTCAATGTGTCTCTGTCTGGTTTAGGTATCAGGGTGATATTGGCTTCATAGAATGAGTTTGGGAGGGTTCCCTCCTCCTCTATTTCATGAAATACTTTGAGGAGTATTGGAATGAGCTCTTCTTTAAAGGTTTTGTGGAACTTGGCTGAGAACCCATCTGGTCCCAGACTTTTCTTTGTTTGTAGACTTTGGATGACTTCTATTTCATTACTTGAAATTGATCTATTTAAATTGTGTATGTCCTCCTGGTTCCATTTAGGTAATTCGTATGTCTCTAGAAACTTGTTGATGTCTTCGAGATTTGCTGTTTTGTTGGAGTATAGATTTTCAAAATTGCTTCTAATTATTTTTTGTATTTCAATTGTGTCTGTTGTGATATTTCCTTGTTCATTTCAAATTTTAGTAATTTAAGTTTTCTCTCTCCTCTTTGTTAGTGTGGCTAAGGGTTTATCAATTTTGTTTATTTTTCAAAGAACCAACTTTTTATTTTGTCAATTTTTTCTATTGTTTCCTTTGTTTCAATTTCATTGATTTCAGCTCTGATTTTAACTATTACCTGTCTTCTACTACTTTTGGTTTTGCTCTGTTTTTTTTTCTAGGACTTTGAGCTGTAGTGTTAAGTCATTTATTTGTTGATTTTTTTCTTCTTTTATTAAATGCGCTCCATGAAATAAATCTTCCTGTGAGTACTGCTTTTATAGTGTCCCAGAGATTTTGATATGTTGTATCTTTGTTGTTATTTACTTCTAAGTATTTTTTTATTTTATTGATGTCTTCTGTTATCCATTCATTGTACAATAGCATATTATTTAATCTTCAGGTGTTGGAGTAGTTTCTGTTTTTTATTCTGTCATTTATTTCTAATTTCAATCCATTATGATATGACAGAATACAAGGTAGTATATCTTCTTGTATTTGCTAACAGTAGCTTTGTGGCATAATATATGGTCTATTTTAGAGAAGAATCCATGTGCTGCTGAGAAGAAAGTGTATTTGCTCTTTTTTGAATGGTATATTTTACATATGTCCATTAAGTCTTAATTATTGATAGTGTTATTGAAATCTATGGTTTATTTGTTAAATTTTTGTTTGGAAGGTCTCTCCAGTGGTGAGAGAGGTGTGTTAAAATCGCCTAGTATTATTGTGTTGTGGTCTATTTGGTTCCTGGAATTGAGAAGGATTTGTTTGACATACATGGATGAGCCACTGTTTGGGGCAGAGATATTTATGATTGTTATTTCTTGTTGATTTATGCTTCCCTTAAGCATTATGAAATGTCCGTCTTTATCCCTTCTGACTAACTTTGGCTTGAAGTCCACATTCTCTGATATGAGGATGGAAACCCCTGCTTTTTTATGGAGTCCATGTGCATGGTATGATTTTTTCCATCCTTTCACCTTTAGTCTGTGGGTATCTCTTCTATGAGATGGGTCTCTGCAAGCAGCATATTGTTGGATCTTTCTTTTTAATCCAATATTCCAGTCTATGTCTTTTGATTGATGAGTTCAGGCCATTAACATTCAGGGTTATTATTGAGATATGATTTGTGTAAGAAAACCCACAGAAACCACGCTGGACATGAGAATTGACATAAGAGGGTTTATTAAGCAAACAGAGTGTCTCCCTGCAGGTAAGAGAAAAAATGAGAGGAAAAGAGAGGAAAATAGAGGAAAATAGAAAGGGCATGTGCAAAATAGAGTGTGAAAAGCGAGGAGGAGAAAGAAAGTGAGTAGGAGAGAGAAAAGTATGAGAAAAGACAGCGGGGTAGCTACCCTTATACAGTTGACTATGCCAGGATAACAAGGGAGCAATAACGGAGGATACTTGCAAGCTTCCTGATGAACCAGTAGCTAGCTAGGATGTTCGCAGACTAACAAGTAATTGGGAGGTGGGGAAAATGGCTGCAACAGAAAGTGCGGGGAGAGCAGCTTTGAGACTGACGAGCTAGGTTGTGATGCAATGGAAAGGATGGAGGAGAAGCTTTGTATTACAATTTGTATTCCTGGTCATTTGGCTCATTTTTGTTTTTTGACACAACTTGGTTTCTCCTTTATTTGGCTATTCCTTTAGGAGAGTTCCTCCCTTTGCTGATTCACATCATTGTTTTTCATCTCTTCCTCATGGAATATTTTGCTGAGAATGTCCTGTAATGCTGACTTTCTTTTTGTAAATTTGCTTAGCTTTTGTTTATCATGGAAGGATTTTATTTCATTGTCAAATCTGAAGGTAAATTTTGCTGGGAATAAGATTCTTGGTTGGCATCCATTTTCTTTCAGGGTTTGAAAAATGTTGTTCCAGGCCCTGCTAGCTTTTAGGGTCTGGATTGAAAAATCTGCTGATATCTGTATTGGTTTCCCCCTGAATGTAATTTGATTATTTTCTCTTGCAGCCTTTAAAATTCTGTATTTTGTCTATTAGGTATTTTCATTATAATGTGCCTTGGTCTGGGTCTGTTGTAATTTTGTGTATTTGGAGTCCTATAAGCCTCTTTTACTTGATTTTCCACTTCATTCTTCAGATTTGGGAAATTTTCTGATATTATTTCATTGAATAGATTGTTCATTCCTTTGGTTTGTTTCTCTAAGTCTTCCTCAATCCCAATAATTCTCAAATTTGGCCTTTTCATGATATCCCATAATTCTTGTAGATTCTGTTCATGATTTCTTACCATCTTCTCTGGTCAACTTTGTTTTCAAGATTAAATATTTTTTCTTCAGTGTCTGAGGTTCTGTTTTCCAGGTGTTCTATCCTATTGGTTATACTTTCTATGGAGTTTTTAATTTGGTTTATTGTTTCCTTCATTTCAAGGATTTCTGTTTGTCTTTTTTTAAGTATCTCTAACTCTTTATTGAAATGATCTTTTGCTTCCTGTATTTGTTCTTTTAACTGTCGATTGGTGCGATCATTCAATACCTGTGTTTGCTCTTTCATCTCATCATTCAATGCCTGCATTTGCTCTTTCATCTCATTGTTTGCTTCCCTGATCATTTTATTATGTACATTCTGAACTCCCTTTCTGACATTTCTTCTGCCATGCTGTCATTGGGTTTTATTGATATAGCATCTAGGTTTGTTTGGTGCATTTTCTTCCCTTGTTTTCTCATATTGGTCAGGTATCAGTGGAACTCTGAGATATTGCAGATTTCCTCTACTGGGTTATAGTGTCCCTATAGATTTCCAGTATATCACCTCCTAGCCTTCAGTAGCCTGATGTCTTGGAGGAACTTGATAACACTGTGCTCCACAAGAAAGCTTCCCCTCTGGGGTGGTGGCCTTCAGGTGGGGTATATTCCCTGCTAGTGGGCAGAGGCACCTCCAGTTGTTGACCGATGATCTGCCAACGGGGAACTAGACTGTGGGCTGGGGCATGGCTGGTCTGGGCCTGTGTCTGGCCTGCTGCTCAGGCCAGGGGATCCTAATTGTTCAAGAAAGCCTCTCGCTGGCTGGCCCTGCTCTGAGAAGTTGCCTGAAGTCTGGGCCTGCCGCCAGGGCTGAGCCTTACCCAGTGGGAGAGACTCAGCCAGCGGCTCTGAGTTGTTCCCGAGTCTCTCAATACCTCCTCTTCTTGAATCCTGAGTTGTGGAGTGACATGAGATGCAGTCACCCTCTAGTCTGCCATCTTGGTCTCTTCTGAAAGCTAGTCACAGAGCAGAGCTGCTCCCTGAAGACCCTTCAATCATACCACTGCCTCCTTCTGAAGTCAAATGTCTGTGTGCATAAGGAAAGCAGCTGAGCAGCTTGGAACCAACGTCTAGTCTGGGCTCCCACATCCTCTCAGCTGACTCTTATCAGTAGAGAGGAAAAAGATCAATTTTGACCAATTTGGTCTTAAACACCTGGCAGGAGAGTATAATCAAAAGCACAGTCATATATGGACATTTAAAAGAAAAGACAATTTTAAAAATGTAACTTATGATGTATACTTGTGTCAACCCTACCAAAAGTAAGTAAAGCTGGAGGCTTTAAAGGAAGGGTTCTTGTGTGGGAGTACCTAATAATAATGATTACAAAGGACTCCAGACTCACAAGTTGTGCCTGATCTCATAGACCTAAAAAACTCCCTAACTTCCTACCTAGATAAAATTAATCTGTTTTTCACCAATATGATTGAAATCCTGTCCTCATGGTTTTCAGAGGCTGACTGAAATACTAATTGCTTTTGTACTAATTATTTACATAAAAGGTAATGCTTTACTCTCTTGCTTATTGTCTTAGTATATAATCTCTGACCTTTGTATGCCTTGTCCAGTTACCTACCAACTGCCACCATGGAACTCTGAGTTGTCCTGATGCTGAATACCCTTAACTGTCCATTCCTCACTTGATAGAGAACAAAGACTGGGTCACTTCCCCAAGAACTTTGCCCTCTCTTAGCAGGAAGCATCTTGGAAATATCATTGCTCATTTTTTCCCCATAGAAATGGCAAGTAGAAATCAACAGTGGGGAAATGTAACAGTGTTCTACTTTATGCTCTGAATATATCCCTTGCTGCTCTGCCACTGTTGACATATTTATTCATTCATTCATTTATTTACTTATTTAACTTTTTTTATACTTGTACATAGGGTAATAATGTCTGTCTCATTCTACTGTCTTTCTCATCCCCACCACCCCACACCTCCCCTCACTCCCCTCTATACGATCCAAATTTCCTTCATTATTCCCTACCCACCCCCAACTATGGATCTATTTTCACTTATCAGAGAAAATATTCAGCATTTGTTTTTTGGGGGTTGGCTTGTTTTACTTAACATGATATTCTCTAGTTGCATCCATTTACCTGCAAATGCCGTAATTTCATTCTTCTTTGAGGTTGAGTAATATTCCATTGTGTATATGTACCACATTTCCTTTATCCATTCCTCTGTTGAAGGGCATCTATTTTGGTTCTACAATCTAGCTATTGTGGATTGAGCTGCTATAAACACTGATGTGGTTGCCTAACTGTAGTATGCTGAGTTTAAGTCCTTTGGGTATAAACTGAGGAATGGGATAGGTGGGTCAAATGGTGGTTCCATGGGCTAAGGAACTGAACAGACACTTCCTAGAAGAAGAAATACAATTGATCAACAAACATGAAAAAATGTTCATCATCTTTTGCAATTAGAGAAATGCAAATCAAAACTACTTTAAGATTTCATCTTGCTCCAGTCAAAATAGCAATTATCAAGAGTATAAGCAATAATGTGTTCGCAAGAATGTGGGGAAAAAGGTACACTCATACATTGTGACTTATTTTTAAAAAAATATTTTTCTTCCTCTTCCCCTCTCCCTCTTCCTCCTTAATCTTTCCCCCTACCTGATCTCAGGGGAAACAGGATTACCTTTCTTCCCCATCCTAGGCAGAGTTATCTGTTCCAGAGCACACACTCACTATAGGAACAAAGTAATTCAAACTTTGGGGTTGGCACCAGAAGATCTCAGAAATGACTATCTCCAAAATTAACAAGTGAATTACAACTCCAATAGAGAACATGTGGAATGTAGTCTTTGAATCAACTTTTAAAAAACTCTTTCTCCTAATGGAATCTCATCCTCTGGGACAGGAGTCCCCTGTGTTTCTCCTTTGTTCACAAAGCAATAAAACTTTTTTTTCATTTTTCTCCAAACTGTGTTCTTGTTATTGAATTGACATTGGGGTAATGACTGAGCTTTTGATTACAACAGAAAAATAAATGATTAGGTAACATCAGGGTATCTCAGGTAATTTTTTTTTTTTGCACAAGGATGAAGGCAGAGGAAACTTAATTATTGTGCCAAATGAAATTGGCCTATTTGGAAAATTTGATTATTATTTCTCTAATTCTGATTGGTTTTGTCTGGATTACTTGGATCTCTATTGTGAATAACTCCATTTTAAGTTTTAACCTGGTCTGTTGGGGCCTAGTGCAGGAGCATATTTCAAAACATTGGCCTCCTTAATTTTACAGGAATGACCTGACAAATCTTTGTACTTGTCATTTCAATTTAGTTTGTTATCATATATTCTATATTAAAAACATAGAATCATTTTAACTTATAGCCTCAACATATATTATGTATTAATTAAACATTTAGAGAGAATTGTATGAGTCCCATGTAAATATTACTCAGTTCTAAAATTTACCAAGTGTGGCCAATATTGTTTTAACAACTTCTTAGGGTGAAAAGTGATGTCTTAAGCACAACCCAGACATTATTTTCAGTCATAAATAGTTAGTGGGTTTCTGTTTTAAAAAACAAAATTGTCTTACAACACAACAAAATTAATGACACTTTAGTATTATCTAATAACTGATTAGTGTTCAGATTTCTCTGACTGACTTAAAACTCCTTATATTCTTTGTTGAAATCAGGATCCTGTTATCATCAGATCACTCTTTGCATTATGTTGACAGGGTGTGTTAGGACTCTTTACTCATAACTACTTATTCCCCCATGCTACTAATTTGTGGAAGGTTTGATATTTTCAAATACCAAATAACTTCTTGGGGTATCATAAGAAATATATTTGGTATTTGTCCACACTTCTGTCTCAAAATTCCTAAAACCCTTGAGACTGGTTTCCTGAGTAAAGGAGTGAACTCAGAGTGTATTTGTCGTAATGAGTTCTTTTGATCAAATCTGAGTTTATGGTAAGGAAATAACTTAGGGTGGGGCTCATAGCCTGGGTGAGCTGACCAGCAGAGAGAACAAGTGATTAGGGACTGAACTCAGCCTCACCCACCAACTGCTGAGAAAGACTCATGAGGGGATGTGTTGAATATTAAACTCAATAAAATTCAAACAGCCCTGGGAGCACTGGCAAAGGACTGTAATCTCAGCTACTCTGGGGACCCAGAATCCCAAATTCCAGACCACCTTGGTGGCATAGGAAAATCCCATTCCCCAAACAAAATCAAACAAAGCAATAGTTGAACAATAAAATTTCATGAGCCTTCTGGGTTGATAACATATAGAGGTGCTAGGAGGATGGCAGACCTAGAAAGCACATGGAAACTTCATGTTCCTTTTCTACTCCAATGCATTTCAATATCTAGATGTTCATCTAAATCCTTTATTTTTTGTAATACTCTGTATCACTGAGTTGTATCCCCAACCCTTTTTATTTTTTATCATGAGACAGGGTCTCACTAAATTATCCAGGCTGGTATTGAACTTGGGAGCCTCCTGACTTAGCCTCCTGAGTAGGTGGAATAATAGGTGGGTGCCACTGTACCCAGCTATATCCAACTAGTTGGGTTGGATATGCTTGGGTTCTGCATCTGTAGGTTCATCCATTTTGGATGGAAGAATATAACTAGACCTGCAGTGGTTGTGTCTGTACTGAACATAAAAGATTTTTTCCTTGTCATTATTTCCCAAACAATACATAACTATTTATATAACATTTGCATAGTATCAAATCTAGATTTTCAACCCCTGCTGCTGGGGTGTTGTGGCAGACTGCAACTGCCTGGCAATGACTTCTTTCTGGGTTCTCATCTGGCGAATTTGAAGAATGACACCCATAGATGAGGCAAGTGAGTGTAAAAGAGCAGGATTTATTCAAGTGAGAAGAAAAGAAACAACTTTTACAGGGTGAGAGGGGACCCAGTAGGGTTTATCACTTAAGTGCACTGGTCCAGGGGCATATATAGCTACCAGATAGGGGCATTGATCAATATCTATGGTAATCAGGTCTTGGAAAAATTACAAGGCTATCAATTCAACCTGCAACATTCCAAATGGTTATCCCTTGAGTCTATGGCCTTCACTCAGGTCTGTCTTGCTTCCCCTTTTCTGTTTCTCTGGGACAAAGGAGTTGGCTAGATTTTTTATAATGTTTCTACAGGTTAATCTCATGGAGTAACCTATTCATTTAGAGAATCTCTTTGGGAAGGTGGAGGCTTATTTCCTAAACTATCTGACTGTTTTATTATCTTTCTATTCTATCTTATTCAATATTATGTATTATAAGTCATCTGGAGATGATTTAAAGTATAGAGGGGAATGCTGGAGGGTGTGTGTAGGATAGTTGTAAGTACACCATTTTATACAAGGTACTTGATGACCTTAGATTTTTGTATCCTCAGGGTGTCCTGAAGTCAATTCCCCCATGGATACTGAGAAAAGACAGAAATATTATTCCCGAGTCCTGTGAGCCATCTTAGTAAATTATTGAACACAAGGAAGCAGGCCTTGGGAACTTGATTATAACCAGTAGGTAGAAGCACAAGTCTGAACATAGGGATTGGGTTTGGTATCTGTTTGACTCATAGGACTGATTTACCTCTGGGAACTGAAACTCTCACCAGGAAGACAGTGTCAGAATCAAGTTGTGAGATGCCTAGTGGGTTTCTGCTGTAGAATTTGCTTGCTGTGTGGAAACCCTCCCTACCTCCTGCCATCTGTTGTTAGGGGTGTCATGTGAGACGGTGGAAAAACAGTGTATGTCATCAGCCTGCTCCCAAACACTGACCCAACCTCAGGGATACAGGGGCCTCAATCCCAGGTCAGAGTGTGGAACTGAGTTTGCAGATAGTTGAGCTCTCTAGACCTTTATCAGTCTCCTGGGTGAGGATTGTACTGATGTTCCCCCAAATTTTCTGATTTGTGTGGGAATCAGGCTTGTTTCCCACATGGGGGGCAGCTACATGCAAGTATACCGACTTCTCTCACCTCCCACAGATCAGTCATTTGCAGATTTCCCTTCTTCATAGGGTGCAGAAAAATGGCAGTGGGACTCTAAAGAACTGGGAGAGAGGTGAGACTTCCCAGAAATTTCATCTTCAATGTCACAGGATGGATACTTTCCTTTCACTGACCCTTGCAGCTGCATGGTGAGTGCTAGTGCAGCTGGGGAAGTGATCTGGCTTATCTGGTATCCTCCCTGTGGTGACTGGCCTGTGGGTGCATTGCCCATCAAGTAGTGAACCATGAGCAACACTCCAGAGCAAATAAAGCAAAAGATAGGAATGCTCAAGTGCCTGGTGATGATGTGTCAGGGAAGGGTAGGAACAGTAAGAAAGGTTACAGATGGTTTCAGAAGGAGGAACTTAGCTGGTGTGATGGTACATGTCAGTACTCCCAGCTCTTGAGGGGCTGAGATAGGAGAATTACAAGTTCAAGGACAACCTGGGAAATTTAGCAAGACTTAGCAAACTAGCAAGACCTTGTCACAAAATAAAAAAAAATAAGAAGGACTGGAAGGGGTGGGGATGTAGCTCAGTGGTGGGGATGTAGCTCAGTGGTAAAATGCTCCTGGGTTCAATTCCCAGTACAAAAAAAGGGAGGGGGGACAACTCCTGGGGATTTGGCAAGTCCAGGATTCAGGTGACAGGGCAGTAATGTGATCCACATCAGGCTGCCACTGGGCAGATGGCCCAGCTGCATGGTGGAGAGTTTGTTGCAGCCAAGATTCTGATGGAGGCTTGTGGATGAATCCTGCTCCTACAAGAAGCTGATGTCAAGGTACAATGAAATGGGCTTGGGTTATATCAGAGGAAATAACTTCTGAGAGAAAATGGGATAGTCTGGGTGCATTGTCAGAGCCCCAAGTGAAGAAAGGAAGAAAACTATGGATCCTTGAACTGTGTGCAGTTCAAGGGAGATTTGAAAATGCTGACAGTCTTCACATCAAAGTGGTCTGTCAGGAGAGTGCTGCATTTTCTGGAATTGGCCTGGGCTGGCCTCAGTGTCCCTATCACACTCCATTTCCATTTGAAGTAGCTGTGGGCAGCATGGCCCAGATGTGGGCTCAGCAGTGGAGAGTGATCTCAAGTTAGATTCCCAACTTGAGGTCAGCTAGGGCCTGGGAAATGGCTGCCACACCTGATGTTCTGTGTGTTCTGGGGGAAGGTCAGAGTCACACAAGATGACTTGGATATCTGGTTTGACAGACAGTACATTTTATATTTGGATGGACTTTTAGCATTACAAAACGGGGAGACAGCATCTTCAGCTCTGGTTAGTGCTGCTGGGAGAATAACCACTGCTTTGGGCTGAGCCTGCACCGTCAGTTGGCCACAGGTGCTTGAGCAACCTGGTGGCATGCAGTTTAGATGGGACAAGCACTGCCATCTGCACGCCTCTGTTGCTTCCTGCTGTGCCCTCCCAGGGTGGTTGAGACTGGAGACAGTTCACAACTGCCTCCCTCACTTGTCAGCATCAGCCCTCTGTTCTGAAAGGCTCTATGTTGTTCACCTCTGACTTGCATAGGGACAGTGACCAGGATGCCAGCCTGAGGAACCCAACTTGGTCTTGGAATCATCTGGGTTTTCTGGAACTTTAGAATAATTTTGGCATGATGAATCAATACTTGGATGAGACAGGGATTGACTGTTCAAAGGATGGGCTTTGTAACCTGGGCATCTAGTAGTCTGAGGAACATTCCTGAATAGGCTTGAGATTCATCTGGTTTCTATAGAGATGCCAGATTAGGCACTTTGGTACAGAAAAGATGAGCCATACCCTTTTTAACAGGGCTTGCTTAGTTCATTCAGGTATACTCTGACAGCTCTTGAAACGACTCTGTGTTAAATTTGGGCAGGAATGCAGATATGGGCTCTATCTCAGTTCTGGGATCCTGTAGAGGAGGTTTACATGTTCTGTGAGGTAAAAAAAAATGTTAACTTTCATTTTGTCAGAACATCAGTAAGAAGTGTATTCTCGTTTGTAAATTCATGGACATAATATCCAAATTGAGAAAGTAGCTTAAGGCATCATTAAACTTTTGTAATGTGTTTTTATTTACTCTTCCTATGTCTTGAGAAAACACTGTAGTTTGATTGATGAGTTTTTTCTTTTCTCCCTGCCTGTTTGAAGCTCCAGGTGGGTTGGAACTGGGTTTTTCTTGGAAGACCCATGTGGTGCTGCCTAGCAACTTGACACAGCAGGTTCATAACCACTGGGGAAGTGGGGTGGTGGCAGAGACTTTGGACCCAGGACACCAGGTGGTAGGACCTGGAATTCTCCCACCTGCCTTGCAGGGCTGCTTCCCATGAGCAGGGCTGTGCTTTGTGTTGCAGGATATTGTGACTTTTGGGAATATGACTGATTTTTCACTCAGAAGGAGTCAGAAGGAGTTGGGGCAGCTGAGTTGTGCTCAGAGCACCCTGTACAGGAAGGTGATGAGAACTACAACAACCTAGTCTCTCTAGGTAAGTCTGGCTGCTCTTAGGCCTCACCCTTGCCTCCTGTGGCTCTGACTTTGCCATAGGTTTAGGTTCAGAAACAAGGACATTTTTTCCTCTATTTTCCTGGGGAAGGTCTGACTTTGGTAGAATTTTATACTGGCAGACACTGCATTCATAGGCCCTTTTCCCCAGGCTGGGGCTTTCTTGATAAGGGGGTAGACTCTGATCTTGGTGCTCCCAGGTTCATGCACTTCACATCCTGTGTGGGACCACCAAATAACCCCTCAAGCCTACAACCAAGAGTCACCTCCTTCTTTTTTTCTGTAAGCAGAAGTTCCCTATTATAAGCTGGAACTCATCATTTGACTAGAGCAAGGGGAGTAGGCCTGGGGAGAAGAGAGGAGATGTCTGCCAGGCCCCTGTCCAGGTGAGGGGGGAAGGACAGGGCCATAGAACCCAGTGTAGTCAGTATTTCAGGAGTGCATTAATTCATTTTTTAAAATTTTATTTTTTTATTAATCCATTTTAAAATGGATTAGTATAATAAAATTAGTATAATAAAATACCCGAGGCAGTGTACTTAAAAAGAGAAGAGGTTTATTTAACTCACAGTTTTAGTCCAGATTGAGGGCCCACATCTGGTGATAGTCTTTTTGCTGAGAGAATCCTTAGGCAGCACAGGGCATCACATGGTGAGACAGGAAATATGGGTGACTGTGTCTCTCCCTCCTTTTATAAAGCCATCAGTATTCAATCATGGAGGCTCCCCCTTGATGACCTTATCTAATCCTAATCCTATCGAAAGGCCTTGCCTCAAAACACCATAGTCAGATTAAGTTTCCATCTTTTTATTATTATTATTTTATTATTATTATTATTATTATTATTGCAATACTGGGATTTAGACTGGGGATTGTTATGGGGTGCAACTTAAGAACAGACCAATCACCACTGAGAAGTCCAAATTTGAGTCTTTATTAAGTTGGCCAGCTGACTGTCTCACACAATGCCCCAAAAAATGGTTATTGGGAGAAGAGCCCCAACAATAGGGTTGTAGGGGTTCTTATACCAAAAATCACAATAATCATAAGTGTCTGTTGCTATGATTTTAAATTACAAACTAATACCATGAGATCATTGACAGAGGGGGAAGTGGGTCACCTAGGTACCAACTAAAGAATGGTTACTAATAACCATACAATTACTGTTTACATGGTGCATTGGTTAGGAACAATAGGGATGAAAAGAGAGCAATTTTTTATTACATAAGAATTGTCGAGCCATTCAACACTAGGTTTCACTCTCCTACTTCAGAGTCCCAGGTTGCTCTATTGTGCAGGGGCTGAAGATCCACAGGGACAAGGACTGACTCCTGAGCACCCAGAAATGATGGCAGACTAGAGGGTGACTGCATTTCATGTCACTCCATGACTCAGGATTCAAGAAGAGGAGGTATTGAGAGACTTGGGACCAACTCAGAGCTGCTGGGTGAGTCTCTCCCACTAGGCAAGGCTCCCTGGCCAGGGTGTACTAGAATGCAGGAAACTTCATGGAGAAGAGTTGCCCAGCAAGACTCCCCCACTGGAATGGTGAACCTGGACAGCTGGGAGCATTGTAGAGGAAGGCTGCCTAGCAAGAGACTTCTGTGCAGAGCGAGGCTCCCCAGCCCGGTTGGCAGGACTGGACCCCAGGGAACATCACAGAGGAGGGCTGCCCAGTGAGATTTCCCTACCAGGTGAGTATTCCCCATCAGGCGAGGCTTTCCACCAGGGTGGTAGAACCAAGACCCAGGCCCAGACCAGCCATGCCCCAGCCTGCAGTCTAGTCCCCCTTTGACCATCAGTCTGCCCACTAGCAGGGAATATACCCCACATGAAGGCCACCACCCCTAGAGGGGCAGCTTTCTGTGGATCACTGCATTATCAAGTTCCTTCAAGATTTCAAGCTACTGAAGGCTAGGAGGTGAGTTATTAGAAATCTACAGGGACACTATAATTCAATAGAGGAAATCTGCAATATCTCAGAATTTCACTACTAGAGGGGTAGATACCTGAGCAATATGAGAAAACAAGGGAAGAAAATGTCCCAAAAAACCTAGATGCTACATCAATAAAATCCAATGAAAGCATGGCAGAAGAAATGTCAGAAAGGGAGTTCAGAATGTACACAATTAAAATGATCAGAGAAGCAAATGATGAGATGAAAGAACAAATGCAGGCTTTGAATAATCTCACCAGTCAACAGTTAAAAGAGCAAATGTGGGAAGAAAAAGATCATTTCAATAAAGAGTTAGAGATACTGAAAAAAAAAGACATAAATCCTTGAAAAGAAGGAAACAATAAACCAAGTTAAAAACTCCAGAGAAAGCATAACGAATAGGATAGAACACCTGGAAGACAGAACCTCAAACACTGAAGAAAAAATATTTAATCTTGAAAACAAAATTGAACAAACAGAGAAGATGGTAAGAAATCATGAACAGAATCTATAAGAATTATGGGATATCATGAAAAGGCCAAATTTAAGAATTATTGGGATTGAGGAAGGCTTAGAGAAACAAACCAAAGGAATGAACAATCTATTCAATGAAATAATTTCAGAAAATTTCCCAAATCTGAAGAATGAAATGGAAGATCAAGTCCAAGAGGCTTATAGGACTCCAAATACACAAAATTACAACAGACCCACACCAAGGCACATTATAATGAAAATATCTAACATACAAAATAAAGACAGAATTTTAAAGGCTGTGAGAGAAAAGAATCAAATTACATTCAAGGGGAAACCAATACGGATATCAGCAAATTTTTCAATCCAGACACTAAAAGCTAGAAGGGCCTGGAACAACATTTTTCAAGATCTGAAAGAAAATGGATGCCAACCAAGAATCTTATACCCAGAAAAATTTACCTTCAGATTTGACAATGAAATAAAATCCTTCCATGATTGACAAAAGCTAAACGAATTTACAAAAAGAAAGTCGTCACTACAGAACATTCTCAGCAAAATATTCCATGAGGAAGAGATGAAAAACAATGATGTGAATCAGCAAAGGGAGGAACTCTCCTAAAGGAACTGTCAAATAAAGGAGAAACCAAGTTGTGTCAAAAAACAAAAGTGAGCCAAATGACTGGGAATACAAATCATATCTTAACAATAACCCTGAATGTTAATGGCCTGAACTCATCAATCAAAAGACATAGACTGGCAGACTGGATTAAAAAGAAAGATCCAACAATATGCTGCTTACAAGACACTCATCTCATAGAAAGAGATATCCACAGACTAAAGGTGAAAGGATGGGAAAAAACATACCATGCACATGGACTCCATAAAAAAGCAAGGGTTTCCATCCTCATATCAGATAATGTGGACTTCAATCCAAAGTTAGTCAAAAGGGATAAGGAAGGACATTTAATACTGCTTAAGGAAAGCATAAATCAACAAGACATAACAATCGTAAATATCTATGCCCCAAACAGTGGCTCATTCATGTACGTCAAGCAAATCCATCTCAATTCCAGGAACCAAATAGACCACAACACAATAATACTAGGTGACTTTAACACACCTCTCTCACCACTGGAGAGAACTTCCAAACAAAAATTTAACAAATAAACCATAGATCTCAATAACACAATCAATAATTTAGACTTAACGGATATATATAGAATATACCATCCAACAAAGAGCAAATACACTTTCTTCTCAGCAGCACCTGGATCCTTCTCTAAAATAGACCATATATTATGTCACAAAGCTACTGTTAGCAAATACAAGAAGATAGAGATACTACCTTGTATTCTGTCATATCATAATGGATTGAAATTAGAAATAAATGACAGAATAAAAAACAGAAACTACTCCAACACCTGAAGATTAAATAATACTCTATTGAATGATGAATGGATAGCAGAAGTCATCAGGGGAGAAATAAAAAAAAATTATTAGAGATAAATGAGAATAAAGATACATCATATCAAAATGTCTGGGACAAGTACTTGGAGGAAAATTTATTTCATGGAGTGCATTCAATAAAAGAAGAAAAAAATCAACAAATAAATGACTTAACACTACAGCTCAAAGCCCTAGAAAACGAACAGAGCAAATGTAGTAGAAGACAGGAAATAGTTAAAATCAGAGCTGAAATCAATGAAATTGAAACAAAAGAATCAATTGAAAAAATTGACAAAATAAAAATTTGGTTCTTTGAAAAAATAAACAAAATTGATAAACCCTTAGCCACATTAACAAAGAGAAGGAGAAAGAAAACTCAAATTACTAAAATTCGGAATGAACAAGGAAATATCATGACAGACACGACTGAAATACAAAACATAATTAGAAGCTATTTTGAAAATCTATACTCCAACAAAATAGAAAATCTAGAAGATATCAACAAGTTTCTAGAGACGTATGAATTACCTCAATGGAAGCAGGAGGACATACACAATTTAAATAGATCAATTTCAAGTAATGAAATAGAAGAAGTCATTCAAAGCCTGCCAACAAAGAAACGTCTGGGACCAGATGTATTCTCAGCTGAGTTCTACAAAACCTTTAAAGAAGAGCTCATTCCAATACTCCTCAAAGTATTTCATGAAATAGAAGAGGAGGGAACCCTTCCAAACTCATTCTATGAAGCCAATATCACCCTGATACCTAAACCAGACAGAGACACATTGAGTATCGCGTTCCCTCTGCCCGCAGAGAAAGACACGACAAACTGGTTGCTGGTCAGAGTTCTTTATTGTTCATTCTCATTGTTCTTCATTCTTCTTTCTCCTTCTCTCTTCTTACAAGGAAGTCATGGTCATTATATATGAATCATGAGCCAATCAGGTTACAGAGCATGTGGGGAGAGCATGATAACAATGTAATACAATAAGGGCAACAAGAGGGTACGCAGCGAGCATGAGTCACCTTGTCCAATCAGAGCAGTCCATTCTGGCACTGGCTTAGTGCCGGGGCAACTTCCTTAAGCAGTGTCAGCTGTTTGTTGCAAACCAGGTTGCCCCGGCTCAGTGCCAGCATGGAAGTCCTTGATGTTGCATTTGCAAACCAGGTTGCCCCGGCTCAGTGCCAGGTTCCGCACTGAAGTTCTTGATGTTGCAAACCAGGCTGCCCCGGCTCAGTGCCAGGCTAGGATGGGGTCCGCGGTACCCCGACATCTCCCCCTTTCTTTTATTTAAAAGAAAAGGCTTGAGACCGTGCCTGTCTTAGGTTGAGGGGTCCAGCACATGTCCTTACCCGTCATCAAAGAGCATGCTAGAGCATGCTACAGCTTCTGTCTTAGGTTGGTACATGGCCACCTCCTTCATTACCCATCGTTGACTACCGGTCTAGCTTATTTGCCATATATGGGGGGAGGTCTCTAGCCTCAATGGCAGTCAGGACCAGGAAGGAATAGATGTAAGGTGCTGGACAAGGTAATGGCAGAAAAACATTGTTGAAAGGTATGTAAAGGAGTGGTAGTAGTAATGGTAGGAAAGCTGGAGCTTCTTCTGTGGCTGGAGAAAAGAAGAGGTAAGGCCGTACCTATGGGAGAGACTGAAGCTGGAAAATAGTTATCAAAGGAAGATTAAACTTGGTGTTGGTGAATTATCATCATGGCTTGAATAGTGTCAAGTCTAAGTCTTATGAAATGGACTAATTTGTTTAAAATACATGGCCCGAAGGTCAGAATTAAGAGTAAGATGATAAGGGGGCCAGCTATAGTGGATAGGAGGGTAGTGAGCCAAGGAGATTTATAAAACCAATGTTCAAACCATCCTTGTTGGGCTTCAAATTCTCTTTGTCTCTTAGCTAATCTTTCAGTGACCTTTTCCATGGTTTCTCTGACTACTCCAGTATGGTCTGCATAGAAGCAACATTGTTCTTTTAGTGCTACACAAAGGCCCCCTTCACGTAAGAAAAGTAAATCTAAGCCTCTCCTGTTTTGTAAAACAACTTCTGAGAGGGAGGTTAGAGATTTTTCCAACACGGTAATAGATTTTGCCATGGCCGTTAAGTCTTCATTCATAGCTATTTGGAGATGTAACAATTGGCTCCCTTGCACAAATGCGGCAGTTCCAGTCCCTATGCCTGCAGCTATCCCACCTATGCCCAGAAGGAGGGCTATGGTCATACTTATAGGTTCTCTAGGGTAACGATACCGTCCTTCAAGGGACCCTAACACATAGTTGGATGTTAAATAGGAAATTCTAGGCCATAATTTGATTAAAACACAAAAATCGGAACTGGAGTTTAAAACTGTGGTAGACACACAAGGCGTCAGTCCCGTATTACAAGCCCAATAAGCTCCATTTGGGCCCCACAGATAACTATTTTCTTTCCTTCACCTAAAATAAAATTAATACTGCACAAATGTGAGTGTGAAGGGGGTATGTTTCCTATACAAGTTCCTTGTCCAGAGACCTCAGTGATAGTAAGCTTGGAGCCGGGTAAAGTGGCACATTTTGGATCAGGATTACTACTATTAGTCCAATTGGTAACTAGGGCAATTCCTTCATAATAAGGGGGGTTGGAGGTAAGACATAGCCAGCATTCTTTGGTTCGGTTAGGATCTGTATGATTGAGAGCATAGAAAGCACCTTTGACCAGGTTAAGTAAACGATCCCCAGTACCAAGAGTGGCAGGCGTGGGTTCGAGTGAAATATCAGTGCTTGGAGACTTGGAAGGAGTGACAGTTGGGGTAACTTCTTGTTTAGGTAAAAGAAGTATCGATTGAGAAGGGGGCCTTTGATCTTTTAGTACTGTATTAGGGCCTACAGCTACCGGAATTGTTTCTTGTCGTAGTTTGATAGTAAACCAAAGGCCAAAATCATATCCAGAAGCATAATACCGGAGACCCCAAGTTCTTCCTTTAAGCCAGTTAGGCAAATTATCTTTGTATTTTCCTTGATTAGTAAAGGAAATCCTTAATGGATTGCAGAGAGGATTAAAGCCACATGTAGTCTGTGATAATTTGGAGGTGTGACAATTACCTTTCCCTGGAGGGGTAAAATTACGGTGTACCGCAATCCAATCCCAGTTGGACGAAGGGTTCCAATATGCATCCCCTGTAGTTTCACACCCCCAAACAGCACAGTACAGGGACTCAGGTCCCCCACATATTCTCTTTTGTTGGGGGCTTCGGCCATCTTTGGGACACACATAAAAGTCTGTATTTCCAAGAAAGCATCGTCGCTGTGGGTCTCGACACCCCCTATAATCTCCTAAGTAATTACGGGGGTAGTCTCCTATCCCTGGACCCTGCAAAGGGATATTATTGGGATTATCTACTTCTGGCAAATCCTAGGTGTCCAATCCAATGGCTAGTTGACATATGTCTGGGTGTAGAGTTGGCCACCATGTTCCGGGGGCATGTATACCTCCCACTGACCAGACTAAATCACCAGCCTGGGAATAAATTTGCCATGTAAGTGACATAGGGATGTGGGGACTAGTTCCCAATATTAGGAAGGGAAGTAGTAAATGTAGGATTACCCCCAGGAAAAGTATCGGAGGTGTCATCTTCAATGGTTTGTTTTATGGGGGTTTGTGCAGACACTGTGGTAACTCGTGTCAGTCGTTCTGGAACCCACACTGGAACCTGTTGATCCTGTGGAAAAACACAAATAGACCCTCGGACCCAACGGAGGACAGGGTCTGGACCTTTCCATTGCCCAGTGAGGACATCTTTCCACTTAACCCATTGTTGAGGGGTGGAATTAGGAGAACTATGACGGTCAGCAGCTGATCGTCCATTGTCATCCAAAGTTAAAAAATTTAAAATGAAAAGAACTACATTAAGTTTATCCCTGGGGGATCTATAGGAGACCCCAATCCCCCCTTTTTGTTTTAACAAATGGTTTTTGAGAGTAAGGTGGGCGCGTTCAATGACACCTTGGCCTTGAGGGTTGTAGGGAATTCCAGTCACCAATCGTATGTCAAATGTGTCAGCAAAATGTTTAAAACTTTTAGAGGTATAAGCAGGTCCATTATCTGTCTTAATAATTTTTGGAATGCCCCAACAAGCAAATGTTTGTAAACAATGTTGAATAACATTGTTTACTTTCTCTCCAGTTAAGGGAGAGGCCATAATAACTCCTGAATATGTGTCAATAGACACATGGACATACTTTAGATTTCCGAATTCAGGGACATGGGTGACATCCATTTGCCAAATATGATTAGGTAAAAGGCCGCGTGGATTTACTCCAAGTGATTGAACTGGAATAAGAGGCACACAGTTTTGGCAATCTTTGACTATTTGTCTGGCAACATCTTTTGTAATAGGAAATTTTCTGCGCAGGGTAGTGGAGTTTACATGAAACTTATCATGGAAAAGTTTGGCCTGTTCTGTAACAGAGAAAACATAGGTTGCTTTAGTAGCTATGTCGGCTAAGTTATTGCCTTCTGTTAAATGTCCAGGCAGCTTGGTATGAGCTCTAATATGACCTACATAAAAGGGACAGGATCTTTCATGGATCAATTGTTGTAAGCTGGTAAAATAAGAGGCAATGGTGGAGTGTTGAGAAATGTAAGGTACTGTTTCTAACACAGCCAGTGAATTTTTAACATAACAGCTATCAGTAAGTAAATTAAATGGTTTATCTTTCAATAATTTAAAGGCTAGAATAACTGCAGCTAACTCAGCAATTTGGGCAGAAGAGGCTGGAATAATAGTAGTATGTACCTCTTTATCAATAATCACAACTCCAGATCCATTTTTGGATCCATCAGTAAATACTATAACACCTTCTTGTATGGGATTAGCCTTTGTAATTTTAGGGAAAATAATAGGAGTGTTTAAACAAAATTGAATCCAGGGATGTTTAGGATAATGATTGTCAAATTCTGCATTTGTAGAACATCTAAGTATAGTCCAATCTGTATTATGATTAATTAACCATTGTAATTGTTTAGCAGTATAGGGTGTAATAATAAATCTTGGATGTGTCCCAAATGTAGATATACAACTTTCTATGCCTTGGAATATTAGCTGGGACACGGCATCGGGGTAGGATTGAAGTATTTTTGAGGGAGAACTAGGCAAATTAAGGTTATATAAGGGACCCCCCTGCCAGATAACACCTGACGGACTGTGTGTTTCTGGAATGACAATTAATGATAGGGGTTGAGTTAGAGATACCTGACAAGATTTCAGACGATTTTGAACTAGCTGAATAGCCTGTTTAGCTTCAGGTGTTAGGATTCGTTTAGAATTCAAATTAGAATCTCCCTTAAGTAAATCAAAGAGAGGTTTTAGCTCTCCTGTAGATAGTTTTAGATAAGGCCTAATCCAATTGATGTCTCCCAATAATTTTTGAAAATCATTAAGCGTTTTTAAATGATCTATCCTTATGGTAAGTTTTAAAGGTCGTACTGTAGTAGCTGATAATTTAGTTCCCAAATAGGTCTGTAAATTTCCTGTTTGTATTTTTTCTGGGGCGATAGTTAAATTCCATGATGTCAATTTTTTGGTCATGAACATTAAAGATTCCTTTAAAAGGGCTTCTTCTTTATGGCATAAAAGGATATCATCCATGTAATGATAAATTAAAAGTTGTTTATATCTTTCTCGAGTAGATTTTAGAGCTTTATCCACATAAATTTGACACAAGGTAGGACTATTAGCCATACCTTGGGGCAATACTACCCATTCAAATCTTTGATCAGGTTGAGCATGATTGATAGAAGGTAAGGTGAAAGTGAATCTCCAGCAATCACTTTTATGTAAAGGTATGGAGAAGAAACAATCTTTTATATCAATTATAATAGTAGGCCACCCTTTGGGCAGAGCTGAAACTAAAGGCAGGCCACATTGAATGGGTCCCATAGGGTACATTTGATCATTAATTGCCCTGAGATCATGAAGCAGTCTCCATTTCCCTGACTTCTTTTTAATAACAAAAATAGGTGTATTCCAGGGAGAGGTAGAAGGTTGAACATGACCAGCATCAAGCTGTTCCTTGACTAGATTCTGAGCAGCCTCTAATTTTTCTTTGGTGAGGGGCCACTGAGGTATCCATCGAGGCTTATCATTCTTCCAGATTTTTGGAATTTCATCTGTTTCAGTGGCCCCTAGGAAAAACCCAGCCCTGTGGTATTAGTTTTTGGAATAGGTATACTTGGAAGGGAAGTACTACCTTGATTGTGCTTGCCTAAACCTTTTCCTTCCTCATACCCCATATGTTGTAATATATTTTTGACTGGAGTTCCTTGATAGATTTGGTCTGTGCTTAGTTTCATGTCCATCTGTTGCAAAATATCCCTTCCCCATAGGGAAATGGGTAAATTACACACATATGGTTGGAATACTCCAGAATGACCTTCATTATCTTTCCATTGTAAGGAAGCTGCACTTTGGTCAGGACTGGAAGCTACGCCCAGTCCTCTTAGGGTCTGGTTAGCTGTGACAAGCGGCCAGTCCTTTGGCCAGTCATTGGAAGAAATAATGCTTTTATCTGCTCCTGTATCTAATAACCCTGTAAATTTCTTTCCTCCTATGGTAAGTTTTAATAATGGATGATCCCCAAGATTCATGGTAAGGCAAGCGAAAGGATCCCCAGTAGATCCAAACCCTTGAGATCCCCTAGTTTTATCCTTACTGGGCCATAGGGTATGACTACTTGGCAGAATTAACATTTGAGCAATTTGATCTCCCGGAGATATTACTGTAATTCCTCTTGGAGATGAAACCATAATTTTTACTTTTCCCTCAAAATTGGGATCAATTATCCCAGGATGAACTATAAGTCCTTTTAGAATAGTTGAGCTTTTTCCTAATAATAGTCCTACCGAATTTTGTGGAATTGTATCATTCCAATCCGAATCTACCATTTGAACTCCCATTTCGGGAGTTAAGACCAGTCTGGATGTGGCACAGATGTCCAATTCTGCGCTCCCTCTAGTAGTTCTGGATTTCCTCCCTTCTCTGTAGGGGGGTACCATTGTCTGGGAACCTGTTGGATCACCCCGCAAATTTGTTGTGGGCCCCGGGGTGGGCCCTGTCTCCCGTTTTTTGTCAGCTTTGGGTTAGGTCCTAAATAATTACCATTTTTGTCTCTGACTGAGTGGCACATACTTGACCAATGATTACCCTTTTTACATCTAGGACATAATTCTGGATTATGTGGTTTCTGGTTTGTATTTGGACAATTGGTTTTGTAATGCCCAATTTGCCCACAACTGAAACAAACTCCGGGGACTGTTTTATATGAAGGGCTGGTTTTATAATGGTTAGGTTTTTGTAACCCCTGTACAATAGCAGAAGCTAACACCTGTCCCTGGATAGTAGCATCATTTATATCTCTGCAAACCTTTAAATATGCAGATATATCTTTATTTTTCCATGGTCTTATGGCTTCTTTACACCATTTATTAGCCTACTCATAAGCTAGTTGTTTGATCAAGGGCATAGCTTGATCAGCCTCCCCAAATATTCGACCAGCCGTCTGTATTAGCCTGTCTACAAAATCTGCATATGGTTCATTAGGACCTTGTATTACTTTAGACAATTGACCTTGTAAATCCCCCGAGCCTTGAAGAGTTCTCCAGGCTCTTACTGCGGCAGTAGCAATTTGTTGATACACCGCGGGAAGATATAGAATTTGAGCCTGAATATTATCATATTGTCCTTGCCCTGTGAGCATATCCATGTTCCATGCAGGGTTGCCTGCCGCTGCATTTCTTCTAGCTGTGTCTAAACAGATCTCATGGCAAGTTGTTTTCCACATTAAATACTGTCCACCAGTCAAAGTAGCCCTGGCTAAATTTTCCCAATCTCTAGGGATCAAATTTAAAGATGAAATAGTCTCTACAAGTGACATGGTGAATGCAGCTTGAGGGCCATAAGTACCAGCTGCTTCTTTTAGTTGTTTAATAAATTTAAAATCCAATGGTTGGTGATACCTCTGATTTTGTGGATTTTCAAACACAGGAAAACAAGAACTTGTATTGGGCTCACAGTCCCTCCAGGATTGTATTGGGGGGTTCTCTGGGCAATTTAAATTATACTCAGGAAATGGTGCTTTAGGTCCTGAGGGATTAAACTGTGTATTGGAGCCATAAGGTGGCGGAATCAATCGTGTAAATGGGCCACTAGAGGATTTTTGCATGTTTTCTTCTAAGTTTTTAAGGGATGGATATAGTTTCCTACCACCAGGTGGCGTCAATTGCATATCTTTGACCCTTTGTTCAAGTTCCTCATCTGATAGTTCTTCTTCTGACTCGCTTTGTTCAGATTTAAGGGGAGGAAAGGAACACAACGATCTTTGTTCTTTCACTTCCTCCAAAATGTTATTTCCTTCATTTAGAGGGGGTTGAAATTTCTCTTTTTGTGAGGTCAAACAATTTTTTACAAGAGACCATATAGCCATAGTGCCAGCGGGTAATGTTCCCTGTTGATTAGTTTTGTGTAAGTCTTCACCCAAGTGTTCCCATTGTGGGATATTTAATAACCCTTCATCTAGAAACCAAGGAGCTATTTTCTCTATTGTATGTAAGAATCTCCTCGCTGAGGAGGCCTTCAAAGGCGTTCCATTTATTTTTAATAGAGCTCTTAGAGGCCCCTCCATGCGAACTCTGGACATTTCTGAACCCATTCTTTAGCTATAGTGGCCGCCTTCCGCGTGCCTACTTTCACTTTAATACTTTTAATGTGGACCGCTTTTTGCTTAGTCCAAGGTGTAGCCACCTTTCGCGTGCTACTTTCACTTTAACCGGACCGCATTCTGTGTGTCCCCGGACCACCTTCCATGTGTCCTGATCGTCGCTTTACCGCGAACTTTAATCGGACCGCATTCCGCGTGTCCCCGGACCACCTTCCGTGTGTCCTGATCGTCGCTTTACCGCGAACTTTAAGGCTGCCTTTATCACTCCTATTTATTATTTACAAACAGACAAACTGGTTAACATTAATCTCTAAAACTTATTATTTACAACAGACAAATTGGTTAACATTAATCTCTAAAACTTACCTAGGTAGTTGCTGCTGGTTTGTTGTCTTCCAAGGGTCCCTCGTTCGTCCCTGGTTCGTTCCCGGGTTTCGGCACCACTTATCGCGTTCCCTCTGCCCGCAGAGAGAGACACGACAAACTGGTTGCTGGTCAGAGTTCTTTATTGTTCATTCTCATTGTTCTTCATTCTTCTTTCTCCTCTCTTCTTACAAGGAAGTCATGGTCATTATATATGAATCATGAGCCAATCAGGTTACAGAGCATGTGGGGAGAGCATGATAACAATGTAATACAATAAGGGCAACAAGAGGGTACGCAGCGAGCATGAGTCACCTTGTCCAATCAGAGCAGTCCATTCTGGCACTGGCTTAGTGCCGGGGCAACTTCCTTAAGCAGTGTCAGTGTCACCAGGTTGCCCCGGCTCAGTGCCAGTGTGGAAGTCCTTGATGTTGCATTTGCAAACCAGGTTGCCCCGGCTCAGTGCCAGGTTCCGCACTGAAGTTCTTGATGTTGCAAACCAGGCCGCCCCGGCTCAGTGCCAGGCTAGGATGGGGTCCGCGGTACCCCGACAATTGAGGAAAGAAAACTTCAGACCAATATACTTAATGAACATCAACACAAAAATTCTTAACAAAATTTTAGCAAATTGCATACAAAAATATATTAAAAAGATAGTGCACCATGATCAAGTGGGTTTTATCCCAGGGATGCAAGGTTGGTTCAACATCAGGATATCAATAAATGTAATTCACCATATCAATAGACTTACAGTCAAGAATCACATGATTATTTTGATAGATGCAGAAAAAGCATTTGATAAAATACAGCACCACTTACTTACTCCTCAAAACACTAGAAAAAACAGGGATAGTGGGAATATGCCTTAACATTGTAAAGGCTATCTATGGTAAGCCGATGGCCAATATCATTCTAAATGGTGAAAAACTGAAAGCATTCCCCCTAAAAACTGGAACAAAACAGGGATACCCTCTTTCACCACTTCTATCCAACATTGTCCTTGAGACTCTAGCCAGAGCAATTAGACACCAAAGAAATTAAAGGGATATGAATTGGTAAAGAAGAACTCAAACTATCCCTATTTGCTGATGACATGATGGTATATTTAGAGGAACTGGGAACTTCCACCAGAAACCTTTTAGAACTCATAAATGAATTCATTAAAGTAGCAGGATATAAGATAAATGCTCATCAATCTAATGTATTTTTATACATAGGTGATGAATCCTCAGAAAGAGAAGTTAAGAAAACTACCCCATTCACAATAACCTCAAAAAAATACTTGGGAATCAATATAACAAAAGAGGTGAAAGACCTCTACACTGAGAACTACAGAACACTAAAGAAAGAAATTAAAGAAAATCTTAGAAGATGTAAAGATCTCCCA
Source organism: Sciurus carolinensis (assembly GCF_902686445.1). Lineage (NCBI taxonomy): Eukaryota > Metazoa > Chordata > Mammalia > Rodentia > Sciuridae > Sciurus > Sciurus carolinensis. The sequence goes on along the minus strand of NC_062215.1, from coordinate 39,564,948 downwards.
TGTTCTTGGATAGGCAGAATTAATATTGTCAAAATAGTCATACTACCAAAAGTGCTATACAGATTCAATGCAATTCCAATTAAAATTCCAATGACATACCTCACAGAAATAGAGCAAGCAATCATGAAATTCATCTGGAAGAATAAGGAACCCAGAATAGCTAAAGCAATCCTTAATAGCAAGAGTGAATCATCAGGGGCTATCGCAATACCAGAACTTCAAGTATACTTCAAAGCAGTATTAACAAAAATGACATGGTATTTCCACCAAAATAGACAGGTAGATCAATGGTATAGAATAGAGGACATGGACACAAACCCAAATAAATACAGTTTTCTCATAGTGGACAAAGGTGCCAAAAACATGCAATGGAGAAAACATAACCTCTTCAACAAATGGTGCTGGGAAAACTGGAAATCCATGTGCAGCAGAATGAAACTAGACCCCTATCTCTCATCCTGCCCAAAACTCAACTCAAATGGATCAAGGACCTTGGAATATGACCAGAGACCCTGCATCTTATAGAAGAAAAAGTAGGTCCAAATCTTCAACAAATCGGCTTAGGATCAGACTTCCTTAACAGGACTCCCATAGCACAAGAAATAAAAATAAGAATCAATAACTGGGATACATTCAAACTAAAAGGCTTTCTCTCAGCACACAAAACTATTGGTAATGTGAAGAGAGAGCCTACAGACTGGGGGAAAATCTTTGCCACTCATACTTCGGATAGAGCACTAATTTCCAGAATTTATAAAGAACTAAAAAAACTTTACACCAAGAATACAAATAATCCACGAATGGGCTAAGGAAAGGAACAGAAACTTCACAGAAGAAGATATAAAAAAGTCAACAGATATATGAAAAAATGTTCAATATCTCTAGTAATAAGAGAAATGCAAATCAAAACTACCCTAAGATTCCATCTCACCCCAATTAGAATGGCGATTATCAAGAATACAAGAAGCAATAGGTGTTGGTGAGGATGTGGGGAAAAAGGTACACTCATACATTGCTGGTGGGGTTGCAAATTAGTGCAGCCACTCTGGAAAGCAGTATGGAGATTCCTCAGAAAGCTTGGAATGGAACCACCATTTGACCCAGCTATCCCACCTCTTGGCCTATACCCCCAAAGGACTTAAAATCAGCATACTACAATGATGCAGTCACATCAATGTTCATAGCTGCTCAATTCACAATAGGCAGATTGTGGAACAAACCTAGATGCCCTTCAATTGATGAATGGATAAAGAGACTGTGGTATATATATACAATGGAATATTACTCAGCCATGAAGAATAATAATATCATGGCATTTGCAGGCAAATGGATGAAATCAGAGAATATCATGTTAAGTGAGACAAGCTAATCTCAAAAAACCAAAGGATGAATGATCTCGCTGATGAGTGGATGATTATACATAATGGGGGGTGGGAGGGATGCAAAAATGGAGGAAGGAGGGACTGTATAGAGGGAAAAGAGGGGTGGAAGGGGTGGGGGAAGGACAAAACAACAGAATGAATCAAACACCATTACCCTATGTAAATGTATGATTACACAAATGGTTTGCCTCTACTTCTTGTACAACCAGAGAAACAAGTTGTACCCCATTTGTTTACAATTAAAAAAATTATCATTTTGTATTGTTAAACATGTCACACCAAGTAACTGATGATGGGTACAGAGGTGGGGTGTTTCCATGGGAGAAACTTATTTCCTACATAGCATGGAGTCTCAGAGCAAAATGGAGTCTGTTTAATCATTTCCTTTATAATCTGACTTACAACATTCTCATGGACTCAGATCTGTCAGCCCACCAGGGATTAGACTGGGGCATTCTACTATTGATATACATCCCAGCCCTTTTTATTTTATTTATTTATAAATTTATTTTTTTGAGGCAGAGTTTCCCTAATTTGCTGAGGCTGACTTTGAACTTGCAATCCTTCTGCCTCAGCCTCCCAAGTTGCTGGGAGCATAAGTGTTAGCCACCACATCCAGCAAGATTTTACCTTTTTTTTTTTTTAAAGAACTTAAATTTTAATTTTTTTATTATTGTAAACAAATGGGATACATGATGTTTCTCTGTTTGTACATGGCGTAAATGCATACCATTTGTGTAATCATAAATTTACATAGGGTAATGTTGTTTGATTCATTCTGTTATTTTTTTCCCCTTCCCCCCCACCCCTCCCACCCCTCTTTTTCCTCTATACAGTCCTTCCTTCCTCCATTCTTGCCCCCCTCCCTAACCCTAACTCTAACCCTAACACTAACCCCTCCCACCCCCTTTATGTGTCATCATCCACTTATTAGCGATATCATTCGTCCATTGGCTTTTTGAGATTGGCTTATCTCAGCATGATATTCTCCAATTTCATCCATTTGCCTGCAAATGCCATAATTTTATCATTCTTTATGGCTGAGTAATATTCCATTGTATATATATATACCACATTTTCTTTATCCATTCATCAATTGAAGGACATCTAGGTTGGTTCCACAATCTGGCTATTGTGAACTGAGCAGCTATGAACATTGATGTGGCTGTATCTCTGTACTATGCTGATTTTAAGTCCTTTGGGTATAGGCCAAGGAGTGGGATAGCTGGGTCAAATGGTGGTTCCATTCCAAGTTTTCTAAGGAGTCTCCACACTGCTTTCCAGAGTGGCTGCACTAATTTGCAGCCCCACCAGCAATGTATGAGTGTACCTTTCTCCCCACATCCTCGCCAACACCTATTGTTGCTTGTATTCTTGATAATCGCCATTCTAATTGGGGTGAGATGGAATCTTAGGGTGGTTTTGATTTGCATTTCTCTTATTACTAGAGATGTTGAACATTTTTCCATATGTTTGTTGATTGCTTGTATATCTTCTTCTGTGAAGTGTCTATTCATTTCTTTAGCCCATTTGTCAATAGGATTATTTACATTCTTGGTGTAGAGTTTTTTGAGTTCTTTATAGATTCTGGAGATTAGCGCTCTATCTGAAGTATGATTGGCAAAGATTTTCTCCCACTCAGTAGGCTCTTTCTTCGCATTGCTGATAGTTTCCTTTGCTGAGAGAAAGCTTTTTAGTTTGAATCTATCCCAGTTATTAATTCTTGCTTTTATTTCTTGTGCTATGGGAGTCCTGTTGAGGAAGTCTGGTCCTAAGCCAACATGTTGAAGCTCTGGACCTACTTTTTCTTCTATAAGATGCAAGGTATCTGGTCTGATTCCGAGATCCTTAATCCATTTTGAGTTTAGTTTCATGCATGGTGAGAGATATGGGTTTAGTTTCATTCTTTTGCATATGCATTTCCAATTCTCCCAGCACCATTTGTTGAAGAGGCTATCTTTTCTCCATTGCATATTTTTGGTCTAGTATGAGAAAATTGTATTTATTTGGGTTTGTGTCCGTGTCCTCTATTCTGTACCATTGATCCACCTTTCTATTTTGGTACCAATACCATGCCGTTTTTGTTACTATTGCTTTGTAGTAGAGTTGAAGATCTGGTATTGCGATACCCCCTGCTTCACTCTTTCTGCCAAGGATTGCTTTAGCTATTCTGGCTTCCTTATTCTTCCAGATGAATTTCATAATTGCTTGCTCTATTTCTGTAAGGTACATCATTGGGATTTTAATTGGAATTGCATTGAATCTGTATAGCACTTTTGGTAGTATGGCCATTTTGACAATATTAATTCTTCCTATCCAAGAACATGGGAGATCTTTCCATCTTCTAAGGTTTTCTTGAATTTCTTTCTTTAGTGTTCTGTAGTTCTCATTGTAGAGGTCTTTCACCTCTTTTGTGAGATTGATTCCCAAGTATTTTATTTTTTTCAAAGCTATTGTGAATGGGGTAGTTTTCCTGATTTCTCTTTCTGAAGATTCATCGCTTATGTATAAAAATGCCTTAGATTTATGTGCATTGATCTTATATCCCACTACTTTACTGAATTCATTTATGAGATCTAAAAGTTTTCTGGTGGAATTTCCTGGTTCCTCTAAGTATACAATCATATCATCAGCAAATAGTGATAGTTTGAGTTCTTCTTTTCCTATTCGTATCCCTTTAATTTCTTTGGTCTGTCTAATTGCTCTGGCTAGAGTTTCAAGGACGATATTGAATAGAAGTGGTGAAAGAGGGCATCCCTGCCTTGTTCCAGTTTTTAGAGGGAATGCTTTCAGTTTTTCACCATTTAGAATGATATTAGCCATGGGCTTAGCGTAGATGGCCTTTACAATGTTAAGGAATGTTCCCACTATCCCTATTTTTTCTAGTGTTTTGAGCATGAAGGGGTGCTGTATTTTATCAAATGCTTTTTCTGCATCTATCAAAATAATCATGTGATTCTTGACTTTAAGTCTATTGATATGGTGAATGACATTTATTGATTTCCTGATGTTGAACCAACCTTGCATCCCTGGGATGAAACCCACTTGATCATGGTGCACTATCTTTTAAATATGTTTTTGTATGCGATTTGCTAAAATTTTGTTGAGAATTTTTGCGTCGATGTTCATTAAGGATATTGGTCTGAAATTTTCTTTCCTCGATGTGTCTCTTTCTGGTTTAGGTATCAGGGTAATATTGGCTTCATAGAATGAGTTTGGGAGGGTTCCCTCCTCTTCTATTTTATGGAATACTTTGAGAAATATTGGAATGAGCTCTTCTTTGAAGGTTTTGTAGAATTCGGCTGAGAACCCATCTGGTACTGGACTTTTCTTTGTTGGTAGGCTTTTGATGACTTCTTCTATTTCATTACTTGTAATTGGTCTATTTAAATTGTGTATGTCCTCCTCGTTCAGTTTAGGCAATTCATATGTATCTAGAAACCTGTTGATGTCTTCAAAATTTTCTATTTTGTTGGAATATATATTTTCAAAATAGCTTCTAATTATGTTTTGTATTTCAGTCGTGTCTGTTATGATATTTCCTTGTTCATTCCGAATTTTAGTGATTTGGGTTTTCTCTCATCTTCTCTTTGTTAGTGTGGCTAAAGGTTTATCAATTTTGTTTATTTTTTCGAAGAACCAACTATTTATTTTGTCAATTTTTTGTATTGTTTCTTTCGTTTCAGTTTCATTGATTTCAGCTCTGAGTTTAACTATTTCCTGTCTTCTACTACTTTTGGTGTTGGTCTGTTCTTCTTTTTCTAGGGCTTTGAGCTGTAGTGTTAGGTCATTTATATTTTGAGTTTTACTTCTTTTATTAAATGCGCTCCATGAAATAAATCTTCCTCTAAGTACCGCTTTCATAGTGTCCCAGAGATTTTGATATGATGTTTCTTTGTTCTCGTTTACCTCTAAGAATTTTTTAATTTCCTTCCTAATAACTTCTGTTATCCATTCATCATATAGTAGCATATTGTTTAATCTCCAGGTGTTGGAGTAGTTTCTGTTTTTTACTCTTTCATTAATTTGTAACTTCAATCCATTATGATCTGAACGAATACAAGGTAGTGTCTCTATCTTCTTGTATTTGCTGACATTAGCTTTGTGGCATAATATATGGTCTATTTTAGAGAAGGATCCATGTGCTGCTGAGAAGAAAGTGTATTCGCTTTTGGTTGGATGGTATATTCTATAAATGTCTGTTAAGTCTAAATTATTGATTGTGTTATTGAGACCTATGATTTCTTTGTTCAATTTTTGTTTGGAAGATCTGTCCAGTGGTGAAAGAGGCGTGTTAAAATCACCTAGTATTATTGTGTTATGGTCTATTTGGTTTCTAAAATTGAGAAGGATTTGTTTAACATACATGGATGAGCCACTGTTTGGGGCATAGATGTTTATGATTGTTATATCTTGTATTTATGCTTCCCTTAAGCAGTATGAAATGTCCTTCTTTGTCCATTCTAACTAACATTGGCTTGAAGTGCACATTATCTGAAATGAGGATGGATACTCCAGCCTTTTTGCTGAGCCCATGTGCATGGTATGTTTTTCCCCATCCTTTCACCTTTAGTCTATGGGTATCTCTTTCTATGTGGTGAGTCTCTTGCAGGCAACATATTGTTGGATCTTTCTTTTTAATCCAATCTGCCAGTCTATGTCTTTTGATTGATGAATTCAGGCCATTAACATTCAGGGTTATTATTGAGATATGATTTGTATTCCCAGTCATTTGGTTCATATTTAAAATTTTTGACACATCTTGGTTCCTCCTTTATTTGACAGTTCCTTTAGGATAATTCCTCCCTTTGCTGATTTGCTTCTTTGTTTTTTATCTCTTCCTCATGAAATATTTTGCTGAGAATGTTCTGTAATGCTGGCTTTCTTTTTGTAAATTCTTTTAGCTTTTGTTTATCATGGAATGATCTTATTTCATCGTCAAATTTGAAGGTAAGTTTTGCTGGGTATAAGATTCTTGGTTGGCATCCATTTTCTTTCAGAGCTTGAAAAATGTTGTTCCAGGCCCTTCTAGCCTTTAGGGTCTGGATTGAAAAATCTGCTGATATCCGTATTGGCTTCCCCCTGAATGTAATTTGGTTCTTTTCTCTCACAGCCTTTAAAATTCTGTCTTTATTTTGTATGTTAGGTATTTTCATTATAATGTGCCTTGGTGTGGGTCTGTTGTAATTTTGTGTATTTGGAGTCCTATAAGCCTCTTGGACTTGATCTTCCATTTCATTCTTCAGATTTGGGAAATTTTCTGATATTATTTCTTCAAATAGATTGTTCATTCCTTTGGTTTGTTTCTCTAAGCCTTCCTCAATCCCAATAATTCTTAAATTTGGCCTTTTCATGATATCCCATAGTTCTTGGAGATTCTGTTCATGATTTCTCACCATCTTCTCTGTTTGTTCAACTTTGTTTTCGAGGTTAAATATTTTGTCTTCAATATCTGAAGTTCTGTCTTCCAGGTGTTCTATCCTATTGGTTATGCTTTCTATGGAGTTCTTAATTTGGTTTATTGTTTCCTTCATTTCAAGGATTTCTGTTTGTTTTTTTTTCAATATCTCTAACTCTTTATTGAAATGATCTTTTGCTTCCTGAATTTGCTCTGTTAACTGTCGATTGGTGCGATCGTTCAATGCCTGCATTTGCTCTTTCATCTCATTGTTTGCTTCCCTAATCATTTTAATTATGTACATTCTGAACTCCCTTTCTGTCATTTCTTCTGCCATGCTGTCATTGGATTTTATTGATGTAACATCTAGATTTGTTTGGGGCATTTTCTTCCCTTGTTTTCTCATATTGTTCAGGGATCAGTGGGTCATTAAGATGTTGCAGATTTCCTCTATCAACTTATAATGTCCCTGAAGATTGCTAGTACATCTCCTCTTATCCTTCAGTAGCCTGAAGTCTTGGAGGAGGTTGATAATGCAGAGCTCCACGAAGAAGCTGCCTCTCTAGGTGTGGTAACCCTCAGGTGGCGTATATTCCCTGCTAGTGGGCAGAGGTGCCTCCACTTGTTGACCAATGGTCATCCAATGGGGAAGTAGACTGTGGGCTGAGGCAAGGCCTGTTTGTGCCTATGTCTCTGGCTTTACCGTCCCTGTGGGAAAACCTCCCCCGGCCGGGAAGAGTCACTCGGTGGGGACGTCTCGCTGGTCAGTTGCCCTCCTAGATGTTCCCCTCAATCTACAACCACCACCTGGGCTGGGCTGTCTTCCTCTGCAACGATCCCAGGTGCCCGGACCTACGTCCTGGGCCTGGGAGCCTCACCCTTCGCAGGCAAGGCTCCTTAGGCTGCCTCTCCCAGAGAATCTGCCCTCCGCCCTGGAAACTTCGCTCCGCCCCTAGGCGTGTCTCTGTGCGGCTCTTCCAGCAAGAAGGCACCTAACTCCTGGGACCCTGCTCTGCACCAATCGCCTGGCTATGCAGCCCCTCCCCTGAGCCACCACCTGGAGCCCCGTACAATAGCTCTGAGACCCAGAAACCCGCCACACACCTCCTCCTCCGGACAGCCGCCCGGTTTCCGACACAGTCACTAGGAGTCCAAACAACTCACTTCGGGTCTCCTCCTCCCGCCAACACCCGTAGCCCTAGGCAGTCACTCCAAGTCCAAGTGACCCGCCCTGTTCCTCCTCCTCCTCCTTGGGGTAGCCCCCCAGGTGTTCAGGAACGGTGGCTCCGAGACCAGGTGACTCACCATGCTCCTCCTCCAGGCAGGCCACCGGTGTTCAGGAGTGGTTGCTTTTAGTCCAATCAGCTCACCACTCGCCTCCTCCTCTGGCAACCGCCTGTGGTTCTGATGCAGTCACTCCCAGGCTAAGTGTCCCACTGCTCTCCTCCTCCAGGCAGGCCACCAGTGTTCTGGAGCAGCTTCTCCGAGTTCAAACAGCTCGTCATGCAGCTCCTCCTCCGGCAACCGCCCGCGGCTCTGATGCAGTCACTTCCAGGTCAAGCAACACGCTGTGCTCCTCCTCCTCCTCCGGGCAACCTCCCGGCACTCAGGAGCGCTGGCTCTGAGTTCAAACAGTTCACCACGCAGCTCCTCCTCTGGCAACCGCCTGTGGTTCTGATGCAGTCACTCCCAGACCTAGCGTCCCGCCGCACTCCTCCTCTTCCTCCGGGCAGTCCCCCGGTGCTCAGGAGTGCCCACTCTGAGTTCAAAGAGCTCACCACACAGCTCCTCCTCTGGCAACCGCCCGTGGCTCTGATGCAGTCACTCCTAGACCAAGCGTCCCGTCGGGCCTCTCCTCCTCCTCTGAGCAACCCCCCGTGTTCAGAAGCCGTTGTTCTGGGTCCAAACAGCTCACCACGCAGCTCCTCCCCAGGCAGCTGCCCGGAGCCCCAGCGGCTGCTGGAGTCCAAGCACTATGCTGAGTCGCCTCCTCTACGATGATCCCAGTTGTCCGTGTTCACCGCTCCAGTGGGGGGAGGGGCGTCTCGCCGAGCAACTCCACTTCACAAATTCCCTGCGTTCCGGGGCTACCGCCCCATCCGGGATGCCTCCCCAACAGGAGAGACTCACCCGGCAGCTTTGAGTTGGTCCCAAGTCTCTCACTATCTCCTCTTTTGAATCTTGCGTCGTGGAGCAGCGTGCAATGCAGCCGACCTCTAGTCTGCCATCTTGGCCCGCCCTGATTGTGTTATTGAGATCTATGGTTTCTTTGTTCAATTTTTGTTTGGAAGATCTGTCCAGTGGTGAGAGAGGCGTGTTAAAATCACCCAGTATTATTGTGTTATGGTCTATTTGGTTTCTAAAATTGAGAAGGATTTGTTTAACATACATGGATGAGCCACTGTTTGTGGCATAGATATTTATGATTGTTATATCTTGCTGATTTATGCTTCCCTTAAGCAGTATGAAATGTCCTTCTTTATCCCTTCTGACTAACATTGGCTTGAAGTCCACATTATCTGAAATGAGGATGGATACTCCAGGTTTTTTGCTGAGTCCATGTGCATGGTATGTTTTTCCCCATCCTTTCACCTTTAGTCTATGGGTATCTCTTTCTATGAGGTGAGTCTCTTGCAGGCAACATATTGTTGGATCTTTCTTTTTAATCCAATCTGCCAGTCTATGTCTTTTGATTGATGAACTCAGGCCATTAACATTCAGGGTTATTATTGAGATATGATTTGTATTCCCGGTCATTTGGTTCATTTTTAAAATTTTATTTATTTATTTATTTCTTTTTTGACACATCTTGGTTCCTCCTTTATTTGACAGTTCCTTTAGGGTAATTACTCCCTTTGCTGATTTGCTTCTTTGTTTTTTATCTCTTCCTCCTGAAATATTTTGCTGAGAATGTTCTGTAATGCTGGCTTTCTTTTTGTAAATTCTTTTAGCTTTTGTTTATCATGGAATGATTTTATTTCATCGTCAAATTTGAAGGTAAGTTTTGCTGGGTATAAGATTCTTGGTTGGCATCCATTTTCTTTCAGAGCTTGAAAAATGTTGTTCCAGGCCCTTCTAGCTTTTAGGGTCTGGATTGAAAAATCTGCTGATATCCATATTGGTTTCCCCCTGAATGTAATTTGGTTCTTTTCTCTCACCGCCTTTAAAATTCTGTCTTTATTTTGTATGTTAGGTATTTTCATTATAATGTGCCTTGGTGTGGGTCTGTTGTAATTTTGTGTATTTGAAGCCCTATAAGCCTCTTGGACTTGGTTTTCCATTTCATTCTTCAGATTTGGGAAATTTTCTGATATTATTTCATTGAATAGATTATTCATGCCTTTGGTTTGTTTCTCTAAGCCTTCCTCAATCCCAATAATTCTCAAATTTGGCCTTTTCATGATATCCCATAGTTCTTGTAGATTCTGTTCATGATTTCTTACCATCTTCTCTGTTTGTTCAACTTTGCTTTCGAGATTAAATATTTTGTCTTCAATATCTGAAGTTCTGTCTTCCAGGTGTTCTATCCTGTTGGTTATGCTTTCTATGGAGTTCTTAATTTGGTTTATTGTTTCCTTCATTTCAAGGATTTCTGTTTGTTTTTTTTTTTCAATATCTCTAACTCTTTATTGAAATGATCTTTTGCTTCCTGTATTTGCTCTGTTAACTGTCAATTGGTGCTATCATTCAATGCCTGCATTTGCTCTTTCATCTCATCATTCAATGCCTGCATTTGCTCTTTCATCTCAACGTTTGCTTCCCTAATCATTTTAATTATGTACATTCTGAACTCCCTTTCTGTCATTTCTTCTGCCATGCTGTCGTTGGATTTTATTGATGTAACATCTAGATTTGTTTGGGGCATTTTCTTCCCTTGTTTTCTCATATTGTTCAGGAATCAGTGGGTCATTAAGATATTGCAGATTTCCTCTATCAACTTATAATGTCCCTGAAGATTGCTAGTACATCTCCTCTTATCCTTCAGTAGCCTGAAGTCTTGGAGTAAGTTGATAATGCGGAGCTCCACGAAGAAGTTGCCTCTCTAGGGGTGGTGACTCTCAGGTGGCGTATATTCCCTGCTAGTGGGCAGAGGTGCCTCCACTTGTTGACCAATGGTCATCCAACAGGGAACTAGGCTGCGGGCTGAGGCAAGTCCTTTTTGTGCCTGTTTCTCTGGTTTTACTGTCCCTGTGGGAAAACCTTACCCGGCAGGGAAGACTCACTTTGTGGGGACGTCTTGCTGATCAGTTCCCCTCCTAGAGGTTCCCCTCAATCTACAACCACCACCTGGGCTGGGCTGTCTTCCTCTGCAACGTACCCAGGGGCCCGGACCTACCTCCTGGGCCTGGGAGCCTCACCCTTCGCAGGCAAGTCTCCTTAGGCTGCCTCTCCCAGAGAATCTGCCCGCTGCCCTGGAAACTTCGCTCCACCCCTAGGCGTGTCTCTGTGCGGCTCTTCCAGCAAGAAGGCACCTAGCTCCTGGGACCCTGCTCTGCACCTAATCACCTGGCTATGCGGCCCCTCCTCTGAGCCACCACCTGGAGCCCCGTACAATATCTCCGAGACACAGAGACCCGCCACACACCTCCTCCTCCGAACAGCCGCCCGGTTTCCGACACAGTCACTAGGAGTCCAAACAACTCACTTCGGGTCTCCTCCTCCCGCCAACACCCGTAGCCCTAGGCAGTCACTCCAAGTCCAAGTGACCCGCCCTGTTCCTCCTCCTCCTCCTTGGGGTAGCCCCCCAGGTGTTCAGGAACGGTGGCTCCGAGACCAGGTGACTCACCACGCTCCTCCTCCAGGCAGGCCACCGGTGTTCAGGAGCGGTTGCTTTTAGTCCAATCAGCTCACCACTCGCCTCCTCCTCTGGCAACCGCCTGTGGTTCTGATGCAGTCACTCCCAGGCTAAGTGTCCCACCGCTCTCCTCCTCCAGGCAGGCCACCAGTGTTCTGGAGCAGCTGCTCCGAGTTCAAACAGCTCGTCATGCAGCTCCTCCTCCGGCAACCGCCCGCGGCTCTGATGCAGTCACTCCCAGGTCAAGCAACCCGCCGCGCTCCTCCTCCTCCTCCAGGCAACCTCCCTGTGTTCAGGAGCGCTGGCTCTGAGTTCAAACAGTTCACCATGCAGCTCCTCCTCTGGCAACTGCCTGTGGTTCTGATGCAGTCACTCCTAGACCAAGCGTCTCGCCGCGCTCCTCCTCTTCCTCCGGGCAGTCCCCCGGTGTTCAGGAGCGCTCGCTCTGAGTTCAAACAGCTCACTATGCAGCTCCTCCTCTAGCAACCGCCTGTGGCTCTGATGCAGTCACTCCTAGACCAAGTGACCCGCCGAACTTCTCCTCTTCCTCCGGGCAACCCCCGGTGTTCAGAAGCGGTCATTCTGGGTCTAAACAGCTTGCCACGCAGCTCCTCCTCAGGCAGCCGCCCGGAGCCCCAGTGACTGCTCGAGTCCAAGCGCTGTGCTGAGCCGCCTCCTCTACGATGATCCCAGCTGTCCGTGTTCACCGCTCCAGTGGGGGGAGGGGCGTCTCGCCGAGCAACTCCACTTCACAAATTCCCTGCGTTCTGGGGCCACCGCCCCATCCGGGATGCCTCCCCAATGGGAGAGACTCACCCGGCAGCTTTGAGTTGGTCCCAAGTCTCTCACTATCTCCTCTTTTGAATCTTGCGTCCTGGAGCAACGTGAAATGCAGCCGCCCCCCAGTCCGCCATCTTCCTCAGTTGACTCTTAATAACCAGGTTTTCTTGTGGGAGAAGAGATGTCTCCAGAGAAGGGTTCAAGGAGTTCCTTTATTCGTTCTTCTAAAATCCTCTTGAACAGCCACTGTTCAGGCACCAAATGTAGAGGGTCTCTCAGTCACATCCCGTGTTTAAGAGAAAAGGGTTAACTGCTGGAGGAGGATGTTGGCAGTTTTTCTATCTGTTTACACAAAAACTTACCTACTCAATAAACACACAAGAGTCAGTACTCTTTTTAAGTGAGAGGGGGCATGAGGGGTCTAGTCATACCCGGGAATTTTAAATACATGTCCTTGCTGTGTAAAATTATGCATTTGTGACCCTTGACAACACTTTTTTCTTTCTAATTTCAAGAGGAATACCTGTTGAAGGAGCGTGAAATTAATACAGTACATGCATAATCTCAACAAATAAACACAAAAAACTTTTCGTTGCACATCAGTAGCTTCATTCAGTTAGTGAAATGTTAACACACTCTTGCATTACACAACCTAACCTTATAATTTCTGGGAAAACCAAGTAGGACAAACAACTAACAAATAAGAAAGCTGGAAATTCTTTCTTTGCACAAATTCAATGCTCTTATCCTCACACGGAACCCAGAGCATCTGTTTCCTAAGACTTATACTTCCACCTCTGAGTCCCTTTTAGTTTTACTACTCAATACCTCCTCACATCTCCTAATTTCATAGTTGCCTCCAGGCAGTCAGCTGTCTAACATATTAGCTGCTAGCCAAGACAAGAAGAGCAGTTTAGTACATTCACAGCAGACATATCACAAGCAACACTTTTCCATGTTGTATACATGGAAGACATTGCTAAGCTATCATTGAAGCACCAGCCTACTCAACAAAGTGCTGCCAGAGGCATTGCCAATCCATCAGATTTGGTAAAAGAAAGTGATTTCTTCAACTGATCTTTACTGAGTGCCCGCTCTGTTCTGGTCATGGTTCTGGGTCTAGGAATGTAATTATAAACAAGACTGATGATGGTCTAACTTTTTCTAATAAGTGTTTTTTTTATTGTAAACAAATGGGATACATGTTGTTTCTCTGTTTGTACATGGAGTAAAGACATACCATTTGGGTAATCATAAATTTACATAGGGTAATGTTGTTTGATTCATTCTGTTATTTTTTCCCTTCCCCCACCCCTCCCACCCCTCTCACCCTTCTTTTCCCTCTATAATAAGTGTTTTTTTAAAACAGAAAATTTTGACCTCAGGATGTAGCTCAGTGGTAGAGTGTGTAAATTGTATACCAAAGGCCCTGGGTTCAATCCTGCTGCTAAAAAATAAAATAATATAAATAAATGATCAATTAAAACAGAAAATTATGGAAACCCAAAATAATGAAACTCTGGGAGTATTGGTATTTTTGGTTGCATATTCTACCAAATAGCCATTATTATTTTTATCTTTTTTTAAGTTGGTACCAAGGACTCCCAAGGTTCACTTAACCAATGAGCCACATCCCTAGCCTGTTTTATTTTATTTATTTTTTAGTTTGAGACAGAGTCTCACTAAGTTGCTGGGTCTGGCTTTGAACTTGTGATCTTCCTGCTCCAGCCTCACAAATTCCTGGGTATATAGGTGTGCACCTCCATGCCCAGTCCATTTTTGTTATTTTTGTGTAAACTTCCTCCAATATGACCAGCAATTCTAGCACTACACTATTAGGTCAATTATTTCCTTGTTAATAAAACTTTAGATAATAAAACTAAATAAACTGTGTCAAATATTCTCCTCTCTTTCATTTTTTCCAGCATGTTGCATGGTCCTATAAACCACTTGCTAAATTAGGAATGGGTATTCAAAGAGGATTAATTTCCATTCTCTGCCATTGGAATACTAATAGTGTAATGAAGAAGGTGAGAATAGAAGCAGATAAACTCTACCTCAGTGAAGTCTCTGAACTTACCAGCTAGCTGTACAGGACAACCCTGAAAGTTACCAGTAAACTGCAAAACTGTTGCCAGACATACTCTATGAAAGTTATTATTTTTATTTACTATACTACAATAATTACTATCTTAAATGTAAACATCTCTTTCTTTTCTCTCTAGACATAAAGGCAAAATGTTATAAACTAATCTGGGAATTTTTTATGAACATTTTTCTCCCATTTAAAAATATTTTAAAAATACAAAATTAAACATTTATGTATTATCATCCAAAGTTACTTTTGATTTTATTAATCTACTGATATTTTCAGAAAAATGGGTAAATTAAAGTTCTATTTAGTCATCAGTTTTTGCATGTTTTCCTTTAGAAATCACAGGTATTTAAAGATAATTAAACCAGATGCAAGTTATAAAAGTTAATTGAGAGGTTGGAATTACAATTTAGTTAATATATTCAATCTTTAGGAATTATGTTATTGTAAGAGTTTTATAAAACTAAACTGTTAAAGAAGAATCTACTCATGTTATTTAAATACAATTTAATAAAAAACTTTGTTTTAAATTTAATGTTGGTATTAAAGCAAAATAATGTACAGACTTCTTAAATGAAAATTAACTGCTAGAAATTGAATGATGTTGAAGCTTCAGAATTGTGACTTGCTTCCTATGGAGTTATCTAAATAACAAATAGCCAGAGCAACTTAATACAATTCCTTCTTTAGTTTGAATCTTTTTTCTTTTGAAATGAGAACCAAACTGAGGGCCTGGCATTAAACATTAAAATGGAATACTTTCTTTCTTTTTTTTTAATTGTAAACAAATGGGATACATGTTGTTTCTCTGTTTGTACATGGCGTAAAGGCATACCATTTGTGTAATCATAAATTTACATAGGGTAATGTTGTTTGATTCATTCTGTTATTTTTCCCCTTCCCCCCACCCCTCCCACCCCTCTTTTCCCTCTATACAGTCCTTCCTTCCTCCATTCTTGCCCCCCTCCCTAACCCTAACTCTAACCCTAACACTAACCCCTCCCACCCCCCATTATGTGTCATCATCCCCCTTATCAGCGATATCATTTGTCCTTTGGTTTTTTGAGATTGGCTTATCTCACTTAGCATGATATTCTCCAGTTTCATCCATTTGCCTGCAAATGCCATCATTTTATCATTCTTTATGGCTGAGTAATATTCCATTGTAATTGTATATTCCTGTGTAATATACCACAGTTTCTTTATCCATTCATCAATTGAAGGACATCTAGGTTGATTCCACAATCTGGCTATTGTGAACTGAGCAGCTTAAAATCAGCATACTACAGAGATACAGCCACATCAATGTTCATAGCTGCTCAATTCACAATAGCCAGATTGTGGAACCAACTTACTTTCTTTCTTTCTTTCTTTCTTTCTTTCTTTCTTTCTTTCTTTCTTTCTTTCTTTCTTTCTTTCTTTTTCTTTCTTTTCTTCATGAGGAATTGAACTCAGGAGTGCTTAACCACTGATCCATATCCCCAGTCCCTTTTTATATTTTATTTAGAAATAGGGTATCTGTCCATTGCGTAGGGCCTGGCAAAATGGAACTTCTTAATGTTAGATTTTTAAATTTCTTTTTATTTGGAAAAAGACATAATGCCCTTTTATTTATTTTAAAATATATTTTGCTGAGGATGGAACCCAGTGCTGCACAGGTAGTAGCACATGCTCTACCACTGAGCTACAACCCCAGCCCCTTAATATTAGTTCTTAAACATGCCAATGTGTAAGATCATACAGGATGAAATTTGTAATAGTTAAGGACTGTATGAAGGATTCCTTACTGTTGAACAGTGTCTCAGGCCATATATATGGTAATGCGAGATAGGGCATCCAAATGCCCCTATTAATGTAAACCTGGCCAATGAAATATTTTTATTGTCACATGAGTTTTTATTAAGAAGTTCACCTGCTTTGGTGGGTTTACAGAAGGTATTTTTCTTCTGTTTTTATTCTCTTGTCTTGTGTAGTACAAAATATTCAATACTGGGCCTGGGTTTTTTTTTTGTTGTTGTTTGTTTGTTTTTATGGGTTTGGCTTGGTGGTTTAAGAGTGTAGTTATCTGCTGGGTGTGGTGGCACCTGCCTGTATTACCATACCAGTGGCTTGGGAGACTGAGGCAGGAGGATCATAAGTTTGAGGCCAGCCTCAGCAACTTAGTGAGACCCTACTCCAAATAAAAATGAAAAAGACTGAGGATGAGGTTTAGTGGTTAAGAGCTCCTGTATTTAATCCCTGGAACACTGTTAATCAGGAAAAAATGAGGGGTGATGGCTAGGATGTAGCTCAGTGGTAGCAGACCTCTGAGTCTATCCCCAGTACAAACATATAAACATTGCAGCTGACTGCTTTGCCCATTAGGGCTCTGGTGCTTGTGGCTATGTAATATCATTTATGAAATTGATGATGTGCTTAAATCTAATTTACAAATTCATAAAAAGATAAATACCACACAGTATGCAGAAACTATTTGCAGGAACAGATGAAAAATCATTAACTCATTTGCAATTTGAAAGCAGATTCTGTTTGGTTAAACACAGACTTTTGTTTTTCCTTTGGTAAAGCCAAGCCCATTTCTTCTTGTTTTGAAATTCTTTATTTTCACTTTGTCTACTGGTGTGATTTTCTCTGGTAAGGAGTAAAGAGAAATGTATTCAAGGAAATATTATAATGTGTCAATTTTTAAAACATTTTTAAGAGGAAATATAATCTTGAGAATAATCAGTCAGATGTCTATCTTCTACCCTACCTTGACTGCTCTAGTAAACTTCTGGGTTACCAGAAGTTTGAGGCAGAAGGATCCCAAGTTCAAGGCCAGCTTCAGCAACTTAGTGAGACCCTGCCTGAAAAATAAAAAAGAAAAAGGGCTGGAGATATAGCTCAGTGGAGGAGCACCCCTGGGTTCAATTCCTACTACCAAACAGACAAATAAAGTCATCACAAAGCCTATTCTGAAAGTAGAAATATCAACAGGTATGTGTCTGCATTGTGTGCAGGTGTGTGTGTGTGTGTGTGTGTGTGTGTGCGTGCTGTTTTTTTGAATTGGAACTCAGGATGGCACTATCACTGAACTACATTCCCAGACTTTTTTTTTTTTTACTTTTTATTTTGAGAATCTAAATTATCCATGCTGCCTTCAGACTTGATCCTTCTGCCTCAGCCTCCAGCGTTGCTGCGATAACAGGTGTGTACCACATTTGTGATTATACCGGACTAACCCCTTTGTGGCCATGGCACCTGGGTTGTATCAGACAGATAGGCGATATGTATTCTTAGGGATAATTTCCCTCAACTTTGTGAGTGGTTCTAAACTAGTTCAGTGGCACTTACTTATAGGAAAGTTTTCTGTGAAAATCTTTCTAATATGAGCTGTCCAAAAATCTTTAATTTTGATTTTATAAAAAGTGTAACTCTGTGGCCTATACTGCCAATTTTTTGATGTATAAAAACAGCTCCTAAAAACATAAGTCTACAAATTTTTCCCCTTTGTGGGAGAGGATAAGCACATTGATCTCCTTTGCTCTCCTTAGATGTGTTTAATGTGTATAGTATCATTCCTTATGGAAATTCATTTGGAGAGTAACTACCACTTGTGATCTTTTTAGCATGTTTTATTTAGTAAAAGGATGAAGAAAGGATCCATTTCAATCGTCACAGTGTTTGGTTCCATAATGGCAAACCATGGGGGTCAGGGGGAAGATCATGATGGAGTCCTATTAGTTTGTGTGCTGGGCTACATGCCCCTCCTAGATGCCTGGATTATGCTACTAGTTAGTTGTCCTCCCCAACTTCTGCTTAAAAGCAGAACATAAATAATGGTAAATGGTGGCAAGGATGTGGGGAGAAAGGAACACTTATTCATTGTTGGTGGGACTGCAAATTAGTACAGTGACTATGGAATCACTATGAAGATTCCTCAAAAGACTAGGAATGTAACCACCATATGATAGAGCTATCCCATTCCTTGGTTGAATAAAAACCCAAAAGAACTAAAAGCAGCATACTCTAGCAATACATGCATGTCTGTGTTTATAGCAGCATAATCCACAATGGAACCAGTTATGGAACCAGCCTAGTTGTCAGTCAAGAGCAGAATGGATGAAGATAATGTGATATATAAATACAACAGTTTTATTTGGTCATATAGCAGAATAAAATTATGTCATTTGTTGATAAATGGAACTGGAGAACATCAGGATAAAAGAAATAAGCCAGACTTTCTGAAAATCAAGGGTTAAATATTTACTCTCATATGCTGAGTAAAAGCAAAAGAAAAAAAGGGATCTCACAAAAATGGAAGGGAGAGAAGTAAAGGAAGGAGATTCAAGGGGAAGGACAGGGGAGGTACTAGGAACTGAAATAAATCAGTGAATTATGTGAATACCTGCATATAATACCAATAAATCCCACTTTTGCATAAATTATAATGCACTCGTTAGAAACAAATAAATAGCCAGGTTCTGTGGTGTATGCCTATAATCCCAGGAGCTCAGGAGGCTGAGACAGGAAGATCAAAAGTTCAAAGCCAGACTCAGTGTCACTGAGACACTAAGAAAGTCAGTGAGACCCTGTCTCTAAATAAGATACAAAATAGGGCTGGGAATGTGGCTCAGTGGTTGAGTACCCCTGAGTTCAATCCCCAGTACTATGCTTCTAAAATAAATAAATAAATAAGTAGAAGGGAGACTAGCAGAATAGAGGAAGGGAATCAGGGAGAAGTAGGAGGGAAAGGAAAGGGGAGGTGCTGGGGAATGAAATGGAGCAAATTATGTTATGCACATGTATGAAAATGTCTCAGTGAACCCACTATTATATATAAGTATAATGAACTATTAAACACATGACTTAAAAATTACATATAGCAATAAAAAAAAGAAAAAAGAGAACAGGCAGTGAGGACCCTGACTGGGCCAAGCATGACAGTGGTCTCCCTTGCCAGCAAGGAGGCCCTCTTACAGTGCTTAAACTAGTTTGGAATCCTGGGAAAGTTTGCATTTCCCACCCTTTAACTCATGAACTGCTTTATTAACAAATAAAAGGTTGCTTTACTAACAAATAAAAATGGTAGAAATGCCATAGAATCATTTGTTTAAACTTTCCGCATTACACTATATTAACAAGAATCATAGAATATTTGAAAATAAGTAGTACAAGTATAAGCAAGTTGTTAAACATATCATTCTCAAAGTGTGTTATTGTATGTTGCAAGAAGTCTAGATGAAACTAGTGGTGATGATTGTTGCACAAGCATGTATCTGAAGGTTTAAGTATTAGGGTCAGTGTGAGGCTCTAGATCAGTGTGGCCTTCTGGGTCATGAGAGTCAGGGTCAGGAATTGTGAAGAGAAGGGTTTGGTGTCAAGATGAAGGTGAGGAAGGGTCAGGAATAGGTTAAGAGTGAAGGCAAACTTTGCAGTCAATGTGAGGGTGAATTTATATTTCAGGATCAGTGTTGGTATAATGGTCAGTGACAGGTTCAACTTCAGGATCAAGATCATAGTGAGGGTCAAGATGAGAGAAGGGTCAAGTAAGAGCCAAGGTTCAGAAGAGGCTGAAGGTCATTTTAAAGTCAGGATAAGGGTGGGGGTCAGAGTGAAGGTGGGACTGAAAACCAGGTACAAAATGAGGGACATTGTTCAGGGTGTGAAGAAGTGGTTTTGGAGGAGGGTAAGGATGCAGGTAAGTTTCAGGGTCCACGTAAGGTAAGTGTTACTGTCTGACTCAGTTCACAGTAGGGTCATGGTAAGGAACAGGGTAAAGGGAGGGTAAGGGTCAGGTTCAGGATGAGGTCAGAATCAGAGTCAGCACAGGGGTCAGAGTCAGGGAGATGATTAGGGGCAAGTAAGAAATGAGGTTTGAGGGGATAAGGGGAAGTGTTAGGATTTCTTTAGGGTCAGAGTCAAGGTGAGGATCAGGCTCAGTGTCTGATTCAGGATTGTCAGGATGAAGGTCAGAGTTATGGGTTAATGGTGAAGGCCATATAGAGAGACTATGTCATGTTGGTTCAGAGTCAAGATCAAGGTGATGACCAGGTTCAGTGTGTTCAGTGTGTCAAAGTCAAGATCACAGTTTAGGAGGTTGGGATCAGGAGTACAAGGGTCAGAGTAAGGGAAGAGTGAAGGTCAGCATCATTTGTGAGAGTCAGCATTATTTAGTTGAATTTGAAAATGGAACTTTCATGGATATGTACATCCAGACTCTTCTTAACTCACAATAGGAATACAGCTGTTTAAAAAATTTTTATTTTGACTCATTGTACACAAATGCAGTACAACTATCATTTGGTTGTACACAAAGTAGAGTTATACCATTTGCATAATCATACATGCACATAGGGTGATGATGTTGGTCTGATTCTTTTATCTTTCCTTCCCCTGCCCCCTCCCCACCTCTCATTTTCCTCTACACAATCCATCCTTCCTCCTTTCTTCCCTTACCTCACCCGCCACCCCAGTTATGTATCATCATCCATTTCTCAGAGAAATCACTGGCTTTGATGTTTTGGGATTGGCTTTTTTCACTTAGAATGATATTCACCAACTCCATCCATTTACCTTCAAATGCCATAATTTTATTCTTCTTTATGGCTGAATAATATTCCATTGTGTATATATACCACAGTTTCTTCATCCATTCATCTACTGAAGGGCATCTAGGTTGTTCCACAATCTAGCTCTTGTGAATTGAGCTGCTATAAACATTTATGTAGCTGCATCACTGTAGTATGCTGATTTTAAGTCCTTTGGGTATAGGCCAAGAGGTGGGATAGCTGGGTCAAATGTTGGTTCTATTCCAAGTTTTCTTAGGAATCTCCATACTGCTTTCCAGAGTGGCTGCATCAATGTGAAACTCTACCAGCAATGTATGAGTGTACCTTTTCTCCCACATCCTCACCAACACTTATTGTTGCTTGTATTCTTGATAATCGCCATTCTAATTGGGGTGAGATGAAATCTTAGGGTTGTTTTTATTTGCACTTCTCTTATTGCTAGAGATGTTGAACATTTTTTCATATATCTGTTGATTCCTTGTAGATCTTCTTTTGTGAAGTGTCTGCTCAGTTCCTTAGCCCATTTATTGATTGGGTTATTTGTATTCTTGGTGTAAAGTTTTTAGAGTTCTTTATAGATTCTGGAGATTAGTGCTCTATCTGAAGTATGTGTGGCAAAGAATTTCTCCCACTCTGTAGGCTCTCTCTTCAAACTGTTGATTGTTTTCTTTGTTAAAAAAAAACTTTTTAGTTTGAATTTATCCCAATTATTGATTGCTTTTATTTCTTGTGCTTTGGGAGTTGTGTTAAGGAAATCTGGTACTAAGCTGACATGATGAAGATTTGGACTACTTTTTCTTCTATTAGGTGCAGGGTCTCTGGTGTAATTCTGAGGTCCTTGATCTATTTCGAGTTGAGTTTTGTTCAGGGTGAAGGTTAGGGGTTTAGTTTCATTCTGCTGCATATGGATTTCCAGTTTTCTCAGCACCATTTGTTGAACAGGCTATCTTTTCTACATTGTATGTTTTTGGCACCTTTGTCTAGTATGAGATAACTGTATTTATATGGGTTTGTGTCTGTGTTCTTTATTCTGTACCATCGATCTTCCTGTCTCTTTTGGTGCCAATACCATGCCATTTTTGTTACTATTGCTCTGTAGTATAGTTTAAGTTCTGATATTGTGATACCTCCTGCTTCACTCTTCCTGCTAAGGATTGCTTTAGCTATTCTGGGTTTCTTATTATTCCAAATGAATTTTATGATTGCTTTTTCTATTTCTATGAGGTATGTCATTGGGATTTTAATTGGAATTGCATTGAATCTGTATAGCACTTTTGGTAGTATGGCCATTTTGACAATATTAATTCTGCCTGTCCAAGAACATGGGAGATCTTTCCATCTTCTAAGATTTTCTTTAATTTCTTTCTTTAGTGTTTTGTAGTTCCCATTGTAAAGATCTTTTGCCTCTTTTGTTAGATTGATTCCCAATTATTTTTTTTAGGTTATTGCGAATGGGGTTGTTTTCTCAATTTCTCTTTCAGAGTGTTCATCATTTATGAATAAAAATGCATTAAATTTATGAGCATTGATTTTATATCCAGCTACTTACTGAATTCATTTATGAGTTCTAGAATTTTCTGGTGGAATTTTTCACGTTGATCATGGACTTAGCATAGCTAGCCTTTACGATGTTCAGGAATGTTCTTACTATCCCAATTTTTTTTTTAGTGTTTTGAGCATGAAGCAGTGCTATATTTTATCAAATGCTTTCTCAGCATTTATTGAAATAATAATGTGATTCTTAACCTTAAGCCTGTTGATGTGGTGAATTACTTTTATTGATTTTCAGATGTTGAACCAACCTTGCATCCTTGGGTTAAAACTCATTTGATAATGGTGCACTATCTTTTAAATATGTTTTTGTATGCGATTTGCTAAAATTTTGTTCAGAATTTTTGCATTTATGTTCATTAGGGATATTGGTCTGAAGTTTTCTTTCCTCAATGTGTCTTTGGTTTTGGTATCAGGGTGACATTATCTTCAAACTGGAAGCAGTTTCAAGATGAGCTTCAACTTCCAGGCACTCACTCAGTTTAAATTCAAACCTTGAGCTTTGAATTTGGATGAACTCCTATGAAATACAATAGAATTTTTAGCACTCACAGTAAAGGTATCAGTTCCTACTTGTAAACATCAGTCTCCATGGGAGACAAAAATTGCCGTTGAAGTGAGTTTTCTTAAAAAATTTTACTATGAAATTTCAAGAAACATTGCAGAATTGATCCCTCATGCAGCTGCCCTTTGCTTCCCAAAGTTGGTGAAGGTAGTTACAAGGGCTGTCATAATAGCACACTTTGAATATTGTGCCTGAACTGTGCTATAAACATACCACCTTGAGGGCAAAAGAGAAGCACATTTACCATGAACTTCCAACAAAGTGAACATGGTGATTTGTATCTGGTTGAAGCAGAATGAAGCATAAGTGCTTTCTGGAACTTGCAGAAAATTTTCCATTACATAGTGAAGCAAGCAAGAGCATCCTGGAAGGCAGGATCACCAAACTTTGGGAGCAAAGTGTGAAGGTTGAGAAGAGAAAATACCCAAAGTTTAATTGAAATGCATTTATTAAACTTTTTGAAAAAAGTCGGGGAAATTTCAGGTATTTTCAACAACCATATTACAGTTCTGCAACCCATAAACATAGTGTGCTACCAAAAGCACACTTGGAGGTAGGATCACCAAATATTGGGAGCAAAGATGGAATGATGAGGAGAGAAAATAACCAAAATTTTATTGAAATCCATTAGTGAAACATTTTCAGAAATGTCACTGAAAATGCAGCTATTCACCACCTACATATGGAAAGCCCAGTTCAGAAAATTGTAAATTTATTGTGCTAACAAGAGCAACCTGCAAGTTAGGATCACCAATCTTTGGGAGCAAAGTGGCTTGATGAGTAGAGAAAATACCCAAAGATTCATTGTAATCTTTTTGTGAATCTTTCTCAGAAAAGTCACTTAAAGTACAGATATTTTAAACAAGTATATTACAGTTGTGCAACATGTAATTATAGTGTGGTAGCAAAAGGACAGTTGGATATAGGACCATCAAACTTTGGGAACAAAGTAGGTATGATGAATAGAGAACATGCCTAAAATTTCATTGAAATGCATTACTGAATCTTTTTCAGAAAATTCACTTAAAATGCAGCTATTTTTAACAACCATATTACAGTTCTGCAACCTGTAAATATTGGGTGCTTGCAAAAGCACACTTAGAAGTAGGATCACCCATCCTTGGGAGCAAAGTGGGAATGTTCAGAAGAGAAAATACCAATGTTTCATTGAAATCCATTAGTGAAACTTTTTCAGAAAAGCCACATTAAGCATAGCTTTTCAACAACCATAATACAGTTCTGCAACCCATAAACATAATGTGCTAGCAAAGGCACACTTGGAGGTAGGATCACCAAACTTTTTGAGCAAAGTGGGAATTATTTGGTGATAAAAATAACCAAAACTTTATTGAAATCTATTAGTGAAACTTTTTCAGAAAAGTCAATGAAAATACAGCTATTCTCTGTCTGCATATGGAAAACACAGTTCAAAAAATTGTAAACTTATTGTGCTAGCAAGAGCACCCTGCAAGGTAGGAAAACCAAAATTTGGGAACAAAGTGGGTATGATGAGTAGAGAAAAACCCAAAGTTACATTGAAATCCATTTGCGAATATTTTTCAGAAAAGTCACTTAAACTTCAGCTCTTTTCAACAAGCATATTACAGTTCTGCAACCCATAACATAGTGTCCTACCAAAAGCACAGTTGGAGGTAGGATCACTATTCTTTGGAAGCAAAGTGGGAATGATGAGTAGAGAAAACACCCAAAGTGTCATTGATATTCATTAGTTAAAATTTTCCAGAAAAGGTCCTTAAATTGCAGTTATTCTACACCTGCATATGTAAAGCACCATTCAGGAAATTGAAAACTTACTGTGCTAGCAAGATTACCCTGCACAGTGAAATCACCATACTTGGGGAGCAAAGGTTTAATGTAAGTAGAGGAAATGAACAAAATTTCATTGAAATTCAATAATGAAAAACTTTCAGAAAACTCAGTTAGTGCACTAATTCTACAGTTGCAAATGGAAAACACAGTTCAGAAAATTGTAAACTCATCGTGCTGGCAAGATTACCGTGCAAAGTAGGATTTCCAAACTTAGGGAGCAATGTGGGTATGACGAGTAGAGAAAATTCCCAGTTTCATTGAAATCCATTCATGAAACTTGTTCAGAATGGTCACTTAAAAGCAACTTTTTTCCACTTGCATAGAGAAAGAACAGTTCAGGAAATTCTAAAATTATTAGGCTAACAAGTAATAGTAACTTGAGGGAAGATCACCAAACTTTGGGTGTCAAGTGGGAATGCTGAGCAGAGAAAAACCCCAAAGTGTCATTGAAATCTATGACTGAAAATATTGACAAAAGTCACATAGTGTACACCTATTCTCTGCCTGCATAGGGAAAGTACAGTTTGAGAAATAGTAAACATATTGGGCAGGCCAGTGTGTCCTTCACAATAGGATCACAAAACTTTGGGAGCAAAGTGGGAATGATGAGAAGAGAAAACAACCAAAGTATCATTGAATCCCATTTGGGATACTTGTTCAGAAATGAAGTTTAATTTGCAGCTATTTTCCAACTTCATATGGAAAGCACAGTTCAGGTAAGGGTAAACTAATTGTGCCTGCAAAAGCACCCTGCTAAGTAGGATCACTGAACTTTGGGAGAAAATTGGTTATGCTAAGTCAAAAGAAAAAAACCAGGATTGATTGAAATCCATTCGTGATACTTTTTCAGTTATTTTCAACAACCATATTGCAGTTCTCCAACCTGTAAACCTAGTGCTCCAGAAAAAGCTCACTAGGAGGTAGGATGAGCAAACTTTGGGAGAAAAGTGGGAATGATGAGAAAAGAAAACACCAAAGTTTATTTCAAATCCATTCTTCAACCATTCTGAGAAAATTCACATAGATTGCAGCTATTCTCTGACTGCATAGGGAAAGCACAGTTTAGGAAATTGTTAACTGATTTGCTGGCAAGTTTACCCTGGAAATTGAGTTCACCATACATTGGGAGCATAGTTTGTAAGGTGAGTAGAGAAAATACACAAAGTTTCATTGAAATACAATTGTGACAATATTTCAGAGAATTCACTGAGATTGTACCTATTCTTTCTGCTTGCAAAAGGGAAAGCACATCTCAGGAAAGGGTAATATTAAATGTTACCAAGAGAACCTTGCAAGGTAGGATCACCAAAGTTTGGGAGAAAACTTGGCATGATGAATACAGAAAATCCCCAAAGTCTCCTTGAAAGCCATTTATGAAACTTTTTCAGAAAAGTCATTTAAATTGTACCTATGTTGAAGCATATTACAGTTCTGCCACAGGTACGCATAGTGTGCTACCAAAGCACACTGGAGGTAGAATCACCAAAGGTTGTGAGGATAGTACTAATTATGTGAACAGAAAACCCCCAAAGTTTCACTGAAATCCATTTGTAAAATGTTCTGAGAAAAGCCACATAGAGTTCAGCTATTCTCTGTCTCCATTGAAATCAACATTCAGGAAATTGTAAAAATATTGGGTTAGCAAGAGTAGCTTTCATTGAAATCTATTGCTGAAATTTTTTCAGAATAATCAATCACACGAGCTTCAGCTAATTTCAACTAATATATTACAGTTCTGCAACATGTAACATGCACTAATAAGAGCAGACTTGGAGTTAGGATCACCAAACTTTGGGAGCAATGTGGCAATGATGAGAAAAGAAAAGACTGAAAGGTTCATTGAAATCCATCACTGAAAATATTGACAAAAGGCACATAGTGCACAGGTATTCTCTGGCTGCATATGGAAGGAAAATATTCAGGGAAATGTTAACATATTGGACTAGCAAGAGTATCCTTCAAAGTAGGATCACCAAACTTTGGGAGCAAAGTGGGAATGATCAGAAAAAAAAAAAAAAAAAAAAACAACGAAAGTGTCAGTGAATTCCATTCATCCTTTTTCATAAATGGAACTTATTTTGCAGCTATTCTCTGACTGCTATGGAAAGCACAGTTTAGGTAACGCTAAACTGTATGTGCAGGAGCACCCTGTTAAGTAGGATCACTGAACTTTGGGAGCAAACTGGGTATGAGAAGTGGAGAAAAAAAACAAAAGTTTTATTTAAATCCATTCATGAATCTTTTTCGGAAAAGACTTTTAAATTCCAGTTATTTTCAGCAAATGCAGAAGACATGTTTGGGTAACCCTAAGATGGCGACTGGCATTGAGCCAAGAGGTGGCGCATAGTTAGTGTTAACATGGCGTGATCTACTTTTGCCTGATTAGTTAATGT
The DNA here is from genome assembly GCF_902686445.1 of Sciurus carolinensis. Lineage (NCBI taxonomy): Eukaryota > Metazoa > Chordata > Mammalia > Rodentia > Sciuridae > Sciurus > Sciurus carolinensis. The sequence continues at coordinate 39,537,608 of NC_062215.1, read as the reverse complement.
CTCCTTTGTGCTAGTGGTCAACAGATATTCCTCATTCTTTCTTGATTGGTACCGTGGCGCATGCTCCAACCATGCTACTTAATCCTAAGCTGATTGGCTGCCTTAGGTATATAAGACACATCTATAGGAAGCACCATGGATAACAGGATAAGCAACAGTTAAGCAGCACTTCTGAATGATGGCAGAACGCAGGTTGCAGATTGCAGAATGGAGAAGTAAAGCCACACCTCTAGATAGCAGAGTGAAGGATGCAGGATGCAGGATGCACCTTTAAGAAGAAGCAGCAGAACTAAGAAATAGCATCTCTGAAAGTGTAGCCTCTCCAATAAGCAAAGATTCTCTCTTAAGCAAAGACTCTTTCTTGGGCAAAGCCTCTCTCTCTCTCCTCTCAAAGACTCTTTCTCTCTTATGCAAAGCCTTTCTCTCTCCTCTCACAGCCTCTCTTCCTCTATAAACTAGGGAGTAAACAAGCAAGAAAGCAACCCACTAAAGAAAGATAGTAGAAGTAGTTCATTTCCAGTCCATCTCCGATAAATACCCGTGAGATTGTTGCTGCAGGCGGTAACAAATATCTGCGCAACTGTTGCTGCGGGCAGCGACAAGCAAATGTATTACAGTTCTTGAATACATAAACATAGAGTTCTAGGAAAAGCACACTTGAAGGTAGGATCACCAAATGTTGGGAGCAAAGTGGGAATGATGAGAATAGAAAACATGAAAAGTTTCATTGAAATCCAATTATGAAAGTTTTCCAGAATAGTCACATAAACTGCAGCTATTTTCAACAAGCATATTATAGTTCTGCAGCAAGTACGCATAATGTGCTAACAAAGCACACATGGAGGTAGGATCACCAAACGTTGTGAGGATAGTGGTATTGATATGACGAGAAATACCCTAAAGTTTCACTGAAATCCATTTGTGAAACCTTTTCAGGAATGTCATTTAAATTCCAGCTATTGTCCATCTGCATTTGTAAAGCACAGTTCAGGAAATTGATAACTTATTGTGCTAGGAAGAGCACCCTGCAAAGTGGATTTCCTAATGTAGGGAGCAAAGTAGGTATAAGTAGAGAAAAAATCCACAGTTTCATTAAAATGAATTCATTAAACTTTTTCAGCAAAGTCACTTTAAATGTAGCTATTTTCAATGAACATATTACAGTTCAGGAACACCTAAACATAGTGTGCTAGCAGAAGCACACTTGTAGGTAGAATCACTACAGTTTCAGAGCACAGTGGGAATGAAGAGGATAGAAAACATCCAAAGTTTCACTGAAATCCATTGTGAACATTTTTCAAAAAGAAATTTAAATTTCAGTTATTTTCAGCAAACCTATTACAGTTCTTAAATATGTAGGCATAGTGTTGTAGGAAAAGCAGGAGGTAGGATCACCAATCTTTGGGAGCAAAGTGGGAATGATGAGAACAGAAAACACCCAAAGTTTCATTGAAATATGTTTGTAACAGAAAAGACACATAAATTCCAGGTATTTTCAACAAGCATATTATAGTTTGGTACCAGTTAACATAGTGTTCTAGCAAAAGCACACTTGGAGTTAAAATCACCAAACTTTGGGAGCAACATGGGAATTATGAGAAGAGAAAATATCCAGTATTTTTTGAAATCCATTAGTAAAATATTTTTAGAATAGTCACATAAACTGCATTTAATTTCAAGAAGCATATTGCAGTTCTGCAACCTGTAAACATAGTTTGCTAGCAAAGGAACACTTGGAAGTAGGATCACCAAATTTTGGAAGCAAAGTAGGAATAATCAGAAGAAGAAACAACCAAAATATCAGTGAATTTCATTCGTGATCCTTTTTCAGAAATAAAATTTAATATGCAGTTATTCTCCGACCTTATACAGAAAGCACAGTGCAGGAAACTAATTGTGTGTGGAGGAGAACCCTGCTAGGTAAAATCACTGAACTTTGGGAGACAACTGGGAACAAGTAGAGAAAAAACCCTAAGTTTCCTTGAAACCCATTTGTGAATCTTTTGCAGACAAGACACTTGAATTCCAGTTTTTCTTCTCCAGGAAACATATTACAGTTCTTCAGTCCTTAAGCATAGTGTTCTAGGAAAAGCACAGTTGAAGGTAGGATTGCCAAACTTTGGGAGCAAAGTGGCAAAGATGAGAAGAGAAAACAACCAAAGTTTCATTGAAATCCATTGATGAGAATGATGAAAAAAGCCACTTAGTGTGCAGCTATTCTCTGCCTCATAGGGAAGGCACAGTTCAGAAAATTCTAAACATATAGGGTTAGCAAGAGTATTCTTCAATGTAGGATCACCAAACTTTGGGGAGCAATATGGGAATGGTGAGAAGAGAAAACAACCAAAGTATGATTGTATTCCATTTGGGATCCTTTTTCAGAAATGAAACTTAGTTTGCAACTATTCTCCAACTGCTTATGGAAAGCACAGTTCATGTAAGTGTAAACTAATAGTGCATGCAAAGTCACTCTGGTAGGTAGGATCAGTGAAATTTGGGAAGAACTGGGTATGACAAGTAGAGGAAAACCCAAATTTTCATTGAAATCCTTTAGTGAATCTATCTCAAAAAAGACACTTAAATCCCAGTTATATTCAACAAATGTATTTCTATTCTTCAATACATAAGCATAGTATTGTAGGAAAAGCACACTTGGATGTAGGACCACCAACCTTTGGGAGGAAAGTGGGAATGGTAAGAAGAGAAAATACCCAAAGTTTTATTGAAATCCATTTGTAAAACTTTCTGAGAAAAGTCACTTAGGGTTTAGCTATTCTCTGCCTGCATAGGGAAAGCACAGTTCAGGAAATTGTAATCATATTGGGCAAGCAAGAGTAACCTTCAAAGTGGGATCACTAAACTTTGGGAGCAAAGTGGGAATGATGAGAAGAGAAAACAACCAAAGTATCATTGAAATCCATTCATGAAACTTTTTCAGAAAGACACATAAATTCCAGGTATTTTCAACAAGCATATGACAATTTGGCACCTGTTAATATAGTATGCTAAGAAAAGGACACTTCGAGGTAGGATGACCAAATATTGGGAGCAAATTGGGAATGATGAGAAGAGAAAACACCTAAAGTTTCATTGAAATCCATCAGGGAAATTTTTCAGAATTTTCACATAACCTGCAGCTATTTTCAGCAAACATATTTACAGTTCTGAAACCTGTAAACATGGTGTGCTAGCAAAAGCACACTTTGAGGTAGGATCATCAAACTTTGGGAGAAGAGTGGGAATTGTGAGAAAAGGAAACACCCAAAGTTTCATTGAATTCCATTTGGAAAACTTTCTGAGAGAAGTCACATAGAGTGCAGCTACTCTTCACCTCCATAGGGAAAGCACAGTTCAGGATAATGCTGGCAAGATTACCCTGCAGAGTGAGATCACCATACTTTGGGAGCATAGTTGGCAAGGTGAATAGAGAAAATACACAAAGTTTCATTGAAATTCAATCGTGACAATATTTCAGAAAATCACTGAGAATGCACCTGTTCTCTGCTTGCAAAGGAAAAGCACAGCTCAGGAGATTGTAATCTCTTTTGCTACCAAGAGCACCCTACAAGGTAGGATCACCAAAGTTTGGAAGCAAATGGTATGATGAATACAGAAAATCCCCAAAGTCTTATTGAAATCCAGTTGTGAAACATTGTCAGAAAAGACATTTAAATTGCAACTATGTTGAGCAAGCATATTATAGTTCTGCAACAGTATGCATGGTTTGCAACCAAAGCACACTTGCAGGTAGGATCACCAAAAGTTGTGAGGAGAGTGGTATTGATATGGAGAGACAAGTCCCAAAGTTTCACTGAAATCCATTTGTGAAACTTTTTCAGCAATGTCACTTCACTTCAACTATTGTCCGCCTGCATATGTAGAGCACAGTTCAGGAAATTGAAAACTTATCATGCTAGGAAGAATACCCTGTAAAGTGGAATTTCCAAACATAGGGAGCAAAGTGGGTATGATGAATAGAGAAAAAGCCCACAGTTTCTTAAAACGAATTCATTAAACTTTTTCAGCAAAGTCACTTTAAATGCAGCTCTTTTCAATGAGCACCTTACAATTCTGCAACACCTAAACATAGTGTGCCAGCAGAAGCACACGTGTAGGTAGAATCACCACAGTATTGGATCAAAGTGCAAATGAAGAGGATGGAAAACACCCAGTGTCATTGAGATCCACTGTGAATCTTTTTCATCAAGGTCGCTTAAGATGCCACAATTCACAGCCTGCATATGGAAAGCAGAGTTCAGGAAATTGTGACTGTTAGGTTGGGATTGGAGTGAATATATGAGAAAAAACAAACTACAAGGCAGAGGGCAGTGCCCCAAACATTGACCAATCAAATAGGGGCAGAAAAACTCCACTGACCCTTAGGTTCACCTATTACTCAACAGGACCCCCCGCCCATTGCAGCCTATAAAGACCCCAGGCAGCAGGAGCCACTTTTGATTTTCTCCAGTTCCCTACCCTGACCTGTACCCCGGGGGGTGGCAATTTTGCCCAAGAGCCAAATTCCAATACAGCTTGCTTCATCCGCTTTCTGTCTGATTTTACTTGACCACTAGTCCTGCCACCGAGCTTACATTTGGTGTGGAAACCCAGGAAGATGTTTGGGCTTCCCCCCATTGGGGTTGAGACCCACACCTTCCCTCAGATGAACCAGGATATTCCATTCTGCTCCCTTTTTCTGGCAACAGATGGGGTAAGTAAGTTTCCTGGGGTTTTTCCTGTTTGCCTTTCCAATCTTTACCCTCCAATAAACTGCGAGTTTTTTCTATTGTGTATGCCACAGACCCTCTGCCCATTCCGTTTGGGCTCCGGTAGCTGTGGAGACATCCTAGCTTTCAGTTAGCCCCCCGTTTATTCCATTCCATACTCCCAAAGTCGAAAGACGTTTTGACTTTTGGCCCATATGCCGTTTTTTTGGGTGCCATTGTTTTTGGTAAGCTAAAATTGGGACGCCTTTTTCTGCTTCTGTACATACATTTGGGTAAAGTTGGATGGCTAATGGGAAATACTGGCAGCTCATTGGGCTGTCTCTGCCACAATTTTACTAAGCTGGGACTCCCCCAAGACTTATGCCATAAACGGCTAGTTTTTTATTTGACCATGGTCTGGGCTCAGTATATTCTAGATAATGGCTCAAAATGGCCACAGAGGGCACTCTTGACTTTCAAATTCTCACTGACTTGAGTAACGGTTGTCGTAGGGCAGAAAAATGGCAAGATCTTATTTATTTGCAAGCTTATTGGGCTTTGCTTGATGCCCCATCCTTCTTTCTACCTGTTCTACCACTCAAGTCCTTTTCACCAGGGATAGTCCTAAGCCTCCCCCTCATTGTTCTCCTAATTCTATGTCCACATTTTTGGATTCACCCAAAATTCTTTCAGCTCCACCTCCTCGTCCCCCTCCTCCTTACTCTGGCCAGACTCTTTCCTCCTCTTCCTCTCCTCCTTCTCCAACCAAAAATCTGTCCCTTCCTCCTGCAGATGCAGCTCTTCCTCCTCTTCCTCCTCAGAGCCCTCCCACCTCCCCTCCTTCTCCTCCTCCAGAAAGTCCCTCCACCCACTCCATTCCCTCCTCCCCTGTTAGTGCACACATACGATCTAATCAGACCCTCCCACCGCCTAACCCAAAGCTTCTTTGTCCCCTCCAGGAGGTGGCTGGTGCAGAGGGCATTGTGTGAGTTCACATTCCATTCTCACTCCAGGATCTTTCCTGGATTGAGAAACATTTAGGGTCTTTCTCTGCTGATTCCTCTACTTATATTAAGAAATTTAGCTATCTTTCCCAAACTTATAGTCTCACCTGGCATGATGTTCATGTTATTCTTTCTTCCACTCTCAACCCAGATGAACGAGCTTGTATCCAACAGGCAGCACAAGGCTATGCTGACCAAGCCCACTTAACAGACATAACCCTACCCACAGGAACAATAGCGGTTCCAATAATCAAACCAAACTGTAACTATCAAGAAGGCCAGCAGGGCTGCCATTATTGTGCTCACATGGTCCAATATCTCATAGCAGGCATGCAAGCAGTTTCCAATAAGGTGGTGAACTTTCATAAACTGAGGGAAATTACCCAGGATCCAGATGAGAATCCAGCTTTGTTTCTTAACTGCCTTACAGAGGCCCTTACTAGATATACTAAACTGGACCCTGAATCTCCCTCTGGGGCTACAGTGCTAGCAACTCACTTTATTTATCAATCAGCCCCTGATATAAGAAAAAAGCTCAAACGAGCTGAGGATTCATGGCAGACTGAAGGAGCCCAGACTTGAGAACCCCCATCACCCTTGCCGAGCCCAGGGTAATGATCCAGGTAGCAGGTGAGTCCATAACTTACCTTGTGGACATGGGGGCTACCTATTCTGTTTTGCCTGCCCTCTCTGGGCCTTTATTTCCTTCCCAGGTTTCAGTTATGGAAATTGATGGAAAACCCTCCTTCCCAAGCAGAACAGCTAAGTTAACCTGCGCCCTGGAGGGACGTCTTTTTACATACTCGTTCCTGGTCATTCCCTCCTGTCTGGTTCACCTCCTAAGCAGAGAAGTTCTCCAACTCCTAGGAGCCAACCTACAACTTCTTCCCAGGCACACTGCTAGTACTCACCTTCTACCTCTGTTTCTTACATTCTCTAGTGTCCCCACACCACCTACCCTACCATTGCCCCCAGACCTGGTTGACCCCCAAGTCTGGGACAATTCTAAGCCAGTGAATTATCCACCACAAGCCAGTCCTTATCCAACTGAAACCTCAAACTAAGTTTTCTTCACATCCCCAGTTTCCAATTTCCTGTACTCAGAAGAAAGGACTTAAACCCATCATAGACCGGTTACTTACTCAGGGACTCCTCATCCCTACTGACTCCCCTTGTAACACCCCATATTGCCAGTACATAAACCCTCAGGAACCTGTCTCTTGGTCCAGGATGTCTATCTAATGACGTAGTTATTCCCATCTGTGCAGTGGTTCCTAACCCTTAAAACCTTCTTTCTCACATTCCCCCTTCTACCACTCACTTCACAGTCCTGGATCTCAAAGACACTTTCTTTACAGTTTCTCTTCACCCTGATTCCTATTACCTCTTTGCCTTCACAAGGATCCTACATCCTTTAGGTCTCAACAGCTGACATGGACAGTTTTACCCCAAGGCTTCTGGGACACCCTTACCTTTTTGGGCAAGCTTTAGCTCAGGATTTGTCCACTTGTGACTTGGGAAATAGCACTCTCCTACAATATGTGGATGACCTCCTTCTATATGGTCCATCCCTCAAGACCTCCCAGACTCACACTGCCCAGCTCCTTAACTTACTGGGGGTCTCAATGCTATCGAGTCTCTTCAGTCAAAGCCCAGTTTATCACCCCTTCAGTCACATATTTGTGCATACTCACACCTCTAAGAGTCTCACAACAGACAGAATCCAAGCCCTCCATGACTTACAGCTGCCAGAAATGGCAGATTACATTCTCTCCTTTCTGGGTTTCCCTAACTTTGCCCTTCTTGCCAGACCCCTATATCAGGCAGCAAAGGAGACTCCACATGGGTCCCTTACTTCCACTAAGATGATAGGTAACTCTTTTTTACAAACTCAGGGATGCTCTCACATCCTCCCCACTGTCTTTCTCCCTAACTCTAACCATCCTTTCCACCTCTTTACAGATGAGAAACACAGTGTTGCCACTGGCCTCCTCATGCAACCAACTGAACCTTCTTACAGACCAGTGGCATATCTCTCCAAGCAGCTTGATTCTACTGTTTGTGGGTGGCTACCATGTCTCTGAGCACTGATGAATTAACTGAAGCTCTAAAACTCACCCTACTCACCCGACTCCAACCAATAACTGTGTTTTCTACCCATACTACAGGACCTCTTAAGCCATAAATCCCTTCCACTCCTGAGCCCATCATGGATTCAAGAATTTCATCTCCTTTTTATAGAAAACCCCACCATTACTCTCTGTTCTTCTTCTCTCAACCCTGCTATACTTCTTCCTCTGTCCTCTCCTCCCTCAACCATCAGCCATTCCTGTGCTGGAGGCCCTACATTCACCTTGTGAAGACCTCTTCAATTACCCACTCCCCTCACCTGACCTAACCATTTTTGTAGATGGCAGTTCTGTGCTGAGTACAGATGGACACTGTAGAGTTGGTTATGCAGTAGTCACCACTGCCTTAGTTCTGGAAGCCAATTGCCTTCCAGAAGGGACCACTTCCCAAAAGGTCAAACTCTTTGCTCTGATCAGGGCTCTAATTCTATCCAAAGGTAAACAGGTTAACATCTACACAGATTCCAAATATGCCTTCTTGATTGCTCACTCACATTTGGCTATTTGGAAGGAGAACAGATTTCTCACCACAAAGGGGTCACCAGTGGTCACTTCCTCCCTAATTTCTAAAGTCTTGGAGGCACTTCAACTGCCCAGACAAGTTGTCATCATACACTGCAGAGGACACCAAAGATCTCCAGACCCTATAACCATGGGTAAAAACAAGGCAGATTCTATAGCATGGGGGCTGGCAACAAAATCCTCAACAGTCCCCCTTTTATTCTTATCCACTACAATTAAACCTAAATATTCTCCACTGGAACAGGAAGACCTAATAACCCAGGGCAGTCATTTTGGGGATGATGGCTGGATTTTCCTGGGGGACCAGATTGCCTTTCCCAAACAGCAAGATTATAGCTTATTGGTAGACATTCACAAATGTCTTCATATTGGCCCCACACCTCTTCTGCAGTTTCTCCAACCCCTCTTCTACCTTTCATGAATGAGAGCCATTTTGGAGCAGATCCATTCCACTTGCCCAGTCTGCTCCACAGTATCCTCACAAGGGGGCATCAAACCCAAGCTCCCAACACATCAGTTGAGAGGCCATGATTCATGCAAAGACTGGAAAATCAACTTCACCCCCATGCCCAGACACAAAAACTCCATTATTTATTTACCTCGTTTGATACTTTTCCAGACTGGATAGAAGCCTTCCCCATCCCCAGGGAAACTGCAGACATTGTTGCCTCCATCCTCATTGAGCAGATCATTTCCAGGTTCAGACTTCCTGTATCCATCCAGTCAGACAACAGTCCAGTATTCACCTCTCTGGTTGTTCAACTAGTCTCTAAAAGCCTCAACATCACCTGGAGACTCCACATTCCCTAATCCTTGGGTAAGGTTGAAAGGGCTAATGGAATTCTCAAGGATCATCTCACTAAACTTGCTGTTGAACTTAGACTTTCTTGGCCCAATCTCCTTCCATTGGCCCTTACCTGAATCTGGGCAGCCCTAGAGTCCCCTCAGGCCTCAGCCCCTTTGAGCCACTCTATGGGCGCCCTTTCCTAATTAACCAAAACTTCCTAATCACTCCTTCTCCTCTGGTATCTTATCTACCCTACCTCACACTCTTGCACAAACTCCTAAGGGAACACACAGGTCATTACCTTCCAGTGCTGTTCACAACCTCATCTCCAATCGGACTGCAAACCAAATCAGCCATTGCTCTTTTCCAACTGGGCAATGCAGTTTTGCTTCAAGAATTAGATCCTCAATCACTATAATCTCACTGGACTGGACCCCGCACAGTTATACTCACCACTCCAACAGCAGACAAACTTCTGGGCCACTCCCCTTGGTAGCATGTCTCCCACCTTAAAAGAGCGCCCTTCCTGTATACCCAGTCCTGGACTCCCACCATGCTGGGGCCCACCAAACTTAAATGTCTAATGTCTCACCAGTCCCTTATTACTGCTAATACTCATTAATTGTAAACTTATTGGGTTAGCAAGAGTAACCTTCAAAGTAGGATCACCAAACTTTGGGAGCAAAGTAGGAATGCTGAGAAGAGAAAAGAGCCAAAGTTTCATTGAAATCCATTAGTGAACATTTTTCAGAAAAGTCACATAAACTGCAACTATTTTCAACAAGCATATTACAGTTTTGCAACCTGTAAACATAGTGCACTAGCAAAAGCACACTTGGAGGTAGGATCACCAAACTTTGGGAGCAATGTGGGAATGATAAGAAGAGAAAAAACCCAAAGTTTCATTGAAATCCATTAGTGAAACTTTTTCAGAAAAGACACTGAAATTGCAGCCATTCCGAACCTGCATATGAAAAACGCAGTTCAGGAAATTGAAAACTTCCCTCAGTTCTAGTCATTGTCCCACTCACCTGCTTCTTCTTGATTCTGCCAAGACTTCCCCCAGGCAATGCTCACATTGTGAGGATGGGAGCCCTTGTTCTGAGGACAGGAGGGTGACACAGAACTCAGGGAACTGCTCCTACTATGCTCTGTTCCCCTTGACAGCAGCCTCCACCTCAAATGACCCTCCTGTGGTTTTTGGGGCAGATTCTCTGTCTTCCCAGGAAGAGCAACCTACATTTCAACTTGGTTTCCCTTTCCATGTTCTTTTCCTCTCTTTCCTGATACAGAGTCCAGTCAGGGGGGACTCCAGGTGTATACCTCTGACCTGGGCTCAGAACAGAATTTGGCCAGGTTGGTGGAACTAGAACCCTCTGCTGGAGTCACTGGACACAGCTCCCATGGCCTAGCCCAGGGTTGCTGGCCCAGGGTGAGGGACAGGTAAAGATGGTTCCTGCAGCTACAAAGCTCAGTCTTGTTTCCTGACTTTCTGATACTCAGAGCCAGTGCTGATTCCATCACCACTCATGATAAGATGAAAAGATGACTTTTATGACTCTGGTCCCAAAGTCTGAGTCTAGAAAATCCTTTCTAGCAGGCACACAGGCACCCATCCTCTCTGCTACTTGCCCTTCGGCCTCTCCTTGAGCTTATTTGGGGTCTCTCTTTCCAGTCCAGAGGGGATCATTTTGAACAGCTTTTCTGAAAGGGCCATTTGAATGTTTGTTTGTGACTGTGGTACCATCTGCAGGAAGAGAGGAGAGAGGCAGAGCAACTGGGTTCGTTTAGAAAAAGTATTTGCAGACTGAGTTCAAGAAGCCTGGAGAGAAACTGTCCAAGACCCCAGATGTGGGTACAGTCCAGGAGCTACCAATCCACTAGAGAGCATCATCCCAGGTCCTGAGGGGAAACCAGTTGCTGCTTCAACCTGCACCCAACGACCACTGGAATGGAGTCACCAGTCTCACCCACAATGCCTGCTCCTCATCTTCACCATCTATAGGCTTCATTTCATGGAGTATTCACCCACAAAGTGCACTTCACACCAGGTATGGACCCCACTCTGTGCCTTGCCTTTCTGAATAAATCTGTGCCTCTGATGACAGGTCCTAAAATCCCTCTTTGAAGCATGTGAAGAACATTTGGTGTGGGTTGAAGTCCCCTCTCACTTCTGGGCACCTCCTGAGACTCCATCTGGTGATGATGGGATTCCATTTCAGAAGCACATAGCCTGCTCCTGGGGGTGCCTACAGTGTGGTGGCCCTGATCCTAGAGCCACTTGTATACCTGGTGTTCTTCCTGAGACATGTGTCAGGCTAGGAAGGAAACTACTCAGCAGCACACTCACTGCCCCAAGCTCTGCTAGAGCTGGGAGATTGGCTCCCTCACCAGACCAGCCCCTGCCAGGAACCACAACTGCCCAGAACCCACCTGAGTTGACTGCCTGGAACTTCAGAGCAACTTCAGCCAAGATGTCCACAGCTGCCTCCATTTGTCCTTTTGTGTTTATGGGCTTGGGGGCTTTGACTGGTACATTCACTTTTTGGTTTTGCACCCTTTAATGATACATCTGTTTTGACTGAAGGGAGGGCTTTTGGCTCTCATGCCCTCTGCTCCCTCACTGTAAGCTCTGGTTACTCAAGTTACTTAGGGGACTGTTCCCTAGTCAGCAAGTTAACTTACCTGCACACTTGAATGGGAATCTGCTTTCCTAAATAAGCTGCCTCTCTAAAAATCAGAGAAAGAAAGAAAGAAAATGCACATCTGACTGGACACTGAAGCCTTTTATAAAGACTTGCACATAGGATCCTGAAGTTGAGACTTGTGACCATGTGGTCTCAACTTGTTTCAGCTAGTCATGGCATGACTGTGTTTTTATTACTGTCCCTTCACAGAATTGGCAGATATGTTATCATGTTGCTCTGCTTCATGGATCAGAGTCTAACATATGAGGATCTCTGACAAATGGGTTAATTTAGAATTCTTTGAGAAAATGAGGATGTCCTCAAAATGGTAGCACTTGTTCATTTTGTTTTTATTGGCTTGGCACTGGGCTGCCTGCCAGTCAGGAACCTGTAGGAGTCACCACCCTGTGCAGCCCCTGCAGCCATGAGGGAGGTCTGGCTCCCCTTCTGGTGTCCCCTCTGTGCTCCAGGGTTGGCGAGTTAGCAAGGTGTCCAGTGGGCCTGCCAGAGCAAGAGTCCTTATCACGGGACTGTGTCTGCAGATCAGTGGGGTCACTTCTTCACGACTCCTGAGGGTGTGTGGGGACGACAGTCTAAATGTGGTACTGTCTGAGGGGCCTAAATAAAGCTACCTGCCTAGGTCCCTGCCAAGCAGCACTTGGACTACATTGCTATCCCTGCTCTGGCATCCAGAAATCCAAAATCTTCCCCAAATCCTCTCACAGTCTTTGATCCCCTTACCCAAGGGACACAGGGTGTACTCTGGCACCTCATCTAAAGGGTCTCAGGCCACTTGCCATTCAGCCACACAATCAGGAATGTAGGTAGACTTGAGTTGAAATAAACTCCATTCTCCCTGGATTCCAGTGTCTGTCACATCTGGACCTGTGCACAACCAGGTGCCAGTGCTGCCTAGTCCACACACAGTCCCATTCTGTAGTGCAGGGGTTGGCCTGGCTTGCTTCTGGTCTCAGAAGTGGGTCACACTTGTCTGGGAGGCCTCTTAGCACAGATGTTGTGGCAGTGTGGGTATGCTGTGTGCATAACAGTTGTGGTGACTCTATGCAGATGGTGTGTGCATATGTGGAGTGGGCATGTGTCTTTGGGTGCATAAGGAATGTGAGTGCATGTGGTGAGTGCATTAGGAGTAAGTGTGAATGTGGAGAGTGTGTGAGGTATGAGTTTCCATGAGGCATGATGCATGTGGAATGTGTATGAGGAGTGTGCAAATGGATTGTGCACTAGGAGTGACTGTGTATGTGGAGTTTGCATGAGGAGTGATTGTGCATATGGAGTGTCCATGTGGAGTGCACATGTGGATTGAGTGTGGAAGTGGAGTGTTCATGAGGCATGAGTATGCATGTAGAATGTGTATGAGGAGTGTGCAAATGGATTATGCATTAGGAGTGACTGTATGTGGAATGTCCATAAGTAGTGAGTGTCCATGTGGATTATGCATGAAGAGTGAGCACTCATGTGGAGTGTTTATGAGGAATAAGTGTGCATGTGGAATGTGTATGAGGAATAAGGGTGCATGAGGGGTATACATGACGAGTGAATGTGCACGTGGAGTGTGGATGAGTGAGTGTGCTTGTGGGGTGTGTATGAGTGAGTGTACATGAGGATTGATGTACCATCTGGACAGTGCATGAGTAGTGAGTGTCCATGTGGAGTGTGCATGAGGGGTGAGTGTGTATGTGGAGTGTGCAAGAGGAGAGTCTGTGTGTGGGAGTGCATTAGGAGTATGCATTTACAGTGTGCATGAAGAGTGAGTGTGTGTAGGTGTCCGTGAGCAGTAAGTGAGCATGTTGGAATTGATGTTGGCAGGAAGGGACCTGGGGGCCTGCAGCCTGGTGGTGCAGTGTTCATCCCTGGCCACCCTCCACACTGGTTTGTCCCAGAAATGCTCCTTTGGGCTTTGGGGCATCTAAGCCTTGCCCACCCCCGGTCCTTCACCGCCTCCCCTCCCACCCTGGTCCTGGAGGTCAGGTCTGCATGTGAAGGAAAGTCAGGGTTCCATCCAGTGTCTGGTCAAAGACCCCGGGTGGGTGGGACAGGAAGGGGCAGCCTCTGGACCTTTACTGAGGTGCCAGACCAGGCAGGGTGAGTGGGGAGTGCTGCACCCAACCCCACCAGATCAGAGGTTCTGGCAGCACCCTCCCTCCCATTCCATGAGTTCCCCTAGACCAGGCTGTAGGGAGAGGCTTCATAGGAAAAGGTGAGGCAATCTCTGTGGGAAGGGAGAAGTGGTTTCTGGAAACAATATCTAGCTCAGCCGAGGTTGGCAGGGAGTCTGGGCATCTCCCACACCCTCTAGGCTTACCCTTCCTTCCTTTCCCTTTGGTTCTAGAGTGAGTCATAGCCCCAGGACCTTGAGGTCTCCAGGAGGATGCAGGTGGGGCCTGGGAGAAGCCCACAGACATGAGAGAGTTCCCATGGCAGAGATCCAGACTCAGCTGAAGGGGGGCACAGAGAAAGAGAAAGCAGATCTGTGTGGCAGGGACAGTGTGCATGAGGTCCAGGTAGGTGTGGAGAACTCTGAGAGTCTGGGAGGTGGGGACCTGGGCACAGGGACCGGGCAGGAAGAGGTTTCTGAAGGATTCTGGGATTTGGGAACCTGTGGCAGCAGGTCCAGGCAGGAGTAGGGATCTGAAAGAGTCTGGGAGGTGGTGAACTGGGGCACAGGGTCCAGACAGGAGGAAGGACTAAAGGAGTCTTGGAGATGGGGACCTGTGGCAGAGGGTCCAGGTAAGAGGAGGGGTCTGAAGGAGTCTGGGAGGTTGGGGACCTGGGGCACAGGGTCCAGGCAGGTGTTCAGGGGTCTGAAGGAGTCTGAGCAGAGGGGAAGCAGTTAGCCAATTCCAAGACCTATTCAAGGCTGGCAGCAAACCATGCTTCTGGGAAATAGAGTTAAAACAAAATCTACTGAAAACCTAGATACATCTTCCACAAAAGAAGGGAAAGAAGAGAGGGTTAGCCTTGAATAAGCATTAAACAAAGACAACTTGGTCTCATAACCATCTGCTAGGAGACTGCCTGGGAATCTGGCACCCTGTCTTGTGCCTAGCACCCCACACAGTGCACACACTCTGTTGAGGTTCCCACATTAAGACTGCAGCAGGAGGCCTCCAAGGCCTCTCTGTCCTGCAACTGGATTCTGCTGGGGTTGAAGGTCATTAATGGACTAGCTAGGGCTCAGCATATAGTAGGTTAAAGGCATGAGAATCAGCTTTCTGTTGCTGTGACAAAATACCTGAAGTGAACAACTCAACATGAGAAACGGTTTTAAGGTTTCACTCCATGGTTACCTGACCCTGCTGCTCTGACCTGTGGCAGCACAGCACATCATGGCGGGAGTGTGTGGCAAAGGAGGTCTGATGTTGCAGAAGTGTAATATGCATGTTAAATATAGCTGAAATTGAAGATTTTTGCTGAGAAAGATTCATGAATGGATTTCAATGAAACATTGGGTATTATCTCTCCTCCTCATATCCACTTTCCTCCCAAGATTTGGTGGTGCCAACACACACGGTGCTCCTGCTACAACAATATGTTTCTAATATCCTGAATTGAGCTTTCCCTATGCATGCAGAGTAAAACTGAATTCTAATGCGCTTTTCTGAGAAAATTTCATGAATGAATTTCCATCAAACTTTGGGTATTTTCTTTTTTCATCATTCCCACTCTGCCCCCAATATCTGAGCATTCTATCTCCAAGTTTTCTAGGCAAGCACATTAGGTTTTCCTGTTGCAGAAGTGTAACGTGTAGGTTGAATAGAACTGAAATTGAAGTTCCTTTTCTGATAAAGATACACAAATGGGTTTCAATGAAACTTTGGGCAAATTCTGTCCTCCTCATACTCAATTTCCTCCCAAGATTTGGTGGTACCAACACACACGGTGCTCCTGCTACAACAATATGTTTCTAATTTCCTGAATTGAGCTTTCCCTATGCAGGCAGAGTAACGTTCCATTCTAATGCGCTTTTCTGAGAAAATTTCACGAATGGATTTCCATGAAACCTTGTGTATTTTCTCTTTTCATCATTCCCACTCTGCTCTCAACATCTGAGTGTTCTACCTCCAAGTTTTCCAAGCAAGCATATTACATCTTCCTGTTGCAGAACTGTAACGTGTATTTTTTTTTTATTGTAAACAAATGGGATACATGTTGTTTTTCTGTTTGTACATGGCGTAAAGGCATACCATTTGTGTAATCATAAATTTACATAGGGTCATGTAAATTATTTGATTCATTGTTATTTTTTCCCTTCCTCCCCACCCCTCCCACCCCTCTTTTCCCTCTATACAGTCCTTCCTTCCTCCATTCTTGCCCCCATCCCTAACCCTAACTCTAACCCTAACACTAACTCCTCCCACGCCCCATTATGTGTCATCATCCACTTATTAGCGATATCATTCTTCCTTTGGTTTTTTGAGATTGGCTTATCTCACTTAGCATGATATTCTCCAGTTTCATCCATTTGCCTGCAAATGCCATAATTTTATCATTCTTTATGGCTGAGTAATATTCCATTGTGTGTGTGTGTATATATATATATATATATATATATATATATATATATATATATATATACACCACAGTTTCTTTATCCATTCATCAATTGAAGGACATCTAGGTTGGTTCCACAATCTGGCTATTGTGAACTGAGCAGTTATGAACATTGATGTGGCTGTATCTCTGTAATGTGCGGATTTTAAGTCCTTTGGGTATAGGCCAAGGAGTGGGATAGCTGGGTCAAATGGTGGTTCCATTCCAAGTTTTCTAAGGAGTCTCCACACTGCTTTCCAGAGTGGCTGCACTAATTTGCAGCCCCACCAGCAATGTATGAGTGTACCTTTCTCCCCACATCCTCGCCAACACCTGTTGTTGCTTGTATTCTTGATAATCGCCATTCTAATTGGGGTGAGATGGAATCTTAGGGTGATTTTGATTTGCATTTCTCTTAGTACTAGAGATGTTGAACATTTTTCCATATGTTTGTTGATTGCTTATACATCTTCTTCTGTGAAGGGTCTATTCATTTCCTTAGCCCATTTGTTGATTGGATTATTTGCATTCTTGGTGTAGAGTTTTTTGAGTTCTTTATAGATTCTGGAGATTAGTGCTGTATCTGAAGTATGATTGGCAAAGATTTTCTCCCACTCTGTAGGTTCTTTCTTCGCATTGCTGATAGTTTCCTTTGCTGAGAGAAAGCTTTTTAGTTTGAATCTATCCCAGTTATTAATTCTTGCTTTTATTTCTTGTGCTATGGGAGTCCTGTTGAGGAAGTCTGGTCCTAAGCCAACATGTTGAAGCTCTGAACCTACTTTTTCTTCTATAAGATGCAAGGTCTCTGGTCTGATTCCGAGATCCTTAATCCATTTTGAGTTTAGTTTCGTCCATGGTGAGAGATATGGGTTTAGTTTCATTCTGTTGCATATGAATTTCCAATTCTCCCAGCACCATTTGTTGAAGAGGCTATCTTTTCTCCATTGCATATTTTTGGCCCCTTTGTCTAGAATGAGAAAATTGTATTTATTTGGGTTTGTGTCCGTGTCCTCTATTCTGTACCATTGATCCACCTTTCTATTTTGGTACCAATACCATGCCCTTTTTGTTACTATTGCTTTGTAGTAGAGTTGAAGATCTGGTATTGCAATACCCCCTGCTTCGTTCTTTCTGCCAAGGATTGCTTTAGCTATTCTGGGTTTCTTTTTCTTCCAGATGAATTTCATAATTGCTTGCTCTATTTCTGTAAGGTACATCATTGGGATTTTAATTGGAATTGCATTGAATCTGTAGAGCACTTTTGGTAGTATGGCCATCTTGACAATATTAATTCTTCCTATCCAAGAACATGGGAGATCTTTCCATCTTCTAAGGTTTTCTTTAATTTCTTTCTTTAGTGTTCTCTAGTTCTCATTGTAGAGGTCTTTCACCTCTTTTGTGAGATTGATTCCCAAGTATTTTATTTTTTTTGAAGCTATTGTGAATGGGGTAGTTTTCCTAATTTCTCTTTCTGAAGATTCATCGCTTATGTATAAAAATGCCTTAGATTTATGTGCATTGATCTTATATCCCGCTACTTTACTGAATTCAATTATGAGATCTAAAAGTTTTCTGGTGGAATGTCCTGGTTCCTCTAAGTATACAATCATATCATCAGCAAATAGGGATAGCTTGAGTTCTTCTTTTCCTATTTGTATCCCTTTAATTTCTTTGGTCTGTCTAATTGCTCTGGCTAGAGTTTCAAGGACGATATTGAAAAGAAGTGGTGAAAGAGGGCATCCCTGCCTTGTTCCAGTTTTTAGAGGGAATGCTTTCAGTTTTTCACCATTTAGAATGATATTAGCCATGGGCTTAGCATAGATGGCCTTTACAATGTTAAGGAATGTTCCCACTATCCCTATTTTTTCTAGTGTTTTGAGCATGAAGGGGTGCTGTATTTTATCAAATGCTTTCTCTGCATCTATTGAAATAATCATGTCAGTTACTAGTTAAATCTACATGAACTGTCATTTTTAAGCTTTTATAGAATATTTAGGTAAGGCTCAGAAAAACACTTAGTTTCAGATATATACATATTTCTAGTCAGGTATATTTTGATTATTCATAAAAATAAAGCCTGGCCAAGATTTTAAACCATCTGTTTCTCTAACAAAGAAAAATCCTAAAAGAAATTGACATCACATTTTAATATTTTATAGCTGACAAGTCATGTACAAATTGGTATTCATCAGTGTGAGTTTTTTTAACAGGCAGAAGAGACGTAGTAGGATATCTGGTAAAGCAGATTTAATTGTACAATTTAAACAACTGTACAGAATAGAATGAGTACCCCTTCTTTTATTGTTATTATTATTATATTTTCACATACAGCATTTTGGTTCATTGTACACAAATGGGGCACATCTTTTTGTTTCTATGGTTGTGCACAATATAGATTTATACCCTTTGCATCATCACACACGTACATAGGGTAATGATGTCAGTCTCATCCCACCATTTTTAACACCCCCTCCCTCATTTCACTGTATGTAATCTAAAGGTCCTTCATTCTTCTCTCAACCCCCATCCCACAACCCCCATTATGTATCATCATCCAGTTATCAGGGAAAACATTCTGCCTTTGGTTTTTTGGGATTGGCTTGTTTCACTTAACATGATGTTCTCCAATATCATCCATTTATCTGCAAATGCCATAATATTATTCCTCTTTATGGCTGGATATGACTGGATAATATTCCAATGTGTGGTTCATATACCACATTTTCTTTATCCATTCTTCTGTTGAAAGGCAGAGAGTTTGGTTCCACAATATAGCTATTGTAAATTGAACTGCTATTTTTTCCCCTGGGGCAAGTTATTTCCTCCTAAAACTAACCTAAGGTAAGATATAATTGACCACTTTTCCTAGGGTCATTTTTCCTTAAATGGCCTTTCTCACTTCTAGTAGTCCTCCAACAGAGCAGGTTCTGTTTTCTTTTCCTGGAAGAGACTTGCACTTGAAGTTTTAAATTTTGGTGTAACTATATTATCTATACATTTAATTTACACAAAATATTTTATCCCAGCAAAGGAATCAGAGAGTTTGGCATATTCAAAATCTGTACCTTAAATCTTTTTTTTTCCAGTATACACTCAAGGGGTTGTAACACATGTTATTGTTTGACCAGTCTCCCTTAACATTATCATAATGCTATCAACTTTAAGTGAGTTCCCAATTGTTAATTGTACCAAGAAACTCTCTCTTTACATACTTTTGTACATAAAATCACTGTCTAGGGAAGGTCACAGAAATTATTAGGGACCTCTTTCATCAGAAATCAGCAGGGACAAAAGATAGGTGTTTAAAATCATGGGGACTCAGGGAGGTCTTTGTATTTTAGCTCTGGGGGCAAGAGGGAAGGCCTGCACCAAGAAGTGTTCCTTGACCAAATAGGGCAGATCTTTTTTTTTTCTTATTGCTTATGCTTATATTTTTTTATTGTAAACAAATGGGATACATGTTGTTTCTCTGTTTGTACATGGCGTAAAGGCATACCATTTGTGTAATCATAAATTTACATAGGGTAATGTTGTTTGATTCATTCTGTTATTTTCTCCTTCCCCCCACCCCTCCCACCCCTCTTTTCCCTCTATACAGTCCTTTCTTCCTCCATTCTTGCCCCCCTCCCTAACCCTAACTCTAACCCTAACACTAACACCTCCCACCCCCCATTATGTGTCATCATCCACTTATTAGAGATATCATTCGTCCTTTGGTTTTTTGAGATTGGCTTATATCACTTAGCATGATATTCTCCAATTTCACCCATTTGCCTGCAAATGCCATAAATTTATCATTCTTTATGGCTGAGTAATATTCCATTGTATATATATACCACAGTTTCTTTATCCATTCATCAGTTGAAGGACATCTAGGTTGGTTCCACAATCTGGCTAATGTGAACTGAGCACCTATGGATATTGATGTGGCTGTATCTCTATAGTATGCTGATTTTAAGTCCTTTGGGTATAGTCCAAGGAGTGGGATAGCTGGGTCAAATGGTGGTTCCAATCCAAGATTTCTAAGGAGTCTCCACACTGCTTTCCAGAGTGGCTGCACTAATTTGCAGCCCCACCAGCAATGTATGAGTGTACCTTTCTCCCCACATCCTCGCCAACACCTGTTGTTGCTTGTATTCTTGATAATTGCCATTCTAATTGGGGTGAGATGGAATCTTAGGGTGGTTTTGATTTGCATTTCTCTTATTACTAGAGATGTTGAACACTTTTCCATGTGTTTGTTGATTGCTTGTAGATCTTCTTCTGTGAAGTGTCTATTCATTTCCTTAGCCCATTTGTCGATTGGATTATTTGCATTCTTGGTGTAGTGTTTTCTGAGTTCTTTATAGATTCTGCAGACTAGCGCTCTTTCTGAAGTACGATTGGCAAAGATTTTCTCCCACTCTGTAGGCTCTTCCTTTGCATTGCTGATAGTTTCCTTTGCTGAGAGAAAGCTTTTTAGTTTGAATCTATCCCAGTTATTGATTCTTGTTTTTATTTCTTGTGCTATGGAGTCCTGTTGAGGAACTCAGGTCCTAAGCCGATATGTTGAAGCTCTGGACCTACTTTTTCTTCTATAAGATACAAGGTCTCTGGTCTGATTCTGAGGTCCGTAATCCATTTTGAGTTGAGTTTTGTGCATGGTGAGAGATATGGGTTTAGTTTCATTCTGTTGCTTATGGATTTCCAATTCTCCCAGCACCATTTGTTGAAAAGGCTATCTTTTCTCCATTGCATATTTTTGGCCCCTTTTTCTAATATGAGAAAATTGTATTTATTTGGGTTTGTGTCCATGTTCTCTATTCTGTTCCATTGATCCACCTTTCTCTTTTGGTACCAGTACCATGCCATTTTTGTTACTATTGCTTTGTAGTAGATTTGAAGATTCCCCCTCAAAACTGGAACAAGGAAGGGATGCCCTCTTTCACCACTTCTTTTCAATATCGTCCTTGAAACTCTAGCCAGAGCAATTAGACAGACCAAAGAAATGAAAGGGATACGAATAGGAAAAGAAGAGCTCAAACTATCCCTATTTGCTGATGATATGATTATATACTTAGAGGAACCAGGAAATTCCACCAGAAAACTTTTAGAACTCATAAGTGAGTTCAGTAAAGTAGCGGGATATAAGATCAATGCACATAAATCTAATGCATTTTTATACATAAGTGATGAATCTTCAGAAAGAGAAATTAGGAAAACTACCCCATTCACAATAGCATCGAAAAAAATAAAATACTTGGGAATCAATATCACAAAAGAGGTGAAAGACCTCTACAATGAGAACTACAGAACACTAAAGAAAGAAATTAAAGAAAACCTTAGAAGATGGAAAGATCTCCCATGTTCTTGCATAGGCAGAATTATTATTGTCAAAATGGCCATACTACCAAAAGTGCTATACAGATTCAGTGCAATTCCAATTAAAATCCTAATGATGTACCTTACAGAAATAGAGGAAGCAATTATGAAATTCATCTGGAAGAATAAAAAACCCAGAATAGCTAAAGCAATCCTTGGCAGACAGAGTGAAGCAGGGGGTATTGCAATACCAGATCTTCAATTCTACTACAAAGAGCAGATCTTAATAAAAGGATACAATTTGTCCTCAAATTATAATTTAATAATATTAGAACCCATTGTTTCATTTCTCATGATTGGCCACTTTCATCTTCCATTCCCATTAAAGTAGGTTAGTTAATCATCAATAAGTATAATATGCTCCAGATAGGGTTTTTTCAAATGTAAAGGCAACCCTGTGAGGGTAAGCATTCCTGTCCACTCCTTTGTTCCAGAGTGGCAGGAAAATGAAAATGGGGGTGGACTCAAATAGAAGTAACAAAAAATTTAGAGTTAAGAAGTAAAAGCACACAGCCAAATAAAAAGTTATGGGCCAAATCAACAGCCTTGGTATCTTCCCAAAAAATGTACAGAATAAATTCCAACAATGAGCCTTAACACTTTAAATATCTGTTGAGCATGGACTCTGATAAATGATTTTTTCCAAAGCCTAAGTTTCTGAACTAGTATACTCAAGTGGAAAGTTTTTCAACTCTTTTCCCTCACATCACAGGGAGATCCATCTCTTTTTTTCCTTTCATTCAAAACTAATTTTATTTCTTTTATTTTTTTCCCTCTGCCATCATCCATGGATTTTATTCTTTGAATCCAAGAGAAAACAACCTCAATAAAAAATCAGAGGGGCCTATAGCTCATATAGATTTATTCATCTGCAGAAGCTGTGAACTGAGCCCTGTTCTCAATCTCTGGTATTATTCTCATGTGCAAAGAGTGACTGGAAAGTAGGGTAGAGATCACCTCCTCCTTGCCTATTTCTCTATAGACCAGGAATCTTTCCCTGGATTTTCTTTTTTCTGCTTTATATCAGGACTGTGTCCCTGACAAACAGCAATATGATTTGCAACTGTCTGGAGCAAGACTGAGAAGTAGTACTCAGACCGTTAGCATGGTTTGGAAAGAAAAATAAATAAATCCTAATTTGTTGTCCTGCTATACTCACATATTAGAGGGAGCACCTTTTTGCATCCAACTTAGTTTTTGCCTGTTAACATTTATTACATAATTACATACATGCCTGCACACACAGAATCTTTTGCTTATTTTATCTCTGACAGACCAAGTCCCAAGTGCTAGATTGCACAATAATTCAGAAAACCATTCAAAGACCAGAGTGTTACAGTAAAACATCTTTTTCTTAGACAGGTTTATACTTATAGGTGGCCCATTCAGTCAAGATCTTTCCCAAGAAACAATCTATGGGATCAACACAGTATTTCCCATGTATTTAGGGGCCAGAAGCAAATGCAAATGAAAGACCTAGAGACAGACACAGGGGATCCCCAAACCATGGCCAACAGAGGGGAACCTTTAAAACAGAGTAGATGAGGGAAATTCTCCAAAGTTCCCAAATACCACTTAATCATGACTTCTACACCAGTGGAACCATAGAAGTCACCACAAAAATGGCTAGACATTCCCACAAAGGGGAACCAGATGTGTAGTATCAACTTGGTGTGCACACAGAGCAAGCTTACCAAATGGCCAAGGTGTCCCAATATTACTGCATTCAGTTTCCTTTTTCTCAAAGTAGACCAAGATGGAGCAATCCTTAAAATGCAGAAAAGGAAGGTGGGCATTTTGTGAAGCAAAGGGGTCTTTGGTAGCTGCTGGGAATCCCTCAGTCACTCCCTTTACTTACAGAAGTAACTCCTCTGGTTCAACCCCAGGCTCACGCTCCCATCTGTTAACTTTCCAGTAGTCAGCTCTCAAAAAGTTTGCCATACATCTTCATTCAGCATGGAAGTGCAGTTGCTTGCAGTGCCAGACATTCCCAAGAAAACAAGAGTAGGGGGCTGTTTTCAGGTCCCCCGGTAGGGGAACAAAGTTGTAACCTAATTCTCTATTCTTGTCCCCAATGCCAATTAAATAACAAGAATATGATTTGGAGAAAAAGAAAAAAATGTTTATTGCTTTGATATCAAAAGAGAATCAGAGGGGGCTCCTATCACAAAGGATGTGATTCTCTCCATCAGGAGGAACAAGAGCATTTTAAAGAAACTCTTCAAAGTCTACATACCAGGTAAGCCCTGACAGGGGATCCCAGGGCACAGTGATGGTGTGTTAACATTTACTTGTTGATTTGGAAGATGTTCATTTCCCAGATTCTCTGGCAGATAGCACCTTCCTGTGGAGCACAGAAAACTCAATGTAATCTTGTTCCCCACTCCCAGGTTAGGAAGGGGGAGAGGGAGAAGTGTAAAAGGAAAACATGTCACTTAAAAAAAAAAAAACTCAGAGTTATATTCAAAAATGAAATGGTCCACTTTCAGAGTTAAAACCACCTCCTCTGCATCAGGGGTACTGTGTTTGAACCTAATACTGTCTGAGGCAGTGGGCAGACAAATTGATGAAATTTGAGTTCATAGAAAAGCAACTCTCCTGCCCCAAGGTGGCTAAAACAAACCCACAAGTCATTCATTGGCTTTCAAAATGAAACTGGGGCCATCATTCTCATCTGGAAGCTAGGAGTGAGTTTTCTGTAAAATGTATACCAGCATCATTGTAACCTTTTCTGTCTTTGTTTCTATCTTCACTGTACTGGTACATGGTTCTGGTGCTCTCTGAACTATTCCTAGGGATTTTTTTATGCACAAAGTATCAGTATTGAGGAGAAATCTTTATGAAGAAGTCCTCAGCAATCAGAAAAATTCAAAGTTATGGAGACATGTAAAGATGTAAAACAGTCCTCAATTTGTACCTACATGTCATCCCTTACTAGCTCTATAATCTAAAGCAAGTATTTGATCTCATCTATCTTGGATTTCCTCTTCTTCAAGCAGGATTTGAAGGAATTTTAAAGAGCCTAGTAAGAACTTAGTACTTTATAGCATTATGGTGAACAATCAGTAACTATGGCTATTATCATAGCAAAATTATTTACAAATGATGTGATTATTCTGGCTTAAACACAACAAAAAGTGAGTCTGACTGTTGCAAAGACAGTCTTGTGGAGCATGGGAGAACAAGAACTGAAATTGAAGACATTATTTCAAGCTTTAAAAAATCTAAAACCAGCTGCAGAAACCTGGAGGAGTTTTCTCCAGGTGCTGGGGCTTCCCATGATGGCATGACCATGACACCACTGCTGCTGCTTGCAGGTCTTCTCTGGGGGTTGGGGTGCAGCTGCCACAGATACCTGGAGGTCTTTTCCCTGGTGCCACGCTGCAGGCAACTGTGCCACAGTTGCCCCTGATGCCCCTGCTGCAGGTTCCCAGAGGTCTTTTTCCAGGCTCTGCTGCTGCTCTTGATTCTGTTGCAGTCAGTGTCACCTGGAGGTCAACTGCCCTTGATGGTGCCTCGGATGCTCTGCTGCCAACTACATTGCTGCTGCTGCTGCTGCCACTGACACAAAAGCTGTTGCTGCTTCCAGAAGGTCACCTAGAGTTCTCCTCTCTGGCTACTGCTGTAATTGCAGCCAGAGTCACAGCTACCACTGCTGCCACAGTCCAACCACCTGCTGCCAACACCAACAATGACTGCAACTGCTACTGACAACCTGCTTGCTACAATCGACTTATGCTACTACCACTTTCATCAATGCCCAGAGGTCCACTGACAGGGAGACTCCAGGTTTGGTTGCATGTGGTCACATCCATTTTAAGATGCTGACCAGAGCCTGGAGTTAGTTTGGGGTGCCAGTGTGTTTGGTGCCATTGCCATTTTGGGGCACATCATCACCTTTCTGGGGACACTGGCCAGGACCTGGAGGTCCTGGGTGCATATAGGTTTGGCTTCAAGTGGGGTCTTCCTCCTGGGAGTGTGGGTTGCTCCTGTCTAGATACAGCATCTCAGGGTTACTCATCCCTGGTTGTCATCCTCCAAACTCCAGTGGCATTGTGATCCTGAGATTGCAATGTGGCCAAATCCCAGGTATCTGAGGCCCAGAGTGGTGAAATAGTGACTGGGTCTTCCAGAGCCTGTCTGGGCCAGGCAGTCTGTGGAGAATTCAGAGACAGGACTTAGAAGCTTTTGGATGCTGGCAGAGAGAGTTGTTCAATTTTCCATTGAGATTCATGTTATTATTTTTTTCTTTTCTGATCTCTCGCTCCACCATATTTGCAGCAGGGTATTTTTTGTGCATCAGTTTGTAGAAGATGATAATATACACATGGTGTTTTGCAGTTCTTCTGTATATTTTGTATATTCTTATATTTTTAATTTTTCTTTTCTCAATAAATATTCTTCCTCTTGTTTGTCTGTCTTCCTAAATTCCCTTTCTACCTTTTCTCCACATAACAACCAATCTCTGTTAGTTCCTCTCTTTGTGTATTTTTTGCTCCTGGCTTCTCTCTTTCTCCCTCATGAACACCATGTCCTGCACTGTTTCTTTTATGTCTTTGTCCACTATTTGAGATTGTATATCTGTATAGCAAATTTTCTGTTTTTATTGTGGACAGTGCTTAAACTCATCACTGTTGTTTGTAGCTACAGGGCAGTGGACACCTTGCTGGGAGATATTAGATTTGAGGCTCCATATGGTTTGCACTGTGTGTTGTTGATATTGGTCTACTTCTTAAAGGTGGGATACTAGAAATATTTAGTGAAAATAAAGTTCTACAAGGTAGAATATGTATTGTCTTAGATCCATACAACAAGATGTAAAAACACACAAGGAACATGAAAAACCAAGGGAACAAAATGCCACAAACAAACCAAGATGTCCCAATTAGAGAAGCCACAAACAACACAATAGAAGAAATGTCCAAGAAAAAGTACAGAGAGTACATGGTTAATCTGGATCTGTGAAGTAAAGGATGGTATAAACGGTGAAATCAAAGAAGAGGAAATACAGGAAATGAAAGATCACTTCAATAAAGAGCTAGAGATTGTGAAAGAAAACAAGCATAAATTCTCAAACTGAAGGAATCAATAAATCAACTTATAAACTTAATGAAAACATCACCAACAGACTAGTCCATTTGGAAGAGAGAACTCCAGACAATGAAGATAAAATATTTAATATTGAAAATAAAGTTGACCATGCAGAGATGGTAAGAATCCATGAACAGAACTTCCAGAAACTATGGGACAAATTAAGGAGAACAAACTTAAGAGTTATTGGGATAGAAGAAGGAGCAGAGATACAAACAAAAGGAATGCACAATCTTTTTGATGACATAATATCAGAAAATTCTAAACCTGAGGAATGAATTGGAAAATCAAATATAGGAGGCTTACAGGAACCAAAATATACAAAACTAGAGCAGACCCATACCAAGACATGTTGAAATGAAAATGACTAAACTACAAAATAAGGATGAGATATTAAAGACTGTGTGAGAAAAAAGTAAATTATGTATAAACCAATTCAGATCTCAACTGATTTCTCAATCCAGACCCTCAAAACTATGAGGTCATAGAACAACAAATTTAAAGTTCTGAAATAAAATGGATGCCAACCAAGAATTTTATATTCAACAAAATTAACTTTCAGATTAAAGATGAAATAAAAATCTTTTTATATAAACAAAAGTTTAAAAAATAAGAATTAGAAATTCTGTACTACAGAATATTTTCAACAAAATATTCCATGAGCATGAAGTGAAAAATAAAAGTAAAAACCAGCAAAGGGAGGAACCACACTAAATGAATAGTCAAAAGTAAAAGTAAATCAATTTAAAAACCAGAAATAAACCAAAATTACTGAGAATGCAAGTCATATCTCAGTAATAACCTTGAATATTAATGGCAAAAATATCAATCAAAAACATGGGCAGGTTTGGTTAAAAAACTAGACCCAAAAATATGCTGTCTCCAAGAGACTCACCTAGCAGGCAAAGATATCCATGGACTGAAGGGAAAAGGATAAGAAATAAAGAAAGCATATCATTCATATGGATTGCATAAAAAAGCAAGATTTTCCATCCTTATAGCAGGTAAAGTAGTCTTCAAACCCATGTTAATTAGAAGGGATAAGGAAGCTCATTTCATTCTACTGAAGGGAATTATACAGCAGCAAGACATAATGATTGTAAACATTTATGCTCCAAACAATGGTATGTCTATGTGTGACAAAATAAATAAATAAATAATAAAAAAATAAAAACCCTTCCCAATTTCAAGAACCAAGTAGACCACAACACAGTAATACTGGATCACTTTAACACACCTCTCTCACTACTGGACAGATATTATAAACAATAAATAAAGAAAAAACCTTAGAACTAAATAACAATCAATAATTTAGATGTAAGAGTTAATAGAATATTTCACCCATCAATGAGTGAATACACTTTTTTTCAGCAGCACATTGATCCTTTTTTGAAATATCATATTTTATGCCACAGAGCAACTCTTAATAAGTACAAAAATTAGAGATAATACTATGTATTCTATCAGATCATAATGGTCTGAAATTAGAAATCAATTATAAAGTAGAAAAAAGAATCATTTCTAACACATGGACACTAAATAATACACTGTTGAATGATGAATGGATAGTAGCAGAAACCAAGGATGAAATAAAAAGATATTTTGAGGTACATGAGAACATTGATACAACATACTAAAATTTCTGTAACACTAAGAAGGCAGTACTAAGAGGGAAGTTTTTTGCATTGAGTTATTTATTAAAAAATGAAAAGTAGGGCTGGGGATATAGCTCAGTTGGTAGAGTGCTTGCCTTGCAAGCACGAGGCTCTGAATTCAATCCCCAGCACCACACACAAAAAAAAAAAGAAAGAAAAGTCAACCAATAAATGACAACATTACATCTGAAAGCTCTAGGAAAAGAACAACAAATCAATATCAAAAATAGTAGAAGATAGAAAATAATTAAAATCAGAGCTCAAATCAATAAAATTGAAACAAAAGAAATACTTGAAAAAAATTGACAAAGCAAAAGAATTCATTCTTCAAAAAAACAATAAAATTGACAAATCACTAGCCACACTACAAAGACTAAAAAGAGAAAATTCAAATTACTTAAATATGTGATGAAAAGTAAAATATCAAAATGGACCAAACTGAAATACAGAAGATAATTTGAAACTATTTTGAAAATGTATAATCCAATAAAATAGAAAATATTGAAGACATTGTCAAATTTCTAGAGAAAAATGACCTACCTATACTGA
This sequence comes from Sciurus carolinensis, assembly GCF_902686445.1. Classification (NCBI taxonomy): domain Eukaryota; kingdom Metazoa; phylum Chordata; class Mammalia; order Rodentia; family Sciuridae; genus Sciurus; species Sciurus carolinensis. The sequence goes on along the minus strand of NC_062215.1, from coordinate 39,508,566 downwards.
ATCAGGAGGTCATACATGATTTCAACAAAGCAATTTTAAGTAATGAAATCAAAAACACCATTAAAAGCCCACCAATTTAGAGAAGTCCAAGACCAGACATATTCTCATCCATATCCTACAAGATCTTTAAATACCAATACTCCTCAAATTATTCCATGAAAAAGAAAAAGAGAAACCCTCCCAAGCTTTTTCTTTTCTTTCCTTTTCTTTCTTTCTTTTCTTTTCTTTTCTTTTCTGCAGTGCTGGGGATTGAACCCAGGGTCTCATGCTTGCAAGGCAAGCACTCTACCAACTGACCTATCTCCCCAGCTCCCAAGCTTTTTCTATGAGACTACTATCACCCTGATACCACAATAAGACAAAGACACATTCAAGAAAAAACTCCAGAAAAATATCCCTGATGAACACAGATGCAAAAATTCTCAATAAAATCTGGCAAATCTCATACAAAAACATATTATAAGTGGTGAACTACAATCAAGTTCAGTTCATCCAAGGAATGCAGGGTTGGTTAAACATACAGAAATCAATAAACAGAATTCATCATATCAATAGACTTAAAAACAGGAATCACATAATCATTTCAACAGATCCAGAAATAGCATTTGACAATACAACACCCCTACATGTTCAAAACAGTAGAAAATCTAGGGATAGTAGGAACATAACTTAACATTATAAAAGCCATGTGTGCTAAACCCAAGGATAACATAATTCTAAACAGAGAAAAATTGAAATCATTCCTTCTAAAACCTGGAACAACATAAGCATGCCCTCTTTCTCCACTTACTCAACATTGTCCTTGAAATTCTAGCCAGAACAGTTAGAAGAAAGAAATTAAAGAAATAAAAATAAATAAAGACAAAAACAATCACTGTTTGCCAATGACATGGTTTTATATTTCAAAGATCCAAATAATTTCATGAAAGAACTTCTATAATAAATACATTCATCAAAACAGCAGGATATAAAAATCAATGCCCATAAATAAACACCTTGCTACATATCAGTAATTAATCCATTGACAGAGAAATAAAGAACACTACCACATTCCCAATCACCTAAAAATACTTGGAAATCAATCTAACAAGAGGTGAAAATTCTCTAACAATGAAAACTACAGAACACTAAAGAAAGAGGGAAAAACTAACTTAGAAGATGGAAAGACCTCCCATGTTCCTGGATAGGCAGAATTAATATTGTCCAAATGGCAATACAACCAAAAGCATTATACAAATTTCATGCAATTCCTACTAAAAATCCCCAACGTTGTTCTTTACAGCACTAGAAAAAGTGATTATGAAATTATTTGGAAAATAAGAGACCCAGAATAGCCAAATCAATCCTTAGCAAGAAAAGTGAAGCAGGGAGCATCACAATACCAGATCTCAAACTATACTACAGAACCATAGTATTTAAAAAGACATGGTATTGTCACCACAAAAGGCATATAGACCAATTGTACAGAACAGAAGACACAGAGACAAACCCACAGAAAAATAGGTAGCACATGTTAGTAAAGGCACCAAAAATATTCACTGAGTAACAAATGGTGCTGGTAAAACTGGAAAGCCACATGTAACAAAATAAAATTAAACCCTCATCTCTCACCCTGCATTAAACTAAACTCACTGTGGATCAAACATTTTGGTGCTGCGACAAAGACCCTGGGACTACTAGAAGAAAAAGTAGATCCAAATCTTCACCATGTCAGTCAAGGATCTGATTTTTTAAAAAGACCCCTAAAGCACAAGAAGTTAAATCAAGAATCAATAAATGGGATGGTCTCCATCTAAATACTTCTTTTCAGCAAAAGTAACAATCGATAATATGAAGAGAGTGCCTACAGATTAAGAGAAAGTCTTTACCATATGCACTTTGGAAAAAGCATTAATCTCTAGACTATTTAAAGAACTAAAACACTTAACACCAAAATAAACAAATAACCCTAACAATTAATGGACTAAGGAACTGAACAGACACTTCACAGAAGATATACAATAATTCAAAATATATATGAAAAAATGTTCAATATCTCTAGCAATTAGAAAAAATGCAAATAAAAATTACTCTAAGATTGTATCTCACTCCAATCAGATTGGCAATTATCAATAATTCAAGCAACAATAAATGTCGAGGATGTGAGGAAAAAGGCACACTCATCCACTGATTGTGGTAATGCAAATTGGTGCAACCATTATGAAAAGCATTATGGAGATTCCTCAGAAAATTTGGAATGTAATGACCATTTGACCCATCAATTCCACTCCTCTGTTTATACCCAAAAGACTTACAGTGCCACAACCATACCAATGTTTATAGCAGGGAGCATCACAATACCAATTCACAACAGGTAAATTATGGAAACAATCTATATGCCATTCAACAGATGGATGGATAAAGAAAATATGGTATACAGAGAGCATGCCATGGGATATTACTCAGCTTTAATGAAGAATAAATTCTGAAATTTGCTGGTGAATAGACAGAGTTAGAAAATATGCTAAGTGAAATAAACAAAACCCCAAAAAAACCAAAGTCCAAATGTTTTCTGTTACGTGGATGCTAATTCACAATAAGTGGGAGGGGGCAAAAGGGAAGAATAAAATCACTTTCTATTAGTTAGAGGGGCACAAAGGTAGGGGGATTTTTATTTGGGTGGAATAATAGTAGAGCGAAACAATCATTATTACCTCATTTACAAATATGACTGCACGAATGATGTGATACTACAATATGTATAATAAGAAAAATGAGAGGCTGCACTTAATTTGTGTATGATATTTCAAAATGTGTAAATGAATTCTGTCATGTATAACTAATAAAGTAAAAAGTATCTGGTTTATTGCAAAAAATTTAAATTAATTAATAAAATAAAATATTAAAAATTATACTTCTGGGGGCTGGGGATATAGCTCAGTTGGTAGAGTGTTTGCCTTGGAAGCACAAGGCCCTGGGTTAAAATTCCCAGCACCACAAAAAAAAAAAAAAGAAATTATACTTCTGGAAAAAAAAATTAGTTCCTCTATATGTCTCCAGTTTTATCTCCACAACTGGTTTTATACCTTCTTTTGTGCCCCTGACAAAGAATTGCTTGTATTTCCTCTGTGCATTGTATTTTTCTCTGCTTGAAATGCTAGCTCCACTTCTCATCTACCTCTTCAAGTTTTTTAACTTGGTATTACATATATTTATAATTTATATATATTTTTTTCTCCAGGAATCATTCAGTGACTTTCAGTCTTTCTTTGACTGGTACTCCTCATGGAGTTGGGGTGTTTGCTTTTAGTTCACTACCAGACTGCTTACTAGAAGCACTGACCATGTTCTGCTTAACAGTTTTACTTTCATCAAGTGCCTTACCTTCTGAAATGTCCTAGGTATGCTGTTAGATATTTATTGTATTATGAAAACTACATTGGGGACAAATCCCATGGGGTATTTGGATGTTCATTTCATGATTATAGTGAAGCCACTACAAGTTTAAGAGTAGAGGAGTCATATTATTTGAATTGTCATTTAAAAGAATAGCTGTGTTCAAAAATAAAGTTTTATAAAGGAAAGAAGTTAAGCTTGGGTTTGAAAAGGTTTTATTGTTTTTAATTTTTTCTTTTACTTGAATATTTTTAATTAAGCAATTGAAAATGCATTTGTGGGTGGATTAGTAGTCTGAAAATTAGATGAGAAAATGTGCTGATGATAGAGATTTGGAAGTCACCAGTTTATGAATGGTGATGTGGAAAAGTTTATTTTATGAGAAATTGGAATGAGTCAAGTAGAGGAATGAGGAAAATTCCTATAGCATGCCAACATGAGAAAAGTTGGGAGGAGCAATCAGGAGTAGGAGGAGAAGCAGATGTTCTTGTACTGGACCATACAGAAAAGACATTGCATATGGAGGCATATTCTATTTGAAAGCATTTATTCTGTGGAGCGTATGTGCCCCTTAAGGGAGATTGGAATGTTCCACATTCTATTTTGTTCAACATGGCAGTCAGTGTGTCTGTTGTGTCTCTCACAATGGCTAGTGTGACTTTGGACTGAGATTTTTAAATTTAACTGATTTTTATTAATTTAAATTTATATTTAAGCTATATTTATGGCCAGTTGAATTGCACAGCTTTGGAGTTACCACCATATATGAGGTTGTGATTTTCAATTTGGAAAGACACCATTTTTAGAGGAAAATGGTTGTGAAATTTTAGTGGATACTGAAGTGAATGAAATTCAACAGTTTAGAAAAGTGAGAATTGGCTAAAAACCCTGAAAAAGTTGTCTTTGAATAAAAAAAGTAAGATTATATTGTAAAGGGTAAGATGAAGGGCCAAAATACAGAGGGCTGAGAATGTAGCAGGGTGTGTTGAAACAATTAATTCAGTTTGTCCCTTGGAAAGCCTCACATGGCAGGAGGATTTGGGTTGACCTCTGAATGTGATTGGGGCTATAAATTTCTTACATTAGGTTTAGGGTTAGCATGTTTTTACTTACTTCAAGGTAGGAGAGGTTTGGAGGAGCTGCAATAATAGTTGGAGTACTCACATTCCTGTGGTTTATGTGAGCTGAAGGACACTGGGCAATTTTTACCTGTTAGTTTCTATGATCTTCATCTGAAAACAGAGATTGGGAGTGAGAATCAGTAGGCTGTGATTTACTTTCCTCACTATAAATGGAAATTAAAATAATATTTATTACTTCACATAATTTTGGTTTTAAAGTTTTAATACACTTTATGTTCTTTAAAACTCAAGTAAGAACTTGACTGTATGCTTATGTGGTGGGTATGGATATGTACAGCACCTCCAACTTTTGCTCAGTTTTCCCATGATCCTAAAACCTCTCTAAAAGTAGCCTATTAGAAAAACTGGAAAGTGATACATAAGCTTTAATTATAGGGAGGTGGTGTGGTTTATATGAGTGTCTCAGACTTGGAGGGACAGAAATTTGACTTTTTTAGTCTCATATCTAGCTGCAGAGTACTAACTACCTCTTTCTGTTATGGGCAAAATAAGATCCCTTTCTAAATTAAATGCAAGCAAAAGTCCTTTTTGTACTGTTGGTCTCTATATTGATATTTTCCTAGTTGAGGTTTGACTGTGTTGAAAGGTTGAGGCTACATTTTTGAAGTAGTTGTATCTTCTTATAATGATTTTTTATAAAGAGCTAAGTATTTATTCTTGATTATGAGACCATATCATATTTAAATTCAATTTTATTAGGAGAGGTTTTCAATCCTCATGATGGCAGAATGGGGCTATTTGAAAGCAAGGTAGGAACTTGTGATGAGTGGCTATATAAATTAGAAAACCCATTGGGTTCCCCAAATTTTATTTTCTGCTTCCTCTCAGAAGGTATAGCACTAGGGACTTTGAAAGATTAACTTACCATTAATCACTCAAAAGCACTAGGATATATGTTTTTATAATAAAAGAGCAAGTAACTGGTGTTTTAACAGAAAAGAGTTGTCTAGTAATAAATATGTTGAAAAGAATTTTTTTAAGTCATCTTGATAAACTTCAGGTAAGTTATAATATAAGGTTATAAAGGTGGGGGCAGGGAGAAATTTAATATAATGCTTTGTTTTCTTACTTTCACACAAATTCACAATGACATTTGGGGACTTTAAATTAAAAGGGCATGATGATGGATAGCTATGAGCCAGTTTGCTTTACTGAGAGAAGACTATAGACTGCACCTCTAATTTTGTCTGCTCCATTGTAAATGAATAATTTTACTGGGAACTTGAGAGAACTAGAAAAAATCTATAGGTGACTAATCACAAAATATACCACTCCTTTTACCAAACCAATTCAGAAATGTATGTCCTATTGGCAGATCATATATATTTTTATATGAGGGATAGTGCTTTTCATTTCTAATTTTCTTTCTCTTTTACTTTTTAGTTTACAAAAGAGTTCACCAAACACTAAGGAAACTCAAGCTTAACTGCAGAAAAAAAAGGCAAAGATAAATGAGCTTCAAGTATAGTTACAAGCTTTTAAATCTCACATATAATGCCATCCTGGGTGGTTTTGGTATGGAAACCAGACCAGGAGGACAAAAGTAATGTTATATCTTCATAGCATCAAAATATTTGAATTGGAATTTCAGTTATATGTTTTTATAGTATTTGTATGCATTTCTGTTCTTTATTTTCCTTTTAATTTTTTTTAATATTTTTCCTACTCATAGTTTTAGGAATATGTAATTTTTAGGAATTACCCAGCTTTCTTGTGCATTATATTGTTTTGTTTCTAATGTCACATACTTCCTAAGTAATGTTTTGTAACTAAGTATAAAAGATAAGAAATTATTTTGCTCTTAGATTTGTCATTCATCACTGATCTTCACCCTATCACAGGAAATAATTGCTCAAGCTATTTATTTTTCAACATCTTCAGCCTATGGTAATCTTTCAGTTAAAGATAATCTCTAGCTCAATGAGACATTTCTGATAATGACTCAATTTCCAAAAATAAACAAATTTAAAACATGACAAAGACAAGAGAAAATCTGGATTATAAAGAAAAGAGTTCACATACATGCTTTACATTTAAAACACAAGATAGGAAGACACACATCATTTGCATGTTTTGTATGGATGAAAGCAAAGGGACAGAATATTCAGAGTTAACTGTCTTCGTGGAGGTTTACATACAGTATGATGAGCAACTAAGTGTAGTTTAACTATTTTTTAAAATCCTGATTTATGGTTATGTTGAAAGAGTCTCAGTATACTATTTTTTATATTATTGGACTTTTTTCCTTTTAAATACTTAATGAATAGTTTTGTTGCAAGGGTTGTGTGAAGATACCTTAGGAGACAGCAATCTAATGGATTTTAACTTTTTAAAATAAAATTGAATGCTGTTTACAGAAGAATTATTATAATTGATTTCTCTTTATTTCTACAAGGAGAAAGTATCACATTTCACAGAACTTTTTCATGTTATGGAATAATACCTTTCACATTTAAAAAAAATATTTCTTTTGCTTGTAGGCAATTACTAAAATATATATGACATTTTCCATGGCCTTGACTAATATAAATTTAATAATTTTCTTTTTCATTTTCCCAGTTGATGGATTACTTGTAAATCTAGCCTGGAAATTTTCAGTTTAAAAAACATGTATCCATTATCTTTGGATAAATTATTTTTGCTTGATACTTTTGTATAAAATGGGAATAAATTCATGTTTTGAAGCAAATCATGGAATCTCCTGAGTTATATTAAATGCAATAATGATCTGTGTTTATGGCTATTGTGAAAGTCTGAAATTAAACAGACACATTATTCATTTTTTGAAAAACAACTAACAGATTCTTTCTTTGAATATTTGTTTGTAGATCTCATTCATTCACCTTAAGACTCTTTGATCAATTTCTCTCTCTCTAGTTAGATTGAATGAAGTGGTGATTTACCACTGTGCTACATCTCCAGATCCTCTTTGTTTTTACTTTTTATTTTTAGACAACTTGTCACTAAGCTGCTGAGATTGCCTTTAAACTTGTGATCCTCCAGACTTAGCCTATTGGGTTGCTGGGATTAGCAGAATGTGCTATTGTATCCAGTCTGATTTTTTTTTTAAGCAAAGCTTCACAAAATGTGCTCTTTTATCTGTGATTTCCTTATTTGTTCCTTTAGTCACTTAACAAAATACCAAACACTATTAGTCATTGGGACTATACATCTGAGTCAGATAGTTACTGTGTTAGTGTCTGGCCTCCTGATTCATATATTCAAATGAATTTTACTTTGTCATGAACTGATCTACAGCACAGATTCAGCTGTATCTTTAAAATAGTAGGGAACTAACTATAAATGCACTATGATCAGTGTCCTCATAATTTATCTGCATTTGTAAAAGTGCTCTGAGAAAGCATGTCAAACCAAACTATGGTGCCATTATGAACATCAGAACTTTTGATGCTGATCAGATAAAATATCTAAATATTTTTTCCATATCTGAGTGCTCAAGAAACCCAGAATAAAAAGGAATGAACCACAAAGCTACAGAGACACAGATGCATACTACCTATTCTGCTGCAAGATGCAACAAACCTGACTGAAGAGACAACATGCTGTATGACCCACCTTTGTTGACATTCTAGAAAAGGCAAAATTATGGTCAGAAGAGGAGGTGCACAGTATGAGGCTCAGGAGGGTCCTGAGTGTAGGAGCATATGTCCACATGGAGTGTGGGGTAAACACCCTCCCTGTGCTTGGTTGTGTTCAGACACTCCTTGACCAGTTCCTGTACAGACATTTGTGGAGACTTAATCTTTTAGGCCTTATGGATATTAATTCATACTCCAGTTTCTTCCCCCAATTTAGGTAGGGAACAAAAAATTGCAAGATTTTATTCAGGACTTGGTTCACCTCAAAAGCATCCTCAATTCTGATGCTGCCGTAGAGACCTAACAAGAGTCCTTATTAGAGCAAAGACCTTCTTATCATCCCAAATATTCTACAAGATATAGGGACCCCATGCTAGCTATCACAGTCAGCAATCTACTGTTAGCATTAAAGATATACTTACCACCATTATTGCTTTCTAAATATGAGGATTTGAGGAACTCTGCACCAGGAACTGGGGTTAAACACCAAATTTGTTTGTTTTTATTATTTTATATCATGTAATCTGGAGCAATAATGAGTACATTTCTCATAAAGGAAAAATGAATTAATTGGATGGCAGAAGCTATGACCCTGATCTCTCAGTGTTGAGATAAGGAATTACAGATCAATCAAAGATAAAGTCAGAGTGATCCTCGGCATAATGGATCAGAATCCAGGGACTGCATATCAGTATTTTATCATGTTTAACTTCATATATGCATGGATCATTCCACCTAAACACTGTTACAATTGGGTGGAGCTTGTGGATGATAACACACTTATACGCATGTTTGCATTTTCAGTATTGTTTGAGGGTCAAGATGCAATGGGTATATTCAGCTGTCAAAAAAGATATTAATATCACTCTATAGATGCTCTACTATGGGTTCCATAATACAATTACAGTTCACAGGACAGCTAGTATATCAGTTTTGGATCCTGCAATATGGATATTACATTATGATCAAAAACTTAGGGCAGATATTATATTAGCTTGAGATGCTTTATTGTTAATAATATTTTTGTATAAATGACTACAGGTTAGCTATTATATTTGTTATGGATGCTATAGCACACATCTTTCATCAATATCCAAGGTATATGGAAGCTATTATTTTAAGACTAAATGCTCAGATGTTGGGGACAGAAAAAAAAATTAAATTCTGAACTATGAACAATGTACTAGTATTAAAACCTCAGGAAAATTATATTAGTTGTACTTGCTATAGTATGAATGTTACATCAATATTAAAGGGCACAGGGCAGCTATCACATCAGTTTGAGATGTTATAGTATAGATATCACATTAGTGTTTAAAGACACAGGTAAATATTTATGTCACATTTAGAAGCTCAATATGCATATTGTGTTTGGATTAAAATCAATATGGTAATTAATGCATCGATTGTAATACTATCTCATCAATGTCTTATTAGTTTAATGGCTACAGTGCACATATTTTATTAGCTTAAGGTTGTATATTATAAATATTATGCTGACATTAAATGCTACAGAGCACCTGTTTACTAGTTTTAGATATTATATTGAGTATTAAATAAATATTAAAATTTGCAAGGATGTTTCTATATTGGTTTTGGGATTTATGTAAATGATGCTATATAGTAAGATTAAAGGTCACAGGATATATATTTCATTGGTTTTGGAAACCATAATATGGATGTCATATTCATATTTATAGGTACATGGATATAGTATATTAGTTTTAGATGCTAGGCTAGGAATAACACATTAGATTTAAAGGCTATAGCATATCTTCTATACTTATAGTTGATACTATAGTTAGGATACCATATTTGAGTCTTCTGAATGGTTCTTATATCCATTTGTGATGTTGTAATAGGTGAATTACATTAATATTAAAGGGAAAATAACAGCTCTTTATCAGTTTTCCATGCCCTTGTATGAATATATCAATTATATTCTGTTACATTTGGTGGCCATATTACAGATATTGTATTAATCTTGAAGTCTACAGGGTAGCTATTATATATGTTTATATGTCCACTATGAATATTATATTCATATTTAAGGGACAATGGAATCTACTGCATTAGTTTAACATGACACAGTAAGAAGATTTCTTTATTATTAAAGACCATATAACATCAACTATTTTTAAAGGGCACAAGTTTTTCATATTCATATTAAGAGTCCCAGGACTGACAGTTGTTTTTTAGATTTAGATTTTATAGAATGGAAAGCATATTATGAATGACCAGAAGGCAGCAATTATAGCAGTTTTTTATGCTATACTATAAATACAGTATTAGTATTGAAAGACCACAGGACAGTTTCTATATTAGTTTAAGATGTCACATTTTCCATATTATATAAATTTGAAAGGAATCAGGGAAACTATAAATTTTGGAGACAAAATAATTAATAGGTTCATATTAAAAGTCACAGGCATCTACTATAATGGTTATAAATGCAAAATATAGATATTATGTTAATAGGAAAGGCCACAGGGCATACTAAGGATATTGTGAGAAATGTAGTTTCTGTGGTGTGTGCATCTTCTATGACCTTAGTACCCTGTATGATAAGAGTACCTCCAACAATCTGGGTAGCACATAAAGCATGATTAGTTGCCTTGGACCACACAATCATTAGCCTCATTGACGTGAACAGATTCTATGACCTCTGTTGCTTCTATGACCTGTGTATCTATGGCCTGAGAATGCTCTCTGACAAGTTTAGATTGCATATTATAAGTAGGATCCATGACCTACATAAATCTATGACTTTTATATTTACATGAATTTTGCCATATCTATGGCCAGCCAATATGATATACTTCACTTTCAATGCCTGAATATTCTAAAGAACATCTATATTACCTATACTTTCAGGAATCATTATGACCTGTGTAGTCTCTATGATGTGTATATAAATTCTAAAAAATGCATAGTCACTATGTCCTCAGTAGCCTTTAAGAATAAAAGAGTCCCTGTTTCCCATGAAGTTTGAATGACCCAAGTGTTTTATAACTTTTTTAGTGTCTTTGATCTGAGTATCTCCTAAAACATTTGCTATTTTACAATATTCTCAAGCATACTTTCTAAGAATAATTCATGTTTCTTATATTCATATTCGTTCCCTAACCCTAACTCTATGAGAACAAAAAATTTAATACTAACCTGAAATTTACCCCATACCTAAACATAAATTTATATAAATGCATAATAGTAATAAGAATAGTCGTGTGTATTTTGACTTATACCTTCAATCATATATGGTTTATTTGCATATCTATAATTGTATATTCATTATATGTATTATCAATACATCCCCAAATTTAAAAAAAATATGTATTCATATGTCCCATATTAAAATATTCCCTAATTCATAACATATGTTCATTTCATGCATATTTTCACATGTAGATGTTCATAAATTTTCATGTTTCATGATTATATATATATATATATATATATATATATATATTCAATCCCTAACCATCTATGGAAACCAATCAAAATTTTAATACTAATCCTAACATTTTGTGTATAACTGTAAAAGTTAATTGGGGTCCAGGCATAAGGGTTAAGGAGAGAGCAAATAAGAGGCAAGCAGACAGGATGATAAAAAGGAAGAAGTATCTCCAGTGGGAAACCAGTTCAGTTTATCATTTATTCCAGGGTCATATCAATTTACACTAGGTTACATAGTGCAGTTAGCTTTCTTCATGTGCAGATTGCATAACTTGCTTGCTTCTCAGAGTCCACTAGCACCAAAGGTTATTATAATAAGATAATGTCTCCTCCAGGCCTCAAGGACATAGGAGTTGCAGATCACTTCTAAGCCATTCAAACTGGCTGCCTATTGTGTCCTGAACATTGTGTCTTTTCTCAACTCATGGACTTTTGTTGCCTTATACATTGACTGATCTGAATAAAATCCCTACAAATCCCCATTTTTGTTTTGTATGGTTTTTTGAATAGACATGACTTGTGTTCGGTTTAAGGAAGGTGGAGGGAGAAAGCAAGGCAGACATTGGCAAAAACAAGCACAGTATAATAAAGCAAGAATCAATAAACATCGTCCAATGAAAAGTCATTTGATTCATTTAAAATTTGGTAGGCATATGTAATACGATCTAATAAATCCCAACCTCCATCATCTTGTTGCAACTTCTTTATTAGGTTCTTAAGATGATCCAATTCCCTTTGAATTTGGGTTCCTGTTATCAGTTAAATTGAAACAACACATATTATTAAATTTCTGGCATCCCTTATGTGTAACAATAGCAAATAATCAATAGAAGTCCTATTATCAAGAATGGTTTGATGATATTTTTGTTCTTCACTTAGCATAGTAATTGCCATTGATGTGTAATTTATATTTTTTACCATAGCACAAGCAAGTTTCAATGTCTGTTTTAAGCTCCTAACACTGGGGCAGGGATACCAGCTAAAGAGAAAGTGAAAGCCTCGAATTCTATTTTAGACAATAGATAAATTGAATCATCACTATCATTATCTAAGTATACAGCTTTTTTATGTAACCATTGAGCTGGATGATGACCTATTAAATCCTGAGGAGAGGGGAGAAACACTGTTAATGTACTTCAAAATCAATGAGTTCAATGGGACATATTAGTCAGAATGTAGTTAGAAGTATAAGAAGCACAGGAAAAGAACCATCCAGGAGGCAAAGGGATATGTACATTTCCATACAAAATGGGTTCAACATTAGAGCAATTGAAGGAAGGATATTCCATTGACACACATTTATGAGTACAATTTTGAATTTCAGCACAGGTATCAGTCATATTTAAAGAGACCACAGGTGTAAGTAGCATCGTGGCATGGGAAGCCTTGGTATACTGAGGATTTCCCCAATTATAGGAATATTTATAAGACACAGGTTTTTGAATGCGTTGATTAGGGGAAAACATTGTCATATGAGCAATTTCATAAGCAGGAGGGCACACAAGAATGAGGCAAGATCTCGGTATGCTTCTTATGTCTGCATCTTAATGAATGCAAAACTCTGAAGAATTAGCAATTTCCACTTAGCAGATCTAAATATTATAATGGGTGAGGGAAACTAAAGATGAAACAGTTTTTTTTGTGTGTGTGTAGGGGTACCACCAACAGGGATAGAGCAACAGAGAAATAATGACATAATAGCCAGCATAGTTGTGGAATTTGGGATAAGTTTGGCAAACAGAGTTCTAACCAAGTGTTCTGGGATGCATTCTAACCCCATCTAGGATAGCAATTGTTGAGCAGATGTTGCACTCTTGATATCCCCACAAGTCATAAGATTATTAGAAGACCAAGGGTCTTTTGGGCCTGTCATTCTCGTTGGAGGTTCCTTCTTTGAATCAGGGTCCTCTTATCTAGGGTCAAATGGAATTTGGGAATTGGAGTGTGAATTCCTCAATGCCGACTCATGATGATTGATGGGATTCACACACCTGGCAGAAATCCAGACAGGTCCTAAAGGACTAAAAACAACAGCACATCCCTTCCTCCATGTAATCAAAGGGACAGGGTCCTGCCAAATCGGATCTGGTGGAACTGGGTATTTTACATAAATCTGTAAAATTCCTTAGGTGTAAAATGCCTATCCAAGGCAGAAGACAAGTGATGTGTATTATCTTCATACTGTACCTTAAGACCATTTATTGTGAACAAGGCAATATTGAGAGCATTATTAACATGAGCAAGTCGAGGTTCCCTTTTTAGGTTTTGTTTTAAAAGTCATGTTTTCAAAACTGAGCAAAGACACTAGAAGTGTATGCAGAGGCATTGTCATTTTTTAAATGGTGAAATTTACCCATGGTGGAAATGTAAAGTAGTACATGAGAGATACAGGCTGAGACCTTTTCTGGATGATATGCACTGGCCCATAGTAGGCCTGAGGATGTATCTATGGTAACATATAAAAAGGGACAGGGATGAAAACGAGGAAAATGAGTCATATCCATCTGACAAAGGGCATTCAAATGTAAACCTTGAGGGTTTACAGTTTCCCAAGTAAGGAAAAAAAAGGTGTGCAATGAGAGCAATTATTAATGATGATACAGACCTGTTGAGAGGAAATAGAAAAGGTCTTCATTAAAGAACGAGCATTTTGATAAAAGAGTTTGTGATTCCATGGCATCTGAGAAGAGAGGATAAAGTGATTTTATAGCAGCAACAGCAAGAACATTTCCTTTAGTGATTGGTCCAGGAATCTTAGTGTGGCTACATATGTGAGCAAGAAATACTGGAGCTGTACAATCCTGTAAAAGAGATTAAAGAGAGATAAACAGGATTAACAAATTAGAGTCCAAATGATGTGGCAAAATTGCAGAGGAAATATAAGGCATCAGTTTGGCTACATACTGAGAATCTGTAATAATGTCTAAGGTAGTGGGAGATATACAAAGTGCCAAAATAATTGCAGCTAATTCTGCCTATTGAGGAGAAAGTTTAGGCAATGTGTAATAGTCCATTTTTTATCAGTGAATATAGAAGCCACACCCCATTGTTTTTCCCCATCAGTGTAGACAGTAATCCCTCTGGAAAATGGAATGGAGAAGATTATAGAAGAAGGAGCATGAGAGACTTGACCCAACAAGGAAATGCATTCATTCAGAGGTGTATGGAAAGCAACAGGAGCTAAAAAATCACTTAACACAGCTTGATAATATGAAGAAAGTTGTAAATACTGTAAATGGAAAGTTTTTCCATAAGTAAGATAAAGTTTCTGTAAGAGATAAAATACAATTTCCACCATCAGAGATCAATTGAGCATTCATATCAGCATAAGGGAGAAAATTTCTTCCTGAAAATTGAGAATATAACCACTCTATTACATGCAAATTTTGATTATAAATGGCAACAACTGCAGCAAAGGCATAAGGCTTTCCTGTACAGATTATTAGAGATAAAGGAACATGGATTGTTGGGAGTGTACGTATAAGAACTTTAGATAATTTCTCGTTAACACTCTGAAGAGCTGCAGTCAGTGGAGGAGTTAACTGGAAAAAACTGGTGGGCTATGTTCCCTTTCTAACAGCTGGAGAAAAGGCAACAACGTATCAGTAGTTAAAGAGTATATGGTGGAGCCCAATTTAAATGTCCTAAAAATTGCTGTAAATAAGGAAAATTAGCAAAGAAGAGTCAATTTTGGAATATGAGGAATGGAATAAAGTTGGAGTATCTTACATCCTACATAGTTAATAGGGAGTTGTCATTGAATTGCTTTTGTGGTCACATGGAGGCCAGAGTGTAACAGAATGTGTTGCAATTTAGTTAATGTATCTTCTGTAAATATTTACTCACCAATCAAAATATCATCCATGTAACAATGAACAAGAATATTTGGGAGTAATTTTCAGAAAGGCTGAAGAGGCTTATTTACAAAGTGTTGACATAATGTAGGGCTATTCTACATACTTTGAGGAAGAACTTTCCACTGATATCAGCAAGGTTATGTGATTGAAAACAGGAATTGTGAATGCAAATTCTTTCCATCATCAGGAAAGAAAGGAGTAGTTAAAAAAAAGTCTTTTAAGCCTATTACATATAAAGAAAAATTTAAGGGATTAAAATAGGATTAGGAAATCCACACTGAAGTGGATCCATAGGTTGTATACATTTATTAATTTCTCATAAATCCAGTAATAATCTCCATTTCTCTGATTTCTTCTTTATGATAAAAATTGGTGTGTTCCATGGACTGGTAGAAGGTTCAGTTGGTACCAATTGTAAGTGTTCTTGACTAATGGGCTTTGCGGTTGCCACCTTCTCCTTAGAGGGTGGCCATTGTTCTACCCAGAGTGGTGACCTTCCATTTTAATGGTAAGGAGGTCAATTCCCCAGAGGCCCCTGTAAGAAATGTGACTCCATAGATATTTGTAACTTTTTGTAAGTGTCTCTTCCTCATATAGGAAAGGGAATTGCCATACTATATGGTCAAATGTGAATGATAACTTGTGGGTTGGAAGGGGTGGAGCATCACAATCATAGAGAGCTTGTAAACACCTGTTTATTATTTTCTCCAATGCCCCAAACTGGCGTGGCCTTCTGTAAGGGCCATGCAAGAGACCACACTGAGACAGGTATAACAGTAACATCAGCAACTGTGTCCAATTGCCCTGTGATTGACTGTTCATTCAAACAAAGGGTTAACTTGGTCTATTTTCAGTTAGAGATAAACATACTCCACTAATAGTGGGCCCAAATCTTGTATTCCCTCTTTTATTCAGGGGTTTTGGGGCAGTAATATAAATAATGGCAATTAATTGAGCTAAGGAGAATCCTTTGGGGAGATTTAAGCACATATGTGACCACACTGGAATATATATTTAACCAGTATAATCAGAATCAATCACTCCAGAAAGTATAAATTTTTCTTCTTTAGCACTGGAGAGTTGGGCAATATTAAACCAAAGGTACGTTCAGGTAGAGGTCCTTGAATTTGGGTAGCAATTTTACAAACTTCCCCAGGCAGACATATTTGAGCATCCTCAGTAGTAATTGAATCTATTCCTGCACTCCCTCTAGTGGCAGGAAAGGATTTGTGGAAGGAACTTCTATTTGAATTGAAAACATTTGTGAAGGAGACATCTGTATCTGCAGATAAAAAGGGTTCCTTCTCCTTTGGCCCTGGGTCAGGAGGTGACCCATAACTGCATTTCCTTACATGTCTGTTTTAGATCTGCATTGATTAGCCCAATGAAATCCTTTGTGACAGATTGGGCATTTCTGATTGGTTTATATTTGTGGTCCTTTTGTTATCTTATAGTCCTTTTGAATATGGCCAGGTTCTTTACAATTGTAACAAAGTTTATCAGGGAACTTTAGAGCAGCAGCCAGTAAAGTCACTTTATGAGTGTCAGTTACAACTTTCGAAATGTCTTTATTAAATCAGAAAGTTTAGTATCCACTTTATGGTAAATAGATTTCATTTACTTCCCTAACAATGTTGGTTGGCATTTTCATAAGCCAGTTGTTTGGTCAGAATATTGGCAGCCTCCAGATTGTCTACTAGACTTTCAATGGCTTTAGTCAATCAGTTAAAATTAATGAAAGTCTCACCTGAGGCTTGTCAAATTACAGCAAAGGACTTGGAAGGATCTTGAGTGTCTGGGATTCTCCTCCATGCTTTGCAAACTAAAGTTCTAATCTGGGCATTGGCAACTGTGGGCAACTGAGATTGTTGTTGTAATGTCCCTCCTTACCCCATACCAAATAAGTCATCATAATCAATATTAATATTTCCTTGAGCATTATCCTCTGCTTGAAACTGGGCTAAATCAGAGTATTCTTGTAAAACCACTGTATTTGGGGCAGGAGAAATTATCATTGTCACCAATGCTTTCCAATTATTGGGAACCAAGGCATAACCCATTTTCAGACCCTCTATCATATTAAGAGTGATTACTAATCCACTCTCCAACACTGTTCTTTTTAATTCTTTACATACAGCAGAAGGCAATTGTTCATATTCTGACTGATTAGCGTTGTTTAATCTAATGTGGCAGACAGTCAATATATGAGTTTCTTCCTTTGCAGCTGCCTGCCTGAGACATTTAGATAAATGAGACTGAAGTGGAAGAGGAAAAGAAGAGGGTGGAGTTAGAATGCAAGGAGAGGTCTGAGAAAAACTTCAGTCTTAGAAACTACCAGAAAAGTCTGTGGCTCCATCAAGGCTATTTTTGAGTTAACGTCTTGACACAAATACCAAGCACATAAACCCATTATAGGAGCTCCTCATACAATTTTTTACCTATGTCTTTGCAATCTTTGGACCTTACGGTCCCGCTCTCCAGATACCATGAACAGCAAGATTCTATTTCCAACAGGAAAGCAACAAGATCAGCATTACTTACAGTATATTTGGCCTTAGACTCAAGAAGGTTCAGCCTGATGACAACATTAAATTTCAGACAGGAAACTCCCCATAACTTACCAGTGGGATTGGTACCAGCCAAAGTATGATGCTTGTCAAAGACTGTTCCAGGCAGTAAGCTATCCCCTTCTCCCATCAACACGTCCAAAAGGGTCCCTGCCATCTGCAAAGGTTAATTGGGGTCCAGCTATAAAGGTTATGGGGAGAGCTAATAACAGGCAAGCACACAGGACAGTGAAGAGCACGAAGTAGCTCCCATGAGAAAGCAAGTCCAGTATATTGTCTATTCCAGGGTCATATCAAGTTACACTAGGTTACATAGTACAGTTATCTTTGCACATGTGCAGATCACATACGTTGCATGCTTCTCAGAGTCCACTAATACCAAGTGTTATTATAATAAGATAATGTCTCCAGGCCTCAAGGGCCGAGGAGTTGCAGAGCATTTCTAAGCCATTCAAACAGGGCACCTATTGTGTCCTGAGAAGTTTTCTGGATTCAAGTACTTTTGCTTCCCCGTACATTGACTAACCTGAAATTCCAACAGGAATCTGAACCAATTTTTACAAAAAAGCCTATGTGATAATGTGAATATTGATGTGTATTTTGATTGAATGTTCAATTATAAAACTCTTTGTATATATATTATACATCTGGGTATATAATTTATGACTGTATCCCTAAATTTGAAAAGTGTATTTATAAAATTCACATTAAACCCTTCTCTATTTCAAACTTTTGTTTATATGATTTTATGCATGTATTTGCATGTACATTCTTATTAATACTCATATTCCCACTTACACATATTTGTTCCCCAAACAACTGATAATGTATAACTAACTCTAACCTGACCCCTTTACCTAAATACAATTTTATGTAAAATTGAGTACAGTGATTGTGATGGGCTGATAGATCTGGCTCCATGAGAAAGTTATAGGCCAGACTGTAGGGGAATTGACTACACAGACTCCATTTTGCTCTGAGACTCCATGTTATATAGGAAATAAGTTTCTCCCATGGGAACACCTTGGAACACCCCACCTCTGTGCCCATCATCAGTTACTTGGTGTGACATGTTTAATAATATAAAATGACAATTCCTATGTAATGAAAATTGCTCTCGTGAACTCTATTGCTCCTAACCAGTGTACCATGTAAGCAGCAATTGTGTGGTTATTAGTAATCATTCTTAAGGTTGTCCCTAGGTGACCCACTCCCCACTCCCTCTTTTGTTGATGATCCCATGATGTTAATGTGTAATTCTGAATCATAGCAACAGACATTTATGATTTATGTAATTTTTGGTATAAGAACTCCTACAACCCTGTGGTCGGGGTTGTTCTCCCAATAGCTGTTTTTGGGGGTATTGTGTGAGACAGTCACCCGGCGGGCTTAATGAAGACTCTCAAATTTGAACTTCTCAGTACTGATCAGTCTGTTCTTAAGTTGTGCCCCATAACAGTGATATGAATATTTATGTTACTTTGATTTACACGCTCCATTATTAAATGGTATATTTGCATATATATTATTACAGATCAATTTATATAATATGTCCATTCACCTGCAAGTTTGAAAGTATATATTCATATGACTCACATAATAAACTTTTCTGTATTAAAATAACATGTTCATAAATGTTTTCAAACGTATTTTCACACATACATTCTTAAAAAAATTCACATTTACTGATAAACATACCAATTCCCTAACCGTACCCTAACCCAACCCAAAACTGAATTCTAACCCTAACCCACCCAATATCTTAACCTAATTTTACATAAAAACCCTTATGCTAATATGGATATTTATGTGTATTTTGACATATTAAAATGTCAAATGTGTATTAGCATAAAATATTTTATGTTCATTTATATGTTATATATAACATCCCTAAATTTTAAATAGTGCATTCCTATGACTCACATTAAAGCCCCCTTGTTTCAGAACATGTTTATATATGTTCTCATACACATTTTCATGCAAAAATTCTTATGAATCTCCTGTGTTCTGATATCCATAATTATTCCCTACACCTAAACTTACACAAACCCAAATATAATATGAACACTAACTTATCCATATACCTAACATAATTTTATATAAAAGCATGTATAACAATATAAATATTCATGTGTATTTTGACTTAGAGGTCAGTTATCTTTGGTATATTTGCATTCACAAAATTACATATTCATTATATGATATATATGCATGTACCCTGACCCAAAATTTTTTAAAAACTGTATTCAAACAACTCATAATACCATCCCCGGTTTCAGAGCATGTATTTTAAAGCTTTTGCACATATTTTCACACATACTTATGAATATTCATGTTTCCTGATACACATATTCATATGCTACATACACCAACTTACAATTAAATAGCAATATCTAAATCTAATTTTACATAAAAACAGTTATACTAATACTAATGTGTACTTTTTATTTGTGTTTATATTCAATTATCAATGGTATTTTTACATTTATAAATTTTCATAGTTATTCATATAACTTAACCAGGCATACCACAGTTTAAAATGTGTGTATACATATGGTGCTCAGCATACACTTCAAGTTTCAGATTATCTGTGTTTGTATATGGTTCTAGACATATTTTAACATGTACATTTTTATAAGTATTCATATTTACATTATATACACATTCATTTCCTATAAAACTCAAAATTTAACACTAACGCTAATTGTTTTTTTTTTTTTTGTTACTGCGGATCAATCTTAGGGACACTCAACCTCCAAGCTACATACATCCCCAGGGCTATTTTTTATTTCATTTAGAGACAGAGTCTCATTAAATTGCTTAGTGCCTCACTGTTGCTGAGGCTGGCTTTGAATTCTTGATGCTTCTGTTTCAGCCTCTGAAGTTGCTGGGATTACAGGTGTGTGACATTGCACCTGGCATCAAAATTTCACACTAACTGTAATATTAACCCCATAAATAAACTTCATTTTACATAAAAGCATGTATGCTAATGTGAAGGTTTATGAGTATTTTGTCTTCAATATCAAATTATCAATGCCATATTTGCATATTTAATATTATATATCCAGTTATATGTTATATCCTGCAGCCTCAACTTTAAAAATGTGTTTTATTTTGATCCTTATGAATATTTATGTTTGCCAATATACATATTCATTCCATACCTCTAATCCTAACCCAACTCAACATTTAATACTAACCCTATCATCCCTATAACTAAACCTAACTTTACCTAAAAGCCTGTATATTAATTTAAATATTTATATGAATTTTGATGTGTATTCAATTACCAATAATACATTTGCATATATATAATTTTATATTCATATATATGACATATCCATGCATCCCCTAATGAAAAATATGTAAATTCATGTGTCATCTTATGCCCTTTGCTTTTTCAGAACATACATGTTATATGTGTTTTATTTATATTTTCACACATACGTTCACATGACCCTTCATGTTTTCTGACATACATACCCCCAAACGTAAATTTAACCCAATTAAAAATTTAATGCTGAACCAAATATTATGTCTATTCCAAAACCTAATTTTACAAAAAGCATATATATTCATGTTTATTTATCTGTATTTTAATATATGTTCAATTTTCCATTGTACATTTGGATATATTCATTTATATGATACATTCATGCATCCACAAAGAAAATAAAAGTGTGTTTGTATGACTCACAATATAACCTTCCCTGTACCAGATCCTATAAATTTATACATGTTTTTCTACCTATTTTCTCAAGTACATCTTTATGAATAGCTGTGTTTCCTGATATACATAATCGGTCCCTCACACTAAACTAAAATCAACCTAGAATATGATACTAACCCTTAACTTACCCTGATCACTAAACCTAATCTTACATGTCAGCATATATAGTGATATGTGTATTGATCTGCATTTTGATTTATATATTGAATTACCAACCCTGGCAGGTGTATCTGAGAAAGTTTTATCACTGCCATTTTCAGTAGGAAAGTGGTTGTAGCTAAACTCTGAGCAGAAAACTTTCTCAGTCATCCATGTTGGCCTGGAGCAGGAGGAGAGGCTGGGACACCTGGGAAAAATTACATGCACAGATAGTTATAATGTAAAAAGATTTGGGGGTGAATTCCAACCTGAACTCCAAGTAGTGATTTTACTACCAAAATCAATTAATTTTTGTCCCACTCTGCCTCCTCCTCCTGAATTTTCCTTTAAAAATTCTAACCAGCAGATATCTGGACAAAAAGAACAGCATGTTTGAGGTTCTGGATTTTGCCTATCATCTCAACAACATGAGAGGCCAAGCATGGAAGTTCCCCATCACAAAGCCAGGCTCCCTCAATTAGGAAAACCCTAAGTAACTTAAACAGACATGGTCTGTAATATAAATATACAAAGGGAAGAGGTACTGACTCATAGGATAGGTGAACCCAGGCAAAATATCTTCTGGCAGAAAAGAAATAAAACCTCACCTAATCATCAGACCTCCTGCTGTTCTCCTTGCACTGAGACTAGCTTTCAGAACATCACTTCCATGAACTTTCAATCTTTCATTTCCATTCAATATCTTGCTAGCCTTGTTTTGATCCTTCTCAAAGAAATGCCTTATCTTAGTGAAGAGCTCCTATGATATGAGAGCAAAACATGGGACATCTATGATATAAAAAGTGCAACAAACTGGCACCCAGCATATTGGTATTGAAGGGCATGGAGGGTCCATGCCCCAGTAGAAGTGTGCAGTTCGTTGCTCAACACAGGTGTTGTATGTGCCTTGGTTAACATGGGCACGGATGAGTGCCTGCTGTCACATCCTGGATGCTCTGTAGATACGTCCTGATGTCACAGAAAAGTGGAATGACAGTATAAAGACATCACAGTCCCCATGGCAACCAGAGAGGTTTCTGGTCCTGGCCCCATCAGAGAAAGTTTCAGGACAAGCACTGGCTCAACTGTGAAGGTATGAGGGAGGACCAAGGGTGTGAGGCCCAGGAACCTGTTCTTTTTCAAAACTGTGATCCTAAAGTCTTCAACCAGATGAAGTGGAGCAGGGTGTGCTGGGAGCACAACCCCGTGGGCCTATGTGTGATCCAACTCTTTCCAGGGCAAGGCACCCTGATGAAGCCTGACAGCCTGCAATATGTTCCAGGCCTAAAAGCTGGCACTATTCTCATTGGGCTACAACAGGCAAAGTGATCTTCTGGACACCCCTATTCAGCTGCAGACAACATCCTCCCCTGGTCTGATGGACCGGGGCAGGACAGAAGTTGTGTCTTGGTAACAGGATCACCCAGCAAAACACCCTCCCCATTGACATTACCCTCCTGTCCTACTCCTCCATGCCTGGGCTTACCTGCAATTTTGCTCACTCAGGAACCTGGCCCAGGGCCCATCCAGTCAAATGGATTGATGGCTGAATGCAACTGAGGGCAGGGGTGTATTCAGTGCTACTCAGTGGGTTATGTGATGATTGGGCCGGGTACCCCTATTTCCTAGGATGCCCAAACAGGTGACACATGAAACATGTGAAGTTTGAATTTTAAGTGATGGTGGGTTGCTGATGTGATTCTTATTGTGAGCAGGTGGTAGGGAGTCACTGAGTATGTGTGATAGAGGCAAGGGTCAATCTAGCAACCAAGTGCTCTCTGCACACTCCACCTGCTACATGACACCTCCTTTGCTGCTGCCCCACAACTTTGCTACCCCCACAAATTCTCTTGGTCTCAGTTTCCAAGAGACCCTTGGACTCACATTTTGTTGCAGGAATAACGGCCAATTTGTCTTGAAATGAGGTTCTTCCTCTTCACTTGACTACTGCCTAGCTGACAAGAGGCCCACTGTGACAATGCCAAGTGTCTTTTTCAGCCCCTGGAGGAGGATGCAGGCTACAGTCCATGGTCATAGAACCTGGCACAAACATGCTCCAAAACAGTGAATGTAATGGATCAAACTAGTGCCTGATAGAGATGCGATGAGCAGTATTCCAGACCATAATATTATATTGACACATGAATGATGCTGAAAGAGAGGAATGGCACAAAGTTTCAAAGTCAAATATTAAAGAAGTCAAGAGCTAAGGACTTCATGAGGGAACTAAAATTGTAAGGGTGTTGGAAATGAAAAGCTAACTTCAGTGAACAGACACTAAAGTAAACCTTGTCATTGTTATTTATCTCCCCAAATATACCAGGACACCCTTCAGTGTTAAAATGCTATACCATAACAGCAAGAATGAAGTGACAGATCACTTGGTAAGCAAAGATAACTACTGAAATACCTCACCTTGAAGGGTCCTTGAATATTTATGGCTGGTCCCTGTTGCTTGCAATGGACATCAGATAACACCTATGCTTATTTTTCATTTCTTACACATGACCTTTGAGGAAAGGTTTTCCTGTCACCATGGCACCTGCACCCAACACCTGAATTTACACAAGTACAAATTTGGAAATGAAGCACTGAATGATTGCTCCTGAAAAAAAAATAGTGCACCACTTCATCAGAGATTTGAACAAAATATTCTCTCCAGCAGATATCTGGGCCAAGTAAATGGATGAGTGGAATTGCTGGATCTTTCCCATCATCTCAGGGACAAAGGGGAAGCTGAGGCAGGTGCATGTGCAGTGCAAACCAGCCTCCCTAAATTAGGGTAAATCTAAGAAACTTAGCCAATGCTCTCTCTAACTATGAATACACAAACAGAAGAAAAATGACTCAAAGGATGTGTGAAAACAGGCACAATATGTGCTGGCAGGAAGAAAAATCTCCCCCCAAAATAGTCAAACTGTCTGTTGTTCCATTTGCTGCAAATTTTCTCAGAAATCATTGTACTGAGATTAGTTTCCAGAAAGTCACTTCTGTTCAACTTTCAATCCTTCACTTCCTTTGAAAATCCTGCTACCCTGTGGTTTTCATCCTTCTCAACTCAATGCCTAATATGGATATCAGTGTTCCTGTGAAATGAGATCAAAAAAGAGTACAGCTCCAATAAGCAAAGTGGAACCAGCTGGTGTCCAGCACTTTGGGATTGAAGGGAGGGAGTTCCAGAATCCCATAGGAGAGGCCATGTGGTGTCTCTCCCCCAGGGTTGTTTCTTGTTTTTTGGGTTACATGGGCATGGATGAGTGCCTACTGTGCCATTCTGGCAACTCTGCAGACACCTCCTGAAGTCACAGATTGGTGGAATTTTAGCCTGATGGAATCATGCTTCCCATGGCAACCAGAGAGACTTCTGGAAAAGATTCAAGACAAATCACTGGCTCAGCTTTGAGGGTGAGAGTGAAGGTCAAGTGAACTAGCCCCTGTAGTTTCAAGGAAATGTGATGCATTTTTGAACACACCCCTGGTTAAGAATGGCAAGACAGCTTTAAAGGAAACCATTTCTTTACTTGCTGGTAAGCAACTAAACTTTGAGCTAATGGATCCAAATGCAAAACACATGGTGCTCATTGAGAACAGGGAGTTCCTCTACACTGAAGCTACTTGCAGGATCTGCTCACCCTAAGCACTTGTAAGCTGTTTTCAACCAGCACATTCAAACACCAGTTCAGTCCTTTTACAAAAAATGTCTATCAAGGGAGCTTTTGTAGATAGGAACACTAATGTCTTAGTCAAGTGGTACTGTATGGCTGATCAAATTCACAAAGGCTCATTGAAACCTTTTTGTGACACACTTTCAGAAAAAGCTTCAACATAGTTGTCTGCTGGGAATGTGCTCCTGGTTCTGAAAGATACATTTTGTATTGAAAATGTTTCTTTTGTTGCTGAAATGCACTTAGGCTTCATGCTTATTCATCCAAATGCAAACCAACATATTCTCATTGAGAGCAGAATTAGTGCCTCGAAGTTAAATCTGTTTGCTGGCCCTGCTCCTCTGCATGCCTTCTAAGCCCTTTTTAGACTACACATTTAAACCACTGCTCATTACCAATAAACAAGAACAAGAAAGCTCTTGAAACTACAAGCACCAGTCACTGCGATCAATGTGAGGCCATGCAGGGAACAGTTTTCCCAAGGAATCATTGAAATCCATTAGGGAAACATTTTCATCAATCACTCTTCAGCCACTTTGGAATGCCCTTCCAGTTAACAATGTACAGAGACTTTGAAAGGAAACCATTTCTTTACTTGCTGGTAAGGAATAAAGCTTGGAGTTAATTGATTCAAATGCAAAGCACATGGTACTCATTGAGACAGTGAGAGCCACAGATAGTCCTTAGCTCTTGACTTTTATAATATTTAACTTTGCAACTTTTTACTATTCCTCTCAGCGTGATGCACGTATCAATATGATATTATGATATTATGGTCTGGAATACTGCTCATCACATCTCTATCAGACACTTGTTTGATCCGTCACATTCACTGTTTTAGCCATTATTTGTGCAACAATAGGTGAGTTGAAGTTCCTCTTGGAAACTGAGACCACGATAATTTGTGGGTGTAGCCAAGTTGTGGGCAGTATCAAAGGATGTGTCAAGTAGCAGGTGGAGTGTACAGAGAGCATTTTGACTTGGTTTCTAGATTAATCCTTGCCTCTATCATGCATACTCAGTGACTCACTACTTCCTGCTCTCAAGAATCACATGAGAGCCAACGGAGAGCTTCGACCCACAAGCAGCCTCTGGGATCAGGGCAGGGCAGCCAGAGGCTTCTCCAGGTGGCCCTGCCCCCTCCGGCTGCAGGCTCTTTCCACGGGGCAATCCAAGATGGCAGACTAGAGGGTGACTGCATCTCCAGTCACTCCAGAACCCAGGATTCAAGAAGGGGAGGTATTGAGAGACTCGGACTAAAATAGAGCCACGGGTGAGTCTCACCCACTGGGTAAAGCTCGGCCTGGGCGGCAGGCCTGGATAGAGGTGGCTTATCGGAGCAGGGAAGGGCAGTTAGAGTCTTCCCCAGGCAGCCCTGCGCACTCCAGCATTGGGCCCCTCCCACACGACCAGCTTCTCCAGCTTCTCAGAGCAGGCCCCCCAGTGAGAGCCTTTCTGATCAGAACCAGCTCCAAGTCCTGGAGCCAGAACAGTGTGCTCCGGCCCACATGTGGCTTCAGGGACCAGGACAGGGCAGCCAGGGACTTCCCCAAGCAGCCCAGCCCCCTGCAGCAGGAGGCGCCTTTCAAGGTTAGCTTCTCAGAGCAGACCGCCCAGTGAGAACCTTTCTACACAGAGCCAGCCACAAGTTCCTGAGCCAACAGAGAGCTTTGACCTGCATGCAGCCTCTGGGATCAGGGCAGGGCAGCCAGAGACTTCTCCAGGAAGCCCTGCACCCTCCAACCACAGGCTCTTTCCACAGGGTGATCCAAGATGGCGGACTAGAGGGTGACTGCATCTCCAGTTGCTCCAGAACCCAGGACTCAAGAAGGGGAGACATTGAGAGACTTGCACTAAAATAGAGCCATGGGGTGAGTCTCCCCCACTGGGTGAAGCTCGGTCTGGGCAGCAGGCACGGATAGGGGTAGCTTATCAGAGCAGGGCAGGGCAGCTAGAGTCTTCCCCAGGTAGTCTTGCACACTCCGGCGGTGGGCTCCTCCCACACGGCCAGCTGCGCGGTACAGGCCCCCCAGTGAGAGCCTTTCTGCACAGAGCCAGTTCCAAGCCCTGGAACCAGTAGCGGGCTAGGGGCAGCTTTCTTCAGAAGAACTGCATTATCAAGTTCCTCCAAGATTTCAGGCTACTGAAGACTGGGAGGTGACACATTGGAAATCTACAGGGACACTATAAGCCAATAGAGGAAATCTGCAATATCTCAGAGTCCCAGTGATATCTGACCAATATGAGAAAACAAGGGAAGAAAATGTCCCAGAAAACCTAGATACTATATCAATAAAACCCAATGACAGCACAGCAGAAGAAATGTCAGAAAGGGAGTTCAGAATGTACATAATTAAAATTATCAGGGAAGCAAACAAGGAGATGAAAGAGCAAATGCAGGCATTGAAGGAGGAGATGAAAGAGCAAATGTAGGCATTAAATGATCACACCAATCAACAGTTAAAAGAGCAAATATGGGAAGCAAGAGATCATTTTAATACAGAGTTAGAGATACTGAAAAAAAAAACAAACAGAAATTCTTGAATGAAGGAAACAATAAACCAAGTTAAAAACTCCATAGAAAGCATAACCAATAGGACAGAACACCTGGAAGACAGAACCTCAGACATCGAAGAAAATATATTTAATCTTGAAAACAAAGTTGGCCAAACAGAGAAGATGGTAAGAAATCATGAACAGAATCTACAAGAATTATGGGATATCATGAAAAGGCCAAATTTAAGAATTATTGGGATTGAGGAAGGCTTAGAGAAACAAACCAAAGGAATGAACAATCTATTCAATGAAATAATATCAGAAAATTTCCCAAATCTGAAGAATAAAATGAAAAACCAAGTACAAGAGGCTCATAGGACTCCAAATATACAAAATTACAACAGACCCACACCAAGGCACAATATTATGAAAATAACTAACGTACAAAATAAAGACAGAATTTTAAAGGCCGTGAGAGAAAAGAATCAAATTACATTCAGGGGGAAATGAATAAGAATATCAGCAGATTTTTTAAATTGAGACCCTAAAAGCTAGAAGGGCCTGGAACAACATTTACAAGCCCTGAAAGAAAATGGATGCCAACCAAGAATCTTATACCCAGCAAAACTTACTTTCAGATTTGATGACGAAATAAGATCCTTCCATGATAAACAAAAGCTAAAGGAATTTACAAAGAGAAGGTCAGCATAACAGAACATTCTCAGATAAATATTCCATGAGGAAGAGATGAAAAACAGCAATGCAAATCAGCAACGGGAGGAACTAGCCTAGAGGAATAACCAAATAAAGGAGAAACCAAATCATGTCCAAAAACAAAAATGAGTCAAATGACTGGGAATACAAATCATATCACAATAATAACCCTGAATGCTAATGGCCTGACTCATCAATCAAAAAACATAGACTGGCAGATTGGATTAAAAAGAAAAATCCAACAATATGCTGCCTGCAAGAGACTCATCTCATAGAAAGAGATATCCATAGACTAAAGGTGAAAGGATGGGAGAAAACATACCATGCACATGGACACAGCAAAAACGCTGGAGTATCCATCCTCATTTCAGATAATGTGGACTTCAAGCCAAAACTAGTCAAAAGGGATAAAGAAAGACATTACAGGCTGCTTAATGGAAGCATAAATGAGAAAGACAGAACAAGCATAAATATCTATGCCCTGAACATTGGCTCATCCATGTACGTCAAACAAATCCTTCTCAATTCCAGAAATCAAATAGACCACAACACAACAATACTAGGCAATTTTAACACACCTCTCTCATCACTGGATAGATCCCCCAAACAAAAATTGAATAAAGAAACCATAGATCTCAATAACACGATCAACAATTTAGACTAACCGACATATATAGAATATACGATCCAACAAAGAATGAATACACTTTCTTCTCAGCAGCACATGGATCCTTCTCTAAAATAGACCATATTTTATGCCACAAAGCAACTGTTAGCAAATACAAGAAGATAGAGATACTACATTGTACTCTATCAGATCATAATGGATTGAAATTAGAAATAAGTGACAAAATAAAAAAGAGAAATTTCTCCAATACCTGGAGATTAAATAATACACTATTATATGATGAATGGATAACAGAAGACATCAGGAGGAAAACAAAAGAATTCTTAGAAGTAAATGAGAACAAAGACACATCATATCAAAATCTCTGGGATACTATGAAAGCAGTACTTAGAGGAAGATTTATTTCATGGGGCACATTCAAGAAAAGAAGTAGAAATCAACAAATGAACGACTTAACACTACAGCTCAAAGCCCTAGAAAAAGAAGAGCAGACCAACACCAAAAGTAGTAGAAGACAGGAAATAGTTACAATCAGAGCCAAAATCAACGCAATTGAAACAAAAGAAACAAGTGAAAAATTAACAAAATAAATAGTTGGTTGTTTGAAAAAATAAAATTGATAAACCCTTAGCCACACTAACAAAGAGAAAGAGGTAGAAAACTCAAATTACTAAAATTCGTATGAACAAGAAAATATCACAACAGACACAAGTGAAATACAAAACATAATTAGAAGCTATTTAGAAAATCTATACTCCAATAAAACAAAAAAACTCGAAGACATCAACAAGTTTCTAGAGACATATGAATTACCTAAACTGAATGAGGAGGACATACACAACTTAAATGAATCAATTTCAAGCAATGAAATAGAAGAGGTCATCAAAAGCCTACCAACAAAGAAAAGTCCGGGACCAGATGGGTTCTCAGCCGAGTTCTATAAAACCTTTAAAGAAGAGCTCATTCCAATACTCCTCAAAGAATTCCATGAAATAGAAGAGGAGGGAACCCTCCCAAACTCGTTCTATGAAGCCAGTATCACCCTGATACCTAAACCAGACAGAGACACATTGAGGAAAGAAAATTTCAGACCAATATCCTTAATGAACATCGATGTAAAAATTCTCAACAAAATTTTAGCAAATCGCATAAAAAAATATTAAAAAGATAGTGCACCACGATCAAGTGGGTTTTATCCCAGGGATGCAAGGTTGGTTCAACATCTGGAAATCAATAAATGTTATTCACCATATCAACAGACTTAAAGTTAAGAATCACATGATTATTTCAATAGATGCAGAAAAAGAATTCGATAAAATACAGCATCCCTTCATGCTCAAAACACTAGAAAAAATTGGGGTAGTGGAACATTCCTTAACATTATAAAGACCATGTATGCTAATTCCATGGCCAATATCATTCTAAATGGTAAAAAACTGAAAGCATTCCCCCTGAAAACTGGAACAAGGCAGGGATGCCCTCTTTCACCACTTCTATTCAACATCATCCTTGAGACTCTAGCCAGAGCAATTAGATAAACCAAAGAAATTAAAGGGATACGAATTGGAAAAGAAGAACTCAAACTATCCCTATTTGCTGATGATATGATTATATATTTAGAGGAACCTGGAAATTCCACCAGAAAACTTTTAGAACTCATAAGTGAATTCAGTAAAGTAGCAGGTTACAAGATCAATGCTCATAAATCCAATGCATTTTTATACATAAGTGATGAATCTTCAGAAAGAGAAATTAGGAAAACAACCCCATTCACAATAGCTTCAAAAAAAATAAAATACTTGGGAATCAATCTCACAAAATAGGTAAAAGACCTCTGCAATGACAACTACAGAACACTAAAGAAAGAAATTAAAGAAAACCTTAGAAGATGGAAAGATCTCCCATGTTCTTGGATAGGCAGAATTAATATTGTCAAAATGGCCATACTACCTAAAGTGCTATACAGATTCAATGCAATTCCAATTAAAATCCCAATGATGTACCTTGCAGAAATACAGCAAGCAATTATGAAATTCATCTGGAAGAAGAAAAAAAACCAGAATAGCTAAAGCAATCCTCAGTAGAAAGAGTGAAGCAGGAGGTATCGCAATACCAGATCTTCAACTATACTACAAAGCAATAGTAACAAAAACAGCATGGTATTAGTACCAAAATAGACAGGTAGATCAATGGTACAGAATAGAGGACATGGACACAAACCGAAATAAATACAATTTTCTCATACTAGACAAAGGGGCCAAAAATATGCAATGGAGAAAAGATAGCCTCTTCAACAAATGGTGCTGGGAAAACTGGAAAGCCATATGCAACAGAATGAAATTAAAACCCTATCTCTCACCCTAAACAAAACTCAACTCAAAATGGATTGAGAACCTCAGAATCAGACCAGAGACCCTGCATCTTATAGAAGAAAAAGTAGGTCCAAACCTTCAACTTGTTGGCTTATGATCAGATTTCCTTAACAGGACTCCCATAGCACAAGAAATAAAAGCAAGAATCAACAACTGGGATAGATTCAAACTGAAAAGTTTTCTCTTAGCAAAGGAAACTCTCAGTAATGTGAAGAGAGAGCCTACAGAGTGGTAGAATATCTTTGCCATTCATACTTCAGATAGAGCACTAATTTCCAGAATCTATAAAGAACTCATAAAGCTTTACACCAAGAATACAAATAATCCAATCAACAAATGGGCTAAGGAAATGAACAGACACTTCACAGAAGAAGATGTACAAGCAATCAACAGATATATGAAAAAATGTTCAACATCTCTAGTAATAAGAGAAATGCAGATCAAAACTACCCTAAGATTTCATCTCACGCCAATTAGAATGGCGATTATGAAGAACACAAGCAACAATAGGTGTTGGCGAGGATATGGGGAAAAGGTACACTCATACATTGCTGGTGGGGTTTCAAATTAGTGCAGGCACTCTGGAAAGCAGTATGGAGATTCCTCAGAAAGCTTGTAAAGGAACCACCATTTGACCCAGCTATCCCACTCCTTGACCTATACCCAAAGGACTTAAAATCAGCATACTACAGAGATACAGCCATATCAATGTTCATTGCTGCTCAATTCACCATAGCCAGATTGTGGAACCAACCTAGATGCCCTTCAGTTGATGAATGCATAAAGAAACTGTGGCATATATACACAGTGGAATACTACTGCGCAATGAAGAATGATAAAATTATGACATTTGCAGGCAAATGGATGAAATTGGAGAATATCATGCTAAGTGAGATAAGCCAATCTCAAAAAACTAAAGGACGAACGATCTCACTGATAAGCGAATGAGGACATATAATGGGAGGTGGGAGGGGTTAGTGTTAGGGTTAGGGTTATGTTTAGGGTTAGGGATAAGGAGGGTGGTAAGAATGGAGGAAGGAAGGACCGTAAAGAGGGAAAAGAGGGGTGGGTGGGGTGGGGGGGAAAGGGAAAAAAAAAGAATCACATGAACCACCACCACCACTTAAAAGTCAAACTTAACATGTTTCTTGTGTCACCTGTTTGGGCATTCTAGAAAATAGGGGCACCCAGCTCAATCATCGCCTAACCCACTGAGTAGCACTGGATACATCCCTGCCTTCAACCTCAATGAGCCATCAACCCATTTTACTGGATGGGACCTAGGCCAGGTTCATGAGTGAGCAAAATTGTGGGAGGAGCAGGAAAGGAGGGTAATAGCAATTAGGAGGGTGCTCTGTTGGGTGATCCTATAACCATGTCACACCCTCTGTCCTGCCCTGGTCCATCAGACCAGGGGAGGACAATTGTCTGCAGAAGAATAGGGGTGTCCAGAAGGTCAGCTTGCCTGTTGCAGCCCAATGAGAATAGTGCCACCTATCTGGCCTTGAGCATAGTGCAGGCTCTCAGGCTCCAGTGGGGTACCTTGCCCTGGAAAGAGCTGGATCACACATAGGCCCACAGGGCTGTGTTCCCAACACACCATGCTCCACTTCACCTGGGTGAAGAATTTAGGATCACATTTCTGGACAAGAATAGGTTTCTGGGACTCACTTCCTAGGTCCTCCCTCATACCTTCACATCTGAGCCAGTGCTTATCTTGAATCTTTCTGTAATATGGGCCAGGACCAGAAACCTCTCTGGTTGCCATGGGGACTGTGATGTCTTTGTACTCATTCCACTTTTCTGTGACATCAGAACATATCTGCAGAGCAGCCAGGATATGACAGCAGGCACTCACCCATGCCCATGTTGCCCAGTGCACTGATAATCTCTGTGTTGACCAACCAAGTGCACACTGTTACTGGAGCATGGAACCTCCATGCCCTTCAATACCAAGATGCTGAGTTCCAGTTTGTTGCACTTTGAATATCATAGTTCTCCCGAGTTTGGCTATCATATCATAGAAGCACTCAACCAAGATAGGCATTTCTTTGAGAAGGATGAAAACGAGGCTAGCAAGATTTTGAATGTAAGTGAAAGATTGAAAATTCAATGGCAGTGATATTCTGGGAGCTAGCATCAGTGCAATGACTCCTGAGAGATTTTGTAGCAAGAATAGCAGGAGGTTTGAAAATTGGGTAAGGTTTTACTTTTATTCTGCCAGTAGACATTTTGGGATAGGGTTCACCTATCCTGTGAGTCAGCATCTCTTCCAGTTGTATATGTATATTAAAGACCAAGTCTGCTTAAATTGCATAGGGTTTCCCTAATTGAGGGAGCCTGGGTTTGTGATGAGAATATCTTCCCTAAGCCTTCCTTGATAGGCAGGATCCAGAACCTCCAATCAGTGGTTTATTTTGCCCAGGCATCTTCTGGTTAGAATTCTTTAGAGGAAAAGTCCGGGAGTAAGAGGCAGAGTGGGACAAAAATGAATTGATTGTTATTGTAAAGACTTGGAGTTCAGGTTGGAATTCACCCCCAAATCTTTTTACATTATAACTACTTGAGCATGTAATTTTTCCCAGGTGTACCTGCCTTGCCTCCTGCCCCAGGCCTCCTTGGATAACTGAGAAAATTTTCTGCTCAGAGTTCAGTTAGAACCGCTTTCATGTTTAAAAAGACAAGTAAATCTTTGTCTGATGACATCCCTAGGACTGTTGGTCTTGACATACTGTTGGGGGAAACAGAATGGTTGAGAAGCAAGAGACACTCTAAAGAAGAACTTTAAGACCCTTGTAAAGGGTCTCTATCATAAAGCATGCTCACAGAACAGACAAGAAAAAACAGCTCTTTTCACAGACATCTATTACATTTCAGGAGGGAGGAGTCAGACTCTTAGGGCAGTTATTTACAATGCAAAAGGTAGAGATTCATAGCCAATAGGCTTCCTGTAGAAAGGCAAGAAAGGGGAGAAGAATTGACCACTTTCCCAGGCATTGGACTTGTACCGTGTCTTTGTAATTTCTTTTCATAACCAGGCCTGATTTTCCATCATATTTCCTCCCCCTCTTTGATGCCATTTTAAGTCCTCTTAAGGGCATTATCTCTGTTCATGTCCTCCAAGTTAATCCACTGGTAACTCCATAGGACCATTTGGAATTTCATGACCTCTAAGCAGAAGACAAATCAGGTCAGTATGTTAAGAATACAGGGACCAAACAGAAATGCCAGGGAAGCATGGCTGTAAAATAGGCCAATGCAGAAAATAAGGGTAGTCCATTTACCACAGATAGCAGACAGTTCCTCAAGCTTCTGTCATGCATAGATTAGTCAGCTTCTGGAGTGACTAAAGTAGGGCTGTTTTCTTCGGGGGCTATCAGGTGTAGTGTGTTTATTTTGGATGATCAACTCACCAGGTGCCTTTGGATCAAGAATGCACTCCCAACCATCAGAGGCTACTTTTAACATGCTGTGATGAATCCTAGGGGCCACCTTTTCTATCTTCACTGTAGTAGGGCTGGATAAAATGACAGTGAAAGGACCCCTCCAAATAAACTTTAGGAATTGGACTTGATTTTATTATTATTAAAAAAAGACAATTAGCATCTCCTGGATTTAAGGAGTGAACATGATGCTTTTTAATTTTAGATCTTTTTATATACCTCTTATAATGAGAGGAGGGTGCCCACGGAGAATCTCATAAGGGGAGAATCCTGTCTGCCTAATAGGGCTAAATCTAATTATTAACAGAGCAACTGGCAACACCTGATCCAGTGTAGGTGGGTTTTCTGATGCAGTTAGTTGTAACTTCCTGGTGCTCTCTAACCCCATTTTTATCAATTGTGCCACCTTAGCTATGGATGTTGACCCTTGAGTGGTTGTGCTTTGCAACTCTCCTTACAGGTGTTTAAGACCAACATGGTCAAAATTGACCTTATCCTTATCCACTGTTAAGAATCAGCTGAAATTCCTCAGGGGATCACTCTTGGGACCTTGTGAGAAGCCTCTTAGCTTTTATAGTGCCATGTGCTAGAATAGGACAAGGTCTTACTGATGACATATGGCTTCTCTTGGAAGCACTAGGAAATCATTTCCCTTTCCGGTGACCCTCCTCTTTGCAAAAGGTGCACTGGTTGACTTCCTATTATCTAGGATCTCATTGATTTTTTCTGATCAGGAGGTCATGTGGACCAGAGTTGTAAAGCTTTAGAGAAGTCCCTGTTGTTCTTTAGGTTCAAGCTTACCTCAGAGAGCAAGAGCCAAATATTGGCTAATTTCCTTGGTCCTTTTTATCTTTAGTCTCTAAGTATTTGTTTTAATCAAACTTCAGGCCAATTTTGCCAGTCTTAAAGTAGAAGAATTGGATTTTAACTTTAACATCTATAATTTTATATTGAGTTACCCCTTCCATTTAATTTGGGTCAGTATTATACTGGAAGTCAGTCTTACATTTACTAGAGCTGATGGCTCATTATCCCAAATTACCTCTGTTTATTATATTAGAAACTGTGCTTCTGTAAAGCACTAACAGACAACAGTTATAAAGTTTTGTTGCCATCCGCGGATATTTATTACCACCTGCGGCAACAATCACGTGGGTATTTATCAGTGGTGGTCTGGAAACGGAGCTACTTCTATTATCTTTCTCTTTAGTGGGCTGCTTCCTTCCTTGCTTGCTTATTTATAGAGGATAGAGGAAATGAGGCTTACTTGCTTTGAGAGGAGAGAGAGAGAGGCTTTGCATAAGAGAGAAAGAGAGACTTTGCTTAGGAGAGAGAGGCTACACTTTCAGAGATCTATATCTTCTTAGTTCTGCTGCTTCTTAAAGGTGCGTCCTGCATCCTGTGAACTAAGGGTGCGTCTATCTGAGGTGCTTCTTAGTGATGCGTCCCACACGTACTGTGATCTGCCTATCTGTGATCTAGAGGTGTGTTCTCAATTCTCTGCTCTGTGATCTGCCTTTCACTGCTGCCTGCTGCTTCTCTCTGCTAGCTGCTTCTATCTGCTTGCTGCCTTTTCTTCTTCCTTTCTGCTAGCTGCTGCTCTCTGCCTTCTACCTACTGCCCGCTTATATTCCCTCCAGGAGGTGGAGGGTAGGGCCATGCCTCTTATGCAAAGATTAGGCAAGAAGCTAGATATCCAAGCAGGCACGATTAGGAGTGCTTGAGAACACATGCGCATGCATTGTGTGCGTGGACGATAAATCACCTGAGTGTGCTTATGTCAATTAACCTCCTCATGGCCGACAACCTCTGACTGACTGCCAGGCACCATCCTGGTGCCGTCTGCATGGCATAGCCCCCAACAAAGTTTAAAAGGAAATGTAAAATAAAATTAACAAGAGTGAAATATATTTAGTTTATATTATAACTATTAATCAAAATCACATAACTTTGTAATCTTAAACTTTTAACTAGTTATGTATTATATTTCCTTTTTATTTTAAGAACAAATTTATCCTTATAACAGAAACATATCTTTTGAACTTTAAATGAGTTTGAGAGTCTATCCTAACATGGAATAAGGTAGGAGGCAGAGTTTTAATTCAGGTGTGATGGCCTCTTGACAAAACTTAGTAAGGTGTTTTTATTTCTGAAACTGATCTTTACATCTTTTAAAAACATTTTATAGTCTTTATCATCTTTAAACAGGTTAGGGTCTCCTTTTTTATCTTTCAAATATGAATATGAAGTTTAATTCTAGTGTGAAGAGTAACACAAAATTGTATATATAACTTACTGAAAACAGGTTACCTTATCCAGATATAAAACATCAAATGATATGAATAAATATGAACTAAATTTGTTATTTTTATACAAACCTGAGATTTTGCTAGAGATAATTTTAGTTTAGAGAGCACCGACTTGTAAAATTGCTCTCCTAAGTTTTACACTTAACTAAGTTTAACTTTTAAAATACAATTTAGAATCTAGAGTGTATGGCAACAATAATCATAGGTCTGCATAGGTGAACCAAAAAAATCAAAGGATAGACTTAAATCTCTTATACATTTAGGAAACTGTCAATGATCAGAAATTTACTAAGTCAAACAAAATAAACAGATATAAGACAGATCTTCAAATAACAGTGTGGTCTTTCTATGGCCATGTACAAAAGAGAGCACTTATTGGTTATCTTGCTAGTAAACTTTCATAAACATTTTAGACGTTGATGGACCTTTATTTAATTCATTTATTTATATGTGGTGCTAAAAATTGAACCCAGTGCCTCACACATACTAAGCAACCACTGAGCCACAACCCCAGCCCTTCATTTAATAAACTTTTACATAACACTTAGACAAGGCCTAGACTGATATAGTTTTCCGATGCAAACAAACCTAGTCACGTATTTTGGGTGTGAACTATTTTGTTATAACCTACATAACAGCTGTTTGTTTAACCAATTGCAAAGTCATCATTTAAGACTTTAAAACACCTAGATGCCCTTCAACAGATGAATGGATAAAGAAACTCTGGTATATAACACAATGGAATACTATTCAGCCATAAAGAAGAATAATATTATGGCATTTGCAAATAAATGGATGGAATTGGAGAATATCATGCTAAGTGAAATAAGCCAAGCCCAAAAAACCAAAGGCCAAATGTTTTCCCTGATAAGTGGAGAATGATATATAATGGGGGTGGTGGGTGGGGAATGAGAGAATAA
Organism: Sciurus carolinensis; assembly: GCF_902686445.1. Lineage (NCBI taxonomy): Eukaryota > Metazoa > Chordata > Mammalia > Rodentia > Sciuridae > Sciurus > Sciurus carolinensis. The sequence continues at coordinate 39,470,152 of NC_062215.1, read as the reverse complement.
TGGGGGAACTTTAGAATATGTAGAAGGAAATGAGAGGGAGGGGGGTATGAAAAATGGAATGAGACAGACATCATTACCCTATGTGCATGTGTGATGACACATATGGTATGAATCTACATTGTGTACAGCCATAGAAATGAAATTATGTACCCCATTTGTGTGTATTGAATCAAAATGCAGTCTGTAAAAAATTAAAAGCTAAATAAAAATAACAATAATAATAATAAAGACTTTAAAACAGGTACAAACCCTAATTCCTTTAAGACTTAGTTTCCTTAAGTAATAAAACCTAACAAATACAAATACCAGAAAATTATCTTGATAGATAAGAGCAAAACAATGTTTTAGACTCTGTTTTATATCAGCATATTCAAGTTCAAATAACTATGCTAATTAAACCATTTTAATCACAAACACAAAGTTTTTGATATTTAACTTCTGTAAAACTTCTGTGACTTACTTAGACATTTGCAACCTGTTTATACCCTTAGTTTTATCCTCTTATCTTTGACTTTAGCACAAGAATATTACTTTACCAGACAAAATGATTTCTCATTCAGGAACCTTTTCCTTTTTCTTTTACCTTCTATTGTTTCCATACCTATAATTTTTTTAAATCTTTTTTTGTGGGGTTTCAGACCCTCTTTAAAATTTATATTTTGAAACAACCCTTATGAATGCTATCTATGTATTAAATTTACATAACAAATTTTATCCCAGAAAAGGGATCACACAATCTAGTACATACAAAAACTTTTCCTTCATTTTTTTTTTTCAGGTTGCAAAGATTGAAGCATAGGATATTTTTGAGCCTGATCTGTGTCCCTTATCTTCATCATAATGTCACAAAATTTAAGTAAGTCCCTGCTGTCAATTGTACCCAGAGAGTCTTTTTGGCATTTTCTCTTATACTAGGCATATTAATATTCAATGAAGTAAGCCCTTTCTATCCTTTTCCTACAGCTTCCTTGAAGATCCCTTTGCAGATGCTGCCTACAAAACTCATGTGTAGCCTTAGTTCCTGTGTTATTCTTTCCAGAAAAGAATACAGTTACTTATTCTGCCAGTTTCCTCAGGCATTAGTTTGATGGGATACTGTTATAGCAAGAACTGCTTTGCCCCAGTGATAGATATCCCCTGGCCAAATGTGGTGTATTGTCGGATCTTAAAAGGGGAGATTATTCCTATCCCCAGGTCATAAACTAACAGTTTTGTTGTACCCAAAAAGAATCAAAAACTCATCCAAGGCTGTTCACGTAAAATCCAAAGAAGTCTTTATTGAGTTGGCCAGCAATGACCACCCTAGACAATTAAAGAAATGTATTAGAATGATATGTCTAATAGTTATTTGGGCGGGGTTTATAAAGGAAAAAAAAACAAAAAAAGTCAGAACATGAGATTACAGTGTTTCAGCCAATGTAAGCAATCCAACTTACAGAAACAAATTTTTTGAGGTTATCCTGTCCTAATTTTAGTTCTTATTAGCATGAGTTTGCATGGGGACTTCATTTCTTGGAACTGGGACTTATTCTTGACTTTCTAGAAATCTTAGAATGGTTGCTGAGGACAAAATCGATTCCCTATTGTTCACTTCATTTTGCACTGGTCTTGTGGGAATAAACAAATCCTCATTATTAAATATCTGTTATCAATGTCTTCTAGGTCCTCAGCAGTTAATTGGTCCTAGTGGGTGTGTAACAGCAAAAGTTTTATAGATTGGATTCTCTGCTGAATATAGCAGTTAGCACAGCTCATAATGCAGGGGGCAATTAGACATATTCTAAAAATGATGACGAGAGGACCAAAGATGGCTCCAATTAGCGTGGTGAGCCAAGGAGACCACGAGAATAGGTATTCAAACCAGTTTTCCTGATTCTCTTGGGCTTCTTCCATTTCCTTTAACCTCTTTCATACTAATGATAGACTGTCCTTAAGCACTCCTGAATGGTTGGCATAAAAGCAACAAGTTTCCCCTAAAACCATACATAGTCCTCCTTGTTTGAGAAACAGAAGATCCATCCTCTTCAATTTTGTAAAGGTACTTCAGAACATAGACACTGATTTTTCTAACTCAGCTAGGTTCTGATATATCTGGGAGCTTAATAGTTTAAAGTTCTGGTCTCCCAGAATCAAAGCTGATGTCCCAATTCCCATGGAACTGGCCATTCCAAGGGTGGCTAGAAGTGGCACTAATATAGGGCCGCCCTTTTAGCCCTAGGCATCAACCCAAAATGTTTCAATCCTCCTTCTCCAATATAATAGTAAACCTGAGAGACAATATGGACAATAATAAAAAATTCATACCATCTTTGATTTTCCTCTGGTTCAAACAGTCAAAAATTTAGACAAGGTGCCATTCCAGATGCACAAGAAAACAAAACACCTTTTGGAGCTACTAGATAGTTTGTAAAGTCCCCAGTGGGAACAAGTTCAGTAAGACAGGAATCCTTATATGGGGAATTAGTCAAATCAAATTTAGCCATTCTAATATATAGTCCTTGACCTTGTAAACTCCCAGATTCAACTTTGGACTATTTCCCCATGGGCACATTGAAAAGTTTAGGGACTTAGTTGATAAGTTTTGGATTGGGGAGAGGGAGATATTAGCCCCAATTCCTACATAATATGGAAGTTCAGGATTAATACATAACTAACGTTCAGTTGTCAGGTTAGGGGATGTTATATTAAGGAAGCAAAGACTGAGCCTAAAGTGGTTAGTCAAGGGTTGTTGGGTGGCGAAGGCATCAGTTTTGGGTGTGTTTGGTAGTTAGGAGTTATGGGTGGAGTGTGGTTAGTAGTTGCCCAGCAATATGAGTGGTTGGGAATGGTTTGGCAGGAGTGGGCTGTTTTACATCTTTCTTTGAGGGCTGCATGAGGGGTAACCATTGCCGGTCAAAACTAACAGGTCCTATGGGATTTTTAAGGCCAATTTTTGAGCCATATCTTTGAATTGTAATCTCAGTTCCTGGGTTATATCCTGTTGTGTATAATCATAGGCCCCAAGTTTTACCAGTTTTCCATCTTTCATTTGATTTAATTGTAATTTGAAGGGGGTTGCAATTTCTAGGGAGGCAGTCTCTCCCAGGATCACCTTTTCTCTTAACTCGAATATATTCATCTTGATCTGTTTTCCTTGGGGTGGTGCTTTCACATCCCCAATGGGCACAGTGAAAATGTTTGGATTACCCACAATGGGGACCATCTGATGCAGAACAAAGATAGAATTGAGTTGATTTTGCTGGAGTAAGTGTTATGGTACTACAAGCTCTTGAGTCTATCAGAGAGGTCTAACTCAAAAGTAGGTTTTTGTCCCCCTGGGAGTCTCACTGTTTTGATCACTTTTCCATCTTTAGTTCCCCTTATCTGCCATGTATATTGTGTGGACAGATGGGAGGAATGTTGGGGGATTTCTGCATAATTCTTAACTATATTCCAACAAAGGAGGGATGAAAACCATATTAATTTTTTATCAGTCTTATCTTTAGAGGATTGGAAGTCTGCTGGATGGGCCATCTTTCTGCAGGATCCTCAGGTTCAGAGGCAAGAACCAGCTTGATGTGTGTCCAGTGTATCCACATATTTTTTCCAGCCACTTTTACTGCAGTTGGAGTGGTCAGGACTATTGTCCAGGGTCTGGTCCACCCAAGCTCCAGGGAGGATGATGGCAATTTCTTGATGTACACCAAGTCTCTAGGCTGAAAGAAATGTAAGTCTTTTTGGTTACCTAGTTCAGATACATAGGACTATACCAAAGTCTGCTTTATGTATCTTTGTAGTTGATGCAGAGCTTGTAGAGAACTAAGAAGGTGTTTATCAGTCATAGTCTGAGTTACAGTCATTTCCTGGGTAACAGAGGTGCGGGTCTCCCAAACATGATCTCAAAGGGAGTTATTCCCTTTTTATAGGGAGTACAGCATACATGAATAAGGGCAAAAGGAAGGAGGTCTACCCATGTTTTGCCAGTCTCCAGAATCAACTTAGTTAGAGTTTCCTTTAGTGTTCTGTTCATCCTTTGTACCTGACCTGAACTTTGAGGCCTATAAGCACAATGAACTTTCTAATTAATTCCTAGAACACTTGATAAGAATTGGGTTATTTTTGGCATGAAGGCAGGGTCATTGTTGGACCCTATGGATAGTGGGATGCTGAATCTGGGAATAATTTCCTGAAGTAACTTTTTAACTGTAACCTGAGCTGCTTCTGTTTTAGTAGGAAATGCTTCAGTCCATTCTGAGTAAATGTCCAAAAAAACAAGTAATTATATCCATACCTGCTGGCTTTTACCTCAGTAAAGTCCACTTCCCAATGTTCTCCTGGAGATGATCCTTGGTACCGGACTCATTAGATGCATTGTACACCTTTTAACATTTGCCTGAGCACAGGATGAACACTGTGAAATAGTGGACTGTATTAGGTGCTGCATTCCTGGAAAATAGTACCTTTTGTGGAATAAATCTGTCAATTTTGTTTCGTCATCTGGTGCAGATGATGAATTTGAGTTCAGCCAATGTCCTCTTATAGGTAGATTCTCTTGTCTGGCAGGATAGCCAATCCCTTTGAGTCTTTGTGTGCCTCAAATTGTTTGATTTTTATATTGTCCTGTTCTGAATAAGTAGGTTCCGAAGGTAGAACTCATTCAGTAAGAACTGGGAGTATAGCTAGTGACTCCCCTGGTCTTAGGGCAATCTCTTTGGCAATCTGGTCAGAAAAATTGTTACATCATATCTCTGCAGTCTCTTCCTTTTGATGGGCCTTGCAATGTATGATAGCGACTTGCTCTGGTAGACAAATATCTTCAAGCAAGGCTAGGATCTCTGGAACATTTTTGACAGTTTTTCCTCCTGAGGTTAATAAACATCTTTCTTTGTAAATGACCCCTTGCACATGTGCAGTAGCAAAGGCATATCAACTGTCTGTGTAAATGTTAACTAAATGTCCTTACTAATCTTAAGGCCTAAGTCAGAGCAATTAATTCTGCTTTTTGGGCCAAAGTTCCATGTCCCAGGGCTTGGGCCCAGATTACCTTATCAATGGTGATCACAGCAGCTCCAGCATATCTGATGCCATCCACCATGAAGCTGCTACAATCCATGAAAAGTTCTTCCTCAGGATTGTCCCAGGGTATGTCCTGTAGACCCAGTCTGGTTCCTTGGAAACTGTTTAAGACATCTAGGCAGTCATGTACAGGCTAGGAGGTATCATCACCAGGGAGAAGGGTGTCAGGATTTAAAGCCATAGTGATTGACAATTTTACTCATTGTGGGTTCAGCAATAAAGTCTGGTAATGGGTCAGTCTAACACTGGTTATTCATTTTTCAGGTGGAACTTTTAACATTGTTTGGACCATGTGGGGAGTAGTGATCATAAGTTCTTGAACCAAAGTTGATTTAGTGACTTCTTTGGCCAATAGTGCAGTGGCAGCTGTTGCCCTTAGGGAGTTGAGCCAGCCAGTAGCCACAGGATACAGGAGTTCAGACGGATAAGCCACTGGCCTTTCCCATACTCCCAGAGATTGAGTTAACATTCCTTTCCTCTCTGCCACATATAGGTGAAAAGGTTTTGTAATGTCCAGGAGAGCTAGGGCTGGAACTTGGGTTAGAGCCCCCTTTTTTTATTGTAAACAAATGGGATACATGTTGTTTCTCTGTTTGTACATGGAGTCAAGGAATACCATTTGTGTAATCACAAATTTACATAGGGTAATGCTGTTTGATTCATTCTGTTATTTTTTTCCTTCCCCCACCCCTCCCACCCCTCTTTTCCCTCTATACAGTCCTTCCTTCCTCCATTATTGCCCCCTTCCTTAACCCTAACCCTAAACATAACCCTAACCCTAATGCTAATCCCTCCCACCCCCCATTATATGTCATAATTCGCTTATCAGCGAGATCATTCGTCCTTTAGTTTTTTGAGATTGGTTTATCTTACTTAGCATGATATTCTCCAATTTCATCCATTTGCCTGCAAATGCCATAATTTTATCATTCTTTATGGCTGAGTAATATTCCATTGTATATATATGCCACAGTTTCTTTATCAATTCATCAACTGAAGGACATCTAGGTTGGTTCCACGATCTGGCTATGGTGAATTGAGCAGCAATGAACATTGATGTGGCTGTATCTCTGTAGTATGCTGATTTTAAGTCCTTTGGGTATAGGTCAAGGAGTGGGATAGCTGGGTCAAATGGTGGTTCCATTCCAAGCTTTCTGAGGAATCTCCACACGGCTTTCCAGAGTAGCTGCACTAATTTGCAACCTCACCAGCAATGTATGAGTGTACCCTTTTCCCCATATCCTCGCCAACACCTATTGTTGCTTGTGTTCTTCATAATCGCCATTCAAATTGGGGTGAGATGAAATCTTAGGGTAGTTTTGATTTGTATTTCTCTTATTACTAGAGATGTTGTACATTTTTTCATATATCTGTTGGTTGCTTGTACATCTTCTTCTGTGAAGTGCCTGTTCATTTCCTTAACCCATTTGTTGATTAGATTATTTGTATTCTTGGTGTAGAGTTTTTTAAGTTCTTTATAGATTCTGGAAATTAGCACTCTATCTGAAGTATGAGTGGCAAAGATATTCTCCCACTCTGTAGGCTCTCTCTTCACATTACTGAGAGTTTCCTTTGCTGAGAGAAAGCTTTTCAGTTTGAATCTATCCCAGTTGTTGATTCTTGCTTTTGTTTCTTGTGCTATGGGAGTCCTGTTAAGGAAGTTTGATCCTAGGCCAACAAGTTGAAGATTTGGACCTACTTTTTCTTCTATAAAATGCAGGGTCTCTGGTCTGATTCTGAGGTTCTTCATCCATTTTGAGTTGGGTTTTGTGCAGGGTGAGAGATAGGGGTTTAATTTCATTCTGTTGCATATGGTTTTCCAGTTTTCCCAGCACCATTTGTTGAAGAGGCTATCTTTTCTCCATTGCATATTTTTGGCCCCTTTGTCTAGTATGAGAAAATTGTATTTATTTGGGTTTGTGTCCATGTCCTCTATTCAGTACCATTGATCTACTTGTCTATTTTGGTGCCAATACCATGCGATTTTTGTTACTATTGCTTTGCAGTAGAGTTGAAGATCTGGTATTGCCAAACTCCCTGCTTCGCTCTTTCTACTGAGGATTGCTTTAGCTATTCTGGGTTTCTTATTCTTCCAGATGAATTTCATAATTGCTTGCTCTATTTCTGTAAGGTACATCATTGGGATTTTAATTGGAATTGCATTGAATCTGTATAGCACTTTTGGTAGTATGGCCATTTTGACAATATTAATTCTGCCTATCCAAGAACATGGGAGATCTTTCCATCTTCTAAGGTTTACTTTAATTTCTTTAGTGTTCTATAGTTCTCATTGTAGAGGTCTTTCAACTCTTTTGTGAGATTGATTCCCAAGTGTTTTATTTTTATCGATGCTATTGTGAATGGGGTAGGTTTCCTAACTTCTCTTTCTGAAGATTCATCACTTATGTATAAAAATGCATTGGATTTATGAGCATTGATCTTGTAACCTGCTACTTTCACTTATGAGTTCTAAAAGTTTTCTGGTGGAATTTCCAGGTTCCTCTAAATATATAATCATGTCATCAGCAAACAGGGATAGTTAGAGTTCTTCTTTTCCAATTCATATCCCTTTAATTTTTTTGGTTTGTCTAATTGCTCTGGCTAGAGTTTCAAGGACAATGTTGAATAGAAGTAGTGAAAGAGGGCATCCCTGCCTTGTTCCAGTTTTCAGGGGGATTGCTTTCAGTTTTTCACCATTTAGAATGATATTAGCCATGGGCTTAGCATAGATGGCCTTTAAAATGTTAAGGAAAGTTCTCACTATCCCTATTTTTTCTAGTGTTTTGAGCATGGAGAGATGTTGTATTTTATCGAATGTTTTTTCTGAATCTATTGAAATAATCATGTGATTCTTAACTTTACATCTGTTGATATGGTGAATGACATTTATTGATTTCCAGATGTTGAACCAACCTTGCATCCCTGGGATAAAACCCACTTGATCGTGGTGCACTATCTTTTTAATATATTTTTGTATGCGATTTGCTAAAATTTTGTTGAGAATTTTTACATTGATGTTCATTAAGGATATTGGTCTGAAATTTTCTTTCCTCGATGTGTCTCTGTCTGGTTTAGGTATCAGGGTGATATTGGCTTCATAGAATGAGTTTGGGAGGGTTCCCTCCTCCTCTATTTCATGGAATATTTTCAGGAGTATTGGAATGAGCTCTTCTTTAAAGGTTTTATAGAACTCTGCTGAGAACCCATCTGGTCCCAGATTTTCTTTGTTGGTAGGCTTTTGATGACCTCTTCTATTTCATTGCTTGAAATTGATTTATTTAAGTTGTGTATATCCTCCTTGTTCAGTTTAGGTAATTCATATGTCTCTAGAAACTTGTTGATATCTTCGAGGTTTTCTGTTTGGTTGGAGTATAGATTTTCTAAATAGGTTCTAATTATGTTTTCTATTTCAGTCGTGTCTGTAGTGATATTTCCTTGTTCATTCTGAATTTTAATAATTTGAGTTTTCTCCCTCTTTCTCTTTGTTAGTGTGGCTAAGGGTTTATCAGTTTTGTTTACTTTTTCAAAGAACTAACTATTTATTTTGTTAATTTTTCCGATTGTTTCTTTTGTTTCAGTTTCATTGATTTCAGCTCTGATTGTAACTATTTCCTGTCTTCTACTACTTTTGGTGTTGGTCTGCTCTTCTTTTTCTAGGACTTTGAGCTGTAGTGTTAAGTCGTTTATTTGTTGATTTCTACTTCTTTTGTTGAGTGCGCCCCATGAAATAAATCTTCCTCTAAGTACTGCTTTCATAGTGTCCCAGAGATTTTGATATGATGTGTCTTTGTTCTCATTTACTTCTAAGAATTTTTTTATTTCCCTCCTGATGTCTTCTGTTATCCATTCATCATATAATAGTGTATTATTTAATCTCCAGGTATTGGAGAAATTTCTCTTTTTTATTCTGTCACATTTCTAATTTCCATCCATTATGATCTGATAGAGTACAATGTAGTATCTCTATCTTCTTGTATTTGCTAACAGTAGCTTTGTGGCATAAAATATGGTCTATTTTAGAGAAGGATCCATGTGCTGCTGAGAAGAAAGTGTATTCATTCTTTGTTGGATCGTATATTCTATGTATGTCGGTTAAGTCTAAATTGTTGATTGTGTTATTGAGATCTATGTTTTCTTTATTCAATTTTTTGTTTGGAAGATCTATCCAGTGGTGAGAGAGGTGTGTTAAAATTGCCTAGTATTATTGTGTTGTGGTCTATTTGAATTCTGGAATTAAGAAAGATTTGTTTGACGTACATGGATGAGCCAATGTTCGGGGCATAGATATTTATGCTTGTTCTGTCTTTCTCATTTATGCTTCCCTTAAGCAATATGTAATGTCCTTCTTTATCCCTTCTGACTAGTTTTGGCTTGATGTCCACATTATCTGAAATGAGGATGGATACTCCAGTATTTTTTGCTGTGTCCATGTGCATGGTATGTTTTCTCCCATCCTTTCACCTTTAGTCTATGGATATCTCTTTGTATGAGATGAGTCTCTTGCAGGAAGCATATTGTTGGATTTTTCTTTTTAATCCAATCTGCCAGTCTATGTCTTTTGATTCATGAGTTCAGGCCATTAACATTCAGGTTATTATTGTGATGTGATTTGTATTCCCAGTCATTTGACTCATTTTTGTTTTTTGACATGATTTGGTTTCTCCTTTATTTGGCTATTCCTTTAGGTAGTTACTCCTGTTGCTGATTTGCATCGTTGTTTTTCATCTCTTCCTCATGGAATATTTATCTGAGAATGTTCTGTTATGCTGACCTTCTCTTTGTAAATTCCTTTAGCTTTTGTTTATCATGGAAGGATCTTATTTTGTCATCAAATATGAAAGTAAGTTTTGCTGGGTATAAGATTCTTGGTTGGCATCTGTTTTCTTTCAGGGCTTGGTAAATGTTGTTCTAGGTCCTTCTAGCTTTTTGGGTCTGGAATGAAAAATCTGCTGATATTCTTATTCGTTTCCCCCTGAATTTAATTTGATTCTTTTCTCTCGAGGCTTTTAAAATTCTATCTTTATTTTGTATGTTAGGTATTTTCATAATAATGTGCCTCGCTGTGGGTCTGTTGTAATTTTTTATATGTAGAATCCTATAAGCCTCTTGTACTTGGTTTTCCATTTCATTCTTCAGATTTGGGAAGTTTTCTGATATTATTTCATTGAATACATTGTTCATTCCTTTGGTTTGTTTCTCTAAGCCTTCCTCAATCCCAATAATTCTTAAATTTGGCCTTTTCATGATATCCCATAATTCTTGTAGATTCTGTTCATGATTTCTTACCATCTTCTCTGTTTGGCCAACTTTGTTTTCAAGATTAAATATTTATATTTTGTCTTCAATGTCTGAGGTTCTGTCTTCTCTTCCAGGTGTTCTATCTTATTGGTAGTGCTTTCTACGGAGTTTTTAACTTGGTTTATTGTTTCCTTCATTTCAAGGATTTCTGTTTGTTTTTTTTTTTCAGTATCTCTAACTCTTTATTGAAATGATCTTTTGTTTCCCATATTTGCTCTTTTAACTGTTGATTGGTGTGATCATTTAATGCCTACATTTGCTCTTTCATCTCCTCCTTCAATGCCTGCATTTGCTCTTTCATCTCCTTGTTTGCTTCCCTGATTGTTTTAATTATGTACATTCTGAACTCCCTTTCTGACATTTCTTCTGCTGTGCTATCATTGGGTTTTATTGATATAGTATCTAGGTTTGTTTGGGACATTTTCTTCCCTTGTTTTCTCATATTGGTCAGATATCACTGGGACTCTGAGATATTGCAGATTTCCTCTATTGGCTTATAGTGTCCCTGTAGATTTCCAGTGTGTCACCTCCCAGCCTTCAGTAGCCTGCCATCTTGGAGGAACTTGATAATGCAGTGCTTCTGAAGAAAGCTGCCCCTAGCCCGCTACTGGTTCCAGGGCTTGGAGCTGGCTCTGTGCGGAAAGGCTCTCACTGGGTGGTCTGCTCCAAGAAGCTGGCCGTGGAAGGAGCCTGCCCCCGGAAGGAGTAGTGCTGCTTGGAGAAGCTTTGTCCTCAGTCTCAGTCCAATTAATTTCCTCCCCTTTCCCCTTGGTTGCCTCATATTGGGGTGGGGTGATTTCAGCAAACCCTGGGATCCACAGGTGACAGTATCTTGCGGGTCCCAGGAATTCATGGATTTGCCTCTTAGTAGTGAGAGGGGGTATTTGGAGGACTGCTTGAACCTTCTTTCTTGATAACCACTGTTGGCCACCTTGTAATCTGTATCCCAAGTATATAACTTCCTTGGAGCACAGTTGAGCCTTCTTGGCTGACACCATGTACCCATTTCTTTGCAGGGTGTTAAGAAAATCTCGGGTGCCCTCCTTGCATTCTTGTATAGTTTGAGGGGCCAAGAGTAAATCATCCACATACTGTAGGAATATGGTTTTTGGATGGTCTAGTCTGTAACTTCATAAGTCTTGACTAAGAGCTTCATCAAACAGGATGGGAGAGTTTTTGAATCCCTGTGGCAATCTAGTCCAAGTCAATAGTCCTGAATATCCTCCCTCTGGGTCAGTCTATTTGAAGGCAAAAATGGGTTGACTTACCTCTGCTGAGGGAAGGCTGAAGAAGGCATCCTTCAAGTCCAGTATTGCATAGATACTCTGGAGATAATGGACTTAGCAGGGTGTAAGTGTTGGGCAATGTGGGGTGGATAGTTTCTACCCATTTGTTGACCTCTCTTAGATCCTAGACTGGATGGTAGTCATCTGTCCCAGGTTTCTTGGCCAGCAGGACAGGGGTGTTCAAGGATGACTTACATCACACCAAAATTCCCTCTTTCCTCAATCTGTTAATATATGGAGCAATACCAAGTCTTGATTTATGACTGAGGGGGTACTGTTTAACCCTTATAGGAGTTGCATTACTGGTCAATTGAACAATAATAGGAGCCCGGTGTGCAGCTAATCCTGGGGGGTTTGTTTCTACCCATACCCCTGGGATTTCCCACTGGAATTCCTGTACCAAGTGAGATGTGTCTTCCTATATATCAATCTCTGGATTCAATAAATGGTATTATTCCCCCAATGGACAGGTTAGTAAGATATGGGTAGGAGAGTCAAAATCTAATTTAACTGAATTGGAGGAGAAGGATAGGGTTGCCTGTAGTTTTTGTAACAGGTCTCATCCCAATAGGGGTATGGGCAAACTGGTATCATCAGGAAAGAATGGGTGAGGGTTCCCCTTCCTAAGTCTGTAATTCTTGCTTTAGTCCAGGAGTAATGTTGAGTTTTTCCAGTGGTTCCTTGAATAGGTATTTTTGATTTGGAGAGGGGTTCCTTGGTCTGTGGTAGCACCAAGTAAGTAGCTTTGGTGTCTAGCAGAAATTTTACAGGTTTGCCCCCATTTGTAAGGTCTCTTTCTCACCACTAAGATTTCAACCATTCTTGTAAGAGAAATTCAGGGAGAAGACATATGCCTCCTTGCCACAAAACAAGTGTCTACTGTTGAGCTACACCAAGAAAGGAGCCACCACCGTTCTCAACCCCAAACATTACTGGATCCAGATCCATAGTCATTAGATGACTGCTTATACTCTAGGCCCAGGCTCTGTGGCTGCACTGTGCCCATGCACACCTCAGATAACAGAGCCACTGCCACAGTGATTAAGACCATATTCTGGGCCCTGGAGTCAAGTCTTTACAATGCATTACTGTGTTTCAGATATGAGCTCAGCCACTATAGAGAGCAAGGCCCTGCCCTAAGGACAGAGCCACTCAAACTTTGTTAACAGTTGTGCTTCTATTCTTGGTTCCCTGATTATTTCACAAATATCTGCATTTCCTGTACTCCCACCAATGCAGCAGTTGGGGTGCTTGTGCTCCAGTTTTCAGGTCCCTTACCACCCTGGATCTCAGAGATACAGCCCCTCTGTGCAATGCTTGTACTTCAGGCCTCAGCTTCATGGCAACTCCACCAACTCCAGTCATCAAACACCATTGTCACTACAATAACAAGCCAAATCCACTGTCAAAAGCAATCCATCAAATAGCAGCAAAATAAACACTCTTCTCAAGTACACATAGAACATTCTCCAGGATAGATCACATGTTACTCCTCAGGACAAGTCCCTCAAAATTCATAAAGATTGAAATCACATCAAGTACCTTTTTGTTACCACTCTTATGCAACTAGAAATTAATAACAGGAGTAATTTCAGAACATTCACAAATAGATGAAAAATAAAATGCTCAAACACCAATGAATCAAAGAAGAAATTAAAAGGAAAATTTTAAAATATATTCAGACAAATAAAAATGAAAATATAATATACCAGAATTTATGGCATGCAGCAGAAGTAGTTCTAAGAAGAAAATTTATATCAGTCAATGGCTAAATCAAAAAAAGGTTTAGCCAGGTGTGTTGGCATGTGCCAGTAATCCCAGTTTTCTCAATTAAGTATTTTTAAAATAATGTTTCATAATTTTATCCCTGCTTGATATTAAAGTTCTAAGTATTCTCTCTGGTAAACATGATATTATGTTAAAGTTCGAGACACTGCAATAACAGAATGAAGCACATTTTAACAAGAAAATTAACACTTGTTGAAGACCTACCACGTGGAGTAAATTGGTATTTCCAGACTTGTATTAACCAAATCTTTAAAATGATTCTATGAAGTAGACAGACATTACTTCCTTTCTACAGATAAGGAGATGGTCAGGCTCAGGGAGCAAATTACATGTTCAAGGACTTCCAGAAAGGCATCCAATGGACACTGTGACTTGAAGGTATATCCATTGGCAAACCCTAGGACAACATGAACATTAAAATATGTAACTATAATAATAAATGCTAACTCTGAGCAAAGTAGCAATCTATGAGTCATATTAATAAAATACAACTTTAACAGTCAAATATCAATTAATAAATCCAGAAGGAATGGCAGAATTATGAAAGTAATGCTTCAGAACTATCATAGTAAGAAATGATTTAAGAAGGAATCAAAAATTGATGCTCAATCTGCACTAAATCCCACAGCAGTCATGTTAACCATACTGGCCATGCTGAAAAATCAAAAACCAGCATCTTCCATTCATCTTCTAATCTGTGGTAGGAATTGAATATGACTGACATAACATGCAATAGTTAATATAAAAAATTTCTCACATTAAATACACCTCACAGCTTCACCTGTATACACAATATATATATTTTATGCATGTTCACATACATACTTACATGCTCTTTCTCTCTTTTTCTTACCACCAAAGAACCTAGGAGTTTATCAAGGTAAATTTGTTTGGAGATAAAAAGGAAAAGTCCACAATCCAATTCTAAAAACTGAAAGCTACTAAAGTATTTCATTTTAGTGATTAATTTCTCTGGAGATGACCTATAGAATTGTGTCAGGGACATTTTCTACTTAATTTCAGTGTATTGCCAATGATGTCTAAAACCTGATAACAGAAATTCAGGCAAATGTATGTCGTGATGGTTGACTATATGTCTCAACTGGCTAAGACACCATGACAAAATATTTGATCAAGCATTATTTTGGATTTTTAGTGAGGGTGTTTTTGGATGAGATGTACACTTCAATTAGCAGATTCACTAAAGCAGATTGCCCTCGAAAATGTGAGTGGGCCTCACCCATCATCTGGTGGCCTGAATTGATTAAAAAGCTGATATTCCTCAAGGAAGAGTAAATTCTGTCAGCTTACTCTTCAGAGAAATAGAGGCTCTTCCTAGCTGGTAAGTAGCAGATTACATTTGAACTCAAACTTCAACTCCTTCCAGAATCTGAAGTCTGCTGGTCTCTACCATCAGATTTTGGACTCAGCAAACCCTCTACAATTTTATGAGCCAATACTTTAAAATAAAATAAGCATCTTGGAGAATATCATGCTAAGTGAGATAAGTCAATCTCAAAAACCAAAGGACGAATGATCTCACTGATAAGTGAATGATGACACATAATGGGGGGTGGGAGGGGTTAGTGTTAGGGTTAGGGTTAGGGTTAGGGAGGGGGGCAAGATTGGAGGAAGGAAGGACTGTATAGAGGGAAAAGAGGGGTGGGAGGGGTGGGGGGCAAGGGAAAAATAACAGAATGAATCAAACAACATTACCCTATGTAATTTTATGATTACACAAATGGTATGCCTTTACTCCATGTACAAACAGAAACAACATGTATCCCATTTGTTTACAATAAAAAAATATATAATATTCAATGGGAAAAAAATAAGCATCTCTGTCTCAGTGGCATGAGAGACTGAGGCAGGAGAATAATGAGTTCAAAGCCAGCCATGGCAAATTAGAAGGCCCTGTGCAACTTAATGAGACCCTGTCTCTACATAAAAAATAAAAGGGGACCTAGTGGTTAAGTGCCCCTAGGTTCAATCCCTGGTACATAAATAAACAAATAACCATCTTTCTCTCTTTCTCTCTATATCCCCTACTGTTTGTTTCTCTGGAAAATCTTGACAATATTGATGTGATGTATTAAATGTCTTCTCTATCCTTGAGTAGCCAAAAGATTCCCCAGCAACCACTGTCAAAACATTTGGCTTTGGACAGATCAGTGAAAATATAACATACAGAAATTATAATTTAAATACTTCCATTTAAGTCATACCACCAAAAGCACTATGCATGGCTGGGCACGGTGGTATATGCCAGTAATCCCAGTGGCTTGGCAGGCTGAGGCAGGAAGATCACAAGTTCAAAGTCAGCCTTGGCAACTTGTGTGGTCCTAAGAAACTCAGTGAGACCCTGTCTCTAAAATAAAATATTTTTAAAAGTGATAGGGATGTGGATAAGCGGTTAAGCGCTCCTGGGTTCAATCCCTGGTAACTCCTACCACTGTCAAAAAGAAGCACTGTACAGATTTAACAAAATTCTTTCTATCAAAATTCCAATGACATTCTTCATAGAAGTAGAAAAAGCAGTCATGAAATTCACTTGGAAATATAAGAGACCCAGAATAGCCAAAGCAATCCTTAATGAGAAAAGTGAAGCAGGAGACTTCACATACCAAAACTTAAATTATACCACAGAGCTATAGTAACAAAAATGGCATGGTATTGGCACAAAAATTGACATGAAGATCAGTGGAACATAAGAAACAGAAACCAACCCACATAAATACAGTTATACTAGACAAAGGCCATAAACATACACTAGAGAAAAGATACCCTCTGCAACAAATGGTGCTGGGAATCCATATGTAACATAATGAAATTGAACCCCAATCTCTCACTCTGTATAAAATTCAACTCAAAGTGAATCATGAACCTAGGCATTAGATCAGAGACCGTGCACCTACTAGAAGAAAATGTAGGCCTAAATCTTCGTCACATCAGCTCAGGGACTGACTTCCTTAACAAGACTCCTAAAGTACAAGAAGTAAAATTAAGAATCAATAAATGGGATGGTATCAAACGCCAAAGGTTCTTCACAGCAATGGAAACAATCAATAATGTGAAGAGAGCCTACAGAATGTGAGAAAATCTTTACCACCTGCACCTCAGATAAAGCATTACTCTCCAGATGTCCAAAGAATTAAAAAAAGTTAACACACACACAAAAAATAACCCAATCAATAAATGGGAAAAGGAACTGAACAGGCACTTTACAGAAAAATTAATATATGCAAAATGCAAAATGTTCAACATCTCTACCAATTAGAGAAATGCAAATTAAAACTACACTGAGACTTCATCTCACTCCAGTCAGCATAGCAATTATCAAGAATACAAGTTACAAAATGTTGGTGAGGATGTGGGGAAAATAATCCACTCATACATTGCTGGTGGGACTGCAAATTGATGCAACCACTATGGATAGCAGTATGGAGATTACTCAGAAAACTTGGAATGCAAGTACCATTTGAACCACCTATCCCACTCCTTGGTATATACCCAAAGGATATAAAATCAGCAAAGTACAATGATGCAGTCACATGAATGTTTATAGCAGCTCAATTCACAAAGTTAAGCTATGGAACTAACCTAGGTGCTCTTCAAAGATGAATGGATATAGAAAATGTGGTATATATACACAATGGAATATTACTCAGCCTGAAAGAAGAATGAAAATATGTCATTTGCCAGTAAATGGATGGAACTGGAAACTATCCCGCTAAGTGAAATTAACCCATCCCAAAAAAACAAAGACAATGTTCTTTCTAATATGTGGGTGCTAACACACAATTGGGAGGTGGAGGGAAGAATAGAAGCTAATTGGATTAGACAAAGAGGAATGAAGGGAAGGGAGGGGGAATGGAAATAGGAAAGACAGTAGAATGAATTGGACATAACTTTCCCATGTTTATGTATGCATATATGACCAGTAAAACCCACATCATGTACAGCACAAGATTGGGATCCCAAAGTATACTACATGTATGTCAAAATACACTCTACTGTCATGTATATCTAAATAGAACAAATTAATCAAATACTGCCATTTGTAAAGTATCAAAAAGTATGAAATATATAGGGATAATATGTCCACAGATATGCAAGGCCTATAAATAAGCAATACAGTACATTGCTGAGAGAAGTTAAAGAATACTTAAATAAATGAAGAGATATGCCTTTGTCATATTCAGAACACTCAGTATGTTTAAGACATCTATTCGCTCAGGGTGGGAGGGGTGGGGAAAGGAAAAAATAACAGAATGAATCAAACACCATTACCCTATGTAAATGTATGATTACACAAATGGTACGCCTCTACTTCATGTACAGAGAAAAAAGTTGTACCCCATTTGTTTACAATAAAATAAAAAAAGATATCTATTCTCAAATTGAACTATAGATTCAGTTCAATAAAAGTCCTACTGTACTGGACTGGGGTTGTAACTCAGTAGTAGAGAACTTACCTCAACATGTGAGGTACTGGGTTCAATCCTCAGTACCACATAAAAAAATTAACAAAGGTATTGTGTTCATCTACAACTAAAATTTTTTAAAAAAATCCTACCATATGCATTTTAAAGAAGAAATTGAAGACTTATTATAAAAATCATATAGAAATACAAAGGACCCAGATTATGTAAAACAACTTTGAAAAATACAGTTGAAGAACAAACACTATGCAAGATTAATTATGAACCTACAGTAACCAAGGCAGTGTTGTTATTGGCATCAAGACAGAAATATATGTCAAAAGAACAATTAAAACATATAGAAATAGATCAACCTTATATGGACAACTGATTTTTGACAAAGAGGTAAAGGCAGTTCAGAGAAGAAAGAATAATCTTTTCAAGAAATGTTTCTGGAACAAGTACCTTTCCATATGTACAAATAAAATTGTAACCCATTTATCACACCATATGTAAGAGTAAACTCAAGATAGAGCACAAACCTAAATAAAAAAGCTAAAACTATAAACTTTATAGACAAAAACACAGGGGAAATAATCCTTATGGCCTTGGATTACATGAAGATTTCTTACATATGATACCAAGAGCAATATCTAAACCATAAATGAACAGATTAATAAACTGAACTTTCTCAAAAGTAAAAATGTCTATTCTTCCAAAGACACATTTTAAAGAATAAAGATAAGCCACTAACTGGGAGAAAATATTTGCAAGTTATACATGTGATAAAACTTACTTCCAGAATACAGAAAATTTTACAAAGTTTAAATAAGAACACAGATCCTTCAGTAAGTACACAGGCAGAACATTTTAACAGAAAAAAATGCACCAAAGAAGATATACAAAAAGCAAGTAAAACCCAAAAATATGTTCAAGCCAGGAATGGTGTTATATGCCTGTAATTCCAGTTACTCAGAAGGCTGATGTAAAGAGGATCATGAGTTTCAGACCAGTCTGGGCAACTTAGTGAGACCCTGTCTCAAAACAAGATAAAAAGGACTGAAGATGTAGCTCAGTGGTAGAGCACACTGGGTTTAACCCCCAGTACCAGAAAGAGAGACAGACAGACAGACAGACAGAAGGAGGAGGAGGAGGAGGAGAAGAAGGAGGAGAAGATAATAGGCTTAATTCATTAGGAAATGTAAATGGAAACTACAATGAGATACCACTATGTCCCTCTGAAATTGGCTGGAATTAAAAGGACTGGCCACACCAAGTGCTGTCTAGGTAATGGATAATGAAATTCTCATACACTGTTGGTAAGGAGAAATGGTATGACCCCTTTTGAGAACAATCTGTCAGATTCTTACAACGTTAATCATACATTTACCAAATTTTCTAGCCATTGATTGTACTCCAAAATATTTTCCCTGGAGAAAGTAATCATTGTTCCATGTAAAAAATGTCCACAGCAGCTTTCATTAAATAAACAAACAAAAAGCTTAAGGACTGAGGGTGAAACTCAGTAGTAGAGTGTTTGGCCTAGCACATGCAAAGCCCTAGGTCTGACTCTCAGCACCACAAAATTAAATTAAATTAAATTAAGTTCTTAATTAAAAAGACTCAACAGAGAACAACTCAAATGATAATACAAAGTGTAGTATATCCAGGTTATGGAAATTTACCCAATAATAAAAAATAAGAACTAGTCATACAAGCAATGATAAGAATAAATTTTAAAATAATTAGGTCAATTGAAAGAAGGTGGACACAAAAAGAAATAGCAATGTATAATTCCCTTTATAAAAAATGAAAGCTAATATATGGTGACAAAAGACCAGTGTTTGCCTGAGAATGGGAAAAAGTGACAAAAAAAAGGAAGCTAGAGAAGGTTGGTGGAAGGAATTGCCAAGGGGCATGAGGAAGATTGCAGAGACAAGTTTAAGTAGCCCTAGGATGGCAGCTGGCATTGAGCCAAGAGGTGGCGCATAATTAGTGTTAACATGGCGTGATCTACTTTTGCCTGATTAGTTAGTCTCCTCTGCGCTAGTGGTCAACAGACATTCCTTGTTCTTAATTGGTACCGTGGCGCATGCTCCAACCATGCTACTTAATCCTAAACTGATTGGGTGCCTTAGGTATATAAGACACACACCTATAGGAAGCACCTCTGATAAGCAGCACCTCTGATAGATTGCAGGACAGAGGACTGAGCATGCACCTCTAGATGGCAGAACACAGGTTGCAGATCGCAGAATGAAGGACGCAGGATTCAGGACGCACCTCTAAGAAGAAGAAGCAGACCTCTAAGAAATAGCTCCTCTAAAACTTCCTCTAAAATTAAGCAAAGTCTCTCTTCCTCTAAGCAAAGTCTTTCTTCCTCTCAAAGCCTCTCTTCCTCTAAAACTAAAAGTAAGCAAAGCCTCTTTTCCTCTATAAACTAACGAATAAGCAAGCAAGCAAGGAAGCAGCCTACCAGATAAAGAAAATAGAAGTAGTTCAGTTCCAGTCCACCTCTGATAAATTACCGTGGGATTATTGCTGCGGACGGCAACAGAAGATTTCTGAGGTGATGAGTATTTTTATTATCTTGACTGTAATACTGAATTTATCAGTATATATGCACGTTAAAACTTACTAAAGCATATATTTTAAGTATGTACAGTCATCTTCGATATAATTAAATAAATAAGCCTGATGATTCCTACTATTATTCTCTTGTTATATTAATTGATCTATACTATGATCAAATTGGTCCATGCTACATATAACCATAATAGAAATGATCATTTGTTATATGATGATAAATTTAATGCCCATTTCCTTTTGAAGTATAGAAATAAAAATATTTTATTCTAGAAAAGTAATCATGATACTTAAGAGTAATGGGTTATCTTAGGGAATGTGACATTATATGTGTTATTCTAATACAGCAAATTCTACTTACAGTAATTATTATTTTTGAAAATATTAATTTCTAGTAGCTGATATTTTAACTAGAATTTGGACTACTTCTTGCTTAAAAAACTTCATTAAAAAGTGGGAAAAAAATGCAGTTACCAGGAAAGAAGTAGTATAATCTCAAATTGTTAGAAAGACCTAAAATTTTATATCTCCATACCCATTAGAGTGATACAAGATCTGTGCAGATAGAGGAAAAATGAACCTCAAATACATTTCCTCCCATACTTTTACTCAACAATAAACTTCTGACACCAGTACTGTGGAGTTTGTTTTTTTATTTTTATTTTTTAATCTCACCTATCATGCAAGCAATGCTGCAGCTATGGATGCTAGCTGGGTATTCTTTAATTCAGTTCAGTTCTTACACACAGTTCAGTTCTTAGCCCACAGGATGAGGACTCAATCTTGAAGATCACACCTCCCACACTTTAGATGCCAATAACAAGCCCAGGATGTTTTACCTATGTTTCTGACCCACCAGCTGTAAATCAGGGTTTGCATAATCCCCTTCTCGGGCTTGATTAACTTGCTTGAGAAACTCACAGAATGGAGGGAAACATATTTACCAATTTATTATTAAGCATATTCAGAAGGACCCAAATGTAGAGATATGTAAGACTAGTATGGGGGAAGAGGTCTGGAGCTTCCTTGCCCTCTTGGTGCCACACCCCAGGAATCTCCATCTGTTCAGCTACCCAGAAACTCTCTGAACCCAGCCCTTTTGGGTTGTTTATAGAGACTTCATAACGTAAGCACAATCAAAGTATGGACAACTATTGAGAAATGTAACTAGAAAAGAATATGATCTAGTGCTACTATACTAGGTAGGGAAACCCAGCAAGGCCTGTTGAGATTTTACTTGGCATCTCTATATAGCATTCCTTTCTCCATGATATGGAGCAGGACTCTTACTGACCTACTATCAAACCGGTTAAGTCAAAGAATTTATGACCAGGTCCAAGAAGGCAGAAGATTAGAGATTCTATGATCTGCCTTAGGGAAGAAATTTCTAGTTTCTGATCCAGGAACTATGAGTATGAATATATAGATATAGATAAAGATAGATATCTCACATATGTAAATCACTGAATATAATTTTTAGTCAGAATATATATATATTTGTGTGTATGTGTGTATATATATTACTGAAATATATATAAAATACATATAAAATATATATACATCTATATTACTGAAATATATATATAATATATATACACATATATATTACATCTATACATTACTGAAAACACAGTCAGGAATGGTGGTGCATGCCTGTAATCCCAGCTACTCGGAAGGCTGAGGCAGGATTATCACAAGTTCAAGAACAGTCTTGGCAATTTAATGAGATGCTGTTTCAAAATAAAAGAGGGTTGGAGATGTAGCACAGTGGTAGAGTGCCTTTCTAGAATGTGTAAGGCCTTAATCCACAGCACTACCAAAAAATTCTTGCAAATGCATATTAATCATCGTTTTCCCCCAAGTGAACTATTCCTTGCTTTGTAACATAGAAGGCATTCCTAACATGGGTCTCAAGGGCTACCACAAACCATATACTGCTGAAGGAATAAAATCCCACATACTATACCTCATTGATGATGAGATCAAAGTTGCTTCTCTGCTTCATGGCTGTTTTGTGAACCTCATGTGTGCTATTCTGCCATATACACTTATTCAGATCTATGAACTCACTTGAGTCAGGCATTATATCTTACTAGGGATGGAAATGTTGGGGGTCTCCTGAGAACTACTGCCCTTCAGATCTTCAGCAGCAATCATGACCCACATCCTCAGGAACTGTCTTCTTCAGTTTGCTGATATGAGCCATATGAGTAGCTTCCAGGAAAGAAACAATACAGAAATCACTGTGCCTTTTAAGAGTAACTATGTACCTGGCATCATGCTAGGCACTAAGTCAATAACCAAGACACTAATACAATTGGATAGTGATCATAACAACCAGAGGGTACAATGGACTTCTAACCATACTTTTTCCTTCTCCTTTCCTCCTCTATTCCCTAACATCAAATTTTAAAAGGAGTAAGTGGCCTAAATTTGTACAGGCATTTGTGATCCTACAATATCCACAGGGCTATGTACTTGCACGTGGGTGAGCCTGTGGGTGAACATTCCCACCCCCATTTTACAGGGGAGATCTGGGTTCACAGATGGTCATTCCCTGTCTTATCCTCCCACACCGTGTCTTAACATGGAATGTAGGTCCAGGACACGTGTATAGGGCCATGAGATTACATTTAACCCAGGTCATTTTGAAGACCAAATAAACAACATAATTTTTATTCACATGCAATATCACTTTATCTGAAATTCAAATTCAGCTGGAGGTCCTCTATGTATTCTTATTTGTTAAATATGGTAATTTGAAGGGGTAGACACTCTGAATCTCTAAGTTTAATGAGCATCTAAGACAATTCTTCTAATGGGGCAGTTCTGGGAAAAATAAGATCACACTGAAAATAAAGACAAATTCTGATAATATCTGGAGATGGTAGTATGAGGGGAAAACAGACACTGGCATATAGTTTTGGTACCAAATGGGGTTATCCATTTTCTGAGGCCATAATAATATGGATTAATAACTCGAAAGGTCTTGAAACAGAAGCTCTGCAGTTTTAGAAAAGAATTTCAAGGTGATTCAGATCTGAAATCTAATTAAAGGACTGACTGGACAGGTCAGGAGCCACATGCATTCCCTGAGAAAAAAATAACCAAATTTATGAAGCAGATCATTTAGAGTGTCTAGCTCCAGGCTCATCATATTAGTACCTGGAATTAATCTCATGACAGCCCTTTGAATGAGATATTGCTGTACTCTCTTCATGGATGAGTGTGACTACCAATCATTTGCTTGAAACCACAGAGCTAGATGGCTAAGAGGTTTTTCACTAGGACATTGCCAGAGCCAGGGAGAGAACCTGCTTCCTCAGCACCTTGAGTTGCTGGTGGCAGATATGTAGCAAATATGACAGGACACATCCTGCTGTGAGGGTTAATGTGTTTTCCCTGTGTTCATCCTACAGCAGGGAGCTTGGTTTGGTGTCCGTTACCCTTTCCTCAGAGGAGGTTCATGGCAGGGCTGGAAGCTGAAACTGTCTGAAGTCAATGATTCTTTTACCCTTTATGAAAATGTAACCCATGGTAGGATAAAACCGCATGTACCTTATAGGAAGGTGAGGACCTCTGAAGACAGAGAAGGCTAAGAAGAGTAATTTCTCTAAGACAGGGAGAATGGGGGAGGGTATAAAATTCCTTCCAAGTGTAGAGACCTGAGCACTACTCCATATCTACACTTGGGTTCACTCTGTAGATGGCCCATTGAGGCTGGGCCTCCACTCAAGACAGATTTTTCTAGCTTGCACCAGGAGATAGATAGAAGAGGAAGGGAGTACCAGGTTTCTCCTAATCACAATATAGCTTGCATTCTCAGCAGATGTGGCATCATGAACAAGGGTCTCAAATGGGTGCTTTGGGGCAAAATTGTCATAGATATTTCAAAGATTTGGGATCCTCCAAAGTACTATAGTACATACACAAATATATACTGCATCTATAATATTAAAATTTTCACATTCCACTGTGAAGTAGGGATTACTAGAGGAAAAGGTCTAAAAAGGTTCCTTGGGGGAAAGGTAATAATGAAATAGGGTTTGACAAAAATTATACACAACCACCTCTCTTGGTTACTCAGCCACCCCTTTTGATGGTGGTGTGAGTAGGAGTGGTGATATTGATGATAATAAAACGACTGAAATAAAATCCGGCCTCTTGGGGCCAAGAGGCCTAGATATGGGGATTATGTGAATTGAATTGATTATTTTAAAACAGTAGGCAGATAATAATCAGAAAAGCAGGTATTTTCTGTGGAGAAAACTGGAATTATTATTTTGATCTCAAACATGTAGCCTGTATGACCAAAGAAACTGCATCTTAAAGCACTAAGTATGAGGGGTACTAATAAAGTGAAGTTTCTACTTATACATTAAAATGAAATGGATGGTGCCTCTATGCCAACCCTATGTTGGAGTGTTGACCCTATATTTTCCTATAGCACTTGCAAAGTTTCTGGTCTAATTCCTAAGTCTTTGGTCCACTTTGAATTGACTTTTCGGCATGGTGAGAGATAGGGATCTAATTTCATTCTTCTACATATGAATATTCAGTTTCCCCAGCACCATTTGTTTAAAATGCTATCTTTTCTCCAACATGTGTTTTTTGGCATCTTTATCAAGGATTAGATGACCGTATGTGTATTTGTCTCCATGTCTTCTATTCTATTTCATCAGTATTCATTTCTGTTTTTATGCCAATAGCATACTATTTTTGTTACTATAGCTCCATAGTGTAATTTGAATCTGTTACTGTGATGCCACCCACATCACTTGTATTGCTCAGTACCATTTTGGCTATTTTGGGTCTTTTATTAGTCCATATGAATTTTGGTCTGTTTTTGTTCCTAAAGCTGAAGAAGTAAAACCAACAATCAGTCAAATGAATGGCCTCAAATTGAAAACTGCACAGTAAGGGAAATAAAAACATGAAGAGAGAACCTGCAGAGTGGGAGAAAACACTTGCAAGCTGCTCTTTTGACAAGGTATTAATATTCAGAATGTATAAAAAATTTAAAAACACTTAACAGCCTCCCCCAAAATATAAGCAACCAATAAATGGTCAAATGATCTGAACAGACATTTGTCAAAAGAAGAAATAAAAATGACCACAAATATATGAAAAAATGTTCAACATTCTTAGCAATCAGGGACATATAAATCAAATCTACACTCACTAAGATTTCATTGCACTCCAGTTAGAATGACAATGATCAAGAATACAAAGAAGAATCACTGGCAAAATTGTGGAGAGAAAGGTACACTTATGCATTGTTGGTGGGATTGTAAATCAGTACAACTACTTTGGAAAGTAGCATGGAGATTTTTCAAGACTAGGAATAGAACAATCATATAACCCAGCTCTACCACTCCTTAGTACTTATCTGAAATGTCTAAAATCAACATTCTACACTGGAACATACATACTAACAGGTATATCAGTGCCATTAATAATAGCCAAGTAATGGAACCAGTCTAGTTCTCTCAACAGATGAATGGAGAAAGAAATATGGCACATATACACAATGGAGTTTTATTTAGCCATAAAGAAGAGAAATTATGAAATCATATCATTTTCTGATAAATGGATGAAGCTAGAGACTATCATGCTAAGTGAAATAAGTCAGACTCAGAAAGTTAAGTGTCAAAAATATATTCTCTCATAATGCAGAAGCTATAGAGAAATAAGGGATTATAAAGGGGGAATCTCATGGAAATAGAAGGGTGAACAGTGGAGTACAGGAAGGAAATTGAGGAGGAAGGAGGGTTTGTAAAGGAGAGGAACTATGGAATTAAAATGAGCAAATCGTGCTATGCACATGTATGAATATATCCCAATAAATTCCACTTTTGTGTACAACTATAATACAACACTTTAAAACAATTATAAATGGAAGGAAGACTAGTAGAATAGAGGAAGGAAAGTGGGAGAAGAAGGAGGAGAGAAAAAGAAAAAGTACTGAGAATTGAAATGGAGCAAATTATGTTATGCATTCTTGAATATGTCAGAATGAACCCAGGTATTATGTATGACTACAATGCATGAATAAAACATTTTTTAAAAACTTATGAAATGATATAAAAAATTTTCACCTCTCAAAAAGCATAAGAGATAGACTGCAAATGGACACTTGGGAATTTTTTGGCATGATAAAACTGGTTATGGGGATGGTTACACAACTGAAAGTCATTTTCAAGACTCACAGAACTGTACACTAAATGAGTGGATTTTTACTTTAAACATTAGCTTAATGAAAATAATTAAAAAATGTACAACTTGTTATGTGAAGAATATAATGAGTAGATCAGTGCTACTCTCTTATTCCAATTTGGCATCTTAAAAATAATAAACTGCTGGGCACAGTAATTCCTGTGTATGCCTGTAATTCCAGCAACTCAGGAGGCTGAGGCAGGAGGATTGCAATTTTAAGACTGGCCTCAGCTACTTAGGGAGACCCTAAGAAACTTAGTGAGATCCTGACTAAAAAAAAAAGGCTGGGGATATTCCTCAGTGATTAAGTACACCTGGGTTCAATTCCTGGTATAATAATAATAATAATAATAAGAAGAAGAAGAAGAAGAAGAAAAGAAGAATGACAATATATTCATGCATGTATGTGCACTTCCAAATGCATAGAAAAATTGTATGCCCAGTACAGACCAAAACCTGAAGTATGGACCAGATGTTAGCAGTTTTTACCTCTTGGGAATGGAATGGAGGAATGTTGGTCAGGAAGAATTTTAATTTGGTCTAGCTGTGGGGCATTTAAAAACACACAAATGTAAAACCATTTCAAAAAAGCATGTGTGGAAGATATTCTCATAAGCTGTAGGGTAATGAGGAGAATAAACTCCAATATCCACTCAAAACACTTTTGCCTAATAGTTTGTTCTATTAAACTTGATATAGGGTTACTAACTAGCTCCATATGGTTTGTGATATAAAAATCCAAAACATATAATCATGTTTAGTGGGATATGCTTAAAAATTTAAATAAATGTGATCTATGTTCCTTCCAAATCATAGCTCATCAAGGGAAAACATTATACTCTGATAAATAATAATATATTTTGAAGAACATCAGAATGGCTGGGGACCATGTGTTGATGTGTATAATTGTAAGGAGGAAAATGGCATGGGGAGATTGTGGAGTTTTTGTCACAAAGAGAATGAGAATTTCTAAATGTTTTAGCTAGTTTTAGAACTATACAAGGAAAGTGAGTCCATATGTCTCAGTGACTTTTGCCTTCCCTTAGTAGGACTCATAGTTTGACGGGAACTCCATGAAAGATAACCTATCCCCCCATCCCTCTTCACCTCCGGCAATACATTCACGTAGGTAGAATAATTAAGAGAGTCCCACCATCCAGCCCCAAGTCCTGTCATGTGTCCTCATCACCACTGTCATCAGTCCAATATTAAGTTTCTATAGTGAAAATCTAATGTTCTCTTACATCAGGCTGCTACACATGGATGCTCCGTTCTGTTCACCTCTGGGTGTGGCATTTTTACCATCAGAGTCCAAAATTTTTTAGGCTTCCAAAAGCAAGAAGTATCACATCTGTTTACAAACTCTCCAGTGCCTTGCTAGAGGTCAGCAGGTAAAATGCAAAGTATGGACCCTAACCTGCTAGGTCCTGTGTGCTCTGGACACAACCTTCCTTACTACTCTCATCCAGAGCCATTCTCCTTCTCACATTAACTCAGCTACAGTGGACTCCCTCCATTCCAAATGAGTCAAGTTCCATCCCACCACAGAGCCTTTGAATACGCTGTCCCCACTGCCTGCAACTATAGATTTCTCCTCTTGCCATTTAAATGTAATTTCTTAAAAGGGATTTCTGGGACCCCCTCCATCTAGATATCCAAATGTTGGTCTCTAGGATGTTTGACTCCACGCCATAAAATCAACTTGAGCAAAAGAGCTTGACAAAAAAGGAGAAATCAAGTAAAGCAGATGGCAGGGTAGTATAGTAAATATTCAGTCCGGGTGCCATAATCCCATTAACCTGGCTCCCTGGTGTAATCCACTTTAGTACTTGAGGAAAGGAGTGAGAAAATGTTTCATTCAAGATGCTGTCAACAGTGAGGGCTCAGGTACTAAGATTCAGTCAGAGATTCTGACTCTTGTTTCAGTGTCCCTTCCCAAAGACACACAGTCATCAAGTGCCTCATTTTTCTGGAGCTCCAAGAAGACCCCAACCCTTAAGTTATGAACCCATAAAACATACTGAACTCATAAAAGCAACAAATAAGGTACAACCATTCAATAAGAAATACTGATCTTTTCTTTCCATCACACAACTCATTCTAAAGCATTTTTTCTAAGTTTGATTTTTCTTGGCACATAATAATTGTACACATTTATGTGACAGAATGTGATATTTTCATACATGTATATAGTGTGTCTTGATCAGAATAGTTGTCATATTCATCACCTCAAACAATTATCATTTCCTTGTGAGAACATTCAAAATCCTGTCTTCTTGCTATCAAGAAATATGCAATATAATATCATTAACTATCATAACCCTATTATACAATAAAAAATCAGAACTTTTTGCTCCTATCCAACTGTAACATTGAACTCATTAGCCACTTTCCACAACATTCTTTATCAGAGAAATGACCTTGAATCTGTCATATAATAGGTATTAGTGTGTTTATTTTTCTTCTTTCAACTTTCCCAAAATGCTAAGACACAGTGATGATCTTGCGGTTAAAATAAAACTTCTATCACAAAAAAAGATAGAATAAAAAGGACACATACTGTATATGTGTTCTAGATATTCTATTCAGTATCAGAATTCCTCTTGCAGATTATAAGAATAAGGCACCGAGAGGCTAATAATGTGTTTCAAAGTCACACAGCTACTAAAAGAAAGAGCTGCTATCATAATCATCATGTGTTTGACTCAAAGACCTGTGTATGGAACCAAGCACAAAACTTCCTGTTTAAATGGAAAAAGTAGAATAGTAGGACCTCCTATACACAAATAACTGGATTGTTATCTGGAACATCAACTTGGCAAAAAATTTTGGTTGTACTTATCTGATAAAACCTCAAATGGATCCACAGTTATATATCCAGAACAGATGTGCACAAGATCTGTATAAGAAAGACCTCTGCACCACCTTTTTAAAACATCACAAATCTGAACACAACTGAAATGTCCACCAATAGATAATTCCAGATAAATAAATCACACTCCAATCATACAGTAGGATATATTAGTAAAAATGAATGAAGTAAAGATACAGCAATTAAAATATAGATGAATTTCAGAAGCAAAATGTGCAGTGAAAGCTACAAGTTACACAGTAACATCTATTTAAATAACTTTACATATACTAGTAGACCTTTCTATGAAGTGTTACATAGATATTTGGAATCTACTCCACAGTTACTTTATCTTTTCACTTGATATTCTCTTGGTATATATTATTACTGAATGTTAAATATACTCATGGTGACTTATATCCCTGCATTATTATGTTATACCTCAAGATATTTTCTTTATAAAATTATCATATATTTTTTGTAAAAAGATATAGCATTCACTGTTACCAAATATATGCATAATAATTGTACACATTTTGTCTTAAATTTTGTGGATTGGTTTTATTGCCTTTGTTGCTGCAGAAACAAATTTGCATTATTCTTCTTATAAAATCATCAGTAATTTTAAATTAGAAAATTACTATCAATGAATTAACCATAGCCATTTTAACCCTCTGTCACCTACAAATAGTTTATGTTTTACTCTAAAATTTGCCTGAAGACTCCACAATCAGCAACAGGCATGTTTGTGTCTTCAATAAATGAGAACTGTCTCAGACCTCTGTGGAAATGGATGCCACACAAAGGCAGGTTGACATATTTGGTCACTAAAGAAACAAAATCTTCTTTTGGATTCAGAGAGTGCATTACTTTTATAGACATTAAAAGGATAAGTAGCCAGGGTTGAAGATGTAGCTCAGTGGTAGGGTGCTTGCCTACTTGGGTTCAATCCCAAGTACTGTCATAAAAATACAAAAATAAAAATAAAAATAAAAAGATAACTAGCTAAAGGAAATAAATGATACCCTTTAGCTCAAGTGCCAAATACTCTTGTCCCTTTCATTGGACAAAACAAAACATGCCAAATAACTGCAACATGGATGATAGTATATTCTGTTTCTGATGACTCTAATTTGTCCCACACTTAAAGAGTTTTATAGTTTGGCTGCAGGCAGTCTCTGGGACCAGGGAAGGGCAGCCAGAGACTACTCCAGGCGGCCCTGCTCACTCCGGCTGCAGGCTCTTTCCACAGGGCGATCCAAGATGGCAGACTAGAGGATGACTGCATCTCCTATCACTCCAGAACCCAGGATTCAAGAAGGGGAGGCATTGAGAGACTCAGACTAAAATAGAGCCACGGGGTGAGTCTCCCCAACCTTGTGAAGCTCCGCCCAGGCGACAGGCCCAGATAGGGGTGGCTTCTCAGAGCAGGGCAGGGCAGCTAGAGTCTTTCACAGGTAGCCCTGCTCCCTCCAGTGGTGGGCTCTTCCCACATGGCCAGCTTCTCAGAGCAGGCCCCCGAGTGAGAGCCTTGCTGCACAGAACCAGCAGCGAGCTCCAGCCCCCAGGCAGCTTCAGGAACCAGGACAGGGCAGCCAGGGACTTCCCCAAGCAGCCCTGCACACTTCGGCGACAGGCTCCTTTCACAACCAGCTTCTTGGAGCAGACTGCCCAGTGAGAGCCTTTCCACACAGAGCCAGCTCCAAATCCTAGAACCAGTAACGGGCTAGGGGCAGCTTTCTTTGGAAGCACTGCATTATCAAGTTCCTCCAAGACGGCAGGCTACTGAAGGCTGGGAGGTGACACACTGGAAATCTACAGGGACACTATAAGCCAATAGAGGAAATCTGCAATATCTCAGAGTCCCAGTGATATCTGACCAATATGAGAAAACAAGGGAAGAAAATGTCCTGAACAAACCTAGATACTATATCAATAAAACTCAATGACAGCACAGCAGAAGAAATGTCAGAAAGGGAGTTCAGAATGTACATAATTAAAATTATCAGGGAAGCAAACAAGGAGATGAAAGAGCAAATGCAGGCATTGAAGGAGGAGATGAAAGAGCAAATGCAGGCATTAAATGATCGCACCAATCAACAGTTAAAAGACCAAATACGGGAAGCAAGAGATCATTTTAATAAAGAGTTAGAGATACTGAAAAAAAAACAAACAGAAATCCTTGAATGAAGGAAACAATAAACCAAGTTAAAAATTCCATAGAAAGCACTACCAATAAGACAGAACACCTGGAAGACAGAACCTCAGACATTAAAGACAAAATATTTAATCTTGAAAACAAAGTTGAAAAAACAGAGAAGATGGTAAGAAATCAAGAACAGAATCTACAAGAATTATGGGATATCATGAAAAGGCCAAATTTAAGAATTATTGGGGTTGAGGAAGGCTTAGAAAAACAAACCAAAGGAATGAACAATCTATTCAATGAAATAATATCAGAAAACTTCCCAAATCTGAAGAATGAAATAAAAACCAAGCACAAGAGGTTTACAGGACTCCAAATATACAAAATTACAACAGACCCACAGCGAGGCACATTATTATGAAAATACCTAACATACAAAATAAAGATAGAATTTTAAAGGCCTCGAGAGAAAAGAATCAAATTACATTCAGGGGGAAACAAATAAGAATATCAGCAGATTTTTCAATCCAGACCCTAAAAGCTAGCAGGGCCTGCCTGGATCAACATTTACCAAGCCCTGAAAGAAAATGGATGCCAACCAAGAATCTTGTACCCAGCAAAACTTACTTTCAGATTTGACGACGAAATAAGATCCTTCCATGATAAACAAAAGCTAAAAGAATTTACAAAAAGAAGGCCGGCATTACAGAACATTCTCAGATAATTCCATGAGAAAGAGATGAAAAACAATGATGCAAATCAGCAATGGGAGGAACTAGCCTAAAGGAATAGCCAAATAAAGGAGAAACCAAATCATGTCAAAAAACAAAAATGAGTCAAATGACTGGAAATACAAATCATATCACAATTACAACCCTGAATGTTAATGGCCTGAACTCATGAATCAAAAGACATAGACTGGCAAATTGGATTAAAAAGAAAAATTCAACAATATGCTGCCTGCAAGAGACTCATCTCATAGAAAGAGATATCCATAGACTAAAGGTGAAAGAATGGGAAAAAAGAAACCATGCACATGGAAACAGCAAAAAATACTGGAGTATCCACCCTCATTTCAGATAATGTGGACGTCAAGCCAAAACTAGTCAAAAGGGATAAAGAAGAACATTACATACTGCTTAAGGGAAGCATAAATGAGAAAGACAGAACAAGCATAAATATCTATGCCCCGAACATTGGCTCATCCATGTACGTCAAAAAAATCCTTCTTAATTCCAGAAATCAAATAGACCACAACACAATAATGCTAGGTGATTTTAACATACCTCTCTCACCACTGGACAGATCTTCCAAACAAAAATTGAATAAAGAAACCATAGCTCTCAATAAAACAATCAACAATTTAGACTTAACGGACATATATAGAATATACCATCCAACAAAGAATGAATACACTTTCTTCTCAGCAGCACATGGATCCTTCTCTAAAATAGACCATATTTTATGCCACAAAGCTACTGTTAGCAAATACAAGAAGATAGAGATACTACCTTGTATTCTATCAGATCATAATGGATTGAAATTAGAAATAAATGACAGAAAAAAAAAAACCAGAAACTTCTCCAATACCTGGAGATTAAATAATACACTATTATATTATGATTGGTTTACAGAAGACATCAGGAGGGAAATAAAATATTCTTAGAAATAAACGAGAACAAAGACACATCATATCAAAATCTCGGGGACACTATGAAAGCAGTACTTAGAAAAAGATTTATTTCATGGGGCGATTCAACAAAAGAAGTAGAAATCAACAAATAAATGACTTAACACTACATCTCAAAGCCCTAGAAAAAGAAGAGCAGCCCAACACCAAAAGTAATAGTAGTCAGGAAATAGTTACAATCAGAGCCAAAATCAACAAAATTGAAACAAAAGAAACAATCAGAAAAATTAAATAGTTGGTTAAATAAACCAATAAATAGTTGGTTCTTTGAAAAAATAAACAAAATTGATAAACCCTTAGCCACACTAACAAAGAGAAAGAGGGAGAAAACTCAAATCACTAAAATTCGGAATGAACAAGAAAATATCACAACAGACACGAGTGAAATACAAAACATAATTAGAAGCTATTTTGAAAATCTATACTCTATCAAAACAGAAAACCTCGAAGACATCAACAAGTTTCCAGAGACATATGAATTACGTAAACTGAAAGAGGAGGACATACACAATTTAAATAGACCAATTTCAAGCAATGAAATAGAAGAGGTCATCAAAAGCCTACCAACAAAGAAAATCTGGGACCAGATGGGTTCTCAGTCGAGTTCTACAAAACCTTTAAAGAAGAGCTCATTCCAATACTCCTTAAAGTATTCCATGAAATAGAGGAGGAGGGAACCCTCCCAAACTCATTCTATGAAGCCAATATCACCCTGATACCTAAACCAGACAAAGACACATTGAGGAAAGAAAATTTCAGACCAAAATCCTTAATGAACATCGACGCAAAAATTCTCAACAAAATTTTAGCAAATCGCTTACAAAAATATATTAAAAAGATAGTGCTCAAAACACTAGAAAAAATTGGGATAGTGGGAACATTCCTTAACAATGTAAAGGCCATCTACGCTAAGCCCATGGCTAATATCATTCTAAATCGTGAAAAACTGAAAGCATTCCCCCTAAAAACTGTAACAAGGCAGGGATGCCCTCTTTCCACTTCTGTTCAACATTGTCCTTGAAACTCTAGCCAGAGCAATTAGACAAACCAAAGAAATTAAAGGGATATGAATTGGAAAAGAAGAACTCAAACTATTCCTGTTTGCTGATGACATGATTATATATTTAGAGGAACCTGGAAATTCCACCAGAAAACTTTAGAACTCATAAGTGAATTCAGTAAAGTAGCAGGTTACAAGATCAATGCTCATAAATCCAATGCATTTTTATACATAAGTGATGAATCTTCAGAAAGAGAAATTAGGAAAACTACCCCATTCACAATAGCTTCAAAAAAAATAAAATACTTGGGAATCAATCTCACAAAAGAGGTGAAAGACCTCTACAATGAGAACTACAGAACACTAAGGAAAGAAATTAAAGTAAACCTTAGAAGATGGAAAGAGCTCCCATGTTCTTGGATAGGCAGAATTAATATTGTCAAAATGGGCATACTACCTAAAGTGCTATACAGATTCAATGCAATTCCAATTAAAATCCCAATGACGTACCTTACAGAAATAGAGCAAGCAATTATGAAATTCATCTGGAAGAATAAGAAACCCAAAATAGCTAAAGCAATCCTGAATAGAAAGAGCAAAGCAGGGGGCATCGCAATACCAGATCTTCAACTCTATTACAAAGCAAAATAACAAAAACGGCATGGTATTGGTACCAAACTACACTGGTAGATCAATGGTACTGAATAGAGGACATGGACACAAACCCAAATAAATACAATTTTCTCATACTAGACAAAGGGGCCAGAAACATGCAATGGAGAAAAGATTTCCTCTTCAACAAATGGTTCTGGGAAAACCGGAAATCCATATGCAAGAGAATGAAATTAAACCCCTATCTCTCACCCTGCACAAAAATCAACTCAAAATGGATCAAGGACCTCGAAATCAGACCAGAGACCCTGCATCTTATAGAAGAAGAAGTATGTCCAAATCTTCAACTTGTTGGCTCAGGATCAGACTTCCTTAACAGGACTCCCATAGCACAAGAAATAAAAGCAAGAATCAACAACTGGGATAGATTCAAACTAAAAAGCTTTCTCTCTGCAAAGGAAACTCTCAGTAATGTGAAGAGATAGCCTCCAGAGTGGGAGAAAATCTTTGCCCCTCATACTTCAGATAGAGCGCTAATTTCCAGAATCTATAAAGAACTCAAAAAACTCTACACCAAGAATGCAAATAATCCAATCAACAAATGGGCTAAGGAAATGAACAGACACTTCACAGAAGAAGATGTACAAGCAATCAATAGATATATGAAAAAATGTTACATCTCTAGTAATAAGAGAAATGCAAATCAAAACTACCCTAAGATTTCATCTCACCCCAATTAGAATGGCGATTATGAAGAACACAAGCAACAATAGGTGTTGGCGAGGATGTGGTGAAAAAGGAACACTCATACATTGCTGGTGGGGTTGCAAATTAGTGCAGCTACTCTGGAAAGCAGTGTGGAGATTCCTCAGAAAGCTTGTAATGGAACCACCATTTGACCCAGCTATCCCACTCCTTGGCCTATACCCAAAGGACTTAAAATCAGCATACTACAGAGATACAGCCACATCAATGTTCATAGATGCTCAATTCACCATAGCCAGATCGTGGAATCAACCTAGATGTCATTCAATTGATGAATGAATAAAGAAACTGTGGCATATGTATATACAATGGAATATTACTGCACCATAAAGAATGATAAAATTATGGCATTTGCAGGCAAATGGATGAAATTGGAGAATATCATGCTAAGTGAGATAAGCCAATCTCAAAAAACCAAAGGACGAATGATCTCGCTGATAAGCGGATGAGGACATATAATGGGGGGGAGTGGTTAGCGTTAGGTTTAGGGTTATGTTTAGGGTTAGGGTTAAGGAGGGTGTTAAGAATGAAGTAAGGACTGTATAGAGGGAAAAGAGGGGTGGGAGGGGTTGGGGGAAGGGTAAAAGAAAAAGATAAAAAAGAGTTTTATAGATTGAAGTTGGACCCAACAGGAGTGAGGCAGAAAGAATCACACCTCATCATAACCCAGGAGGCAATTGGAAACACTTATGAGTGAAGCAAGTGGAAAACACTGTGGTGATAGCTGCACAGAAGACTGCCATGCTCTCTCTCATGCTCTAGAAGGACTAAGAGGCATTCTACAAGATCTGAATGAGCAGTGGTTCAAGCTTTGCCTGCATGGACTATGCTGACACATGTGAAGTTGTAGAATGCTGAAAAGCAGATATTTTCCCCAAAGGAACTATGCTCTGTATTTCAGGTCACAGACACTTGAAAGGATACATTCATGGACACTGGTTTCTGAAGTCACTAATGGACTACAGATTTATAAAATTCTTTTAGTTCAGAAGTAGATGCACTTGTGAAACTACTAATCCCAAATCTAGCAAAGCAAGAGTGAACTACACAGAACTGAATAACTTGATGGTGGTTTGGGGAATATTGTTGATATTTTAATGTTCTATATTCTGGACATAAAATGCAGCCCTGTCTTTCTTATACTATATTGAGCCCATAACACTTTAGTACACTCGGTATTTGAAAACTGAAATGAATTTTTTTTTTCTCATTGCCTTTCCATCCTCTGTAAAATTCACAAAATAGAATTGGGTAATTTTATTTTCCATGGAAATATAATTACCTATACAGATTCCATAATAATCTATCCTCATTTTTACCAGGATTAATTGACAAATTTTTTATGCAACTAAGGTCTTCCCAGCCATGTCCTGTTTGAGAATGACACTCATTAAAACAGGTATAGTCAGTCAGAGAGAATTAAGGTTGATGATAGAGGGCCCACTGAGGAAAACTGGCTCCCAGTGTATAGGTGAGAAAGTATGGTCATTGCTGGCAGACTAGGAAAGCTGAGAGTTTGAAAACCTTAAGAACAATTGGCCCAAATTACACATATTGCTGGTGAATTATGGTGGGACAGTTTATTGGCTTTCCTTCCTAGCCCTGAGATAGGCAAATGATAAGAGGCTTTCAAAAATCCAATGTGAAAAACCAACAGATAACATCATAATCAATAGAGAAAATCTTATTGTTTCCCTTTAAGATCAGAAAGAAGACATTACCATTCAAATTTGTTTTGGAAGTTACATCAAGAACAATTAAACAAGAGACAGAAATTAAAAGGCATCAAAACTGGAAAGGAAGATGTAAAATTATTTCTGTTTTCAGGAAAAATGAATCTAATGTTTAGAAAAATCTAAGGATTCCATTAAAAGGGGGCTGGGAGTGTAGCTCAGTGGCAGGACACAAGCTTAGCATGTGTCCTCAAGCGCGCGCGCGCGCGCACACACACACACACACACACACACACACACTAAACACATTTTGGATGAACAAGGTGGAGTACACCTGGAATTTGAGCTATTTGGGAGGCTGAGACAGGAGGATGACCAGGTTTGAGACCAGCCAATGCAACTAAACAGGACCCCATTTCAAAATAAAAAAATAAATGGGCTTGGAAAGTGACTCATTAGGACATTGCCCATGGGTTCAATCTGCAGTACCTGACACCCCACCCCAAAAGAACCTGTTGTGATTAATAAATTAAAGAAATTAAAGATACAAAATCAACATAAAAAATGAGTTTCATTTATATACACTAACAATACACAATTTGAAAAGGATATTAAGAACACATTTCTACTTATAATAGTATCAGAAAGAATAAAATAGTTAAAAATACACTTAACCAAGGTGGCAAAATATACCCACACTAAAAACTACAAAGTGTTTTTGGAAGAAACGAAAGACAGAAATAAATGGAAGGCATTTCTTGTTCACATATTCAAAGACAATATTAAGACAATATTAAGACCCAGGGCCTTCACATACTAGATAAACACTCAACCACTGAGTTATATACCCAACCCATTTTTTGTGTTTTTATTGCTCCAAATATTCCTGGTTTTACTTCACAATGTGTATGTCTTTGGGGCATGCAAAAAAGCCTGATGCTTCACACCTGAGAAATGTGGCCAAAGAATTAAACATCACATCAACTTTATTCATATAAAATTGACTGGAAATGTGACTTCAATTTGCTTGCATAGGAGCTTCCTA
Organism: Sciurus carolinensis; assembly: GCF_902686445.1. Taxonomy (NCBI): domain Eukaryota; kingdom Metazoa; phylum Chordata; class Mammalia; order Rodentia; family Sciuridae; genus Sciurus; species Sciurus carolinensis. The sequence goes on along the minus strand of NC_062215.1, from coordinate 39,431,720 downwards.
ATAATGATCCCAAGAATTGGGCAGACTTATCCCCCAGCAGTGCTGTTTTGGGACAGTCATGAAGGCCAAGGACTACAAGGCATCCCTACTAACTGTCTAGTGAAGGAGTCCTAGTTGTGTGTACCTAATGAAAGTGACTTTCTTGCTAAAGGTTACCCCTGTAGCAGGAGACAGTGCTTCAGGAAAACTCTTCTTAAGGTGAATAAATGCCCCTTGTCATTATTGTACACTCATCACACAACCAGAAGACTCAGGATTGTTATGATACCTATTATTCCCAATCTGATCCATAGATTCAGTATAAACTGAATTAAAATTATCTCAATATTTTTAAAAAGAAATTGATAGACTGATTCTAAAATTCATATGGAAATTCAAATGTCCTAATCTATAAAAAATAGGTTTGAAAAAGTACAAAGCATTGGACAAACTAAACATGATTTCAATGCTCACTATAAAACAACAGCAATCAAGTCAGTGTGCTTTTGGCATCAATCAGAAAAGCAGATCAAAAAAAAAATAGAATCCAGAAACACATCCTCAGGTATGTAAAAGGACAACTAATTTTGAGAAAGGTACAGAGGCTGTTTAGTTGAGAAACGATACTCTTTTTAAAAATTATGGTGGACTTTTGTATATCTGTATGAGAAATATAAACTAAATGAATCATAGAACTAAATATAAAACAAACAGCTATAAATCTTAAAGAGTAAAACTCAGGATAAAATCCTTTTGCCTTCTGCCTAAAATATCATTAATGAGACACCAGAAACACAACCTATTAGTGAATAAATCAACAAAGTAGGCTTCCTCAAAATTGAAAATGTCTACTCTTCCAAAGATGCTGTTAAAAATATTAACAGAGAAGCCACTGACTTGCAGAAAATGTTTGAAATTTATATATCTGATAGAAGACTTATCTAGATGATAAAAAAATCTTTCAAAAGTCACTGAAATAGACACTGTAATAAATGTACAGGCAAATATTTAGAAAGACATTATCTGAAGAAGATATGCAGGTGTCAAATAAGCACATGAACAGTAACAATCATTAGAATTAGCAGAATGTGAACAAAAAATAAAATGAGATAATACTACTCTGTTCTGTACCCTCATGATCTCATCTAAATCTAATTTCCTCTTAAAGGTCATGCATCCAAATAATATTCCACTGCACAGTAGTTCTTTAACCAACCAATTCAGGAGGAAGGGAAAAATTCATTCTGTGGATAGAAAATCCTATTTTGGGCCAACTTTAATAACTCTGAATTGTTATATTCATTTGTATAATATTTATTATATTCTTACATTTGAAGATAAACCTATTAAGCATTTTTCCTTCAGCATATGTTCAAGAATATTTTGGTGCTTCACAAAAGAAATGGTAATCTTGGTTCCCATACACAAGTCTTTCTCTAGTGGATTCAATGTACTGAATACTCAAGCAAGTCTTTCCCAAATATTTAGAAATAATGAATGCTTCTGTTGTTTCATAGATTAATGACTAAGATAATTTTGAAAACTAAAGCTGTAAGTTCGGCTGGTCTCGGTGGCAGGACCAAATGTAAGCTCAAGTGGGCACAGTTAGCGGCCAAATAAAATCAGACAGACAGTGGCCAAAGCAAGCTTTATTGGAATTTGGCTCTCAGGCGAAAATTCCCAGACCTCCTGGTGTATAGGGACCTGGAGAAAATTGCACGTGGCCCTGGCTGCCCAGGGTTTTATAGACTGGGATGGAGGGGGTCCTGTTAAGTGACAGGTGGGTGTGAAGGGTCAGTGGAACTTTCCATCCAACTTGCTGTGAATTTTCTGGTCACCTTTTGGTGGGCTGGTCTTTGTTCCAGCTGCTCAGCCTCTTTGTTCCAGCTACTCAGCTGTGACCCCTACAGTCGCCTAATTTCCGACCTAACAAAAGCCAATATGTAAGTTTAATAAAACAAGTCAGTTCAAAAAAGTATAAGCCATCTGATTACATTTAAATAAAAGCATAAGAAATCAAATTAATATGTTAACAAAACATAAATGAATGCCCAGGGACAGAGCATGATAAAGGGAGAATGCTCTTAAAATGTGATGTTCTGGGAAAATAACCATAATGGTACTTAAGAGCACCTGGTCTTTTGAAAACTGTTACTAGGTATCACATTAGAAAAATACACAAGTGATTGTTATTTTATTTTATTTTTTATTGTAAACAAATGGGATACATGATGTTTCTCTGTTTCTACATGGCGTAAAGGCATACCATTTGTGTAATCATAAATTTACATAGGGTAATGTTGTTTGATTCATTCTGTTATATTTTTCCCTTCCCCCCAACCCTCCCACCACTCTTTTCCCTCTATACAGTCCTTCCTTCCTCCATTCTTGCCCCCCTCCCTAACCCTAACTCTAACCCTAACACTAACCCCTCCCACCCCCCATTATGTGTCATCATCCACTTATTAGCGATATCATTCGTCCATTGGATTTTTGAGATTGGCTTATCTCACTTAGCATGATATTCTCCAGTTTCATCCATTTGCCTGCAAATGCCATAATTTTATCATTCTTTATGGCTGAGTAATATTCCATTGTGTATATATACCACATTTTCTTTATCCATTCATCAATTGAAGGACGTCTAGGTTGGTTCCACAATCTGGCTATTGTGAACTGAGCAGTTATGAACATTGATGTGGCTGTATCTCTGTAATATGCTGATTTTAAGTCCTTTGGGTATAGGCCAAGGAGTGGGATAGCTGGGTCAAATGGTGGTTCCATTCCAAGTTTTCTAAGGAGTCTCCACACTGCTTTCCAGAGTGGCTGCACTAATTTGCAGCCCCACCAGCAATGTATGAGTATACCTTTCTCCCCACATCCTCGCCAACACCTGTTGTTGCTTGTATTCTTGATAATTGCCATTCTAATTGGGGTGAGATGGAATTTTAGGGTAGTTTTGATTTGCATTTCTCTTATTACTAGAGATGTTGAACATTTTTCCATATGTTTGTTGATTGCTTGTAGATCTTCTTCTGTGAAGTGTCTATTCATTTCCTTAGCCCATTTGTCGATTGGATTATTTGCATTCTTGGTGTAGAGTTTTTTGAGTTCTTTATAGATTCTGGAGATTAGCGCTCTATCTGAAGTATGATTGGCAAAGATTTTCTCCCACTCTGTAGGCTCTTTCTTCGCATTGCTGATAGTTTCCTTTGCTGAGAGAAAGCTTTTTAGTTTGAATCTATCCCAGTTATTAATTCTTGCTTTTATTTCTTGTGCTATGGGAGTCCTGTTGAGGAAGTCTGGTCCTAAGTCGACATGTTGAAGCTCTGGACCTACTATTTCTTTTATAAGATGCAAGGTCTCTGGTCTGATTCCGAGATCCTTAATCCATTTTGAGTTTAGTTTCGTCCATGGTGAGAGATATGGGTTTAGTTTCATTCTGTTGCATATGGATTTCCAATTCTCCCAGCACCATTTGTTGAAGAGGCTATCTTTTCTCCATTGCATATTTTTGGTCCCTTTGTCTAGTATGAGAAAATTGTATTTATTTGGGTTTGTGTCCATGTCCTCTATTTTGTACCATTGATCCACCTTTCTATTTTGGTACCAATACCATGCCATTTTTGTTACTATTGCTTTGTAGTAGAGTTGAAGATCTGGTATTGCGATACCCTCTGCTTCACTCTTTCTGCCAAGGATTGCTTTAGCTATTCTGGGTTTTTTATTCTTCCAGATGAATTTCATAATTGCTTGCTCTATTTCTGTAAGGTACATCATTGGGATTTTAATTGGAATTGCATTGAATCTGTATAGCACTTTTGGTAGTATGGCCATTTTGACAATATTAATTCTTCCTATCCAAGAACATGGGAGATCTTTCCATCTTCTAAGGTTTTCTTTAATTTCTTTCTTTAGTGTCTGTAGTTCTCATTGTAGAGGTCTTTCACCTCTTTTGTGAGATTGATTCCCAAGTATTTTATTTTTTTCAAAGCTATTGTGAATGGGGTAGTTTTCCTGATTTCTCTTTCTGAAGATTCATCGCTTATGTATAAAAATGCCTTAGATTTATGTGCATTGATTTTATATCCCGCTACTTTACTGAATTCACTTATGAGATCTAAGTTTTCTGGTGGAATTTCCTGGTTCCTCTAAGTATACAATCATATCATCAGCAGATAGAGATAGTTTGAGTTCTTCTTTTCCTATTCGTATCCCTTTAATTTCTTAGGTCTGTCTAATTGCTCTGGCTAGAGTTTCAAGGACGATATTGAATAGAAGTGGTGAAAGAGGGCATCCCTGCCTTGTTCCAGTTTTTAGAGGGAATGCTTCCAGTTTTTCACCATTTAGAATGATATTAGCCATGGGCTTAGCGTAGATGGCCTTTACAATGTTAAGGAATGTTCCCACTATCCCTATTTTTTCTAGTGTTTTGAACATGAAGGGGTGCTGTATTTTATCAAATGCTTTTTCTGCATCTATCGAAATAATCATGTGATTCTTGACTTTAAGTCTATTGATATGGTGAATGACATTTATTGATTTCCTGATGTTGAACCAACCTTGCATCCCTGGGATGAAACCCACTTGATCATGGTGCACTATCTTTTTAATATGTTTTTGTGTGCGATTTGCTAAAATTTTGTTGAGAATTTTTGCATCGATGTTCTTTAAGGATATTGGTCTGAAATTTTGTTTCCTCGATTTGTCTCTGTCTGTTTTAGGTATCAGGGTAATATTGGCTTCATAGAATGAGTTTGGGAGGGTTCCCTCCTCTTCTATTTTATGGAATACTTTGAGAAGTATTGGAATGAGTTCTTCTTTAAAGGTTTTGTAGAACTCAGCTGAGAACCCATCTGGTCTTGGACTTTTCTTTGTTGGTAGGCTATTGATGACTTCTTCTATTTCATTACTTGAAAGTGGTCTATTTAAATTGTGTATGTCCTCCTCATTCAGTTTAGGCAATTCATATGTCTCTAGAAACCTGTTGATGTCTTTGAAGTTTTCTATTTTGTTGGAGTATAGATTTTCAAAATAGCTTCTAATTATGTTTGTATTTCAGTCATGTCTGTTGTGATACTTCCTTGTTCATTCCGAATTTTAGTGATTTGAGTGTTCTCTCGTCTTCTCTTTGTTAGTGTGGCTAAAGGTTTATCAATTTTGTTTATTTTTTCGAAGAAACAACTATTTATTTTGTCAATTTTTTATTGTTTCTTTTGTTTCAATTTCGTTGATTTCAGCTCTGAGTTTAACTATTTCCTGTCTTCTACTACTTTTTGTGTTGGACTGTTCTTCTTTTTCTAGGGCTTTGAGCTGTAGTGTTAGGTCGTTTATTTTTTGAGTTTTACTTCTATTATTAAATGCGCTCCATGAAATAAATCTTCCTCTAAGTACTGCTTTCATAGTGTCCCAGAGATTTTGATATGATGTTTCTTTGTTCTCGTTTACCTCTAAGAATTTTTAAATTTCCTTCCTAATATCTTCTGTTATCCATTCATCATATAATAGCATATTGTTTAATCTCCAGGTGTTGGAGTAGTTTCTTTTTTTTACTCTTTCATTTATTTCTAGCTTCAATCCATTATGATCTGATAGAATACAAGGTAGTGTCTCTATCTTCTTGTATTTGCTGACATTAGCTTTGTGGCATAATATATGGTCTATATTAGAGAAGGATCCATGTTCTGCTGAGAAGAAAGTGTATTCGCTCTTGGTTGGATGGTATATTCTATAAATGTCTGTTAAGTCTGAATTATTGATTGTGTTATTGAGACCTATGATTTCTTTGTTCAATTTTTGTTTGGAAGATCTGTCCAGTGGTGAGAGAGGCGTGTTAAAATCACCTAGTATTATTGTGTTATGGTCTATTTGGTTTCTAAAATTGAGAAGGATTTGTTTAACATACATGGATGAGCCACTGTTTGAGGCATAGATGTTTATGATTGTTATATCTTGATGATTTATGCTTCCCTTAAGCAGTATGAAATGTCCTTCTTTATCCCTTCTGACGAACATTGGCTTGAAATCTACATTATCTGAAATGAGGATGGATACTCCAGCTTTTTTGCTGAGTCCATGTGCATGGTATGTTTTTCCCCATCCTTTCACCTTTAGTCTATGGGTATCTCTTTCTATGAGGTGAGTCTCTTGCAGGCAACATATTGTTGGATCTTTCTTTTTAATCCAATCTGCCAGTCTATGTCTTTTGATTGATGAATTCAGGCCATTAACATTCAGGGTTATTATTGAGATATAATTTGTATTCCCGGTCATTTGGTTCATATTTAAAATTTTATTTATTTATTTATTTATTTTTTTGACACATCTTGGTTCCTCCTTTATTTGACAGTTCCTTTAGGATAATTCCTCCCTTTGCTGATTTGCTTCTTTGTTTTTTATCTCTTCCTCATGAAATATTTTGCTGAGAATGTTCTGTAATGCTGGCTTTCTTTTTGTAAATTCTTTTAGCTTTTGTTTATCATGGAATGATCTTATTTCATCGTCAAATTTGAAGGTAAGTTTTGCTGGGTATAAGATTCTTGGTTGGCATCCATTTTCTTTCAGAGCTTGAAAAATGTTGTTCCAGGCCCTTCTAGCTTTTAGGGTCTGGATTGAAAAATCTGCTGATATCCTTATTGGTTTCCCCCTGAATGTAATTTGGTTCTTTTCTCTCACAGCCTTTAAAATTCTGTCTTTATTTTGTATGTTAGGTATTTTCATTATAATGTGCCTTGGTGTGGGTCTGTTGTAATTTTGTGTATTTGGAGTCCTATAAGCCTCTTGGACTTGATTTTCCATTTCATTCTTCAGATTTGGGAAATTTTCTGATATTATTTCATTGAATAGATTGTTCATTCCTTTGGTTTGTTTCTCTAAGCCTTCCTCAATCCCAATAATTCTCAAATTTGGCCTTTTCATGATATCCCATAGTTCTCGCAGATTCTGTTCATGATTTCTTACCATCTTCTCTGTTTGTTCAACTTTGCTTTCGAGGTTAAATATTTTGTCTTCAATATCTGAAGTTCTGTCTTCCAGGTGTTCTATCCTGTTGGTTATGCTTTCTATGGAGTTCTTAATTTGGTTTATTGTTTCCTTCATTTCAAGGATTTCTGTTTGGTTTTTTTCAATATCTCTAACTCTTTATTGAAATGATCTTTTGCTTCCTGAATTTGCTCTGTTAACTCTCGATTGGTGCGATCATTCAATGCCTGCATTTGCTCTTTCATCTCATTGTTTGCTTCCCTAATCATTTTAATTATGTACATTCTGAACTCCCTTTCTGTCATTTCTTCTGCCATGCTTCGTTGGATTTTATTGATGTAACATCTATATTTGTTTGGGGCATTTTCTTCCCTTGTTTTCTCATATTGTTCAGGAATCAGTGGGTCATTAAGATATTGCAGATTTCCTCTATCGACTTATAATGTCCCTGAAGATTGCTAGTATATGCCCTCTTTTCCTTCAGTAGCCTGAAGTCTTGGAGGAAGTTGATAATGCGGAGCTCCACGAAGAAGGTACCTCTCTAGGGGTGGTGACCCTCAGGTGGCGTATGTTCCCTGCTAGTGGGCAGAGGTGCCTCCACTTGTTGACCAATGGTCATCCAATGGGAAACTTGGCTGCGGGCTGAGGCAAGTCCTGTTTGTGCCTGTGTCTCTGGTTTTACCATCTCTGTGGGAAAACCTCACCCAGCAGGGAAGACTCACTCAGTGGGGACGTCTCGCCGATCAGTTCCCCTCCTAGAGGTTCCCCTCAATCTACAACTACCACATGGGCTGGGCTGTCTTCCTCTGCAACGTTCCCAGGGGCCCGGACCTACCTCATGGGCCTGGGAGCCTCACCCTTTGCAGGCGAGTCTCCTTAGGCTGCCTCTCCCAGAGAATCTGCCCACAGTCCTGGAAACTTCGCCCTGCCCCTAGGCATGTGTAGGTGCGGCTCTTCCAGCAAGAAGTCCCCTAGCTCCTGGGACCCTGTTCTGCTCCTAATCGCCTGGCTATGCGGCCCCTCCTCTGAGCCGCCACCTGGAGCCCCATACAATAGCTCTGATACCCAGAGATCTGCCACACACCTCCTCCTCTGGACAGCGGCCGGGTTTCCGACGTAGTCACTAGGAGCCCAAGCAATTCACTTTGTGTCTCCTTCTCCCGCCAACCGCCCGTAGCCCTAGGCAGTCACTCCAAGTCCAAGTGACCCGCCCTGTTCCTCCTCCTCCTCCTCATGGTAGCCCCCCAGGTGTTCAGGAGCGGTGGCTCCGAGACCAAGTGACCCACCACGCTCCTCCTCCAGGCAGGCCACCGGTGTTCAGGAGCGGTCGCTTTTCGTCCAATCAACTCACCACTTGCCTCCTCCTCTGGCAACCGCCTGTGGCTCTGATGCAGTCACTCTGAGACCAAGCGACCCGCCACACTTCTCCTCTTCCTCCGGGCAACCCCCCGGTGTTCAGGTGCAGTCGCTTTGAGTTCAAACAGCTCGCCACGCAGCTCCTCCTCTGGCAACCACCTGTAGCTCTGATGCAGTCACTCCTAGACCAAGCAACCCACCACACTCCTCCTCCAGGCAGGTCCCCGGTGTTCTGGAGCGGTCATTCTGAGTTCAAACAGCTCGCCACGCAGCTCCTCCTCAGGCAGCTGCCCGGAGACCCAGTGGTTGCTCCGAGTCCAAGCGCTGTGCTGAGCCACCTCCTCTACGATGATCCCTGTTGTCTGTGTTTACCGCTCCAGTGGGGGGAGGGGCGTCTCGATGAGCATCTCTACTTCACAAAGTTCCCTGCGTTCTGGGGCTACCGCCCCATCCGGGATGCCTCCCCAATGGGAGAGACTCACCCAGCGACTTTGAGTTGGTCCCAAGTCTCTCACTATCTCCTATTTTGAATCTTGCATCCTGGAGCAATGTGAAATGCAGCCGCTCCCTAGTCCGCCATCTTGAAACCCCCGTGATTGTTATTTTAAATATTCTAAATTCTTATAAGTGACATTTTAAGCTAACAGAACATTTCTGGCTTAAATATAATCAGTAGACCCTATCATTGTCCATATGTAAAAACCAAATAAAAATAAAATAATCATTAGACATTGATTCCTGTAGCTACTCAGGAAAATTTATTTTATAATTTCATATTGGTAGAAGGACTTTTCTTAAAATTGGCTACATATTTCCATGCCCAACATGAGATTTGTTGATTATTAGTGGTAGTCAGAAACTGTTTTTATTGCCTTTGCATGTTAAACAGCGAGTTCCTTACACAACTATTTATTACTTCATGACAAAAAAGGAACACCTAAGGTGGGCCTCAAGGGCTAATACAAAGCATGGTAGCTGATGAAGGTAAATTTACCTGCTAAATCTCTTCAAGGATCAGATCAAAATGGCTTCCCTGCTTTCTGGTTATTTTGTGACCTTGTGTGTGCTATTCCACCTATGCTCTTGTTCAGATCTCTGAATTCATTTAAGCCAGCCCTTATATTTTACCAGGGATGCAAGTGTTGGCAATCTCCTGAGCACTGCTTCCCTTCAGATCTGGAGCAGAAGCTTCAGGAGCCTTCATGACCCATGTTCTCAGAAACTGTCTTCTTCAGAAAACTGATATGAGCTCAGTCACCAAAGGAAGAGCTATCCAGGGGGAGACAGAATCAAGAAATTACTAGGGTTTGTTGTAATAACTATATCCATGGAACCTTGCTAGGCACTGAAGTATTAGTGATCCTGTTGCCAAAAGTTTGATACTTGTCCCTGATGCCAATTCAATAATGAGGACCAAGTTTTGAGAAAAAGGAAAAAGAAGGTGTAATGTATAAAGCTGCTCCCCCACCCTTTCCATTGCAGCCATTTTCCCTGCCTCCCAACCACTTGTCAATCTGTGAACATCCTAGCTAGCTATTGGTTCATCAGTCAGCTTGCAAGTATCCTTCTCCATTATTGGTCCCCTGATAGCCCAGCGCAATTCACCTGCTTTACTGTAGCTACCCCCGCCATCTTTTCTCATTCCTATGTCTCTTCTCCTCAATTTCTCTATCCTCCTGGCTTTCACACTCTTTCTAGCATGTGCCCTATCTCATTCTCTTTCTTTTCCTCTCATTTTCTCTCTTACCCTGCAGGGAGACACTCTGTTTGCTTAATAAACTCCCTTATGTGATTTCCCTTGTCCAGTGTGGTTTCTGTAGGATTCCTTACAGAAGGTCTATTGCTTTGCTAGCAAAGGAGAAACACAGGGTCCCCTGTCCCAAAGGCTGTGATTATGAAGCCAGAATTAGGGACAGGCAGTTAGTGTAGAAATAGGGGATCAGGTCAAATCAAGGAAATGAAGGCCATGAAAGTCATCTCCTTCTGGAAGTTGGAGACTGCCCCTGAGAGAATGGAATGTCAGGAATCTCTGGAGTTCATTAATTACCAAATTTACCTGCACTTGTCAGGGACTACAGGCAAGGAGTTGCTAATTAATGCCCCCTGGGCCCTTACCTGGCTGAATCACTTTGGTCCTCCCCCTGCCCATCTGTTTCTCACTTCTTGCACCTCACCTGCAAAACCAGACCTAGTCACATAGGAAGAAAGGAGAGACAAGGGTGGAGAGAACTGGCGAACAAAAGAGACCTTAACCTATGAAAGATGTAGGGCGTGCTCATTTCTGGGAACTCTATAACATCAGCCATGGCCCGCTTCTCCCTCCTGGGAGAAGTCTGTATTATTACTACTTTAAAACAAAGCCTGCACAATATGCTTGCCTTGGCTTGCTTCTCTAATGTTCAGACTTCAACATTTGAGGAAGCAGAACTCCTCACCGGTAAATGGTGGAAGCAGTTCTGCCCATCAAGGAAAACAGAGGGCCTTTATAGAAGCTCTTCAATGGCTACATTCTAGGTGTGCCCTGACTGAGGTTCCCAGGGTGCCCAGAAAGTGTGTTTTTTAACATTCGCTTGTTAATTTGGGAGATATTCACTTGCTAGATCCTCTGGCAGATATTTCCTTCCTGTGGGGCAGATAGCTCAGGGTAATCTTGTTTCCTGCTCCCAGGTTAGGGAGGGGGAGGGGAGAAGAAAAAAGGAAAACTTGTCCCTTTTAAAACTGAGCCTCAAAGCTATATTTGAAAGGTTAGGTGGACAACTGTAAACACAAAGCAATGGATCTTAATGTGTGTTATCCCTGAAGGTTCCAAAATCCTGTTCGTGCACATTCTAACCCTTTTACAGAGGACAAGCTGGCTACACACAGCTCATGAGTTCCCAAAGTGATTCAGCCAGGTAAGGGCCCAGGGGACATTAATTAGCAACTCCTTGCCTGTAGTCCCTGACAAGTGCAGGTAAATTTGGTAATCAATGAGCTCCAATAAATGAGTTCCCTGTATTATCCTCCTGCACCAAGCCTTTGCATAGAAAGTAGGTCCAGGGCATCCTGAAGCAGGACATCTTGCTACCTAGGGCAAGAATGGTCCCATGTCTAACTCTCTACATCATCAGTGCACTGAGTCCCAGAACAGAAACTGTTAGTGTCCAATATCGACCGATCCCCATAGAGCCAAAGTTCACACATGGTAATGCAAGTCACACAATGAGGTTTTATTGCAAACTCGAGCTTTAACCGCAACCAGCCTCTCAGACCACTACAATGACTGAGTGGGGAGTGGCCCTGAGGGGCGAGAAAGTACTCTATTTAAGAGATTTTCCAGCATTCACACACAAGTACCTGTACATTATTGGTTGACATATGAACAGCTAAACATTTGTCCTCTTTTGGTTTTGTTCCACCACTTTATTTGAATCCCATTGGGTCTTGCCAAAACTGAAGGGTCCTGGAGGGAGAAGGGGGGAGGGAAGGGGTGAACTATGCAGGAGATGAGTCGGGGGCTAGGCCCCCCTGTCCTTGATAGATAAGGTTTCCAGGCAGCTGCACATTCCTCAGATAGATATCTCTTAACAGCCTTGATAAACCCAGGGGCCCAACATGTCCTGTTTGTTCTGTATTGGCTCTTGAGGGTGCTGCTACAGCTGCCGGAATCCTGGTGATTAAGATAGTTCCTCATCCCTTAGTGTTTGCATGCCCTTTCCTGGGGGGGTTTACAGGCCAGTTCATGAAATAGCTTTTTTTACACAAGATGGCTGCACAGATGTCACCCTGTTCTCAACAGAACTAGGCGACTTGGGTCTGGATTTTTTTCATCTTCCCACATTCCAGGGCAGTTCAGCCCTGACAGTTCATGCCCTTTCCTGAGTCCAAATACCTGTAGGGGATGTAAGGAATCCAGCCTCCCAATCACCTGTCAATCTGCATTACGCCCGCCTCTCCTGTTACAGGAATTTCTGGCTTATGTTGCCGTAATCTTCCTGCCTCCCACATTACGTTCTAATATGTCATTGGTCCATCAGTCAGTCTGTAATAATTCTCCTCCGTGATTGGTTCCTCCCAGCCCATGAAATTCCGATATCTGAGGAGAAACCCTGCGCCATCTTCTTCTTTTCCTTCTTCCCTTTTCCCCGTGCGGACGCGAATAGTCCGCATAAAATAAAGTTCCTCGTGTGGGACCTGTGTCTGCGGAGCGTTTTTCTGGGAGTTATCGACGAACCAAAACTGCCCCTAACATCTGGTGCTGAAAGACCCAGGATGGGTTTTTTTTCCACTGACTAAGCAAGAGGAATCCCATCCGATGGCTCCTGCGCCTGCAGATACAGGCTCACCTTCCATTTACCTGGATGCCCAGTTTTCTGCATTCAACACCGGACTCCAAAATTGGTGAGTTCCCCTTAGGCAGGCCCCTGACCACTTAAACACATCTCGGCCACTCGGGGTTCCTGCCACGGCCCCCCCCTTATTTGAGAAGCGGCCATTCCCAAGGTTCCCTCCGCCGGCTTGTGGCTCTCGCCGCCCGCCCACACTTCCACCTCGCAGCTCCTGCCGCTCAACCGCTGAGGTGTGGGGGTACCTCCTTGGCCTCCATAGTTGGTCTTAGTTGTTGGGTGGATTCCTGAATTTTATGGTGCTGAGATTCTTTCTCAGGGTTTGAAGCTCACTCTCTTATTTCCCATTGCGTCTCGCTTGAAATCCTGGCCAGGTCTTCAAACTCTCTCTTGGCTGTTTGCCCGGTTAAACATTGGTTTCAGGTGACGACCAAACCTTTGTTCTAACCTCTCATTGCCTGGCACTGTGGTTCTTGGGACGCCAAATCCACTGGCCAGGTGGGTCTCAGCTTACCATGGGATTTGGGACATCCAGCCCAGCAAACTCGCCCCTGAGATGCTTATTAAATCATCTCAAACCCCTTCACCTATTCCCTGAATCAGAGATAAATTGTCCTTTAGATAGTAAGTCAGAATGGTCTATTTATGACACCCTAAATTCTAGCTTTATACTAGGTAAAATTATATGCCTAATTATACTAGTTATAATTAAGTACATATGTGGGCAACCTGGTGAATGGAAAGGAACTTTTCCCCTTCGTGTTTTTCCTTTCTTTCTTGCTAAACCTCTCTTGGCTTCTCCCCCACCTTTTAACCCTTCTTTCCCTTCTGAGTTCACCTCATTCTGTTTCTCCTTCCGCTCCTCCATTCAGTCCACCAAGTCCCCCAACCACGCAGTCTCCTGCACACATTCTAGCTCCTTTACTGGTGGTGGCTGACATGGAGGGAGTAAAACCTGAACACATTCTCTTGGCTAATTCCTTATTTTCAAATCTTTTCTTTCTTAGCTCTCCCTGCAGGCTCAAGAAATTAAAAGGACCTAAGCATCAAGTCTCTGCTAGAACATATTAGCCCCTTTCAGATTCAGATCTCAGTCAAGGGTTACATTGAAATGTAAATGAAGAAAGGCTCAATGTGAGACCAGTTTCAAACCCAAGGAAAAAAAAGTGTCCATTTTAAAATTCTCCTGGGCTACAACTCAGAATAATTTTCTCCCTTTCAACTTTTCTCTCCTTCTCATTTTCTCATGTGTTAATTAATAACCATTATCATTTTTCTTCTAGGACTTTGTTTTTCTTAAATGCTGTATTTTTGACCTCACAATTTTGATCCTACAGACCTAGGTTAATGATTTTTGATCAGTACTTTTTATCCAACTCTAGAGTTATTTTTGAACATCCATTACATTGCAATGGAGATAAATATTACAAGGCCTTTGCTTTTGTGTTAAATATAAGTGCATATAAAAATTAAAAATTTTAAAAATGGATCCAAATATTTTTAATTCACGTGATTTAATGAGGTTCAATTTAAATTGGGTAAACTAATAGAAGTAAAATGTCCTTAAAATTAACTCACAAGTCTCTAAGTGGTCAAACTAATAAAATATAATGTTTATAAAATGTCTAACATCAATTTTTCTAGGAATTTTTTCAACAGGAAAGAGATGGCAAATACTATTGGTACACTTGTCTAATATCTTGGTTTTTCTACAATAAGATGAGTGAATTGGAGTCGACATGTATGGAATTACTCAAATGTGTTTGTTAGAGACATCTGATTAATTTATAAGGTTATTCCATGGAGTAACATACTTAAAAACATTATTCTTTGTATATTAAATGTGTTCATATTTTCCAGGTATACAAGCCTTTAAAGCAGAAAATTTATCAAGCTACTGTTCTCCAAATTAAACTTGTCTGTAATGGTAAACCTATCATTAATATTCTATTATAGGACCTGTCATCAATAGGGTATATGTAAAATGACATTTAAGAAAGAGTGTAATATGCAGTAGCAAAAATGGAACTCAACCAAAATTCAAGATAGCTATTGTACAAACTGAATGTTTTACTCTTGGTAATTCCATTTTGTATTTTCCTTGTAAACTCTAATTGTTGCCTGATCAATATTTTGCAGAACTACTGCTTCAAGAGTGAACACCACAAATTAACTTGGAATAGTAAGCTATCACCTATAGAACAGATAATGTAAACCCCAATTAGATAAAAGGGGGTAAATAACTATAAAGTTATAGACATTAAAGCTAAAGCCCAGTACTCTTACTTTATGACTGGTGAGACTGACTTGCTTGATGGTTAAGATTAAACTTAGAGATAGAGATTAAATACAGAGGTCAAGAAAACTCCATATTTGGGTCTTACCCTCAAAGTCAGCCTGAACCCAGGGAACAAGAGGACTTCTCCCAGGAGCTTTGCAACTCTGAGTCACACAACTTCCTGAGCAAGGAGATTGATGAGACTGCTAGAGGAAAAGCCACTCAGTGCATCTGCTGCAGAGGAGGGTCATGGAAAAAAGGGAGACATCCCTGACGCTTTCAAGGAAACCCACATCATCGAGAAGATCTTGCCTAACCAAATGGCACTAATGGAGCTAAGAAGCTGCTCTTAAGTTCTCTATGAGTGACCCCTGTGGAAACTCAGTTGACTCTTTAACAGACAGGAACAGGTCACTTTGACCAGCTTGATCTTAAAAGCCTAGCAAATCAGTTAAAACCAAAGTATAGCCATTCTTGGGCATTTAAAAATAATAGTAACTATCAAGAGAAACTGCTAGAGTCAGAAGTTTTAGTCAGTTTAAGGCCTACAGACACAGGTAGGCTTAATCTATGTTTGCTAGTAACAGAAGTATAGAGATCTCTACTAAATGTTGTGTTCACATTCCTGATAACCTAGACAATGTTAACGCTCCCAAATGAAGGCCTGTCCTCTCCAGCCTTTGCTAGGCCTTGTTATGGGAACAACTTCTCAGTTCTTCCACCCCCTGGTGAGGAATTATTAACTTCTGTCATCTTTATAATATGCATTAGCATGTTCCAGATCCTGTAACATTTATATTGTATCAATCTTATTTCAGTACTCATGTATTTTTGTTCTTCTCTCATAGAAGCACACATCCCCAGATGCCTTTACAGCCTGCTCTCCCCCAACCAGACTTCTACCATGAACCCCTCAATTGACCCAATTTCTAAAAAGGAACCTCCAAACTGCTTGCCCCACGCTGTCCACTTCCAGCTCGAAGAAGTCAGATCAGTCATCACCTCTTTTCCCTACAGCAGTGAAGGAGTTCCTAGTATTAGAGGGGTAAATGAAGTCAGAATTGGGAACAGGCAGTTAGTGTAGAAATAGATCAGTCAAATCAAGAAAATGAAGTCCATGAAAATCATCTGCCTTTGGAAGCCTAGAAGGAGAATGAACTTTTTACATCTCACCTGCAAAACCAACCCAGTCACCTAGGCAGGAGAGAGAGAGAAGGCTTCAAATAGAACTGAAGAGCAAGATTTTTTTATTTTTTATAAAAAAAGAAATGGGGGAATGTAAGGAATCCAGCCTCCCAACCACCTGTCAATATGCATTACGCCCGCCTCTCCTGTTACAGGAATTTCCGGCTTACGTTGCCATAATCTTCCTGCCTCCCACATTACGTTCCAATATGTCATTGGTCCATCAGTCAGTCTGTAATTCTCCTCCGTGATTGGTTCCTCCTAGCCCATGAAATTCCAATATCTGAGGAGAAACCCTGCGCCATCTTCTTTTCCTTTTTCCTTTTTCCCCGAGAGGATGCGAATAAAATAAAGTTCCTCGTGTGGGACCTGTGTCTGTGGAGCGTTTTTCTGGGAGTTATCAACGAACCAAAACTGCCCCTAACAGGGGAGACCTACTCTGGAAACAGTGCATTTTCCTCCTTTAGAATGTTATCACAGTCACTATAATGGCATCAGGATTCTATGGCAACCAAGATGCACAGGTTGGTTCTCTGCACCAGAAATCCTTCTGGGCAAGCTTCCTATTTGTTCCCTCACCTTTCTAGAAAATCAAAACGCCTTTACTCTTCAGTCCTCCATTTCAGAAAGTGTGCAAATCAGAGGAACTAGGCACAGACTCAGGAATGGGTGGAATTCTGCCCACTACTCAGATGAGTCCAAAACCTGGAGGTGGGAAACTGCTTTCCAACCACGGCAAGTTGGTCTCCTTTAGACTGTCATCACAGTCGTCACAATCATGTCACATTTCTGTGGCAACTAGGATGCACAGGTGTGACTCTGCTACAGAAATGTCTCTGCACAGGCCTCCTTTTGTCCTCGTGCCTTTCTGTGAAAGAAAAACACCTTCGTTCTTCAGGTCCCCACCTGAGAAAGTGCACTAATTAGAGGAACTAGGCTCAGAGTCAGGCAATGGAAAGGACTCTGCCCACTACTCAGATGAGTCCAAACACCTAGAAGCAGGACTCTGCTCTCCAACCACCTGAGAAAGTGCACTAGGCTCGACTGACACAATGGGAAGAACTCTACCCACACCTTCAGATGAGTCCAAACACCTAGATGCTGAATCTTTAATTGCCTTGCCAGAGAAGTCTATAGTAAAAAGTTATGATCACCTTCTTGACATGAGATTACTATGGTAATGGATTACTATGTTATTGTATTACCATAGTACAATAGATTACTATGGTAATTACTATGGTAATGGTGATGGGGCTGTTCCATCAAATTGTAAATGTTTCTTCTTGGCTCTTTGACTTCTTCCTTTTCACTGAGAACAGAATTCCTTCACTCTTTAGGCCACTACCTGAGAAAGCTTACTAGTTAGAGGGATTATGAAGCCAGAATTAAGGACAGGCAGTCAGTGTAGAAATAGGGGATCTGGTCAAATCCAGGAAATGAAGCCATGAAGCCATCTGCCTCTGGGAGTTGGAGACTGCCCCTGGAAGAATGGAATGTCAAGGATCTCCAGAGCCCATTGATTACCAAATTTACCTGCCTTTATCAAAGACTGCAAGCAAGGAGCTGCTAATTAATGCCCCCTGAGCCCTTGCCTGCCTGAATCACCTTGGCCCTCCCCCTGTCCGTGGCTCCTCACTTAATGCAAAACCAGGCCTAGTCACGTAGGCAGGAAGGATAGATAAGGGGGAGAGAACTGGAGAACAAAAGAGAATTTAACCTATAAAAGATGAAGGGTGCACTCATTTCTTGGGACTTTAGAACATCAGCCATGACCCCCTTCTTCCTGTTGGGAGAAGTCTGTATTACTACCTTTAAGTAAACCTGCTTAATATGCTTGCCTTGGTGTGCCTCTCTAGTGTTCAATCTTCAACACTAGAAGTAGTAGAACTCGTCACTGGTAAATGGTGGTATCAGAAGGAGGATTGGCCACCCCCTTTTGGTGGGACACAGGTCCCCATTTGAGTTTGGTTGAGAATTCTCATTCGGTGGAAGGAAAGGGTTGTGAGCGACCCTGGAGGTTCCACTGTTGGAAGTTGTGGGAGACGTCCCTGACAAACAGGAGTCATGCTGACATCCTCAGTGGACGCCATTTGGGTGACTTTCTGTTAAGGATCCTTCATCTGATTTCAGTAGTGTGAATGAGAAGGGCATTGCACCTGTGAGAGTGGTGTGGTTGACAGGCCAGTGAATGTTGGAGAGCCCTGTGAAAATTTGTTTTATTGTGTGTATTGCCCCCCTCATTCTTTTCAGTGTGCTTGGTCCTTTTCTCCTCATTATTATGGGACAGGTTCAGGTAACTCCTAAGACTTTCCTCCTGAGTAACTTCTCAGAGGTCTGCACCAGAGGATGGAATTTTGGTGTGGACCACCTAAAGAAGGGTAAGTTTACTCTACTCTGCTCTGTGGAGTGGCCAACCTTCACCAAGATCCATGCCAAGCAAGGTAGGTAAGCTTCTCTCTCCATGCACCCCGCATCTGTTTGAGGTGTAGCTTTCTGTCTCTTTATTTTTGGAGGGTAAAATGGGCACCCATTGGCTACTTAAAGGCAACTAGTGCAACCACCATCCTTCAAGACTCAGGTTAGAGGTTCCCAGCCTAGGCAAGTTCCAATCACTTGCTCTGTGCAGACCAGGCATGTTGGAATCTGCCAAAGCCATTTCCTACTTTTCTGTCCAGGCCTAGAGTGCAATTGCCTCCAATACACAGTGTCCCTAGTCCTAACCTACCCAGGATGCATGGAGGCAGAGGAAGGTTTGGAACAACTGCAGGGTTCTCTGGTCTGGGCTACTCTCAGGCCCAGAGATGGTTCCTTCTCCGGACTCCCCCTCCCGACCGCCGTAAGGGGTATCCAGGGTGATCGGTTGACAAATGTCACTCCCCAGCATATCCACCCCCTCCTGGATGTTCCCCTTTCCTTGCTGGTCAGATATTAGGAATTTAAACTGTAGGATTAAGATCTAGGATAATTAGCATGAAAATGCCCAGGTTCCCTTTGTTCACATAGTTAGCCTGTACTAGTCTATCTAGAGTCTCCCTATTACTGTTCCTGTGCTTAAATGTGCTCACTGTGTTCTCTTTAAGCTGCAGTAAGGAGGCATTTAAAAGCAACCCCTCCTGTGGGACCCTCCAAGAAAGAAAAGCGAGCATAAAGACAAGAAAAAGGGCTTATTAAAGATCATTCAAAATGACAGAAACTTTTAATGCCTTGCAATAGCCCATGCAATTCACCCATTTTAGGAGTTAAAAAGCAAACTGCCTAGTCCAAAACCTTAGAATAAAGAAGGAGTAATTTCCCCCCACCCTGTAGTTTTTACTCTGTTATCTGATATTCCAGCTGCTGCATGGTTTACTAAGTTATATTTAAAAGACGGCTTTTCCTATATACGCTAGACTCTGAATAGCAATTTCTGTTTGCCTTTGAGGAACTAGATAATGTGTCTAAACTAACTTAGACAGTGTTGCTGCAGGATTTAGAGATGGCCCTCACCTGTTCGAACAAACCTTAGCTAAGGACTTAACAAAGTTCAGAGATAAAACATCTGTAATTGTTCTCCAGTATGTAAATGACATCCTTTATGTGCCTCATCCAGGAGGAATGTCAAAAGACGTTTGCAGAACTCCTAAACTTCTTAGCTGATAGGAATTTTAAGATCTCAAAAAAATAAAGCTTAATTATGCCATCAACAGGTTTAATACTACAGGAAAATAGCCACCATAGAACAATATTTTGCCCCAGGAATATAAAAAAGGGGCCTTACTTCAAGTTCCTGTCCTCAGCTTACCTATGAAGCAAGATTTAACCTGTTTGTCACAAAGGGGAAAGTAAATCCTGGATAGGCAGTCATAGGTAGCTCAATAGCCAATGTCATCTCAGTGAGGAGCTTAGCATAATAGCTTCATTCTCAAAAGTAATGGAAAATAAGGTCTCATAATTTTCTTTGACATCCAAGCCTGTCCTGGTACAAATGACTAAAATGCTCTAGGCACAAAGTTTCTGCTAAAACCTGTTAGCTCAGTTGTTTTTAGATCTCAGTCAAGGTTTACATTGAAATGCAAATAGAGAAAGCCTGAAGGCTCATTAGGATACCTGTCTGAAACACACACACACACAAAAAAAAGGTAAAAAGAGTCCTACCTGAACTCCAGCAAAAGTAAATTTTATGGTACTTTACTAAAGTAATTAACGGCTGTATCATTTTTTCCAGAATTCTTGTTATTTTTTAATTGAAATTTTTTTGAGCTCATGACTTTTTGATCAGTTCTAGTTTTTTTTTATTCAACCAGAGTTTTTGAACATCTGTTACATTGCAATGGAAATTCACCTATAAAGTTACAAGGCCTTTGATTTTGTGTTATTTGTATGTCATGCTGTCTGATGTCATGGTTTGTCGGTATCAAAATTGAGCTCTCCTAAAATTAAAATCTTAAAAATTTATCCAGATACTTTTAATTCACGTGATTTAAAAGGGTTCAATTTAAATTGGGTAAACTAATAAAAAGTAAAATGTCTTTGAAAATAACTCACAAGTCTCTAGGTGGTCAAACTAATGAAATGCTGATATTAATAAAATGTCTAATATCAATTGTTTCTAGGACTTTCCTTCAACAGGAAAGCGATGGCAAATACTGTTCAGGACACTTGTCTGATATCTTGTTTTTTACAAAACAAGTGAATTAGAGTTAACATGTATGGGATTACTCAAATGTGTTAGAGACATCTGATTAATTTACAAAGTTAAAATGCTAATTGTTAAATAACATTGAGTACTCTTTAACTCCTTAAATTTAACAAGGTAACATACTTAAACATTGTTGGTGTTTTCATAGGTTGGTAAATAAGAAGGGTTTAAAATCGCTTTGTTTCATCACTAAACTGAAAACAAGGTTACTAAGTGTTATGTCCTAACAGGTACAATTCTATATACAAAGGGTTCCAAAAGTTTCAACTGTGTTTCAATTAGAGTACTATAAGTAACAAAATATTTAATCTTATTAAAATGGAGTAATTTATCTAAATTCAGAAATTTCTTGAGTTGTTTCAGAATGTGAACAAAAAGGGGTCAAAAATAGGAAAGAGAAAATAAAATGTTCTAGATATGTAAATTTAGTGAAGAACAAAATCTGTGTTAAAAAAAGTATTTATGTGATGAAATACATGAGGGTCTAAGTAAGGGCTAAGAAAGTCTGTGTAAGTAAAGGGCAAATTTCAACAAGTTTGCATGTAACTGAGTTGATTGTATGTATGTGAGACACTTAAAACTATTTAAGGTTTTCCCTAAGGTGAAATACTAATGTTCTGATTGTAATACAAAGCCAATCTCCCACCCCTTCCATTGCTCTACAACCTAACTTGCCAGTCTGAAAGTTGCTCTGCCCGCCCCTTACTTTGCAGGAATTTCTGGCCTATGCTACAACCATTTCCTGCCTCCCACTTTACATCCTAGCTTGTCAGTCTGAACATGCTAGCTAGCTATTGGTTCATCAGTCAGCTTGCAAGTATTCTCCTCCGCTATTGGTTCCTTCCAGCCCAGGAGATTCCAATATCTGGGAGAAGCGTCCACGCCATCTTTCTCTTTCCCTTCTTTTCCAACCCTGGAGCAGATGCGCTACTCATCTGCATAATAAAGTCTCTTGCGTGAGGTCCTGTGTCTGTCATGGATTTCTGGGGGCTATTGTTGGACCCCAACTCAGACTGGGCGTACAGAGCACCAGTTCCGTCAGAAGGGCTGGAGCCACCACGGGTCCCGAACTGAGTTGCATTTTTCCTTACACTGATATAAACCAAAGTTTATATGGTAAAATGACAAGGATTTCTTAGAAACACTAATTTACTCTTAACTTTGTGTCTATTAAGTTTTATTCTTTAGAACAATTAGTGTTAAAAATTGGGGATTATACAATTATGGTTAAACAACGGTTAGAGTATTGTACTATGTTACAGTCTAAATTTTTCTTTAAAAACTAAATTTGGTAATATAAAAGTGTCAAGGTAATTGTGAAATGGTCACTCATTGTATATTAAATGTGTTCATATTTTCCAGGTATAAAGTTTTTTTTTTTTTAAACAAATGGGATACATGTTGTTTCTCTATTTGTACATGGAGTCAAGGCGTACCATTTGTGTAATCATAAATTTACATAGGGTAATGTTGTTTGATTCATACTGTTATTTTCTCCCTTCCCCCCACCCCTCCCACCCCTTTTCCCCCTCTATACAGTCTTTCCTTCCTCCATTCTTACCACCCTCCTTATCCCTAACACTAAACCTAACCCTAAACCTAACCCTAACCCTAATGCTAATCCCTCCCACTCCCCATTATATGTCATCATCCGCTTATCAGCAAGATCATTTGTCCTTTAGTTTTTTGAGATTGGCTTATCTCACTTAGCATGATATTCTCCAATTTCATCCATTTGCCTGCAAGTGCCATAATTTTATCATTCTTTATGGTGGAGTAATATTCCATTGTATATATATGCCACAGTTTCTTTATCCATTCATCAACTGAAGGGCATTTAGGTGGGTTCCACAATCTGGCTATGGTGAATTGAGCAGCAATGAACATTGATGTGGTTGTATCTCTGTAGTATGCTGATTTTAAGTCCTTTGGGTATAGGCCAAGGAGTGGGATAGCTGGGTCAAATGGTGGTTCCATTCCAAGCTTTCTGAGGAATCTCCACACTGCTTTCCACAGTGGCTGCACTAATTTGCAACCCCACCAGCAATGTATGAGTGTACCTTTTTCCTCACATCCTCACCAACACCTATTGTTGCTTGTGTTCTTGAGAATCACCATTCTAATTGGGGTGAGATGAAATCTTAGGGTAGTTTTGATTTGCATTTCTCTTATTACTAGAGATGTTGAACATTTTTTCATATATCTGTTGATTGCTTGTATATCTTCTTCTGTGAAGTGTCTGTTCATTTTCTTAGCCCATTTGTTGATTGGATTATTTGTATTCTTGGTGTAGAGTTTTTTGAGTTCTTTATATATTCTGGAAATTAGCGCTCTATCTGAAGTATGAGTGGCAAAGATATTCTCCCATTCTGTAGGTCCTCTCTTTGCATTGCTGAGAGTTTCCTTTGCTGAGAGAAAGCTTTTTAGTTTGAATCTATCCCAGTTGTTGATTCTTGCTTTTATTTCTTGTGCTATGAGAATCCTGTTAAGGAAGTCTGATCCTAAGCCAACAAGTTGAAGATTTGGACTTACTTTTTTTTCTATAAGATGCAGGGTCTCTGGTCTGATTCTGAGGTCCTTGATCCATTTTGAGTTGGGTGTTGTGCAGGGTGAGAGATAGGGGTTTAATTTCATTCTGTTGCATATGGTTTTCCAGTTTTCCCAGAACCATTTGTTGAAGAGGCTATCTTTTCTCCATTGCATATTTTTGGCCCCTTTGTCTAGTATGAGAAAATTGTATTTATTTGGGTTTGTGTCCATGTCCTCTAATCTGTACCATTGATCTACCTGTCTATTTTGGTACCAATACCATGCCATTTTTGTTAATATTCCTTTGGTGTACAAGTTTTTAAAGAAGGGAATTTATCAAGCTGCTATTCTCCAGATTAATCTTGTCTGTAATGGTAATTTTAAACTTATAAAGAGTAAATTTTACTGGGGATTTATTTCTATCATTTAATGTTCTATTATAGGATCTGTTATTATCTGTTATATGTAAAATTTTTACTTTTTACACTGAGATAAAGAATTTCAAATGTAAATGTATTTCTAAAAGTTAGAGCCTGGTTTGTTTAAAGGTTAATATTGTGAAACATGAAAACATTTTGCCAAGTTGCCACACGAAAGAAAAGTTAAAAGATCTCTAATTTTTCTTTAATTCATGTTTTAGATATAATGTTAAATTGTGTTAACTAATGTTCATATAGACCCAGGAATTAATATATGTAAACTTCTTAAAATGATATTTAAGAAAGAAGCAAATATCAGCATCAGAAGAAAGAAGCAAATATCAGCATAAGAATTAGAACACTTCACTTAAGATTTGTAAAGAGCCACACCTTACCTGAGATAAGGCTCTGTCTCCCACCTTACTGCATGTTAGAGTGACTCCAAAATAAGTCAGACTTTAGCTTATTTAATGTTATAGTCAAGAGATTGGTTTTTGTTGTAAAATTACTGTGATCTCAAATGGGATATAATGTATAGCTCAGCCAAAGTTTAAGATAGCGATTATACAAGCTGAATGTATTTTTACTTTTGCTAATTTCATTTTGTAAAACTGTTACCTGTTACTGTTTTGTAGAAGTACCTGTTTCAAAAACACACAACTAGGTAACTTGTGATGATAAGCCATCACCTATAGAACAGATAGTGGTAACTTCCAGTACTAATACAGACTTCAGTTAAATAAAAGGGTAAATAACTGTAAAGTTATAGACATTGAAGTTAAAGCCCAGTACTCTTACTTTATGACTGGTGAGACTGGCTTGCTGGATGTTTAAGATCAAAATTAGAGATTGAGATTAAATACAAAGGCCAAGAAAAAAAAAAAGAGTATTGCCCTCAAATTCAGTCTGAACCCAGGGAACAAGAGGACTTCTCTAAGGAGCTTTGCAACTCTGGGTGGGTCACACAACCTCCTGATCAAGGAGATTGATGAGGCCACTAGAGAATGAAAAGTCAATCAGTGCACCTGCTGCAGAAGAGCGTCATGGAAAAAGGGAGACATCCCTAATTCTTCCAAGGGAAGTCACCTCATCGAGGAGACCCTACCTAACCAAGGGCACTAATGGAGCTAAGAAACTGCTCTTAAGTTCTCTATGAGTGACCCCTGTGGAAACTCAGCTGACATTAACAAGACAGGAACAGGTCAATTTGACCAGCTTGATCTTAGACACCTAGCAAAACAGTTAAAACCAAAATACAGTCATTCTTGGGCATTTAAAAGAAATAATAGTTTAATGTAACAAGATATACACTTGTGTTAGCCCACTAGAATAAAGACTGGAAGCTACAAATGAAAGATTCTTAGGCAAATGTGCCCAATAACTATCAAGAGAAACTGCCAGAGTCAGAAATTTTTAGTCAGTTTAAGGCCTGCACACCTTCCTAAACTACACAGGTAGGCTTGCTAATATGATTATCTAGCCCTAAGTAACAGAAGTATAGAGATCTTTACTATACACAGCCTATACCAATAAAGGGATATTTTACAAAAATCAGACGACATTAAGTAGCTTAACTATATTTTCTGGGGACATCGATGACATTAAGAGTTAAATGTTGTGTTTACATTCCTGATAACCTGGACAATGTTAAAGTTCCCAAATTTGTCCTCTCCAGCCTTTTTTAGGCCTTGTTATGGGAACAATTTCTCAGTTCTTCCACCTCCTGGTGAGAGATTGACTTCTGTCATCTTCACGATATTCATTGGCATGTTCCAGATGCTGCAACATTTACTTTGTACTAATCTCATTTCAGTACTCAAGTTTTGACACCATCCAGCGGAGTCAATTTGGTGCAGGGGACAAAAGAGTAGTGAGGTTTCTGAATTCAGAATGGTTTATTGTAGATTCAGGAAACCTGGGGATTGGAACCTCAAACCTGGAACCTCCAACCTCAAACCTGGGGCCTTGAACTTCGAACACTGGTGCTTGAGGAGAGCTGGCTTATATCCCCTCCAGGAGGTGAAGGGTAGGGCTGATGCCAATTATGCAAAGATTAGGCGAGGAGCTAGCTGCCCAATCATGGTAAAGGTCAAAACAAGCAGGCACAATCAGGAGCACTTGGGAACACCTGTGCACGTGTGTGCGTGGACTTAATTGGATATGGCCAATGACAAATCACCTGGATATGCTTATGTTAATCAACCTCCTCACCGCCGATGTGATCAAAGCAACCTCTGGCTAGCTGCCAGGTGCCATCCCGGTGCCGTCCACATGGCATAGCCCCCAACAATGTCTTTTTGTTCTTCTATCATAGAAGCACCCACCCCCAGATGACTTTACAACCTTCCCCAAACAGACTTCTACCTTGGATCCCTTGATTGACCCAATTTTAAAAGGGAACTCCAAACAGCTTGCCCCTCGCTGCTCCCTTTCAGTTTCAAAGCAGCCAGAACAATTGGTGCCCCCTTTCCTCACAGCAGTAAGGAGTTCCTAAAGCAAAAGGGTGGGAATGGATTCTGAATTGGGGATAGGCAGTTAGTGTAGAAGTAAGAGATTGGGTTAAATCGAGGAAATAAAGGTCATAAAAGCCATCTGCCTCTGGAAGTTGGAATAGCTTTTGTTAAGGACCGTGTAAGCATGGTGCTAAGGCCCCAGAGGATGAATATGCATGATGCCCAAATGAGCATGACTCCTCATTATGAACAACTGAAGGGGGGAATGTTGAGAACAAGGTGACATCTGTGCAGCCATGTTGTATGAACAAGCCATTTCAGGAACTGGCCCATAACCACCCCCCCCCAGGAAAGGGCACGCAGGTGCTAACCTCAAGAGCCAATACAGGACAAACAGGATGTACTGGGTCCCTGGGGTCTATCAAGGCTGTTAAGAGATATCTGTCAGAGAAATGCTCAGGTGCCCAGGAAACTTACCTATCAAGGACAAGAGGGCCTAGTCCCAACTCATCTTCTACATAGTTCACCCCTTCCCTCCTCCCTTTTTCCTCCAGGATTGTTCAGTTCTGGTGGGACCCAACCAAAGAGGACAAATGTTTAGCTGTTCAAATGTTAACCAATAATATACAGGTCTTTGTGTGTGAAAATCTCTTAAATAGGGTGCTTTCTCACCTCTCAGGGATGCTCCCCACTCAGTCATTGTAGTGGTCTGAAAGGCTGATTGCAGTCCAAGCTCAAGCTTGCAATAAAACCTCATTGTGTGTCTTGCATTATCGTGTGTGCACTTTGACTCTCTGGGAATCGGTCGATATTGAACCCCAATAGTGTTTGCTCTGAAGGTGACACTAAGGGTGTAGTACAAGCACAGACCCAATAATACCTCCTAAGGCTCTTGCAGATGAGCTAGCACACTCTAGGTGAGCAGGTAAAATACTGCATTCTAAGCAGTTACCCATATCTTAGAAAACTAAGAGACTCTCCTTCATTACTGAACTCTGTTATCTACAACCACAAAAAATAGTCATCTGGGAAATGTGTATTATTTCAGGGAGGCAGAAGTAGAATAATATTGTCATTTAGTAGGCAGAAACCTAGTCAACTCATCCGTACATCAATTCTGAGGAATTCTTAATCACTATCCCTGGTATTTTCTTCAATGTGAAAAGACATGACAAAAACACATCTATCTCTCTCTATATACATTCCTTCTCCATCACAGAAATGACTTAGTTTGGGAGGATAAATAGGGGTTGCACACTCTTGGTAGTAACCTAACTTTTAGGAGCACTTGTTTTGCTCTACTTTCTCAGGAGAATCTTAAAATGAGCCCACAGCTCTTCTCTTGTCTCTTTCTATTCTTTTCTTTTCTCTCCTTTCTTTTCTTTCTTTCTTTCTTTCTTTCTTTCTTTCTTTCTTTCTTTCTTTCTTTCTTTCTTTTGTCTTTCTTTTTCTTCACTTTTGTGTGTTGGGGATTAAGCACAGGGCCTTGTGCATGCTAGGCAAAAATTCTACCACAGAGGTATATGCCCAGCCCACTTTTTGTACATTTATTGCTCCAAATATTTCTATGTTTTTACTTCAAAATGTTTGTATCTTTCTTTTTCTTTGTGAGAGGTGCTGGGGATTGAACTCAGGAGCTCTCAACCACTGTGCCGCATCCCCAGCTCTGTTTTGTATTTTATTTAGAGACAGGACCTCACTGAGTTGCTTAGTGCCTCACCAATACTGAGGCTGGATTTGAATTCATCATCCTCCTGCCTTGGCCTCCAAAGTCACTGGTATTACAGGCATGTACAGTCATGCCTGGCCACAATATTTGTATCTTTAAGGGGAACCCAAAAGAGTCCAATGATCCAAATCTGAGATATGTGACTAAAGCATAAGATATCACATCAACTTTATTTCTATAAAGGTGATATTGGAGAATGTGACTTAGGTTTTCTTACATATGAGTTTCCAACAAATGATCTCCAGAATTGGGCAGACTTATCCACCTAGCAGTGCTGTGTTGAGATAGTAACAAAGGCCAAGTACTACAGTGCCTCCCTACCCAATGTCTACTGAAGGAGTCCTGTCTGTGTGTGCCTCAAGAAAGTAACTTTCTTGCAAGGAGCTAGCCCTGTAGCAGGAGAGAGTGGTTCATTACACCATTTCTTAGGATGAACCAAAGCCTCTTGTCATTATTGTAAACTCATTACACAACTTGCT
Organism: Sciurus carolinensis; assembly: GCF_902686445.1. Classification (NCBI taxonomy): domain Eukaryota; kingdom Metazoa; phylum Chordata; class Mammalia; order Rodentia; family Sciuridae; genus Sciurus; species Sciurus carolinensis. Next base: position 39,403,329 of record NC_062215.1, on the reverse strand, counting down.
GAAGATATAGTTTTTCATTTGGCTCAGAAAATAGTTTCTACTAAAGTTCTCTCAATTTCAAAACATGCATACTATAGTCAAAATGATAACAAAGCATGATCCTTAAGTTTTAAGGATAAGAGAATACCCTTGTTATCCAATGGTAGCAGGCTTCAGAGAGAGAGGGGACCATCCGATATCTTAGTAACAGCAACCTAAAGGTGACTAACAAAGATGACTCCTGCAACCTGAGTGCCTACAAATGTAAAATGAAGAGCAACTTAATGGAAACAGTAAAACAAACTTTAAACTTAACCTATAAAAAGACACCAAAGTAACCTATAACTCGAGGATTTGACTTTAACCAATCAAATATATTGCCTTTTCTTGCTTCTTTGAGCAACTCAGTTAAAATACACATAAATATTCATATTATTAGACATGCTTTGTGTAAAATTATGTTAGGTATAGTGATAAGTTAGTGTTCATACTAAATTTGGGGTTGATAAGTTGTGATTAGGGAATGAATATGAATATCAGAACAAAAGGATATTCATAAAAATTTTCCATCAAAATGTGTATAATAGCAAACATGTTCTGAAATAAGGGGAGTTTCATGTGAGTCATTGGAATACACTTGTTTGAATTTAGAAATGTTATATATAACCAACAAATGAATATATAATAATATATGCTGTTGGGGGCTGTGCCATGTGGATGGCACCAGAACAGCACCTGATCACATTGGCAGTGAGGAGGTAATTGACATAAGCATACTCAGGTGATTTATCGTACACGCACACAAGGCATGTGCATGTGTTCTCGAGCACTCCTAATCATGCCTGCTCGGACATCTAGCTTCTTGCCTAATCTTTGCATAAGAGGCGTGACCCTACTCTCCACCTCCTGGAGGTAATATAAGCAGGCTGTAGGCGGAAGGTGCAAGCGCGACAGTAAGAGCAGCAGATAGCAGAAAGAAGTGAAGAGAAGCCACTAGCAGAAAGGAAGAAGAAGAAGCAGCAAGCAGATAGAAGCAGCTAGCAGAGAGAAGCAGCAGGCAGTGGCGGAAGGCAGATCGCAGAGCGGAGATCTGAGAACACACCTCTAGATCACAGATAGGCAGATTGCAGTACACGGGACGCATCACTAAGAAGCACCTCAGATAGATGCACCCTTAGTTCACAGGATGCAGGACGCACCTTTAAGAAGCAGCAGAACTAAGAAGATATAGATCTCTGAAAGTGTAGTCTCTCTATCTTAAGCCAAGTCTCTCTCTCTTATGCAAAGCCTCTCTCTCCCTCTCTCCTCTCAAAGCAAGTAAGCCTCATTTTCTCTATCTTCTATAAACAAGCAAGTAAGGAAGCAGTTCAGAAATAGAAGTAGCTCAGTTTCCAGTCCACCTTTGATAAATACCCGCGCAATTGATGCCATGGGCGGCAACAATATGCTAATGCTCCTTTGATATTTTAAAATATAAGTAAAATGTCCATGTATATGCATATTAGTATAAGTGCTTTATGTAAAATTAAGTTTAAATATTGGAAAAGTTTAGGGTTAGAACTCAATCTTGTGTTGGGATATGGTTAGAAAACAATTTTATGTTGGGTTGGGTTATGATTAGGGAATTAATATGAATATTAGTAAATGTGAATTTTCATAAGAATGTATGTTTGAAAATAAGAAAATATATATGAATATATCTTTTCTGATAAAGGAATATTTATAATGTGAGTCATATGAAGAACCTTTTTCAATATTGCAGATGTATGGCTATGTCATAAAATTAATCAATAATGATATATATGCAAAAATGCCAATTAATAATTAATATGTAAATCAATGTAACATAAATATCCATATCACAGCACAAACTTTTACATAAAATTAGGTTTAGGCATAGGGGTACGGTTAGAGTTACTTATACATTTTGTTTTAGGGAACAAATATATATATCTTTTAATATGTATTAATAAGAATTTGCAATGAAAATATATATAAAATCATACAAATAAAGTTTTGAAATAGAGAAGGGTTTAATGTAAATTTTATAAATGCACTTTTTAAATTTAAGGAATACACTCATAAATTATATACATAAATGTATAATTGAACATATCAATCAAAACACATATCAATATTCATCTTATCACATGTGCATTCATGTAAAATTAGGTTTAGTTGTCCACACAATATTAGGATTAGTATTAAATATTTGAATGTTTTCCCTATATGGTTAGGAATTGTACATATATATATATGGTGAATCATGAATATTAAGAAGCATCTACGTGTAAAAATATGTATGACAAAATGTATGTTTTGAAATAGTGAATGGTTAAACTAAGACATATAAATACCTATTTTTTAAATTTGGAGTTGCATGCATAAATGTATATGTGAATATACAACTATATGTATGCAAATATACCATTGATAATTGAAGGTATAAACCAAAATACACCTAACTATTCTTATTACTATATGTGAATTTTTCTACCATTTTGGGAATCATTCATAAACTGTGGTTAATTTATACACTAAAAAGTGCATAGAAAATCTTCAGAGGAGCAGGGTCAGCAAACAGCTTCAAAATGAAGGTACTCACTCTGTTCTCAATGAGATGGTTTCATTTGGATGAATAAGCACAAAACATAAGTGCTTTCCAGGAACAGAAGAAACTGTTTCTATTCAAACAGAATCACTGAAATTGGGAACACAGCCCTGGAATAAAACTGCAGGGGAAGAGTTTTATTTAAAAGTTTCACAAGTGAATTTCAATGAGACTTGGTGAATTTCATCATGCTTACACTACCAGTTGTCTCCCAGACATCAGTGCTCTTATATAAATGAACTCTCTTGTTAGACTGGTTTGTGTAATAGGACTGAACTGATGTTTGATTGTGTAGGCTGAAAACACTTTAGAGGTGCTGAGGAGCATCAGAACCAGTAAAGAAGTTCAACATAGAGGCACTCACTGTCTCAATGAGTACCATGTGCTTTGCATTTGAATCAATTAACTCCAAGCTCTAGTCCTTACCAGCAAGTAAAGAAATGGTTTCCTTTCAAAGTCTCTGTACATTGTTAACTGGAAGGGCATTCCAAAGTGGCAGATGCAGTTGAAGAGTGATTGCTGAAAATGTTTCCCTAATGGATTTCAATGATTCCTTGGGAAAACTGTTCCCTGCATGGCCTCACATTGATCGCAGTGCCTGGTGCTTGTAGTTTCAAGAGCTTTCTTGTTCTTGTTTATTGGTAATGAGCAGTGGTTTAAATGTGTAGTCTAAAAAGGGCTTAGAAGGCATGCAGAGGAGCAGGGCCAGCAAACAGATTTAACTTCGAGGCACTAATTCTGTTCTCAATGAGAATATGTTGGTTTGCATTTGGATGAATAAGCATGAAGCCTAAGTGCATTTCAGCAACAAAAGAAACATTTTCAATACAAAATGTATCTTTCAGAACCAGGAGCACATTCCCAGCAGACAACTATGTTGAAGCTTTTTCTGAAAGTGTGTCACAAAAAGGTTTCAATGAGCCTTTGTGAATTTGATCAGCCATACAGTACCACTTGACTAAGACATTAGAGTTCCTATCTACAAAAGCTCCCTTGATAGACATTTTTTGTAAAAGGACTGAACTGGTGTTTGAATGTGCTGGTTGAAAACAGCTTACAAGTGCTTAGGGTGAGCAGATCCTGCAAGTAGCTTCAGTGTAGAGGAACTCCCTGTTCTCAATGAGCACCATGTGTTTTGCATTTGGATCCATTAGCTCAAAGTTTAGTTGCTTACCAGCAAGTAAAGAAATGGTTTCCTTTAAAGCTGTCTTGCCATTCTTAACCAGGGGTGTGTTCAAAAATGCATCACATTTCCTTGAAACTACAGGGGCTAGTTCACTTGACCTTCACTCTCACCCTCAAAGCTGAGCCAGTGATTTGTCTTGAATCTTTTCCAGAAGTCTCTCTGGTTGCCATGGGAAGCATGATTCCATCAGGCTAAAATTCCACCAATCTGTGACTTCAGGAGGTGTCTGCAGAGTTGCCAGAATGGCACAGTAGGCACTCATCCATGCCCATGTAACCCAAAAAACAAGAAACAACCCTGGGGGAGAGACACCACATGGCCTCTCCTATGGGATTCTGGAACTCCCTCCCTTCAATCCCAAAGTGCTGGACACCAGCTGGTTCCACTTTGCTTATTGGAGCTGTACTCTTTTTTGATCTCATTTCACAGGAACACTGATATCCATATTAGGCATTGAGTTGAGAAGGATGAAAACCAGGGTAGCAGGATTTTCAAAGGAAGTGAAGGATTGAAAGTTGAACAGAAGAGACTTTCTGGAAACTAATCTCAGTACAATGATTTCTGAGAGAATTTGCAAGAAATGGAACAACAGACAGTTTGACTATTTTGGGGGGAGATTTTTCTTCCTGCCAGCACATATTGTGCCTGTTTTCACACATCCTTTGAGTCATTTTCCTTCTGTTTGTGTATTCATAGTTAGAGAGAGCATTGGCTAAGTTTCTTAGATTTACCCTAATTTAGGGAGGCTGGTTTGCACTGCACATGCACCTGCCTCAGTTTCCCCTTTGTCCCTGAGATGATGGGAAAGATGCAGCAATTCCACTCATCCATTTACTTGGCCCAGATATCTGCTGGATAGAATTTTTTAAAGGAAATATCCAGGAGAATGAGGCAGAGTGGCACCAAAATCAATTAATTTTGGTCATAAGGTCTTGGGGTTCATGTGTGAATTAACCCCAAAGTTTTCTGATATAATAATGACCCGAGCATAGATCTTTCCCCGATGTCCCTGTCTCTTCTCTTGCTGCAGGCTCCCATGGATCACTGAGAAATTTGTCTTCTCAGAGTTTAGCTACAAACCTTTTATTCCTTAAAAAGACAGGGGTAAATCTGTATCTTATTACATCCCCCACGACTGTGGGAGTTGACATGCAACTAATGTTTCTGGCTTGATTTTTTTCAAATGTGAAATTAAAAGTCACAGATTTGTGTTGGTAGGGTTTTTCTGCAAAACATTTCACAGAGGGAGACCAGAAAATGGTCTATTCACCTGACATACTGATCCTCTTCAGATTATCCATCTCCCTCAATCACAATAGTTTCTTCTGTCTTAAATCAAGTGAATAGAATTGGATTGGAAAAGTAGAAGTAGTAAGTGGAATTCATTTCAATGAGGGTTTTTAGAGCATGGCTGAGGAAAGAGTCAGCAGCACTTCCATAGTTACCCTGAATATGGAAGAGTAGGTTTTTCTGGAGATGAGGCAACTGTGAGGAACTGATAGATTATTTCAGCCTCATGAAAATATTGATGTGGGGTTTAAATCAGCAAGTTCTTGAAGATGGAAGGATGCTCACCAGGAGCTAATGGCATAAAATTTCAATGGTCAACTGAAGTAATATTTAGGAATTTGTAGCACTCAGGGGCACACTCCCAGTCTCTGGGAAAATTAAGTGGACTGGGAACTTGGGTATGTTCTACCTTAATGTCAGCTGAGAAACCTAGAATTGATGACAAAAGAGAGCTACTTTTCTCACTGCATTTTCTCATTCTGTTCTGCTTTGCTTTGGAAATGTATTATTTTCTCCAAGGAATTGACTGAATTGGTGCTGAGTACTTATCTTAGTTTCTACTGATGTCACTCAGGAGACACAGTGGGAGTTTAACTGACTTCCTGTATCATTTCTTATCCAGTCTCAACTCTAGTGAAATAACACTTTTATAGAGTTTTGTTGATTTTGATGGTTGTTCTTAAACTATGATTTGTAGAATTGGCTGTAGGAAGTGATTTTCTCACATTTTCCACATTTCTGTGGAAAATTTTGATTGTCCTTTTTATGGTAAGGCCACACAGAAGTACACCTGATTGAAAGAATTCACATTTAGCAAATGAAATCAGAGATATTAGGTATGCCATATCTTTGTAGTCGATATTACAATTTAAAGAAAAACTGTATTGTGCATTTTATGAATTCTTTAGGATCTGTATTTTGTGGCCAATGACTTCCATTACATCTTTAGTTTTTCATCTATTTTGAAATCCAGAAATTGTCCATATTGGGTCATCATGTTTGTATTTAGTAGAGAGTATTTTGTTCAAATCTCTGATGAAGTGGTGCACTATTTTTTTTTTCAGGAGCAATCATTCAGTGCTTCATTTCCAAATTTGTACTTGTGTAAATTCAGGTGTTGGGTGCAGGTGCCATGGTGACAGGAAAACCTTTCCTCAAAGGTCATGTGTAAGAAATGAAAAATAAGCATAGGTGTTATCTGATGTCCATTGCAAGCAACAGGGACCAGCCATAAATATTCAAGGACCCTTCAAGTTGAGGTATTTCAGTAGTTATCTTTGCTTACCAAGTGATCTGTCACTTCATTCTTGCTGTTATGGTATAGCATTTTAACACTGAAGGGTGTCCTGGTATATTTGGGGAGATAAATAACAATGACAAGGTTTACTTTAGTGTCTGTTCACTGAAGTTAGCTTTTCATTTCCAACACCCTTACAATTTTAGTTCCCTCATGAAGTCCTTAGCTCTTGACTTCTTTAATATTTGACTTTGAAACTTTGTGCCATTCCTCTCTTTCAGCATCATTCATGTGTCAATATGATATTATGGTCTGGAATACTGCTCATCACATCTCTATCAGGCACTAGTTTGATCCATCACATTCACTGTTTTGGAGCATGTTTGTGCCAGGTTCTATGACCATGGGCTGTAGCCTGCATCCTCCTCCAGGGGCTGAAAAAGACACTTGGCATTGTCACAGTGGGCCTCTTGTCAGCTAGGCAGTAGTCAAGTGAAGAGGAACAACCTCATTTCAAGACAAATTGGCTATTATTCCTGCAACAAAATGTGAGTCCAAGGGTCTCTTGGAAACTGAGACCAAGAGAATTTGTGGGGGTAGCAAAGTTGTGGGGCAGCAGCAAAGGAGGTGTCATGTAGCAGGTGGAGTGTGCAGAGAGCACGTGGTTTCTAGATTGACCCTAGCCTCTAGATTGACACATACTCAGTGACTCCCTACCACCTGCTCTCAATAAGAATCACATCAGCAACCCACCATCACTTAAAATTCAAACTTCACATGTTTCATGTGTCACCTGTTTGGGCATCCTAGGAAATAGGGGTACCTGGCCCAATCATCACATAACCCACTGAGTAGCACTGAATACACCCCTGCCCTCAGTTGCATTCAGCCATCAATCCATTTGACTGGATGGGCCCTGGGCCAGGTTCCTGAGTGAGCAAAATTGCAGGTAAGCCCAGGCATGGAGGAGCAGGACAGGAGGGTAATGTCAATGGGGAGGGTGTTTTGCTGGGTGATCCTGTTACCAAGACACAACTTCTGTCCTGCCCCGGTCTATCAGACCAGGGGAGGATGTTGTCTGCAGCAGAATAGGGGTGTCCAGAAGGTCACTTTGCCTGTTGTAGCCCAATGAGAATAGTGCCACCTTTTGGGCCTGGAACATATTGCAGGCTGTCAGGCTTCATCAGGGTGCCTTGCCCTGGAAAGAGTTGGATCACCCATAGGCCCATGTGGTTGTGCTCCCAGTGCACCCTGCTCCACTTCATCTGGGCGAAGAATTTAGGATCACAGTTTTGAAAAAGAACAGGTTCCTGGGCCTCACACCCTTGGTCCTGCCTCATACCTTCACAATTGAGCCAGTGCTTGTCCTGAAACTTTCTCTGATGGGGCCAGGACCAGAAACCTCTCTGGTTGCCATGGGGACTGTGATGTCTTTATACTGTCATTCCACTTTTCTGTGACATCAGGACGTATCTGCAGAGCATCCAGGATGTGACAGCAGGCACTCATCTGTGCCCACGTTAACCAAGGCACATACAACACCTGTGTTGAGCAACGAACTGCACACTTCTACTGGGGCATGGACCCTCCCTGCCCTTCAATACCAATATGCTGGGAGCCAGTTTGTTGCACTTTGTATATCATAGATGTCCCATGCTTTGCTCTCATATCATAGGAGCTCTTCACTAAGATAAGGCATTTCTCTGAGAAGGATCAAAACAAGGCTAGCAAGATATTGAATGGAAATGAAAGATTAAAAGTTCATGGAAGTGATGTTCTGAAAGCTAGTCTCAGTGGAATCATTCTTGAGAGGTTTTGTAGCAAGGAGAACAGCAGGAGGTCTGATGATTAGGTGAGGTATTATTTCTTTTCTGCTAGAAGATATTTTGCCTGGGTTCACCTATCCTATGAGTCAGTACCTCTTCCCTTTGTATATTTATATTACAGACCATGTCTGTTTAAGTTACTTAGGGTTTTCCTAATTGAGGGAGCCTGGCTTGTGATGGGGAACTTCCATGCTTGGGCCTCTCATGCTGTTGAGATGATAGGCAAAATCCAGAACCTCAAATATGCTGTTCATTTTGTCCAGATATCTGCTGGTTAGAATTTTTAAAGGAAAATTCAGGAGGAGGAGGAGGCAGAGTGGGACAAAAATTAATTGATTTTGGTAGTAAAATCAATACTTGGAGTTCAGGTTGGAATTCACCCCCAAATATATATATATATTTTTATTGTAAACAAATGGGATACATGTTTTTTCTCTGTCTGTACATGGCGTAAAGGCATACCATTTTTGTAATCATAAATTTACATAGGGTAATGTTGTTTGATTCATTCTGCCATTTTTTCCCTTCCCCCCCTCCCCTCCCACCCTTCCCCCCCTCCCCTCCCACCCTTCCCCTCCATTTATTCAGACCTTCCTTCCTCCATTCCTGCCCCCCTCCCTAAACCCAACTCCAACCCCAACACTAACCCTTCCCACCCCCCATTATGTGTCATCATCCACTTATTAGCGATATCATTAGTCCTTTGGTTTTTTGAGTTTGGCTTATCTCACTTAGCATGATATTCTCCAGTTTCCTCCATTTGCCTGCAAATGCCATAATTTTATCATTCTTTATGGCTGAGTAATATTCCATTGTATATGTATACCACATTTTCTTTATCCATTCATCAATTGAAGGACATCTAGGTTGGTTCCACAATCTGGCTATTGTGAACTGAGCAGCTATGAACATCGATGTGGCTGTATCTCTGTAATATGCTGATTTTAAGTCCTTTGGGTATAGGCCAAGGAGTGGGATAGCTGGGTCAAATGGTGTTTCCATTCCAAGTTTTCTAAGGAATCTCCACACTGCTTTCCAGAGTGGCTGCACTAATTTGCAGCCCCACCAGCAATGTAAGAGTGTACCTTTCTCCCCACATCCTCGCCAACACCTGTTGTTGGTTGTATTCTTGATAATTGCCATTCTAATTGGGGTGAGATGGAATCTTAGGGTGGTTTTGATTTGCATTTCTCTTATTACTAGAGATGTTGAACATTTTTCCATATGTTTGTTGATTGCTTGTATATCTTCTTCCGTGAAGTGTCTATTCATTTCCTTAGCCCATTTGTCAGTTGGATTATTTACATTCTTGGTGTAGAGTTTTTTGAGTTCTTTAGAGATTCTGGAGATTAGTGCTCTATCTGAAGTATGATTGGCAAAGATTTTCTCCCACTCTGTAGGCTCTTTCTTCACATTGCTGATAGTTTCCTTTGCTGAGAGAAAACTTTTTAGTTTGAATCTATCCCAGTTATTAATTCTTGCTTTTATTTCTTGTGCTATGGGAGTCCTGTTGAGGAAGTCTGGTCCTAGGTTGACATGTTGAACCTCTGAACCTACTTTTTCTTCTATAAGATGCAAGGTCTCTGGTCTGATTCCGAGATCCTTAATCCATTTTGAGTTTAGTTTCGTGCATGGTGAGAGATATGGGTTTAGTTTCATTCTTTTGCATATGGATTTCCAATTCTCCCAGCACCATTTGTTGAAGAGGCTATCTTTTCTCCATTGCATATTTTTGGCCCCTTTGTCTAGAATGAGAAAATTGTATTTATTTGGGTTTGTGTCCGTGTCCTCTATTCTGTACCATTGATCCACCTTTCTATTTTGGTACCAATACCATGCCCTTTTTGTTACTATTGCTTTGTAGTAGAGTTGAAGATCTGGTATTGCAATACCCCCTGCTTCGCTCTTTCTGCCAAGGATTGCTTTAGCTATTCTGGGTTTTTTATTCTTCCAGATGAATTTCATAATTGCTTGCTCTATTTCTGTAAGGTACATCATTGGGATTTTAATTGGAATTGCATTGAATCTGTATAGCACTTTTGGTAGTATGGCCATCTTGACAATATTAATTCTTCCTATCCAAGAACATGGGAGATCTGTCCATCTTCTAAGGTTTTCTTTAATTTCTTTCTTTAGTGTCTGTAGTTCTCATTGTAGAGGTCTTTCACCTCTTTTGTGAGATTGATTCCCAAGTATTTTATTTTTTTCGAAGCTATTGTGAATGGGGTAGTTTTCCTAATTTCTCTTTCTGAAGATTCATCGCTTATATATAAAAATGCCTTAGATTTATGTGCATTGATCTTATATCCTGCTACTTTACTGAATTCACTTATGAGATCTAAAAGTTTTCTGGTGGAATTTCCTGGTTCCTCTAAGTATACCATCATATCATCAGCAAATAGGGATAGTTTGAGTTCTTCTTTTCCTATTCGTATCCCTTTAATTTCTTTGGTCTGTCTAATTGCTCTGGCTAGAGTTTCAAGGACGATATTGAATACAAATGGTGAAAGAGGGCATCCCTGCCTTGTTCCAGTTTTTAGAGGGAATGCTTTCAGTTTTTCACCATTTAGAATGATATTAGCCATGGGCTTAGCGGAGATGGCCTTTACAATGTTAAGGAATGTTCCCACTATCCCTATTTTTTCTAGTGTTTTGAACATGAAGGGGTGCTGTATTTTATCAAATGCTTTTTCTGCATCTATCGAAATAATCATGTGATTCTTGACTTTAAGTCTATTGATATGGTGAATGACATTTATTGATTTCCTGATGTTGAACCAACCTTGCATCCCTGGGATGAAACCCACTTGATCATGGTGCACTATCTTTTTAATATGTTTTTGTATGCGATTTGCTAAAATTTTGTTTAGAATTTTTGCATCGATGTTCATTAAGGATATTGGTCTGAAATTTTCTTTCCTCAATGTGTCTCTGTCTGGTTTAGGAATCAGGGTAATATTGGCTTCATAGAATGAGTTTGGGAGAGTTCCCTCCTCTTCTATTTTCTGGAATACTATGAGAAGTATTGGAATGAGTTCTTCTTTAAAAGTTTTGTAGAACTCGGCTGAGAACCCATCTGGTCCTGGACTTTTCTTTGTTGGAAGGCTTTTGATGACTTCTTCTATTTCATTACTTGAAATTGGTCTATTTAAATTGTGTATGTCCTCCTCCTTCAGTTCAGGCAATTCATATGTCTCTAGGAACCTGTTGATGTCTTTGAAATTTTCTATTTTGTTGGAGTATAGATTTTCAAAATAGCTTCTAATTATGTTTTGTATTTCAGTCGTGTCTGTTGTGATATTTCCTTGTTCATTCTGAATTTTAGTAGTTTGGGTTTTCTCTCGTCTTCTCTTTGTTAGTGTGGCTAAAGGTTTATCAATTTTGTTTATTTTTTCGAAGAACCAACTATTTATTTTGTGAATTTTTTGTATTGTTTCTTTAGTTTCATTTTCGTTGATTTCACCTCTCAGTTTGACTATTTCCTGTCTTCTACTACTTTTGGTGTTGGTCTGTTCTTCTTTTTCTAGGGCTTTGAGCTGTAGTGTTAGGTCATTTATTTTTTGAGTTTTACTTCTTTTATTAAATGCGCTCCATGAAATAAATCTTCCTCTAAGTACCGCTTTCATAGTGTCCCAGAGATTTTGATATGATGTTTCTTTGTTCTCGTTTACCTCTAAGAATTTTTTAATTTCCTTCCTAATATCTTCTGTTATCCATTCATCATATAGTAGCATATTGTTTAATCTCCAGGTGTTGGAGTAGTTTCTGTTTTTTACTCTTTCATTAATTTGTAACTTCAATCCATTATGATCTGATAGAATACAAGGTAGTGTCTCTATCTTCTTGTATTTGCTGACATTAGCTGTGTGGCATAATATATGGTCTATTTTAGAGAAGGATCCATGTGCTGCTGAGAAGAAAGTGTATTCGCTCTTGGTTGGATGGTATATTCTATAAATGTCTGTTAAGTCTAAATTATTGATTGTGTTATTGAGATCTATGGTTTCTTTGTTCAATTTTTGTTTGGAAGATCTGTCCAGTGGTGAAAGAGGCGTGTTAAAATCACCTAGTATTATTGTGTTATGGTCTATTTGGTTTCTAAAATTGAGAAGGATTTGTTTCACATACATGGATGAGCCACTGTTTGGGGCATAGATGTTTATGATTGTTATATCTTGATGATTTATGCTTCCCTTAAGCAGTATGAAATGTCCTTCTTTATCCCTTCTAACTAACATTGGCTTGAAGTCCACATTATCTGAAATGAGGATGGATACTGCAGCCTTTTTGCTGAGCCCATGTGCATGGTATGTTTTTCCCCATCCTTTCACCTTTAGTCTATGGGTATCTCTTTCTATGAGGTGAGTCTCTTGCAGGCAACATATTGTTGGATCTTTCTTTTTAATCCAATCTGCCAGTCTATGTCTTTTGATTGATGAATTCAGGCCATTAACATTCAGGGTTATTATTGAGATATGATTTGTATTCCCAGTCATTTGGTTCATATTTAAAATTTTTGACCCATCTTGGTTCCTCCTTTATTTGACAGTTCCTTTAGGATAATTCCTCCCTTTGCTGATTTGCTTCTTTGTTTTTTATCTCTTCCTCATGAAATATTTTGCTGAGAATGTTCTGTAATGCTGGCTTTCTTTTTGTAAATTCTTTTAGCTTTTGTTTATCATGGAATGATCTTATTTCATCGTCAAATTTGAAGGTAAGTTTTGCTGGGTATAAGATTCTTGGTTGGCATCCATTTTCTTTCAGAGCTTGAAAAATGTTGTTCCAGGCCCTTCTAGCCTTTAGGGTCTGGATTGAAAAATCTGCTGATATCCGTATTGGCTTCCCCCTGAATGTAATTTGGTTCTTTTCTCTCACAGCCTTTAAAATTCTGTCTTTATTTTGTATGTTAGGTATTTTCATTATAATGTGCCTTGGTGTGGGTCTGTTGTAATTTTGTGTATTTGGAGTCCTATAAGCCTCTTGGACTTGATCTTCCATTTCATTCTTCAGATTTGGGAAATTTTCTGATATTATTTCTTCAAATAGATTGTTCATTCCTTTGGTTTGTTTCTCTAAGCCTTCTTCAATCCCAATAATTCTCAAATTTGGCCTTTTCATGATATCCCATAGTTCTTGGAGATTCTGTTCATGATTTCTCACCATCTTCTCTTTTTGTTCAACTTTGTTTTCGAGGTTAAATATTTTGTCTTCTATATCTGAAGTTCTGTCTTCCAGGTGTTCTATCCTATTGGTTATGCTTTCTATGGAGGTTAATTTGGTTTATTGTTTCCTTAATTTCAAGGATTTCTGTTTGTTTTTTTTTCAATATCTCTAACTCTTTATTGAAATGATCTTTTGCTTCCTGAATTTGCTCTGTTAACTGTCGATTGGTGCGATCGTTCAATGCCTGCATTTGCTCTTTCATCTCATCGTTTGCTTCCCTAATCATTTTAATTGTGTACATTCTGAACTCCCTTTCTGTCATTTCTTCTGCCATGCTGTCGTTGGATTTTATTGATGTAACATCTAGATTTGTTTGGGGCATTTTCTTCCCTTGTTTTCTCATATTGTTCAGGGATCAGTGGGTCATTAAGATATTGCAGATTTCCTCTATCAACTTATAATGTCCCTGAAGATTGCTAGTATATCCCCTCTTATCCTTCAGTAGCCTGAAGTCTTGGAGGAGGTTGATAATGCAGAGCTCCATGAAGAAGCTGCCTCTCTAGGTGTGGTAACCCTCAGGTGGCGTATATTCCCTGCTAGTGGGCAGAGGTGCCTCCACTTGTTGACCAATGGTCATCCAATAGGGAACTAGTCTGTGGGCTGAGGCAAGGCCTGTTTGTGCCTATGTCTCTGGCTTTACCATCCCTGTGGGAAAACCTCCCCCGGCCGGGGAGAGTCACCGGGTGGGGACGTCTCGCTGGTCAGTTGCCCTCCTAGAAGTTCCCCTCAATCTACAACTACCACCTGGGCTGGGCTGTCTTCCTCTGCAACGATCCCAGGGGCCCGGACCTACGTCCTGGGCCTGGGAGCCTCACCCTTCACCGGCCAGTCTCCTTAGGCTGCCTCTCCCAGAGAATCTGCCCACCGCCCTGGAAACTTCGCTCCGCCCCTAGGCGTGTCTCTGTGCAGCTCTTCCAGCAAGAAGCCACCTAGCTCCTGGGACCCTGCTCTGCACCAATTGCCTGGCTACGCAGCCCCTCCCCTGAGCCACCACCTGGAGCCCCGTACAATATCTCCGAGACCCAGAGACCCGCCACACACCTCCTCCTCCAGACAGCCGCCCGGTTTCCGACACAGTCACTAGGAGTCCAAACAACTCACTTCGGGTCTCCTAATCCCGCCAACACCCGTAGCCCTAGGCAGTCACTCCAAGTCCAAGTGACCCGCCCTGTTCCTCCTCCTCCTCCTTGGGGTAGCCCCCCAGGTGTTCAGGAACGGTGGCTCCGAGACCAGGTGACTCACCACGCTCCTCCTCCAGGCAGGCCACCGGTGTTCAGGAGCGGTCGCTTTTAGTCCAATCAACTCACCACTCACCTCCTCTGGCAACCGCCTGTAGTTTGATGCAGTCACTCCCAGGCTAAGCGTCCCACCGCTCTCTTCCTTCAGGCAGGCCACCAGTGTTCTGGAGCAGCTGCTCCAAGTTCAAACAGCTCGTCACGCAGCTCCTCCTCCGGCAACCGCCCGCGGCTCTGATGCAGTCACTCCCAGGTCAAGTAACAAGCCGCGCTCCTCCTCCTCCTCCGGGCAACCTCCCGGCGCTCAGGAGCGCCCACTCTGAGTTCAAACAGCTCACCACGCAGCTCCTCCTCTGGCAACTGCCCGTGGCTCTGATGCAGTCACTCCTAGACCAAGTGTCCCGCCGGGCCTCTCCTCCTCCTCCGGGCAACCCCCCGGTGTTCAGAAGCGGTTGTTCTTGGTCCAAACAGCTCGCCATGCAGCTCCTCCCCAGGCAGCCGCCCGGAGCCCCAGCGGCTGCTCGAGTCCAAGCACTATGCTGAGCCGCCTCCTCTACGATGATCCCAGTTGTCCGTGTTTACCTCTCCAGCGGGGGGAGGGGCGTCTCGCCGAGCAACTCCACTTCACAAATTCCCTGCGTTCCGGGGCTACTGCCCCATCCGGGACGCCTCCCCAACAGGAGAGACTCACCCAGCAGCTTTGAGTTGGTCCCAAGTCTCTCACTATCTCCTCTTTTGAATCTTGAGTCGTGGAGCAGCGTGAAATGCAGCCGACCTCTAGTCCGCCATCTTGGCCCGCCCCCCCAAATCTTTTTACATTATAACTACCTGCACATGTAATTTTTCCCAGGTGTCCCAGCCTCTCCTCCTGCTCCAGGCCAACATGGATGACTGAGAAAGGTTTCTGCTCAGAGTTTAGCTACAACCACTTTCCTACTGAAAATGGCAGTGATAAAACTTTCTCAGATACACCTGCCAGGGTTGGTAATTCAATATATAAATCAAAATGCAGATCAATACACATATCACTATATATGCTGACATGTAAGATTAGGTTTAGTGATCAGGGTAAGTTAAGGGTTAGTATCATATTCTAGGTTGATTTTAGTTTAGTGTGAGGGACCGATTATGTATATCAGGAAACACAGCTATTCATAAAGATGTACTTGAGAAAATAGGTAGAAAAACATGTATAAACTTATAGGATCTGGTACAGGGAAGGTTATATTGTGAGTCATACAAACACACTTTTATTTTCTTTGTGAATGCATGAATGTATCATATAAATGAATATATCCAAATGTACAATGGAAAATTGAACATATATTAAAATACAGATAAATAAACATGAATATATATGCTTTTTGTAAAATTAGGTTTTGGAATAGACATAATATTTGGTTCAGCATTAAATTTTTAATTGGGTTAAATTTACGTTTGGGGGTATGTATGTCAGAAAACATGAAGTGTCATGTGAACGTATGTGTGAAAATATAAATAAAACACATATAACATGTATGTTCTGAAAAAGCAAAGGGCATAAGATGACACATGAATTTACATATTTTTCATTAGGGGATGCATGGATATGTCATATATATGAATATAAAATTATATATATGCAAATGTATTATTGGTAATTGAATACACATCAAAATTCATATAAATATTTAAATTAATATACAGGCTTTTAGGTAAAGTTAGGTTTAGTTATAGGGATGATAGGGTTAGTATTAAATGTTGAGTTGGGTTAGGATTAGAGGTATGGAATGAATATGTATATTGGCAAACATAAATATTCATAAGGATCAAAATAAAACACATTTTTAAAGTTGAGGCTGCAGGATATAACATATAACTGGATATATAATATTAAGTATGCATAAACCTTCACATTAGCATACATGCTTTTATGTAAAATGAAGTTTATTTATGGGGTTAATATTACAGTTAGTGTGTAATTTTGATGCCAGGTGCAATGGCACATACCTGTAATCCCAGCAGCTTCAGAGGCTGAAGCAGGAGCATCAAGAATTCAAAGCCAGCCTCAGCAACAGTGAGGCACTAAGTAATTCAATGAGACTCTGTCTCTAAACGAAATAAAAAATAGCCCTGGGATGTATGTCGCTTGGAGGTTGAGTGTCCCTAAGATTGATCCACAGTAGCAAAAAAAAAAAAAATTAGCATTAGTGTTAAATTTTGAGTTGTATAGGGAATGCATATAATGTAAATATGAATACTTATAAAAATGTACATGTTAAAATATGTCTAGAACCATATATAAACACAGATAACCTGAAACTTGATGTGTATGCTGAGCATCATATGTATACACATATTTTAAACTGTGGTATACCTGGTTAAGTTATATGAATAACTATGAAAATTTATAAATGTAAAAATACCATTGATAATTGAATATACACACAAATAAAAAGTACACATTAGTATTAGTATACCTGTTTTTATGTAAAATTAGATTTAGATATTGCTATTTAATTGTAAGTTGGTGTATGTAGCATATGAATATGTGTATCAGGAAATATGAATATTCATAAGTATGTGTGAAAATATGTGCAAAAGCTTTAAAATACATGCTCTGAAACAGGGGATGGTATTATGAGTTATTCGAATACAGTTTTTAAAAAATTTTGTGTCAGGGTACATGCATATATATCATATAATGAATATGTAATTTTGTGAATGCAAATATACCAAAGATAACTGACCTCTAAGTCAAAATACACATGAATATTTATATTGTTATACATGCTTTTATATAAAATTATGTTAGGTGTATGGATAAGTTAGTTTTCATATTATATTTGGGTTTGTGTAAGTTTAGGTGTAGGGAATAATTATGGATATCAGAACACAGGAGATTCATAAGAATTTTTGCATGAAAATGTGTATGAGAACATATATAAACACATGTTCTGAAACAAGGGGGCTTTAATGTGAGTCATAGGAATGCACTATTTAAAATTTAGGGATGTTATATATAACATATAAATGAACATAAAATATTTTATGCTAATACACATTTGACATTTTAATATGTCAAAATACACAAAAATATCCATATTAGCATAAGGGTTTTTATGTAAAATGAGGTTTAGATATTGGGTTGGGTTAGGGTTAGAATTCAGTTTTGGGTTGGGTTAGGGTACGGTTAGGGAATTGATATGTTTATCAGTAAATGTGAATTTTTTCAAGAATGTATGTGTGAAAATATGTTTGAAAACATTTATGAACATGTTATTTTGATACAGAAAAGTTTATCATGTGAGTCATATGAATATATACTTTCAAACTTGCAGATGAATGGACATATTATATAAATTTATCTGTAATAACATATGCAAATATACCATTTAATAATGGAACGTGTAAATCAAAGTAACATAAATATTCATATCACTGTTATGGGGCACAACTTAAGAACAGACTGATCAGTACTGAGAAGTTCAAATTTGAGAGTCTTCATTAAGCCCGCCGGGTGACTGTCTCACACAATACTCCCAAAAATGGCTACTGGGAGAACAACCCCGACCACAGGGTTGTAGGAGTTCTTATACCAAAAATTACATAAATCATAAATGTCTGTTGCTATGATTCAGAATTACACATTAAACATCATGGGATCATCAACAAAAGAGGGAGTGGGGAGTGGGTCACCTAGGGACAACCTTAAGAATGATTACTAATAACCACATGGTACATTGGTTAGGAGCAATAGAGTTCACGAGAGCAATTTTCAATACATAGGAATTGTCACTTTATATTATTAAACATGTCACACCAAGTAACTGATGATGGGCACAGAGGTGGGGTGTTCCAAGGTGTTCCCATGGGAGAAACTTATTTCCTATATAACATGGAGTCTCAGAGCAAAATGGAGTCTGTGTAGTCAATTCCCCTACAGTCTGGCCTATAACTTTCTCATGGAGCCAGATCTATCAGCCCATCACAATCACTGTACTCAATTTTACATAAAATTGTATTTAGGTAAAGGGGTCAGGTTAGAGTTAGTTATACATTATCAGTTGTTTGGGGAACAAATATGTGTAAGTGGGAATATGAGTATTAATAAGAATGTACATGCAAATACATGCATAAAATCATATAAACAAAAGTTTGAAATAGAGAAGGGTTTAATGTGAATTTTATAAATACACTTTTCAAATTTAGGGATACAGTCATAAATTATATACCCAGATGTATAATATATATACAAAGAGTTTTATAATTGAACATTCAATCAAAATACACATCAATATTCACATTATCACATAGGCTTTTTTGTAAAAATTGGTTCAGATTCCTGTTGGAATTTCAGGTTAGTCAATGTACGGGGAAGCAAAAGTACTTGAATCCAGAAAACTTCTCAGGACACAATAGGTGCCCTGTTTGAATGGCTTAGAAATGCTCTGCAACTCCTCGGCCCTTGAGGCCTGGAGACATTATCTTATTATAATAACACTTGGTATTAGTGGACTCTGAGAAGCATGCAACGTATGTGATCTGCACATGTGCAAAGATAACTGTACTATGTAACCTAGTGTAACTTGATATGACCCTGGAATAGACAATATACTGGACTTGCTTTCTCATGGGAGCTACTTCGTGCTCTTCACTGTCCTGTGTGCTTGCCTGTTATTAGCTCTCCCCATAACCTTTATAGCTGGACCCCAATTAACCTTTGCAGATGGCAGGGACCCTTTTGGACGTGTTGATGGGAGAAGGGGATAGCTTACTGCCTGGAACAGTCTTTGACAAGCATCATACTTTGGCTGGTACCAATCCCACTGGTAAGTTATGGGGAGTTTCCTGTCTGAAATTTAATGTTGTCATCAGGCTGAACCTTCTTGAGTCTAAGGCCAAATATACTGTAAGTAATGCTGATCTTGTTGCTTTCCTGTTTGGAAATAGAATCTTGCTGTTCATGTTATCTGGAGAGCGGGACCTTAAGGTCCAAAGATTGGGAAGACATAGGTAAAAAATTGTATGAGGAGCTCCTATAATGGGTTTATGTGCTTGGTACTTTGTCAAGACGTTAACTCAAAAATAGCCTTGATGGAGCCACAGACTTTTCTGGTGGTTTCTAAGACTGAAGTTTTTCTCAGACCTCTCCTTGCATTCTAACTCCACCCCCTTCTTTTCCTCTTCCACTTCAGGCTCATTTATCTAAATGTCTCAGGCAGGCAGCTGCAAAGGAAGAAACTCATATATTGACTGTCTGCCACATTAGATTAAACAACGCTAATCAGTCAGAATATGAACAATTGACTTTTGCTGTATGTAAAGAATTAAAAAGAACAGTGTTGGAGATGGATTAGTAATCACTCTTAATATGATAGAGGGTCTGAAAATGGGTTATGCCTTGCTTCCCAATAATTGGAAAGCATTGGTGACAATGATAATTTCTCCTGCCCCCAATACAGTGGTTTTCCAAGAATATTCTGATTTAGCCCAGGTTCAAGCAGAGGATAATGCTCAAGAAAATATTAATATTGATTATGATGACTTATTTGGTATGGGGTAAGGAGGGACATTACAACAACAATCTCAGTTGCCCACAGTTGCCAATGCCCAGATTAGAACTTTAGCTTGTAAAGCATGGAGGAGAATCCCAGATACTCAAGATCCTTCCAAGTCCTTTGCTGTAATTTGACAAGCCTCAGGTGAGACTTTCATTAATGTTAACTGATTGACTAATGCCCTTGAAAGTCTAGTAGACAATTTGGAGGCTGCCAATATTCTGACCAAACAACTGGCTTATGAAAATGCCAACCAACATTGTTAGGGAAGTAAATGAAATCTATTTACCATAAAGTGGATACTACACTTTCTGATTTAATAAAGACATTTCGAAAGTTGTAACTGACACTCATAAAGCGACTTTACTGGCTGCTGCTCTAAAGTTCCCTGATAAGCTTTGTTACAATTGTAAAGAACCTGGCCATATTCAAAAGGACTGTAAGATAACAAAAGGGCCACAAATATAAACCAATCAGAAATGCCCAATCTGTCACAAAGGATTTCATTGGGCTAATCAATGCAGATCTAAAACAGACATGTCAGGAAATGCAGTTTGACCCAGGGCCAAAGGAGAAGGAACCCTTTTTATCTGCAGATACAGATGTCTCCTTCACAAATGTTTTCAATTCAAATAGAAATTCCTTTCACAAATCCTTTCCTGCCACTTGAGGGAGTGCAGGAATAGATTCAATTACTACTGAGGATGCTCAATTATGTCTGCCTGGGGAAGTTTGTAAAAGTGCTACCCAAATTCAAGGATCTCTACCTCAACGTACCTTTGGTTTAATATCACCCCACTCCCCAGTGCTAAAGAAGAAAAATTTATAATTTCTGGAGTGATTGATTCCGATTATACTGGTTAAATATATATTCGAGTGTGGTCACATATGTGCTTAAATCTCCCCAAAGGATTCTCCATAGCTCAATTAATTGCCATTATTTATATTACTGCCCCAAAAACCCCTGAATAAAAGAGGGAATACAAGATTTGGGCCCACTTTTAGTGGAGTATGTTTTTCTCTAACTGAAAATAGATCAAATTAACCCTTTGTTTGAATGGACAGTCAATCACAGGGCAATTGGACACAATTGCTGATGTTACAGTTACACCTGTCTCAATGTGGTCTCTTGCATGGCCTTTACAGAAGGCCACCCCAGTTTGGGGCATTGGAGAAAATAATAAACAGGTGTTTACAAGCTCTCTATGATTGTGATGCTCCACCCCTTCCAACCCACAAGTTATCATTCACATTCAACCATATAGCATGGCAATTTCCTTTCCTATATGAGGAAGAGACACTTACAAAAAGTTACAAATATCTATGGAGTCACATTTCTTACAGGGGCCTCTGGGGAATTGACCTCCTTACCATTAAAATGGAAGGTCACCACTCCTGTCTGGATAGAACAATGGCTACCCTCTAAGGAGAAGGTGGCAACCTCAAAGACCATTAGTCAAGAACACTTACAATGGGTACATACTGAACCTTCTACCAGTCCATGGAACACACCAATTTTTATCATAAAGAAGAAATCAGAGAAACAGAGATTATTACTGGATTTATGAGAAATTAATAAATGTATACAACCTATGGATCCACTTCAGTGTGGATTTCCTAATCCTATTTTAATCCCTTAAAAATTTTTCTTTATACATAATAGGCTTAAAAAGACATTTTTTTTACTATTCCTTTCTTTCCTGATGATGGAAAAAATTTGCATTCACAATTCCTGTTTTCAATCACATAACCTTGCTGATATCAGTGGAAAGTTCTTCCTCAAAGTATGTAGAATAGCCCTCCATTATGTCAACACTTTGTAAATAAGCCTTTTCAGTCTTTCTGAAAATTACTCCCAAATATTCTTGTTCATTGTTACATGGATGATATTTTGATTGGTGAGTAAATATTTACAGAAGATACATTAACTAAATTGCAACACATTCTGTTACACTCTGGCCTCCATGTGACCACAAAAGCAATTCAATGACAACTCCCTATTAACTATGTAGGATGTAAGATACTCCAACTTTATTCCATTCCTCATATTCCAAAATTGACTCTTCTTTGCTAATTTTCCTTATTTACAGCAATTTTTAGGACATTTAAATTGGGCTCCACCATATACTTCTTTAACTACTAATATGTTGTTGCCTTTTCTCCAGCTGTTAGAAAGGGAACATAGCCCACCAGTTTTTTCCAGTTAACTCCTCCACTGACTGCAGCTCTTCAGAGTGTTAACGAGAAATTATCTAAAGTTCTTATACATACACTCCCAACAATCCATGTTCCTTTATCTCTAATAATCTGTACAGGAAAGCCTTATGCCTTTGCTGCAGTTGTTGCCATTTATAATCAAAATTTGCATGTAATAGAGTGGTTATATTCTCCTCAATTTTCAGGAAGAAATTTTCTCCCTTATGCTGATATGAATGCTCAATTGATCTCCGATGGTGGAAATTGTATTTTATCTCTTACAGAAACTTTATGTTACTTATGGAAAAACTTTCCATTACAGTATTTACAACTTTCTTCATAGTATCAAGCTGTGTTAAGTGATTTTTTAGCTCCTGTTGCTTTCCATACACCTCTGAATGAATGCATTTCCTTGTTGAGTCAAGTCTCTCATGCTCCTTCTTCTATAATCTTCTCCATTCCATTTTCCAGAGAGATTACTGTCTACACTGATGGAGAAAAACAATGGGGTGTGGCGTCTATATTCACTGATAAAAAATGGACTATTACGCATTGCCTAAACTTTCTCCTCAATAGGCAGAATTAGCTGCAATTATTTTGGCACTTCATATATCTCCCACTACCTTAGATATTATTACAGATTCTCAGTATGTAGCCAAACTGATGCCTTATATTTCCTCTGCAATTTTGCCACATCATTTGGACTCTAATTTGTTATCCCTGTTTATCTCTCTTTAATCTCTTTTACAGGATTGTACAGCTCCAGTATTTCTTGCTCACATGTGTGGCCACACTAAGATTCCTGGACCAATCACTAAAGGAAATGTTCTTGCTGTTGCTGCTATAAAATCACTTTATCCTCTCTTCTCGGATGCCATGGAATCACAAACTCTTTTATCAAAATGCTCGTTCTTTAATGAAGACCTTTTCTATTTCCTCTCAACAGGTCTGTATCATCATTAATAATTGCTCTCATTGCACACCTTTTTTCCCCTTACTTGGGAAACTGTAAACCCTCAATGTTTACTTTTGAATGCCCTTTGTCAGATGGATATGACTCATTTTCCTCCTTTTCATCCCTGTCCCTTTTTATATGTTACCATAGATACATCCTCAGGCCTTCTATGGGCCAGTGCACATCATTCAGAGAAGATCTCAGCCTCTTTCTCTCATGTACATGTTTACATTTCCACCATGGGTAAATTTCATCATTTAAAAAATGACAATGCCTCTGCATATACTTCTAGTGTCTTTGCTCAGTTTTGAAAACATGACTTTTAAAACAAAAACTAAAAAGGGGACCTCGACTTGCTCATGTTAATAATGCTCTCAATATTGCCTTGTTCACAATAAATGGTCTTAAGGTACAGTATGAAGATAATACACATCGCTTCTCTTCTGCCTTAGATAGGCATTTTACACCTAAGGAATTTTACAGATTTATGTAAAATACCCAGTTCCACCAGATCCGATTTGGCAGGACCCTGTCCCTTTGATTACATGGAGGAAGGGATGTGCTGTTGTTTTTAGCCCTTCAGGACCTGTCTGGATTTCTGCCAGTTGTGTGAATCCCATCAATCATCATGAGTCGGCATTGAGGAATTCACACTCCAATTCCCAAATTCCATTTGACCCTAGATAAAGAGGACCCTGATTCAAAGAAGGAACCTCCAATGAGAATGACAGGCCCAAAAGACCCTTGGTCTTCTAATCATCTTGTGACTTGTGGGGATATCAAGAGTTCAACATCCGCTCAACTATTGCTATCCTAGATGGGGTTAGAATGCACCCCAGAACACTTGGTTAGGACTCTGTTTGCCAAACTTATCCCAAATTCCACAACTATGCTGGCTATTATTTCATTATTTCTCTGTTGCTCTATCCCTGTTGGTGGTACCCCTACACACACACAAAAAAAACTGTTTCATCTTTAGTTTCCCTCACCCATTATAATATTTAGATCTGCTAAGTGGAAATTGCTAATTCTTCAGAGTTTTGCATTCATTAAGATGCAGACATAAGAAGCATACCGAGATCTTGCCTCATTCTTGTGTGCCCTCCTGCTTATGAAATTGCTCATATGACAATGTTTTCCCCTAATCAACGCATTCAAAAACCTGTGTCTTATAAATATTCCTATAATTGGGGAAATCCTCAGTATACCAAGGCTTCCCATGCCACGATGCTACTTACACCTGTGGTCTCTTTAAATATGACTGATACCTGTGCTGAAATTCAAAATTGTGCTCATAAATGTGTGTCAATGGAATATCCTTCCTTCAATTGCTCTAATGTTGAACCCATTTTGTATGGAAATGTACATATCCCTTTGCCTCCTGGATGGTTCTTTTCCTGTGCTTCTTATACTTCTAACTACATTCTGACTAATATGTCCCATTGAACTCATTGATTTTGAAGTACATTAACAGTGTTTCTCCCCTCTCCTCAGGATTTAATAGGTATCATCCAGCTCAATGGTTACATAAAAAAGCTGTATACTTAGATAATGATAGTGATGATTCAATTTATCTATTGTCTAAAATAGAATTCGAGGCTTTCACTTTCTCTTTAGCTGGTATTCCTGCCCCAGTGTTAGGAGCTTAAAACAGACAATGAAACTGGCTTGTGCTATGGTAAAAAATATAAATTACACATCAATGGCAATTACTATGCTAAGTGAAGAACAAAAATATCATCAAACCATTCTTGATAATAGGACTTCTATTGATTATTTGCTATTGTTACATCATAAGGGATGCCAGAAATTTAATAATATGTGTTGTTTCAATTTAACTGATAACAGGAACCCAAATTCAAAGGGAATTGGATCATCTTAAGAACCTTATAAAGAAGTTGCAACAAGATGATGGAGGTTGGGATTTATTAGATTGTATTACATATGCCTACCAAATTTTAAATGAATCAAGTGACTTTTCATTGGAGGATGTTTATTGATTCTTGCCTTATTATACTGTGCTTGTTTTTGCCAATGTCTGCCTTGCTTTCTCCCTCCACCTTCCTTAAACCGTAGACAAGTCATGTCTATTCAAAATGTCTAAACAAAAATGGGGATTTGTAGGGATTTTATTCAGGTCAGTCAATGTATAAGGCAACAAAAGTCCATGAGTTGATAAAAGTGTTCAGGACACAATAGGCGGCCAATTCTAATGACTTAGAGGTGATCTGTGACTCCTATGTCCTTGAGGCCTGGAGACATTATCTTATTATAATAACCTTTGGTACTAGTGGACTCTGGGAAGCAACCAAGCTATGCAATCTGCACATGAAGAAAGCTAACTTCACTATGTAACCTAGTGTAAATTGATATGACCCTGGAATAGATGATAAATGGACCTGGTTTCCCACTGGAGATAACTTCTTCCTTTTTGCCACCCTTTCTGCTTGCCTCTTCTTTGCTCTCTCCTTAACCCTTATGCCTGGACCCCAATTAACTTTTACAGTTATACACAAAATGTTAGGATTAGTATTAAAATCTTGATTGGTTTCCATAGATGGTTAGGGATTGAATATATATATATATATATATATATATATATATATATATATATATCTTATAAGACATGAAAATTTATGAACATCTACATGTGAAAATATGTATGAAAATGTACATATGTTTTGAAATAGGGAATGGTTTAACGGGGGACATATAAATACATATTTTTTTAAATTTGAGAATGCATGGATATACATGAATGTACAATTATAGGTATGAAAAGAAACCATATATAATTGAAGGTATAAGTCAAAATACACATAACTATTTGTATTACTATATATGCACTTATGTAAATTTAAGTTTTTAGGGGTAAATTTCAGGTTAGTATTCAATTTTGGTTCTCATAGAGTTAATGTTAGGGAATGAATTTGAGTATCAGGAAACATTAGTTTTCCCAGAAAGTTGGCTTGAAAATGCATTAAAATAGCAAATGTTTTAGGGTGAGTCATACAAATACACATTTTAAAATATGGAAGCATAGATATGTTACATATATAAATATACAATACATAAACAGATATTCCATTTTTTATTGAATATATAAGTCAAAATACACATGGATATTCATATTTTATGTACGTTTTCATGCAAATTCCATTTAGTTATGGTATGAATTTAGGGTTAGTATAAAAATTAGGGTTGAGATTGGGTTAGGGTTATGGAATGAATATGGATATCAGGAAACATGAATATTCATAAGAATAAACCACTAAAATATGTACTCATTCAGAAAAGTCCCTTGAAGAGAAAGTCCCACTTGAAATGAACTATTATTTATCAATGGCACACACAGTTTTAAAGTGAATCCTTAACTTCAAGGTGTGAAAAGCAGTAATTCTTTATGCTAGTTCTACCCTAGGCAAACCCCAATGTGCTCACTGACAACTGAGTTCTTTTGACATATAGCTGCTTGCACAAAATTCTTTTCTCTTCTTCCCAGGTTCTTAGCAATCTCATGCAGAACAAAGTTCAGACCATGTATCCAGTCTGATAGGTACCCCAAGTTAGCAGGAAAAGCTGGTTCTGGTAAAGGATCAGCTCCCCAAATATTCATTGAAATTGAACTTCCAAACTTTCCCAAAACCCCCTTGAAGTACCAGCTCCCTCTTGTAAAGAAAATCCATTTACCAATGGTATAGACACTTTGAAACTGAAACCTTGCCTGCAACCCCGAAGGGGTACTGTTTCATGCTGGGTCAACTTGAGGTAAACCCCATTGTGCTCACTGCCAATTAAATGAGTTTCTTCTTCCAGAAACTGCTTCAGTTCTGCCTTTCTAGATGTTTTCAGCAAACACCTACGAAGCACATTTTAAGAACCAGTATCCAGAGGTTGTTAGTAATAATTTCACTGTGTAGCTAAAGTGTGAGTGCACTATTGAAATGTCCTTTCTGGATGACCTCTTGACATGTCTCTGACACTCATTTAGTAGCTGCACTTCTATGTGATGCATTTCCTTGGGGGGGGACATATGTAAACATACGTGTTCTGAAGTTCAAAGCGTATACTGAGATTCACATGTATACACTTTTTAAAAATTGTGGTATGCATGGTTATGTTACATAAATAAAAATGCAAGAGTATATGTGTGAATAAACAATTGATAACTGAATACACAAGTAAAAAATAAATATAAATATTTATTTATTTGTATCCATGATTTTACATAAAATTAGATTTATGTATAGGAAGAATATTAATGTTAGTATTAAATTTTAAGTTGGTTTAGCGAATGAATATATATATCAGGAACATGAATATTCATAAGTATGTACGTGTGTCAATATGTGCAAAATTGTTAAAATGCATACTTTGAAATGGTGTTTTATCATATGAGATGTATTAATACAGTTTTTCAAAAATTGGGGATGGGAAATGTGCGTATATCATATAATGAATATGTAATCATGTAAATGAAAATATAAAATAGACAAGTGAATATGTAAGTCAAAATACACATTAATTTTCATATTATTATTCAAGCTTTCATGTAACATTATGTTAGGTATAGGGATAATAAGTGTTTGTATTAAATTTGGGATTTGGATAAGTTAGGGTTAAGGAATAAATTTGGATACCAGAACACAGGGATATTCATAATTTTTTGCATGAAAATGTGTATGACAACATATATAAACATACATGTTCTGAAAAGGGGGGTTTAATATAAATCATAGAAATTCCCTTTTCAAACATAGGAATGTTGTATATAAAACCTACAAATAAATATATAGAAATATATGATAATACATCTTTGATATTTTAATATATAAGTAAAAATGCACATAAATGTGCATATTAGTATAAGCACTTATATTTAAATATGGGTTTTGATATTGGTGAGGATTAGGGTTAAATTTTAATTTATGTTGGGTTAGGTTTAGAAGACAATTTTTTGTTGCGTTAGGCTGAGGCTTAGAAATTAAAATGTGTATCAGTAAATGTGAATTTTTATAAGATTGTATGGGTGAAAATATGTTTAAAAACATATACAAACATAAGCTTTCTTTTTTTAATTCATTTTCATTGTAAACAAATGGGATACATCTTGCTTCTCTCTTTGTACATGAAGTAGAGGCATACAATTTGTGTAATCATACATTTACCTGGGGTAATAGTTTTTGATTCATTCTGTTATTTTTTCTCCCCCACCCCTCCCACTCCTCTTATCCCTCTATAAAATCCCTCCTTCCTCCATTCTTGCCCCCTTCCCACCCCCTATATGTGTCATCATCCGCTTATCAGTGAGATCATTTATCCTTTGGTTTTTTGAGATTGGCTTATCTCACGAAGCATGATATTCTCCAACTGCATCCATTTCCTTGCAAATGCATAATTTTATTATTATTTATGGCTGAGTAATATTCTACGGTATTTCTTTACCCATTCATCAATTGAGGGGCATCTAGGTTGGTTCCACAACCTGGCTATTGTGAATTGAGCAGCTATGAACATTGTTGTGGCTGTATCTCTGTAGTATGCTAATTTTAAGTCCTTTGGATATAGGCTGAGGAGTGGGATAGCTGAGTCAAATGGTGGTTCCATTCCAAGTTTTCTAAGGAATTTCTACGCTGCTTTCCAGAGTGACTGCACTAATTTACAGCCCCACCAGCAATGTATGAGTTTACCTTTTTCCCCACATCCTCTCCAGAACATATTGTTGCTTGTATTCTTTTTTTTTTGTTGTTGTTGCTCATATTCTTGATAATCGCCATTCTAATTGGGGTGAGATGGAATCTTAGGGTAGTTTTGATTTGCATTCCTCTTATTACTAAAGATGTTGAACATGTTTTCATGTTTGTTGATTTCTTGTAGATCTTCTTCTGTGAACTGTCTGTTCATATCCTTAGCCCATTTGTTGATTGGGTTATTTGTATTGTTGGTGTAGTGTTTTATGAGTTCTTTATATATTCTGGAAATTAGTGCTCTATCTGAAGTATGAATGGCAAAGATTTTCTCCCACTCTGTAGGCTCCCTCTTCACATTGCTGATAGTTTCCTTTGCTGAGAGAAAGCTTTTTAGTTTGAATCTAGTCAGTTATTGATTCTTGCTTTTATTTCTTCTGCTATGAGAGTCCTGTTAAGGAAGTCTGATCCTAAGCCAATAAGTTGAAGATTTGGACATACTTCTTCTTAAGATGCAGGTTCTCTGGTCTGATTTCAAGGTCCTTGATCTATTGTGAGTTGATTTTTGTGCAGGGTGAGAGATAGGGGTTTAGTTTCATTCTGTTGCATATGGATTTCCAGTTTTCCCAGCACCATTTGTTGAAGAGGTTATCTTTTCTCCATTGCATATTTTTGGCCCCTTTGTTTAGTATGAGAAAATTGTATTTTTTGGGTTTGTGTCCATGTCCTCTATTCTGTACCATTGATCTACCTGCCTATTTTGGTGCCAGTTCCATGCCATTTTTGTTACTATTGCTTTGTAGTAGTGTTGAAGATCTGGTATTGCGATACCCCCTTCTTCACTCTTCCTGCTAAGGATTGCTTTAGGTATTCTGGGTTTCTTATTCTTCCAGATGAATTTCATGATTGCTTTCTCTGTTTCTGTAAGGTACGTCATTGGAATTTTAATTAGAATTGCATTGAATTTGTGTAGCACTATCGATAGTATGGCCTTTTTGACAATATTAATTTTGCCTATCCAAGAACATGGGAGATCTTTCCATCTTCTAAGATTTTCTTTAGTTTCTTTCTTTAGTGTTCTGTAGTTCTCATTGTAGAGGTCTTTCACCTCTTCTGTGAGATTGATTCCCAAGTGTTTTATTTTTTTTTGAGGCTATTGTGAATGGGGTAGTTTTCCTAACTTCTCTTTCTGAAGATTCATCACTTATGTATAAAAATACTTTGTATTTTTGAGCATTAGTCTTATATCCTGCTATTTTACTGAATTCACTTATGAGTTCTAAAAGTTTTCTGGTGGAATTTCCTGTTTCCTGTAAATACATAATCATGTCATCAGCAAATAGGGATAGTTTGAGTTCTTCTTTTCCTATTCATATCACTTTAATTTGCTTGGTCTGTCTAATTGATCTGGCTAGAATTTCAAAGACAATATTGAATAGAAGTGGTGAAAGAGGGCATCTCTGCTTTGTTCCAATTTTTAGGGGGAATGCTTTCAGTTTCTCACCATTTAGAAAGATATTGGCCATGGGATTCACATAGATGGCCTTAAGAATGTTAAGGAATGTTCCCACTATTGCTATTTTTTTCCAGTGTTTTGAGCATGAAGGGATACTGTATTTTATCAAATGCTTTTTCTGAATCTATTGAAATAATCTTGTGTTTCTTGACTTTAAATCTATTAATATGGTGAATTACATTTATTGATTTCCAGATGTTGAACCAACCTTGCATCCCTGGAATAAAACCCACTTGATTGTGGTGCACTATCTTTTTAATGTAATTTTGAATGTGATTTGCTAAGATTTTGTTGAGAATTTTTGCATCAAGTTTCTTTAGGGATATTGGTCTGAAAATTTCTTTCCTCAATGTGTCTCTGTCTGGTTTAGGTATATTGGCTTCATGTTCTATTTCATGAAATACTCTGAGAAGTATTGGAATAAGCTCTTCTGTAAGGTTTTGTAGATTTGGTTTAGAACCTGTCTGGTCCTGGACTTTTCTTTGTTGGTAGGCTTTTGATGACTTCTTCTATTTCATTACTTGAAATTGGTCTATTTAAATTGTGTATGTCCTCCTCATTCCATTTAGGTAATTCATAAGTGCCTAGAAACCTGTTGATGTCTTCTAGATTTTCTATTTTGTTGGAATATAGATTTTCAAAATAGCTTCTAATTATGTTTTATATTTCACTCATGTCTGTTGTGATATTTCCTTGTTCATTGCGAATTTTAGTAATTTGGGTTTTCTCTCTCCTTCTCTTTGTTAGTGTGGCTAAGGGTTTATCAATCTTGTTTATTTTTTCAAAGAACCAGCTGCTTATATTGTCAATTTTTTCAATTGTTTCTTTCATTTCAATTGCATGAACCTCAGCTCTGATTTTAACTATTTCCTATCTTTTACTACTTTTTGTGTTGCTTTGCTCTTCTTTTTCTAGGGCTTTGAGTCACAGTGTTAGGTCGTTTATTTGTTGATTTTTTTGTCTTTTATTGAATTTTCCTCTAAGAACTGCTTTCATAGTTTCCCAGAGATTTTGATATGTTGTTTCTTTGATCTCATTTACCTCTAGAGATTTTTAAATTTCCTTCCTGATATCTTCTGTTATCCATTCATCTTACAATAGCATATTATTTAATCTCCAGGTATTGGAGTAGTTTCAGTTTTTGACTCTGTCATTTATTTTTATTTCAATCCATTATGATCCGATAGAATAGAAGGTATTATCTCTATCTTCTTGTATTTGCTAACATTAGCTTTGTGGCTTAAAATATGTTCTATTTTAGAGAAGGATCCTTGTGCTGCTGAGAAGAATGTGTATTTGCTCTTTCTTGGATGGTTTATTCTATAAATGTTCGTTTAGTCTAAATTATTGATTGTGTTTTTGAGATCTATGGTTTCTTTGTTCAATTTTTGTTTGGAGGATCTGTCCAGTGGTGAGAGAGTGTGTTAAAATCGCCTAGTATTATTGTGTTGTGGCCTATTTGATTTCTGGAATTAAGAAGGGTTTGTTTGACGTACATGGATGAGACAATGTTCGGGGCATAGATATTTATGATTGTTCTGTCTTGCTGATTTATGCTTCCCTTAAGCAGTATGTAATGTCCTTCTTTATCCCTTCTGACTAGTTTTTGCTTGAATTACACATTATCTGAAATGAGGATGGATACTCCAGCTTTTTTGCTGTGCATGGTTTGTTTTTCCCCTTCCTTTCACCATTAGTGTGTGGGTATCTCTTTCTATGAGATGAGTCTCTTGCAGGCAGCAAATTATTGAATCTTTCTTTTTAATCCCCTCTTCCAGTCTATGTCTTTTGATTGATGAGTTCAAGCCGTTAACATTCAGGGTTATTATTGAGATAGGATTCATATTCCCGGTCATTTGGCTCATTTTTGTTTTTGATGTGACTTGATTTCTCCTTTATTTGGTTGTTCCTTTAGGGTAGTTCCTCCATTTGCTGATTTACATCTTTGTTTTTCATCTCTTCCCTATGAAATATTTTGCTGAGAATGTTCTATAATGCCAACTTTCTTTTTCTAAATTCTTTAAGCTTTTGTTTATCATGGAAGGATTTTATTTCATTGTCAAATCTGTAGGTAAGTTTTGCTTCATTGGCATCCATTTTCTTTCAGGGCTTGAAAAAGGTTGTTGCAAACCCTTCTAGCTTTTAAGGTCTGGGTTGAGAAATCTGCTGATATCTGTATTGGTTTCCCCCTTAGTGTAATTTGATTCTTTTTCTCGCAGCCTTTAAAATTCTGTCTTTATTTTGTATGTTAGGTATTTTCATTATGTGACTTGTTGTGGGTCTGTTTAATTTTGTGTATTTGGAGTCCTATAAGCCTCTTGTACTTGATTTTCCATTTAATTCTTCAGATTTGGGATATTTTCTGATATTTCATTGAATAGATTGTTCATTCCTTTGGTTTGTTTCTCTAAGACTTCCTCAATTCCAATAATTCTTAAATTTGACCTTTTCATGATATCCCATAGTTCTTGTAGATTCTGTTCATGATTTCTTACCATCTTCTCTGTTTGGTCATCTTTGTTTTCAAGATTAAATATTTTGTCTTTGATATCTGAGTTTCTGTCTTCCAGGTGTTCTATCCTATTGGTTATGCTTTCTATGGAGTTTTTAGTTTGGTTTATTGTTTCCTTCATTTCAAGGATTTCTGTTTGTTTTTTTTTTTCAATATCTCTAACTCTTTATTGAGATGATCTTTTGCTTCCTGTATTTGCTCTTTTAACTGCTGATTGGTGTGAACATTCAATGCCTGCATTTGCCCTTTCATCTCATCCTTCAATGCCTGCTTTTGTTCTTTTATCTGCTCATTTGCTTCCCTGATTGTTTTGATTATGTACATTATGAACTGTGTTTCTGACTTTTCTTCTGCTGTGCTGTCATTCGATATTATTGCTATACCATCTAGGTTTGTTTAGGACATTTTCTTCCCTTGTTTTCTCATATTGTTCAGATATCTTACCCTCCAATAGTAAAACTCTGGGATATTGCAGAATTTCCTCTATTTACAAATATTGTGTTTGTAGATTTCCAAATACTCACCTCTTAGCCTTCAGTAGCCTGAAGTCTTGGAGGATCTTGATAATGCAGTGTTTCACCAGGAAGCTGCCCTTCTAGGGGTGGTGGCCTTCAGGTGGGGTATATTCCCCAGTGGTTCTGAGTTGGTCCCGAGTCTTTCAATATCTCCTCTTCCTGGCTTCTGAGTCTTTTCAAAGGTCCTCTAGCCTCCTGTAGTTATCTTAGGGAGGGAGTTGCCCTTCCAATGATGATGGCCATGCCCTCAGGAGTATTTCATAATGCCTCCAGCAGCCTATAAAGAAGCCTCTGGCTATCTCCATGATGGGGACAAACCTCGGCGTGGTGTTCGGATGGGGTTGTTCAGTGATGGTGTCTGTCTTTGGCCTGGTGATTGGGCGAGTTGGCTACCCGCCATCCAGCTCCTTGAGGCAGGTGGGTTGGGTGCCTCCCTGCTACCTCCATGATGTATGCGGCCTGACTCACTCACCAGCTCGCTCGGAGACTGCAAGCAACCAGTATGGCACCAAGCTACATCAAACATAAGCTTTCTGTTACAGGAAAGATTTTAATGTGAGTCATAGGAACAAACTTTTTCAAAATTTAAAAATATATCACATAAAATAATCTATAAAAAATATATGCAAAAATTCCATATAACAATTGAATCTGTAAAAAACATATACATTCCTATCACTATACACACTTTTATATAAAATTAGATTTAGGTATGTAAATAAATATGAATGTTTCCATATGTGAAAATAGCATTGATAATTGAATATACAAGTAAAAAGTACACATAAATGTTCCTGTTTGTATACATTCTCTTATATAAAATTAGATTTAGGTATAGGATTAAGATTAAATTTAGTATTAAATTTTAAGTTGCTTTAATGAATGAAAATATATATCAGGAAACATGAATATTCATAATTATGTATATGGATTTGGATTAATATATGTATATTGAAACATGCACATTCATAAATATCTACATGTGAAAATATGTATGAAAATGTATATATGCTTTGAAATATGTAATGGTTTAATGTGAGACATAGAAATACATATTTTTTAAAATTTGGGCATGCATGGACCAATATATTTGTGAATACACAATTAAATGTATGCGAATATACCATTGATAATTTAAGGTATATGTCCAAACACCCATAACATTTTTTCTTATTGTATGTGTGGTTATGTAAATTTAAGTTTAGGTATCAGGGTAGATTTCAAGTTAAAATTAAATTTTGTGTTGGGATAGCTTTAGGGTTAGGGAACAAATATGTTGAAAACTCATCTTTCCTTTGAGTTTGCTTGAAAATATATTAAAATAGCAAATGGTTTTATGTGAGCCATACAAATACTATTTTAAAAATATGAATGCATGAATAAATTATATATATAAATATATAATATACATGCATATATACCATTGATTATTGAATATTGAAATCAAAATGTACACAAATTTTCATATTTCTATATATATGTTGTCATTCAAAATCCTGTTTACTTATAGTATAAATTTAGGGTTAGTGTTAAATTTATGGTTGAGTTTGGGTTAGGGTTAGGGAATGAATTTGGCTATCAGGAAACATTTAGAGTCCTAAGAAAGTATGTGTGAAAATTTAAAAATAGGTTTAGTTAACCACAAAACATTAGGAGTAGTAATAAAGTTTTGATTGTTTTCTATATATGGATTGGGATTGAATATATATCATATAACATGAGTATAAATATCTACTTGTGAAAATATGTATGAAAATGTTTATATGTTTCAAAATATGTAATGGTTCAATGTGAGACATATAAATACATTTTTTAAATTTGGTGATTCATAGATAAATATATATGTGAATGTACAATTAAATGTATGCAAATATACCATTGATGATTAAATGTGTAAGTCAATGCACACATAATGTTTATTACTACTCTATGTGAAGTTATGTAAATTTTAGTTTAGTTCAAAACACACATAAATATTCATATTTCTATATATGTTTTAATGCAAAGTTTGGTTTAGTTATGGCATAAATTTAAGATTAGTATTAAATTTAGGGTTGGGTTTTGTTAGGTTTAGGCAATGAATATAGATATGAGAAAACATGAAGAGTCATATAAAACCATGTGTGAAAATATGTATATTTCATATACATGTATGTTATGAAAAAGGAAAGCACATAAGATGAGCCATGCATGTTGCTCCCAAAGTTTGGTCATCCTATGTGCTCTTGCTAAAACACTAAGTTTTTGGGTTTCTGAACTGTGCATTCAATATGCAGGCAGATAATAGCTGCAATTTTGGTGACTTTTCAGAAAGAGTTTTATGAATGGATTTCAATGAAAATTTGTTTTCTCTACTCATCATTCCCACTTTGTTACCAAGTTTGGTAATCCTATCTTCCAGGGTGCTCTTGCTTACACACTCAGTTTATGGGTTGCACATTAAACCCTTCTCTATTTCAAACTTTTTAAAAAGTTTTTGTATGCTTGTTGAGAATAGTTGCAGTTGCAGTGACCGTTTGGAAAATGTTTCATGAATGGATTTCAATGAAGCTTTGGGTATTTTCTCTTCTGATCATTTCCACTTTGCTCCCACAGTTTTGTGCTCCTACCTTCCAGGGTGCTCTTGCTAGCACATTCAGCTTATGGGTTGTGGAATTACAATATGCTTGTTGAAAATAGTTGCACATTCAGTACCTTTTTTGAAAAGAATTTCACCAAAGTATTTTAATGAAACTTTTGGGAATTCCTCACGTCACCATTCCCACTTTGCCCCAAAGTTTTGTGATGCTACTTTCCAATGTGCCGTTGCCAGCACACTTGGTTTATGGGTTGTGCAACTTTATTATGCTTGCAGAGAATACCTGCAAATGCTGTAATTTTTCTGAAAAGTTCACAAATGGATTTCAATGAAACTTTGACCAAATTCTCCTCTCACCATCTTTCCTAAGCTCCAAAACTTCAGTTATCTTACCTTTCATGGTGCTCTTGCTAGCACACTATGTTTAGGGGTTGCATAACTTTGTTTTCAATATACAGGTGGAGGATAGCTCTACTGTCAGTGACTTCTCTGAAAAACTTTCAGGAATGAATTTCGATGAAACTTGGGGTATGTTCTGTTCTCATCACTCCCACTTTGCTGAAAAACTTGATCCTGTGGTCCAGTGCACTCTTGTTAGCACAGTCTGTTTACAATTTGCCAAAGTGTAATATGCTTGTTGAGAATAGCTGCAAATTCAGTGAGTTTTCTGAAAAAGTTTCACTAATGGATTTCAATGAAACTTTGAGAAATTTCTCCTCTCACCATCCCTAATAAGCTCCAAACATTTGGTCATCCTATCTTTCATGGTGCTCTTGCTAGCACATTGTTTATGGATTGTTTAACTGTGTTTTCAATATACGGGCAGAGAATAGACCAGACCATTGTACCAGTAGGTGAGCAGTTGTGTGACTGTGAGAAAATTTTATGAGGAGTCTGAGCCCAAGGAAAATTATGAGGACTCCTAGGCATATATGTGAGTCCGTGAAATATTATAGGTTTAGGAAGATCCGGTTAACAAATGAAGGGAGAGTGGTTCAAAGTAGCAGAAGCAACCAAAGTTCTCTAGTGTCAAAAACCTGTACATTCAGAGTACCTAGAAAAACTAAAGCTGGGTTGTTCTGTGACCAGTGGAAATCCCATGGTCCCTTTCCTTCAATATAACAATGGCTTATTTGTGGCTGCTGCACAGACCTCTGGGTTACCACCTAGTATAACAGAATTGGAAGTCCTCCTCCACCATGTGTGATCTCATGGGGAGAGACTTCTTCACTTTCCTTCCTAAACATCTTAATGATGCTCACAAACTGCCTGAATTTGCCATGCAGGGATTTCCCACTAATTTGCATGTTTTTGAAATGCTTTCACATCCTGGTTTTTTAAAAATAGTATAAAATATTTTAATAAACCAGAGCCATGTGGAATTTTTCTACATGTCTTAACTGTGCCCCTTCATGTTATTTTTGACATTTTTGTCACAGCATCATTTTTTTTCAGTTTTTATTGTCATTAGACTTCAGTATTTTACTTTGTCAGATCAAATTACTTGTGGGGATATTCCCCCTAAATCATTTTCTCATTTGCAGCCTTAACATATTCAACCAATTTTTCTGTGGTAGAGTTTGTGAAAAAAATTATTGGTATTAAGTCCATCCACTTCAGAATTTGTTTAATAGCATCCAAATTTTAATTAATAAATTACAGATTTGAGCTATCTCTGTATGGTCCTGTGACTATCTTGGTGAAGGACCAAGAATGATGAGTAGAGAAAACAAATTTTCATTTTGCTGTTTTGGGAATTTGAATTTTCATAACTGGTATTGTGTCATCCTAATATGGGTATTTTAC
This sequence comes from Sciurus carolinensis, assembly GCF_902686445.1. Taxonomy (NCBI): domain Eukaryota; kingdom Metazoa; phylum Chordata; class Mammalia; order Rodentia; family Sciuridae; genus Sciurus; species Sciurus carolinensis. The sequence continues at coordinate 39,365,437 of NC_062215.1, read as the reverse complement.
CTAATGCTTAATGGTAATTTAACACAAAATATTATTTTATAGAGTTAGTATATTTTAGAGAAATAATATCACAATGCATGTATTACACACATGCTAACCTTGAAAACTATTCACAGAATTAATTCAGATGCTCAGTTGCTGATTCCCTTTGTCTATAATCTCTCTTTACATAGAATACCTTGGAGCCATTGTTTCCCTCAATGTAAATTGCTCCTAAAACATGTTTTTGGTGTTTAATTTTGTGGGCTATCTTCAGTTAAACTTGCGTGCTTACCAATAACCATAGAACTAAAACCTCACCTTCAGGGTCAGTCAGTGATGGCTGCCACACAGTGGAATATGATGGCCACTTTGCTGTTCAGCTTTTCTGGGCTTAGGACAGTCATAGCACCTTTGAATATCTCATCTTTTTAGGTTGTCAATAAGTACTGTTTGTCACATACCTAACCTTTGGGGTACTGGAATACACCCTGAGCTAAGAATTATTTCATCGTACCCTTTTTAATCACTTAAGAGCTCATCTAAAACACTTCAGTATCTGGTCTGAAACTCATGGACTTCCCCCAGGAAGGAGGGGAAGACGCTTGACCAACATGTGAGTTTGGAAGAGTGAAAGATCACTTTTTATGTTGACCTTAGCCTTCTGTTAATATTGTAACTGGTGAGCATAAAGTACAAAACATATAGTTAAAACTTTTGTTCTGTATAATTTTTAACGTTCAAAAGTACGATTGCTGCTAAAAATAAAGTTCTTATACTTCAAGAAAATTGGTGCTCTGTTTTGAAAATGAAATCTTGTGCCCTAAATGCGGTTGAACTAAATATACATAACATCGTGGTTAATGTATTTGTTCTGAGCATATTGAAGGTAGGCAAGTCTCAGCTAAGATGTTCAGTAGATTGAATATATTTCAACTTAAGATATTTACAGCTCATGTATTTATCATAGGTTAAAGAGCACTTGTAGTTGGAGAGAAGACAAATACTTGTGAAAAAGTTAGTGAGATCTGTGGTACTAAATGTACAATTATGATAACTTCTGTGGTTCAGATACAGAGCAATCTAAGAGCTCAGGAGCACTAAGAGAAGGATATTGTATATTGTATATCCTGTGAGGGTGGAATTTAAGCCAGGACCTGATGGAACCAGATTAGGGACCTTAAACTGGGTCCATGGACAGGCTTCAGAGAAGAATCTTAAGGTTCTCCAAAATGGTATGCTGCTTTGTATGAATGCAGAGCCTTAAAGCATGTCTTTCACCTTTTTCATATTTGTTCCCCCAAAATGTTAACAGCAGGGTCTATATAAGTCTAGTGAAAGGGCTTGGGAATTGAGTGCCACATGTGTAGGGGCCAATGAGTAAACTGAACACAGTGGTGCACATCCATAATCCCAGCAACTATGGAGGTTGAGGCAGGAGGATTGAAATTTCAAGACTCCTGTCAGCAACTTAGTGAGGCTCTAAGGACTTAGTGAGACCTTGTCTCAAAACAAAACATAAAAGAAGGACTGCCTTTATGACCCAGAGGTTAAGAGACTGTGGGTTCTATTCTTGGTTAAAAACAAAAGGAAAGAGAAAAACATTTCAAGATAAGACTTTACCTTTACCTGTAGCATCCAGAATATGATGGAAATAAATTTGAGCTACATGATGGTTCTAGGAATAGAGGGAATAATGACTTTATCCATTCTAATGCTCCTCAAATAGTATCTACCTTTTGAATTTCTATCTTTCAGCTGGTTGTGGTGTCACATGCCTGCAATTTCACCTACTCAGGAGGCTGATGAAAGAAGATCCCAAGCTTGAGGTCAGCCTGAGCAACTTAAGAAAGAAAATGAACTGGGGATTTATCTTGGTGTTAGAATGTTAGTGCAAGGCCCTGGGTTAAATCCTACTATCCCCCAAATAAACTGAAATACAAAATAAGTAAAATTTTATATTTGGTTTCCTAGGAAATTATTAAAGTGCTCAAGAAGGGGAAATGCATTATTCTAGATATTGTATGACTTTTCTTCTTGCTTTGTAATTGAAGAGAAAGATAATTGAAAGATTTTTCAAATGTAGACCCACTCTATTTTATAAAATTTAACTGAGACTTTAATGTTCAGATATGAGATGCTGTCTGAGATTCATCTGTTCTGATATGTTGAAGAGCATAAGAAGAAATTACTGGGAGCAGGGAGTTGACTTCATTCCTCAGTAGAGCTCAGATCTTTGTCAGACTCAGCAAGTGTCAGATAAAAACATTTTATAAGAAGAGGCAATATTTTTATCCAGGTCGATATTGACATTTGATTTTCCATGCATCAGCATCAAGCCCTACCTTTCCTTCTTCACAGCTCCATCTTTCCTTCCTTTTCATCTTTTGGGAATTTTGGAGAGCTAGTAGCTTGCACATTCTATATAGTTCAGTTCTTGCTTTTGTTGGGTGCTTTTCCCGTTGCCTCTAACACCACTCTCTGATCACCAGGTTCTTTCTCACACTTGAAGATCTAGCTCTCTTATTCTTTCTTCCAGGAAGCCTTCCATGAATCTCCAAATCCTCTTTCATGGTTGTCTCTCACTAGTTAAATACACTATTTTGAAATCTGGTGCAGAGATTATTTGATTACTAGCTCCTCAGTGGCAAAATTCCTGGCAATAAGAAGCAAATACTTCAGCACAAGGAGAAATTCAGAATGACTCTCAGACTTTTGTCTTAGCAGACTGGTGAAACAACACTTTTTATCCCCAATGGAATCACAGGCCCACAAGACTCTTTGCATTATTCTAATGAAAGACAGTAAAGTCTTATATTAAAGTAACAGCAGAAAATGTTGACAGAAGTAGAAAGAATAAATATATTGATATAGATGCAGTACTCAATAATGAAATAAGCTGGGCATAATGGTGCATGCCTGTAATTCCAGTGGCTCAGGAGGCTGAGGCAGGAGGATCATGAGTTCAAAACCAGACTCAGCAAAAGTGAGGCTCTAAGCAACTCACTGAGACCCTGTTTCTAAATAAAATACAAAATAGGACTGGTGTAATGGCTAATTTGAATTGTCAACTTGATTGGATTCAGAGATGCCAATGATTAAGAGATTTCTGTGTGTAAATGAGGGCATGTCTGGGAATGATTGGAATGTGGGATAGTGAACTGAAGTAGAGACCCTCCCTAAGCTAGGGCAGCACCACCCAATAGGATGGAATAAAAGTTGAAGAACAAGGAAGCAGATGCAGATGCAAGCTCAGCTCTTCTGCTGGGTTCTTCATCACTGCTTTGATCATCTGAGGATGTTGGACTCTTGCTTCTTCACTCTTCCAAAGCAGACTCTGCCAGTGATTCTCCAGGTAGTTTCCAGAAGCCTTGGTCTCAGAGTAGGGTAGTACTCTTGATCTTTCTTGTTTGGGGGCTTCTGTGTCTTGGACTTCACAGTTGCTGGTTCACCTGCAGATGGTCCTTGTGGACTATCCAGCTTCCGATTGTGTAAGCCAGTCTAATAAATCACCTTTTTATAGTCATACTTCCTATTGACTCTGTTCCTGTAGAGAAACCTGACTAATTCAGCTGGGGATGTGACTCAGTGGTTGAGTGCTCCTGAGTCCAATCCCCAGTAACCTCTCCCCAAAAAATAAGAAATAAAGAGGGGGAGATCATGAGATAGAGGCAAGGAAAAAATTGTTAGGTAGGTATCAGGTAAGAAAGAAATGATGTAGAATTCATACTAGTGGTTTGTTTTCTTCACTGGTCAGTATCAGCATTATTTTTTGGGTGTCTTATCTAAAGGAGTATAATGTTGATAGGTATAAGACATTCTTTATGTGCTACATTTGGTTTGAAGTACTCTTTGTTAATGTTCATTACTTATGATAGTTCAAGAAATGTGGGATAAGTTTCTATCACCAATGTACTGATAAAATTAAAGTCACTTGGAAGAGATGAAATCCAGTAAGATTATAGCTGAAAAGGTCTCTTTTAACTATCAATACTACTTTTTTTTAAATGCATTGTTTTTACTCTTTAGTTGTTGTATTCGATTTCTTTGCAGTCATTTGTTTTTAACTTTATTTTTATTATTTGTTTGCTTCTTTATTCATTGAGGTAGGATCTTAGTACATTGCTCAGACTGACTCTAAACTCCTGAATTCAAGTGATCCTCTTGCCTCAGCCTCCTGAGTGTTGAACGATGGGCATATGTGGCTGGGCTACACCAAAGTTCCCTAGAGTCAATTTTAAAGCAGTTCTCTGATTCTACATTGCATCTAAAAGACTTCAGTGACTAACTCTTGCCTTTTGAAAAATGTCTCTGTTTCTTTTTCTCTGTCATTTATGATTGTGGCCCTGCTGAACTGAGCTTTCTATTCTTCATGTGCACTGTGCACCAAATAATTTGGCTGCTTGCTCTTCCCCCTTTCTCAGAGTTCTGTGCTTTTGCTGCTAGTGTGTCTACAACTTGACCTTCACTGTCAAAACCTTCCCACTCTCCAGAGTCCAGTATGCTCACAGGTTCCTCCATGCAACTTTCTGTCACCCCCCACATTCTCTTACCTCCAACAAAAGAGCACGTTTTTTCATATGAATTCTTACTGGCACTTTGAGTAGGGCATAGCATTATTTTTCTAGCACACAAAGTAAAAGACCTGGACTTTGTGTCTTCTGCTATTTTGTGTTAATTATTTCAGGCTAATTCTCCCCTCAAGGAGAGGTGGAAATGTATCTTTACATGACGGAAGAACAAGGTGTCATTCTGTAGGGCACAAATGCTGATAAGGAGTCATCTCAGATATACCTTAGTCAATGTAAAATATTACTTTTGATTTTCTTTTCTCTTTTTGTTAGAACTTCAAAGAAAATCTGATATACAATGTCATTTCTCCTATATCAACATTCATCTCAACAGCATATCATCAAAGCAAATTTCATACTACTTAATACACAGGACCTGTTTTAATTTTCCATGAGTGTATCAAATGTGACTTATAGTTGGTTTGCTAGAATTTTCCACCCCAGCCCCAAATTCTGACATTTCTCTGCACCTCTGGTTTCCTGGAAAAGGTGTTTGTCTGACAGCATCTCTCAGGGATTGTGCTTGGTGCTTTTTCTTGGTGAGCTGAGCTGCTCCTCTGTACTCTGCATCCTGTGAACTCATTTCAAAATCCATGTAGCTTGTTAACTAGAATTAATATATTTTTGGTCCTGGGGATTAAACACAGGGTGTCATGCAAGAGTAATCACTCACTGAGCTACATGCCCAAGCCATGTTTTTTTTTCAGACATTCCTGCTAAGTTACTGAGGCTGTCCTTGAACTGTGATCTCCTGCCTCTGTCTCATAGTAGCTGGAATTACAGGTGCACACCACTGTGTCCAGCTATTAACTAGAATTGTGGGTAAGTACTTGATCCCTTGGTCAGGTCTTGGAATATGGGGCTGCCTCTGTGAGCTTCACCTAGTGGACATGTGTTTCTGACTGAGTAGCCATAGACATCCTAAGATGTTCCACAGTGGACAGGGTGCCCTCCTACTGCTCTAAGATCCATTCTTACTTGCCAACTCCAGCAGGACCAAACTGCTGATGACAAAGCTGGGTAGAGAGAGCTTCTGGCAAGTGGGTTGGCAACTGCTTTCCCACAAGGAAAACAGGCCAACAAAACCCAACAAGGTCCCACCCCCAAACCAGTCAGCATGTGGAATTACCCAGCAGTCACAAGGTCCATGACACAAGGCAGTGCTGTGGGGTCTAGTTTACCAAAGGACCCTCAAACAAAAGGGACCAGGGGTGAGTATCCCTATGACTCTTGGCTCCACATGGGGATGTAGGCATGAGATTGGTCTACTCCTTACCCTCAGACTCAGAATCAGAGACTTGACTGCTCCTTCAGCAATCTGAGAGGATAGCTATAACCTGGGGCAAAGGCTCTGACCATGATCCTGGGAAGAGCCTTCCCAGGCATATCCTGTGAACATAAATATACAGAACAAAAGATGCAATGCTATTTTTCCAAAGCATTCCAAAACTGACACCCATGTCAGTTTTATTTACTTATTTATATATTTATTTTGGTAACAGAGATTGACACTTAACCACTGCACCACATCCCCAGTCTTCTTTATGTATTTATTTTGAGACAGAGATTTCTTTTTTTTTATATTATACCCATTTTATTCCATGTGCTTATGGTGAAATTATTCCAAAACAGAATACTGGTTCACAAAATGTTGCCTTTTTTTCTCTCACTCTTTTATTTTTTTAATTGTAAACAAATGGGATACATGTTGTTTCTCTGTTTGTATATGGAGTAAAGGCATACCATTTTTGTAATCATAAATTTACATAGGTTAATGTTGCCTAAATCATTCTGTTATTTTTCCCTTCCTCCCCACCTCTCCCACCCCTCTTTTCCTCTATAAAGTCCCACCTTCCTCCATTCTTGACCCCTCCCATCCCCATTATGTGTCATCATCTGCTTATCAGTGAGATAATTCGTCCTTTGGTTTTTTGAGATTGGCTTATCTCACTTAGCATGATATTCTCCAATTTCATCCATTTGCCTGCAAATGCCATAATTTTATCATTCTTTATGGCTGAGTAATATTCCATGTATATATATACACCACAGTTTCTTTATCCATTCATCAAGTGAAGGACATCTAGGTTGGTTCCACAATCTGGCTATTGTGAATTGAGCAGCTATGAACACTGATGGGGCTGTATCTCTATAGAATGCTGCTTTTAAGTCCTTTGGGTATAGGCAGAGGAGTGGGATAGCTAGGTCAAATGGTGGTTCCATTCCAAGCTTTCTGAGGAATCTCCATACTACTTTCCAGAGAGGCTGTACTAATTTGCAACTCCACCAGCAATGTATGACTGTACATTTTCCCCACATCCTTGCCAACAAGTATTATTGCTTGTGTTCTTGATAATCACCATTCTAATTGGGGTGAGATAGAATCTTAGGGTAGTTTTGATTTGCATTTCTCTTATTACTAGAGATGTTGAACATTTTTTCATATGTCTGTTGATTACTTGCAGATCTTCTTCTGAGAAGTGTCTGTTCATTTCCTTAGCCCATTTGTTGATTGGATTATTTGTATTCTTGGTGTAGTGTTTTTGAGTTATTTATATATTCTGGAAATTAGTGCTCTATCTAAAGTATGAGTGGCAAAGATTTTCTCCCACTCTGTAGACTCTCTCTTCACATTGCAGATAGTTTCCTTTGCTGAGAGAAAGCTTTTTAGTTTGAATCTATCCCAGTTGTTGATTCTTGCTTTTGTTTCTTGTGCTATGGGTGTCCTGTTAAGGAAGTCTGATCCTAAGTAAACATGTTGAAGATTTGGACCTACTTTTTCTTCAATAAGAAGAAGGGTGTCTGGTCTGATTCTGAGGTCCTTGATCCATTGTGAGTTGATTTTTGTGCAGGGTGAGAGATAGGGGCTTAATTTCATTCTGTTGCATATGGATTTCCAGTTTTTCCGGCACCATTTGTTGAAGAGGCTATCTTTTCTCCATTGCATATATTTGGCACCATGTCTAGTTGAGAAAATTGTATTTATTTGGGTTTGTGTCCATATCCTCTATTCTGTACCATTTATCTACATGTCTATTTTGGTACCAATACCATGCTATTTTTGTTACTATTGCTTTGTAGTATAGTTGAAGTTCTGGTATTGCAATACCCCTGCTTCACTCTTTCTGCTAAGGATTGCTTTAGCTATTCTGGGTTTCTTATTCTACCAGATGAATTTCATGATTGCTCGCTCTATTTCTGTAAGGTACGTCACTGGGATTTTAATAGGAATTGCATTGAATCTGTATAGTACTTTTGATAGTATGGCCATTTTGACAATATTAATTCTCCTATCCAAGAACATGGGGGATCTTTCCATCTTCTAAGGTTTTCTTTAATTTCTTTCTTTAGTGTTCTGTAGTTCTCATTGTAGAAGTCTTTCACCTCTTCTTTGAGATTGATTCCCAAGTGTTTTATTTTTTTTTTTGAGGCTATTGTGAATGGGGTAGTTTTCCTAACTTCTCTTTCTGTGGATTCATCACTTATGTATAAAAATGCATTGGATTTATGAGCATTGATCTTGTAACCTGCTACTTTACTGAATTCACTTATGAGTTCTAAAAGTTTTCTGGTGGAATTTCCCAGTTCCTCTAAATATATAATCATGTCATCAGCAAATAGGGAGAGTTTGAATTTTTTTTTTCCTATTCATATCCCTTTAATTTCTTTGGTTTTCTAATTGCTCTGGCTAGAGTATCAATGACGATGTTGAATAGAAGTGGTGAAAGAGGGCATCCCTGCTTTGTTCCAGTTTTTAGGGGGAATGCTTTCAGTTTTTCACCATTTAGAATGATTTTGTCCATAGGCTTAGTGTAGATGGCCTTTAAAATGTTAAGGAATGTTCCCCCATCCCTATTTTTTCTAGTGTTTTGAGCATGAAGGGATGCTGTATTTTACCAAATGCTTTCTCTGCATCTTTCAGAATAATCATGTGATTCTTAACTTTAAGTCTGTTGATATGGTGAATGACATTTATTGATTTCCAGATGTTGAACCAACCTTGCATCCCTGGGATAAAACCCATTTGATCATGGTGCACTATCTTTTTAATATATTTTTGTATGCGATTTGCTAAAATTTTGTTGAGAATTTTTGCATCAATGTTCATTAAGGATATTGGTCTGAAATTTTCTTTCCTCAATGTGTCTCTGTCTGGTTTGGGTATTAGGGTGATATTGGCTTCATAGAATGAGTTTGGAAGGGTTCCCTCCTCTTCTATTTTATGGAATACTTCGAGGAATATTGGAATGAGCTTTTCTTTAAGGTTTTGTAGAACTCAGCTGAGAACCCATCTTGTCCTGAAGTTTTCTTTGTTGGTAGGCTTTTGATGACTTCTTATCTTTCATTGCTTGAAATTGATTTATTTAATTTGTGTATGTCCCCCTGGTTCAGATTAGGTAATTCATATGTCTCTAGAAACTTGTTGATGTCTTCGAGGTTTTCTGTTTTGTTGGAGTATAGATTTTCAAAATAGCTTCTAATTCTGTTTTGTATTTCACTCGTGTCTGTTGTGATATTTTCTTGTTCATTTCGAATTTTAGTAATTTGAGTTTTCTTTCTCCTTCTCTTTTTTAGTGTGGCTAAGGATTTATCAATTTTGTATATTTTTTCAAAGAACTCTGCCATTTATTTCTCATTTCAATCCATTATGATCTGATAGAATACAAGGTAGTATCTCTATCTTGTTGTATTTGCTAACAGTAGCTTTGTCACATAAAATATGGTCTATTTTTGAGAAGGATCCATGTGCTGCTGAGAAGAATGTGTATTTGCTCTCTTTTGGATGGTATATTCTATTTATGTTCATTAAGTCTAAGTATTGATTGTGTTATAGAGATATATGGTTTCTTTATTCAATTTTTGTTTGGAAGATCTATCCAGTGGTGAGAGAGGTGTGTTAAAATCGCCTAGTATTATTGTGTTGTGGTCTATTTGATTTCTGGAATTGAGAAGGATTTGTTTGATGTACATGGATGAGCCAAAGTTTGGGCATAGATATTTATGATTGCTATGTCTTGCTGATTTATGCTTACCTTGAGCAGTATGTAATGTCCTCCTTTATCCCTTCTGACTAGTTTTGGCTTGAAGTCCACATTATCTGCAATGAGGATGGATACTCCAGCTTTTTTCCTGTGTCCGTGTGCATGGTATGTTTTTTCCCATCCTTTCACCTTTAGTGAGACAGAGATTTCTAAGTTGCTCAGGGCCTCACTACGTTGCCAAACCAGACTTTGAAATCATAATCCTCTTCCTTCCAACTCAGAGTTGCTGAGATTATAGGCATGTACTACCACTCCTGATTTCAAGTCCCTTTTAGTCTGAGAAACTATACCAAATGAACAATGCTATGAATGTAGTTTTAATATAATTGTGGTCCCCCAGGTTCTGTACTTTTTCACCTGTTCAAATGGATTCCCATATACAGTGTTCTAATCACACCCTGCCCTGGAAATCAGGTTTCTCTATGCTCCATGTTGCATTTGCAAATCCACACAGGAGTTCATTCCTAAGGTCCCAGAAGAGGCTTTGCTTCTCTGCAAAACCTAAATCTGCTTTGTACAGGACAGATAGAAGAAAGACACATGAGCAAGTGGAGGAAAGAGGAAGTCAGGAAAGAAAGGAGTGAAAGGACACATGAGTGCCACTGGGGCAGGGAGAGAATACAAATCCCTGGGATAAGACAGTCTTGCACATTTGGTAGCTGAATATGCCCTCTGAACCTGCCCTATATACATCCCAGGACCTATGTACATGGAGAGCAGCCACTGAAGGCTTTGCTGTTGTACTCAGATCCCCTTCTCCAGATGACAGTCTGGGATTAAGGAGAGCTTCGAATCACTGCTTGGAATACCAAAATGAATTCCTTTCAGGCTCAAGAGCATCTGCCTTGCCAGCTGATTCACAAGGCTGAGCTACCCAGGAAAGGTGAAGCTACCAACAGGCCCTAGGACTCTAGACCTCACCCTCCTTTGATACCACTGAAAAAAGTCAAAATCATTGAAGCCTTTCCACAGTTCACACACTTATGGAACCTCTTGGTCACCTATAACCTCTGGTGGTTTCTGAATCCCTTGGGCTACCTGAAAGCCTTTCTCAGTTGGCATAGGTATGGGGCTTCTCCCTGATATAAGTCTGCCAGACAAGGAAGGCTTGAGTCATCAGCACAGAAGAATGACTCTTCTCAGTGGGCACCAGTTGGTGTTTTAGAAGGGTGGACTTCTCCTTGAAGGCCTTTGTCCCGTTGCTCCACATGTAGGCCCAGAGCCATGTGTAGACTTTGTGATACTGTGCCCAACCACCCAGCTCACAGCTTAAGGGCTTCTCACCCTATGATTTCTCTGTGGCATAGGAGGCTGGAACACCAACAGGAAGTCTGGCTGTATTTGAAGCACTCAAAGGACCTGGTTTCTGAGTGCACTATTTCTTAAGTGGCCAGTTGTCTATGGTAACTCAGCCATTTCCCATAGCATACTGTCCATGCTATGGATAAATTTATGATCTCCAGTCTCATGAGGGGTTGTATGCTTCTACCTGTCTGCAGGACTTCCCACACACCTGGACATTGAGAGCCATGGGCTTGTCTAGTTTACTTCCTGAAGTGGCTCTGAGAAGACACATACTTGCAGCAGTCCAGAGGAAGCTGTTCCTGAATCCAGCCATGTTGTGGGATCTTCCCCACAGGTGGACATTCTCATGAGCCTTAGCCAGCCAATCATAGCATCTCTTCTCATCAACAGGCTTTCTTGCCCTCTTTGGAATAAGCTTTCTTCCAGCCAGAGACCCCACAATTTTCTCAGCCTGGAGTTTCACTTGTTCCTTACAGGGACCTCCATGATTGCATCAGGTTCACAAAGCAGCTTGACCTCACTTCCCAGAAGAACTGGGTAGTAGTTCCCTCCCTGCTTCCCTAAACTCTGATCTCTCCAAATCCAGGGGTCATCTCACTGCTTAAGGTGAGAGATATGGTCTGCATTGGGGCTTCAAAAACCCCAAAGCAACATAGATCCTGAAGTTTTCCAGCACCAGGTATTAGTAGAGGGCCCTGTGGCCCAAATCAGAACTTCCACTCTTCCCTTGACATATGCATGGCCATATTCTTGAAAGTCACTGGCTCCTGAAACATATGCAGCTCTAGGACTGGTCACTCCTAGACATGTCTGTGGGCACAGCAGGGTGTGCACCCTCTGGGGGAGCCAGGTTTCAGAAAGTAGACTGTTTTTCTCAGGTGACAAGGGCATGGCCCCATGTCACTTCAACAGTCGGCCTATACTGTTGGACCTCCTGGGTAGTACTGTTTGACGTGTGCTTGGGTGAGTCTTAAGGTGCAGGGACTGCAGGGTCCAGCTGCTGAAGACCCTGCCACATACCACAGGATCAAAGCACATGTGGGAGAGGCTGGATACAGCCAAGGACACAGACCCCAGTGGGGCTCAAGGTGCTCCTACTGCTCTGCTTCTATGCCAGCAAATTACATTTTAGGTCCTGAAATTTACATTAAAAATTCTTTGTCTAAACTGATCACCAAGACTTTTAAAAGTATGCTTTTTAAAAATGAATTTTTAAAATTAAAATAACTCTAAAACAATATTTTAAGAAGTTGGTCAGGAATAAATCTGTGTTTTGTGACTTACAGCTTCATCATGTGTGGTATATACGTTTGTTGTTGGTGGCAGTTTTTTCTTCTCTATGAATAGTTGGTTCTAAGTCCATTTATTTCTGATATTTTCTATCAAAAGTATATTGCTAATTTCTTATGCATATGGGCTATTGACCCCACCAAAGAAAAATAATTTATTTTTGCTTAGCTCTATATTTTTCCTGTGACTGTAATCTTTTCTTTCCTAGAGTAACTTACCTCATGCAAGCAGTACTCAGTGGCTCTAGCCAGTAGTCCCAGATATTCAGAAGGCTGAGGCAAGAGATTGCCAGATTGAGGCCAATATCTTTATCTTTGGGAGGCACTGTCTCAAATAAAATAAAGTAATTGTGGATGTAGCTCCATGTGGGAGCACTTGTGCAGTGTGAGTGAGACTCTGGGTTTGATTTCCAGTACTGTACAAAGTTATAATAATAATCATAACAATTCAAATAATTAAGGGCCTCACCTGCCTAATTTGTTAATTGATGAAATGTAATTTATTACAGACACTAATGGTCTTAGCTCTCCAAAAATAGTGAACTTAATTAGTAATTTTGAAAATTAAGTTATTTCTTCCTGGGGTATCTCCTTATTCTGGATGACATTTCTTGAGAACTGTTTGCTCCATATAACATTGAAAATTGGTTTGGCTCCTCTTTTTCTTCCTGGTCTCTACATTTTGTCCATTCTCCTCTTCATCAGAGGAAAGGACCAAAATTCTTGTTTATGAACTTCATTTTTATTATAAGCAATATGTCAGGGATAACATACTGGAGGTGGAAGAAAATGAGATTTGAAGGTAACCATTGAGGCATTTTCCTATTCATGTGGCAACATTATGCTATTGACTTAAGTGTGATCACTTCAGATGATCAGTTTTGTATTCCTCTTCAGCAAGTACTTATTTTGTTTGACTCTATGTTTGCAAACCTGATTATTACATGGAGAGGACAATGCATATTCTAATTATGTGTCAACACTTCTAACAAACTTGCTAAAAAATGAATCCAGGCTCTAATGCTAAGGCAACCTGGAGTACCTCAGAAGGTAATGCTGATCATAAGAGCTGAGGTCAGGAAGGATTTAAGCTGCTGAATGTACCAAATAGTTCACATGACTTAGATGTGCTAAGTATTTTGCAGTGGAAGAAGCATTTAATCTGTAGCAAAGGAGTTTCTGTCACCTAAAAAAAATTAAAAGCATTGAGAAAACACTCCCTGAATTAAGGTGAACTCCTGGTTATACCCCTACTAAGATTGTTGGAGAAAAATTCACCAACTCCCAGGGTATACCCAGGTTCTGATGACTGATGAGGGAAGATGGGAATATTCATTCTTGATAGTGAAATGTACTTTTATGTTGTTGTTGTTGTTAGCTTGGGAGAGGGGTGATAACTGTGCTTGGTACCCAAGAAAGTGTATCAGACTTGGTTTGAAAGACCTTATGAACTGTATGAAAATGTTGGCTGCTATGTTAATTCAAGAAAAATCCTGGCCATTGGAGAAGGTTGAAGACTGCCAGCTGAATACTGGCAGTTGGAGTTGTGCATGGCGCAGTGTACAATAACAGAGGCTGGGATCCCCTGCTGCTTGAGAGCTCTTTTCCTCAGGTTAGATTTGAAAATTGTATTGCAATGACTCCTTTGGCTGAAGCAATGTCCTCTGATCATCATGACTGATGCATGATGACCTAGGTATGAATGGGATTCAACTTGTTTCCAGCAATTTAACATTTTTAATAATGAACCATTATTAAAAAAGAAGTCCATTCTGAAACATTCAAAATGAGGGAAGATGTAATTAGTCAGTGTTCTCTAGAGGAACAGAATTAACAGAAAGTAGGATTATAAAAAGGGAATTTATTAGATGGGCTTGCATGACCAGAAGTTGGATAGTCCACAATGACTGTCTGTAGACTGAAGATTTAGGGGAACAAGTAGCTGTGCAGTCCAAGAGGCTAAAGCCTTATAACAAGAGAGATCAATGGTGCTACACTGGTCTTAGACTGAAGGCTTCTGGAAACTCCCTGGAGAATCACTGGCAGAGTCTGCTTGGAAAGAGTGAAGGAGCAAGAATCTGATATCCTGAGGTGAACACAGCAGCAATCAAGAACCCATTAAAAAAGAACTGAGTTTGCATCTACAGCTGCTTCCTTATTCTTCCAATTTTTATTCCATCTAAGTCAAGATCCTATTGCATGGTGCTGCCCAAGCTTAGTGAGGATCTCCAATTCAGTTTGCTATCCCACATGCCAATAATTCCTAGATACACCCTCAATGGCACACCCAGAAGCTTCTTCATCTTTGGCATCAAGCTGACAATTCAAATTAACCATTATGACTATTGTTGGGGTATTTATGTCAACTGTAGACTTGTGACTGCAGACAGCATCTGTTTGCTTTTAGTGTTTGTAACTTGGTGCCCACATCAGACTGATACTCAGTACCAATGTGGTGTGTACTTCAAGCTGACCAATGTAGAGTGGTTTATCTTTTCTGATGAATTTAAACTCTTAAGGAAATTGTAAAGTATTTTTCACCAGAATGATTATTTATTATCACTTTATCACTCTTGCTCATGTTTTTCCCCAAAAGCAACAATGCAGTTTTTCTCCTTTGCTTCATTTTGTTTACTGAGGTAGTGGGGTTTTCACCCAGGGGTCCTCTACCACTGATAGGCAGCCTCACCCCCTTTGTTATTTTTGTTTAAATCAGGGCTTTCTAGGCTGTTTTCAAATTTGTCATCCTCCTGCCTCAATCTCCATAGTAGCTGTGATTCCAGGAATGAGTTACCACACCCAGCTCAAAGCATCACACTTGCATAACAAGAGTTTTACTACCAAAGGTGACACATGGGATGTGGACCCAGTACCCATGGTAACACTTCTAGACTGAATCCTGTGAAATGTCTCCAGGTGGGAACAGGCCTGTGATGTGCTGTTTCTAAACTGACACTTTCCCTTCCTTATTTTGGCCCTACTGATGTGAGCTGGGTTTCATGTTACTTGTATTTATAAAAGTAACATTATATGTTGGCTGTGTCCCTCAGAAAGGGAATTTTAAAGTCTGAGTGTTCATCATTTATGTCTAGAAACTTGTTTCATCCTGTGACAGATTTCAGGCATGGAGGAGCTCAGATTGAAGGACTCTGTATCAAGGATGAAATTTGCCATGGCTGAGAACAGCACTTTTGTGCAGAAACTCTGGGTCAGGTGGCCAGGCATTTACATGGGTCATTGCTTCCTTGGTATAAAGAAGTCTCCTGTTGTGAATGGAAGTTTTCACCTACACAGGGTGTGTGTATTTTCTTCTCAGTCCTTGCTGTCCTCAAGCAGGATACTGCTGCTATGAACATCATGCCTCAAGAGTGTGATTTTACAAGCAGTAATTAAAAAAACACATGAACTGTGATTTTTCTTCTTCTATCACTGTAAACTCATGTGACAGAGACATCACCACTGCCTGCATTGGTACTTGGCAGGGAAAGGCTGCCTTGGGCACTTTGCTCTTCATCTACCAGGTCCAACCTATCTGTGGGCAGGAGAAACCTTCTCTCCAGGTACCAGAAGGAAAGGTTCTTGGAAGAGCAGATATAAGATGACCATGCCAGTACACAAAGTGAATCCCCCTTGATATGTGGGTCCCACAGAGTGTCATCGCCTTGGGATCAGATTTGTCATTGTGTAAGGCTGAGAGGGCTCATTAGCAAAGACTCAGTTTCCCCATCCATCACTCTGATGGAGATTCTCATTCCATTTTTATCTGGTGTCTTCAGATCATGCAGTGAAATAAGAGACATAGATGACCATGGGACCCTGCAGGGAATCAAACAGCCTAGATTGTTTCTGCTGATGTCTCCCTCCACCAACCAAGTGATGTCATGGACTCTGGTCTCTGCCCACTGTCTTTCCTTTGATGGGAAGGCCCAACTTGCTCTGACTGCATTGTTACTCCTTGAAGTCATTATCCTGCCCACATTGGAAGGGGTGTCCCTCATTCTCACTGAAATCACCAGACCTCCCCTCTCTGAGACTGTGAAGCATCTGAAGGTCCACTTGTGCTGCCTAACATATTCACTATCCTGAGTGTTGGTGCCTGAATGTAGGTGGCCCTGATATGTATCAAGTGTCCCAAGATACTTGGCAGGGTTACCTCCTTCCCTAGGGTGCCAAACAGAACAAGACAGTGCTGATGGTGGCACAGCCCAGTAAATGAATTGAACGGACAACTATAAATGAGTCACCAATGAAATTTTCTTTCTACAAATAATTAAAATGTCCAGCTAAATGTTAAAAATATCAGCGTCATAAAAAATAAACAGGATATTTTCTAAAGGGATGGGGAGAAAGCTGAGGATGGGAGACTGGCATTGGGTCACGTGAAGGTTTTGACATGTTGGGAATTTCCAGAGAGTACTGTAGATCCAGAATGGATGGAAAGTGTCCCACAAGATGTAAATGGGTTCTAGCTTGACTACTTCTCAACCTCCTGTCTCTGGCTTCTCAGTGCCTGGAATTTAGAAACTACAGAAACTGCCACAGAGGAAGGAGACTGTCTTTCAATAGATGTGGACACAGCTGGATCAGCATCTACAGAATTTGTAAGACATGGTAGACTATCCTCTAGGTTATTTGCTGGCAGATGAGCTGCCTCCTGGTCCTCAAGTGCACAGTTGCCTCTGGAGGTTCCATCTTTCCCTGTGAGATGGTTCCAGAGTTGATCCATCCTCCTGAGTTGATGGGTTGCTTTTCCATCAGTTCAGGGGATATGGTCATGAGCTGCCCCAAAGTTCAGATTATAAATTGGGCTCTGTTGCTGAAGAAAGTTTTGTAAGTTGAGGTGGCACTATAGCTACAGAAGAAGAACCCCAACAAAACTGCCTTTCCCTGGGATTTTTCCAATTCATCTAGGACCCCTACCCTTGAGAATAGGTCAGCCCCTGTCCTCATAAACAAGATATGTGCTTTCCTCTGTCACACCCTTTCATCATGATATCCAGCCTCACCTTGTGCACAGAGCAACGGATCTGGCTGTCAATGAACTAAGATCTCTGAAACTATGAGACCCAAATGAACTTTGTTGCCTCAAAAATTGTTCTTGTCAGGTATTTGGTCATAGCAAAGAACAAGCTGACAAAAATGGTTATGGGTTATTGTATAACATCTTTTTTTTGTGGTGCTGAGGATTGAACCCGGGGCTTTGTGCTTGCAAGGCAAGCACTCTACCAACTGAGCTATCTCCCCAGCCCCCCCATATAACATCTTTCCCTGCTTTTCTAACTACTTTTTTTTTCATCTTTTCCATATCATCACAGGGCAGCATATTTTGGAAATTGGTATTTATGTTTGAGACAAAGTAACATCAGCATGTCTTATCACAGTTTTCTTGTTCTTTTGTCATCAGGAAAACCAGAGAGAAGAAGGATGAGAGGGGCCCCACAGCAGAAGGTAGTGCTAGGATTCTAGACCTTTGGGGGAAAAGGTGGTGTGGCAGCAGGCAGAGATCAGTGGACCTCAATGAATGACAAGTTCTGAAATTCCTGTTCTTCAATTACATAGTGCCTCATGTAGATAAGTTTGGATTATAAAATTCAGTGATGCATAAAAAACATCAAGGAGCAGGGATGGCGTAAATTGGCCACCAGGTTGTCCAATAGTATTGTAATAACCATGTGTGTGAGCTTCTCTTTTTCAGGTTTTTATGGCAAGCATGCATTCCTTATTTCAGGGTGGCAGCAAACCACTTCCTTTGGCCTTCTGTGCAGGTTAAGACATTCAGTTTTCTCCTATTCTTCCAACTAAAAGCAAAGGCCCCAGTAGTAAGAATAAAGAAGCAACTTAGAAAGCAATAATACTTCAATACCTAAACTATGTTATAGAGTTGACAGATAATTCAGTTTTATTTTTTCTATTTTGTTGGTTTTCTTTTATGAGAGTGTTATAATTGCACATAGTATTGGAGTTAGGTCAAACAAAATCATACATGCAAAGAATGTAATCTCAATCCAAATTCCCTTCTTAAACTCTGGGGCAAACTATAGCAGTTTTGTAAGAAAATTCACATAACTTGCCTGGTAACACATCTCTAAGTCCATCATCTTAAGAAATTGAGAGGCAGGAGGATCTCAAGATTAAATCCAGTCTTGGCAATTTAGTGAGATACTTAAAAATAACCAAACAAAAAGGGTGTGGAAGAAACTCAGTGGTATAGAACCCTAAGTTCATTCCATAATAATGCAAAATAAAAGTAAAATTTAATTTTAGAAAGGTCATAATGATGATTTAAATGCCTTGAAGAAAAGAAAATGTCTCTTGAACTGTGACTTTTGTGCTCTTCAAATGCTGTATTTTGTCTTTGCATGGTTTCAATGGTATGTATGCACAACATTAGAACAAGGATTGGCAGAGGAGTTCCACATACAATCACACACAATTTGGATTCATATCCAGGGAGGGGGCTCCTGTCCCATTCCACAGATAAGAGCACCTAAATGACACCAAAATTCCAAACATACCTGTCTGATTCTTTGTTCCATGTGCATAGTGTATGGGGGCATTTTCCCAGGGAAAGCAGCATCATCTGATGGCCTGGAATCCTCACCTCCCTTTAGGCACCATACACAAGGGCCTGAATATCACCTCCTCCAGGATGGCCTGAGTGTGTCCACCCCCACACGATCCATGTGCTCTATTGAGGATTCCATCTGCAGCTACACAGTGCTGGTGAATGGATTGAGCATGCAACTACTTGAGCCAACATGAAAATTTTTACTGAGAATGCATAAAATAATGCTGAAGAATTCAAAAATTGACATCACAAAAAAACAAAATAGGCAATTTCAGAGGAGAGGGGAAGGAAGCTGTGGTGAGGGATTTGGTCCTGGAAAATGCTCAGGAGCTCACAATGTGGGAGGTGCCATAGAGGACAATAGCAGTAGGGCAGTGGGAAAATGTTCCAGCAGAAGTGGAGTAGATACTGACCTAACAGGTTCTAGCCAAATTTTAGTATGTATACAAAAATCCATGTACATAGGAGTTGTTCCCCCTCTGCAAGGCAGTCACCTGGCCATTCACAAACTCCTGCAGGATGAGTGCTATGAAGGTATACACTGCACTGGAAACCGATAGAACTTCTCCCTATGTTGGCAAATGGAAGAGGGACATTTCAACATGAAAACAGTAGCAATCACCAAAATAACTCACTTCAATAGTCAAGTGAAAACAGAACAAAATATTTTCCCTCCATATTCTCAAAGGATATTACACACACACACACACACACACACACACACACACATACCTGGTGAGAATCTGGGGCTATCCTTAAGGATATCTGATTGGTGGGCTAATTTATGCTTACCTGCAATGGTTTGTTCTTTCTCTCCTCTGGTCTCCTTAGAAAATATCCCCTGATTCATGGGGACCCAGCACAGACCGAGTGCCTTCACTAGGGAAATGCCCTTACTTAGGGTCACCCTGAGGCCATAACATTCACAGATTGGTAGACAACATAAACTTATGATTCTGGGATTGCTGTGTCAACAGCAATAATAATTCTACAGCAGTGATAATTCTAGAATCTGGTTTTTCATTGTCATCAGGTGTATGTGCCTGTACATATATGTATGTGACCCCGAGAAACCCTAATGAAAGAGTCATGTGTCTGTAATGCACAAACATAGAGATTACACAACAAGGAAAGGTAAGGGACAAATGACATGCAACTCTACCATGACCTGAGTCCCACAGTGAGAGTGGCAAGAGTCAGCTCCTCTCATGGCCATGTTTCCAAATGTGTACCACCAGAAGAGTGTAGTGATGAATTTTCAGCCTCTCTTTTCCATTGAACTGCCAATGGTTTTCTGTGAGATTTAAAATTGTCCCAATATTTCTTCCCATTGTATGATGTGGGTATAGAACAAGGGATTCCAAATACCACAGTATTCTCGGGCCCAAGGCCTGTAGCTCCCTCCCCTCTTCAAGGATCCCTATCATAACCTGGTTTCTAAGAAACAGAAATCAACAAGGGTCAAGGGATATGACTTGGAAGTTGGAGTCATTGGAAGTCTCCTTTCTGTCTGTCTCCCTAGTCCCACAGCAGAGGACACACCTGGTATTCAAGATCTTTCTGGGAAAATTTGGTATGACAGCAGGCAGAGATCAAGGAACTTGATGAACAGAAGGGACTGGCATTCCTGAGCTTCCATTTCTAAGTCCTCACATAGGTGAAATATTTGGGTTATAGACCGAGGTCAGGCGCCATCACTGGTCAGTCGCAGTCGTGGAGTGAACTGGTGGGTGGGTCAGGGCGCCTGCATCACAGAGTTAGCTGGCGGGAACACAATCCACCTGCATTGTGGAGCTAGCTGGTGGCCAGCCAGCCCACTTGACCACCAGGCTGAAGTTGGATGCCACTACTGAGTGACCCTGCCTGACTCCTATACAGAGGTCAAGCGCCATTACTGGCCGGTCACAGTCCCAGAGCGAGCCGGCAGGTGAGTTAGGCTGCCTGCATCCTGGAGCTAGCCAGTGGGCACCCAACTCACCTGCATTGCAGAGCTAGCCGGCAGACAGTCAACCTGCCCAACCACCAAGCTGAGGTTGGTTGCCATCACGAAGCAAGTTGACAGACGAGCCAAGCTGCCTGCATTGCAGAGGTAGTCAGAGGGTAAGCCAGCCCACCTGACCCCAACACCAAGGATGGGTGCCATTGCTGAGCCTGTCTGCCTGCCCCCTCTACTGCTGAGGGACACTGCGATTACCTCTGTGCTGACTCAGCACACCCTCCCTGGGGCTCCCCAGCTTCTTTATAGGCTGGTGCAGGCATTTTGAATTATTTCTGAGGGTGTGGCCATCATCATTGGAAGGGCAGCTCCCTTCCTGAGACACCTACAGGAGACTAGAGGAACTTTGACAGGACCCAGGAGTCAAGAAGGGGAGGTATTGAGAGACTCAGGACAAACTCAGAGCAGAGGAGGGCCACACAACAAGAGGTTTTGATGCAGAGTGAGGGTTCAAGGCCCAGGCGGTAGCTCTGGTCCCCAGGAAACATAGCAGAGGAGGACCACTCAGTGAGGGAGTCCCTCACAGGGCCAGACTCCCCAGCCCAGATGGTAGATCAGGGCCCCTGGGAATATCCACAGAGGAGGGCTGCCCAGTCCAGGTGGTAGTTCTGGACTGAAGGGAACTTCTCAGAGGAGAGCTGTCCAGTGAAATTTCCCCACCAGGTGAGTCTTTCCTGCTGGGTAGGACTTTCCCACCAGGGCAGTAGAACCAGAGACACAGGCCCAATCAGACCTGCCCCAGTCTGCAGTCTAGTCCCCACTTGGCTGACCATCAGTCAACAAGTGGAGGTGCCTCTGCCCACTGACAGGGAATATACCCCACGTGAATGCCACCACTGCTAGAGGGGCAGCTTCCATGTGGAGCACCACATTACCAAGTTCCTCCAAGGCTTCAGGCTACTGAAGGATAAGAGGTGAGTTATTGGAAATCTGCAGAGACAATATTAGTCAATAGAGGAAATCTGCAATATTCCAGAGTTTCACTATTAGAGGGGGAGATACCTGAGCAATATGAGAAAACAAGGGAAGAAAATGTCCCAAACAAACCTAGATGATATAGCAATAAAATCCAATGACAGCATGGCAGAAGAAATGTCAGAGAGGTCAGAATGTACATAATTAAAATGATCAGGGAAGCAAATAAGAGATGAAAGAGCAAAGGCAGGCTTTGAATGATCACATCACTCAACAGTTAAAAGAGCAAATATGGGAAGCAAAAGACCATTTCAATAAATAGTTAGAGATACTGAAAAAAAACAAACAAACAGAAATCCTTGAAATGAATGAAACAATAGATCAAATTAAGAGCTCCATAGAAGGCATAAACAATAGGATAGAACACCTGGAAGACAGAAACTCAGATATCAAAGAAAAAATATTTAATCTTGAAAACAAAGTTGACCAAACAGAGAAGATGGTAAGAAATCATGAACAGAATCTACAAGAATCATAGGTAATCATGAAAAGGCCAAATTTAAGAATTATTGGGATAGAGAAAGGCTTAGAGAAACAAACCGAAGGAATGAACAATCTTTTGAATAAAATAATAATATCAGAAAAATTTCCAAATTAAACGAATGAAATGGAAAATCAAATACAGGAGGCTTATAGGACTCCAAAGATACAAAATTACAACAGACCCACACCAAGGCACATTATAATGAAAACACATATAATACAAAATAAAGAAAGGCAGTGAGAGAAAAGAATCAAATTACATTCAGGGGGAAACCAATACAGATATCAGTAGATTTTTCAACCCAGACCCTAAAAAACTAGAAGGGTCTGGAAAAAAATATTTCAAGCTCTGAAAGAAAATGGATGGCAACCAAGAATCTTATACCCAGCAAAACTTACCTTCAGATTTGACAATGAAATAAAATTCTTCCATGATAAACAAAAGCTAAAAAAATTTAAAAAGAAAGTCAGCATTACAGAACATTCTCAGCAAAATATTCCATGAGGAAGAGATGGAAAAAAAAAACAATGTAAATCAGCAAAGGAAGGAACTACCCTAAATGAATAGCCAAATATAGGAAAAACCAAGTCGTGTCAAAAAATAAAACAAAACAAACAAACAAGCAAACAAAAAACAGAAATGAGCCAAAAGACTGGGAATGCCAATCATATTTCAATAATAACCCTGAATGTTAATGGCCTGAACTCATCAATCAAAAGACTAGCAGATTGGATTAAAGAGAAAGATCCAATAATTTGCTACCTGCAAAAGACTCATCTCATAGAAGGAGATACCCACAGACTAAAGGTGAAGGGATGGGAAAAAACATACCATGCACATGGACTCCATAAAAAAGCAGGGGTTTCCATCCTCATATCAGGTAATGTGGACTTCAAGCCAAAGTTAGTCAGAAAGGATAAAGAAGGACATTTATTATTGCTTAAGGGAAGCATAAATCAGCAAGACATAACAATCATAAATTTCTATGCCCCAAAACAGTGGCTCATCCATGTATTTCAAAAAAAATCCTTCTCAATTCCAGAAATGAAATAGATCACTACACAATAATGCTAGGTGATTTCAACATGCCTCTCTCACTGCTGGACAGAACCTCCAAACAAAAATTGAACAAAGAAATCATAGATCTCAAAAACACAATCAATAATTTAGACTTAATGGACATAAATGGAATATACCATCCAACAAAGAGTGAATACACTTTCTTCTCAGCAGCACATGGATCCTTCTCTAAAATAGACCATATTTAATGCCACAAATCTAATGTTAGCAAGTACAAGAAGATAGAGATACTACCTTGTATTCTATCAGATCATAATGGATTGAAATTAGAAATAAATGACAGAATAAAAAACAGAAACTTCTCCAATACCTGGAGATTAAATAGTACACTATTATATGATGAATGGATAACAGAAGACATCAGGAGGGAAATTAAAATATTTTTAGAGGTAAATAAGAATAAAGATACATCATATCAAAATCTCTGGGACACTATGAAAGCAGTACTCAGAGGAAAATTTATTCCATGGAGCATATTCAATAAAAGACAAAAAAATCAACAAATAAATGACCTAACACTACAGTTAAAAGCCCTAGAAAATGTAGAACAGAGCAACACAAAAAGTAGTATAAGACAGGAAACAGTTAAAATCAGAGCTGAAATCAATGAAATGGAAAGAAAAGAAACAATTGAAAAAATTGACAAAATAAAGAGTTGGTTCTTTGAAAAAATAAACAAAATAGATAAACACTTAGCCACACCAACAAAGAGAAGGAGAGAGAACACTCAAATTACTATAATTGAGAATGAACAAGGAATATCACAACAGACATGAGTGAAATACAAAACATAATTAGAAGCTATTTTGAAAATCTATACTCCAACAAAATAGGAAATCTTGAAGACATCAACAGGTTTCTAGAGACATATGAATTACCTAAACTGAACCAGGAGGACATACACAATTTAAATAGATCAATTTCAAGTAATGAAAGATAAGAAGTCATCAAAAGCCTACCAACAAAGAAAACTTCAGGACCAGATGGGTTCTCAGCTGAGTTCTACAAAAACCTTACATAAGAGCTCATTCAATACTTCTCATGTATTTCATGAAATAGAAGAGGAGGGAACCCTCCTAATCTCTTTCTATGAAGCAAATATAACCCTGATAACTAAACCACACAGGGACACATCGAGGAAAGAAAATTTCAGACCAATATCCTGAATGAACATTGATGCAAAAATTCTCAACAAAATTTTAGCAAATCGCATACAAAAATATGTTAAAAAGATAGTGCACCATGATCAAGTGGGTTTTATCCCAGGGATGCGAGGTTGGTTCAACATCTGGAAATCAATAAATGTAATTCACCATATCAACAGACTTAAAGTCAAGAATCACATGATTATTTTGATAGATGCAGAAAAAGCATTTGATAAAATATAGCACTACTTCCTCCTCAAAACAGTAGAAAAAACAGGGATAGGAGGAACATTCCTTAACTTTGTAAAGGCCATCTATACTAAGCCCATGGCCAATATCATTCTAAATGGTGAAAAACTGAAAGTTTTCCCCCTAAAAACTGGAATAAGGCAGGGATGCCCTCTTTCACTACTTCTATTCAACATTGTCCTTGAAACTCTAGCAAGACCAATTAGAAAGACAACGAAAATTAAAGGGATATGAATAGCAAAAGAAGAACTCGAACTATCCCTATTTGCTGATGACATGGTTATATATTTAGAGGAACCAGAAAATTCCACCAGAAAACTTTTAGAACTCATAAGTGAATTCAGTAATGTAGCAGGATATAAGATTAATGCTCTTAAATCTAATGCATTTTTATACATAAGTGATGAATCCTCAGAAAGAGAAGTTAGGAAAACTACTCCATTCACAATAGCTTAAAAAAAAATAAAACACTTGGGAATCAATCTCACAAAAGAGGTGAAAGACCTCTACAATGATAACTACAGAACACTAAAGAAAGAAACTAAAGAAAACCTTAGAAGATGGAAATATCTCCCATGTTCTTGGATAGACAGAATTAATATTGTCAAAAAGGCCATACTACCAAAAGTGCTATACAGATTCAATGCAATTCCTTTTAAAATCCCAATGATGCACCTTACAGAAATAGAGCAAGCAATCATGAAATTCATCTGGAAGAATAAGAAATGCAGAATAGCTAAAGCAATCCATAGCAGGAAGAGTGAAGCAGGGAGTATCGCAATACCAGACCTTCAACTGTACTACAAAGCAATAGTAACAAAAATGGCATGGTATTGGCATCAAAATAGACAGGTAGATAAATGGTACAGAGTAGACGACATGGACACAAACCCAAATAAATACAATTTTCTCATGCTAGAGAAAGGTGCTAAAAATATGCAATGGAAAAACGATTGCCTCTTCAACGAATGGTGGTGAGAAATTCATATGCAACAGAATGAAACTAAACCCCTATCTCTCAACCTGCACAAAAATCAACTCACAATGGATCAAGGACCTTGAAATCAGACCAGAGACCCTGCATCTTACAGAAGAAGAAGTAGGTCCAAATCTTCAACTTGTTGGCTTACGATCAGACTTCCTTAACAGGACACCCATAGTACAAGAAATAAAAGCAAGAATCAATAACTGGAACAGATTCCATCTAAATAGCTTTCTCACAGCAAAGGAAACTCTTAGCAATGTGAAGAGGGAGCCTACAGAGTGGGGGAACATCTTTGCCATGCATATTTCAGATAGAGCACTAATTTCCAGAATACATAAAGAACTCATAAAGCTCTACAACAACAATACAAATAACCCAATCAACAATTGGGCTAAGGAAATGAAGAGACAATCCACAGAGGAAGATCTACAAGGAATCAACAGATATATGTAAAAATGTTCAACATCTCTAGTAATAAGAGAAATGCAAATCAAAACTACCCCAAGACTCCATCTCACCCTAATTAGAATGGTGGTTATCAAGAATACACACAACAATATATGTTGGTGAGGATGTGGGGAAAAAGGTACACTCATAGATTGGTGGTGGGGCTGAAAATTAGTGCAGCTACTATGGAAAGCAATGTGGAGATTCCTTAGAAACAATGTTCATAGGTGCTCAATTCACAATAGCTGGATTGTGAAACCAACCTAGATGCCCTTCAATTGATGAATGGATAAAGAAACTGTGGTAATCACTGGTTGGTCGCAGTTGTGGAGTGAATAGGTGGGTACACCAGACCACACACATCACAGAGGTAGGTGGTGGGCAGCTATCATGCCCAGCCAGCAGGCCAAGGACAGACATCATAACTGAGGGATCCCACCTGACCCCTGCACCTAGCTCTGTACTTTCACTGGTTGGTTACAGTCGTGGAGTGAGCTGGTGGGCGAGTCAGGCTGCTTACATCATGGAGGTAGCAGGGAGGCACCCCAGTTGCCCATCTCAAGGAGCTGGGTGGTGGGTAGCCAACCCACCCAACCACCAGGCCAAAGACAGATGCCATCACTGAACAACCCCACCTGAGCACCACGCCAAGATTTGTCCCCATCACGGAGTTAGCCAGAGGCTTCTTTATAGGCTGGTGCGTGCATTCTGAATTACTCCTGAGCACATGGCCATCATAATTGGAAGGGCAACTTGCCCTCTGAGACACCAACAGGAGGCTAGAGGACCTTTGACAAGAACCAGGAGCCAAGAAGAGGAGGTATTGAGAGACTCATGACCAACTCAGAGCCACTGGAGAATATACCCCACCTGAATGCCACCACCCCAGGAAGGCCATCTTCCTAGTGGAGCACTGCATTATCAAGATCCTCCAAGACTTCAGGCTATTGAAAGCTAAAAGGTGAGTTATTGGAAATCTACAGAGACAATATTAGTAAATAGAGAAAGTCTTCAATATCCCATAGTTTCACTATTCGAGAGGTAGATGCCTGAACAATATGAGAACAAGGGAAGAAAATGTTCCAAATAAACCTAGATGGTATAGCAATAAAATCCAATGGCAGCATGGAAGAAGAAATGTCAGAAAGGGAGTTCAGAATGTACATAATTAAAATGATCAGAGAAGCAACCGAGGAAGTGAAAGAGCAAATGCAGGTATGGAAGGATGAGATGAAAGGGCAAATGCAGGCATTGAGTGATCACATCACTTGACAGTTAAAAGAGCAAATACAGGAAGCAAAAGATCATTTCAATAAAGAGTTAGAGATATTGAAAAAAAAAACAGAAATCCTTGAAATGAAGGAAACAATAAACCAAATTAAAAACTCAATAGAAAGCATAACCAATAAAGTAGAATACCTGGTAGACCGAACTTCAGATATCCAAGAAAAAATATTTAATCTTGAAAACAAAGTTGACCAAACAGAGAAGGTGGTAAGAAATCATGAACAGAATCTACAAGAACTATGGGATATCATGAAAAGGCCAAATTTAAGAATTATCGGGATTGAGGAAGGCTTAGAGAAACAAACCAAAGGAATGAACAATCTATTCAATGAAATAATATCAGAAAATTTCCCAAATCTGAAGAATTAAATAGAAAATCAAGTACAAGAATCTTATAGAACTCCAAGTACACAAAATTACAACCAAACCACACTAGGGCACATTATAATGAAAATACCTAACATACAAAATAAAGACAGAATCTTAAAAGCTGCGAAAGAAAAGAATCAAATTACACTAAGCCAGAAACCAATATGGATATCAGCAGATTTTTCAACCCAGACCGTAAAAGCTAGAAGGACTTGGAACAACATTTTTTAAGCTCTGAAAGAAAATGGATGCCAATGAAGAATCTTATACCCAGCAAAACTTATCTTCAGATTTGAAGATGAAATAAAGTCCTTCCATGATAAAGAAAGGCTAAAAAAATTTACAAAAAGAAAGTTGGCATTACAGAACATTCTCAGTAAAATATTCCATGAGGAAGAGATGAAAAATAATGATGTAAATCAGCAAAGGGAGGAACTACCCTAAAGGAATAACCAAATAAAGGAGAAATCAAGTTGTGTCAAAAAAAGAATGAGCCAAATGACTGGGAATACAAATCATATCTCAAAATAATCCTGAATGTTAATGGCCTGAACTCATCAATCAAAAGACACAGACTGAAAGATTGGTTTAAAAAGAAATTTCCAACAATTTGCTGCCTGCAAGAGACTCATCTCGTAGAAAGAGATGCCCACAGACTAAAGATGAAAGAAAGGGAAAAAACATACCATGCACATGGACTCAGCAAAAAAGCCAGAGAATCCATCCTCATATCAGATAATGTGGACTTCAAGCCAAAGTTAGTCAGAAGAGATAAAGAAGGACATTTCATACTGCTTCAAGGAAGCATAAATCAACAAGACATAAAAATCTTAAATATCTCTGCACCAAACAGTGGCTTACCCATATATGTCAAACGAATCCTTCTCAATTCCAGAAAAGAAATAGACCACAACACAATAATGCTAGGTGATTTGAACATACCTCTCTCGCCACTGGACAGATCCTCCAAACAAAAATTGAACAAAGAAACCATAGATCTCAAGAACACAATCAATAATTTAGACTTAATGGACATATATAGAATATACCATCCAAAAAAGAACAAATACACTTTCTTCTCAGCAGCACATGGATCCTTCTCTAAAATAGACCACATATTATACCACAAAGTTACTGTTAGCAAATACAGGAAGATAGAGATAATACCTTGTATTCTATCAGATCATAATGGATTGAAATTAGAAATAAATGACAGAGTAAAAAACAAAGTACTCCAACACCTGGAGATTAAATGATATGATATTGTATGATGAATAGATAACAGAAGATATCAGGAAGAAAATTAAAAAATCCCTAGAGGTAAATGAGAACAGAGAAACAACATATAAAAATCTCTGGGACACTATGAAAGCAGAACTTAGAGGAAAATTTATTTCATGTGGCGCATTCAATAAAAGACAAAAAAATTAACAAATAAATGACCTAATACTATGTCTCAAAGCCCTAGAAAAAGAAGAATAGAGTAACACAAAAAGTAGTAGAAGACAGGAAATAGTTAAAATCAGAGCTGAAATCAATGAAATTGAAACAAAAGAAACAATTGAAAAAATTGACAAAATAAATAGTTGCTTCTTTGAAAAAATAAACAAAATTGATAAACCCTTAGCCACACTAACAAAACAAAGGAGAGAGAAAACACAAATTACTAAAATTCGAAGTGAACAAGGAAATATCACAACAGACACAATTGAAATACAAAACATAATTAGAAGCTATTTTGAAAATCTATACTCCAACAAAATAGAAAACCTCGAAGACATCAACAGCTTTCTAGAGACATATGAATTACCTAAAAGGAACGAGGAGGACATATACAATTTACATATATCAATTTTAAATAATGAAATAGAAGAAGTCATCAAAAGCCTACCAACAGAGAAAAGCCTGGGACCAGAAGGGTTCTCAGCTGAGGTCTACAAAACCTTTACATAAGAGCTCATTCAATACTTCTCAAACTATTTCATGAAATAGAAGGGGAGGAAACCCTCACAAACTCATTCTATGAAGCCTATATCACCTTGATACCTAAAGCAGATAGAGACACATTGAGGAAAGAAAATTTCAGACCAATATCCTTAATGAACATTGATGCAAAAATTCTCAACAAAATTTTACCAAATTGCATACAAAAATATTTTAAAAAGATAGTGAATGACAATCAACTGGGTTTTATCCCAGGGATGCAAGGATGGTTCAACAACTGGAAATCAATAATTGTAATTCACCATATCAAGAGACTTAAAGTCAAGAAAAACATGATTATTTCAATAGATGCAGAAAAAGAATTTGATAAAAAACAGCATCCTTCATGCTAAAAACGCTGGAAAACATAGGGATAGGGGGAATATTTCTTAAATTTGTAAAGGCTATCTATGTTAAGCCCATGGCCAATATCATTCTAAATGGTGAAAAACTTAAAGCATTTCCCCTAAATACTAGAACAAATCAGGGATGCCCTCTTTCACCACTTCTATTCAACATTGTCATTGAAACTCTAGCCAGAGCAATTAGACAGACCAAAGAAATTAAAGGGAAATGAATAGGAAAAGAAGAACTCAAACTATCCCTATTTGCTGATGACAAGATTATATATTTAGGGGAACCAGAAAATTCCACCAGAAAACTTTTAGAACTCATAAATGAATTCAGTAAAGTAGCAGGATATAAGATTAATGCTCATAAATCCAAAGCATTTTTATACATAAGTGATGAATCTTCAGAAAGAGAAGTTAGGAAAACTACCCCATTCACAATAGCTTAAAAAAAAACAACTTGGGAATCAATCTCACAAAAGAGGTGAAAGACCTCTACAATGATAACTACAGAACACTAAAGAAAGAAACTAAAGAAAACCTTAGAAGATGGAAATATCTCCCATGTTCTTGGATAGGCAGAATTAATATTGTCAAAATGGCCATACTACCAAAAGTGCTATACAGATTCAATGCAATTCCCATTAAAATCCCAATGACATACCTTACAGAAACAGAGAGGGCAATCATGAAATTCATTTGGAAGAATAAGAAATCCAGAATAGCTAAAGCAATCCTTGGCAGAAAGAGTGAAGCATCAGGGGCTATCACAATACCAGAACTTCAAGTATACTACAAAGCAGTATTAACAAAAATGACATGGTATTTCCACCAAAATAGACAGGTAGATCAATGGTACAGAATAGAGGACATGGACACAAACCAAAATAAATACAATTTTCTCATACTAGATAAAGGGGCCAATGATATGCAATGGAGAAAATATTCCCTCTTCAACAAATGGTGCTGGGAAAACTGGAAAACCATATGCAACAGAATGAAATTAAACCCCTATCTCTCACCCTGAACAAAACTCAACTCAAAATGGATCAAGGACCTCAGAATCAGACCAGAGACCCTGCATCTTATAGGAGAAAAAGTAGGTCCAAATCTTCAACTTGTTGGCTTAGGATCAGACTTCCTTAACAGGATTCTCATAGCACAAGAAACAAAAGCAAGAATCAACAACTGGGATAGATTCAAACTATAAAGCTTTCTCTCAGCAAAGGAAACTATCAGTTATGTGAAGAGAGAGCCTACAGAGTGGGAGAAAATCTTTGCCACTCATACTTCAGATAGAGCACTAATTTCCAGAATATATAAAGAACTCATAAAGCTCTACACCAACAATAGAAGTAACCCAATCAACAAATGGGCTAAGGATATGAAGAGACACTTCATAGAAGAAGATCTATAAGAAATCAACAAACATATGAAAGAAATGTTCACCATCTTCAGTAATAAGAGAAATGCAAATCAAAACTACCCTAAGATTCCATCTCACCCCAATTAGAATGGCAATTATCAAGAATGCAAGCAGCAATATGTGCTGGATAGGATGCGGGGAAAAAGGTACATTCATACAGTGCTGGTGGGGCTGCAAATTAGTACAACCACTGTGGAAAGCAGTGTGGAGATTCCTTAGAAAACTGGGAATGGAACCACCATTTGACCCAGCTATCCCACTCCTTGGCCTATACTCAAAAGTCTTAAAATCAGCATACTACAGAGATACAGCCACAACAATGTTCATAGCTGCTCAATTCACAATAGCCAGGTTGTGGAACCAACCTAGATGCCGCTCAGTTGATGAATGGATAAAGAAACTGTGATATATATATATATATATATATATATATATATATATATATATATATATACATACATACATACACACACACACACACCATGGAATATTACTTAGCCATAAGGAATAATAAAATTATGGCATTTGCAGGCAAATGGATGAAATTGGAGAATATCATGCTAAGTGAGATAAGCTAATCTCAAAAAACCAAAGGACAATTGATCTCACTGATAAGCGGATAATGACACATATAGGGGGTGGGGGGGCAAGAATGTAGGAAGGAAGGACCCTATAGAGTGATAAGAGGAGTGGGAGGGGTGTGGGGGAGAAAAAAGTAACAATGAATCAAAAACTATTACCCTAGGCAAATGTATGATTACACAAATGGTATGCCTCTACTTCATGTACAAAGAGAGAAACAAGATGTATCCCATTTGTTTACAATAAAAATTAATTAAAATAGGGAATACAAATTTAACATGAACATAATAAATGAGGAGAAATTGAAGACTAAAAGATCTAAATGTCTTTTATTTTTGTTGTTTTGTTTTGTACATTGGAAAATATTTTTGCATTTTCCTTTTTTTTTTTTGCAGTACTGTGGATTGAACTCAGGGCCTGGTGCTTGCAATGCAAGCACTCTACCAGCTGAGCTATCTCCCCAGTCCAATATTTTTGTATTTTAAGTGACTATTGATTTAGGCAGTTCAGCGAAAAACAACTGCATTGGATAATGGAAGATGTGTTTTTAAAAGAAATCATTAAAAGCATGATTATAAAAAAAAAAGAAACTGTGGTATATAAATGCAATGGAATATTATTCAGCCACAAAAAATAATAAAATTATGGCATTTGCAGGCAAATGGATGAAATTGGAGAATATCATGCTAAGTGAGGTAAACTGATGTGAAAAAACCAAAGGATGAATGATCTCGCTGATAAGCAAATGATGACACATAATGACTGGTGTGAGGGGGGAAGAATGGAGGAAGGAGGGACTGTACAGAGGGAAAAGAGTTGTGGAAGGGGTGGATGGGAAAAAAATAACAGAATGAATCAAAAACTCTTACCCTAGGTAAATGTATGATTACACAAATGGTATGCCTCTACTTCATGTTGAAACAGAGAAACAAGATGTATCCCAATTGTTTACAATAAAAACAAATTTAAAATATAGTTAAAAAATATTTGGGTTATCAAATTCACTGATGTACAAAATATATCAAGGAGCAATGATACTTTAACTGGTCATACAATGAACTGGCCAATTACATGGTCACCATGTAATGGACTTCTCTTTCTCCCTGTCTTTAGTGAAAGACTACATTGCTTCTTTCAAGGTTTCAAGGTAGCAGCAAGCCATTTGTTTTGTGTGCAGTTTAAGAGGAAAAATTTTCTCCTTTTTTTTCCAAATCAAACGAATCAAGGACCCAGTATTAGGAACAAAGAAGCACCTCAGAACGCAATATTAATTCAATAGCTAAGGCTATTGAGGAGAGGGAATTACAGACAATTCAGTTTTGAGGAATGAAAAGGGAATAGGAGGCTACTCATGGCAAGGGCATTCACTAACCTAGTGCATGTTTACTGAGTGCTCTGCACTGTTTAATGGAACACAAAAATATGCTTCTCCTAAGGAACTTCAAGAATTAGCTAACAATCTCAGGAGACGCAGGTTCATCTTTCTTGTGCACACAGAGCTAAGTGGCTGCTCATTACCTTGACATCCAAGGTAGGAGGCACATGGTTGACCACTGGCCTGGAAAGACTTGAAGATCAATACTGTCATGCAAAATCACCCCTGTGGGAGGGCTGCCAGCAAAGGGCATTGCTTACTGCTTCTGTTTACTTTTATAGGTACTGGAGAATGGCAGGTGGGGAGGGATCACCAGAATAAAGACCAGCAACTCTGGTGGTGAGAAGCTTGATGCACCCTGAGGCTCCATTCAATTTGAAAACAGGAAATGGTCCCTGTGTTCTAAGCTACAACAAGTTAAAGGAATGGAAATATTTCCTCTCTTCTCTACTGTACCTACAGGCATTAATTTTATGGCCTTAGTTGAAAACATTCCCTATCCCACTAAGTTACTTCAGAAAGGAGAAAGAGCCCTGGATCAGCCTCTGCATGCCCCATGGGGAGCAGAGGTTCATTCAGCATCCATGTCACTAAATACAAACCTGAAGCTAACAAGGACACCTGGCGATATTTTGTCTCTTTTGGCCACTCCTAGGGAAATGACTCAAAATTTCTCTGCTGCAATCTTTATTTAATTCTCCAAAGCAGAAGAAAGAATCCATAATTTCTGGAAGAAATTATGATATGAAGACATTTATATCTAAGCTGTGAACTTGGAATTCATGTTCAGGTTCCAGCTTTCTAAATGTCAACCAAATTCCTCTGAGACACAACTATGATCTGACTCCATTTCCAACTCTCTTGTCCAAACTGCAGTTGGAAAGTCAGGAATGGAGGTATTTCATGGCACAGTTTTCTGTCTGAGGAGAGACCAAGGACTGACCTTGGTTCAACTCATGAATTGAAAAGTCCACACATTTCTCAGCTCACACAGACTGGGACACCCAAATTTTCTCAACCTGCTTTCTTGTGACAGACAGGCTATTGTTCAGAAAATGTGCTCATGGTTGTTTTACCAGTCCTGACCATATGCTTAAATCCATCCTATCCCACACTTGGGCAAGATGTCTGACAGAATTTGGAGGACTTTTCCTTGACTTTCAGAACCTGAACATGTAGAAGAAAATGCCACTATTGAATACCCTCCTTCCCCTCTAGTCTTGCCCATGAACCAGAAAGGAGTTTATTGGAACAAGGCCTCCTGCTCTCACTGCAACATGCCCTGGATGTGGTCCTAAGCATTAGGTCCACTCAGGTGAAGCCCTGGTGTGGTGATTTGGGGGTCAGCTAATACCATCATTTACTTGTGCCAAATTCTGCTTCCTCCAATGTTGAAGTATAACACCAGAGAAGCACATGAAGACAAGCATATGATAAAGATAGTAACACAGACTTCTCCTCGGAGGGAGAAGGGGGCCATGACTGATGTTCTAGAATCCCAAGAATTGAGAGCACCCTGCATCTTTTATAGATTAGTCTCCTTTGCTCTGCTCTCTCCTCCCCTAGCTCTCTCCTTCCTGGATACTTGACTAGGTCCAGGAGATGCCTGTGAGATGGCAAAAATGTGAGAAGCAGTTGAACAGGGGGAAAGGCCACAGGGAAAAGGGTCAAATGGAGTGATTCAAGCACATAGGGGTCCAGGGGGTATTAATTAGTAATTCCCTATCTGCAACCTTTTGGGTGGGGTAGTATAGACAGGTAACCTAGGTGGTCAAAAGGACTCTGGAGACACTGGCATTCCAAATTCCCAGGGTCAGTCTCCAACTTCCCAGTCTCAGATGACCTCCATTCCTCAATTACACCAGATATCTTATTCTACACTAACTGCTTGTCCTCAATTCTGGCTTCACAGCTCTGGGCTTGGGTCTATTGAATGGCCTGGGTAAGCAGCAGGTTGGCTCCAGAAGCAGCCATCTCCTTCACACAGATTCCAGGAATAATTTCAAATATGTTTAATTTTATTTCCAATATCCAGCATGTGAAAAAATGTAGGCAATACCATAGGTGCTCATGTTCCTGGATTCAGTGTGAGCTTAACCATGAGCAAGCTGTGGATTCAATTACAGCACTGAAAACAAAAGAAAATTAAACTAAAATCCAACTGCATGAAAGAATGTTTGGACCTGATACCAAGCTTCTGATAAGTTTTTAAAAAAAAATTTAAAACTTTTTTTAATAGTCGTTGATGAACATTTATTTATTTATTTGTACGTGGTGCTGAGGATTGAACCCAGCACTTCACACATGCTAGGCAAGTGCTCTACCACTGAGCCACAATTGCAGCCCCTGATAAGTTTTTAATTAATGCTGGCCATAAGTAACAATTTATAGCTCACTTAAATCCTATAGTTTTTCTGATTGAAACTGCCCTCTGGATCTCATATATCCAGGATGAAAATCTCATACTTATCTTATTCTCATCTATGGTCCCCAAAGCCCACTCTCAATCAGCTGTAATTTCTGATTTTACAGTGCAGATGCAACTGACTACTGCCTGCTGTTGCTACCCTGTTCAAGTATCTTAGTTTTCAATTCAATCTAACTTCATTCCTTTTTATCAGTCCATTCTCCACTCCCCAGAGTACATCTCTGAAACAAGAAGGGGCAACACCAATTGGGGCCCTTAGGGGGCAGGCATGAGGAGGGCAGCATGAAGATTAATGCACTTGCCAATCTTGGTATCAAGAATCCCCTTAAATTCTATGGGAATGAAGGAAAGGGAGGGGGTATCAAAATAGGAAAGATAGTCGAATGAATCAGACATGACTTTCTTACATTCATATATGAATACATGACAAGCGAAACTCCACATCATGTATGATCACAAGAATAGAATTCTATTAAAATAAGTTATACACTATGTATAAATAATGTCAAAATATACTCTACTTTCATGTGCATTTAAAAAGAACAAATAAAAGCATTCCTTTGAGAAGAAATCACGGGGGAACCATGCTTACACAGAGAGGGTCTCTTTTATCAGCCACACAGGCACTCAGAGCTACTACATCTGTTGTCCCAAGAAGCATGGCTACTGCTCAAGATGGCAAGAGATCTAGGCATCATTTATGTGATACTGGTCCTCCAGGAATGGAGGAGGCTGGAGATATGGGGCCATGGAAGCTTTCACCAATATTGCAAAGACAGGCCTGGGAGGCCAGGAAAAGTGTAGCTCGGTTGGAATCCCTGAAGACAGCCCTTGAGTGATCAATGCATGAAGATGTAAGAAAGAAGCTGAAGCTTCAGTGGGGATCCCCAAGACTAAGAGATGCCAGTAATGTGGAACATCTGCCAAGGTAGGCTGCAGGAATTGAGAAGAGAAAAGCTAGGGGAGTGGTCACAAACAGCAAGGCCATAGGGGAGGAACTAAATAAGCTCTTTGATGAGAACATCATGATGTTATATGCCCCAGATATTGGATGTGGAGTTACAGGTCTTGTTTGCCCAGCTGGATTTTGGTCTTGCTTTGGTCCCACCCATTCTTCCTATGCCCCTGTCTCCCTTTTGGAATGAAAATATTTACTGTGCAATTGTACATTGGTTATTTGTAACTTGCTTTTGATCTTTATGGGGACTTATAGCTAAGGGTTTACCTTGCATGTCAGATGAGATTTTGGACAGTGCTGTGCATATTAAGACTATGGGTACTCTTGGAAATGAGCTAAATGTATTTTTCATTGTGAGATGGGCATAAGCATTTGGGGGGCTGGGGTAGAATGTTATGGTTTGGATATATGGTGTTCCTCAAAAAACTCATGCGTGAAACAATGCCAGAATGTTTAGAAGTGAAACAGATTATGAGAACTGTAACCTAATCCAAGGATAATTTACTCAAATGAATTAACAGGGGAAACTATAGGCAGGTAGGATGTGGCTGGAAGGAGTAGGTGACTGAGGGTGTGACCACAAGGTTTACATTTTGTCCCTGGCACCTTGCTTTCTCTGCTTCAAAGCTACCATGGACCAAAAAGTTTCTTTTTGCCACCCCCCTCCACCATAATATTCTGCTTCACCTCAGGCCCAGAGCTATGGAATCAACCAACTATGAAATGAATCTCTGAAATTATAAACCAAGGTAAACTTTTCCTCCTGTAAGTTGTAAGTTGTTATTGTCAGACCTTTTTTCACAGCAATGCAAAGTTGACTAACACAGTGATCCTCAAAAAACAAAACAGGTGGACAATGAGCTGGCAAATATTGCAGCATAGAAAGTAGATGACTTTTTTTTTTTAATAATTGAGGAAAAATGTAGAGTTACATAAATACACTTTACATTATCTGGGGGAAGTGCTAATAATTGCCCACCAAAAGTAAGTGCCTTGGCCTTTTAAATATGCTCAAAACACAAATTAAGAAAATCAAAAGTTGCTAAAGAATCTTGTTAACTTAGATTTATGAAATTTAAAGGGCATGTTTAAAAAGCCAATGACATGAACAAGCTATTAGAAAATATCAGGAATTCAAACTTATTGAACTGGTCAAAGTCTCAGACACTCTCAACCAGGTTGAGACCAGTTGAACATCCACAGAATGGACATGTTTGACCTGAGAGGATGTGGTGAAGAACTACATATGAGGCCATAAATGAAATGGTAGAGGGATACACAGGGAGTAATTATATAAGGTGCTGGAGAATTACACAGGAGAAGGTGAGGAAAACTAGAATGCTATAAAGATTCCATAATATGAGGTAGTAGAGGGTGACACAATATATGGAGTAAGGTGGTAGAGAAGATAAGAGGAGTAGATAAAGAGATTCACAAAATAGGTAAGGAAGTGGTAGAGAGCTAAACTGAAGCCCAGAAGAACAGGTAGTGGAGAATATGAGAGGAAGTGGTGCAGTGGAGGGATTCACAGGGGCTGTGAGAGGATACAGTGGAGGGCTAACCAGGAGGAGATAGAGGAAGTGGTGGAGAGCTCTGTAGTAAGTGATGACAAGGTGTCATGGAGGACTACACAGGAAAATATGAGAGTAGGTACTGGAGGGCTAAACAGAGGCTATGAGAGGAGGAAATAGAGGGTTACACCAGGTGTAAGAGGAGGTGGTAGAGTACCACACAGGGGACTGTGAATGGTGGTGGTGGAGGGTTGGAAAGGAGTGCATGAGAGGAGATAATGTGCCGGGGTCCAGCCCTAGCAGGGGTCGGGGGTCCTCAGTGGCTAGGAAGAATCAGCACGGTGGAGAAACAGCACACAGAGACTCCAAGTGTTCTGAGGCTGAGTCTGTCTGTATTTTTTCTGCCAGTCTTTTCATAGATACTTTTCTTTACTAATGATTATATCATTTTTGGTTAGTTTAAAATAAGAGAAACATTCAAAAGTACAATCTGTGCTTCTTCTCAAAGTACACATTCTTTTTGTATGACAGCAGACCAAAACAACCTTATTTCCCAGCTAGATTAAAACAACCTTGTCTCCCACCTAAACTAAAACAAACTTGTCTCCCAGCTAAACTGAAACAACCTTGTCTCCCACCTAAACTGAGGGCATCATGATCTGCCAGCCTTCAACCTTCAGAACAAACTCATCACTAGATTTTTTGAGAAACCACCCCCAACATGAACTCCAGTGTTTAACAGTGAGAAACTTACTATTATTAAAGGGCAAAGAAATCAACTTATAGTTAATATTTGGTCTATTCTAAAATTTCATAAAATAGCAGACTACAATCTTATTCTGATTCTTAAAGAATTAGACTAAACATAGGAAAAACACAAATTATATTTATGACTAACCTAATGTTTTTATTATGTAAAGTATCTCTAGAATCAACTATTGAAACTAAGAAAGTGACAAAAGCTAAACACCATATTCAAGCTTAGAGGAATGCCTCTTTATCCATCTATTATTATATTAAGGCAATCACAGGCTCCTTTTAACTTGAACACAGCTACAATTGTTTATTTTCATATATTTTATCTATGTACTACTGCCAAAGTTTTTTTGTGCACTATTTTGTGTCCCAATACAGTAAAACCTTCCCAATGTTTTTCCAATAAGTTCATAAATGATATATTGATTATTAATATTCAAAAGCAACTACACATGGAGACATGCCATGCCTATGGCCCCCAAGAGGGAGGATGATCATCAGAACCGTGTCAAGTGTTGAGTCCTTTATTCCAACAGACCGTTTCAAGTGTTGGATTCTCTACTCCAACAGACCATGTCAAATGTCAGAGTGGCAGGAAATAGATGTGACAATAATGGACAGATGACCAGGAAGAGGTAGAGGAGACAGTGTGGGGCTCCATGGGAAGATATGAGAAGAGGTGGTTGGGTAATACATAGATGAAAGAAGTGGTGGAGGTCTTCATTATGAATGAAGAATTGATAGAGAGTTATACAGAGCAGGGAAAGAAAAGGTTGTGGAAGTATATACAAGAGGCAGTGGGAAGGGGTAGTAGAGGGCTACACAAGAGAAGATAAGAGCAGATCATGGGGAGATATGCAGGAGGAACTAAGGGGAGAAAGTGAAGGATACACAGGAGGTCACATGAGGTGGTGGAGGACTACACAGGGACTACGAAAGGAGGTGGTAGAGGGGTGCACAGATGAAAGAAGGTGGTGGGGATACACAGAAGATGACAATTGGTGGGGGCCTAAATAGGGGACCATGAGAGGAGATAGTCCAAGTCTACACAGTGGAGATGAGAGGAGGTGGTAGAGAGCTACATAGGGTACTGTGAGGGAAGGTGGTGGGGTGCTGAACAGGGAGCTGATAAAGAAGGTGGTGGAGGGCCACTCTGGAGTATAGAAGAGAAAATGTGGAGAGATATGCAGAAAATGAGAGCAGTTGGTGAAGGAAGACACCAGAGTTGAGACATGTTGGGGGTGCACTACAGAGGAGGGAATGAGAAAAGATGGTGGAGTGCGAGTTACAAAGAGACCAGGTGGGAAGATGATCAAGCACTACCAATGGGCCCTTGAGAACTGGTAATGGGAGGATTTACAGGAAATACTAAGGAGATATGATGGAGGTTTTGCCGAATGTTGTGAGAGGAGGTTCTGGAAAACTACACAGGTGAAGACAAGAGAAGGTGGTGGTGGGATACTTAAGTAAACAAGTGAGGAGGAAGTGAAGGGCAGGAAAGCAGGGTTGAGAGGAGGTTGTCAAGGGCCACATAGGATCTGCAAAAGGAGGCAGTTCAGGGTGCACCAGAGGCCATATGAGACATGGTAGAGGGTTACACAGGGGGCTGTGAGACAAGTAGTGGAGGGTTATAGAAGGCATAAGAGGGAGGTGGTCAAGGACAACACAGTGTGAAGGACAGAGTTACTGAGGTCTGAGGAAGTCTTGGTCTGACCCTGCTACTGACCTCTAATTCCTATTTATAACCATAAAACACTAATACCATTCCCTCTCTCCTAAGACTACAAAACTTGCAAGTCTGTTTAACATACCCATAAACCCTGCTGACCTATGCTTCACCAAATAGCTGGCCACAAATTCAGAGCACAAATATGCTCAGGCCTGACCCCAACCATAATCTCAACTCTAGCCATAATGGCTCACCATACAATTTCATCTCCATGTTCTTGACCTTCAGGTTAGGCTAAGCTTGAGGAGGAGCTGACCTCATTGTGGCTGACCTTTGAGAGCAGACTTCTTTTGACCCTCTAGGGATAGCTGACTGGATCTGCTCAGTTCTTGGAGTATGTTCTCTGGACAAAGCTAGAAAGATCCAAGGCCTTCTTTGTCAGAACATGAATTTTCCCTGAAAAAGTAAGCATTTTGAATATTGCACCTGAGTGTCACATAAGCCCTTGTACCAGGATATTTTTATAGCCTATAATTGGTATGGAAACAGGTTCTGAGCAGTGAAGAGGCTGCCCTGGGCTCACATGTGTGAGCAGCACAGCCAGAGTCCTAAGCACAACTGCAACCCAAACTTTGCCACCACTCTGCACCATCTCCAAGGCAAGAAATGAGAAACTCTAGTCCTTCCTTTACCCCTGTCCCATTATGGGGACAGTGTTGTTTTGTTGGACAGGTGTTGCTGCTAGGGATCGGATGCTGTGCTACAAGACAGGTTGAGGGTGATGAATTATGAGAAGGCAGTGTCAACCTGCCTGCATCTAATTCTTGTCCTCAGCCTGAAGCCCACATTCAACCTCACTCCCTGAGGGACCCAACTACACAGCATCATAGCCTGGAATGGGCTTCAAGTCTCACTGCAAACTCTCCAAACAAGGGAGTCTAGACTCTTACCCAAGATCATTTGTTCATTTCAAACACACTTTCTAGCTTCTTGGGAGTTAGAATCAGCCTTAGTCAGATCTTTCAGGAATGTCCTAGCATTTCCTAGTCTCCAAACATAGCTTCTTCTTTGCCCAGAGTGGCTACTGTCCAATCTGAAAGTCCCATGCAGGCCTGATCAGGAGTCATCTTTATGGGCTAAGTAAGTTTGTGGAAGAAGGATGTTAAATCTTTTAGGCTTACCAACCCCTTGAGAAGAGAGGAACAAGAAGTTGGATCTGTGGGGCCATTGGAGCTATGAGGGCTCAACATAGTCAAATGTGCACACACAGTATTCTTTCTATAAGGTTCCTTCCATCTGTGAACCTGGTCCCAAACTCCACAGAGCACAAAAGTAGAACCAGAAATTGACATGGAACTCTGACCATGGTAGAGGTTTTGCCAGGTTCAGAGAATCACAGGACACTTGGAGATTAACCACACAGGTGGAAGTCAGACTACCCGGGCTCAGCATCTGGAATGTTTAGTACCTACCATACTTACCTCTTTCTTATTTTGAAAGGTGAAAATGATATTCTTTTTTTTTGCGTGTTCCTTTTTTTATTGTAAACAAATGGGATACATATTGTTTCTCTGTTTGTACATGGAGTCAAGGCATGACATTTGTGTAATCGTAAATTTACATAGGGTAATGTTGTTTGACTCTTCTGTTATTTTTTCCCTTCCCCTACCCCTCTTTTCCCTCTATACAGTCCTTCCTTCCTCCATTCTTACCACCCTCCTTAACCCTAACCCTAAACCTAACCCTAACCCTAGCGCTAACCCCTCCCACCCCCCATTATATGTCATCATCTGCTTATCAGTGAGATCATTCATCCTTTGTTTTTTTGAGATTGGCTTATCTCACTTAGCATGATATTCTCCAATTTCATCCATTTGCCTGCAAATGCCATAATTTTATCATTCTTTATGGCTGAATAATATTCCATTGTATATGTATGCCACAGTTTCTTTAACCATTCATCAGTTGAAGGACATTTAGATTGGTTCCACAATCTGTCTATGGTGAATTGAAGAGCAATGAACATTGATGTGGCTGTATCTCTGTAGTATGCTGATTTTAAGTCCTTTGGGTATAGGCCAAGGAGTGGGATAGCTGGGTCAAATGGTGGTTCCATTCCAAGCTTTCTGAGGAATCT
Organism: Sciurus carolinensis; assembly: GCF_902686445.1. Taxonomy (NCBI): domain Eukaryota; kingdom Metazoa; phylum Chordata; class Mammalia; order Rodentia; family Sciuridae; genus Sciurus; species Sciurus carolinensis. The sequence continues at coordinate 39,322,491 of NC_062215.1, read as the reverse complement.
CCACACTGCTTTCCAGAGTGCCTGCACTAATTTGCAACCCTCCCACCAGCAATGTACGAGTGTACCTTTGTTCCCAAATCCTCACCAACACCTATTGTTGCTTGTGTTCTTAATAATCACCATTCTAATTGGGGTGAGATGGAATCTTAGGGTAGTTTTGATTTGCATTTCTCTTATTACTAGAGATGTTGAACATTTTTTCATATATCTGTTGATTGCTTGTACATCTTCTTCTGTGAAGTGTCTGTTCATTTCCTTAGCCCATTTGTTGATTGGATTATTTGAATTCTTAGTGTAGAGTTTTTTGAGTTCTTTATATATTCTGGAAATTAGTGCTCTATCTGAAGTATGAGTGGCAAAGATTTTCTCCCACTCTGTAGGCTCTCTCTTCACATTGCAGATAGTTTCCTTTGCTGAGAGAAAGTTTTTTTAGTTTGAATCTATCCCAATTGTTGATTCTTGCTTTTGTTTCTTGTGCTATGAGAGTCCTGTTAAGGAAGTCTGATCCTAAGTCAAAAATTTGAAGATTTGGACCTACTTTTTCTCCTATAAGATGCAGGGTCTCTGGTCTGATTCTGAGGTCCTTGATCCATTTTGAGTTGAGTTTTGTGCAGGGTGAGAGATAGGGGTTTAATTTTATTCTATTGCATATGGTTTTCCATTTTTCCCAGCACCATTTGTTGAAGAGGCTCTCTTTTCTCCATTGCATATTTTTGGCCCCTTTGTCTAGTATGAGAAAATTATATTTATTTGGGTTTGTGTCCATGTCCTCTATTCTGTACCATTTATCTACCTGTCTATTTTGGTACCAATACCATGCCATTTTTGTTACTATTGCTTTGTAATAGAGTTGAAGATCTGGTATTGTGATACCCCCTGCTTCGCTCTTTCTACTGAGGATTGCTTTAGCTTTCTGGGTTTTTTATTCTTCCAGATGAATTTCATAATTGCTTGCTCTATTTCTGTAAGGTACATCATTGGGATTTTAATTGGAATTGCATTTAGTCTGTTTAGCACTTTAGATAGTATGGCCATTGTGACAAGATTAATTCTGCCTATCCAAGAACATTGGAGATCTTTCCATCTTCTAATGTTTTCTTTAATTTCTTTCTTTAGTGTTCTGTAGTTCTCATTGTAGAGGTCTTTCACCTCTTTTTTGAGATTGATTCCCAAGTATTTTATTTTTTTTGATGCTATTGTGAATGGGGTAGTTTTCCTAACTTCACTTTCTGAAGGTTCATCACTTATGTATAAAAATGCATTGGATTTATGAGCATTGATCTTGTAACCTGCTACTTTACTGAATTCACTTATGAGTTTTAAAAGTTTTCTGGTGAATTTCCAGGTTCCTGTAAATATATAGTCATGTCATCAGTGAACAGGGATAGTTTGAGTTCTTCTTTTCCAATTCGTATCCCTTTAATTACTTTGGTTTGTCTAATTTTTCTGGCTAGAGTTTGAAGGATGATGTTGAATAGAAGTGGTGCAAGAGGGCATCCCTGCTTTGTTCCAGTTTTTAGGGGGAATGCTTTCAGTTTTTCACCATTTAGAATGATATTGGCCATGGGCTTAGCATAGATGGCCTTTAAAATGTTAAGGAATGTTCCCACTACCCCAATTTTTTCTAGTGTTTTTAGCATGAAGGGATGCTGTATTTTATCAAATGTTTTTTGTGCATCTATTGAAATAATCATGTGATTCTTAATTTTAAGTCTGTTGATATGGTGAATGACATTTATTGATTTCCAGATGTTGAACGAATCTTGCATCCCTGGGATAAAACCCACTTGATCGTGGTGCACTATCTTTTTAATATATTTTTGTATGCGATTTGCTAAAATTTTGTTGAGAATTTTTGCGTTGATATTCATTAAGGATATTGGTCTGAAATTTTCTTTCCTCGATGTGTCTCTGTCTGGTTTAGGTATCAGGGTGATATTGGCTTCATAGAATGAGTTTGGGAGGGTTCCCTCCCTTTCTATTTATGGAATACTTTGAGGAATATTGGAATGAGCTCTTCTTTAAAGGTTTTGTAGACCTCAGCTGAGAACCCATCTGGTCCCAGACATTTCTTTGTTGGTAGGCTTTTGATGACCTCTTCTATTTCATTGCTTGAAATTGATTTATTTAAGTTTTATATATCCTGCTCGTTCAGTTTAGGTAATTCATATGTCTCTAGAAACTTGTTGATGTCTTCGAGGTTTTCTGTTTTGTTAGAGTATAGATTTTCAAAATAACTTCTAATTATGTTTTGTATTTCACGTGTGTCTGTTGTGATGTTTGCTTGTTCATTTCGAATTTTAGTAGTTTGAGATTTCTCCCTCTTTCTCTTTGTTAGTGTGGCTAAGGGTTTATCAATTTTGTTTATTTTTTCAAAGAACCAACTATTTATTTTGTTAATTTTTTCGATTGTTTCTTTTATTTTAATTTTGTTGATTTTGGCTCTGATTTTAACTATTTCCTGACTTATACTACTTTTGGTATTGTTCTGCTCTTCTTTTTCTAGGGCTTTGAGATGTAGTGTTAAGTCATTTATTTGTTGATTTCTACTTCTTTTGTTGAATGCGCCCCATGAAATAAATCTTCCTCTAAGTACTGCTTTCATAGTGTTCCAGAGATTTTGATATGATGTGTCTTTGTTCTCGTTTATTTCTAAGAATATTTTATTTCCCTCCTGATGTCTTCTGTTAACCAATCATAATATAATAGTGTATTATTTAATCTTCAGGTATTGGAGAAGTTCTGTTTTTTATTCTGACATGTATATCTAATTTCAATCCATTATGATCTGATATAATACAAGGTAGTATCTCTATCTTCTTGTATTTGCTAACAGTAGCTTTGTGGCATAAAATATGGTCTATTTTTGAGAAGGATCCATGTGCTGCTGAGAAGAATGTGTATTTGCTCTTTTTTGGATGGTATATTCTATTTATGTCCATTAAGTCTAAATTGTTGATTGTGTTTTTGAGATCTATGGTTTCTTTATTCAATTTTTGTTTGGGGGATCTATCCAGTGATGAGAGAGGTGTGTTAAAATCGCCTAGTATTATTGTGTTGTGGTCTATTTGATTTCTGGAATTAAGAAGGATTTGTTTCACATACATGGATGAGCCAATGTTTGGGGCATAGATATTTATGATTGTTATGTCTTGCTCATTTATGCTTTCCTTAAGCAGTATGTAATGTCCTTCTTTTTCCCTTCTGACTAGTTTTGGCTTGAAGTCCACATTATCTGAAATGAGGATGGATACTGCAGCTTTTTTGCTGTGTCCACATACATGGTATTTTTTTCCCATCCTTTCACCTTTATTCTATGGGTATCTCTTTCTATGAGATGAGTCTCTTGCAGGCAGCATATTGTTGGATTTTTTTACATCCAATCTGCCAGTGTATGTCTTTTGATTGATGAGTTCAGGTCATTAACATTCAGGGTTATTATTGAGATATGATTTGTATTCCCAGTCTTTTGGCTCATTTTTGTTTTTTGTCATGATTTGGTTTCTCCTTTATTTGGCTATTCCTTTAGACTAGTTCCTCCCATTGCTGATTTGCATCGTTGTTTTTCATCTCTTCCTCATGGAATATTTTGCTGAGAATGTTCTGTAATGCCAGTTTTCTTTTTGTAAATTCCTTTAGCTTTTGTTTATCTCGGAAGGATCTTATTTCATCGTCAAATCTGAAAGTAAGTTTTGCTGGGTAGAAGATTACTGGTTGGCATCTGTTTTCTTTCAGGGCTTGGTAAATGTTGTTCCAGGCCCTCTAGCTTTTAGGGTCTGGATTAAAAAATCTGCTGATATTCTTGTTGGTTTCCCCCTGAAAGTAATTTGATTCTTTTCTCGCGGCCTTTAAAATTCTGTATTTATTTTGTGTGTTAGGTATTTTTCATAATAATGTGCCTTGGTGTGGGTCTGTTGTAATTTTGTATATTTGGAGTCCTATAAGCCTCTTGTACTTGGTTTTCCATTTCATTCTTCAGATTTGGGAAATTTTCTGATATTATTTCATTGAATAGGTTGTTCATTCCTTTGGTTTGTTTCTCTAAGCCTTCCTCAATCTCAATAACTCTTCAATTAGACCTTTTCATGATATCCCATAATTCTTGTAGATTCTGTTCATGATTTCTTACCATCTTTTCTGTTTGGCCAACTTTGTTTTCAAGGTTAAACATTTTGCCTTCAATGTCTGAGGTTCTGTCTTCCAGGTGTTCTATCCCATTGGTTATGCTTTCTATGGAGTTTTTAACTTGGTTTATTGTTTTCTTCATTTCAAGAATTTCTGCTTGTTTTTTTTTTCAGTATCTCTAACTCTATTGAATTGATCTCTTGCTTCCCGTATTTGCTCTTTTAACTGTTGATTGGTGCAATTATTTAATGCCTTCATTTGCTCTTTCATCTCCTCCTTCAATGCCTGCATTTGCTCTTTCATCTCCTCGTTTGCTTCCCTGATTGTTTTAATTATGTACATTCTGAACTCCCTATCTGACAGTTCTTCTGCTGTGCTATCATTGGGTTTTATTGATATAGTATCTAGGTTTGTTTGGGGCATTTTCTTCCCTTGATTTTTCATATTGGTCAGATGTCAGTGGGACTCTGAGATATTGCAGATTTCCTCTATTGGCCAATAGTGTCCCTATAGATTTCCAATGTGTCATCTCCCAGCCTTCAGTAGCCTGAAGTCTTGGAGGAGCTTGATAATGCAGTGCTTCTGAAGAAAGCTGCCCCTAGCCTGCTATTGGTTCCAGGGCTTGGAACTAGCTCTGTGCAGAAAGGATGTCACTGGGTGGTCTGCTACAAGAAGCTGGCTGTGTGGAAGGATCCCGCTGCTAGAGGGAGCAGGGCTGCTTTGGAAAATCCCTTGATGCCCTGTCTTGGTCCCTGAAGCTGCCTACAGGCCGGAACTCGCCTCTGACTCCAGGACTTGGAGCTGTTTCTGTGCAGAAAGGCTCTCACTGGGGGGCATGCTCTGAGAAGCTGGCTGTGTGGAAGGGGCCTGCCACTGGAGGGAGCAGGGATACCTGGGGAAAACTCTAGTTGCTCTGCCCTGCTCTGAGAAGCCACCCTTATCCGGGTCTGCTGCCCGGGCTGAGCTTCACCCAGTGGGGGAGACTCACCCCATGGCTCTATGGCTCTATTTTAATCTGAGTCTCTCAATGCCTCCACTTCTTGATTCCTGGGTTCTGGAGCCACAGGAGATGCAGTCACCCTGTAGTCCGCCATCTTGGATCGCCCTGTGGAAAAAGCCTGCCCCCGGAGGGAGCAGGGCTGCTTCTAGAAGCCTCTGGCTGCCCTGCCCTGGTCCCAGAGACTGCCTGTGGGCCAGAGCTCTCCACTGGCTCTGGGACTTGTGGCTGGCTCTGTGTAGAAAGTCTCTCACTGGGCGGTGTGCTCCAAGAATCTAGCCATGAAAGGTGCCTGCCACCGGAGGGAGCAGGGCTGCTTGGGGAAGTCCCTGGCTGCCCTGTCCTGGTCCCTGAAGCTGCCTGCAGGCCAGCAAATTATATTCTAATGTGGTACTGTTCAAGGTAGAGAAAACTGTATATTCCCCAACAATGCCAAGGACAAGAAAGATAGCTGGAGGCACACAGAATTGTTCATCTAAAGAGGGACTCAGATCCCCTTTTGGTACTCTTCCATATGCTATTTTCATCGGTAACTCCAAAGAAATCCTGACTGGTGACCACGGAGGCTGAGACAGTAGAATAGAAAAACGGCATGCTCAAAGTAATTCTTGGAAATCTCTTGAGATCCTGTATCCCCCCAAAAAGGAAGCTGGGGACACAAGAGAACATGTACCTGGGTTCAGTCCTCAGATTTAGAAAATAATAATTTTCTGTTCTTCTTCATTCTATCTTCCATTCCCTCTTTTCTATATTTCTCTCTTCTGTGCTGCCTTTCTTCCTGGAAAGAAGGAAGACAGCATGAAGGAGAGAAAGTTGACTTTTTGTTCTGTTTCTTTCATGATTTTTTACCTCTCTCAACTCATTTTTATTTTTCAATTTAATTTTTTGGTAGGAGTTCCTTCTGCACTTCCACTGCAGGATCCCTTCTCTGTTCTCCCTTCCTGGGCAGGAACACCTGGGATCCTATGATGCCCCAGGTTGGACTTCTGTAATCATGGGTACCACAGGCTATTTCACCTACCTGCATTTACTTTTGAAAGTTCTGAATTATCTTCTAATTTGTTCACACTGATCCTACATGATATTTCTCTTCAAAGATTGGACTTGGTTCATCTTGAACGAATTTTGATGTTGGTTGTTTCTTTTTACTGACACAACCAATAGATAATCTTTCAGCTATAAAAAATTATAGGTTACTAGCATCTCACAAATGTTTGTGTTTTCCTTGATAGTGTTGCTTTCATTGTCATTTGCTCATTTATGCTTTAACCCATCTGTATTACAGTGCTGGGAATCCAACCCTGGGTATCATCTATCCCAAGAAAAGGTTCCACCACTCAACTCCATCCAGTCCTGGGAGGTTACCTAGAACTCTAGGTAAAATTCACAAAAAGAACAGCTTGAGGCACACAGGGTTTATTTATCTAGCCTAAAGAGGGAGCACAGATCCCATGTGGTACCAGTGCAAATGTAATTTCCATGTGTAACTTAGAAGAAATTCTGGTCAGTAAACAGGGAGGGGAGACAGGAGAATTGGAGGACTGCACCTTCAGAATGCTCCTAGTCTATCTTGGGAGTTCCTGTCTCAAAATAAAATTCAAAGCAGTTGTGAGTTAGTTGAGTCTTGGTTCAATCCTTGCATTGACATAATAAATCAATTATTTTCTGCTTTCTTTCCATTTCTCATTCACTCAGTATTTTAATTTCTCCATTTAATTTTGCCTTTTGTTTTATATGTTTCCACACAAATTAATTTTTACTCTTGTTTTTAATGACACATTAAAATAAATATACATAATTATACATATATATAGGGTTCACTCTGATATTGTGGTATATATTGTGTAATGTTCAAAGAAGGGTATTTAGCATATGCATCACCTCATGCATTTATAAATTTTTGTGTTAAAAATATTTAGCGATCATCTCTTTTGCTCTTTAAAAATATTCAGTACAATATTGTGAAACCCAATCATCTCACTCCACAAGGGGATAAGATAAATTATTTCTCTTATCTATATCTCTAACTTTATACCTGTTGACCAATCTCAACATAGTCTCACCTCCTCTTGCTATCTTCAAACTCTGGTCACATACCAATATTTCTACTTTATCACTGAGATGAACTCCATGTGAGTGAAATCACACACTATTTGCTTTTCTGTGCCTGATCATCCCAAGAAAAATAGGACCATCTATGTTGACAATGGATCTTACCATTTTATAGCAAATAGTGTTCAACTGTTTAATTATAACATAGAAAAAATTTTCTTTAGGTATTTGAGAAAACAATCAAACAATCGTGGAAATTGATTCATGCAATTTTCTCAGAAAAAATGTATGAAAGTGCAGCGTTACTCTGAATGCATAGGGAAAGTTCAACTCAGGGATTTAGAAATAGATTGTTATAGCAGAAGATCTGTGCATATTGGCCAACCAAATCATGGGAGCAAAGTGGATATGAAGAGGAGAGATAATACCCAAAGTTTAATCGAAATCCATTTGTGAAACATTCTCAGAAAGGAACTTCACTTTCAGCTCTATTCAACCTGCACATTACAGGTCCACAACAGGAATACATAAGTGGCTTGCCTAGAAAACCTGGAGGTAGAATGCTCAGTTGTTGGGGACAGAGTGGGAATGATGAAAAGAGAAAATACCCAGAGTTTCATGAAAATCCATTCCTGCATTTTCTCAGAAAAACTATTAGGTTCCACTTTACTCTGTGTGCACATGGAAAGCTCAATTAAGGGAAATAGAAACAGATTGTTATACCAGAAGAACCATGCATGTTGGAACCACCAAACCTTGGGAGCAAAGTGGGTATGAGGAGGACAGATAATATCCAAAATTTCATTGAAATCCATTCGTGAAACCTTACCAGATTAGGAACTTCACTCTCATCTGATTCCACATGCATGCTAGAGATTTGCAACAGGAAAACATAAGGGGCTTGCCTAGAAAACCTGGAAGTAGAATGCTCAGATGTTGAGGGCAGAGAGGGAATGATTAAAGAGAAAATACCCAGAGATTCATGGAAATATATTCATGCATTTTCTCAGAAAACTGTATTAGGTTGCAGTTTTACTCTGCACGCATAGGGAAAGCTCAAATCAGGAAAGTAGAAACATATTGTTATAGCAGAAGCATCATACATGTTGGCACTACCAAACTTGGAACAAAGTAGGTATGAGGAGGAGAGATAATACCCAAATTTTCATCAAAATCCATTCGTGAAACTTTCTCAAAAAAGGAACTTAACTTTCAGCTCTATTCATCCTGCATGTTACAGATCTGCAACAGGAATACATAAGGGGCTTGCCTAGAAAACCTGGAAGGAGAATTCTCAGATGTTGAAGGAAGAGAGGGAATGATTAAAGAGAAAATACCCAGAGATTCATGGAAATATATTCATGCATTTTCTCAGAAAACTGTATTAGGTTCCACTTTACTCTGCGTGCATATGGAAAGCTCAGTTAAGGGAAATAGATACAGATTGTTATACCAGAAGCACCATGCATTGTGACACCACCAAATATTGGAAGCAAAGTGGGTATGAAGAGGAGAGCTGATACCCAAAGTTTCATTGAATCCATTCGTGCAACTTTCTCAGAAGAGGAGCTTCATTTTCAGCTCTATTCAACATGCACGTTACAGATATGTAACAGGAAAACATAAGAGGCTTGCCTAAATACCATGGAGATAGAATGCTCAGGTGCTGGGCACAGAGTGGGAATGATGAAAAGAGAAAATACCAAGAGTTTCGTGAAAATCCATTTTCTCAGGAAAATGCATTTTCTCAGGAAACTGTATTAGGTTGCAACTTTACTGTGCCTGCCTAGGGAAAGCTCAATTCAGGGAATTAGAAACAGATTTTTATAGCAGAAACACCGCGAATGTTGGCACCACCACCTCTTTGCAACAAAGTGGGTATGAGGAGTAGAGATAATACCCAAAGTTTCATTGAAAACCATTTGTGAAACTTTCTCAGGTAAGTAACTTCAATTTCAGCTCTATTCAACCTGCAAGTTACAGATCTTCAACAGAAAAACATAAGAGGCTTGCCTAAAAACCATGGAGGTAGAATGCTCAGATTTGGGGGTAGAGTGGGAATGATGAAAAGAGAAAATACTCAGAGTTTCATGAATATACATTCGTGCATTATCTCAGAAAACTGTATTAGATTGCAGGTTTACTGTGCTTGCATAGGGAAAGCTCAGTTCAGGGAATTAGGAACAGATCATTATAGCAGAAGCACCATGCATGTTGGCACCACCAAATCTTGGGAGCAAAGTCGGTATAAGGAGGAGAGATAACACCCAAAGTTTCATTGAAATCCTTTAGTGATACTTTCTCAGAAGAACTTCAGACTGAGGTTGGCCGTCCTCACTGAGCCTGCCCACCACATTGAGGTCGGACCTGGCGCTGAGCCTGCTGTATCACCACACCGAGGTTGGACGCATTACTGAGCCTGCCCCCACACACCGAGGCCGGACTCCATTGCTGAGCCCACCAAACACCCACACTGAAGTCAGAGATCTGTAGCTGAGCCTGCCCGCCTGCTCTTCTACTGCTGAGGGACACTGTGCCTGCCTCCGTGCTGACTCAGTGCACCCTTGCTGGGGCTCCCCAGCTACTTTGGAGGCTGGTGCAGGCATTTTGAATTATTTCTGAGGGCGTGGTCATCATCATTGGAAGGGTGGCTCCCTTCCTGAGACACCAACAGGAGACTGGAGGCTCTTTGACAGGTATCTCTATTTATTCACTTATAACCCACACCCTTTCCCCATTCTCTTGTTCACAACTAGAAATATTGTAAATAGTAAATGAACTAATCCTGTTTATTTAAACAATGTTAAAGTCTTTACAGGGGCTATCTGGTTCAGGGCTACATTTTCTTTTTATTGGGTGCTATTGGTTTTGATCTCCCCTTCAAAGGAGAGGTAGTGGAAAACTGCAGGGTCATAATAAGTCCGCAGGGGGCAAACTTCTGTATCTCTGATTGTCACTGCTAGAGGGTAATATACAGAAACAATATGAAAAACAGGAGAAGAAAATGTCCCTAACAGACAAAGATGCTATTGTGATGGACTTCAATGACAACATGGCAGTAGAAATGACAGAAAAAGAGTTTAGAATCTGCATGATTAAAATGATCTGTGAAGTAAAAGATGAGATAAGAGAGCAAATGCAGGCAATGCATGACCATTCCAGTAGACAGTTAAAAGAGCAAATGCAAGAAGCAAAAGAACACTTCAAAAAAGAGATAGAGATTCTAAAAAAAAAATCAAACAGAAATACTTGAAATGAAAGAAATGATAAACCAAATTAAAAACTCAATAGAAAGCATCACCAACAGAATAGACCTCGTGGAAGACAGAATCTCAGACAATGAAGATGAAATATTCAATCTTGAAAATAAAGTTGAACAAACTGAGAAGACGTTAAGAAGTCATGAATGGAACCTCCAAGAATTATGGGATATCATGAAAAGACCAAACTTAAGAATTATTGGGATTGAGGAAGGCACAGAGATACAAACCAAAGGCATGAACAACCTGTTTAACAAAATAATATCAGAAAATTTCCCAAACCTGAAAAATGAAATGGAAAATCAAAAAGAAGAGGCTTACAGAATACCAGATGCACAAAACTACAACAGATCCACACCAAGACACATTATAATGAAAATACCTCACATTCAAAATAAAGATAGGAATTTAAAGGTTGCTAGATAAAAGCATCAGATTACTTATAAGGGGAAGCCAATATGGATATCTGCAGATTTCTCAGTCCAGACTCTAAAAGCAAGAAAGGCCTGGAACAATATATTTCAAGCTCTGAATGAACATGGGTGCCACCCAAGAATACAATACCCAGAAAAACTAACCTTCAGATTTGACAATGAAATAAAATCTTTCCATGATAAACAAAAGTTAAAAGAATTTACAAATAGCCTGCCCTACAGAACATTCTCAGCAAAATATTTTGTGAGGAGGAAGTGATATACAACAATACAAGTCATCAAAGGGAGGAACTACCCTAAAGGAAAAGTCAATCAGAGGACAAGTAAAAAACCAAAAATAAGCCAAAATGAGCAGGAATACAAATCATATCTCAATAATAAACTTGAATGTCAATGGCCTAAATTCAATAATCAAAAGACATAGACTAGTAGATTGGATTAAAAAGAAAGACCCAACAATAAGCTGCCTGCAAGAGACTCATCTCATAGAAAAAGACACCCACAGAATACAGGTGAAAGGATGGGGAAAATCATACCATGCACACGCACCCAGTAAAAAACAGGGATCTCCATCGTCATATCAGAAAAGGACTTCAAACCTAAGTTAGTCAGAAGGAATAAAGAAGGACATTTCATACTGCTTAAGGGAAGCATAAAACAGCAAGATAAAACAATTTTAAATATTTATGCCCCAAACAATGGGGCATCTATGTATATGAAACAAACTTTTTTCAATTTTAAGAATCAAATAGACCAAAACACATTAATAGTGGGGGATTTTAACACACCACTCTCACCACTGGATAGATCCTCCAAACAAAAACTGAACAAAGAAACTATAGAACTAAATAATACAATCAATGATAAGGATTTAATAGATATTTACAGAGTATTTCATCCATCATCGAGTGAATATACTTTCTTCTCAGCAACTCATGGATCATTCTCCAAAATAGTCATTAGTAAATACAAAAAAAGAGATCCTATCATGTATCCTATCAGACTGTAATGGAATGCAATTAGAAATGAATTATAAAATAACAAACAAAAACTACCCATATACCTGGATACTAAATAGTATGCTACTGAATGATGCAATCATAACAGAAGACATTAGGGAAGAAATAAAAAAAAAGAAGTAAATGCGAACAATGACACAACATATCAAAATCTCTGGGACATTATGAAAGCAGTACTAAGAGGAAAGTTCATTGCATTGAGCTCATACATTAAAAAAAATAAAAAATCAACAACTAAATGACCTAATATTACCCCTCAAAGCCCTAGAAAAAGAACAGATCAACACAAAAATAGTAAAAGACAGGAAATAATTAAAATCAGAGCTGAAATCAATGAAATTGAAACAAGAGAAACAATTCAAAAAATTGACAAAACAAAAAACTGGTTCTTTGAAAAAGTAAATAAAATTCATAAACCCCTAGTCACTCTAACAAAGAGAAGGAGAGAAAAAACTCAAATTACTAGAATTCATGATGAAAAAGGAAAGATCACGACAGACATTTTGAAATACATAACATAATTAGAAGCTATTTTGAAAATCTATACTCTAACAAAATAGAAAATGTCAAAGACATTGACAAAGTTTTAGAGACCTATGATCCTCCCAAACTGAATCAGGAAGATGTACAAAATCTAAGCAGATCAATTTCAAGCACTGAAATAGAAGAAGTCATCAAAAGCCTACAAAACAAGAAAAGCCAAGGACCAGATGGATTCTCAGCTGAATTCTACAAGACCATTAAAGAAATACTGATATCAATACTCCTCAAAGTATTTCAGGAAATAGAAAAAGAGGGAAACCTTCCGAATTCATTCTATGAGGCTAGTATCACTCTGATACCAAAATCAGATAAAGACAAATCAAAGAAAGAAAACTTTAGACCAATATCCCTGATGAACATAGACATAAAAATCCTTAACAAAATACTGGCAAATCACATACAAAAATATATTAAAAAGATAGTGCACCATGATCAAGTGGGGTTTATCACAGGGATGCAAGGTTGGTTCAACATCTGGAAATCAATAAATGTAATTCGCCACATCATTAGACTTAAAGTTAAGAATCACATTACTATTTCAATAGATGCTGAGAAAGCATTTGGTAAAATACAGCACCCCTTCAAGCTTAAAACACTAGAAAAAATAGGAATAATAGAAACATACCTTAACATTGTAAAGGCTATCTATAGTAAGCCCACAGCCAACATCATTCTTATTGGAGAAAAGCTGAAAACATTTCCTCTAAAACCTGGAAGAAGACAGGGATGCCTGCTTTCACCACTTCTAATCAACATCGTCCTTCAAACACTTGTCAGAGCAATTAGACAGACCAAAGAAATTAAAGAAATACAAATAGGAAAAGAAGAACTAAAGCTGTCACTATTTGCTGATGACATGATCCTATATTTAGAAGATCCAAAAATCTCCACTAGAAAGCTTCTAGAACTAATAAATGAATTCAGCAAAGTAGCAGGATATAAAATCAATATGTGTAAATCTAATGCATTTCTATTCATAAGTGATGAATCCTCTGAGAAGGAAATTAGGAAAACCCCTTCATTCACAGTAGCCTCAAAAAAAAAAAATCTTGGGAATTAATCTAACAAAAGAGGTGAAATACCTCTACAATGAAAACTACAGAACATTAAAGAAAGAAATTGAAGAAAACCTTCAAAGATGGAAAGATCTCCCATGTTTTTGGATAGGCAGAATTAACATTGTCAAAATGGCCATTCTACCAAAGGCACTATACAGATTCAATGCAATTCCAATTAAAATCCCAATGACATTCCTCATAGAAATAGAGAAAGCAATCATGAACTACATCTGGAAGAACAAGAGACCTCGAATAGCCAAAACAATTCTGAATAGAAAAAGTGAAACAGGAGGTATCACAATACCAGACATTAAACAATACTATAGAGCAATAGTAACAGAACAGCATGGTATTGGCACCAAAATAGACAGGCAGAACAATGGTACAGAATAGAAGGCACAGAGACAAAACCACATAAATACAGTCACCTCATACTAAACAAAGGAGCCAAAAACATACAATGGAGAAAAGATAACCTCTTCAACAAATGCAGCTGGCAAAACTGGAAATCCATTTGCAGAAAAGTGAAATTAAACTTCCATCTCTCACCCTGCACAAACGTTAACTCAAAATGGATCAAAGACATAGGCATTAGACCAGAGACCCTGCACCTAATAGAAGACAAATTAGGCCCAAATCTTTATCATGTTGGCTTAGGATCAGACTTCCTCAATAAGACTCCCAAAGCACAAGAAATCAAAGGAAGATTCAATAAATGGGATGGATTCAAACTAAAAAGATTTTTCTCAGCAAAGAATACAATCAAGAATGTGAAGAGAGAACCTACAGAGTGGAAGAAAACCTCTTCCACATACACTTCAGATAGAGCACTTATCTCCAAAATTTATAAAGAACTTACAAAACTTTACAACAGCAACAACAAAAAACAAAGAACTCAATCAATAAATTGGCCAAGGAACTGGACAGACATTTTACAGAAGAAGGCACATAGGCAGTTAATAAATAAATGAAAAAGTGTTCAACACCTCTAGTAATTAGAGAAATGCAAATTAAATCAGCTCTAAGATTTCATCTTACTCCAATTAGAATGGCTTTTATCAAAAACACAAACAACAAGAGATGTTGGCATGAATGTGGGGAAAAAGGCACACTTTTACAATGCTGGTGGAGTTGCAAATTGGTACAGTCACTCTGGAAAGCAGTGTGGAGAATCCTCAGAAAACTTGGAATTGACCCACCTTTGACCCAGTTATCCCACTCCTTGGTATACCCAAAGGACCTAAAATCATCAGGCTACAGTAACACAGTCACATCATGTTTATAGCAGCTCAGTTTACAATAGCTGGATTGTGGAACCAACCCAGTTGCACTTCAACAGATGAATGGATAAAGAAACTCTGGTATATATACACAATGGAATACTATTCAAACATAAAGAAGAATAATATTATGGCATTTGTAAATAAATAGATGGAATTGGAGAATATAATGCTAAGTGAAATAAGCCAAGCCCAAATACCAAAGGCTGAATGTTTTCCCTGATAAGTGGAGAATAATATATAATGGGGGTGAGGAGTGGGGAATGAGAGAATAATGGGAGAACTTTAGAATACGTAGAAGGAAATGAGAGGGAGGAGGATATGGAAAATGGTGAAATGAGACAGACATCATTACCCTTTGTACATGTATGATTACATGAATGGTATGAATATACACTGTGTACAACCATAGAAATGAAATTATGTACCCCATTTTTGTACAATGAATCAAAATGCAGTCTGTAAAAAATTGAAAGCTAAATAAAAACATTAGTAATAAAAAAGAAAAAGAACTTCAATTTCAGTTCTAGTCATTTTGCATGTTACAGTTCTGAAACAGGAATATATAAGGGACTTGCCTAGAAAACCTGGAGGTAGGATGTTCAGATGTTGGGGGCAGAGTCAGAATGATGAAAAGAGAAAATACCCAGAGTTTCATGGAAATCCATTCGTGTGCTTCTTCAGAAAATTCTATTAGGTTGCAGCTTTCCTCTACTTGCATAGGGAAAGCTCAATTCAGGGAATTAGAAACAGATTGCTATAGTAGAGGCACCGTACATGTTGGCATCACCAAATCTTGGGAGCAAAGTGGGTATGAGGAGGAGAGATAATACCCAAAGTTCCATTGGAATCCATTAGTGAAACTTCCTCAGAAAAGAAGCTTAAATTTCAGTTCTATTCATCCTGAACATTACAGATCTGCAGCAGAAATATGTAAGGAACTTGCCTAGAAAACCTGGAGGTACATTGTGCAGATGTTGGGGACAGAGTGGGAATGATAAAAAGAGAAAATACCCAGAGTTTCATGGGAATACATTCGTTCATTTTATCAAAAAACTGTATTAGGTTGCAACTTTAGTCTATGTGCATAGGGAAAGCTCAATTCAGGGAATTAAAACAGATTGTTATAACAGAAGCACTGTGCATGTTGGCACCACCAAATCTTGGAAGAAGAGTGGGAATGAGGAGAAGAGATAATACCCAAAGTTTTATTGAAATCCATTCGTGAAGCTTTCTCAGAAAAGGAACCTCAGGGGAGTTTCAAGATGGTGTAATAGAGGGTGACTGCATTTCATGTTGCTCCAGGACTCAAGATTCACGAAGATGAGGTTTTGAGAGATGCGAAACAAACTCAAAGCCACCAGGTGAGTCTCTCCCATTGGGAAGGCGCCCCAGATGGGGCGGTAGTCCTGGAACACAGGGAACTTTGTGAAATAGAGTTGCCCAAGGAGACCCCTCACTCCCTGCTGGAGCGTTGAACTTGGACAACCAGGAGCATTGTAGAGGAGGGCTACTCAGCAAGACGCTTGGTTGTGGAGGGAAAGACCTGGGATTTTAGTTGGTTTCTCAGAGGATGATCTACCCAGCGAGATGTTCCAGTTGGGAGTGAAAGCCCCGAGATGCCAGGTGGCTGTGTGGAGGAGGAGCCACCCAGCGAGTTGCTTGGACTCAGAGCAACTGCCCTAGCCCCAGGCATCTGCTCAGAGGAGGGGCTGCAGAGCCAGACAATCAGGTGCAGAGCACAGTCCCAGGAGCCTAGGTGGCTTCTCGGAGGACGAGCCGCACAGAGAGATGCTTAGGGGTGGAGTGAAGCTTCCAGGACTGCAGGCAGCTTCTCTGAGGAAGGGCAGCCCAATGAGAAGCTTCAGCGCAGGGTGAGGTTCCCCGACCCAGGAGGTAGGTCTGGGCTTAGAGAAACAAACCAAAGGAATGAACAATCTATTCAATGAAATAATGTCAGAAAATTTCCCAAATCTGAAGAATTAAATGGAAAATAAAGTACAAGAGACTTATAGGACTCCAAATACACAAAATTAAACAGACCCACACCAAGGCACATTATAATGAAAATGCCTAACATATAAAATAAAGACAGAATTTTAAAGTCTGAGAGAGAAGAGAATCAAATTACATTTGGGGGAAACCAATATGGATATCAGTAGATTTTTCAACCCAAACCCTAAAAGCTAGATGGGTCTGAAACAACATTTTTCAGGCCCTGAAAGAAAATGGATGAAAACCAAGAATCTTATACCCAGCAAAACTTATCTTCAGATTTGATGATGAAATAAAATCCTTCCATGACAAACAAAAGTTAAAAGAATATACAAAAAGAAAGCCAGCATTACAGAACATTCTCAGCAAAATATTCCATGAGGAAGAGATGAAAAATAATGATGCAAATCAGCAAAGGGAGAACCTACCTTAAAGGAATAGCCAAATAAAGAGAAATCAGGTCGTGTCAAAAAACAAAAATGAGCCAAATGACTGGGAATACAAATAATATCTTAATAATAACCTTGAATGTTAATGGCCTGAACACATCAATCAATGGACATAGACTGGCAGATTGGATTAAAAAGAAAAATCCAATAAGTTGCTGCATGCAAGAGACTAATCTCATAGAAAGAGATACCCACAGACTAAAGGTGAAAGGGTGGGAAAAAAATACCATGCATGTGGACTCAGCAAAAAAGCTGGAGTATCTATCCTCATATCAGGTAATGTGGACTTTAAACCAAAGTTAGTGAGAAGGGATAAAGAAGGACATTTCATACTGCTTAAGGGAAGCATAAGTCAGCAAGACATAACAATCATAAATATCTATGCCCCAAACATTGGCTCATCCATGTGCATCAAGCAAATCCTTCTCAATTCCAGAAATGAAATAGATCACAACACAATAATGCTAGGTGATTTTTACGCACCTCTCTCACCACTGGAGAGATATTCCAAACAAAAATTGAACAAATAAACCATACATCTCAATAACACAATCAATAATTTAGACTTAACAGACATTTATAGAATACACCATCCAACAAAGGTGAATACACTTTCTTCTCAGCAGCACATGGATCCTTCTCTAAAATAGACCATATTTTATGCCACAAAGCTAATGTTAGCAAATACAAGAAGATAGAGATACTACCTTGTATTCTATCAGATCATAATGGATTGAAATTAGAAATAAATGACAGAATGAAAACAGAAACTACTCCAACAACTGGATATTAAATAATATGCTAGTGGTGATGAATAGATAACAGAAGACATCAGGAGGGAAAATAAAAAATTCTTAGAGGTAAACAAGAATAAATATACATCATCAATTCTCTGGGACACTATGAAAGCAGTACTCAGAGGAAAATTTATTTCATGGAGTGCATCCAATAAAAGAAGAAAAAATCAAAAAATAAATGACCTAACACTACAGCTCAAACCCCTAGAAAAGGAAGAACAGAGCGACACAAAAAGTAGTAGAAGACCAAAAATAGTTAAAATCAGAGCTGAAATCAATGAAATTGAAACAAAAGAAACAATTGAAAAAATTGACAAAATAAATAGTTGGTTCTTTGAAAAAATAAACAGAATTATAAACCCTTAGCCACACTAACAAAGAGAAGGAGAAAGAAAACCCAAATTACTGAAATTCAGAATGAACAAAGAAATATCATGACAGACAAAAGATTAATACAAAACATAATTAGAATCAATTTTGAAAATCTATACTCCAACAAAACAGAAAATCTTGAAGACATCGACAGTTTTCTAGAGACATATGAATTACCTAAACTGAACCAGGAGGATACACACAATTTATGTAGATCAGTTTCAAGTAATGAAATAGAAGAGGTCATCAAAAGCCTACCAACAAAGAAAAGTCCCAGACCAGATGGGTTCTCAGCCGAGTTCTACAAAAACTTTACATAAGAGCATTCCAATACTTCTCAAAGTATTCCATGAAATAGAAGATGAGAGAACTGTCTGAAACTTATTCTATGAAGCCCATATCACCCTGATACATAAATCAGACAGAGACACATCAAGGAAAGAAAATTTCAGACCAATATCGTTAATGAACATTGATGCAAAAATTTTCAATAAAATAATAGCAAATGGCCCACAAAAATATATTTAAAAGATAGTACACCACGATCAATTGGATTTTATCCCAGGGATGCAATGTTTATTCCACATCAGTAAGTGTAATTCACCATATCAACAAAGTTAAAGACAAGAATCACATGATTTTTGATAGATGCAGAAAAAGCATTTGATAAAATAAAGCACTACTTCCTCCTCAAAACACTAGAAAAATCAGGGACAGTAGGAACATTCCTTAACTTTGTAAAGGCCATCTATACTAAGCCCATGGCCAATATCATTCTAAATGGTGAAAAACTGAAAGCATTTCCCCTAAGAACTGGAACAAGGCAGAGAGGTCCTCTTTCACTACTTCTATTCAACACTGTCCTTGAAACTCTAGCAAGACCAATTAGAAAGACCATGGAAATTAAAGGGATATGAATAGCAAAAGAACTCAAACTATCCCTGTTTGCTGATGACATGATTATATATTTAGAGAAACCAGGAAATTCCACCAGAAAACTTTTAGAACTAATAGGTGAATTCAGTCAAGTAGCAGGATATAAGATTAATGCTCATAACTGCAATGCATTTTTATACATAAGTGATTAATCTTCAGAAAGAGAAGTTAGGAAAACTACCCTATTTACAATAGCCTTATAAAAAATAAAATACTTGTGAATCAATCTAACAAAAGAGGTGAAAGACCTCTATACTGAGAACTACAGAACACTAAAGAAAGAAATTAAAGAAAACCTTAGAAGATGGAAAGATCTCCCATGTTCTTGGATAGGCAGAATTAATATTGTTAAAATGGCCATGCTATCAAAAGTGCTATACAGATTCAATGCAATTCCAATTAAAATTCCAATGACACACCTTACAGAAATAGAGCAAGCAATTATGAAATTCATCTGGAAGAATAAAAAACCCAGAATAGCTAAAGCAATCCTTAGCAGGAAAAGTGAAGCAGTGGGTTGTTGCAATACCAGAACTTCAACTATACTACAAAGCAATAGTAACAAAAATGGCATGGTATTGGTACCAAAATAGACAGGTAGATCAATGGTGCAGAATAGAGGATAGGGACACAAACCCAAATAAATACAATTTTCTCATACTAGACAAAGGTGCCAAAAACATGCAATGGAGAATGATACCCTCTTCAACAAATCATGCTGGGAAACTGGAAATCCATATGCAGCAGAATGGAACTAAAACCCTATATCTCTCTCTGTACAAAAGTCAACTCAAAATAAATCAATGACCTTGGAGTGAGACCAGAGAGCCTGCATCTTACAGAAGAATAAGTAGGTCCAAATCTTCAACATGTGGCTTAGGATCAGAGTTCCTTAACAGGACTCCCGTAGCACAAGAAACAAAAGCAAGAATCAATAACTGGGATAAAATCAAACTAAATAGCTTTCTTTCAGCAAAGGAAACTATTAGCAATGTGAAGAAAGAGCCTACAGAGTGGGAGAAAATCTTTATCACTCATACTTCAGATAGAGCACAAATTTCAAGAAAATAACTCAAAACTCTACATGAAGAATACAAATAACCCAATTAACAAATGGGCTAAGGAAATGAACAAACACTTCACTGAAGAAGATCTACAAAAAAATCAACAGATATATGAAAAAATGTTCAACATCTCTAGTAATAAGTGAAATGCAAATCAAAATCACCCTAAGATTCCATCTCACCCCAATTAGAATGGCAATTATCAAGAATACAAGCAACA
Source organism: Sciurus carolinensis (assembly GCF_902686445.1). Lineage (NCBI taxonomy): Eukaryota > Metazoa > Chordata > Mammalia > Rodentia > Sciuridae > Sciurus > Sciurus carolinensis. The sequence continues at coordinate 39,301,890 of NC_062215.1, read as the reverse complement.
ATAGGTATTGGTGTGGATGTGGCAAAAAAGGTACACTCAGACATTGCTGTTGGGGCTGCAAATTAGTGCAGCCACTCTGGAAAACAGTGTGGAGATTCTTCAGAAAACTTGGAAAGGAATCACCATTTGACCCAGCTATCCCACCTCTTGACCTATACCCAAAGGACTTAAAATCAGCATACTAAAGTGATGCAGCCACATCAATGTTCATAGCTGCTCAATTCACAATAGCCAGATTGTGGAACCAACCTATATGCCCTTCAATTGATGAATGGTTAAAGAGACTGTGATATATATATATATATATATATATATATATATACACAATAGAATATTACTCAGCCATAAAGAATAATAATATTATGGCATTTGCAGGCAAATGGATGAAATTGTAGAATATCATACTAAGTAGATAAGCCAATCTCAAAAAACCAAATGATGAATGATCTCGCTGATAAGTGGATGATGATACATAATGGGGGGTGGGAGGGAGGCAAGAATGGAGGAAGGAGGGACTTTATAGAGGGAAAAGAGGTGTGAGAGGGGTGTGGGGGATGGAAAAAACAACAGAATGAATCAAACATGATTACCCTATGTAAATGTATGAGTACATAAATGGTATGCCTCTACTTCTTGTACAACCAGAGAAACAAGTTATACCCCATTTGCTTACAATTAAAAAAATTGTCATTTTGTATTGTTAAACATGTCACACCAAGTAACTGATGATGGGTACAGAGGCGGGGTGTTCCCATGGGAGAAACTTATTTACTACATAACATGTAGTCTCAGAGCAAAATGGAGTCTGTTTAGTCATTTCTTTTATAATCTGGCTTATAACATTCTCATGGAGTCAGATCTGTCAGCCCAATACAGGGATTAGACTGGGGCACTCTACTGTTGAGATACATCCTAGCCCTTTTTATTTTATTTATTTATAAATTTATTTTTTTGAGGCAGAGTCTTCCTAATTTGCTGAGGCTGACTTTGAATTTGCAATCCTTCTGCCTCAGCCTCTCAAGTTGCTGGGAGCATAAGTGTTAGACACCACATACAGCAAGTTTTTAGCTTTTAATACTTGCCAGTGGGTACCACATTTCAACATATGAACCCTTCTGAGATGCATACGTATGATAATCACATTGCAGTGAGGAGGAGACAGAATGATTCAAACACCATTATCCTATGTAAATGTATCACTACACAAATGGTATGCCTTTACTTCATGTAAAAACAGAGAAACAGTATGTATCTGATTTGTGTAGAATAAAAATAAATTAAAAAAATAGAAAAGGAACTTCAATTTCAGCTCTATTCAACATGCACGTTGCAGTTCTGCAACAGGAATATATAAGGGGCTTGCCAAGAAAACTTGGTTGTAGAATTGGGGAAAGAGTGGGAATGATGAAAAGAGAAATTATGCAGAGTTTCATGGAAAACCATTATGCAATTTCTCAGAAAACTTTAGTAGGTTGCAGCATTATTCTGAGTGCACAGGGAAAGCTTAATTCAGGAAATTAGAAACAGATGTTATAGAAGAAGCACCATGCACGTTGGCACCACCAAATCTTGGGAACAAAGTGGTTATGAGGATTTGAGATAATACCCAAAGTCTCATTGAAATCCATTAGTAAAACTTTCTCAGAAAAGAAACTTCAATTTCAACTCTATTCAATCTATACAATACAGACCTGCAACATGAATACATAAGGGGCTTGCCTAGAAAATCTGGATGTAGAATGTTCAGATATTGAAGGCTGAGTAGGAATGATGTAAAGAGAAAATATCCAGAGTTTCATGGAAATCCGTTAGTGCTGTTATTCAGAAAAATGTATTAGGTTGCAGCTTTACTATGCATACATTGGGAAAGCTCAATTCATGAAATTCGAAACAGATTGTTATAGCAGAAGAACTGTGCATGTTGCTACCACCAAATCTTGGGAGCAAAATGGGTATGAGAAGAGATAATACCGAAAGTTTCATTAAAATCCTTTTGTGAAACATTCTCACAAATGGAACTTCAATTTCAGCTCTATTCAACCTGTATGTTAAAGTACTGCAACAGGAATATATAAGGGGCTTGCCAAGAAAACCTGGAGGTAGAATGCTCAGATATTGGGGAAAGATTGGGACTAATGAAAAGAGAAAATACATAGAGTTTCATGGAAATCCATTTGCGCATTTTCTCAGAAAACTGTATTATGCTGTGACAGTACTCTAAGTGCATAGGGAAAACTCAATTTAAGGGATTAGAAAGAGATTGTTATAGCAGAAGCACTGTGCATGTTGGCACCACCAAAGTCTTGGTAGCAACGTGGGTATGAGGAGAATAGATAATACTCAAAAATTCATTTAGATACATTCGTGAAACTTTCTCAGATTAGGAACTTCACTCTTATTTGAATCCACTTGCACATTAGTGATTTGCAACAGGAAAACAGAAGGGCTTCCTGAGAAACCTTGGAGGTAAAATGCTGAGACATTGGGGCATACTGGGAATGATGGAAAGAGAAAATATCCAGAGATTCATGGAAATATATTCGTGCCATTTCTCTAAAAACTGTATTAGGTTGCAGCTTTATTCCGCATACATAGGGAAAGCTCAAATCAGGGAGGCAAAAACATATTGTTATAGCAGAAGCATCCTGTATGTTGGCACCTCCAAATCTTCAGAGCAAAGGGGGTAGGAGGAGTAGAGATGATATCCAAATTTCCATTGAAATCCAGTAGTAAATCTTTCACAGAAAAGGAGCTTAAATTTCAGCTGTATTCAAAATGAATGTTACAGTTCTGCAACAGCAATACATAAGTGCTTGGCTAGAAAACCTGTAGGTAGAGTGCTCAGATGTTGGGATCAGAGTGGGAATGATGAAAAGAGGAAATACCCAGAGTTTCATGGAAATGCATTAGTGCATTTTCTCAGAAAACTTTATTAGGTTCCACCTTTAATCTGCCTGCATTCGAAAATCTCAATTCAGGTAATTAGAAACAGATTGTTATAGGAAAAGCACCGTGCATGTTGGCAAGAGCAAATCTTCAGAGAAAAGTGGGTATGAGGAGGAGAGATAATAATGACAGTTTCATTGAAGTCCATTCGTGAAGATTTCTCAGAAAAAGAATTTCAATTTCAGCTCAATTCAATCTGCACATTAGAGTTCTGCAAGAGGAATACATAAGTAGTTTCCCTAGAAATGGTGGAGGTAGAATGCTCAGATATTGAGGGCAGAGTGGGAATGATGAAAAGAGAAAATACACAGAGTTTCATGGAATTCCATTTGTGCATTTTCTCAGAAATCTGTATTACATTGTGACTTTAATCCGTGTGCATAGGGAAAATTCAATTTAGTGAATTAGAAAGAGATTGTTATAGCAGAAGCATTGTGCATGTTGACACCACCAAATATTGGGAGAAAAGTGGGTATGCAAAGGAGAGAGAATACTCAAAGTTTAATTGAAATCCTTTCTTGAAACTTTCTCAGCAAAGGAACTTCAATTTCAGCTCTATTCAACCTGCACAATACAATTCTGCAACTGGAATACATAAGGGTATTGCCTAGAAAACCTGGAGGTAGAATTCTCAGATGTTGGGGGCAGAAAGGGAATGAGGAAAAGAGAAAACATCCAGAGTTTCATGAAATCCATTGGTGCATTTTGTCAGAAAACTGTATTAGGTTGTACCTTCACTGTGCCGTCTTATGTAAAGGTCAATTCAGGGAATTATCAAAAGATTCTTATAGCAGAAGCACTGTGAATGTTGGCACCACCAAATCTTTGGAGCAAAGTGGTTATGAGTAGTAGAGATTCTACCCAAACTTTCATTGTAATCCATTTGTGAAACTTTCTCAGATTAGGAACTTCACTGTCATGTGATTCCACAAGCACGTTAGAGATTTGCTGCAGGAAAGCATAAAGGGCTTGACTCGAAACCCTGTAGGGATAATGCTAGAGGTTGGGGGCTGTATGGTAATGATGAAAAGAGAAAGTATCCAGAGAATCATGGAAATATATTTCTTCAATTTCCCAGAAACTGTATTACATTGCAGTTTTACTTTGCTTGCTTAAAGAAAGCTCGAATCAGGGAAGTAGAATAATACTGTTATAGCAGAGGCATTGTGCATGTTGGCACCACTAAACCTTTGAACAAAGTAGGTATGAGGAAAAGATAATATCCAAAGTTTCATTGAAATCCATTTGTCAAACTTTCTCAGATTAGGGACTTCACTCTCATCTGATTCCACAATCATGTTAGAGATTTGCAACACAAATACTTAAGTGGGTTACCTAGAGACCTGGAGTAGAATGCTCAGATGCTGGGGGCAGAGTGGGAAGGATGAAAAGAGAAAAGACCCAGAGTTTCATGGAAAACCATTCATGCATTTGCTCAGAAAAATGTATTAGGTTGCATAGGGAAATCTCAGTTCAGGGAATTGTATTTGCGTGCATAGGCAAATCTCAATTCAGGGAATTAGAAAGAGTTTGTTATCGAGAAGCACTGTGCATGTTGGCAACACCAAATCTTCGGAGCAATGTGGGAATGAAGATTTGAGATAATGCCCAAAGTTTCATTGAAATCCATTCGTGAAACTTCCTCAGAAGAAGAATTTCAATTTCAGCTCTATTGAACCTACACGTTAGAGTTCTGCAACAGGAATACATAAGGGGCTTGCCTAGATAACTGTAGGTAGAATACTGAGATGTTGGAGGCAGTGTTGGAACAAAGAATAGAGAAAACACCCAAAGTTTCAGGGAAATCCATTGGTGCATTTTCTCAGAAAACTGTATTAGGTTGCACCTTCACTCTGCATGCATAGGGAAAGCTCGATTCAGCGAATTAGAAACAGATTCTTATAGCAGAAGCATTGTGCATTTTGGCACCACCAAATATTCAGAGCAAAGTGGGTATGAGGAGATGATAAACACTGAAAGTCTCATTGAAATCCATTCGAGATACTTTCTCAGAAAAGGAACTTCAATTTCAGCTCTATTCAATGTCCACAATACAGTTCTGCAACAGGCATACATGAGGGTCGTGCATAGAAAACATGGAGGTAGAACGCTTATGTGGTGGCGACAGAGTGGAACTGATGAAAAGAGGAAATACATAAAGATTAATCAAAATCCATTCGTGCATTTTCTCAGAAAATTTGATTTGTTTGCAGCTTAACTCTGTGTGCAATGGGAAAACTCAATTCAGGGAATTAGAATCAGATTTTATGGCAGAAGTACTATGCATTTCAGCACCACCTAATCTTTGAAGTAAAGTGGGTATGAGTAGAGATAATACCCACAGCTTCATTGAAGTTCATTTGTGAAAATTTCTCAGAAATGCAACTTCAATTTCAGTCCTTTTGAACCTGCACGTAAGAGTTTTGCAACAGGAATACATAATGGGCTTGCCCCAAAACCTAGAGGTAGTGTGTTCAGCTCTTGTTGGTGGAGTGGGAATGATGAAAAGAGAAAAACCCAGAGTTTCATGGAAATCCTTTCTTGTATTTTATCAGAAAACTGTATTAGGTTAAAGCTTTACTCTGCGCATATAGGGAAAGATCAGTTCAGGGAATTATAAACAGATTGATATAACACAAGCACTGTGCATGGTGGCACCACCACATCTTTGGAGCAAAGTGGGTATGTGGTGGATAGATAGTACCCAAAGTTTCATTGAAATCCATGCGTGAAACTTTTTCAGAAAATGAACCTCAGTTACAGCCCTATTCACACATCAGGTTAGCGTACTGCAACAGGGATACCTAGGGACTTGCCTAGAAAACCTGGAGGTAGAATGCTCAGATGTTGGGGGCAGAGTGGGAATGATAAAAAGAGAAATATGAAGAGTTTCATGGAAATCTACTCATGCATTTTCTCAGAAAACTGTATCAGATTGTAGCTTTGTACTTGATGCATAAGAAAAGTTCAATTCAGGGAATTAGGAACACATTATTAGAGCATAAGCACCATGCATGTTGGCACCACCACATCTTCAGATCAAACTGGGTATGAGTAGAGATAATACCCAATATTTCTTTGAAATCCATTAGTGAAACTTTCTCAGAAAAGCCAATTCATTTTCAGCCTTATTGAACCTTCATGTTAGAGTCTGCAACATTAATTCAAAATGGTCTTGTCTAAAAAACCTGGTGGTAGAATGCTCAGATGTTGGGGGCAGAATGGGAATGATGAAAAGAGAAAATACCCAGAATCTCATGCAAATTCATTCGGACATTTTCTCAAAAACGTGTTTTAGGTTGCAGCTTTACTCTGCATGCATAGGGTAAGCTGAATTCAGGTGATTAGAAACAGATTGTTATAGCAGAAACACCTTGCATGTTGGCACCACCATATCTTCGGAGCAAAGTGGGTTTCAGGAAGAGAGATAATACCCAAATTTTTATTAAATTCCTATTGTGAAGCTTTCTCAGAAAAGTAAATTCATTTTTCAGCCCTATTGAACCTTCATGTTTGAGTCTGCAACATTAATTCAAAAGGGTCTTGCCTAAAAAACCTGGTGGTAGAATGCTTAGATTTGGGGGCAGAGTGGGAATGATGAATAGAGAACATACCCAGAATCTCATTCAAATTTGTTCCTGCATTTTCTCAGAAACCTGTAATATGTTGCAGTTTGCTCCACCTGCAAACAGAATTTCAATTCAGGGAATTAGAAACAGATTGCTATAGCAGAATAACCTTGCAAGTTTACACCACCACATCTGCAAAGAAAACTGGGTATGAGGAGCAGAGATAATACCCAAAGAATCATTGAAATTAATTCTTGAAACTCTCTCAGAAAAGGCTCTTCAATTACATTCCTATTCCACCTGCACTTTAAGAGTTTTGCAACAGGAATACATATGGGACTTGCCTAGAAAACCTGGAGGTAGAATGTTCAGATGTTGAAGGTAGAGTGGATATGATAAAAAGAGAAAATAGCTATACTTTAATGGAATCCATTCATGCATTTTCTCAAAAACATGTATTAGGTTGCAGCTTTACTCTGCGTGCATAGATTAAGCTCAATTCAGGGAATTAGAAACTAATTGCTATTGTAGATGAATCGTGCATCTTGGCACCAACATATGTTTGGAGTAATGTGGGTATGCGGAGGAGAAATAATACCCAACGTTTCATTGACATCTTCATAAAAGTTTCTCAGAAAAGGAACTTCAATGTCAGTCCTAGTCAATCTGCATGGTAGTGTTCTGATCAGGAACACATAAGGGGCTTGCCTAAGAAAACTGGAGGTAGAATGCTCACACACTGGGGGCTGAGTGGGAAAGATGAAATGAGAAAATACCCAGAGTCTCATGGATATACATTAGTGCATTTCCTCGGAAAACTGTATTAGGTTGCAGCTTTACTCTGTGTACATTGGGAAAACTCAATTCATGGAATTAGATTGTTTTAGCACAAGCACTGTGCATGTTGGCACCACCACATCTTCGGCACAAAGGGGATATGAGGAGTAGAGATAATACCAACATTTCATTGAGATATTTTCATGAAACTTTTTCAGAGAAGGGACTTCATTTTCAGCCCTATTCAAACTGCTGGTTAGAGTACTGCAAGATTACATAAATGGCTTACCTAGATAATATGGAAGTTGAATGCTCAGATATAGGAGGCAGAGTAAGAATGCTGAAAAAAGAAAAACCCAGAGTTTTATGAGAATCCACTAGTGAATTTACTCAGAAAACTGTATTAGGTTGCAGATATATTCTGTGTGCATTGGGAAAGCTCAATTCACGGAATTAGGTTGTTGTAGCACAAGCTCTCTGCATGTTCGCACCACCACATCTTCAGAGCAAAGTGGGTATGAGGAGGAGAGATGACAGGCAAAGTTTCATTGAAATCCATTCGTGAAACTTTCTCAGAAAAGCAACTTCAATTTCAATCCCATTCAAAGTGCACGTCAGAGTACTGCACCAGTTATACATGAGGGGCATGCCAAGAAAACCAGGAGTTAGGAAGCTCAGATTCTGGGGCCAGAGCAGGAGTGATAAAAAGAGAAAACACCCCCAGTTTCATGGAAATCCATTCTTGCATTCTCTAAGGAAACTGTATTAGGTAAAAGCTTTAATATGCGTGAATAGGGAAAGCTCAAATCAGGGAACTAGAAACAGATTGATATAACAGGAGCTCCATGCATGTTGGCTCCACCACATCATCAGAGGAAAGTGGGCATGGGTAGTAGAAATAATATGTAAAGTTTCATTACAATCAATTCATGAAACTTTCTCAGAAAAGGAACATCGTTTTCACCCCTATGCAACCTGCTTGTTAAAGCCCTGCAACAAGAATACATAAGGGCCTTGCCTAGAATACTGGAGGTAGAATGCTCCAATGTTGGGGGAGAGCAGGACTGAAGAAAAGAGACCATACCCAGAGATTCATGGAATCCAATGTGAATATTCTCAGAAAATTCTATTAGGTTTTAGCTTTACTCTGCATGCATAGGGAAAGCTCAATTCTGGAAATTAGAAACAGATTGCTATTGTAGAAGCACCATGATGTTGGCACCTCCATGTCTTCGCAGCAATGTGGGTATAAGGAGGAGAGATAATACCCAAAGTTTCAATGAAATCCATTCTGGAAAATTTCTCAGAAACGGAACTTGAATTTCAGCCCAATTCAACCTGCTCGTTAGAGTTCTGTAACAGTATATATAAGGTTCTTGCCTAGATCACCTGGAGACAGAATGCTCAGATGTGGGGGGCAGAGTTCAAATGATGAAAAGAGAAAATACTGAGTCTCATTTAAATCCATTAGTGAATTTTGTCAGAAAACTGTATTACATTGCAGCTTTTCTCTGTGTGCATAGGGAAGCTAATTTCAGGGAATTAGAAGCAAATTGTTATAGCAGAAACCCCATGCATGGTGTCACCACCACATCTTCACAGCAATGAGGGGTATGAGGAATAGAGATAATACCCAAAGTTTCATTGAAATCCATTCGTGAAACTTTCTCAGAAAAGCAACTTCAATTTCAGCCCTATTAAAACTGCACGTTAGAGTACTGCAACAGAAATACATAAGTGGCTTGCCTAAATCTGCAGGTATAATGCTCAGATTTTGGGGGCAGAATGGGAAGGAGGAAAAGAGAAAATACCCAGAGTTTCATTGAAATCCATTCGTGCATTTGCTCAGAAAACTCTATTAGGTTGCAAGCTAACTCTGCATGCATAGGGAAAGCTTAATTCATGGAAATAGAAACAGATTGTTATAACAGAAGCACCATGTATGGTGGAGCCACCACATCTTCAGAACAAAGTGTGTATGAGGAGGAGAGATGAAAGGCAAAGTATCATTGAAATACATTATGAAACTTTGTCAGAAAAGAAACTTAAATTTCAGTCGTATTCAACTCGCATATTATAGTTCTGTAACATGAATACATAAGCGGTTTGCCTAGAAAACCTGGAGGTAGAATGCTCAGATGCTGGGGATAATGTGGCTATGATGAAATGAGAATATTCCCAAAGTTTTATGGAAATCCATTCGTGCATTTTCTCAGAAAAATATATTTGGTTGCAGTTTTACTCTGTGTGCATAGAGAAAACTCAGTTCATGGAATTAGAAACAGATTTTTTATAACACAAGCACCTTGGTTGTTGGCACCACCACATCTTTGCATAAAATGGATATGAGGAATAGACATAATACTCAATAGTTTCATTCAAATCCATTCGTAAATCTTTCTCAGTAAAGGAACATCATTTTCAGGCATATTCAACCTGCACATTAGAGTTCTGCCACAGCTTTACATAGGGGGCTTGCCTAGACAACCTGGAGCTAGAATGCTCAGATGTTGGGGGTGGAGTTGAAAATGTGAACAGAGAAAATACCTTGAGTTTCATGGAAATCCATTAGTCCATTTTCTCACAAAACTGTATTAGATTGCAGCTTTATTCTGCATGCATAGGGAAAGCTCAATTCAGTGAATTAGATACAGAGTATTATAAAAGAAGCACTGTGCATGTTTGCATCACCATATATTCAGAGCAAAGTGGATGTGAGGAGTACAGATAATACCCCAATGTTTCATTGATATCCATGCGTGAAACTTTCTCAGAACAGCAACTTCAATTTCAGCCACAGTCAACCAGCACGTTAGAGTTCTGCAAGAGGAATACATAAAAGGCTTGCCTAGAAAACCTGGAGGCAGAATGATTCAATATTGGGGGCAGAATGGGCATGAGAAAAGGAGAAAATACCCAGAATTTCATGAAATCCATTAGTGCATTTTCTTGCAAAACTGTATTAGTTTGCAACTTTACTCTGAGTGCATAGGGAAAGCTCAGATGTGGGAATTAGGAACAAATTGTTAAATCACAAGCAGTATGCCTTGTGGCACCACCACATCTTCACAACAAAGTGGGTATGAGGAGTAGAGATAATCCCCAATGTTTCATTGATATCCATTAGGGAAATTTCTCAGAAAAGGAACTTCAATTTCAGCTCTATTCAACGTGCATCTTAGAGTTCTGTATCAGGTTTACATAAGGGTTTGCCTTGAAAACCTGGAGGTAGGATCTTCAAATGTTTGTGACACAGTTCAAAAGATGAACAGAGAAATAATCCAGAATTTCATGGAAATCCATGCTTGCATTTTATCAGAAAACTGTAGTAGGTTGTAACTTTGCTCTTTGTGCATAGAGAAAGCTAGATTCAGTGATTTTGTAACAGATTGTCATAACACAATCACTGTGCATGCTGTCACCACAATTAGTTCAGATGAAGTGAGTATGAGGAGTAGAGATAATATCCAAAGTTTCATTGAAATCCATTTGAGAAACTTTCTCAGAAAAGGAACTTCAATTCCTGTCTAATTCAAACTGCACTTTAGAGTACAACAACAGGAATACAAAGGGGCTTGGCTAGATAACCTGGAGGTAGAATGCTTAGATGTTGCGGGCAGAGTGGAAATGATGAAAAGAGAATATACCCAGAGTTTCATGGAAATAGATTTGTGTATTTTCTCAAAAACTGTATTAGGTTGCAGCTTTACTCTGCATGCATAGTTGAAGTTCAGTTCAGGAAATTAGAAACAGATTGTTATAACACAAGCACCATGTATGTTTGCACCAGCACATCTTCACAGTAAAGTGGGTATGAGGAGTTGAGATAATATCCAATGTTTCATTTAAACTATTTGTGATGAGGGAGACCAAGATGGTGGACTAGAGGGTGACTTCTTTTCAAGTCGCTTCAGAACTCAGGATTCAAAGAAGAGGAGGTATTGAGAAACTTAGGAACAACTTAGAGCTGCAGGCAGTTTTTTGGAGCAGGGCTTGGCAGTGAGAGGCTTTCCTGAATGACCAGCCTCCCCCCTGGCCTCAGCAGCATGTCCAGATCACAGGCAGCTTCTCAGAGCAGGGCCGGGCAGTGAGAGGCTTCTTTGAACAGCCAGGATCCCCCTTCCATGCACAGCCAGGCTCCCCCCAGACCCTGATACAGGCCCAGACTGCAGGCAGCTTCTCCTATCAGGTCCGGGCAGCAAGAGGTTTCCGCAAACAGCCAGTCTCCTCCTTCTGCGCACAGCCAGGCTCCCCCAAGACCCTGAGACAGGCCTGGACTTCAGGCAGCTTCTCCCAGCAGGGCCAGGCAGCAAGAAATTTTTGCACACAGCCAGCCCCCACCCCCAGACCCAGCAGTGGGCCTGGATCTCAGGCAGGTTCTCATAGCAGGGCCAAGCAGCAAGAGGCTTCCACAAAAAGCCAGGTTCCCCTTTCTGATAACAGCCAGGTTCTCCCTGGACCCTGCAGCAGGCCCAGACCACAGGCAGCTTCTCCCAGCAGGGCTGGGCAGTGAGAGGCTTCTGTGAAGAGCCAGGCTCCCTATGGCAGCAGGTCCAGTCTGCAGGCAGCTTCTCGGAGCAGTGCCAGGCAGTGAGAGGCTTTCTTACACAGCCAGCACCCAACCCCAGACCCAGAGGCATGAACGAACCTCAGACAGCTTCTCAGAGCAGGTCTGGTCACAGAGATGCTCCCAGAACAGACAGGCTCTCCTGTCTGCACACAGTCAGGTTCCTCCTGTACCCTGAGGCAGGCCTGGTCTGCAGGCAGCTTCTTGGATCAGGACCAGGCAGTGAGAGGCTTCTGTCAATGAGGCTCCCCATTCTGCACAGAGCCAGGCCCCCACCCTGGACCCTGTGGGAGGCCTGGACAGCAGGAGGCTTTTTGGAACAGTGCTGGCCAGAGATAGGTTTCTGTACAAAACTAGGCTCCTCAGTCTGGGTGGAAGGCCAAACAGAGGTCCAGACAAGCCATGCCCCAGCCTGCAGTCTAGTTCCCCTTTGGCAGACCATTGGTCAACATGTGGAGGCACCTCTGCCCACTACCAGGGAATACACCACTCCTGAAGTCCACCACCCCCAGAGGGGCAGCTTTCTTGTGGAGCAAAGCATTATCAAGTTCCTCCAAGACTTCAGTCTACTGAAGGGTAGGAGGTGATATACTGGAAATCTACAGGGACACTACAAGTCAATAGAGGGAATGTGCAATATCTCAGAGTTCCACTGATACCTGACCAATATGAGAAAACAAGGGAAGAAAATGTCCCAAACGAACCTAGATGCTATATGAATAAAACCCAGTGACAGCATGGAAGAAGAAATGTCAGAAAGGGAGTTCAGAATGTACATAATTAAAACAAACAGGCAAGTAAATGAGGGGATGAAAGAGCAAATGCAGGCATTGAAGGAGGAGATGAAAGAGTGAATGCATGTGTTGAATGGTCACAAAAATCAACAATTAAAAGAGCAGATACAGGAAGGAAAAGATCATTTCAATAAAGAGTTAGAGATACTGAATAAAAAGGACAGAAATCCTTGAAATGAAGGAAACAATAAACCAGATCAAAAACTCCATAGGAAGCATAACCAATAGGATAGAACATCTGGAAGACAGAAACTCAGATATTGAAGACAAAATATTTAATCTTTAAAACAAAGTTGACCAAACAGAGAAGATGATAAGGAATCATGAACAGAATCTACAAGAATTATGGGATATCATGAAAAGGCCAAATTTAAGAATTATTGGGATTGAGGAAGGCTTAGAGAAACAAACCAAAGGAATGAATAATCTATTCAATGAAATAATATCAGAAAATTTCCCAAATCTGAAGAATGAAATGGAAAATAAAGTACAAGAGGCTTGTAGGACTCCAAATATACAAAATTACAACAGATCCACACCAAGGCACATTATAATGAAAATACCTAACATACAAAATAAAGACAGAAATTTAAAGGCTGCGGGAGAAAAGAATCAAATTACATTCAGGGGAAAACCAACATGGATATCAACAGATTTTTCAACCCAGACACTAAAAGCTAGAAGGACCTGGAAAAACATTTTTCAAGCTCTGAAAGAAAATGGATGCCAACCAAGAATCTTATACCCAGCAAAACTTACCTTCAGATTTGATGACAAAATAAAATCCTTCCATGACAAACAAAAGCTAAAAAAATTTACAAAAAGAAAGCTGGCATTACAGAACATTCTCAGCAAAATATTCCATGAGGAAGAGATAAAAAAAACAATGATGCAAGTCAGCAAAGGGAGAAACTATCCTTAAGGAATAGCCAAATAAAGGAGACACCAAGTCGTGTCAAAAAACAAACAAAAACAAAAACAAAACCAAAACAAAACAAAACAAAAAACCCCAAATGAGCCAAAAGACTGGGAATACAAATCATATCTCAATAATAACCCTGAATGTTAATGGCCTGAACTCATCAATCAAAAGACATAGACTGGTAGATTGGATTAAAAAGAAAGATCCAATAAGTTACTGCCTAGAAGAAACTCAACTCATAGAAAGAGATACCACAGACTAAAGGTGAAAGGGTGGGAAAAAACATATCATGCACATGGACTCAGCAAAAAAGCTGGCCTATCCATCCTCATATCAGATAATGTGGACTTCAGGCCAAAGTTAGTCATAAAGGATAAAGAAGGACATTTCATACTGCTTAAAGGAAGCATAAATGAGCAAGACATAACAATTATAAATATCTATTCCCCGAACATTGGCTCATTCATTTGCATCAACCAAATCCTTCTCAATTCCAGAAATGAAATAGACCGCAGCACAATAATACTAGGTGATTTTAACACACCTCTCTCACCACTGGACAGATCTTCCAACCAAAAATTGAACAAATCAACAATACTTCTCAATAACACAATCAATAATTTATACTTAATGGACATATGTAGACTATACTATCCAATTAAGAGCGAATATACTTTCTTCTCAGCAGCACATGGATCCTTCTCTAAAATAGACCATATTTTATGCCACAAAGCTAATGTTAGCAAATACAAGAAGATGGAGATACTACATTGTACTCTATTAGATCATAATGGATTGAAATTAGAAATAAATGACAGAGTAAAAACAGAAACTACTCAAACAACTGGGGATTAAATAATATGCTATTATATGATGAATGGATAACAGAAGACATTAGGAGGGGAATTAAAATATTTGTAGAAGTAAATGAGAACAAAGACACATCATATCAAAATCTTTGGGACACTATGAAAGCAGTACTCAGAGGAAAATTTATTCCATGGAGTGTATTCAATAAAAGACAAAAAAAATCAACAAATAAATGACCCAACACTACAGCTAAAAGCCCTAGAAAATGTAGAACACAGCAACACCAAAAGAAGTAGAAGACAGGAAATAGTTAAAATCAGAGCTGAAATCAATGAAATATATAAAAAAAGAAACGACTGAAAAAATTGACAATATAAATAGTTGGTTCTTTGAAAAAATAAAGAAAATTGATAAACCCTTAGCCACACTAACAAAGCAAAGGAGAGAGAAAACCCAAATTACTAAAATTTGGAATGAACAAGGAAATATCACAATAGACATGAGTGAAATACCAAACATAATTAGAAGCTATTTTGAAAATCTCTACTCCAACAAAATAGAAAATCTTGAAGACATCAACAAGTTTCTAGAGACATATGTATTACCTAAACTGAACCAGGAGGACCAACACAATTTAAATAGACCAATTTCAAGTAATGAAATAGAAGAAGTCATCAAAAGCCTACCAAAAAAGAAAAGTCCAAACTATCAGCAATGCGAAGAAAGACCCTACAGAGTGGGAGAAAATTTTTGCCAATCATACTTCAGATAGAGAACTAATCTCCAGAATCTATAAAGAACTCAAAAAACTCTACACCAAGAATGCAAATAATCCAATTGACAAATGGGCTAAGGAAATGAATAGACACTTCACAGAAGAAGATCAACAAGCAATCAACAAACATATGGAAAAATGTTCAACATGTCTAGTACTAAGAGAAATGCAAATCAAAACCACCCTAAGATTCCATCTCACCCCAATTAGAATGGCGATTATCAAGAATACAAGCAACAACAGGTGTTGGCGAGGATGTGGGGAGAAAGGTACACTCATACATTGCTGGTGGGGCTGCAAATTAGTGCAGCCACTCTGGAAAGCTGTGTGGAGACTCCTTAGAAAACTTGGAATGGAACTACCATTTGACCCAGCTATCCCACTCCTTGGCCTATACCCAAAGGACTTAAAATCAGCATATTACAGAGATACAGCCACATCAATGTTCATAGCTGCTCAGTTCACAATAGCCAGATTGTGGAACCAACCTAGGTATCCTTCAATTGATGAATGGATAAAGAAAATGTGGTATATATATATACACAAAGGAATATTGCTCAGCCATAAAGAATGATAAAATTATGGCATTTGCAGGCAAATGGATGAAACTGGAGAATATCACGCTAAGTGAGATAAGCCAATCTCAAAAAACCAAAGGACGAATGATATCGCTAATAAGTGGATGATGACACATAATGGGGGGTGGGAGGGGTTAGTGTTAAGGTTAGAGTTAGGGTTAGAGAGCGGCACAAGAATGGAGGAAGGAAGGACTGTATAGCAGGAAAAGAGGGGTGGGAGAGGTGGGGGGGGAGGGAAAAATAACAGAATGAATCAAACAACATTACCCTATGTAAATTTATGATTACACACACACACACACACACACACACACAAAAGAAAAGTCCAGGACCAGAGGGGTTCTCAGCTGGTTCTCCAAAACATTTAAAGAAGAGCTCATTCCAATACTCCTCAAAGTATTCCATGAAATAGAAGAGGAGGGAACCCTCCCAAACCCATTCTATGAAGTCAATATCACCCTGATACCTAAACTAGATAGAGACACATCGAGGAAAGAAAATTTCAGACCAATATCCCTAATGAACATTGATGCAAAAATTCTCAACAAAATTTTAGCAAATGGCATAAAAATATATTAAAAAGAGATGTTGAACATTTTTTCATAAATCTTTTGATTGCTTGTAGATCTTCTTCTGTGAAGTGTCCATTCATTTCCTTAGCCCATTTGTTGGTAGGATTATTTGTATTCTTTGTGTAGAGTTTTTTGAGTTCTTTATATATTCTGGAGATTAGTGCTCTATCTGAAAGTATGGGTGGCAAAGATTTTCTCCCACTCTGTAGGTTCTCTCTTCACATTGCTGATAGTTTTCTTTGATGATAGAAAGCTTTTTAGTTTGAATCTATCCCAGTTATTGATTCTTGCTTTTATTTCTTGCGCTTTGGGAGTCCTGTTAAGGAAGTCTGATCCTAAGCTGACATGTTGAAGATTTGGACCTACTTGGATAAAGAAACTGTGGTATATATATACAATGGAATATTACTTAGCCATAAGAATGATAATATTATGGCATTTGCAGGCAAATGGATGAAATTGGAGAGTATCATGCTAATTGAGATAAACCAATCTCAAAAAACCAAGGACAAATGATCTTGCTGCTAAGCGGATGATGACACATAATGTGGGGTGGGAGGCGTTAGTGTTAGGGTTAGGGTTAGGGAGGGTGGCAAGAATGGAGAAAGGAAGGACTGTATAGAGGGAAAAGAGGAGTGGGAGGAGTGGGGGGAAGGGAAAAATAACAGAATGAATCAAACAACATTACCCTATGTAAATTTATGATTACACAAATGCTATGCCTTTACTCGATGTACAGGGAAACAACATGTATCCCATTTGTTTACAGTAAAAAATATATTAAAAATATAGTACACCACGATCAAGTGTGTTCATTCCAGGGATGAAAGTTTGGTTCAACATCTGGAAATCAATAAATATAATTCACCATATCAACAGACTTAAAGACAAGAATCAAATGATTATTTCTATAGATGCAGTAAAAGCATTTGATAAAATACAGCATCCCTTCATGCTCAAAAAACTAGAAAAATTGGGATACTGGGAACATTCCTTAACATTGTAAAGGCCATCTTTGCTAAGCCTATGAGCAATATCATTCTAAATAGTGAAAAAGTGAATGCATTCCCCTAAAAACTGGAAAAAGGTAAGGATGCCCTCTTTCTGCACTTCTATTTAACATTGTCCTTGAAACTCTAGTCAGAGCAATTAGACAGATCAAATAAATTAAAGGGATATGAATAGGAGAAGAAGAACTCAAACTATCCATATTTGCTGATGACATGACTATATATTTAGAGGAACTGGGAAATTCCACCATAAAGATTTTAGAACACATAAGTGAATTCAGTAAAGTAGCAGGTTATAAGATCAATGCTTATAAATCTAATGCAATTTTATACATAAGTGATGAATCTTCAGAAAGGGAAGTTAGGAAAACTACCCCATTCACAATAGTCTCGAAAAAAATACTTGGGAATCAATCTAACGAAAGAGGCAAAAGACTTCTACAATGAGAACTACAGAACACTAAAGAAAGAAATCAAAGAAAACTTAGAAGATGGAAAGATCTCCCATGATCTCGGATAGGCAGAACTAATATTGTCAAAATGGCCATACTACCAAAAGTGCTATACAGATTCAATGCAATTGCAATTAAAATCCCAATGACATATCTTACAAAAATAGAGCAAGCAATCATGAAATTAATCTGGAAGAATAAGAAACCCAGAATAGCTAAAGCAATCCTTAGCAGGAAGAGTGAAGCAGGGGGTAATGCAATACCAGACCTTCAACTATACTACAAAGCAGTAGTAACAAAAATGGTATGGTATTGGTACCAAAATAGGTAGATCAATGGTAAAGTATGGAGGACATGGACACAAACCCAAATAAATACAATTTTCTCATACTAGACAAAGGTGTCAAAAATATGGAATGGGAAAAGATAGCCTCTTCAACAAATGGTGCTGGGAAAACTGGAAATTCATATGCAGCAGAATGGAACTAAAACCCTATCTCTCACCCTGCACAAAACTCAATGCAAAATGGATCAAGGACCTAGGAATTAGACCAGAGACCCTTCATCTTATAGAAGAATATGTAGGTCCAAATCTTTGACATGTTTGCTTAGGATCAGACTTCCTTAACAGGACTCTCATAGCACAAGAAATAAAAACAGGAACAATAAGTGGGATAGATTCAAACTAAAAAGCTGTCTCTCAGCAAAGGAAACTCTTAGCAATGTGAAGAGAGAACCTACAGAGTGGAAGAAAATCTTTGCCATGGATACTTCAGATAGAGCACTAATTTCCAGAAAGTATAAAGAACTCAGAAAACTCTACACCAAGAATGCAAATAACCCAACCAACAAATGGGCTAAGGAAATGAACAGACAATTCACAGAAGAAGATGTACAAGCAATCAACAGATATATGAAAAAATGTTCAACATCTCTAGTAATAAGAGAAATGCAAATCAAAACTACCCTAAGACTCCATCTCACCCTAATTAGAATGGTGATTATCAAGAATACTAGCAACAATATGTGTTGGTGAGGATGTGGGGAAAAAGGTACACTCATAGATTGCTGGTGGGGCTGAAAATCAGTGCAGCCACTCTGGAAAACAATGTGGAGATTCCTTAGAAATTTTGGAATGGAACCACCATTTGACCCAGCTATCCCACTATTTGGCCTATTCCCAAAGAACTTAAAATCAGCATACTACAGAGATACAGCCACAACAATGTTCATAGGTGCTCAATTCCCAATAGCCAGAATGTGGAACCAACTTAGATGCCCTTAAGTTAATGAATGGATAAAGAAACTGTGATATATGTATATATATACACACACACACACACATACAATGGAGTATTACTCAGTCATAAAAATATTAAAATTATGGCATTTGCAGGCAAATGGATGAAATTGGAGAATATCATGCCATGTGAGATAAGCCAATCTCAAAAAACCAAAGGACAATGATCTCGCTGATCAGTGGTTGATGACATATAATGGGTGGAGGGGGGTCAAGAATGGAGAAAGGAGGGACCAAAGAGAGGAAAAAGAGGGTTGGGAGGCTGGGGGGAAGGAAAAATATAATAGAATGAATTTAAAATTATTACCCTAAGTAAATGTATGATTACACAAATGGTATGCCTCTACTTCATGTATAGAGAAACAAGTTGTATCCCGTTTGTTTAGTGTCAGCAAGTTATATTTCCTCTTTAACTTTTAATCTATGTTTCTTTATATTTAAAATGAGTTTCTTGTAAATAACATGTAGAGGGGTTATGGTTTTTAAGCTACTATGACAATCTTAGTACTTTAATTGTCATTTTTAGACCATTCACCTTCAAAGAGATTACTGCTATAATTGGGATGATAGCTTATAAATTTGTTACTTTTTTCTATCTGGTGAAATTCTTCTTTTTGCATATTTTTGTCTTTCATTTCTCTTCTGCCTTTTGTGGACTTAATTAATATTTTTTTAAAAAGTAATGAATATTATTAAAAGACAAAGCATTCAATAGCTAATTCAGTCCAAATATACTATATTATATTTATTCTTTCTAAACTTCAATATGATGTTATCTCTATTTTATAATATGGTGAATAGAGCAGTATGTAGTGAAGTAATTTATTATTTGCTACTCTTTAATATTTCTAGTTTAATTTTTACCAATGGGAATTTTAATTTATCTTTTACTCCTTCTAGAGGACTTATAAAATAATGTTGCTGCATTCAAAATAACTTATCTATCTCAAAATATTAAATGTGTTGTAATGAAAAAAACTGTATTAGGTTGCAGCTTTAATCTGTGAGCATAGAGAAAGCTCAATTCAGGAAATTAAAAACAGATTGTTTAGCAGCAGCACCATGCATGCTGGCAGCACCAAAACTTCGGTGCAAAGTAAGTATAAGAAGGAGAGATAATACCCAAAGTTTCATTGAAATCCATTCCTGAAACTTTCTCAGAAAAGAAACTTCAATTTCAGCCAAATTCAACCTGCACGTCCAGCAACAGGAATACATAAGGGGCTTGTCTAGAGTGCTCAGATGTTTGGCGGCATATTGTGAAGGATGAAAAGAGAAAATACACAGAGTTTCATGGAAATCCATTAGTGAATTTTCTCACAAAACTCAATTAGTTTGCAGTTTTTCTCTACTTGCCTAGGGATAGCTCAATATAGACAATTAGAAACAGATTGTTATAACAAAAGCACCGTACATGGTGGCACCACCACATCTTTGCAGCAAAGTTGGTAGGAGGAGGAGAGATAAGGGAAATATCATGGATTCATCAGTGAAACTTCCTCAGAAAACTTACTTCTATTTCAGCACTATTCTACCAGCAAAATAGAGTAGTGCAACAGGAATACATAAGGAACTTGCTTGGAAAACCTGGAGGTAGAATGATCAGATATTGGGGTCAGAGTGGGAATGAGGAAAAGAGAAAATACCCAGAGTTTTATGGAAATCCATTAGTGCATTTTCTCAGAAAAATCTATTAGGTCGCAGTTTTATTCTGAGTGCATAGGGAAAGCTAAATTCAGGGTTTTAGAAACAGATTCTTATAACAGAAACACCATGAATGGTGGAAACACCACATCTTTGTAGAAAAGTGGGTAAGAAGAGTAGAGATATTATGCAAAGTATCATTGAAATCCATGCGTGAAACTATCTCAGAAAAGCAACTTCATTTTCGGCCGACTAAACCTGAACGTTAGAGTACTGCAACAGGTATACATAAGGGGGTTGCCAGAAAACCTGCAGGTAGAATGCTAGGATGTTGAGGGAAGAGTCAGAATGATGAAAGGAGAAAATACCCAGAGTTTCATGGAAATGCATGCATGCGATTTTTCAGAAAACTGTATTAGGTTGCAACTTTTCTGTGTGTATATAAGGAAAGCACAAATCAGGGAATTAGGAACGGATTGTTATAAAAGAGGCACCATGCATGCTGGCACCACTACATCTTTGCAGCAAAGAGGGTATGAGGAGGAGAGATAATACCCAATTTCACTGAAAGGCATTAGTGAAACTTTCTCAGAAAAGGAACTTCAATTTCAGCCCTATTCAACCTGAAAGTTAGAGTATGGCAACAGGTATACAGATGGAGCTTTCCTATAAAACATGGAGGTAGAATTCTCAGATTTTGTGAACAGATAGGGAACAGTGAAAAGAGAAATTATGCAGAGTTTTGTGGAAATGCGTCAGTGCATTTTCTCAGATACTTGTAGCTTTTCTCTGCGTGCATAGGGAAAGCTCAATTCAGGGAATTAGAAACAGATTGTTATAACAGAAGCACCATGCATGGTGGCACCACCACATCTTTGCAGCAAAGTATGTATGATGAGTAGAGATAACACCCAAAGTTTCATTGAAATCCATTCATTAAACTTCCTCTGAAAAGGAACTTCAATTTCAGCCCCATTCAACCAACATGTTAGAGTACAGTAATAGGAATACATAGTGCATGCCTAGAAAACCTGGAGGTAGAAGGTTCACATGATGGGGGAAAGTGGGAATTATGAAAAGAGAAAATACCCAGAATTTCATGGAAATCTATTAGTGCATTTTATCAGAAAACTGTATTAGATATCAGCTTTTCTTTACTTGGTTAGGGAAAACTCATTTCAGGGAATTAGAAACAGATTGTTATAACAGAAGCACTCTGCATGGTGTCTCTAATATATTTTTGCAGCAACGTGGGTATGAGGATGAGAGATAATGCCCAAAGTTTCATTGAGATCCATTCGTGAAACTTTCTCAGAAAAACAACTTTAATTTTGCTCTACTCAGTCTGCACCATAGAGTACTGAAAAAAAAATCATAAATGGCTTGCTTAGAAAATCTGTAGGTTGAATGCTCAGATGTTGGATGTGGACTGGGAATGAGGAAAAGAGAAAATACACAGTGTTCCATGGAAATCCATAGTGCATTTTCACAGAAAATGTTTTAGGTTGAAGTTTTAATCTGCATCCCTAGGGAAAGTTCAATTCAGGAAAATAGAAACAGGTTTTTAAAAGAGAAACACCAATCATGGTGGCACCATGACATCTTCGCAGCAAAATAGGTATGAGGAGGACATATAATACCGACAGTTTCATTGAAATTCGTAAGTGGAACTTTCTCAGAAAAAGAACTTAATCTTCAGCTCTATTCAATCTGCAAGATAGAGTAGTGAAACAAAAATACATAAGGGGCTTGCCTAAAAAACATGGTAGTAGAATGTGCAGATGTGGTGGCCAGAACAGGAATGGTGAAAAGAGAAAATACTCAGAGTTTCATTGAAATACATTTGTACATTTTTTCAGAAAACTGTATTAGGCTGCAGTTTTTCTCTGTGAGCACAGGGAAGGCATAATTCATGGATATTAGAAACAGATTGTTGTAACAGAAGCACTGTGCATGGTGAAAACACGACATGTTTGCAGCAAAGTGGGAATGAGGAAGAGAGCTAATAACCAAAGTATCATTGAAATCCATTAGTGCACCTTCCTCAGAAAAAGAAATTCATCTTCAGCCCTATTCAACCTGCAAGGTAGAGTACTGCAACAAGAATACATAAGGGGATTGCCAAGAAAACCTGGAGGTAGAATGCTCAGATGTTGAGTTCAGAGTGGGAATGAGGGAAGAAGAAGACACAGAGTTTCATGGAAATCCATAAGTGCATTTGCTCAGAAAACACTCTTCAGTAGCAGCCTAACTCTGTGTGCACAGGGAAAGCTCAATTCATGGAAATTGAAACAGATTGTTATAAAAGAAACACCATGCATGGTGAAACCACCACATCTTCCGAGCAAAGTGGGTATGACGAGGAGAGATGATAGGCAAAGTTTCATTGAAATCCATTCTTGAAACATTTCAGAAAAGCAACTTCAAATTCAGCCACATTTTCTCTTCACATTAGAGTACTGCAACAGCAATACATAAGGGGCTTTCCTAGAATACCTAAATGTAGAATTCTCAGATGTTTGGGCAGAGTGGGAATGATGAAAAGAGAAAATACCCAGAGTGTCATGGAAATATATTCTTGCATTTGGTCAGAAAACTCTGTTAGGTGATAGTGAATTATGCAAGCTTAGGGAAAGCTCAATTCCTAGAGAGAGAAACAGATTGATACAAGAGAAACACCGTGCATGGAGCAACCACCACAACTTTGGAGTAAAAAGAAAGTGAGGAGTAGAGACGATAGGCAATGATTCATTGAAATTAATTCGTGAATCTATCCCAGAAAAGCAACTGCATTTCAGCCTTATTGAACCTGTAGGTTAGAGTAGAGCAACAGCAAACGTTAAAAGGTTTGCCAAGATAACCTGGAGGTAGAATTCTCAAATGTTGGAGGCAGAGTGGGAATAAAGAAAAGATAAAATACCCAGAGATACATGGAAATCCAAAGGCGCATTTTGTCAGAAAAATCTATTTGGTTGCAGCCTAAATCTGCAGGCTTGGAGAAAGCCCAATTCATGGAAATAGAAATAGATTGTTATAACAGAAGCACCGTGCATGGTGGATGCAGCATATCTTCGGAGCAAAGTGGGTATGAGGAGGAGAGATAATAGGCAAATTATCATTGAAAACAATTCTGAAACTTTGTCAGAAATGCAACTTCAATTTCATCTCTATTCAACCTGCATGTTAGAGAACTGCAACAGTATTACATAAAAGGCTAGCCTAGAAAACCTGGGGATAGAATGGACAGATGTTGGGGACAGAGTGGGAATGATGAATACAGAAAATACCCAAGGTTTCATGGAAATCCATTGTGGCATTTGCTCAGAAAACTCCATTAGGTTGCAGCCTAAATCACTGGTATAGGGAAAGCTCAATCCATGGAAACAGAAACAGATTGTTATAACAGAAGCACGGTGCATTGTGTATCTGCACATCATCGGAGCAAAGAGGGTATGGGGAGGCGAGATGATAGGCAAAGTATCATTGAAATCAATTCCTGAAACGTTCACAGAAGTGCAACTTCAATTTCAGGCCTATTCAATCTGCATGTTAGAGAACTGAAACAGCAATATATAAGGGGGTATCCAAGGTAAGCTTGAGTGAGAATGCTCAAATGATGGTGGCAGAGTGGGAATGAGGAAAGAAAGAAATAGCAAAAGTTTCCTGAAAATTCTTTCGTGCATTTGCTCATGAAACTCTATTAGGTTGGAGCCTTTCTCTGCATTCATTGGTAATGTTAAATTCATGGAAATAGAAAAAGATTTTTATAACAGAAGCACCGTGCATGGGGGGACAATTTCATCTTAGTGACAAAGTGTGTATTAGGAGGTGAGATGAAAGGTAGAGATATATTGAAATATTTTATGACTTATACGGAAAGGCAAACCCATTTTCATCCCTCTTCAACCTGCACATTGGAGTACTGCAACAGCAATATATAAGGGGCTTGCCTAGATAATCGGAACATAGAGTGCTAAGATGGGCATAGAGTTGGATGGAGAAAAAGAGAAAATACCCAGAGTTTCATGGAAATCTATTAGTGCATTTGCTCACAAAACTGTCTTAGGTTGCAGACTAATTCTGCATGCACAGGAAAAGCTAAAACCATGGAAATAGAAACAGATTGTTTTAACAGAAAAACCATGCACGATGGAAAGACTACATCTTTGGAGAAAGTGGGTATGAGGTGGAGAGATGATAGGCAAAGTTTCATTGAAATCAGTTCTTGAAACTTTCTCAGAAAAGCAAATTCAATTTCAGCCCTGTTCAACATGCACATTAAAGTACTGCAACAAATATACAAATGTGGCTTGCATAGAAAACCTGGAGGTAGAGTGCTACGATGTTATTGGCAGAGAGGGAATGAGGAACAGAGAAAAACCCAGATTTTCTTGGAAAATCATTCAAACACTTGCTGAGAAATATCTCTTAGGTTGCAGTCTACCTCTGGGAGAATAGGGCTCAATTCGTGAAATCGAAACAGAATTTTATAACAGAGGCAAGGAGTACGGTGGATCAACCACATCTTCAGAACAAAGTGGGAATGAAGAGGAGAGATGATAGGCAAAGTTTCATTGAAACAAATTAGTGAAATTTCTCAGAAAAGCAACTGAAATTTCTGCCCTATTCAACCTGAACGTTAGAGTACTGCAACAGGAATACATAAGGTGCATACCTACAAAACAAGAATTAGAGTTATCAGATGTTGGCCATAGAGAGGGATTGAGAAAAAGAGAAAATACCCAGAGTTTCATGGAAATCCAGGCATGCATTTGATCAGAAAATGCTCTTAAGTTGCAGCCTAACTCTGTGTGCTAAGGGAAAGTTCAATTCATGGAAACTGAAACAGATTGTTATAATAGAAGCACCATACATGGAGGAACCACCACATCTTCAGAGCCAAAATGGGTATGAGGAGTGGAGATGATAGGCAAAGATTCATTGAAATCAATTCATGAAACTTTCTCAGAAAAGCAACTTCAATTTGTGCCCTATTCAACCAGCACATTAGAGTTCTGCAACGGCAATACATAGGGGCTTGCCTAGATAAGCTGGTGGTAGAGTGCTCAGATATTGGAGACAGAGTGATAATGAGGAAAATAGAAAATACACAGATTCATGGAATTCCAGTCGTGCATTTGCTGAGAATATGCTCGTCAGTTGCAGCCTAACTCTGCTTGTACAGGGAAAGCTAAATTCATGGAAATCGAAAGAGATTGTTATAACAGAGATAACATGCATGGAGGAACCATGAAACTTTCAGAGAAAAATGGATGTGAGGAGGACAGATGATAGGCAAAGTTTCATTGAAATCGAATTGTGAAAATTTTTCAGAAAATCATACTCAATTTAAGCCCAATTCAACATGCACGTTAGAGAACTGCAACAGCAATGCAAAAGGGTTTGCTAAAAAACCTGGAGGTAGAGAGCTCCGATGTTGGAGGCAGAGTGGGAATGAGGAAAGGAGAAAACACAGAGTTTCATGGAAATCCGGTCGTGCATTTGCTCAGAATATGCTCTTCGGTTGCAGCCTATCTCTGCGTGCACAGGGAAAGCTCAATTCACGGAAATCGAAACAGATTGTTATGACAGAAGCACCGTGCATGGTGGAACCACCACATCTTCGGAGCAAAGTGGGTATGAAGGAGGAGAGACAACAGGCCAAGTTTCATTGAAATCCATTCGTGAAATTTTCTCAGAAAGCAACTTCAATTTCCGCCTTATTCAACCTGCATGCAGAGTACTACAACAGCAATACAGGAAGGGATTGCCTAGAAAACCTGGAGGTAGAGAGTTCAGATGATGGAGGCAGAGTGGGAATGAAGAAAACAGAAAAAACTCAGAATTTCATGGAAATCCAGTAGTGCATTTGCTCAGAAAACGCTTTCTGTTGCCACCTAAATCTGCGTGCACAGGGAAAACTCAATACATGGAAATTGAAACAGAGTGTTATAACAGAAGCACCGTGCATGGTGGGTTACCACATCTTCAGAGAAAAGTGGGAATGAGAATGAGAGATGATAGGCAAAGTTTCATTGAAATAAATTCATGAAACTTTCTCAGAAAAGCAACTACAATTTCACCCCTATTCAACCTGCATGTTAGAGTACTGCAACAGCAATACATAAGGTTCTTGCCAAGAATACCTGGAAGTCAATTGGTCAGATGTTGGGGACAGTGTAGGAATGAGGTAATGAGAAATACCCAGAGGTTCATGGAAATCCAGTCGTGCATTGGCTCACAAAATGCTCTTCAGTTGCAGCCTAACTCTGCGAACACAGGGAAAGCTCAATTCATGGAAATCAAAACAGACTGTTATAACAGAAACACGGTGCATGGTGGAACCACCACATCATCAGAGCAAAGAGGGTATGAAGAGGAGAGATGATAGGCAATTTTCATTGAAATCCATTGGTGAAACTTTCTCAGAAAATCAACTTCAATTTCTGCCCTATTAAACCTGCACGTTAGAGTACTGCAAGAGAAATACCTAAGGGGCTTGTCTAGAAAACCTGGAGGTAGAGTTCTCAGATGTTGGGGTTAGTGGGAATGAAGAAAAGAGTAAATACCCAGAGCTTGATGGAAATCCAGTCATGCATTTGCTCAGAAAACGCTCTTCAGTTGCATCCTAAATCTGCGTGCATAGAGAAAGCTCAATTCATGGAAATTGAAACAGATTGTTGTAACAGAAGTACCATGCATGGAAGAAAAACCACATCTTCGGAGCAAAGTGAGCATGAAGAGGAGAGATGATTGGCAAAGTTTCTTTGAAATGCATTAGTGAAACTTTCTCAGAAAAGCAACTTCAATTTCAGCACTATTCAACCTGCATGTTAGAGAACTGCAACAGCATTACATAGGTGTTGGGGGCTATGCCATGCGAACTCGCGGAAGATGGTGCCTAGCAGCCAGCCAGAAGTTGTTTTGATCACATTGAAGGTACACGTGCCAGGTGTTCTCAAGTGCTCCTGCTTGCTCCTGCTCATGATTGGGCAGCTGGCTCCTCACCTGATCTCAACTGGCGTGGCTCCACCCTCCGCCTCTTGGAGGGAATATAAGTGGACAGTAGGTAGTAGAGAAAGGAGCAGCAGCAGGCAGAGAAAAGTGACAAGGAGTAAGGAGTGACAGTAAGAGGAGCAGCTAGCAGAAAGAAACAGAGAAGCCATTAGCAGAAAGGAAGAAGAAGAAGCGGCAAGCAGATAGAAACAGCGAGTAGGGGCAGCGGTGGAAGATAGATCACAGAACGGAGAGTGGAGAACTGAGAACACATCTTTAGGTTGCAGATCACAGATTGCAGTACACAGGACACATCCCTAAAGCACCTTAGGTAGACGGACCCTCAGTTCACAGGATGCAGGACGCAACTTTAAGAAGCAGCAGCAAAACTGAGAAGACATGGATTTCTGAAAGTGTAGTCTCTCTCTCTCTTAAGCAAAGTCTTTCTCTCTTATGCAAAGCCTCTCTCTCTCTCTCCTCTTAAAGCAAGCAAACCTCAGTTCCTCTATCCTCTATACCCACGCAAAGTGTTGCTGCAGGCGGTGACAAATTGCCATGGGTGGTGACACATAGGGGCTTGCCTAGAAAACCTGGAGGTAGAGTGCTCAGATATTGGGGGTAGAGTGGGAATGAGGAAAAGAGAAAAAACTCAGAGTTTCATGGAAATCCAGCCGTGCATTTGCTCAGAAAACGTTGTTCAGTTGCATCCTAATTCTGTGTGCAAAGGAAAATCTCAATTCATGGAAATCGAAACAGATTGTTATAACAGAAGCACCGTGCACGGTGGAACCACCAAATCTTTGGAGCAAAGTGGGAATGAGGAGGAGAGATGATAGGCAAAGTTTTATTCAAATCCATTAGTGAAACTTTGTCAGAAAAGCAACTTAAATTTCAGCCCTATTCAACCTGCACGTTAGAGTACTGCAACAGCAATACATAAGGGGCTTGCCTAGAACACCTGGAAGTAGAGTGCTCAGATGTTGGGGGCAGAGTGAATATGAGGAAAAGAGAAAACACCCAGGGTTTCATGGAAATCCTTTCGTGCATTTGCTGAGAAAACGTTCTTCAGTTGCAGTCTTACTCTGCATGCATAAGGAAAGCTCAGTTCTTTGAAATCAAAACAGATTGATATAACAGAAGCACCATGTATGGTGGAACCACAACAACTTCGGAACAAAATGGGTATCTGGAGGAGAGATGATAGGCAAAATATCATTGAAATCAGTTTGTGAAACTTTCTCATAAAAGAAACTTCAATTTCAGCCCTGTTCAACATGCACATTAAAGTACTGCAACAAAAATACAAAAGTGGCTTGCCTAGAAAACCTGGAGATAGAGTGCTACAATGTTCTTGGCAGAGAAGGAATGAGGAACAGAGAAAAATCCAGATTTTCTTGGAAAATCATTCGAACATTTGCTGAGAAATATCTCTTAGGTTGCAGTCTATATCTGGATGAATAGGGAAAGCTCAATTCATGAAATCAAAACAGAATTTTCTAACAGAGGCAACGAGCACGGTGGATCCACCACATCTTAAGAAAAAAGTGGGCATGAAGAGGAGAGATGATAGGCAAAGTTTCATTGAAACAAATTAGTGAAATTTCTCAGAGAAGCAACTGAAATTTCAGCCCTATTCTACCTGCATGTTAGAGTACTGCAACAGCAATACATCAGGGGCTTGTCTAGAAAACCTGGAGGTAGAGTACTCAGATGTTGGACATAGACTGGGATTGAGGAAAAGAGAAAATACCCAGAGTTTCATGTAAATCCAGCGATGCATTGCTCCAAAAACGCTGTTAAGTTGCAGCCTAACTCTGCATGCACAGGGAAAGCTCAATTCATGGATATCGAAACAGATAGTTATAACAGAAGCACTGTGCATGCTGGAACCACCACGTCTTCAGAGCAAAGTGGGTATGAGGAGGAGGGATGGTAGGCAAAGTATCATTGAAATCGACTTGTGAAACTTTCTCTGAAAAGCAATTTCAATTTCAGCCCTATTCAACGTGCATGTTAGAGTACTGCAACACCAATTCATAAGGGGCTTGCTTAGTAAACCTGGAGGTAGAGTGCTCAGATGTTGGGAGCAGAATGGGAATGAGGAAAAGAGAAGACACCCAGAGTTTCATGGAAATTCAGTCGTGCATTTGCTCACAAAACGCAATTCTATTGCTGCTTAATATTGCATGCATATGGATAGCTCAATTCATGGAAATGGCTACAGTATGTTATAACAGAAGCACCATGCATGGTGGAACCACCACATCTGCGGAGCAAAGTAGGAATGAGGAGGGGAGATGATAGGCACAATTTCATAGAAATCCATTTGTGAAACTTTCTCAGAAAAGCAACTTCAGTTTCAATTGTATTCAAACTGCACGGTAGAGTAGTGCAACAACTATACATAAGGTGCTTGTAGGAGCCCTGGAGGTAGAGTGCTCAGATGTTGGGGGCTGAGTTGGAATGAGGAAAACAAAAAATACACAGAGGTTCATAGAAAATAAGTCATGCATTTACTCAGAAAACTCAATTCAGTTTCTGCCTAATACTGCATTCATAGGGAAAGCTCAATTCATGGAAATAGAAACAGTTTGTTATAATAGAAGTACAGTGCATGGTGGAACAACCACAACTGCGGAGAAAAGTGGGAATGAAGAGTGGAGATGATAGGCAAAGTTTCTTTCAAAACCATTCGTTAACCTTTCTCAGAAAAGTAACTTCAATTTCAGAGACATTCAACCTGCATTTTAGAGTACTTCGACAGCAATATATAAGGGACTTGTCAATAAAACCTGGATGTAGAGTGCTCAGATGTTCGGAGCATATTGGGAACGAAGAAAAGACAAAATACCCAGATTTTCATGGAAATTCAGTCGTGTATTTGCTCAGAAAACCCAATTCAGTTGCTGCATAACACTGTGTACAAATATACATAAGGGTCTTCTCTACAAAACCTGGAGGTAGAGTGCTCAGATGCTGGGGAAAGAGTGGGAAAGAGGAAAAGAGAAAATACCCCGAGTTTCATGAAAATTCAGTCGTGCATTTGCTCAGAAAACCCAATTCAGTTGCTGCATAACACTGTGTACAACTATACATAAGGGTCTTCTCTACAAAACCTGAAGGTAGAGTGCTCAGATGTTGGGTGCAGAGTGTGAAAGAGGGAAAGAAAAAATCCACAGAGTTTCATGAAAATTCAGTTGTGGACTTGCTCAGAAAACGCAATTCAGTTGCTGCCTATTATTGCGTGCATAGGGATAGCTCAACACATGGAAATTGAAACAGTTTGTTATAACAGAAGCACCCTGCAAGGTTGAATAACCTCATCTGTGGAGCAAAGTGGGAATGAGGAGGGGAGATGATAGGCAAAGTTTCATTGAGATCCATTCGTGAATCTTTCTCAGAAAAGCAACTTCAATTTCAGTCCTCTTCAACCTGCATGTTAGAGTACTGCAACAGCAATATCTAAGGGGCTTGTCTAGATATCCTGGAAGTAGTGTGCTTAGATGTTGGGAGCAGATTGGGAATGAGGAAAAGAGAAAATACCCATGGTGGAAACACCACATCTGTGGAGAAAAGTGGGAATGAAGAGGGGAGATGGCAGGCAAAGTTTCATTGAAATCCATTTGTGAAACATACTCAGAAAAGCAACTGAAATTTCAGCTAATTTCAACCTGCACGTTAGAGTACTGAAACAGCAATATATAAATGGCTTGTCTAGAAAAACTACAGGAAGTGTGCTTAGATGTTAGGAGGACATTGGAACGTGGAAAAGAGAAAATACTCCGAGTTCCATGAAATTTCAGTCGTGCATTTGCTCAGAAAACGCAATTAGTTGCTGCCTAAACCTGCGTGCATAGGGAAAGCTCAATTCATGGAAATTGAAGCAGTTTGTTATAACAGAAGCACCGTGCATGGTTGAACCACCACATCTGCAGGGGAAAGTGGGAATGAGGAGGGGAGATGATAGTCAAATTTCATTGAAATCCATTCTTGAAAGTTTGTTAGAAAAGGAAATTCAATTTCAGCCCTTTTCAACCTGCACATTAGAGTACTGCAACAGCAATACATAAGGAGCTTGTCTAGAAAACCTGGAGGTAGAGTGCTCAGAAGTTGGGAGTACACTGGGAACGAGGAAAAGACAAAATACCCTGAGATTCATGAAAATTCAGTCGTGCATTTGCTCATAAAACTCAATTCAGTTGCTGCCTAAAACTGCATGCATAGGGAAAGCTCAATTCATGGAAATCGAAACAGTTTGTTATAACAGAAGCTCTGTGCATGTTGAAAACCACACTTCTGTGGATCAAAGTGGAAATGAGGAGGTTAGATGATAGGCAAAGTTTCCTTGAAATCCATTTGTGAAACTTTCTCAAAAAATAAATTAAACTTCAACCCTTTTCATCCCGCACTTAAGAGTATTACAACAGCAATACAAAAGGGGCTTGTCTAGAAAACCTGGAGGTAGACTGCTCAGATGTTGGGACCAGAGTGGAAATGAGTAAAAGTGAAAATACCCCGAGTTTCATGGAAATTCAGTAGTGCATTTGCTCAGAAAATGCAAGGGGTTTGTCTATAAAACCTGGAGGTAGAGTGCTCAGATATTGGGAACAGAGTAGGAAAGGGGAAAAGAGAAAATACCACCAGTTTCATGAAAATTCAGTAGTGCATTTGCTCAGCAAATGCAATTCAGGTGCTGCCTAACACTACGTGCATAGGAAAGCTCAATTCATGGAAATCGAAACTGTTATAACAAAATCACCATGCATGGTGGAAACACCACATCTGCGGAGCCAAGTGGAAATGAGGAAGGGAGATAATAGGCAAAGTTTCCTTGAAATCAATTCGTGAAACTTTCTCAAAAAGCAACATCAATTTCATCCCTTTTCAACTTGCATGTT
Organism: Sciurus carolinensis; assembly: GCF_902686445.1. NCBI lineage: Eukaryota > Metazoa > Chordata > Mammalia > Rodentia > Sciuridae > Sciurus > Sciurus carolinensis. Next base: position 39,269,280 of record NC_062215.1, on the reverse strand, counting down.
ACAGTATTGCAACAGCAATACGTAAGGGGCTTGTCTAGAAAACCTGGAGGTAGTGTGCTCAGATGTTGGGAGCAGAGTGGGAACGTGGAAATGAGAAAATACTCAGAGTTTCATAAAAATTCAGTCTTGCATTTGCTCAGAAAGCCCAACTCTGTTGCTGCCTAATAGTGCATTCATAGGGAAAACTTAATTCATGGAAACCGAAACAGTTTGTTATAACAGAAGCAGCGTGCATGGAGGAACCAGGACATGTGAGGAGCAAGGTGGGAGTGAGGAGGGGAGATATAGGCAAAGTATTATTGAAATTCATACATGAAAATTTCTCACAAAAGCAACTTCAATTTCATTCCTTTTCATCCTGCATTTTAGAGTACTGCAACAGCAATACATAAGGGGCTTGTCTAGAAACCCTGGAGGTAGAGTGCTCAGATGTTGGGAGCAGAGTGGGAATGAGGAAATGAGAAAATACCCTGAATTGCATAGAAATTCAGTCCTGCATTTGCTCAGAGAAGAAAATTCAGTTGCTGCCTAACACTGTGTGCCTAGCGTAAGCTCAATTTATGAAAATCAAAACAGATTGTTATAACAGAAGCACCATGCATTGTGGAACCACCACATCTGTGGAGCAAAGTGGGAATGAGGAGGAAAGATGATAGGCAAAGTTTCATTGAAATCCATTCGTGAAACTTTCTCATAAAAGCAACTTCAATTTCATCCATTTTCAACCTGCACCTTAGAGTATTACAACAAATATCCATAAGGGGCTTGTCTAGAAAACCTGGAGGTAGAGTGCTCACATGTTTGGGACAGAGTAGGAATGAGGAATAGAGAAAATTGGCAGAATTTCACAGAATTTCAGCAAATTTCATTTGCTCAGAAAACCCAGTTCCCTTGCTGCATAACACTGCGTCCATAGGGAAAGGTCCATTTATGGAATCAAAACAGTATTTTATAACAGAAGCACCATGAGTGGTGGAACTGACATATCTGCGAAGCAAAGTGGGAATGAGGAGGGGAGATGACAGGCAAAGTTTCATTGAAAACCATTCTTGAACCTTTCTCATAAATGCAACTTAAATTTAAGCCTTATTCAACCTGCATGTTAGAGTACTGCAACAGCAATACATAAGGGTCAGAAACCTGGAAGTAGAGTGCTCAGATATTGGAAGCAGAGTGGGAATGAGGAAAAGAGAAAGCACCCCAAGTTTCATGGAAATACTGTGGTACAATTGCTCAGAAAGCCCAAGTCAGTTGCTGTCTAACACTGCGTGCATAGGGAAAGCTTAATACATGGAAACGTAAACAGGTTGTTATAAAAGTGGCACCGTGCATGGTGGAACCACTACATTTGCAGAGCAAAGTGGTATTGAGGAAGGGAGATGATAGGCAAAGTTTCATTGAAATCCATTCGTGAAACTTTCTGAGGAAAGCATCTTCAATTTCAGCCCTATTCAACCAGCACATTAGAGTACTGCAATAGCAATAAATAAGGGGCTTGTCTAGAAAACCTTGAGGTAGAGTGCTAAGATGTTGGGAGCAAAATGGGAATGAGAAAAAGAGAAAATATGTAGAGTTTCATAAAATTGCAGTCGTGCATATGCTGAGACAACACAATTCAGTTGCTCCCTAACACTGTGTGCATAGGGAAAGCTCAATGCATTGAAATCAAAAGAGTTTGCTATAACACACGAATTGTGCATTGTGGATCCACCACATCTGTGGAGCAAAGTGGGAATGAGGAGGGGAGATGATAGGCAAAATTTCATTGAAATCCATTTGTGAACTATCTCAGAAAAGCAACTTCAATTTCACCCCTTTTCAAACTGCAGATTAGAGTACTACTAAAGGAATACATACGGGCTTTTCTAGAAAACATGGATGTAGACTGCTCAGATGTTGGGAGCAGAGTTGGAATGAGGAAAAGAGAAAATACCCCGAGTTCATAGAAATTCATTCGTGCATTTGCTTAGAAAAGGCAATTCAGTTGCTGCCGAGCACTGCGTGCATAAGTGAAGCTCAATTCATTAAAATCGAAACAGTTTTTTATAACAGAAGCACCATGCATGGTGGAACCACCACTTCTGCTGAGCAAGTCGAAATGAGGAGGGGAGTTGGTAGGCAAAGTTTCATTGAAATCCATTCATGAAACTTTCTCAGAAAAACAACTTCAATTTCAGCCCTTTTCACACTGCACTTTAGACTACTGCAAGAGCAATACATAAGGGGCTTTTACAGAAAGGGTGGAGAGAGAGTGGTCAGTTGTTGGGAACAGTGTGGGAACGAGGTAAAGAGAAAATACCCGAGTTTCATGCAAATACAGTCTTGCATTTGGTCAGAAAACGCAATTCAGTTGTTGTGTAACACTGCGTGCATAGGGAAAACTCAATTCATGGAAATCGAAAGAGTTTGTCATAACAGAAGCACCGTGCACGGTGGAAGCATGACATCTTGGAGAAAAAGGGAATGAGGATGGGAGATGTTAGGCAAAGTTTCATTGAAATCAATTCGTGACACTTTCTCAGAAAAGCAACTTCAATTTCAGCCCTTTTCAACATGCACGTTAGAGTACTGCAAAAGAAATACAAAGGTGGCTTGTCTAGAAAACCTGGAGATAGAGTGCTCAGGTGTTGGGGGCAGAGTGGGAACGAAGAAAAGAGAAAACACCCCGAGTTTCATGAAAATTCCGTCGTGCATTTGCTCAGAAAAAACAATTCTTTTGCTGACAATACTGTGTGCATAGGGTAAGCCCAACTCATGGAAATCGAAACAGTTTGTTATAATAGAAGAACCGTGCATGGTGGAATCAGCACACCTGCAGACCAAAGTGGGAATGAGGAGGGGAGATGATAGGCAAAGTTCCATTGAAATCCATTCCTGAAACTTTCTCAGAAAAGCCACTTCAATTTCACCCCGTTTCAACCTGCATATTGGAGTACTGCAACAGGAATACATAAGGGACCTTCTAGAAAACCTGAAGGTAGAGTGCTCAGAAGTTGGGAACAGAGTGGGAAAAAGAAAAAGAGAAAATACCCCGAGTTTTATGAAAATTCACTCGTACATTTGCTCAGTAAACACATTCAGATTCTGCCTAACACTGTGCTCATACGGAAAGCTCAATTCATGGAAATTGAAACAGTTTGTTATAACAGAAGCACCGTGCTTGGTGGAACCACCACATCAGCAGAGCAAAGTGGGAATGATGAGGGGACATGATAGGAAAAGGTTCATTGAAATCAATTCGTGAAACTTTATCAGAAAAGCAACTTCAATTTCAGCCCTTTTCAACCTGCACGTTAGAGTACTGCAACAGAAAAACATAAGGAACTTGTCTAGAAACCTGGAGGTAGAGTGCTCAGATGTTGGGAGCAGAGTGGGACTAGGAGAAATGAAAATACCCTGAGTTTCATGGAAATTCAGTCTTGCATTTGTTCAGAAAACGTAATTCAGTTGCTACCTAACACTGCGTGCATAGAGAAAGCTCAATTCATGGAAATTTAAACAGTTATAACAGAAGCACCATGCATGGTGTAACTACCACATCTGCAGAGCATCGTGGGAATGAGGAGGGATGTTGATAAGTAAAGTTTTATTCAAATTCATTCGTGAAACTTTCTCAGAAAATCACCTTCAATTTCAGCCCTTTTCAGCCTGCATGTTGGAGTCCTGCAACAGCAATATATAGGGGCTTGTCTAGAAAATCTTGAGGAAGAGAAATCAGATGTTGGGAGCAGAGTAGGAATGAGGAAAAGAGAAAATATCCTGAGTATCATGGGAATTCATAGTGCATTTGCTCAGAAAAAGCAATTCAGTTTCTGACAAAAACTGCGTGCATAGGGAAAGCTCAACTCATGGAAATCAAAACAGTTTGTTGTAACGGAAGCACCGTGCATGGTGGAACCACCACATCTGCGGTGCAATGTAGGAATGAGGAGGGGAGATGATAGGCAAAGTTTCATTGAATTCAATTTGTGAAACTTTCTCGAAAAAGTAACTTCAATTTCAGCCCTTTTCAACCTGCACATTAGAGTACTGCAACAGCAATACATACGGATCTTGTCTACAACACCTGGAGGTAGAGTGCTCAGATTTTAAGAAAAGAGTGGGAACAAGGAAAAGAGAAAATACCCCGAGTTTCATGGGAATTCTGTAGTGCATTGGCTCAGAAAACGCAATTCAGTTGCTGCATAACACTGCGTTCATACGGAAAGCTCAATTCATGGAAATCGAAACAGTTTGTTATAACAGAAGCACTGTACATGGTGGAACCACCACATCTGCAGAATAAAGTGGGAATGAGGAGGAGAGATGGTAGGCAAAGTGTCATTGAAATCCATTCGTGAAACTTTCTCAGAAAAGCAACATCATTTTCAGCACTTTTCAACCTGTATGTTAGAGTTCTGCAACAGAAATACATAAGGGACTTGTCTAGAAAACCTGGAGGTAGAGTGCTCAGATGTTGGGAGCAGAGTGGAAACGATCAAAAGAGAAAACACCCCGAGTTTCATTGAAATTCAGTCGTGCATTTGCTCAGAAAATGCACTTTATTTGCTGCCTAACAATGCGTGCATAGGGAAAGCTCAATTCATCGAAATTGAAACTATTTGTTATAACAGAAGTACCGTGCATGGTGTAATCACCACATCTGCGGAGCAAAGTGGGAATGAGGAGAGGAGATGATAGGAAACGTTTCATTGACATCCTATCGTGAAACTTTCTCAGAAAAGCATCTTCAATTTCAGCCCTTTTCAACTTGCACCTTAGAGCACTTCAAAAGCAATACAATAGGTGCTTGTCTAGAATACCTGGAGGTAGAGTGCACAGATGTTGGGAGCAAAGTGGGAACAAGGAAAGGAGAAAATACCCCACGATTCATGAAAATTTAATCATGCATTTGCTCAGAAAAAGCAATTCAGTTGTTGACAAAAACTGCGTGCAGTTTTTAGGGGGAATGCTTTCAGTTTTTCAACATTTAGAATGATATTGGCCATGCGCTTAACATAGGTGGCCTTTACAATGTTAACAATGTTCCCACTGTCCCTATTTTTTCTAGTGTTTTGAGCATGAAGGGGTGCTGTATTTTATCAAATGCTTTTTCTGCATCTATTGAAATAATCATGTGATTCTTGACTTTATGTCTATTGATATGGTGAATTGCATGTATTGATTTCCTGAGGTTGAACCAACCTTGCATCCCTGGGATGAAACCCACTTGATCATGGTGCACTATCTTTTTAATATGCTTTTGTATGTGATTTGCTAAAATTTTTTTGAGAATTTTTGCATCAATGCTCATTAAGGATTTTGTTCTGAAATTTTCTTTCCTCAATGTGTCTCTGTCGGGTTTACGTATCAGGGTAAAATTGGCTTCATAGAATGTGTTTCGGAGGGTTCCCTCCTCTTCTGTTTTATGGAATACTTTGAGAACTATTGGAATGAGCTCTTCTTTAAAGGTTTTGTAGAACTCGGTTGAAAATACATCTGGTCCTGGACTTTTCTTTGTTGGTAGGCTTTTGATGACTTCTTCTATTTCATTACTTGAATTTGGTCTATTTAAATTGTGTATGTCCTCCTCGTTCAGTTTAGGCAATTCATATGTCTCTAGAAACCTGTTGATGTCTTTGAAATTTTCTATTTTGTTGGAGTATAGATTTTCAAAACAGCTTCTAATTATGTTTTGTTTTTCAGTCGTGTCTGTTGTGATATTTCCTTGTTCATTCCGAATTTTAGTGATTTGGGTTTTCTCTCGTCTTCTCTTTGTTAGTGTGGCTAAAGGTTTATCAATTTTGTTTATTTTTTCAAAGAACCAACTATTTATTTTGTCAATTTTTTGTATTGTTTCTTGTTTCAAGTTACTTGATTTCAGCCAGGAAATTGCACCAGAAAACTTTTAGATCTCATAAGTGAATTCAGTAACGTAGTGGGATATAAGATCAATGCACATAAATCTAAGGCATTTTTATATATAAGTGATTAATCTTCAGAAAGAGAAAATAGGAAAACTACCACATTCCCAATAGCATCAAAAAAAATATTTGGGAATCTCTCTCACAAAAGAGGTGAGAGGCCTCTACAATGAGAACTACAGAACACTAAAGAAAGAAATTAAAGTGGGGGCCAAGATGGCGACCTATAGGGCGGCTGCATTTCACGTTGCTCCAGTACGCAAGATTCAAAAGAGGAGATAGTGAGAGACTTGGGACCAACTCAAAGCTGCTGGGTGAGTCTCTCCCATTGGGGAGGCATCTCGGATGGGGCAGAAACCCCAGAATGCAGGGAACTTTGTGAAGTAGAGTTGCTCATCGAGACGTCCCTCCCCCCCACTGGAGCAGTAAACATGGACAACTGGGATCATCGTAGAGGTGGTGGCTCAGCACAGCGCTTGGACTAGGAGCAACCACTGGGGCTCCGGGCGGCTGCCTGAGGAGGAGCTGCGTGGCGAGCTGTTTAGACTCAGAACGACCGCTTCTGAACACCAGGGGGTTGCCTGGAGGAAGAGGAGAAGCCCGGTGGGTCGCTTGGTCTAGGAGTGACTGCATCATAGCCACAGGCGGTTGCCACAAGAGGAGTTGCGTGGTGAGCTGTTTGAACTCAGAGCGAGTGCTCCTGAACACCGGGGGACTGCCCGGAGGAAGAGGAGGAGCACGGTGGGACCCTTGGTCTAGGAGTGACTGAATCAGAGCCACAGGCAGTTGCCAGAGGAGGAGCTGCGTGGCAAACTGTTTGAATTCAGAACGACTGCTCCAGAACACTGGTGGCCTGCCTGGAGGTGGAGAGCGGTGGGACGGTTGGTCTAGGAGTGACTGCATCAGAGCCACAGGTGGTTGCCAGAGGAGGAGGCGAGTGGTGAGTTGATTGGACTCAAAGCGACTGCTCCTGAACACCGGTGGCCTGCCTGGAGGAAGAGCGTGGTGGGTCACTTGGTCTCGGAGCCTCCGCTCCTGAACACCCGGGGGGCTACCCCAAGGAGGAGGAGGAGGAACAGGGCAGGTCACTTGGACTTGGAGTGACTGCCTAGGGCTACGGGTGGTTGGCGGGAGTAGGAGACCCGAAGTGAGTTGCTAGGACTCCTAGTGACTGCGTCAGAATCTGGGCGGCTGTCCGGAGGAGGAGGTGTATGGCGGGTCTCTGGGTCTCAGAGCTATTGTACGGGGCTCCAGGTGGTGGGTCAGGGGAGGGGCTCCATAGCCAGGTGATTGATGCAGAGCAGCGTCCCAGGAGCTAGGTGACTTCTTGCTGGAAGAGCCGCACAGAGACACGCCTAGGGGCGGAGCGAACTTTCCAGGGCTGCAGGCAGATTCTCTGGGAGAGGCAGCCTAAGGAGACTCGCCTGTGAAGGATGAGGCTCCCAGGCCCAGGACGTAGGTCCGGGCCCCTGGGAACGTTGCAGAGGAAGACAGCCCAGCCCAGGCGGTAGTTGTAGATTGAGGGGAAACTCTAGGAGGGCAACTGACCAGCAAGACGTCCCCACCCAGTGAGTCTTCCCAGCCGGGTGAGGTTTTTCCACAGGGACGGTAAAACCAGAGACACAGGCACAAACAGGCCTTGCCTCAGCCCACAGTCTAGTTCCCCATTGGATGACCATTGGTCAACAAGTGGAGGCACCTCTGCCCACTAGCAGGGAATATACGCCACCTGAGGCTCACCACCCCTAGAGAGGCAGCTTCTTCGTGGAGCTCTGCATTATCAACCTCCTCCAAGACTTCAGGCTACTGAAGGATAAGAGGGGATATACTAGCAATCTTCAGGGATATTATAAGTCGATAGAGGAAATCTGCAATATCTTAATGACTCACTGATTCCTGAACAATATGAGGAAACAAGGGAAGAAAATGCCCCAAACAAATCTAGATGTTACATCAATAAAATCCAATGAGAGCATGACAGAAGAAATGACAGAAAGGGAGTTCAGAATGTACATAATTAAAATGATTAGGGAAGCAAACGATGAGATGAAAGAGCAAATGCAGGCATTGAACAATCGCACCAATTGACAGTTAACAGAGCAAATTCAGGAAGCAAAAGATCATTTCAATAAAGAGTTAGAGATATTGAAAAAAACCAAACAGAAATCCTTGAAATGAAGGAAACAATAAACCAAATTAAGAACTCCATAGAAAGCATAACCAATAGGATAGAACACCTGGAAGATAGAACTTCAGATATTGAAGACAAAATATTTAACCTCGAAAACAAAGTTGAACAAACAGAGAAGATGGTGAGAAATCATGAACAGAATCTCCAAGAACTATGGGATATCATGAAAAGGCCAAATTTGAGAATTATTGGGATTGAGGAAGGCTTAGAGAAACAAACCAAAGGAATGAACAATCTATTTGAAGAAATAATATCAGAAAATTTCCCAAATCTGAAGAATGAAATGGAAAATCAAGTCCAAGAGGCTTATAGGACTCCAAATACACAAAATTACAACAGATCCACACCAAGTCACATTAAAATGAAAATACCTAACATACAAAATAAAGACAGAATTTTAAAGGCTGTGAGAGGAAAGAACAAAATTACATTCAGGGGGAAGCCAATACGGTTATCAGCAGATTTTTCAATCCAGACCCTAAAAGCTAGAAGGGCCTGGAACAACATTTTTCAAGCTCTGAAAGAAAATGGATACCAACCAAGAATCTTATACCCAGCAAAACTTACCTTCAAATTTGACGATGAAATAAAATCATTTCATGATAAACAAAAGCTAAAAGAATTTACAAAAAGAAAGCCAGAATTACAGAACATTCTCAGCAAAATATTTCATGAGGAAGAGATAAAAAACAAAGAAGCAAATCAGCAAATGGAGGAATTATCCTAAAGGAACTGCCAAATAAAGGAGGAACCAAGATGTGTCAAAAATTTTAAATATGAACCAAATGACCGGGAATACAAATCATATCTCAATAATAACCCTGAATGTTAATGGCCTGAATTCATCAATCAAAAGACACAGACTGGCAGATTGGATTAAAAAGAAAGATCCAACAATATGTTGCCTGCAAGAGACTCACCTCATAGAAAGAGATACCCATAGACTAAAGGTGAAAGGATGGTGAAAAACATACCACGCACATGGATTCAGCAAAAAGGCTGCAGTATCCATCCTCATTTCAGATAATGTGGACTTCAAGCCAATGTTAGTCAGAAGGGATAAGGAAGGACATTTCATACTGCTTAAGGGAAGCATAAATCAGCAAGATATAACAATCATAAACATCTATGCCACAAACAGTGGCTCATCCATGTATGTGAAACAAATCCTTCTCAATTTTAGAAACCAAATAGACCATAACACAATAATACTAGGTGATTTTAACACGCCTCTCTCACCACTGGACAGATCTTCCAAACAAAAATTGAACAAAGAAACCATAGATCTCAATAACACAATCAATAATTTAGACTTAACAGACATTTATAGAATATACCATCCAACCAAGAGCGAATACACCTTTCTTCTCAGCAGCACATAGATCCTTCTCTAAAACAGACCATATATTATGCCACAAAGCTAATGTCAGCAAATACAAGAAGATAGAGACACTACCTTGTATTCTATCAGATCATAATGGATTGAAGTTACAAATTAATGAAAGAGTAAAAAACAGAAACTACTCCAATACCTAGAGATTAAACAATATGCTATTATATGATGAATGGATAACAGAAGATTTTAGGAAGGAAATTTAAAAATTCTTATAGGTAAACGAGAACAAAGAAACATCATATCAAAATCTCTGGGACACCATGAAAGCAGTACTTAGAGGAAGATTTATTTCATGGAGCGCATTTAATAAAAGAAGTAAAACTCAAAAAATAAATGACCTAACACTACAGCTCAAAGCCCTAGAAAAAGAAGAACAGACCAACACCAAAAGTAGTAGAAGACAGGAAATAGTTAAACTGAGAGCTGAAATCAATGAAATTGAAATGAAAGAAACAATACAAAAAATTGACGAAATAAATAGTTGGTTCTTCGAAAAAATAAACAAAATTGATAAACCTTTAGCCACACTAACAAAGAGAAGATGAGAGAAAACCCAAATCACTAAAATTCGGAATGAACAAGGAAATATCACAACAGACACGACTGAAATACAAAACATAATTAGAAGCTATTTTGATAATCTATACTCCAACAAAATAGAAAATTTCAAAGAAATCAACAGGTTTCTAGAGACATATGAATTGCCTAAACTGAATGAGGAAGACATACACAATTTAAATAGACCAATTTCAAGTAATGAAATAGAAGAAGTCATCAAAAGCCTACCAACAAAGAAAAGTCCAGGACCAGATGGGTTCTCAGCTGAGTTCTACAAAACTTTAAAAGAAGAGCTCATTCCAATACTTCTCAAAGTATTCCAGAAAATAGAAGAGGAGGGAACTCTCTCACACTCATTCTATGAAGCCAATATTACCCTGATTCCTAAACCAGAGACACATGAAGGAAAGAAAACTTCAGACCAATATCCTTAATGAACATCGACGCAAAAATTCTAAACAAAATTTTAGCAAATCACATACAAAAACATATTAAAAAGATAGTGCACCATGATCAAGTGGGTTTCATCCCAGGGATACAAGGTTGGTTCAACATCAGGAAATCAATAAATGTAATTTACCATATCAATAGACTTACAGTCAAGAATCACATGATTATTTTGATAGATGCAGAAAAAGCATTTGATAAAATGCAGCACCCCTTCATGCTCAAAACACTAGAAAAAATAGGGATAGTGGGAACATTCCTTGACATTGTAAAGGCCATCTCCGCTAAGCCCATGGCTAATATCATTCTAAATGGTGAAAAACTGAAAGCATTCCCTCTAAAAACTGGAACAAGGCATGGATGCCCTCTTTCACCACTTCTATTCAATATCGTCCTTGAAACTCTAGTCAGAGCAATTAGACAGACCAAAGAAATTAAAGGGATAAAAATAGGAAAAGAAGAACTCAAACTATCCCTATTTGCTGATGATATGATTGTATACTTAGAGGAACCAGGAAATTCCACCAGAAAACTTAGATCTCATAAGTGAATTCAGTAAAGTAGCGGGATATAATCTAAGGTCTTTTTATACATAAGCGATGAATCTTCAGAAAGAGAAATTAGGAAAACTACCCCATTCACAATAGCTTCGAAAAAAATAAAATATTTGGGAATCAATCTCACAAAAGAGGTGAAAGACCTCTACAATGAGAATTACAGAACACTAAAGAAAGAAATTAAAGAAAACCTTAGAAGATGGAAACATCGCCCATGTTCTTGGATAGGAAGAATTAATATTGTCAAAATGGCCATACTACCAAAAGTGCTATACAGATTCAATGCAATTCCAATTAAAATCCCAATGATGTACCTTACAGAAATAGAGCAAGCAATTATGAAATTCATCTGGAAGAATAAGGAACCCAGAATAGCTAAAGCAATCCTTGGCAGAAAGAGTGAAGCAGGGGGTATCGCAATACCAGATCTTCAACTGTACTACAAAGCAATAGTAACAAAAACAGCATGGTATTGGTACCAAAATAGAAAGGTGGATCAATGGCACAGAATAGAGGACACGGAAACAAACCCAAATAAATACAATTTTCTCATACTAGACAAAGGGGCCAAAAATATGCAATGGAGAAAAGATAGCCTCTTCAACAAATGGTGCTGGGAGAATTGGAAATCCATATGCAACAGAATGAAACTAAACCCATATCTCTCACCATGCACGAAACTAAACTCAAAATGGATTAAGGACCTCGGAATCAGACCAAAGACCTTTCATCTTGTAGAAGAAAAAGTAGGTCCAGAGCTTCAACATGTCGGCTTAGGACCAGACTTCCTCAACAGGACTCCCATAGCACAAGAAATAAAAGCAAGAATCAATAACTGGGATAGATTCAAACTAAAAAGTTTTCTCTCAGCAAAGGAAACTATCAGCAATGCAAAGAAAGAGCCTACAGAAAGGGAGAAAATCGTGGCCAATCATACTTCAGGCAGAGCACTAATTTCCAGAATATATAAAGAACTCAAAAAACTCTACACCAAGAATGCAAGTAACCCAATGGACAAATGGGCTAACAAAATGAATAGACATTTCACAGAAGATCTACAAGCAATCCACACACATATGGAAAAATGTTCAACAGCTCTAGTAATAGGAGAAATGCAAATCAAAACCACCCTAACATTCCATCTCACCCCAATTAGAATGGCTATTATCAAGAATACAAGCAACAACAAGTGTTGGTGAGGATGTGGGGAGAAAGGTACACTCATACATTGCTGGTGGGGCTGCAAATTAGCGCAGCCACTTTGGAAAGCAGTGTGGAGACTCCTTAAAAAAGTTGGAATGGAAACACCATTTGACCCAGCTATCCCATTCCTTGGACTATAACAAAAGGACTTAAAATCAGCATATTACAGAGATACAGTCACATCAATGTTCATAGCTGCTCAGTTCACAATAGCCAAATTGTGGAACCAACCTAGATGTCCATCAATTGATGAATGGATAAAGAAACTGTGGTATATATATACAATGGAATATTACTCAGCCATAAAGAATGATAAAATTATTGCATTTGCAGGCAAATGGATGAAACTGGAGAATATCATGCTAAGTGAGATAATCCAATCTCAAAAATCCAAAGGACAAATGATATCACTAGTAAGTGGATGATGTCACATAACGGGGGGTGGGAGGGTAAGTGTTAGGGTTAAAGTTAGGGTTAGGGAGGGGGGAAGAATGGAGGAAGGAAGGACTGTATAGAGGGAAAAGGGGTGGGAGGGGTGGGGGGTAGGGAAACAATAACAGAATGAATCAAACAACATTACTCTATGTAAATTTATGATTTCAGAAATGGTATGCCTTTACGCCAGGTACAAACAGAGAAACAACATGTATCTCATTTTTTTACAATAAAAAAGAAAGAAATATACTCACACATAAAAAAAAAAAACTGCGTGCATCATGAAAGCTCAACTCATGGTAATCGAAACAGTCAGTTATAACAGAAGAACCGTGCATGGTGGAACCACCACATCTATGGAGCAAAGTGTGAATGAGGAGGGGACATAATAGGCATTGTTTCATTGAAATACATTCGTGAAACTTTCTCAGAAAATCAACGTTAATTTCAGTCCTTTTCAACCTGCACGTTAGAGTACTGCAACAGTAATACAATAGGTGCTTGTCTCGAAAACCTGGAAGCAGAGTGCCCAGATGTTGGGAGCAGAGTGGGAATTAGGAAAAGAGAAAATATCCCGAGTTTAATGGAAATTCAGTCGTGAATTTGTTGAGAAAACGCAATTCAGTTGCTACCTAACACTGTGTGCATAGGGAAAACTCAATTCATGGAAATCTAAACAGTTATAACAGAAGCACCATGCATGGTGTAACCACCATATCTGCAGAGCATTGTGGGAATGAGGAGGGGAGTTGATAGGCAAAGTTTTTTTGAAATCCATTCGTGAAATTTTCTCAGAAAAGCAACTTAAAGTTCAGCAATTTTAAAACAGTACCTTACAATACTGCAACAGCAATACATAAGGGGCTTGTCTAGAAAACCTGAGGTATAGTGCTCAGATGTTTGGAGCAGAGTGTGAACGAGGAAAAGAGAAAATACCCAGAGTTTCATGGAAATTCAGTAGTGTATTTGCTCAGAAAACGCAATTCAGTTGCTGCCTAACACTGTGTTTTTATGGAAAGCTCAATTAAGGGAAATCGAAAGTTTGTTATAACAGAAGCACCGTGCATGGTGGAACCACCACATCTGCGGAGCAAAGTGGGAATGAGGAGGGGAGATGATAGGCAAAGGTTTTTTGAAATCCATTCGTGAAATTTTCTCTGAAAAGCAACTTAAGTTTCAGCAATTTTAAACCAGTACCTTACAATAATGCAACAGCAATACATAAGGGGCTTGTCTAGAAAACCTGAGGTACAGTGCTCAGATGTTGGGAGGAGAGGTGGAAGGAGTAAAAGAGAAAATATCCCGAGGTTCACGGAAATTCAGTCGTTCATTTGGTCAGAAAACACATTTTATTTGCTGCCTAACACTGCATGCATAGGGAAAGCTCAGTTCATGGAAATCAAAATAGTTTGTTATAACAGAAGGATCATGCATGGTGGAACCACCACATCTGTGGAGCAAAGTGGGAATGAGGAAGGGAGATGATAGGCAAAGTTTCAGTGAAATCCATTTGTGAAACTTTCTCAAAAAAGAAACTTCAATTTCAGCGTTTTTCAACCTGCACTTTGGAGTACTGCAACAGCAATACATAAGGGGCTTGTCTAGAAAACCTGGAGGTAGAGTGCTCAGATGTTGGGAGCAGAGTGGGAACGAGGAAAAGAGAAAATACCTTGAGTTTCATGCAAATTCAGTCATGCATTTGCTCAGAAAAAGCAATTCATTTGATGACAAAAACTGCCTGCTTAGGTGAAGCTCAACTCATGGAAATCGAAACAGTGTGTTATAAGAGAATAACCGTGCATGGTGAAACCAACATATCTGTGGAGCAAAGTGTGAATGAGGAGGGGAGATGATAGGCAAAGTTTCATTGAAATCCATTCGTGAAACTTTCTCAGAAACGTAAGTTCAATTTCAGCCCTTTTAAACATGCACGTAAGAGTACTGCAACAGCAATTCCTAAGGGGCTTGTCTAAAAAACCTGGAGGTAGAGTGATCCGATGTTGGGAGCAGAGTGGGAAGGAGGAAAAGAGAAAATACCCCATGTTTCATGAAAATTCAGTCGTGCATTTGCTCATAATAAGCAATTCATTTGCTGACAAAAACTGCGTGCATAGGGATAGCTCAACTCATGGAAATTGAAACAGTTTGTTATAACAGAAGCACTGTGCATGGTGGAACCACCACACCTGCGGATCAATGTCAGAATGAGGATGCGAGATGATAGGCAAAGTTTCATTGAAATCCATTCATGAAACTTTCTCAGAAAAGCAACTTCAATTCCAGCCCATACAACCCGCTCTATGGAGTACTGCAACAGCAATACATAAGGGGCTTTTCTAGAAAATGTAGAGGAAGAGTGCTCAGATGTTGGAAGAAGAATGAGAATGAAAAAAGGGAAAATACCATGAGTTCCATGAAAATTCAGTAGTGTATTTGCGGAGAAAATGCAATTCAAAGTGCTGATAGTTTCCTTTGCTGAGAGAAAGCTTTTTAGTTTGAATCTATCCCAGTTGTTGATTCTTGCTTTTATTTCTTGTGCTATGGGAGACCTGTTAAAGAAGTCTGATCCTAAGCCAACAAGTTGAAGATTTGGACCTACTTTTTCTTCTATAAGATGCAGAGTCTCTGGTCTGATTTTGAGGTCCTTGATCCATTTTGAGTTGAGTTTTGTGTAGGGTGAGAGATAGGGGTTTAATTTCATTGTGTTGCATATGGTTTTCCAGTTTTCCCAGCACCATTTGTTGAAGAGGCTCTTTTCTTCATTGCATATTTTTGGTCCCTTTGTCTAGTATGAGAAAATTGTATTTATTTGGGTTTGTGTCCATGTCTTCTATTATCTACCATTGATCTACCTGTCTATTTTGGTACCAATACCATGTTGTTTTTGTTACTATTGCTTTGTAGTAGAGTTGAAGATCTGGTATTGAGATAACCCCTGCTTCGCTCTTGCTACTGAGGATTGTTTTAGCTATTCTAGGTTTTTTATTTTTCCAGAAGAATTTCATAATTGCTTGCTCTATTTCTGCAAGGTACATCATTGGGATTTTAATTTGAATTGCATTGAATCTGTATAGCACTTTAGGTAGTATGGCCATTTTGACAATATTAATTCTTCCTATTCAGGAACATGGAAGATCTTTCCATCTTCTAACATTTTCTTTAATTTATTTAATTAGTGTTCTGTATTCTCATTATAGAGGTCTTTCACCTCTTTTGTGAGATTGATTCCCAAGTATTTTATTTTTAAAGTGGGAGAATATCTTTGCCACTCATACTTCAGATAGAGCACTAATTTCCAGAATCTATAAAGAACTCAAAAAACTCTACACCAAGAATACAAATAACCCAATCAACAAATAGCTAAGGAAATGAACAGGCACTTCACAGAAGAAGATGTACAAGCAACCAACAGATATATGAAAAAATGTTCAACATCTCTAGTAATAAGTGAAATGCAAATCAAAACTACCCTAAGATTTCATCTCACCCCAATTTGAATGGCGATTATCAAGAACACAAGCAAAAATAGGTGTTGGCGAGGATGTGGGGAAAAAGGAACACTCATACATTGCTGGTGGGGTTGCAAACTAGTGCAGCCACACTGGAAAGCAGTATGGAGATTCCTCAGAAAGCTTGGAATGGAACCACCATTTGACACAGCTATCCCACTCCTTGGCCTATACCCAAAGGATTTAAAAACAGCATACTACAGAGTTACAGCCACATCAATGTTCATTGCTGCTCAATTCACCATAGCCAGATTGTGGAATCAACCTAGATGCCCTTCAGATGATGAATGGATAAAGAAACTGTGGCATATATATACAATGGAATATTACTTCGCCTTGAAGAATGATAAAATTATGGCATTTGTGGGCAAATAGATAAAATTGGAGAATATCACGCTAAGTGAGATAAGCCAATCTCAAAAAGCTAAAGGACAAATGATCTCGCTGATAAGCAGATGAGGACAAATAATGGGGGGTGGGAGAAGTTAGAATTAGGGTTAGGGTTAGGTTTAAAGTTAAGGATAAGGAGTGTGTTAAGAATGAAGGAAAGAAGGACTGTATAGAGGAAAAAGAGGGTTGGGGGGGTGGGGGGAAGGGAAAAAATAGTGAATCAAACATCATTGCCCTATGTAAATATATGATTACACAAATGGTATGCCTTGATTCCATGTACAAAGAGAGAAACAACATGTATCTCATTTGTATAAAATGATAATAAAAAAAGAAAAAAATATGCAATTCAGTTGCTGCCTATTATGGAATGCATAGGGAAAGCTCAATTCATGGAAATTTAAAAAGTTTGTTATAAGAGAACCACCATGCATGGTGGTACCACCACATCTGCGGAGCAAAGTTGGAATGAGGAGTGGAGATGACTGGCAAACTTTCACTGAAATCCATTCGTGAAACTTTCTCAGAAAAGCAACTTCAATTTCAGCCCTTTTCATCCTGCACATTGGAGGAGTGCAACATCAATACATAAAGGACTTGTCTAGAAAACCTGAAGGCAGAGTGCTCAGAATTTGGGAGCAGAGTGGGAAAAAGGAAAAGAGAAAATACCCCGATTTTCTTAAAAATTCGGTCGTCATTTGCTCAGAAAACTCAATTCAGCTGCTGCCTAACACTGCGCTCACACGGAAAGCTCAATTCATGGATATCGAAACTGTTTGTCTGAACAGAAGCATCGTGCATGGTGGAACCACAACATCTGTGGCGCAACGTGAGAATGAGGCGGTGAGATGATAGGCAACGTTTCATTGAAATCCATTCGTGAATCTTTCTCAGAAAAGCAACTTCAATTTCAGCCCTTTTCAACTTGCACGTTAGAGTACTGTAACAGCAATTCATAAGGGGTTTGTCTAGAGAACCTTGAGGTAGTGTGCTCAGATGTTGGGAGCAAGTGCAAACGAGGAAAAGAGAAAATACCCCAAGTTTCATGAAAATTCACTCGTGCATTTGCTCAGAAAACACAATCAAGTTGCACCTAGCATGCATGCATAGGGAAAGCTCAATTTCTGGAAATCGAAACAGTTTGTTGTAACGGAAGCACCGTGCATGGTGGAAACACAACATCTGTGGTGCAATGTGGGAATGAGGAGGGGAGATGACAGGCAAAGTTTCATTGAATTCAATTCGTGAAACTTTCTCAGAAAAGCAACTTCAATTTCAGCCCTTTTCACTCTGCACGTTAGAGTACTGCAACAGCAATACATAAGGAGCTTGTCTAAAAAACCTGGAGGTAGAGTGCTCAGATGTTGGGAGCAGAGTGAGAACAAAGAAAAGAGAAAACACCCCCAGTATGATAAAAATTCAGTAGTGCATTTGCTCAGAAAAACAATTCAGTTGCTGACAAAATGTGCATGCCTAGGGAAAGCTCAACGCATGGAAATCGAAACAGTTTGTTATAACAGAAGCACCGAGCATGGTGGAACCAACACATCTGCGGAGCAAAGTGGGAATGAGGAGGAGAGATGACAGGCAAAGTTTCATTGAAATCCATTCGTGAAACTTTCTCAGAAAAGCAACCTCAAGTTCAGTCCTTTTCAACCTGCACTATGGAGTACTGCAACAGAAATACAGAAGTGGTTTGTCTAGAAAACCTGGAGGTAAAGTGCTCAGATTTTGGTAGCAGAGTGTGAACGAGGAAAAGAGAAAACACCCTGAGTTTCATGAAAATTCAATCGTGCATTTGCTCAGAAAACGCAATTCAGTTGCTGACTAACACAGCGCTTATACAAAAAGCACAATTCATGGAAATCAAAATAGTTTGTTATTACAGAAGGACCGTGCATGGTGGAACCACCACATGCAGAGCAAAGTGTTAATGAGGAGAGGAGATGATAGGCAAAGTTTCATTGAAATCTATTTGTGAAACTTTCTCTGAATAGCAACTTGAATTTCAGCCCTTTTCAACCTGCACGTTAGAGTACTGCAACAAAAATACATAAGGGGCTCGTCTAGAAAAACTACAGGTTGAGTGATCAAATTTTGAGAATAGTTGGAATGAGGAAAAGAGAAAGCATCCCAGGATTCCTGGAAATTCAGTCGTTCATTTGCTCATAAAACGCAATTAAGTGGCTGCCTAAAACTGCGTGCATAGGGAAAGTTCAATACATGGAAATCGAAAGAGTTTGTTATAACAGAAGAACCGTGTATGGTGGAACCACCACATCTGCGGAGCAAAAAGGATAGGGAGAGGGGAGATGATAAGCAAAGTTTCATTGAAATCCATTTGTGAATCTATCTCAGCAAAGCAACTTCAATTTTACCCCTTTTCAACTTGCATGTAAGAGTACTGCAACAGAAATACAAAAGGGGCTTGTCTAGAAACCTGGAGGTAGAGTGCCCAGATTTTGGGAGCAGAGTGAGATCGAGTAAAAGCGAAAATATCCCGAGTTACATGTAAATTCACTTGTGCGTTTGCACAGAAAAAGCAATTCATTTGCTGACAAAAATGCATGGAAACCGAAACAGTGTGTTATAACAGAGGAACCGTGCATGGTGGAAGCACCACATCTGCGGAGCAAAGTGGGAATTTGGAGGGGAGATGATAGGCAAAGATTTATTGAAGTCCATTCGTGAAACTTTCTCAGAAAAGCAACATGAAATTCAGCCCTTTTCAACCTGCAAGTTAGAGTAGTGCAGCAGACATACATAAGGGGCTTGCCTAGAAAACCTAGAGGAAGTGTGCTCAGATTTAGGGAGCAGAGTGGGAACGAGGAAAAGATAAAATAACCCGAGTTTCATAGAAATTCAGTAGTGCATTTGCTCCAAAAACGCAATTCAGTTGCTGCCTAACCCTCTGTGCATAGGGAAAGCACAATTCATGGAAATAGAAATAGTTACAACCAAAGCACTGTGCATGGTGGAACAACCACATCTGCGGAGTAAAGTGTGAATGAGGAAGGGAGATGGTAGACAAAGTTTCATTGAAATCCATTCGTGAAACTTTCTAAGAAAATCAACTTCAATTTCAGCCCTTTTCAACTTGCACGTTAGAGCAGTGCAACAGTCATATAAAAGGGGCTTGTCTAGAAAACCTAGAGGAAGAGTGCTCTGATGTAGGAAGAAGAGTGGAAATGAGGAAAAGAGACAATAACCCGAGTATTGGAAATTCAGTAGTGCTTTTGCTAAGAAAAAGCAATTCAGCTGCTGCCTAACACTGCGTGCATAGGGAAAGCTCAATTCATGGAAATCAAAACAGTTTGTTATAACAGAAGCACTGTGCATGGTGGAACCACCACATCTGGGGAGCAAAGTGGGAATGAAGAGGGGAGATGATAGGCAAAGTATCATTGAAATCCATTCCTTAAACTTTCTCAGTAAAGCAACTTCAATTTCAGCCGTTTTCATCCTGTACTTTAGAGTACTGTAAGTGAAATACATAAGGGTTTGTCTGCAAAAACTGGAGGAAGAGTGCTCAGATGTTTGGCGAAGAGTGGGAACGAGGAAAAGAGAAAATAACCCAAGTTTCATGGAAATTCAATAGTACATTTGCGGAGAAAATGCAATTCAGCTGTTGCCTAACACTGCGTGCATCGGGAAAGCTCAATTCATGGAAATGTAAACAGTTCGTTATAACAGAAGCATGGTGGAACCACCACATCTGCGGAGCAAAGTTTGAATGTGGAGGGGAGATGACAGGAAAGCTTCATTGATATCCATTAGTGAAATTTTCTCACAAAAGCAATGTCAATTTAGCACTTATCAACCTGCACGTTAGAGTACTGCAAAAGCAATACAAAAAGCTTGTCTAGAAAACCAGGAGGTAGAGTGCTCGGGAGTTGGGAGCAGAGTGGGAATGAGGAAAAGAGAAAATACCCAGAGTTTCATAGAAATTCAATCGTGCATTTGCACAGAAAAAGCAATTCAGTTGCTGACAATAACTGCATGATAGGGAAAGCTCAACTTATGGGAACTGAAACGGTTTGTTATAACAGATGAACCATGCATGATGGAACCATCACATGCGCGGAGCAAAGTGTGAATGAAGAGGGGAGATGAAAGTCAATGTTTCATTGAAATCTATTCGTGAAACTTTCTCAAAAAAGCAACTTCAATTTCAGCCCTTTTCAACTTGCAGTTTAGAGTACTGCAACATAAATACATAAGGGGCTTGTCTAGAAAACCTGGAGGTAGAGTGCTCAGATGTTAGAGCAGAGTGGGAACGAGGAAAAGATAAAATACCCCTAATTTCATAGAAATTCAGTCATGCATTTGCTCAGAAAACGCAATTCAGTTGCTGCCTAATACTGTGTGAATAGGGAAAGCTCAACTAATGGAAATCAAAACAGTTTGTTATAGCAGAAGCACCGTGCATGGTGGAACCACCACATCTGTGGGGCAAAGTGGGAATGAGGAGGGGAGATGATAGGCAAAGTATCATTGAAATTCATTTGGGAAACTTTGTCAGAAAAGCAACTTCAATTTGAGCCATTTTCAACCTGCACGTTAGAGTACTGCAACAGAAATACAAAAGGGGCTTGTCTAGAAACCTGGAGGTAGAGTGCCCAGATTTTGGGAGCAGAGTGGAAAAGAGGAAAAGAGAAAAAATCCCGAGTTTCAGGAAATTCAGTCGTGCATTTGCTCAGAAAACGCAATTCAGTTGCTGCCTAACACTGCGTTCATACGGAAAGCTCAATTCATGGAAATCGAAACAGTTTGTTATAACAGAAGCACAGTGCATGGTGGAACCACCACATCTGCGGAGCAAAATGGTAGGAGAAGGGAAGATGATAGGCAAAATTTCATTGAAATACATTCGTGAAACATTCTCAGAAAAGCAAATTCAATTTCAGGCCTTTTCAACCTGTACATTAGAGTACTGCAAGAGAAATACTTAAGGGGCTTGTCTAGAAAATCTGGAGGCAGAGGGCTCAGATTTTGGGAGAAGAGTGGGAAAGAGGAAAAGAGACAATATCCTGAGTTTGATGGAAATTCAGTAGTGCATTTGCTCAGAAAACGCAATTCAGTTGTGCCTAACACTGCATTCATACGGAAAGCTCAATTAATGGAAATCAAAACAATTTGTTATAACAGAAGCACAGGGCATGGTGGAACGACCACATCTGTGGAGCAAAATGCTAGGAGAAGGGGAGATGATAGGCAAAGTTTCACTGAAATCCATTCGTGAAACATTCTCAGAAAAGCATCTTCAATTTCAGTCCTTCTCAACCTGCAATTTAGAGTACTGCAACAGAAATACATAATGGGCTTGTCTGCAAAACCTGGAAGTAGAAAGCTCAGATGTTGGGAGCAGAGTGGGAAGGAGGAATAGAGAAAATACTCCGAGTTTCACGAAAATTCAGTCGTGCATTTGCTCAGAAAAAACAATTCAGTTGCTGCCTAACACTGCATGCATAGAAAAGCTCAATTCATGGAAATCAAAACAGTTTGTTATAACAGATGCACCATGCATGGTGGAACCACCACATCTGCGGAGCAAAGTGGGAATGAGGAGCGGAGATGATAGGCAAAGTTTCATTGAAATTCATTCATGAAACTTTGTCAGAAAAGCAACTTCAATTTCAGTCCTTTTCAACCTGCATGTTAGAGTACTGCACCAGGAATAATTAAGGGGCTTGTCTAGAAAACCTGGAGGTAGAGTGTTCAGACGTTGGAAGCACAGTGGGAAAGAGGAAAAGAAAAAATATCCTGAGTTTCATGAAAATTCAGTCGTGCATTTGTTCAGAAAAAGCAATTCAGTTGCTGCCTAATATTGCATGCATAGACAAAGTTCAATTCATGGAAATCAAAACAGTTTGTTATAACAGAAGCACCGTGCATGGTGGAACCACTACATCTGTGGAGCAAAGTGGTAATGAGGAGCGGAGATGATAGGCAAAATTTCATTGAAATCCATTTGTGAAACTTTGTCAGAAAAGCAACTTCAATTCAGTTCTTTTCAACCTGCATGTTAGAGTACTGCACCAGGAATAATTAAGGGGCTTGTCTAGAAAACCTGGAGGTAGAGTGTTCAGACGTTGGGAGCACAGTGGGAAAGAGGAAAAGAAAAATTATCCCGAGTTTCATGAAAATTCAGTCGTGCATTTGTTCAGAAAAAGCAATTCAGTTGCTGCCTAACATTGCATGCATAGAGAAAGTTCAATTCATGGAAATCAAAACAGTTTGTTATAACAGAAGCACCATGCATGGTGGAACAACCACATCTGTGGAGCAAAGTGGGAATGAGGAGCAGAGATGATAGGCAAAGTTTCATTGAAATCCATTCGTGAAACTTTGTCAGAAAAGCAACTTCAATTTCAGTCCTTTTCAACCTGCATGTTAGAGTACTGCAACAGAAATACATAAGGGGCTTGTCTAGAAACCTGGAGGTAGAGTGCTCAGATTTTGGGAGAAGAGTGGGAAAGAGGAAAAGAGAAAATATCCCGAGTTTCATGGAAATTCATTAGTGCATTTGCTCAGAATATGCAATTCAGTTGCTGCCTATCACTGCGTTCATACGGAAAGCTCAATTCATGGAAATCAAAACAGTTTGTTATAACAGAAGCACAGTGCATGGTGGAACGACCACATCTGCGGAGCAAAATGGTAGAATAAGGGGAGATGATCGGAAAGGTTTCACTGAAATCCATTCGTGAAACCTTCTCAGAAAAGTAACTTCAATTTCAGTCCTTTTCAACCTGCAATTTTTAGTACTGCAACAGTAATACATAATGGGCTTGTCTAGAAAACCTGAAGGTAAGGTGCTCAGATGATTGGAGCATAGTGGGAATGAGGAAAAGAGAAAATACCCCAATTTTCATGAAAATTCAGTAGTGCATTTTCTCAGAAACGCAATTCAGTTGCTGCCTAACACTGCTCCCATAAGAAATGCTCAATTCATGAAAATCGATACATTTTTATATAACAGAAGCTCCGTGCATGGTGAAACCACAACATCTGCGGAGCCAAATGGGAATGAGTAGGAAAGATGATAGGCAAAGTTTCATTGAAATCCATTCGTGAAACTTTCTCAGTAAAGCAACTTCAATTTCAGCCCTTTTCATCCTGTACGTTAGAGTACTGCAACAGAAATACATAAGGGGCTTGTCTGGAAAACCTAAAGGTAGAGTGCTCAGATGTTGGGAACAGAGTGGGAATGAGGAAAAGAGAAAGTACGTGAGTTTCATGGAAATTCATTCGTCTATATGCTCAGAAAACGCAATTCAGTTGGTGCCTAAGACGGCGTGCATAGGGAAAGCTAAATTCATGAAAATCGAAACAGTTTGTGATAACAGAAATACCGTGCATGGTAGAAACACCACATCAGTGAAGCAAAGTGGGAATGAGTAAGGGAGATGATAGGCAATGTTTCATTGAAATCCATATGTGAAACTTTCTCCGAAAAGCAACTTCAATTTCAGCCCTTTCAGTCTGCCCGTTAGAGTGCTGCAAAAGCAATACAAAAGGGGCTTCGCTATAAAAATCAGAAGGGAGAATGCTCAGACATTGGCACCAGAGTGGGAACTAGGAAAAGAGAAAATACCATGAGTTTCATGAAAATTCAGTCGTGCATTTGCTCAGAAAAAGCAATTCAGTTGCAGACAAAGACTGCGTGCATAGGAAATGCTCAACTCATGGAAATCGAAACAGTTTGTATAATAGAAAACCGTGAATGGTATAAACACCACATCTGTGGAGCAAAGTGATAATGAGGAGGGGACATATTAGGTAAAGTTTCATTGAAATTCTTTAGTGAAACTTTCACAGAAAAGCAACTACAATTTCACCCCTTTCAACCTGTACGTTAGAGTACTGCAAAAGCAATAAAAAAGGGACCTGCCTAGGACACCTGGTGGTAGAGTGCTCAGAGATTGCGAGCAGAGTAGGAATGAGGAAAAAAGAAAACACCCAGAGTTTCATGAAAATTCAATCGTGCATTTGGTCAGAAAACTCAATTAAGTTGCTGCCTAACACTGCGTGCATTGGGAAAGTACAATGCATGGAAATCGAAACAGTTTGTTATAACAGAAGCATTGTGCATTGTGGAACCGACACATCTGTGGAGCAAAGTGGGAATGAGGAGGGACGATGATAGGCAAAGTTTCATTGAAATCCATTCTTGAAATATTCTCAGAAAAGAAACTTCAATTTCACCCCTTTTCAACCTGCACGTTAGAGTACTGCAACAGCAATACAAAAGGGACCTGTCTAGAAAATCTGGAG
Organism: Sciurus carolinensis; assembly: GCF_902686445.1. Classification (NCBI taxonomy): domain Eukaryota; kingdom Metazoa; phylum Chordata; class Mammalia; order Rodentia; family Sciuridae; genus Sciurus; species Sciurus carolinensis. Next base: position 39,244,414 of record NC_062215.1, on the reverse strand, counting down.
GTAGAGTGCTCAGATGATGGGAGCAGAGTGGGAAAGAGGAAAATAAAAAATACAACGAGTTTCATTAAAATTCAGTCATGCACTTGTTCAGAAAACGCAATTCAGTTGCTGCCTAACACTGAGTGCATAGGGAAAGCTCAATTCATGGAAATTGAAACAGTTTGCTATAATAGAAGCACAGTGCATGGTGGAACCACCAAATTTGCAGAGAAATTGGTAATGAGGAGGGGAGATTACAGGCAAAGTTTCATAGAAATCCATTGGTGAAATTTTCTCAGAAAAGCAACTTCAATTTCAGTCCTTTTCAACCTGCACGTTAGAGTACTGCAACAGCAATACGTAAGGGGCTTGTGTAGAAAACCTGGAGGTAGAATGCTCACATGTTGGGAGCAGAGTCAGAAAAAGGAAAAGAAAATATATCCCGATTTTCATGAAAATTCATTTGTGCATTTGCTCAGTAAATGCAATTCAGTTACTGCCTATCACTGCGCTCATACGGAAAGCTCAATTCATGGAAATCGAAACAGTTTGTTACAAGAGAAGAACCCTGCATGGTGAAACCACCACAAACGTGGAGCAAAGTGGGAAAGGGTAGGGGAGATGATAGGCAACATTCATTGATATCTATTCGTGAATCTTTCTCAGAAAAGCAATTCAATTTCAGCCCTTTTCAACCTGCACGTTAGAGTAGTGCAAAAGCAATACAAAAGGGGCTTGTCTAGAAAACCTGGAGGTATAGTGCTCAGATGTTGAGACCAGAGTTGAATGACGAAAATAGAAAATACTCCGAGTTTCATGAAAATTCAGTCGTGCATTTGCTCAGAAAAAGCAATTCAGTTGCTGACAAAAACTGCGTGCATAGGGAAAGCTCTACTCATGGAAATCGAAGTAGTGTGTTATAACAGAAGAACGGTGCATGGTTGAACCACCACATCTGCGGAGCAAACTGGGAATGAGTAGGGGAGATGATAGGGAAAGTTTCATTGAAATCCATTTGGGAAACTTTCGCAATAAATCAGCTTCAATTTCAGCCATTTTCAACCTGAACTTTGGAATACTGCAACAGTAATACATAAGGGGCTTGTGTAGAAAACCTGAAGGTAGAGTCTCAGATGTTGGGAGCTGAGTAGGAAAAAGGAAAAGAGAAAATATCTCAATTTTCATGAAAATTCAGTCGTGCATTTTCTCAGATAACGCAATTCAGTTGCTGTCTAACACTGCGCTCATAGGGAAAACTCAATTCATGGAAATGAAAACAGTTTGTCATAAGAGAAGCACTGTGCATGGTGGAACCACCATATCTGCGGAGCAAAGTGGGAATGAGTAGGGCAGATTATAGGCAAACTGTCATTGAAATCCATTTGTGAAACTCTCTCAGAAAAGCAACTAAAATTTCAGCCCTTTTCAACCTGCACGTTATAGTACCGCAACAGCAATACGTAAGGGACTTGACTAGAAAACATGGAGGTAGAGGACTCAGATATTAAGAGAACAGTGGTAACGTGGAAAAGAGAAAATATCCCGAGATTCATGGAAATTCAGACGTGCATTTGCTCAGAAATGCTATTAAGTTGCTGCCTAATGCTGCATGCATAGGGAAAGTACAGTTCATGGAAATTGAAACAGTTTGTTATAACAGAAGTACCGTGCATGGTGGAACCACCATATCTGCGGAGAAAAGTGGAATGAGGAGAGGAGATGACAGACAAAGTTTCATTGAAATCCATTCGTGAAACTTTCTCAGAAAAGCAACATCAATTTCAGCCCTTTTCAACCTGCACTTTGGAGTACTGCAACAGCAAAACATAAGGGGTTTGTCTAGAATACCTGAAGGTAGAGTGCTCAGATGTTTGGGGCAGAGTCGGATAATGGAAAAGAGAAAATATCCAGATTTTCATGAAAATTCAGTCGTGCAGTTGCTCACAAAACGCAATTCACTTGGTGCCTAACACTGCATGCATAAGGAAAGCTCAATTCATGGAAATCAAAACAATTTGTTATAACAGAAGAACCGTGCATGGTGGAACCACCACAAATGCAGAGCAAAGTGGGAAAGAGTCGGGGAGAGAATAGGCAAACTTTCATTGATATCCATTCGTGAAATTATCTCAGAAGCAATTCAATTTCAGCCCTTTTCAAACTGCACTTTAGAGTACTGCAACAGCAATACATAAGGGGCTTGTCTAGAAAACCTGGAGGCAGAGTGCTCAGATTTTAAGAGAAGAGTGGTAACGAGGAAAAGAGAAAATATTCTGAGATTTATGGAAATGCAGACGTGCATTTGCTGAGGAAAGGTAATTAACTTGCTGCCTAACACTGCTTGCATAGGGAAAGTTCAATTCATGGAAATCGAAACAGTTTGGTATAACAGAAACACTGTGCATGGTGGAACCACCACATCTGCAGAGCAAAGTGGGAATGAGGAGGGGAGACGATAGGCAAAGTTTCATTGAAATCCATTCCTAATACTGTCTCAGAAAAGCAACTTCAATGTCAGCCCTTTTCAACCTCCACTTTGGAGTACTTCAACAGCAATACATAAGGAACTTTTGTAGAAAACCAGAAGGTAGTGTGCTCAGATATTGGGAGCAGAGTAGGAAAAAAAAAAAGAGAAAATATCCCATTTTTCATGAAACTTCATTCGTGCATTTTCTCAGAAAACG